>NC_136383.1:117172255-119572255 GCF_965140285.1 Lepidochelys kempii
CCTACATATTTTTGATTATGCAGAGTAACTGTCCTGAATACTCTACATAAGAACACCAACACCGCTATACTGGATCAGACCAGTGCTCCATAACCCTGGATTCTGCCTCTGACAGTGGCCAGAAACAGATACTTCAAAGGAAGGTGGAAAGAAGAAACCACATAACTGGCAATTATGGAATAACCAGGGGTTGGAATAAGGGGGAGCAGAGGACAGCTCTCCTGCAGATGCCTCTCCAGTGGGGATCCTCACGAAAGAGCCTCCACAGGATTTTAATGGGAAGAGGGCATGCAGCAGGGGACCCAGCTATGCTCTGTGGCAATGTCCTCTGCAGAGCCCCCATTTCCAAATGGAACCCAGGATGGAGTTAATAGAGCTAGGAGTAGCCACACAGGGACACAGCTAATGGCAGTCTAGGTCCTGAAGGAGGCAGGAGGAGAAGGAAACCCCTGATAAGTCCCTGGGATTCAGTACCCCAAACTCTTGTCCTCTTTAGAGGACTATTTCCAGGAAGTTCCTGCTCCTTTGCCCTCTCACAAGTACAGCCATGAGAGGAAGGCAGAGGGGCTAGTGGCAAAGCTCAAATTTTCCCAAACTTGAGGGAAAGATTGGAGGGGTTTGGTGCTGGGCTGGCTTAGGTTTATATCCAGTACTTTCTAGTCACTCCTATTTGTCTGGTAGAAAGTAAGGACCAAATTCATCCATGATGTAACCACACTACCTTCAAAGGGAAACGTTACATGCTCAGCAACTCTGAACAATCAGGCCCCTTTTATTTAAGTGCCTAAATATAGATTTAGATGCCTTATTTTAAGTAACCAAGTCTGGAAATTTTGGCTCAGATCCTCAAAGGTATTTAGGCTTCTACCTTCCACTGAAATGGGCCTCTCTCCCTAGTTCTACTGGGCCTGAGCTAACTCTCATTAAAGCGGTTGTAAATATGTTAACTGATTTTAATGGTATATGAATTAAACCCTTAGTAAACATATAACCATATAATAAAGACGCCAGACAATCTGGCACAATTTGACTATCTCTGGATTGATGCATGGAGGCAGAGTTATGTGGGGAAGTATGCACAGAAATTGTCAACACAATGCTAGGCTCCAGGCAGTGCAATCAGTCTCTCATTCTCCCAAGCAATGGAAATTAACCTCCCAACCAGAGAACAACAGAAAAGACTTTAAAAAGAAAATTGAATGAAAAATGTTTGAATAATAGAGAAGCTGTGACAGAAACTGACAGATGCCAGATAATTCCATTGGATTCTATATCCTGGCTTCTGTCATCTAGTGTCACAGCCTTAATGATATTTAACCCTGGTTTTGTATTCAAACACAATTATTGCAGGGGATGGGATGCATGGGTTCCCTATTCTTTTATTGGGGATTTGTAATAACAGACTGCATTATAATTTTGTGATGCGATGCCAACACTTCAGCAAGGGCTTTCCATCAACATTTTCCCTTTTTGCTTGTAATAAACAACATGCAGTAGAGGTGCATGTATTGCATAGAGGAGGGCCGGTGGACAGGGGAATTATTTTTTCCATTTAAACAAAAATGTACTCTCATAATCATAATCAAAGAGGGAGGTGGCAGTGCTTGGAAATCAAATTCAGATGGAACTGCACTTTGCTTATATTTTTCCTGCAACACACTCTTTGAGTAGGTTGGTTTTTCAGGATACAATTCAGCATGCCTAATCTGAAGAGGGTCTGGGGGATGAAGGCCTAAATGGGAGTTGGAGATATCTTCTCTGGGGGCATTTTATATTGCACCTGCCATTTGGTGCAACCTGGTCCATTCCAAAACAAAAACAAACCAAAAAAATAAGGACCTTCTCTAAAGCACACTGAAGCTAATGGGAGTCTACCCACTGACTTTAGATTAGGCCCCACAGATGATTTAGTATGAAAAGAGAGGGTGTAACTCCATCAAAGAACAAGGAAATCATCCCAAACTTCCCTTTGTTGGTAGAAATGTAACTCCTCACAGAGATCCTCTGCTGACAGATCACTGCCTTCACTTCCAATTCTCACAGACTTATATAAACACCCACAGAAATAGCATTTCACCTGCATTAATAATTTAAAAAATTGTAAAAAATCGCTAATGTAATGCCAATATTTTAAAAAGACTCTAGAGGTGATCCTGGGAATTACAGACTGGTAAGTCGAACGTCAGTACCGGGCAAATTAGCTGAAACAATAGTAAAGAACAAAATTGTCAGACACATAGAAGAACATAAATTGTTGGGCAAAAGTCAACATGGTTTCTGTAAAGGGAGATCATTTCTTACTAATCTATTTGAGTTCTTTGAGGGTGTCAACAAACATGTGGACAAGGGGGATCCAGTGGACATAGTGTACTTAGATTTCCAGAAAGCCTTTGACAAGGTTCCTCACCAAAAGCTCTTATGTAAATTGTCATGGGATAAAAGGGAAGATCCTTTCATGGATTGAGAACTGATTAAAAGACAGGGATCAAAGGGTAGGAATAAATGGTAAATTCTCAGAATGGAGAGGGGTAACTAGTGGTGTTCCCCAAGGGTCAGTCCTAGGACCAATCCTATTCAACTTACTCATAAATGATCTGGAGAAAGTGAGGTGGCAAAGTTTGCAGACGATACTCAACTGCTCAAGATAGTTAAGACCAAAGCAGACTGTGAAGAACTTCAAAAAGATCTCACAAAACTAAGTGACTGGGCAACAAAATGGCAAATGAAATTTAATGTGGATAAATGTAAAGTAATGCACATTGGAAAAAATAACCCCAACTATACATACAATATGATGGGGGCTAATTTAGCTACAGCTAATCAGGAAAGAGATCTTGGAGTCATTGTGGATAGTTTGCTGAAGACATCCATGCAGTGTGCAGCAGCAGTCAAAAAAGCAAATGGGATGTTAGGAATCATTAAAAAAGGGATAGAGAATAAGACGGAGAATATCTTATTGCCTTACATAAATCCATGATATGCCCACATCTTGAATACTGCGTACAGATTTGGTCCCCTCATCTCAAAAAAGATATACTGGCACTAGAAAAGGTTCTGAAAAGGGCAACTAAAATGATTAGGGGGTTGGAACGGGTCCCACATGAGGAGAGATTAAAGAGGCTAGGACTTTTCAGCTTGGAAAAGAGGACACTAAGGGAGGATATGATAGAGGTATATAAAAACATGAGTGGTGTGGAGAAAGTGAATAAGGAAAAGTTATTTACTTGTTCCCATAATATAAGAACTAGAGTCCACCAGATTAAATTAATGGGCAGCAGGTTTAAAACAAATAAAAGGAAGTTCTTCTTCACACAGCACACAGTGAACCTGGGGAACTCCTTGGCTGAGGAGGTTGTGAAGGCTAGGACTATAACAGGGTTTAAAACAGAACTGGATAAATTCATGGAGGTTAAGTCCATTAATGGATATTAGCCAGGATGGGTAAGGAATGATGTCCTTAGACTCTGTCAGAGGGTGGAGATGGATGGCTGGAGAGAGATCACCTGATCATTACCTGTTAGGTTCACTCCCTCTGGGGCACCTGGCATTGGCCACTGTCGGTAGACAGGATACTGGGCTGGATGGACCTTTGGTCTGGCCCAGTATGGCCTTTCTTATGTTCTTAATTATAAGAATGCAGTAATGCAGGACAGGCTGACCCAGCATTCTGTCCTGACCTCAAAGTAGTTTGTGCCTCCCCTTAATGGTCCTTTTACACTCCACACAATACAGACACTTTAGTCTGGGCTACATTTCCCTCTCCAGGAAAATGTCAACCTTTCCTCTCTACATCATCTTCCTCCAAGCTGATTTCCCCTTCCCACTCTGCTGCACTGCAGGTGGTGCCCTGTCAGATGGTTAGAATACCCCATAATGCACAGCACTGTGCCAGCACTACAGACAGATGCAGCTGCTGGTGAAAACTGGGAGGAAGGGGTCTGTGACACAGGCAGGCCAGGCATGTCACAGAGAGACCTGGTATGACCATCTCTCATTCAGTGTTTCTCATAGGGGTCAGCATGCAGAAGTAAAGACTGTCAATTCTGAAAACCCTTTTCACCCACTCAGGAGCAACTCAGAATAAAAAGTCTGTGGGAGATGGGGGAATAAGGTAGCCTAGTCAGATGATGAGTGATCATTCATACTGTCAGTAACTAGACACTAATCAACTTGGAGGTTGGTAATTATCTAGCAAAATACCCTGGTGATTTGAACTGGTCACCAACTTTACCGCCTAAAATAATGTAAAAGTATGTATTTATCTGTTACAAATACTCCCAGAGACTGTGATGGGGGATGCATTTTTAAAATAAAAATGAATGTTAAAATATGCATTTCATTTTAAAATAGATTTTTAAAAAGCCCTCTGAGTGTGAATAACAGTGGAACAAACAATCATAATAAAGGATACTGAAACTCCGGTCCGTGATTGCTAGGTGCCAGAGATTAATCCTGAGATCATCAGCTGACATGTATGTCTCACAGTCGCTGTTGACAGAAATTGAGTTGACATGATAGGTGTGACCATTAGCAAAGATTCTTCTGGGGGTGACTTCTACCATCAAATCCATAGGTTTCAATACAGGCACCTACAAAAATATTAAATATTAATTTTTAAAGTAATTTCTGTGTATATGTTGAGAACTCAGCATAGTGCAGGGAATGAAATATAACCCCATTTTTAATAATTTACTGTATTTCTTTCACTGCTTTATGCCTCATCAAAAACTGTCAAGTGACAAAAAGGCTATAATTTTTCTGATTCATAATAAATTAAGTCTTTGAAAACAAATGCTAGATATGCATAGACCTGCTTACATATATTATTATCGTTCTTTATTTGTATTATCATAGCACCCAGCAGCCTAATCATGGACCAGAAACCCACTGTGCTAGGCCCTATACAAACACAGAACAAAGATGGTCCCTGCCTCAAAGAGTTTACAATTTGACTAGCTAGAATAAATTGATGGTAATTTTTTTTACACGCTTTTCATGGAGGTTACTACACTATAAAATATTTACTGCTGAGAGAAATCAGGGATTCAAGACAATATTTTAGGACCTAAAGCTCCAATCCAGCAAATAAGACTACTCACATGAGTAAAGTTATGTATGTGCTTAAATCTTTTGCAGAAGTAGGGCCCAAGAGCATATACTTTATCAGTGAGAGAATCAACTGGACATTGGACAAAGAATTCTCACAGAGCCCAGTAGCTCACCTGTAGTGATGTTACGGTAGACAGATCTTTAAGTTTCCCTTCTTCATCTTTTAAGTTGTATCCCTCTGGTCTCTTATCTCGTTCAGTAACTTTCCATAATTTGATAGTTTTATCTTTTAAAAAAAGAAACCAGAGTTGCTATTAGCCAGGAGACTTTGAACTCTGTTACTCACCTTTAAGATAAGAAACATTACCAAAACAGAGCACTTACCTAAACTCAGTTTCACAACTCAGACCCACTTTTCTAACTGTAAAACTGCTGACTCATGAAGGTTTACTGAACCTACAAGTGACTCATCCTGTTTTTGCCTGCTAACAAAGTGAGCAGAAACTGCTCTCATAGCTCTGCTCCACACTTAATATGGGGAGTGGACCTAAACTGCTCACTGTGGAATGCACACACTTGAGAACCTATGTCCCTCCCCCATGAAAGGTACACAGCCGTGCAGCTTGGTCCAGTTTGCTGGGATATTCAGAAGCAATGCCATAGGAGTATTCGGTGGATGGGTTGTCTAGCTGATGAACGGCCTGCTGCAAGAATAGGCAGAAACTTATTATTATTAACCTTATTAACCTCACAGGCTCATGCAGAGAAAAGACCAGGGAAGGACAGAGGCTATATTTAGGAGTTCCCCCTCTCCAAGAGGGGGGCATGGACAGAAGAACAGCAGCAGGGAGATACAGAGAGAAAATTCTAAAGGAGAGGTATCGCACTGGGATGGGTATGAGGCAGAGGAGTGGGGAGGAAAAAGGACACTAATGTTCTGGGAGTTGATAACCATTTCAAACCCTTCCTCTGAATGCACTGGCTGGGTGTGCATGACTTATGCTGTTCTCTAGTGGCTGGCTCCTACATAGGCTATGAGACCTACCACTTATGTCAGCTGAGGAACAATCCCTTCAGTTCAAGTGGTAGAGGCCTGTACTTTTTTTTTGAAGCTGGGGGATCATGGCTCTGATCTGAGCTTCCAGTGTGTGTGATCTAATAGTAATAGTGTCTGTTGCAGTGCCCAAATTCATTGCACCCCTACAAAGAGTACCGCTGGCGTGACAAAACGTGCCAGGACGAGTATGGCAGCGTTAAAAAGAGGCAAAATCAACAACAACAAGACAGACTTTAAAGGGCATTGCCCACTCATGTAGACTGCACCATTGTTACACACAGTCCCTAAAAAGAATACAATCTGATAGGAAAAAAAGTGGTCCCATTTCATTTCTGTAGTGTGTTTAACTTTGCTTTAAAATCAATTAACCTACCTCTCCCAGAAAAGAAAACGAACTGCATTATAGCTATGATGTAGCTTACATAGAAGTTTTGATTCACCCATTAACCCTCATGCAACAAAAATCCTAACATTGAACAGTTACAGTCTATGACTTTAGTTATATCAACCTATATTTGAGCAGCTGTACCTAGTTAACATCAAATATATGTTACAATTGCAACACTTTGTGTTTCCTTTTCGCAAGTTAGTTTTCTTTGTGGCTTGTAGTCAGATTTCCTATGAAGTGTGTACAGTTCAATGAAAATTCCTGTCCAACTACCATGCTATTCATAAGTTTTTAAAAATGTAATGATGCAATCAATCCAACTTTCACTTTTCACTATTAAAGCCAATACACACCATTAGAAGAAACAACATTAGACGCATCTCTTTCATGGTAGGATTTGACCTCTATTGATTAGCACATCAATTTTTGCAGGAAAACTTGCTTGTTTAATGGTTAAATAGATCATATTTGCTGATTGTCTTCTCCATGTGTATGCCCTCTGGACTTGCAACATCCTTAAATATTCAAAGAGTCAACATGCTTTGAAAAGAGACTGTAGAAATGACATTGTGAGGTTCCATATTCATTCAGTCTCAGGAGTGTTGTGAAGTTTAAATTAATTAGTGTCTGGAAAGCAATTTGAAATCCTCAGATGAATGGCTTTGTATAGGCCAAATTCTGAGCTATTTGATGTAACTCAGTTAGAAATTGGCCCCCATAGTGCAAAGAATGATCAATGAAACACAATGATTTGTTATTATAATATCTAATTAGCTCAGTTTACAAGTCAAACTTCAATTTTGCTGACTGCAAGCACTGCTAGCCCACACTGGGACTGAAAGTCACAGTGGGGTCCTTCTGTCTCCATTAATAAAGATGCTGCAATCAGAACTTAGCTGATGATTTTGCTGTGATGTGTAAACTGGAAAGAATCCAACTCCCTCTCCCATAGCTGTGTAGCCCCTGCAGGGTTTGCTGTACTGAAAATTGGTTTCTGTTAGAAGCAAATATGATGGGAAGACATGTGGGACCAAATTCAGACCTCAAATCCATGGGTGTGTCTTCCATTTAATTCAGTGGGAGCTACACATCTGTATCTGTGGGTAGAATTTGCTCTGTGGGAGAAGATCTGCTGCATAATTAGATGCTATTTTTACACACTCACTTTTCTGACCATGCTTTAGATTCTAAACATAATTTTCTAGATCTGCTTTATATTAATTTTGCTTCCAAGTACTGGATTCAGAAAAAAAATGTCTGAACAATAACCAATTACTGTTGATCTAAGGTATTTACATGTCCCCCACTTCTGAAGTACCCGAACACCTCAGAATCATAAACGTATCTTCGCAACTCTTCTGTGAGGTAGGGAATAACATTGTCAAAGTCACACAGGAGTGGCAGAGTAGGGAACTGAAGCCAGGTCTCCTGAATTCTAGGTTGCTGCCCTACCGACTAAACCATCCTCTACAAATACCATGGGCTCAGTCCTCAGTGACGCCAGTGCCAAGCAATGAGAAACTGCCCTAAAGGGGCAGCGAAGAATTCCTCCAATACAGAGGTATCTTTGAGTGTCCAAACCACGCATATTCAGGACTATGCCACCTGTATTCCCCCCACTCTCCTCTTCACAGGAGGCATGTCAGGGTTGTGCCTGAGCTGGGAAGGGGCAGAGCAGAGCACATAATATTTTGCCGAATCTTTGGCTGGCTGAGTGTCTGGCTGCAACCAGGGTAACTTAGGGCAGCCCTGAGACAGCTCATTTCAAAACCCACCAGCAAGCCCACGATCGGGGAAGCAAGAAGGTGACTTAGAGTTTATACTAAGTTTAAACCCGGTAGAGCCGAGGACTGAGCCCCATGTATTTCCCGAGGTTTCTAAAAAAATACTTCAGAATGGAAGTAACAGGGTTTGCTTTCCAAAACAGAGAATCAACTTCTGCCTATATTAAAATAGGATTCTTTTGTTAAACTTGTTTGAATAAGGAACGATATTTGAGACTAGGGAGATGTACAGAAATGAACTTTCAAATGACATGTTTCTTTTGTGAATGATAAATTTAGCCCTTACTGTAGCTAGTTTTTAAAGATCTGTTTCATGTCAGCTGCCAAAAGGAAAAGAGATAGTAAAACCATTCCACATGCATAAACATCTGACACATTTAGGGTGACCAGATGTCCTGATATAATCAGGACCATCCCAATATTAGGGACTTTGTCTTATATACACAATTATATCTCCCTGCAAAAAAAAAAAAAGAAAAAAAAGTCCCAATTTTTCATGCTTGCTATGGGGGGGATAGCTCAGTGGTTTGAGCATTAGCCTGCTAAACCCAGCGTTGTGAGTTCAATCCTTGAGGGGGCCATTTAGGGATCTGGTGCAAAAATTGGGGATTGGTCCTGCTTTGAGCAGGGGGTTGGACTAGATGACCTCCTGAGGTCCCTTCCAACCCTGATATTCTATGATTCTACGGTATATTCTGCTTTTGGATGCATCAGTGCAGCTCCCATTGGCCCTTAATAATTAATATAATACCAAGAATTGTGTATTATGTCAGGGTACACAAAAAAGATTTATGTATTAAAAACCCAGTCCCAAGGCAAGAAGACTGAGAACCACTGATCAATTATTAGACATTAATGTTCTAATTTGTGAATATTGTTTTATTGTTGTAAACCTTGACTAGAATTAATGACCTTGCCTTAAAGAGCAGTTCTGTTCTGAAAAGCAATTGTCTAAGATGGCATTATGGTATTCCATGTTTATTATCTGTCAGTGATTTCTAAATTTGCTCAGTTTTACAAGTAAAACATTTTTTACATCAGAGTGCTGTCAACTCAACCTGGCATCTGAGAATCAAGCTGGCTTTTACCCATGTCATGCATCATCAATGGTAATGAAGGTCCTGGAAGTCAAATTATCTCCTCAGTGACACTTGTGCAACTGTATGCTTTCAGATTATTCCCACAATGACACCTTTAAAAACCCTTAGTTAGTTCTTATATGCCACTTTTCATCTGAAGAGTTCTAAATATTTTGCAAAGAAGGATCAGTATCACTAGGTCTCTCTTGTGCAAACCCAAGTGTAACTGTTTGGAACTTAGTAAACAATTCTGTTGATAATGCATTAGAAGGAAATGTAATCCATCTTTCTCTCAGCTGAATTGGTTCTGAAGAGCTAAAAGGAGTAAAAAGCATTAACACCCCCCCCCTTTTTTTTAACTTAAGTCAGCAGATATAGTTCTGCATACACATACATAGCATAGTTATTGAGTACGAAGGTCCCATTTTTGCATAGTTGCTTTTCCAAACAGAACTGCATATTACTAGCAAAAGTAGATGGCTCCTTACGTGGGGCTGAACAAATGATTTTTCTGTTTGGTCACTGAAAAATTTCACGGTTCTCCATCCCTAAATGCCTCATGAACACTCAGATAGGAATCCTCATCTGTGAATGTGAATAAAACTTACAAATAGTAAATATCAAAATCCATGTAACAATTTTTCTTAGTAGACTCTGAAACTGGAAACTATTGAAATGCAAATTTAATTTTAAATGAGATTGGGAAATAGTGTGCAAGAGAGACTAGCTGGGTTGGAATGGGCCAGAGCAGAATGTTGATACTTCCTGTACTGGTTCTTCTATCTTACCATTGGTTGACAGAAGGGAGTGAGCTGCATTCTGCTGTGGTAGCCACTTGATTTTGTTAATTTTTTCCTCTATCTCCAAACTCTTCAAATAATCAAATTCAGGCTCATGGCTCTGGAACGTGCTGTAAACATTGTACTCCCCCTGATTGTAAGGCTCATTTTTACTCTGTGAAGAACATGGAGAAAAAAAAAGTGTCTGATGATGTCAGTATTTTATCTCCAGCTTCTGAGCTGACTGAGGTAAAAGCTAGTAGCCATCATAAATATAACTATCCTAGAAAATATTTTATTTTAAGTTTAAAACATGCTGTTGACAGATTGCTTTACTGTGACAAATACAATAGTTTTTCATGGGCATTAAAATGAGGTTCAATACCCAGACAAAAGCCTTTGTTAAGATCATTAGGAATGCAAAAGAGAAATTACTTCAGTAAAAATCTTAGTAAAATGTTGTGGTTATTAAAAAATTGCATGTGACAATCTGGGAATTCAGAATTTAATTTTCACAAGCAGCCTTAACTCTGATCATTCCCTGCATTCCTGGAAATGTTTAGCCACACCCCGTAATTTATCTGTGTTCCATTTCTACGTGCCCCAGGATAATATCCATACTTCCCCATACTAATGTACAAACTACATTCTTCCAGCGAGGAGCTACAGACCCTCCTCCAATCCATCCTCCTTTTATCAGCCTACTGTACACTCCTTACTTCTCATCGTTCCTGTACAAACCAAAGAAAGAGCTGTCCTCTCCCCTCGCAGGTCCCTATTACAGGACAGTCACAACACCTTCACAGTCCTTCCGCAACATAGGTCTGATTCTCATGAACACTCTCTGGCAGTGTAAGGGGACTGTAAAGTGGGTGTAAAATAGGTGAGAATCACGCCAAGATTCACCAGCCAACTTTCACTATCTACCTGATAAGCCACCAAGCAAAGCCACCAAATACAAATCTGTCCAATCCATCCTGTCTCTACAGAGTACACAGACTGCAATTCTCCCCCTCAGTGTGCATCTGAGACTGAAGTACTCATATATAACCAAGTCTTCTGGCTAACCCCCTCCACTGGCCAAATACTGGTTGAGATGACAGTGCACATCATTCTCCAGAATAAAACCGGGCAGGGTATGACACTACTTATTCAATAGTTATGATACAAGGGAAGGTGAACAGAATTTGAAAAGGAAGAGCAAAAGATATCATAGGAGGGATGTTATAGACTGTGTGGTGTGGTTGCTACTAAATGCAGAGCTAAGCTTGTTCATGGAACCTTAACTGAATTTCAGACTAAACAAGAGACAAAAAACAAAAACAGCTTTTCCTTAACTTAGAATTTCTGTGCTTCAATTGTTAGCCTTGGATAGCAACTAGGAATAGCAGGGAAATTCAGAATTAAGACTCTTATCTTCCTTTATTCACCTAATTGAACCTAAATATTACAGGCTGAAAGAATAACATACTTTTGAATGAGACTCTTTTCTGAGGCCCCTTTATCACACAATCCCTATGGCAAAACACCTTGGGTGATGACATTCTGGTCCCACTTTGCCCTTGACTTCAACAGGGCAAGGATTTCACCCCGTTTTCTCAGCCAAGATCTGTGATCTCCACAATAGAGCAATTAACAGAATGCTCCATGGGTGACACTTACCTCCCACCCTTCTCAAAATAAGTAACATTCCATTTTTGTTATTCTTGATAGCATTCAAAAAATCTATTAGATCTCAGCAGTGTAAAAAAAAAAGCTTAGCAAGCAATTACGATGGGAAGCAGTAACAAACATACCTCAGGTTCCCTTTGGAATATAACAACCCGACCTCCCTTGTCCCCAGTAGCCAGTAGTTCTCCAGTGTGATTGAACTCAACTGTAGAAATAATATCAGCTGTAAGGAAAAAGTGAGAAAAGGCAAACCATTAGAAATGTCAAAGGCTCCATAAAAATACAGGAAATTAGGGACTCAAAAGATATATAGAGGAATGCAATAGCAAGCTACCCATTTAAAAGTCAGCCTGCCATTAAAATCTGACAACTGAAACAACTGTAGACTTCTAGAGGCGAGATCATGATTTAAGGCACTGCCTGCATTTTGAGAGTAGAGGGGTTATGCACCAGGAAGAGCACAATGTCGCTAGCAATGCAGAGGTAGCACATAGAGTCTCTTGCTACAGACTCAGCTCTGTGTCACAAATTATATTCCTCACCCTCTATGAGGCTTTTAGCACTCCTGGAAGCACTGGAATCCCCCTGTCCTCATGTGCAAGGAGTGCAAGTGCCTAGTCCCTCCACAGAGGCAAAAATTCAGCACCGAGTCTCCTTATGTCCTTTGCACGCTGTGCATTACAAGACATGGTCTGTTCCAGGGCAGAGTTTTTGGAAGATCATTTCAACACCATAAAAACATATCATGAGAAATGTTTAAAACAGCCGTTTTGGTTTGTTTTTTTAAATATAGAACCCCAGAACAATTTTCTGAGGTGACGTGAATGTCATCAAAACTGCAGCCCAGCCTATTTTACAAAACACTGTAGAGCTGAAATAAAAGGGGAGAAAAAGAGCTAGAAGGCAGGAAGAACAAATTATTTCACTTGCATGAAAATAAATGTTAGAATCATAATCTGCAGTTAATCCTCACTATTAGCATAATTTAAATTAAAATGCCTAGTGTGATGGTAAATTAGGGATCCATCCTATATACCAAGTTATAGTCAAACATATAGGATATTACCCACATACACGTTTCGGTTTACTATAATTATCAACCCTCAGTGATATGGGACAGATTTTTAAGAAGTGCTTAGCACTCAACAGCTCCCATTTAGGCACCTAAAGGAATAACCAGATTTTCAAATCAGCTCAGCATCCATCAGTTCACATTGAGAACAGTGGGAGTTACTGACAGCTGAGCCCTATTGAAAATCTGACCCCCAAAACAGCCCCCCAGCCTGAAGCAAATACTCACCAGCAACCACACACCACACAACAAAAACACTAACCCAGGAACCTATCCTTGCAACATAGCTTGTTGAGAAAATGTGTCCACATATCTATTCAGGGGACACCATCATAGGGCCTAATCACGTCAGCCACACTATCAGAGGCTCGTTCACCTGCACATCTACCAATATAATATATGCCATCATGTGACAGCAATGCCCCTCTGCCATGTACATTGGCCAAACCAGACAGTCTTTACGTAAAAGAATAAATGGACACAAATCAGACGTCAAGAATTATAACATTCAAAAACCAGTCGGAGAACACTTCAGTCTCTCTGGTCACTTGATTACAGACCTAAAAGTCACAATATAACAACAAAAAAACTTCAAAAACAGACTCCAATGAGAGACTGCTGAATTGGAATTAATTTGCAAACTGTACTCCATTAACTTAGGCTTGAATAAAAACTGGGAGTGGATCATAGAATCATAGAATATCACGGTTGGAAGGGACCTCAGGAGGTCATCTAGTCCAACCCCCTGCTCCAAGCAGGACCGATCCACGACTAAATCATCCCACCCAGGGCTTTGTCAAGCCTGACCTTAAAACTTTCTATGGAAGGAGATTCCACCACCTCCCTAGGTAACGCATTCCAGTGTTTCACCACCCTCCTAGTGAAAAAGTTTTTCCTAATATCCAACCTAAATCTCTCCCACTGCAACTTCAGACCATTACTCCTTGTCCTGTTATCTGCTATCACTGAGAATAGTCTAGATCCATCCTCTTTGGAACCCCCTTTCAGGTAGTTGAAAGCAGCTATCAAATCCCCCCTCATTCTTCTCTTCTGAAGACTAAACATCCCCAGTTCCCTCAGCTCATGACTCCTCATAAGTCATGTGTTCCAGTCCCCTAATCATTTTTGTTGCCCTCCACTGGACTCTTTCCAATTTTTCCACATCCTTCTTGTAGTGTGGGGCCCAAAACTGGACACAGTACTCCAGATGAGGCCTCACCAATGTCGAATAGAGGGGAATGATCACGTCCCTCGATCTGCTGGCAATGCCCCTACTTATACATCCCAAAATGCCATTGGCCTTCTTGGCAACAAGGGCACACTGTTGACTCATATCCAACTTCTCGTCCACTGTAACCCTGAGGTCCTTTTCTACAGAGCTGCTGCCGAGCCATTCGGTCCCTAGTCTGTAGCGGTGCATTGGATTCTTCCGTCCGAAGTGCAGGACTCTGCACTTGTCCTTGTTGAACCTCATCAGATTTCTTTTGGCCCAATCCTCCAATTTGTCTAGGGCCCTCTGTATCCTATCCCTACCCTCCAGCATATCTACCACTCCTCCCAGTTTAGTGTCATCTGCAAACTTGCTGAGGGTGCAATCCACACCATCCTCCAGATCATTTATGAAAATATTGAACAAAACCGGCCCGAGGACCGACCCGGGGCACTTCACTTGATACCGGCTGCCAACGAGACATGGAGCCATTAATCTTTACCTGTTGAGCCCGACAATCTAGCCAGCTTTCTATCCACCTTATAGTCCATTCATCCAGCCCATACTTCTTTAACTTGCTGGCAAAAATACTGTGGGAGACCGTGTCAAAAGCTTTGCTAAAGTCAAGGAACAACACGTCCACTGCTTTCCCCTCATCCACAGAGCCAGTTATCTCATCATAGAAACCTCCCCCGATCACCATGAGTTTTCAAAGATAATGGCCAATGGCTCTGCAATCACATCCGCCAACTCCTTTAGCACTCTTGGATGCAACACGTCCGGCCCCATGGATGTGTCATTACACAAAGTAAAACTATTTCCCTATGTTTATTTTTCCCACCTACTGTTCCTCACAAGTTCTTGTCAACTGCTGGAAATGGCCCATCTTGATTATCATTACAAAAAGTTTTTTTTCTCTCCCGCTGGTAATAGCTCACCTTAACTGATCGCTCTCGTTATAGTGTGTATGGTAACTCCGATTGTTTCATCTTCTCTGTGTATATAAAATTGTTCTACTGTATTTTTCACTGCATGCATCCGATGAAGTGAGCTGTAGCCCACAAAAGCTTTTGCTCAAATAAATTTGTTAGTCTCCAAGGTGCCACAAGTACTCCTGTTCTTTTTGCGGATACAGACTAACACGTTTGCTACTCTGTAACTAGGATATGTAACCAGCTCTTTTGAAAATCTGACCTTAAAGATATTCACTAAAATTCAAAAGTATCTAAATGAGAAGTAGAAGTTACATTTATTTGATGCACTTTATGAATTAAAAACATCTGTTCCCATTATTCTTTTACTAATCCAGCCCCGAATTTCAGAAAGCCTCTACTGCCAGTAGCTTTCCCCGTGAGCTACCAAAAGCTAGGGGAAGGTCAGGGGAGGTATACCATTACTAATGTAAAAAGAAAACCTTGTCCTATTACTGAGAAACAGAAAGTTTATTTAAAAATAAACACTAAATATAGGATTTTTGAAAACAGGATATATGATAGGCTCTAATATGATCTTTCCACTTGAGTGGATGTATGTATGTGTCAGTATTTCATAGACTTCAGGATGGGACCACAAGTGTATCACTTATCTTCAGTTGTATAAAATGTGTGGCTACTCACTAATCCTGGGAGGAGTCGAAAGGGCAGGGAATTAATTGTATTCCGTTAATATGGGCATCTGTGTAGGAAAAATATCCTTAGGCCAAGAAGTAGAGAACTCTAAGTGTGTCTAATGTGTTTCCTAAAACTAAGGGCAAAATGCTGCCAATGCTGGAACATTTTCAATGTAAGAATCTGTCTGGGAAATGAAAGGGCTCAGCAGAATCCACTGCTTCTGTTGGATGCATTATGTCCTCTGCACAGTGCTGAAAGTGCGCCAGGCTGCAATAGGTTGTAGACTCAGGAAATAAAATCTGTACAACTCAAGTTGCACATGAGTCAACAATGTGCCCTTATGAGTCCACAGTGTGCCCTTGTTGCCAAGAAGGCTAACGGCATATTGGGCTGCATTAGTAGGAGCACTGTCAGCAGATCAAGGGAAGTGATTATTCCCTTCTATTCGGCACTGGTGAGGCCACATCTGGAGTATTGTGTCCAATTTTGGGCCCCCCACTACAGAAAGGATGTGGACAAATTGGACAGAGTCCAGCGGAGGACAACAAAAATGATTAGGGGGCTGGAGCACATGGCTTATGAGGAGAGGCTGAGGGAACTGGGCTTATTTAGTCTACAGAAGAGTGAGGGGGGATTTGACAGCAGCCTTCAACTACCTGAAGGGGGGGGGGGGTTCCAAAGAGGATTGGAGCTAGGCTGTTCTCAGTTGTGGCAGATGACAGAAGTAGCAGCAATGGACTCAAGTTGAAGTGGCGGAGGTCTAGGTTGGATATTAGGAAAAACTATTTCACTAGGAGGGTGGTGAAGCACTGGAATGGGTTACCTAGGAGGTGGTGGAATCTCCATCCTAGAGGTTTTTAAGGCCCAGCTTGACAAAGCCCTGGCTGGGATGATTTAGTTGGTGTTGGTCCTGCTCTGAACAGGGGATTGGACTAGGTGACCTCCTGAGGTCTCTTCCAACCCTAATCTTCTATGATTCAAGCCAGGTCACTGAGAGTGCATTCGCTTACCTCCTGGGCCATAGCAGCCATCAAGTCTGCTCGAGGAAGCACGCAGAGCTCTCCCCCTCCACACCTCAGGAGCCAAATCTGTTCTCATGAGAGAGGATGGAGAGCAACAAGAGCCCAGCAGATCAGAGCGGCTCCACTTCCTCCTCCACACCCTCTTCTGTGAGCAACATGTCAACTCCTTTGCTTCTCTCCCCCTCCAGCAACTCCTTGGGAAGAGGGGAGGAGGAAAGAAGAATCTCTGGAGTTACTCCGCCCAGTCTGTAAGGTGGGAGGGGACCCTGTTACAGCCTCCCCCACAGGCCTGGGAGAGGATGGGCAGAAGGAACAGAGGTGAGGCAGAGGGGGCAGGGTCACAATTAATTTATGGGGGGGGGTTGGGAGGACAGAACAGAGAAGGGGGCAGAATTGATAAGGGCTGGGGATAGGCAAATGTAATGTCACTTTCATTTCTGCAGACAATGATAAACCCTCCCCACAACCAGTGGCGGATTAATGATTTTGCCGCTCCAAGGCCCTGAAATAATTGCTGCCCCTGCCCCCAGCTCCCCGCCCCAGCTCACCTCCGCTCCGCCTCCACCTCCTCCCATGAGCGCGCTGCCGGGTCCTGCTTCTCCCCGCTCCCTGCCAGTGCTTGTGCGCGAAATAGGTTCACAAAGGAAGGGGGAAGAGGGGGGAATGTGGCGCACTCAGGAGAGGGGGGGGGGCCGAGGCGGGGATTTGGGGAAGGGGTCCAATAGAGGCAGGGAGGGGGCGGGGAAGGGGTGCAGCTGGGGCAGGGCCGGGGGTGGAGGGTGCAAACTGGCACCGGGGGAAGCAGCCTCTGGCTGCTATTATAAGTTTCGCAAAAAGAAAAGGAGGACTTGTGGTACCTTAGAGACTAACCAATTTATTTGAGCATGAGCTTTCGTAAGCTACAGCTCACTTCATCGGATGCATTCAGTGCCACTGAATGCATCCAATGAAATGAGCACTGAATGCAGCCGATGAAGTGAGCTGTAGCTTACGAAAGCTTATGCTCAAATAAATTGGTTAGTCTCTAAGGTGCCACAAGTACTCCTTTTCTTTTTGCGAATACAGACTAACACGGCTGCTACTCTGAAACTTATTGTAAGTTTGCCATCCCTGCAAATTTGCCACCCTAGGCCTAGGCCTTGTCGGCCTAGGTGTTAATACGCCGCTGCCCACAACCACACACACACTTTTGTCTGACCACTTTCCGCACTGCATGAGCATATATTGGGACACACAGCATTTGCTTCTGACCAGACTGTAAACCCCAGCTCAGCTTTGTAAACTATATATGAAATGGCACATGAAGAAATATTTTGAAGTGGCAGAGCTGAATATCTTCACTTGATTAAAAAACAACAACAGTATTTTGGCTCAAAATACTGTTGTTTTTAAATTAAATCTGCACAGAATAATCGAAACTAGAGATGAAGAGCCATATTTGGTCATCTACTCCACGCCTTGCCAAATTTGGCAGGATTCAATACTGGATACTATCTAGTGCTTTCTTCTGTCTAATATTAAATGATCAAGTGAATGGGGACTCCTTGGGAGACTATGCTGCAGCCTAATCCCTGTCAGAAGTTTTTCCTGATCCAGCCTAAAGTATTCCTTTCTTAAATTCATCCGAATACTGCTAGTTACATATGCCCTTTTGCACCTCTCTAACTAATCCCTCTCCAACTTTGGTGTTTACATCTTTCAAAACTTGTAGTCCATTCTGCCATTACCCCACAGCTGCTGCTTAGCTATACATATTCAGTTCTTTCAATGGTTTCAGAGTAGCAGCCGTGTTAGTCTGTATTCGCAAAAAGAAAAGGAGTACTTGTGGCACCTTAGAGACTAACAAATTTGCCACAAGTACTCCAGTTCTTTCTGTGTTTTTTTTAAATCAATGCCAGACAGATCTCTCATTGCATTGCTCTTCTCTGTGCTCCCTCAGGTTTGTTAGAACCTTTCCAATATTCATGTAAGCAGAAATAATTGCAGTGTTCCAGGAGCAGTCTCTCGAGATCTGTCATGGGAGTGACTATAACCTCAGTGTTCTGTGATGGCATCTCTGCACATGCAGATCAAAATCACATTGGCCTTTTATCCACATTCATAATTTACTGTCCAGTGTCTCTCTCTAGGGCTGGTTTGGTTTCACACCTTTTCAGGTTTCTTGATTTAAGTAATACAGAAAAGACACAGATCAAAATACGTAGTTTATACACAATATTAATCTACACATCATGTACCTCCATAACATTTTGATTATTATACCTTAGATGAATATTATTGTCCCCATGTCATCCATTCTGTGGTCCAAATCCTAATGGCCTTACTCATTTTTATTCAGCTCTTACCTTTGTCAGACAAACTCCCCATAACTGACTAAAAACCTCAGGATATTTTCCATCTCTATGGTAACACAGAAACATTTTCAAATTTTGACTGTTCCTTAGAACACAAGGCAAGTAAGGGACATTTTAGAATCACTTCACCCACTCTGAAAATGCAACCTCTTGGATGAAACGTGGCAGCTTTTTTAAGAGCAAACCCCAATATCATGCAACAGTTTAGGGAAGAGAATGGAAAAAAATATTATATCCAGTTGAAATTGCAGGGGAAATCTGGATGGTCAATTACTGGATTTGGAGTGGGCCAGAATACTAGAATTAACATCACTATTATTACAAAAAATGCTGTGGGATCTGTATTTATCAGAACAAGTCAGGATACCTCTGACTCATGCCTCATCCAAAAGACAGCACTTTCAGCATTACACTGTCCCTAACAATATACTAAGGTATTGATTCAGTGCTGACTCAGAGGGCAAGAGTGTCATCTACTGAATCACCAACTTCATTTTCTGTAGCAGCAAGGATCTCCTAGGACGTCTTTGATCCAAGTATTGACCTGTTGTAAACTTGGCTTGTGAGACCTAATAAGATCATGACACAATCTGGGAGACAGGCCAGTCCTTGCCTACAGACAGCCCCCCAACCTGAAGCAAATACTCACCAGCAACCACATACCACACAACAGAACCACTAACCCAGGAACCTATCCTTGCAACAAAGCCCGTTGCCAACTTTGCCCACATATCTATTCAGGGGACACCATCACAGGGCCTAATAACATCAGCCACACTTTCAGAGGCTCGTTCACCTGCACATCCACCAATGTGATATATGCCATCATGTGCCAGCAATGCCCCTCTGCCATGTACATTGGTCAAACTGGACAGTCTCTACGTAAAAGAATAAATGGACACAAATCAGATGTCAAGAATTATAACATTCATAAACCAGTCGGAGAACACTTCAATCTCTCTGGTCACGTGATTACAGACATGAAAGTTGTGATATTACAACAAAAAAACTTCAAAACCAGACTCCAGCAAGAGACTGTTGAATTGGAATTCATTTGCAAATTGGATACAATTAACTTAGGCTTGAATAGAGACTGGGAGTGGCTAAGTCATTATGCAAGGTAACCTATTTCCCCTTGTTTTTTCCTACCCCCTGCCCCCCCCTCCCCCCGACGTTCTTGTTAAACCCTGGATTTGTGCTGGAAATGGCCCACCTTGATTATCATACACATTGTAAGAAGAGTGATCACTTTAGATAAGCTATTACCAACAGGAGAGTGGGTTTGTGGGGCAGGGGGGAGAAAACCTGGATTTGTGCTGGAAATGGCCCAACTTGATTATCATAAAAAGAAAAAGAGTACTTGTGGCACCTTAGAGACTAACCAATTTATTTGAGCATAAGCTTTCGTGAGCTACAGCTCACTTCATCGGATGCATCCGATGAAGTGAGCTGTAGCTCATGAAAGCTTATGCTCAAATAAATTGGTTAGTCTCTAAAGTGCCACAAGTCCTCCTTTTCTTTTTGCGAATACAGACTAACACGGCTGTTACTCTGAAACTTTGATTATCATACACATTGTAAGGAGAGTGATCACTTTAGATAAGCTATTACCAGCAGGAGAGTGGGGTGGGGGGAGAGAAAACCTTTTGTAGTGGTAAACACCCATTTTTTCATGGTTTGTGTGTATAAAAAGATCTTCTGTACTTTCCACAGTATGCATCCGATGAAGTGAGCTGTAGCTCACGAAAGCTTACGCTCAAATAAATTGGTTATTTTTTGCAAAAAGAAAATGTTGCTATTTTTTCTGTTTTTCATTAAAAGTTCAAAAGTTCCTGAGAAACTCTAGAAAAGATTATTTTAAAAACCAAATGTTTGAAGCTGAAGTGAATCTTCATTTTTTTAAATAACTGAAGGGTCATTCTTTAACAATGGCAGAATTTCCCCCCTTGAAACTGTTGTGGCTGTGTACTCTCATCGACAGGGAGTACATGGGACCCAGGAGATCTGGACTGTGTTCACACCTCACCACTGAGGAAGTCGCTTCACCTCTCCATGCCTCCGTTTTCCCTCCAAACGTCCGTCAGTCTTGTGCTTTAGGAGTGTAAGCTCTTTGGGGCAGAGACTGTCTTTCATTGTGTTTGTACAGTGCATAACACAACAGGGCCCAATCTCAGTTGGGGCCTCTGGTTGCTACTGCCATACAAATACCAGTAGCATTCTATGACCCTAAGTGTTTCAGGGATTGGTGAAACAGGCTCATCAACCAACAAGAGGATGGAATCCACATTAGATAAGAGTCAGTGCATCCACTCCCTTTGATGGGGTTGTGTTCCTAACTAATATTGTGACTGGCTCTGTTGCTAGCATGAGCAAACATATTCATGGCAAAATCTAAACAGTCTAATTCAGTCCCATCCAGCACTTTTTTTCTCATCCAAGGACAAGGTGGTTTCTGAGTCTAAATGGTTCTGTGTTACCTAAATGTAACAAACTGCTGAGGTGAAATCTGGTCTACTTGGCCTTAAATGCTGAACAGCACTCTGGAAAAGTAAGCTCTGTCCATCAGCACTGCTCAGGGTTTCTTCCCCTGACAATCCTACCTGGGGAAATAAGGTGGGTGAGGTAATATCTTTTATTGGATCAACACAGCTGCAGCTACACTGCATACATCCCGATTGGGGCTTTGGTTGCGCTATGCACTTTGCAGCTGCTCAGCAGGAGCAATGCCAGCTCCCACTTGATTAGCAGGGAGCTGGGAGAAGAGCTGCTGAGCTTGCCCAGAGCAAGGAACACTATAAGGTTTCAACCCATGACACAGCTTGGACTAGTGTATGATGCTGGGTGCTGCTCATTCTAGTCAACCCTGCTCCTGGCTGCACAAACATGTCATTAAGTGTCCAAGGCCAGCACAGGAAAACACTTTAGCGTGTGCTTAATCCCAGGTCTATACCAGACAACACTTCAACAAATGCTCATGTGCTCACCCAAATAGGGATCCTATCCTAAACAGGGGGTTAAAGGCTGTCATTAATGGCCACAATTATTAGTTTTTTTAAAATAAATTGTCCCTACCTGATTTACTGTGCAAAACCCATAACGTAACTATAAGTATCTCTTTGCGTTGTGATTTTTTAAAGAATATTTACAACATTTAATAAATTTAAAATCTACAAACTAACCATAATGTAGGGACTATTTGACAGATAGAATTAAGCAACTAGAACAAGTCTTGGAGCAAAGTCAATGGGGGAAAGATGGTCTTTCAGCTAACGCACAGGCCTACAAATTAGGAGATCTGGATTCTATTCTGAGCGCTGGGAAAGGCTTCCAATGTGAAAACAAGTTGATACGGTCTACATTTTTTAAAGTTGCACTGATTTTCATGTCCAGTTTAAAACACCAATGGCCTGATTTCAGAGGTGCTGAGCAACTAACCAGTGTCTGTAATACTGGGAGTTGTGGGGATCCCAAACCTCTAAAAATGAAACTGTAGGGGCCTGATCCTGTGCCCATTGAAGTTAATGGAAAAGCTTCAACTAATTTTAACAGTGCAGGTTCAGGCCACTATTGTTTCAAATTGAATACCCAAAAGTTCAGACCCCAAAATTAGTGGCCACATCTTAAAATTTTTGCCATAAGTGCCTCACTTTCCTTGCCTATAAAATAGTTTCCTTAGCTCAGTAGGGTTTTTTAAGGCTTAATTTGTTAATTTTTAAAGCACCTTGAGATCCTTGCATGGATGACTCTTAATTATTGGTCCTACTGAACCCAGTATCTCTTTATTACTTGATACTATTAAGCTCTGATCTTTGTGTATAAAAAACTATCTGAATTGGTAAAGAATATGCTACATTCCCTTTTCCTTTACCTTTTTCATTAACTACTTCAGCAGTTCTCAAACTGTGGGTCAGGACCCTAAAGTGGGCTGTGACCCCATTTTGATGGGGGTCACCAGGGCTGGTGTTATACTTGCTGGGGCCTACGGCTGGAGCCCCCCACCCAAGACTGAAGCCAAAACCCGTGGGCATCAGCCCTGGGTGTCAGGGATCAGGTTATAGGTCCCCTACCTGGGGCTGAAGCCCTTTGGTTTTGTCCCCCACCCCCTGCCCAGCATGGGTTCAGGCTTCGGTCTCCCCTCCTGGGGTTGTACAGTAATTTT
Source organism: Lepidochelys kempii (assembly GCF_965140285.1). Classification (NCBI taxonomy): domain Eukaryota; kingdom Metazoa; phylum Chordata; order Testudines; family Cheloniidae; genus Lepidochelys; species Lepidochelys kempii. Next base: position 117,195,490 of record NC_136383.1, read on the forward strand.
TGTTGTCAGAAGGGAGTTGCGGTGGAATTAAGTTTGAGAACCCCCGAACTACTTCATTATCATTGATGGAAATGGATTAGCTGATTTGCTAGAAAGCCCTTCATCTCAGGTGATTTTAAACTGTTCAATAATATTACTTGATGGTTATTCTAGATACTTAATTTTTAAGACCAGAAATACAATCTCCAAGTTTCATAAATATTTTAGTCTGAAACTATCAACAGAAATATCGGTACTGAACACACACAAATAGTTCTGTATAATAAATATTGTACAACATATGCTATGCAAATTATTCCTTGCTGATGTATGAAATATACAGCTGGACATTTATTTCTCAGTGTTTGTTGGCAAAAGACCATCTTTAATTGTGAAAGATCAGGATTCAACAACAGGCTTAAAACACCCTGCTCAAATGCTATGGAAATTTCAAAACCCGTGTCAGTCCTTTCCCATTACCAAGTAACCATAAGGTGCAAGAAGGCAAAACTTGCCATGGGCATCACATCATGTATTTATGGCTTCCTGCACAGGGTATAAACTGATGCTCATTGGATAAACCCTGCCTGTGCTGTGAGCTTTCAACCCCCCCCTATTAATTTCACACTGAGGAGCCACAGAGCCTGGCAGCCAGTAGCAGACTGATTAAAAGTGATGCTGCCATGTGTTAAAAAATGTTAGGGAACAATGCCTGAATGGGATCATGGAGAGCCCTTGCAGGTACCCTCTCATTTCAGAGCAAACAAACGCCAAAACCTGAAAGGACTTAATCTATTAAAATCCGTCTTTCAGAATAGACTAGTCTTATCGTTTTCTTCTTAGCTTCACAGAATAAATACAGTGACAGTCTGCGTTCAGCAAGCATCAATTTTGTGAAAAGGGCTATTGCAATTCAAACATAAAAAGAAAAAGATTATTAGGACCTTAAAGGGAACTTTTTCATTTTAAATATATACAAGGAGCACTGAAAAGTCATCTAAAATTTAAAATCCTATACCAAACAAAAATGTTCAGAATGGATATTTCCTATGTATGAAACATAAACATTAACAGGATTTGACTGTCAGCTAGTTCTGAACTTTAAAAAAAAATGTTTTTAAACTGAGCAATTACGAGCTAGGGGCGCAGGAGAAATAATCATGTAAACATTTCAGACAGACACATTGTTTTTACAAGTAACACAAAACAATCATATTTAGCACTAACCAGTTTTCATGTTCAAGGTTTTTTGGGTTTTTTTATACACACAATACTGTATTAATCTTCCCAACACCCTGTGTTACTATTTCCATATTACACAGGGGGAAATGAACAGACAGGTCAAGTGATTTGTGCAAGGCTACACACTGAGTCTCGATTATAAAAACACTGAAAGACAAACAGTACAGACCATGGCTCAGCAAACCAGCTCTATTCAGCAAAGCATTTAAGCATGTGCTTTACATTAAGCATATGTTTAAGCCTCATTAATTTCAGTTCAAGCTCATGTTCGAATGTTTTGCTGATTTGGGACCCCCAATGAACAGGGCACATTAATAACATGACAGACCCAATGCAGAAAAAGGGCAAACACAGCCCATGCAAATGGGTTGTACTTATTCGGGATGGATCTACACGATAGGATCATAAGCCCCAAAATAGAAGGGCCAGGACAACTGAGCAGCTCCAGCTCAATATGGAGTGGTGATGGGGGAAGCATCAGACACAGTCTGCTATATTGAATGTGAGCCATGTGGATCATTGCTGTGCATGGACCAACTGGACACAGCCCTGGTTTGCCAAATTTCCAACTCTGTGCTCTGCTGTGGGGACTCTGGCTGGAGTTTTCTTCCTCGGTGTGCAGAAGGTGGGGAGTACAATTGTGTGGGTTTGCTGCAGCCTGCGCTACAAGCACAGCAGAAACAATGCATTGCTTTGGCCTTCAGTCCTGATGATGCCATGTAAACCGGAGGGGATATTGTACGTGAGACTGAATACTGGAGACTTTGTTCAGAACACTTACTTTATGCACAAATACAGTGACCAGATAGCAACTGTGAAAAAACGGGACAGGGGGTGGAGGGTAATAGGTGCCTATATAAGAAAAAGTCCCCCCAAAAGGGACTGTCCCTATAAAAATGGGACATCTGGTCAAATATCAACAGTTTAGCACATTTTTCATTTCTAGCACAGAGGGTGTGCAATTTTTCCTCATTTCACAAACAAAACTTACTCCACCCCATCATGCCGCTCACATTTTGAGGAGGCTCCCAAACACTCCTAGGCCTGATTCCAAACTCTCAACAGTTTTAAAACAGTGGATTTGCTCATGATTTACACTGGTACAAGTGAGATAAGAATCAGACCCTGTATTTAGAAGAAGTGAAGTGGCCAAAACCAGCTGTATTTTATATCTATTATCTAAAAACAAAATCCAAGCTGAGTTAACTGATCCAAAACCCATTGAAACTAATGGTCCCTTACTTCAGTGAGCACTGGATCTGGCCCAACATGATTAGCAGGAATATGAACAGAATCTGAAGTATTCTTTTACCGTCCTTTCATCTCTACACATCCAAGCACATGAAGATAAGTGCCATGGAAGATAAATAGTTTGGGAAAGGCAGTCAAAACATACATGTCATTGCTAATTTTCTGGTCCAAGTAAAAAGCACATTTTTGTTCTTTATGAAACAGAGGGTGGAATACTGGCTTTTGCAAACAGCAAGAAGTACTTGATGGGGGTTTTTTTAAATCAAATATTCAACTTAGAGAGCCATCTGCATATAACCTTCAGATGCCATTTTATTATTGGTTTTTTAAAAATTTAATTTAAAGTAAATTATCATATAAAATGGTGTATATTCTTCCCCCCCCCATCCCCCACATATATATCCCAGGCTTCCAGATGGATAAATTGGCAAGTAATCGATTTTTCTATTTTAAATAACAATTAGAACAATTCATCCTTCCCTATTTTCTCCTCTGTGATTTCCAGCAGCGGGTCAGCAGCTAAGGTCATAACATGGGGCTTGTTGCCTGTCACAGGAGCTTGATGCCAAGCTGTGTTAGACACTCATCTAGTGTTAGCATCTGTTTGTTTGGCAAGCTCCAAAGGCAGTTGAGCTGACAGCTCTGAATTTGCCTCTGGGTCTGTCACAAGATTATATGGCTGTTGGACTTTGGGCAGTGCCTGATACTACTTTGATGAGTATCCTACATATCACAAGACATTACATCCTTCCTTAACAGCTTTTGAAATCAATAGTTGTGATCTTTCAGAATAATCCAGGTGGTGTGGGTAGCTGTTTTGAGAAAATTAAAAACAAAAGCATTATTTGTATATATAAATAAAGATAACTAATTAACTCCCATTGCTTAAATCAAACTGCCTTCATGTTGATCCAGTTTACGTAATGTGACCTGAGGACATCATAACAGGGCATGAATATCAGTAGAATACTCAGAGGCAAGGAAGTCTGTTTCAGTAAATAGGCTGATATGAGAATGAACAGTGCTTGTGTTTTTCAAAGTGTCATTACCAAACACAGATAGACTATTTATAGAATTGATGCATTGGCCTGATACATCATTGCCCTGTAGTTATTTACACTAATGTAAAGAAAGTGCCAGTGAGTGCATATAGCACAAAAGTAATAATTTGGTGGTGACTTACATCCACTTTACACTCGTGTATTAGCTCAATCCTAAAAGGTGCTTAGAGCATTGTGAGCTAATCCAACAAACTGCTTAAGCTTTTGCTTAACTTCAAGCATGTAAGTCACCCAATTGACCTTGAAGGGACCACTCATGCTTAATGTTAAACATCTGCTTAAGTGCTTTGCTGCTTCAAGGGTAGACAGCTCAGCACCTTGGTGGATTGAGCCCTCTACCAGGTACAATGATGAACCTGGCTCATTGTATCTGAATACGTTATGTTCCTTTAATTAGTGATAAATAACAATTCAAAGAACATGCTAATTCAAATACAATGCATCAGTCCTAGCCTGTGTTTTGTAATGAAACCTCAAAAACTATATATAGCCTCAGAAATACACATCACATTTTGTATTAGTCTCAATGGACAGCAATCATCTAGTGTTACTAAATCAGAACACAATGCAAATGCAAACAGTACAATGCAGGACACAGTCTAAAACAGCAGCAGCACTGTTGGCTGGTGGGGCAGGTTGTGATTTCACCTGGCCTCTTGTACTAGAATCTAGCAGCATACATGTATGCTACTGCCCTGTTAACGCAGCCTTGCAGAAGACTGTTTCCAGCCAAACAATAGCAGCATCAAAGGTGGGAACTCATCTGTTCTCTTCCACATTCAGTTAGGAGATATGAATTTCAGAGCCTCATACCATTTAAATACTAACAATATTTGAAAAGAAATTAAATGCAAAAACCTCCATTACTACAACATTAAGGATGGAAAGTTAAAAGCAAGTCAGAAAATGCAAATTGTCCAGATCTGCTTCCTATAGAAAAACCTGCCTGAGAATCACCTCAGAATTTTCTCAGAGACATCCCTTCAGGTAGGAGGGGCTTCTAGGGTCATGGTGATGGCCTCCCAAACCTGCAGGTCCTGCACCACCCCCAGGTCCACAAATACTGGAGCTATGTGCTTGGAGAGCTGCTTTTGAGGGCTGCAATTAGTTGCAGGCACACATAATTGCAAGCCACATCAATAACATTTAGACATGTAACCCCTGATCTGTATGCGCAATCAGGTAGTTAGACGTACACGTGCTCTTTTATGCATCCTCAATGATTTGACCTGCAATCAATATTGGGTTTTAAAAAACCTGTCCCATAACGACTACTGCATTCCCCACAGTACAGAGTAGCGTTGTTGCAACATGGTAGCTTGAGTGGTCTAAAACAGTGGTTTTCAAAGCCAGTCCGCCGCTTGTTCAGGGAAAGCCCCTAGCAGGCCAGGCTGGTTTGTTTACCTGCCACATCCGCAGGTTCGGCCGATCGCAGCTCCCATTGGTCGCGGTTCGCCGCTCCAGGCCATTTGGGGCTGCAGAAAGCGGTGCGGGCCGAGGGACGTGCTGGTCGCCCTTCCCACAGCCCCCATTGGCCTGGAGTGGTGAACTGCGGCCCATGGGAGCCGCAATTGGCCGAACCTGCAGATGCGGCAGGTAAACAAACCGGTCCAGCCCGCCAGGGGCTTTCCCTGAACAAGCGGCGGACCGGCTTTGAGAACCACTGGTCTAAAATACTACAGTGCTAGAGACTAGTTTGAGCACTAACTCTATTATACAACCTAAATTTCTGATATCCAGTTTGGTATGTACCTGACGTTTGGATTGTATCCCAAACCCAGCATGTAATGGAAAGAGGCTGGCAGCTGATGCAGGTGAGAAGAACGAGGGTTTCTCCTTTGCTGGAGGTTGCGCCTTCAAGGATCATCTTGCCCTCTTCCCATCCCATCAGTAATAGGTCACTGATTCTTAAATGCAACTCCCCACTAAAACCAGTGAGGGGAGGGACTCACTATTTACATTACAGTGGATCTAGAATTCTAAAGCCCCCCCCCTCCCCGGATTCTATTGTACAAACACAGTAATAGATAGTCCATGACTCAAAGAGACAAGACCAAAAAATGATGGAAGAAATGATATACTGATGGGGAACTGAGGCACACAGAGATTATTTGCTCAAAAATCACACAGGAATTCTGCAGCAGAGGCAGGAATTGAACCCAGATTTCCTAAATCCTTTTAGCCACAAGACTACCCTTCCTCTTTGTAACAATCACTTAAAACCAATAGCATGATATAGCGTCATCAGAACTTCTGAAATACGTTATCTATTTTTTAAAAAAGCTGACTCTGGAATCTCTAAAAAGAGAATCACTGGTTTAGAATATAGCCTCCTTCTTCATTAAGGCAGTAACCTTCCCAACAGAGAAAACTGTAGCTGCTTCCATTGTCCTAGGAAGGCAGAAGCTCCTGCATTTTAACTGCCCCAGGGAGGTAATCCTGCCCTTAGAGAATCAATGAGAAATCCTGGTCAGGTGTAAGCAGAGGGATAAGTAAATCAACACATTGGGCCAAACTGTGAATGCACTGCACTGAGACTCACCCAAAGGCTAGGTGCAGGGCAGGGAAACACATGTTCTCTCTTTCTCAAAGTCAGCCCATATCTGTCTTCAGGGTCCCTGCAGAGAGACTATCTACCTTTACTTTCCTCTGTACAGTGTTGTTGGAGCCATGTTGGAGCCAGGATTTGAGAGAGACAAGGTGGGTGAGGTAATATCTTTTATTGGACCAACTTCTGTTGGTGACAGAGTCAAGCTTTTGAGCTCACACACAGCTCTTCTTCAGGTCACTTTCCTCTGGTATTTGCTTTGGAGATCATGCAGGCCCTACTCCTCCACCATCCTGCCCACTTCCAAACTCCTCCACAACAGCAGGTCTCTCGATCCCTGAAGAGCTCTGGAAAGTGGGAACACATTGCTGTGCACTTGGCTGATCTGCCCATGCTGCATGGAAGAAGTAAGATTTTGGGGGCACAGTCAGGCTCTGAGAAATAGGCCAAAGTCAGATTCTAACTGCACATGCTTCACACAATGAAGCTGAAGAAGACAATAAAACTGGGCTCCTCCTGTTTAATTTGCACAGAGATCTGAGCCTATTCCAATGGACAGCACATTTTCACCTGCTCACTGTTTGAAACTCATCCTCCTGCTGGTTCCAGGTGCGCCGCATTTCCAGCTGGGGATTGCTCTGTCATAAAAATCCGACTCCAAGGAGTTCCTAAAAAGGTCATTTTTTTTCAGAGAGCAGATGAATGAGAATCATTAAAGTAGAAACCTATCACGTGAAAAAGAAACGTATTATACTAACACTGAGTTCACACAACAGTCCCTTTGAAGTATGCCACAGTGCCTGGTGAGTTGGAACCTGACAGTTACAGAGATTCAGCACCAAAACACATGGTTTTTTAAACTGGCAATATTTAGTAAAGGAAAACAAGACATTACAAACCACACTGAAAATCTCACATTTTTCTATATGTCTCTTGAATAACTAACATGATCTAGAAGCCAGCTGGTAAAATAATGAAGGCAAGACGGCCAGTAAAATGATGCTGAACATAAGAGGAACTGCTTTGTACTAATTAGAAACAATGTGCAGTTTCATGACACTTTATAGACTTCAATTATCATACTCTGCAGGAAGGAGCTCTCAAACATCTGTATAATGATTATTATCCACTGGGATGCCGTTTACAGTGCAAAGTATTAAAAACAGGGCCAAAAATCAATTATAATCTCTGTAAATGAGCATATTGTTCATCTAAGGGAGTTGTTGGAAATTGCCTTAAAAAGAGAGACAAACTGATTTAAACAATGAAAAATAGGCACAAAAATAAGCTTAAATATCATTTTAATGACAATTTATTTATAAAATGCATATAAAATACAAAAGAGTGTTATTAGAAATCATGCCAAACACAACAGATCCACTAAAGTCATGAATTGGAGTCAAGTTGAAAATGTATTTATTTTTTAAAAATTTTAGGCCAGAGGAGAATCCTAAAAACATTTCCCATTGAAGCCATGAAATTATTCACATGGGTTACACATGTCCTTCAGTGTGTTTGTAGAATCAGGGCCTTAATTGTTCTTACATTTCATTATTTTCTTATTGAAATAAAAAAATTAATGCCTTAACATTAATACATACATACAAGAGAGATGGCAGATGTACAAGTCATTCAGTAATTAACGGCATCATATCAATCATCGACATTTAACGTATCTGCCATTGAGAATTATATTGATGAGAATTCCATCAATTGATGAATTAAATATATTAATCATTATTCCTGAAATTAAAGGAAAACATATACATTACAATACCATATTAGTACAATACAATAAACCTCACTATTATGAAAACAGGACTGGAATATAAATGTTTTTTTCCACTCAGTAGTTGATCTTAGTAGAAAGTTGTAGTGTTCGATCTTCACAATGCAGGATATTTATAATGGGACATGGGTAACAGTGTCTTTATAATGGGACTGCGGAGAGGCTAAGGTTCAGTCCAAGTCAGACAGAGGTAATGCTGGTAAGTACGGTGAAGCAACTAGAAGATGTGATAGGCATTACATCAGGCATTACATGAGAGAGTGCAACTGGCATTACAGTACAGACCCATTTACGCGCGGATGTCAGGAGTCAAGCCGTCACGACCGCGTGTTAACGGACCGCGGGTTAAGAGGGCCGTCCTGAAAAAAGTGTCTATGATTCACTTAGAAAAAACCGCCGTCATTTTCTGCTCTTTCTGGCTCGCATTTTTTTTCTTTCTTGTGAAGCCTGTCATTTGCCACAGATGAAAAGCGTTTGGGGCCGATTCATCGGCTGATTGGCTTTCTCCAGAAATCGATACCTGCGCTATGCCATGATGCTTTTTAAAATGACTTATAAACCCCTTGCTGGCTTGGAATAATTCATCCCCTGTTAAATTTCCATATTTTGTCGCTTGGGCTTGAAGAATTGGCCCACTTACCGGCATTCCTTTCAGCCTTTCCTGAGCAAACCCCATGCGCATGACTTTGTCTACTGTGGGTTTTGCTGAATAGCACAAAAGTTTTCACTTAAGCCCCGTGGCAGAATCGATATTTTGTTCAAAGCCATTCAGTTTAGATTCATTTTTTAGCCATCCTCGGAGAGTAGATTTAGCAATCCCAATATCTTTTGAAACTTTGGTCTGGGTTTCTCCGCTATTTACTAGATCTATTGCAGCTAGCTTTTCTTCTACAGTGTAGAAATGCTGACGCTTGCCCTCTGCCATTATATTAGGCCTACGGTTAAAATTTTCTAATGTAGTATATACATTACTATAACAACTACTATATATTATATATCTCTCTAGCCTGACAATAACTAAGCGTGCGTGATACGTCTTTACCAATATCGGTAAAGACGTACAACGTGTTTCCACTCCGCACTTCCTGTCGATTTCTGTGTCAGTGAGTTAAGTGAGCAAATCTGTAGCGCTACATAGCAAGTTCCTGTACCGCGTGTTAACAAGTCTCGCATGTTAAATAGGTAGCACTGGGAGGCATGGAGCTACCGCACGTTAAACAGATTTGCGCGTAAACGGGTCTGTACTGTAGTTTGCTGTTTGAAGGTAGCAGTCATGACCAAGAGTCTCTTTCCATACATATGGTGAGGTGAGTGCAACCATTTCTTTTAGATGCTGACTTTGTTTTACTTAATCTTTGTCACCGTAAGCATAGATTAATCTGCTACATGCACATGGCTACACCTCTAGAGCACTCAGAAACTGAAATTGGTGCAGATCACAATAGCTTTCTTGGTGAGTGGAGTTTCATGCCAAGAGCACATGGCACTCAGGAACTGCAAGGAACTGTCTGTGACTGCCTGGGGAGGGAGAAATCCAGGGCGACCTTTCAAGCCCTAAGTCGTTTGGGAATCAGGCTGAGAGGCCAACTCCCTCTCTGTACCATGCTTACTCCGTTGCGATCAGAGAAGGTTCTCCAGCTGGAATTCCCCCATTATCAAAAAGAAGAAGCTGCTGGTCTGTCTGTGAATTTCCCTCACCTATAGGACATGCTACCCACTAGGTCCACCAAAGTCTACCCTTGTTATCCTTCTAGCCATACTTTAAACCCAACTTTCCTCTTAGGGCAGTTGGAGCGAGAACTGTCAGAGGGATCTGCTGTCAGGGTTACTATGAGATGTTTAGAAATTAGTGTTTTTTCCACTGTGCGTATAGATGGGCATTTCTTAATTATATTGTGTGTGCACACAGAGGTGGGTGGGGGGATAGAACAGTCTATTGTTTGCTGCTGTAAATTGTTGACTAAGTTATGGGAAGGTGCCCAGCACATAGCATGGGAGTTTCCTGGTCGTTTATAAATAAAAATAAATAAAATACAGAGGATAGATTCACACCCATAGCCTTCTGCTTTGCAATGGGATGTCAAAGCCCAGCTGTGAGGCTGATATCACTAATGTTCTGGACCAGGGAACAGCACAATATGCTTAGTACCACATGCTCCCTGGCAAAAAAACAAAAACAAAACAAAAACCCGAAGAGAGAGAGAGAGAGAGAGAGAGAGAGAGAGAGAGAGGATTTTCCCCAAAGATCAAGAGCAGCATTTGCAGCTGCCTGATGCAGGAAGTCTGGTGCGGTACTTCCTTGGGACAGTAGTCCAAGAAGCTATATTCAGCTGCAACAACTGATTTAAGTCAAACCAGCAGGTGACCATGCTGCCCATTGCTCAGGATAACAACGCTTGGAATGCTTCTAACAGGTTACCTGGGGACTACTACTGCTATAGATAGATCTGCTTAATGAAAAGAAAGAAGACAATTATTCTGCCTGACATCACTGTAAAACTCTTGTTCTAATTCCTATTAGTGACAGATCAGCAGAGAATATTATAAATAATTTTCTGTTGGCGTAAGACTCATTCCTGCTCTCGTTGAACTAAATAGAGCAAGACTCCCACTGATTTCAATGGGAATGTGATCAGGCCATTAGGTATTAACCATCAGCAATTGTTAACACAGAATTATGAGCTTAAACCATATGGACTAGTTGATTCAAATACTTTATCTTCATTCATCAAAACACCATGCTCCAAATGAACATAGACAGAGAACTGATCCCAGTCCAAAGGTCATGCTGAATTTACAAATTAGAGTGTCTGCTGACACACGTTACCATCATCAGCAGCATAACACGGGCATTGCCTCCGATCAGTCTGATGGCCATTATCGTAAAGGGAAAACTGAGAGTAACCCTGTGGTAACCTCCGGGGAAATCGAGTACCTTTTAGAGACTGGATGCCTCGGACAGAAAACCTTCCCCACGAAGTGTAATACGAAATAGGTCATAAAAATGATTTCAGGCTACATGATTTCAGGCTACATGTTCATCAGGCTACATGTTTGTTTGCTGAAAGCCCAGCCTTTAAAAAGAGAAATGTTAAAATCAACTTGAGATTTCACTGCAGCTCTAGTGAAAAGCTCTTGAAATACTTCATATACTGAACAGGGCAAAAAACAGTGACAAGGATTCTGAATTTAACTATATGAATGGTAATCCATACACACTTAACTGCATAGTAGTAACACAACTGCTTTCATTACTGTTTATAGCTTCAGATACCCATTAGCACAATCCCCAAGGTTCCTTGTGAATAATTGGATTAGGAAAGGGGGAGTTATCATGAAACACAGTAGGATGTGAGGCTTATGAAACAGCACATCTTGAATCCAGATGCTGACATGACAACATCATGAAAAGCTAATTTACACATCCAAATTAATACCATCATGATGATAATATAAAAGGAAGATATGCATATAAAATGAGCTCTGGAAAATAATGACAAAAAAAAAGAATTGAGCAACAGAGGCTATACAAATACATGTTTTTGACTTTTTAACCTATGTGGGTGGGTGTAAATAGACTAAATGCCATATTCATAGGAATAGCTCTTCCTATCCAGTCTTATTAAAAATGTATTCTATTATGTAGTAACACAACAAGCGGCTTGATAAATACAGTCATGTATGTAAGACACACGTAGCACTCATATAAACAGGTGAAGAATGTTACGAGATTTTCCTAATAATCTGTTTCCATTTGACACACAGAATGTTTCTGTATTGTTCAGCACATCTCAGACAAGTGTTATCAATAAAATTAACACTGGTATCACTCTTTAATTAGAACAGTGTCTAAAGCAGGGGTTCAGCAACGTTTCAGAAGTGGTGTGCTGAGTCTTCATTTATTCACTTGAATTTAAGGTTTTGCCTGCCAGTAATACATTTTAACGTTTTTTAGAAGGTCTCTCTCTATAAGTCCATATATTATATAACTAAACTATTGTCGTATGTAAAGTAAACAAGGTTTTCAAAATGTTTAAGAAGCTTCATTTAAAATTAAATTAAAATGCTGATCTTACGCCTCCGGCCCGCTCAGCCCACTGCCAGCCTGGGGTTCTGTTCATCTAGGCCGGCAGCAGGCTGCGCGGGGCCGGTGGCCGGGACCCCGACTGGCAAGGGGCCGGCAGCCAGAACCCCAGACTGGCAGCGGGCTGAGCAGGGCCAGCAGCCGGGACCCCAGACTGGCAGTGGGCTGAGCGGGGCCGGCAGCCGGGACCCCAGACCAGCCATGGGCTGAGCAGCTCAGCTCGCTGCCACTCAGCCCGCTGCCAGTCTGGGGTTCCATCAGCCGGCTCCTGCCAGCCAGGGTCCTGGCTGCCGGCTCCACTTAGCTCGCTGCCAGTCTGGGATCCCGGCCCTGCCCACACAGAGTGGGTACCTACCTTCTCCCTGGTTCTAGCCCATTCTCTTCCTCTCTCTGTGCACTGAGCTGAGGGTGGGAGTGCACTGAGCACAGGGCTGGGGGTGAAGAAGCAGGCTGGGGGTTGGGGTGCAGGGTCTGGCCAGGAGCTAGAATGAGGGAGGGGGCTCAGGGTTGGGGCAGGAGGTTTGGGTGTGGAGTCCTTACCTGGGCAGCTCCCATTTGGTGTGAGGGGTGCAGGAGCTCCCGTTTGGTGCTCAGGGTGGGGGTGGGAATGTGGGGGGTGCAGGAGTCAAGCAGAGGGCTGAGTGTGTGTGGGGAGTGCAGAAGTCAGGGCAGAGAGCTGGGGGCATGTAAGGGGGATGCAAGAATCAGGGTTTGCGGTGGGGGGGGCGCTAGGTATGTGTGGGGGGAGCAGGAGTCAGGGCAGAGGGCTGAGTATGTGTGGGGGTACAGAAGTCAGGGCGGGGGCTGGGGGTGTGTGAGGAGGGTGCAGGAGTCAGGGCATGGGCTGTGGGGTGCTGGGTATGTGGAGGGGGTGCTGGAGTCAGGGCTGGGATCGTGGGGGGGCTGGGTATGTGGAAGAGGTGTAGGGGTCAGGGCAGAGGGCTGGGGGTGTGGGCTAGGGTTGTGGGGGTGCTCTCAGCCCCCTGCCTAGAGCGGCTCACGGCAGGGGGCTGGAGTGGATATGCCCTGATTCCAACCCCCTTCCCTAAGGCCCAGTTCCCACCTCGTCTCCACCTCCTCCCCAGAGCAGCTAGCGCTGCGGCTCTGCTTCTCCCCCTCCCTTGAAAGGGCCATCAGCTGATCGGTGGCAGGGAAGAAGAGGAGGAGGGGCAGAAACCCAGCACACCAGCAGTGGAGGGGGGAACTTGCCTGCCCTGCAGCAGCAGCCAGCAGAACCAAACTTCTTCATCCTGCCCCCTCGAGGGTGGGTGGCGGGGAGTCAGAGAAGAGCGGGCCAGGGCCAGCAGGATTTTTAATGGCATGTTGCTGCCTGCCGGGGTCCTGGCCCCGGCCCCGCTCAGCCTGCTGCCGGCCTGGGTTTGGCAGCCAGCTGAGCAGGGCCAGCGGCTGGGACCCAGCAGGCAGCAGCATGCCATTAAAAATTGACACGCGTGCTATCGGTTGCCGACCCCGATCTAAACACTGTGTGTGTACACAGACAAAGGACCAGATTTTTAAAGGTATTTCAATGGGAGTTAGGAATTTAGGTACTTTTGAAAATCCTTATCTGCATCTTTAGGTACCTAAATACCTTTAAAACCTAAGTTCATTTTAACAGGAAATACTGATATCTTTGTGTTATAGGAGATTACTTCTCTCTTTCCCTTGTATGGTTATCTTGGATTTAAGGTTGTTAACTTGAGCCTGCGTCAAAATGCAAACATTATGGGGCAGATTCTGTCCTCTGATGCTCACACATGGATCTCAGTGAATTCTGTTTTCATTCTGTTTTTTTGACAGCACCTTATGTACAGTCCTCTTTCCCCTGTGGCTTACTCTGTGCATTTGACAGCAGTTTCTGCATAATCAATTCCACTATTTTACTATGCTCACTTTCCCTGTTCTTTATCTGAATTCTTTCACACAGCAACAGCAGGAAAAAAAAAACAACACTGTGAGAATGAGAAAAATGCAGTTGTAAATCCACAAGTATTGGCAGGAGGACGCAGAGGCAGGTGTAGTAACAAACGATTATTAACCATTTTCTAATTGACTCAAGTTCAGCTTGACAAAGTCTGTTTAATAATGAGATAGTGTACTGACACCTGGTTGAGGGCCTTATATTGAAATCTCACACAAGCAATCTTTACCCATTGACACCCAGTGTGATTATCTGTATGAGGAAGGGCTATTCACAGACATAAGGGTCTGCGAGATTAGGCCCTAATTCTGTGAAAACTACCGAGAATAAATAAAGAAGGGTATGTCAACGCGACAGCTGCAATGCTGTTTCTGTGCCACTGTAACGGTGGACGCTTACTACAGTGATAGAAGGGGTTCTTCAGTCACTGAACTAACTCCAACTTGCCAAGGGGCAGAAGCTTCTGTTAACTTAGCAGTGTCTACATCAGGGTTAAGATTGGCTTAATTACATCACACAGGGTGTGGAATTTTTCACAAAGCTGAGTTACTGTAGTTAAGCCAACCTAACATTATAGTGTAGACCAGCCCTAAGCAACATCATTTAGATCGCAAAGCACATTACAAAGTACTTTTCACTAGAGTCACAGCTATCACAAAAATGAAGTGATGTATTCAATAATATTTCTGTACCAATTGGTATTGCTGTGAACCGGGAAGTAAAACTTCATACTGCCTATGTTTAGTTGCATTAACAAAAGGATAAACAAACAATTAAATAAATATGCAGTGTCCCTCATCTTGAATACTGTATTCATTTCTGATCACCCATTCCCTGAAACGGTATTGCCCAACCTCAAGCATTCAAAAACCATGAATCAGGCCTGCAAATATCAGGAGACTAGCTTAAAAAAATCATACCTCTTAAAAAAATTTACAAATGTTAGGCTATGTTTATTTGCCTTCTACTTCTGCATCTTTAGCGTGCTCTTGCATCACATTTTCCGGCTTTTCTCCATTACCGTGAGGACTAGAAACTTGTACTTTTTTTAAATGAAAGCTGAGATTTTCATGCCATCTCTTCCAGCAGCTGGGGCTTTAAGAAAATCCCCAAATATCATGAAACTTGCAATGAAATTGCAAGAGTAAGCATCAGAAATCAAAAAGGTCAAGTGCACAAGAAAAATGATTAAATTAGATAGGAGACCAGTGAGAAGTGACATGACAAAGGCATATAAAATAATGACTGGCATGGAGAAAGTCATCTGGGTATTTTGGTTTGCTTTTTTTCATGGTACAGGAACAAGTGGGACCTAATGAAGTTAAAAGGCACCAGATTTTAAAAACTGATGTTAATTATGCTAATAATGATTATAATAATTATTATGCTAATGCATCATTTACCTGTGAAGACTCTGTGCCACAGAAGATTACTGAGGCAAGGAGGTTGGTAGGATTCAAACAAGGTTTAGACATTTATACATCTAAAATAAGAATATCTGCAGTTATACTAGTTAGTACAAAAAGAACATAGAAGGTATCAACCCAACCTCCACCCGCAGCTTCAGGATATCAGTAAATCTCAAGATATAGACACAACACAAAATCCTTTTGAAAAAGAAATATAAACAATTTATATATGTTTGGATTAAAGACACACAAATTAATGATGGAAGAATAGTATTCATTTTGGGTCAGAGTGAAGATTGTTGTGATGAAATATGCATTATTTTTATATATAATATTGTATTTGCTACATGGGCAGTGTAATATTTATGATGTCCTTTTTATTGCTTTCTTTACTTACAGAGTGCTTGGGCTTTGTAGTTGGTGTGATAAACAAGAACAATGTAACTCAGCAACTTTACTTTTGAAACTATTTTTATTATTTTTGGAATATATTAAAACATATTGAAATGGAACTAACAAGGTGAGCAGATATCATCACCACTTGTATGTTTCCTCCCAACTTTGTCTTTTTGGACTGTGTGCTCTTCAGAACACTGACTGTGTTTTCCAGGGATTGTACAGAGACTGGCACATTTTGAGTGCTACTATAATATGAAGAACAATTAGGTACATGGGAAAGGGTTATTAAAGTGAGGGACTTTTAGAATCAAGGAGCACTGTCTATATATTTGTCTCTGGGTGCTGAAACTATGGAGTGTTCTCCCCTTGGACCTGAGAATTAATGAATAGAGAATTATTCCCTTTTTAAAAAGGGTTACAATTCTAATCTCTTCACCATCACACCCAGCCTCCTGACAGATTTTGCCCTCTCAGAGCCTGATCTGGCACCATTAAAATCAATGGGAGTTTCTCCCCGGCTTCATGGGGAGCAAGATCAGGGCCACAGTCTGTACGTTGAATACAGTAAAAAAACCCACAAAAATCTAATAACCAGCAAGATGTGTAGACAACGTGTATGTTTGCTGGAGGGGGACAACATATGTAAAAGCAGAAGTAAAAGCTTTTTATGTGTATGTGAAAGCATTTTCATAAGTGTTTGCCTTTGTAACCCTCATTCTCCCCATACTTGTCTGCCTTTTGTTTGTCATCTCTCGCTGTGCTCTGCCTAACTTATAAGATCCTTGTGGCAGGATCATTTTAATTGTCTGTATGGCATCATGCACACCTATGGCACTGTACCAAATAAATAAAATAAAAATCTTTCATATTTCAGAAGGCCTCTAGCACAGCACATTGATTTTAATAATGCTATACTTTATATACTGATATGATCTGTTTTCTTCTATGTTATTAATCTGTATTTGAATTACCACAAACCTGGGAAATTTTTGTAGGCGGATGCTATGTAAATAAAGTGTATTATATTATTACCAGTTATCATGTCTTAAATACCATAGTGAGAGGTATTATATATAAAAAACCTAAAAGACATGGATTGTTAATTTCAGCCTTCCTCTGGAAATAGAATGCAGCTATTCCTAGTTTGAGAAAATATAATTGGCAGTTTTGCCTGCCCTCTACTGTTTTCACCATTATTTTTCCATATAATAAAATTAGAAAACCTAATAGAGAACAGGGGTTGGATCCAAAGCCCACTGAATTCAATGGGAGTCTTTCCATTGACATGAATGGGTTTTGGAGTAGGCCCTAGAAGAGGCCTAGGCCTCAGTGAAGATGTTTGCTGGTCTTAGGCTTGGGCCCAGTGGACAGATGTCCACATGGCGAAACACACCACCATTACTGGCACTCATGTTGGCAGAGTTCAGGGTGTCCGTGGATATTAAGTTCTTCCGTCACCCTGAAAAGTTGTTCCTTTCAGGTCAGAGTTTAGACTATTGAGAGGATAGTGAGGAAGGCAAAGTACGGTTGGCCTGGTGCTGAATGTGCTCTCATGCGCTGTTTCATCAGTTCTATTGCTCTTTTATGAGCACTCAATTCAAATAGGATTTTTTTTATAAAGAGTAATGTACAGATTAGAAAAGCTTATGTAAGGCTAATTTATTTAGTCTTTCCTACCGCCCTCACCCCTCCTTCACCATCCAAACTAATACTCTGCACTACTGTTTGTTTTATACTCAATGGCCCTGATCCTCCAAGTACTTAAACGTGTTTAATTTTTCTCCTTTGAATAGTACCAATGAAGTCAACAGAACTGTTCATATGACTAAAGCCAAGCATGTGTGTAAATCTTTGCAGGACTGACACCTTATTTGAAAAGTAAGTATCTTTTACTCTAATTATCCTAGCTGAGCACTAACATACCCTCCCAGGGCAGCAACTTTAGCAGCACACTGGGCAAGTAAAACTTGATGCAGGTAGGTCTGCCCCCACGGCAGCATGCTATACTCTTCTTCCCCAGTCCACTTATAATTCTCTGAGACTCTTGGGAGTCTAGGGGTCAAATTTACACTCAGGCTCCACTGCCTCAATTACACAGCTGCCTAGACACTATGCTCATTAGAGAGAGATGGTTATTCACCCCTCAGGATATAGGTCCCTTGCTATGCAACCTTAAACAGTGAGAGCATCCTGTCCTGAAGAAAAAAAAAAAGTCTAAAGAACATTCAACGAGAAACAAAAAACGTGAGTTGGTAGCAGTCCGAGGCAGGGAAATTGAAGTGTCGAGCTCACAGCTGTTTAAAACACTGAAACCCAAAAGAAACGGCTTTTCAGAAGAGTCACCAACTGGATATGGATTTTTAGAAAAATGTGTTAGTTGGACTGATTACAAGCTTAATTACATCTGGGATAGTACGTCTCAGAAGTCAAAGGAAAAATGAATTGCTAACTGTCAATATGCTTAGATGCCCACCAGTGAGCAGTCCCTCCTCTATTCCTGTCTTTAGTGAAGACAACATATATGTCAACCACAGTGGAAGAAACACAAAACTAATGAAAGTGTGTGTAAGCAGTAATTACATTGTCTCAATGAATGGCACCCAGGGTATTGTGAACAGATTGTACATGTTAATTCACACAGGGCTTAATGAAGCATTCCCTGTTCTACAAACTTCACCACTTGATTTAATTAACCCTTATACCTGTGCATGCACTAGCCACCAATCATAATTGTTGAAAAATTCCTAAATACACGAGAGTGCATTGGAATTACTTTACTAAAAATAATGTTTTGTGTTATTGCTTTTTTCACCTTGTCTACTCAATAACAGTGGAGCAAATTTAGTGGTTCTTACATGATGAAAATTCCCATTGTAAATTTGGCCCATTATCAGATCATTCACGTTTGGGACATAATCCTTTATAATTTTCCCATGGATTTAAGTCAGG
This sequence comes from Lepidochelys kempii, assembly GCF_965140285.1. NCBI lineage: Eukaryota > Metazoa > Chordata > Testudines > Cheloniidae > Lepidochelys > Lepidochelys kempii. The sequence goes on from NC_136383.1 coordinate 117,214,122, forward strand.
GCAGGAACAAGACTTTGACAGCGATAAAACTTTAACTGATGTCAACAGAAGCAGGATGAGGTCCTATGACAGACTGATTTAAGACTTTGGGGGATTTTGCTATTGCTATTGATTTTATGTGGAAGACACTCAGGAGACAGAGATAGACAGAGACACAGACAGACACGTTACATGGGTTTGTAGAAGTAGCTTCTTAAAAACCAAAAGAGACAGAAGTGGTAAAATTAAGTTGCTTTCATCTGTCGTAAGAATTTAAAGGATACTTAAGATCTAATGTAAAAGTTTCAGTGGAGTTACTCTGCGTTTATAGGTTTCAGAGTAGCAGCTGTGTTAGTCTGTATTCGCAAAAGAAAAGGAGTACTTGTGGCACCTTAGAGACTAACAAATTTATTTGAGGAATGCATCCGATGAAGTGAGCTGTAGCTCATGAAAGCTTATGCTCAAATAAACTTGTTAGTCTCTAAGGTGCCACAAGTACTCCTTTTCTTCTGCATTTATAACTGTGTATCTGAGAGAAGAATTTCATCCCTTTACTCTGCATTGTCTAGTCTTGATGTTTTAAAAGCAGACTTTGAGCCTGATTCTTCACTAACACACTGTCAGTGTGTTCAGGATTTCACTCATGTGAAGTGTATGTAAAATGCTGGCATTCTGACTGGCTAGCATTTTACATTCACTCTGGTCTAGGCTATACCTTGGATGACATGCCTGCACAAAGCAGTAAAAACCACACACACACTCACCTCTACCTTACAGCTCTGCTCAAGCTATCTGGAACTTGGTTCTGGGAACACAGGAGTAGTCAAGTAGGCACTGTGTCCCTGCTTGTTTCCCCCTTTCCTGGATAAGGTGGGAAAAGAAGTGAATGAGGAGAAGCAAGGACCACACAAAACCTTGACTCCACCGTCCCCACCTTACTGCTAATGTGTGTGCGGGGTGAAGGGGAAAGGTCTCATAATTTCTCAGCAGCAAGTTACTAACCCTCTGCAGCTAGAGAAAGCAGGAAGAGAATTGTGTCTCTCTGAAGGTTAGGAAAGGAGGACTTGTGGCACCTTAGAGACTAACAAATTTATTTGAGCATAAGCTTTCGTGAGCTACAGCTCACTTCATCGGATGCATTCAGTGGAAAATACAGTGGGGAGATTTATATACACAGAGAACACGAAACAATGGATGTTACCATACACATTGTAAGGAGAGTGATCAGGTAAGGTGAGCTATTACCAGCAGGAGACCCGTGGGAAGGGGCAGGGGGGAACCTTTTGTAGTGATAATCAAGGTGGGCCATTTCCAGCAGTTGACAAGAAAGTCTGAGGAACAGCGGCGGGAGGGGAATAAACATGGGGAAATAGTTTTACTTTGTGTAATGACCCATCCACTCCCAGTTTTTATTCAAGCCTAAGTTAATTGTATCCAGTTTGCAAATTAATTCCAATTCAGCAGCCTCTTGTTGGAGTCCGTTTTTGAAGTTTTTTTGTTGAAGAATTGCCACTTTTAGGTCTGTAATCGAGTGACCAGAGAAATTGAAGTGTTCTCCGACTGGTTTTTGAATGTTGTTTCTGAAGGTTGTTTCTGAGGAATGATGCCTCCTTCAGGCAGTCTGCGCCCATGTCCTTTCTCAACACTCAGTCTGGCCCCTGAATTCACATTTACACAGGTAGAAATGGGTAGATGAAGTGCAGGGCAGAGGAGACTCAAGGTCCCTTGCTTTATTTTAGTTTCTGACATACTTTAAATAGGAAATTAATCACTGAGGAAAGCACTCAGTGTGGAGCAGTCTGTGCTTGAGAAACCTAAGCAAGCTCTTAACATAACACAGCAAGGGAAAGCCCCAGAGATAATTTGTGAGTTTCCAAAACATTTTAGCAGTATTTCTCATAAAAGACTAATCTACAAAGTTAGCATGATGTCAAATAAGAGCCAGTGGACTGGATAAAAGTTGGCTGAGGGATAAATGGGAAAGTTTTCCAGCAAAAAGAAAATGCTGACTCAGGAGCAAAGAATTTGCGATTTGAAATAAAATCCACTATGTTTTGCAGTCCACCTCTAAAGATGCAGGTTGTAAATAAAAGCAAGTTATTATAACACCTCACTGCACAGTATATGAAGCAGCATTGATTGATGCTTATAATAGGGTATCATTTCTGGTTACATTCTATATTACAGGAGAAATACTGGGAGGAAAGCCCTATGTGAGAAAGAGACTGTAACAGAGGATTTGAGTGAATTGAATACTCAGCCAACCTCGACAGCATAAATAGAATGGGCCAGCTCTTCAGATGGCTCTTTTGATGTCAGGGAACTATGTTGATTTACAACAATCGAGGCTCTAAACTGAGAATCAAATCACTGTGGTATAGAAAATATTAACAACAGTTGTGGTGATAATGCACCCCCTTGTAAGGCACCAGGTACAAGGTCATACAAGCAAGTTAAATACATTTAATATGAAAATATTTAAATTCCTATAAACACACACAGCCAGGTTGATTATACCACTTTTTATTTTCATTGTTAAAAGCAACAGTGCTCACGTAAACTCATGTAGCATTTTGTTTCATGCAATTTTATTTATATAAGTGCAAGAAACGGCATTACACGTTAGTTTGCTGCTTAGATATATATATTAAACATGTCTGCAGACTTCCCTCTACTGCAGAGGTGGGCAAACTACAGGCTGCGGGCCACATCCGGCCCATGGACCGTCCTGCCCAGCCCTTGAGCTCCCGGCTGGGGAGGCTAGCCCAAGGAGCAGGGGGTCAAGGAGCAGGGGGTGGATGGATCGGAGGTTCTGAGGGGGACAGTCAGGGAGGCGGGAAGTAGGAGGGGGCAGGGGCCAGGCTGTTTGGGGAGGCACAGCCTTCCCTACCCGGCCCTCCATACAGTTCCGCAACCCCGATGTGGCCCTCTGGCCAAAAAGTTTGCCCACCCCTCTTCTACTGCCACTTTTGGCCAGACCCAGGAATCTGACCCAAAACCTACAAGGTAGGCTATGACTATTTAATTATTTTATACAAAGTGGAATAGCTTCCACAGAAGAGACTGAGTGAGCCCCACATAGATCTCCTGAGAGGTGGGAGATCCCTCTTCAAACCCTTTCTCCTCCTCAGGCGGAGGAGGGAATTAAAGCTTGGTCTCCAGAACCCCAGGTGAGTGCTCTAACCCCTGGGCTAAAAGTTACAAGGTGGGCCTTGCAGACAGAGTCTCACAGGCGAGATAGGAATTCACCTGTCCACCTTCCCCCGGGGTGTGCATTGCGCTGGGGCTTAGTGTGCAGATGTTGACAGTAAGGCAGCAGTGCCAAGCTCAGAGGCAGAAACATAGGCACCCATGGAACTTTTACTGCAAAAACATTAGTGCTGCTGACAGGGTCGGGGATAGCCACGCAGGAGTTCTGTGGATTTCGGTGGAGCCTAAAACTGGGACTTAGATTCCTAAGTACTTTTGGGGATCTGGGCCTTAATCTTCTGTGGCTTTGCACCACCCTAAACCTGGCCCAGATCTGTAAGCAGCTATTCCATGGGCTTCTTTAACTCACTAATAGCCACAGGAGCAGGAAACACAATCCAGGATTGGGATGATTTAGAGCAAGGGTGAGCAAACTTTTTGGCCCAAGGGCCACATCTGGGTGGGGAAATTGCATGCAGGGCCATGAAAGTAGGGGCAGGGGGTTGGGATGCAGGAGGAAGTACGGGGTGCATGGGGGGGTGCGGTGTGCAGGAAAGAGCTAAGGGCAAGGGGTTGAGGCAGAGAAGGGGTGCAGCGTGTACGAGGGGTGCAGCAGGGAGTTGGGGCACAGGAGGGATTTGGGGTGGAGGCTCCTGCCCAGCACCACTTACCTGGTGCGGCTCTGGAGTGGCAGCCGTGCACAGCGGGACCAGGGCAGGCTCCCTGCCTCCCTGCACCACGTCCCTGCAGCCACTGAGGGAGAGGGGGCAGAGGGCTCCGTGCACTGCCCTTGCCTGTGGGTACCTCCCCCGAAGCTCCCATTGGCTGCAGTTTCCTGTTCCCGGCCAATGGGAGCTGCGGGGGGCAGTGCCTGCAGGCGAGGGCAGCATACGGAGCTCTCTGCCCCTCCTCCTCCAGGGGCCACAGGGACATGGTGCCAGCCGCTTTCGGGAGCGGCATGGGGCCTGCAGCGCCATGGGGGTGGCAATCCCGCGGGGCCTTAGTTTGCCTACCCCTGGTTTAGAGGTATCCCAGCCATGCTCTATCTCACAATACCAACAGCCAGGAGAGTCCGAGGCCCTTACAGTGGCTCTCTGTCACTGCAGCATCAACCTTACACTGGTGTGAGTCTCTGTGGGGCATTTAAAATGGGTCTCTGGTCAAATTACACCAGCAGCGAAGCCACACCATACACAAGGATCTGAATCAGTGTTTGTATGTAATCAGCCCCAAATCAGCAAATCTGGGCTTTTGTCTCTAGAGTATGGGGACAGAAACGGGGAGAGATAGATAGATAAGGTACAGGCCTTACTGGATTTATATATAGTTTTGCTATCTAATGCAAAATATACTAGAAACACTTTGATGTATTATGCCTAGAGCAAAATATTCCCAATGTCCTACATCACCGTAACCCCTATAAACGTAAGTGAGGTTTACGCACAGATCTGCAAGGCCCGAAATACACCCAAACCTATATAGAAACTGGGGCTGTCAAGCGATTAAAAATATTAATCACACTGTTAATAATAGAATACCATTTATATAAATGTTTTTGGATGTTTTCCACATTTTCAAATGTGTTGATTGCAATTACAACACAGAATACAAAGTGTACAGTGATCAGTTTATATTTTTTTATTATAAATATTTGCACTGAAAAATTAAATAGTATTTTTCAATTTACTTAATACAAGTACTGTAGTACAATCTCTTTATCATGAAAGTTGAACTTACAAATGTAGAATTATGTATAAAGAAACTGCATTCAAAAATAAAACAATGTAAAACTTTAAAGCCTACAAGTCCACTCAGTCCTACGTCTTGTTCAGCCACTCACTCAGACAAACAAGTTTGTTTACATTTGCAGGAGATAATACTGCCCGCTTCTTGTTTACATGTTCACCTGAAAGTGAGAACAGGCGTTCACATGGCACTGTTGTAGGCAGCATTGCAAGATATTTATGTGCCAGATTCATATGCCCCTTCATGCTTCAGCCACCATTCCAGAGGACATGGGTCCATGCTGATGTTGGGTTCTGCTCGATAATAATCCAAAGCCGTGCAGACCAACGTATGTTCATTTTCATCATCTGAGTCAGATACCACCAGTAGAAGACTGATTTTCCTTTTTGGTGGTTTAGGTTCTGTAGTTTCTACATCAGAGTGTTGCTCTTTTAAGACTTCTGAAAGCATGCTCCACACACCATCCCTCTCAGATTTTGGAAGGCACTTCAGATACTTAAACCTTGGGTCAAGTGCTGTAGCTAATCTCACAATGGTACCTTCCTTGAGTTTTGTCAAATCTGCACTGAAAGTGTTCTTAAAATGAACAACATGCTGGGTCAAGATCTGAGACTGCTATAATATGAAATATATGGCAGAATGTGGGTAAAACACAGAGCAGGAGACATATAATTTTCCCCCAAGGAGTTCAGTCACAAGTTTCATTAAAAAATTATTTTTTTAAAGAGTGTCATCAGCATGAATCCTGTCCTCTGGAATGGTGGCCAAACTCTGAAGGGGCATATAAATGTGTATCATATCTGGCACGTAAATACCTTGCTATGCTGGCTACAAAAGTGCCATGTGAATGTCTGTTCTCACTTTCAGAAGACATTGTAAATAAGAAGTGGGCAGCATTATCTCCTGCAAATATAAACAAACTTGTTTGTCTGAGTGATTGAACAAAAAGTAGGACTGAGTGGACTTGTAGGCTCTAAAGTTTTACATTGTTTTGTTTTTGAGTGCAGTTATGTAACAAAAAAAATCTACATTTGTAAGTTGCGCTTTCATGATAAAGAGATTGCACTATGGTACTTGTATAAGGTGAAAAATAATATTTCTTTTGTTTATCATTTTACAGTGCAAATATTTGTAATAAAAATAAGAAAGTGAGTACTGTATACTTGGTATTCTGTGTTGTAATTGAAATCAATAATCTTTGAAAATGTAGAAAACCATGCAAGATATTTAATAAATTTCAATTGGAATTCTATTGTTTAACAGTGTGATTAAAACTGTGATTAATCATGATTAATTTTTTTTAATCACAATGAATTGTTTTTTGAGTTAATCACGTGAGTCAACTGCGATTAATCGACAGTCCTAATAGAAATGACAAGGATGGGGTGAAAAAGTGGTGATAAACCAAAGTGTTCTGCTCAAAATATTATTTTCAGCCTTGCTACCCAAACTGGAAGCTTATTTGCATTAACACCATCAAGGTCCACAGTTTGTGGGTTTGGTTTCTGGGGATCACACCACTGGAAGTCTTACTTTAAGTTTCTGGTTTGAAACTGTGAAGTAGTAACATGGAGCCTGATCCTGCACTGCTAAAGTCTGTGGGAGCTTTACCATTGAGAATTAAGTCCACTGTGCTTATAACAGTCTGAATACCATCTAGTGGTAGTCAGTTATAGTACTTGTGAGGAGCACAAATGCTTGCTGATGTACTCTGAACAGGATGATAGGTGCATCTGTGTTTAGAGCACAGTGGATTGTTAGCCATTAGCATGGAAGTCTCCATCTCTCCTTTCAAAACAAAATCCCAAATGAAAAATTTACCATAGAGACCACCATATTTTAATCCAGTTTGGATAAACCACAAGGCTGTGAACTAACCTGCATTTGTTTAGAACATGGGCCTGGTTTGCCCAACTCAGGTTCTGGCTGGTTTCAGGCTCATTACAGCTGTAAAACATTTTTCCCCTTCCTCCTTTCTAAAGGTCTCTTTTACTGTTTTTGGATTATATTCTGCAAACAGGCCTGGATTTCCCTTTAGAGCAACCAATGTCTGAAAGTTACAGAAGATACAAACAGCAGATTTTTTTTCTGGGCAAGTAAGGGGGGCAAGTAGGGTGCATTCCATAGGTTTGTATGCCACAGAAGCCACGTATATATTTCAAGAGAGACCTTCATCTGGAATGGCCGTGCCCACACTAGGTTTATCATTCTACTGATTATAGACATTTGTGTGTAGGTCTGCAGGTTTACAATACATTGCAGAAAAGGATAGAAGCAAGAGACTTGGAAAAGCTATTTATAGTGCAAATGCCCCTAGGAGACTCAGCCAATAACTAATTCACCTCACATAGCACATGCGAATGCAGTATAAAGAACTTCCGAGTTTCTTATCAGTACTGGATAAAAGACCTCACTTGTGGCTCTCTTTAAAACAATTAAAGATTCTTTACCAGAACATTTTACTCACTGTGTTTGCAGCAGTCTCTCTTTCCCTGCACTAAAGTATCATAGAATCATAGAATATCAGGGTTGGAAGGGACCTCAGGAGGTCATCTAGTCCAACCCCCTGCTCAAAGCAGGATCAATCCCCAATTTTTGCCCCAGATCCCTAAATGGCACCCTCAAGGATTGAACTCACAACCCTGGGTTTAGCAGGCCAATGCTCAAACCACTGAGCTATCCCTCCCCCCCATTCATTCCTTAAAAGCTCCATTCCTACTAAAGAGTTGATAAAAACAGTTCACAACCTAGCAGACCTCAAACTACCAAAAACTGGTAGCCCATACATTTAACAGGTAATCAGATTTCCAGATTAAAAAAAAAAAGTTTACCAAATTTATTTCTATAACGCTGGATTCAGAGCCATATAAACTTTTAGTCACACCAACTGAATTGCACAATCTGTAAAAAAAAAACCAAACAAAGCTACTTGTGATATCTGCATATTGTGAACTTTTTATTGGCACACGGTGAAACCAGATTGTTTTAGTAAGAAAAATGTTTTTCAATGGACAACTGAATATTCAATCATTTTATTATGGAGAATTAAAAAATTAAATTAACCGTCAAGAAAGGCAGGTAAAACCGCAGCACAAAAGAGAAACAGACAACTGCATTAAGCTTTTTCTTGCTCTGCAAAAGTAACACAAACAAGGCAGCAGGTAGGATGACCATATTTCCCTATGCTGAATTCAGGACACCTGGTAAAATTACTCGTATTCAAGCGAGTTCAACGGCAATCAATCAGAACTATGTAGTACAAACATTCAAATTAACATTAAGTTGAGTGAGCCCCTGTTAAAAAGAAATACTGCATAGTTAGATTATTTTATTTTCCTTCTTAACTTTAAGGCTTTAGGGTTCACACAGGGAAGAATGACACACACACCCCTACCTCCTCACACATACACACAGGGAGAGGTGACACACACACACACACACTCCCGTACACCCTCTCACACGGGGAGGCGGGGGGGAGAATGACCGACCGACCCTCCCCTCCCTGCCCGGCACTCTCCATCCTCCATGCCTGGCTGGGCCCCTGGGACAGAGGCGCCTCTCTTGGTACCTGGCACCACATCTTCCCAAGGCAACAGGTGAGGGGACACACGCAGGGTCACATGCCCCCTTCCCCAGATTTCTGCCAGGGTTCACACCAGAACGTGGCCAGCAGCAGCCTTGTGGCACTGTGCGGGAGGGAAGGGACAAGAGCTGCTTCCAGCCACAATGGGGGAAGAGGTGGGGTAGGGATGACCTGGTCCGTGTCTTTGCAGAGCTCATCTGTTCTCCCCTGCTCCCAACAGCATGGGCAGGAAGGGGTTAAGGCCCTAAGGATGCATTGTGCACCAGGGGCCAAGGAACCTGACTACAGGGGCTTCAGCGAACCTGGCCAGAAGGGTAGCTTAGCGGGGGAGAGTGCCTAGGGGACAGAGCAGCCCGAGGCTCCCTGGGGGCAGGGTGGGGCAGGTGAAGAGGGTACTAATCCCCTGCCCTAGGGGCTGCTGTGGAGCCTGCAGGTTCGGGGCATGAACCCTCTGGAAATTGCTTCCTCTCTCCCCACCCTCCGGCCAGTCCAGAGCTTCGCTGCAGGGCGGAGAGGCTTCCCCACGCCCGTGCTGTGTGTGGTTTTGGTACATGCAGGGCTCGGCTCCTCCTGGCCAGCGCCCAGGACTGGAGCGTCTTCGGCTTTCCCAGGGTGCTGGCCCAGCCAGAGGCAGTGGGGGAAGGAAGGAGCGAGCCTGCTGGTCAGGCTGTTGGTGAGCTGAGCGCTCTGACCAGGGGCTAGCTCTCTGTACAGCACTGGGAGCGGGACATGCTTAGCTGGGGGGAGATATGGAGGAGCAGCGGAGCTGAGGGGGGAAGGGGTAAAGCAGAGAAAGGACAGAGAGGGGGAGCACGTAAAGGGCCGATGGGTGGGGACGGGGGGGCAAGTGGGGAAATTTGCCCCAGGCCCCTGCCCCCACGAGAGTTTTCAGGGGCCCCCAGGAGAGTTTTCAGAGGCACGTCCTTCAGTGCCGCCGAACACACCTGGAGTGAAGGATCCGCCGTTGCTTCTTCTGCTCCCGGTCTTCAGCAGCACTTCGGCGGCGGGGGTCCTTCCGCTCCATGTCTTCGGCGAAGTGCCCTGAAGACCTGGAACAGAAGGACCCCGCCGCCGAAGACCCCAGGCCCCCTGAATCCTCTGGGCGGCTCTGGGTGGGGCAGCAGAGGAGACACATAACCGGCTGCTGCCTGGCACCTGCCCGCACTCACCTGCCATGGTAGCACACAACCAGTGCCAGCCAGAAATGGGATGAAGCCCTGCTGGCTGAGAGCCGGCACACGGTGGGGACTGCGCTGGCGGACCAGAAGCGGCAGAGCGCCTGGCCCTGCGTGCTGCATCTTTGCCCCACCACCAGCCTTGCACACCCAACCCCTCATCAGTTAGATCCAGCCAGCAGCAGGACCCACCAGTACTGATGGCAGGGGGGGGAGAGACAGAAAACACAGGACAATTTGCCCATTTTTAAGAAAAAGTTGGGACACCTGTAGGACGGCTTAAATATGGGACTGTCCCTTTAAAAATGGGACATCTGGTCACCCTAAGCAGGGCAGACATGTTGCTCAGTATGGTTATAACCTTATTTCCTCACACCTCACGGTTTTTGCCTTCTCTTTGTGTTCTTCCCCATGCTGGTACGAGATGAGGCAACAGGTTGACTGTAACCAGAAAGCCCTTAGAGCGCTCAGAGTTCAGCCGATACCCGTGTCAAAGCTGTACCATAAATAAACCAGTAGGGGATGCTGCAAAGAGACTCAGCTGTAGGATCCATTATTGTCTAGGGACAGTAATGTATTTTGAAATCAGATTCCTTGTGAAGAGAAAACAAACAAGAGTACAGAATATGCTGTGGCTTCAAAAACTGAATGAACAGAGACCTATGATTAAACTTGGAATTCTGTTATTTTATAATTAAAAGGCAAGTTTTGTAAATGACTTTTATATTCTAGTTCTAATTAATTGCTACACAAAACAATATGAATTGAGTTAACTCTTCCAATTTGTACTTCTGTGCCCCCCAGCGCTATTTTTTATTTAAACCAAGTAACATGACAACATCCTAATTTACTTTTATTATAGCAGGCGCAGCATTAAAATTTATTTAAAATATAAGTTGAACATAAAAACATAACTGGATATCGTGGGCTTACATGGTAATTTATTTAAGTTGAAGTTTCCTGGCATTTTCACTGAACAAACAGGAAAAAGTAAATTCATACACATGCTAATGCCTTAAACATAATTACCTATTTATTAAGCAATCTGGTATCAAAAGCAGTTACTTTATAGCTGTGAATGCTTGGTTTCAATTTTATCAGTCAAAGTATAATGGGTAAAACCTGGATAAACATATTCTAAATCCCTAATTAAATTTGCCAAAGAGAATGCAGATTTCCTTCAACATCCCTTAAGGGTATTCCTTCTTTTTCTTTCACATAATAATCTATGTGATAGTATTAGGAAGTACTGATTGGGTAATATAGCAGAAGAGTGCCATTGTCCATAAGCGAAACCAAAAATAACTGGGCTGCAAAGGAAACAGCATTTTTGTTTTACTTTTGCTGTTTCTTCATTTAATTATCTTTGTTGTATTTTATTTCTATTGTTTTGACTCTTTACATTGATTCATTATATTAATTATGAAAGAAATGAATCCCAGTAGCCCAGCAATGAGGCAACAGCAGTTTACTAGTCAGATAATTACAGCAAGCCGTTTAAATTGTACAGTACTGGCAAAAACAGATGACAACTATCAGTAATTTAAAAATGTAATTATATATGTTTTAATAACAATTATTTAAACTAATAAAATAATACCCATCTCATCTTTTCAAATGCTAGCCTGAACTAGAATAGGTCTAGGACAGTGTATGAGGTGTGTACACACACACACTTTACAGAGTGACTCTGTATGCAATTTGTAAAGATATATTCAGCATATTTACATTTACAAATATATGCTACAACAGTGGACATTATAATTTCAGTGTTTGTCGATAGTCACCACGTGGCAGTACTGGAGATACCAGTTTTTCACTTGCACTTAAAATATGGAATGTCAGCAGTATCTCGAACAGCACTGTACGGTTGCTGTTGCTAATGTTGACTTTTCATTGGTGACCACTGCACATTAGTTCAGGCAGAAAATTAAAAAAAAAATTAAAAAATGCTTCCAATCTTATCAATCTTTATTCACTTCTAGTATACAGCTGCACCTCACTGCAGCCTGAGATCCAAGAAACCATTTGTGATGCCCTAATGAAAACCCGTTTTATGGCTTCAATACACAAAAGCTTAAAAAAGACAAAACAGAATACAGGAAAGCCAAATAAGTAATAAAGATATAGGGCAAAATCCTGTTCCTGCTTTAACCAATATCAAAACTCCCATTGACTTGAATGTGGCCAGGATTTCACTCTTAAGTTGTTAAATGTGATAGCAAAGACTAGAGCAACAGGAGTTGGGTTATGAAAAGGTATTTATTTATTTACTTTTGGAGAGACAAGGTGGGCGAGGTAATATCTTTTATTGGATGAACTTTTGGTGGTGAAAGAGACAAGCTTTTGCATTTATACAGCTCTTCTTCATTCTGTGTAAGCTTGAAAGCATGTCTCTTTCACCAACAGTAGTTACCCCAATAAAAGATATTACCTCACCCAGCTTGTCTTCCCAGTATCCTAGGCCCAACACAACAACAATGCAAATAACATTTTTTTTTTTTGGACGAAGAGATGGCAATTTTACAATAAGCAAATTAATTCAGGACACTGACATGGACTATTAGGCTTTAGGACTCCATGTGACAGTGCAGAGGTGAGGTCAGTCTCATTAATTCCAACTCAAGGGCGTAAAAGGCTGATAGCATCTCCAATGCAAGAGCAGGAGGAAGGTTCCTCCTGTCAGGACCTCTTGAGAGGAGGGAGCTTGTGAAACAGCTCAATTTGTCAATGAGGGGATGAAGAACTACTTATAGTCACTTTGGTCTCCTATCTTCCATTCCACTACCCATGCTGACTTCTCATGCCTGTTTGTCAGCTTCTCATCCAGCGCTCTCCCTGCCTTCTTCAGCACTGCCCTTTATGCAGTGAATGTCATCTCTGAATGGATCAAGTACACTACTCTTTCCTCCTTCAAATCATTCCTCAAGACTTCCTCAGCTGAAATGCCTATGAGAAATCAACCAGTTAATAAATGAGGTTGAGAACCAAAAGGGGACAGCTGTCAGTTACTTTTTATATGTATATTAAATTGCATACATTTTAATGCACAACTCCCCCAAACCCTTCGCCTGTAATTTGTCATCTTAGATTGTAACATCATTGAAGCAGGCACTGTGCATTTTAATGTGTTTATAACACATCCAGCACAATAAGCTCCATCTGGACCTGGTTCTTAGAATTCCTCCCTTAAGGACCTCCTCCTCTTGCTCTTGCTTCAGAGGTACGTTCAGTTCTCTATACTCTTGAATTGGAGGTAAGACGACCTACCTTTACACCATCACATTCTAACTCTAGCTAGCATCTGGCTGGGGACGCGGAGTGTTACTATAATATATTACATTACACATTAAATGTGAAAAGAAAGTTATTTAGGTTTCAAAGTCAAACACTCAACAGTTAGGAAATGCCAGATTTCAGGTTGTCCATGCAACATTATAGCCCCACTCTGCATTCATTCTGTGTCCTGAATAATGTTGGAGTTCACCCCTATGTGGTGCTCCCAGAATGCGGATGGGGTGCTGGAGACATATGCCAGGCCCAGAGGTATGCTCAAGGTGGGTGAGCCCAACCCACTCCATCTCCCTCCCTTACTCTTGCTGTTATAGCTACTCTGACAGTTCCCAGACATTTCCAGTGCAGTGTAGGCTGCTGCTCTTTAGAATGTTCATGTTCCGTTATTTTGACATGCTGCCCAAGTTCTCTCGAGAAATGCATGCAAGAGAGGGAAATGGCAATTTTTAGAAATCTGTAACACAGCTAAATATGAATGGAATTTCCTAGGACAAATACATTTCCCTAGCAACGAGGCTTTGTCCTGCCCAATTTGAAATAATAGAGGCATTAGAACTTCCTTTAAAGGGGGGAGGGGGAATCTTGCAACCTTTTCTTACGTATTAGGCAACCTAAGTATAGAGATCACTTCTACCTTTACCTGTAACAAGTATTATCATATAGTTCTCCCTTTATATCACATAAGCCATCTGAAGATGCACAGGAACAACATACAGGATCTGACTTCAGTGATCTTGAAATAAAGCCCAATTTTAAAATTTTCACAAGGTAACCTTCAATCCAAGAAATACATTTGCAAATTAATTACCTTAGGATTTTTCTATCTGAGAATGCTAAACTTTCTGATAAATGAGTCCAGTGTTTAGAAGCACACAGACCACAATCGGCAACTTGAATCATGTCATATGTCATAATTAAGCAACCGAAGATATGATCATCTTCATGTTCCACTAATAAACACACATAAAATTACCAATTATCCAAATGTCAGAGCTGTGACCTGTTCCTACCTACTGAAAGGGAATAGCTGTTCAATTAATTGTGTTGCACTCATTAGACAAGAAAATTATAGGACCCTTGCATTAACTTCTCAACAAAATATGTATATTGTTAAAGAGTCATGTCAGAAGGAATAACCATTCACAGCCCAAAACTACAATCGTGAAAAGAATCTCATTCTTATTGTAACCCTTGCTTGCTGGGAGTAGCACTCTGTGCCCCAATGGTGGCTAGGCCAGCTAGAGACTGATGAGCCTGCTATAACCTTAGCCCGCTGCCGATGCCCCTGTGTGAGTCAACGTTACAAGTGGTGGCGCATCAGCAACCATGAGCAAGCAGGGATTACGTTAGAATAAAAAACACCTTTGCTGATCAATGGAAAGTACATCTACAGGAGTGATACTCAACCCAGGCCATAGACAGCTAAGACAATGAAAACTCACTAGTCTGCTTTACTTTCACGTATTATCACAAAAAGTGCTGCAGAGTTTAAACCTAAACTCAGAGGGAAGTGTTTCAGCAACTGAACCACCACCCTCGCTCCCAAAAGACATCCCTCCATGTCTCTTGTACAATTCAAGAATTTTTGCCACATACTGCCTACTAGCATTAGCTTGGTCTTCTCTAGATTGAGTCTCAGCCTACTGACCCTCTGCCAAGTATCAATCTCAGCTAGTCACTGGGTAAGTCACCATGACCCAAACAAATGGAGATACGGAGCAAGAGGCCTTCTTTACAGAGGAGGACTAGCCTAAAACCTCTCACTATCTCCCCAACAGCTCACATAAAGGTTGAACAGGAAGTATGACAGAAAATAACCTTGTAGAACTTTGTATGAGAGTGCTCCTGCTGCAGTTGGAAATTAGGCACCCAGTACCATTCCCTGAGACCTTGGGGGGAAAAGGGAACAGAGCCACTCAAGAACAACTTTGTCTACCCCTGCTAGGGTCTCAGAGCGACACTACGGGAGGAGCAAAGGTATCCAGAGGCAACCAAGGATTACTATAACCCCAAGCAATGCACCCTGCATATTGTATTTAGGACTAAACCCAGAGTCCTTGGATTTCCTTGATCTGCATCAATGTGTCACAAGAGTTTCCTTGCACACAGCCCTCGATAGCCCTTCTTTCAAAAGTGAGATTCAAGACAAGGCAAAAAATGGTGAACATTTTCCACCTCCTAGGAAGGTTTCTTTAACAAGGGCTGAACAATTGCTTCTCCAAGCAACGCTGGCCTCTTGCACTGACAATCACTTCCAATAATAGAGAAATAATTTCCAGGGTAGACTTCCTCAACCAAGCAACACATGGTTCTAATTCACAGGTTGTAGCCAAAAGCTCTATGGCATTATGATATTAATCTCCATGAATGTAACTGGATCAGATTCAAGAAGGTATCTCCTTGTTTGCCCCCCCCAACTCCAAAGCTTATTTCTGTTGTTATGATAGTCCTGATCTGAGCTATCGTGAAGTTAAAAAAACCCTCAGTGTAAGATCCTTGTTCTGTTACTGAGGAAAGCCCACATTAACCAATCTATTCTCCACCGAGAACAGTTCAGCTGATAGATATGTGGTGGATAATGAAGAAACCCCTCTTCTCTTTTTGCAAAGTAAGAGCATAGGATTTCAACAAATCTTTAGAAGTCAGTCAGTGAAATGCAATACAGAGCCCTCAGGATAGCAATCTATAGCACATAGATTATGCTCCTTCTTTCCTTTTGTAATAGCTCAGGGAATGCAATGACAAAAAGTATGAGATAGAAGCATTAAAAAAAAACTAAAAGAAAAATTAAATTAATCACACAACCAAGCAAGTAAAATACTGTATTCCAAAGAAACAAAGTGTCTTAGAGAAATATTCAGAATGCAAATAAGTATACTTGATTAATTTTTTAATTTTTTTTTTAGTGTGGGTGTCATCTGCATAGAGGAGGAACAGCAACCCACATCATCTTACTCATTGAAACAGCTCATATAGTGGCTGAACGGGAGCATGACAGAAAATAACCATGAGGAAATACTTTCTCCATTTTAATTTGCAGTTTCACTTTTTTTCAAACTTTTTTTTTTTTAAAGTACTGGTAGCTAAATTGGAAAGCAAATAAACGTATTGAATATGGAGAAATATTACTGTACATACCAGGATGGTTTCAATGCTTAGTTACAAATGTTTATGTCTAAATTTGCAATGCTTTGAAAAATCAGCAAGATAAAGTACTGTATCAAAGTGCTTCTTTTTATAAAGACATTTATCATTTTGTAGGAAAAGTATGACTCTAGTCCTGGTACATAACAGCAGCAATCCATTCAAGTTAGTCAGATGTGTGCTTGCATGCAGCCTACTGATGGGGGGAGGGGAGGGTTCTTTGTACTTACATTTGCAATATTAGAAGTAGCACTTTGGTTAAAGGTGAGAGTGGATCCAGTTAAAGATATTCTTTCATAGGCAATGAGGCAGGTCATCAGCTGGGGTAAATTTTTCTAGCTCCACTGGACTTTAACGGAGCGAAGACCATTTCCACTTGCTGAGAATTTGCCCCAATATAGTAAGTAAAAATAAATGCATAAGCACCATACTGTAAGAGTGGTATACTTAAAAGGTAAATTATTGGCCTTTAGCTGGACACCCCCGTGAATAAAATATTGGGACACAGAATATTCTGCATATAGCCAAACTGAAGAATTTTTTCAACCTTATTCAATATAACTTTGTTTAGAAGATGCAGCTCTATAAAAATGTAATCACTTTCCCTCGTGGCTTACATTATAGGAGTGTGGCCAGTAAGTAAGGATGATTATTAATGAAAGGCAGCAAAAAGCTATTAAAATATTAAACCAATAATCTTTATTGAAATTAATATCTGGTATAGAGCTTCCAGCAGACGAGTTAAAATGCAAGGGCAACTGCAGGAGACAATCCCAGTATCTAAATTGGTTGGATTTACCAAAGCACTGCCTGACTTCAGAGGGAGTTATGGGTGCTCAGCACCTTGAAATGATGCCCTCTATGGCTATGGGACTTGAGTAGGGAATAAAAACAATCATTACTAAATTGTTTCACTCAGTGCACTGTTCAAAAGCAGACATTCATTTAAAATGTAATAAGTAATTTTTTTATTAAGTCAGTCAACACACAAACAACTTGGCAGCTGGTTGTCTTTCAGTATAAATGCGTCTGGAGTGAAAATCCAAGCACACGTTCTTAGAAAGGAACTTTAATTTGTTTGGAGCCAAATTAGATCTAACAGCAGTTATGAATAGCTTTGTATAAGAGCAGTCTGATGGGGCATGAAGACAGAGCTTTATACTGCTACTATTTCTATAATATTTTTCACTGCAATATCCATTTCACCTGATATCCTAAGTTTTGTTGCTGCTTTTGCTCATCCTTGATCAAACCACTAATATGAACTATGTTCATATCTGTAAATAAATAAAAAAGCAGATAAAGTAAAACTATCTAGAGTTTGCATCCATTCCTTTCTCTCCCAACAGACCCACTCCAGAAACCCAAACCTTTCTTGCCTGTTTGGACCTGAAACTGTATCTGAATCCTGTATCTGAATCCGACAGAACAAGGAGTAATGATCTCAAGTTGCAGTGGGGGCGGTTTAGGTTGGATATTAGGAAAAACTTTTTCACTAGGAGGGTGGTGAAACACTGAAATGTGTTACCTAGGGAGGTGGTGGAATCTCCTTCCTTAGATATTTTTAAGGTCAGGCTTAACAAAGCCTTGGCTGGGATGATTTAGTTGGGGACTGGTCCTGCTTTGAGCAGGGGGCTGGACTAGATGACCTCCTGAGGTGTCTTCCAACCCTGATATTCTATGATTCTATTTTTGTTTTAATTGTCAGGAGACTAATAGATGGGAAATATGCAAGAAGTAACTTAAAACTGAGTCAAATTTAGCGCATGTCCTTCAGCTAGATGGAGACTCTTATTTCAATGCATACGGCAGCTGCTTAAGGAACATGACATTCACAGCTCGAGTATTGGCTGCAAGAATATGTAGGATGTATAAACAGCAACTATACAGTGTACTCTGCTATAACAGGCTAAATGAGCTCTGGTGACTGGCTATTTTACTCTATGTTTTGAATAGGATTGTCCTGTAAAATTACCTTCCATCCTGATTTTACAGAGGTGCTTCTTTTACTTTCTTTTTCTTTATTATAAAGTTCTGTTTTTTAAGAATCTGATTGGGTTTTTAGTGTCCTACAAACCCAAGGATCTGGTTTGTGCTCACCTTGTTTATTTTTCAAGCCTCCCCAGGAAAGAGGGTGTAGGCTTGGGGGGGGATATTTTGTGGGAATAGGAACTCCAAGTGGTCCTTTCCCTGATTCTTAGTCTAAACCACTTGGTGGTGGCAGCACACCTCAGTCCAAGGACAAACAGAGATTTGGGCCTTGGGGAAGTTTTTAACCTAAGCTGGTAGAAATAAGCTTAGGGGGTCTTTTATGCAGGTCCCCACATCTGTACCATAGAGTTCAGAGTGGGTAGGGAACCCTAACATGGTGGCAGAGTGGTGGGATCATTCTGAACCAGAAGCACAAACCTCAGGATATTAAATAATTTTTTTTCCTCTTTGCTGCAGGGAGGTTTTAAGCTGAGAGCAGCCGGAGTTTTTTTTCTCTGCCTGAGAGCAGGGTAGTTAACTTCCTACAGGGGAATTCACAAGTGGTTTTGTTTCTGTTTTTTTTCTTTCTAGCTCTCGGGTTAAGCTAGGCTAAGTGCAGAAAGGCTAGGATGACAGAACATGACGTCCAGAAAAAAAAAAAAAAAAAAGTAAAAGAAGCACCTCTGTAAAATCAGGATGGAAGGTAATTTTACAGGACAATCAGATTCAAAACATAGAGGATTTCTAGGCAAAACTTAAAAGTTACAAAAACCAGGGATAAACCTCCCTCTAGCACAGGGAAAATTCACAAGCTAAAACAGAAGAAACTAACGCATTTCCTTGCTTTACTTACAATTTTTGTAATCTAGATGCTTAGTTCAAGTAGGGCTTTGGGAGATGTATTTTCCCTGTCCTGATTCCTCACTGACCGGGAGAGAACCAACAAAAAGAACAAAGCAAAAACCTCCCCCCACAGATTTGAAAGCATTTTCTCCCCTTATTGTTCCTTTTGGTCAGGTGCCAACCAGGCTACCTGAGCTTCTTAACCCTTTACAGGTAAGGAGAGATTTTATGATATCCTTAGCTGTATGTTTATGACAACAGTGTTTGGGTGTACAAATATATAATCAGTATGAAATATAATGTACAGTCAGAGGGTGAAATTCTAGCCCCACTGAAGTCAATGACAAAACTCCAGGATTTCACCACTATTTCTTCAAGGAGAATACAATACAAAACAAATTTTGTGAGGCCCACACTCATGCAGAATGCACAGCAATTTAAAAACAGCAGTATGATGAAACAAGAAAATTCAATGGTTATTAAGAAAAGTTTGCCTTAATAGAATATTAATAAAATGCTGATGGAACAGACAAATTCTTAAATTTAATAATCACCATCAGGAAATGTTCCATGAAGTTTACGATCTATTTAATGTTTACAAACCAGTAATATTTTCCATCACTGTGTCTGTATAAATTTGAGTGCAACTCACAGATACAGTATACCCAGTAAGAATTATTCAGTCGTTTCCCTCTTCCTCCCATCTCTGCAAATTCAGCTCCAAAAGAAAGTGATGGCTGATATAAAGCATCTCACAGTTCATGTCACCAAACAATCAAGTATCTTCCATGCTACACTGCACAATTTGTCTTTACCACACATTGTGTAATTTAGCTTGCCTCTCTGGAGCACAGGATAGACCACTGGTTCATGAAAATAAAAGGAACGACGAATAAAAACCTTGTATCCAAATACCAAAAAATAAACCACCAGTAAACTGTTCCAACCACTGACCCACCTAAGCACAAAGTACTATAAAATATCAGCCCCTTTTGGAAAATATACCTACCATACCAGGATCTGGTTTTGTTTGTTTGTTTGGGAATTTTGTTTTGTTTTTTCACAGTCTAATGGCTCAGTCGTGTCCTTAGCCTCCAGTGATGATTCAAAATGTTAAAGAACATAGGTGTTAGACCAGCAGCCTCCACAATGAACTGTTGGTCCATCTAAATTCTTCCATTCTCCAAACACCATGCATCACCAAATACACATCTTCTATGGGCTATATCAGTGGGTAGGCACGGATTTACTAAAAGTAGTTAGTCAAAAGAACTGTATTCTTCTGTCTGAAATGCATGGATCTGGAACGAATATAAACTGCAGTTGATCAGAAGCGGAACAATTTAAGCAAACAAACCTGCGTAGTCAATTAGCAGCAGTCCAGTTACAATTTATTTTTAAATTTATCTGCACTCTAGAGCAGATAATTAAGGTTTGCCGTTTACCAATGCTGTAGATGGGATCAGTTTATAAATATATAACACACACTCTCTCCCTCCCTCCTTCCAATCTGCGGGACCTGGACTTTTTTCTTTTCTTTTTTGTTAGTAATATTGTGGGAAGGCTAATAAGCAGATTTTGCATTTTGTTTGAAATTAACTGAGGTTTGTGGTCATCCTGATCCCTTCCAGGAATGAGTTCCAAATTCACGGACAAAGCACTGAGAAAAGTCTGTCTCCTGCACACGTGTTACACTCTTGAGGTTGACAGTTCCATTGTTTTAGTGCAATGTCGCCATCAAAGGTGGCCATGGTCACACAGTGTAAGGCGGCTTCTCGGGTATCTGGGGCCAGTACCATGGAGGGCTTTGCAAATGAGGATCCAGACCTTCAGTTGGACCCAGTATTTTATGAGGAGCCAATGAAGAGAACACAGCAGACATTGGGGCGAGCGTTCTCGGCAGCCTTTCTGGTTAAGCAAAGGATTTACTGTGTACTGAACCAGATGTAGCTTTTTTAAAGTCAGCAATTTCATAAGCAGACACAGAATTACAGTAATCAAGTCTGGAGGTCACGAATGCATTGATCACTGTGGCTAAGACTGAATCTGACAGGAAAGCACATGTTCATCTTGCCAGCTGCATATTCTATGATTCTATATGGAAAAGGGAGCTTCTTGTGACCGTCACTATTTGGGTATCCAGAAGCTGTGAGAAATCCACATGCACAATGAAACTGTGGACTTTAACAATCTGAAGGAAGATGCTATCAGTGCAGAGTGATATTACAGAAGTGGCAAGTTCTTCAAAGTGCTTCCCACTCCCCACTAGCATCACCTCTGTCTTCTCGGGACTCAGCATCGGGCAGTCACTTGTCATTCAAACCTTTGGATTGCTGGAAGATGATGCTGTTTAAATTGTGATGGGAAATGGTGTAAACCTAGATGCCATTTGCATATTACTAGCATTTTAGTTCATGATGGGTCACAAACTCACTCCCCTCATGGCTTCATAGAGATGAAGAACAAGATTGGGGAAAGGATGGTTCCCCACAGGACTCAACAAGTGGGAGCTCTGGAAGTGGAGATGCAAGTGCCCATCACAACTCTCTAAGCATAGCCTAAGAGCAATAGGTGAAGGTGTCTCAGTGTGATCCTGTTACTGCTATTGCACCTATGAGTTGTGACAGAGGGATTCCACAGCCAATCCTATCAAATGCTGTGGAGTGCTCCAGCAATGCCAGCTTGGATGTTCCCTGTCAGTGGACTTCTGTTTAGCTGCCTGCTTCCATGTGCAAATGCAGTTTTTTGCCTATGCTAATGGCTATGCACATTTTCAGGCCGTTTGAAATCATAACCCTTAATATCTGCTATTGTCTACAGCTTACTACATTTCTGAAATTATACAAACTAAGAAAGCTTATCCACTATACAGCCATAACTTTAAAAAATGTTTTTACATTACTGGAGAAGTCTTGCAGCATTTTCAATTAGCCAGATAACAGTATAATAAGGAAGCAAACAGACAGCACAGTCTGGGAGTCTTCCATTAGCGGCAATAATTTACTTTCATTTAGTAGCTTGAAAGAAGAGAGACTGGTATGCACAGTATTGTGATGAAAGGCTGTAACTAAAGTATCATTCTGTGTACTGCTGTAGTATACACATTTTTGGCCAAATTGTGGACATAATTTACCCCACTTACTGAATTTTTTTTTAAACAATTTACTATTGATCAGAATACCCCAACTTGTTTAAATTCAGTGTATTACAGAATATATTGCAGTGATACAGTACTGTATATATCTTCTTCTAACACAAATATTTCTGTTCGCAAAGTCTCTGTAGATTTTAAAACCAACAATCGCTGCTGCTTTGATTACAGCTCTGGTGCGGTGTGACTGATTTGTTACTCTGGGCTGAATCATCCTGAAAGAGAGCTGATTGGTTAAAAAAATGCTGACTACCATAGCAACTAACTTGTGACCTAGCTAATGTGCAATGGGTATTTCTTTGCTTGAATCAGAGCCACAAGTGAAGATAACAAGCCAAATCTGGGCCTGGTGTAACAGCCCTGATGCCAGTTGAGTTACACCAGGGATTGATATGGCCTACTCTCTATAAGAAATGGTTTTATTTATACCTTTTTTCTTGGTACGCTTGGTGCTGGGATGCAGAACCAAATCCTCAAATATTTATTAAATTGCAGAATGTCAGTAAAGTACAGTATACAGGCAGCAAGGAAATGTTTATTCCCTGGTATTGATTCTGCATTTTTATATTCACCATCAGACTCTGCAAAAACAAATAGGATTGTGTATTAAAAAAATCCCTAATAATCATAGAACTATAGGTCTGGAAAGAATCTCAAGAGGTCATGAAGTATACCTAGACAATCCTTGACAGGTGTTCCTCTAGACTGTTCTTTAAAGCTTCCAGTGACAGGGATTCCAGTCCTTGGAAGCCTACCCTTATAGTTAGAAAGCTTTTTCTAATCTCTAACCTAAATCTCCCTTGCTGCAGATTAGGATGATTATTTCTTGTCCTACCTTCAGTGGACATGGAGAACAATTGATCACTGTCCTCTTTATAACGGCCCTTAACATATAGGAAGATGCATCAGGTCCCTTCTGTCTTCTTTTCTCAAGACCACACACACACACAAGTTTTTTAACCTTTCCTCATAGGTCAGGTTTTGCAAACTTTTTAGCATTTTTGTTGCTCTTCTCTGAACTATCTCCAATTTGTCCACATCTTTCTTAAAGTGTGGTGTCCAGAACTGGACTCAGTACTCCAGCTGAGGCCTCACCAGTGCCAAGAAGAGTGGGACAGTTATCTCATATGTCTTACATACAGCACTGCTGTTATTACACCCCAGAATGATATTTGCCTTTTTTGCAACTGTATTACGTTGTTGACACATATTCAATCCACCATAAAAACCCCCAGATCCTTTTCAGCAATACTACTGTTAAGCAAGTTATTTCCCTTTTGTAGCTGTGCATTTGATTTTCCTTCTTAAGTGTAGCACTTTGCACTTACCTTTATTAAATTTAATTTTGTTGAATTCAAACAAATTCTCCAATTTGCCAAGGCTGTTGTGAATTCTAATCCTGTCCTCCAAAATGCAAGCAACCCTTCTCAGCTGGGTGT
The DNA here is from genome assembly GCF_965140285.1 of Lepidochelys kempii. Classification (NCBI taxonomy): domain Eukaryota; kingdom Metazoa; phylum Chordata; order Testudines; family Cheloniidae; genus Lepidochelys; species Lepidochelys kempii. Next base: position 117,237,636 of record NC_136383.1, read on the forward strand.
AATCCGCAAATTTTATAAGCATACTTTCCACTGCATTATACAATCATTAATGAAAATGTTGACTAGCACCAGACCCAGGCGGCCCAGGGCCCCATTTGATATGCCTCCCAGTTTGACAACGAATGGGACTGGCTGAATAAGTGACTGATAATCTAGTCATAGGTATCAGAATATAACAAAAAGGATTAAAAGCCTCTAGGGAACATCTGAAAATAATCCTGAAAATCCACATGATTATTCAAATGGTTATTTCCTGTTACAAGCAGGAAGAGAGGGCTGAGACATCAGAAATGGGGACAATCACCTACTGAAAATAAAATTTGAGAGCTAAATTGTGCCCACCTGGCACAGGCCCACAGTGACTGTGGGGTAGAGCCACACTGCCCTGGAAGGACATAAGGAGTCACAACGCCTCAGGATGATAATGCCTTCCAGGGCTCCTAGGACGAAGGAAAGCAGAAGGGTTGTAATTGTGTTTGGCTCCTGCATGGGCTGGGGAGAAATAGGGAACCCTGCCCCACTTGGATACATTTAAAGGCCAATGAAAAATCTGCCACCAAATGGGGAAATGACTCATCAAGTTAAAAATGTCACAATGCATCCAATCCATCCTTCAGAATTGCACTAACATTAAAGGCGAACACCAAAATTTTTAAAACTTAACAGCATAAAGTTAAGCACCTAAATCTGTATCTAGGCTCCCAAATAAGTGGCTTCATTTGCAGAGAATCTGAGCATTCACAGCTTCCATTAGAGTGAATTAGAGATCAGAGGTGCTGAGTACCTCTGAAAATCAGGCATTTATTTGGAAGCCTAAATATGGATTCAGGCACTTTGCTTTAGGCTCCCAAATTTGAAAAGTTTGGCCTGAATTCCCATACAATGGATAAAATATTGCACTAGAGTTTTTTCCACACTTTGGATCTGATCTGGAGAGGCTGCAGAGTCCCTGAAACTTCAGCTGATGTCAGTGGGTGTTCAAAACCTCTGAGGATCAGGCCTATTATGCATTAAAATAAATTCAGCCTTAAATAACATGCTTGCAACAAAAACTCGTGTATCTAGAATCAGTGAAACCCAAATGACATTTCATTATTTGGAGCTGTTAATTTCCTTTGACTCATTCTAATGATGTAGCTGAAAAGTGGCATATATCTGGTTTTGCCACCAATCGCTGAAATGTCATCTGTCAATGTCATTCTGATATGGAATCTGTGCTTCTAGCTATAAACATATATAATTCTCATAAGTCTCAAATGGGAGTCACGAACCCTTCTTATATAAAGTACACACTTTCCTTAGTAAAAAACCAAACCAAACCAAACCCCATACATGTTATGGAAAATAAGCGTTGACACTTCACTTTTAAGCTCTTTTTATTGAGTGCAGAACTGCAGTGTGTTTGGTAAAATTATTTAGAATTCCCTCTTTAGTTATTTGATTGAAAAACTGTCAACACTTATAATTTTGATATATAAGTATCAATGAGAAAACCAAGGCAGAGGGTTCAAGGGACTTACCCAAAGTCACATTCAAGGTCTGTGGAAGAGCAAAGAATAGATCCCAGCTCTCTTACATTTTATTCACAAAATCATTCTTCCTCTCCAAATCTCAAACAGTACTTGGTAGGCCTTGGAGCCACAGCAGGTTGGCTTTTATTATTTTTTATATTACTGTAGTGCCTAGGAACCCCAGTCATGGACCAGGACCCCCACGGTGCTAGGTGCTGCACAAACACAGAACAAAAAGGCAGGTCCTTCCCCAAGGAGCATTTGCCCATAGGAGGAGATGTTTTCAGAATGGAAATTGTTTTGTTTCCCACACACATTCCAATCTTGTACTAGAAGAAAAGCATAAGCAACAGACTGCGACAAATTATTTTGAAACTGAGGCCTGGTCTACACTAAAGAGTGTGAAAAATCCACAGCCATACGCAACATATTTAAGTCGACATAACCCCTGGCGTAAACAGCACTAGGTCGACGGAAGAATTCTTTCCTTGACCTAACTACTGCCTCTTGGGGAAGTGGATTACCTGCACCAAAGGGAGAACCCCTCCCGTCAACATAGAGAGCATCTCTCCTGAAGCACTAAAGCAGCACAGCATCTCAAGTGTAAGCAAGCCCTGAATCCTGTTGAAGTGAGTCTCTTTTTAGCTCAAGGAATCATTACAGCCCTTTATGGTAAAAATGCTGTCATTTTGCTGAAATCAGTAACAAAACAAAAAGCCCTGGATGTGTTGGTCCAGATTCTGTTCTCACCAGAGTAACTCCATTAAACAAAGGAGTTCTTGTGGCACCTTAGAGACTAACAAATTTGTTTGAGCATAAGCTTTCGTGAGCTCATCCGATGAAGTGAGCTGTAGTTCACGAAAGCTTATGCTCAAATAAATTTTAGTCTCTAAGGTGCCACAAGTACTCCTTTTCTTTTTCCGAATACAGACTAACACGGCTGCTACTCTGAAACCTCCATTAAACATGTGAGTTGCAGAGTTGTTGTAGCCATGTTGGGAGACACGGGTGAGGTAATACCTTATTGGACCAACTTCTGTTAGTGGAAGAGACAAGCTTTCGAGCTACACAGAGCTCTACTTCAGGTCTGGAAAAAGTACTCAGAGTGTCACAGCTGAATACAAGGTGGGACAGATTGTTAAGCACAAGGTGTAAACACGTTGCAGGAGACCAGTTAAAGTGAAGTGGGGAATTAACACCTCTGCAGTCATAGGACAAACGAGGGTTAGTAGGTTACAAATTGCTGTAGTGAGCCATAAAACCAGTGTCTCTGGTTTTATGATTTTTGGGGTCTAGCAGAGTTATGAATTTAAGTTCACAGGCTTGTCTTTTGAAGGTGTTTTTCAGGTTTCCTTTGAGGACAAGGACAGAGATCCCATGTGGAATGATCACTTTGTGAAAGTGTTCACGCATGGGTGATAGGGTGTTTTTGTTTTATTTTTCTGTGGGAGTTCAGTTGAAAGCACAGTGATTATCTCATTTCACGTAGCTGTACCTAAACCAGTGCATCAAATGCCCCACCAACAGCTATGTAGGTGAAACCACGCCAATCACTACACTCTTGAATGAACTCGCATGAAAAACTACTTGGATATCCTCAATGCCAACAGAAGACCGTGCACTACAGAGCGCTTCTGGCTCTACCCTGTCCCTTCAACAAAAATGCACAGAGCCCAATACCAGCATTGAACCTGTAGCGAGGGCTCCATTGTATTCTGGGGAATGGAGAACAACTGCAAGGAGATAGTAACCACTCTTTCTCCAGGGGTATTTAAATACTCTTCACTCACCTAACTGGCCTATCTTTTGCATGGATAAATATCTGTACAATTTTTGTTATATAATTGGATAAGTCTCTTACACAAGTAAACATTTACTTTACTATCTGTTATAACTGAAAATGACCAAGCAATTTTCAACCAAAATTAGTAATTTGACGTGACCATTAGATTAGTCAGTATTTTCTGAGTGTTCATAATAAGCATACCTGAGGAACACCTGCAAGCTCCTTGTTGCAATCAGAAGGAAACTAACGAATCAGTATCATTTAAGTAAGCGAAGCCATTCTACCACCTAGCATGTGCGGAACTGCTGGTGCAGGTGGTCACCATACACTGGAAACTAATATATGGATCACTGAAAGGATCAAGTAAACAAAGATGCAGAATATCCTGACAGGTTTCCAGTGTAGTTCAGTAACTACAATATGATTATGTTGCTGATACGCAGACTTGGAGAGGAGCTCTTTCCCATAATACTTGGATATGCATGTTCCTGAAGGTTCTGAGGTTTAGCAGTTCATGACGTTCATGTAGTACAGTGAAACAGGCAGTTCAATATACAGTTCTATGTTGGATAATGATGTTTGCAGAAGTTACTGTGAGCAGAGGTTGGGTTATATTAAAAGTTGGGAGTGAAGCAGCAGCATGCACTGTTTTTGCCATTCTGTAATATCTGTCAAAGGTTTCCAGAGCACTTCACAAATAATTAGGCCTTGTTATACCCAATGAAGTATGAGAGGGATGTTAATCCCATTTTCCAGATGGGCAAATCACAGCACAGAGAAGTTATGTGAATTGTTCCAGAACTCTCACATAACCAGTGTGAGTTGGGAAACAATGCTCCCTAAGTACTCATGTTCCACAAGTAACAGAAGCAGCTGTTTCCTGCCGTTTTCTACACTCAGCAAAGAAAACTGTTGACAGAAGATGGCAAGCAGAAAAGAGTGGAGCTCCTGAGAAGTGACTAAGAAGGAGAAAAGTGAAAGTCTCATCTACCTTTATTTATAAATATTTGGAATTTATGTCACCTATAAAGAAACTTCAGGCTCCAGCTAACAACTCACAATTACAATAAAACACATGCAGACTCTGAATAGGTCACTTCTTCTAGGAAGCAACTGCTTTCAAAAAATACCTTTATTCATTGCATGTATTATAAGGTGACAATACACTTGATAAACTGAAGACAACCTTAACACTTGTTCATCTTCTGTGGCGTCTGCAGTCAGGTCACCGGAAGGACTCCCTGTAATCAATCAGCCAGCGGGGGGAAACAAAACAAGTGATGGCACCCTTACCTCCAACCCCATCTTCAGAATCAACCTCGTAGATGCTCTCCCCTTCCATGTTCTCTGCAGGGCCAGGTTGACTGTAAGGTTTTCTAGTGGTGACCTGTTTCAGGCTCCAGAAGGAAGATGAATCCACACACTCTGCAGCCAGCAAGTAGTATCTTTCAAACAAAAATGTAAAAATAAAGCCATTGGATTATTTCTGCTAAACATTTTAGAGATTGCTTTTTTTCCTTGCCCCCCAAAATTATAGGATCTTCTGTATCAACCAGTTCTGATGGCAGAGATCCTCATCTTGGGCCACAGAATACCACTGGACAGCTCTAAGAGAGTGAGGTTTAAGCAGAGAAAACATTCCAATTCATCCAGTGGACATTCCATCTGTAGATAGATGTAAAGATTGGCGTGCACAGAAAAAGCACAAACAAAACCCCTCATGTAGCTAAAGATAAAGGGAAACAGACAGCAGGAAAGCCTCACTCCTTTTCCCAGATTGGACCTAAGTATCTACCTCTTTCCATTACCCACCTCCAATCTATGTTTGTGTCTCATAGTCAATGTAATTTCCACATCTTTCTTTTTAAAACAAAAATCGCACATAGATGGGAAATTATACTGATGAATCAGGACATGTCCATGTCTCTGAATGGAAGAAACCAACAGCAGTAGAGCAGGGAGGAGTTACTAGAGTAGTTTTCGATGGAAGAGGTGGAGAACTATTCCCAACCTTCAAACACCATTCTCAGATGCTCATGGTTTATATAAATGAGAGGTGAGACCAAAACCACTCTTCTTCTCTGGGTATGAATTCTGCAAACCCGTTAGACTTAGAGAAGAAAATGGAAAATGAAATACAGCATTAAGAACACACTGGCAGACCCATGTCTTAGATGAGTGAACTGGGACAGGACAAGAACACAACACAAGATCCAAGAACGATGGCTTGGATCAAATACATAATGATCTGGCCTACAGAACAAAGGTCAGGTACTACAGGTTACAGACCAGTGCATTGGTAATCTTCAGCCTTTGTCAGTTTCACATGAATGAGTAACTAATGAAGGTCCTTCTCTTTTGCTTTCCTACATCATTAGGACTCCAGCCAAAATGCTCTATCCAACAGCCTTTTACAGAGAGGGCTGAGAAGGGGACAGAAAATTTTCACAGTGACAAGTGAGTTGGGCCCATATATGTTTTGTTGTTTTCAGTTTCCTTTCTTCAACTTAACAACAAATTAGCAGGGTCACATCAACAAATCAGTGTGTATACATATATTAGAAAACAGTTCAAGTGCTATGTCATTTTGTTGGTAAAAGAAGTGCATACCTAAGTGTTTTACACCAGATGACCTCTACATCTTCAATTGCTTCAAGCTTCCCACTCAGCTTCTGCATGTTTTTGTCCACTTCCCTCTGGTTGAGCCAGCTCTTTCAGTGAGCCATGTTATACTGCATGCAAGGCTCTGCAAAACACTCAGCAGATGGTCCATGGAGCGACAGTTGTGGTGCACGCTTCTTGTAATGTTCTGGCTTCTCAACCTCATTTTAATGTTCCAGAAAAGGTATTTCAAATCAAGGCTCAAGTTTATCAGAACGATTATATCTACCATTGGCTTGGGTTTAAGGGTTGAGAAAGGGTCCATACAGTAACACTGATTTTCAGTGATGAAGTATCCATTACAAAAACTCTTTGTTTGGTAAAGAATAAATAGGTTCCATTTAATAAAAAAAATATTTTAACATACTTACCAAACAACTGGAATTCAGTGGCCAGAATATCAACATCTGGGTAAGTGTTCACATCTGAAATGTTTAGATGCCATATGTAGATCTAGGGTATTTTGCAAGAATGTTAAAAATGACGGTCCCTGTTTATAAACTATAGTGCCATCAGCTATGCATCCCATGGCTTGAAAAAATATGTTTGATTTTTCTAGGATTTAGTATTGTTTCTGTACAACTAAATGAATTTTTAGCTATAGGTTTTTAGAAAGTCTGCAGTGCAAATTCTCATAATTTGAATTTTCAGCCAAAAGTACTTGTGAGTTCTCATTGTGGAAATGTTTCCCGGTTCCATTCAGATCATCTGATTGTAAACATTGGCTGGACAGATTAGTCCTTCTATAAAGTGATAGATATTGTTGTGAGATTTGTATAAAGTGGCTGGTGGCCAGATGGTATAGCACAGTGTCTAGAAACAAAAAAAGTTACCTTTACCCACTGAAATGTACCTAATTCAGACACATATTTTCATGTCTAGTGCTAAAATGTCAAAAAGACAATGACTTGAGCATGGCTTGCTCTCCCATAGACTAGATCACAGAGGTCTGAGATCTTTTTTTTATCCAAATAGCAAAGATATAACTATTCTCACTTTTGATCTACAGTAGTTTTTTCTATTCCCCAAATGTACCAAAGAATGTAAGGTGTATGCTGCCACACAGAATATTCTCTTCAATCTGCACTACTTAGAGCTATTACCATCTAATTCGTTTTGTTCTATTGTGATATCAGTCAAAGGAAAGAGGTCTGATGGAAAATGTTCAATATATATGATACAGGTATTATGCAGCTTAATATATTTGTTTATCTGTGTCTAAATACTGTATAATTGTGTGCCTTTGTCAAAACCTCCTTAATGTAGCCCACTTTACAGTGTGGTACTAAAATAAATCAAGTTTATATCCCTTTATGAAAACATATGTGCAGAGGAGTAAATTATAGGGATTCCAAAGAATTAAATGTATGACTGTTGGTTATTAAAATTAGGTATTGGTATTATATTGCAGTTCAGGTACTTCCCAAACAGTGAATTTCTAACTGTGTACAGAGAACTCATCTTCCTCTAGTCAAAAAATTATCACCAGGCCTATTCTGGGAAATGAGTGAGGTGAAGAAAAAAGGAAAACGGTAAAACTACTTTTTAAATCATGTATTATTTTACATTTGTTCCTTTTCTAACATACTTTTCTTTATGTCATGCTTGCTGAATCTCTCCATGTTCCAGCTGCACAACAGTTGCTATTAACAGCACTTCACCCATAGTTGAACCATTTTTTATCTAGGGGAAAAAATACTCTATTGTTCAGTTCCCTAGTTATGAGAATTTTTTTAATTAAAAACTGAAACCAAACTGCTGCCGCAGTACTGAAAACTTACAGCTGCTCAGATGTAATCACAGCAGCGGGGAAAAAGCACAGAGGTGGAATTTTTAGAGCAGAATTGCTTCACACTTGGCTGTGTTGGGGATTAGCTTTGCTTTCTGTCTGAGACGCATGAATTTGGAATTTAAGAAGTTTGCTGCTCCTGTTTGTTTTTTCTTCTTGGCAAGAAGGCTAAAGTATGAGTCATGAATGGAGTTAGTACAGAACAGAAATGATGCACTGATGGGTTCCACACATTCCAAATTTGCGAGGGTCAAAACATCTACAGTACAAATTATTCCCTTTGGTTGCGTTGTCTCATTTTTAAACAGTATAATGCTCCTTTTTCAACCTACTGCATGCCCCTCCTTAACACCACATAATGGGCACATTTCAACGCCAAGTTCCAGGAGGTAGAGCAATGGTGTGTAACCTGTGACCTGGGCACACTTGTTTCCTTTGAGGTGCTACACTGTTACCTTCTAGAGTTCTGTACTAAGAAAATGTGTATTTGATTATGATATGAAAGTGAGAGCAAACTGAATTGTTTGAATCAGCACTGTTGCTATGGGGAGGAGGCAGCAGGGACAAAGGTAGGAGCCCCAGAGGCTGAGGGAGCCCCAGGGAGAGCATGGGAGCTCACTAGGCCCTTCCTAAACCTCGGGCAGCCTCCCCAGCTGCCCAGGACAGGGAAAAAAAGGCAAAGCTGAGAACCAGCAACTGGTTATAAATCTCTGATTCTCTGATCCAGATTAGAACAGTCTTGTTGTTGCTCTAAACTTGTGCCAACTAGCTATGTTCCCAAGGATGTATGTGGCAGCTAAGGACAGGCAGAGTACAACATGTTCCCACAACGCCTTTTCCAACCCCCGGAACATATTCCTGGTGCCAGGGTCTGCAGAGAGGGAGATGTAGAACCTGTAGATGCTAGTTTTACACTCACTGGAGACTCCCATGAACTGGGGGAATCCCCAGCCACGCAGAGGCGACGTGTGGGGTGGGGGGGTACGCAGGGTCACGTCCCCGTTCCCCCCCCCCCCCAGGATTTCTGCCTTCCATTTAGCACAGAGGTTTTCAAACTGTGGGGCACACCCACCTAGGGACCCCCACCATTTGAAAACCGTCACTTCCTACCAGGAGCCGGCAGATCGGAAGCTGGTGGGAGCCGCCTGGGCCCCTAGCTCTCCGGGCTGTGGGAGCCAAGGCATTGGCTGGCTGCCCAGCAGCCCTCCCTGCCCTGCTCCCTGAACTGGGATGTCTTTGTACGGCTGGGTGCTCCCCAGGCAAGGCAGGTGGTACAGCTCCAAGATGCACCCCCAACGTGCTCTTGCCTCTCCCCCAAAGGAGCCTGGCACCAGCCGGCGATGCCCCCTGCCTGCAGAATCCGGCTGCCACACAATGCTCCCCGAGGCACTCGCTTGCCACTGCCCTGGTGCTTCTGGCTCTGCTGCTGCTTCTCAGCCCAGAGGAGACGAGTGCAGCAGTCACGTGCTCCCCCCCCAAGAGTTACGCTTCATCTCTGACAGCCAGACACGTGCAGGTCATCTCTGCTCCCTTTGTGCTGCCTGCGCCCCAGAAAATATGTTCTAAAGTACTGATAGAGGCCCTCGACCTTTCTGAAATGACACGTTCGGCTCTCTGGCTGGAAAGGTTGGACACAGAAGAACTCAAACATTAACGCTTGGTAAAGTACTAATACTGCCTTACAGCTACATTTTAAAATACAAACAGACAAGCAAACATTTAAAAACAGTGAAGTGCTTTCTGACATGATTTAGAAACGTGCAAAAATCAGGACATGGAAAAAATACTTAGCATTTATTAGCACTTTCCATTGCCAAAGCACTTTGCAAACATTACCCCTGGAAATCAGAAAGACGTCCACTGATTTCAATGGGCTTTGCATCAAGCCCTAAGTTGACATCCATGCAATAAGTGTGATATGAAGAGAAGCCCAAATGTGGATATTTCCCACAGTGACCCAACCAATACATACACCTCTTCTGCAGCAAGAAGTATCACAAAAAGCAATGTAAACATAATTATATTGACTAATGGATTTTATTTTCAAATACAAATACTCTACTAAAACAGGGCTCAACCTTCCATTCCCAGTGTGGACAGAACTTTCACTGAAATACACTGCCAACTCCTTTCTATGGACACTGCAGGGCCCACTCTTTCCGCCTATATGAACAGAGCCTGACACTCTTTACTCACTCCATCTTCTTTTTGTCTCTTTGGAATGCACTGTACAGGGTGTGGACAAGTATCTGGGGAATAAGAAAAAATCAGTTTCCTTCTCCCTTTCCATTTGTCTTTTTTTGTGAAATGTTTGTTTTTGGGGGTACGGGCCTTTGTATGAATGGAAAATGTCTCCTCTTGGGGAGAGATTATGTGACAGGTGAATAGGGTGACTGGAACTGAGGATGATACCTGCTGTTAGGGCAATCCTCTTGGGTACAGAAGAATTCTATTCTATTCATGTTCTTATACCAAACTCATCACTGAACCAGAAGGCACCTGTTTTTTAGGTTCCTTCATCAATTCACTTTGACTTGAGGAAAATTCATGTGGGTGAATCTGAAAGGAGTATTTTGCATTCCTCCTGAATGAATATTTAGTTGAGTAATGTCGGGTCTGTTAATAAAGCCTATGCCCTTTAGCAGAATATCATTCAGATCTGGTATGCATCACCAAGAGCTAATACATTGGTCTTGCCCTTGGGTAGACATCACCTACATACAAGGAAGCCTGCCCTGTCTACCTAGGTGTTTATACCACTTCCTAAGGTTATTTGTTCAGAGGAATGGATCAGTCTTGAGACTATTGACATAACTTTTGACTTTGTCCTTCCATAAAAAGCCTCCATATGTTAAACATCGTTGGAAATCTTTTGACCAGTTGCGCAAGTTGTCCTGACCATGTTTGAAATAATTAACTCATAACACATGCCCTCCTGACCCTGAGGCTTGGTAACAGCAATTCCTCTTAGCAGGACTTACAGTGATGCTGCACCATCACTTGCAGAAGCATGACTATTTAGTGGGTTGACCCTATTTGACTATCATGATACTGTTTTTCCCCCCAGACAGCACTATAATTAGGTGCCAAAGTAATGGGGGAATTCTTCTCTCTATATTTAGACCTTCTTTATTTAGTTATTCATTCATTAACATTGACAATGTTAATTTAATTTAATGTATTAATTAAAATTAATGTATTTCCAACACACACCAAAACCCAAAAGAGCTTGCAAACTAATCTAACTAGTTTGGGTATCGATCAGTAGCGGTACAGCTGTGGCAACGTGTGCCTCAGTGCAGGCTGTACAAGCCCATGCAGAACCTCTCTTGTGCACTGCTGAAGCTTCACTGCTCTGGCATCTGAGCTAGCTAGATTTATGTCTACACCAGGGGCAATCACACTGGGTAACTGCAGTGTAGGCATATACTAAAATGAAGCTAAAGGGTCAGATGCAAACTTTGAATAGCTTGTTCATGGTTCCCATTAAAATCAGTGCATGTGCTTGAGTTAGGCCAAAATTTGGCCCAGAAAGGGGAGAAAACTAGTTTACAAACTAGCTGTACAGATTCCCTTCTCCAAAAGATTATTTTAAAGATTATTGAAATAAGGAATTTTAACGTAAAACTGTTTTTATTTTCATACAGTTGACCTATCCCTGAACAATCTCGCTATATATGCCAAACTGTTTTCCTCCAGCATCAGCCATAAAACCTCTTTCTGCCTGTTTTTCTTTCAATACATATTGCAGCCACTACAAAGAAAACCATTTAGTGCATTAAGTGTCTGAGTTCCCCTTGTGGTCACCATTCAATCTCACTGCACTGTAATAACAAAAAAGAGAGTACAGAACACCGCTTACATTATTTTCTCTCGGGAATGTAGTGCTACGGAGCAACTGGGAGTGTTCACTGTGTAGTGGGGCGGGGGGGGGGCGGAGTGGTTCTGTTTGTTTTTTCTAAGTCATTCTTTTTTTTGGCAGGGGGGGATTGAGACTGAATAGCCTCATTTTAATATAGTAAGACACCAGAATGTCCCACTGCCCCATTCCTGAAGCCTGTACAGCATCAACAAAACCACAGAATGGAGACAGCAGGATCAACAGTGAGTGAGTGTATGGATGCAATTCTCCTGGTCATTTCCCATGATTATATACACTACTATTAGGTCAAGTTGCCTCTCCGCAACAGAATTCTTTATAAAGGTGTGGCATGAACCCTAGGCTGAGAGTCAGGAATTCTAAACTGGCATGATTCACTCTCTGTTACCTTGGACTGATCATTTACTCTCTGTGCCTCAGTTTCTCTATAAGTGGAAATGCAGATGGATAAGTGCTAGCATTCACAGGGGTGTTATAGGGATAGTTAATATTTGTAAAGCACCGTGAAGATGTTAAATATTAATTAGGACTATACATTGCGCATTACATATTAAGACTTGTTCTGTTAATTTATGGTATCAAAAATGGAATACATAGTGCCATATCAAAAATCTTTATTCAAAAGCATCATCAACAGAAGTTCATGGACAAAAGGATGGGTGGATGGTTAGTTCGGATGTCCTTTCTACAACACACTACCCAGTTAGTTCATATCACATGCAACATCCCTAGGAAGAAAAGTTATACATCCATACTTAAAAATTATACAGATTAATTAACGCACAGAATAATATCTAGTATAAAATTCTTCTACTGCGATCATCAATAACAAAGCCTTATCTTGAGGAGACCCTTTGCCCTGGTGGCTATTCATTTCATTAGCAGAGAGATTCAATGTACAGTCTAATCATATTTTAAGTCTGACTATATTATTGTGCTCTAAGTTACAGTAAGGTAACAGGATATCTATTTCTAGGTGAAGGGGCTTGTATTCCGTTTTGAAATCTACGTTCCTATTAGCCACATTTAAAGACAGAAATTAACAATCTGGAAGCATATAGTAAAAACAATAAAGAAAGCATACAAAAATTGCTCAAAACATAATTTACCAAAATCTGAATAATATTTAATGGCCAAATAAAGGTACATTCAGAATGGAATAAGAATACAGATGAAATAAAATAAACCTCAGATCAGTAACAATATGGTTACATTTAGAAGCCTGCAGAGCATGAGCACTTTGCTTTTCATGGGCAATCTTAGCTGACAGGCTAAATTAAACATACAATGTACACAGAATATTCTCTCATTTTCTTTAACATTAGGACTCTGATAATGATGGAAAGCTGAATTTATGTCCAGCTGCAGCTTTTAAAACCAACCAAGTGAAATTTAGTTTGTATGCTAGAACAACTGTGGAAATCAATTCTTAATCTATGACCTTGCTTACCACAGCTTGAAGCCTTGCAATAAATAAATGCCTTGAGCCACAAATAAGAAACATTTGGCGAATCAAAGAGACAAATAACACAAATCTATGTGTGTATATATAGCACCAGAAAGGTCATGTAAAATACAATATCGGCTCCTTTCTTGCCCTAATGTAATAATATTTAAAAGGCAGGACACGGTAATTGGCTGCATTAATACCCAGGTGGTGAAAAGTCACAAGTACCTATTTTCTTTTCAAATGACAATGTTTCATCTTTTGAGAAGGATTCCTTGTAGCCTGCATGGCATTTTAATACACGCAAGTGCTTTGAAATACAGAAACTCTGAAGGAGGTCTATTTTCCTTTGTGCTAACAAATGCAGAAGTCCTTTTCTAATTCTCATTAGAGTTTCATCATGAAATTGCTGGCTGTTTTGTGTGTGGATAAAGAGGGGAAAAAAGTCCAGGCTCATGTGTTAATCTACCCTTATTTGCAACCTATTTGTACATATGCACCACTCCATCTTTTCTCCGTGGTCTAATCTGTATCTCCCAATTTCTCTCCTTCTGCTACTATTTATTTCTCTAACTGTATTGTTAAACCAAAAATATGGGATTAAAAACAACCCTTACTCATGTGAATAACTCTTGACTTCAGTAGTACTACTCACTTCAATAAAGGCTGAAAGATACAGGCCGTACAGTTATATTTTATTATTTATTGTACCCTTTTAATTTTTAAAAAACAAATATAAAACATTTAAACCCCACACATCTTTTTATGGTATATCTGACTGAACGTACACAATGACAATAGGATACCCTGAGAGATTTTTTCCCTTCAGATTCCATTCTAGCAACTGCATATTTTTTAAATTAGCTAGTATGAAATAGTGCTATTTTCAGCCTTTCAATTTCCCTTTTACTAATTATCTCCTCTCTGTTACACTGGGACTCAAAAGTGACACTAGCTCACACTTCTTTGTGGATGACATGCTACTACCAGTTTGCACAGTGGGTATCCAAAAATGCAGCTGGTGTTGTTTTCCTCTATTTTTAACCTCATGTCATACGAGGTAATCTAATATGAAATGAAGGAATCTGGTGGGCCAAATTAGTCTTCAAATCAGATTTTTATGCAGATGTTCAAATCGGAATAAAGCTAGGCTGTGGCTTAATCCTGCTCTGCGGGAATCTGATGGAAGTTTTAACCCTGTTAGGAGTGCAGGATCAGGCCCTTAGTGATAACAGATGTTTATACCATAGGATATAGCAAGTTTAGGGTCTGATCCTACTCCCACTAAAGTTAGAAGTTTTGCCGTGGTCTTCAATAGAACACAATCGGGAAGCAATTATAACCAGTGTAGTGGCAACAGAAGGCAACCTTTAGTTTCTCAAGGGAATTACTAAAAGGTGTACATACACAGTTTGCAAAAGAACTTGTATCAGAGCTCTGATACAAGTTCAACAACCCACTTATACTGGGTAGAGATATTTTATGAACCGTATACACAGACTAAAAGAACCCAACCTTCCAATATGAAACAGAATTTGGTATAATCTCAAAGTAAGGAACTGAATGCTAAGAGCAGAGTAACTGTGTAGATAATCAGAAAAAACAATATGCACTTATATAATTGTAGCATATACCCAGCTTTTGACATTAGATGCTAATAATAAAAAATAATAATAAGTGAGAGAATGTTGGCCAGGACACCATTTCTGTTTGCCAAAAGTGTCAAGATCTTTAGCATCTACATGTGCTACCACAATACAAAACTATCCTACTATCATCTGGTTATCCACCATGCCGATCAGATCCTGTTTAATACATTTTCTTAGTCATTCTTAACTTTTTCCTTATTGGGACCCTTCCAGGAGCCCCATTCATGACACCAGGATCTAGCAAGGACTGCCCTCTCCTTTAGCAATAAGGGAAGGACAGGTTGAACATGACTCCCAGATTGAGAGCCCTTAAATTAATGGAAGAGGGCACCTCAGACAATACTGGATCTGACCCCAAATCAGCAATGTGCTGATGGACTGTCTTCAGAAAATGCTACAAGCCAAACCTTCCTTTTTGAAAAAAGCCTGCCTTATCACTATAAGAATTACAGTCACAATCATTGATGTCCACTTCATAGAATATCAGGGATGGAAGGAACCTCAAGAGGTCATCTAGTCCAACCCCCTGCTCAAAGCAGGACCAATCCCCAATTAAATCATCCCAGCCAGGGCTTTGTCAAGCCTGACCTTAAAAACTTCTAAGGAAGGAGATTCCACCACCTCCCTAGGTAACGCATTCCAGTGTTTCACCACCCTCCTAGTGAAAAAGTTTTTCCTAATATCCAACCTAAATCTCCCCCACTGCAACTTGAGACCATTACTCCTTGTTCTCTCATCTGCTACCACTGAGAACAGTCTAGAGCCATCCTCTTTGGAACCCCCTTCCAGGTAGTTGAAAGCAGCTATCAAATCCCCCCTCATTCTTCTTTTCCGCACTAAACAATCCCAGTTCCCTCAGCCTCTCCTCATAAGTCATGTGTTCCAGTCCCCTAATCATTTTTGTTGCCCTCCGCTGGACTCTTTCCAAATTTCCACATCCTTCTTGTAGTGTGGGGCCCAAAACTAGACACAGTACTCCAGATGAGGCCTCACCAATGTCTATCACGTCCCTCGATCTGCTGGCAATACCCCTACTTATACATCCCAAAATGCCATTGGCCTTCTTCGCAACAAGGGCACACTGTTGACTCATATCCAGCTTCTTGTCCACTGTAACCCCTCGGTCTTTTTCTGCAGAACTGCTGCCGAGCCATTCGGTCCCTAGTCTGTAGCGGTGCATTGGATTCTTCCGTCCTAAGTGCAGGACTCTGCACTTGTCCTTGTTGAACCTCATCAGATTTCTTTTGGCCCAATCCTCCAATTTGTCTAGGTCACTCTGGACCCTATCCCTACCCTCCAGCGTATCTACCTCTTCCCCCAGTTCCATGTCATCTGCCAACTTGCTGAGGGTGCAATCCAACCCATCATCCAGATCATTAATAAAGATATTGAACAAAACCAGCCCCAGGACTGATCCCTGGGGCACTTGCTTGATACCGGCTGCCAACTAGACATGGAGCCATTGATCACTACCCGTTGAGCCCGACAATCTAGCCAACTTTCTATCCACCTTGTAGTGCATTCATCCAGCCCATACTACTTTAACTTGCTGGCAAGAATACTGTGGGAGACAGTGTCAAAATCTTTGCTAAAGTCAAGGAACAACATGTCCACTTCTTTCCCTTCATCCACAGAACCAGTTATCTCGTCATAGAAGGCAATTAGATTAGTCAGGCTTGACTTGCCCTTGGTGAATCCATGCTGACTGTTCCTGATCACTTTCCTCTCCTTTAAGTGCTTCAGAATTGATTCCTTGAGGACCTGCTCCATGATTTTTCCAGGGACTGAGGTGAGGCTGACTGGCCTGTAGTTCCCAGGATCCTCCTTTTTCCCTTTTTTAAAGATGGGCACTACATTAGCCTTTTTCCAGTCATCTGGGACTTCCCCCAATCGCCTTGAGTTTTCAAAGATAATGGCCAATGGCTATGCAATCACATCCACCAACTCCTTTAGCACTCTCAGATGCAACGCATCCGGCCCCATGGACTTGTGCACGTCCAGCTTTTCTAAATAGTCCCCAACCACTTCTTTCTCCACAGAGGGCTGGTCACCTCCTCCCCATGCTGTGCTGCCCAGTGCAGTAGTCTGGGAGCTGACCTTGTTCGTGAAGACAGAGGCAAAAAAAGCATTGAGTACATTAGCTTTTTCAACATCCTCTGTCACTAGGTTGCCTCCCTCATTCAGTAAGGGGCCCACACTTCCCTGACTTTCTTCTTGTTGCTAACATACCTGAAGAAACCCTTCTTGTTACTTTTAACATCTCTTGCTAGCTGCAACTCCAGGTGTGATTTGGCCCTCCTGATATCACTCCTGCATGCCCGAGCAATATTTTTACACTCATCCCTGGTCATTCGTCCAATCTTCCACTTCTTGTAAGCTTCTTTTTTGTATTTAAGATCAGCAAGGATTTCACTGTTAAGCCAACCTGGTCGCCTGCCATATTTACTATTCTTTCGACACATCGGCACTTTGACACTTCTAGCCTTAAGCCCCCACCAACCAACAAACAGAGGAAATTATAAAATTAAATTAACAAAATAAAAAACCTCTACCTGAAGCAAAGTTTTGACTCTGAAAAGAATAA
Organism: Lepidochelys kempii; assembly: GCF_965140285.1. Lineage (NCBI taxonomy): Eukaryota > Metazoa > Chordata > Testudines > Cheloniidae > Lepidochelys > Lepidochelys kempii. The sequence continues at coordinate 117,254,943 of NC_136383.1, forward strand.
TAATGCTTAGTTCTTTTTGCCAGTACATCTCAAATCAATGTCCAGTATTCTCATTTCACAGGCACAGGGGTGAAGTGATTTGCCCAAAGTCACACAGTAGGCCAGTGGCAGAGCCAGGAACAGAATGCACATCTCCTGACTCCCAGTCCAGTGCTTTATCCAGTAGGCCACACTACTCCGGAGAACCAGAACTTCCACAAAGTTGACTTGGGGGCTTTGCTACTGATTTTACATGAAAAAGTGCTTAGCTACTACGGTGATGGATGACAGTACGCAACTAAGTAGAGAGACAATTTATTCGCTCTCTGAAACCCTTGGGAAAATTCCCCCACCAAACTGAAGGGTGAGTTGGAGCAATTTCCCTGTCCGCAGCAAAGCTCATCGACTCTCTGGATACTGTTCACTTAGGCTCATATAAACACTGCTGGAGAGCAAAATTTTTGCTTTTGGGACGCATCAGACTGAGCCAAATGTCAAGTAGTTTAAAATAAAATGCCAGTGAAGAAAACCCTACACCTAGGCCTACCACACTCCCACCAATTTCAATTTACCCAAACAATCTGAACATGAAATTTCGTGTTCAAACTACCCTCAACCATGTCATCATCAATCATTGCAGGATACTTTTCAGGAACAAATTACAAATATTTCCAGAAAAGTACATTTAATGTTAGTTGCTTTGTCCAGTGGTGCTGCCACTTTCCTAGGTTATAAGAAAATGCTTTTGTTCACATGGGAGAACGTATTAAGATTCCCAATCATTCTGCACTCTTCTACATGAGCCTCCTGCCCGCAGTACACGGGTTTACTGCAGGCTAAGGGGGGGGGAATTTTTGTGGAAATGGTACAAAGAGGGCTTAGCATGGGCTGGGACCTAACCCAATAAGTAGTTTCAAAATCTGAACTCTAGAAATAAAGGAGATAGCTAAAATCTGGCAGTGATCACTCACACAATGGGTTGAACCACTAAGTGAACAAGTTTTCTAACATTCCCCCAGCAATGGGTGCTGAGCACTTTCTGACCCCATCTTCACCAGCAGCCCAACCAACACCGGTTGAGATGGAGCTGAGGAAATCCGATTTCACCAGAATAAAATAGTCAATCATAGGTCTTTTCATAGTGTAAGTATACCTTGGGAGTTTTAACCTAGTAACAGACTCAGCTCCTGTCTGTGTGGAGCCCAAGAACCCAGAGAAGTCTTTGAAAACCTGAGTCTCGCAGGTAATAATAATAGTTTGTATTTATAAAGCACCTTTCATGAGATGATCTCAAAGAGCTTTACAAACATATGTTAATTAGGCCTCTTCACAAAGTGGGTAAATATTAGCATTCCCATTTCAAAAATGTGGATACAGAGGTACAGCAAGTAACTTGCTTAAGGTGAGAGAGTGAGTCAGTTGTAGAGCCACAAATATAACCCTAACACATCTCCTGACTCCCAGTCCTGTGTGCTAACCATTAGGTAACACCCCTTGCCTACATCTACTATGCCACAGCTGATTTTATCTACTGTTTTTTTTGACAAACAAAACCTCCTTTGCATAGTCTCTGAAAAAAGCCCCTAAACAAACACACCCAACTCCCTTTTAAATCAGTAGAAACTATGGTCCTGGTTGCAAGATCAGGGCCTGTGTTTATAGATTTGAATCTCTAAGTGTAACAATTTTTTTGCTTAAGAAGCATGTCATGTTTACATGGCAATATACAGCTGATCATAGCCAATAACCATTAGAAAATAATTTAAGATGCAATATTGGTGGCATAAAGAAGTGCACTCACTGATAGTCTTTTATGCTGATATAGGGCTAACTGCTTTAATCTGTCCTCAAAAGAAAAAGCTATTGATTTATTATAACTACAGGGGGGAGCCCTCCTGTACAATGATTTGTGACATATTGATTTATGGCACTGTTTGAAAGACTTTTTTTTTTTTTTTTTTACATTTAATCAATTAAATGAAAAATGGATTGAAAAGTAAAAAAGTAAATCATGATTAAAAAATAGTATTTTACTGCATTCTACAGGCAATTTTCATCCATCTATTTATTTTTTAGTATTTCCCCAGGAACAAAGATGGAAATATTTTGAATACCTGCAGTTTGATTTGTTTGTATCTCTTACACAAAGCACTTCAAACAAGTCAATCAAGCTTGAGAAAGAAGTAAGGTCTTTGGCAAGACTGAATAAGAGAAAGACTCAGTGATAAAAACAATTATAACAACAAGTGACCTCTGCTTACTAGACATCTTGGTTACATCTACACTTTAGTAAAAGACCTGCAGCACGGCCACGGCCAGCTTAGGCTCACAGGGCTCAGGCTGAGGGGCTAAAAATTGCAGTGTAGACATTTGAGCCTAGGCTCTGAAACCCAATGAGGGCAGTAGGTCTCAGAACCAAGGCTGGAGTCCAACCCCTAAAGTCTACACTGCAATTTTTAGCCATGTAGCCTGAACCCTGCAAGCCCAAGTCAATTGACCCAGGTGCAGACTCGGGCCAAGGGTTTTTTATTGCATTATAGATGTACCCTTGAAAGAACTCGTAGCTGAGACAAACTGAATACAGTTCTCACCTGATTAGCTAGATGCAGTGCTCAGATACAATGGTGACAGTCAACTTAAAAAGTACTTCAGATACGATAGGTTTTGGACCCTCATGGTGCAACTTGGTGTATTGGATCCTGGTTCAAGTCTTGGATGCAGTAACATCCAGAATACACACAACAAATTTAGCCACTGGATAGAAGACTCAGCTATTGGTTTAAGTCTGGGCACTCTGGCCAGCAGTTAGTAAGAACAGTACATAAGTATAAAAAGCCTTACAATATAATACAATAAAATGCTGGCCCATACTAGCAGAATATTTTGACAATACAACTCTCTTTAGAGTCCACTTGGTCTAATGTGCCCATCAAAATCCACCACAAGCTACACTCATCGGGGCACTGTAACTATACTGGGTTATAATGAAAAGGGGACTTCGTACGTGGTTAGGCAGCTGGTGTGTTGGAACCACTGCGTATCAAGCTGATCAGTGTTGTCACCATTTCCTTGTGCTCCGCCTATCTATTGTACCCAAATGTTGTCCCTTGTCTTATACTTAGATTGTAAGCTTTTTGGGGCAGGGACCATCTCTGTTATGTGCTCACACTGGGCCCTGTTTGTGGACCCTTGGTGCCACTGTAATACTGCTACTAATAATATATAACTGAGCATAACTAATTACTTGTTCAGCCAGGCAACAAATTGAATGAAATCCTGGCACCATTAAAGTTAATGAGAGTTCTGCAGTTGACTTCAGCAGGGCCAAGATTTCACTCATTATATCATCACTGCAATTGTCTTCTTTGATGGTATATCCTGTTCCTCATAAAGGAGGCTTCTATTTTCACTCATAACCAATATCACAAATTCACCTACTTTTTCTGCTTGGACTGATGTTTCTCTCTGTCAAATGTCTCTCCCCTCAAACAGAGCCTCCAGCTTGGAAGATATCGATTAAACAATTTTTAAAAAGACCTTATAATCATAGAATATCAGGGTTGGAAGGGACCTCAAGAGGTCATCTAGTCCAACCCCCTGCTCAAATCAGGACCAACCCCCAACCAATCCTTCTTTGGTCCATATGACCAGCTCAGGCAGTGTTTTCAACCTTTACTCATTTGCAGACCCCTAAAAAATTTCAAGCAGAGGTGTGGACCCCTTTGGAAATCTTAGACATAGTCCGACCACAGGTTGAGAACCACTGCGCTAGAGAATTGATCCTCAATATGTCCTTTTTGTACTATTCACCTACGACCACTGACACACGAGCCTGGGTGTGCACCACTCAAAAAAGCTACTGTGCAATTAGTATAGTAAAAAGGAACCGGCCAGTACTGGAGAATCTCTGGTCTAATCAGACTCTTTAAAGACTTATTTTTTGGTCACCTGCAAACCCTTGGTATCAGAGAGGACAAGCCTAGCTGCAAGGTTGTGGGGAGTCTTTAAAAGGGCCAGTCCAATTCAGTCCTAAAGCTTGTGGAAGGCTGAAACTGCATTTATACTCCCAAGGACTATTACAAAGATAGATGATTATTTTTTACTTTTTTATTTTTAACTTACTCGGTTACTGTCTTATTTAAATCCCTTTGCTTTTCAATAAGCATCCTTCAGCCACAGAAAATCAACCATCTGGAGTTGCACAATTCCTTAAAGACAGGGTAATAGAGGTCAGATAAAGAGAGAAGTGGTGGATGAAGGACTGGGAACAAAATGAAAAGAATTCAAACTCTTTTGACCTGTAGGTAAGCAGGAAGGAGAGCTATTGGTAAAATAACACTCCAATATTTTGGGTCAGGTAAAATTCAGGGGTTGATTAAATTAAGCTTAAATATGCAATTTATTATAGTACTGCCTAGAGAGGCTGTAGCATTACAGTTAATGGTTTTATGATCACTTTTCCTGCTGACAAAACCCCTTTAAGGGAGTTTATGTCACAACAGGAAGGTTGGCTTTCAGCAGAAACTTGACATTAAAGATATGATTTTAAAAGGCACCTTTGTGGTTTCAGAAAAGCTTCAGGTTTTCTGAAAAGCAAGGTTTTCCAGGCATTTACTTTATATTTTGAAGTGTTTGGAACCAGATTTCCCCTGCCACACCCAATATTTGACAGTGCACAGAATGGGCCAAATACCCCTCTTTTGCTTTTCTACAGCGAACCCCACTAGGATTATTCAGAGACGAATGTGGACTAGTAATTTTTTAAATGATAGGCCAGGCTCTCCAGTGCTCCGCTTCTACTGGGCTCAGCAGAGAGGGAGGGCTGCCACAGACTCACTTAGGGCCCCAGTCCCAGTTTGAGCCTACTCTGACTTGCACCATCTGGCAATAGTCCCTGAGGGACTATCACACTATGGCCACTCCCCTCTTTCTTACCCCTCTCCAGACCTTATGTGCCCCATGCACTGGAGGCTGCAAGGAGGGAAGTGTAGGAGCTGTCCATGGTAATTCTGTACCAGCTGGGGGACTCCTCCACACCAGGGGTATTCCAGCAGAAGAGTTACAGGCAGTCTCCACCCCTCTTTTTTTCCCCACTCAGGCAGCGCAAAGGGAGCAGAGTAGATCAGAGAAGCTAATCCCAAATATTTTACTATGCATTCAGGATTATATGCAGATTATCACATTGCATTGAGGATCGAGGGGTTAGCTTATTCATAATGCAACAGACTGAAAAGATAAATAAAAGATGCAAATCACAAACCTTGCAATCATCAAGTGTCAGTGACTCGCAACAGATGCATTCACACTGCTCCTATTTCTTTATAATGACTATGAAGAGTCTGTTTGATTATTCTATTGTCCTGGTAACTCCTGTAAGCATCCTAAAAGAATGACAGCTAAGGAAGCATAGCAGAGCAGTTTAAGGTTCAGTAGTAGAATGGGTGCTTCCCTTGACCTGATTTGGAAAGAGAAATCAAACAGAAAAAATATTTAAAATAAAATGAGTGATCTTACTTTAATTCATCAAAAGCAAGGCGATGTAGAGTTAAGGCTTCTCTATCTCTAATTTACTCTGTGGTGTATGTATCCATTCAACTGAGTAGGTTTCTATATGTACTGCAGCCTTACATTTTTAAAGAGACAACTTGTTGCCCTTTCAGGAGGCACAGCAAAGGCAGCACATTGAGGTAAGGACATACGCCATATTGTATCTTGGCGACTTTGGGGTGTTTGTTTTTTCCTTGTTTTGTCATTCACACTGAAAGTATATGGTGGCCCTTAGGTGCATGCAGACTGATATTTTTACACTGAATAGCACCTTACTATGTGTGTGCCCCTTTAACTGTACTGGCACTGCTTATGGAGTAAGGAGATCAACACTGAGACCTAAATGAGTAACCCATATAATTCTACTGCTATAACCCTCATCCTCCTTCCCTCTCCTCACACTACTGTTCATCACTCTCATTCATTATGTCACATCTAACATTTAGATTGTAAACTCTCTGGGGCATAGACCAAGGGTGAAATCCTAGCCCCACTGAAGTCAATAGCAAAACTCATATCGATTTCAAAGGGGCTAAGATTTCACACCATCTCTTTCTTTGCCTTCTGCCAAAACATTAATATGCCTTTGAACACTATCCAACAAAAAACAGTGATCCTTATTATTACATGCCTGGTTTGGATTTTAGGTTTTCTAACTTTGAACTGATGGCTGGTAATGAGTATCATATGACCAGTATCCCAGATGAGAAATAGTACAGACATCTGCATGTCTTGAGTAGAGCTAGATTCACCATTTGTCTTGCATTACTTAAGAACAACGTGGACTGGTATTCTAATCTAAATGCCAAACCCCCAACCACAGGAGGAAGATATCCCTGTTAGCTGGCACTGTTTATCAAGTTTTCAGGATGGATGAGACTTGAATGGCCTGGATTTTGTTGACGCTAATCAGACCTTCAGCATCATTCCAACATTGTTCTGTGCCTAAATCACCTAAAATAGCTGCTCAGCTGTATCTTTTGCAAGGCATTTTAAAATTAACTTGGATACATTCAATTAATTTATGTTATAAAACTGATCCCTTGAGTGGAGAACTCATCATTTTTAGTTAATATTACAGCATTAACATTTTATTCATTTACCATTTTTTCCTCATGAAAATAGGTCAATGACTTAGAGGGAGTGAGAACAGATTTCCACATCTCAGTCTAGTCTATAAGCACATTTTAAAAACACTAACCCTGCATAATCCAGCTGGCATTTAGCACAAGACAAATATTATAAATACTGTAGAAGAGAAATATCGTTGGGAGGGAAATGCTGCAAACAATGATCTGTATCAGTGTGAAATCAAGAACACTGTGGACTGAAAAATATTGTTACCACAGACAAGGCACAATTCAATTTATGTTCATACTTTTCTTTCTCTGTGCCCCTCAGAAGTGCTAGGCTCAGAGACGGTAGGAGATCTATTTTGAACTCATCAGGTTCCTCTGCAACACATAAGGAAATGCATACACCTGCCATTGAAAGCAACAGAGATTGTTCCAAACAACAAATTACTTGCACACTTATGCTTACAGTTTGTTTGGCAAGAGACCCATAAGGCCAGATTCTGCTTCCTCTTATTCATGTGCCTGAAGGGATGGAGTGAGGACAGTGAAGGGAGTCCTCACGTACACTTGGGCGTCCTTGCCAGGGCAGCCCAATTCCCACATCATTACTATTCATAGGAGCCCTTAGTGCAAGCACCTGGACAGTCAAAGCACAGCCAGCAGTGTGGACCCCAAAAGGGGACAATGTGAGAGGAACAGCCTCACCTCCTTTCTGCACAGGCCGGTGGTTCAGAAAGCTGTGCTGGGGAGTGCACAATGCACTTCCAGAAAAGCAGCAGCAGCCACTCCTCAGCACCCAGGAAGCCTTTTGCCTTCCTCTGTTCTCTCCAGGGACGATGCCTTTGGGAAGTGCCACTGATGCTACTAGGGACACACGCTAGCCCCTCTCTCTGAGCATCCATCTCTGTTGCTCCTTCAACCTCTGTCTGCCCCAGGCCTTGTGGAAAAGGGCAGCCTGGCCCCGGTGACTTCCTCCTTTGGCCTTAAAGGGTGAGTATACCCTGTAACAGTCCCCTACTCTTGATAAGAAAAATGAAGATGGATTCATCTTCATCTGCAAACCAAGGGCCAAAATTTGCCTTCAGATTTGCCACTAAATCGATGAGGATTTCATGCAAATATCCAAAGACAGGATCTGGTTGATAACTAGGGTGACCAGATAGCAAGTGTGAAAAATCAGGAGGGGGGTGGCGGGTAATAGGTGCCTATATAAGACAAAGCCCCGAATATTGAGACTGTCTCTATAAAATCAGGACATCTGGTCACCCTTTGAGTTCAGTGCTCAAGTTATTCAATCTCAACTTGCCCTGTCCATGTAAATCCAAGCTATCCCCATAAATCTGGTCTAATTTTTTTTCTTGAAGCCTAAATCAGTTCAATTTCATAGGAACTTAATCTCTTTTCTTTCACTAAAGATAAACTTTCATTGACTCCTTAATATTTTGATTAAACTGAGCACTCTTTTACAAAAACAATTTGTCTAAAGAACATTTTCCTACATTTCATAAGCAAACAAAAGCCTTGGTTTACCTTTTTTATGTGGAAGCACATATTGGACTTGACTATGCTATAGCCAATCTATAAAATGTCAGAACTGCATGGGCCAATACCCACTGAATTCAGTGAGAATCTTTCCATCAACTTCAGTGGGCACCGTATTGGCCCTAAGGTAGCAATTGAGGACAGCATTCAAGAATGAATACATCCGTTTTTTTATACCCACTCTAGAGACTCTAGGGCCTGGATCTCTCTGCCTTCTGTTAGATTAACGCTAAATTTGCTCTGCACACCTCATCTGAAAAGAACATTCCCCCTTCCAAATGTATATTCAATCCTTCTCAATACTCTAAAACTCATCATTACTACTGTCAAGAGAAAAGGAGTACTTGTGGCACCTTAGAGACTAACCAATTTATTTGAGCATGAGCTTTCGTGAGCTACAGCTCACTTCATCGGATGCATACCGTGGAAACTGCAGCAGACTTACAGAGAACATGAAACAATACCTCCTCCCACCCCACTGTCCTGCTGGTAATAGCTTAGCTAAAGTGATCATCAAGTTGGGCCATTTCCAGCACAAATCCAGGTTTTCTCACCCTCCACCCCCCCCCACACAAACTCACTCTCCTGCAGTTTCCACGGTATGCATCCGATGAAGTGAGGTGTAGCTCACGAAAGCTCATGCTCAAATAAATTAGTTAGTCTCTAAGGTGCCACAAGTACTCCTTTTCTTTTTGCGAATACAGACTAACACGGCTGTTACTCTGAAACCTACTGTCAAGAGAGGAAGTTTGGAAAACTCATTTCATTTTGTTGCAGCTTTCAATAGCTTCTCTTTTGGAAAAATTCAATGCCAATTTGTGATGGACCCTTTTACGCTGATACACATATCACTGGCATAATGTGGATAACATGGCATTTTAATATGACCATGGGGAGAAGAATCAGACTCTATATAATCTTTTGCTTTTTTTGTCTGAATATATTACCCTGGGGGTTGTAGCATTTTGTCTCTAAATATTTTTGTATTTGAATGTTAAAAACATTTTGCAGAAAAATTCAGGGAGAGAGACTTTCAAAAGTGTCTTAAAAGATTTAGGAGCACAATGGGACTTGTGCTCAGAAATCTCCTTGGTGCTTTTGAAAAATCTCCCCCATCATAAAATTAAATAGAAGAGTGGAAAGATTGCTAGGCATTCTGTATATAAGAGAATTCCTGTTTCAACATCTCTGTGGGCCTGGATAGCTTCAGACACAGAAGAACTTATAAAAAGAAAAGGAGTACTTGGGGCACCTTAGAGACTAACAAATTTATTTGAGCATAAGCTTTCGTGAGCTACAGCTCACTTCATCGGATGCCTTGTGTGTGTGTGTGTGTGTGTGTGTGCGCACAATGAAGGAAGGTAATTACTGTTGCTTTTGTAATGTACTAAGTGGTCAACAAGGTGATGGTTTTACACTTATGGAGTATTAGAGAAACAAGGTGAGTGAGGTAATATCTTTTATTGGACCAACTTCTATTGGTGAGAGAGAGAGAGAGATTGGTTTTCAAGCTTACATAAAGCTCTTCTTCAGGTCTGGGAAATGTACTCAGAGGGTATGTCTACACTTCAATTAAATACCTGCGGCTGGCCATGTCAGCTTGTAATTGTTTGCTGATACCACATAAGGGGTAGTAGGTGAAAACTAGAGGTGTGCAGTCAGCAGGGGCTACATCTGTATTGAAGCAGGTTCTCTCAGGGTATATGAGTGACTCATTCCATGATGTGATCTACTTCTCTGGTGGAGTATCCTTGTTTGGGGAAGGCAGTTAAGTGTGTAAGGTGTATATCCCAGACTTTCTCCTCTGAGCATATTCTGTGATAGCTGAGTACCTAACTGTAGATAACAGATTTCTTGGTGTGTTTGGGGTGGTTACTGAACCTGTGACCATGTGGTGATCCAGGGGCTTCTTGTATATATTTGTCTGTAGGGTTCCATTGTTGAAGCTGATCATGGAGTGCATGAAGTTAATGCTAGTGTGGGAATGTTCTAGAAAGAGTTTGATGGATGGGGTTTGATGGTTGTTTAAGTGGTGATGGAAATCTCTGAGGGAGTTTAGGTCATCTGCCCAGCAGATGAAAATGTCATTGATGTACATCAATGGTTTCATGGTGCAATTGTTCAGAAATTCCTCCTCAAAGTGAGCCATGAAGAGACTGGCATATTGGGGAGCCATCCTAGTACCCATGGCTGTTCCCAGAGTTGGGACAAAATGTTTGTTGCTGAATGTAAAATTGTTATGGTTGAGGATGAAATGGATGAATTTGGTGATATATTTAGGGTGGATATCTGAGGGTTGTGTCTTCTTGATATTTGAGGCACACACAATGCTGTCATTTTGAGGGATGTTGGTGTAAAGGGAGGTGAAAAACATGGTAGCAAGGATAGTGTTCTGAGACAGGCTGTTAATGTTGTTGAGTTTCTGAAGGAAGTTGGTTGTGTTCTGGAGAAACCTGGCTCTTTGTTTGGTGAGTGGTTTGAGGGTGGTTTCTGCGAATCCAGATATTCCTTCAGAAAGGGTGGGCTATGATGGTTCTGTCTGGGTTTCCCTGTTTGTGCATCTTGGGAAGCATGTAGAAGGCCCCTGGTGTGAGTTCATGGTGGATGAGGTTGTAGAATGTCTCTTGGAGTTGTGTGGGGAAGGATTTTATGATATATCCTCAGATACAGTAAACACTTTAAACACACCAAGCAATCGATTATCTACAGTCAGATACTCAGATACCACAGAATACGTTCAGAGGAGAATGGCTGGGATATACACTTGAATACCCCCACATGGGGTACCCAGCAAAAAATTACAAGACATACTCAATGGGGACTATCCCCTGAAACAAATCTTTCCTGAACCCTCTCTTCTGGCCTTCAAACAACTCCCAGCCTCTCCAAGCTCATCATCAGAAGCAAGCTCCCCACAGATCAGGACACACCAACCCAAAGCAGCATCAGACCCTGTCAAAATAACAGATGCAAAACCTGTAGTCATATCTCCAATGTCAACACCACCCCACAACACACCTTTCAAGATCAATGGGTCCTACACATGCCTCTCACAAGATGGGGTGTACCTCATCCAGTGCACTAAATGCCCCAACAACAACTATGTGGATAAAACCAGACAGTCCCTATGCTCTCAAATGAACTCTCACAGAAAGATAGAAGACAAAAACACCATATCACCTAAGAGTGAACACTTTGCACAAAGTGATCACTCCATATCTGACCTCTCAATCTCATTCTCAAAGAAAACCTGCACAATACCTTCAAAGATGAGCCTGGGAAGTTAATTCAGAACTTTGCTAGGATGCTTAAAATCATGGATCGAATAGAGACACCGGATTTACGGCTTACTAAAACAATCTATAACCCACTTAATCACACATACACACCTCTGCCAGCTTTTTTTTCCTTCTTCCTTTCCCCCTCCCCCATGACTATAGAGGGCCACTTCACCTTGAATAGCCCCTTGAAATATGTGTTAACTACTGATTCTAAATAATCTATTCCACCTTGTATTTAGCTTGGACACTCTGAGTAGATTTCCCAGACGCGAAGAAGAGCTCTGTGTAAGCTCAAAAGCTTGTCTCTCTTTTCAAAATAAGTTGGTTCAATAAAGTTATTACCTCACCCACCCTGTGTCTCTAATATCCTGGGACCAACACGGCTACAACAACACTGTAAACAACTTATGGAGTAAGAAAATTACAAGACAGATGGGAAATATCAATAGAAGATTTCCCATCAGCCCTAGTAGGGTGCATAAAGGAATGAACTACAGGGAAATGATGATAGTTCAGTCCTAGGCCTTCGCTGAGCATACTAGCAAGGGAGCAAGTTAGCGCCAATTGCGATTCTTTGTGTGTGCTGTGTCTGCAGCTACCCCCTCCAGGCACTGGCCTGAGACAATCAATTTCAAGTTCTAAGGTCTGTGAGTCAGGACATTGTCTTTCTTTACGTGCCTGTAAAATGCATGAACACACTGTTTATTATTTGTGCAATGGTAGTGCCTGAAGGTCACAAGCAGGATCAGGGCCTCTGTTTGCCACATACTGTACAAACACAAAGGAAAGTGTGGTCCTGCCCTAAAGAGCTTACCAAGTTAGAATCTGATCCTGCAATGAGTTCCGTGCAGGCAGACACCTGCTCCCATATGGAGGGCATTACAATATCAGGGCCAAATTTATTAAGTACTGTATAAATAAAACATACAAACAAGTTTCATGTAGGCCACCAAACAGCCACCAGTTGATAAAGATTTTCAGTCATTAGTGACCTGGGCTGGATTTAAACTTGTGACACAGAGATCAATAATGAGCAAAAACTTAATCATCTGCAAAATTTGGAAAGAGAGGTAACAAATTAATTCCAATGACCACACATTATTTGTGGAAACATTCTGGTAGTTAATGGTAATTACATGATAAGTCATTAAAACTATCCTTTTATATCCTGATCATTGAGTATTTTGTTTAAAGATCCAAATGATATAGGAAGCACAATTATTTCCCTGCAGATTGTGGGGACATCTGCTTTGCTTATAAACATCTTCCCTCTGCTAAATATAAATGACTGAAATGCAGCAGACTATTGGTGACATGTGACACATTTTCAAGCGCATCAAATAAAATGCTTGCTTTTGAAAATGCCACGTTAACACTTCTTTCTAGAGCACTACAAGTGTTAATTCTTTGAATGCCCCATTCCAGCAATTAATGTGTTACGGAGGATACTTTTAGGCACCTCAAGTAGAGTGAGGGTTAATGATCATCATCCTTGGATCACCACATTTCTGAAAAGTCTCATGGTTTTTATCTTTATTTATCTGGATGATTTTAAATGGACATCAGACTAACTCACTCTAATTCAGAGACTATGTATAAATGTCACAGGTTAGTTTAACTTTCAATTACATCCAACCTCTGCACATCATCAAGAATCCTGTTAAAAACACTAATATAAAACTACTGGTAAAGAAGTGATACTAAAACCATTGCACATTTCTAACTACAACATAAACCTAATCCTTCAGCCCTGATTCAGGGAACAAGTCCCAATTTAGTCATTTGAACTAGTCATGTGAGCAAGGCTACATGATCATTCTACCACACTTACGTGCATGGACTAATACCTTGATTTGCAAACACTCTTATTGAAATCAATGGAACTATTTGTGGGGTAAGGTACTATTCAATGTGAGTAATGGTGGCAGGATATGGCTCTTTATGAAGTAGAATTCAAGGACAACATACAAAGAATTAGAAAAACGAAAATGGTATAAATACAATATGAGCAGACTGAAGTATATCACCATTGTATTATACTACTTTATTTGAGGTAAGTTATGCAATTATTTTTAAAGGTTCATGTAAACTAGAGATGGGCTTAAAGCTAAAGTCTGGATTCAAACCCCCACAAATATGGGGAAATTCAGCTCTGGATCTGAATACTGCAGTTCAGGCCTACCTTTAAACAAAAAAAATGACAGACTTCTGATCTGTGATGCATTCACAAGAGCTGAAAATCAATTTCACAGTGTTTTGGCAGTCTTGTGCAAACTTCATTTAAGGTGACTTATTAGTTATGTAAGTTGAATACTTCTAATAATATAATTCCTAAGGTCACCCTACCATCTATGACAGACTCTCAAACAGATATTTACTTCAAAATTTAAAAAAAAAACAATGCAGATGTTCAAACACCTTTGAATAAACACTGATCAGGTGTTCTACACATGGTAATAATTTATCATATAAAATTAAATTGAGAGGGAAGAAAACGAAGTATTGAAAGGGAAGAAAGCGAAGAAAGAAAGGATACAGCCCTGGGTAGGAGAATAGACATAAGGAGGAAGGGTAGTGTAGATACCAGTCTAATAGGGGATACTGGCAGTAGAATGTCTGTGCCTAATCGGGTAAAGAATGTGAGAGAAGCAAACAAAACAGCAAAAATTAAGATGTTTGTACACCAATGCGAGGAGCCTAGGTAACAAAATGGAGGAACTAGAGCTACTGCTACAGGAAGTGAAACCAGATATTATAGGGATAACAGAAACATGATGGAATAGTCGTCATGACCGGAGTACAGGTATTGAAGGGTCTGTGCTATTTAGGAAAGACAGAAATAAAAGGCAAAGGTGGTGGAGTAGCATTGTATATCAATGATGAGGTAGACTGTAAAGAAATAAGAAGTGATGGAATGGATAAGAGAGTCTGTCTGGGCAAAAATCACATTGGGGAAGAAAGCTACTAGAGCCTCCCCTGGGATAGTGCTTGGGGTGTGCTATAGACCACCGGGGTCCAATCTGGATAAGGACAGAGACCTCTTTAATGTTTTCAATTAAATAAATACTAATGGGAATTGTGTGATCATGGAAGACTTTAACTTCCAGATATAGACTGGAGGACAAGTGCTAGTAATAATAATCGGGCTCAGATTTTCCTGGATGCATGCGGTAGCTGATGGATTCCTTCACCAAGTAGTTGCTGAACCAACAAGAGGGGATGCCATTTTAGATTTGGTTTTGGTGAGTAGTGAGGACCTCATAGAAGAAATGGTTGCAGGGGACAACCTTGGTTCGTGCAATCATGAGCTAATTCAGTTCAAACTAAATGGAAGGATAAACAAAAACAGATCTGTGACTAGGGTTTTTAAAAAGAGTTAACTTTAAAAAATTAAGGAAATTAGTTAGGGAAGTGGATTGGACTGAAGAACTTGTGGATCTAAAAGGCAGAAGAAGCCTGGAATTACTTCAAGTCAAGGTTGCAGAAACTATCAGAAGCCTGCATCCCAAGAAAGGGGAAAAAACTCATAGGCAGGAGTTTATAGACCAAGCTGGATGAGCAAGCATCTCAAAGAGGTGATTAAGAAAAAGCAGAAAGCCTACAAGGAGTGGAAGATGGGAGGGATCAGCAAGGAAAGCTACCTTACTGAGGTCAGAACATGTAGGGATAAAGTGAGAAAGAACAAAAACCATGTAGAGTTGGACCTTGCAAAGGGAATTAAAACCAATAGTAAAAGGTTCTATAGCCATATAAATAAGAAGAAAACAAAGAAAGAAGAAGTGGGACTGCTAAACACTGAGGATGGAGTGGAGGTTAAGGATAATTTAGGCATGGCCCAATACCTAAACAAATAAATACTTTGCCTCAGTCTTTAATGAGGCTAATGAGGAGCTTAGGGATAATGGTAGGATGACAAATGGGAATGAGAATATGGAGGTAGATATTACCACATCTGAGGTAGAAACCAAACTCGAACAGCTTAATGGGACTAAATCGGGGGGCCCAGATAATCTTCATCCAAGAATTTTAAAGGAACTGGCACATGAAATTGCAAGCCCATTAGCAAGAATTTTTAATGAATCTGTAAACTCGGGGGTTGTACCGTATGACTGGAGAATTGCTAACATAGTACCTATTTTCAAGAAAGGAAAAAGAAGTGATCCGGCCTATTATAGAGACATCTGTAGTATGCGAGGTCTTGGAAAAAATTTTGAAGGAGAAAGTAGTTAAGGACATTAAGGTCAATGGTAATTGGGACAAAATACAACATGGTTTTACAAAAGGTAGATCATGCCAAACAAACCTGTTCTCCTTCTTTGAGAAGGTAACCAAATTTTTTAGACAAAAGAAATGCAGTGGATCTAATTTACCTCGATTTCAGTAACGCATTTGATACAGTTCCACATGGGGAATTATTAGCTAAATTGGAAAAGATGGTGATCAATATGAAAATTGAAAGGTGGATAAGGAACTGGTTAAAGGGGAGACTACAACTGTCAGGCTGGAAGGAGGTTACTAGTGGAGTTCCTCAGGGATCGGTTTTGGGACCAATCTTATTTAATCTTTTTATTACTGACCTTGGAACAAAAAGTGGAAATGTGCTAATAAAGTTTGCGGATGACACGAAGCTGGGAGGTATTGCCAATACAGAGAGGGATTGGGATATCATACAGGAAGATCTGGATGACCTTGTAAACTGGAGTAATAGTAATAGGATGAAATTTAATAGCGGAAAGTGCAAGGTCATGCATTTAGGGATTAATAACAAGAATTTTTGTTATAAACGGGGGATGCATCAGTTGGAAGTAACAGAGGAGGAGAAGGACCTCTGAGTATTGGTTGATCACAGGATGACTATGAGCTGCCAACGTGATGTGGCCGTGAAAAAAGCTAATGCGATCTTGGGATGCATCAGACGAGGTATTTCCAGTAGAGATAAGGAGGTGTCAGTACCATTATACAAGGCACTGTGGCCTGCATTGTGCAGGAGGTCAGACTAGATGATCATAATGGTCCCTTCTGACCTTAAAGTCTATGAGTCTATCTTAAATATCAATGAAAAATTCTTGGATTATTATAAAATAGGGGTCCAATCCTCCAACCTTTGTGCACCCAAATTCCACTAAAGTCAGTAACTGTTTTGGATGTACAAGAAAGGCAGAATTTGGCCCCTTAGGGATATCACTGATTTTGTTGTTGTTGTATATTAAATATACATACAATTACAAACATATCTTTTAAAAGAAAGACAGATTCTGCAATAAATCACTACAGAGAGTTTTATTTCTAGGTATTTGTGCATGTTATGGTAAGTATATGATTTTTCATATTTCTTCAAGTTTAATGAAGATCCAAAACAATGAGTTTACAAGAATAAGAACGGGATTAAATAGTGTTATATTTTCTTAGTATCCATATATAGCTATAAACAGTCACATAAATAGAGTCAAGTAGACACAGAATTATATCCCGTCCCCTGCACTATCAAGAGAAAAAAAAAACCAGGTTGCTGCAATGCAATATCTTGGACAACGCACCAAAAGCTGCAAAAATAGATTTGCAATGGCTTTAGTGACCTTGTAAGAGCTTCCAAATTTTAAGTGCACGCATTTTTCTAAAAGATTCAGGATTCTGGGAAAAGTAGCATTCACCTTGCTTGTTCAGAGTACCCGTATTTTAGGTTAGCAAATCCAAGATGAAGAACAGCTGTAACACGTTTATCTGCCACACAAGTGAGCTGTCATTGTCTTTACACTGCCGGCTTATCAATGCCATCATCAGTGTCTTTCAAGTGTTCTATCTTATGGCTTCTGCATTAGAGGACAGCTGCCTACTAGAATTCAATTGCTTATCTGGTTGCACTGACTATCATTTCATAGCAGTTTAGGATGCTGCAAGATTATCACTTTCACTGAATTCAAAGTAAGGACATTAATTTTCCTAATATAGGTTAATATTAATTTACATTGTAGACATGAAAAAGGAATGTGTCAAGATACAGTTTTATATTAAAAACAAATACAAACACTCCCTTTAGAAAAAGGAAATAGAGATTAATTTCTTTAACAATTTTTTGCTTCACCCCAGTTTATTACGGCAGGATTCTCTAAGAGAGCTGGGCTGCTTGCACTAGCTGGTTTTGCTCATTAAGTTTAGGAATAAAGTGCATTAAGCTATCTGCATGCAAGTGGATGTGTGTTAATACAGCATTTTCATGGGCTCTTCAAACAAAAACACAAAGGTAGGACAAAATTTTGTGTCTGCCATTTAACTACACAGGAAAGTTGACTGCAGTCTCCTAAAGTACTGCAGATCAGTATGAATCCAGCTCACATAGGTAGTAAGAGAAAAGTTACTACCCACTGAAGACTTATGTAAGACAAATAGTAGTCTCAGTCCACTTTGTAGTGGACAAGTGTCCACTTAATAAAAACCACTTGGAAGCCTTGTTGGCAACCATCAGAGGCGGGAAGGGACATAGAGACTAAGCTACCCACTCACCTCCAGAGGAGATCTCTTCAGAACAGGATTGAGACACACTGGCAGAACAGTGTGGGGAAGCCTGCATTGCTGCCGCCCATGCTATACCTGTCCTGTGGAGAAATAGAGGACTTCAATTTCCAGGGCTGTCAGTCCAGCACCTTTCACATTACAAGTGTAGGAAAAAAGAATAGTCTCAATGCCCACTTGACAGTTATTGGGTACTATAAAAAGCCCCCCTTCTTTATAACGAATGTGGCCAATTTTATGTCTTCAATGGAGTTTCATTTACTTATCCCAGCAATGAGTTGGATCCTTGTTTTGCGAATTTCTGCTGCTCTTGCTGCATCTGCCGAATATTTAACAAACTTAGCAAATTTAACAACTAAAGAACTAGAATATGCAGTACAAAAGGAAATTAAATTCTGTGGAAAATAATCTCTCAACCCCAAAGTGGACAAGCACTCACCAAGCTCCAATATCTTAGCCTTGCAAAAATTCATAGATGTTCAGAACGTACAATGATGCGGTCTTCACTCTGGATAGTCTCACACTCTGGTGTGTATTTCAAAGCAAATTTCTCTCTCTCTCTCTCTCTCTCTCTCGCTGTCTCTCCCTGCCCCCATTTTAAGACAGAAAGTGCCTTTGCCTGCCCCTCCTGACTGCTTTGAGGAGAGCATCTGCGCACAGATTATTCTAATACAAGAGCAGTCCTTTTTCATTCTTGTCCAACCCTGCACATTCCATAGCTGCATTTTGTTTTATTACTGTGGTGATTCAAATGTGTTTATCCTCATGAAGCAATTACACAGTCAGAAAGCCAAGTTTAAAAAAAAAATATCTTCCATTACTTCTTGCTGCTTCCAGTGGGGAAAACCGTTTTTCCACCCAGCAGGTTTTAGTTTGACACCCATACAAATAATTTGTATATATCAGAGTATAAGCCATTAAAGAGAGAAAAAGAGAGAAACCTATTTGAAATACATAAATAAATTATTCTTTTCAGCGTCGTGATGAATCTAATGTTTTACTGGATCAAAAACAACTTTCCTAAACCTTACTAATGCATGTTTGTCTGCTTCCAAGAGCAATCTCTTTGTAACATTCAAAGGCATCACATCTTTTTTTTGTCAGGGGAATGCACTGGTGCTAGATTTAGATACACAAGATAGGCAGGTTGCAGCTCAACTGTTTTGTTTTACTAGGAGTTAGCAGTACATGCCAAAGTATCTAGGGAAGGCCTGTTTACAAGAACTATTTAGAGCCATTGATATTACAGAACTTCATCTAACAGCAATGTGAATTTTGCAACTGGATCAAGAGCTAGGATATTGCCCATAAAGTGAATGTACATATGTGATCCAGAGCTGGTTAAAAGCAAATAGGTTTAGCCAAAAAGGATTGGTAACAACTGTATAAAGACTGTGACAATTTCTCCCCGTTAGAAAAAGGGACTTGTTTTAAAATATCAACACATATTAAATCTCGTGTCTTAAAATCAGGCTTTCCGCATCTCAGCTCTCCCAGTCTCTTACACAACAAGCACTACAGAGCAACAGCACAACTAGTCTTCCTGAACTCATACTACTGTGGGCAATAATGTCAAATTTAAAAAACTAAGCAGAGTCAGGCTGGGGTCAGTAACGGGAGGAGAGATCTCTAATACAAACTCAAATTCTCATGGAATTTCTCCAAAGCGGGGGACAACAGAGGAATTGTTCTGGCAAAATTCTAAATGTGGATAATTACACTTTGCCTGCCTAAGATTCCACCTGCAGTTTTAACTTGGTAAGTGTCCCTCAAATCCCCTTCAAACTGTTGTGCACTGTTGCTGTATGCTGTTGAACAGTTTCTGTATTTCACCCCAGAAGTGGGTCCACTCCTCAGTAGTAATTCCTGTGTATAAAGTCTGATTCCACAGACCTTAATTGTGCAAAACTCTCATTCGCTTCACTCCCATTTGGTATCTCAATGAGGTATGAAAGGTTGGCCAAAATGTTTTTAAAAACTTTGGTAAATATACTTGGGATCCTTCTGAATGAAAGGTGCTATCTAAATGTAAAACTTAGAAATCAAAAGCCGTTACTAGAGTGGGAGAATATGTTATAGTGATGAACACACTGTAAGAACCTAGACAAAAGAGAGCTACAAAATATTCCAACATTAAATGTACCATCAACACCAAAGAAAAAAAAACATGCAGTTTAGCGTAAGTTATATAAAAACTGGACACTTCAGGAAATACCGTAGCAACACCATCACATGCACATATATGGTTGGTAAGAGATGCACTTTGCATTCAATACATATATACATGAGACAGTCTCATGGCCTTCAAGCTAGCCTTAGGATAAAAATAAAACAGGCTGGCTTTTCCAGATATTCAGAACCTTGAAAATGAATTTAAAATTTTAGCTTACTCAGAGCAGAATGCACATAAGGGAAAAAAGGAAAGTTATTCCAGTCCCGGCTGATTAGGAATGTTTTAATGTATAGTTTTATTACATTATCATATCTTAAGTCCAGATGATTACCTCCTGTGAAAAAAATTCATGGTAGAGGAAAGGTTGTCCTTGGGAAGTTTTCTACACACCTTTCTTTTGAAGAAGAAGAAGAAGAAGAAGGGAAATAGAGAGCCACAGAGTCTGGGGAGGAGGAAGCATGCAAACACAATGGATACCTAGGATGCAAGAGAACATCTGAGGCCAGCCACACAATCCAGGGATCCTCCATGTTGGTTACAGGGTGCCCTTTTCCCCTACACAGAAGGTTGGCTCTGGAGGAAAGCATGCTACCCTGGCTGGCAGGGGTGGAGGATGAATTGATGTTATTTCTAGCACTAACTGCAACATTAAGTTTGCACAGTCACAAAGTGAGCAACCCATGGAGAGCGACTGCTCCTCCACTCTGTTGAGTGAGTGCAGTTGGGCTTCCATGGGGTTGTAGGGATGGGGAAATATGCAGCAGAGCTACCAGTCCCCCATTTCTGTGTCCTCTTCCCTGAGATGTCCACTTTTGCTGTCTTCTGCCCACACACACAGCAGTAAGCATCAAGCCTTGGTAAGCCAAATACATATTTTCTGGTGAAGAATATATAAAAAATGAGGTTTTAAGAAAGCTTTTGGAAATATACTTTAACTATCTCTCAGACAAAACAGATGTATGTACTTCTCTCAAGAGTGCCAGTCCAGCAATTTCGAGAAGGCCTCAGAGATTGTAGTTCCCATTCAATAATAAAAGAAAGCAGTGAGTTTTAGACAATTCAGGGAGCCATGTTCACTCTTCATAATTATTGGTTAGTTTAATTTAAACCAAGTTTGTTACTTTTCTATTTATATATTCATCTCTCCTCTTAGTCCTTCTCTGTATTGTTAGATCGTCAAGATGTAAGCTTTCCCTTTGATTGCTGATTCTTATTTTAATTAATTTTAAGGCCCTTAATGCTATATGGCTTTTGTTGCAACCAGAGGTCATGTTCAGAAAAATACAGAATTACACTGCAATTTTACTTTAAAGTTCAGTCTTACTCCAAAAAACAAAAGGGTTTTTTGGGGGGTTTTTTTAAACTGACGATATGGGGACAAGAGAGGGAGAGGGTTGCTTATTATCATTCTGCAATTCCATATGAAAGGTACAAGTAAAAATGTTTAATTAAACTAACTTCCCTCTAAGCTGTGTGGCCATGCAACAGGCTATCAAGGAACGTGCAGGTGCGGAGAAGCACCTCTCCCCTGGCTCCAGTTCCGGAGCTGCCGCAGGTGGGAAGAGACGCTTTCCCCCGTCCCGGGCTGCTGCAGCGAGAAAGGTCTGGGGGTGTCCTCTCTCCCCACCACAGTCCTGGGGCAACCTGCACCCCAACCCATCCCTGGCCCCACCCCAGAGCCCTCACCCCCAGCCAGAGCTTTCACCCCCCTCATCCTAACCCTCTGCCCCAGCCCTGAGCCTCCTCCTGCAACTCAAACCCCTCAACCCCGGCCCCACCCCAGAGCCCTCACACCCCTGCACTCCAACCATCTACTCTAGCCCTGAGCCCCCTCTCACACCCCAAACTCTCATCCCTGGCCCCACCCCAGAGCCCACGCATCCAGACAGAGCCCTCACCCCCCTGCACCCCAATTATATGCTCCAGCCCTGTGCCCACTCCCACACTCCGAACCCCTCAGCCCCACCCCTGCCACACATCACCTCCACGTTGGCGCACATAACAAAATTCACTCCGCACATGGATGTAAAAAATTAGAGGGAACATTGGCTGCCAGTCCTAAAAACTTGACCTGGAATCTGAAAAGGAAGATGTGCTCTTTCCAACTTATGCATTTTCACAACTTAGTTAACATATCTAAGTTGTGAAGTGTGAGCCAGAATAGAATGCTGCTCACTCCCCCTCCAGAGAAACTGTATTAATTCTCTGCGGCTAAAAAAAAAAGTAAAAAGTAAAGCAGTTTGGGGCCAGAGACCTTACGTTCCTATGTGTTTGTACAGTCCCCAGCAATCCTGACTTGCACCAATATGAATAATAAAGTCAGCAAATATGGCTTTATCTATGAAGAGGAGAAAAATATATTAAGTAATAACAAGGTGCCATATTCATAGACACTTAACAGCATAGGAAAGGCACTTGAAAGTGTTTAAGAATACCTTGAGACTTTTATTATAATCCAGACTCACCTAATATTTAAGACATTTGTACTCTCATTTTATGAGGTACAAGTGGCGAAAAAGAAAGGGCATCATTACTTTGACTTCCAATTATATTGGAAAATATTTCAGGATCAAGTTTCAAATGTTGGCACCTTAAGAAGTTGTCCAAATCCCGTTACACGGAGATTCTGTTAAATGTCATAGAATATCAGGGCTGGAAGGGACCTCAGGAGGTCATCTAGTCCAACCCCGTGCTCAAAGCAGGACCAATCCCCAATTTTTGCCCCAGATCCCTAATGGCCCCCTCAAGGATTGAACTCACAACCCTGGGTTTAGCAGGCCAATGCTCAAACCACTGAGCTTTCCGTCCCCCTAAACATGTACGATGTTTGAAAACTGGACCTCAAGAATATAGACATCTGATAAAAATCTACTAGTGTTGAGAATTTCGACAAACATTGGATTTAGATGAATTAATGAAATTAGTGTTTTAGGAGGTACAATTAGTTTCAATATTTACAGTTTGGGAACTGAGAAACTCAGGTTCCTACTTTGGAAAACAGTCCCCCTAAATACTACATTTGAACCAGGCCTCTTGGCACTACATTATAAACAATAACTAATTAATGCCTCTACACAGCATTCACTCTCTATTATACAGTATGTTAGTTGAATACAGCTTTAAGGGCTTAGTTTATGAACATATGATCAACCATCTTTTGTACAGGTTTCCATAGGAATCCATTTGGAATAATTACATAACTGACTTAAAAAGAAAAAGCAAGCACTTTGCTCAGTTCATTAAACCCATTGTTCCAAGAATGCCAACCCTATTAACACATGAGGAATGTACAATGAAAAACAGGGCAGGAAGCAATAGGATAAAAACAGGCTTGGACATAAAGAAGAAAAATGCATATTTGGGGAAAAAGGAAAAAAAAAGGCAAAACTTAGAAAAATATCTTCCTCCCCACTGAAAAAAAGACCAATACATACATTAAAAATACCTCAGGGAAGCTTTTACTCTGCTCATTTATGTTGGTCTTACAAGACTTGATTTTGCTGTTTGAAAAGAAGTGAAAATATACAAGTGCAATCTACCTCTGAGATGCAAAGACACTGAGGCAGATGCAGGTTTGCAAATGGATATTGTGAACTCTCAGAATTGAAGATTTTGTCTAAACCAATGGGTATCTTACCCACATTTTAATGTTTTTTTTAAAAAGGTCCTATTTATCGCAATCTGGACAATTTCCTTTTAATCTAGTGCAGTTATTTCAATTAAAAAATAGTAGCACGAGAGCGAAGAACTCTTATATCCCTTAAACAAGCACGAACTGTATACTAGGCTCAGTAAATCATACATATTAAGCAAAATCAGATATTCAGTCATCCAACCACACCAAATACCAACGGGCTGATATACAGTATAATGGATTTGGGTCACCAGTCCTCCACTGACAACAACAGCTCTGAGCTGAGTCCTTGATTCCTGTGCAGTTCGCACTACTGGATCTGAGGTTAAACCCAGCAGAACTAGCGAAGTGCTGATCAGTGTGCACTTTACACTGACTGAAAGACCTGGCTAGTCACCTTTCCACCTCCCCACCAGCGTAAACATTTTCTTTATTCTTGCCCATGTGCAAGGTAGAGGAAAGGAGAAATCCCCACCCTCACGCCTTAGCTTCCATGGAGAGGAAGCAAAGAGACTGTCCACACTAGCTTTTACTTTTACTTCTGGAGAAAGGGGTCTTAAGGTTTCAGGGGAAAAACAATGTTTAAATGTCTGTAATAGCTCACATTATTATATGGGGAAGGGAAGTCAGTCTGAGACCAGCAATCCCCCTCTTAAGGGCACAGGAGAAGGGAAGAAATGAGGATACACAATGGAACTGCCACAAGAAGAGCTGGAAGAAATACAAAATCCAACCAAGAGGTAGGCTATTTAGTAGAGAGGAAAGATGGTTGGGGTGCTAGTCTGGAACTTACGAGAGCCAGACCTGGGTTCAATAAGAGAGCACAGATAACTCTGGGGGTTGCACAACGATTGTCATCTTTGGAGTCTATATGGGCAGGCCTCATTTCTTCACATTGCAGTTGTACTTAGAGGCTCCAGCCACATTATGCTACAAACATATCTATGAATTTACAATCTAAGTATAAAATGAGAGAACAGATAAATGCAACGAACTGTCGTGGGAGGGTGCACAAGGTAATGATAAGATTATTCTGATCAGTAAAACTCACAGCACACCAGTTGCCTAACCATTGTTACTACACTTCCTCTGTTCTCTTTCATGGTTGCAATTCCTATGGGCAAAGCTGTCTGAAGCTCTCACAAAAGTCTGGAGATACTGGATGCAGTACTACAGTCCTAATAAATTGCCGTCAAACCCTGGACCAGACTAGTAACTGCACCAGAAAGACAAAGAATGGGCCAAACATGTGCTTTGTCCCAAAACTACTTTTTTTGGTGTGGTGACAAATGAGACATCAATTCTGGGTGTTTTTTTTTTTTTAACGTTATCTGTTGGTTTGTTTTAAACAGCAAATACATAAGGGGGCACCAGAGAGAGGCAAACGTGATTGGGAATTCTGATTAACTGTAGTTTGGATGAGTGACAGCATGATGCATATAGACCCCTTCCCACAACAACTGAAAATCCAACCAAAGAGGACTGATGATAGATTACAAATCCCTTTGCTCTAACAACACAGAGAGATACTCTAGGTATTTCCACCTAGATGTTTTTTCTTCAGAAGGGCAGGATTTGACCTTGAGAGGATAAGAAGAGTGAGATATAGGGGACAAACCCAAAAAGAATACTTTGAAATGTAGGGTTTTTATTTTTAATAATTCCTGAAAAGACTTAAAAGTAACGGGAACTTGGAAATTCCCCAACCACAAAAAAGGCAAGCCGATAAGCAGGACACAGTGAAAGCTCCACAATAGCCATTGGGAACAGTTTCAGCTTTGGTTTTTATTCTGGTAATCTTTTGAGGCATTGAGTACGGAGAGTTTCACACTTTAAAGGTGACCTGTATTTGTTGCATAAATGAGCTAACTTCCCTTTATGAGATGAAGGCCCCAAATAGCTAAAAGGGCCCTCAGCCTGGCAGGATCTTTCCACTCCAGTTTTTCACAATGTCACATGATTTTTTAAACCTGGCATTATGTTATCTTACGATTTTTTCATTGTATTTTAAATGGTTGTTCAGGGTCCCAAGCATCTCCCCAGGTCTTGGGAGGGTGGGCACTTTGCTGTCATTATTATTATTATTATTACAGATTTTGAACTTTTATTATATTAGGTTACTCTTACATGGGGGAACGTTGGGAAGGAATCTCTTTTGCCAGCAGTGAGTAGCGCACAGAACAAGACACAAGAGAAGTCCTTTCCTATTTCTGATGATAAAAAACTTTAAAAGATCAAAAATAAAGTTCTCCCATTCCTGGGATCCCAACCCAAAATGAAAGTCTTCTTTCCAATGTATAAACATTGTAACATATACTATTCTCAGGATGAATTTGGATTTTCTCCCACTTCACCAGTGGCCACTGCTTTTCTCTCACTTCTTTTATGCATGCCAGCTTGACCCTGTTGTGTACAGAAAGATGGTCCTGTGCTGAGGATGCTAGCCTAGGGCTTGAGAGACCTAGGTTTAATTACCAGCTCCATCACAGCCTTTCTTGTGGCAAGTCACTTAACCTTTCTACACCTTATTTCCCCATCTGCAAAAAGAGGATACTACTACCTAGCAACATCCCTGAGGGGTAGAGAAGATAAATAAATTAAATATTGTGAAGTGGCGAGATACTACAGTAACAGGGGCCATAGAAGTATCTTAGATAGATGGAAGGAATCTTGGATATCATTCATTCCCCATCTACTTAATGCCTCTGGAATAGTTCCCTGTAAACCTGACAGCGAAAGCGAGGTTGTGGGCTTCGCTCCTGCCTGGGTCACCCCCAAACATTCAACATGCCTGACAGTTCGTTCAAGTCCATCACAGTTCCACAGAGTCATGTCAGTGAGCTCCTGTCCCACAGTGATGTTTTAGCGTTCAGAGTGAATGCTACTAATATCAAACCACTGATGGAGCAAGGAGCCAATCTCTAGAGCATCAGGTGTGATAGGGGTTCCATTATACAGTATGCCATAGCTTCACTAAACATCTCTGATTGTTTTACACCCTAAAGAAAATAAAAACAATAAAGATTAGTTTATAATCTGTTGCGCATTGAATGCACCTCTTACCCTTGCTATGTGAGGCATTCAGTAGACAAAAATTTCATTTTTTGTTCTTAGCATAATTTCTCCAGAGCTCAGAATGAAAGATAAAACAAATGGAGATCAACAGATTCACAACATTTCTGATCCTGATCCATTAAATGTCAGATTCTGATGCTATATTACTCATGTTGAATAGCACTTTACTGCTCACCAATCTTCTCCAATGTAACTAATAATTTCCCATGTGGAACTATATCAAATTCCTTACTGAAATCCAGGTAAATTAGCTCTACTGCATTTCTTTTGTCTAAAAAAATCAGTTCTCAAAGAAGGAGATCAGGTTGGTTTGGCATGATCTACCTTTTGTGAAACCATGTTGAATTTTATCCCAATTACTGTTTACCTCTATATCCTTAACTACTTTCTCTTTAAAATTTTGTTCCAAGGCCTTGCATACAACTGAGGTCAAACTAACAGGTCTGTAGTTTCCCGGATCACTTTCTCTCCCCTCCCCCCTTCTTAAAAATAGGAACTATATTAGCAATTCTCCAGTCATAGGGTATGACCCCCGAGTTTACCAATTCACTAAAAATCCTTGAAATTGCAAGCCCAATAGCATGTGCCAATTTCTTCAATATTCTTGGAGAGAAAGTCTGGACAGCAGTTTTGCTTCAAGCAGAGATGCAAAATATTTAAAAAAAAAACAATTAAGTAGTGAGTAGTAAAATTACATATGAATATTCAAGGCATGGAAGTATTATAAGATGGAGAAAGGGATGCGTTGTACACAAATTGAGCAATATGTGCTCAACACTTCATATATTCCTCTAAATAATAATAAATTTCAATTGTACCCTAGTAGTTATGTCAAAGGCCCAGAAAAGAAAATAAAGACAATAAGATCTATATTCTAGAATAGTGCAAATGATCTGCTCATATAGCCATAAATAAGGGGTGGGCCCATACCATGAAGTGCCAAACCAGACATGTTTTTCCCCAAAGCTCAGGGGTGTTGGGATCCAGTGTTTTGGTTTGCCCCTGTCTCTAATGCAAACATGCACACACTGAAATTGTAAGAAGACTTAACTACTTAGAAACCGCGACATTATGAAAATAATTCTGATGGCATACTAAATTGAAACAGGACAATATTATATATTAGTGTTTCTAAATAGATTTCTTAAAACCATTGCAGAAACAAAGAAAAAGGAAGGTAAGTATTCTAATTGTTATAGCAACTTTGTTCACAGGCACAGCTGAGTATTTTATGGGGGGGGAGGGGAATATAGGGTATGCTGATATTCCTAAATTATCTCAACACAGTGGAACTAGTCCAGGCTTGGAGATATACACGGTTCTACTCATTAACCTCATGATTTTTGTTCATGTTGAGATTTATGCCGAGACACTATTTTCTAAGCAAAAAGAAAAGGAGGACTTGTGGCACCTTAGAGACTAACCAATTTATTAGAGCATAAGCTTTCGTGAGCTATCTGCTCTCCCATTAACCGTGGTAAAATGATCCAAACGCTCTTGGAGTTTCAACGTGTACATAGAATGTGTTACTGAAAACAAAAATAACTGGATTAAAAATGTCAAACCATGATTAAACAACAAACGTGAGTGTTTCCAAAATAAGAACAAAGGTGTGTGTGCATACATACATACACTGTATGTTTACTAGTGTACAGCAAGGATAGAGGGCCTGACCCAAACCCCGCAAAGCTATTAACCTCACTGGGCATACAACTAGGGCAATATACAGTGTGTAATATCCTGTGTGGTCTTCAAAGAAGGAATAAGTAATAGACTATGTTTGAGAAAATACACAAATTTCATACAAAGTGATTACATAAAAAAACAGCTCCGCTGTTTTTTTCAGAAGCCTATTACTTGTATGAGAAACAAATTACTTTAAAACAGATATTAAAATATCATTTTCATTATTTCCTCATTCTACCAGTTTATTTTAATGATTTTGTGATAAAAATGATGCATTCAATGACAGAGGTTATATCTGAGAGGCTCCCTTAACCCCACAGGAAAGAATAAAAGCTATTCCAGGGCTCCCTGGGCACTAACAAGTCGACTTAATGGCATATGTTTGTAGAATCACTCAAGTGGGGAGTCTAGTCAACCTTACCACCTCATCTCACCTGATATGGGGTGAAATACTGGCTCCATTTTTCAATGGGGGGGATTTTTGCCTCTCACTTCAGCGGGGTCAGGATTATATCCGTGGAGACTTCAAGACATTTTGCCCCTAAATCAGAAATTTCTTTTCAATAGAAGAACACAGAATGGGGGACCTACTGAGCGGAAAAGGGCTCCCTTCCATCTAAAGTAGTGGTTCTCAACCAGGGGTCTAGGGCTCCCAGAGGGGCCATGAGCAGGTTTCAGGGGTTCGCCAAGCAGGACCGGTGTTTGACTCGCTGGGGCCCAGGGCAGAAAGCCAAAGCCCTGCTGAGCAGGGCTGAAGCCCAGGGCCCTGAGCCCGCCACCTGCGGCTGAAGCATAAGCCTGAGCATTTTAGCTTCCTAGGGCTCCCTGTGGCATGGGGCCCTGAGCAATTGCCCTGCTTGCTACCCCTTAACGCCATCCCTGGCTTTTATATGTACAAAACAGTTGTTGTGGGACAGGTGGGCGTGGAGCTTTTATAGCATTTGGGGGGGCCTCAGAAAGAAAAAGGTTGAGAACCCGTGATCTAGAGCACAAATGCGGACTCATCAGCCCTTCCAGTTCCAAGGCAGTTTTGCCCGTCACCTTCATCATGTAATCAGAGGAGGAGTATGGCTTTGGATGACAGCCCAGGCTCATGCTCTTACAGGTTTTAACGGATGTAAACACACAGTCAGACAGCAGAAGGAATGGCATTTGCGAACCAGGTGGGCAAGTGACTTGGGGGTTTTTTTGTTTTGAGTTTAAAATACAGCTGGTTTCTAGAGTTCTGCAAGCTGCAAACTTTGCTGTTTATTCTTCTGCTTTAAAATAGTCATTGCTCCTGCTCAGAGCAGTAACAGGGATATGTGTACACAGCAAATAAATATAGTCAAGGACAGGCTATCCCAAGTCTGTGTCCATTCATTTCTCTCTCAGCAAAGAAATAAATGTGCTACCGATGTCCAAATATTCCCGAGTACTCAGAAGCCATGACAATCGGTGTCAAACTGGACAAATATTTCCAGCGGGAGAAATTTAAATTGGTAAAGTTTTGAGGTTCTTACTTGAAAATGAGATGAAAATATAGCTGCCTACTAGCAGAAATTAAAGCTGGTATGGAAATTTCATAAGAGGAATTAAGAGACGGCCTGGAAACTGGCCAAAAAGAGATCAAAGCAGCTTTAGCAGCATGAAACGAGGAATCAGCAATACACAAAAGAAGACTTCAAGGCAGAGATCCACATTAGATTAGGCACAAACCTGCAGTTTGGGTACAAGGTTAAACAAGCCACGGATAACTCGAATATGTTCTTGTGAGACTTTGGCCCCAAATGACAGGAATTTCAAAAGGGTCAGTTTTATATGATTTTCACCATCCTTGTCACAGCTGAAATAGAAATATTTTGGATCCAGCCCAGACCAAGAACTATAGGAGTGGACTTGAATCCAGGAAATTGAATTTAACTCCCTTCCTCAACCTCAGAGGATTATTGAATTTGAAGTTCTGATTCAGGGACATCTTTAGTTGAATGTCAACATTAAATGTTGGAATTAAATGTGGAATTCAGAGGAATTACATAGACATAGAATATCAGGGTTGGAAGGGACCTCAGGTCAATATTGGTACAAATATGAGATGCATTAGATCCAGGCCACCTAAAAATAGTAGGAAGAAGAGGTTCAAATATTGAATCAAAGTGATTACACACACATGGAAACTAATGGCAGCAAGTGGCTTTAGAAGGAAGATATGGTGGAAGTATAATTCTCCGGGGGTACAGGCAAGGTGAGCATGCAGAGTTTCTCCAGTGCTGTTCAGTACACTTCAAAGGTGGAGCAATAAAAAGGACAGAAACAAAAGAAAATCAGGATTTCTTCTTCTAATCCAACTAAGAAATAGGTTGCATTACATTGGTGCAACACAACATTGATAGTACAGGATGCCAACTTCACCAAGAGGTGCCTTGTTTGTCAATTACAGAGGTAAGGGGCTCTACTAGCAAAATGAATCTGACGTTGAACCTTCACCCAGTCCCTTGGGCTCACCCATAATTCTAGTTAAAGAAAAAAAACATGGTGGGTGGGATTGTCAAAAGCACTCTGTGTTGGCTGAACACTGCTCCAGTTGAAGTCAGTGGGGGAGTCCCAGCCCTCTGTGTGTACACAGAGTCACTTAAGAGTTTAAAGGATTTATTTGCCATGAACAGATGATTGATTGATTGGATGCAATAGCTGGTTTTTCATAATGGATCTGAAAAGTGGATGTCAGCGAGAAGTGGATCCAGAAGATAAAAGACAACAGCAGCAGGAAGGACCAAGGTAATTGGTAATTGAAAGCTGCTAAGATAGCTGCACGAAAATCTTTTTTGAAAGATGGTGAAACATTAATAGCTTTTCATCACTGTCATGGTCAGAGTGTGTGAGCAGATTTAATATTTGGACTGGTGTTATTATGGGAGTTATGTAAGGCTGATTTAAAAATCATACCTTGCATCTACAATCTTCTAACAGCTCATAAAAACAAGTACTGCGAGGCATTCTCCTGACAGCTTCTTTGCTACCCCTGGGTGACATTGTGGTTCATGCTAAATCTTCTGAATGGGAACTAATGTTCTGTGATAAGCTCAAGAATACTGAAGTGAAATTGAACACAAAGCAATGTGAGCTATTTCAGAAGCAGATAGCCTACATGTCATACAATCTGCACAGAAGAAATTTTCACTGACAAATCACAACTGAAACAATCAAAGTCTGGCCAACTTCCCGAACAATTACAGATGCACAGCGCTTTCTAATGCACTGCTCCTACCACAAAAAGAAGGTATTAGGCTTGATGCAGGAATTATTGAGTGAAAATCTATTGCCTAAAATTCATTTTTAGGCTCAACAATACAGAAAAACTACTAGTAACTAGTAAAGTGCAAACGTAACCCCTTTGAATGGTCAGATTGTAATCTGGTGCTGGCAGAGTGAGAGAGGCATTTATGACTGCTCCAGTGTTGGCTTACCCTTCTTGGGGGTGGGGGGGTTTAAATCCCTTTCCTACTACACAGGTACTACAGATGTACCTGCTCACAGATTATAAGTGGTTTTGTTGCAAGTGCAAGAAATAGAAATAGAGGTAGGAACAGAGCTGGAACATTGCGACAGTAAATTCAGCAGAGATTTATTTAACCAGGAAGGCACTTTGGGCAATAATAAAATCCATTAACAATCTCTATTATTTGTATGGAAGGATAAATATGCACACATAGACCACTGGATTTTTACATAAAAAGTGCCACTGATACACAGGAATGCCTACTGGCAAATGAAGATTTTGCATGACAACTGTCTGCCTTTTCTTTAACAAAGATACAGCCTAACTATGATTCTCATCTGAAAAGTATAATCGCCAAGCAACAAAGACCCAGCCTCTACAAGTGCCTGAATCTTATGAATTGGTTGGTTTAATTGAATCAAATGTTTTTCTCTGCTGTGTGATATGGAAGGCAGCAAACATGCAGGAATGGTGGGCTGATGGAGATCGACTCATAAGAAAAAGGTGGGTAAATGCTGGTATTTCCTTCCCCCATCCCCACACACACTATCACTACATGTGACAGCAACTCAGGAGTTCAGCTCCATGTAGAAGGGAAGAGGAGTTGATGTAACAGCCATTAAATAAACTGTTCCCCTTTCAGGGCAGCATAGCTGGCAAAGCAAGACACATTGTAAGTTTCAGCTGGCCTGAGCAGCAATAAATTCCCTTCCTGCCCTGTGTAGAATTTGCAGCAGCACCAAGCTGGAGGTATCCACCAAAGCGACATGCTGCCAGTGGGACTAGAGAACAGGGGAGGGAGCACAGAGGCAGATGGAATCTCCATGGTCAGCCAAAGATCTACTGTATTTACTATGCTTTTCTCTTTGAGTATTAGCTGACTTCCTGACCCCTTCACAGCACTGCTAGTCTCACTTCTCTAAGCAGAAGAGTAGCAAACCTAACAAAGCCTCTGAAATAAGTGAATACTTTTTTCTCCTTCCATGGCTTTTTTATGCAGAAGAGGAACTCAGGCTCATGATACATAGCTTGGGACTACATGCTACTTTGACGAGAATCACACTCATGCAACTTAAGGGAAAACTAGGCCCAGAGCAATTAATTATGTGACACAGCTAATTACTTTGAGTAAGGTACAAACAGAGGAAATCGATGAAACATTAAAAATGAAGATTCTTTTTTCTTGCAGTCAATAAATACAGGCTACCGTTTCCTGTGATCCGGGGAGATCAAATGTGGAAGACAGGTGGTCTCGGGATTATGAGTTGATTAAAGACCTCAGGAGGGTTGTTGGATTACTGGTTGTGAAGAAATATTAGGATGACAGGTATATTGCTTATCTTTGAGTTTCTCTCTTTTTGCGACTGTCTATTTCACTGTGTAAATCAAACTCCATACATCCTTTCCTCACTAAAAACCATGCTTGTTTGGGGTTTGTTTTTAAAATGAAATAGCAACAAAAATAGAGCAAAAATATGCTATGCTCTACAGAATGTTCAAAGTTTTCAATGAGTGGATCTTTGATGGTGTAAAATCTGAATAAGTGAAATAAAATATGTAATATCCTCTATTATCCTCTAGTAATTATGTGAAAGAACATGTGTATCTAATTTGACAGGTTTCAGAGTAACAGCCGTGTTAGTCTGTATTCGCAAAAAGAAAAGGAGTACTTGTGGCACCTTAGACACTAACCAATTTATTTGAGCATGAGCTTTCGTGAGCTACAGCTTGTGAGCTGTAGCTCACGAAAGCTCATGCTCAAATAAATTGGTTAGTGTCTAAGGTGCCACAAGTACTCCTTTTCTTTATCTAATTTGAGTTTTCTTCAACTAAGGCAGGAATTGGCCCACAGTACACAGCAAATCAGGTCAACAATGACTCCCCATACAGAATTTCATCAGAACCACCACAGACAGCTTTGTGTGGGAATTACACCTCTCCCTCTAGTGGCTGGTTCACAGGATAGGAGTCCTCAATAGCTACCAGCTAAAGGAGTTACTCCTCTAGTTCAAAGGAAAAAGGCTCATTCATTTTGGCAACGAAGGCCATCGGTTGTCTTCAGTGGTGACCCTTGATGGCAGCTGTTTGTGAAAAAGGCCAGACATTGCTGGTTCTCACTAAAAAGAGCATGTAGCTGAACACTATTCAACTCCCTTTCGAACATTTTCAGAGAGACACACTACCGTCAGCTACAAGGATGTTGGTTTGCAGGCTTCTGTGTGGTTTCTAGACAAATTCAAACACAGAAGGCTTTGTAACTCTGAGTGATGGTTGCTAGACTGCATAACAAATCAACACAAACCCTAAGTGGCAAGAAAAGAAACACATATGTCATTCAGCTCTCCAACCATGCTGCACTGATCAGTTGCCTTGTTCCTCTCTGTCTCAGCTACCTGCATTCCATTACTCACATATCTTCACCCTCATCCTGAACAACAAAGAGTCTGCCTTGGCTTCTGCCTCTGTTAATTGGTTAATGATTAATACAGAATTGGTGTGGTTTTCATAGTTGCCCTGTACAGTGTTTTGTATTGGAGTGTAAAATTAGTTAGGCATCAGATTGCATAGAATGGTGCAGTTCACAAATGATAGCTGAGTGATGTTTTTCTGAATGCTTTGAAAAACAATGTTAAAAGGATAATTATGATATTCGTGACTGTTCTGAAGTTGGTGGTAATTTTTATGAAGAAATTACAGAATTGAACTCTGAAAATGGCTAACCTTGGCAAAACTCAGGTTGTGTGTAATTTAAAACGTTCAAAAGTGCCCTATGCCCTACATGTTATCAGATTGTGTCTGTGTGCACGTGAATGTGTACTTTGGAGTTTGTGGCAAACAGTCATTTTTAAGCTACAGGTTTCAAAGAAAAATTTGGAAATTTTTTTGCAATATTTCAGAAAGGGAACATCTTTTACTGTCACCCATGCACTTCTTATTTTACTAAAGAAAATCACATACACTCCATTGTCCTCTGAAGAGTTAGTGTGCCACTCTGGAAAAAGAATTCAATCATCAAGTGTGAAATGCAGGAATTTTAGTCCTGTTATATGGGCAAATCTCAATGCAACCTGAACTACGGAATCACTAATGACACCTCTATAATGGCATGTACAATAGAAAAGGTCATAGAGGAGTTTTTAAACTAAGGGCTGGGGGAAGAAGGTACAGAAGTGTGGAGGAGCACACAGTTCAGACAAAGACATCCTTCAGGGAAGGATTTATTAAATGGATTCTCAATATCCTAGTAAAAAGAAGTTGATAAAGTACAGGTAGGAACTGAAGAGAAACGGTCATAGAAAAAGTCTCATTCAATTACATCATGTGAAGGCAGACAACTACATATTGACACATTTTATAAGTGCTTTTATTCAAATATTACATCTCAATACTAAGATGGATGAACTTGAGTTCCTGGTATTAAATGAGGATATTGATTTTAGCAAGGAGGCCTGGCCTCCCTCAGAGGCGGACGCAGAGGGAACGCCGCAAGCCACCTGGCGGGCGGAACCAGGAGGGCCATGCCCCACACGGCGGAAGCAGCGGGGCAGGACAGGAAGAGGAAGTATAAAAAGCTGGCTCAGCAGCTCAGTTGGGAGGGAGCTGCTGAGGAAGACAGATGCTTCTTCTGCGCTACCGGAGCAGGACGCCAAGGAGAACCCCTGCTGCCCCGAGGACTGGCCAAGTTTCTAAAGACCCCTGCCCCTCCTG
Organism: Lepidochelys kempii; assembly: GCF_965140285.1. Classification (NCBI taxonomy): domain Eukaryota; kingdom Metazoa; phylum Chordata; order Testudines; family Cheloniidae; genus Lepidochelys; species Lepidochelys kempii. The sequence goes on from NC_136383.1 coordinate 117,290,632, forward strand.
CTACCAAGGAGCTGCTACCGTTACTCTTGGCGGTATATCCCGCGGAGACAGAGGACGACCCCTGGATGCAAGTACACCCAAGGGGGAGAGTAGGAAGGAGCCCAGGGGAACCAGACTACCGTCTGGCTGTGGTGCCGCCAGAAACACGGTCAGCATGTTGTGGGTGGATTTCCCCCTAACCCAGTGGCAGACCCCTCTGCCACTGTTAGGGCCCTGGGCTGGGATGCGATGGAGTTGGGCAGGCCTGCGTCCCCCACCCCTGGGGTGGCAGTACTCCCCCCCCCCTCCTTAGGATAAGAGGCCTGTGCTCTTCAGTCACCCCTGCTGGAGCCCCATAGACTGTGTTTGGGACTACAGCTCTGCCTGACTGCAGGCCAGAGCCCTGATTACTGCCCCAACCTGCTTGATGTCTGGGCTTATAATTTAGCACCGCTCTGTTTTAACCACCTGCCAGAGCCCAGACTGTTTGCAGCCCCTCCCTGCTTGAAGCCTGGGGCCCACTGATTATCACTAATTCCCTCTTTCTTTGTTTCGAGCGTACTCTAGCAGACCAGATTGCGAGGAGGCATGGCCTCCCTCAGAGGTGGACACAGAGGGACAGCCACCCCTGCCAACATTGATATAACAAGCGTCACAAACTTGGTTGAACAATGATAATCAATGGGGCATGGTAACACTAGGGTACAAGATATATAGGAATGACAGAGTAGGTCAGGGGAGTGGGCGGGTGGGGGAGTGGCATTATATTTGAAAGAAAGCATAGAGTCAAATACAATAAAAATCTTAAATGAATCAAACTGTACCACAGAATCTCTATGGATAGAAATTCCATGCTTTAATAACAGTAGGAATATACTACCAATCACCTGACCAGAAGGGTGACTGTGATTATGAAATGCTCAGGGAGACTAGAGAGGCTACAAAAACAGACAACTCAATAATGGGGAATTTCAACTATTCCCATATTGACTGAGTATATGCCACCTCAGGATGTGATTCAGAGATAAAATTTCTAGACACCAGGATCAGCTAGTCTTGGAACCCACCGGGGAGAGGCAATTCTTGATTTAGTCCTAAGTAGTGCACAGGATCTGGTCCAAGAGGTGACTATAGCTGAAGCACTCATTAACAGCAACCATGAGAAAGCTAATTAAACTGAAATTAAAAAGGAACAGTCACAAGAGTGAAATGCCTGCAAGCCGCATGGAAGCTTTTTTAAAAACACCATAACTCAAATTAAACATATCATTCCGCAAAGCTCCCAGAAGCAGCCAGCATGTCCCCACGGCCCTTAGGCGGAGGGGCAATCAGAGAAGCTTTGCGCTGCTGCCCTCGCCCTCCAGTGCCAGCTCCGCAGCTCCCATTGGCCAGGAACCATGGCCAATGAGAGCTGTGGGGGCCTACGATTAGGAGCCAGACATTCCAGCCGCTTCCGGAGGGAGCCTGTCTTAGCCCTGCTATTCTGCCAACAGAGTCGCATGAGGTAAGCGCTGCCCAACTGGAGCCTGCTCCCCAACCCTCTGCCCCAGGTCGGAACCCCCTCCTGTGCCTTAACTCCTTCCCAGAGCCCGCACCACCACCCTCTGCCCCAGCCCTAAGCCCTCTCTCTCACCCAAACACTCTCCTGGAGCCTGCACCCCCACCTCCGGCTTAGCCCTGAGCCCCCATCACACCCCAAATGCCTCATTTCTAGCCCTACCCCAGAGCCCACACTCCAAGCCAGAGCCCTCACCCCCTCCCGCACCCCAACCCCCTGCCTAGTGAAAGTGAGTGAGGATGGAGGAGAGTGAGCAATAGAGAGAGGGGGATGGAGTGGGAGCAGGGCCTCAGAGAAGGGGCAGGGCAGGGGTGTTCAGTTTTCTGCCATTAGAAAGTTGGTAACCCTAGAGTGGGTAACACATGCAAGGGAAAGGGCACAGCCTAAAAATCATGCAGAGTCTGAAATACATGGGGAAAACTGGATCCAATCCCTGCAGTTCCCAAGGCATCTACGTGGAGGAGGAGAAAAAAAAATCAACCCCTCCATGCTGCTTAAAGGGCCCCAATACCCCTGAGAGCCTGGCTCTGAGGACACCTGGCTGCCACAGTCTCTTTCCTACCTCTCTGAAGGAACATTAGCTAACCACATGAATTTCCACCCTGAAATCCATCAGGGTTGAGGGAAGTGTGCTATATTAAGTAGATGCTTCACAGGTCCATTTCTACCCCTACCCCAGCTCTCAACTCATCTAGCCCTAGCAGACACAGCTGGTATCTCCCTCTGGCTCCTAGCCACAAGGGCAGCCAGGGAGGCTCCATGGCACACGCTACCCTCACCCACAGGTGCCACCCCCACAGCTCCCATTGGCCACTGTTCCTGGCCAATGGGAGCAGCAGAGCTGGCACTCAGGGTGGGGGCAGCAGGCAGGGCTTAGGGGCCACAGGGACATGTCATAGAATCACAGAAGATTAGAATCGGAAGAGATCTTAGGAGGTCATCTAGTCCAACACCCTGCTCAAAGCAGGACCAACCCCAACTAAATCATCCCAGCCAGGGCTTTGTCAAGCCAGGCCTTATAAACCTCTAAGGACTGAGATTCCACCACCTTTCTAGGTAACCCATTCCAGTGCTGCACCACCCTCCTAGTGAAACAGTTTTTCCTAATATCCAACCTAGACCTCCCCCACTGCAATTTGAGACCACTGCTCCTTGTTCTGTCATCTGCCACCACTGAGAACAGCCTAGCTCCAATCCTCTTTGGAACTGCCCCCTACCTTCAGGTAGTTGAAGGCTGCTGTCAAATCCCCCCCCCACTCTTCTGTTCTGCAGACTAAATAAGCCCAGTTCCTTCAACCTCTCCTCATAAGTCATGTGCTCCAGCCCCCTGCTCATTTCCGTTGCCCTCCTCTGGACTCCAATTTGTCCACATCCTTTATGTAGTGGGGGGCCCAAAACTGGACCCAGTACTCCAGACGTGGCCTCACCAGTGCCAAATAGAGGGGAATAATCACTTCCCTCGATCTGCTGGCAATGCTTCTACTAATCCAGTCCAATATGCCTTTAGCCTTCTTGGCAACAAGGGCACACTGACGACTCATATCCAGCTTCTCGTCCACTGTAACCTCCAGGTCCTTTTCTGCAGAACTGCCACATAGCCAGTCGGTCCCCAACCTGCAGCAGTGCATGGGATTCTTCCATCCTAAGTGCAGGACTCTGCTGCTTCCGGGAGCCGCATGGAGCTAGGGCAGGCAGGGAGTGTGTGCCGCTGACCTGACTTTAAATGGAGCCATGGTCCCTTTTAGACCGGGTTGTTCCGGTCGAAAACCGGACACCTGGCAACCCTAATACAGATCCAAAACCTCTGTTGTATAAATAATTCACAAAAGCCACTGAACTGCATGACACATGTGTTGTGCTGAAGGATTTCATTAAGGTATCCAGTCCCTGGATGTACATTTTTATTAACTGAATTTGCTGTAGTTAAAGTAGCCAAAAATGGCATCTTATTATTTGCATCTAAGATCCAGAAAATAACCTAGGAAATACTCTATCAGCAGAAATAACCCTGCCAAACAAAATTCTCTCACTATTTTAAACATATACCATAAAGTGGCTTGCCTGCTCTTCACTACTGTACAAGAATTACACAACTAACATGGGATAAACACTATAGAGAAAACGTCCACTAACGTAAAGATATTTAGAATCACGGCATTTCCTAAGCACACCCAAATCCCCACAAAGTACAGATTCTGGATCATGGAAAATATTAAACACAGCCGGACGATACAATGCACTTCAGCCAAACTATTTTCTTATTTAAAAATAGAAGGCTCTGCAACCAACTCCACTGTAATTTTCAGATTACCTGAGACAGCTGAATCACCTACTGCACTATCAATTCCCTGCCCAAAAACAACTCTGATATCAATCAGTAAATAACATCTTGGCTTAGAATAAATTCTCTATTCAAATCCTTATTAAAGCGGATAAATTAAGCAGAGGCAGAGAAATCAAGGATCCAGAAACCACTAATGACGCAGTAATGCAATGTAAGCAGTAATGATTTATCATCTTTTTATGACTGCAGTAAAGATACTCAGTTTTTTTTCTACTATAAAATATTCAGTGTTATTTTATCATGTTTCTCATCTTAAATTCATGTAGGGACCATAGCTATTCTACTCTAAATTCACCATTTATGTACATAATACATTACTGAACTATATTAAGACTTAAGGTTTGTATGGAAAATAAAACATAATGCAAGATATGCCTTCCTTTTCATAATGATGCATGTGCTGAATAAACTGCTCCTGCAGTGAACGATGACAACTGCTCTACGTGCACTATGTTCTTTAGTTTTACATTATTCAGTGCTTTTGAACTGTCAGTTTCAATTAGAAGAAAATCTACAAAGCTTGCATATATCAATATTTTATATATGCATTTTATACATGCAATGTTGACCTCTTGAACTTCAGAATTCATAACAAATATTGGGGGGTGGGGAGTTAAATTACTGAAACAAACAAGGGATCTTTTTTTCACTGAGGCACCTGTTGGCAGTTCTGGCAACTGGAAATTTGTGCTCCTTACTTGCATTTTTGTAGAGTTCATAATTGTGGAACTGGTATAACTTGGTCATTCTAGCGTGTCATACTCATTGTTCTTTGTGGGACACATTTGGGTGAGAGACTAACAAGTTCATATTCATGTACACAGGAGAACATTTACCACTTCCTAAAAAAATGTGTACCACTGGTCTGACATGGACTATGTAACCCTGTGTCCAATTTAAATATGAAAGAGTCCAATTCTCCAGTGTTGTGCACCCTGTGTAGTCAGTTACACCTTTGCAAAATGAAAGTAAAAAGTGTAGCAGCATTCTAATTTAATAGCATTTAAAACCCATGTTTCACAGGTGTGAATGAAAACAGAAGATAGAAAGCACTGAAGAATCATCCGCCCCACACACCCTAGTATTAAGTATGTAGGGACACTACTTTCTCCAAAAATACAATCCAAGCCCTCAAACATTTCGCAACACAGTGAATTTTAAAATGCTCTCTTGTGTATATCAAATGGCCAGTTGCTACACTAGTTCTTAGTTAAACAGGCCATCTTTCAAGCAACCAACAGCAAATGCATGCTGAGGGATCTTGCGGATTCTGGTCTAGAGTAAAGGCAATGGAATGGGAGTCAGGAAAATCTAAATTCCAATCCAGAGTCAGGAAATCTAGCCTTGGTTCTGCTACCAACTCACCCTGTAGGCTTGAGCAGGCCACTGAACAATGGAGTTGACAACACTTTTCAGTGTCTCCCAGAAATGGTATGAAAATTAGGTTAACAGTTTTTTGAATATGTAAACTCTACAGTATAAGCAACAAGTATTATTACACTGCAATTCACTTTGGGCCAGATCCTGCATCCAATGCCCACATTCCTCAAATCCTTTGAATAAGGGTTACAGGACTGAGCCTACCACTTGGATGGAATAAACCCTGTCTACCCAAAATGTTTCAGGGCCGTCCAAAATATTCACTTGATTGGAATTCTGGATGAAAGATTGATTGGATCCACTGCACACAGCACCATCTAAGAACATAACCGGAAGTTCTGGGATAAGGCAAGGTTGACCAGGGTTCACCCCTATTCATTTCTGATGTGGAGAGAAAACAGAGTACAAGTGATGAATGAGAATTAGTAAGAACATCCAGAGTTATAATACAAAACTTACTTTTTAAAAAAGGTCTATAAATCCTCAATCTTCAGGGCATAAAACAATCCCTAATCATTGATGGTTACAAGGAAACTTTCCCTGTGGACAGGTTATCCTCTCCTTTGTATCTTTCTTTGATGAAATTGGTACTAGCCACTCTCAAAGGCAGGATAATGGACAAGATAGACCACAACTTCTGATTCCAGTACAGCAATTCCTACACTCCTCTGTGTAGTAGAAGGAGAGAGCCTGTAGCACTGGACCTCGTGTAAGACCTGAGGCCTGAACCATAGTCAGCAAAGTCAGTCCATGCTATGACCATAAGTCAGGCCCTGTCATAAAGCAGACTCTTGTTTACAAATTCACTGTCCAGTACATGAACTTGGCAAAAGTAGAGCTAGCGTTGTTAAAACATGGACACTCCTAAGAAGTAGTAGGTACAGGGTATTCACGTAAACACATTCTACAAGACTAGTACAGGTACATCCCAACACAGACCAATGCCATAAACACAGTCCTGAGAGATGATTCAGGAACACACCAACCCCGTGTAAAGACAAGGATAGGAGAACAGAATGATGGATGGAGTTGTTTTGCTCAAACCAGTGGGTATAAGGGACGGTAACTAACCACATCAGGAGCGTAATAACTAACTTGTTTATATCAATGTATACAAGAGATCATAGGAGGGGCACCTTTGTCCAGCCAAGGGGCAAGCAGAAAGTCCCACTGCTGACTGAGCTGAGTCCATTGTCATGGGCATACATATAGTAGCATACTAGCATCGTGCTTCGTCAGCAATAAACCTGGCCGAGCACCTTCGCCAATGAACCGAGTCTGTGGTCTTTCTGTGTAGTACTACCAAGGTTTGCTGAGCCAGCTATCTGCAGGGCAGGTACAGTGTACAATGAGCACACACACAAGCCAACTGACAACACTCTGTAATACATATATGAGCAGAAGACTCTCTAGGACGCCATCCCTTCATCAAATAAGGAAGTTCTTTTATGTTTGAAGATAGTTATTAATAACAAGCTTACATATAAATTCGTTCCTGGCAGATGAAGATGGATAATTTCCTCCATCTTGGATTAAACAGGAATAGAGACTGATTATTTAAAAGTAAGGGCTAGACGAGACAGACATCCTGTTTTTTGTATGTCATGCTTTGATTTTCTTCCAAAAATATTCATGAAACCATTGCAAAGTTTCCAACATGTACAACATTTTACATAAAAATGGCATTTTCACACTGCACAACAAACATTTGTTTTAAATGGTTATAAATATGGTTCACCACTATATTCTATGCTTCATTATTAAAAATTCACATATTTCAGATACAGCATTTAAAGAGGTTAATACATCACTAACATGGCTACCACCTTTTAATAAAATCTAAACAATGGAAACAAATTCTAGAACTGTATTATTTGGTTATATAAATGGGTGCATAGTAAAGGTCAGATTCTCCTCTCAGTTATTTCCATGCAGCTATGCTGACTTTAACTGGACTTGTAGGGCCATAACTAAGGAAAGAGTGCTGCCCCATTTCTGCAAACAATGCAGTACAGCCAACCTTTCCATGTAGACCCTTTCTGTCAGGAACAGGAATGATCTCCAACAGAAACAGTGGAATGTGAAAATGTCACTGTTGAATTAGGGGCACAGATAAACAAATGTGCAGACCACACACTCCACTGTTAGGTCCTGTTTGCAGAAAGTGACTTTTCTGTGTGTTTTCAGAGAAAAACCTTAAAAATGTGAAAACTGAAAGTTAAACAATACCAGAGGACAAATTAAAAGAATCCCAAACTTATTTTTTAAAATATCATGGTTTTTAGGCCAATCTCAGGATTTTGGGGGATATGACACATGGATTTAAAACTCTTCGGGTTGGCAATTCCACCAACTTTCTGAGGATCAATTCTCTTGGTAAACTTGGGTCTTGGAGATGTTGTTTCCCCTGGATTCTCTCCCCCACTCTCCCACCATAGAGTTTTGTAGGCATTGTGGTGAATTTTTGTTAATTTTCTCTCTGTTTCTGCCAAGTACTAATCTACTGAACACAGGACAGCCAGAAATATAGTGCACATGCTCTAGAGAGCCATCTCATCTCTTGCCCCCAAAATATCCTCTCTGCCAGGAAAACAAAAAAGAGATTGTTTTTTCCGCCCCTCATCTAGGTCCCAATTCAGAAAGGTGCTCTAACTTTATGAATGTGAATTCACCTTACTAGGACTATTAAACAAACTAACTTTAAGCATGTGAAAAGTGTCAGTAAGACTTATTCTTTTCCTGTTCTCTCTGTTCTTCTCTGATCCATTCTAGACAGCACTGTACCATATTCCAGTGGTTCTCAACTGGGGATCTGGGGCCCCCTGGGGGGCCGCAAGCAGGTTTCAGGGGGTCCTCCAAGCAGGACCAGCATTAGACTTGCTGGGACTCAGGGCAGACAGCCAAAGACTGCATGGGGCTAAAGCCTTGGGCCCTGAGCCCTGCCACCCGGGGCTAAAGCCAAAGCCTGAGCAACTTAGCTTTACGGGGGGCCCTGTGGCATGGGGCCCCAGGCAATTTCCCTAATACCAGCCCTGACTTTTATAAAACAGAAAACCAGTTGTTGTGGCACAGGTGGGCCGTGGAATTTTTAATAGCATATTCGGGGGGCTCAGAAAGAAAAAGGTTGAGAACTCCTGCCATATTCTCTTCTACTTCTCATTTCTATGGCTCATTTCCTGATAGTTTATTATTACTCTTTATTATTTGTATTACAGTTATACTTAAAGGTCCCAGGCATGGTTGAGGTTCCATGTTAAGAACCTTCTCTTCCCCAAAAAGCTTCCAAATGTAATTTATTCTCCTTCCATTCTTCTCTTCTGGTATCTCTCCATTTCTTTACTTGAAAAACAGCATCTTCTGCCTTCCCTGTTTTAGTCTGTGTCACAATAGACCTAATCCTCTATTCTTCACCTCCTTGTTCTGTCCTATGTTAACCTGTCTCTTCTCCTTGTTTCCCTACTCTCTTTAACAACGTTCTATAGCTGTAGAGGTCGTACATGATCTTTACAACGTATTTTCCCAGCACTGGAAAACTGTTCTCTGCTTCAAATGACATCCCTATGATTCCCACAGGTCCAGGAGTTTGGATGCAAGAGCAGAAACAGTACTGATAAAATATAACACAGCAGTGAAATTCACCTTTAGATTTTTTTTTAAAACCTATCTCTTGCACATGAAAACTTTGCAAAATACATTTTTTGTTTCAACTGGACATTTGAGTTTTTCTTGTTTTTTTTAAAAACTCACTTAAATGTAAAACATTTTTATGGGCTAAGATGAGAAAATGGTCCAAATTAATGCTTTTGTAATGCCATTAACTTAAGTGGAAATCTGTAAACACAACAGCAGGATCAAGTCCAAACAAGACACAGTTATGCTAAAACCTACTTCCCAGAAGAACCTTGACAAGCCAAACAAGAAGTTTTTAAAATAACCTAAATTCTAAAAATTAAGGTAAATCATAATTAGCCCAGATAACCCCAATGTAAATAAACGAAGTATAAACAATGGTGCTTGGAAGAGCGACCTTGGCATTAAAAGTAGCAAAAGTATATGCTCAAATCCTGCGTGCTTTACTCACGCAAATAGTACCACTGAAAACAACTGGTTCACTGGCATGAGTAGAATGAGCCAGATTTGGCACATAGTTTTCATATAAGGTATGAATTTGGATGTCACTTGGTCATTTAACTTTATATCAGTACTGTTATCCATCCACTGAAGTGGGGGGGTGGAGGAGGAGAGGGGGGAGAAGTGAAACAACACCATAATTGACTTCAGATGTCCTCTTGATTGTTGATTTATTTTCCCTAAGGAAAGGAGAGGGAAAAGTAAATAAAAAGGTCAGAAATGCCTTATTTCTGGAAGTGAATTTAGTTTGCTGTATGGGGTGGCAGGCATAGAAGTGAAGATTGAGGGAGTCTCTTACAGCAGTTTTAAATGTCTGAGTACAGGAGAAAATAAATTAAGTTACATGTGGACTCAGATATATCAAAACAATGGGTAATTTTAAAAAACGTTCTGAATAAAAAGCAAGAATTGTCTATTTTAAATCAACCAGATCAAAAAAACCTCTGCTTTGATCTAGTTTCATGGCAGAGGAAGGTGGGTAACAGGAAATTTGTATTCACACCCTATCAAAGAAAACCCAAGAGTTGTTTTACGCCAAAACAAAATTGTATGCCAAAATATAATCAATGCTAATTCTATTTCTGTGCCTGAAAGTTCTGTGTTAATTAATTTATGCATAATACTGAAGTGTGATAGGATAATGTGCGGTGATTGCTGTTCCCCTAGGACTTTTATGAAGGAGAAATGTTATCTTGGGAGGCTATTTCAATGACCAAAATCTTTGAATAAAGAAACAAATACTTCTTAATCCCCCAGTATATGTTCTAACAAAAGTTACATTAGTGAAAGATTAGAATTGCTGGTGGTTCCTTTTATGGGACTTTAAAACTGAAGGTATCCTCAAGAGCATGGTGGATTTCAGAGAAGAAAGGCTTATTCCTTACTTCCTGCTACTGATCAGTGTGGTCTTTTAATGTGTGTTGTGATCTCCGAGGTGTGAAGTTTACAAGATAATGGAGGAGAGAAGAGTTGTGTGTCAGGTTTTCCTAATTCAGCCTTTTTCCCTGAGACGTGTTACACTAGATGGAGCTGCTGAAGCAACACTTCCCTAACCCAAGATTTCCTCTGCCACCACTCCTCATGTTCAATCCACCAAATGTGTCATCCGGATTTCTGGGCATAAAGACAATATAGCTACAGCTGACATTCCTGTTTGAGGGTTGTTCTGATCCGATTCAGGCAGGTCAGTCCACACGTAATAATCATGGAAGAGCATTACTACCTTCTGCTCTGAATATCAACTGCAGCTAAAGAGCGAGCCACAGCCTTATTGTACACAGCAATGCTGACGAAATAGGATAATTTGTTTTTAAAAATCCACATATTGCAACACAAACATATTTTACAAAACGTTATTTACAAAATCCAAAGGGATTGTTTCCCTAAAGTTACCAAAACTATTAAACATATCAAAATGTACCCTGTCTTCTTGCAGTCTTCATCCCAACAAAGGCCCACAATTGCACCAAACATGCATTCAAACTTCAACATGTAATTCACTGCAGAAGTCATGCTGTACATCTTTGTAATTCTAGTATACATTTAAGAGAGAAAGTTTTGTCAAATGTTATTTTAACTAATCACAGCTCAAGAGTTAAAAAAAGAAAAGTAATCATAAAGCACCTTACAAACAACAAAACGTGATCCAAAAAAAACAAGGAAGAATTTAAAAAAAACCATGAACCAAAAAGCAAGAAATACCCTACAGGCAAGATTACCAAATGATTATACTGGCCAATGGTATTGCTTAGAGAGAACAAGCACAGCGTTTTGTTATTTTTTCTTTGAAAATCTGCCTTGTATTTCTAGTGCAGATAAATAATCCTGCTGTGCTCTGCATCCTGAAAAAAAAAATGCAAATCACAAATAATCAAGCTATTCTCAGCTGATCACATTTCAGGATGCAACATGACAGCATTAGATGACTGAACACTGATCAAATGACGACACAACCTGGAGATTCAATCTCAAGTGGTATTGATTGAACATGATGTTAAATATACTCCTATTACACAAGACTGCACTTACAATACTGCTGTTATTGCTGCAAAACACTGTGAAAACTACACACACAAATACATATTTAGAAGTCCATGATTACAAATAACCATACATTTCCTCTGTTCAAGCAATCTCACAATGGCCTATTTTTACCACCAACTTTTCAGCAATGAAATATGAAGCTGTGCAGTATCATGACCCAAGCTATGTACCTGGCTGGAAGGTAAGTTGGCTCTCAGTGTAAAATATCTGTCACCTGCAGATGCATCCTCTTTTATGTAACAAGCTACCAGCCATTGAAAGACAAACTGCAGTTCTCTCTTTTCCTCTAATCCTTTGCACGTACATAGAGGCTGAGAGGAAGCCACTAGTATTCCGAAGATGATGTATACATAATTGCTTCTAGATTTATACTGTTCTCAAGGAAACAAACACAGCAATTTCTGTGATGTTCTGATACAACTGTCAAAATTAGATGCACATCCTTCAATAAATCACCAATACAGTTAATATTACGATTATTTTTGAGTTTTGAGCTAACAAGTCTTTTTTTTTTTTTTTAAACAATCACTTGTGTCTGATCTTTTCCAGTGCATCTACTAGGCATGCAATGCTAGGTGCTGCATACTTCACTAGCGCAGACTGATCATAGCGTAACATCCTCTCTAATCCATGTAGTTCAGTATATTGTGCTAGCATGACAGAATACCCTTTGGGTTTAACAAATCCAAACTGATTCTGCAGCATCTACTCCAGAGAATTTTTTAAAACACATATCCAAACATGCAGTGCATTCTTTGCTTGGAAAACACAGACAGTCAAGAGCAGACGAAGAGAATCATGACAACATTTATGTTACCTTCAGTCACATAGTTGTGGTCTCGAAGAAAGCTGTGGTTAATTTTTCGTGTGTCCGTGTCCTCGCCCATTTACAGCAGGATTACTCAGCATGCCTATCCGCAGTGGACTGATAGAATCAGCAGAGGTCGTCACAAGAGCACCATCCATGCTGCCACTGCCTAGCAGAGGCGGAGAACAGACTGGGCTACTGAGCACAGCATAATGAGAGCTAGTGATGCAGCACAGATTTGGGGGATGAATAAATAAATAAGTAATAAAAAATAATAATAATAATTAATAATAGCAAAAAAGAAAGGGGGACAAAAGCTCCAATAAATTAAGAATGCAAAAAACCCAGGAGGGGGTCTGTGTGGAGAAACTACAGGCCCTTCTCCTGCAGCGAAAGAATAACCCAATTCTTTAGTCACGTACTCCTTAAACAAGCTCCCATGCAGAGTCTGCTCCAAGTGCTTGCTGCTGTGGAATCTTGCCGGATGCTAAGAAAGTGGTAATCAGCGTACTGCAGCAAAGGCTACCCGGTGAAGCTCTGTGATTGCTGTTGCTGCTACTGCTGTCATATGCCTATGCTGCATCAGAGCAGGCCCCTCCCAGTCAGCTTCTCACTACCCAACCACACAACATCTGCATGTAGTAAAGTGAAAAATGAGACTGCAGGTAATTATTTTAGCTCTTCTGCTGGTGAATGGGCAATGAAAAATTTAAATAGGGGGAAGGGAACTTCAGGCTGCTTAAATAGGTTTGCATCGACACATATTCCACGCTAGCATGAATGTACAATTTGGTACTGGTCAATACTATCATAATCAGCAAAAGCAACCATCATTCAGTGTCAGTGTGTATAAACACCAGTGAACTGCCAAAAGCTGCCTATGAAAAATTAATTGTTAAAAGATTAGGAAATCTAAGGAAAATACGAGGTGAAATAAACCCAATACAGAGTTTACGTGCCACAGTTCTGTACTAAAAGGCAAATTATAATGTATGAAAGAATAAAAAGCAAAAAGGAACAGAAAACAATCGCAGGTTTCTTAGCAACTTGATAGTACAGGTAGGGGGAGGTAGATACAGGCTATGCTTGCAGATTACACATATGGAGAGTTCCTTAGTGCTTCTGTTCGCACTCACTGTATTTTACCCTCACCCAGAGAAAGGAATGATGGGAATGAGCCTCTTCAGAAGGAAAGAAATGTCACTGAAATATCATTCATTTGCAATGTAAAATAAACATCCTTTTGCCAAAGCCTTTTAAACAAGTGCAGTTACAGAGATTCATGTTACTGAACTCTTATGGGAGTAGACCAGCCATGTTCCTCAAACTTTTGGGCAATCTTACCAGTTAACCAGACCAAGATCTTAGATGTACTAACTAGTTGCTTGTTTTAAAAGACTAATATTTGCAGCAGTGCTAGCATCACTATGGATTGAAATATACAGATCTGATTAAGGGTCCACTACTAGTTTAGAAAGAGGAAGGAGGGAATACCAGTCACAAAAGCCTGAAGTATTATTACGGCAGAAAGACAGTCTTGTGGTTTAGCCATTCGACTTAAAAGAAATCTGAGTTCAGTTCTCAGAACTGCCACAGACTTCCTGTGTGACCTTGGGCAAATCATGGTAAGGGCTCTGCATCTCAGCTCTTCTTTTGTAACTAACAGGATAGTTGTTCAGGATAAATTCATTAAGAGTCTTTGAGGGCCTCTGACAACACTGTGATAGGGGCCATATAAGTAAGCAGAAAGACTAGTGCTATATAAGCCACTGTTTAGAATCACTAGGATAGATAATATTAACCATAGGGTTCTATAGATTTCAGCACTGAGTAAATGAAATGAAGACAGATACTTCACCTTATCATTGATTAAACACAAGTACAGCACAACCTCATGTTATAATCAGCATTGCAGAGCCAACATTGTGCCTTCAAATTTCAGGTAGAAGAACAGTGCTTCAAGTAGATATGGAGATATTTGCTGCTTGTGTTTTAAAGTTACCACCAATGACTGGATAGACTTGTCATCATGCCTCCTACCTTTATAGCACTGCTGCATGCCTGGGTGAAGTGTTGCAGGGCTTCTTTATGTCTAGTGCCCCATGTAGTTGTTCTGGTGCCACAATGGTCTGCCAAGGTGCTCGGCCTAGCCCCCCGGCCAAGTCACTGCTCAGTCCATTTCCCCTCCAGGGATAACAGAAAAGTCCAGAAATAGGAAACTCAAAATCTAATGTCCTTCAAGTCCATCACCCGGCCTCTATCAGGCACTTGCCGTTCTTGGCTTCTTTTACTCTTGACATGCATGTTTCTCTTTTTGGTCCGGGGGAAAGATAGGGGAACCCAGGCTCACCTTCCCCTCTGGGTTCCAGCCCAGGGACCCTGTTTAGGCAGCTAAGCACCATTCCTTCAATCCCTCCAGCATTTTCCCAGGGCTGCTCCTACCTTTACCTCGCTCATTGGTATCTCCACAAGATCGACAGACTGCTGCCCCCATTCTGACTTTGCAGTTCCTCACAGCTTCTCCTGGGACCAACTACAAAAGTGTTTTCTAAAAGCCAGTCTCAGCTCTTCCCTGTGGCAGCTGAATCATACTGTTAGCAGCTCTCTGCCTGTTGCCTTAAGAAAGTCAGTATCTCTCTCCTTCAAACAGCAGTTCCCCTCAGCCCTCTCTCTCTGGGACTGAGGTTGTATCTCAGGCCTCTTGCCTTAGCTTAGTCAGTTGTGGCCAACTCCCTTCCGCTGAACACCCTCTCCAATTAGCCTTTCAATCTGGAGAGCTCAGCAAGCCTGCCTTCCCCGTCAGTATCCAGTCACTGTGAGGTAGGAGGCAGCTTTTATGCCGCTCCCCTTCTCCCAACTCTTTCCCAGTTGGTTTAGTCACAGGAGAGCCTTCCACTGCCTCCTCTGCAAGGTATCAGGCCCTTAAAGGCACAGTCTCCAGACTCCTTCCCTAATCACCATTCATTCACAGGACTCTTAGGTCACTATGTGTGTCTATTAGGACATTCCAAACCCTTAAAAGGGCCAAGCCATGTGGCGAGGATGGGCTGACCTCTCGATGGCAGACTACCCCATCACAAGACTGTTTTTCCTGTATTTACCACACATACTGACCCTCAAAGAGGCCATTCCAGGAATGCTGTTTCTGCATTTAACACGTCACTTAAAACCACAACATTAACAGAAATACTGACTTCTGACATGGCACATTGAGGCATGACATCACAAATGATGCAGGCCGCACTGCCAACTTGCAAAGACAACAATTCTAATCTAGTCTCCAGACATTCTAGCAATTACCTTGAACTGCAAAAATGCACAGAAATAAAATATACACCTTTCTGTCTGCCCCAGAAAAGGGTCATCTTGTAGTTGAAGCACTGGACAGGAACTCAAGTGATCTGAGTCTCCTGCTAGGTTCTCATACAGTGCCTAACTCATCAGCAAGGATGGAAAGTCGAGCAGTTAGGGTTCTAACCCAGGATTTGAGAAATGATTCCCTGCTCGGCTAGACTCCCTGTTTCACCTTGGGCAAGTCTCTTGGTTTCTCAGAGACTCAGTTGCCCATCTGTAAAATGGAAATAATAGTACTTTCCTACCCTTTCCCATTAAAGAGAGATCAGATATTACAGTAATGGGGTCTATACAACTATCTAAGATAGAACAATACAAGTAATACAAGTAACAACAAGTAAATTCTAATCCCTCTAATACAGTGGTTCTAAAACTTATTTGATCGCGCCCCCCCTTCTTTCTATCTGTAGTAGTTTATACCCTATACCCCCCCTACACCTACTCACACATACACCCACACACGTACGTACATATAATGATATAAGTGACAGTGGTGCTTCACTTGAATCAGTTTTGGCTTCTTTGTTTTTTCACTTGAGGTGGTGTTTTTTTCTGTTGCCCAAATGAACCAATTATCTATTGTAATAAGAGTAAAAGCAAAACTGCGATTGTGGTCCATGCTTACAATTAAATGTGTGCACACTGCATGCACCCCACTCTGCCGAATACATTCTGCACCCACCTCCCAGGAGGGCCACCCACCCCCACTTCCAATTTGAGAACCTCTACTCTAACACTGTCTCCTGCTGTCACTCGAGTCAGGTCACTTCATCTCTCTTCCTTTATTTCTTTATCTATTAAATTATAGTGCTGCTTTCTACCCAACTCCCACAGGTGTGTTGCTAGTTTATTCTTTGCAAGACTTTAAAAATGAGAAGCACAATTACTATGAAATATATCATCTAATTTCAGTATATAGATCAAGTTGCAATTTTGATTTTTCTATATTTGTAGGAAACTAGTATATCATAAATATTGATGACAATATTAGCTACAGTTCATAGAGTACTGTCAGATCCTATAAATATAACAAAATGGAAATTATACCTAGCATTCCATTAAATTAAGAAAGTAGACTCTGCAACTAATGACATTTGTTTTGTACAAAATACTCCTAATCAATCTGAGAGAGCTGAAATATTTCCCCCACATTAGTTTACCTTCATTGGTGCCAGGATTTCACCTTGTGAGCTCATGTCCATCTCATTGCTTTTATGGTGCAATAAGGAATTTTTAAATGGACATTGAAGGTTATACTTCAAATTATTCATACTCCCCCAGTTTGTATAACTTAACCCAAGAGGGCCTTCTCACCACCATCTTTAGACACTTGGCTCCTAATTCTGGCACGTGGAAGTCAATGAGATGTTTGCCATTGACTTTTATGGGGCTAGAACTTTACCCTAGATATATAATATTCATACACTTTCCTGTTTATCCAATTAACCAGAAGCAAACAAATCATTGCTCAAAATAGACACCTGAGGACATAAAGGAAATAAAGGACAAAGGATTTATATCCACTATGCCCAGGAACATACAGAAAACAAACATGGAAAATACAAATGTATTATAAAGAAAATGCATTACTGAAAACTAGCTATTTATTTTTCACATTTCAAAAATAATTTTAGTCATAACAAATGGATAAAAATTATTAAAAAGCTCACAGACCATTGTCTTCATATCTCCCTCTGGTTCTGTAACTCAGGTGGTCCTGGCTTCTACAGCTTGAGAGAGAAGAGCAAGTGCTGTTCAGTTTAAACCTTTTCTGCCTGTCCTCTCAGGTGAGAGTTGACTACCACTCTCATCTCGCACCCCTAGGTGAGTTTTAAAATTTCCACATTAGTATATCAGAGCGGGTTTCTGCCTTTGTGCACCAGATGTATTTCAATTAGATTAAAGGTCTTTCCATTCTTTGGGATTTGTGTCTGTAACCTATACTGATAATGGCTCTGGTCCTGAAATAACTTATTTTTCTCCTCACCGCTGGAATTTGAGTGGTGTGCAGGCAACATCCTGAGGCATTATATCTTGGTCAGTTAAAGCTTAACCCATTTTTCACAGTTTTTAGCTACCAGTCTCATAAGGAACAATGGTGTAACATAAAAGATCTCAATTTGTCACAGAACTGTACCTTGGTCCTATAAAATAGTATCACACCTATTTTCCTCAAGATTATGAGCCAGATCCTTTTTTACCTTACAAACATGAGTACTCCCATTGACTTCAGAGAGTCCATTCATGTGAGGAAACAGCAGAATTCTGGCCTAAATTTGTAGTCCCTGTCAAATGTGTGATACAACAGAAGTTTGCTGCTAAACAGCTGAACAATTTAAAATGGGACAAAAGCCCATTGATAGTCTGTATTTGAACTGGACATAAAATATTTGACAAACAAACAATTTCTGGTGGGCAGGCATGAATAAAAAAGGTATGCATATTATTACTATTTGTATTACTGTAGCACCTTGCATGGACTTTTCCAACAAGCCCTAGTCATGACCAGAACCTCATTGTGCTAGGCACTGTATAAACACAAAACAAAAACGATGGTCCCTTCCCCAAAAAGCTTACAATCTAAAAAAAGCTACACTAGACAGACAGGTGGGGAACACAAGGAAACAGTGAGACAATATTGGTCAGTATGAAAGGCAGTCATCTCAGCATACCAGCATCCTAATTGTTGTCAAGTTGTTTTGTAGGCAAAGGAGGGTTCTGAAGGAGGATACTGAGGTAGCTTTGTGGATGTTTATGAGGAGCTCCTCACAAATGTGAGGGACAACATAGGAGAAAACACGAAGTGCTTGTTTGAAAATATAATAAATGGGTGATAGAGGATGGCATCATGGTCCAACTGGAGGCAGGAATCAACCATCTTGATAGAGAATGATAGATGACAAGTAGGATGGAGATAGGCTGTGAGGAGCCTAGAAGGTGAATGCAGGTAACTTGTGTTTGATGCAATAGATTCATTCACAGATTCCAAGACAATAAGAAACTAGTGTGACTAGTCTAACATCCTGAATAAACAGACCATAGAACTTCCCCAAAAACAATTGTTGTTTGAACTAGAGCATATCTTTTAGAAAAACATCTAGCCTCGATTTAGATATTGCCAGTGATGGAGAATCCACCACAGTCCTTGGTAAATTGTTCCAGTAGTTAATTACCCTCACTGTTGAAAATATACACCTTATTTCCAGGCTGAATTTGTTTAGCTTCAACTTCCAACCCCTAGATTTTGTTGGGTGGAATGGGATCACTGGGGCAAGTGAAGGGGACAGAGAAGGGGAACAAAGGAGAAACCTCTGCAACTATGACAGGGGAGGAGGAGGAGAAAGCTATTGGAAGAGAAGGGAAGGCAAGCTGAGTGGAGGATCAAGGTCATGTTGTATTTTGTCAATTTTCTCTTGGAACAAAATCAGCAAGATCCTGTGCAGAGAGATGGGGAGAGCTTGAGGGGTGAGTCAAACATGCTGCAAAGGCAGCAGGGACTGAGAATATGGGATTCAATTGGGTTGCAGAAGTAAAGTGTTTAGTTAGGAAGAGGAAAGAACTGAAGAAGGGGAGAATGAATTTGTAGTGCAGGAAGTCAGCCTGATCATGGGATTTCCACCAGAGACGCCCAGCAGTGTGAGAGCAAGAACGAAGGAAGCAAAGATTGGGAGAGAGCCAGGCTTAGGGTTCAAGTATGGCCCTGAATATACACAGGCTCTTTCTTGTAGAGATTTTCTAACGTACTATTGTTTACTGAGGGCCATATATTACTGCAAAGCCACGTACACAGAAGACCCATGGAAGTGAACAGGAGTTTTGTTAGAAACTGATCTCAGGATATGGCTCTGAAAGTCTTAAACTCCAAACATTTGAAATAATGCATCATCTGTTTCCCAAGTTCCATTTCACTAGATGACTCCAAATTTCCCAATCTGATCATCGTTAGAGCAATTAAACTTTGATTTCAGCCAAAGGAAAGAGCATCTGGATCCTAAATAGTCTCTTTGGGCTGACAATCTTTTCACAGACATACAAATCATTTCTTCTATTTGAACACATTGGTTAAATTTACAAGACAGAGGCATAAAGTTCCCTTCAAATTTTCAAAGTTCAATGGGATTTAGCCACACATCTGTTCATCAACACGTTACGAAGAATGAGTTGTGCAAAGCAACTTGTTGAATAAAAATATTTATCTGGAAGCTATGCAAATTATAACAAAAGCAGAACATTTCTAAGTATCTTAATTCGTCAAATATTTATCCATCCCTATAGGATTTTATACTGTGCTCATCACAGTAGCCCTTTACTGATATACTAAACAATTGTAAAATGCATCAGCGTCAATGCACCAGTTTTTCTTCACACCTTGTAACAAAATAGGGCAAAATATACAATTAGAACCAGTTGCAAAAACACAGTAAAAATATTTACCCAAATCCTTTTAATTTATACTTATTCCAGATTTAACTAGGATATTTAAGAACAAGATACTCTTTCCCTTTATCCACATCTAGCTTATGTAGTGGGATGTAAATTGCTTACCAGATAACTCCCCCAATTAGGCCAACAGATTTTTATTTTGTCCTGAATTTATTTTGTTATTTATTCAGATTTTTTTTTGTCCTGAATAAATTCAGATAAATTATATTGTATTATACAGTCACATATTGCCCTATTCAGTTCTTCTGGAGTTCAGTGACTGCATCTCTGATTTAAATGCGTAAAGCAGCAGGGGATTATACTGTGAGAAACAGCTACTCTCCAATTTTGCCTCCAGTCTCACTCAACTTTTTGTAGAGCGGACTTCTTCAGGGTCTTGCTGTGGAAATCCCTATGTTCACTTTACTCCTATATCTGAATTTATCATAAAGGTAATTGAAGCAAAAAGTGATAATAAATGCTTCTCTCTTGTATCACTTATTCTGAAGTCCTCAATAACTTTGCATTAGATGGTCTGTTTCTGGGAGAAGAATTGACCTAATAGTTTTGCTACTATGATGGATGTGTCACAAATGCCTAAAACAGAGTTATTATAAATTAAGACCACCACAAAGTATCACATACTTGCAAATGGTTCTTTATTTTCTTGTGGAATTGCCTTTGGTGTGCAGATACTGGTGGTAAAAATTATAGCCATCCTTATAACATACAGTACTGTCATGCCATTTCTCCTTTTTTTTTCTTTAATAGGTTAGCCTTAAAAGAAAAACAATTAATGACTGCTCAAAATGTGTCCAAGTATAAATGACTTGGGGACCATAAAAAAAAAAAAGGAGGTCAGCAATGAGAAATAAGTTGACTATGACCCTGAAATGGAGAAAATGATAATTTGCCTGTCAGTATTATTTCTCCATGGTGTTTCTAATTAGCAACTGCAAACTCCAGACTTTGTCATGCTTCATTATACAGCCTGCTTTTGCTCTTTCATTCAGTTGGAGTATCAGGAATGTCTAAAACAAAAGACATTGCTGTATAGCCCAACAAGCTGGGGAAACTTAACAGGTACAGTTGGAAATCCTCACAGAAAAATTAAAGATGTTCTTCTCATGCTATCAACATGGCTTCAACCTGAAAAATGCTACCAACAAATTATTGATCATATTTACATTAATGACAAATAGAAAATCACAATAATCTACACTTAGCCCAGATACTCCAGAGGAAAAAATGGTAACAAAACTAATTCCTCTCAGCCTCTGGGGATTTCAGAAAGCAAACAATTAAACATTATCAAGTAATTTAGACTGTGGAAACAAGTCTTCCTCAGCATCCTCACTATATTTTTTCCCCACGAAACATTTCATAAGGATTCTTAGTGCACTACATTGTACTGTGGTTGTATCTTCACCTACCCCTACAGTTCAAAATCCACTGCTAGTGCCAACCCAGCCATCTAGCAGTAGTGGAACACAAGGGATCAGAGTTCAGACTCCAAGCTCATTTTTTTGCTCCCTGGACTAGCAGGAGTATGAAGAGAACATGCTCAGCACGAAAAAAGAGGGCACACTACATATTCACAAGTAAGCCCCACTGGGCAATTCTCAGAATGGCTTTGGTAGTATACAGCAGGACCCATATCCACCCTTCACCTGGAGAGATGCAATACAAAGCTTTTGAAGCTGATAGAAAGAAATAAAGGAGAAAAACTGGTGGAGCCAGTAAAGCATCTAGTGCAAGGAGGCCCTGATCTAAGTTGGGGCCTCTGCATCCTACGAAATACAAACAAATAAATTACAGTGATAATAATTGCAACAATAATAGCCAAAGGTAGATATGAAAAATAAGGAGCCAAGTGCCGAGGCATGGTCCTGGTAAGACAACTCTCTCTCCCTACCCCTTTCTGGAGCTCCTCCCAAGCTGCTGTCCCTGGAGTCTGCTCAAAAAGTTCCATCTTCCATATCAATCTCTAACTAGCTGGTGCAACACTACCCCCTGCCTCCCTCGGGCCACTGGAGGACAGAAGGAATTTTCCCTCAGTCAGGGGCTCCTGACTATTGGAGGATAGGGACAACTACTGTACCTTTCTCTAAGGTTGCCAGGAATTGCAACAGCTCTTTGGGTTAATAAAATGCTTTTTCAAAAATCACATGCTGCTCTACAGGAAAAAGACAATTTACATCAAAAATAGGAGTTATGGAGAGGATGACAGCCTTAACGATGGAGTGTGAGTATGATATCTGCTCAAGACTGAGCAGAACTGCTGCTACTCTGTGTGTCAGAAAACTGACACACCAGCTTGTCAGCCTAGCCAGCAAGCTCTTCAAGACTCTACCTGTCTAAACCTTGCCTTGCAGGTAGCAATCAGTAAACCCCAATTCCTGAGCTCCCCGGAGACGTCTCTCTGTGGTGTCCAGTCCCTCTCACTAGACACCCACAGAAGTGATTAAGTTTGCTGCCTCCAAAGAGACAGTGAACACCCCACCCTGTTAGGTTAGCTGTGTACTCACCCTCCACTGTTAATACAGAGCACTGAGATTTTTTTTAATACAACAAGAATTTATGAATAAAGAACAGATATTTAAATGATACTAAGCAAGAATCGATGAGACAGGTGTGGTTACAAACAGAACAAAACATGCTATCTAGTGACTATACCTTAATTTTACAAATCTTTGACTAAGTAGGTTTCTTACTTACATCAAGTTTCCAGCAGGAAACCAAGCTTCCTCTTGCCTTTCAGACCAAGAGGGTCCAGCTTTTGTAGTGTCAAAGGGTGCTTTCCTCTTATGTCCCCAACTGATGAATAATTCACGTCTTTTTTGCTCCCCTTCTGTTATTCAAAGTCCATTGTCTTTGCCTCAAGAGCCAGGAAGCCCCGCCAGAATGGTTGTTTAATGGTCTTCTCCCCGACTCGTTTAGCTTGATGGCTTTGTTTACCATATGTAAATGTATTTTCATTGTTCTCTGCCTGTCACCAAGCTGGTCAGATAGGTAAATATATATTCCTTTGTCTAGAGCTGGCTGGTTTTATACTCTGGCTCCCCAACGCATTTAAGAACATATTTCCAGTACACATCTATAAAACTCACTTATTCATTTTGTATAACCCATACATACATCACACAGTGATTTTCACGACCAACGTCTCACCAGTTTACACATGATACCTTATGTGACACCTTTCAGATACATATTATGACAATGGTGTGTTGGGGCAATGAGCAGGTCAGGCCTGATGTGAGTTACAGTATGGGGTGCCCTCTGCCAATTGGCATTGAGGGACTCCCAGGGTCATGATTAGCAGCTCCAAGAGTTGGTGAGTCCTTTACCCCCCACAATGAATCTGGCATAAGGTGGTTTAGTCAGAAATAAGAGCTGTCCCTCTAAAAATAGGGTGGGAGCATCTGAAGTGGGCTTTGGCAGGAGCCTATGAGCAACATGTGCTGCTTTGATGAAAAGAGGAAGGAGGAGGATTCAGCCTGCAAGAAGCTCCCAAGAAAGCTTAGAATTCAAAGAATAAAGTTCTCCTTCAAAGGTAAAGTCTTGTCACTGAAGGTATAATCCACAGAGCTGAATTCACGATTATGGCACATTGATGGGACAAAATGAATAAGCTTGATAAATAATATATTAGAGGACTTGCCCCAACAGGCTCACCCCTAACAATCCCTCTTGTAGACTCCAAACTATCTCCCTAGCGTCACTCATCCCATGGCAGACCCTGCCTCCCCTCCATGTCTTGTTCCCTACTGGTTTCCCTGATGCCCTGACCCTTTCCTTCCATCACACACACACACTCTCCCTGTTTCTGAGAAATATGGGGAATACATTCCTGTCTCTTCCCACCACACCCATACCTGCTGCTACTATGACTGCTCTGTAGGCCTCTGTCACGGTTCCTCCCCCACTCTGAACTCTAGGGTACAGATGTGGGGACCTGCATGAAAAACCTCCTAAGCTTATCTTTACCCGCTTAGGTCAAAACTTCCCCAAGGTACAAAATATTACCCCCGTTATCCTTGGAATGGCCGCTACCACCACCAAACTAATACTGGTTACTGGGGAAGAGCTGTTTGGACGCGTCCTTCCCCCCAAAATACTTCCCAAAACCTTGCACCCTACTTCCTGGACAAGGTTTGGTAAAAAGCCTCACCAATTCGCCTAGGTGACTACAGACCCAGACCCTTGGATCTTAAGAACAATGAACAATCCTCCCAACACTTGCACTCCCCCTTTCCTGGGAAATGTTGGATAAAAAGCCTCACCAATTTGCATAGGTGACCACAGACCCAAACCCTTGGATCTGAGAACAATGAAAAAGCATTCAGTGTTTTACAAGAAGACTTTTAATAAAAAATAGAAGTAAATAGAAATAAAGAAATCCCCCCTGTAAAATCAGGATGGTAGATATCTTACAGGGTAATTAGATTCAAAAACATAGAGAACCCCTCTAGGCAAAACCTTAAGTTACAAAAAAGATACACAGACAGAAATAGTTATTCTATTCAGCACAATTCTTTTCTCAGCCATTTAAAGAAATCATAATCTAACACATACCTAGCTAGATTACTTACTAAAAGTTCTAAGGCTCCATTCCTGTTCTGTCCCTGGCCAAGACGACTACAGACAGACACACAAACCCTTTGTTTCTCTCCCTCCTCCCAGCTTTTGAAAGTATCTTGTCTCCTCATTGGTCATTTTGGTCAGGTGCCAGCGAGGTTACCTTTAGCTTCTTAACCCTTTACAGGTGAGAGGAGCTTTCCCCTGGCCAGGAGGGATTTCAAAGGGGTTTACCCTTCCCTTTATATTTATGACACGCCCCCCAAATCTCAGCTAGGGTGAAACACTGGCTGGGATTTCTTCCTGGAGCTCTAGGAAAACAGAGTTAATAAGACACATGCATCTCTAAATATACTACCAAGTACATAAAGACTAACAATATTTTCCACATCTCAAGGACGATTTTAACCAGTTGATTCTGGGAAACTTTCACGGGAGAGTGCATCAGCCACTTTGTTAGAAGCTCCTGAGATGTGTTGGATGTCGAAATCAAAATCTTGGAGAGCTAAACTCCACCGAAGAAGTTTTCTGTTAGTTTCTTTGACGGTGTGAAGCCACTTTAGTGCAGCATGGTCGGTTTGCAGGTGGAAACGCCGTCCCCAAACATATGGGCGTAGCTTTTCCAGAGCGTAGACAATGGCATAACATTCTTTTTCAGTGACTGACCAGTTGCTTTCCCTCTCAGACAGTTTTTTGCTGAGAAACACTACAGGGTGGAATTCTTGATCAGGTCCTTTCTGCATTAAAACTGCTCCCATACCACGCTCGGATGCATCTGTGGTTACTAGGAACGGTTTGTCAAAGTCTGGGGCCCTTAGTACAGGGTCAGACATGAGTGTCGCTTTAAGCTTGTTAAAGGCCTTCTGACACCTTCCGGTCCACTGAACAGCATTTGGCTGTTTCTTTTTGGTTAGGTCTGTCAGTGGGGCAGCGATTTGGCTGTAGTGCGGTACAAATCGTCTGTAATAACCGGCCAAGCCTAAGAAGGATTGAACCTGTTTCTTTGACTTTGGGACAGGCCACTTTTGGATAGCATCCACTTTGGCCTGTAGGGGGCTGATAGTTCCTTGACCCACCTGGTGTCCAAGGTAAGTCACTCTGTTTAGGCCTATTTGACACTTCTTAGCCTTAACAGTTAGTCCTGCCTCCCTTATGCGCTCAAGGACTTTTTGTAGATGTTCCAGGTGGTCTGCCCAGGAATCCGAAAATATGGCCACATCGTCAAGGTAGGCGACTGCATATTCTCCTAATCCCGCTAGGAGACCATCTACAAGTCTTTGGAAAGTGGCGGGTGCATTTCGCAGCCCGAAAGGGAGTACATTAAATTCATACAGCCCGAGATGTGTGATGAAGGCTGACCTTTCCTTGGCAGATTCATCTAGCGGTACCTGCCAGTACCCCTTGGTTAAGTCCAAGGTAGAGATGAACTGGGCCCTTCCCAGTTTCTCTAATAGTTCATCTGTGCGTGGCATGGGATAGTTGTCTGGGCGAGTTACAGCATTTAGCTTACGGTAGTCCACGCAAAAACGTATTTCCCCATCTGGTTTGGGAACTAGAACCACTGGAGATGCCCATGCACTTTCAGAGGGGCGGATTACACCCATCTGTAACATATCCTGGATAGATTCATAGATTCATAGATATTTAGGTCAGAAGGGACCATTATGATCATCTAGTCTGACCTCCTGCACAATGCAGGCCACAGAATTTCACCCACCACTCCTAAAAAAGACCTCACACCTATATCTGTGCTATTGAAGTCCTCAAATTGTAGTTTGAAGACCTCAAGGAGCAGAGAATCCTCCAGCAAGTGACCCGTGCCCCATGCTACAGAGGAAGGCGAAAAACCTCCAGGGCCTTCCAATCTGCCCTGGAGGAAAATTCCTTCCCGACCCCAAATATGGCGATCAGCTAAACCCTGAGCATATGGGCAAGATTCATCAGCCAGATACTACAGAAAATTCTTTCCCGGGTAACTTGGATCTTACCCCATCTAAAAACCCATCACAGGCCATTGGGCCTATTTACCATGAATATTTAATTACCAAAACCATGTTATCCCATCATACCATCTCCTCCATAAACTTATCGAGTTTAATCTTAAAGCAAGATAGATCTTTTGCCCCCACTACTTCCCTCGGAAGGCTATTCCAAAACTTCACTCCTCTGATGGTTAGAAACCTTCGTCTAATTTCTAATCTAAATTTCCTAGTGGCCAGTTTATATCCATTTGTTCTTGTGTCCACATTGGTATTGAGTTTAAATAATTCCTCTCCCTCTCTGGTATTTATCCCTCTGATATATTTATAGAGAGCAATCATATCTCCCCTCAACCTTCTTTTAGTTAGGCTAAACAAGCCAAGCTCCCTGAGTCTCCTTTCATAAGACAAGTTTTCCATTCCTCGGATCATCCTAGTAGCCCTTCTCTGTACCTGTTCCAGTTTGAATTCATCCTTCTTAAACATGGGAGACCAGAACTGCACACAGTATTCCAGGTGAGGTCTCACCAGTGCCTTATATAACGGTACTAAAACCTCCTTATCCCTACTGGAAATACCTCTCCTGATGCATCCCAAGACGACATTAGCTTTTTTCACAGCCATATCACATTGGCAGCTCATAGTCAACCTATGATCAACCAATACTCCAAGGTCCTTTTCCTCCTCCGTTACTTCTAGTTGATGCGTCCCTAGCTTATAACTAAAATTCTTGTTATTAATCCCTAAATGCATGACCTTACACTTCTCACTATTAAATTTCATCCTATTCCTATTACTCCAGTTTACAAGGTCATCCAGATCCTCCTGTAGGGTATCCCTGTCCTTCTCTAAATTAGCAATACCTCCCAGCTTTGTATCATCTGCAAACTTTATTAGCACACTCCCACTTTTTGTGCCCAGGTCAGTAATAAAAAGATTAAATAAGATTGGTCCCAAAACTGATCCTTGAGGAACTCCACTGGTAACCTCCCTCCAACTTGACAGTTCACCTTTCAGTAGGACCCGTTGTAGTCTCCCCTTTAACCAATTCCCTATCCACCTTTCAATTTTCCTATTGATGCCCATCTTATCCAATTTAACTAATAATTCCCCATGTGGCACAGTATCAAACGCCTTACTAAAATCTAAATAAATTAGATCCACTGCGTTTCCTTTATCTAAAAAATCTGTTACTCTCTCAAAGAAGGAAATCAGGTTGGTTTGGCACGATCTACCTTTTGTAAAACCATGTTGTATTTTGTCCCATTTACCATTGACTTCAATGTCCTTAACTAACTTCTCCTTCAAAATTTTTTCCAAGACCTTGCATACT
This sequence comes from Lepidochelys kempii, assembly GCF_965140285.1. Classification (NCBI taxonomy): domain Eukaryota; kingdom Metazoa; phylum Chordata; order Testudines; family Cheloniidae; genus Lepidochelys; species Lepidochelys kempii. The sequence goes on from NC_136383.1 coordinate 117,318,544, forward strand.
ACAGATGTCAAACTAACAGGCCTATAATTACTTGGATCACTTTTTTTCCCTTTCTTAAAAATAGGAACTATGTTAGCAATTCTCCAATCATATGGTACAACCCCTGAATTTACAGATTCATTAAAAATTCTTGCTAATGGGCTTGCAATTTCTTGTGCCAATTCTTTTAATATTCTTGGATGAAGATTATCTGGGCCCCCCGATTTAGCCCCATTAAGCTGTTTGAGTTTCGCTTCTACCTCAGATATGGTGATGTCTACCTCCATATCCTCATTCCCATTTATCATGCTACCATTATCCCTAAGATCCTCTTTAGTCTTATTAAAGACTGAGGCAAAGTATTTGTTTAGATATTGGGCCATGCCTAGATTATCCTTGACCTCCACTCCATCCTCAGTTTTTAGCGGTCCCACTTCTTCTTTCTTTGTTTTTTTCCTATTTATATGACTATAGAACCTTTTACTATTGGTTTTAATTCCCTTTGCAAGGTCCAACTCTACTTGACTTTTAGATCTTTAGATCTCCCGTTCTATAGCAGTTTTAGCTTGAGGAGACACCCGGTAAGGGTGGACCCTAATTGGGTGAGCATTACCTGTGTCAATGGAGTGGTATGCCCGTTCAGTCAGTCCTGGGGTGGCTGAGAACGTTGGCGCGTAGCTAGTGCACAGCTCCTGGATCTGCTGTCGCTGCATACGCCCAAGGGTCATGGAGAGGTTCACCTCTTCCACACCACCAGCACATTTCCCTTCGTAGTAAACACCTTCAGGCCACTCAGCGTCGTCTCCTCCCTGGGCTGTAAACTGACAAACCTTTAATTCTCTGGAATAAAAGGGCTTTAGAGAATTAATATGGTACACCTTAGGCTTTCGGTTGGAGGTGGGGAATGTTATGAGATAATTAACAGCTCCCAGGCGCTCCTGGACCACGAATGGCCCTTCCCACGATGCTTCCATTTTATGGGCCTGGAGCGCCTTTAAGACCATGACCTGGTCTCCTACTTTGAAGGAACGCTCTCTGGCATGTTTATCATACCAGGCTTTTTGCTCTTTTTGAGCATCCTGTAAGTTTTCTCTAGCAAGGGCTAAAGAGGTTCGGAGGGTGTTTTGTAGGTTGGTTACAAAGTCCAGAATGTTAGTTCCTGGAGAAGGTGTAAATCCCTCCCATTGCTGCTTCACCAACTGCAATGGCCCCTTAACCTCACGGCCATATACAAGTTCAAATGGGGAAAACCCTAAACTGGGATGTGGTACAGCTCTGTAGGCAAAGAGCAACTGCTGCAATACTAGGTCCCAATCATTGGAGTGCTCATTTACGAATTTACGTATCATGGCCCCCAAAGTTCCATTAAACTTCTCCACCATGCCATTTGTTTGATGATGGTAAGGAGTGGCAACCAAGTGATTTACCCCATGAGCTTCCCAAAGGTTTTTCATAGTTCCTGCCAGGAAATTAGTCCCTGCATCTGTGAGGATGTCGGAGGGCCAACCTACCCTGGCAAAAATGTCTGCTAGTGCCTGGCACACACTTTTAGCCCTGGTGTTGCTTAGAGCTACTGCTTCCGGCCATCGGGTGGCAAAATCCATGAAAGTCAGTATGTACTGCTTTCCTCTGGGTGTCTTTTTCGGAAAAGGACCCAGAATATCCACAGCTACTCGCTGAAATGGAACTTCAATGATGGGGAGTGGCTGGAGAGGAGCTTTGACCTGGTCTTGGGGTTTTCCCACTCTTTGGCACACCTCACAAGACTGGACATAGGTAGAAACATCCTTGCCCATTCCCTCCCAGTGGAATGACCCCCCCAAACGGTCTTTGGTCCTGTTCACCCCAGCATGGCCACTAGGGTGATCATGGGCTAAGCTCAAGAGCTTGGCCCGGTATTTAGTTGGAACTACCAACTGTCTCTGAGGATGCCAGTCTTCCTGGTGTCCCCCAGAAAGAGTTTCCTTGTATAAAAGTCCTCTTTCTACAACAAACCTGGATCGATTAGAAGATCTGAGAGGCGGTGGGTTGCTCCGTGCCGCCGTCCAAGCTCTCTGGAGGCTTTCATCTGCTTCCTGTTCGGTCTGGAACTGTTCCCTTGATCCTGGAGACATCAGTTCCTCATGGGATTGTGGACCTAGGCTTGGTCCCTCTGGAAGCGATATAGGGGATGGAGCTGTTTCTGTTGACTGTGAACCGCTCTCCGCTGGTGCACTATGTTGGGATTCAGGCTCCGGCTGAGCCTCTTGTGTAGGGTTATCGGCTGCTGCCAGTTCAGGTTCGGTGGGGCCCTCTGGTGTTGAGGTTGCAAGTACTGGATTCAGTGCTGACACGGGGTCTGGTGTTGGTTGTTCGGCTGGTTCCGGTTCTGGGACTGGTTCCGTCTGGGTCTCTGGGACTGGATCCACTACTGCTGTTGCAGACATTGGCCTGGGGTCCAGGTCCATCACCTCTGACTGGGTCCTGATAGAAGTTTCCGGAACAGAGCTAGGCCTCACGGCTTGTTTAGCCTGGTTGCGGGTGACCATTCCCACCCTCTTGGCCTGCTTCACATGATTGGCCAAGTCTTCCCCCAACAGCATGGGGATGGGATAATCATCATAGACTGCAAAAGTCCACATTCCTGACCAGCCCTTGTACTGGACAGGCAACTTGGCTGTAGGCAAATTGAAAGAGTTGGACTTGAAGGGTTGAATCGTCACTTGGATCTCTGGGTTGATTAAATTGGGGTCCACTAAGGAAGCATGGATAGCTGACACTTGTGCTCCGGTGTCCCTCCACGCGGTGACCTTCTTCCCGCCCACACTCACAGTTTCCCTCCGCTCCAAGGGTATCTGGGAGGTATCTGGGCCTGTGGACCTCTGGTGTGATTCCGGTGCAATGAACTGTAATCTGTTGGGGTTCTTGGGGCAGTTGGCCTTTACATGCCCCAGCTCGTTACACTTAAAACATCGTCCAGCTGACGGGTCACTGGGACGAGGAGGGTTGCTGGAGAACGGGGTGGTGGGACGATAAGGGGTCTGGAGGGTTCTTTGGGAGGTAGGTGGGGCTTTGGGCGGCCCCCGGTAATAGGGTGTGGTCTGGGGTGGTCCCTTCTGGTCTCCGCTCCAACTGCGACCAGTTTTCTTCTTCTCTGCCACCTCCACCCATCTGGCTCCAATCTCTCCTGCCTCGATTACAGTTTTGGGTTTCCCATCTAGGATGTATCTTTCTATTTCCTCAGGAACACCCTCTAAGAATTGTTCCATTTGCATTAGGAAGGGCAAATTTACTGGAGATTCAACACTTGCTCCTGATATCCAGGCATCCCAATGTTTCACAATGTGGTAGGCATGTCGGGTAAATGACATGTCTGGTTTCCACCTTAGGGCTCGGAACCTCCGACGAGACTGCTCGGGTGTTATCCCCATTCTGACTCTCGCCTTGGATTTAAACAGTTCATACTTGTTCATGTGTTCTCTAGGCATTTCAGCTGCCACCTCAGCTAAGGGTCCACTGAGCTGCGGCCTCAGCTCTACCATGTATTGGTCAGTAGAGATGTTGTACCCAAGGCAGGCCCTTTCGAAGTTTTCTAAGAAGGCCTCGGTATCATCACCTGCCTTGTAGGTGGGGAACTTTCTGGGATGGGAAGTGGTACCTGGAGAAGGATTGTTAGGGTTTGTTGGTATGTTCTGCTGGGCCTTTATTCTCTCCATCTCCTCCACATGCTTCCTCGCCTCCATTTCCCTCTTGTGGGCAGCCTCCTGTACCTCCTTCTCCAGCCGCATGAGTTCTATCTGTCTTTCATGTTCCCTTTGTTTTTCCTCAGCCTGAAATTTGGCTAATTCCAGCTGTAGTCGAGCCGAGGATTTGGCCATTCTAACCTCTCTGTTTTTAACTAACTTTACACCCGAGGTTTAGAAATAAACAAACAAAACTTGGCTGTAATTTTTTGCTGTGCTGGAATAGAATACCTATTCTCTGATAGTGATTGTCAGCCTACAGAAAAAGACAATTCCCTTGTCTCTGCTCTGGGCCCAAATTAAAGCAAAAAACCTCGAACTACTTGGGAACCTGCTTACCCAGCCCAAAGAAAAAAAAATTTCTTTTCAAACCTGTGCTCCTTGTAAAACAAAAAAAAAAATCAAAATCCTAAAAAAAACCCTGCCACTTTTGTCTCCAGGCAAATGGGTAGAGCACACACCCCCTATTTACTTTTAGGAAGAAAAGAAAAAAAAACAACAAACCTCTGGGTTGGAAGACTGTGAATTTCCCTGCAGGAGTTAAGTACCCTGCCTCCAGGCAAATGAAACCTGCAATTCACAAGATAATCCCCTTTTGTCTCTGCTTGGCCACAAAGCAGAGAGAAACCAAGCTGCTTTCAGTTTCAAAGCTGCCTTCTGGACTTCCTAAAAATTCCTTTTTAAAATCTGTATTTCTAGTTCAAAAAATCTCAACTGGATCTCAAAATGATTTCAGGTTAATCCCACCGCTGCGCCACCATGTCACGGTTCCTCCCCCACTCTGAACTCTAGGGTACAGATGTGGGGACCTGCATGAAAAACCTCCTAAGCTTATCTTTACCCGCTTAGGTCAAAACTTCCCCAAGGTACAAAATATTACCCCCGTTATCCTTGGAATGGCCGCTACCACCACCAAACTAATACTGGTTACTGGGGAAGAGCTGTTTGGACGCGTCCTTCCCCCCAAAATACTTCCCAAAACCTTGCACCCTACTTCCTGGACAAGGTTTGGTAAAAAGCCTCACCAATTCGCCTAGGTGACTACAGACCCAGACCCTTGGATCTTAAGAACAATGAACAATCCTCCCAACACTTGCACTCCCCCTTTCCTGGGAAATGTTGGATAAAAAGCCTCACCAATTTGCATAGGTGACCACAGACCCAAACCCTTGGATCTGAGAACAATGAAAAAGCATTCAGTGTTTTACAAGAAGACTTTTAATAAAAAATAGAAGTAAATAGAAATAAAGAAATCCCCCCTGTAAAATCAGGATGGTAGATATCTTACAGGGTAATTAGATTCAAAAACATAGAGAACCCCTCTAGGCAAAACCTTAAGTTACAAAAAAGATACACAGACAGAAATAGTTATTCTATTCAGCACAATTCTTTTCTCAGCCATTTAAAGAAATCATAATCTAACACATACCTAGCTAGATTACTTACTAAAAGTTCTAAGGCTCCATTCCTGTTCTGTCCCTGGCCAAGACGACTACAGACAGACACACAAACCCTTTGTTTCTCTCCCTCCTCCCAGCTTTTGAAAGTATCTTGTCTCCTCATTGGTCATTTTGGTCAGGTGCCAGCGAGGTTACCTTTAGCTTCTTAACCCTTTACAGGTGAGAGGAGCTTTCCCCTGGCCAGGAGGGATTTCAAAGGGGTTTACCCTTCCCTTTATATTTATGACAGCCTCTGAGGGACAAATCAGTGTTCATTTCTCACCATCAAGAAATCTCACACATGAAGCATGGCTGCCAAGTTTTGTGCAGCTCCATGTTAGTTAAAAGACAAAAATTTCAAGGGGTTATGCAGAACCATTACTTATTGATACTACCCTCATTGTCAGTACATAGCTGAGATGTGGGGATTGATTATTCCAGCTGCTCTGGCAAAGGTTTTAGTAGTATTTCAGCCCAGTGAGTTGGTCCACACCATTACCTTTTATCTTCATCAACCAAAGCTCTTAATCACCTAGCAATTTTTCTAACAGAAGTAAATCCACCAAGTAGGGAAAAGGGAGAAGTTATTATTTGTTCTTGTCCCTCTGAGTGCTCAAAAGGAAATTCCCATTTTGGTCTGAAAATTTAATTCAGCTTCCATTACTTCTGATTCTTCATACTGCCATTCAATTAATATTTCATCAAGCACTTAGGTGCTGCCTCATATACATGGCACATCAGGCCGAGTATATCTGCACAGCACTGCCTGACGTATCGGATGCCTCCTCTTTGAGGTGACAACTGAGATGGCATCCCATTTGAATTCCACTTAGAATGTCGGTGCTTCACCGCCATGTTCTACTGCAGCTGGCCTCCACTGTGTCACGAAGGCTGAAGTTTAAGCCTTTGAGGGCAACCGTAAGATTGTAAGATGTGAGCATTTTTCAAAAGCAATGTAACCATTATAGTCTTGTTAACCATTTACACAACACCAAAGCTCTACATGGACACTTAAAACTGACTAATCAGTTTAGTAGTAGGTCACCACGACAGGAAATTCTGTGGCAATTTAGGAGAAGTAGCAGGATGGAGTGTGGTGTGGAAAACAGTTGGCAGGAGGTAGAAGGGCCAACAGAGCCTTAGCAGCTGAATTGTCTATAGCGCTTGCCTCTCAGCTGTGGTATCTCTGGCACGCTACCAGGGACTGTTTCCAGACAAAGACTGGTGCACCAATCATTCAAAACCCCTGTGAGAGGGCAAGTACAAAAACAACTGCCTCCAGTAAAAAGACAAGATCCCTGCCCAAAGTAGCTTGCTACTGAATTTAGGCAGAGAGGAGGCAAACGATTAATGATCACGTGTGATCTTGGGAGAAGACGTGGCTGGAGAGAAGACTGGCTTTAGAAGGCTAGGTGAAAGAACAGAATTTTAAGATAGGATTCAAAGTTTGTTTGGTTAATGGAAACAGGGAGCCTTTTCCACATGTGTGACAAAAGTACAAAGTTGTGAGTAGCTGGAGACAGACAAAGTGAATCCTCAGAAGAGGAGACTGAGTGAAGCATAGGTCGTTGGTGGCATGAAGGAGGCAATGAGAACAGGAGATATAGGCAATGGCATAGCTGTGCAGCTCCTTTGAACTCTATATGGAAAGAGAGGGAGAGAGAGAGGGAAAGCCCCTGAAAAGGATTCAGGTCCCTCTTCAGGAAAGCACGAGCTTAAGTACTTTTCTGAATAGGGATGGACTTAAGCACAGGTTTAAGTGGTATCCTGAATCAGGACCTCAGAGAGCAAGGATGTGGGGGAGTGAGATGAGCAGAGCACTGGGACAGGAAAGTTATTTTAGCTATAGCATTTTAGAAGGACTAAGCTGGTGAGAAGTGGGGACTTCAGAGTTAAAGGGAAAGGATCAGATTTTGAAGATATACCAGCAGAAGTAAAATGCTTTCTACAAAAACGATCATATCAGAGCAAGCAAGGAAAAAAGGGGAAACCCCTTCAAATAATGCAACACCATCATAGTAAAATATCCAAAACTGCTGGAGAGTTTCTTCGATATTGACAAGATAAACTATACAATAATAGCAAGGTTTTTTTAAATGTAGGAAATTTTAATTTGGAAAATTTAAATTAGCAGATTATTTTAGTGTCCACATTAAAAAGTAATCTCAGACATGTTTTACTAATTTAGAACTCCAAATATTTCAGGGAAATTTCTAGCAAGCACCAGCTCTATTTAGCAAAATCAATAAACAGGATACTATGTTGTTTTCTTTCCATTCCTCTCACAGTCATGCAAAGAAAACAACTTTAAAGGAAACTAAGGGATCTAACTTTTCTTAGGACTGCAGGGAAATAATTTATTTATCCTCATGGGGACTTTGACAGGACATCTATCCTGATTCCTTCCCTTAGTCAATATATTAAATTAATTCAGATAGGTATACTGTAAGTTATTTGTTCTCTGGTACTAATTTATATCACTGAGAACAATTAAATACTTCTCCCTTCCATATCAAGCTGAAGGAAAAAATACATTTATTATTTCCTTAGATTTGTATATAAAAATAAAAAGAGGTGCCTATGCCATGCTCCAGATGTCCGAGCCATAAGTGCGCAAAACAGAAACAAAATTAAACAGTCAGCAGAACACAAAACTCCCCTCTCTCATACACAGATCAAACTCCATGAAACCCCGCCCTACATCTCAGCTCTCACATTACAGCATGCCCTAAATGGCAACACAGCCAAGCTATTCTGGACCAGAGAGGGAAGCCTGTTCCAGAGACAAAGGAACATTCCAGAATATGGTCTAGTGCCCACTCCTTCTCTTTTACATTGAGGGCGAACCAACTCAGTCAAGTACCTCTATGGCTCACAAGTGACATGGGGGAGGAGGCAAATCTGTCAAGGAGAAACACCTCAAACCATATAGCCATAAACAGGGATTTAATAAGTGAATTTATCCCCCAAACTATCTTGATCATCAAAATTATTAATATTAAATATTTATGTTACACTAGTGTCTAAAGGCCTAAACCAGATTGGGTCCCCTTGTGTTAGGTACTATTCAAACATGTAGAAATGACAGTTCCTGCCCCCAAAGAGTTTATAATCTAAAAGATTAAATTCATCTGGTAGAATGCAAGCTAAAAATTAAATTTAATTAAATACAAGCAGATAAAAGCAATTAAAACCTGGCAGAAAATAATCCACGTTCAGTGGGTGGAAAATACAGTGCTTGGGAAGCAGAAATGCTGACAGAAACTAGCATTAGAGAGGGCAGTAACCTATATGAGAGTGTGCAAGATAAGAAGTCTCAAAAAAATGTCAGAATTCACATGGGGAAGCGTCCAATTCTGCAGCAATAAAATGGAATCTACTTAAATACTGTGTTCATTTCTGGCTACCTCAGTACCAAAAAGAGCACTCGGATTTCAAAAACGATTAAGAGTTGGAAGGAATGATTTATAAGACAAGAACAAAAGAACAAAATATGTATAGCTTGGGCAAATGATGACTCATGTTAACCTTCCATGAGTATTTAAAAGGAATGTACTAGTAAACATCAAGGAGTGATTAATTGTTTAGAGCGGTTAAAAAGGAATAACTAGGAATTAACAGGAAGAAACTAAACAATGGAAAATGTTCGGTTGCATATTGAGAAATTTACTAACAATGAAGGGTATAATTTTCAAAAGTGCTAAGTGACTTAAGCACCTATGTCCCATTTTCAAAAGTCACTTAGCACTTTTGAAAATTATAGCCAAAGTCTATTACAGTGTGGAATAGCCTACAAAAAGGAAGTTGAATAAACCCCTTTGCTTGAGTCATGTAAAACTGCACTAGACAGAGTACTGTCTAAACAATCCTTTAATAGCAGGTCTTATATCTAACTCCTATGATTTCTCCAGGTGCTAATTAGCAAAATGTTCTGTAACACTTCCCTTGTATATATAATAAAACAAGATGTTTAACATTCGGTTGGGCCAACGTAATTAATGAAAACAGGCATTTCAAGTCTAATAAAAGCCCAGCCAGTGTATTAAACCAGTCATTTAATTCAATTCATTACGGTTTTCACACAAAGCAGTCGTAACTAACAATATATTGGTAAATAAAGTAGCAATTGCCGCAGACAGTTTAACTTGAAAACTAAGTTCAAGGTCTTTGTTGACATAGCTAAAATCTGATTATTCATTCAGTTCACTCATTCCCAGTCAAGCTTGCTCAAATTAATAACTATATGGGTACCATTCAGTAGCTTATATCTGAGAACACTGTCAGTGGAACAGGTAATACAGGAGATTTGGGGAGAGGTGGTTCCCTCTCCTCCATACTTGGTTTATAAAACAAAAAACCCCACAAAGCTACAAAATCCTCTTCATCTTTGCAAGCAATTAAAATATTGTGGTTTTATCTTTAAAAGCTAAAGGGTCTTTTTTTAAAAAAAACAAAACAAAATACTAAGCTACAGGGAACCTAGTTACTTAGCAACAGTTATAAATCAACAGAATATGCTGGAATTCTACAGCTCATGGAAACTGCTTTTTAATCCAAACATAGTAACTTCAAGTATCAGCCACATTCATTCTGTAATTTTATCTGAAACACCTAATTTATTAAGATAAGATTTTACTGATAATAAATTGAATTAAAAGAAAGGATTCCTACTGTCCAAGAGAACAGTTCCATTGAATGATATATTCTTTGGATTTGATTCACAGTTTTCTGCACCCTCTAGACCAAAACAACTTAGATTTTTTACTAATATCACCAAGAATCTCAGTCTACCTTTTCTATTTACTATAACTTCTCTTTACTGAATGTAACTTCGCAAAGCTAGTTTCAAATGTGAAAATGGTCTGTTTCATGATAAACCTATGAAAAAAATGCTGTTTTTCCATGAAACAGATTTCCACTCAAATGGTCTCTCTCTCTTTTTTTTTTTATAAAGTAAAAAAAACTCAACATTTTCACCATTTTGAAATTCAAAATTGTGTTTGTACAAAAGTCAATTTTCACATTGAAACATGTAAAAAATAATCTATTTCCATATTTTTCAGTGAAACTGGGCACCCTCAAAAATTTTCCATAAAAGCAAAATTTCTCAGCCAAGAAATAATCCAGAATACAAGTGTATTTCCTCCCCCTCCCTCCTCATGAATACAGGGAAAACAACCTTTGAAAGGGAAAGAACAGTCATTCTCATTTCAAAAACACATAAACCAACCGTGTCACTCACAGGTCAGTGTATGTGTGGCTGTGATTGTGTGTACTCTCTCTCGGGGTGGGGAGGTAGGGATATTGCAGTGGCTCTGGAACATATTTGGAAAGTGGGGTGGATCTCTTGGAACAAGTCATTCTCCATCTTCTTTCTTCTCTTCTTTATCTGTCTGAGCCGCTCCACGAGAGGAACCCACAAGGCCACATTTCCAGCTGCAGAAGACACAATGCACAGAGCTACTATTGAATATTTTCACTCCCCTTGTGCACACAAGTTACAAGCACTACATTCTCACTTCCCCTTGGGATTCATGGAGCATGGCGGCAGCCCCAGCCCTGGTAAGTGTGGCCCAGGGTAAAGGGGACGATTTAGGACAAGGTGGAGAACACATGGCCACCAGTATATGTGGATAGGGCATCTGAACTGAATACTGGCAATGTTTTCCACAGGGGGTGGTGATTTCAGCTGATCTCATTCCTGAGGGTAACAGAGGCTGAAAGGGAACAGCTCCTGCACGCGTCTGGCTGCAAACCAGCTCCATTTGCTATTAGCCTGTGTGCTGCAATGGTGCCTGCTGAAGTAATTGCTGACTGGCATGGGAAAATGTCCTACCATGGTGGAAGAAATGGGGCAGCTCTCCCCAGAAGCCTTTGGCAGAAGATTGCAAACGGCATACTTACTGGAGGTTCCTTCCCCTGCATCAGGCTCGCCGGTGTTGGATGGCAGGGACTGGCTCAACTGTTCAAGCACCAGAAAGTGGTTCTGGCTTACCACGCCACTGGATCCCCCCGGTCACCTATCCCCCATACTCCTCCTCATCCAACAACATGCCCTCACTGTGCACTGCAGGGGCTTGCGACTTCAGCTCCCCTGAAGTCTCTTCAGGGCTCTTGGAAGTGGTGGTGGGGTCTCCTCCGAGGATGGCATGAAACACCTCGTAGAAGCAGCATGTGTGCAGCTCTGCATCACACCACCTGTTTGCCTCCCTTGCCTGCTGGTACGTCTGCCGCAGCTCATTGATTTTCACACGGCATTGCGGCATGTCGCCGTTGTAGCCCTTTTCCCCCATGCCCCAAGCAATCTACCTGTATATGTCAACTTTTCTACAGCTGGTTCAGAGTGGTTCCTACCCAGGCTCTTCTTTCCACAGACCCAAGAGATCCACCACCTCCCGTGTACTCCAGACAGGAGTGTGTTTGCTGCATGCAGCCAACATGGTCAGCTGGACAGGTGCTCTGTGAGCTCTCCACCCCAACCAAACAGGAAACGGAATTTCAAAAATTCGCAGGGCTTTTAAAGGGGAGGGAAGCGTACCTGTGTACCTGGCTTCCAGGCAGCAGAGTTCAAACCAGTGACCAAAGGGGCCATGATGGGGCATTGTGGGACAGCTCCTGGAGGCCACTAAAGTTGACATAACTAATGCAGTAGCTACATTGATGATGCATTGACCTTGTAGTGGGGTGGCTGCCCCACTCCTGCAGAACATGGGAAAAGCAGTCAAGCTAGGCTGATTGGGGAAGCAGCCACAGCTCTGGCCAGCTCAATCAGGGCCCAATTAGGAGACAGCTGGCCCTATAGAAGGGCTGTGAACCAGGAGCTGGGTCAGTCTCTCTCTAGCTTTGGAGAGAGATGGATCTAGCTGTCTGAAGAAGCAAAGGGTTCCTGAGGTAGAGTACTGCTGGGGAAAGGCAAGAGGAGCTGGGGAGCTCCAGCTGGCAACTCCCCAGGCTGCAGGCCTTGTACAAGGCCTAAAGTAGGTACTGGGGCTGCAGAGGTACAATCTGGGGTTAGGCAGAGGCAGCTGGGCCAAACCCCCTTGCCAGTGATGAGTGGTTTACAGACTGCAGACTGCCCCAGTGAGCGGGGGCTAGATGACTGGCAGTAGCCACTTAGGCAAGGTGGGGATAGAGGGTTGGGGGTTCCCCTGGGAGGGGAGACCTAGAGTGTGGGGGTACTGCTGGGGCAGAACCCTGAGGTAACAGGGCACTGGGGTCTGGGAGGAACACGGGGACCTAAGGCAGGTGAGTCACAAGCCAACAGAGGGTGCTCAGAGCTGGAATTGAGCTAATTCCCAGGACAGCCAGCAGGAGGCGCCACACCAGTGACTCACATCGCTACAGACCTAACTACATTGACCTAAATGCTATGCCTCTCGCAGAGGTGAAGTTATTAAGTCATCGTAGTGGGTGAGTTACATCAGCAGGAGTGACGTTTTAGGGTCGATGCTCACAGAGTGAGGTCAATGGAAGCTGCCTTGCATTGACCTAACTCCGTAGTGTAGACAAGGCCGAAGCGGCCAGTCACCAATCAGCTTTTTGACCGCTTCTCTCTCCCATGTGACTACAACAACTGAGGAGTGAAGGACAATGAGAAGGATCCCATACCTGATGCAGGAACGGAGGAGACATTGTGAGGGAGTCCATTCATTGCTCCAGATATTAGGAATGGAGATGAGAATATAGCCAGGAAACACAAATGGGGTAACAATGCAAGGGGGAAATAAGGAAAAGGAGCCAAGAAGAGGAGTGGGGGGGGAAAAGATGGTAAATGAGTAGTAGCATGGAGGAAGGACAAAGTAAGCAAGACTGATTGGACACAAGACAGAGGGAAGCATGGAAGAAGGTGGGGGATTACTAATTATTAGCAGTACTACACAGTTAGCACACAACTTGGGTAACGGCATGAATTCCTAAATCTCAGCCCTCTAAATAAATTAAAGTCATTTCAACCCTTGTCAATAATTGTCTGCCGCCACTGATTATAAATACTATCAATACTTAAAATATATAATATATATAAAAGAACCACCATTAAGTGTATAAACAATCAGGTAATAAGTCCCTCAAGGGTACACAGTTTTTTTAAAAAAAGGAAGTCCTATACCTCATGGAAAACAAGTGCCTCTAGTGGTTTTCCACAGTCAAACCGTTCAGCAGTAAAGTCGTTCAGCAGACCTAAATTGTTATGAGAGTTGACCGTTTTTTAGTAAATTCCTGGGCATTAATTGTGATCACATTTTTCCCCCTCTATATCTTATATTCATAAGATCCCTTAAAATATACATACATTTGAGGGTCTACAATCTGTGAACTCTGATTACACCAGCAAACCACTCAAGCTTCACCTACTAATATGGTCCATGATGTCATCGCAACCCTCTCACAGAGTTTGAGTGTGAAAACCCAAACCTGTGAGGTGGTGAGAGCCCTCAAGTTACACTGAAATCAATGGAGTGATGGACATACAGCACCTGAGAGGACGAGGCCCTTCAGAATAACACTTGCCCTAGAACTTCAATGGGAGTGGTACATATCTGGAAACATTTGTCCCTCACTACCCCCAAAACAACAAGTATGACATACCCAGGATACAATCTAGACGGATGAATAGCGGTGTCACCCAGCCCTCTTACCTGGGCTGCCCTTTACACTGCTTTGCTGCTGTAGCCTCCAGTCTGGATTGCTCACTAGCAGCCTCCAGCATGCAAGTCACTCCCAGCTATGCCTGGCTGTGAGCTGAAGCCTCCCAGCTTCACATTGGCTCTCAGTGACCTGAATTACACAGCAGGGTGACCCCAAAACACACTCAGGTCCCAGATTTCCCCCACCACCACCAAAATGTATGTCCTCTGCTGCCCAGCCCTCTCCTGGACAATACAACTTTGTATAGGTCACTTATGCATCCGTGGAAATAACAAGCACAGATCACGTTACCGCAAATGGAGTTTCCCCAAAGACACACTGGTTTAGATAAGCCAATAAAACAGGTCTATTAACTACAAAGAGAGAGATTTTAAGTGAATACAACTAATGAGGTATAAAAGTCAGAAATGGTTACCAGAAAAATAAGGATAAAAACGCAACTGATCCCTAACTTAAACCACGTTAAATTCAAAGCAAGGTTTTCTCACCACATTCCAGCAATCTTACTGAGGCAAGCTCTACGCTACAAACTTACATGGGTATAACTACATCACTTGGGGTGTGAAAAATCCACCTCCCTGAGCGATGTAGTTATACCAGCCTAACCCCCAATGCAGATAGCACTATGTCAATAGGAGGGCTTCTCCCATTGACATAGCAACTGCCTCTTGCAGATGTGGATTAACTATGCTGATGGGAGAAAATCTCCGGTTGGAAAAGTAGCATCTTCACTGAACGGCTACAGGGGCACAGCTGCATCGGTGGAGCTGTGCCCCTGCAGCTTTTTAAGTGTAGACCTTGCCCCGACTGAAGTTCTTTCCATCAGGATCCCTCCCCTACTCCAACCTGTTTCCTTTGTCCTTCAGAAGCCATGAACCCGTGAATGCCGTGGACAGCAAGAAAGGGAGGAATCCTTTTGGGGTGTCCGCCCTTCCTTTTATTGTTCTGTGCCCCCTTTGAGAAACATTTCCAGATGGGATTCAGGAGACAAAGTCTATGGGGAAGGAGGTTCCTGTTGTTCTATCACCTATTTGAGCTTCCTTCGTTCCCCTTCCTGTCTGATGACTCTGTTTACGGCTTAAATGAAAATTATGCAGAGCACACATTCTATTATTTGAGACAGACTTTTTTGCCAATTTCTGTTTGGGCAAGCGTATGGAATCCTATAACTTTACATACCATGTTGCCACACATTTTATTAGGACAATATGGACCAGCAAATTATGGCATACTTTATACAGAGATGATACTTCACAAGGCATACTTTATACAGAGATAATTATAATAGTGTGCAAGCCATGAACACAAAGGTACTGTCTGTCACAGTATGTAAGTATATGATTCCTTTTATTTGAACTCATTCGTATTTGTTTTTATTTAATAGTAGCACAATACACCCTTTAAAAATAAGGAAAAAGTACAGATATCATTGAAGCCCTCTTAACTCACTGCCTCTCTGTCTTTAATTCACTCCTCCATGCTTTAGCAGTCCATGTTTTATTGTCAGCAGATGACGCTACAGTGTCCTAGAAATACTGCAGTCTCTAAACACAACAGCAAACTGGAGATGGATTCACAGCAAGTTAAGGCTAGACTTTGACCCTTAACTTTGAATTTTCGATACTATCGTAACTGTTTATATTCAATATATATTGACTCTATAGTATGTGAAATCTAGTCTGTGCAAATGCTTTAGGTTACCTAGGGTTATAGGTTAAAAACACTGACACCATGACAAATTGCTGTAATTTGAAGAATAATCTGAAATCCTGCTGGGACACAAGTTAGTATGTGAGCCTAGTTGTTAATGATAATAAAAGCTGACACAGTAAAAATAAAATTGAAGACAGCAGACACCAAACACAAGCACCAACAACAACACAGGACTTTGAAGATGCAGTTAAGAGATTTGGTAAAATCACATGGACAAATAACAATGTTCTATTTCTAATATTGAAAAGTACCTCATTTGCTGAAATGTAACAAAGTGCTTTTGTCCTTTCTTGTTTTTCTAATTTTAATTTTTTTCAATTTAAAAATGTTACTGATGTTTGCAGAGTATAATTCCATAAATGATTTAGACTCTTCCATTTTCTGACCAGTTTAAATTCATGTGCAAGTAGATAAAAATCTGTATTTTTAATGTATTATACCCAAGATACCTTTGTCTGTGGCTTCCACATATCTCAAACCAGCTGGCAACATAAAATATAAACTGGCTAGTTATATGAACAGATGAACTGCTAATTACTTATTCTGTATTGAAATAAAAAGAACAATTTACAATATTAAATGGCATGTCTAGCCTGTAGTTTAAAATTATGCCTAAATAAAACACGCTTGATACACAATATTTTAAACACTAACACATGCTGTGCAGCAATTCAAGTCTAGCTGCATAAAATATTACTCCAGTTAGCTTCTTTTACATTTACAACTTTAAAAAAAATTGGATTATTTAGCTCTGCTACACCATTGCTTGTGTAATCAAGTTTCCTCTGCAAGGATCATAGAATATCAGGGTTGGAAAGGACCTCAGGAGGTCATCTAGTCCAACCCCCTGCTCAAAGCAGGACCAATCCCCAATTTTTGCCCCAGATCCCTAAATGGCCCCCTCAAGGATTTAACTCACAACCCTGGGTTTAGCAGGCCAATGCTCAAACCACTGAGCTATCCATAGGTATCATTAAAACATATCTTAATATGTTAAAAAAAAGCTCATACCATGTTGTATCATTTACAAATGTAATACTTCAGATCATTGCTCTCCGGTTTGCAGAGCCAAGAGGTAACCTCTTGTCATAACATATAGTTTCCAAAAAAATTGAGTTGCATAGTGCTAAAATTCACATAAATCCCAACACTAAAACAAGCAGTTAGAACTCTTAAATGTGGCTCTCTAATCTGAGGACATATACATGTCGTTTGTCCAATGAAAATAATGAATAATGGAAAAATGTGTACAACTGAAGAGTTAGGTAGCTCCAAAACTTCTAAGAACATTTGGATTTGCTCTACAAATGTTGGAAGGCTCATACTGATCCTTTTGGCTTTCGAACTTAGATGCTGTAGTAAGTTATAAAACATTCATACCATTAACATTGGCCTACATCCAAACCTTTCCCTGCTTAATCTCTAAAATAAACACTTAAAACTGAAGCTTGTGTTGTTGGAAAATGTTACGTCTTTATTTATAATTAACTACCAAATGCTACTGATGTCTTCCTTAACACAGCATATAATGTAAACTAATGAACTTGCCTTTAAACAGACTTTGCTATTATCTTCCAGCTGTTTCCAACGATGGAAGGTGTGCATAGGGGTCCGAGCTGAAAACGGACCTTGCTATCTTCATTCAGTGGATTTTAAAGGCAGCAGTATAAGTAAGTATCTGTGTACACGTTTCTGTACACATACTTACCTGCTATGAAATAATTTTATGATATGGTTCTCAGAGAAGATTTTAGCAGTTTTTATTGGAAAAAAATTATTGAAAAATAATAATATATGGGACAAAAATCTGCTAAATTTGCAGATAAGCTAATTATTAAAATGCACTAAGCTAATGATTAAAATGAAATATCATGCTTCTAGGCTTCAGCTGGTCGCCTGCAGGGGTCAGGAAGGATCCCCCACCCATGCACAATTAGTTAGAATTGGGGTACTCAAACTTCATTGTACCCATGACCCCAGGAGAGGGGACCGAAGCTGAGCCCATCCAAGTCCCACAAGCCTGGGCAGGGGGGCCCCACAGCCAAAGCGCTTCAGCCCCAGGCCGCCCAGAGCAGAAGCCCTTGGGCTTTGGCTTCGGCCCTGGGGCTTTGGCTTCGGCCCTGGGGCCCAGCAATTCTAAGTCAGCCCTGGTGACCCCATTAAAATGGGGTTGTGACCCACTTTGGGGTCCCGACCCACAGTTTAAGAACCACTGGGTTACATGTATATTCTTTTGTGTTGGGATAGGGGGAGGTCCTCGTCCCTCTGAAGCATCAAAGATTGTCCATAACTGGAGGCAGAACACGGGACATGGTATACTCTGAGTATTCTGAGGTGGTACAGAAAATCCTCTTTATAGATGCTTAGCTGGTGTGTCTTGTTCACATGCTTAGGGTTCTACTGATCACTAGATTTGGGACCAGAAATAGATTCTTCCCCTTGTCACTTTGGCTGGCACCGTGTGGGGGGGTGAAGGTTGCTTTCCTTTGCAGCATGGGGCTGTGTTCACCTATTGGGATCATCAGAGTATATCTCACCTAATCAGTTCCCTGCTATTGCAAATGCCTTGGGCATTACTGGGACCTTGGTCTACCCTGTTCTCTGCCTGTGGCACACAGATTAGTCTCATGAGGACTGAAATGCTTTAGTATAAGTCTTTGGGCTTAGTAATAGAGGTAGCTGCTGGGTGAAATTTAATGGCCTGTGATAGACAGGAGGTCAAGCTAGATGAAGCACTTAAAAGACAAGTACTAGTTGTATCACTGAAAGCCCTGGAAAACTCAGCAGCAAAAGTCAGCCTGAAAATTAATTGCGATAAAACCAAAATTCTTCTGGTTGGCAATTTGGGACATGCTGCGGGCTCTAACATCTTATTGGGCAATCACCCAGTACAGATTGTTGGTGATTTCACCTACCTCATCTCTGCTGTTGATACCATGGGTGGCACTGAAGAAAGAAATTTAATCCCACACTGCAGAAAAGTGTTGTCAGTAATGAAGCACCTCATCAAGAACCTCTTTCCCAAACCAAACACCCTGACGAAGAGAAAGACAAAGCTGAGGATATATAATGCTTCAGTGGGCAGTATTGTGACCTATGGGACTGAAACATTGCCCCTCATTGTCAAGACTGAAACAAAGTTGGACACCATTCATTTGTTGTATCTCAAAATCAAAACCATCAAATACTATGAATTCAAGTTGAATGAAGAGATCCATTTTTCTAAGTAAATAGGCCCTTCTCTCTCAAACCATCACCCAATACTCTCTCAGGTGATACAGTCATCGGCTCTGAATGCTATCAACTTCCCTGCAAAAATCATCTTTGACTTAGATCCAATGAAAGTAAAATGGAACAGATGTCTCCAAAGACTTAAAACATGATTGCTGGACGGCATCAGACACCTGTCTCTCACTGGCATTCTACCCCATAACCGGTTAGATTTGGCTCTGCACTGAATATCATGGAGGTGCATAATGCATTCAGTGACCTCTACGCAGTCCAAAAGACAATATGAGAACTAACCACACTAGATGATCTAATAGTCCGTTCCGACCTAAAACTCCATATAAACGGAGAATGGTTGCCCCTATCAAAAGAAGAGATCTACTACTGAGTTTCTGTGCCACTTATAATAGAAAATGGAAAGCAAATTCTAAAAGTTATACTACAGCCAAAGTGCTCAGAACTATTGGAAGGTCTGTGAAAGACAAGCCAACAGAAATCAACACGGACCTGCAAAATAATCCACTGCTTCAAGTACACAGGCTTCATATTGCCACCTAGGAAGAAAACAGGATTCATCTTGAATCCCTTCATAAGAACATACACACTCAGATCTAGCCTTTCTAGCTTTGAAATCTAGTTTAATATATTAGCAGTGAGTGAACATTATCAAGTTATCAAGAGGAAAAAAGTTGACATGAAGCATTTTTTTTTTTAAAAGCAGCCACATCAATTGAAGATAACCGTGAGTAATCAGGAGTGGTTGACTGTATTTGATTCAAAGATAATAAGCCACTTTTCAAAGGAGGCTTAATAAACAAACAGTGGAAATGTGAGAGTTCTGAAAAGGTCTCCTAGTAAGAAAGACTTGGAGGTTATTCCCTTTATAGAAAAAAAAAAAAAAGTCCAACACAAGAGGAAAACTTACATCTTGCGGACAACTTAATATATGTATTGAGCAGGTGTTTAGACATCCCACTAGCAATCTTTACAGTAGAACAGAAACAAGAGTAACCATGATTATGGCCTTTTCTGATTTCTGTACAGAGAGAATTTTACCAGAAGCAAAAAGTTAGACAACAATAAATATGAGAACTAAAAGTTATTTTTCTTTCCTGACCTGAGCACTACCATTCAAGGGAACTGCAGTGACTGTCCATTAGTTTCAGGCTGGTGTTTAGAAAGAATTCACAATCTATACGTCAGATTGTCTGACCATTATGTTGAATAGTACATTATTCTACATATAACTCCATTGACTTCAGTGATTCATTATTAACAAGGATGCAGAATCTAAATAAATAAAGATATAACATAAATGAAGACAAAGGGGGCAGGTAGGCACTTGTTTCTTCTGTGACTGATTGAACAGGACATTGAATCAATACTATTAACAACTGATCTATAAAATGCCTTTTGTAGGCTTCATACCTCTTCAAAAAAAACTACAAATCATATCCATGTAGGAATCAGTCCTTTCATCATCAAAATACAGACAACTCTGGGTGAGAAACAGCAACCATTTTAACAGCACCAGCAAAACTAAACATTTTAGAGAATGGCATTTTGAAGTGACAGAATAGTTAGGTAAATGGAATTAAATTAGCCATGTATTGAAATGTGGTCTAGGTCAGTGGCTTTCAACCTTTTTTTCATTTGCAGATCCCTAAAAAAAAAAATTAAATGTCAATGTGGATCCCTTTCGAAATCTTAGTCATAGTTTGCTGACCCCCCAGTGGTCTGCAGATCACAGGTTGGGAAAAAAACAACACTGGTCTAGGTAGACGTTCCCTGGTATTGTGAAATTTATTCATCACAGGGTCAGAACCTTGGTTTTCTCTCTCATTAAAATATATCTTTCTTTTGTTTAATCAATAAAATGAAATTAGAGAAAAATGTAGAAATTATGAGGATGCGTCAGGAAAAATAAACCCTCAATTAGCGGAGAGTCTTTAATACCAAAGCAAACAAACAAACAAACCACACACGCACACCTTGGTCTATGGGTTTAATGGGTATTGAACTTCTAATAAACTTTAATCAGGCTCCCAGGAAACGATATCTATATTTAAGATGCAACAGGATTAATATAGAAAACACCATATATTACTTAATACAGTAAAAAGCAATCAATGCTCCAGCTCTCTTTTTTATAGTGTAAGAAATAATCAGTACATGTAATTAGTACATTTAATGGATAAAGAAAATAGATGAGTTATTACTGTAGCTAAGACTCAATAGGGCACAATAATTGAAAAAAGAAATGGGAAATGTCACTCAGAAATCAATAGTAGCTGTACAAGTGGCAAAAATGAATACATGTTGAGGAAATAAACCAATATACTGAAGGGAAAGGGGTTTTCAGTATATCTGCTCAGAAATACAAACAGACTAATATACCATCACTTCAATGTTATTAAAGCAGTGGTACATAGGTGGGTGGTCACATCATCCCCTAAGAACCTCCTGTTGGCCTTAACCACATGGTCTTTTTGATCAGTAAACCAGTAATTTATGCTCACAAACATATAGTAAAAAAGGGTAAAGAAATGCTATGACTGACTGTGACAGGGTGGAGTAGGCCCTGAGGCCCCCCGCAGGAGGTCTTGTGGCCCTGCCACACCCCGCCCCAGAAAAGGGCAGTAGAGAGATCCTCCAAGCTGCTTCCCACATAGCCGCTCTAAACAACCAATCAGGGCCCAGCAGGTTAGTATAAGAAGAGCTGCAGGGCCACTGAGATCAGTTCCTGGGTAGAGCTGGAGGAGAGTAGATGGTGCTCCAGGCTGGCAACTGGGACTCTATGAGGACAAGGCCCTGAGGTAAGGGTGAAGAATGTGCGGGAGCCATGGGGAAGTGGCCCAGGGAATGCAGTTTATTTAAAGGGACATTGTGAATTGCTGCTATCTGGAGGGTTGGAGTAGAGGGGAGGTCCCTCCCTACCAGCCACAGGGAAGTGGCCTGGACATTGAAGCACCTCAGAGCGGGGAACTGAACTGCAGCAACCCAGCTGGAGAGTTGTGGCTGGAATGGCCCTAAGAGGGTAAAGGCTCTCACCAGGGAGGAAGCCCTGGGGCACTGTTCTATCCCAGAACAGGGACAACTTGTGGGAGACATTATAGGGGGCACTGAGACCCCAGTTGGACTTGTACCCTGAAAGGGGGTTGTGTTGCTTCTATCTCACAGACAGACTGTGTATGACTTGGCCGGAGGGCTGAATCAGCAAAGACCCACCACAAACAGGGAGGGAGAGAGAGAGAGTGTGTGAGTAAGTGCAGGCACTCACATTTGGCCAAGGGGCACTCGTGAGAGGCAAATCAAACCCCGTTACACGGACAAACCAATAAGCCAAAGAAGACCATATTTAAGCCTACAACCGCATTCTCAACACACACCATTTCCCCTCTTATTATAATATGTTTAGTATGGTGTGAAGGAACACACGATATTTGAGCATCTTAAATAAACACGCTGCACAACTGAAGACAGAGCTCTAAACTTCCTTTATTTATAAATATTAAAATTACTGTTTATCTCTAGTCCCAATTTAAACAAATGTAACAGAGCTGTGCAAATTCTTCAGCACACACATTTGCTTGTATGTTATTTCCATCCCCTATCCTTTATCTGTTTGTGTCTTTGAGCACTTGTCTTCTCTGCAACAGTAAGCCTGAGTTAAAGTACATGAGCTAGCCTAGCTTGAGTGAGAGCAACTACACTTCAGAGCAACACTAAAGTTACACAGAGTGATTTGATGAACAGCACAGAGTGACTGGATCAGCAAAGTGATTGGAAATAGCTACTGCATTAATAGCAACACTTGAGCTTCAACTCATTGCCCCAATGGGCCAGCTGGCCCGAGCTTAAAGCACCATTTAATTCGAGCTAGATATTTATGTGTGTGGGTGGAGGGGAGTTAGGGATAACATTTGTACTACAACTTGGGCTGACTGTGCTGTGAAGACATATCCTCACTAACCATTTACACTGTACACCACTGGTGGCAGCAAAAAGGGAATAGGTAGTTACCTGCTGCAATGAAAAGCAGGCTGCATCCACACTAAGGGATGTAGCTACACATCAGCGAAAGGCTCTGGCTCTAAGAGGGAGGCAGGGGCGAACAGCTCCAGCAGCTCCCTGCGGCAGGGGGCTCCACAGCAGGGAGCACCTATAGCCTTTCCTCCCTGCCAGAGAGTCTTTGCCAGTGGTGGGGAAAGGCTCTGGCAGCTCCCTGCATTGCGGGAAGGTTCTGCAGCGGGACACTACACTGCTAAAAATAGCAGTGTAGATAAGGGAGGCATTGCTTGGGCGTATATAGAGCCAAGTAGGGTACATAGCCACGCCTTTACTCATCTAACCAGTGCATCACCATCTACCCTGCTATTTACAGCTGGGCTAGGGGGCCATATAGTGTATGTATTCCTCACACCACCATGAGGAGGGTGCAGAGTAGATGTACTCTTAGATTATAAATCCTAAGGCAAGGGTGGGCAAACTTTTTGGCCTCTAGGCCACATCTGGGTAGGGAAATTGTATGGCGGGCCATGAATGCTCACGAAATTAACAATGGAAAATTAACGCTACTAAAACATCAGAGTCACCTAAGCCAACAAGTAGCAGGCACATGGGCTTGCACGTTCCAGGCTCTGATGGCACGTGAAGCGCGTCTGGGTTGCACAACTTGAGTAACATGCCCTCACGCCCATCAGGCGGGTCCTGAACATGCAGGAGCGCCACAGCGGGGCAAGCCCCCACCCCACTCTCTGACCGGAGCGCTGCAGCAGGGCATGGAGCTTGAGGGCCAGATTTAAAAGGTCTGAGTGGCCGGACGCAGCCCAGGGGCTGTAGTTTGTCCACTCCTGTCCTTAGGGATGGTCTCTTTTCAGCGTTTGTATGGTGTTGCAACATCTGTTCATCAACTGGCCTCTTCTACGACATAGCTGTATTATGACTACCAGTACCAAGTACAATGTCAGTTAAGTACACATTGAAAAGTTACTCTTCATCTGCAGCAAAAATTCTTGTTTTGCACACAGTGCACATGGATTAGAACAGTACAACATTCTGTTTTTAAAAAACAAATAACCTTTTTAGATGAAGGAAAACAAAGTTCAACATTTTCATACATAAGTGCAGTTAGAACACTTGCAGCTGATATCAGACCACTTATTTTAGTGGTTGACTTCACACATCTATATTTGAAAATTTTTGACAATCTCAAAAATCAGAGAACAGTAAACTAGTTTTTATATGTCTAGAACTACAATACTCAAATTATTTTTTAATTTTAAGAAATTGTCACCCAACTTACTCAAGAGATTTAACTTTTGTTACCAGACTAAAAGCTTAGATGTCAGGTGTCAGCCCAGAGCAACTCTCTGTAGTCACATTACCTTAAAAATGGAGCTTTATGAGCAGCACATAATCTATAGCCCTGATCCAGCAAAGACTTATGCAAAACCTGTCTTGGGGGCTGGCTCAAGTCTGTGGAATAAACTCCTGTAGGAGCTAAGGACCACCACAAAAATCACCACCTTCTGTTCTAAGTGCAAGCCTCATTTCCTTTACCATGCATTTTCTAATATAAACATATATTTGTAAAAAAAATCCTAAACAAAACACTGCCCTGCACTTCTCCTCATGGAGAGGAGATGATAGAACAAATACATGACAAATAATTGTCACATCGCTTAATGCACTAATGGAAGGTGCTCAGCTACTACAATGATAACCTGTGTAGAACAGAATAGGCATAGATTAGACCAACTATCAACTACTAGCAGTGGATGAAGATCACAAATATGCATTTGTTCCATGGATTTCTCCAGGTCTGCATCTCACGTACAGTTGGTAAATTAGTACTGGTGTACAGCTAAATTCAAAAATTCCAGGATCAGCTGGAATCACTTCATCTTGCAGGCTTTTGGTGGCACTCGCAACTTCCTCCTCCAAATGTTCACCTTCCTCTATGAGGTACACTAATTAGAAAGAAAGGTACATGACAGCCCTATTATTTGCACCAAAATAAAGTTGAAATAGCTGAGAATGCAAATGATTACATTCTAACATTAAACACTCCTATCTTAGGATTTCTAAAACTCTTGTGCTTTTCAAAGAGGAGGTGTGATTTTGAAATACATTTAGTAATACATATTCATGATAGAAAATTTAGACTCTGTGCCAACAGAGTCTGGCAAGCAAGAAGTTAACACCATATTCTTAATGTTTAGTTTTCTTGATGCCTGGATAGCAGGGGCATAAAGCTAGCTAATAATTGCAAGGATTTGTTCAACAGGAGCTCACAAAGGAAAGGCTATACCTAGAAAGTAGGTCCCAGATTCCCTAGTTACAGGAAGAGATACAAGCACACATAAGAGGACTGAGCCAACTCCAGTTGAAGTTAATGGAAAATACCTTATCTAATGGGAGTAGGATGAGGCCTCAGAGCTGTAAAACAATCATGTATCCTGTTCTCCCCTCTCAGCACTCTAGCTGCCAAATGGTCACTTCCTGCACAAAAACCCAACTAGGATATTTTCCCCTAAAAGTTAAACTGATTCCCCCACTCTTGAACTCATCCCCATCCCAGTTTATTTTCTCAGTTACTTCTCTTGCCTAACCAGTTCAGTGTTGCATTTCAAATGTTTACCTCTGAATGATATGTGAATTGACTATACTATAGCACCTCAAACTTACGAACACCAGAGTTACGAACTGACCAGTCAACCACATACTTCATTTGGAACTGGAAGTATGCAATCAGGCAACAGTGAAGACCTCCCCCCCCGCCCAAAAAAAACAAAACAAAACAAAAAAGCACACACCACACACAAATACAGTACAGTACTGTGTTAAATGTAAACTACTAAAAGAATAAGGGGAAAGCAATTTCAAAGCTGTATTGTCACTGTTCAGTTATCAACTTTTGAAAGAACAACCGTAACATTTTGTTCAGAGTTACAAACATTTCAGAGTTATGAACAACTTCCATTCCAGAGGTGTTCATAACTCTGAGGTTCTACTGTGTTTTGTAAACTCATGAAAATATTTTAAATGTCATTTACATCAGCATTAGGGATCTTGGGGCAATGCTTATAATACAACAGATGACCTATAATAGACACATATCAAAGATCTGTTGCTTGAAAACAAGTAAAAGGAAAATATAGATATCTCAAGGAGTACAAAATTAATTATACATGAAGAGAAGGGGAATTTATGTCCCTGAAATAGATTTCACTCTAGTAAGTACTCTCAGCATCTTAATTGGTTGTGCTATTTCTATATACCCAAATCATAGAGCAAAATTATTGGGCAATTGATCTTTTCAGGCATGTCAGCCTAGCCTTAATAAGAATCATTATTCTGATCCAGCAGAAAAACATGAGTGCATTTTGGGTAATTGCATTTTAATACTTACAAATTAAAAATAACCAATGACAAACCTCTTCTTCCAGCAGAAAAATTAACATTTATTATTTGTCAGACATTGCAAAGCAAAATCCTAATCAGTTTCTGATAACATCTAGCACATTCAAACATTTGAAATGTAATCTTGCAAAATGATCAGCTTCAAGCTGCTAAAACCAAGGACTCAAGTACTGCTCATTGAAAACCTGTTGAGTTACAGTAAGCTTTATTTTGAAATAAAGAAAAAAAATTAAAAACACATAGAATTAAAGCAAGTACAAAATTTAACTTAAATACAGAGAATCTGGGATTGGATAGCTCGGGAAATTGGTAATGTGAAATGAGGACATTCTCCGGGAGATTGTAGTCTGACTTCATCCCAAATCAATAGTAAGCGAAAGCTGTTTGGTAACCTAAGTGAAACGAATTTGTAGTCTCAACCCAATTATTTGTTTAACTGATTTTCAGATCCCGCAAACATCACAACAGCCAGTTCCCCTCGTAGCAGTAACAGCAGAAAGGCCAAAGACTGAATGAGCATGAAGATTGAAAATTTATAAATGACCTAGAAAAAGGTGTGAACTGTGAGGTGGCAAAGTCTGTGGATGATATTAAATTGCTTAAGATAGTTAAATCCAGAGCTCACTGCAGAGAGTTACAAAGGGATCTCACAAAACTGGGTGACTGGGCAACAAAATGGCAGATGAAATTCAAAGTTGATAAATGCTAAGTAATGCACATTGGAAAACCACCTCAACTGTATATGCAATACGATTAGCTGTTACCACTAAGTTACAACTAAATTAGCTGTTACCACTAAAGGAGATTTTGAAGTCATTGCGGATAGTTCTTGGGAAACATCTGTTCAATGTGCAGCAGCAGTGAAAAAAGTTACAAATTAGGAACCATTAGGAAAGGAATAGATAATAAGACAGAAAATATCATAATGCCACTATATAAATCCATGCTACACCCGTACCTTGAATACTGTGTGAGTTCTAGTCACCCTATATAAAAAAAAGTTAGAATTGGAAAAAGTACAGAAAAGGGCAAACAAAAAATTATAGGTACGGAACAGCATCCATACGATGAGAGCTTAAAAAGACTGGGAATGTTCACCTTACAAAAGGGACAACTAAGGGGGAAATATGATAAAAGCTTATAAAATCATGAATGGTGTGGAGAAAGTGAATGGGGAAGTATTATTTTCCCCTTCACATGAGACAAGGACAATTAAATTAATAGGCAGCAAGTTTAAACAAACAAAAGGAAGTACTTCTTCACACAACACACAGTCAACCTCGGGAACTCATTGCCAGGAGATGTTAAGAAGAGCAAAAATATAACTGGGTGCAAAAAAAGAATTAGATAAGTTCATGGAGGATAGGTCCATCAATGGCTATTAGCCAAGATGATCAGAGACACCATCTCTGGCTCTGGGTGTCCCTAAACCTCTGACTGCCAAAGCCCAAGCTCTGGGTGTCCCTAAACCTCTGACTGCCAAAAACAGGGACTGGATGACAGGGGAAGGATATTTGCTCTGTTCTGTTCATTCTCACGGAAGCATCTGTCACTGGCACCAGCCACTGTCAGAAGACAGGAAACGGGGCTAGAAAGACCCTTGGTCTGATCCAGTATGGCCATTCTTATGTTGACTTGTATGTCCATCATTTATGCAATTGTTTTGTGGTTTTCTAAAATTCAAAATTGAATATTTTGAACACAGAATAATGATTATCTGCTATATGTTCATATTTTTTGCTTTCAAAAAGAATGGTCAAAATGAAATGGTTGTATTAGATTTTTTTTGTTTTGTTTTTATTTAACCAAATGAATACTCCTTATTTCTGAGAGAGAACCATCCAAGCAGAGACTGCTTGAAAAAGCAGAAAGATTAACTACTAAAGTAAAGACACTGCTGCTGCTGTCAGTAATAATCCCACCCAAGTTAACATACAAGTCTGGTGCAAATAAAAACAAAATACATTTGTTCCAAAGATTGCTGTTCGCTTAAAACTCTCCATTCCAAGACCTTACCAGGCCTCTGTGCCAAATAAGGCTATTTGGTGCTTCTTATGAAGACCAAGAACATAGGCCCTTACATTCTCAAAATCATTCATACAATTTTTAAAAGTATGCCTGTTTAAATCCCTACTTGTATTCAGTAATTTCTTTGGAGTTGGAGGAAGGAAGATTCCCCGACAACTGCAATTTAATGTGTGGCTAGGACTTCGTAAAACAGTAACATTAGATGAGATAAAGTATATTCAAGATATCACTGCCACATTCTTCAAAGCATCCAGCCTATCATTGGTATCTAGATAGGGTTGCCAGGCATCCGGTTGAAAAGGGACCCTGGGGACTCCAGTCAGCACAGCTGACCAAGCCGTTAAAAGTCCAGTTGGTCGCCCACAGCAGGACAGGCACGGTGCCTGCCTGGCTCCGTGCAACTCCCAGAAAGCTGCCGACATCTCCCTCTGCCTCTTAGCCATATGGGTGGCCACAGAACCATGGCCAATGGGAGCTGCGGGGGCGGCACCTGCCTGTGGGGGCAGTGCGCAGAGCTGCCTGGCCGCACCTCCACCTAGGAGACAGAGGGATATGCCGGCAGCTTCCTGGGAGCCACCTAAGGTAAGCGCCTCCCAGAGCCCACACCCCAAACCCCTCCCACGCCCCAACCCCTTGCCTCAGCCCAGAGCCACCTCCTACACCCCAAACTCCGCCCCAGAGCCTGCACCCCCAGCCCAGAGCCTGCACCTCCTCCCACACCCTAACCCCCTGCCCCAGGCCTGAGCCCCCTTCTGCACTCTGAACCCCCTGCCCCAGCCTGGTGAAACTGAGCGAGTGAGCAAGGGTGGGGGAGAGCGAGCGACAGAGGGAGGGGGGATGGAGTCAGGGGTGAAAGGGAGCCAGTATAGGCCAGTACGGCGTACCGGTAAGAACCAGCACCAGCCCATGCCCAGCCCACATTAAAGTGTTGCCCCTTTTGCCTCCCCTGCTGGTAGGGTCCATACCGGCAGGGCCACCGACGGACTGGGGAGAGGGCAGCAATGTTAAAGTGCTGCCACGGCAGTACTTTAAGGGCAACCCTTTGACGTCACTGCCCCTTCCCCCCGTTGGCGGCCCTGCTGGTAAGGTCCATACTGGCAGGGCCGCTGACAGGGGAGGCAAAAGGGGCAGAGACATTAAAGCGCCGCCAATGGCGTTTGGGGGGGGGGGGCACTCAGCAACGTTTTCTCACCTCCGGAGGCCTACATGCACAAAGCCCAGACAATCTGGCACAGTTGTCACTGACTGCTAAAGAGATACAAACCTGGGATTGCATGGGCTGAGACTAAGAGGCCTTGATAGAGCTAGACAGTTTTGTACAGTGGTCTCTGTGCATTACACATGATTTTAATGCGCCCTACTGTCTGATTTTTATG
The DNA here is from genome assembly GCF_965140285.1 of Lepidochelys kempii. Taxonomy (NCBI): domain Eukaryota; kingdom Metazoa; phylum Chordata; order Testudines; family Cheloniidae; genus Lepidochelys; species Lepidochelys kempii. The sequence continues at coordinate 117,348,100 of NC_136383.1, forward strand.
AATACTAAAGTTCAAAAAAGTTAAAGTGAAAGGGCCAAATTACATCCTTGAATATGCAACTACAATTTCTATTGAAAGTCAGTGGGAGATACTCAGATGTATCCAAAGGATAAAGGGCTATGTAACAAAGACTGAGGGCATTCAGATTTAGGATTTTGTTTTAACTCACTATACAGAAATGGGTTAGTCAGAACATTTTCATCAAAATCCAAAGTTTGGAGTTGTTCAGAACTAGGCCTTTGTTTTGTACCTCTGTCTAAACAGTACAAAGAAGTTATTACATGAGCCATATTAGAGCTGACTAATTTTAAGCAATTCTGCAGTTTCTCAAGGGATAGATGGCCATATAGTACTACTAGATCTAGGAGCAGTAAACAGTTCACCTATAAAGAGCGCAATAGCTGACTGGTGGAAACTAGGCATAACACCCAAAGTGTGCATCAGAGAGATAAACCAAATCTGCCTAGGGCTACATCGAGTCATTATGGTATTATCTCCTCAGCATCTCCCTCATGTAACCTCACCTAAAGTAACTGTATGCAGTTCTTATCCTCACCGCTTAGGAAAGATACAGTAGAACCTCAGAGTTACGAACACCTAGGGAATGAAGGCTGTTTGTAATTCTGAACAAAAACATTATGGTTGTTCTTTCAAAAGTTTACAACTGAACATTGACTTAATACAGCTTTGAAACTTTACTATGCAAAAGAAAAATGCTGCTTTTAACCATCTTAATTTAAATGAAACAAGCAAAACCGTTTCCCTACCATGTCAAAAACATTTTTAAAACTTCTCCTTTATTTTTTTAGTAGTTTATGTTTAACACAGTACTGTACTGTATTTGTGTGTGTGTGTGCTGCTGCCTGATTGCGTACTTCCGGTTCCAAATGAGATGTGTGGTTGACCGGTCAGTTTGTAACTCTGATGCTCTTAATTCTGAGGTTCTATGGTATAGAGAAACTAGATAACACAAAGGAGAATGATACAAAGTGAGGAAACTAAGACATATGAGGAAAAACTGAACATGCAGACTAATGTAGTTAAAAAAAGAGATGAACACACTCTAGTTACCCACATTTTAACATAAATGAAGAAAGGAAATAACCTGAGTCTCAGAAGATGAAAGTAAAAGGACAAGCCGCCAAGGAAGGCAAAGTTAAGCTATGAAGAAAAGTTCTTAAGTGATTGAAGGAGACAGTCAAGATGCTGTACATGCAACATTTTAATAGTCAGTGTATATTTATAATGCAAGAATAAGGATTGGTTTAACTCATGCACATCTGTTACTGTCTTAAGCATATTAGGTAAAAATATGCCCATATCTAAAATTGTTAAGTAATATGCATACACAGTTCAAATAAATCCTTCTGACATTACATGCTTTCTCATCTAGTAGCACCCAAACTTTGGCTAGATAATGGACACAATGGTAATTTTCCGGGAGCCATAAAGGAAACGATATCTCCCATCACCTGGCCATTTGCATGAAGATGGATCATCATGCTGGGACCTCCCTGCAACTTCTTTCAAACCACTCTGACATATTAAAGATGAGGGTGACCCTTGTACCCAACTGAACTCTCTGTGCGGCATTTATCCTGCAGGCTACACTTTAGCTCTGCTGCAGCAAGTCAAGATTCTCGCATAGAAATGTAAAACATCAAAATGTGACCTAAGGCACCTCTAGTATCAAACAATCATTCTACAATGCTCAAATGTTGACCTTTGTGACTCCAAGCAATGCTGACTACCCAGTGACAGGTCAGAAAATATGATCTGACAGACTTGACCAAAAAAATGCAACAAATAACCTCTCATTTTATGACTTGTCCTATACCCCAGCTATAAACATCTCCTCTGGGTGCTTTGAAAAGCTCTGATTTAACAGGCATTTCAGGACATCCAGAAAGAGATGCAGCTGTGTTTTATTTCCCATAATTCCATATCAAATAGGGAAACAGTGGCAGTTTGACCATTTGGAGCCTTACTTTACAATTACTTCCTATAGAAAAACAGCTATTGTCTTGTCAGCAAGTACTGACACGAAAAGCCTGATGCTGCTCCCACGGATGTCTGTGGAAGTTTTACTATAGCCTTCACTGGACAAAGGATTGGGCCCCATATACTAGAAAGTAATTTTGAAAGAACTTTACCTTTTACCAAAATAACTGTGTGTATTACCATTTTTTCAAAGTGTTCATTATCATAAGCTGATTACAACTGATTACAGTAGAGCCTTGCTATACTCTCACTAATGAGTAGGAAATCTATGGAAAATGACAGTTCTGTAAATTTGCAAGCAAGTGAACAAACACTGAAAAGGCAAGGCATATTTAACAAGTTTAGTTTAAATTATTTATACCACTTCATTAAGTATTAGTAAATGTACTAGAATGTATTCTGTAAAAATAATGAAGTCCCAAGAATCCGAGACCCCAGTCCTATATTTGCTGAAAATAAAAATCTTCCTGTTCCTCAGGAGAGATTTGAGAGGTAGGGCATCCGCTAACTAGCAGGATTCTATTTTATAGTAAAATCAAAAGAGATTAAATTTCCAAGGTGTTTATCTCATTTCAACTCCTTGACTCGTTCAACCAGAAATGGACCCAAGCCACGATTTTTTTTAATTAATGCCTTATTTTTATGTACTGTTGCTATAAGTTTATAACCTCTAACTGAGGTCCCCAAACTGTGCAGTTTAGGAGGGGTGCGGCTGGGGTCCTGGTCAGCCCCCACAGCGCCACCCAGCTCCGCTCCTGGCCTCTCACCGAGGGCCCTGGCTGCTGGCTCCTCCCACAGCTGTGGCCTCAGTCTCTGACCCCTTATTCTTGTCCATGGTCCTGGCGGGATGGGGGGGGGCATGCGGTAAAAAGTTTGGGGACCACTGCTTTAACGATAACCTGCTACAAGACTGAGAGCACAGGTGAAACAAACAAGTCTTCCTACTTTCAGTTCTGGTGCCAGAACAAGGTCCAAGGAAGCCCACAGCTGCAACTGCAGGGAAATTCCTGCTCAGCCTTGAGCTGGACCATGCTTAGTGCTGGTGAAATCTTCGGGGAATCTAGCTGCAGAGCTCTAGCACGTCTCTACTGAGCATGTGCAATCTGCATTTTCACAAAGGCTTATCATCACATGGCCAAAGCTGGATAGATTTTCATGGGGATGGCAAAAGGCACACCCTTGACACAAAGGTCATCACCCTGCTAAATTTAAAGTTCCTGCTCCAAAGCATGGGGTGTGCTCTTCTCAAAGGAAAGGTCACTAGAAGTTTTTTTTTAACATGAGCAAAACAAGGTATTTTCCCCTGGCCTCATTCTCATAAATGCCTGGAATTTCCCCTTCTCCGGCCCCGAAGTCAACCTGAGGCAAACACTTGGCATGTAAAATTTCAGCCTGAAGGGTTAATGTTTGGCAAAGATGCATACAACTGAAAACAAGGTCTTACAGCATCAGGCAAGCTTAACAATAGGCAATTCTATATTAAATACTGCAATACTTGTATCAAGGTCAACAAGCAAAATTCAAACTCAGCATCTGTTTTGGAAACTGATTGGGATGATAGACTTTAGGACGCTGTAGGGAGCTGCAAAGCTATTAAGTTGACTCATTCTAGAATCAAACCTCACTAATGTAGCTCTAACTCAGGAAGAAATAAAATCTTCTAATTTCTGGAAGCTAAAACTGAAACACCGATACAAAAAAGTTTTCATCTAGATTTTCTAATTAGCTACAATTGACAGAACTAAAAGTTATTCAAATAAACAGAAATGAAACAAATCCCAGAATATCCTGCACACAATTATATGCATTGATGATGATTGATGAACACAATTACTGTATAGGCCAAATCCTGCCTCATTCATAACAACCCAGGAAGGGGGTGAAATGAAGTATACGATTCAGTTTTCACCTCATTAAGTTGTATTTTCATGTCCAGAGAAAGGTTTAGGTGATCTAACCATCCAACTCCATGGATGTCCTAAATTCCACCAGGAAATCTGCACCTCTTAGGCCATCTGCACAAAAGCAGGGTATTTGCTTGGAGAAAGTATGTATCCCTGCTATCCCACTGGCTTTCCCTCTCCACTGGCAGCACCTATGGAAGTCCTATCCAAGCCTACTCTCCACCCACCCATCCCCACACTGGCAGTAGATTTTATTGCACCAATACTCTTAGTATCAGGAATTTCTGCCAGTGCACAGAGAAGCTGTTGCCCTGTTGAGGCAGACAAACTCCTATGCGTTTGGTGGAAGTGGGGCAAAGGCTGCAGATAATTCTGGCCAGCACATAACATGCATTTCTTCTCCCCTGTACCTAAAACCAGAGGGCGTGATTTGGCTATACCATTCTATAAGTGCACTAAGTCATCCACAAAGGTCAAAGATCAAGGACGGTGTGAATCCGTTGCTCAATGGAGAAGGTGAGCTGGTAATGGAAGAGGATAGTAAGGCAGAGCTTCGCTACTTTGCTTCAGTCTTCTCCCAGAAAACATGTGATCGGCTAACTAGCAAAGTTACCATAGACAATACAGAGGAAGGGATTCAGATTGTGATAAGTAAAGAACACATTAGAGATCTTCTGACCAATTTGAATTAATTCAGATCAGTGGGGCCTGATGCTATTCACCAGGGGTACCAAAGGAATTAGCTGAAGAAATCTCAGAGCTACTGGCAATATTATTTACAAACTCATGATGACAGGAGAGGTAATAGTGCCCATCTTTTAAAAGGGGGGAAAGGAGGAGGCAGGAAACTATATACCAATCAGCCTAACTTTGATACCTGGGAAGCTACTAGAGCAGAGGTGGACAAACTTTTTTGCCTGAGGGCCACATCTGGTTATGGAAATTGTATGGCAGTACCAGTGTTCTCTGACACTTTTGTATTTTTAGGTCTGATTTTATAAGCAAGTAGTTTTTAAGTGAGGTGAAACTTGGGGGTGCACAAGAAAAATCAGACTCCTGAAAGGAGTACAGTAGTCTAGAAAGGTTGAGAGCCACTGGTCTAAATAACACTTAGTCCTGCCATGAGTGCAGAGGACTGGACAACCTCTCAAGATCCCTTCCAATCCCACGATTCTATAAAATACCCAGACATCAGCAAGGCTTTTGACAGTCCCACATGACATTCTGATAAGTAAGCTGGAGAAATGTGGGCTTGACACAACTACCATTAAGTGGATACGTAACTGGTTAAACAGCCACAAACAAAAAGAGTAACTTAATGGAATGTCGTCAGATTGGAAGGAGATCTCAAGTGGGGTTCCACAGGGATCTGTTCTGGGTCCAACATTGTTCAACATCTTTATTAACGACCTGGATGTAGATGTAGAAAGCACACTGATCAAGCTGGCAGATGACACAAACCTGGGGTGGGGCGGTGCCAATACTTTAGAGGATGGAGCTAACATTCAGGTGGATCTTGAGAAATTGAAGAACTGGGCTATAGACAACAAAATGGAATTCAACAAAGACAAAAATGTCAGGTGCTACACTTAGGGAAGAAAAACCAAATGCACAAATGCAGAATGGGAGGAAACTGGCTTTGCAGTAGCACTACTAAGAAGGATCTGAGAGCTGGGATGGATCACAGACTCAACATGAGTCAGCAATGCGATGCTATTGCAAGAAAAAGCAAAAGCAATTTTAGATTGCTTTAACAGAGGCATAGCATGCAAGTCACAGGAGGAGAGAGTACCGCTCTACTCGGCACTGGTTAGGCCTCAGCTGGAGTCATGTGTCCAATTTTGGCCATAAGTGTACAAAAAGGATGTAGAGAAACTGGAAAGGATAAAGAGGTGAGTGACAAATATGATCAAAGGGATGAAATGCATGCCACATGAGCAAACACTAAAGGAACTGAGTATGTTTAGTTTGGAAAAGAGGAGATTAAGGGGGATATCATAGAGGTCTTCAGATACTTGAAAGGCTGTCATAAAAAAGAAAGATGGAGAAAAGTTGTTCTCTTTTGCCACAAAGGGCTGTACAAGAGGCAATGGGTTCAAAAACTACAGCATAGCAGATTTAGCTTAAATCTCAGGAAAAACTTCCTAATTGTAAGAATAGTAGGACAATGTAATGGACTATCTTGAGAAGTTGTGGAAGCTTCTTCCTTGGAGGTTTTCAAAAGGAGGCTGGATAGCCATCATTCTTGGATGGTATAGACAACAAATCCTGCATCTTGGCAGGGGGTTAGACTAGATGACCCTTGCGGTCCCTTCTAACCTATAATTTGTAATTAAATACTTATGTGAACTTAGTGCTTTATATGAAAGCCTTGAACATTAAAGTAATCTGCTTTTTCAGAGATGGCTCAATTTTGCAGTGGTTGCAGGAAAAAAATTCCCTATCAGCCAGAAATAGTACAGCACAGGCAGGAGAAGTTTCCTACAACAGCCTGCCAGTGTACCTCAACCCTGTCTGGGAAGGTGAGCACTTAAGGATCCAAGTGGAAGGCATTTCCATAGTCAGTCGTCTTTGGACTCTGCTAAGACTACTAACAACAAAGCCAACTGTGGTGGGAGTGGTTTAGTGGTGTGAAAACAGTCCGCTAGAAACTAGTCTAAGATCAAACTCATTTCATGCAGGCCACCAAAGCCATCAGATAGGAAAACCTTCACCACTCACCTTTACTTTTACAATGCTGACTGCTCATTTAAAAAAAAAAAAATTATTGGTGGGATATTGTTGTACTGAGACATTTTTTTAAAATAAACTCTGAAGTATATGCCCCAATCCAATAGTGAATCATGACTATTCACCCCAATACAAGCTACAGATATCATAAGAACTATGTGAGCAGGCTGGAATGCATAAATCTTTATTTTTCCTGAAGGGTCTGTAATAGACCAATTTAAAGCCTCTGGATTGGAAGGCTTAAAGTAAATCCCACTATAAAGGTATATTCCACCTGGCTGAGTTCTGGAAAACCAGTGAAAAAAATTTTTTTTTCTGTGCCAAATGGCGTATATGAAATACTTACACGGCTAACATAGCAAGTTCCACCTCTTCACCTACTGCATTGACAGCAAAACCTGCCTTCACCAACCATTAAAGGGACTGGTAAACTTGGTCATCTGTTAATCAACCTTCTAATAGGCACAGAGCAGCAACATACCCTATATGTTTAGTGTTACTTTTGGGTTCCTAAGGCATTAGCATGGCTGTCTATCAGAGTTTAAGATCCTATGTGGAGCTGCAGAGCTGTTTAGCTCCTTTACCCAGATGGCCAGACCAAATGGGTCTCATTGGCTCCAACTGAGGAGCAGAAAAAAAGTGAGTCTCTGAGCCAGAAGATTTCTAGAGAAAGAGTCAGGAGAAACCCAAGAGAGAGAGAGAGACAGGCTAAGGTTTATGGTTTTCGAGTACAGACCTGCTTTAGGGCTGTGTTAGATCAGTTAAGAAAAAAAGACAATGTACTGGAATGCTAAACTGTATTATACTGTTCAGCCATTGGTGGCATTATGTGTCATACATTATTTAAAAGTTCATAACAGCCATACCTTGCAGAGCATTCAAGAATCTTACGATGAACACAGCTCGTGTGTATAAGCAAGCTCTATAGTCAGTCCATATCTGGAACAGAAGCGTGACATGGTGTCAGGAGTAAACTAAGAACAGAAACAGAAGGAAAACTGCAACAAAGCTTGTGGACTGAAGGAACAAAACAAAAGTTACAAGATCTCATCAACATGCTACTCTTCAGTGCCCCAGAAAACTTCAGCATTGACAAACCTTCAGAACAAATGGAAACAATATTTTGCAAGATTTCAAATTGCAAACAAACTCCACAAAACCTGGAGATATACAGATAGCTTCTTTAATATATGCTATGGGGAAATCAGCCAGAGTATATCTTCAAATCTTTTGACTTGACTGAAGACCGTCATAAAGATTACTATGAAAGGGTTCTGGATACGTTTGATACATACTCAGAGAAATGTGATTTATAATATTTTCACCAGAGAATTCAAGAACCAGGGGCAATATTGAATATTTTAAATTCGCTCTGTGTACATTGGCTGTAAACGGCCATTTAGGAAATGCAAACTATGAAAACATCAGATGCACACTGCTTATTGGGTTCACAGATAAAACCCTGTCACAGCTGCTGCACCTGAGGAGCTATTCAAAAAACAAGGCAGTCTGAGCTGATGAGACAGCAACACCAGCAGCAAGTTGCCAAGCTTGAAAGACAAGACACTACCTGAGCAGTTGTTAACAGATGCAGCATGAGCGCTAAAAGTCATTACATTGAACCCGAGGCCAAAAAAAAAAAAAAGCAGCGAGAGAGAGAAGGACAAATTCCAGCCTACATGCATAAGGGTATGGAAAAAAAAGTCATATCCCAAGATAGGATACACATCCAGCCAGAAGCAAACAGTGTAATAAATGCATGAAATATGGACTTTGGCAGCTGTTTGCCACTCCAAAGCAGTCAGGGAATTGATTCATATTACAGACAGACAATCCAGAGGCATTGTTTCCGGGATCTATCACTTTCAATAATACAGAGCCTGCCTGGAGAGTGAAACTGAATATTCATGGTAAGACTATTGGCTTTCAACATGACTCAGGAGCTGATGTCAGAGTCATTTTAGAGGGGACTTACAATCAGGTCCGGCCTTAGGGAAAATGGCACCCTGGGCAAACTTGTATTTTGGTACCCTTTGAGTCCGAGAACAGCAGCCTGGGGTGCAGGGCTCAAGGACCAGCTCCTGGCGTTGGAGCCTGGCTGAGCAGCACAGGGAAGAGTTTCTGAGCCCATGGGCTCCTCCGCACATATACTCCTGACCACCGAGCAGAAGGAGAGTGGGTGGGCAGCTACCTCCCATGCCTGCAGGAAGGGGGGTACTCAAGGACTAGCCCGCTGGCTCCTTAGGGGCAAGCCCTGCTGCCTTCACTTCCCCGCCAGGCTAGCAGCTCCAGGTGGCATCCCCCACTCCCTGCCCAGGGGCTCCAGCTCCGGGCTCGCCTGCACGCAGTGGCTTGGCAGTTCATAACCCCAGCACCTCTGGGCTCCTGACCAGCAGCCACCACTCTATGGCCACCCACCTCTGAAAGCAGCGCCAGAAGTAAGGGTGGCAATACACCATTCCATGCAACCCTTACTTCGGTGCTGCTGATGGCAGGGGCACTGCCTTCAGAGCTGGGTGCCTGGCAAGCAGCCACTGCTCTCCAGCTTGAGCCCCATTACAAATTAAGCACTTCCCGCATTCACTTCCATTCCGGCAGCCCCAGCCCACCAGCTTGTGGCACTCAGATCGCGCCCCCCTGACCACAGTGCCTGGGCAGTCCCCCACACTACTCACCCCTAGGGCCGGCACTGCTTACGATCACCTTTAAGCCCTCCCAAAGCTGAAGTCATCTGACATAGCTCTGACAAACCCTGGAGGTATTCTGAACTGCCTGGGCCAGTTCATCACAGAAACAACTTACAAAGACAAAACCTATGCATTCAGACTGTAAGTGATCCAAGGACCACAGATCAACAGCCTTTTCAGCTGCAGTGTGTCAGCCATGATGGGCCGAGTGAGAAAAGGTGGAAGAAGTCAATGGAATATTTGGGGATACTGGACTTTTGAAAGGAGATCCAGGACAAGTAACCTTAAGAGACAATACTGAATCATATATAGTGTCCATGCACCTCACAGGATTCCTATCCCATTATTTCATAAAGTAGACACTGAATTAAAGTGAATGGAGTGGAATGGCATAATCAAAAAAAGCTCTGAGCCAACAGCATGGTGTGCCCCAGTAGTACCAGTTATAAAGAAAAATGGAAAAATACAAATCTGTGTGGATCTTAAAAGACTGAATGAGGCAGTTGTGAGAGAAACATATATCCTCCCAACACTGCATGACTTCCTCCCCAAAGTGAAAGGAGCTACATATTCTCCAAGCTGGATGCCTTGAGTGGATTCTGGCAAATTCCTTTTGCCAAAAGGAGGTGCTAACATGACTACATTTATCACATGCTTTGGGAGATTTTGCTTTTGTAAATTACCTTTTGGGATTTCCAATGCACCTAAAATTATCCAAAGAAAGATGGCAGAATTGTTAAACACAAATGGAGGTGTAGTTTTCATGGATGATATTCTGATATATGGATCTTTGATGGAAGAACACAACAAAACCCTCAAAGTCCTAAGCCTTATCAGTTAGTCTGGAGCTAAATGAGGAAAAATGCATTTTCTGCCTACCTCAAAACAAATTTGTGTGACATGATGTTGCAGTGCACAAACAATTAACTGAGTCAAATGGACCCACGATTAAAGGCAACTGCATCATAATTCCAAATGAAATGAGAGAAGAAATCCTAAACCTCATCCATGAAGGACATCAAGGATTAACTAAATGCTACGAATGGGCCAACCAGCCAGTGTGTTGGTTGGGCACCAGCAAAGACAAAAATGTAGTCCAGCACAACTCCTGATGGGAAAACAACTCAGATTCTTTTCCAAAGTTGGAACAATAGTTGTATCTCTAAAGTGGCCAGACCTGAGGAGAGTAGTAAAATCATATAGAAAGGCTTTAAGACCTTACAAAAACACTCTTACAGCAGATGTCACACAGAGAACTGCCAGCTCTAGAACCTGGTGACTGTGCTCATGTCAAAATGGATGGAGAAAAATGGACAACTCCAGCTGTCATAAAGAAAAGGAATTCAGTACCCAGATCATAGATCGAGACTAACAGTGGAGAGTTCAGCAGAAACCATCAACATCTGCAGTTTGTTCTTCAGAAAAAACAAACAGATGGTAGATGAAGAACAAGGTGGTGACTAAGGATTCCATACCAACCACAGCTAGTCATTGGAACTAACAGACCACCAGATGACCAAGTTGTTATACACTCGGGTCATGTAATTAGAAAGCCAGCATGATTCAGAGACACTTAATAGACTGATACATAATGAACTTCAAAAACTGTGTGATAGTGAAAATATTGTAAATGGTAGGAATGTAAAACTTAAAGGGGGAGATGTAGTGGAATGTATACTGTATTATACCATTCGGCCACTAGGAGGCACTGTGTTAAAATACCTTATTTAAACTTACAACATCCATAGTTGGCAGATCATTAAAGGATCTTATGATGAACACATCTGATGTGTATAAGCAAGTTTGGCAGCCAGTTCATATCTGATACAGGAACATGACAGGCAAACTCTAGGAAGGGGCTGAATTTTATCTGTAACCTAGTGGCTGTGCACAATATGAGAGCAGAGCGGGGATCTCTCCCATTTACAAGGAGATTTGGGGAAAGGCCACTCGGATTAAGCAGTCTTCCTTCAGTATACTGTATCCATAAAAAGTAAATATGAGATGTAAATGCACACAACTCTGGAAATTAAAATTTATGGTTCTCCCAGCAACGGTACCTCACACCCTGGTGCACATGAAACATTTTGTATTACTGTGTTGGATATGAGCTTTTATGCTTTCACAGGTGACAGAAATGTAGCTGAATTATGGTTGCTGCGGGAACCAAATCTTTGAATTTTTTACTTTTGTGTTAAGATCTCAACTGAAATGTCACATGAATATAGGTGTGTGTGTGTGTGTGTGTGTTCGCGCTTGCAGCTCTTCTTTATGAAAAAATAAGGAAAAGAAAGACTTGGCATGTTTCTGGCTATAAGCAGTTATTTAACTATGTAGCCCTTGAATTAAAACTGTGGCTTTCAGAATACAGGGCTCCAAATACTCTCTTCTACGCACACAAGCAAGAGAAGAATCAAGGACCTGTATAACCTGTGCTCTGAAAGAGTCCAGGGTCCCCTAGAAATTACAGCAGGAGATTATATATTCAAAAACTATATCAGGCATACGTGCATACAGCAAAAGTAAGATTACATGGACAACCTTAAACTTTGGCACCTCCTGACTTTTGAGTGTTCAGCTTTGTAACCTCAGCGTTCTATTCCCAATTGTTCTTTAGTGTTCTGTATGTGAGGGCATGTTTATGTGTTACACACACTCTTTAGTAATCCTTATTTATATGTATCATAGTACAGCCAAAGGGCCCCAGTCAGTCTCAGGATTCTGCACTATATGAACACCTAGGAAGACATACCCCAATGACTACAGAAAACAGAAATCTTCAATATAAATGAAGGTTACGGGATAATCTGGAGCCTCATCTAAGTAAGAGGGGGCTCATGCTTTTACTGGGGATCTTCTCTGGTGGGAGGCGGCCTTCCTCATGGTGGACTCAAGGACCAAAGTAAGCTCTGGGGCCAGTTTCCAGTCCCCTGTCCCAACATATTGCTTTTGGCAATATGTTACTCCATTGCAAACTTGTATGGTTTTTTGTCAAAGGGGAGTTCCTCTGACCATACGTTAACCACACAGCATACAGATAACTGCATATTTTGGATTTACCACTTACATACCTATTATGCTGAGAGAATCAGCAGATAACATTGTACATGCCAACTCCATTAGTACAGTCCATTTAAAACACAATAAAATTCATTGTTTTGATACACAAGTGGGTGACTCTAGAATTGTCAATCTATGCACCACATTTTTAAAGTATTAGTTTCATTCTATACCTGAACAAATCACAGGTCTGCAACGTTACTGAGACATAATGTCAGATTCCAGTACCCTGCATGGAGATGAGATCAGGAAGGTCTCATATTCTCCAATAGAGGATAAAAGTTGGAGAGACTCTATGGCAAGAGAAGCTAAATCAGACAAGACAGGAATCATAGAATATCAGGGTTGGAAGGGATCTCAGGAGGTCATCTAGTCCAACCCCCTGCTCAAAGCAGGGCCAATCCCCAACTAAATCATCCCAGCCAGGGCTTAGTCAAGCCTGACCTTAAAAACTTCTAAGGAAGGAGATTCCACCACCTCCCTAGGTAACGCATTCCAGTTTTCACAACCCTCCTAGTGAAAAAGTTTTTCCTAATATCCAACCTAAACCTCCCTCACTGCAACTTGAGACCATTACTCCTCATTCTGTCATCCACTACCACTGAGAACAGTCTAAATCCATCCTCTTTGGAACCCCCTTTCAGGTAGTTGAAAGGAGCTATCAAATCCCACCTCATTCTTCTCTTCCGCAGACTAAACAATCCCAGTTCCCTCACCATCTCCTCATAAGTCATTTTGTTGCCCTCCACTGGATATTTTCCAATTTTTCCACATCCTTCTTGTAGTGTGGGGCCCAAAACTGGACACAGTACTCCAGATGAGGCCTCACCAATGTCAAATAGAGGGGAACGATCACGTCCCTCGATCTGCTGGCAATGCCCCTACATATATACATCCCAAAATGCCGTTGGCCTTCTTGGCAACAAGGGCACACTGCTGATTCATATCCAGCTTCTCGTCCACTGTAACCCCTAGGTCCATTTGTGAAGAACTGCTGTCTAGCCATTCGGTCCCTAGTCTGCAGCGGTGCATGGGATTCTTCCTTTGTAAGTGCAGGATTCTGCACTTGTCCTTGTTGAACCTCATCAGATTTCTTTTGGCCCAATTCTCTAATTTGTCTAGGTTCCTCTGTATCCTATCCCTACCCTCCAGCATATCTACCTCTCCTCCCAGTTTAGTGTTGTCAGCAAACTTGCTGAGGGTGCAATCCACATCATCCTCCAAATCATTAATGAAGACATTGGACAAAACCGGCCCGAGGACCGACCCTTGGGGCACTCCACTTGATACCGGCTGCCAACTAGACATGGAGCCATTGATCACTACCCGTTGAGCCCGACACTCTAGCCAGCTTTCTATCTTGCAGAGAAGTCTTGCAGAGAAAATCCTTAGTAACAGCAACTCAGGAAGAAGCTCATAGTAAGATTTATGTCTGTTGCTTTTAAATTAAGAATAAAGGAAAACACACCTTAGGAGCATAACTCACGGATACTAAGCCTGCATGTTGAAAGCAATCCAGATTTCAAAGTTTAAAACAATCAGTTTTCTTTATGAATCATGTAAAATGAAAGGAGTTCAAGTTTTTAATGTGTCAAACTGTAAGTGTAACCCACACATCTCCTGAGTGTTGTGTTCTGTCCCATCTAGTAGCACTGAGACCACATAGAGAAAATTATGAGTCTGTTCTTCAGCCTTAGCTAACAAACAGTTGGCTTTTAGCTCATGCGGTAGGGGCTCCTGCATTTAGATTCCAAAGGTCCCAGGTTTGATCCTGACCGGGATCTGTCGGTGTTACACAAGCACATGAAAATGGAAATTTAGCTCAAACTGGAGATGGCTTTGGATTTTAAATGGATTACAGTGTCTTCTCTGCATAGTATTATGAGTGAATCCAGCCTAGTGCTTCTTGCAGATAAAACAATCACATGGTATTTTTAAAGCAAAAATCTGTTTTCAAATGGGAGGTTTCTAATGTCTGAACAAATGGTACATGTGCTGGGGCACCCTGGGAATTGAACAGAGCCATCTGGGCAGCAAATCTGGAACTTCCCCCATGCTCCTGGCCTCCAAATTAAAATTTACAAAAATCCAGAAGGTCACTCAGTCATCCATATTTAATAAGAAACCTTCAAGCAAAAGGAATGACACTCCAGCCAGTAGAGTTTCAGGTAATTAGAATTTTCTTCTTGCTTTCAAGGAGTCATTTGAGCCCACTCATTCCAGAAGAAATTACTCTCAATTTTAAGTGAAGGAAGTTGAATACGCTTCACACCTCCCAAATGAATTTTGGATTATTTTAGCTCTAAGTGTTCTAGAAGATAGCATTAATATATGGTAATTCATTATGGCTGTTGTTTGAAATGGAAAAAGCACCTCACTAACAATACAATTATGCTAAACAATTTTTACAACTCCCTTTTGAAAAAGTTGTGCCCTCCATAGGAATAAAACTTCAAATCACTGATTCCCCTTTAGCCTCTAGATGTAATGGCCTCCAAACTGAATAGATCATCTTTAACTGCAACACCAACATGGTTTCAACTGAGGTAGTGGCACAGTGTCTTACATAACACTCCCAAAAATTCTTGTGAAAGTTACAAACGAAATAGAATGAGAAACATTGAGGGTGTTAGTATCTGCTGCAATCATTCCGATGGTCACTTCTGTTCACTGTGACGTGAGCCAATATAAAATGTGCTTGCACATAAATTCTGAAATAATAGCTGGATATAATTTTATTGCATTCTAAAAAGAAATTGTATTAAACTGAAAAATCAAGAACATATAAAGTGATCCTCAAATATAAATTGCCTTTACAGATCTTGTGTTGGGTTTGCCTATTTAAAACATACATTAAATAGATATCTCAAACAAGATCCTAATTAGCGTGTGTACATACACACACACCGACTAGCATCTCGTTTTATTTCATATGCTGATACACATAGGCTTCCTGGAGGAAGCAATAATCAAACATATGTTACTATCTTGATTTTAGTAAGGCTTTTGATGCAGTCCTACATGACACTGTCATAAGCAAACCAGAGAAATGTGATAGAGGACGTTACTATACGGTGGGGTTGAAAGACGGTACTAAGAGAATAATCATCAATGGTATGCTGTGAAATTGGGAGGGCATATCTAGTGTGGTCCCCCAGGGGACAGTCCTGGGTCTGGTACTATTCAATATTTTTTATTAATGATGTGGACAATGGAGTGAAGAATATGCTTAACAAATCTGGGAATGACTCCAAGCTGGGAGGGATAGCAAGCATTTTGAAGGACATGATTAGAATTCAAAATAATCTTCACAAATTGAAGAACTGATCTGAATTCAACAAGATAAAATTTAATAAAGACAAATGTAAAATACTTCACTTAGGAAGGAAAAATCAAATGCACAACTACAAAATGGGGAATAACTGGCTCGGTGGTAATGCGGCTGAAAAGGATCTGGGGGGGAAGGGGTGACAGTGGATCACAGACTGAAAGAGAGTCAACAATGTCATGCAGCTGTGAAAAAGGCTAATATTCTGGGATGTAAAAAGAAGTAAATCCGATTAATCTGCAGCAAGGGAGATTTAGGTTAGATATTAGGAAAGTTTTCTAACTATAAGGGTAGTTAAGCTCCTGAATAGTGGAAACCACATCAGTGGAGGTTTTTAAGAACAAGCTGGACAAACACCTGTCAGGGATGGTCTAGATTTACTTGGTCCTGCCCCAGCGCAGGGGGCTGGACTTGATGATTTCTCGAGGTCCCTTTCAGTGCTACATTTCTATGATTCTATGAAAATGATCTAATTTTAGTTTCTTTGATGAAAAAATCAGACAAGCATAAGTACACAAGCGTGTATGATACACACACACACAATTTTCAAATGAAAGAATGCTAGAGTGTGTAATTAAAAATAAGATACACAATTCTTCACTTTGGTACATTTGAACTGGGAAGTGTTGCAAGTGAATTAACCTTAAAAAAATTTTACATTGAAAAGCTTTACAAAAGCCTGGCAGATTGAAGATATGCCTTGAGGTCACATAAAGATATCACACGCAGACATGAAATAGAATCCACTGGTACACCCCACAAAGGCAAAATCTTACTTGGAGATTTACTAATTGGAAATCTGAAGTAACTCAACAGCAGGAATCTACCACATGCGGTGGTACTCAGTCAATGTTGATAGCTACTGTAATATTTTATTCCCACATTTTAATGGTACTGCTGCAATTCAGGTACTTACACTATCCTGTACTTATCTCCGTAAAAAGAAAGCTCCAGAAAACAAAGCATTCTGCCAGACCAAAAAAAAAAAGAAACTAAACCCACCTGATTTGTGAGGACTGTAATTGCTTTATAAAGATTAACTGATCAGCCATAGTGCTGCATCAACTATTAATAAGATATGTCTGACAATGAAGAACCCACTGGTAGGTACTAATACTTTGATAGGATTTATCACTATAGCATTCGGCTCTCGATCAATAGGTTAATAAATAATAATAATAATAATAATTAATAATCTCACTAAGAAACAGCATGCACTCAGGTAAACAAAATACACAAGAACATAGCTTATCCACAATTTTTGAAAACTGAATAAGAATGGTTGGTCTCTCTCCACCACTAACCAAAGATTTAATAGCAGATGCTGTAGTGAGGTTTCCTACTATTAAGATTTCCTTAATTTTACTATATTTGCAACACCTTTACTAATATATTATGAAGAGTTATAATAAAAAAAGTTAAACTACAGTTGTCAGATGAATAAAGTACACAGTGAGATACATTATCCTTCTCTACTTAAGGTGAAATATACCCCAGGTGCAAGGAACAACCCACAAAATTCTATGCATGTCAAGGGGAGGGGGGAGCCAGCATGAGGCTAAATAAGCCACTTATGCCCCATATTTGGATTCCATGGATGAGTATCAGATGTCACAAAACATGCCCTGCATGCTACAGAAAGGGTCTTGACATCACTCCTACATAGGCTGGCCTGGATGTGGCCAAGTTCCCATTCGTCCTCAAGATCCATGTTTACAATGGCATGAACACAAGGGTCAGCAGCCACTAGACCAGACCAAGACTTTATATATTTGCCATTGGAAGATGAACATTGATACCAAAAACACCCAAATAAAGGAATAAGTCTCTGAAGATAAACTCATGAAAGGGTTTAGAAAATGACCTTTTTGCTCAGATTGCTAGTAATTTATAAGGTAGCTCCCTCTTCTGGCTTATTATTTAATGACTTGGTGAACACCACAGTTACTTGAATTATATAATATGCAGAGCTGAAATAGAAAGTAACATCTTTCCTCCATTTCTGGTCAGGTACTATCAAGTGCTCATACTGGGATTATAAGAGCTGCTCATCATTATTTCATGTAAGGGATTTAAGTACAATATATCTGAGTAGCACACTAAGACAGACAAGATGAAGGTGACTGACTCTCATGCATAACTCACTCTCACTGCAGAAAGAGTTTTTTTCATAATACAGTATAAATATTAAAAAACAGCAGGAGTATCACAACTGCTTTAAATCCCTGTGCAATTTGCTCCCCAGAAAACAACTGATAAATAGATATGAAGGTGGCTTTACCATTTGTACCCATATAAACTGCATTAAACTTGTGATTTCTTGAGTTCCCATTTACAGAATTACTTATTGGAAATTTAAAGTCCTGAAGTGCAGAACTGTACTACATACTCTGGTCCTTTCAGTTGTATTAGTTCATTCAATACTCTCACATTTAAAGGATATCCTGGGATACCACACTCTGAGGAAAATTCTGATCCCCTTCTCAGCAATGCAGAGGGGGTCTCAGGCAGCAGATTCCAGGCAATTTTTCAGCACATAAAAAACAGAATTTGGAGGGGACAACAAATGTGCACTTGCCCTATACAGACCCCAGCTCCTGGGGAGCCCTAGATGATTACATAGACCTGGCTTTCGGGTGGACAGTGAGATGGGAGGGGTTGGGCAAGTGGTGGTGATTCTGCTGCTGCATCCACAGGCCACAGCCCTCACCTAGATAAGAGTACAGGCCTCATATTTGCTCTAGTGGCCATGGAGTAGCTCCCACAGCCTCTCGATGGCCCAGGAGGAAGATTCATTAATACACAACTCGATCCTCAGGCGGAGTGCCTATTCCTAGAACGTGGAATTTTCCTGCTCCCAGTATTTATCTTCAGGGGAAGTAAAATAAGATTAAATAAGATTACATTAAACATATGGGACTAAAACTTGGCCCCACTGAAGTCACTGATTTCTCAGTTTATTAATGTATTACTTATAACAAAAGCAGTGTTTGTAGCTAGTTATAACACATGTATACACACAGAAGCAGATCTCCCTATTAAACTGTGGGCTAGATATTCAAAAGGTTGCAAGCCTCAAAATGCTGTGATTTTGGCTGACTAATATATGTATATTAGAGAAACAAGGCGGGTGAGGTTATATCTTGTATGGGACCAAATTCTATTGGTGAAAGAGGCAAGCTTTCAAGTTACATGGAGCTTTTTATCAGGACCTAAAGAGCAGCTCTGTGTAGCTCAAAAGCTTGCCTCCTTCACCAACAGAAGTTGTTCCAATAAAAGATATTACCTCACTCACCTTGTCTCCCTAACATTTTGGGACCAACACAGCTACAAAACTGCAAATAATATACATAGAATCAGATCCACAATTTTCAGAAAAGTTACAGCAGGATGCTTCTCCGCAGGATGCAGCTGGAGGAGCATCCAAGGAAAGTTTTACTATCCAAGCACAGATAAAAGCATAACCCCCAGGAGTTGTGGAGGCAGAGGTGAGTAGATCACGTGGAGCATTGAGCCTTGGCCACCGGGAGGGAGGAGAGAGAGGGGAAAGATCCAAGCACTGCTGTGCAGGCACCTGCTGCAGATGGGGTTGGAAGTCCCACTCTGGCAGACCTTGTAAGAATCAACAGAGTAAGGATCTGCAGACCTTAGCAGAGTGAAGAGAATTGACTGGGAGAGGCAAGAAGAGGGCAGGCTGGAGCTGGGGAGTTGGCACTGCCCTAAGTCTGAAGCCTGGAAACGAGGCTGGTTGGGTAACCACATCTGGTACTGAACCATGGAATGGTACTGCCAGAGCCTAGGGAACAAAGACTAACTAGAGGCTGGAGCCAAGAAGCAATGACTAGTTGAGGAACCACATCTAGAACCCAAGAAGCTGAGGGACTTGGGTACTCCAAGAGCCTGGAAGCTAGCTAAACAACCATAGCTACTTGGGCAGGGAGGCAGGAATTCTTTGCATGCCTGGTAAAAGTTTCCTCAAGCTTGTCTGAACAGTGCACAGTGCTTTTTATGTCAAGCAGCAAGAGCCCAACATGTTTAATCAGAGATTTACAAAACAAAAAGGAAATCACAAAATAAAATACTTTAAGTTACAATTGCTAAGTGCCATTTTAGAGGAAAATATATAATGAAACTCATCCATTAAATAATTGCCGTTAGAAACTGAGAAAAAGGTTCTATAAACCATTCTGATACCAATCATAGTACCCAATTCCTGCGCGTGTGCGCACCCACCATTAAGCTTAACAGTTCTCAACAATCAGCATCCAAACAATCTTAACTCTTTCACTCCAAGAAAACACTACAAGTGTAAATAAGCCAAAACAATCCATTAATCCTTAAGCTTTCTCTCATGACTGGTATATAAACTATTTAATACCATACTCTTTTACAGTGTTTGTATGAATAAGTTCTGGTCTTTCACACAACCACACATAATCCATAAAGATTTAAATGAAAGTTCTTTCAAAACCCATCAACATATAAACACAACCAACTAGTAATCTTTTCTTACTGAGAAAAATGGTTCCATACAGCCCTAATAGACATATCATTTAAGAAAGCTATCCTATGACTATAAACTAAATATAACTTAGTTCAGATCATAAAACTATGCCTGTTACATTAAAACAAACTATATTTAAATTAACCTCAGATTTGATACTACAGAACGAATAGGAATATATTCAATTATCCAAAGTCATCATGTAAAAAAAAAAAAAAGATATATAAGGCCCTGGTCTAACACAGCCAAATGAAGGGTCACATATCTAGGAAAGAGAAGAAAGGGAGCCCTGTATCCTGGAAAGCAATGACCTTGAAAAGACCATAGGGGTCACAGTAGTTAAACAATTAAACATGATGATGATAAGCCAGGGTGATGCTTTAGCTAAGAGGGTGAACATGATCCTTGTGTGTATAAGCTGGAAAATATGAAGTAGGAGCATGGGGAGGTAATATTACTTCTGTGCATGGCATTAATGAGACTATTACTGGAATACCGTGTCCAATTCTGATGTCCACACTTCAAAAACTATGTTTAAAAAATTGGAAAGGATTCAGAAATGAGGTGCAAGTATGATTTATGGTCTGGAAAACATGTAGTATACTGAGAGACTAAAGATGCTCAACCTATTTAGTTTATTCAAGAGAAGATTACAAGTCTAAAAGTACCTACATGGGGAAAAGATTTCTGATTTATTTTCATGTTGGTTATTCAGGGCTTGATTTACCCCTGCTTTACTGCAGTTTTATGCTGATAGAACTCCATTGATTTCCATGGAATGACACTGATATAAAACTAGAGTGGTGAATCAAGCCCAAGGTTATTTAATTTAGGTCTTGTTTTGTTGTTTTTGAGAGAAAGCTATGGCAAAGAAATGGGTCTTGCAACTATACTTGAAGGTGATGAAATTCAAGTTAATTAACTCCCTCACGTCTTCTAATCCCCTCAGATGGCATACTTCCCACACACATTCTTATAACCAAATTCTACATAGTAGCACATTTCACAATATAGAAAAGTACTGTAGTCTATCAAGTACTATTTCTCCACAGAGTGGAAAGGCTGTAAGAGCATGCATGAAGTTAACATGCTAGTTAGTGTCTATAAATCAAGTGGCACCCATGTCAGTAGTGCTGCTTCCAATTCCTTAAATAAATAAAGTTTCAAGACTGGGGAGCAGAAAATTCACATTGTAAGCAGATTTCAAGTTGTAGGTGCCTAAGGTGTTCACTTTAATGTTGATGACTTCAAAACACACATTTTAGTTAACAGTTCCTTTAAGCAAATTACTACTACATTGAATTTAAAGCCATATGCAACTTATACGAAAGCTAACAGTTTACTGTAAATCAAAGACTAAGAGTTCATTGTTTAGAAATATTATAAAGCAAAGCTTATATTTTTATATGGAGGTAGGGTGGTCTAGAATTTACAGCAAGAGACTGGAGTAGAGTCCTAGGTTCTGTTCCTGGCTCTGCTAATAACTTATGTGATCTTGGGAAGGTGATTTAGAGCAGTGGTTCTCAACCAGGAATCCGGGGGCCCCTAGGGGGCCACAAGCAGGTTTCAGGGGGTCCACCAAGCAGGACTGGCATTAGACTCGCTGGGGTCCAGGTCAGAAAGCCGAAGCCCCACCTCATGAGCCTGAACCCTGGGGTCCTGAGCTCCACCACCCGGGGTTGAAGCCAAAGCCTGAGCCACTTAGCTTCATGGGAGCCCCTGTGGTATGGGGTCCCAGGCAACTGCCCTGCTTGCTACCCCGTAACGTTGACCCTGGCTTTTATATGCAGAATACCAGTTGTTGTGCCACAGGTAGGCCGTGGAGTTTTTATAGCATGTTGGGGGGGCCTCAGAAAGAAAAAGGTTGAGAACCCCTGATTTAGAGCCTGATTTTCAGAAAGTGCCGAGTACTTACAACTATGTCAATAATAATTGGGGGTGCTTAGCACCTCTGAAAATCAGGCCCTTTATCTCTGTGTCTCAGTGCATCCATTTGTAAATAGGATATAACCATACCTCTCCCCACACAGCTTTTTGAGGCTTTAAATTAAACTAATTTAGTATGCATAAAATTCTTTGGGATCCTTGGAAGAAAAACAGAATGTAAGTGTGAAATACATTTTATTCATGCTAGGTAGAAATAATATCTGAAATAGGATTTTTGTTTCAACACAGCAAGACTAAATCAAACATGATTATCTTTGCTTTGATTGTTGTGTTTAACTTACTGTGCTCTGCATTTTAAATATTCGCTTCTGTTTTCTGTTATGCAAATGAACATTTTTCATCTCATTTACATCTATTTTTGATAAAGAACAATTTTCATCCCTAATCTAAAAGAAATGTCACTGTACACAATTCTGGAATCTAATTGATGGAGCACCACAAGGAATTTGCATGCATTCAAAAGTACCTGAAGCAAGTAGTGCCTAGAAACCACATTGATTGATAGAATATAAATATAGAGATAGATATGTGTGCATTTACTGTGGTGTCTAGTATTGTAGATAAGGCCTAAATCATCATCAGCTGGTGTAGATACATTGATGCAAACCCTAGTACACACAGATAAGCCACTAGGTCCACAAATGCAGTTTCAAGCAGGAATTTCCAACCTATGAGTATAAGAAGTGTTTCAGCCTCCCTCTGAGGCAGAAAGAAGTAGGGATCGGAACAGCGAGGACCTGCAGGAAAAATTCTAGGAGCAGCCTAGAAGCTTATATTGTGGTCGTTGTTATTTAAATTCCTATTCACGGCACACTTCAGGAAAGGGAAAAGTTTGGTCTTTATCCAGAGTTCTTATACTTTGCTTGTAACAAGAATAGAATCCCACCTGTTATAGTGATGCCCCCTTGTAAGGATTATATGCACCTCTGCAAAGAATACAGATTAGATTACTGTATATGTCCCTAGATATGAGTACCGTTTAGTGGAAAAAGCGTAATCTAAAAAATGGAAAAAAGAGTATGTGCCAAATTCATCTCAAAAGTAAACACACTGAAGTGAATAGATTTACAATGCTAGGTGTTAATTTGGCCCTATAAGTATAATTTGTTTGGTCAAATTAAGCTTGTATTCCTTGGTTTCCTGCTCTTGTCCTAGCAAGTCACCTCTCTGAAGTTCATCTAGCCTCCATGATGAGTAAGAACCACAGAAAGATGTACGAGAGAGCTTTCATTTTAAGTCATTGGTCAAAACTGGATTCACGATATCATCACTGATGGCAGAATGGGATTCTTTGTTCCTATATTGAATATTTATGATCTTCTTATTCTTAAGGAATGAGTAAGTCTGGTTCTAGTTCCCGGTCAGTGAATTGGCCTTGTTTGAATCTAATTTATTTAATATTTACTTTTGGGTTTTCAGTAATTTAAATGTTTTCTTTAACACTGAGCTCAAGATAGGCCTTGTTAGCAAGTTAATTGAAAAAAATAGCACTGAACGATCTCTGAAGAAGTGGTGTTTTACCCATGAAAGCTTATGCCCAAATAAATCGGTCAGTCTTTAAAGTGCCACCAGACTCCTTGTTGTTTTTGTGGATACAGACTAACACGGCTATCCCCTGATACATAGCACTGAACATACATTTCGTTCTGTCCTGTACAGCGTATGATAACCCACTAATCAGAATTACATTAATCTAAGTAGGTTTGATACTCATGGATACACAATATGCAAAACCTTCGTTTTCAGGCCCGTAAGATTGCTTTGTACAGTTCTAACTCATCCAAACTTTTCTTTTTAAATCAAGGAAATGCTAAGTTATGACAAGTCTCCAACATTACATGCTGCCTAGGCATTATGATAAATGCTTTCAATCACATACAATATTGTAGTGGGTTTCTTTGGTATTTTCCACTCTTGTAGGTTGAGAAAATATCAAAGAAACCCACCACAGTAGCATTTAGCTTTAAAAAAAAGGGAACTACACAAAGTTGAGAAAACCAATTAAACTGAAGTTAAAAGGAACAGTCACAAGACTGAAATGTCTGCAAGCTGCATGGAAACTATTTAAAAAACAACATACATACCCCATATAAATAAAAATTAAAAAAAAAAAAACAGTAAAAGGACCAACAATATGTCACCATGGCTAAACCACAGAGTTAAAGCGGTGGTTAGAGACAAAAAGACATCCTTTAAAAACTGCAAGTCAAATCTTGACATGGAAAATAGAAAGGAGCATAAACTCTGACAAGTGTAAAAATATAATTAGATAGGCCAAAAAATAATCTGAAGAGCAACTAGCAAAAGACACAAAAAAACAGTAGCAAAGTTTTTTGTTTTTTTTTTAAGTACATCAGAAGTAGAAAGGCTTCCAAACAATCAGTGGGGCCACTGGACAATCAAGGAGCTAAACGAGCACTCAAAGAGGACAAAGCCATTGGGTAGAAACTAAATGAATTCTTTGAATCCATCTTTACTGCAAAGGATGTGAGGGAGATTCCCACACTTCAGCCATTCTTTTTAGGTGACAAATCCAAGGAACTGTCCCAGACTGAGGTGTCAATAGAAGAGGTTTTGGAACAAATTAAAAAATTAAACAGTAATAAGTCATCAAGAGCAGATGGTATTCACTCAAGAGTTCTGAAGTAACTCAAATATGAAATTGCAGAACTTCTAACTGTGGTATGTAACCTATTGCTTAAATCAGCCTCTGTACCAGATGACTGGAGGATAACTAATGGAAACCATTTTTTTTTTTAAAAAAAAGCTTCAGAAGATACCAGCCTATAACTGCCAGGATAAACCTAACTTCAGGACCAGGCAAATCAGTAGACACACAGATTAACATGATGATACGTTGGGGAAGAGTTAACACAGCTTTTGTAAAGGGAAATCATACCTCACCAGTGTATTAGAATTATTTGAGTGAGTTAACAAGCATGTGGACAAGGGTGATCCAGTTGATATAGAATACTTGGATCTTCAGAAAGCCTTTGACAAATTCCTACATCAAAGTCTCTTAAGAAAACTAAGCAGTCATGAAAGAAGAGGGAAGATCCTTTCATGGATCAGTATCTGGTTAAAAGATAGGAAGCAAAAGATAAGAATAAATGGTCCATTTTCAGAATGGAGAGGGGTAAACTGTAGGATCCCCTAAGGATCTGTTCTGGGACCTGTGTTGTTCAACATATTCATAAATAATCTAGAAAAAGGAATAAATAATAAGGTAACCAAATTTGCAGATGATACTATATTACTCAGGATAGCTTTGGATTTAACTAACTGCAAAGAGTTATAAAGGGATCTCACAAAACTGGGTGACTGGAAGACAAAATAGCTCATGAAATTCAGTGTTGGTAAGTGCAAAGTCATGCACATTGGAAAAAAAATCCAACTGGATATACAAAAGGATGGGATCTAAATTACCTGTTACCACTCAGGAAAGACCTTGGAGTCATAGTGGACAGTTCTCTGAAAGCATCTGCTCAGTGTGCAGTGGCAGTCAAAAATCTCACAGTGTTAGGAATCATTAGTAGGGCCCTACCAAATTCCTGGTCCATTTTGGTCAATATCATGGTCATAGGATTTTTAAAATAGTAAATTTCATGATTTCACCTGTTTAAATCTGAAATGTCACAGGGTTGTAATTCTAGGGGTCCTGACCCAAAAAGGAGTTGTGGAGGGGGTCGCAGGGTTATTGCGGGAGGGGTTGCGGTACAGCTACCCTTACTTCTGCGCCACTGCTGGCGGGGGCACTACTTTCAGAGCTGGGCAGCTGGAGAGCGGCGGCTGCTGGCCGGGAGCCCAGCACTGAAGGCAGAGCCACCGCCAGCAGCAGGGCAGAAGTAAGGCTGGCATGGTATGGCATTGCCACCCTTACTTCTGCGCTGCTGCTGGAAAGGTGCTGCCTTCAGAGCTGAGTGCCCAGCCAACATATGCCACTCCCCCGCTGCACAGCTCTGAAAGTAGTGCAGAAGAAAGAATGGCAATACCATGACCCCCCCCTAAAATAACCTTGCAACCCCCCTGCAGCTCACTTTAGCGTCAGGACCCCCAATTTGAGATACACTGGTCTCCCCCATGAAATCTGTATAGTATAGTATAGAGTAAAAGCACACAAAAGACCAGATTTTATGGTCTTTTTTTCATGAAAAATTTTTTCATGACATTTTTCATGGCCGTGAATTTGGTAGGGGCCAAATCATTAGGGAAACAAATAGATAATAAGACAAAAAATATCTTAATGCCTCTATATAAATCCATGGTACACAACACACATCCAATACTGCATGCAATTCTGATCACCTCATCTCAAAAAAAGATACATTAAAATTGGAAAATGCACATGGAAGGGCAACAAAAACTATTATGGAGTATGGAACAGCTTCCATACAATAAGTGATTAGAAAGACTGGGACTGTTCAGCTTAGAAAAGAGACAACTAAGGGGGGACATAATCGAGGTCTATAAAATCATGAATGGTGTGGAGAAAATGAATAAGGAAGTGTTATTTATCCCATCCCATAAGCCAAGAACTAGGGTCACCTAATGAAATTAATAGTCTGCAAACAAAAAAACAAACAAAAGGAAGTAGGGTACTTCTTTAGACAATGCACAGTCATTGTGGAACTCATTGCCAGGGGACACTGTGATTGCCAAAAGTATCACTGGGCTTAAAAAAGAATTAGATAAGTTAATGGAGGATAGGTCCATCAATTGCTACTAGAGAAAATGGTCGGGATGCAACCCATGCTCTGAGTGTCCCTGAACTTCTGACTGGAAGAAGCTGGGACTTGATGACAGGGGATGGATCACTTGATAATTGTCCTGTTCTGTTCTTTCCCTCTGCATGATCTGCACTGATCACTGTCAGAAAACAAGATACTGGACTAGATGGACCATTTGTCTGACCCAATATGTCCACTCTTATGTTCACATTCTCTCCCAGCAACCATTTCCATCTCCAAATATTTTCATCAGATCTGGGCTGCTGAGCTGTTCACAAAAAACCTGTATCTATATTGTGAACAACATCATCTTCTGATTAACCAACCTCTAGCAGAAGAGATAGGAAAAAACAAAAACCTAAAACCAACTTGTAAAATCCACCGTGGAACTTAAGCTATGGTGGTATAAGTTTAGCAGAGAAAAGTACACATAGCCCACAGCCATTACCAATTTTTTATTCACTACTAAAATGCTGAATCTAAATCCCACCTGGAAGCATATCCACTTTGCAAATCCAAATGGCAGAATACAGGGCAAAAACTCTCCTGATCGGTCATACAGACAGCAAATGCAGAATCCTAAGAAATCCATGCCACAAATCATCATGTTAAGGCCCTTATTTCATATTATTCACATTCCACTGAAAAATCAATGCCGCCACTGAAACATACTCCTTGGCAGCATATTTAAAAACACTTTGGCTGACATTTGTTTTGGGTTTTTTTACATTGTTGCATATTCAAAATCATATGTAATAAAATTATTTCTTCTTACACACAAAGGGAGGCTATTTTGTATTTGGTCACTCATACCATAAACAAATACATTCCAGATTACCTCCCATTCCTCTTTCAGTGTTGAAAAGAAAAATTAAAATGTTACAACGAGATATTGCAAAGCCTCACTCAAATCAGTAGTCTATTGATTTCAAGGGTTAATCCAGTCAGTAAAGGATGACAAGCTGGGCCCTTAGTTACCAAACCAGATGCTTCCTAACAAAACAAAAAAAGAGTTGAAACATTTTCCAAGGCCTCTATGTATTCCAACGATGCAAAATGTTAGAATCCACCCACGGCTAACAAAAAACAGTAACATTTCTCCATCTCTGTGTGTGACACATTCAGAAATGTATACTTCACATCTTTCCAAACCAGTCTACAGCTCTTAGGTTGCCTCTTTCTCCATCATTACAGCAGGGTTCCCCTCATCTAGACATGGCTGAGTTTAAGTCAGTTAAATAGGATACACATGCCCAGAGAGCTCTGTTGTTGTAGGGCATGGATTCTGCAGAGACCAAACATCATCTGTTCAAGCATCGCTTACCTTCGGAGACCTCAAACTGTGCTGTTCCATTGAGCTGATACAGGCACCAATCAACTGCATCCTCCCCAGGGGGGCAGCCAACTAGTCAAACAAGCAAAGCCACAGTCAATAACTGTGCAGCTCACACGTTAGTGCTCCCTACAGCAGGCCGAGGAGAGGAAAGAGGGAGGAAGGCTGGGGAGGAGGCCAGAAGAAAAGGGAAAGAGGAGTGAAGCGGGGGAGGGAACAGAGAAAGGGGAGCAGGTGGGGCAGAGCAAGGAGAGGGGAGGAAGGAGGGAGAGGGGAAGAGGAGAGATGGCTGAGAGGTGCCTGGGGGAAGGGAGAACGTTTCTAAATACCCTGCTTTTGGGACATGTGTGTTGCCCTCCCTCCGAGAGACGCCCGGAACTGCTCTTTGCTTTGCTCTCGCTGCCAAGCGCTCGGGGCGCCTCCTCCTTCTCCCGGCGGAGCGGGTGGTGCTTGCCGCCAGCGCAGGCTGACTTGGGGCGCCCAGAAGAGGCTCCGCCCGGAGCTCCTGGAGAAGGCGGTGGCGCCGGCGCAGCCTCCCCACGGCACTGGGCACGGAGAGGCCGCAAAGCAGCCCCAACAGGTGTGAGTGGAGTCCGGGCCCGGAAGGGGGATTGGCCCGGGCACGGGGCTGCACCTCAGAGCGGCCGAACCCGGGGGCGGAGGCTGCATGCTGGCCAGGGGGCTGCAGGAATGTACTGGGGGGAGGCGGGGCCGTGTCAAGGTGTGTGGACGTGGGCGTGTCAGAGCGGGGCGCATCCACCAGGCTGCCGGGGGTCAGCCCTAGGCATGAAGCCAACATCCTGAGTTACCTCAAGCCCGTTTCTGGGTATGGCCTCACTGAGGGATTTTTTAAACTGAACGTAATTGGTTGCCAAGTAATATGTTATTCTGGGCACGCCACAAACATCTGCCCTAGGACCCATCAGGTAAAAAGCACAAAGGCTTGAGAAGCATCCAGACTACCAGGTGCAGAAGGTTTCAGAGTAAGAGCCGTGTTAGTCTGTATTCGCAAAAAGAAAAGGAGTACTTGTGGCACCTTAGAGACTAACCAATTTATTTGAGCATGAGCTTTCGTGAGCTACAGCTCACCTATCTAGAGTTAACTGGTGACCAGTCAAATCAAATTACTCTAGTGTAGACAGGGGTTCTGGAACAATTTGTATAGTGAGAGCTATTGAACCAGATGGTAAACCCTGTATATGATGGGAACCACTTCAAGCCAGGGGGTGCGGTAGCACCGCTAGTTCCAGCCTATGAGTGTAGGCAAGGCAATTTTCATGGACACACAACACCTGCACAAGAGGAGCCTAGGAACTTACATTCACACCCTGCTGCCTGCTACCTTCCTGTGTTTTAGGATTGCAGAGGTGATAATTGCCCATTTCATTCTCAATGGTCTCCTACAACATGTGAACCCCTGATGCTCGCAAACTGTCCCACCTTGTATTTAGCTTGGGCACTCTGGTTACCTTCCCCAGACTTGAGGAAGAGATCTATCTGTGAAGCTCAAAAACATGTCCCTTCCATCAGAAGAAGTTAATCCAATTAAAAGATAAGGAGTACTTGTGGCACCTTAGAGACTAACCAATTTATTAGAGCGTAAGCTTTCATGAGCTACAGCTCACAGCTCACGAAAGCTTATGCTCTAATAAATTGGTTAGTCTCTAAGGTGCCACAAGTACTCCTTTTCTTTTTGCGAATACAGACTAACACGGCTGTTACTCTGAAACCTGCAATTAAAAGATATTACCCTGCCCACCTTGTCAGTTTTCATAGAGAAAATCCTGAGCTGTGAGGTTCAGATTTGAATCTGGGCCTCCCTTAAGTATCAAGGAGAAGGGATGTGGGATTTCAGGTCAAGCCCATATCTGGCTTCATGAATGCATGATGTATGATCACTATGAAAAACAAGACCATTACCATTTGCAGGTAGAATTGACTTTACTGCAGCATTCAAAGTATTCCTAGTCTTGGACCATTCCGCAAATATGATGAGTAAGTGCCGCAAATACCACAGTAATTGTCAGGTTATAATGGGGACCTCTCTATGTTATGTGTCACTGTCATATATATGTATGCACACGTGCTGGTTGCATGGGAATGTTTTTGTACACTCATTACATTGTCAGATTACAGTAAACCACACACTGTAAATTTCTATATTCCTGCATACACATACACTAAAAACACTTCTGGGGAAAAATTAGAAGTACATAAAATGTTCTGTTCACCAGGAGGTTTTCTTGGCATATGATTTAGTACTAAGATTCTGAGTTCTTAGTGTACAGCTGGCAGCAGCATCTTGCTGAAGTACTCACCTTTCTAGGTGACCTTATGTCAGAGGCCCTCATTTTGTATGGAAGTATGGTGAGACCAGTGTTCCTTGCATGGGCAAATGATAAAAGTCACAAACGTATAGTACAGAGAGAATATTACCAGCCCATACTGGGGAACTGAAGGCCAGCCACAGAAAAAAGTATCAATCTTGCCTGGTTGTGGCATAATCACACTGGGCTCGCCTCCAGTTTTTGCCAGTTGTGCAGCAGTTTATGTGGCTTGGAATAAACATTTTCTTCTGTACATTTTCTGCTTGACATGCTTAGTCTCACCCAGCTAGCCATGCCCATTGTCCTATCCACATTTCTATGTGGTCTTCTGGCACGTAGAGGTTTTTGTGCACTTGCACTGACCACTGCATAATTTAATTAATTCCCTTGTCCCACTCAAATTATCTTCCAGTCAAATTTCTCTCCCCACTTTTTCTGTTCCACACAAGGTAATGGAATATTTGGGCCCTTGTGAAAACATTGGGAAAGGACTTAGCCATTCAGAAATAAATATGTGTAGTAGGTTTCATCTGAAAGCAATGTATTTTCCAGAAATCCTCAGCTACTTTTAGAAATAAATCAAAATGTCTGTGTTTAACCCCTCCTGTGACATTAACCCAAATCACCCAGGGTCATAATGCCTTCTTAAATATAGTCAGCAATATTAATGCATTTAGACAGTGTATGTCCCTCGGCCACATTTGCTGGATATTCACTTGTTTTCTGGGAACTGAAAAGGTTAATGAAGAAAGATATGTTGATGATTAAGAGGAGAGAGGACTTTTTTGCAGCTTTTTCAAGCCTAAACTTCATCCAACTACTTTCAGTACTATTGACTCCATCCACAAAATACCTGTGGATCCTGATTGTATTTCATGCAAAATATTCCAGCCAATAAAATCAACCTTGGCACTTCAGCAGTTTTATTTTCTCATAGTGTTTTGGGAGAAGTCATTTCACAGTCCACCACATTAGCTGGCAAATTAATGGCCCTACTCTGAGAGAACTTATCTGAAAGTGGATTTAAGCAGATATGCGGCAGAAATTAGTCTCACTCTGTGTAACTCAATAAAATTGTCTAACATTGATAGGTGCTTTTCATTCAGGACATCAAACTACTTTACAAACTCTCTGTATACACATAACTTACTGGCTCTTCATCGGGGGTTTTACACTGCACAATTTTTTTTCTCTTAAGAAGGGACAGAACCTGATGTCAGTTGTGGTGGAGTAAATCTGTCCATACAGATGTCTTGGATTAAGGCTGATCTACATATGAACATCCACAAAAATAACAATTCAATTTTAATTCATGCCATTTGTTATTTTGGAGCAATTCTCTGTGTGGGTATATGTGTATACGTATAGTCTGAAAGCACTTTGGGACTGTTTGGTGCAGAACATGCTATATAAACACAAATTACTTGGAATAGTTCACATATCTCAGTTTCTCAAGGAAAGGATTTTAACCAAACTCATTAAAAAACGTGTAATTATATTACATTATATTAACATTTGACCTACGGGTGTCTGGGGAAGTTAGACAAGTTCTCCCACAATATACCACAAACCAATTCCTAAAGCTGCTCCAGGTAGTGAGGCACTAAGGATACACACCTAGATATCCTAGCATGAAACACATATAACTGCAGTGCCAGCATGGACACGGATACACTGGATATGGTGTGCATGCAGCTCTGCAGTGTGGCCTCTTGGTGGTGGGCTTGGCTAACATATGATAGCACTGATGTAACTAAATCGGTTTCTAATCCAGTTTTGTTAAATGGGTGTGCAAACTGTATGTAAACAAGACCTCAGGTACATATAATGACAGGTTTCAGAGTAACAGCCATGTTAGTCTGTATTTGCAAAAAGAAAAGGAGGACTTGTGGCACCTTAGCGACTAACCAATTTATTTGAGCATAAGCTTTTGTGAGCTACAGCTCAGAAGTGAGCTGTAGCTCATGAAAGCTTGTGCTCAAATAAATTGGTTAGTCGCTAAGGTGCCACAAGGACTCCTTTTCTTTTTGCAGGTACATATAACATACCTATGACTTTGGTATATAAGCACCAATTTCAACTGTTATTTCAGTTTTGCATTGGTATAAATGAGATCAGAATTCAGTCTGAAATGTTTTACCTTGTCCATCAGAAATTATAAGGTGAATTTTAGGTAGACATAATTTGCCCAAAGCAGAATTTGACCAGGATACTCAGGAACACTCCTATGCTTTTTGATCACCAGAAGCCTCATCAGAAATAGGGCATTATTTTGGTCCTCAATGCTCTGTCTGTATATTGATTAATCAGGGGCTTATGATATCACACCCCAAACTGGTATGATACTGCCTCTTTAAAACTGGTATACTACTGGTATAATACTGTGACTCCCATGCAGCATCTCTGGATGATGTTCTCTACCTTTCCCATTGGTGTCGGTGGGGCACCACACAGAATCAGGACTCTGCCTATGTGATTCACAACACAAACCTTGGACCATAGAATGTGATCTTGCTTATATAAAACTAGTATTGTTTTTAATGGAAAAGGAACAGGTCCATAGTGTAAAATAAAACTTAATTTTGATTGGAAATGTAGAAAATTTCAAGTCTTCATGGAGTCTGGACTTTAGAGCCCTTTAACATTTTTGAACCATCAGCCCATTCACAAAGAAATTTCACAAAAAAGGTTTTTTAAAAGAAAAGTTTTTAAATTGTTTGAGATTATTAAAGAAAGTTTGTCTGAATATTTGCGTCTCTGAAAATTAATATCATGTTTGCCAACAATATATGATAAGACCTACTCAGTCATGCAGTTTTGGATGGGCAGTTTCTTGCACAGAGCTGCAATTTAGAAAATTGTTTAATACTTGCAAAACTCCATGTCTGCACAGTGCAGGGCATAGAGAGGGTGCTCTACAAGTACACGCAATGCAAAATATGGGACATCATTGTCTCGCTCGTAAATATTACTAGACTTGCCAAAACCCTCCTCATTTGGAGGGAGGCCGCTGCCTTGTCTTCGTTTAATTTTAAGGCACTTTTTAAACAGCATCTCTCTCTCTCTGGTGGTAAAGTCTCTTGCTGTGTTTCGGGGAGACACGTAAAAATCTGGGTCATTCTTTTAAATCTCCTGGATATTTCTGAGCGGGTAGGTATTGTCCGGCTCTGAATGGTGTGATCCCCACCCAGCTCCTGACTCTTCTCACCCCTGTGTGGTTTGCTTTTACGAGCCCCCCCACCATGGCACCATGGAGGAGGCGTGGTGGCATGTTGGGGGCGGGAGGAGCAGAGGATGTGGCCTCGCGCAGCTGGCCGTAGGGCTGCGGCGTAGGGTGGGTGCGGAAGTGAAGGGGGGAAGTCGGGCTGTAGCAATGTTGCAAGCGGTTCCCGGCTGGTTGTTGCACGGGCGGTGCGGGCGCACAATATGTCTCCTGCTGGCGTTCCTCAGCCTGAGCCCGCGGGCGGCTTGCCTGGGGGAGCTGAAGGCTTTTGTGGTCGCTCACAGCCACATGGACGTTGGCTGGGTTTACACCGTGCAGGTAGCTCCCTCCAGCATTGTCTGTGCTTTGGGTCCCCTCTTCTGCTTCTCCCAGCAGGTACTGGAGTGCCTGCCGGGAATCCAGGGGGGTCAGACCAACCACCCGCAGATAAGTCTCCTATCGGCAGCCGGTTGGCGCCCCCGTGTTTGCATGAGCCCCCTGTGGTTTCCGTCCTGGCTCTCTGTGTGCTTATTCACTCGTCCATCCGTTTACTAATTTTATGTGAGGTGTGTTTCCTCTCCCTGACTGACAAAGCCCTGGCTGGGATGATCTAACTGGGAATTGGTCCTGCTTCGAGCAGGGGGTTGGACTAGATGACCTTCTGGGGTCCCTTCCAACCCTGATATTCTATGATTCCCCAGGCCTTCCCCACCAGTGGCAAAGTAGTTTCCAACGCAGGGCAGTGACCCTGAGGCAGATCAGTTCTGTAACTGGCTCAGATGGGAGGCTTTCGCTTCTGCTTTTTTCTCCACTGCTGTAAGCTACAGGCCTGATCTTTTCCTCAGTGAGCATTTGTGGTGCTCAGTGGACATAGAATTAGGCCCTAGCATAACTCTATTCAGGGGTTCTCAAACTGGGGGGTTGGAACCCCTCAGGGATTCATGAGGTTATTACATGGGGGGTCACAAGCTGTCGGCCGCCACCTCAAACCCCCCTTTGCTTCCAGCATTTATAATGGTGTTAAATATATTTTAAAGTGTTTTTAATTTATAAGGGCCGGGGGGTGCACTCAGAGGCTTGCTATGTGAAAGGGGTCGTGAGAATAAAAGTTTGAGAACCACTGCTCTACATTCTCTAAGGTCCTGTCTGCAGAACAAAACAAACCATGTAACAGAAGTTTAGCTGAGATACAGTATTCTCCCCTTATGCCTTCACATGCTTCAACAATAGTTCTGTCTTGTGTAGACTGAGATTTGTATAGGGAAAGAGCACACTTTGGGTAAATGCTCCAGGCCTAGCCAGATGATGGCAGTGTGGTTGTGCACTTCCACCAGTGATAGCAACAGTGGGAACTCTAGAGTAGATAAGGCTCAGGGGGGAAGCGGGGGAAGGCCACATTTCCCATTTAGTCGGGTTTAAACGACTGAAGTATCTCCATTCAGTAACCTTCAGTTAAACTGGAGCAACTTCTGTCTGTAGACACACCCTAATGATGACAGCATTTGGAAGTTATTGCACAATGGGTATAGTCAAGGCCCTTCATTTTCATTTTTTATTTTATTTAAATTAAAATTTCCCAGGAAATTAAAAATGAGTGAAAATAGGTGGACTAAATTAACATTTTTGGGTTAATCAGAGTTAATATTGGGAGATGGGAGGACAGAAAAAATGCAACAGAGAAAAGGAAGAGTTGAATGTAAAAGCGGTGATTTATGTAATGAACTGTACATTACCAGTATGTACACATATGTACATGTTGTGTACAATCTTCCACTACATTGCCTTAGTTTAAGATAGCTTCACGTAAACACTTAGACTAATTTATTAACATAAAAACATATATTTAATGTATTGGATTTTCTTAACATAATCATATTTTCATTATCTAAAATTGGGGTGAAATGGGTAAAAAATAATGAATAATAGCTTTTGTAAAACCCTGGATTTATTTATTTTTTTATCTGTAAAAACTGAAAACAAAGGGCCTTAGGTAAAGCTTAGGTTTCAGGGCCTACAGAGTGAAGCCAAGGATTTAAATAATGTTTACAGGGGTGGTTGTTTTGGTTTTTTTTTTCTGGGGTTTGGTTGGTTTTCCATCCTGCAAGCTAGACGTTCAAGAAGTAACCTGCAAAAACCATAATGAATCCCTGCTCATATTGATTCACTTTGATCATTCGCATTATATTTGAGTCAGGAAAGTTATGGAGAGGGCATGGTTAATTTAGAAATGTGTGTACGTGTCTCTTTGATTTTGTTTGTTTGTTTATTTGAGAAGACACTCCTGATGCAATTTTTAAGAAGAAGAAAGCACTTCTGTAGTATATCTGGAGCTACACTTTCATCATTCAATGATTCCATGTGCTAGGATTGTTGTTGATGGGTCAGTCTGCTGAGAAATTGTGATTATTATTATTTTAATATTCTTGTAGGATTCTTTTAGAGGAGTTATAAGTGGGATGGGAGAAGCATACTAGAAAGAGACATTTTAAAACAAAAAAATTAACATTTTGATTGAGGAGGTGTTGGAGCCTAGCATTGTAGAAGGATGTTAACAAAATAGTTTCAGCTAAATAAGTGAGATACTAAGCAAAATCAAACAGTTCCTTAATAGCTTTCATGTCTTCGTTTCTAAATACTATCTCAGTTAGTTGTAGAGATCCCTTTAATTATATGGATGATGTTTCCGACACTTCACATACTAGATAGGCAAAGGATCAGAATTTTTTCTGGGAGCTTTTCTTCTGTTAGTATGACCGGGAATCATTGCTGTTCTTTTATTTTATTTTTTAAACAGGGTTACTGAATTATTCCCTTAGTATCACAACTCATACCCAGTAACTGCATGGAAGAACACAGAAGCACTTTGTATTTTGGATCTGTCAGTGGGTGACGATTCCTCCAAAAGAAATGAAACTTTAAATATCAATTTCTAAGAAGACAAAATTGCTTGAGGCTTCAGCTCCTCTATTATTAAATCATGCGCATCAATGATTCCTTTGGTCAAAAACCACCAAGAATATCTGTAGATCCTTTCAAGTGCTTCTCTAATAAAGTGAAACCTAAACGTAAGTCTCTGTAGGACACCGATGTCCTAAATTCTGTGTATTTTTTCTTCAAAGTTTGCTTTGTTATTACATATCACTTCTGATTAACAATATCTTTTGGACCTTTCATTGTTCACATTCACAGCATGAAAAACAACATAATTTATTGTATGAAAATAGGAAGCTTTTTTGTGTGCTGAAAATTTTGCCATTGATGCTGAATTCTGACCTTGGATACACCCATAGATCGCAGTTGACTTTAAGGGGAATTACACCTGTCTATCTGAGGATAGCATTTGATCCACAGTCTATGTAATATAACATTATGGATTCTGTCCTGTACACCTTACAGCAACATTGAAGACTATGGGAGTTTTGCGAAAATATAGTGTGCAGAATAGAGTTCCATGTCTCTGTGTGATTTCAGCAGTATACAGCAACCCCCTTACAATATTTTACAGTAGTCTTTTTCACAACTGATGCTATCTATATAGGACTAGGTATTTATACCATCCCTGTCACTGAGCTATTTAAGGTCTTTAAATAAACTCCATAGTTGTAGTTGCATGCAGTCTATATGTTATACTTTAAAACAAAGTCAAGATAACTAGGGTTTTTTAATTGCTGTAAAGGTGTCTACATCCTGGGATATAATTTATACTGAAAAAATATTCACATGTTCAAGATCATAGAATCATAGACTTTAAGGTCAGAAGGGACCATTATAATTGTCTAGTCTGACCTCCTGAACAATGCAGGCCACAAAATCTCATCCACCCACTCCTGTAACAAACTCCTAATCTAAGTCTGAGCTATTGAAGTCCTCAAATCATGGTTTAAAGATTTCAGGGTGCAGAGAATCCTCCAGCAAGTGACCGGTGCCCCATGCTGCAGAGGAAGGCGAAAAACTCCCAGGGCCTCTGTGAATCTGCCCTGGAGGACAATTCCTTCCCAATCCCAAGTATGGCAATCACCCTGAGCATGTGGGCGAGACTCACCAGCCAGACACCCAGGAAAGAATTTGCTGTAGTAACTCAGATCCCACCCCATCTAATATCCCATCACAGACCATTGGGCATATTTACTGCTAATAGTCAAAGATCAATTAATTGCCAAAATTAGGCTATCCCATCATACCATCCCGTCCATAAACTTATCAAGTTTAGTCTTGAAGCCAGATATTCTTTTGCCCCCACTGCTCCCCTTGGAAGGCTGTTCCAGAACTTCACTCCTCTGATAGTTAGAAATCTTCATCTAATTTCAAGTCTATACTTTCTGATGGCCAGTTTATATTCTTTTGTTCTTGTGTCCACATTGGTACTGAGCTTAAATAATTCCTCTCCCTCCCTGGTATTTATCCCTCTGATATATTTATAGAGAGCAATCATATCTCCCCTCAGCCTTCTTTTGGTTCGGCTAAACAAGCCAACCTCTTTGAGTCTCCTTTCATAAGACAAGTTTTCCATTCCTCAGATCATCCTCGTAGCCCTTCTCTGAACCTGTTCCAGTTTGAATTCATCCTTCTTAAACACGGGAGACCAGAACTGCACACAATATTCCAGGTGAAGTCTCACCAGTGCCTTGTATAACGGTACTAACACCTCCTTTTTTCTACTGGAAATACCTCTCCTGATGCATCCCAAGACTGCATTAGCTCTCTTCATGGCCACAACACATTGGCGGCTCATAATCATCCTGTGATCAACCAATACTCCAAGGTCCTTCTCCTCCTCTGTTACTTCCAACTGATGCGTCCCCAGTTTATAACAAAAATGCTTGTTAATAATCCCTAAATGCATGACCTTGCACTTTTCACTATTAAATTTCATCCTATTACTATTACTCCAGTTTACAAGATCATCCAGATCTTCCTGTATCATATCCCGGTCCTTCTCTGTATTGGCAATACCTCCCAGCTTTGTGTCATCCGCAAACTTTATTAGCACATTCCCACTTTTTGTGCCAAGGTCAGTAATAAAAAGATTAAATAAGATTGGTAATCTGTTCTAGCTTCATGAAGAAACTCATTTGTTCCAGATAGGGTGACCAGATGTCCCAATTTGATAGGGACAGTCCCGATATTTGGGGCTTTGTCTTATATAGGCACCTATTACCCCCTATCCCCTGTCCCAATTTTTCACACTTGCTGTCTGGTCACCCTAGTTCCAGAATTCAGCAGAGTGACTTTTGGCACTCAGAAATGACCATCTCTCATCTTCAGTCTCCGTGGGCCTGATCCTGAGAGATGCAATATGTGACAGTAACTACTGAAGTCAGTGCACACTGACCTCTGTCTTTTGGCAGGGGAGTTAATCTCTGTAACCCTGACCTATGTTAATTTACTGAGGTTAGGAATTAGAATCAACTCTCTTATCACTTGTATGTTTCACATCCTATTACACTGACTGCTTTCCATTCCTCTTGAAGACAATGGGAGTTTTCTAGGTGGACTCCTCCTGAGGGTCGAAACAACAGACTGGACTTCTACATAGAGTGCTTCCGCCGACATGCACGGGCTGAAATTGTGGACAAGCAGCATCACTTGCCCCATAACCTCAGCCGTGCAGAACACAATGCCATCCACAGCCTCAGAAACAACTCTGACATCATAATCAAAAAGGCTGACAAAGGAGGTGCTGTCATCATCATGAAT
Source organism: Lepidochelys kempii (assembly GCF_965140285.1). NCBI lineage: Eukaryota > Metazoa > Chordata > Testudines > Cheloniidae > Lepidochelys > Lepidochelys kempii. The sequence continues at coordinate 117,387,547 of NC_136383.1, forward strand.
AGGTCAGAATATGAACAAGAGGCTGCTAGGCAGCTCTCCAACACCACTTTCTACAGGCCATTACCCTCTGATCCCACTGAGGGTTACCAAAAGAAACTACAGCATTTGCTCAAGAAACTCCCTAAAAAAGCACAAGAACAAATCCGCACAGACACACCCCTGGAACCCCAACCTGGGGCATTCTATCTGCTACCCAAGATCCATAAACCTGGAAATCGTGGATGCCCCATCATCTCAGGCATTGGCACCCTGACAGCAGGATTGTCTGGCTATGTAGACTCCCTCCTCAGGCCCTACACTACCAGCACTCCCAGCTATCTTCGAGACACCACTGACTTCCTGAGGAAACTACAATCCATCGGTGATCTTCCTGAAAACACCATCCTGGCCACTATGGATGTAGAAGCCCTCTACACCAACATTCCACACAAAGACGGACTACAAGCCGTCAAGAACACTATCCCCGATAATGTCACGGCTAACCTGGTGGCTGAACTTTGTGACTTTGTCCTCACCCATAACTATTTCACATTTGGAGACAATATATACCTTCAGATCAGCGGCACTGCTATGGGTACCTGCATGGCCCCACAGTATGCCAACGTTTTTATGGCTGACTGAGAACAACGCTTCCTCAGCTCTCGTCCCCTAATGCCCCTACTCTACTTGCACTATATTGATGACATCTTCATCATCTGGACCCATGGAAAAGAAGCCCTTGAGGAATTCCACCATGATTTCAACAATTTCCATCCCACCATCAACCTCAGCCTGGACCAGTCCACACAAGAGATCCACTTCCTGGACACTACGGTGCTAATAAGCGATGGTCACATAAACACCACCCTATACCGGAAACCTACTGACCGCTATTCCTACCTACATGCCTCCAGCTTTCACCCAGACCACACCACACGATCCATCGTCTACAGCCAAGCTCTACGATACAACCGCATTTGCTCCAACCCCTCAGACAGAGACAAACACCTACAAGATCTCTATCAAGCATTATTACAACTACAATACAAATACAATATTATTACAAATACAATACCACCTGCTGAAGTGAAGAAACAAATTGACAGAGCCAGACGAGTACCCAGAAGTCACCTACTACAGGACAGGCCCAACAAAGATAATAACAGAAAGCCACTAGCCATCACCTTCAGCCCCCAACTAAAACCTCTCCAACGCATCATCAAGGATCTACAACCTATCCTGAAGGACGACGCATCACTCTCACAAATCTTGGGAGACAGGCCAGTCCTTGCCTACAGACAGCCCCCCAACCTGAAGCAAATACTCACCAGCAACCACACACCACACAACAGAACCACTAACCCAGGAACCTATCCTTGTAACAAAGCCCGTTGCCAACTGTGTCCACATATCTATTCAGGGGACACCATCATAGGGCCTAATCCCATCAACCACACTATCAGAGGCTCGTTCACCTGCACATCTACCAATGTGATATATGCCATCATGTGCCAGCAATGCCCCTCTGCCATGTACGTTGCTCAAACTGGACAGTCTCTACGTAAAAGAATAAATGGACACAAATCAGATGTCAAGAATTATAACATTCATAAACCACTTCAATCTCTCTGGTCACTCGATTACAGACCTAAAGGTCGCAATATTACAACAAAAAGACTTCAAAAATAGACTCCAACGAGAGACTGCTGAATTGAAATTAATTTGCAAACTGGATACAATTAACTTAGGCTTGAATAGAGACTGGGAGAGGATGGGTCATTACACAAAGTAAAACTATTTCCCCATGTTTATTTCCCCACACCCTCCACCACTCCTCAGACTTTCCTGTTAACTGCTGGCAATGGCCCACCTTTGATTATCACTACAAAAAGTTTTCTCCCCCACCCCCTCTCCTCTCTCCTGCTGGTAATAGCTCATCTTAAGTGGTCACTCTCCTTACAATGTGCATTGATAACACCCATTTTTTCATGTTCTGTGTGTGTATATAAATCTCCTCACTGTATTTTCCACTGAATGCATCCGATGAAGTGAGCTGTAGCTCACGAAAGCTTATGCTCAAATAAATTGGTTAGTTTCTAAGGTGCCACTAGTACTCCTTTTCTTTTTGCGAATACAGACTAACACGGCTGCTACTCTGAAACAGGATCAAGTTGTAGATTAGCTTCTGGTTTCACCCTGGCAAGATCTTTGTTAAATCCAAGATTACTTTGGCCGATTTTTATTATTAAGACAATCCTAGGCATTCTCTTAGATCCTAAAGTTCTTAAACATCTCATATAGTCTCTTAGCCAACAAAGCATTTTGCAGGTAAGAACGCTGGCTGTGACAGCCTCTTTAGAAATGATCATTGTTCAGCTTTTAAAATTTAGGAAGTAGGGGTTTTTTTAAGGAATATTAGTATAGTTAGAATTTCATCTGTGTAAACTGGTATTAAAACATCCATTCATAATCTTTGTAAAAAGTTGAGAACTCTCAAAAATCACCATATGAACAAGTAATTATTTAGGCAAGGGCTAAAAAATGTTTTGGGCCGCCTTTTCTACGGTCAGATATGTTTCCTTTATTCAGTTAATTGTTAAAATATTACAATAGATCTCTAATGAAAATATGCATTTTTATTGGAGTGTAGGCTTCTTATTTGGATCCAATCCTGCAGTCCTTATTCACACAAAATTCTCTTTGATTTCAGTGAGAATTTTGCTTGAATAAGGACAGCAAATCTTGGCTCCTTATTTAGTAAATGCACACAGATATGAAGAAAGGTTAATATGAGCATGTGGGTAAGGCATATGTATGTGTGTGTAGCATTAAGGCAGAGGTGGGGAAACTTTTTGGCGCGAGGTCCACATCGGAGTTGCACAGCTGTATGGAGGGCCAGGTAGGGAAAGCGGAGGCTCCCCAAATAGCCTGGGCCCCCTCCCACTTCCCGCCCCCTGACTGCCCCCCCCCCCTCAGAACTCCCGACCCATCCAACCCCCCCTGCTTCTTGACCCCTGACCGCCCCCTCCCAGGAACCCCGCCTCTAACCGCCCCCGGGACCCCATCCCCTATAACTCCCCCTGTCCCCTGACTGCCCCAACACCTATCCATACCCTGCCCCCTGACAAGCCCCCCGGGACTCCCACACCTATCCAACCTCCCTGTCCTGTGATTGCCCTGCCCCCAGAACCTCCGCCCCATCCAACACCCCCTGGTCCCTGACTGCCCCCCAGGACCCTCTGCCCCTTATCCAACCCTCCTGCTCCAAACTCTGCCCTCTTACCATGCTGCTCAGAGTGGCAGGAGTGGCAGCCGTGCTGTCTGGCTGGAGCCAGCTACATCGCTGCGCTGCCTGGCAGGAGCAGCAGGCCAGAGCGCTGGGGGTGTGGTGAACTGAGGCTGTGGGGAGGGTGGACAGGAGAGGGGCCGGGGGCTAGCCTCCCCTGCCGGGAGCTCAGCAGCTGGGCAGGACAGTCCCGTGGGCCAGATGTGGCCCGTGGGCCATAGTTTTCCCACCTCTGCTGTACAGTCACACAGTAAAAAATGGTTCCTGCCCTGAAAAACTTACAATCTACGTATAAGATGAGAGTCAACAGACATACAGGGTGAGCACTATTATCCCCATTTGACAGATGGGGATCTGAAGCAGAGAGAAACAAAGAGATTTTCTACATGGCACCGGAAAAGAACACTAGAGGGGTGTGATTTGTAGAGCATTCTAACATGTTGCACTCTTACTACCCCATAAAGATCCTGCTGTCCACACTCTAAAGAGACCTAACTCATGTTAACGCCATCCTGTTTGAGATGGATCTACATCAAAGCGAACTAGGTACCTTTTAGAGCGCGCCAGTAGGCTCTATATATGGTAATTGTAAAGCGTTCTAGCGTGTTGCTCGCTAAATCACGCCCCTATAGTGGGCTTTGCTGGTGCTGTGTAGACATGCCCTCAGACTAACTTACCCAAGGTCACATGGGAAGCTTTATGACAGAGCAGAAAATTGAATTCAGATCTTCCAAATCCCAAATGAGCATTCTAACCACTGGACCAACATTGCCTTCTAGCTGGCATAGCCAAATGTATTTTAAACAGGCAGATTAATTCAATAGGCATGAAATATGTCTTTTAAAAAGTGCAACATTATCTTTTTTTCAATTGCCTTGCAGGAAAGCATGCATGCCTATGCAGCCAACGTTTATACTTCTGTTGTAGAAGAACTAGTGAAAGAAAAGCAACGCAAATTTATTGCTGTGGAGCAGGAATTCTTTCGCCTCTGGTGGGACACCACAGCCACGGATATACATAAACAGCAGGTAATGCAACTATAGTTACTGTTTTAACGCTGAGAGTCAGACCCTCTGCTCTTGTCTGAGTACGTACACTGCAGAGGGCAGGGGTGGGGTTCCGGGGCGGGGGGGCAATAAGGCAGCTGAAAACTGACCATGCTACTGCCCTGATCCTGCCGACACTACATGCAACTCTGATCCCTTTCTCGGAGGGCTTCTCTAATTTACACGAGCTGCTAACAGCTCCAAGAGGGTGCAGCCGCAACTGGGAATCAGGGTGATCGAGGAGCATCTCAGCCACGACCCCTTTCCCCTGCTTTGTTAGCAACAGAGAGAGGAAGTATCATAAGAACTTATTTCTTCAGAGTGATTTTTTTAGGGCAGGATGCACCAGTTTTAGGGTCAGATTGTGCTAGGGGAGCCGAACTGTATTAGAAGATACTGGATTAATATCTGTTAATTATTTGACATTTCTGAACTGCAGCCAAAACATCAATAGCAATGAAAAATCGCTTATCTTTTTACTCTGGCATTACACACTTATTGCTATTGCTGTTGCTGTAGTAACAAGAAAATGTAAGGATCAGTAATGATACATTTGTGTACTTATTGTGTTTGTGAACAATGACTCGTCTCTGTTGATCTTTAAAGTGTGGTTCTACTCAGAAAAGTGATTCTGTAGTGATGGCATTGTGGAGGTTCCATGTTTCTTATATCTCAGTGACTATGATTTTAGTTCAGTTATTTGGTCTCAAAGTTTGGGTGGCTAGGCTAGTGGCAACACATTGTGCTGCGATACATGTGATCCAAGTTTAAGTCTGGCATCAGAAAACTGGGTGAGCTGCAAAGATAACAAAGGGCTGTATTATGCCATATATTCCACATATGCCAGAGATCCCCCTTTGTTTCATTGTGAAGTTCCATGTAACAGTAGAATATGATCCATTGTCCGGGGGGGTGGGGGATGGGGGGAATCTCAGTTTTGTTTATTTTAATTGAGGGACATTGTCAATTTAAAATTACACCTCTTGTCTGAAATTTTTTTTTTACCTACTATTCTGTCCATTTGCACCTAAGATTTCTATAATAGAAAGATTGTAGAAAAAAATAGTTTGTCTTGTGCATTTGACAGCATTCTGTAGATAGTCAGTTTAATTGTTTTAGTCAGTTAGCTTCTCTTTGCTTCTCCTCTTGTTTGTGTGGGTCTTTTGCACCTCAACAGAAAAGAGAGAATTGTTTCTAAATCAGAAAATGTTACTGCAAATCCACAAAAACTGGCCTGGGTACTCCTCCATGTGTAGTGTTTGAAAATGTTTTGAACTTCTAGTTAAAATTGTTTATGTTGTCCCTTTAACCTACACTGCAAGGAAAAGGCTTCTCTTTTTAATATTCATGTGCAATACCTTCAGGGAAGCTGAAATTGTGCTTCTCTCTCTGCATTTTCAGAACCAAGCAGTAAGAAAAGCTTCCATTTACAAGTTCTGATCTCCATAGTGCAAAATCAGTAGAAAAATTAAACGTCGTGTCCTCGCTTCTCAGAACAGCTGCTGCTTTTTAATAGCCTTATATTCTCATTCTATTTTCCAGTCCATTTCAATACAAAATCATCCTGGTCCAAAGCCCAGAATGTGCTTGATTCACTTTTAGAGCAGTGCCAAAAAATGTACTGCTGGTTTAAAAAACGCAGTGATAGTTTTGTGATTGGTTATCTTATAGCCATCATAGTTAGACACAAATGTAGTTTTAATCTTTAAGTGTTACAGATATTATTAAAACTAAATTAATTATATACCATTGGAGAGCTATGATACTAACTTTCCAGTGATTATAACGTTTGTTATTAACACTACCAAGTTGCCAGGTATTGGGCTTTGAAATCACATCAGTCCAATTACTGGCCTGCTTTTTTCACTTGAATTCTAACATTAGTGGCTACTATAACTATAAAATTGCTACAGTAATAGAGTTATATTATTTGAAGGCTTAAATCCCAACTTTCAAATGATATAAAGTATTAATCTAGCTCCAGCCATCTGTGAAATATTTGCTTCTGACTGGAGTGTAATTTTTATATATATACACACATATATAAAAGCAAGATAATTGGAGCTGATCCTGCAGTGTGGAAGGAGGAGCACATGGGATGATGTGTACCACAGCAATTGGACTCAGAGACAGACCTTCTTAACTCACATTGTGTGCAAATTTCCACACTACACATTCACACCTGAACCATGCCTATACTTCCAAGGTTTGAGTCTGTGCATTATAGTGTGGGGGTGAGGGAGACATGGGGCCACCTCCTTGTGACTGATCCTGGCCAGTATGCAGCAATCATTTGGGATGAAGAAAACAACTCTTGCCTGGTTGTAACTGGAGATAAGCAAAGGGGAGTAGGTGAACCAAATTGCTCAGAAGTATATGTTGGATTTAGAACTGGACTCAAAGCTTTCCCTCCTAGCTTCTGTCTTCTCCGCTCCCCCCCCCCCCCCCAAGGAAAAAAATGTTCGGCAGTACAGGCTTTGTCCCCAGGTTTGGTGGGGGGGGGAAGTGTCTGTCGTCTAACTTTAATAACATTTTAAAAAATATTTTCAACCTCTAAGTAGTTCCACAAAACTTAAATAAAAAAGGCTTCCAAGCCCAGAAGTCTGGGTCAAAAGTTTCTCTCCAGGACATGCCCTCCAGAAGAGCAGTAATAGCTTCAGAAGCTTTTCATGCAGATCAAGAGGCAGTTCTGTGCCTACACCAGATATCGGTTATCTGGTTTCCCACATTCAGCTGGAACTAATTTGTGAATGATCCAGCCCTAAAACACTTTTACAACATCATAAATGAAGGGATGATTATAACCAAAATCGACAATCTGGCGTCATATCTGAACAGTGATGGGGCATTCACTCAAAGATCCTGGGGAAAGTAGCATCATGGCTGTGGAACTGGAATACTACATGCCAGATTTTTAAAATTAATTGATAGCAGAATATATGTTCAGACAGACCGTGTTTGATAATACTTGAAACTTCAAAGCTAATGTAATGTTTCAGAAAACTACTAAAAAAGCAGATAACAACAGCCTTATGGCTTTACCTTTGGTAGAATGGAACTGGATTATTATCAGGTTTTTTCCATAGCTCACACATTTGCTAAAATTTGTAATCAAGTTGTGGTTCACTAAAGGGGCAGATGCTTCCAATTTCCAGTAGCAATAGAATTCTTTTTTGCATGTATTTTTCTGGGGCAGGTGTTAAAATATACTTTTAAACTAGAATTTTGAGAAAAAAGATTAGGGAACACCTCTGTTTCTGATAAGATATCCAAAACTGCTACACGTGGAATAACTCCATATGTATGTCAGATCTTTAAAAAACCCAAAAAAACCCAATTACTCTCCTATGAAAATTGTATCAGATCTGTGTGGTACTTTGGGAATATAAATCTACAGGGCTATAGAAAGGATGAATAGTATTTGTGTAGGAAACAAAAGGGAACATGGATTAAGATTCAACAATGTTGCATTATTATTTTTATCTTCATGACAAAGCTGATATCTGACACTTCAATAAAAGCAGCAAAAAGTTGGAAAGTATGCAAAAACTGAGTTAGAATCATAGAAAGGTAGGGTTGGAAGGGGCCTTGAAAGGTCATTTAGTCCATTCCCCTGTGGGATGGCAGGATCAAGTATACCAAGATCATCCCTGACAGGTGTTTGTCTAACTGGTTCTTAAAAACCTCCAATCATGGGGATTCCACAACTTCTCTTGAAAACCTGTTCCACTGCCTAACTATCCTTATAGTTAGTTTTTTCCTGATGTGTAACCCAAATCTCCCTTGCTACAAATTAAGCTGATCATGTCTTGTCCTATCTTCAGTGGTCATGGAGAATAATTGATCACTGTCCTATTTATAACAGCCCTTAACATATTTGAAGACTATTATGAGGTCCTCTCCCAGTCATTTTTCTGAAGTCTAAACGTGCCCAGGTTTTTTTAACCTTTCCTCATAAGTCAGGTTTTCTCAGCCTTTTACTACTTCTGTTGCTTTCCTCTAGACTCTCTCCACTTTGTCCGCACTTTTCCTAAAGAGTGGTGCTCAACATTGGATACAGTATTCCAGCTGAGAACTCCTCAGTGCTGAGTAGAGCAGGACAATTACCTCCCTTGTCTTACATACAACACTCCTGTTAATACACCCCAGAAATATATTAACTTTTTCCACAACTGCATCACATTGTTGACTCATATACAGTTTGTGATCCACTCTAACCCCCATATCCTTATCAGCAGTACTATCACCTAGCCAGTTATTTCCTATTTTGTAGTTGTACATTTGATTTGTCCTTCCTAAGTATAGTACTTTGCACTTCTCTTTATTAAATTTTATCTTGCTGATTTCAGACCTGTTCTCCAATTTGTCAACTCATTTTGAAATCTCATCCTGTCCTCCAATGTGCTTGCAATCCTTCTGAGCTTAGAGTCATCTACATATTTTATAAGCATACTTATTTCCCTAGTTTGCTTCTGAGAGTGTTATGTGGGACAGTGTCAAAAGCCTCATTAAAATCAAGATACGTCATATCTATTGCTTGCTTCCATCCAAGGACCTCCCCAAGGAAGAAAATTAGGTTTGTTTGGCATTATTCTTGACAAATCCATGTTGGCTGTTCCTTATAATCCTACTGTGTTTACAAACTGATTGTTGAATAATTTGTTTTAGTATCTTTCCCAGTGGTGAAGTTAAGCCAGGTCTATAATTCCCCAGGATCCTCCTTGTTCCCTTTTTAAAGATAGGTACTATGTTTGTCCTTCTCCAGTCCTCTGGCATCTCACTCATCCTGCATGAGTTGTGGAAAATAATCACTAAGAGTACTAAGATTGCCCCAGCTACCTTAAGTATCTTTGGATGAATTTCATTTGGCCCTTCTGACTTGAACATATTTAAGTTATCTGAATATTCTTTAACCAGTTTTTTCCCTATTTTGGCTTATGTTCATTCATCCTTGTTGTTAGTATTAATTATGTTGGGTAACTGGTCACAATTTAACTTTTTAGTGAAGAATGAAGCAAAATAGGCATTACTCACCTCAGCCTTCTCTATGTCATCGGTTATTGGCTCTTCTTCCCCCCCACTAAGTAACCTACACTTGCCTTCAACTTTTTCTTGCTCTTAATATATAGAACCTCTTCTTAATTGACTTTTATGTCCCTTGGTAGGTATAGCTCATTTTGTGCCTTAACTTTTCTGATTTTGTCCCTATATGCTTGTGCTACTCTTTTGTACTTCTCCTTAGCAATTAGTCCACGTTTCCACTTTTTGTAGAATTCTTTTTTGGTTGTCAGGTCATTAAAGAGCTCCAGATGGAGCCATATTGGCCTCTTACTATCTTTCCTTCATATAGGGATAGTTTGCTGTTGCGCCTTTAATATTGTCTCCTTGAGAAACTGCCAGCTTTCCTGAATACCTTTTTCTCTTTACATTTTCTTCCGATGGGACCTTACCTACCCGTTCTCTGAATTTGTTAGTCAGCTTTTTTGAAGTCCATTGTCCTCATTCTGCAGCGCTCCTTCCTTTCTAAGGAAATCTATTATTTCATGGTCAGTTTCACGAAATTGCCTTCAACTTTCAGATTCACAACCAGTACCTCCCTATTAGCCAGCATCAAGTCTAAAATGGCTGTCCCCCTTCATTACTTCCTCCACCTTCTGAAACAAGAAGTTATCCCCAATACATGCCAAGAAATTATTGGGCATTTTGTGTTTTGCCATATTACTTTTGTCTAGGTGGTTAAAGTTCCCCATTAGTACCAAGTCTTGTGCTTTGGATATTTCTGTTATTTGTTCTAGAAATGCCTCAACCACCTCCTCCTTCTCATCTGGTGATCTGTATTAGACCCGTACCATGACTTCACCCCTGTTTTTTCCACTTTTATCTTCACCCAGCGACTTTCATCTGGTCTGCCTCTCACCTCCTTCTGGACCTCAGAACAAGTGTAAATATTCTTGACATATAATGCAATCCTAACTTCCTTTTTTCCCTGCATGTCCTTCCTGAGCAAGCTGTTTATCCCACCAGATCTCAGTGATGCCAGTTATGTCATAATTAACATGTTTCTTCCTGCCTATACTCCTTGAATTTGTGTACAGACCTCTAAGATGTTGAGTGGACTCCCCCACTTTTTCTCTTCTTTGCTCCTATGACCCCATTGTAATTTTTTATTCCCCACCACCCAACACATAGACCTTTGTTAAGATCACCCTTTTTATATCTATCGGTGGGTTTTGACACTTGCCTTCTTTGAACCTAGTTTAAAGCCCTCCTCCGTAGGTTGGTGAGTCAATATCCAAAGATGCCCTTTCCCTCCTTGGTCATATGGACCCCATCTCTTCCCAGCAGTCCTGCTTCCTGGAACAGCTTCCTATGATCGAGGAAACCAAAGCCTTCCTATCAACACCATCTCTGCAGCCATGCATTCATCTCCAGAATGTGTGTGTCCCTGTCTGGGCTCTTACACTCAACCAGAAGAATGGACAAGAATACCACCTGCGCCCCTGATTCCTTCACCCTTGCTCCGAAAGCCATGTATTCACTGCTGATCTGCTTAGGATCATACCTGGCAGTATCATTAGTGCCCCCCAGGGATGAGAAGCATAGGGTAGTAGTCACGGGGACAGAGGAGCCTCGGCAACCTTTCCGTAATGTCTCAGATGTGGGCTCCAGCCAGGCAGCATGCCTTCAGGACCTGGTGTCAGGTCGGCAGATGGATGTCTCTGTCCCCCTCAGACAGGAGGCCCAACCACAACCACCACCACCCCCACACACACATCTCCTCCTATTAGATTTGGTGGTCGTGAGTCTCCTAGCCTTGGAGGAAGGTGATTCCTCCTCAGCCATTGGGGTCAGCTCCTCTCCCTCTGATCCCTGTACAGCATACTGTTTTTTGACATCAATGGATGCAGGACCTGGCTGGTAGGGCTGGAGCACTGTCTGCTGCCCTAGGTTGCCAGTAGCCAGTCTCCTCCCCACGGAGCAGCCGCTTGTCCTTTCTCCTCTGGTCCCTCTGTAGTTGGCTAGCATCCCACATCCCAGGTGTCTCCCTATGCATCCTGTTGATGAAGTCTTCGTGCTCCCAGATGCTACACAGAGTAGCCACCTCCCCCTGCAGCTGTCTTGCCTGCTTCCGAGGGTCTCCACCAACAAACACCTCTCACACTGGGTAGTTCCTCTAGCCTGGCTTTCATCTGTAGGACATGCAAGCCACATTCCCAGCAAGTCAAGTACAGGACTCTGGGCAGAAGCCTCCAGGGTCAGGATGCCTGACCACAGAATGCTCCCACAAGTGGCAGCAGAGGAAGAGCTAGCAGTAGCATAGATAAACATGATATATTGGGGAAGAATCAGTACAGCTTTTGTAAATGAAAATCATGCCTCACCAATCTGTTAGAATTCTCTGAGGGGGTCAACAAGCGTTCAGGCCAGGGGGATCCAGTAAGCAGTCATGGGATCAAAGGGAAGGTCCTCTCATGGATCAGTAACTGGTTAAAAGATAGGAAACAAAGGGTAGGACTAAATGTTCAGTTTTCACAGTGGAGAGAAGTACATTGTGATGTCCCCCAGGGATCTGTACTGGGACCAATGCTGTTCAACATATTCATAATCTGGAAAAAGGGGTAAACAGGTGATAAAGTTTGCAGATAATACAAAATTACCCAAGATAGTTAAGTCCAAAGTAGCCTGAGAAGAATTACAAAGAGTTCTCACAAAATTGGGTGACTGGGCAACAAAATGACAGATGAAATTCAGTGTTGATAGCTGCAAAGTAATGCACACTGGAAAATGTAATCCCAACTATTAATACAAAATGATAAGGTCTGAATTAGCTGTTGTCACTCAAGAAAGAGATCTTTGGGTCTTTTCGATAGTTCTCTGAAAACATCCCCTTAATGTTCAGCGGCAGCCAAAAAAACTAACAAAATGTTAGAAAACATTCGGAAAGGGATAGATAATCAGACAGAAAATATTACAATGCCACTACAATGCCATTACAAATCTATGGTACGCCCACACCTTGAATACTGCATGCAGTTCAGGTTGCCCCAGATCAAAAAAGATGTGAGAGAATTGGAAAGGGTACAGAGAAGCTCTACAAAAATGATTAGGGGTATGGAACAGCTTCCATTTGAAAAGTGATTAGAACGACTGGCACTGTTCATCTTAGAAAAGAGACGACTATGAGAGGATATGATAGAGGTCTATAAAATCATAAATAGTGTGAAGAAAGTTAATAAGGAAGTGTTGTTTACCCTTTCACATAACACAAGAACTAGGAGTCACCCAATGAAATTAGTAGGCAGCAAGTTTAAAACAAACATAAGGAAGTATTTCTTCACACAATGCACAGTCAATCTGTGGAACTCATTACTAGGGGATGCTGTGAAGGCCAAAGGTATAACTGGGTTCAGAAAAGAATTAGGTAAGTTCATGGAGGGATAGGTCCATTAATGGTTGTTATCCAAGATGATCTGAAACAATTTTAATTCTCTATTTATATCCCCACCACCCTGTACGCTCTGGATGCAAGGTAGATCCACATTTGACAAATGTCACACTTAGATAACATGTTAAGGCCTGGACTGTATTTATAGCCTTAGTGGTAAAGATTGAAATTGTAATGGTGTTATCATTTGCCTTCTGTATATTCTGTATCATAGGTACATCAGTTACTTCAAGAAGGGCGACTAGAATTCATAATTGGAGGTCAGGTGATGCATGATGAAGCTGTGACACATATTGATGACCAAATTTTACAGTTAACAGGCATGTTTCTTTGGTGTTTAACTCTTAGTTTTCATTGTTTGTTTGTTTTTTTCTGAATTCATTTTTATTTCCTAGATCTTTAAGAACTGACTTAAGTGTCTGTGAAAATGAATATCTACTGTATAGTGCAAACTTACCATACAGTTGTTTGCTCAAAAAAAAATACAAAAAACTCCAACCAACAAACTGCAGTATACAGGAAAATCATTGTAAATTGGCTTGTAATTTAATTGCTCACCATTATATACTCTCTTAGGGGCAGTTTTACTGATTACACAGTCCTTGGTTCCCAAGAACAGCCTTGAGATAAAGATGTGCTAGATATTCAGTCACTACTTCTTTTTGGGGGGGAGGGGTTAAAAAGTTTCTAAAATCCATATTTTATTCTGTGCATAGGTGAATGCATATGATTTTTTTTAAAAGGGAAATGCAGATTTGGTAGCTAATTTAACGGGAGCAAATGAAACTAACAGATTTTGATTTCTAAAAAAGATTAGCATCACATGTTCCCCTCCCAGATCCTCAGTGTTGTGTGTTCAGTCTTTGTCCATGTGACTAAACCTGAATCACACATGCACTCCTGTGTTACTGTCTGCTGAGTTCGTCTTGGAATTAGGTAGTGCTTAGGCTCTTGGAGCCTGTGTTCCAAATGCCCTCCTGTCTGTATAGTTAATTGGATCACAACAACCTTGTTCACACTATATACACTATTCCCTTCGGTAACACCTGTTAAAGAGAAAACAGGCTACACTCTGAAATGTGTTTCAGTCAGAGAATGAAAATGCAAGCCTTTACTAATACTGTTTACATGGTAAGAATCATAAGGCTTGGGAGAGATGAAATAAAAAAATAGTGTCCCTAAATTTCATAATTAAATTAGCCATGATCTGAAGGCCCAGAATAAGATTCTATCCACAATAAAACAGAAATGATTATATCTTCAAATATTTCTAAAAGCATTTCCAAACTTGGAAACTATAAAATGACAATTTTGCATTTCTATAGCACTGAAGGTCCCAAGCACTGTACTCTTTTTTTATACTCACTTCTTGGCTATTTTTGTACTCCGTTTAAAGGGTTGTACTCAGTTTGAATTTAGCCCATAATTTAGCTTTTATGTTTTAATAAATGGAAAGGAAAGTACTAAACCTAAAACTAATAGAAATGACTATGGGTTTTTAAAATTAATTTAATTCCACTGGAAATAATTTGGGTATTTTTATTTGTGTTGGGGGATAGAGGGAGACATTTAATGTGTGGATCCAAAACCATATGTGATTTATTTTCTCACTGATCTGTGGCTGAAATTTCATGAGAACAGCTTGCATAATTTCAGCAGAGTCTACCCTAAACTCAGCTTGTCATCTTGATTTGGACATCAATATGAGAGTTAACCTAAATTTAATCTGGCTCACACCACTTGTCTCCCTGGTCTATATCTAGTCATAATTTCTTTTCATTAACTCTTTACTGCAGTTATACTTGGGATAGCAAAGCAAATATCACCAATGTGCACCTTGCTGCTGTGAATTCTTTGGCTTTGTTAACTTCCTCAAACCTTCAGGTGTGTTTGAAAATAAAAATAAATCTTCACTGTAGTACCATATGCCGATGCAACTTGTAAGATGAACAAATGTGTTACTAGTAAAAACAAATTTTACTTTACAGAGGGTCATGGATTTTTGTATGAAACCTTTGGGATGAGGCCTCGATTTTCTTGGCATGTAGATCCCTTTGGAGCTTCTGCTACTACACCTACTCTTTATGCTCTGGCTGGATTTAATGCCCACCTTATCTCTCGCATTGACTATGATCTGAAGGATGACATGCAGAAAACCAAGGTAAAACTACACAAGAGAATGGAACCAATGTTTGGCATGCAAGCTCCCTTTTGCAGCTTTTTCTTGATGTATGTAAACTCTGACTTCAAGAGAAGCATGTCTCCGAGCTTAGCAAGACAAAAGTATAGATTTTTCTCATGTAAAGAAAATGCACTGTTTGTGACATGTTTGTGAGACTGTTTGTGAAACAATATTTGTCAGATTCTGCTCTGTTGATAACTTCGTCATGACCTCTTGTCAAAGACAAAGGAATTTATTCTAATCTTAAAAACATACACAATAAATAGTGGGCAATAGGACAAGTCATAGGAGAACAGTCTCCTTGAGATTGGAACAACGGTCTTAAATACATAGCAAGTAAGATAATGCTGTTAACATAGATGGCAATTCAAGCTTCAAGTCAAGAAATCTTTCTTTTCCTCCCTTTTTTTAGATTCTGTATTTAAGTGAATACTGATACAAAGATTTTTTTTTAAACCCAATGAAATTTTTTATGCTTGTAAAACTGTTGGATAGTTATTATGGACAAAAGTTGTGACAAAATATGAGTGGGAAGTGAGTAGATATCTCTCAGAATTAAACCCATCTGTTCCAATTCTGTTCTTAAGCAAAATCTCCCAGGCATACCAAATCTGTTGTTTATTATGATGGCCCATAGTCTACCCTCAGCTGTACATGATGAACCCCAGTGAAGATAAGGGGTTGTACATGTGTAATGAAGGAAGAATCTCGCCCAATAAGCTGGGCGTTAGGCAGAGATTATATGAACCTTGGGTGAAATCCTGGCTTCACTGAAGGTAATGGCAAAATGCCCATTGACTTCAATAGGCCAGGATTTTACCCCTTGTGCCTCCTCAGTGGAAGACTCTCCTTGACTACAGGGGAGATGGATTGGACCCTGCTAGCCCAAATCTGTTACATGTACACAGCTTCCACTGAAGCCAGTGGGAGTTGTGTTCATGTAAAGGAGTTCAAAATTGAGTCCCAAGGTGTTATTAATCATGATATTCTGTTATCTGCAGGTTTGGTTTCTTATGGTGATTTCTTTTTCTGCAGTATTTCTTTTTGTTTTTTTTAGAAGCTTCAGTTTGTATGGAGGGGCTCTCCCTCTTTATCTGAAAACCATGAGATCTTCACTCACGTTATGGATCAGTACAGCTACTGCACCCCATCGCAAATACCCTTTTCAAACAGGTTTGAATGCTTCCAAACCCTGCAGAAATATTGGTCACTTCAGTAATATCAAATCTTAGGCCAGGTCTACACTACAGACCTATACCGGTATAACTATGTTGCTCGGGGGTGTAAAAAATCTATACCCCTGAGCAATGTAGTTGTACTGACCTAACCCTTCACTCTGTCAACAGGAGAGCTTCTTTCGGGGAAGTGAATTAACTACACTGACAGGAGAAGCGTCTTCACTTAAGCACTACAGTGGCACAGGTGTAGTGCTGCACGTGAAGATGAGCCCTTAGAATTTTAGGCAAAGTATAGAATGACTGACTGGCTGCTGAGCTTATTCTGTTTAAGAGAACTTTGAATTTTCTCTTTTGTCAGAGGCTTCTATTAGGCTTAAAAGGTGTCTGGACTCTTCAGACTGAATTCTGCAAGATGTTAAGAACCCTCAGCTACCACTGGCTTCAATGAGAGGTGAGGGTGCTCAGCAACTCTCAGGATTGAATCTTTATTCTCCATTCCTGATCTTAAAAGTTAGTGTTAGAATGGATTGGCTTTAAAAAAGCCTTTCCACCATAGCAATAGTGACACACACAACGCTTATAGCTCTATCTATTGTGACACCCCCCCCCACCCAAAATGTTAAAAAAGAAATACAACTAACTAAATAACCCAAAATGAACAAATCAACCAACATAAACAGAAAATACCCCAGACAGAGGTTTGTTTTTGTTTTTATCCTCTTCAGCATAGAATGCAATGTAGAAGGAGCTAGAGACTCCATGAAGTTGGACAGGTATTTCGCTATTGCTAATGATTTTATGTGGAAGGTGCCCACAGTGATGGTGGCAGTCTAAAACCCTATGATACATTGTAAGCCACATTTATCAAGAAATGGACCTCAATAGATGTGGCTTACAGTCTGCCATATGGACCATGCTATGGAAATGTTTAAGAACTCTTGCATTAAAACAAAACCTTAGTAGACTTAAACCTACAATCTGTTTGATACTCTGTTGTAGCCAGCAAATTATATTTTTGTAAGGAAAAGCAGGGGCTGGGCAGGAAGATTTCCAGGCTATTTTAACTCAAACCAAATACTTCTTTTATCAGACCTATATACCTTCTCCTACAGCTTAAGTTTTCAGTGTGTTTATACTAGCCACCTTTGGGGGCCCATAAAGTCACATGGATGAAATAGAAAGTAAACACTGAGAACCAGTGTAAACCAGAATTGTGCTACTGAATCCTCATGTGCCAAACTGGATTTGTATCCCTGCATGATTTCATCCATTTTTTTCCCCAACTTGCTGTAAAAGTCCTTTTTGTAGTATGTTGCTTTCTCTTTCCACTTAGATCCGGGTTCTATTGGAATGGAATTGCAGTTTTCCCAGATCCACCAAAAGATGGTGTTTACCCCAACATGAGTGTCCCTGTTACTGATGCCACCATTCATCTTTATGCACAGACCATGGTGGCAAACATTAAAAAGAGGGCAGCCTGGTTCCGAACTACTGATGTCCTATGGCCGTGGGTAAGTGTATCACTTTAGAACTTAATGACACATCCACAAGCTAAGTATGAGTCAACAGTGCAACACTGTTGCAAAAAAGGCGAACATAATTCTGGGATGTATTAGCAGGAATGTTGGGAGCAGGACACAAGAAGTAATTCTTCCGCTCTACTCTGCACGGATTAGGCCTCAATGGGAGTGTTATGTCCAGATCTGGGCACCACATTTCAGGAAGGATGTGGACAAATTGGAGAAAGTCCAGATAAAAGCAACAAAAATGATTAAAGGTGTAGAAAACATGACCTATGAGGGAAGATTGAAAAAAATCGGGTTTGTTTAGTGTGGAAAAGAGAAGACTGAGAGGGGACATGATAACCGTTTTCAAGTACATAAAAGGTTGTTACAAGAAGGAGGGAGAAGAATTGTTCTTAACCTCTAAGGATAGGACAAAAAGCAGTGGGCTTAAATTGCAGCAAGGGAGGTTTAGGTTGGACATTAGGAAAAACTTCCTAAGTGTCAGGGTGGTTAAGCACTGGAATAAATTGCCTAGGGAGGTTGTGAAATCTCCATCATTGGCGATTTTTAAGAGCAGGTTAGACAAACTCCTGTCAGGAATGGTCTACATCAATGTTTCCCAAACTTGTTCCGCCGCTTGTGCAGGGAAAGCCCCTGGCGGGCCAGGCTGGTTTGTTTACCTGCCGCATCCGGAGGTTAGGCCGATCGCGGCTTCCAGTGGCCGCGGTTCGCAGCTCCAGGCCAATGGGAGCCGCTGGAAGCAGCGGCCAGTACGTCCCTCGGCCCGCACTGCTTCCAGCAGCTCCCATTGGCTTGGAGCAGCGAACCGCAGCCACTGGGAGCTACGATTGGCCAAACGTGCAGACACGGTAGGTAAACAAACCAGCCCGGCCCGCCAGGGGCTTTCCCTGCACAAGCAGCGGAACAAGTCTGGGAACCACTGGTCTACATAATACTTAGTCCTGCTATGACTACAGGAGAGTGGACTAGATGACCTCTCGAGGTCCCTTCCAGTCCTTTGATTCTATGATCAGACAAACTGTGCTAGTAAATGGTATTCCCTCATGATCAGGATACCTCTTGTTTTTGTCAGAGGATTGCCTGTTTGGGGTCAGCTGCAGGAAGGTTCTTCAGAGAAGAGCTAGAGTGAAAGCTGAGGCTATGTGTTCATCATCAGGCCACTTCGGGGCCCTTTCCAAAGCTAAGCTGACTTTTGCAGACCAAAAAATAATCCTGAATTCACCCTGATTTGGGGGTGAGTTCATGTTTCTGTGCAAACTGTCCACCCAACCCAGTAGTATTATGAGTGCAGACTGAACTTGGCGTTGTATACTAACATTTATGAAGGCGCTCTTTATTCCCCATGATGCCTACAGAGATGTTGTGGTTCACACATCACGTGAAGATGTGAGGTGGGGCTGGTGTGGGAATCTTGCAGAGGTCATTGTTGAAAGGCAGTGTGTTCAAAGAAGATTTTCTGCACAAGAGGAAGATTTCCGAGAATATATCATTGTGCATCATACAAATCTATCATGAGACTGATTTTAAGAGTGTACACATAATACACTGGTTGAGTAATTTTAATTGTGTGCCTAATTTTCCTGTGCATTTGCTATGATTGAACACACAATAATAATAAATAGCTATGCTTTGTATTAGACACGTGTACACACAGATGCTCAGTATGCAGATGCAATCAGTTCAAGTGGGCATCCAAATTAAGTGTGTAGTTATGCACATGCATTTTTGATAATCAGGCTGCCTATATTTTGTGGATTCATTATCCCATTTAACTGTTCGTTTATCCACTTATTAGACTAGGGCTTACCATATTCTAGGCGGGAGGTTGTCAATAAATTGTGTAACATATGTGGTTATTCTGTCCAGATTGTTAGTGTGTTTTGTTGTTCCTTTCCTCTCCACCACTTACTCAGCACTGACGTAAGATTGTTTATTCTCGGCTCACAAAAATACATACAAACTCCTTCTCTTTTTGTCAAGAGCAAGCAAAGGAATGAGAGAATTGACTGAAAACTGCCCTTGCCAGACATCAGATAGACACACTGGGCAACCTCCCTACCAAGGAAATGCATGCTTTTGTGAGTTGTGCAATGTAGCCTAACTTAATTCCTGTCGATCATGGCAGTTGGTCAGTGTTGCTGTAGCCATGTTGGTCCCACGATATTAGAGAGGCAAGGTGGGTGAGGTAATAATTTTTATTGGACTTGTCAGTTGTCCTATTTGAATAACCAAACCCATTCTTGCTACTTAGGCCCTGAACTTTTGACTGGTTTATGCAGATGAGCTCAGAAGGAAGAAAGATGTTTTACAGTGGATAAGAATCGTAATATAAGAACATCATTAAACTACCTCATCATGGAAGTTAATAACCTGTGGGTCACTTGCTAGGATCTTCTGGGGATGTCCCACTTAATCAATTCCTAGCCATTATAAGGGTTTTAGGCACTGGTGCACCTCAGCGCCTCCTGTTCTTTCCCTGTGGCACACAATGATTCAGTCTCCTGAGGTCTGTAATATTTTGGTCTAATTCTGATTCTTGGGCTTGGTGTAAGGGTTGACTGGAGGGTAGTTAGTAGCCTGTGATATACAAAGAGATCAGACTAGATGATCTGATGGACCCTTCAGGCCTTCAGCTCTTGGACTCTGACTATAACTATAACTTACACTAACTCATATAGATGTGTTATTTTCTAAATTGCAGGGCTGTGACAAACAGTTCTTCAATGCATCAGTTCAGTACTCCAACATGGACCCATTATTAGATTACATTAACAAGCATGCTGATCAATTTGGAGTGACTGTCCAGTATTCCACTGTCAGTGATTACTTCCAGGCATTGTATAACAGAAACCTCACATGGGATATTCAGAATTATCAAGACTTTCTTCCATATTCAACAGGTACTTAACAATATGTTTTTTATACACTGCATATACCGATGGATATCAGTAGCTGACATTGGGATTAGTTTATTGTAACAGGAGTGTAAGGAGCTGTCATAAATATAAAGGGAAGGGTAAACACCTTTAAATCCCTCCTGGCCAGAGGAAAAACCCTTTCACCTGTAAAGGGTTAAGAAGCTAAGACAACCTCACTGGCACCTGACCAAAATGACCAATGAGGAGACAAGATGCTTTCAAAGCTGGAGGGGGGGAAACAAAGGGTTCTCTCTGTCTGTGTTGCTTTTGCCCCGACCAGAGCAGGAATGCAGGTCAGAACTCCTGTAAAAAGTCAGTAAGCGATCTAGTTAGATATGCGTTAGATTCTGTTTTGTTTAAATGGCTGATAAAATAAGTTGCGCTGAATGGAATGTATATTCCTGTTTTTGTGCCTTTTTGTAACCTAAGGTTTAGCCTAGAGGGATTCTCTATGTTTTGAATCTGATTACCCTGCAAGGTATTTACCATCCTGATTTTACAGAGGTGATTCTTTTACTTTTTCTTTAATTAAAATTCTTCTTTTAAGAACCTGATTGCTTTTTCATTGTTCTTAAGATCCAAGGGTTTTGGTCTGTGTTCACCTATGCAAATTGGTGAGGATTTTTATCAAGCCTTCCCCAGGAAAGGGTGGTGTAGGGCTTGGGGGGATTTTGGGGGGAAAGACGTTTCCAAGTGGGCTCTTTCCCTGTTATATTTGTTAGACGCTTGGTGGTGGCAGCAATAAAGTCCAGGGACAAAAGGTAAAATAGTTTGCACCTTGGGGAAACTTTAACCTAAGCTGGAAAAATAAGCTTAGGGGGTTTTTCATGCAGGTCCCCACATCTGTACCCTAGAGTTCAGAGTGGGGAAGGAACCTTGACAGGAGCTTTTTTCCTGACTCACTCTTTCCGATTTGGTGGGCTCTATTAGCTCCAATTCTGAAATATAAGAGGGGTTGGAGTGTCTTTCTGAGTCAGCAGGAACTAGGGGTGGAACCCAAGGGGTCCTGAAAGGAAAAGCACAGCGTGGGAGACAGTTTAGCCTGAAGTTTGTCTTTGCGGTGTGAGTATCAATAAAGGCAAATCCCAGGAAGGGTTAGGTTTGGAGTATATCTATGTCTGTACGTGCTGCCACTGTTGGTGAATCTCTGATGACCTGAAAGATAGAGTAAATAATGACGAATCAGATCCCCTGACGATTGCAAGTCAGGGATTTGGGAAAGCCGAGTACAGTGGATAAGGTCTGCAGAATTTAGAACAACTAGGCAAAGTTCAGTGAGAGAGTTCAGTGGGTAGATGCAAGATATCGTGTTATGAAGGAGCAATAATTACCAAGCATAATCACAAGCTGAAAACTGGATACAGCAATACAAAGATGGACTTGGGGAAGAAGGGGTGATGGCAGGTGCACTAAACATAAGCATGTAGTGCAATGCTGTTGTTTATATATAAAAACTAGTTTAAAGCCATGCTGCCTTGGGGTGTATTTACAGAAGTAGGTCTTATGAAATCAGAAAGGTGATAACTCGTGAACTCTGGGGCAGGGATCCTGGGCCAAATTCTGCTTTATTACACCAGTGTAAATCTGGCGTAACTCCACTGAAGTCATCAGATTTACACTGATGTATTATAGGTGGGCAAAAATTGGGGATTGGTCCTGCTTTGAGCAGGGGGTTGGACTAGATGACCTCCAGTGGTCCCTTCCAACCCTGATATTCTATGATTCAATGAAATTCAGATGCCTTTATAAGGATTCGGCAGCATTGGGTAAGCTTATTGTACTGTCTAAAAAAATCAGTCTCTCTCTATTTAGTGTTAGTAAGGTCACTGTGCTTTGAGCTTCGCAGCACAGAAGGGAAAGTGATAAACTGGAAAATACCCAAAGAGGTATACAAAGCTGATGAGAGAAATAGAGTGTATGTCCTGTAAAAACAGACCAGAGGAACTGGATATGCACAGATAGGATAAGAGATGGTGAAGAGGGGACATGAAAGCAATCTATAAATATCTGAACTTTTAATTGCCACTGTTAGGGAGGGTGGAATCACCCATCTTAGAGTAGTTCGCTAATCCTTTTGTCCTCCTATACCTCTGGAGCGCTTGATAATCTGGGAAGCCTGTTAAAATTATCTTCATTAATTTGAGTTGCTCAGCACTTGCTGCACTATGTGGTGCTCCTCAGGTTGTCACAGTGCTGCTGGGAGCTCAAAGTGTACATGTGATTCTGGACAATTTAGGTACAAAAGTGCAACATTTATACCAGAGAAGGCATCATAGAATCATAGAAATATAGGCTTGGAAGGGACCTTGAGAGGTCATCTAGTCCAGCCTCTTGCACAAAGGCAAGTCCAAGTAAACCTAGACCATCCATGACAGGTGTTTGGCCAACCTGTTCTTAAAAACCTCCAATGACAGAGATTCCACAATCTCCCTGGGAAGTCTATTCCAGTGCTTAACTACCCTTATAGTGAGAGAGTTTTTCCTAATATCTAACCGAAATAGTCCTTGTTGCAGATTAAGCCCATTACTCCTTGTCCCACCTTCAGTGGACATGGAGAACAATTGATCACCATCTTCTTTATAACAGTCCTTAATATGTTTGAAGACTGTTATCTGGTCTGCCCTCAGTCTTCTTTTTCTCAAGACTAAACATGCCTAGGTTTTTTAACCTTTCCTCATAGGTCAGATTTGCTAAACCTTTTTATCATTTTTGTTACTCTTCTCTGGACACTCTCTCCAATTTGTCCACTTCTTTCTCATAATGTGGTGCCCAGAATTGAACCCAGTACTCTACCTGAGGCCTCACCAGTGCCAAGTAGAACAGAGCAATTGCCTCCTGAGTCTTACATACGATACTCTTGTTAATGCACCCCAGAATTATATTGCCCCTTTTCTACACTGCTTCACATTGTTGACTGATATTAAATGTGTCACCCATTATAACCTCAGTTCCTTTTCAGCAGTACTGCTGGCTTAGCTAATTATTACCCAGTCTGTGCATTTTATTTTTCCTTCCTAAGTGTAGAACTTTGCATTTGTCTTTTTTTAATTTCATCTTGTTGATTTCAGACCAATTCTCCAGTTTGTCAAAGTCATTTTGAATTCTAATTTTGGCCTCCAAAGGACTTACAACCCCTCACAACTTGGTACCATCTGAAAATGTTGAATAGGACCAGTCAAACCGTTGTAGCACTCTGCTAGGTATGCCTTCCCAATTTAACAGGGAGCCAGGAATAGTTACTCTTTGATTGTGGTCCTTCAACTAGTTTATAGTTAGGCTTGGCAGAATCTGAGGGGTTTTTTAATAATTTCACTGGATAATATCAATGTTTATTTTTAAGCATTTTTTAAAATTTTTATCAATTTAAATTTTCACAGTTATGAGAAATTATGGGAATAGTGCCAGACAAAAATGGCAGGTCACACAATTATTTGATGATAGAAGACATTGATTTTTTTAAAATAAAGCTTTATAACTGTTAAAACACATTTTCAACATCACGTGTCAAAATGTACAGAGTAAATATCCTTAGATCAAAGTCTGATAAGTTTTCAAGTAGCATTTTTCTTACTTTGCTTATCTGTAAATTTCCGTTATTATTGAGGGAAACTTTTTCTTTTTTCGGTTTGTGAGTGTACAGTGAGACTGATATTTACCAATAAAAATCTGATCCTTGCAAGCCTAGTTATAGTGATGTCATCGAGTTTGCTTTTCCCCTAGTTTGCTTATGAGATGGTCATGTGGGACTGTGTCAAAAGCCTTACTAAAATCAAGAGATATCACATCTGTTGTTTCTCTCCTATCCACTGGGCCAGTAACCCTGTCAAAGAAGGAAATTAGGGTGGTTTGACATGATTTGGCTTTGATAAATTCATGTTGGCTATTCTTTATAACCTAATTATTTTCTGGGTGCTTACAAATTGATTGCTTAATTTGTTGCCGTATCTTTCAAGGTATTGAAGTTAGGCTGACGTCTCAGTTCCTAATACTGAGAATTTGCTTCAGGGTGCCTACAAAATGTTCCCCATGAAAGTATTCTTCCAACTCAGTCAGGTATGGCTACCGATGGATAAGGGTCAAGCTAGCCAAATTTCATTCACATATGGCAGTAAGAAGTTTTTTGCTTCTGTCTCTGATGTAAGTGGATCCATGGCTATTTCATCATTTTCCTTTGCACTCTGGATAGACACATGAGTATTCTGGACTATATTTAATTTGCTTGCCGAATATTCTGGGGATCTTCTGCTGTTAACATATTTTTTTAATTAATGATGAAAAGGGATCATTGCTTCCCATGATAATTTTTCAGAATGATCCCCTGACTCATGCACCTCCATCTAGGGATCGCATCATTTCAGGTAATGCACTGATAAATGTACTATTAGTATTGCCATGAGCAGACCACCACAATCCCGCCACTTGCGTGTTTTAGCTGCCTGTATGTTCAATGTACTTTACATGCTGCAGTTGGTTGTCATTACTTATTTGTGTTATGGTAGCACCCTCAATGTGCTAGGAGATCTCCATGCAATTTGTGCCTGTCACCAGCTCCTGGTGTGATCTTTTGAGCAGTTTCTGCTGCTCCTGACTGTCCTCCTTAGTTTCCCCTTGGTCAGGGCAGTTCATGGACCCTCACCTCTAATTAAGTCTAGCAGTCTGCTTCAGACTTTTGGCTGTGTTCGTGGAAGCAGCCAGATGCAGGGGTGTTGTCCCTGTGCCGTCCCAGACCTTTCTACCTTCCCTTCCTTCTCTGCACTCTCTTCTTTATAGCAGCATCTATTGGCTGCAGCTGTGGGTGCCTGCCTCTGTGACTGGCAGCTCTAGCAACTGCGTGGAGGTGTTATCAAACTGCTTGCCTGTAGACAGGAGAGGCTTTACTCCCACTTCTGTCTGTGCTCAATAGGGGGTTTGTAGACCCCATTACAGTGTCCCCAAAGGGTTTACCCTGCCTCTTATTGCAAAATATATTTAGATGTTTGTGTGCTTTGTAAGGCCACATATTCTGTTTTTAGCCTCACAAACAAATAATTGAAATTCTCCTCTTTGACCACTTGAGGGCATCTGTTGATACATTTTGCAATCTCACTGTAGTCCTGAATGCGTGTTGCCATATCACCCATTCTACTCCAGCCAAAGAAATGAAATTAAAACTCATTCTGTTTTCCCCCCTCCTTTTAGTCAGGCATATGGAGGGTTCATAACAAATGATAACTATCAATCATAAAGCTCTTCTTTTATTGATTAAAAATAAATGTGCTCCAATGACACTACTGAATTTGTCTTGTACAATTTCATGGGAAATTAATTTCAGTAAGAAGAGGCTTATTTTCACAGATAATTGCCTCAAATCAGCAAAGTTTGTAAGTTTCTAGTACAAAGTACTGTAGCTTCCTGGTCATGTCTATTTAATGCTCCGCAGTGAATGGGTGGGGAGAGAGTGCTGTGACTTGTAACGCTTAGCATTATTTTCCCCTCAGCAGCTGTTGCTTTTTATAGATAAGAAGTTGCATAGTCAAGGAGTGTAAGTAGTCAAAAATGGAGTAAGCAAGGTACAGTACTTTACTGTCTGTCGTGTCTCTCAAATTCTTCGTAGAACCATTTCAAGCGTGGACTGGGTTTTATACCTCCCGCAGTGTTTTAAAAGGAATTGCACGGAGAGCAAGTTCACTTCTCTACGCTGGAGAGTCATTTTTCGTACAGTATGTTCAGAAATACCGAGCAGGTTCTGTTTGTAAATTCTGGGCCTTACAGCAGCTCCGCAGTCTTCGATGGGCAGTCTCTGAGGTAAACTTACACATTTTTGATTAGAAAAATTATATATACTGTTACCCAAACGTCACTTTTCATAGAATCACAGAATATCAGAGTTGTAAGGGACCTCAGGAGGTCATCTAGTCAAACACCATGCTCAAAGCAGGACTGATCCCCAATTAAATCATCCCAGCCAGGGCTTTGTCAAGCCTGACCTTAAAAACTTCTAAGGAAGGAGATTCCACCACCTCCCTAGGTAACGCATTCCAGTGTTTCACCACCCTCCTAGTGAAACAGTTTTTCCTAATATCCAACCTAAATCTCCCCCACTGCAACTTGAGACCATTACCCCTTGTCCTGTCATCCGCTACCACTGAGAATAGTCTACATCCATCCTCTTTGCAACCACCTTTCAGGTAGTTGAAAGCAACTCTCAAATCCCCCCTCATCCTTCGCTTCCGTAGACTAAACAATCCCAGTTCCCTCAGCCTCTCCTCATAAGTCATGTGTTCCAGTCCCCTAATCATTTTTGATGCCCTCCACCGGACTCTCCAATTTTTCCACATCCTTCTTGTAGTGTGGGGCCCAAAACTGGACACAGTACTCCAGATGAGGCCTCACCAATGTCGAATAGAGGGGAACGATCACGTCCCTCGATCTGCTGGCAATGCCCCTATTTATACATCCCAAAATGCCATTGGCCTTCTTGGCAACAAGGGCACACTGTTGACTCATATCCAGCTTCTCGTCCACTGTAACCCCTAGGTCCTTTTCTGCAGAACTGCTGCCGAGCCATTCGGTCCCTAGTCTGTAGCAGTGCATTGGATTCTTCCATCCTAAGTGCAAGACTCTGCACTTATCCTTGTTGAATCTCATGAGATTTCTTTTGGCCCAATCCTCTTATTTGTCTAGGGCCCTCTGTGTCCTATCCCTACCCTCCAGCTTATCTACCACTCCTCCCAGTTTAGTGTCGTCTGCAAACTTGCTGAGGGTGCAATCCACACCATCCTCCAGATCATTTATAAAGATATTGAACAAAACCAGCCCCAGGACCGACCCTTGGGGCGCTCCGCTTGATACTGGCTGCCAACTAGACATGGAGCCATTGATCACTATCCGTTGAGCCCGACAGTCTAGCCAGCTTTCTACCCACCTTATAGTGCATTCATCCAGCCCATACTTCTTTGACTTGCTGACAACAATACTGTGGGAGACAGTGTCAAAAGCTTTGCTAAAGTCAAGGAATAACAAGTCCACAGAACCAGTTATCTCGTCATAGAAGGCAATGAAGTTAGCCAGGCATGACTTGCCCTTGGTGAATCCATGCTGACTGTTCCTGATCACTTTCCTCTCCTCTAAGTGCTTCAGAATTGATTCCTTGAGGACCTGCTCCATGATTTTTCCGGGGACTGAGGTGAGGCTGACTGGCCTGTTGTTCCCCGGATCCTCCTTCTTCCCTTTTTTAAAGACGGGCACTACATTAGCCTTTTTCCAGTCGTCTGGGACTTCCCCGGATCGCCATGAGTTTTCAAAGATAATAGCTAACGGCTCCGCAATCACATCCGCCAACTCCTTTAGCACTCTCGGATGCAACGCATCCGGCCCCATGGAGTTGTTCACGTCCAGCTTTTCTAAATAGTCCCGAACCACTTCTTTCTCCACAGAGGTCTGGTCACCTCCTCCCCATGCTGTGCTGCCCAGTGCAGTGGTCTGGGAGCTGACCTTGTTCGTGAAGACAGAGGCAAAAATATTATTGAGTACATTAGCTTTTTCCACATCCTGTGTCCCTCGCTTGCCTCCCCCATTCAGTAAGGGGCCCACACTTTCCTTGACTTTCTTCTTGTTGCCAATATACCTGAAGAAACCCTTCTTGTTACTCTTAACATCTCTTGCTAGCTGCAACTCCAGGTATGATTTAGCCTTCCTGATTTCACTCCTGCATGCCTGAGCAATATTTTTATACTCATCTCTGGTCATTTGTCCAATCTTCCACTTCTTGTAAGCTTCTTTTTTGTGTTTAAGATCAGCAAGGATTTCACTGTTAAGCCAAGCTGGTCGCCTGCCATATTTACTATTCTTTCTACACATCGGGATGGTTTGTCCCTGTAACCTCAATAAGGATTCTTTAAAATAAAGCCAGCTCCTTTGGACTCCTTTCCCCCTCATGTTATTCTCCCAGGGGATCTTGCCCATCAGTTCCCTGAGGGAGTCAAAGTCTGCTTTTCTGAAGTCCAGGGTCTATATTCTGCTGCTTTCCTTTCCTCCTTGTGTCAGGATCCTGAACTCGACCAGCTCATGGTCACTGCCTCCCAGGTTCCCATCCACTTTAGCTTCCCCTACTAATTCTTCCCGGTTTGTGAGCAGCAGGTCAAGAAGAGCTCTGCCCCTAATTGATTCCTCCAGCACTTGCACCAGGAAATTGTCCCCTACATTTTTCAAAAACTTCCTGGATTGTCTGTGCACCTCTGTATTGCTCTCCCAGCAGATATCGCGGTGATTGAAGTCTCCCATGATAACCAGGGTGTGCGATCTAGTAGCTTCTGCGAGTTTTGAAGACGAATTCACAAATTATAATTGTTGTGCAAGTATTGAACCATAATTTGCATCTGGGGTTAGTTGGTGGGCACAACTAATAGTATTCAGTCAATCATTGTGCCCACAAATCAAGTTGTTTGGTTATGTATTGTCACTTATGCATCTGAGTGTGTGTGTGAGAGAGAGAGCTAGTGGTAGGCGTCCCCAGCTTGGAAAAGCAAATAAAGCTCCAAGTCTCAGCCCTTTCAAGGCCCTTTCCTCAGGACTTGTTTTATTATCCACAAAATGGTCATAAAACAAAGCAAACATAGTGGGAAAACACTGGGTAATAGTCTCAGAGGCTTTCCCCATTTCAACCAACCACGAGAGAAGAGACACTCTCTTCCTCTTTTTGACCCAGCTTCCCCTTCCTTTTACACTCTGACCACAGCAGCCATGTGGCCTGTTGGGACCTGTTAACCCTTTTTATGCTGCAGCACCTAGTCACAGGGTGCAATCAACTGTGGAGGTAATATTGTGCTGTAAAATTAAAGGCTAAATTGAGACCCAGAAAAAAAATATCTGTCCTTACGTATTTCACTTTTGTGACCCAATCACTGATTATGTGGGAAGGCATTCATAATAATCTCACACTGAAAGGAAAAGATAGATGGAAATCTTTGTGTGTCTTGTCTTTGACTATCTTGCTTCATTTATTACTCTTTAGGAAGAGTCAAAATACAAATTTGGGACTACAGTTGTAGGAAAGCAGTACATTAAATTATCTCACATGTGGGGATGATTTATTCATAGTACTATAATTCAATTGTGCAGACCTAAATTTGGGATTCAAGTGGATTGTAACTTTTAAATCTCTTTTAAATGTAAGGTTCAGCACCATGATGCTATTACAGGGACAGAATCCCCCAAGGTGAAGGACATGTATATGAATCACTTGATGGATGGAATAGTTAATGTGAAGAAACTGATGGCATCCATAATCTTAGACACAGACAATGCCAAGAAGAATGGAAAACTCTATTCTTATGTTTACAATAAAGACATAGGAAAACGAGGTAATGTCTTAAATTCTTTTTGTTTTTCTAGATTGGTGTATGAAGCATATTCTCCTGCTCAAATTAAATGGCCAAAGTGTTATCGTTGTAAGTAGAGCTGGGCAAAGATTTTCGGACAAATAGTTTATGAAACAAAAAATGCAGTTTTGGTCAACCCAAATCCTTGATTAATGGATTAGAAAACATGTCTTACTGTGATAGACTCAAGGAGCTCAATCTTTTTAGTTTAACAAAGAGAATCATAGAATATCAGGGTTGGAAGGGACCTCAGGAGGTCATCTAGTCAAACACCATGCTCAAAGCAGGACCAATCCCCAACTAAATCATCCCAGCTAAGGCTTTGTCAAGTCGGACCTTAAAAACCTCAAAGGAAGGAGTTTCCACCACCTCCCTAGGTAATGCATTCCAGTGCTTCACCACCCTCTTAGTGAAAAAGATTTTCCTAATATCAAACCAAAACCTCCCCCACTGCAACTTGAGACCATTACTCCTTGTTCTGTCATCTGCTACCACTGAGAACATTCTAGATCCATCCTCTTTTGGAACCCCCTTTCAGGAAGTTGAAAGCAGCTATCAAATCCCCCGTCATTCTTCTCTTCTGCAGACTAAACAATCACAGTTCCCCCAGCCTCTCCTCATAAGTCATGTGTTGCAGTCCCCTAATCATTTTTCTTGCCCTCCGCTGGACTCTTTCCAATTTTTCCACATCCTTCTTATAGTGTGGGGCCCAAAACTGGACACACTACTCCAGATGAGGCCTCACCAATGTGGAATAGAGGGGAAAGATCACGTCCCTTGATCTGCTGGCAATGCCTGTACTTATACAGCCCAAACTGCTGTTAGCCTTCTTGGCAACAAGGGCACACTGTTGACTCATATCCAGCTTCTCATCCAGTGTAACCCCTAGGTCCTTTTCTGCAGAACTGCTGCCTAGCCATTTGGTCCCTAGTCAGTAGCAGTGCATGGGATTCTTCCTTCCTAAGTGAAGGACTCTGCACTTATTCTTGTTGAATCTCATGAGATTTCTTTTGGCCCAATCCTCTTATTTGTCTAGGGCCCTCTGTATCCTATCCCTACCCTCCAGCTTATCTACCACTCCTCCCAGTTTAGTGTCATCTGAAAACTTGAGGAGGGTGCAATCCATGCCGTCCTCCAGATCAGCAATGAAGATATTGAACAAAACCAGCCCCAGGACTCACCCTTGGGGCACTCCTCTTGATACCGGCTGCCAACTAGACATGGAGCCATTGATCACTATCCGTTGAGCCCAACAATCTAGCCAGCTTTCTGTCCACCTTATCGTCCATTCAGCCAGCCCATACTTTTTTAACTTGCTGACAAGAATACTGTGGGAGACCGTGTCAAAAGTTTTGCTAAAGTCAAGGAACAACAAGTCCACTGCTTTCCCCTCATCCACAGAGCCAGTTATCTTGTCATAGAAGGCAATTAGATTAGTCAGGCTTGACTTGCCCTTGGTGAATCCATGCTGACTGTTCCTGATCACTTTCCTCTCCTCTAAATGCTTCAGAATTGATTCCTTGAGGACCTGCTCCATGATTTTTCCAGGGACTGAGGTGAGGCTGACTGGCCTGTAGTTCCCAGGATCCTCCTTCTTCCCTTTTTTAAAGATGGGCACTACATTAGCCTTTTCCCAGTCGTCCAGGACCTTCCCGGATCGCCATGAGTTTTCAGAGATAATGGCCAATGGCTCTGCAATCACATCCGCCAACTCCTTCAGCACCCTCAGATGCAGCGCATCTGGCCCCATGGACTTGTGGTTGTCCAGCTTTTCTAAATAGTCCCGAACCACTTCTTTCTCCACAGAAGGCTGGTCACCTCCTCCCCATGCTGTGCTGCCCAGTGCAGTAGTCTGGGAGCTGATCTTGTTCATGAAGACAGAGGCAAAAAAAGTATTGAGTACATTAGCTTTTTCCATATTCTCTGTCACTCGGTTGCCTCCCTCATTCAGTAAGGGGCCCACACTTCCCTTGACTTTATTCTTGTTGCTGACATACCTGAAGAAACCCTTCTTGTTACTCTTAACATCTCTTGCTAGCTGCAACTCCAAGTGTGATTTGGCCTTCCTGATTTCACTCCTGCATGCCTGAGCAATATTTTTATACTCATCCCTGGTCATTTGTCCAATCTTCCACTTCTTGTAAGCTTCTTTTTTGTGTTTAAGATCAGCAAGGATTTCACTGTTAAGCCAAGCTGGTCGCCTGCCATATTTACTATTCTTTCTACACATCGGGATGGTTTGTCCCTGTAACCTCAATAAGGATTCTTTAAAATACAGCCAGCTCCCTTGGACTCCTTTCCCCCTCATGTTATTCTCCCAGGGGATCCTGCCCATCAGTTCCCTGAGGGAGTCAAAGTCTGCTTTTCTGAAGTCCAGGGTCTGTATTCTGTTGCTCTCCTTTCTTCCTTGTGTCAGGATCCTGAACTTGACCATCTCATGGTCACTGCCTCCCAGGTTCTTATCCACTTTTGCTTCCCCTACTAATTCTTCCCAGTTTGTGAGCAGCAGGTCAAGAAGAGCTCTGCCCCTAGTTGGTTCCTCTAGCACTTGCACCAGGAAATTGTCCCCTACACTTTCCAAAAACTTTCTGGATTGTCTGTGCACCGCTGTATTGCTCTCCCAGCAGATATCAGGGTGATTGAAGTCTCCCATGAGAACCAGGGCCTGTGATCTAGTAACTTCTGTTAGTTGCCGGAAGAAAACCTCGTCCACCTTATCCCCTTGGTTTGGTGATCTATAGCAGACTCTCACCGCAACATCACCCTTGTTTCTCACACTTCTAAACTTAATCCGGAGACTGACAACTTAATTCCATCACTGCCAATTTTTTAAATCAAGATTGGATGTTTTTCTAAATGATATGCTCTAGGAATTATTTTTGGGGAAGCTCTGTGGTCTGTGTTACATAGGAGATCAGACTCAATGATCACAGTCGTCCCTTGTGGCCTTGGAATCTATGAATCAATTAAAATATTTGCAACTGTTCGACAAAAATAATGTGAACCATTCGCAAAATGGCCAGAGGAGGAGCTGGTGGTGACACAGCCACCAGTGCTGCTGTCCCGTTCTCTCTCCCCCTTTCCCCCACCCCAACCTTTAGCCCAATAGTTAGGACGCTCATCTGGGATGTGGAAGACCCAGGATTGACCTGGAAGACCCTGTGCAGAACAGATGCCAAACTGATTTTTTTTTCTCCAGTTAACTGAAAATTCTAAAAAACTCTAAAACCTGGAACTGAATGCCCAGCTCTAATTGTAAGCCATCATTTGGAAGAGGCCAAGTACCAAGGATACCCACCAAGCCTCAAGCAAACTCAAGCAAGGCAGCTGAGCCACCAAGTCTCAGGCACCCAAAACCAAAGGTCATGCAGTAGGGACCCAGAGCTTTGTGTGAATAAAGACTACAGGACTGGACCCCAAATTCTGCCTTCAGACATGTGTCCAAAGGAGAATTTGGCATGACGAAGACAGTTCCTTAACTAGTCTTCCTAACTGGAGGAAGGAGTCTAGGATATACAGTAGTCAACTTTATGGAAGATTTTCCTTATGATTTACTTCCAGGATATGCAAGAATTTATTAATGTGTTCTAGGAATCTGTTTATTTCAGGAAGATTATGGAGTTCCTTTAAAAAAAGCTGGTTTGTTTTGGAGACTTTTATTATTGTTGAATGGAAACCGTGCTTTGGGCAGCAGCTTTTGCATTGTTTATGGGATATTGAAATTAGGTTTCCCTATAGAATCTCCTGCATAACACTACTGTATTTAGGCTGTATGATTGTAAATAGAGGAGAACTTTTTATTGTCATGACTTAGTGGCTAGCCTGTTGTAATTAATATTAATGGCAAATGTGTTTCTTTGAATTCTGGGCCTTTGTGTGGTTCAAACAGAAGAATAATATACCAAAGGGGCATTGGCTTTATGCAGTATTATAAATATAGATCTGAATGTGTAACCATGATACACTCTTTGAGGCCTATTTTTTAGATTGAAACCTGAAAGATGGTGATCGTATTCTACGTGGGTAGTACTGTATGTTCCTTAAAAGAAAAATGACTGTGCATTACTGTTTCTTATTTTAAAGCTGTATTTTTACTTTGTGTGCGTGAAAAGGTACAAGGAGTGTTGAACAATACATTATTGTCTATAATCCCCTGGCATGGAACATCACTACCTTTGTCATTGTTGCTATGAGCTACTCAGCAGTCAGTGTGTATGATGAATTGGGACATCCTGTACCGGCACAGGTACTGTGTGGTTATGTTAATGTATATATTGCATTTCTCTTTGTAACTGGAAATGGCCCACCTTGATTATCACTACAAAAGGTTTTCTTCCCCTCTACCCCCACCCCCACCCCTGCTCTCCTGCTGGTAATAGCTCATCTTAAGTGATCGCTCTCCTTTCAGTGTGTATGATAACACCCATTGTTTCATGTTCTCTGTGTATATAAATCTCACTGTATTTTCCATTGAATGCATCCAATGAAGTGAGCTATAGCTCACGAAAGCTTATGCTCAAATAAATTGGTTAGTCTCTAAGGTGCCACTAGTACTCCTTTTCTCTTTGTAACTGACTCTTTCATTACAGTACAGTCATTTCCAATTCCCTTTTTTTCTTTCCCATCTTAGCAAGACATGATAGCTTCTCCTGTAAATTAGAAACAACAACATGATTATATTGGTTTTTCCCCAGTTGCTCATGTAATTAAGCACCCTGCCTATAAATCTCAGTTATTCAGTCCAATTTACTTTCCCAAAACAAAAAGTATCACCAAAATGTATAATGTTAAGGACAAAGGGGAGGATCCTGTATATTTTACAAGGATTTGAAATTATTTGGCATGTTAAGGAAACAAAAGAGGCCCCAAGGGAGGAGTGTGTGGAATTGGATGAGTGCAGGGTGGGCCCGCTCTCCCACAGTTGCAGTTTCTGTCCTGCGGGGCTGGGCCCGGCTCCCTCCTCCAGGCATGTCGACTTGCTGAACAAGATTGAAACATCACTCAGGTTTGGAGGGGCATCCAGATCAAATTTCAGTGAGTTGCAACCTGGCACGCGGGTTCACAGCACCAGTCAGGTTTGTCCCTGCCTCCCCTCCGCCATGATGGAGGAGCACTTGGGCTAAATCTGCAAACCTTGGCACTGCAACCCTGGGTGCCAGGTCCCAATGCTCAGAGCAGGAGAGCAGGCCCAGACCTGCAGGACAGGAACCACTACTAGAGAATGGGTGTGCGACAGGCTTGCTCTTCACCCACCCCATCCACGCCAGACTGGAAGAATTGTGTTTGTCTAGGCCAGGGCCCAGTGATGGGTTAATCCAGTCCTGGATGTGGCGACCGATCCAGAACCTTTCCGTGATCATTGGTAGGTTGGGATCCACTGTTTGGGAAACAGTGATTTAAAACACAATTTTGAAGTGTGTAGGCAGCCTCCGAGGAACCCCCGAGATGTTCCAATCATTTTTCTGTCAACATCTTTTTTGTTAGTTTCAAGCGAGGTTTGCTTTTGTTTTTGTTTTTTCAATTACACTGGTATTTTAAGATGGATTTGAAGGCACTGTTGCACTCATTTAAATCAACAGCTTTGATTTCATGTTGGCAAGGAGTTCGTTAAAATGTTAAATAATCTTATAGTTTGACACTAATATTTAATCCCAAACAAAACTGTGAATCTTAAATTGAGGTTGCTAAATAACTCCCCTCTTATCAAAACAGAAAAAAAGAACATCATAATTCTAAATTTTAAAGGTGAACATGTTTGGAAATTCTCATGTGAAGATACCAAGTGAGACTTTTCAAATATGCACGTTAGACATATATCAATTAGCTCTGTCTGAAATACAACATCATTCTCTCTCTTAACTTGCAGATCCAAAGCTCAGCAGAATTCCCCTCTACCTATGATCTGTATATTCTTGTCACATTAAGTGGTCTCAGTTACCGAAGATACAGCGTTAAGTTATCAGCTGACAAGGAATCCGCATTCATTGCGAGATCAGTTAAATATGGACGAAAAGTCATAAAGCAGGCTGATCATCAGAGTAGACGGCTGATTCCTGTGCTTAACGACTGCTACACAGTGATGTTGGACCAAAATACTAATCTAATGCACAGCATTACTGACAGGTGAGGCTACCAGCATTTTTCATTTTAGTCAAACAGCATTTTATGATAAGCAAAACTTTTTTAAAAAGGAAATCCAGATACTTGATCACATATTATCCTCTGAGGATTAACGA
Organism: Lepidochelys kempii; assembly: GCF_965140285.1. Classification (NCBI taxonomy): domain Eukaryota; kingdom Metazoa; phylum Chordata; order Testudines; family Cheloniidae; genus Lepidochelys; species Lepidochelys kempii. The sequence goes on from NC_136383.1 coordinate 117,423,703, forward strand.
CTAACAAGAGTGCTTTACAATCAAAGGACTTGAAAACTTCTCCCTTCTGCTCATTTTGTGAAGTGAGCTAATGAATGGTCTTATTCCTAAACTACTTTTTTCCCCTGTGGTATTGAATCTGTGTAGTCAGTGAAATGTTCATTGATTCATAATTCCAAGGCCAGAAGTATCACTGTGATCATCTAGTCTGACCTCCTGTATAGCACAGGCCATAGAACTTCCCCAAAATATTATGGTTAACTAACTTAGATTTTATAATGTACTAACTTTAGGAGATCAAGTATATTTAAAATAGATACTATAACAGGGTGCCCAAGTGCCCCCTTGTGGCTTTGCAGGCACCCTGCTCATGAGCCCCCTCTGATGGGCCCTTAAACACTCCACACAGTCTCTGATGTGGTTCACAGCACGCCTTCCCAGGGCTGGTTTAACATCAAATAAAGTTCACGCAGTCCTCAGAGTCCTTAATTACAAAATAATTCCCAGTGAGCCCCCAACATAAAGTCCATCATCACAATTCAACAGTTCATACTTAGCTCCAGTTCTTCTGCCATGCCGAGAGCTCTTCCTCTTCCAGTCTGCACCACCCAAAGCCATCAGTGCCAACCCTTTCTGTCTGGAGCTCAGCCCTCTGACCCTGGCTTCGTCCTTCTTCAGTGTCTCCCTGTTCTGGGAGAGAAGGCAGTCTATATACTGCCGTCCTCCAGAATGGTCCTCCTGATTGCTAGGAGAGAGGGGAAACCTGCCCCACCTCACACTACAGGGCTCCTGATCCTGGGCCCTTAAAGGAACAGTGTCCGGGGTTTTTTCTCCCCTCATCCAACTCCCAGTACCCCGGTCCTGCTTCCTCACTTGTTCTACCCGGCCATTTTCTGGGTCTTTGTTTATTCCAATACCCCAGAAATTGGGTCCTCTGGCCCCCTTTCCTCTTATACTAGTACATCCTGTTACAGATACAATACGAATCTACAGTGAATTTATATGATCTCACATGATGTAATGATAGCCAAGTGCTCTCCTCCCCATCAGTAATTCCTACTGTGTTCTCTAAAACTGCTAGCTCTAGGATGCAAACATAGAGAACTTCTTAAAGAAAACTTGATGTTCCTTTTATTTATTTATATTTAAATAAAAGGAAATAAAACCAAAAAACTGACCAAGAGTGCAAACTAACTGAATACATCTGTCGGTTTACAGGTCCGGATCCTTATGTGGTTTAAATTGCCGTAGCTCCTTTGACTTCAATGGAGTTATGCTGATTTACAATGGCAGACGGATCCAGCCCATAGTTTTCAAGTTGGCACATGCATCTTACTAATGATCTTGGATCTCATTCACAGAGGTGTTTTTGCTTAGAATCATCTCTCTCACAGGGGTATTTGGAGGATTAACTAGTTACTAGTTAATGTTTGTACAGTACTTTGAAGATGGAAAGCGATAAGCATTATTATTAGAGATGGGCCTGAACCAAAGCCCTGGATTTGAACACTGAGAAAGATCAGATTCCATGTCCACATTTTAAAATTGGGCCCTCTCTCTAGAATGGAGATAAATTACAAATCTGGATTCAAACACCAACCTTAGAAATTTGGAGGATAGAAACTGTGAATCCAGATCTGCATTTGTGTGGCTCAGGCCTGTTATTGTGGTGTGTGATATTGAAATGTTACAGTTTACTGTTGAAGTTTTGGCAGGTCCCTTGGTATGGGAAAAGCTTGAGGAATCCATAAATAAACACTATATCTGAAGGCTCTTCTTCTTCTCCCCTTTCCCTCTCTATAACTTTTCTCCACCCCCTGCTGATGTATGGTAGTTTGTGTCTGATGGGGCACGCCATCCCTGTATAAACCCTCATACGAGGGAAGGGTGGTGGGGGTATCAGCAAGGGTGTTGAACACCCTAAAGCTTGTTTTGAAATGGTGGGGAAAGGTAGTCATCCCCTGTGCCCCTGCCTCCCCCAGCATCTTCCCCCCCCCCAAACCCCATGGTATTTAGCTGGATGTCCACACTGGCAGGTAGTTAGTGTTTGAGGTGGTTTAAAAATTCAATAAAGTGCCAGCCTTCGGTTGAACCAAATTTACTGCATGGAGTCTTCATTCCTGCTGTGTCTGAGTCAATGATTGTGGTAGAACTGCTAATGGTTTTGTGGCAAATTAATGCTTTACACACAAATGGCCCATTAATAATGTTAACACTTACACAGAGCTTCATAATCACTGAGTAATTCAGTTCTCCTGACTCCCCAGCAAAGGCTGTCAATAAGTATTTTCCCTGCTTTACAAGGGAGCGGCTGGTGAATGTGGGAGGGAAGTTGGAAGACTAAGGGCTAGACTACACTAGAAGCGCTAAAGAAGCGCAGCTGTACAACTGTAGCGTGTCTGGTGAAGAAGCTCTATGCTGACAGGAGAGAGCTCTCCCGTTAGCCCAATAAAACCACCTCAGTGAGAGGCAGTAGCTATGTCAGTGGGAGACGCTCTCCCACCAACATAGCACTGTCCACACAGGCGCTTAGCTTGGTGTAACTTCGGTCACTCAGGGGGGTTGCTTAGAGATGTTACCCCTGAGTGATATAAGTCATAGCAATATATGTAGTAGTGTGTACAAGCTCTAAGTGGCACATCTCTACATACTTCACAAGTAGAAGAAGGAGGCAGAGTTGGTATTAAAACTGGCGAGTTCCTGATTCCACATCCTGTGCTCAGGTCTCTAAGGCCACCCCCTTTGTTACCAGGGCTGCGTATCAGGTCCTGGGTTATGTTAGTTTATGTAGCTATAAAAATTGCTTTAGCTGACCAGATTCTGCTTGACCTATATTATGTGACCTAAATTTTTATTCAGTAGAGAACCTTTGAACCCAGGTTCATAAGCAATCTTGCTCTTATAAGACTTCAAATCATGGAGCTAATGTGAATAACTTAAGCAACATTTAGATTTGCTGAAAATACAAAATGACACTGGGAATTGCATGAAATTGTTAAGGAGGCCAGTGACTATTTTATAATTATTTACAGTGGGTTCTGTGATGGCAAATATTTAGCAAGAGGCACTTGCCTTAGAATCATAGAATATCAGGGTTGGAAGGGACCTCAGGATGTCATCGAGTCCAACCTCCTGCTCAAAGCAGGACCAATCCCCAACTAAATCATCCCAGCCAGGGCTTTGTCAGGCCTGACCTTAAAAACCTCAAAGGAAGGAGATTCCACCACCTCCCTAGGTAACCCATTCCAGTTCTTCACCACCCTCCTAGTGAAAAAGTTTTCCTAATATCCAACCTAAACCTCCCCCACTGCAACTTGAGACCATTACTCCTTGTTCTTTCATCTGCTACCACTGAGAACAGTCTAGAGCCATCCTCTTTGGAACCTCATTTCAGGAAGTTGAAAGCAGCTATCAAATCCCCCCTCATTCTTCTCTTCTGCAGACTAAACAATCACAGTTCCCCCAGCCTCTCCTCATAAGTCAGGTGTTGCAGTCCCCTAATCATTTTTGTTGCCCTCCACTGGACTCTTTCCAATTTTTCCACATCCTTCTTGTAGTGTGGGGCCCAAAACTGGACACACTACTCCAGATGAGGCCTCACCAATGTGGAATAGAGGGGAACGATCATGTCCCTCGATCTGCTGGCTTTGCCCCTACTTATACATCCCAAAATGCCATTGGCCTTCTTGGCAACAAGGGCACACTGCTGACTCATATCCAGCTTCTCGTCCACTGTCACCCCTGGGTCCTTTTCTGCAGAACTGCTGCTGAGCCACTTGGTCCCTAGTGTGTAGCAATGTATGGGATTCTTCCTTCCTAAGTGAAGGACTCTGCACTTGTCCTTGTTGAATCTCATGAGATTTCTTTTGGCCCAATCCTCTAATTTGTCTAGGTCCCTCTGTATCCTGTCCCTACCCTCCAGCATATCTCCCACTTCTCCCAGTTTAGTGTCACCTGCAAACTTGCTGAGGGTGCAGTCCATGCCATCTTCCAGATCATTAATGAAGATATTGAACAAAACCAGCCCCAGGACTCACCCTTGGGGCACTCCGCTTGATACCGGCTGCCAACTAGACATGGAGCCATTGATTGCTACCCTTTGAGGCCGACAATCTAGCCAGCTTTCTATCCACCTTATAGTCCATTCATCCAGCCCATACTTCTTTAACGTGCTGGCAAGAATACTGTGGGAGACCGTATCAAAAGCTTTGCTAAAGTCAAGGAATAAGACGTCCACTGCTTTCCCCTCATCCACAGAGCCAGTTATCTTATCATAGAAGGCAATGAAGTTAGTCAGGCATGACTTGCCCTTGGTGAATCCATGCTGACTGTTCCTGATCACTTTCCTCTCCTCTAAGTGCTTCAAAATTGATTCCTTGAGGATCTGCTCCATGATTTCTTCCTGCTGGCCTCATCTCCTGCTGCCTATTTAATTAATTATTCATTTTAGCTAAAGAAACAGATATTTTCTAAGATTCCCATCCTCATTCCCCTTGCAATTAAGCGTTGCAGATAATACTTACACAATGTATATCTATATAATACATTTTCCCCTTTATACATTTACAGGAAGACTAACCGGACTGTCCAAGTAACTCAGGGGTTTCTTGAATATCATGTGAATGGAGATGTGAGGAAGGGGCCCATTTCAGATAACTACTTATTTACCCCAAATGGATCAGCTGTTGAAGAATCAGAAGCAGTGGGACTGGAAGTTGTTTCTGGAAACCTAATGAGAGAGATCAGGCAATATTTTTACAGGTAAAGATACTCATTTGAATTTTTCATCCTCTTTACACATGCGGGAGTAATCCTGTACAGCAGTGGTCTCCAACCTTTTTAAACCCAAGATCACTATTTGAATCTAAGTGCAACCCAGGATCTACCCTGTCCCTTCCCTGAGGCCCCACCCCTTCCCAAAAGCCTTACCCTGCTCACTCCATCCCCCCTCTCTCTCCGTCACTTGCTCTCCCCCACCCTCACTCAGTTTCACTGGGCTAAGGTAGTGGATTGGGGTTTGGGAGGGGGTTCAGGCTCTGGGCTGGGGCTGAGGGGTTCGCAGTGTGGGAGGGGGCTCTGAGCTGAGCCTGGGGCAGGGGGTTGGGGTGCAAGAGGGAGTGAGGTGTGCAAGCTCTAGGAGGGAGTTTGGGTGCAGGAGGGGTCTCCGGGCTGGGGTAGGGAATTGGGGTGCAGGAGGAGGTGCAGGGTGTGCGCTCTGGGAGGGAGTTGGGTGCAGGAGGGGGCTTCAGACTGGGGCAGAGTGTTGGGGTGCAGGAAGGGGTACAGGGTGCTGGCTCTGGAAGGGGGGTCAGGCCTGGAGCGGGGTTTGGGGTGTAGAAGGGAGTATAGGGTGCTAGGTCCGGGAGGGCGCTCAGGGCTGGGGGTTGGGGTGTAGGTGGGTTTGGGGTGCTGGCTCGGGGAGGGGGCTCAGGGCTGGGGGTTGGGGTGTAGGAGTGGGTTTGGGGTGCTGGCTCCGGGAGGAGGCTCAAGGTAGGGGTTGGGGTGTAGGAGAGGGTAGGGGGTGCTCGCTCTGGAAGGCGGCTCAGGGTGGGATTTGGGGGGCAGAAGGGGGTTCAGGGTACAGGAGGAGGTTTGGGGTTCTGGCTCCAGGAGGGGGCTGGGGCGTGGCCTCCCGCCGAGCAGCACTTACCTCTGGTGGCTCCCGGTCGGTGGCAGGCATTTGAATTTTTCATCCTCTTTACACATGTGGGAGTAATCCTGTACAGCAGTGGTCTCCAACCTTTTTACACCCAAGATCACTATTTGAATCAAAGTGCAACCCAGGATCTACCCCGTCCCTTCCCTGAGGCGCCGCCCCTTCCCAAAAGCCTTACCCTGCTCACTCCATCCACCCCTCTCTCTCTGTCACTCGCTCTCCTCAGTTTCACTGGGCTCAGGTAGTGGATTGGGGTTTGGGAGGGGGTTCAGGCTCTGGGCTGGGGCTGAGGGGTTCGCAGTGTGGGAGGGGGCTCTGGGCTGAGCCTGGGGCAGGGGGTTGGGGTGCAAGAGGGAGTGAGGTGTGCAAGCTCTAGGAGGGAGTTTGGGTGCAGGAGGGGTCTCTGGGCTGGGACAGGGGATTGAGGTGCAGGAGGGGATGCAGGGAGTGGGCTCTGGGAGGGAGTTGGGTGCAGGAGGGGGCTCCAGACTGGGGCAGAGTGTTGGGGTGCAGGAAGGGGTACAGGGTGCTGGCTCTGGAAGGGGGGTCAGGCCTGGAGCAGGGGTGTGGGGTGTAGAAGGGAGTATAGGGTGCTAGGTCCAGGAGGGCGCTCAGGGCTGGGGTTTGGGGTGTAGCAGTGGGTTTGGGGTGCTGGCTCTGGAAGGGGGCTCAGGGTGGGGTTTGGGGTGGAAGAGGGGGTTCAGTGTACAGGAGGAGGTTTGGGGTTCTGGCTCCAGGAGGGGGCTGGGGTGCGGCCTCCCGCCAAGCAGCACTTACCTCTGGTGGCCCCCGGTCGGTGGCAGGCATGGCAAGGCTAAGGCAGCTCTCTGCCTACCCCAGCCCCACACCGTTCCCGGAAGGGGCCAACATGCCTCTGTGGCCCCGGGGGGGAGGGAGCACGTGGCTCCACGCACTGCCCCTCTCTGCAAGCACCACCCCCACAGCTCCCATGGGCCACAGCTTCCCATTCCCGGCCAATGGGAGCTGCAGGGGCAGTGCTTGCAGGCAGGAGTAGCGCATGGATGGAGATACCTGCCCACCTGCGGCTGCTCTGGCCGCTTCCAGGAGCAGCGTGGGGCCGGGGTAGGCAGGGAGTCTGCCTTAGCAGCAGTCCCACTGCACCACCGGAGATCGCGATCGACTGGGAGATCCTCTAGGATTGACCAGTCGATTGCAATCTACCGTTTGGTGACCACTGCTGTACAAAGAAAAGGAGGACTTGTGGCACCTAGGAGACTAACCAATTTATTTAAGCATAAGCTTTCATGAGCTACAGCTCACTTCATCGGACTGCTGTCCAGTCATCTCTAAACAGTGACGTGTGTGTTGTACAGCTCTTAATGGATTATGTTTAACATGTGGCTGGTGAAGAAGACACTGGTTCAGTACCTAGTTTAATGGTGCAGCTGTGGGTTTTGCTGTTGAGGTGAGGAGAGTTAGAAATGTGGTGTGTTCAGTTGTGAGTTGGTTTGTTTGTTTTTCATATGGAGTAACGGTGCAATTAAAAAACAAGATTCAAGTCTGCTGAGATCCTGAATCTTCTATGTTGGTTTGAATTTCGAAAGTCTCTAATTAGAGTACAGGCTGCAATCTGCGTATTGGAAAAAGAGCTAATTAAAGACAAAAGAGGGAACTGAGTCCCCGACAATGAGGCATTCAGATCTCTTTTCTGTGAACTCTGAAGAGCTAGCTGCTTTTTCTCTGTTTAAGAGTATTTACAGCCAACTACCTTTTAATTTTTTTATTAGCTGATGGTTGTTTTATTGAAGTTTTTTGTTACTTTAAGTGAAATTGCCATGCACAAGGGCGGTTATTGTGTCAAGAAAGATTTGGAATTACTGTACACATAAAAGATATAAAATGGAATTTGTGTATGAAAATTCATGTTCTTTAGATGGGAAAACTGAACTCAGGTTTATTTATATCTTTTCCTGAATGTAAACATGTTGTTTACATTGTTATTTGCAATACTTGTCTGTGCAGCAATTCAACTAGAAACTAAATATGTTCTAGATAGACTTTCCATTTGAATAATGTTCATTTTGTATGTAAGGATTTTTTTTTCTCTATAGTAATAGAAGTGTCTACTGTAGTCTGTACTTACATGACTATGAGAGTGAAAACAAGATAATATCCTTCCATTCAACAGTGTATTAAGGAGAAATGACAGAAAAATAGCTATAATTTTGAACAATCCAAAATAAGAGGAACATGTAGTAAAATGAATGAAACCCACCTGCCCACCCACACACACAACATGTGGGACACCAAGGAATACTGTAGAATTTCCATTTATACAAATTGGATCTCTGAAATTTGAAAAGCTAAAAATCATTTCACTAGTTGCACAAAGCAGGTAAAATCTAGACAAAATACTGCAGGTTCATTAATAATGCAAACTGTGACCTGACATAACTAATCAAATATTAGTTTAACTTGCTAAACTTCACATTATTTACCCTCTTGTTTTGTAGGAATATAACCGCTCAGGATTACATGTATGTGGCATATTCAAGAATCTACAGTATACCAGGAGGTTATGATGATAAGCTGCTTTGTCACAGGATAGAGCAAGAATACAGAGTTGGACCTTTGGAACTAAATCATGAGGCAATCCTCAGAACAAGCACAAATTTAAACACTAAGCAGACACTTTACACTGACAACAATGGCTATCAGATGCAGAAGAGACAGTACAAGGCCTATGTGAATAATACAGTGGCTCGGGTAAGCATAAAACTGTAATCCAAAATCAAGTGTGTATCCTGTTCATGCTCTGTTACGTTGCACAAACTTAATGTTTTTGTTGTTTAATTTATTGTGTGTCGTCAGAACTATTATCCTATGGTCCAGACTGCCTACATTGAGGATGACAGCATGAGGCTGATGCTGCTTGCAGAAAGATCTCATGGTGTCTCAAGTCAAGGAAATGGGCAAGTGGAGGTAATGAATGAAAATGATTTGACAATAAAACAGTAATTTCATGGCTCCTGATGATCCGAATAAAGGATGATAGCTGATGACTGTTCTGGCATTTATCTTCATCATGCAGGTGATGCTTCATAGGAGACTGTGGAATAACCTTGAGTGGGACCTGAATTACAATCTCACTTTGAATGACACCTCAGTGGTTCGTCCACTGTTCTGGCTCATCTTAGGAACTAAGCCTGTGGCTGATGGTCTGTATCAGACAAGTGCTCTGGCTTTAGAACACAGACCAGTTGTTATGTATGGAGAGCTAACAGGTAACTGTTCTACTTACCTTTTTTAAAACTAAGAATTGTTCCTTTGTTTTGCCTAAAGTCAGACTCCTAAGTCTATATTTAGGCACCTAAACAGCTGGCCCACCTTTTCCAAGGTAAGCACCCACGATTTCTCATTGCCTTTTAAGAGGAAGTGCTGGATGCTCAGCACCTTTGAAAATGGGGCTACTTATTCACATTCCTGGCTGTATAGATTTAGGAGCCTAACTCTAGGCATCCATTGGCTGAAAAACTTGACCACAGTAGCTAACTGAGAGAACTTTTGAGTCCAAGTTTAAAACATCTTTCAAATAAAAAAGACATGTAGTAGAATAGCAGTAGCAAGACTTGACGAAGCATGCTTTACTGGGGCACTAATATACTTTTCAGCCAGTTCAAGTCATGCTGCTTTCCGCTTAGTACCTCAGAACGTCTGAAGAAAGAGTGCCTCACCCACTCCTGGTCTAATTCAGACAGTGGGAGGGCACTCTCTTCCCCTCCAAAGGCAGTGCAGTGCCACTGGCCAGGGTCCTCTTTCTTGACATAACCATGTTTTACATGATAGCTTTGGTTTTTTATTTCACATATAGACATACCAAAGCTGCATCAAGAACTTCATTCTGTTCAGAGGGATCCTGTAACCCTCCCAGCTAACCTGCATCTCCAGACTCTAAGCATTCCTGGGTGGACATATAGCTCCAACCACACTGAGCAGCTACATAATATTTACAAAGGTGGGTTCTCTTTTAGCAGTAAGTCATTTATAGATGGAGATTACTCAGCGTGTAACACTTACAAAGGCTGTTTTTCTCTTCCTTCTTTATTTTGTGACTATCGTTATTAATTATCTGTATTACAGTAGCACCTGAACTAGGTCAGAGGACTCTGTGCTGCACAAACGTATAATAAAGACAGACCCTGCCTCAAAGAGTATAAGGGCCATTTAAGCACCCAATTCCCTTTGAAAATACCCCCCATGAGGTCTTTGAGGTAGAGTCTGTCTCTTACTAGATGTCTGCAGCACCTACACAATGGAGCTCCAGCTGGATTAAGGCCTTCAGATTCTACTGATGTAAATAAGTCAATGGGAGTTTCCCTGTGTTTTGTACCTTTGAAAATCTCTTCCTGAAATCTTACTTTAAGACAAGACATATGAGGTGAGTAACTTCCAACAGAAACCTTGAGTTTTTAGCATTAAATAATAAAACCTGTTTTGGTTTTTTTTTTTAGGTATACAAAAGCAAGAGGAGGCAGACTTCAGTCGTATACTTCTAAGAATCAGGCATATGTATGAAGTGGGAGAGGACCCTGTGCTATCTCAGCCTGCAACAGTGAATCTGAAAGTAAAATTAATCACTCCTGCTAAAGCACTGCTTAGGGGTTGTCTAAACAGTGGGGTAATGCGCTCTACAGAAGTGTGATTTCTAAATGCACAAATGTGTTGTGCATTAATTGGCCCATGTAGAACCTTCTGGTATGCACTAAAGTGTGCTTTAAAGTAGAGCTTTTACAAACTACGCTATGTTAAAGTGCAATAGGGAACCTTTAATACACAGACCATAGCATGTATCACATTAGCATGCTTAAGAAATCACCCTCTGTAGAACACATTACCCCACCTTGTAGACAAGCCCTCAGCCTATCTTTGACTGCTGAAGAGGAATCTTGTTACAAAAACATAACCTTCCTCTTCCTTTAATTGGAAACTACTCAAAAAATGGACCAGTAATGCTGCTACTGACACTACTGGCAAAAATCTGCCTCTAGCTGAGGTTAGAGTTAATTTTTTCCCCTACTCTTCACCGCAATAGCCATTACAAAGGCTCCGTTTTAGTCACGGGTATTTTTAGTAAAAGTCATGGACAGGTCATGGGCAATAAACAAAAAGTCACCGCCCTGTGACCTGTTCACTAAAATACCTGTGACTAAATCTTACCTGCTGGGAGGGGGCGGTCCTGAAAACTGCTGCTGGGGTGGGGAGGCAGCGTGGGATGATGCTTCTGCTGTGGGGGGACAACCCAGGGTCCTGGTGCAGCAGGGTCGGCCTGGGGCCCCTTGCCACTGCTGGGGTGGGGGCGGCCTGTGGCCCCACTGACGCTGCCGCTCTGGGTGGGGGGGATCCGCCCATGGCCCCCCCCGATGCCAGTCTTGGGGGGTGGGTGCGCGGCCCAAGGCACCGCCGGTCCGGGCAGGGGGGGCAACCCAAGGTGCCGACGGTCTGGGCTGGGGGACAGCCTGAGGCACCGCCGCCACCATCACTGCTGGTCTGGGCTGTGGGAGGGTGGCCTGCAGCCCCACCGCTGTTGGTTTGGGCGTGGCCACCGCTGGTCTGGGTGGGAGGCGGCCCAGGGCCCCACCACCGCTCCAGGGCGGCACCGGGGACCAGCTGCCTGGAGCTGCCAGAGGAGCGGCCAGCGTGCTGGCCCTGGGCTTCCCCAGCCGCTGGGGTGGTCCTGGGGTTAGCCGCATTAGCGTTGTAAAATTCACAGAGGTCACAGAAAGTCATGGAACCCATGACTTCTGTGATGTCCGTGAATGATTCGCAGTCTTAGCTTTTACCCTAGCTGAACAGCCATCGCATTGACAGTAGAAAAATGTGCACCAGCATCAGTAGGATTGGTCCTATTGTGTAGATATTAATATAATATTTGCTGTGATAACTTGAATGTTATAGTTACCGGTCTGTGATTTCTTTGTATCGAATGTTGGTGCAAGTAGCACCTGAGATTACTGAAATGTGAAAGCTTTAGAGAGGGTAAACATTTTTTCTCTATTTTTTTTCCCCAGTTGTGTTTTGTGCAGTTGACAGTATCTTTGACTGTATCTCTTGTAGAGACAGTTTCCCCTTTTGATTGTTTGGGTAGCAATATTTTTTATTTTATTTTTAAATAGGAGATTGTGATTGTGACACCACACATCCTGGCTGACTAGGAATGTGGCAGTTGACCCAAAAGAGGAGCCCGCCCTCTTCAGTGTCAAGAACACAGTATCTAATAAGTGCTCTGGTGACTTAAAAAGGGGATCCATTTGTGCTGAATCATCTGTGGTGGTTTTAAAATATACACAGCTCTGATAGTAATTGCTGAGAGTGTTAAACCTTTTGAGATTACAGATCAAAATTCTGCCCTTGCCCAGCTGCTCACTGAGCAGATGAGAGCTGCAGTAGGCATTTCCTTAAGTAACGTTAACTGGATATCTTGGGGTTTCTTTTTATGTAGTCTCTGCTGAAAGGGTTGGGAACAGTGGAGTTGGTGGAAGAGCGGTCGCTCACAGGAACCTGGGACATAAACACTTTGGAGCGATGGAAATGGAAATCAGCACAACATCTAAGCAAAGGTGGGTGGGAAACTAGATTTTGTTTCCTTTTTTCAAGCCCCAGGCTGTTGACAGGGTATTGATGGTATTTTCATTGGATGTTGCAGCTCAGGAAACAGTCTCACTGAGCAGATTCAAATGATCTGAAAGAGTTGTTATAGGTGGGGTTGGTAACACAGCCTATTATTAAATTTGCCTAACACTTCCCATTATAAGACCATGTTTTCATTGCTTAAAACTTTGCCAGACTATAACTGTGCTGAAACTTTATATATTGGGAGTCTGCCTCAGGCTAAATGTTCTTCATAAATTTCAGTCAAAATGATTCAGCTATTTCTGAGAATGAGGCTAGGTAGTTTTACATGTAATAAAAAATTTTAGTGACCTCCTCTTTGAGAAGTTCGACCAGCCCCCTACTTTAGAGCAGGAACTTGAAATTTGACAGATGGGTGGCTTTTGTGCAAGGAATATCCCTTTTTGCCATGCCTGTGAAATTCTGCCCAAATTTGGCCAAACATTACAGATTGCACATGCAAAACTTAGCAGCTGAATTCCTATACATTCTGTCTGTACTGAGCATGCTCCTCTCTGGGGCGGAGTAGGATTTTCTCTGCAATTGCGGCTCTGGGCTGCTGTGAACCAGGCTGGGTCCAGGCTTTGGTACTGAGAGCAGTGAGACTGTCTCTCCTGTGCTCTCAGTGACTCCCAGGCACCAGGAGAAGGAAGCAGCCTGATTCAAAAACAGAGGGTGACAAGAGCTAGACCTTGGAGGAAGCATAGGGGAGTAGATTGGGACAAGAATTCTGAGGGTGGGGTGGGATACTGGAACTGGAGGCTGGCCGGGGAGGATGTAAGGGAGAGGAAAACTACGGGATGGGAGAGTGGCAAGATTGAGGTTGGCTGGGCAAGGAGACTGTGACAGGGAGCCAGTGGGCTGTGGGGAGCCCATGGGGTGTGAGGAGCCAGGGTGTGGGAAAAGGACTGGGACTGGCTGGGCAAAGAGGCTGGGACATGGAGCCAAGGAAGCCAGATGCTGAGACTGGAGGAGGAGCCCTGGGGGGGAAGCTGGGAGCGAATGGGGACAAGGAATGTGGGTAGGGTGGCGAGTGACTGGAAGCCAGGAGAGATAGTACAGACAAGGAAATGGGGTGAGGGGGAAATGGGACTAACTGGGAAAAGAGACGGGAGGAGCTAGGGGAGTTGTAGTGGAACTGGAAATGGTTGGGCAAGGAGACTGGGACGAGAAACCTGTGGAGACTGGAAGCCCACGAGACTAGAATTGGGATAAGAAGCTGGTGAGGAAGAGACAGAACTGGGACAGAGATGGTGCAAAAGGCATCAAACTTTTTGGGGAAAGGGTAAAAGAGCACAGCCCCCTTGAGAGCCTGGAATAGAACTCAAGATTCTTGAGTTACCATTCCTCTGATGTCAGCAGATGACTGAGAAACCCCCTGGCAAAGTGTCTCATCCCCCTCTAGTGTTGATCACCATAGAGGAAATGACAACCTACTGCTTCTGTCAGCTAATTTGTTAGCTCAAGTGGCAGAGGTCTGTGTAGTGAATCTAAAGGTTCCATCCGTGCTGGTGACCCATATCAGTGTCAATATGATACCACATGAAGGAAATTCTCTTTTTTTCACTTGTTTGTTTTAAGAACCTAGGATATTTTACCCGCCCTCCCCCAAAATAATATTTTAAAAGATCAGTATTATGGTTGCAAAATCAAGCATTCAAAAGTTAGGAAATGCGGAAATAAGGTTGCTCATGCAATCCTAATTCAGCCCCCTTATGAGGATGCATTACGAAACAGTCTTTAATTACATGGTCATGTACTATTTTTTTCCACAGGATCCCACCCTCACTCGTTGCACAGGATGGGTGTGCTCTGGAGTGAGTTTGGTTTTGTAGTAAAGAAGGCTCTTTTCTGTAGGACCCCTGCCTCCTTTGTTGCAGGAGTTGGAAGGTGTGTAGTGAATGAGGCAGGGGCTTGCAGGAAGAAAAAGGATAGTCTTATGATTAAGGCAGTTGAATGTTGCCCTAGAGAATTGGATTCTGTCCCTGACACAGAGTTCCTGTGTGATGCTAGACAAGTCACTTAAATCAGACTTCTCGTCGGTAGTCACTAATGGTATGTTACTCATTTTTCGGGTGCCTGATTTGAGACTGGGGTCTCATTTCCAGAAGTAAAGCATTTACATCTGTAGCTGAAGTCAACTGGAGCTGTACTTTGAACATAGAAATACTATATAATGCTAAGTGCTCTGAAAAATCAGGTCCAGGTGTCTCAAATTAGGCATCCAAACTTGGGGTACTGGACTTTAATCCCAGGGTTTGTCAGTTTCCCATCTGTAAAATGGAGATGATAATACCCCTCCCCCTTATCTCAAAGGGGTGTTGAGAAGATAAATTAATGTTTTTGAAGCACTTAGATACTGTAGTGATGTGCCACATCGGAAAGCCAATGAGCAGGGTTTGTATAGTGCAGTAAATAAGGCCTGGAGCCACATACTGAACAATGGAAATAAAACAAAATATTGAGTAGTTGCTCATTAAGTGAGCACTGTCCATTCTGTGCACTGACTCTTAGTCGGTGCAATCTTGGACCGAGGACTGGATTGTCAGTGTTCTTGTATCCCACCCCACCCTCAGAATCCTTGTCCCAATCTACTCCCCTATGCTTCCTCCAAGGTCTAGCTCTTGTCACCCTCTGTTTTTGAATCAGGCTGCTTCCTTCTCCTGGTGCCTGGGAGTCACTGAGAGCACAGGAGAGACAGTCACACTGCTCTCAGTACCAAAGCCTGGACCCAGCCTGGTTCACAGCAGCCCAGAGCCGCAATTGCAGAGAAAATCCTACTCCGCCCCAGAGAGGAGCATGCTCAGTACAGACAGAATGTATAGGAATTCAGCTGCCAAGTTTTGCATGTGCAATCTGTAATGTTTGGCCAAATTTGGGCAGAATTTCACAGGCATGGCAAAAAGGGATATTCCTTGCACAAAAGCCACCCATCTGTCAAATTTCAAGTTCCTGCTCTAAAATAAGGGGCTGGTCGAACTTCTCAAAGAGGAGGTCACTAAAATTTTTTATTACATGTAAAACTACCTAGCCTCATTCTCAGAAATAGCTGAATCATTTTGACTGAAATTTATGAAGAACATTTAGCCTGAGGCAGACGCCCAATATATAAAGTGTCCTTGACTCTAGAATGTCTTTACCCGGATATTCATTGGAGTGTGTCTGAGGCATCTATCACAGTAATGTTCAAACCCTAGCTTGTGCATTTATTTACTTTTTACTGTAATTCATATAAGAGATAGTTAGAAACCCAGATCAGAAAACCCACAGACTTCGGGGAAGTTGAGTTCCTTATCCAAACTGCGTGGTTTGGGCTAATTTCATGTTCATTTGTGGTTGTGTATTTGTTGTATTGCACAGAGGCTGGGGTGGTGGTATTTTACGTTGTTTCTGACACCTATTGCGTATTTTACCTTTTTAAAAGCATCTTACTCTATTTATGGTTCTGGGTTTTGAGTTATTTTTAAGGTACACAGAAGTTGCAGTAGTTAATATTGAAAGTTAATATAAAAAAAAGAGTTTCTTGAATTGTAATCTTGGCCAAGCCACTGACTGCATGACCTTGAGAAACATAGGCAAACAGGTAAGATACTAAGAGCTCATCTACACTTAAAACACGACAATGTCACAGCTGTGCTGCTGTAGTGCAGTGTAGACTCTCCCTAGACTGACGGGAGGGATTCTCTCATTGGCATAGGTAATCCACCTCCCAGAAAGGTGGTAGCTAGGTCAACAGAAGAATCCTTCCATCGATCTAGTTCTGTCTACACTGGGGATTAGGTCGGCTTAACTGCGCCACTCAGGGATGTGGATTTTTCACAGTTCTGAGTGACATAGTGAAGCAGATTTAATTTTCTGCAGAGCCACCTCAGTAAAGCAGCAGTTTTGGAATATTAAGTGTTGGATTTTTCTCTCCATTACCATGGACACTCTGGAAATGTGCACCTTTTCTTCTGCCTGAGTGTATCATTAGGGTAGGACTAGTATCAGTAGCATGAGGCAGAGAGTGAAAGGTGGATAGTTTACAGTATATTTTAACATGATGAATGTGTGTTCCTTAGAGTTATCGGTGCAGCTGTTTAAATTAGAAAAGAAAATCTGTTCAAACCTAGGTGGATCAAAAATGTTGAGACAGCAAAATACTATGTGCAGTTGATCTGAAATAACGCTTTTCAGAGTAAATGACAAATCATAAACACCTGCATTTTTGCGTTTTATAGGCCTCTCCAGTAATAGAGAGAAGACCACAGAAAACGCTACTGTGACTATTCACCCAAAGGAAATTAGGACCTTTTTTGTATACTTTCAAGATCAATGAAAGTTTGCAGATTATTCCTGGGCCAACTATTGAATAACTGGCTGTATTTTTTTTTTTTAAAGAAATGAAGCAACCGTTTTGAGAACTTTTTTCCTAGTATGGTAAATGGAAGGAATAATTATTCTGTAATAAACTGTTAAACTTGATTAAATAATCAGAATTAGTTGCTGGTTCATTTGCTTCTTTTTAAAGGAAATTACCCCATACTTTCTTAGGTCAGCTATTTAAAACATGTTTTTCTAGAAATTAAAAATGTTTAGCTTGAAAATAGAAAAAAGAAGAAAATATCTGACTGGTTAGGACCCGATCTATACTGAAGTACAAATGTATCAGCCAGGATATGAAACTGGGAGGCTGTGACTCTATTTCTTTGCATTGTTAAATCCATTTCAGTTCTGTCTATTTTTAAAATTTTTAAATGGTGGGCTTTGCCTCTACAGATTACAATACAAAGAGCCTGGATTACTTAGTCTCTTGTTCTCATAAAGAATGTAAAGCTACAGTTGTCTGCCAAGTTCAGACAACATGTACACTGATTGTGAGAAATGTTCATTAATAACTAGATTGGGAAGGAGTTACGTGTGAAGGACTACATTTAGGGTTATAGAAGTGTTAGTTACAAATAGTAAGAACTGCATTTATTTAAGGTAGCCTGTTTTTTAAAAGAACACACACTGGTGTGCTTTATTAGCTAAAGAAATGCTCATCATTATAGAAAATTGGATTTTTTTAAAAACAAAATGAAATATGTTTCCCTATTTTCTGCTCAACTCTAATTAATGTGGCGCTTTGGTGCCTAATTGTGCTGTCATATACACCTGTGTAGATAAGCGGAATGAAATGGAGCTACTCCAAATTTAAACCCATGACACTGAGATCAGAAACAGGTCTGTCATTTTTAGTTATTTTGATTTGCATCAGAAACTGTGAATTCTGCTTGCTGCAGCATGGTGCAAAATATTGCGTGCTGTCTCCCTGCCTAGAGGGAGAAAAAAGGGAAAGAAGAACATAGAGCAAATAGGGGCCACTTCATTTAAACCTATGGATTAACGTGGCCTATTGCTTCAAAAGTAATGTTTGTGTTGAATGTTTAGTTTCTTTATATTGCCTCTGCTTTATAGTACTAGTAGTCACAGCTAGCTTTCACGTAACACTTCACTGAGGTCTTAGATAATAATGAAAATAGCATTTTACTTTATATTTTTCATAGATTAATAGATTCTAAGGCTGGAAGGGACCATTGTGATCATCTAATCTGACCTCCTGTATAATTACGTCTGGAGGAATTCTGCACCACTGTGCACATGTAGAATTCATGTCCCCCGCAGATTTCTCTGCTTCCTCGCTGAAAAATGACTTCTGACAGGGAAGCAAAGGGAGGCCGCAAAAGCAGTCACATACCCCTCCCCATCAGTGAAGGCATGTCATTTTGGGCACCTCGCGCAGCTGGTGGAGAGGTAAATCACTGTGGGATCCCGCCTACACCTGAACCACCCCAATGGAGCCCCCTGTACCCAGACCCCCCCCACTGAACCCCAACCAGCTGCACCTGGACTCCCGCCCCACTCCACCAGCACCCTAACACACCCCAGATGAGCCCCACACACCCAGACCTCCCCCTGTTGAGCCACAACCACCTTCACCTGGACCCCCCTGCAGAGTCCCATTCCCCCTGCACCCAGAACCCCTCAACAAACCCTTTGCATCCAGATCCCTGATGCACCCAGAACCCCCACTGAGCTGCCTGCACCCAGATTGCCCCATACAGAACCCTCTCACCCCATACCTGGATCCCCCCCACCACCACCACTAAGCCTCTCCACACTTAGATTCTGCCAGGCTGAGCCTTCCTGTCTACACCTGGATCAGGGGCCAGGGCTGGGCGTGTGTGTGAGACTCTGTCCCTCTTGCTTGCTTTCTTGGTGGGCATTGTGTGGATGGGCAGGACCCCGGGATGTCTCTGGGGAGGCTCAGCCCTTGCTCTGTGTCGGGGTTGGGTGCAGCCTCACCGCCAAGTCCGTGTCTGGAGGCGGGAGGAAGGGGGCTGCAGAGTGATCTCCCACCTCTGCACAAAGTAGCCAATGATCAAGGCCAGCCACATTGCAGGATACTGCCCCTAATCGAGTCCAGTTAGGATCCGTGAGCTCCTTGATCGACTAATCCCTGAGGCACCGCTCCTCCGAGAGACTCGCTTCATTCCTCATCAGCCAATCGCTGCGGCCCAGACCCTCCCGCTCTCCTGCGGACCCACCCTTAAGACTCTCAAAACCACCCAGGGGCCGCACCCATCCCAGCTAGGGTGCCTCCACCCATGGCAGTGTCTGGTATGGCTGCCTTGGTGTCACTGCCGGCAAGGCCCCTTGGGGTCCCCAGTACCATCCCTGTAGAGCCCCCTCGCCGCCGACCGCTCCAAACTCCAGGAGTCCTGCTCCCAGATCCATCCTTACCCATACGCAAAGTACACATGCTTAAGTGTACATTAAGCTGTGTGCTACTCCAGCCGCTGCCCTGCCTTTTCCCCATGACCCCTACCCCTGCTCCGCCCCAGCCCCTCCCCCACTCCAGCCCTTCCCCGCCCCAGCCCCGTCTCTTCCCACCCCTGAGGACCACAGCAGGGCCAGGCCTGCACTCACCGGCAGCACAAAGTGCAGCAACCAGGCCCCAGCCACGCCACCGGAGAGTGCTGGGGGGTGGTTCCCTCCTGCCTCCCAAGTCTGAAGGGTTAATGTCTAGCTATTCCACCTGGAAGCAGGCGGGGCACACCCTGACTGTTTCCTAGAAGCAATGCACACATTGCTCTATCCAAGGACAAGGGCTAGATATGAACCCTGAGAACTTGATTGTTTGGACAGCAACTGTGGGAGGTTTCTTTAGCCTGGGCTCAAGGCCTGAGAACCAGGATTGTAGTAGATAGAGGATGGTAACTAAGCATATGAATCAACATCATACATTCCTTTGTGTAGCAGTGTGTAATGCTTAGGGGGAGAAATATAATAAAAGGAGAAGGTGGAAGGCAGGGGGTGCAGAACAGCCCATCTCCGCTGACCAGCCTGTTTGCTTGCATAAAGCTGTGTTCTGTCTCATCACAGAACCGCAACACAAGTCCCCACCCCCATGGAGGCCTGGTGCCAGCCCCACCTCCACATGGAGGCCTGGTGCCCCAGTCCCCACCCCTGTGGGGGGGCTGCATAGGGCCCCAGAATAGCTAGGGACAGCCCTATCCCCTCCCCACACCTTGGTAACATCCCTTATAGAGCCCCCCCATGCCACATCCCATGAGTCCTCCCACCCCACCTCAGTAACATCCCTTACTATATACAAACTTTTAATGAATGTGGATTTCCCCAATGAGAATGACACTGGACTTTGATGCCATTGTAAAGAAAGATGACCAGCTGCATTGTTCACATTAATCAAAGAGGGTGTGGAAAGGAGGTAAGTTTGGTTTAATTATGATGGTATGTTTATAATAGTAAGCAAAGTTTTATGTTTATTTCCATTCAAATGTATCTTTATTAAATAGAGTTTATTTGAATATCGCTGAATTGTTAATTTCATGAGCATTCATGGCCCTCCATACAATTTCCATATTCAGATGTGGCCCTCAGGTCAAAAAGTTTGCCCACCCCCGTCCTAAAGCAAGAGTAACACCACATCTCCTGTATTATGGACGTTATTCTTATTACTTAGAGGAATTACATCCTTTTCATTTTCTTGCTGTACTTGTTGCTGTATTATATTATTTCTTTGTGAGCTAAATCTAATCTTGCAGGTAACATTTGCAAGTGTCTCCAATTTTGTCTATACACTTGAGCACTATTAGTCATGACATCCTAAGACTTAGGGGCTACCTCTTTCGTTACAGTGGCTTTCTGAGCCCAGTTTCTACCATTATAGATGTACACTCTCTCATTTGGTTTCAGATAAGGTAGTTTATGTGATCTTCTATCAAAATAATTCTTTTGATTACAAACTTGACTGATATTTATACTTATACCCTTCTTGAAAAAACATAGGTAATGTGTTTCTAACCTTTCTGTAAATAACAATTGTGCAGGGGATAAAACTTGTTGTAATGGCAATGTTCTGTAATTTAATAATGCCAAATATAAATCAGTATTTGTTTCTTCAGCCTTTATTAGTAATCTTTTTACTATTTTAACACCATTTTCAACTAGCCCATTAGACTGTGGGTAACCTGAACTTGATGTGATATATCTGAAATCATATACTATGGCAAATCTTTTAAACTCTTGACTGAAATAAAGGTCCATTATCAGTTATTACTATATTGGGAATGCCATGCCTTCCAAAAATTGATGTAATTTTATTAATTAGCACATTGTTTTTTAGTCTATATATTTCAGGAAAATGCCAAAAAATAATCAGTAACTATAAATTATGCATGTCCTTTATATTCAAATAGCTCTAAACCTATTTTAGGCCAAGGTCTTCTGTTTTCTTGAATAAATGTCAGAGGTTGTTTAGACTCAGCATTTCTATATTTTTGACATATGTCACAGTCTTTTATATAATCCTCCATGTTTAGTTCATTTGTGGCCAATACAGAACTTCTCTTGCTCTACATTTACATTTTTCTATGTGTAAATATCCCTTGTGTAAGCATTTCAACATGCCTGCTGTTAACCCTAAGGGAATTACTATTCTATTACCTTTAAACAGAATTCCTTCAATTACTGATAAATCTTCAGTAAATTGATTATGTTGGCTCTGGAATTAGCACATCCATTTCCAAAGTTATTCACTGGCATTAGTAAATTGTATACAATGTATAATATAGAGCTAAATGAAACAAAGAAACCAGTTATTCATGCAACTAGAAAAATACCCAGAAACAAATTTTCTTCCTGTGTAATGTCAGCTCTGTAATCCTTATTCGGTATCTTCTTTGAGACTTTCAAATTTTGAGCTCAGTGTGCATTTCTAAGTTTTTCCAGACTTCTCTGTTTGCAAACTTGTGCAAAATGATTCTATTTCTTGCAGATGTGACAGGTTTGACAATATGCTGGACATTTGTCTAGATTGGTGCCTCCTTTCACATCTGGAACATTCTTTCATATGCTCGTTTTTTTAACTTTAATACTTTCACTCTGTTTTCCCTCCATAGACTTGTTTTTCACTTTTTCTTATTAAGTCTATATTCACATCTTTGTGGGTTTTTTTTTTTCTAAAATGTACAATAGTTGTCGACTAAGTTCAGCAGATTGGCAAATTCTCACTGCTTTTTCCAGATTTAGATCTGGCTCTTCTAACAGTCTTTCCTGCTCTCCTCCGCACTGATATCTTTTGTACCCATCACAATTTGATCTCATAGACTCATAGACTCATAGATATTTAGGCCAGAAGGGACCATTATGATCATCTAGTCTGACCTCCTGCACAATGCAGGCTACAGAATTTCACCCACCACTCCTAAAAAAGACCTCACACCTATATCTGTGCTATTGAAGTCCTCAAATTGTAGTTTGAAGACCTCAAGGAGCAGAGAATCCTCCAGCAAGTGACCCGTGCCCCATGCTACAGAGGAAGGCGAAAAACCTCCAGGGCCTTCCAATCTGCCCTGGAGGAAAATTCCTTCCCGACCCCAAATATGGCGATCAGCTAAACCCTGAGCATATGGGCAAGATTCATCAGCCAGATACTACAGAAAATTCTTTCCCGGGTAACTTGGATCTTACCCCATCTAAAAACCCATCACAGGCCATTGGGCCTATTTACCATGAATATTTAATTACCAAAACCATGTTATCCCATCATACCATCTCCTCCATAAACTTATCGAGTTTAATCTTAAAGCAAGATAGATCTTTTGCCCCCACTACTTCCCTCGGAAGGCTATTCCAAAACTTCACTCCTCTGATGGTTAGAAACCTTCGTCTAATTTCTAATCTAAATTTCCTAGTGGCCAGTTTATATCCATTTGTTCTTGTGTCCACATTGGTACTGAGTTTAAATAATTCCTCTCCCTCTCTGGTATTTATCCCTCTGATATATTTATAGAGAGCAATCATATCTCCCCTCAACCTTCTTTTAGTTAGGCTAAACAAGCCAAGCTCCCTTATCATTGACTCAGACAGAGTCTGGAAATTACACTTCCGGACTTCTTGTCTTTAGGTTAGTGAAAAATGATTCAAAAGTCTCTTCCTCCATTTGCTTTCTTGAGTGAAACTGAAGTCAGCCAGATGTTTGCCTAATTTGTTCATAAAAACCTCCAATGATGGAGATTCTACAACTTTCCTAGGTAATTTGTTCCAGTGCTTAACTACCCTGACAGCTAGGAGGTTTATCCTAATGTCCAACCTAAAACTCCCTTACTGCAATTTAAACCCATTATTTCTTGTCCTGTCCTCAGTGGCTATGGAGAACATTTATCACCCTCGTCTTTACAACAACCTTTTATGTACTTGAAGACTTATGTCCCCCTCAGCCTTCTCTTCTCCAGAATAACCAAGCCCAATTTTTTCAATCTTCCCTCATAGGTCATGTTTTCTGGACCTTTAATAATTTTTGTTGGTCTCCTCCGGATTTTCTCCAATTTGCCCACATCTTTCCTGAAATGTGGTGCCCAGAACTGGACACAATGCTCCAGCTGAGGCCTTATCAATGCTGAGTAGAGTGGAAGAATTACTCTTCTTCAAATAGTGTCCCTATGGGTCCTCCGCTGTAGGTTTGTCTGCGCCCCTGTGCTGCTGATAGGAGAACTTTGGTAGCTGTCTGTCCCACCCATGCATTTGCTGCTCCCCACCAGCCATGAGGTTAGACAGCATGTACAGGCATTTCTTCTTCAGTTCCTTCTCTACCACCCCTGGCTAGAGACGGAGCTAAGAGAAAGGATGAAGGGCCTTCCAGTGTCCTTGCAGAGGATTTCCAGCTGGATCACCTGCATCCAGACCTGTTACAAGCTGGCACAGGTCCCACCGCTGCCAATCATGAGGGTCCATTTGACCAGAGTCCAGGCGTCCTCGGCACATTCCCATGATTCCTTTCCTGGTGCACATTCCCATGATCCAGAACATCTGCAGAGCCACGACGTGGTCTTCGGTTGACACGTTCACAGTGCATTACACCATCACTCAGCAGGCCAGAGATGACGCTGGGTTCGGCAGAGCGGTGTTGCAATCTGCATGTCCATGAACTCCTACCTGCCTCCGTTGGTACTGCTTGGGAGTCACCTAACATGGAATAGACATGAGCAAGCACTCAAAGAAGAAAAGACAGTTACCTTTTCCATAACTGGTGTTCTTAGAGATGTTGCTCATGTCCATTCCGTAACCCGCCCTCCTTCCCCACTGTCAGAGTTTCCGGCAAAAAGGAACTGAGAATTGAGGGAGCTGGGGGCGCCCCTTATACCATGGCATGTGCACGCCACTCCTGCGGGTGCTAGAGCCAGTCCCCTATGGATACCACTGAGGGAACAACTGCCAGCTCCGGTGCATGTGGTGAACACACACATGGAATAGACATGAGCAACACATCTCAAAGAACACCAGTTACAGAACAGGTAACTGTCTTTTTATTCCTCCCCTGTGTTTCCTATCTTTTAACCAGTCACCAGTCCATAAAAGGATCTTCCCTCTTATCCCATGACCGCTTACTTTGCTTAATTCTTTCTTAAACAAACTGTTCTTTGTTTATACTCGCTGTCCACCGTTGCTATTGTCAGCGGAGCTGCACTGGTTCGGTATGATGCCATTGGAATATGTAGTAGATAAAGTAATGGGAATGGTTAGTGTCAGTCATATGCATGTTCATCTCATCCTCAGATTCAGACAGAATCCTTTAGAAAAAACAGATTCATAAGTTTAATGAAATGGATGAAGTGTGCTAGGAGAGGGACGAAGCAGCTGAGGGAAATTCATCTTTATCAAGTGCTTCCAAACGAGTGACAGTCAAGAAACTGACTTGAAAATGGGACACTTATATGCGGGAAAACTCAGAGCTGTGTTCATACTCTAGGAAGAAAACAAGGACTGATAATGTTCATTATTAAGGGACAAGCGGTTCGGCTTAATTTAAAAAACAATGTTCAGCAATTCAGACAGATTGGGCTGGGTTTTGAAAGAGAAGAATGTCATTGTAATTCAAGAGATGTGTTAGAATAAAGTTGTTTGCTTTCAGATGTTATGAAGTAACTACAGCAGAGGGAACAGGAAGTTAAACTCCACATCTGACACGTTCTTTCTCACTCCTTGTCTTACTGACTTTCAATTGAGAGGCACTGATGAGAGCTTTAATAATCCTGAGTGATGACCACAATTATCCTGAAATTTATCCTTTTGACAGAGTGCTTTGGCTACTTAGGTAAGTTCTTTGAAGTTTTGAGGGGGTTGGGATTTGGTGCAGTTGGTATATCTGTAATTCTCTAGGGTTAATCAAAAAAATCAGTTTGGTTTTAAAAACCTAAAAGCTAACGCCCCAAATATGTACAGATCAATTAAAACATATGTAGCTGCTGTGCAAGCCCTTCACATAGATTTCCATGTGTGCATGTTTGGGAGAACATTACTCAGGTTTTTGTAGTGCAGAAGGCAAAATTATTGTTTGTGCTGAATCCAAGCCACTATTGGCAAAATACCATGCGATTAGAAGAAGTTGCTCAAAGAGCATTAGCCCAAAAATGTTTGTCTTAGAAGAAATCCAAAGATTAAAAAATTACATTGTACTAATTCCAAAATGATGTCACCAAGTTAATAATTATCAATTTCCTTTATTTAAAATTAGACCTTTATAGTAAGTTCTTCATCAAGATTAACTCTTAGTGTAAAATTTAAAATATTGTAAAGACTTTCTTCGCGAACAAATAGCTAGTGAAATACAATACAGTTGGGTTTTTGTATCACAGCTTTCATACAAACTGTATTGCAAAAAGCTGAACAGCGTTAAATATTATAGTAATAGCACTAAATAGTAAAGCAGAAGAAAAGAGAAATTAAGATATTTAGATAAGAGAAAAAAAGATGTTTTCTGATGTGTTTTTAACAAAGAGGGAGGAACCAATAAGGCGGGGATGCAGGAAACGTGTCTAATACAATAAAAATAATATTAAAAAAAACCTAAAATGAATTAGTTCAAAAACCTAGAAATTAATATGATATATACCATGCCACTTTAGCAACCCAATAATCTTACTATTTAAATATTCTTCCCTTCCTTTCCCCCTCCCCCTTTTTTCTAATGTTTATTCAGCAATATGTTCTATCTTGGTCATTCTGCATTTCAGTTCTAATATCTTTCAGGTGGATACTGCATTTTTACCCAGCATTTAAAGTGCCATTCAAACCAATGATACGATGCACAAGTTTTAAATAATAATAAAGGCAAGAGCTGCTTTTTCTGAAAAAGACTATATTGTGAAGTAGGAAGGGAGGAAAAAATCAATGTTTTCTTGTGGGTGTGCTCTTAAATCTTAATAAAATTTCAAGTGAACTTTGCAACTCTTGGGGCTGATACTGCTGCTACTGTATTAAAAATGGGAATGTTGCCATTGATTTTGGTAGGATTGGAATTGGACCCTTCACGGTAGGACTATAAATGATCAAGGTGGATTAAATAAATAGCTCGTGTGAGCCACATTGTGAAAAAAAAGGAGGAGAAAGATTTCTTATAACTTCTCTATGTGGGAAGAAAGCTTCATCAGTTTAAAAGAAGAAGAAAAACCAGGCTAACGCTTTCAAAAGGGATTGCACAGCTCTTATAAAACTTGACCAATGTCTTTAAGATTATGAGAAATATAGAACCAAATCCTGGTGTCCTCACTTGGGATTTGGCTGTACAGGGTTTATAGGGCCTAAGAATTCAGTGAAAATTGAGCATGAAACTCGGGAAATGGTCCATTACTGCGCCATTAGCAGCAATGGAGGTAAACTTCAAAGGACCAAAAACAACGAGGAGGACTTGTGGCACCTTAGAGACTAACAAATTTATTTGGGCATAAGCTTTCGTGGGCTAAAACCCACTTCATCAGATGCTTGGAGTGGAAAATACAATAGGCAGGTATATATACACAGTACATGAAAAGATGGGAGTTGCCTTACCAAGTCGTGGGGTCAGTGCTAACGAGACATTTCAATTAAAGTGGAAGTGGGCTATTCTCAACAGTAGAATACCAAGGGAGGAAAAATCACTTTTGTAGTAGTAATGATGCCAATGTAATCAGGGTGGCCCACTTCAAACAGTTGACAAGAAGGTGTGAGTAACAGTAGGGGGAAATTAGTATGGTGAAAAAAAACTAATGTCCCCCTACTGTTACTCACACCTTCTTGTCAGCTGTTTGAAATGAGCCACCCTGATTACGTTGGCCTCATTACTACTACCTGCCTATTGTATTTTCCACTCCAAGCATCTGATGAAGTGGGTTTTAGCCCACGAAAGCTTATGCCCACATAAATTTGTTTGTCTCTAAGGTGCCACAAGTACTCCTCATTGTTTTTGCTGATACAGACTAACACGGCTACCACTCTGAAACCTGTCACCATTCAAAGGGACAGTTAGTTTCAATATGATCAAAGTGTTATCCTTGTTGGGGTGCCCAGGACCGTGAGCCACTTTGTTACCTCCCTGCCTCAGCTGGTGCTGCTGCTGCTTTACTGGGTGTCAGCACCCTGACGCCATCAGTCTGTTAATCTCCTAACCAATTTCCTCTGGGCTCGGCCAGCCCTTACTTTGCCTGGCAGGTTAACAATAGATGCACCCTAGCCCCTGTGAAAACACCTCCTGTCCTATCCAGACCCTGTCACTGGCACACTCAGAATGAGACATCTTTGGTTCAACAGAGGTCAGCTCCAATATAACATCACAGCACCGACATATAGTTATGGTGAAAACAATCATACCTTTATTATCAAAAGCTGAAATTTAAGAGATAGTGACTAAGGATAACAAATGGAAACCAAATGTTTACATATAAAACAAAAAGTATAACACCCTTCTTAGAGTCTAAACTTAACTTCTACAGGCTAAAATCCTTGTCTAAAGTATTTCTCACCTAGAGCAATCTCCCAGAGTCATCAACCACAGGGCTCGGATCCACCTTGCATGAATACTAAAAGCACTGTCCTTTTGCCTTCTTATATCCCTAAAGTTCTTCGGTTGGTCCCCAGAGTCAGGCTGACCGCCCGTG
Source organism: Lepidochelys kempii (assembly GCF_965140285.1). Lineage (NCBI taxonomy): Eukaryota > Metazoa > Chordata > Testudines > Cheloniidae > Lepidochelys > Lepidochelys kempii. Next base: position 117,451,426 of record NC_136383.1, read on the forward strand.
GTTTATTCCCTGGGGTGCTGACACCACATTGTCTTCACAGCCTCATCTTGTTGTCCTATACAAATGGTCTTTCACTATGTTGGCTTACAATGCTTATTTTACATGTGAACCAAGGCAAACAGGTGAGGATATATCTCCTTGTCTGACACAACCTGTTTGTGAACCCTGCCTGGGATACAGACTCAGAAACATATTTTCATTACCTATTCACGAGTCCTTAAATATCATCCATACCTACATCTTGCAAAAATAAGGTTTTTTTAGATACCTCACTTGACCCTTTTTGGCTTTGGTTACCATGACAGCAGCCTGTTGGGTGTTGTGAGTTTGTCAGGCCTGTCAAGGGTTGCTGTTACAAAACAGTGAACTCTTTGCCAGTTGGCATTGAGGTGTTCTAAGGCCACACTAAGGTATTTGTAATTATTTAGGGGAAAACAGGAGTAACTAACTTTTAAAAAGTGAGGGTGTTGTCATAAAATAGGCTCCATAATGCCATAAATTATTATTGTGCTGTTTTATTATGCCTGCGCTAAACTTAAAGTTATTTGTTTTTTGTCAATAGCAAATGGTACCAATGAATTAACAGTCAGCCAGACACCATCAGAAATTAAGATATCCATTGGAATGTCAGCTGAAATTACCTGTTCCTGGAAAAACGATGAGATGGTCGAGCGGTTTAGAGTAGTCTGGAAAATACAACATCTCACCTTTAAAGAGGGCACCAGCAGAGAGCTATCAACAACACTTTACTACACAGCCAATGCCACACACAAGGATAAGACAGTATTAAAGATCGAAGTTGTGAAAAGAAATGACACTGGAACTTACTTCTGTGAGATAATTACCGAAATACCTTTCATGAAAAAAGGGCTGGGAAATGGAACAACTCTGATTATTGAAGAGCAAGGTAAACAAGCAATTGACATGAATTGTTCTATAGAGATGCCACTTCATTTGTCTCCCTGAAGATTTTTTAGTCAGAAATGTGTTACTTACTTTTTTTCTCCCTTAAGGGTTATAAAGCCAATGATCTGACAAAAAAAACCAGAGCATTAGGAGCACCCATGTCCTTATTCTGACTCTGACACTAACTCCTTCTGTTGCCTTGGGCAATTCACTTAACCTCTCTGCTTTAGTTTCCTCAGCTGTCAAATGCTCATTTACTGACATCACATGATTGCTGAGAGGATTCATGAAATTATTATTTATAGCACCCTCAGGTCTTCTGGGTGCTTCACAGAAGCCCTAGAACGACACTGTGAAGCCTGGAAGAGCTTACAGTCTATAATTTAGATGTGAGACAGTGAATGAGGATGATAAACGCTAGGGAGAGGGATGGAGTGAGGAAAGGCAATGGTTGCATCACTGAGTCACACCGTTACTCAGTTTAGTCATGAGCTCACCCCAGTGGTAGAGTTTTTATCATTTATTATGTTTTATTAATTTATAAAAACAAGCAAGATTAGGAGATAAAATATTAGGCATTTTTGATTCACTTATGGCAAGCATTGCAATGGGCATCAAATGATTTAAACAGGATAAAAATGCTACAGACCTGCAATATTTTATTATTTTATTGTATAATTGCAAAACATTAATCATTTTTATTTTAGGGCCCAAACCTGCAAACACTTAAGCATGTGTGTAACTTTGTTTACATGAGTTGTCCTATTGAAGGGATTATTCAAATGAGCAAAATCACACACATGTTTAAGTGTTTGTGGGATCTAATATTTACTAGGATTGAACCTAGCCATTGAGGCAGTAGAACACACGTATATCTAAAAACCTAACATGGTGCTTTTAAGTAATAAGTAACTTGATTTGAAATGTTTTATTGCAGAAGCTGAATCAATGGAAAACTATCATTTTATGGCAATTCTGGCCATCTTTCCTTTCCTAATATCAGGGGGCTGTTTCTATCTCCGTTACAAAAAGCAGCAGAACTCAAAAAACACTGGTAAGTGGCCCTGCATTTTTCCATATAGTCCCTACCAGCAAATGCTGGTCTCAGAGTATGTGTGCACCTAAAAAAGCAGCACTAGGAGGGGAATTGCATGGTACAACTATTGTGCCTCCAATCCTGGCTCTTCATGGGTACTACAAGCAATGAGCGGTAGGTGGGGCATTCCAGGCATTTATTATGAGGCATGCTCCATGTGTGTTTGCATGGACCCTTCTTATGCACCTGCAATCACTATGCACCCTCCCTTGCTTGGATTACTCACAGTCCTGGAAAGAGTAAATGTGTCTCTACAATGTGCTGCCACACATGGACCCTGCAAAGGTGAGCTGTATGATGTATAAAAGGGACTGCAGAAGTTTGGTGTCTGGGCACCCTTCACTAGCACACAGTAGGTCTACACTCCCCTTTGGATGCCATGGAGACCAATGAAAGATCAATCTCCATCAATCTACCCTCACAAAGCATTGATGTGTGACTCCTGAAATGTGTAATAAACAAAATAATGGCTCTGCTTTGTATTTATGTCACATAAATGTGTTCCATCCACCTTCAGTGCCAGAGAGAAGGACCCATGAGGAACAGACGCTTCAGGTTACTGAACTGGAGGAAGGAAATGAGAGAAATGAAGCAGATGAGATAAATTCTTCTTTATCAAACTCATCAGAATGGGTAAGCGATTTACAGCAGGGGTCGACCTACAAGTGTGCTCCGAAGTGAGGTTCTCACGGAGGTTCAATTGAGCAGACAGAATTTAACAGGAGAACAGGAAGTTGCTGTTATTTAGTACAGTACAGTATCCTACTGCACAATGTAAAGCCGTGAAATAAAATGAAATGCATTGTCAATAAGAGCAAAGCAAACTTGCTTAATTTTATTTAAAACTCTGCATGTTGGGAAGGCCGTATCATACTCTTCCCCCTGAAATGCTATAGCATGCCTCAGCATTGTCCCCTATTGCTACTGCAGCCATGGTTAGCAGCTTCAGTGTACTTTACATTGTGGGGAAAGCACAGAACACAAGTATGTATATATTAAGTAAGCAAGAGGAGTAAGGAGGCTATACCATATTGTACTCAAGAGGTTCAGCGTCTCACTGGTGCTGGAGCAACACCGCAATGTAGCTAGGGACTGGGAAAGTTGGCTTTACACTGTCTCTCTGCTCCTCCCTTTGGTCCTGGTTCAGCTCAAGGTACCATTCCAGCATCTGGAGATCACTGGAATGCAGTAGCGCTCAGCCATGCCCCTTTTCCCTGGCTACGCCTAGGACATCCCTACATTGGGGATGGCATAGAACCAGTTACACCTGCCTCCAGATTCCCCTGTTTTGGGGAGACCCCATGAAGCCGGTTAAGGCATCTTTATGGGTCTTTGTACTGCCATCAGCAGTAAAGGTGTCCATGGCATCATAAAAATTCATAGCTGTTCCATTTGTTTGGAAGTTATTCACCTAACCCTAAACACACTAGCTGTAGCAGGATAACAGGTGGGGGTGTGGGGTGGTTAGCCCTTAAATATAGCCCCTGACATCATCAAACCACTGTTTTAACCTTAAATAATAAATTCTCACAATATCTAGGTTAACAGATCGGGATATTGAGAGACAGAGGACCAAATTCAACCCTAGCAGACACAGTTCCCATTGAAATCAGTGGGAGTTTCACAGGCTTACACTAAATGAAGCCCAGAGTGGTTAGGTAAAGTGCCAAAGGCCACAGAGGTGGTTATAGACAGAGCTGCTGATATTAAAACACAGAAGTTCTTGGCTTCTCACCTCATACACAGTATCTCATTAGTGTTGTTGTTACCACTCCTGAAAATCCACTGGTAATTGCCATGGAGGGCACAAATGGTCAGGACAAGAGTAATTTTTTGGAAAAATATATAATTGAGAGCTTCTTCACCAGAATGCATTGATTCACCCTGGGTCCCTTCCTGACCTCTCAAGGTCCCTTCCAGTTCTGTGATTCGATGATTAAAGAGTTTATTTTGTAATACTACAGGAAATACCAAAATAATTTTTGCACTGTTATTGTAGCCATCTTGATCCCAGTGTATTTGTGAGACAAGGTGGCTGAATTTTCACTGAACCAACTTCTGTTGGCCCAGTAAAAGATATTACCTCAATCAAAATATTTTTTTAAAAATCTATTAATTTCATTTAAAATATAAAAGTAGACCTCTTATTATGGTGGATAGCTCTGTTACTTGTTAATATTTGATGAGGACATGAGAAAAATTGTGTTGAGAATGAGAAGGCAAGCATCAAAGCTGGGGTGCAAAGCAATCAGTTCACTGATAGCCATTAGCTGCAATGGCTTTGCATGGACAACGAGAGTCATCCAGAAGATGTGTGAATATAATTATGAAAGATCTATTGTTGTTGTTGTTATTTTATAACTAAATGGCTGTTAGCCACAGTCACCTCTTGTCATGTACCTTTTACATTCTAATACAGATATGATCATTTTAATATGAATTGTGATCTTTCATTTCCAAGACTACCTTGTTATTAGTTGGATCAGATGACAAGTGTCACAAAAGTTTGCAGCAATTGTTTAGAAAGTTTTTTGCTTGCTTTAAATGAGCTTTTGCTATTTTTTGCCTGGGTTGCATTAGGTACCGTTTCTGGAGACAGCGAGTGTCATGCTGCTGCAACCTAAGTTTATTCATATCTGAATCCACATCTTATATCCTGTGCAAATCTATCTGCCATCTCTAATTTACGTTCTCACAAAGTGGATGCCACATAGCTATGAGCACCACAGTTTCTACTTGTTTAGGTATCAAGGCAGTTGTCATTGTTTTCTACCTCTTGGGGAGAAAGGGTGATCATGTGGCTGAAGAACAGGGCTGGGAATCCAGGCTTGGGTCATATTATTGACTCTGTCACAGATTTCCTACTGCAAGCCACGTCATCTATCTGGGCCTCAGTTTCCCTTCTGTAAAAACGGGGATGATAATACTTTCCTCAAAACAGTTATTGTGAGGACAAATTAAAAAACATCCAATTCTTGATGTCCATTATCACACTATTGTGTACTGCACAAGGCTAAGGATTTTGGGAGAGTTAACGAGATGATTCTGTGGTAAACACCCCAGGCATAACAGAATCTTGTGCTGTGTGCATGCACATGTATGTGGGTTTTCAGGGAGACGTTTAGGTCTCCCCAGGATTTTGCTGCAGATCTCATCTAAAGACCACAAAGATTTTACCCACAAATACTCATGAAATGAAAATTGGTCATTTTGTATGACTCCGAATAGCACCTAGGTAGCACAGCAATTGGACGCCAGATAGATTACATCGAAAATAGCAGCTAAAGGAAATAGCACTATGGTTTTGTACATAAACCCATGTATAGTGGGGACATTACGGGGCTTGAAAGGTCATGGTGGTAGAAAACCCAGCCCAGTTCTGGTGCCATTTAAATAGGAATGGACCTGAACTAAAGTCAGGATCAACCACTGCAAATTTTGTGGGATTTAGATCCAAATGAGAACTTTGCATCTGGCCCCTTCCTATAATGGGATAAATGAAACCCCTGGTTCCAAAGATGGGGAAAACTTTGCATTTGAATCCAAGTATTGTGGCTTGGGCTTATTTCTAAATGTAGAACTCTGACTTTTGAGATGGGTCAAATCAGGTTCCTTGGGTCCTATTCTAGGTGATGTGTTAGATAATTATTCAGCTTAAAACACACTTGAATAGTATAAGTCAATTTGATGAGAGTTTTCTTTGGTTTTCAAGGCTATTTCCACACTTTATGAGTCCCTTGATTATTTTGCAATGAAGCAAGATGAAGATAAAGAGCAGGAGAACAAACACTCTGTCGCTTTTGCATCAAATGCGCAGAAGATTAGTAAATCTCATGACTAACTGCAGCAGCTGGGAAATCTAGAAGATGTGAGGAAAACAGCAAGGACCCTCCATCCACTTTGACATTCCAGATTTGAAAGTTCATGTAATTAATGAGACAGAGAGATAAAACTGGCAAGCCACTGAGTACAATAGCGTAATTTGCTTCTTGATCTCCCAGTGTGCAACTGAAATGCAGTGAAGTCTGTTTGCTGTCCCTGGAACACCATTGTGAAAGTGAAGCGAGTATGGTACGAGAAGTAAGGTTGGTTCAAAATAATGGAGAAAAGTATTTTTGTTATTGACTTTCATGCAAAATTCCCGGAATCTTTTGTTGTTGCTGTTTTAAAAGTTTGATATCTCACTATTTACCTGGGGGTTTATTGTCATGCAGTGGCTTCTCTTCCCCCCAGTTCCCACTTCCCAGTGTGCAGGAGTAAACATAACAATGCGCAATCATACTGTGAGCATTTGCCAAATTGAATACCATCGAACCATTAAAAGTGTTGCTTCAGGCAATGGACACTACATGATGGTTTAGAGGAAGATGGAGAAAAAACCCACACTGATAATCACCCAGACAGTTGAGCAATACTGTGCATAGGATGAAATCCTTCCTGACCACTGAGGGGATCACCAGATGCACTGAAGCATGAGATTTCATTACCCTATCTTAGCACGAGTTAGTATGCAGGACAGTATGCTGTCCTGCATACTAACTACATCCTATATAGAATATGACAGTTAATGCATTAAAGAAGATAGCTAGAGCCTTTCTGAGTAAAGGTTTCAGAGTAGCAGCCGTGTTAGTCTGTATCCACAAAAAGAACGAGGAATACTTTTGGCACCTTAGAGACTAACAAATTTATCTGAGCATAAGCTTTCGTGGGCTACAGCCCACTTCATCAGATGCATAGAATGGAACATATAGTAGGAAGATATATATAAATACGGAGAACATGAAAAGGTGGAAGTTGCCATACCAACTCTAAGAGGCTAATTAATTAAGATGATCTATTAGCAGGAGAAAAAAACTTTTGTAGTGATAATCAAGATGGCCCATTTCAGACAGTTGACAAGAAGGTGTGAGTAACAGTAGGGGGATAACATAACAGCAAACAATTGCAGCGGCTAGTATTTTAGGCTTATTGAAAAAAAGAGAGAGTAGCTGAAACATCAGTGTGTTTGTGTAGCAGTCTTTTTTGTCTGCTGTGAAGATTCATTCTGTGGACAGATGGCCAGTGGATTATTTTCCCAACAGTGGGCACAGGTAAGTAGACTTCATCATTATGTAAGAGAGAGCTGATTCAGACGGTTCTGGAGGGTGCCAGCAAACACAGACTGGCTTTTCCAAACTGCCCAGAAACAACTCTGACACTTTAAATGTTATTCAGTATCTTTTCAATGAAAATGGAATGGTTTCCAAGTATTTTCTGTGTGTTTCTGTATGTGTAGAGTGAGAGACAGAGTGTCAATTGGCAACAGAGCATCTCTCTGTCTATCAGTAAATCTAAATCTATCTGTATTTAACTCATATGTAAATAAAATCTGATTTTCTTAGTCATTTCTCTTATCTTTTTGTTAAATTTAAATAATTTAAACCACAAGCCTCAGTGTCTCTCATCATGATATTAATTATTACAGGCTTGTTCCCTCCCCTGCAGGATAAAGCCCTCATAAAAGTGCCATGAAGCATCTTTGTGACTGGTGATGCTTCAGAGTGGGACAGATTTCTGTGGGCTTGTCCTATGAGTGGAAAGGCCACTGTTTTTGTTTTCTTTGCTCATTATTTTATATTTACTTTTTGTTCTCCAGTGTTCTTTCAGTGTTTGAAGTAACTGTTACTTTGCTGTGGAAAACTGATTATTGGAAGCTCAATATTTACAATGTCATGCTGCAGAATCCACTGGAAATTGTACATAGGTTGCAGGAGGAGAGAAGGGAGCAAGGAGGAACATTTTAACACATCTGTGTATTGCTGATGACACACACACTGGCTACATAAATCACACAGATTTGGGGAGCTAGAATTAGAAATCTGACATTTCATGAGCTCCAAAAACTAACAAAATTAATTTGTTAGTCTCTGTAAGTGCTACAAGTACTCCTTTTCAGTTCGCTACCAGTTGAGCTAAAATATATTTCCCTTAGCTACTAGTAACGGTAGGTCTCTTATTCTTTCCATGATCAATCTCTCTCTCACTCACAGAGGGAGAGAGAGAGAGAGCGCGCAAGAGCACCAATACCTTACAAAGGGGAAGGGGTAAAATGAAGTTACATTACTCACAGATCTGCAGTTCCAGGGCTGAAATGTCCTGACCGGTATTTGAGAAGTATCATCGTTGAAAATGCCTGTTGGCCTAGTCAGGGTGAGTGTGTCAGTAGTCTGGAAGTCATAAGGTCTCAGGAAAGTTTTATATCAGGCTCAGTCCATGGATGGACAGGAATTTAGGAGACTTATACAATTGGTAAAGCTGAAGGTAACTTTAATAGCAAGTCTTAGCGCTTGATCCAAGAAGCTCCCAATAATGCAACAGAGGTAGGTAATAAGTGGTTAGCAACAAATCTGTTTTTCCCATCTGCTAATGGTTAGGCCTGCATTTAAAATACTTCAAGGAGATGCACTGTAGCCAGGAAAGCCAAAGAGGAGATGTGGCTACATACTTAAGAACGAAGGCACATGCTCTGAGCCGCAGGTCAGAAGCATGTCTGTGAATCATGTTTTTGCTGGACATTATTAGTAAGTACTGTATTAAATTACATGATGGCCTCCCCAGTAAGGATTTCTGGATCTGCCCTTGCTAATAGCTGCCTGTATTACAGTATATGACCAGCATTTCTGTGTTCTGGCTCTTAAAGGTTACACCCAGTTGTCCTGACCTATTTTTATCCATGAGCTGACTGGCTAGAAGCCAGCTGATTTATTTTCAGAGCTCACACCCTTTGCCTGTGCCCTACTCAGTCAGGAAGTATTTCACACATGTGCTGCATTTCTCTCGTGGGTTCTTATATGAGACAAGACTTTGCAATCCCTGTCGAGGACTTCTCACGACAATCACACATCTGCTTATTTTGCTTGTTGATTTATTTTTCCCACTGCTGCCATGTTCGCTATGGACTTGTTTTAAAACAGACAGAATGCTATAGTAAATCTCATGTCATATTCTGGCACCCAGAATGATATTAACACTGGCTGGTCAGACAGTTCCCTGGACCATTTGGTGATCATTCAAACCCATATGCCTAATAGTAAAACATTTCAAACTTCAAGAGAACCTATGAAGATTTGATTTCAGCCACCATTTTGGCCTCTTTCCTCCTGAGCAGGGTGTATCCAGAGCCACATTTCAAAAGGTTTGATTTTAGATTCAAAGCGCCTCTCTGCACATAGGTGCAAACCTTATTAAACAATAAGGCAGCTATGATGTCATGGGACCCACAGGATGCTGTTGCTGAGGGTTGGTGCACTGGCCACAGCAATTAAGTACTGCAGATTTCAATACTCCTTGGCTCACATTTAAATTTGTTTTCCTAATTTTTAAAAATCTTTTACCCTCCATGGGGAGGCGGGTTCTCCCTCCCCTCACCCAAAGCTACATGAGCACTGGGGGGGCCTTTCTCCAAAGGCATTTGTGGAAGGAAGGTGTGAAACAGATTTTCCTTCTTCTGTGGTGTTTGGGTGCATTGGCAGGGGTGACTGGCACTATAGACCACTGTTTCTCAACCTTTTTGATACCAGGGACAGGCTTCCTGCCTTACTAACCTGTGTCAGGGAGATCTCAGGGATCAGCAACGGCACTGGTCCGTGGACCGGTCATTGAGAAACAAAGAAGCTGATATGACTCTATGTACCCATCTGTGCCCTTGGCTGATAACAGCAAAAGGCGGGGGGGGGGGGGAGTCTTTAAAGATTTAAGAAATTCATTAAGCCTCGTAGCAATCGCCTGTGAAAAGTGAACTGCAAAGTAAAGAGCTTCAGATCTATTTTACTTCACCAGTATGTGCTGAATGTCCCCACTAACCAGGATGAGAAATAAATTAACAAGTAAATTAAGTGTTAAAAACCTTAAAAATCCACCATAAACCAATTTAAGGGATATTGGCTGACTCCACTGTATTGTGGCTTGTCAAGGTTCCTTCCCCACTCTGAACTCTAGGGTACAGATGTGGGGACCTGCATGAAAACCTCCTTAGCTTACTTTTACCAGCTTAGGTTAAAACTTCCCCAAGGTCACAAACTATTTTACCCTTTGCCCTTGGACTTTCGCTGCCATTAATGTCTACATTATGACAGTGCCATACAATGTCTAACCGGGTTTCTGGGAAAGAGTTGTTTGGAAATGTCTTTCCCCCCAGAATCCTCCCAACCCTTCCACCCCGCTTCCTGGGGAAGGTTTGGTAAAAATCCTCACCAATTTGCATAGGTGACCACAGACCCAAACCCTTGGATCTTAAGAACAATGAAAAAGTATTCAGTTGCTGAAAAGAAGAGTTTTAATAGACGTAAAAATAATCACCTCTGTAAAATCAGGATGGTAAGTACCTTACAGGGTAATTAGATTCAAAACATAAAGAACCCCTCTAGGCAAAACCTTAAGTTACAAAAAGACACAAAGACAGGAATATCCATTCCTTTCAGCACAGCTTAATTCCTCAGCCATTGAAAGAAATCATAATCTAACGCATATCTAGCTAGATTATTTACTAAGTTCTAAGACTCCATTCCTGTTCTGTCCCCGGCAAAAGCATCACCCAGACAGAGACAGACCCTTTGTTTTTTTTCCCCCCTCCAGCTTTGAAAGTATCTTGTCTCCTCATTGGTCATTGTGGTCAGGTGCCAGCGAGGTTCTCCTAGCTTCTTAACCCTTTACAGGTGAAAGGGTTTTTCCTCTGGCCAGGAGGGATTTTAAAGGTGTTTACCCTTCCCTTTATATTTATGACATGGCTCCATACTCCAATGGACTTTGTTGGCAGATAGGACGTGGCAATGATTATTTCCTTGGCTTTGTAGCTGAGCAGAGTTGTTTATTGGTCCCTCCACCTGCTTTGGTGAGTCTGTGCTACAGCTCCAGAGCCCTGCGCGGATATAAAATTTGTATCTACAAATGATAGTTTTAAACACAGGGGCCTGGAGTAAGTGAGTGCTACTCAACTGACTTCAGTAAAAGTCGAGCCCACGAATGTCAGCTCTGAATTTGGCCTAGTAAGGTTTCATTTGTTTATGTGCATTTCATACAGGCAGCCCAGCAGGGCAGTGGCTGCCTATGAGTTACTATTTGTAAAATGAACTTCAGTATCCGCATCCGATGTGCAAAAGTTGTCTGCAGATGTCCACATCTGCCAATGTGGATATCTGCAGATATCTGTGGATTTTCAGGGCTCTAAACAGCTCCACAGGTCACCGCACAGCATTGACCACTGGTGCTGGAATGGGGGCGGGAGGGCACCCATCCACTTTTCACAGGGGCGGCCTCCTTCCCCTTTCTCTCTTCTTCCCTCCAACCCCCCACCAGGCAAGCGTGGAGCTCAGCCGGGGAGCCTGGGCAGTCAGGGGAGCCACGGCAGACCCTCCACCTGCCCACTGGGGGAGGGGAGTTGAGAGCAGCCCCCAGCCATATCCCTGCCCCCCAGGCTTCCCGCCTGGTCAAGGGCAGGTGGAGGGTCCGTGACTCTGCTCCAGGTCCCAACTGCCCGCGCGGCTCTCCCCGACCTGGCTCCAGCAGGGGTGAGGGGGTGGTGCCTCGAAGCCTCCGCCCAGCCACCATAAGAGCTGGGCGGGCAGCTGTGAGAAACCGTGGCATGGACCCTCCACCTGCCCTGAGCGGGGGGGTCTGGAGGGTAGGGACATGGGCCGGGGACTGCTTGGGCTCCCCTGGCAAGGGCAGGTGGAGGGTCCACTGCAGCTCCCCACAGCTGCCTGCCTAGCTCTTATCATGGCTGGGCTGGACTCCTAGGCCCACCCTCCTGGCCGGAGCCGGAGCTGGAGCTGGGTTGCAGAGCGCCTGGGGAGCCTGGGTCCCTCCACCTGCTTTGGTGAGTCTGTGCTACAGCTCCAGAGCCCTGCGCGGATACAAAATTTGTATCTGGCATCCGAGCTGCTATTCGCAAGAATGGTCAATGGATATAAAGTGGATACCCCCAGATTTGCAGGGCTTTACTTCAGACTCCAACCTGAACCTTCGTTCAGTGAACACGTACCAGCTTGGTTTTGCAAAGAAAAGACAAATGCCCCTGCATTTATTTCTGCAATCAACAGAAGACTGTGCAGCAAGCTAACAGTTTCAGTGCAAATCTCACAGATATACTATTACTGAGAGCTGAGGTTTCCTGAGGAAGCAGACATGAGTCATAAAAGGAATAAGATTCTCCTCTGCATGCCATGGGGGTCAATGCCAATCTAAAAGGTGGCGTTTATACAATGGATATTCTGTGACTTGTGTAAAAAAAATAAATAAAAAAAATTAGTGGTCTAAGTCCCCTATGCACGTCTTCGTTGGCACCCCTTTTTGGCTGCTTCAGCAGAAACGCTACAGAATAAATAAAAGCAGTGAGGGGTGGGTGAGACACGTCCCTGGGGCAGAGTAGGGAGCCTGAATTGTCACTGCATAGGCTGTGAGCGTTCTATGAAGAACTGGAAAGTGGGTAAACTGCCCACGTACAAGGCACTCTTTACATTGGAGAAGTGTGTCTCTGTTAGGGGTTTGCATTACATCAGTGTGGCTGTATGGGTGCAAAAACCCCTAAGATAGACAAGGCCTTAGTCATAAACAAACAAAAAATGGGGGAACGAAGAGAAAAGCAAAGGTTACATTGATAAGCTCACCAAGGGACTTGGAAAGTCAGTCATTGACTTCAGTGGGTTCTGGATTTGGTCTTTGGTTACTCAGTAACCTACAGGCACATCTTGAGGGCTCCCTTAAATTAGTGTTGTTTGGTTGTTTTAAACTCCGCACAGGTGACCCAGCATGGACAAAGGCATGAGTCTGGAATGGGACAAGAAATAAGGGGGCATCATTGCACATTTGGCATCATTGGCACATCAGGAAGTGAGGTCAAAGGTATGAAAGTGGGATTGAGCAATGGAAGGCCTTGAAAATAAGGAAGAGGAGTGTGAGCTGTTGTGTTTATCTGCTATGAAACTCATTGACTTTAAGACCAGAAGGGCCCATCATGATCATCTAGTCAGATGCACATCTCAAAGAACCTCACCCACCCACTCCTATAATAGGCCCCTAACCTCTGTCTGAGTTAATGAAACCCTCAAATCATGATTTTAAAAAGTCAAGTTACAGAGAATCCACTATTTACTCTAGTTTAAACCAGCAAGAGACCCGAGTCTATGCTGCAGAGGCAGGTGAAATCCCCCCCTACACCCCCGCCAGAATCTCTGCCAAGCTGACCTGGAGGGAAATTCCTTCCCAACCACTAAATATGGTGATCAGTTAGACCCGCAGCATGTTGTCTAGACCCACCAGCCATACTTCACTGTGTGGCTTCAGCTCATGAAAATCCCATACACAACTACTGTGTCCTTTTCTCTTCTTTGGTTCTGGAAACAGACACAATGAATGTGTCTCCTTTATGGACTCTATGCAGCAGAAAAGGGAGAGTGTTTAGATCAGGTGTGGGCAAACTACGGTCCGGGGGCCACATCCGGCCCTTCAGATGTTTTAATCCAGCCCTCAAGCTCCAGCCAGGGATCAGGGTTAGGGGCTTGCCCCTCTCTGCATGTGCCATGGCTCTGCACGGCTCCTGGAAGCAGCAGCATGTCCCACCTCTGGCTCCTACGTTCAGGGGCAGCCAAGGGGGTCTGCACGCTGCCCCCACCCCAAGCTCACCCCCACAGCTCCTATTGGCCATTGAAAGCAAAAGCCTATGGGAGCTGCAGGAGCAGTGCCTGTGGACAGGGCAGGGCGCAGAGCTGCCTGGCCGCGCCTCTGTGTAGGAGCCAGAGGGGGAACATGCCGCTGCTTCCAGGAGCACCTTGAGGTAAGCACTGCCCAGAACTTGCACCCCTGAGCCATCCCCCTGAACCCCTCAGTCCCAGCCTGGAGCACCCTCCTGCACCTCCAACCCCTCATCCCCAGCCCCACCCCAGAGCTCACACCCCCAGCCGGAGCCCTCATCACCACCCCTGCACCCCAACCCCCAATTTTGTGAGCATTCATGACCCGCCATTCAATTTCCATACCCAGATGTGGCAAAAAGTTTGCCCACCCCTGGTTTAGATAGTGTAGTGACAGGCACTTTTTAAATGCCATTAGCTTTAATTAGATTAGGTAGTATCTTCTCGGGTTGACAGTTTATCCCCTGTACTACATTAGGTAAACTTTTGTTCTTTATAGTTTCATGAAAATACTGATTAAAACCAACCAGCTGATATTGAGCAAGAAAGGAAGTGGAAAGAGTGGCTACACTCTTCAGGCCAAATGAGAAGATCGCCTCTGGGTAAAGAGCAGAGCAACTGGTTTCCTATCTTGCCGTGAGAGCTGTGATGTGGTGGGGCAGGCTGTGAGAGCAGTGAACAGTGAGGCTAAAGCACTGTGAAGAGGAGCATTAAAAAAGGCAAATTATTTGTAAGAGATTATAGACCACATTCTACACATACTCCTCTGATGACAATAGAGTTATACCCATGCATAATATGCAGTGTAACTGAAAGTAGAATGAAAAAAGAAAAGGAGTACTTGTGGCACCTTAGAGACTGACCAATTTATTTGAGCATAAGCTTTCGTGAGGTACAGCTCCCTTCATCGGATGTGTACTGTGGAAAGTGTAGAAGATCTTTTTATATACACACAAAGCATGAAAAAATACCTCCTCCCACCCCACTCTCCTGCTGGTAATAGCTTATCTAAAGTGATCACTCTCCTTACAATGTGTATGATAATCAAGTTGGGCCATTTCCAGCACAAATCCAGGTTTTCTCACCACCACCACCCCCCCACCACACACACAAACCCACTCTCCTGCTCGTAATAGCTTATCTAAAGTGACCACTCTCCTTACAGTGTGTATGATAATCAAGGTGGGCCATTTCCAGCACAAATCCAGGGTTTAACAAGAACGTCGGGGGGGGAGGGGTAGGAAAAAACAAGGGGAAATAGGTTACCTTGCATAATGACTTAGCCACTCCCAGTCTCTATTCAAGCCTAAGTTAATTGTATCGAATTTGCAAATGAATTCCAATTCAACAGTTTCTCGCTGGAGTCTGGATTTGAAGTTTTTTTGTTGTAATATCACAACTTTCATGTCTGTAATCGCGTGACCAGAGAGATTGAAGTGTTCTCCGACTGGTTTATGAATGTTATAATTCTTGACATCTGATTTGTGTCCATTTATTCAACCTGAAAGTAGAATGTTTATCTGGAACTGAAGAATTCTTTGTTCTCTAAGTTCTTAGAATATCAGGGTTGGAAGGGACCTCAGGAGGCCATCTTGTCCAACCCTCTGTTCAAAGCAGGACCAATCCCTAATTTTTGCCCCAGAGCCCTAAATGGCCCCCTCAAGGATTGAACTCACAACCCTGGCTTTAAGCAGGCCAATACTCACACCACTGAGCTATCCCTCCCCTCTAAAAAATTGTAACGTTATTTAAAAGCCGTGTCCTTGGCAAGTTGTATCCTAATAAGTTGTTTCATTGTTGCGTTTGAAGCCATCTATATCATTAAGAAGAATTGTCCAGAACCAGAACCCCAGCTCCAATCACTTCCAAACTTTGGTGAATTTTGGATATGAATATTTATTCAAACTTCATGGCATAGGTCTATCTGCATAATGAGCTGAAGCAGATTGCTGAATTTGACTAGTCTTTGATTTAGGGCAGGTCTACCCTGGCAAAGTTACAGTCCCAGCAGTTACAGCGCTGCTCAGAGAGCGCTGAAGGGAAACTGCTGTTGTGTGTTCACACTGTCAGCTGCCTGCGCAATAGCGTGTTCACACTTGCAGCACTTGCAGTGGTATTCAGAGCGGTGCACTCTGGACAGCTATCCCACAGAGCACCTCTTTCTCTTCTGCCGCTAAGACTTGTGGGAAGGCGGATGGGGTCGCGCAGCATCCTGGCTCCTGTCCCAATGCCCCATAATGCATTGCTTCACATCCCAGCAATCCCTGTGCTTCCATCCGCATTTGGTGCCATCTTTCAATGGTTTGTGTACTGTGCGCCCTGCCTCTTCGGGCTGCAGAAATGGATCCCGAACTGCTGACCAGTATGCTGCTCACTCTGACTAACACGTCACGAGTGGCAGGGGAGTTATTCCTTAAACTACAAGGGCAAGAGGAGTGCGACGTTGATCTCACCACACGTACTAGCTACGACATGAGATTGCTTATGGCATTCACAGAGGTGCTGACCACAGTGGAACACTGCTTCTGGACTCGGGAAACAAACACTGAGTGGTGGGATCACATCGTCCTGCACGTCTGGGATGATGAGCCATGGCTGCAGAACTTTTGCATGAAGAAAGCCAGATTCATGAGACTCTTTGATGAGCTCACCCCAGCCCTGCGGTGCAAGGACACGAAAATGAGAGCTTCCCTATAGTTGGAGAAGCATGTGGCAATTGCACTGTGGAAGCTGGCTATTCCAGACTGCTACTGATCCATCGCTAACCAGTTTGGAGTGTGAAAGTCCACCATTGGACTCGTGTTGATGAAAGTGTGCAGGCCATTAATCACATACTGCTCCGAAAGACGGTGACTGTGGGCAACGTGCATGACATTGTAGATGGCTTTGCACAAATGGCTTCCCTAACTGTGGAGGGGCAATAGATGGCACGCACATTCCAATTCTGGGACCAGACCACCTAGCTAATGAGTACATTAATTGCAAGGGGTATTTCTCAATGGTTCTCGAAGCGCTTGTGGATCACTGTGGGCGTTTCACAGACCTTAACACAGGCTGGTCCGGAAAGGTGCATGATGAACACATCTTTCGGAACACTGGCCTGTTCAGGAAGCTGCAAGCAGGGACTTTCTTCCTGGACCAGAAGACCACCATAGGGGAAGTTGAAATGCCCACTGTGATCCTTGGAGTCCCTGCCTACCCCTTAATGCCATGGCTTATGAAGCCATACGTGGGGCAACTTGACAGCAGCAAGGAGCTGTTCAACAACAGGCTGAGCAAGTGCAGAATGCCCGTTGAGTGTGCATTTGGCCATTTAAAAGCCTATTGGCAATGCCTGTATGGGAAGCTGGATCTGGCCAATGACAATATTCCTATGCTTATAGCTGCGTGTTGTATGCTCCATAATATTTGTGGAGGGAAAGGTGAAAGCTTCACTCAGGGCTGGACCACAGAGGTTCAGTGCCTGGAGGCTGAGTTTGAACAGCCAGACTCAGAGACCAGGGCTATTAGAGGGGCACTGCGCAGGGCCATAAGGATCAGGGATGCCTTGAGGCAGCAATTTGAAGCTGAAAGCCACTAATATTTGTTGCTATGCTCGGATTGCAGTGCTTGTAATGCTAGGAGGTGATTGGTGCACATGATGCAAGAAGGGAGTTTAACATAATTGCATGTTGCTTTGCAGTGCTCCTTTTGCTTTCACTTAATAGAATAAAGATTGCTTTCAAACCAACACAATTCTTTTATTAAAAGACAACAACTGAAGGAGAGAGTAAAATGAAAAAATACATCAGCAGGGATGGGGAGGGGGAAGGGAAGGTCTCAGGAGGAGCCAGGACGGCTAAAGATTTGTGTATGTCCAGGGATCATATCCAACCTTCTCCTCTGGAGTGCGATGCAGTGGGTACTGTACTTCAGCAGGGCCAAACTGCAGAGAGATGGGTTGAGTGCAGTGGGTAATGGGAGTCCACACCGCTGGACTGTGAGGAGGGAGGAGTGGAAAGCTGAGGGTAGAGACTGGAGCCAGGAGGTTGATAAGAGTGTGTTGGGGGTGTCTGTGGGGCTCATGGGAAAGAGTTTTACCACAGCAGCTGTAGGGGAGGGTGGGCGCTGAGCTGCTCGGTTTGAAGAGCTAGTATCACCTGGAGCGTGTCCCCTTGGCGCTCCATAACATTTAAGAGCCACTCCATGGCTTTTTTCTGGAGTGCCGCATTCTTCTTTCAGTCCCTCTTCTCGCTGTCCCGCCAGCTCCTAGCTGCATGCATCTTTGCCTCTGGGTCCCCCTTCCCCTCCACATCCTCTTCCAAGATTTCCTCCTCTTGGCTCAGCCCACTCTCGACTGGCACGCAAGCCAATGAAGTATCCACAGGGGCCTTCGCAGTAGAGGTGGGGTCACCACAGAGTATCACGTCCATCTCTTTGCAGAACCGGCAGCTCATGGGCATAGCACTGGAGTGGCGGTTTGCCACCCGCGCCTTGTGGTAGGCGTTCCGCAGCTCCTTCACTTTGACCCTGCACCGCAGTGTGTCCCAATCATGGCCCTTTTCTATCATGCATCGAGAAATCTGTCCGTAGGTATCGTAATTGCTATGGCTGAAGCGCAGCTGGGACTGCACAGTCTCCTCTCCCCAAATGCTGATGAGGTCCAGCAGCTCATCATTGCTCCAAGCAGGGGATCGCCTGGTGCATGGAGCAGCATGGCCACCTGGAAAGATGTGCTGAGCACGAAGTGGCTTGTCAGGGTGTACACCTCATTAGAGTCAGACTGAATGTGGTTCCAAACTCCACAGCTTGAGATCATCTCTAATCATGATATATTTTTGAGTTTGTAATACATTTAATAGTGATGGCAGAAGTGTTTTAGTGGGAGTTGGCTCAGATAGATTAAAGATTCCCTTCCCATTACCACAGTTACAATCACCTATTTTTAGAATCAAACCTGAAGCAAATCCCTCTTCCTTAATTATATAGTATAAAAGAATCTGGTTATGGAAAAATTGAGTTAAATTAAATAACAACAATGTAAAAAAACAAAAAAAATCACTGAATATTTGGAAACTTGGCTTCTGCCCATTGATTTTTTTCAGAAAGGGAACACTTGACAGCTGCATAAGAATTTTCAGTATGATGATGAACCGAACATGGATTCTGTATTCACACACTGGATACAAGCTTCATGATAGATAGAAAAGAAACATTATGGCTTGTCAGAAGCTTGGAGATAACATCCAAAAAAAATGGACCATCCAAAAAACAACCCTTAGAAAACACATAGAAGACACAATGGTGAGTAAAATTTATGACTGTCTGCGATAATTGTGCAATGATTATGTTATAAAACTAGTGAACATGGATATGTCAAAATGCAACGCAAACTAAGCTTGCCTTTTGCCTTTGGTTCCTTCTGCATACACGACTTTGTACATTCATTGTAAATAAACAAGACTCATCATAGAAAATACCAGACTCAATCATCAATTTCTACTCCCACCTGGAGTAGGGCCCCTGCACTTTGACTAGTCACTCAGGTCAAAAAGGAGGAACATTGTATTTGACATTTTATTTTAATCTGCTTGAGAACGTCTGTTTTCAAACCAGAGCATAAAAACAATGTTGAAACCACTATAATCAGGCTTATACCATCATTATACAAACACTCACCATAACATCTTCATACGCTAATAACCACATAGGTATAGTGTTTCCATAGTCATAACACTGGGCCAAATTCATCCCTGGAGTAACTCCAATGAAATGAAAATATTAAGACCACTAGAAGTGTTTCCATGGGGAAAAAAAATGTCTTCCAACTGTTTTAAAACAAATGAGTGTGTACAACTCACACATTCCCTCACTGGGCTACTACATCAAAACCAGCAAGTGAATTTTACTATAAATATAAATGGAAAGTTGTTACTACTATCATAAAAGAAGTAATGTGTTTTCAATGTATGGCATTTAATTTTTATAATCATTGGGGTATTTCAGCTGGAAAATAGAACTCAAACGTAGAAGCTTAAAATAAGTTTAAGTTGTGCTTAAATGTTAGATAATTCTTCTTCATGTGTATTTAGGGTCCGGTTAAGAAAAGGCACATTATTTGAGAGAGAGATGATAGATAATTAATGGCAATCTACATCTGCTGCAGGTTTAGCAATTATGTATAAATAATAATAGTAATAATTAATTAATAATAATACCACAGAAGTAAACACTGTATTAAAACCTAAGAAAATAGATCCTTTCTAGTCTCATTTGTTAGCCAGTGCTGAACATCAAGGGCCTAGATTATTGAGTCTTTTCCTCCTTTGCCCTAAGGTGGAAAAATAAACAAATGTTTTTAATTAATGTTCTGTTTCTGATAGTAATTACTGCTATCACATTCAGCAAGTGACATTATTGCTGGAAGAAAAGGAGTACTTGTGGCACTAACCAATTTATTTGAGCATACTGTAGAAAGTGTAGAAGATCTTTTATACACACAAAGCATGAAAAAATACCTCCCCCCACCCCACTCGCCTGCTGGCAATAGCTTATCTAAAGTGATCACTCTCCTTACAATGTGTATGATAATCAAGTTGGGCCATTTCCAGCACAAATCCAGGTTTTCTCACCCTCCCCCCCCACACACACACACAAACCCACTCTCCTGCTGGTAATAGCTTATCTAAAGTGACCACTCTCCTTACAATGGGTGGAGGGAGGTATTTTTTCATGCTTTGTGTGTATAAAAGATCTTCTACACTTTCCACAGTATGCATCCGATGAAGTGAGCTGTAGCTCATGAAAGCTTATGCTCAAATAAATTGGTTAGTCTCTAAGGTGCCACAAGTACTCCTTTTCTTTTTGTGAATACAGACTAACACGGCTGTTACTCTGAAACCTGTCATTATTGCTGGAGACACTCCAGATTTGCTCAGACATTGTACCTCTATTAACCTGTAGGTTGAATTTTTCAGTTATTAAAATGTCAGTATTTACTGGCTGAAAAAGCAATAGCTGTCCTTATCAGTTATGTTACACCCTCTGATTACATATGAACAAGCTGAGAAATTGTTACTCTGTGAAATGTATGTTGCTTCTGGAGAGCTCTTATCTGCTCAAGCTATAACCTGAACAAAGACAGGGTGGAAGAGGCACATATGGAAAACACCTACTTTCACAGATGGAAAGTTACCTGATAATGCTGAAACACTTCTCATTTCCTCAACATCTTCATAAGTGAATATTTTGAATCAAAAGAAAAGTCTTTGTATTATATTTGCAAAGATGTTAGCTTGACACCTCTGGGTCCCACACACTCTCACAGACAGTGGGCAGTTTTCTCTGTGATGTGACACCCGAGAGAATGATGATGTGTAGCAGAAGACAAGCATTATCATTTACCTAGGGAGAGCCCAAGGGAAGCAAACTATTCCCCGCTGTGTTTGGAATTTCCCTGGAAGCTTTAGTGGGCCTGCCCATCTCATTACTAAAAGCACTCACTGCTTTTTCCCAGCACTGGCTGTTTGGAAACTCCTCTGAGTAGATCTTATTGTACCTCATTTTGTCCATTGTCAGCCTCATTGATTACTGGGTCATGTACTTTCTTTTTACTACTTGTGAAGAATTGGCTAAGAAATTCTCAGACATTAAAATATCATGTAGATTGTTTAAGTGGCTGCTTTTGTGACCTAGGCATAAGATTTGATGACCATGTTTTCTAGCTTCAGTTCATAAATTCCAAGGCCAGCAAGGACCTTTTCAGCCTGATAACTATATACATGAAATTACCACCTATAACATTACTGTAACAACAATTACTATAACTTCACTATAACAACAATGCTCAGTGCATCATGAGCCTTCCGAAGACAACCGACATGACAAACTTTGCATTGGATACCACACAATCATATTACAAGGATGAACATGGGAGTGCTGGGTGCTCCCCTGAGGTACAGAGCATCACAAATGGCATGAATTACGTTACCCACGCTTTAATTCTTTATTAATCAAGTCCCATATCAGCCACTCTGTTATCTTGCCCCAGTTATAGATGTGCAGGTATGGTAGCTTTGTCTTTATCTCTTTTATTTTGCATAAGTGAGTTCTCTGGGTGTAGCCTTCTTTTCTGTTTCTCTCCACAGAAAGCTTATTGCAAGTAAGTAACAGGAATAGTCTTTGTAGTCTCCCTGTCAGTTCATTTAGAACTGTACTACAACAAAGTACTAGAGAATAACATGCAGAAAATAATCTTATACTATCAAGGAAGGGGACTGGATCAATGGCTCTCCAACTCTCCCAGGCCTTGATTCAACAATGTACTTAAACACATTCTGCAGATTACCCTGTAGGACAGGGATGGGCAAACTTTTTGGTCTGAGGGTCACATCAGGGTTGCAAAACTGTATGGAGGGCCTGATAGGGAAAGCTGTGCCTCCTCAAACAGCCTGGCCCCCTATCTGCCCCTCTCACTTCCCGCCCCCTTACTGCCCCCCTCAGAACCTCCGACCCATCCAACCCCCCCACCGCTCCTTGTCCCCTGACCACCTCATCCCGGGACCTCCCCGCCCCTAACCACCCCCCCAGTACCCCACCTCCTATCCAACCCCCCTGCTCCCTGTCCCCTGATTGCCCCAACCTCTATCCATAAGCCCGCCCTCTGACAGGCCCCCCAGGATTCCCACGCCTATCCAATCCCCCCCCATTTCCCGTCCCCTTACCGCCCCCTCCCCAGAACCTCCGCCCCATCCAACCACCCCCCTGCTCCCTGTCCCCTGACTGCCTCCTGGGACTCCCTGCCCCTATCCACGCCCGCGCTCCTCACCCCCTTACTATGCCACTCAGAGCAGCAGGACTGGCAGCCGCGCCACCTGGCTGGAGCCAGCCATTCTGCCCGGCAGGAGCTCGCAGCCCTGCTGCCCAGAGCACTGGCAGCACGGCAAGCTGAGGCTGAGGGATAGGGACTGGAGGGAGAGAGCAGGGGAGGGACCGGGCTAGCCTCCCCGGCTGAGAGCTCAAGGGCCAGGGGGACGGTCCCGCAGGCCATAATTTGCCCACCTTTGCTGTAGGAGATATCCATTCATGGACCAATTTCCACTGCTCAAACCCTAGTATTCCACTGCTTGGTTGTCAAAACATTTCTTTCTAGGGACCAGCTAAAAGGGCTCTTCAAACAACAGGGAGCCAGTGGTTCATAAGTTGAGAATTATTTTACTAGATAATTTATTGGATGGGTTTTTGCCTGACTCAGATGGGGGGACAAAGGGAATGAAGAAGAAAAACATTATGTCCACTGCGTATAATATAACCAGGGCTTAATTTGTGCCAAGGCTTGCCAGGGATGAGCCTTGGCACATCTGAGTTGGGCAGCTCATAGCCCCGCCACCTCTGGACTTGCTGCATCAGTTGTGCATGTAAAAAAATTGCTTGAGCCTCAGCACCTAATTGCTTGAGCCCCGGCATCTCTTTCATTACAAATTAAGTCTGAATATAACATTATCTTTAGAAAACCAAATATTTGTTTGCAATGAAGGTCATCGAACACAAGGACCTTATTCTCCAGACACCTTAGTTTATGGGTTAATTAGATGTTATTTGTACACCCCAATGCTAGTGCTAACCATATGTGTTTTTTCCTATGGTTTGAGGCTTTACGTTTTTAAAAGCCACATGCAATGAGAAAACCTTTTACTTTATTAACTTAAGCATTCAAGTGAAATTGTAACTTTCACAACTAATTGGATATTTTAAACTTAATTTAAAATGCTGGTCTATGAAATGAGTTACAACAAAACATTGTCAGCTTCCTCACATACCTGTTAGCTTGGTCAAATCTATTTTTCCAACCCATTACAGACAAGAGAACATACGAAAAGGGGGGAAATAAAAGGTGTTCTTTTTTTGTGGTCTGGTAATTGGCTTCTGGCCACCGCTGTGGCACTTTCCTTGTACAAGCTGAGTCACTGGTCTGTCAGAGGTCAGGCTGGAAGACTGGTATGAAATCCTGGCCCCTCTGAAGTCAATGGAAGTTTTGCCATTGATTTCATGGGGCCAGAATTTCACCTCTGACGAGGAGTCAAGTTCCAGTTGTTGGGTGAAGTTTCCTTCTCTCTTCCAGTGTCAAGGAACCACTTGGGATGAAATCAGATATGCAGGCAAAGACCAAATTCAGGACCAGCTAAGGCATGTTGTTAAATCTGAGAAACACCACTGCCTGAGGTTTGTCATAGTTACCAAAGTAACTGTACTTCTAACCCCTTCATGGCCTCCTTGAGGGCACCCCACTCAGGTATCAGGCTTTTACCACCACCTTTCTCAGGGTGGGAACCTCTGTTCCTTTCCCTCCAGAGATCAGGGATTCAGGCTGCAATTTCCTCCAGCAATTCACTGTGATCCCCTTAGCAAGCCTGAGTTTAGTTCACCACCTGGCACCCTGCTCTCTCCCAGGAACTATGAGAGAGATACCAGTGACCAGCCTGCCTTCATCCAGCAAGGTATTTATTTAGAACAAAAGCATTACAGAGAGAACATATCTTGAAAACAATAAATAGCTTACATGCCGGCCTGTCTTACTAGGTGTCGCCCATTTTCCATATGGAGACCCTAGTAGGTTTCAAGGTCCTTCAAACCCCTCCAGCAAGGTCTGTCCCTCTGGGTCCCTGTGTCATATCAGTGCTTGCATTCAGTGAGAGTGACCCCCCCCCCCTCTATATCAGGCTGGCCACTTCATACTAATCTCAGTTTTTTGTTTGCAGGGTGTCTTGAACAAAACCAATATATGCACTTTTCCCCAAGGAGTAGTACTTCTGCAGACTTGTTACCTGTCTAAGGATTTTCAATAATTATCCCCCAGTGCTTTAATTCCTGATAGTTTGTTCTTGCTTTAGGTGACGTCTCCATAGTCATTTCATTACTTGTTGTTGCATGAAAGAAATTAACCCTGTTCCTCCTGGCGGGTAACAGTACAAGTGAGCGGAAACTGACTCAGACCTATTTTTCCATTTAAAAAAAAATCAGAAATTTCTCAGGTCTCCACAAGGTTTAACAGCTTGTCATTTATTAGACTGATAACTATGGGCATGACCCATACCTTCCTGCTGTTGACAGAAAGACTCTTTTTCAGTGGAACTTAGATCGAAGTCTTGAAGCAAAAAAAATGAAGAAAAGGACAAGCACAAAGAAAAAGAAAACTGACACAAAAGGAAAACACAAACCTTCCTGCCTCCCTTCCTGGGTTAAGCCGGTTTTGGAAACCAATGTTAATGAAGAACAGTAAGTAGGTCATTGCATAAGCATTTACTTGAGGAACACTGAAGAGAATTGATAGGAACTGAACAAGTACATTGTCAAGTATCAGAATAAGATCTTAAGAACTCTGTTTTTCTATCTGTACCTCAGTAGGCTCACTTCATTAAATTAAATACTTCTGTTTGCATGTTACAAAATCACGTGGTGGTGCTGGCATGTAAGTAGAAGAGGTAACTGAATTTAACCACAGGCGATGGAAACTGAATGACCTTTTAGACATTAACCAGATCTGAAGTGAGTCTTTCACATGCAAATATAGATAAACCTCACCCTCTAATAAGCAATGCATACAGATTCTATAACTTCAGCAAACAGTCCAGTGCACTGGGAAATCTATCTTATCTTTGACAGGTTTCAGAGAAGCAGCCATGTTAGTCTGTATTCACAAAAAGAAAAGGAGTACTAGTGGCGCCTTAGAAACTAGCCAATTTAATTGAGCATAAGCATTCGTGAGCTACAGCTCACTTCATCAGATGCATTCAGTGGAAAATACAGTGGGGAGATTTATATACACAGAGAACATGAAACAATGGGTATTACCATACACACTGTAATGAGAGTGATCACTTAAGATGAGCTGTTACCAGCAGGAGAGCAGGGGTGGGGGTGGGGGGACCTTTTGTAGTGATAATCAAGGTGGGCCATTTCCAGCAGTTGACAAGAACGTCTGAGGAACAGTGGGGGAGGGGGAATAAACATGGGGAAATAGTTTTACTTTGTGTAATGACCCATCCACTCCCAGTCTCTATTCAAGCCTAAGTTAATTGTGTCCAGTTTGCAAATTAATTCCAATTCAGCAGTCTCTCATTGGAGTCTGTTTTTGAAGTTTTTTTTGTTGAATTGCCACTTTCAGGTCTGTAATCGAGTGACCAGAGAGATTGAAGTGTTCCCCAACTGGCTTTTGAATGTTATAATACTTGACGTCTGATTTGTGTCCATTTATTCTTTTACGTAGAGACTGTCCAGTTTGGCCAATGTACATGGCAGAGGGGCATTGCTGGCACATGATGGCATATATCACATTGGTGGATGTGCAGGTGAACGAGCCTCTGATAGTGTGGTTGATGTGATTAGGCCCTATGATGGTGTCCCCTGAATAGATATGTGGACACAGTTGGCAACGGGCTTTGTTGCAAGGATAGGTTCCTGGGTTAGTGGTTCTGTTGTGTGGTGTGTGGTTGCTGGTGAGTATTTGCTTCAGGTTGGGGGGCTGTTTGTTAGCAAGGACTGGCCTGTCTCCCAAGATCTGTGAGAGTGATGGGTCGTCCTTCAGGATAGGTTGTAGATCCTTGATGATGCATTGGAGAGGTTTTAGTTGGGGGGCTGAAGGTGACGGCTAGTGGCGTTCTGTTATTTTCTTTGTTGGGCCTGTCCTGTAGTAGGTGACTTCTGGGTACTCTTCTGGCTCTGTCAATCTGTTTCTTCACTTCAGCAAGTGGGTATGGTGGTTGTAAGAACGCTTGATAGAGATCTTGTAGGTGTTTGTCTCTGTCTGAGGGGTTGGAGCAAATGCGGTTATAGGGTGGTGTTTATGTGACACAAATGTGTAAATGAACACAAATCAGACATCAAGAATTATAACATTCAAAAACCAGTCAGAGAACACTTCAATCTCTCTGGTCACTCAATTACAGACCTAAAAGTCGCAATATTACAACAAAAATCTTCAAAAACAGACTCCAGCGAGAGACTGCTGAATTGGAAGTAATTTGCAAACTGGACGCCATTAAATTAGGCTTGAATAAAGACTGGGAGTGGATGCGTCATTACACAAAGTAAAACTATTTCCCCATGTTTATTTTTCCTCCCTACTCTTCCTCAGACGTTCTTGTCAACTGCTGGAAATGGCCCACCTTGATTATCACTACAAAAGGTTTTTGTTTTGTTTTTTTTCTCTCCTGCTGGTAATAGCTCACCTTACTTGATCACTCTCCTTACAGTGTGTATGGTAACACCCATTGTTTCATGTTCTCTGTGTATATAAAATCTCCCTATTGTATTTTCCACTGCATGCATCCAATGAAGTGAGCTGTAGCTCATGAAAGCTTATGCTCAAATAAATTTGTTAGTCTCTAAGTTGCCACAAGTCCTCTTTTTCTTTTTACTGAAGACTATGATGTTTTGGTGTGATTTTGTCTTTTAGAATGGGTGATACTGCTGCTGTAAGGTTGAAAAGAGAAACTCTCTGTTGATGTAAGCCAATACTAAGCAGTTTCATGACACTTAAAGATTAATCTCATCACTGACCAAGGGCCCAGATGTCTATGCATCACCAGTCCAATATATCAGTCTGTGTTCAATTAAACTGCTGCCCAGGCCCTTGCACACATCAGAACTCTGCAACTCAGCTGGTTGTCATTTGAAAAAGATGGCAATTCTCAGAGTCCCTATAGCCACCCATTGCAATGAATGGGAAGTAATTTGCTGCTCTTTCACCATTGCAGGCCAATATACATTCTTTTAAGGGTTGGGCTGTTAGCCATTTACAGATTCAATTTAAGCTTTTTACTCACACTTAATCTTGAAGGAGTGGCTGGTTTATGGTGATGTATAAATCGTTGTTCCAGCTCTGCCCTACTGATAAAGCTTGAATTTTGAATTGAATTTCTTTACAAAGGAATTTGATTTCAAGCTGCACCTAGATGATGAAAAGCAGTGCTTAAGGTGTAGATATTTGCTAACTGGCTCCACTCCCAATGTAACCATGAGATGTGATAGCTATATAAAGCACCCCAGAACCCGTTCAGTCTCCACTCTCTAAAGGAGGGCCAGAGGCTATTCACACAAAGAAGGAAGCCAGAATCCAGCAGCAAAGATGTCTGAACTGGAAACTGCAATGGGAATGATCATTGATGTCTTTGACAAGTATTCCAGGGCTGAAGGCAATAAGCAAACCCTCACCAAAGGAGAACTAAAGACCCTCCTGGAAAAAGAGCTACCCAACTTCCTCTCGGTAAAGTGATGGTTCACTATAGTTTCTCTGTAATAGACTTAAAGCAATATGAAGAGAGACATTTTTGGTGCTTTGTGCAGGGAATTGGCTACAGAAATCATTACTGTTAAGAGAAGTTGTGTGGGACCTTTTCTTGTGCATCATGCTGAAAATGTGGCTTTGAAAGTGAAGGCAGATCACAGAACTGAATGAGGTAGTCAGAATCAATCCTAATTGTCAGGTTTTCTGTATTTCTCATTCCTCACTCTCTAGTTTTCAGGGCAATGGCATTTAAACAGAATATTTACTTCTTCAGAAGTCATCTGCTCCTGCTGTTTACTCCCCACCAGAATTCGTAATCCCATATGATGTCTCAGTTAACTGTGTGAAAAAGGATTGTGATGCTAACAACTGAATATAATGACAGCAAATGGGGAGTCTCCTGGTCTGGGCATTTATACCACAATTCTTACTGTGATATCTGAGCATGTATACAAGTATGGTATATAAGCAGCAGTGGGACAGAGTAGATGAACTTGGAGGAATTGTCTGTGAAGTGTCCTTCTTAATAACAAATAAAGGGAAAGAACTAAAGAAAATGTTTCAGATAACAGCATTGTTAAATAATGAGAATGTGCTCTTAAATATTTTTCGTCTATCTCTGTAGCATGTCTACACTAAAAAGAAAAGGAGTACCTGTGGCACCTTAGAGACTAACCAATTTATTTGAGCATAAGCTTTCGTGAGCTACAGCTCACTTCATCGGATGCATACTGTGGAATATCTCATGATACCACATTGCAGAGCATGCAATACTTGTCTACACTGACGCTTTACAGCGCTGAAACTTGCAGCGCTCGGCGGGGAGGAGTTTCACACCCCTGAGCAAGAAAGTTGCAGCGCTGTAAAGTGCCAGTGTAGACAAGTATTGCACGCTCTGCAATGTGGTATCATGAGATATTTGACATTCTTAAAAACATTAAGTTTCAAAGGATATTTTCTAGAAAATGATAACATCAGAGGTGGTTGGAACATTTTTGTCAGAATGATTTTCCAATTAAAAACTCCTTTTCCACAAAACTGAAATTTCCTGTGAGGAAAATTTTACTTTTGATGAAAAATTTCAATTTTCCATTGGGAAAATCGAAATAACAGCTTGCCTGCTTCCCTGTTGGAAGGCTCCTGTCTGACAAATGCTTTTCAGAAGGGCTGCAGAGGCTGAGCACCTGGTCCCTTGGTCTCTGCCCTCCGGCTATCAGCCTCCCAGTCCCAGCACTGGCTGGAGAGAGAGAGAGCCCTGACCCCCAGCCTCCCAACCTCCCCCCTGGTTTAGGGTCCAGAGAGACCGAGAGCTGGAAAACTCTTGTCTCCCCACCTCCCTCACATCCACTCCTGCCCTAGGGCCAGAAAGGCTGAATGGCCCAGCTCTCTGGTTCTCAGGCAGCTGGGCTGAAAGGCTCTTCTTGTTCCAACATAGCCACATTTTTTTCAACTTTTTGAACTTGACAATAGCCTTCCAGCCTGGTAGCTGAAAAATTCCACTTCAGTTCCCCTTCAGTGGAAATTTTTTAAAAAAAATTTCCTTCCCAAAAATTTCATGTCTTTTGACTTTTCAATCAGAAAACACAAACATTTCCACTCTCGGTACTATCATTTTCTAGGCAGCGCCAAATAATATGTTTGAATTTGGCCATCGCCACCAATAATCCATTTCTAAAATTTGTGACTTGACTTGCATTTAATTGCATTCATATATTTTTAGACTATTATCCAGACTTGTTTTATCAAACTTCATTTAGTAAAGGGAAATCATGGCTTCACATATAGACACCTGTTACTCACTGAGCTGAAACAGTAAGGCATGCATATGTAAGGGAAGAATTTGGCCCATTAGGTCAAACTACTGCACGCCTGTAGCTGTGGTGAGTGTCGTATCATATTTGGGGATTGTTGAAGTCTTGCACGAGTCTCTGTAGCATAAAGATGGCTAATGCACATTTTGCTGAACTGGGCTGAGTTTAATCCCTACTATGGCTTGCTTATTGCAGTATTCAGACTCACTTTCCAGATTTACTGGTTTTGGTTTTTTTAAAAGAAAGATTCATATTTAGCAGCAAAGATGAGTGAGGTAGACTCTGGAAGAGAAAATACATTTTTATTTTAAACAATTCACAAAATCTTTCTTGCAAATTAACAAATGTTCAAATCACGACCCATAATGTGTGTTATCTTCCCAGGGTGTAAATGCAAAAGTTTAACTTCACTTGCCATTATTGGTTCTCCTTATTTACTGCACATCACTTTACTTGTACAATAACAATTTTACTTGGTTCAAAGTCATAATAACTTTCATTCTTGATCATTTCCATTTCTTTTATATCACTAAAAATTCCATAAAGCTGTTGGGCCAAATTCTGCTTTCACACACCCTGGTGCCTCACAGGAGTTTCATTTGTTTGCCTAAATGTAAACTCTTTTCCATTAGTTGTCACGGCCCAGGGCCAAATGTTCAAAAAGTGGCTTCCATTTTGTGCACAGCCAACACTGAACTTCCGAATAACTGTGCATGCATTCTTAGAGCACTAAGATCAATGTGTGATGTTCAGTCATCACTCAGGGCTTCAGCTATTTGCAAGAGCTCTGCTTTATTATGTGCATCTACACAACAAATTAAGGTGTAATTGTAGCACAGGTAGGCATATCCATGGTAGCTTTAATCTAGCATGGGTAATAATACTCGTGAGGATGAGGTGGCATGGACTTCAGTGCAGGCTAGCTGCCCCAGTACAACCTGCCGGGGACCCTGGGTATGGACATGGGTCCACAAATAATTCATTGAATAATTTAAAATTAAGTCTGTTTATGGATAATTTGGAAAAAAGAGAAAGGAACAAAATTTGTGTCATATATTGTTCAGCCAGGACTAGTCACAAACCTGAATTTCTGGTTGAGTTTTTGGCATATCTCAGGTTATAATTCCTCATTTTATTAAAAACAATTAAAATTAAATCAGTGAAAAATAAAATAATGGCTATTGAACTAATTAGACTCTGACTCTTCAAACCCTTCAGATTTCAATGAAGCTAAGTATTTAAAATTCACAGTAAAACTGATCAATATTTACATAATTTCATATATGTATAAAATCTAGCTTCAACAAAACCACACTATTTTAGTTAATTATATTTTATAGGTCTCTATTGCCATCCTCTGTTTATTATAAAAACTGCATCCTCTTAAATTCATTGGAACAAATCATTGCCAGGGCTCAGATTAGAACTAAACTTTTTTTTTTTTTTTAGTGAAAAATGCATATTTTTCAAAATCAAAATGTTTCATGAATTTGTGCTGATTTGGCTCCATTGTTGATTTTTAAAAAATCTGAAAAATCAAAAATTTCATTTCAACATTTTTCTAAACATTTTTTCTTGAATTTTATTTTAAAAATTCAAAAACATTTTCAAATGGGCAAAATTAAAATAAAACATTTCAATTTTGTTTGAACCTAACCACATTGTTTCAGACTGTTTGAAATGGCCAGTGAACCAAAGGCTCCAACTCCATTATTCACCCAGCTGTACTCAAGCTTCAAGACCTGTTGTAAGCCTTTTCAAAAAAATCTTTAAAACACTCTCAAAATAAGTTATTTTTGCCTGGAAATTGTCATGTTTAATCTCAGCCAGAGGTGAATTGTTGTGGGCAGTTTGAAACAAGCTGGTCAATTTAAATTATGATAGGCTGAAAACAAAAGGACATGGCTAGGATACTATTTTTTCAACCCATAACGCAAAATTAACTTTACTAATGCTTCAGAGTCTGCCTTGTGTATGCACAGCTCCTCGTGACTAACATGTTCAAGTCACTAAGATCAGCTGGAACACAAGATGACAATCCCAAAATATTCACATGTGGGGGCTGCACACAGGATGTTCTCACTGAAGACGCCTTATTTTAATGCTCCCACTCTTGGGAGCCTGTTTGGTGACCTTCTAGTATAGTTCAAACACATGTATTTTATTAAGGATTTTTTTGGAGGGGATAGGGGAGAGCAGGCTGCAAAAGGATATTTTTAAATTCAGGTGTGAAGATTTTAGCCGGGGTTGGAGTATCTTGTTTAGCATCTTTAGCGTTATGCAAGTTTGACCATTAAACATGTTTTTAAAGCAGGTACAGTTCATGCACCTATAGATTTGTTGATAGCTACAGCATTTATTAATTCCATATATATAAGTATACATTTAATGACAGGATTTGGGTCACAGACCTTTTAAATGTGCGTGCGCTTGCACGCACACACACAAAACTTTTATGAACCCACGGACCTGCTCCATTTGAAGCCAATGGAACTTTTGGCATTGACCTCAATGAGAGGAGTATTTGCGCCCCATAATCTTCCAAGTATTGTTCTGTTTTTTCCAACAAGATCAACAAGTTACAGTACTGTCCTGATTAAGTTACAGAGCACTGCATTAGCATAACAGGAGTTCCAAAGTTCTGCATATCCTATTGTGAGCTGGTGGAATGATTCAGCAGAAACAAAGCCCTGGGGAAGTCAGCCAGGATTTTTTTCCTAAAGGAACCTAACCAGAAATAAAAACAAGTTAACTGAAGCAAAACATAATAACAGGAAATCTGTTGACTCTAGATCAGTGGTTCCCAAACTAGGGGCACCACTTTTCAGGGAAGTGCGGTTCCCCACTCCAGACAAATGGGGGCTGCAGGAAGCGGCACGGACCGAGGGACATGCTGGCCGCCGCTTTCCGCAGCCCCCATTGGCCAAGAACGGTGAACCGCAGCCACTGGGAGCTGCGATAGGCCAAACCTGCAGATGCGGCAGGTAAACAAAGCGGCACGGCCCACCAGGGGCTTTCCCTGAACAAGAAATGCCCCTAGTTTGGGAACCACTGCTCTAGATTCAGCCCAGCTCTGTAACAATCTGGTTGGTGGAACCCTTTTCTTCACCCCCATCCCTACATATTACTCCCTCTGCCTCCCAAGCAAGGAATCTATATTTAGTCCCTTAATCACCTGTGGAAAGGTACAAAGAAACTGAGCTGAGGTTAACACTTTCTTCACCGGGGATCAGGTAGTGCCCTTAAACCCTACAGACACTGATACTAAGATGTTTGGATCCACACCACATCATTTCTATTGTTCAAGTAAATTACAATTTTGCTGCTGCTTTTAGGACCTCAGAATAAATTGCATGTCTCACTATGGACTGCTTCTTTTCTCTTTTAGTCGGTGAAAGATAAGGAAGCTGTTGACAAACTCTTCAAGGGTCTGGACGAAAATGGAGATTCTGAAGTAGACTTCAATGAATTTGTCATCTTTGTGGCAGCCATGACTTGCTGTTGTCATAAATATTTTGAGCAGAAAGGACCTAAATGATGTAAAACAGCTCATAAGAAGCTGGTCTTTTGATGTATTCCATATGCTAATGTTTTTGCTTGCTTTATTTGCTCCATGTACTGAAATACTGTTTAATCATACTCTGTTTACTTCCCTGTCTTGCATGTTAAGTTTCTCCTCCTTCAAATAAAATGCTAGTTTTGCATTCTCGTTACGAATATTTATTGGTCTCTCTCTCTCTCTGGAAAAAATGTGGTTTACACCCCTTTGTTTTTAAAATTCTGTTTTTATTCTTAATGGAGAATTTCATCCCAGAGCTCCCCTAAGGATAACAGCTGTTGGAGGTGTACTGATTGTGCCATAATCCACTGAGCCTCAATTTATTGAGGCCTTACCCCTACAACATTTTAGGGTAAGGGCTCATCTGCACACACAAGATGTACCACTTTAACACTATCAGTATTGTTAAGGTCTAGGAGGTACAACCTCCCTAATGTGGACGTGGTTATATCAGTATAAAGGTACTTTTACCAGGATAGCTTATTCCCATTTGGGAAGGGAAATAAGCTATAGCAGTATAAGGCACTTTATGACAGTATAAATGTATCCATACTAGGGATGATATGGTATACATATGTCAGTAAAAATGGAAAAAACAAAAACAAAAAATTTATATAAATATAAATGGTATATTTATACCATTATAAATGGCATAATAGCATTGGTACAAAAACTGTGGGTAGACCAGACCCAAATTACTGTGACTGTTGCCTCCCCAACAATTGACTGAAGGCTTATGTATATGGATCCAAAGTGCTGTTCAGTCAATTGGGTGGGAAAGAACATGTGTAACTTCTCTCATTTGAACAAGGCCTAAGTATCAGGTGAATAATAATACTTTGAACGTCCTTCCATCTGAGGATCCAAAGCACTTTACAAAATGAATTTATCCTCTCAGTTCTTCTGTGAGGTATTATATCCATTTTACACAAGAGGAAACTAAGGTGCAGCGGGATTAGGGCCATATTTTCCGAACTGTGTATGTAGAATCGCTGTGACTGCACGGTGCAACTAAAAACTTACCCAGGCACTGTTGTGAAACTCTGGTCCAAGGTCACACAGGAAGTCAGTGGCAGACACAGAAGTAGGACCCAAATCATATAAGTCCAAGCCTGCACTTTAACAGGGTGAACTGTCTGGCCTTGGGTGTGTACCTTTCCTGAGTAAATCCTACTTCAGCACTAATTACACCAGTGCTAACCACAGCAGTTCTGAAGAAAAGCTGAATGCTTGATATGTTCATTTGTATAGCAACTCCCAAAGCATCAACTTTGGAAACGAGCAGAAAGGGGTAGGTACACAAAATTATTTTCTGGCTGCATTGTAAGTCTGACATCCTTCCCTTTGCCTGGCCTTCGTCTTCCCCTTCAAGCAGTGCTGACTTTGCCTTCAAGACCGACCTTAGGGCTTGGCTACATGGTGAAGGAATTAGGGTTTTTAACCATCCTGGCCCGATTTTGTTCTGCCTGGACAGTTGCCAGTGAAGATGAGCCAGGTTATTTTTGCTCTCTCCCTGCTACCCAGCACTAGGAGTGAAAGGGGAAGAAATATTCAGCGGAGACTTCCCATGGCCCTGGCCCTTTAAAAGGAAAGCCTCCCCTGGAGGACTTGACTGTTTTCCACTCCTTCCCAGCAAGCTCCAGAGCTAGCTGGATTCTCTCTTGCCATCTTGAGGAGGAAGGGGTTGGGGCGGGGCGGGGTTGTTGTTATGGGGCCGCCTTCCCGGCTGGCTGCTTGTAGGTTTGACAGGAGGTGGAGCTGTCTTCCTCCCCTGCGGCACAGGGGCCTGCAGCACGGTTGGAGGTGGGGAAAGTTAGAGACCCCCCCTACCTGCACCACTGCTGGCATGAGGTGGGGAAGAGAGGCCAGGGGCGTGGTTTTCTGTACGTCTGAGATGGCAACCCTAGCAGCAATGCTCACTATGGGGGTGGGTGGGTGATTTCTAAAGCACATTAACGTATTGAACAGGAAGTGGTCTGTGTAGACTTTGCTGCTGCACATTAATGATCCCCTAGTGTGCATTATACATTAAAGCTATTTTTCTATCACTCATAGAATCATAGAATCTCAGGGTTGGAAGGGACCTCAGGAGGTCATCTAGTCCAACCCCCTGCTCAAAGCAGGACCAATTCCCAATTTTTGGCCCAAATCCCTAAATGGCCCCCTCAAGGATTGAACTCACAACCCTGTGTTTAGCAGGCCAATGCTCAAACCACTGAGCTATCCCTCCCCACATATTCTAATGAAATACTATTGTCTTGAACTGGGCGGGGAGCTGGGGGAGAGCGCTCACAGCTCCACTGCCATCTAATGGAAGGAATCACATCTCAACTGTGTGTTATACTGCTAAGAACAAATCAAAATTCTCACTTAGCTCAAGTAGTAGAGTCCTGTTCTTTCAGAGTAGGGGGAGCTGAGTTTTATCCCTCCACCAGTGTGAAGCTGCAAGTGACCATAATGCAGAACATTGAGATAATTGCTAAGTTCCTACATGGCTATAAATTTGTTAAGCCACCATGTATTATAGAGCTCTACAAAACAAACAAACAAACAAATCTCACGCTTAAAGTAGAATTAACAGTTAACCGCTTTAAACTAAGGGGTTGATTTCCTCAAAGAAAGCTTTGCTGCATTATGAAAATGTACAAAATTCATACCCATCCACAGATTCCAGACCTGTCTCCTTCTTAGACACCTCCAAACTTTTTAAGATGTCTGAGCCATACTTTTCAGGTTTTACACTAAAATGTCTCTTCCTGTTGACTTATCCACAGGTTCTTATGTCTTGTTATTACAATAAAATCCTTGTATCCTTTCCTACTATACTATACACCGTTTTCATGGGGAGCCTGTTGACACATCCACATACCGAGAAAACACTATTGTCCTTACTCCAGTATAGGTAAAACAAAATTACACATACAAAATTATGTATTAATTACAGCAGTCTAGTAGATAGTGGCTGTTGAAATATAGCTGATTTATCTTGAATTTATTTCAGTGTATTTTATCTTTGTTTAGTCGAGCATTTGGTGGTTATCATGAATTTCTTTTTACTAGTAAGTGGCATTAAATGGAACTTTTTTATTACCCAAGAAGCTCAAAATTTAATGTGTCATTATTGAGCCAACTGGAGCAGCCCGAATTTAGGTGCCCAATGGCAGACATTAGGTTAAAATATCTGCCTCAATTAATGAACTACATAAGAATGCTGTAGTGTGGTTCTAAACTTCATTGACATCCATTTTCAACTCACCTTTCACAGGACACATTGCTGACACACAAACCACTCGTCTCCTTAGCCAGGAGATTTGTCTTATGAGCCCTGCCCACAACAGCACAAAGATAAACCTTTTCCAAAGCCTTAAAATGGAAGAACTTAAAACAGTTTAAATAATACCTAGCTCTTAACGTATTTATCAGTAAATCTCAAATTGCTTTAGAAAGGAGGATAAGCATCATTATCCCCATTTTACTGCTGGGAAAAGTGAGGTACAGACAGATAAAGTGACTTGTCTAACATCATCCAGCAGGCTAGTGGCAAAGTTGGGAATAGAAGCCAGGTCTCCTAGGTCCCAGACTAGTTCTCTATCTACTAGGTCAGACTTGTGATAAGCTACAATATTTTCACAGCCATGGCAGAGTATCCAAACTATCCCTTTATATGCCACTTCAGATGTGCTTTGAAATGAATTAAGTATTACTGCACACTGTTTATTCTGACATGGGTCCCCATCCTGCAAACACTTATGCATGTACTTAGCTTTATTACCATGAGTAATCCAATTATTTCAATGGGGTTACTCACAGTAGTAAAATCAAACACAAACACAAGTGTTTTCAGCATTGTGGCATTGCACTGTAATATGGGAAGAGTCAACAAAGCTGCCTCATGTCACTGGGACATGTGAATGCTCAACACCAGGGAAAGGGGAAGTAATAGGGCAAAACTGCAACCCACTGCAGAATATTCAGGTCAATTTAGTATGGAAAATGCAACTCATGGCTCCTCATTCAGTGAGCCCAAAGAGGAAATGATCCAAGAATAAAGAAAAATTAACATACTATTCTCACATCCCCATATAATTACCTTCCCAAGGTACTTCTTACCCCCAAAATGTTTCCAATGAAGTTACTTTAACCTCCTGCCATACACCTGACCCCTGGGCCTTCCCCAGTACTATCAGCTCCCAACTTGGACCCACAGTTATCCCAGAATGCATTCTGTGCTTCCTGCCCAGAGGAAGTCCCAGAGACTGTGATAGCCAAAGCAGCAGAGTGTTAAGCATAGATTACCAGACCTCCTAGGACACTACCAGGGAATATGTGAAGTAGCTGCACAAATAGGGAGCAGAACATCACTTTGATCAGGTAGAGGGAAGTTTACTTCACCCCTGTGGGATGGGGTGTACTTACCCCACACTGGCCCTTTAGGGGTTAATCACACCCTGTGGGCCAAAGAGGCCACACCCCCTCGCCCTTACTGGGTATGCTCCAACAGGAGGCAGACTATAAAAGAGGGCAGCCCAGCTCAGTCTGGGCTGACTAGAGAGGAGCATGCATGTGTTTTGCAGGTCTCTGTGCAGAAGCTGCTGGAGACCAGCTATGCCAAGACCCTGTAGAGCACCCAGCTGTCCACTGAGGCCAATGAGGGGTAGGAGTTAGTGGGAGTCTTGCCCTCTGAGTACTCCCAAGGAGATGGAGGACCTGCAGAGTACAGAGCATGGAGACACGAAAGGAAGTAGCCCAGGGGAGCCAGACATTGATCCGGTTGTGGTACTGGGAATATAGAGTCAGTGTGTTTTGGAGGGATCCCTCCTGACCCAATGGTGGGACTACTTGCCACTGATAGGGACCTGGTGGAGTAGGGAGAGCCTGGGTGCCCCTACCCATGGCAGTCAACCCCACTATTGGGTGGCAGCCTGCTCCCTTCTGGCAGCAAGGCCCAAGCTTACTGCTGGGCTCTGGGGCTTGTGATGATTAGGGCTGCCTGCCCTGCTCTAGTGATTCTGACCACTTGGTTGTGTAACCTGGCACCGGAGGGCTATTCTATTGACTTGTGCAGCCCATCACTGGAGGGCTACCCTATTGATGCCCTGTGGTGGGATATACTTACCCACCAATGCCCTATAAAATGTTTAAATTGGGTTTGGTTCTGGGATTAGGCTAGCTCTTATTTCTTCTGAAGATTTGCCCTTCTTCCCACTTCTTCTCTTTTGAAGGGGTCCGGTTGTAGGAAAGCACTAAAATAAAGAGCTGACATATTTAGCTATAGTTTTGTCAAGAAAAGTAGTTTATGGACTTTATTTTAGACAATGAACCAAATGTTTCTACTTATTTCACTACTTGTCTCTTCTTTGAAAGAGCTTACAACTAGAAGTGAAGTTAATTATCCTAATAATTTAATTTTACTCTATTGCTTATCTGCTGCAGTAGATGTTTTAAACCTTCAGTGGGATATTGTCAAGGTTTTTAGATCTCCAATATGACCTACTGAACTTCTTCATAAGCCTGTGTTGCAAGACCAAGTAATTATAGCTATGGTGAGCTTTATTTGGTTGCCCTGTTTACTAAACAAAATAAGTTGTTAGATTTCCAGCAAGACTAAACTAACAAACAAGTTTTACCCAATAGAGTAAAATATCTTTGGTAAGGATTTCAGCTTCAGTGCTTCCAAGGGACTATTGTAAGCAAAATGATAAAAAAAATTTATGGAGAATATTTAGTAACTACCTTCTTAAATATCCTCTTTCAGGCTGAGTTTCCACTTGCCTTCCTAGACTTATACCATCTATTTTCCTTTTCTACTCAACACAGCTCCTCCTCTACCAATCTGAAAAACCTGAGGTCACACCTCCATTAGGGCTAGAGCTGTGCTAGCAACCAGTGTCTGAAGTCTGAGAAGCACCCAGCCCTTGTTCTCTAAGAGCCTCATTTCTCAGTGGATGTCATACAGCTCTCTGACAAGCTTCAAAGAGGAGACTAGCTAACAATATGCTGTAGGCCTATGTAATTGAATAGACTGTAAATAAGCTTTAATGTGTGTCTAGTGACCCTTTCCATAGCATCCCTAAAGGTGTGGGTTGTTTTTTTCATTATTTTATAACTTTCTATTTGGGTGCAATTGCCAGTAACATTTTCTCTCTTTTTAAGACAGTCTGAAGTGGGGTCTCTGAATTGTTAATTGAGGGCAGCAACTGACTGGTGTGCACACACAGAGCAAAATATCTCTGGTTCCTAAAGGGAGGCAGAGAAATAACTAGGTATCCACCTGGGCAGAAGCACAAGATGACTACAACATTCCTCTTCAGAAGTACCACAGTAAGGGCCACTGTGAACACCAGGAGAGCCAAGCACTTGATAACCTCCAGGTTGCTTTTGCAGTTGCTGCCAGCATAGTTTCAGCCTTGCTGTGCAAAATGACTTCATTTTGCAGATAGTTTAAATCTGGGGTCATACCTTACACACTTTTTGATAGATATGACTTTTGGAAGCATTTCAGTAACAAAGTAACTTTCCTTCTTGTTCCTTTAATTCTCGGAGAGTCACCTGGATCCTTATTGCAACTGTTAAGGTCCTGCTATTGTTCCTCATTTCAGAGGCCCTACTGTGACCAACATGTAGTTACTGTCCTGACTAAATTGGATCAGATGAAAATGCTTTTAGAGCAGGGATTCTCAAACTGGGGGTCGGGACCTCTCAGGAGGTCATGAGGTTATTACATGGGAGGTTGCGAGCTCTCAACCTCCACCCTAAACTCCGTTTGCCTCCAGCATTTATAATGGTGTTAAATATATTTAAAAGTGTGTTTAATTTATTAGGGGGGTTGCGCTCAGTCTTGCTCTGTGACAGGGATCACCAGTAAAAAAGTTTGAGACCCACTGTTTTAGTCTATTGATTCCTTAATCAGCAAGGAGGTGTCACTATTGCACTTCTCAATTATCCCTTGTTAACGGGCTTGACCCTGATCTACCTTAGTTCCCCACAGACTCATTAATATTTCATTTTTGTCATTGTAAATAATATGCAAAATGCTGAGTCACAAAGGTGACAGAAAATGTTATACGCTAAAGACACTGATTCTACATCATTCGAAGTGCCCTGCACTGTTCTTCTGTGTCACATTTAGGCCTAGGCCTCATGAGTGAGAAAATAAATTCCTCCCTTCCCTTTGCCCCAAGACAGGGGCCAAGTGCTGCCTTTGCTTCCCAAACATGCTTGGCCTCTACTGGCAGAGAGTAAGAGATCAGGGCTGGAAGTGAAGCCACACCTTGAGCATGGCATCACTTCCAAATCCCAGTTATGGAAGGTCTCTTCTGCTTTAGCAGGAATTAAGTATTATCCCTGTACGGCCCTGCTATTCCCAAGTGGGCGCTTCACAGAGTGAGTCTCATAGCTGCACCTCTGCACTTGTATTGCCACGGAACAGCACAAGCTCTAAAGAGGAGGAGAAATCACAGGCAGACTCTTCAGGGACATTTAATTTCTTCAGGCTGAAGATACAGAAGAAAATTACTTCAAAGGAGAAGATGAGGCAAATTTAGTACTTCAGGCCAAAATGAGACCTGGAATAAGGGAGCTGCAGCCACATACACCCCACCTGAATTTGGCCTTATGTTTTTAGTTTTGCTTCCTTTTCTTTTTCTCACCCAATTCTTTTTTGTCTTCCTTCACCTATTTTCTCCTTCCCTTTCCTTTCTGTTTTAGGCTAAGGGGACCTGTGGCTGGGGACCTAGTTTGTTTTGTGAATACAGTTTTCTCCTGTCCCCAAGAAGGGAAGTGGAAGATCAGCCCCCTATAACTGAAGCAGAAGACTCCTGTTTTGGCCCCTTTTCTGGTAATTGGTAGTCAGTTGCAGTGGAGCACCCTGTCTGTGCAATGAGCATTGTAGTGCTGTGCTGTTCAAGCTCAAAGTCCAGAGACAATGAACATGTCAGCAGCTGAGCGTAAGCATGTTTGCTTCCAGTTTTTTGTGAGCCAAGCTTGGGCTATGCCCAATTACCTTTTTAGTGGGCCATTTTGCTGCGTGGCTCAGTCAAACAAAACAAAGCTCTGTTTAAGGCTTGATTGCTGCTGTAAATCCAGGAGGTCTGCAATAAAAACACAAGATAAAGCAGGTTATTTTCTTTGGGACACTGTCTACAGAAGTATAATCCTGCTGGGTGAAGATCTAACCCCCAGCAACCTGTTTCTTAATAGCATAATGTTAATAAAACCAAAATGAGAGAGCTATTTCTGAGACCTCAGGCTTTAAAGAGCTAGTTCATGCACCTCACGTTTAAATGTCTGTCTAGTGATCATTTTACAGTGATGGATGTGGTGGTTGCTTTTTCCTAGATAACTCTGGGGCTTCTGTGACTCGCCTTTGCAGCCCACACACAATCCCTTGCCAGTTTCACTTGTGGATTTAATCTCTCCTCCACAACAGAGCTTCCCTAGCCCCATCTATGAGGAAGGTGCTTTAGTTGGAT
Organism: Lepidochelys kempii; assembly: GCF_965140285.1. Classification (NCBI taxonomy): domain Eukaryota; kingdom Metazoa; phylum Chordata; order Testudines; family Cheloniidae; genus Lepidochelys; species Lepidochelys kempii. The sequence continues at coordinate 117,493,198 of NC_136383.1, forward strand.
TTCTTCATAAATGACTTTCTGCCCCATGCCCTCCACTGTCACTGTACCCATGTATGAGGCATGTTTCTGCCCAACAATGTTATGTTTCTATCAAAAGTTTCCTGGGGCCCTGTATTGATCACATCAGTTCTTTTCTTCTATTCCACAAACTATAAACATAGGCAGAATTCCCCTCCTATTGATTATGTATCTATGACCTTGTCTACACTTCAGGTTACTTTGGCAAATTTACGTTGCTCAGGGGTGTGAATAATCCACACCCTTGAGTGATGTAAGTTATACTGACCCAAGCATCAGTGTAGACAGTGCTATGTTGGCTGACATAGCTACCATCTCTCATGGAGGCAAAAGTTATGAAGCCAATGGGAGAGCTCTCTCCCATCCCCTTAAAGCATCTTCCCCCACAAGCTCTACTGCGGCACAGCTGCATCATTGCTGCTGTAAATGCTGTAGTGTAGATACAGCCTTAGTAACTGTTATGATTTTGTTTTCTGAGTATTCCACCTTTAAACTTCAGGGTCTGTCTACAGGAGAACCTGCTATTTTGAGAGGCAGCATATTACAAATGGAGCCTCAATGTGCTCATTCTCATGAAGACCTTATGTGCATTCTTTCTTTTGTTGTTTCCCTTAATACTTGATTAGGAACATAGTCTGTCTGACCCAGTATAACAAATCCTATCTGTTCTATTTAATATATATATTCATATATCACACATCACTGTAGTGTTCAAACACTCTTGGTAGTGCATTAAGCAACATGATTTATGTCTGTCACAGTATCAAATCTGGTATTCTGCTTCCCACAGGGGCCAGGACGTGATGCTTTCAAAGAAGTTGAAAAACAATTGTACAATGTTGACTAGGGCTAAAAAGTTCCTGCTTGACCCCAAAGTGATCAGTTTATTTCCTGACACATTAAATTTGATTACCCTTATTTTAGAATGTAAATACAGATGATGTTCATAAAATTATCTAGGCTTTTAAAATAATCCAACTACTTTTACCTCCTATTGCAGTAAACTCTTCAAATTAATTACATGCTGTGTAAATTATTTCCTTCTGTTTGCTTTAAATCTACCATTAATTTTAACAAGTGTCCCTTTCTTCTAACATTATAGAGTAGTGTACAAAGAATTTGATCCTAAATACTTCAGCTAAGTCCCCTGTAACTATTCTCCTTTTCAAGATCAGAAATCACAAAAAACAAGGCTTTATGTGCAAGAGCAACTTTGTTTGGAGCATGTCTCATTCTCTGCAGGAAAACACAGATTTTGGGCTTGATTCTCCATTGCTTTCTTCCTTGTGTCATATCTTACACCTATTTAAATGTACCATTCTGATTTGATGCAAGATAAGGGGCCTAAACCTGTTCTCAAGCCTTGTCTTCACTAGAAAAAAGGTGTGTTTTCCAATAAGTACTAAAACCCTCATGTAGACAAGCCAATTTGTATTTTAACAGGTTAGCTGGTTGGTCACCCCTAGGCCTTTGTGCTCACTGCTTTAAAAAAAGGTGTCTATACCACTGGATTACTGGCACATATTAGTTATCCTGCTGTGGAGAAAATCCTAGTGGAGACAAGACTCCTGTAGTGTTTACCATGAGGTAGCTAGGCATGGTCAGCCCTATGCCCACCATGTGTGAATAACCTCATGTAATTACCTTGCAATAAAACTACAGTCCCTTATCTCCACTAGCATTTTAACAAGATAAATATCACACTGGTCATTTCACTGCAAAACAAAACCAATAAATCCCTTTTTGGCGGTGAAGACATAGGTCAGCTGGTTGAGGTAAGCCCTATGCTGTGTTAAAACTACAACTTGGCTTGTCTGCACTAGGGTATTAGCATGTATTAAAACACGCCTTTTTTCCTTGTGAAGACAAGACCTCAATCACAATGATGTGACCAAAATGATGTAGTCAGTCCCCACTGGCTTCAGTAGGTTTGTACCTGATGGTAGACTTAAGTGTTGTATTTATTTTTCAAGAACAAAAAAAAATACATCTGCTACTGTGAACTATTTCTCCCAGATCAATGTAGATCACAACTGTATTCTATCTTCAGCAGTGTTTCACTTTGGAAAGGAATGTTTAAGCACAGTGATATATCTTGCTTTAAAATGGCATCAAAACATGAGTGTTACTTCTTAGCGCGCGCGCGCTCTCTTTCTCTTTCTCTCTCTCTGCAATGATCAAAGGCCTCGGAACATTTGCAAACAATAAGTATAAAAATATTCAGGCCTTGTAACTACCCGCAATTACATTGTACTAAACATCTTGACTCAGTTACTTTCATTTGTCCATTTACAACTTTGCAAGTTTCAGAATTACTTCTAATATTGCTCCATATTTAATTAACAAAATATGTAGGGCTGTCAATTAATCACACTAACTCACGCGATTAACTAAACAAATTAATTGTAATTAAAAAAATTAATCATGATCGCAGTTTTAATCTCACTGTTAAACAATAGAATACCAATTGAAATTTATTAAATTTTGGATTTTTTCTACATTTTCAAATATATTGGTTTTAGTTACAACACAGAATACAAAGTGTGCAGTACTTACTTTATATTATTTTTATTACAAATATATGCACTGTAAAAATGATAAACAAAAGAAATTTCAATTCACCTCAGAAGTACCGTAGTGCAATCTCTGTCTCATGAAAGCACAACTTATAAATGTAGATTTTTTTTGTTTCATAACTGCACTCAAAAACACAACAATCTAAAACTTTAGAGCCTACGAGTCCACTCAGTCCTAGTTCTTGTTCAGCCAATTGCTAAGACAAACAAGTTTGTTTACCTTTGCAAGAGATAATGCTGCCTGCTTCTTGTTTACAATGTCACCTGAAAGTGAGAACAGACATTTTCATGGCGCTTTTGTAACCAGCATTGCAAGGTATTTACGTGCCAGATATGCTAAAGATTCATATGCCCCTTCATGCTTTGGCCACCATTCCAGATGACATGCTTCCATACTGATGATGCTTGTTTAAAAAATAATAATGCATTAATTAAATTTGTGACTGAACTACTTAAGGGAGAATTGTATATTTCCTGGTCTGTTTTTTACCCTCATTCTGCCATATATTTCACATTATAGCAGTCTCAGATGATGACCCAGCACATATTGTTCGTTTTAAGAACACTTTCACTGCAGATTTGACAAAATGCAAAGAAGGTACCAATGTGAGATTTCTAAAGATAGCTACAGCACTTGACCCAAGATTTAAGAATCTGAAGTGCCTTCCAAAATCTGAGAGGGACGGAGTGTGGAGCATGCTTTCAGAAGCATGGGGAGGAGGTGACTAGCCCTCTGTGGAGAAAGAACTGGTTCAGGACTATTTAGAAAAGCTGGATGTGCACAAGTCCATGGGGCCAGATGCGTTGCATCTGAGAGTGCTAAAGGAGTTGGCGGATATGATTGCAGAGCCATTGGCCATTATCTCTGAAAACTCATGGCGATTGGGGGAAGTCCCGGACGACTGGAAAAAGGCTAATGTAGTGCCCATCTTTAAAAAAGGGAAGGAGGAGGATCCGGGGAACTACAGGCCAGTCAGCCTCACCTCAGTCCCTGTAAAAATCATGGAGCAGGTCCTCAAGGAATCAATTCTGAAGCACTTGGAGAGGAAAGTGATCAGGAAGAGTCAGCATGAATTCACCAAGGGCAAGTCATGCCTGACTAATCTAATTGCTTTCTATGACGAGATAACTGGCTCTGTGGATGAGGGGAAAGCGGTGGACGTGGTGTTCCTTGACTTTAGCAATGCTTTTGACACAGTCTCCCACAGTATTCTTGCCAGCAAGTTGAAGAAGTATGGGCTGGATGAATGGACGATAAGGTGGATAGAAAGCTGGCTAGATCGTCGGGCTCAACGGGTAGTGATCAATGGCTCCATGTCTAGTTGGCAGTCAGTATCAAGCGGAGTGCCCCAAGGGTCGGTCCTGGGGCCGGTTTTGTTCAATATCTTCATAAATGATCTGGAGGATGGTGTGGATTGCACCCTCAGCAAGTTTGCAGATGACACTAAACTGGGAGCAGAGGTAGATACGCTGGAGGGTAGGGATAGGATACAGAGGGCCCTAGACAAATTGGAGGATTGGGCCAAAAGAAATCTGATGAGGTTCAACAAGGACAAATGCAGAGTCCTGCACTTAGGACGGAAGAATCCAATGCACCGCTACAGACTAGGGACTGAGTGGCTCGGCAGCAGTTCTGCAGAAAAGGACCTAGGGGTTACAGTGGATGAGAAGCTGGATATGAGTCAACAGTGTGCCCTTGTTGCCAACAAGGCCAATGGCATTTTGGGATGTATAAGTAGGGGCATTGCCAGCAGATCGAGGGACGTGATTGTCCCCATCTATTCGACACTGATGAGGCCTCATCTGGAGTACTGTGTCCAGTTTTGGGCCCCACACTACAAGAAAGACATGGAAAAATTGGAAAGAGTCCAGCGGAGGGCAACAAAAATGATTAGGGGACTGGAACATATGATTTATGAGGAGAGGCTGAGGGAACTGGGGATGTTTAGTTTACGGAAGAGAAGAATGAGGGGGGATTTGATAGCTGCTTTCAACTACCTGAAAGGGGGTTCCAAAGAGGATGGATCTAGACTGTTCTCAGTGGTAGCTGATGACAGAACAAGGAGTAATGGTCTCAAGTTGCAGTGGGGGAGATTTAGGTTGGATATTAGGGAAAAACTTTTTCACTAGGAGGGTGGTGAAACACTGGCACGCGTTACCTAGGGAGGTGGTGGAATCTCCTTCCTTAGAAGTTTTTAAGGTCAGGCTTGACAAAGCCCTGGCTGGGATGATTTAATTGGGGATCAGTCCTGCTTTGAGCAGGGGGTTGGACTCGATGACCTCCTGAGGTCCCTTCCAACCCTCATATTCTATGATTCTATGAAGTCTTAAAAGAACCCGAACCACTAAAAAGGAAAATTAACCTTCTACTGTTGGCATCTGACTCAGATGATGAAAATGAACATGCATCGGTCCACACTATTTTGGATCATTAACAAGCAGAACCCATCATCAGCATGGATGCATGTCCTCTAAAGAATGAAAGGACATATGAGTCTTTAGTGCATCGGGTACGTAAATATCTTGCAACGCTGGTTACAACAGTGCCATGAGATTGCCTGTTCTTGCTTTCAGGTGACATTGTAAACAAGAAGCAGGCAGCGTTATCTCCTGCAAATGTATACAAACTTGTTTGAGCGATTGGCTAAACAAGAAGTAGGACTGAGTGGACTGGTAGGCTCTAAATTTTTATATTTTATTTTTGAATACAGTTTGTTTTGTACATAATTCTACATTTGTAAGTTCAACTTTCATGATAAAGAGATTGCACTACAGCATTTGTATTCAGTGCACTGAAAAATGCTATTTTAAGTACAAATATTTGTAATAAAAATAAATATAAAGTGAGCACTGTACACTTTGTATTCTATGTTGCAATTCAAATCAGTATATTTGAAAATGTGGAAAACATCCAAAAATAATTAAATGGTATTCTATTACTTTTTTTTAATTGCTTGACAGCCCTAAAAAAGATGTCGACCTATTGATTCAAACAAAGCCACCAACTGGAGCATTTTTATCAAACAGTAAGTAATAAGGGTTATTTTGCTCCATGTAAGTAGGCATTTAAGTTAACAGTTGTCAAGGGTCTTCATTACATGTAATAATATTAACACTGCCAGTGCAGAAGTAAATTCTTGCATTTGTAGGCTTCTGGATGTGGAATGCCAGAGAATAGTATAAACTAAACACAATAATTTAGTCTTTGGGTTGGCAGATAAGTGCTCGTAAAATGCCCCATGAGCCTATAACATTGCACTGAGCACTGGCATTAACCTAGTTCTATCTAAGTGGTAATGGGAAAGACAGTCTATTGTTATTGACAGAATATTGGGTTTACTAATTTTTTTTTCCTTTCAGATAATATCTGCTTTCTGTGAAAAATTTTGATTTTTCAGCCAAATCCCAAAATGTTTTCAGTTTTTTAATAAAATCAGCATTTTCTGATTGAAAAAAATTCAACTAAAATTGTTGTTGTGGTTTTCATAACTTTTCATGGGGTTAAAAGACATTTTCCATCCATCTCTAGCAATAGGTTGTTATATCCACAGCCTTTAAAAAGAGAAACTGTATGGATGAAATGGGGATACAAAAGTCAATCAAATCTTGTGAGTATATACTATAAATTCTACACTCAATATATGAATCTATATTGACTTACTAGCCAGTCAACCATCTAGAACTATAATTTCTGAATTTCAGTGTTTAAGGGAAAGTCTATGGCACTAGGGTCCAGCCCCTTAGAACTAATTGCAAGGTCAGGGCCAAAGTGCCTGCATATTATGGCACTGTTAGTTACTCCAGAGTTAAGGATGCTTCAGGCTTTTGTCTTTCACAAGACATTAAAATCTCTCTAGAATCAAAATAAAGAATTGCTTTATCAATAAAGTGGAAAGTATTCTTTGAAGGGTTTGTGAATTCTTTAGGGTGTTTTAGTCACTGGAAAATCACCCTTTGCATAATGTTTGTGTGGTTTTTGTTGCAGTTACCAGGTGAGCCATATTTTAGACCCATTTTTGACTCTCTTAAGTGCACCCCTTTTGGGGGCAGGTTTTGTTACCTTCCTCTTTTCTGGGTGGAATCATGCTATCCCACTTGCAGGCTGGATCTCTGGGCTGCAGCCCCAATGTTTACAACCATGTTAACATAACAAGCCCAACTGCATATGGTACCTTTAAGCCCTCTACATCCAGGAACTTGTGACGGCAGCTTATTAAAATGACACACAAACAGCTCCTTCAAAACCAATTAGCAGAATGGTGAGCTGAGATGGAGCTGGTGGAAGCAATGAATGTTAATACTGCAAGTGCCCAGAGGAACAGTGGCTGGAACCTCCAGGATGTTTAGAAGCCATGGAAGCATATCTGTCGCTAACCCTATGGAGAACAGGTGGTCCTGCATATGCCTAGAGGGGAGAGCTTATATCGTCCATGGCTGGTAGAGTTGGGGAGCTGGCCCCTGGCGGGCACAGACAAGGCTTGCTCACACTAAGGGCAAGTGGTAGTGAGGTGCCTCATAACCCTGGATCCCCCCTGGAAGTGTCATAGCTACCTACTTCTGTAAGAGACCAGAAGAAGAAAAGTGGGAAGGCTACAGATCTGGCTTTCTAATAGAATGTACTCTAGTCTGTCAGTATTAAATGTCACTTATACTAAGGATGACAAAAGTGGGTGGACTTCTGTCTAGACAGACCTCTGCAGCTGAAGGAATGTGGATAGACAATCAGACAATACATAGACCTTGGTAGATAGACATGACGATTACAGTTCTTGAAGACATCTTCTAAAAAGATGCTCACAGGCCTGGCCTACGCTACAAAGTTATATTGATTATAGGTCTCCTTGCTTTGACCTATTTATGCATGTGTCTATACTCAAATTTGTCTTTGGCTGATGTAAGCAGCCTGTTACAGCAACACAGTAAAACCACTTCCCCAAATGGCGCAGAGCCTCAGTCAAACTATTTTGGTGGTCTCAGTGCACGTGTGGACACTGCATGGCAACCCTCCAACCACTGTCCCACAATCCCCTGATCCCTATGACCGTGATTGCTCTGCTCACAATTTTAAACTCCACTGCCCAGTGGTTACAGAGACTGGAAGCAACCCTCCACTTTAAAAATCCTGAATGTTTTTGAAATGCCCTTTCCTAGATTCCCATCTTGGTGAGCACACCTAGCAGCTCACCTTTGTTTGCATCCAACCCAACCGTGCCTGCTCTGTGTGAACTGAGAGGTATTAGACTGGAGCAGGCAAGAAGTGTTGGATCTCCTGGGCCTGTGGGAAGAGGAGGCTGTGCAAAGACAGCTATGGAATAGCTATAGAAATGAGGACATCTACAAGCAGATTGCACAGGCAAAGGGCTAACAGGATCTAACAATATGAAAGGACTTGCAGACATTTTCAGGCAACATACTGTTTTCTGGTGGAACTGCTAGGAAGTGACACCTCCTGTGAAACTGTCTGAGAAGTCATGAGGCTGAAGAAGCCATGTTGTAAGCAGCCACAATAAATCTGGAGTCTGTTAATTAACCCTGTGTCAGAGTGAGGTCTGATCTGGCAGAAGACCCAGACACAGTGAAGTATAAAATGCAAGGATCAGCAGCAAGGCTATGTGAAAGTGAAAGAACTTTGCCAAGAATAGCAAGGGAGGGAAACAGGAAATCTGGTGCTGCACTGCAGACCTGCTGCATTTACAACAAACTGCATGCTATACTTGGCATAGCCCCCCCAACGCCCTGGCTGTTCCCAAATGTACAAGGCAAAGTATTCACTTTTTATTGCTTTACTGGTGTGTTGGTGGGTGAGGTAATATCTTTTATTGGACCAACTTCTGTTGGTGAGAGACTGAAGTTTACACAGAGCACTTCTTCAGATCTGTGAAATGTACCCAGAGTGTCATAGTTAAATACAAGGTGGAACAGACTGTTTAGCATAAGTAGGTAACACATATTTCAAGGGACCATTCAAGGTGAAGTGTCCCACTCCAGTCATGGGGGTGGGAGGAAGGAAGGGGAGGGAAAAAGCCGCTGAGGGGGGTGTTAATTGGTTACAGGTTATTATAATAAGCCATAAATCCAGTGTGTCTATTCAGGCCATGATTTTTACTCACTAGCAAAGTTATGAATTTAAGCCTTCCAGGCTCATCTTTTGAAGGTGTTGTGCAGATTTCCTTTGAAAATGAGGACTCAGAGGTCAGCTGTAGAATGGTCACTTTGTGAAAAATGTTCCCCCACGGGTGATATAGCGCTTTTCTCTTGTCTTCACTGGTATAGGTGAGAAAATAAGAAGTTAGGAAGTAAATTCAACACAAATTATTGAACGGTGCTATGGCAGTCCACAGTCCACATCATTTCGGTGCCCTATGCTTGTGTAGCAGTAGAATAAACAGAGGTAGTAGAGTTGGCATCTGCTTTTCATTCCCTGTTTGGCCTAGACAAGGGGGCGGGGGGAGGGGAGTGTTGTAGAGCACTTTGATTATGTGAACAGGGATGTCCTTTTATTCCTCCTGAGAGATATTGATGAAACTTCAATGGCGGTGTTCTACAGTCCTCTTCCAAAGGCTTTTAGGGACGGCTGCCTCATTTCTTCCACCACAATAGGACTCTGGTGGCCAACTTTCTAGTCACACAAAATGGAACACCCTAGCCCTGCCCCTTCCCTGAGGCTCCACCCCCACTCACTACATTTCCCCCTCCCTCGGTGGCTCGTTCTCTCCCACCCTCACTCACTTTAACTGGGCTTGGGCAGGAGGTTGGGGTGGGGATGGGGGTGAGGGTTGTAACTGGGGATTCGGGCTCCAAGGTGGGGCCAGAAATGAGGGGTTCAGGGTGCAGGATGGGGCAGGGAGTTGGGGTGTGGGAGAGGGTGAGGGCTCCAGCTGTGGGTGCGGGCTCTGGGGTGGGGCTGGGGATGAGGGATTTGGGGTGCAGGAGGGGGCTCCAGGCTTGGGGGTGGGGCTAAGGGATTCAGAGTGTGGGAGGGGGCTGTGGGTTGAGGCATGGGATCGTGTTGCAGGAGGGGGTGAGGGCTCTAGGGTGGGGCCAGGGATGAGGGGTTCAGGGTGTGGGAGGGGGCTGTGGGCTGGAGCAGGGGTTTGGGGTGCAGTGGGGGGTGAGGGTTCCAGCTGGGGGTGCAGGCTCTGGGGTGGGGCTGGAGATGAGGGGTTTGGGGTGCAGGAGGGTGCTCTGGGTTTGGAGGGGTCTCAGGGCTGGGGCAGATGGTTGGGGCTCAGGGTTGGGGTGTGGGCTTATCTCGGGCGGCTCCCGGTCAGCAGCACAGTGGCGGGGGGGCTAGGGCAGGCTCCCTGCCTGTCTTGGCACCACGTTGCACGTGCTCCAGAAGCAGCCAGCAGGTCCAGATCCTAGGTAGGGGGACCAGGAGGCTCCATGTGACACTCTCACACGCAGGCAATGCCCCCACCAGCCAGGAACTGGCCAATGGGCATGCAGAGCCAGTGCTTGGGGCGGGAGCAGCACATGGAGCCCTGTTGTCCACCTTCCCCCATCCCCGCCTAGGAGCTGGACCTGCTGGCCACTTCCGGGGCGCAGCATGGTGCCAGCCAGGACAGGTAGGGACTAGCCTGCCTTAGCACCACAGCACTGCGCACTGGACTTTTAATAGCCTGCTCGGCGGTGCTGACCGGAGCTGCCAGGGTCCCTTTTCGACCAGGTGTTCCAGTCAAAAACCGGACACCTGGTCACCCTAAATAGGACACCTTCCCATGCCACTCTGCAATGAGTTATGCTGGCACCATTGCAACAAAGAGGCTAATGGCATACAGGCACAGGCAACATCAGGACTCTAGCTGCAGCTGGGTTCTTTGTGACCCCCAGGAGTGAGATATCAGCCAAAATCACCACTTCGTGTGGAAAAGAGTGCCGATAATCATTGCCATGCCCTATGCTCATACCCATGGAATAGGGGCCAGAACTTTATCGCTTCATGCAACAGAAAATCCACATCCCTTCCTGCCAGGCTGTAGTCATTGTGGATAGCAGTGCTGTGCTGAGGTGATCCACAGCTGAAGGGCTGGAAAGCATTTCTTATTAAAAGTGTTTATGGAATAAGGGAAGGGTGTTCTGAAACTTATTTTTCACTTTCCGTTGTGACAGTAAATCTAATGGTGCATGTCTGTTTTTGTCAGCAGCTTCTGGTGTGGTGGCCTTGAGGGGTGCCCCTCCATGCCCACAGAACACCTCACCCTGTTGAGGAGGAGAATGAAGAGGACTAGGGATGACACATTCTGCAAGATCCTGCAAGCCAGTGCTGCAGAAGACCATGAACAAAGGACTTAGAGACCGATTTTGACCAAGAGCATGGAGGAAAAACAGAGGACCCGCAAAAGGCCTGGGAGCCCCAGCACGACAAGGAGCTGGAAATCCACCAGGACATAATGGGTCTTCTAAGGCAGCAAACCCAAATGCTGCAAGCCCTGGCAGATATACAGGTCCAAATATCCTGGACTCATCAGCCTTTGCACAACTTGAAGAACTCCATGGTCACTGCTCCCTTCCCCACCCACCCCAGCATATCATTTGGCATCATGGGCCTGATTCTTACCACTCAACACCAGGGGACAGCAAGGAAAATCACAGCTTCACATACTCTGCCTGTGAAAACCACAGAGCCGTGTACGCATACACTGAACTACCTTTCTGTTCACACAAATGGACATAAATATTAACTTGCTTTCCAACAGGAATTTTAAGTCTCCCCGCTCCCCCATTAAATTATGTTTGATGTTTGTATGACATTGTATAGGTTTGTCTGTACTTTGATTTTGTGCCCTGAATTTTTGCACTCAAAGTATCTTTATTAGATCACAACACATATTACAGAATTCAGAAAGACAGTCAAGAAATCAAACAGTACTTTATAAATTCACACCAAGCACCACAGAATCCATAGCCTCAGGAAAACACCCAGCCAATTTATAAATGTACAGTCAGCACCACCTGATTCGTAGCAGGAAGCAAAGCCCCAGGCCCAGCAGTATTTACAATGTGCAGCAGGCAAAAGAGAATAGATACCAGCAGCCAAAAACAAAAAATACATGATTTAAATTACACAAGACAGACCTTATCTCAAGACAGAACACCAGTGTGTCTGACTGGAAACATGAACCTTTAAAGCCTCTCTCAACTGCATAGCTCCATGTTGGGCTCTTGTAATAGTGTCTGGTTATTCAAATTCAGCAGACAGCCCCTGATGGCAACTTTTTCTTCTTTGCCTCATAGATACTAGGTAGGACATAACAGGCAGATATAACCATTGAGATGTTTTTTGTGCTGGGATCTAATCTAGGGAGTAAACAACACCAGCCACCCTTCAATGAACAGCACACATTCCACAGCCATTCTGCACCTACTGAGCTGGTAGCTGAATCTTTCCTTGGTGTTGTCAAGAGGGCCAGTGAATCACTACTGGCATTTTCACATCAACCATGATAATCTGCTGTTCAGGAAAGAATGTCCCTGCATGCATCTTTCTGTACAATTCTTTAAAGATGGGTGTGATGGGTTTGGTCACAGAGACCCCCTTGGGACTGTCACCTGACATACTGAGATTACCTCTGAGCCTGTTTTCCCTGATAGCTTGGGACTCCAGAACCCTGCCTTCTTGAGCCAGACATGCTAGCCTGCTGCAACACAGACCCAGGTCTGGTCCACGCCCCCAAAGCTGCAGACTTTAACCCAAAAATGCTGAGCAGGATTCCTATCTCCAGCACCCAGACACCCAGCTCCCAATGGGCTCCAAATCCCAAATAAATCCGTTTTACTCTGTATAAAGCGTATGCAGGGTAAACTCATAAATTGTCTGCCCTCTATAACACTGATAGAGAGATATGCACAGCTGTTTGCTGCCCCAGGTATTAATTACTTACTCTTGGTTCATTAATAAACAAAAGTGATTTTATTCAGTATAAAAAGTAGGATTTAAGTGGTTTCAAGTAATAACAGACAGAACAAGTACAGAACAGAACAAAGCACCATTGAACTCAATAGCAAGGTGAGCTGGAGCCAAAATAGGGATATGAGTGCTGTCTACTGCCCCACCCAGGTTTGGGAACACCATTGATGCAAATCCATTGACTATTTTCTGCATGTTGCTGAGTGTCATAGTCCTGCATAGCAGGAAATTACTAATGGACATACATATTTGGAGGACAATGGCCCCCACAATGATTTTTCCACTGACCAGAAGTAATCTGGCATTGCAAGTTTCCAGAGCATGATCTCCACTAGCTTCTCCATTGTCAATACAGCTCTCATTTTGGTGTCCCTGTGCTGGAGGGCTGGAGAGAGCTCAGCACACAGATCCTGGAATGTGGCCTTTTGCATCTGAAAGTTCTGCAGCCACTACTCATCATCCCAAACCTGCATTGCGATGTGATCCCATCAGCCAATGCTCATTTCTTGCTACTCCATGGTCTGCAGGTGTTTCCTGAATGCCAGCAGCATGGAATTTATTTTAATTTTTATTTTTTTGCTACATCCATTGACAAATTCTCCTTGAAGATAGCCTCATCTTTCTCATTGTGATCCCAGTTGTTGTGGTACTTCCTGAAGGTCTGCAAGTACCAGAGAATTTGCAACATTCATGAGAATACTGTTGAGTTCTGTGGGCTCCAAGCTTCCGTCAGAGATGGCAGAGATCGAAAAGTGCTCCATGGGTTTGTGGAATTTTAAAAAAAACAGTGTAGAAACTATGGGCTGTGGAATGTATTATGTGATGGAGAAAGTTGCACTGGGAACTTCATCCCTAGGTCCCAGAAATCTCTAGGCAAATTGTTACAATTCCACAAAATGCTGCAAATATGTCCCAAAAGGCATTGTGCTTAGCAGCAGAGCATGGGACACTGGGATACCGACACATAGTGCAATGTACTTTACATCGATGCAAGCACTTGTGGTGAGTATGCACAGTGACAATAAAAGCAGACAAGTATCTATGCACCCAAGCAAAATATAAACTTCAGAAGGTGTACGAAATGTAACTTGAGTTGACTGAAGTTTGTAGTGTGCGTAAACAGGGTTTCAGTCATAAGAGCAATTAGGAAAAACATATTGGCCCCCAATTCCAATAGAGAGCAAACAGTTTTAAGACTATTCATCAGCATGAATTGGTGCAAGAGGATCCATGGTGATACACCAAAGGAATCATAGAGGCTCTGTTATAGGACATCATTTGTTCTGTGTTTATATAACTCCTTTGTTTCAGACATAGCAGTGAAATAGAAACTAATAGCCAACAATGAAAGCAAGCAAGTCATCAGCTGGTGATCTTGAGTGAGAACAATATATTGATTGGGCTTACAAGAAGAAGAAGGGAAGAAATTAGAGCCGTCAAGCGATTAAAAAAATTAATCGCTGTTAATCACAGATTAAAAATTAATCTCGATTAATTACTCTGTTAAACAATAATAGAATACCATTTATTTAAATATTTTTGGATATTTTCTACATTTTCAAATATATTGATTTCAATTACAACAGAATACAAAGTGTACAGTGCTCACTTTATATTTATTTTTATTACAAATATTTGTCCTGTAAAAAACAAGATAAATAGTATTTTTCCAATTCACCTAATACAAGTACTATAGTGCAATCTCTTTATCATGAAAGTTGAACTTACAATGTAGAGTTATGTGCAAAAAAAAACTGCCTTCAAAAATAAAACAATGTAAAACTTTAGAGCCTACAGGTCCACTCAGTCCTACTACTTGTTCAGCCAATCACTCAGACAAACAAGTTTGTTTACATTTGCAGGTGGTAATGCTGCCCATTTCCATTGTTTACAATGTCATCTGAAAGTGAGAACAGGTGTTTGCATGGCACGTTGTAGCTGGCGTTGCAAGATATTTACATGCCAGATGCACTAACGATTCATATGTTCCCTTCATGCTTCAACCACCATTCCAGAGGACATGCATACATGCTGATGATGGGTTCTGCTCGACAACAATCCAAAAGCAGTGCAGAGCAACGCATGTTCATTTTCATCATCTTGAGTCAGATGCCACCAGTAGATGGTTGATTTTCTTTTTTGGTGGTTCAGGTTCTGTAGTTTCCCCATCGGAGTGTTTGCTCTTTTAAGACTTCTGAAAGAATGTTCCACACCTTGTCCCTCTCAGATTTTGGAAGGCACATGAGATTCTTAAATCTTGGGTTGAATGCTGTATCTGTCCTTAGAAATCTCACATTGGTACCTCCTTTGCGTTTTGTCAAATCAGCAGTGAAAGTGTTCTTAAAACGAACGACATGTGCTGGGTCATCATCCAAGACTGCTATAACATGAAATATATGGCAGAATGCGGGTAAAACACAGACCAGAAAACATAAAGAGAGCGCATTACTGTTCTTGTATGAAGTGAATTGAAAAATACTATTTATTTGTTTATCATTTTTACAGTGTAATAAAAAAAATATAGTGAGCACTGTGCACTTTGTATTCTGCATTGTAATTGAAATCAATATATTTGAAAATATAGAAAAATATCCAAAAATATTTAAATTTCAATTGGTATTCCATTATTGTTTAACAGTGTGATTAAAACTACGATTAATTTTTTTGAGTTAATCGCATGAGTTAATTGCGATTAATTGACAGCCCTAGAAGAAATCAACTCATTTGAAGCAGCAGCATTAAGAAAAGAAAAATAGTTTTATTTCTAGGTTGTAAGAAAGGATTTAGAATGATGAGGAAGTATTGGACACATCCCTTCAACGCAGGACACAGACTACCTAAATGAGCTGCTCCACTAGGAAAAAAGATGTATTCATAAATTGATCTCCTAACCCGAGATGCACCTAGTCTTGCAGCCAGTTTGCCTTTTGTTGGAGCCCATAAAATCACACAGAGCCAGACACACACACCACCAAACAGGCTGTCACCCCTGCCTCTCCAGTGGAAGAGGCGACCCTATTAGCTGTGGTGTGTGCATCTTATTAGCTGTGGTGTGTGCATTAGTTGGGTGGATGGGATGCTACAATATTTCCCTCCTGCCACATTCATCTCCTGGGGAGGCAGTGTTGCTAAGCCCTCCTCAAAGCAGCAGATCTTGGAATTAATATCCTTTGAGCTGAGTAGGCAGTGCTGTTATTTCAGGCTGTCTGCAGACTCAGGCAGACACCACTGCATCAGTTATACATGGGTCACTTTTTTAAGTCTTGCTTCAGAATCACAAGGACTTTCTTTAAATGGAAACTTAGATTCTGAAGTAATCATGTGACTCCAGGAGCTTGCGGCCTAAGTCTATGTCTTAAACTGGACCTGGCTGCTAGGTAGAACCTGTGCTGCTGTTATTTTCACATCTAAGGTCCATTTTTGAAAGCTTTTTGTAGGCTTTGATGTGAGGAAGCAGACACACAAAGCAGTGCCCTGCAGAAGCCAGTATTTCTTAATGTGTATTAATTTCCAAACGGAAGAAGCATTATTCATTTAAGAGACTCTTTTCTAACTTACGATGGGGTGTGTGTGCAGAATGCTTAGTGCAATGGGGCCTCAGTTCCTGACTGAGGCCTCTAGGCACTATGGCAAGACAAATAACAAATAGTAATAATAATGATAATCATTACACTTTGTCAGTTGAGTTTTAATATATATACTGAGTGGGATTTTCAAAAGTGCTCAGGGTTGATTTAATTCTGCTCCCACTGATTTCAAGGATTCGGTGATGGGGTGTCTACCCCACACAAGACTGGAAGGGGTAAAGGTGGCCAGGTGGGCCAATTAACTCCACAGGCTGCACCTGGAGGAGGAGCCAGGGAGCAGAGGATTGATTGGGAACAGGCTCAGCTGGGCAGGAACAAGTGGGACTTCCATAAAGCCAGGGAGCAGACAGTAGAAGGGGGCTGTAGGGAAGCAGGTTGCAGTCATGCTCTGAGAGAAGGGAGGGGTATTAGGGGCTATAGGATAAACTACAGTTACTCCCTGAGAGGAGGGAGTTGAGAGGCTGGCGAAGGTAGGAAAAATCTTGGAGAGAAAGCAGCAAGGGAGGACAGTGCAGGCCTTGGTTGTTGATCAGAGGGCCCCTGAGCTGGAATTTGGAGTAGAGGGTGGGCCCTGATTCCCTACCAGCCACTGGGGATCAGGCAGAGGACAGTGAATGGCCTGAGACAGTTTGTCCTGGAAAGGTTTTGTTATGCAACCCCAGGAAGGGGAATAAGTTGGGTGACCCAGTCAGAGGGCTGAGTCATGAAGAGGAGACTGCAGTTCTTGGAGTGAGAGGGGATGCAGGGTCAGAGGATAATAGGAGAGATGCAGGTGGAGGAAGGCACAACTGCCTGCCAGAGCTAATCCCCAGGATGGCCAGGAGGAGGCAGCACTAGTAGTGAGTGGACCCTGTGATAGTCTTTGAGATATTTCTCTAAATATAGAATCTGAGGTATAGTAACTACTTTCTTCCTAATCAGGTCAGATTCAGCTACTCTAATTCAGGTTGAGGGCAGAATCTAACCCTGAATTATTTTAATCTGCTACATTTCATACTTGAGTCAACTTCACCTTGCTCTCAAAGTGGTACATTTGGTAATTGAAATATCTAGTCAATCTAAGCCCTTAATTGTCATCAGAATAAATGAAGAGCGCAATTAGTATCATAACCAAGCAAAAATCTGATTGTGAGAAATTATTAGAGGTCCATTTTGTGATCTAATGCATTCTGCAAGTTTAGTGATTATCAGTAGCTCAGTTGTTGTTTTTACTAGGTTATCAAAGCCCTTGGGAGGATTTTGTAAAGCTATTTAGCCTGAAGGAAGGGATTAAAGAGGTTTCTCCCTGTGAAACATCTGTTGCAAATGTATCTTCTAATATTCAGAGCAGAACATTAAAATTAAAGAGGGGAATGGTAATTTCCCTTTTGGTAATCATACTTTCATGGCCACCTAGATTCCTCAAGGTTGATCTGCTGCTTTCCACTCCCACCTAACAAAGAGTGGGGATATTTTGCTTTCTTCCCCACCATTCCCCAACTTTTTTGTGCAGTATGGCCTCCCAAAAAGTAATGGGAGATGCCAGTTTTTTCTCATGTTTCCCTTCACCTTTTTTTAACTCCAACTCTTACTTCCTGCTCTCTTCTCCTCCCCACCCCGAGTTCCAGACTGATAGCAGAAGGAATAGGTATATGGAATAATTATCTAGAGAGATTCCCATTTTGAGCACCAAGGATCTCCCAAAACAAGGCCCAAAGAAGTTACTTTATTCTCCTCTTTAACGATGTGGTTTTTGTTTTTGTTTTTTTTTCTGCCTGTGTCCATTGAAGTCAAAACTGTTCTCATCTCTGATACTTTATGGCCCAGCCTTTTCCCTATAGCTGGCTGGTGCTCCCCTTCACAGGTGGCCTCTGATGTTCTCTCAAACCTGTAACCTCCGGCTTTAATTTGCAATCTAGAGATCATGGAATAATCTACCAGCTGTATGTTGAACTGAGTAACATAGCCCCTTGCACTGGCTCAGTCCTTTCCCTCCAGCTCATTTGGATGGAGGAGAGAAGGTACCCATCAATAAGCAACCAGCTTCTTTACAAACCTACATGTACTGGTAAACTTTAGTGTCAAGAGAAGGGGACAAACAAATTCCCAACTCACCAGGTTATGCCAAGGAGACCTTTAGCAAAATCAAAGAGACCAGCTTTGACATTCTTCATATTTCTAATGCCTTTTTTAAACTATACAAAATTTTTAAATCACTTTTCATGCCAACATAATGGAAGAAAAAAGGCACACATCCAATTCTTTCCTCCTTAGTAGGTTCCCTTTAGAAACAAGGCATAGTAGATTCAGGGTGTGGGGCAAAGTGTGCCTTAGCTGCTTTATTTATGGGTGCCATCACTGTAGTATCTAAACCCTAGAGCTGAGTGTCATTAACCTTGCTGTGTTTCTGTCCTCAGCAGAGCTATTGATAAGTGGTAGAATCCTTTAAAATATATAGTTTTATTGCCAAACAGTAAAGATTAATAAGCGGCATGAGTTTGAGCAAGAGAAGCTGCAGAAATATTAGGTGGCTTCATTTTGTAATCAGCTGTGCTCCTGTGTCAGAGGAGAGGAACAGAGCAGTGTCTCTTCCTTGTGCTATTCATCAGCTCCAAGTGAAACTGCAGTCAGGAGAATTGGGGGCAGAAAAAAATGCAGGTGAGGTATATTTGCATTGAGGAGATAAAGGAGCAGGGAAACTAGTGCTAGACACTTCTGCTTCAGTAGGAGGTTTGGGAGCTATGCCATAAGGTCACTAAGGAAGATGTTTTCTTTTTGCATGTACGGTTTGTGGTAGCAGGAATTAGATCTGCAGTAACAGTGAAGTATGCAGGCAAATTCTGAAATGGGATGGCTACTTTTTGTGTGCATGTTCATGTCCCTACCCTGTTCTCTTTGGGATGCCTAGCATGCTATGGGGACTAGAAGGAAGAAGTTCTTGTACTCTCCTTTGTACAGGGTCTACCAGTGCAACTAACCCTTAAGCAGTGGTACACGTGGGATGAGACTGTTTGCCACACATGCACACCCCGAGAACCTGTGCAACAGCCAGTCACAATCTTGTCCTTAAAGAGCACCTAGATTATAGATTCTCAGATGACACTTTGTTGAAAAGGAAGTTGAGAAAATCCTCAGATATGCTCTGTCTGGCTACAGGAAGCTGCTGTTGCCTGATTTTAGAGAAGGAAGTACAACTTGAGTGAGCTAAAAAACAATCGTAGCCCCATACTTGATCTTTGCAGCTGAGGTTCCTGCATGAGATGATAAGCTTAGAATATCCCCATGTAGGGAAGAGAATTCTTGTCTTGCAGCAGGAGGCTATTCTATATGTGATCAAAGTGTCCAATAACTCTGTAATGGCCAGTTAAGTAGGATATGGTTACATCATGCTACCAAGTACGGCAGAACCAGTCTTTGAAGGATGAACAAGGGCACTTACTCCATGATGTGTGCCATTTACCTAGACCTTTACAAAATAGGACTCAGAGGTGAGGGGAAGGGAAGTCTCAGAGACACTGCTTGCTAGACAATATGAATGAGCAAGGCAGGATTTTTAACCCAGGTGAACAATGCGATAAATTGGATGAGGAAGTGATCAGCCAGCAGAGAGTAGTGTGATGAATCTGCTGTGGGTAAATCTGCTGTTGCTCTCCTGGCTCTTGACTGGAGATTTGATAAGTCAGGCAGGAAAGGAAGGCTCTCAGGTGGTTGATGTGAGAGTAGGTCATGAGGCAGGGTGTCCAGGGAGAAAGATGGCAGCAGTTGACAGAGTGCTATTTGGGACCCAACAGGGATTATCTGAAGTATCTGCAGCTCTTGCCTGACACACAGTACTCCAAGAACCCTAACCAAGACCAAAGGCTGATTCACCTCAATGTCCCTACAACCCACCCCAGGACATCTGGGGAATGGTTGCTTCTTGTTTTTTGAGGACCAGTTAGAGCATATGCATATGAGAGTTCAGGGAGACACAGCCAGACTCCTCTGTTGGGTGAGTCCAAATCTACAGCACCCTGACAGAAGAACCTCATGTGTTCCCTGTGTTAACCACTGTGGTGCACTGTACCTCAAAGCAGCACCCTGGAACCCCCTTATTCTCCCTTGTCATATAATTATGCTATATTTCATACAAAGCATGTCATGGAAGATATCATATGAAAGGTCAGGATTTGCTGAAACCCATTGTTCTGTCAAAATATTTATATTATTAGTGTGTATGAAGTTATGAGTTTTTGCTGTATGGTTGTCACTGAAATATGTTCTAAGTTTGAGAGTCTCTACTGCTAGTTCCCCAGTAACAACAAAGGAGGTGGTCCACTTCCTGGAGGGTATTAAACGACCATTAATCAGCAAGGGAGTTGTAACAAGGGATTTACAATACTGTAAGAGTGTTGCACAACACCACACAATGGCGGATTGCTCAACTCTGTGAGTCAGCAAAGCCCACCAGAACATGTTTGGGCTAGTGTTTTCCAGGCACATGGACTGAGGACAGTGGAATTATGCTTTTACCTTTCTCCTCCCCTACCTATGCTGGAAGCAACAAAAATTCTGGGAAGATAAAAACTTGAACTGAGGAGACTGGTCCCAGGCTAAAAGGGGAAGCCTGTGTATGAAGAACAGTAACATCTTGTGGGGTGAGAACTGTTTGATCCAAATATTGCCTATCTAAAAGGTTTAACATTTAGATTATGCACTTACATTTTGTTTTCTTTGGTAACTATTTGTAAGTGGTAGGCACAAAAGGTGAATCACTTATAATCTATCTTTCTGTAGTTAATAAATCTGATTTATATTTTACCTAAAACAGTGTGTTATGGTTGAAGTACTTAGGAAATCTGTTCAGTTTACAAAGGCTAATGTGTGTCCTCTCCACACTGAGGGAGGGGTGCACTGGATAATAAACTTATACTGGTCAAGGTTCTGACCAGGGTAACATGGTACAGTTCTGGGGTGCAAGGCTGGGCGCTTGGGAGATTTGCTGGTGTCTTTATCTGTGTGATTTGTGAGTGGCTCAGGGAGCATTAATGTAATTTAGCTGGGTGTGGGCCTCCACATGGTGTTGTGCTGTGAGACAATAGTCCCTGGAGGGGTTTGCTGCTTGTCACTAGCAAAGCATTGTGAGAGACAGCCCAGGCTGTAGAGTTAAGGGGGTACAGTGGTACCCCAGTTCCAGGATGCACTCTGGGGATCTCATCACACCCACCTCCTTCATTTGTCAGTGTTACCGAACATTGTAGCTGGAAACTGATGGAGCTGGGTCAGATTAGTTGCTGGTGTCAGGAAAGGAACCAAAACCAGTAGACCAGATCAGGTAAATGGGCTGATAGCAGTGAGTAAAGGGAGGGAAATGACCCTGATGTGAGCAGTTGAGTGATTATGTAAAGGGAAAGGGAAATCTGGAGTGGGGAAGAATGTTGGTGCTTTTAGTAGAGTGTGGCATATGAAGAGTTCAAACTGAGTACGCTTGTTTTCAATCTGTAGGAGTTAAAGCCCTACAGCATTTTTTTTTACAAGGACAAACAGAGGAGTCTTTTTAAGGCATATTTTCTCTAGAGCCATGAAGTAGAGCACTGGCCAACTACCTGCTTTGGAAGCAACCACATTGGTTTGGAAGCAGTGTACTGAGACTTAAAAAAAAAATAAAAAATAAAAAAGCATTTCAATAGACAGACACCTGGTCTTGAGTCACACAGCCAGAACTGCGACTCCAATGAAAAATGTTGGGGGGGGGGAGAAATCAGGACAGGAGTGAGAATTCAGGAGACAAGTGCTATTGCACTGATACACATATCAAAAGAACAGAAAACACTGAGGGAACATATCTCTCTCAGCCACTCCAGATGTTACTCCTATGCCAATGGCATCCAGTGATTTGGAAATACTCTTTCCCAGGTATCTAAAACTGAGACTGAGTGTAATATATGAGGCATATTCTTTATGGGCAGTACATCTTCATTACAAAAAACTCAGCAACTTCAACTGCCTATGCTAGTGACAAATGACTCAGAACAAAAATCACTACTTTTTATGTATATGTATATGTGTATATATAAAAATATGTAAATAAATACTATTGTAAAGTGTTGCATTCTCATTATGCCTGCTAGGTAACTGCTCATAACAATGCTCAATAAACAAGGTAATCTACTAATAGCAAATAAGAAAAATTAATGTCTAAATGCCCCCTGGTATGACTCCACTTACTGCAGAGCAGTCACACCAGAATCAGTTAATCCCTTTAAAAAAATGTTAATTATCACTTTCCAAGGTTTTGATGGCTTTCCAAGTTAACATACTTCCCCAATAAATACATTTAATGTTGTACAGTTCAACACAGGTACAGCTAGGTCAGGCATGTGTAGAACATAAAATTACCCACTCAACCCTGTCTGTGTTTTATAAATTCATCCCCGTATGCATGGTATCTGGTGCCATTTAATGATAAAATACTGCATAGGTCAGAGTTACTCCACATTTTGATGGAGCAGCGAGGAGCTTGTAAGCTAAATGACTTTACTGTATTTTTTTCTATGAGTAACAAAGGATTTCTATTGCCAGGGCTGTCAAGCAAGTACTTCCATGAGCAATACATTTCCTTAAAAGATAAATGTATTCCCTTCTCTGCTGGTTTAAAAATTAAAACTAAAACATTCCTGACATTAAACTGAAAGGTTACCAGTACTCCTATGAAGCTAACAAGAATGGGTGGATGACCAGCATCTACTTTGTCCCCTGTGATTTGATTATAGCTTTGTGTCTGCTTTCCAGACATTTCTTTGAAAACAAAAGCTGGAGTGGAAAGCATTGTTTGTGCATTCCAGTGAGCGTGACAAGTGGTGAATCCATAATTCCTCTGTTTCTTGTAACAAACACCTTCCATTTCTCTCACAACCCACAACCCCCACCCCCACCCATTTCTGTGACCAGGTCATCACCACTGTTTCTTTTAAAATACACCTGTAACGATTCTGGTGGGACACAACTGAGTGTGCCAATTCAGGACAAATTGCTTCAAGTAGGGCAGTTACAGCCCAAGGCTGGCATAAATATAAAGGGAAGGGTAACCACCTTTCTGTATACAGTGCTATAAAATCCCTCCTGGCCAGAGACAACATCCTGTTACCTGTGAAGGGTTAAGAAGTCAGTTAACCAGGCTGGCACCTGACCCAAAGGACCAATAAGGGGACAAGATACTTTCAAATCCTGGGGGAAGGAAGGCTTTTGTTTTGTGTGTGTTTGTTCTCTCTTGGGACTGAGAGAGGCCAGACAGAAATCCATCTTCTCCAAACCATCTTAATCCAAGTCTCCAATATTGCAACCAGTATAGGTAAGCCAGGCAAGGCGGATAAGTTTCTTTTGTTTTATGTGAATTTTCCCTGTGTTTAGAGGGAGGTTTATTCCTGTTTTCTGTAACTTCAAGGTTTTGCCCAGAGGGGGATCCTCTGTGTTTTGAATCTGAATACCCTGTAAAGTATTTTCCATCCTGATTTTACAGAGATGATTTTTACCTTTTTTTTAAAAAATAAAATCCTTCTTTTAAGAACCTGACTGATTTTTCCATTGTTCCAAGATCCAGCGGTTTGGGTCTTTGATGATTTTGTAACAAATTGGTTAGGCCTCCCCAGGAAAGGGGGTGTGTAGGACTTGGGGGGGATATTTTGGGGGAAGATGTCTCCAAGTGGTCTCTTTCCCTGTTCTTTGTTTAAAACACTTGGTGGTGGCAGCATACTGTTCAAGGACAAGGCAAAGTTTGTACCTTGGGGAAGTTTTTAACCTCAGCTGGTAAGAATAAGCTTAGGGGGTCTTTCATGTGGGTCCCCACGTCTGTACCCAAGAGTTCAGAGTGGGGAAGGAACCCTGACAGCTGGAGTATTTCCACCTCTAAGGCAAACCAAACCAGCCAGACAGAGAGGACTTTGGTTTTACCCCACTGGCTAACCACAAGTCACACAAGCAATTCCCTTAGACACTCCAGTTTCCCAGTATCACCACCAGTGCCACTCATTATGGGGACAGATGGTTATGAAAACCAATACCCCAGTAAAAGAAAAAAGGTTCTCCCAATCCCAAAGGACCAAGCCCCAGACCCAGGTCAATATACAAATCAGATCTTACCCACAAATCACACTGTTGCCAATCTTTAGAATCTAAAGGTTTATTCATAAAAGGAAAAAGATATAGATGAGAACTAGAATTGGTTAAATGGAATCAATTACATACAGTAATGGCAAAGTTCTTGGTTCAGGGTTGTAGGAGTGATAGAATAAACTGCAGGTTCAAATCAAGTCTCTGGAGTACATCCACAGCTGGGATGGGTCTTTCAGTCCTTGGTTCAAAGCTTCAGTGTAGCAAACTTCCTCCAGAGGTAAGAAGCAGGCTTGAAGACAAGATGGAGGAGCTCCAGCAGCTTTTTATATTCTCTTGCCATGTGGTCTTTCTTTCTTTCTTTGTTTCAAAGACAAGCTGTCCAGCACATGGCATGAAAAAACCTCAGAGTTCTGTCCATAGCCATGTCCCTACATACCTTGCTGAGTTACAAGGCGTGTCTGCCTTTTCTCAATGGGTCAGTTGTATAGCTGATGGTCCTTAATGGGCCATCAAGCAGGCTAGGCAGAGCTGACACCAACTTGTCTGGGGTGTCACCCAGAAGCATAGCATACGTTTGAAATACAGACAGTATAGAGCCAATATTCATAACTTTAAACACAAAAATGATGCATACAGATCGCATAATCATAACCAGCAAACCATAACCTTGTCTTAGTCACCTTATTTGACCCCCTTTATACAAGATTTGGTGCCACTACGGGACCTTGGTTGCAGCCATGTTCTATATGGTCCCAGTTCAAGTCAATAACATGACAACACCACGGAAGGGAACTGATTGAGCAGTAAACCTAAGCAAATTCCAAGAGATTCAGTAATTGCATAAATATGGTGAGGCAAGACAAATGGTAACAAAAACTCCTTCTGGCACATTTTAAATGTATATTTAACTTGTCAAGCATTGCATGCAGGCAACTGGCCAAAGTCAGGACCATATCAATGATTTTTAATTGTAAGAGCCTTTCATTTTAACAGCAGGTGTACTAAAATTCAAGTCTGTTGCCACCACAATCCCTGATTTTTTATTAAAGAATACGAATATATATATGTCTGTGGATTTCTTTTGTCCTTTTAGTACTCTGTTTGGAGGGAATAGAAAAGCCTGGGCAGGGAGCAAGTGGAGCTGGATTGGCAAGTGCCAAGTCAGCCCATAACATTGTGATGCTTCCTTCCAGACAGACACCCTGACAAACTACTCCATCAGTGTCTGGCACACTAGTTCTCTCCAGCTCAAACTGCCTCTGGTCCCCTTCCTTCTTTGGATAGGTGGGTTGTCAAAGGAAGCATCCTACCACCACTCCCTTCAATTTACCAGGGCTTGGATCTAGGCACCCAACTGCCACTAAAATTAAATGGGATCTGGGCACCTATCTCTCTTGAGCTCTTTTGGAAAATTCCACCCCAGAGCCTTTGGGCATAATGAGCAGAGATATAAAATGAGGGGAGTTATGGGAGAACTTTATGGGTCACTCAAAAGAGTGTGTATATGCATAGCAAACTCTTGGGAGGGATTATGTATTGTAACATTTTGTCATTAAAAATGACTGAATAAAAACATTAAGGGCCAACTGGGCCTTTGTGTGAATGGTATCTTACTCTGCACATGGTCCCTTTGTAGTTGAGGCCTCATTTTAATTAACCTTCAGGCCCCATTGCACTGCTCTAGTAATGAATGTAAAGGGTCTATACAATGGGTGTGGATGATAATTTTATTTATTACAATTTTTCCAAACAAATGCGAAAGCTTTAGGACCTCCCCAATTGCAAATATGTGCTTGCTAAACCTCGGTTTTTTACCTGCTCTGTTGTGGTACTGAAATGTTTTAGATTGAGAGCTTATCTCTGTTAAACTGTTCTCTCAGCTGTATGAAGTCTTGATGTAGCTGATCCCAGGATATTAGAGAGACAAGGTGGGTGAGGTAATATTTTTTATTGGACCAACTTTTGTTGGTGAGCAAGACAAGCTTTTGAGCTTACACAGAGCTGCTCTTCGGGTACCTTGTTCTCTCAGCTGTCATGTTGATTATTGATTGTTTGTTTACTGCTTAGAAATGTAGTAATATCCAGTGTAAATTCCATATGAAATCTAGATAGAAATCTTACCTTATCTTTCTTTGTGCATGGAGCCAGCATGGTCAGCTGGACACTAACAACAAAGATGAGCTGCTAGGTGGGCTTGCCAAGGTGGGCAACCATGAAAGAGCATTTCAAAACATGTGGCAGTTATAAAGGGGGGAAGGAAGTTCCTGGTCTCTTTGGCTCCAGGGCAGAAAAGTTTCAAATTGTGAGCACAGTGCTCACTGACTGGGGCATTGTGGAACATTAGTTGGAGGACAGTTAGGGTCAACACAGGTCATGCTGCCTCTATACTCGCACTGGTTTGGCTTCAGTGGATCAACCATGGCTACAGGCCATTAGGGGAGTTGGTTTTACTGCATTGCCATAACAGGGCACTTTTGTCAGCCAGAGACAAATTTTGAGTGTAGACACATACATACGTAGGTCAATGCAAGATGACTAATGTCGACCTAACTTGTGTAAACCAGGTGTTAGGCTTCTAAGTGCATAATTCGCTTTTGGAACTGGGACTTAGCTATCTAAATCACTTGAGGCTTGCAGTCCTGAGTGGAGCTGTGTCTCAGTACCTTTAAAGACCTAGGCCTTGGTGCACTTCTTAGGTGGTTGAAGGAACCCAGCCTTTTGTGATGCCTTGGTTGAATGGAACCAATGACCTATTAATGCATAGATGGGTGTGATATATTACTTCTGGGGGAATTCTGCACCACTGTGCGTGCGCAGAAATTATGTCCCCTACAGATTTCTTTGCTTCCCTGCAGAAAAATGACTTTCTGACAGGGTAACAAAGGGAATCCATAAGAGCGGTCATGCAACCCTCCCCAAGCAGTATGTTTCAGATGCCCTGGGCAGCCAGCAGAGAGGTAAATCACTGTGGGGCAGGGGGCAGAACTGGGAAAGACCTGATTGATGGCTCCTACCCTGCACTGGGCTCAGCTGCTAGTCTCAGCTGGGCTGGGGAAGACAGGACTTCCTCTTTCCCTGCATGGCATCCGGGGCCATGTCAGACCCACCCCTAGATTTCTCCCCTGGCTGTAGGAAGCTCTGCAAACTCCTCCCCTCCTCCATGCTTTCTGCACCCATTGTTCTTCAGCTGCAGGGGGAGGGATCAGTGTACAGGGAGCTGCTCCCCCATCCACCCAACCTTTGTGCATCCAGACCCTCTCAAACCAAAACCTCCCACCAAGCCTCATCCCCCGCACACACGCAGAAACCCCCCCCAATGAGCCCCACTCTCCCTGCACATGGACCACCCCAATGATCCACCCACACCTGGATCCCCCCCACTGAGCCCCAACCACCTGCACCTGGATCACTACCCCACTGAGCCCCACTCCCCCAGCATCTCGACCCCCGCACTGAGCTCCCCATACCCAGACCTCCCTGTCAAGCTGTATCCCCCAGACCCCACCCCCTGCTGAGCCCCAACCATCTTCACCTGGATCCCCCTGCAAAGCCCCATTACCATTGCATCCAGAACCCCCCAACAAGCCCCTGTGCATCCAGATCCCCCCCACACCCAGATTCCCCACTGAGCCACCAGCACCCAGATTGCCCACACAGAACCCTCTCAACCCACACCTGGATCCCCCACACTAAGCCCCTCCACACTTGGATCTTGCCTTGTTGAGCCTGCCTTCCCACACCTGGTGAACCTGGCACGGAGGGGAAGGGCTGTGGGGTGTTTCTGGAGTGGGCCCAGTCCTTGCGCTGTGTCAGGGTTGGGTGCAGCCTCACCGCTGAGCCTGTGTTCCAGGTGTGTGGGGGTGAGGGAGATGCACAGTGATCTCCCACCTCTGTGTAGCCAGTGGCCTGTGCTCTCCAGTGCTATGCTGGAGCCTCCTCATTTATTTGACAAATAAAATTTGCAGCATTTTATAATGTTGTGCACAGAATTTTTAATTTTTTGGCACAGAATGCCCTCAGGAGTAGGTATTAAGGCAGTCTGCAATATCACATGCCAATGCTCCAATCCATTGCACAGGTCACCATCTTTCTAAGTCTCCCTTTTGCTTATAATACATTAACAAAAAAAAAACCCCATCACATTAGTGGTCACCCATCTAGCCCACTACCTTGCCTATAAAGTGATAACTAGAATAAATGTCCACTGGTTACCTACAAAGAGGTCTGAGATTCTTTAAAAAAACGATGAACTCAGCTAGTGTCCTTGAGACTGTAACTAGATATGTTTACTTAGACAAGCCTAATATGAATTTATAAAATCTGCTTGGCTCAGTTGTATTTTTTCAAGAGAGGAAGCTAAGCCTTAAGGCCACAAATTGTTGTCAGGAATAAGTAGATGTCTTGAAGGAAACAATTAAAAAGACGCAATTATTTTCTGCGTTGATTTTTAAAAACAATTCTATTATCTTTGGGAAGGATTCCAAAGGCTGAGCAGGAAGATGTCCAGAAACTCAACAGGTCATTGGAAGAAAGGCAGCATCTTAGCCAGAATATTAAAGGTCTTGTAACACCAAGAAAGAATGCACTTTGCCTAAAATATAAACTATTCCACCTGAAGTAATCAGAACTATAGTAACAGATCTGTTTTACCATTACCTAGTGATTACGATTCAAATGTGCTGGAGGATTGTGACAATAATAAGGGCCAATCATACAACTAAAGACAATTGAGGGGAAAAAACTGAGAATTTCCTGATTGTTATGAGCAACCCAGAAAATCAACATACAGTGATTCTTTATCATTGTGGAGCAGAGAAAATCAGAATTCCTTGAATTCACTGGTTCCTTGACAGTTACCCCTTTCATCTCTGTAGATAGATGAAATGGTAATTGTATTCTAGATTCTGATCCAGTATTTGTACTTGTAACACTAAGTTTTTGTTCTTTGTAGGTAGGTTAATGTGTCATGTCATCTAATCTTGCATAGTTTCAAAATGAACAACTATGTTTTAAGTAACAGTACAATAAATCATGGAAGTTCTATCTGTTCTAAATAAGCCAAGTTTCCATAATTTTTTGCAGTTCTGGTCAGACTAAAGTCTCAACTACATATTAAAGGTTTTTACATACTTGTAGAAACAATTTTGAGTTAATGTTCATTAATCATTTGAAAATATATTCTTCACAATGAAGCTAAAATAGAAGGAAATATTTAGGGTAAAATACTGTTTAAAAGTAATTTTCACATAAAATGCATAAACTGTTGACTGTTTTATTCTTATATGACACTCTCATAATAGACAGTGAGAGGAAGAATTGGTCTGAGGACTCATATAATACAAATAGGCTCACTGCTGGGGAAGGCCTCACTGCTTGGGGCAGGAAGGGCAAAGTAGCAATATGTGATTGGCCTGGCAAACATTGGTCATTAAGGACAGGTATGCTTAATCAGCCTGTTGTCAATCTTGCCAGCTCAATTGGCCAATAGTTTCAGTTTCTTGAAGTAGCCAATCTGTAGAGGTTTATAAAAATAATTTTAATAATAACAAAGGACAAAATACTGTTTTTGTAATCCTGAAAGGGACATATGAACATGTCCTAAAAAAGAGGGGCATTTCAGGTTTTCAGGGACACATGATCATCCTGCCCCCCAGAAGCTTTAACAACCCAGATCTATCAATGTTACAAAGAATCTGATATGTTCCAGCTAGATTTAATTCTTCACATTACTTTTAAGTAAAGGTGAGAAGACCTATATGTTAGCATTTTGTTGCTGTAGGTCCAAATCCTGCATCAGTATCTTATAGGGTTGCCAACTCTGACTGAAGCTATTCCGGGAGATTTTTTTTCCCCTCCAACATGATGTAATGTTATTAATTGTATTGTTCAACCCATTCACAATATCAAGCCATCATTTTATTGTGTGGGGGGGTGGGTTGTTTTGAACTGCTAGCTAAATAGTTCATGTAATTTTTCTAGCGCTCAGCAGGGAAATTCGGTGAAAAAACAGGCAAAGTTCATGAGCCCACGTACGCATCAGTTACGATAGTAGTACCCGTTTACATTAAGTATTATGTCATTACACTACCATGTAAAAGAAAAATGCAATCAGATGACACTGTTATGTTTTAACAATGAATGAACTTCTGTATGAATTATGTGCACACATTATGTGAATTTATTTTCTTAAAATATCCTATTAAAGTCTCTCGAATTACTTTCAATAGTTACCGGGAGATTGATGCCGATTCTGGTAGACTCCCAGCCAATCCAGGAGGGTTGGCAACCCTAATCTGCTAGCACAGATCCTTGTGCAGATTTGGGGGTCCATACTAGCAGATTCAAAGCAGGATCAGGGCCACAGTTGTCAAATTGAGGACAGTTTTCAGGACCCTGCCAGATATGACTTGGTATGTTTTATAGTGGGTACCAAAGTCAGCTGTTTATTTAAAAAGAGAGAGAGAGAAAGAGAGACCTGGATGCTTAACCAACTGGAAAAAATGACTTTGTTGTGACTCAGTAAAACATCCTTTTCGAAATTCAAGTAATATTCTTGGAGAGAATATCTACAGTAGCACAAATGGGCATCACTACAACAGTAAAAGTTAAGAAGCTTCTTTCATTAAAATTTGCTATTTTAAGGTATTAAAATCTATGAATGTGAACACTTATACAAAAATTAGTCCAAAATTCCTTGTGTTATGTTACATTTTTAATTTTATTTAAAGAGGAACGCAATAAAATACTTGTTTAAAAAGTGTCTAACTTAGCACATTTAATGCAACCAAACAAATGCATAGCTCAGCAGGGTGTTTCCCTCTGCTACTCATAATCCCAGTTTTAAAATATAAACTTGGCTCCTAAATATAAAGTTAAATTACTTTCCAATAACAGCCACTTAGAGCACACTAATTATAGTAACACTGCATAGACCTTTTAAACAATCTCTGCCAGAGGTTTCACTCAACTAATGTGATTAGCCTTCACAGATTACCCTGATCAGATAATATGCAGGTTAAACCTATAAACCTCTTGTCATTTTCTCCAAAACACTTTGCACATGGTGGTAAATTCTCTCCTATTAATCAGCAAAAATTACAAACTAAATAGGTATTTTCCATCTACAACTACTTTAATTGGGATGGTTTGTAAAGCTGTAAATAGGGGTGAAAAGCTACAGTACCAGGCCTTCTCAGTGGCTCTTTCCTTAGTGCCCTGCAGCACCCTGCAAGATACCTGGGTTTGATTTGTTATATCTAGGATCAGCGGGTACTGGGAACAATGCAGAAGCAGCATGCTGAATGGAGGGAGAGATTATTGTATTGCTCTGCAGATCTACTCCTCTGGCCAATGTAGGAATGGGCGATGGTCAAGCTATTCTATTCAAGTACAAGGAAATATTCTGATTACATGAACATTTTTAAAATTAAATTTATGTACAGTACAAGGTAAAACCCACAGACTCTTCTGCCAGTGTGGCTCTTCTGCCAGTGTCACAAAGGCTTGGCAGCCAGTGGTATTAGGGTTGCCAAGCTCCAGGATTGTCCTGGAGTCTCCAGGAATTAAAGATTAATCTTTAATTAAAGATTAAGTTATGTGATGAAACCTCCAGGAATATGTCCAACCAAAATTGGCAACCCTAAGTGGTATTGACATCAGAAGAGTTGCAAGTGTTGGGTGCAGTGAATGGAAATAAACACAAATAAAACTATTTAAACCTGTTCTCTTCTTTCTTTGTTCTATGGTGCATGATCCTATATGGTGTCAATCACAGACCTCTGTGCAGTCCTATTTCCTTTATCAAGAAGGGTAATGCACTATTTCTGTTCTTGCTTAGCTCCTTGTTTGTAGTTCTAAGTGCAATTAGTTTCAAGACTTTATTACTGTAAATCATCAGCAGGATCTTGGTGCTGAATCTTCATCAAAAAGATTCTTCTGGGTCCATTTCCAAGCAGGTGAGCTTCTCCTGACTTCATATTTTGTGTTTTCCTGACATGCATTTAGTGCTTGTGAAAGATTGAGAGAACTGGAAAATGAAGTTCTTTGTCACATCACCTTCTCTCTCTTTCTTTGTATCCTTGTTAAGGCATTGCACCAATCTTCCTCTCTCCCAGAGTTCCCTATTCCTCTGTGCCATTTCCCCCACAGGATCTCCATCTATCACCGATAGGTCTCCATTTCCCCAAGATCCTGGTTTTCTTCTCTCTGCCCATTCTCCCCCCACCTGCTTTAAGTAATAATTACAAACACTCTGCTTGGTGATGAGTTGCTAATGAACAATTTTATTTTACTCCAAAATCTAAGTGCCCCAGTGAACTAGCTAAATTGGACTGTGTTCAAGATTTCAACATACATCTGGTGTTGACACCTCAACTCTGTAGGTGTTATGAGTGGATTAAGAACATTAGTAATGTCTGTGGCATCCTGGACTCTTCTCTTTTACTGTAAGGACTCAAAGTTTTCTGTAGTACAGGAAGAAAATGTCTTGTTTACTCTCTTGCTGCCCAGTGAGTGATCATATGGAATAAAGTATTTATTTCTCCTATTCAAATGACAGCACTGCAAAGTCTGTTTATCTGTCAAGCCAAGTTAATACATTTATGGTCTGTAGAGCTCTCTTCACTCCCAGTCCTAAGGCTTACTGTGGAATCTAAGATATGTAATGATGACATAGATATGATATACTTTACCATAACCTGTACTACAGGCAGCTGTTGTTGCCAATCTAACTCTCTGTTTATGCTGCAGTAATCCCAGCCAAGGAAAGTTGTCTGCTGTATACATATAACACATTGTGAATCGAATGATGTGCTGGAGGAGGCTCTTAAAGTTCCCAGGGGCTACTTGTGAACATTCTGCTTATGAGGAAGCTCACTTCTGCACGGCTAAATTATTAATAATTTATTTTTGTATTACAGTAGTGCCTAGAGACTCCAACAAAAATCAGGGTCCCTTGGTGCTAGATGCCACAAACACAGAGGGAAACAGCCCCAAAGAGCTTAAAATATAAAAGGACAAGACAGACACAAGATAGGAAACAGAGGCAAGGAGAGAGGACTCTCCCAAGGTCACAGAGCAGGCCAGCGACAGAGCTGGGATTAGAAGCAAAAATCTCTTGACTGCCAATGCAGTGCCCTGTCTACTAGTCCATGCTGTTGCCTCTAACCTAAACCATCTTCAGGAATGACTTGTTCTGGGTCTCAAAAAGCTACTTTTGAGGTGCATATTAGGGATGTAAATATCCATTTAAAAAGTCAATCATTTAAACAATTAAAATTATGTCATTTAATCGGTTAACTGATTAAAGGGAGAGGGGCTGGGGCTGGGGGTTAATGGTTAGGGACAGTTAACCAGTAAGACTAATGCTTACCAGTTAACCTTTTCACCGTTTAGTATTTTACATCCCATGTGCATATGTTTGCCATTTAAAATGGACCAGGTTACACCAAATACGTGTTTTGGCTTTTTTTTTTTTTTTTTTTTTTTTTAAGATTTCTTGGCAAAGAAAACCTTCATTCCCTATCCCCAGTTACACAAATTGGAAACTGCTATGTTAACAATAAGCTTGTTATGTCTAAAGAGTGTAAACATTTCTAATGAAGTGTAATTTAAGTGAATATATAAGTTTGTTGCCATCTCCTTTGTTCGTGAGGAAAGCATTGTAATAAATTAATAAAGCAGTAACAAATCAGCGGAAGAAGTAAAGTGGTTAATCTGCTAAGGGTGAATCTTTCTACTGTTCTTCTGGCTCCTACCTGGAGGGGATAGATCAGTCAGAGGAAGGTTCCATAGCATTCAGAGACCTAGAGGGACAAGTTCAGCTGTTCCTTGCAGCTGCTCAGGGTGACCTGAGCTGATGTTTCCTGGGTTGCCTGTGTGCATCTTGATCTATCTCAGTTTGAGAGTAACAAGACTTGCGTACATAGTGAAGATAAGAACATGTGCATGGTGTAAACAAACAAATTACACCACCCCGACCACGTGATATCAATTTCATGTGATATCAACGGTGTTTCCCAACCCATGGGTGGTTCCCCAAGTGGGGGCACTAAAGGCAATGAGGGTGGTTGTCATAAAATGCCTTGCAATCTAAAGCAAAGAGAATCTCGTTACCCCACTCACTGCACCCCATTATCTTTCAAGGTCAAATATTCTCTGTCAGTCTCTTGAAACACAGACACAAATAAATGATACAGGTTTCAGCTCTAGAGGGCCCTTCCAGCCCTACATTTCTATGATTCTATCAGACTGCCAAAAGCTTAAGAAAGGTATAGACAGGTCACCCAA
Organism: Lepidochelys kempii; assembly: GCF_965140285.1. Lineage (NCBI taxonomy): Eukaryota > Metazoa > Chordata > Testudines > Cheloniidae > Lepidochelys > Lepidochelys kempii. Next base: position 117,527,646 of record NC_136383.1, read on the forward strand.
CAAGTTACAAAATACAAATGATTGGAATTTATTCTTAACTTTATATCTGTGTTGTATTGTGTTAAACAAACAAAAGTAACAAAACTGAATAATGTTAAAATTACAAAGATTATACTATATTTTGCTCTGTCAAAATGTGTACTGTAAATAGGTTTTCCATAGTAAATTTCACCAAGAAGCATTACAAAATAATATATAAACTTAATTAACTTTTGGTAAATACTGGATCTTCTCTTCCTTTCACTTATGTCAATGGCAATGCTAATTATATGTTGGTGACAATATTTCCATTGTGGGTTTTTTGTTTTTTATTGGGAGCAAGATTGGGCCCATTATAATTGTCAAGATAAAGTTTTATGTGCTAACATTCATTAGATTACAATTGACCTGGGATAACTTTAAATTATTGGCAACAACATTTTCCAATGTACTGGTTCAAATTAAATGCCTTGAAGGACTGGGTGCACACCAGAAGTTAGGTGTTGTGATACTGAGCGTCACTGCACCTAACATTTAGGAGCCTAGAAAATCTCTGTGGTTCACAAAGCCTGAGTTAGGAGCCTAGGCTCCCTATGTAATGAATGGGGAGACACAGGCATCTTAGACTGCGATTCATAAAATCCAGCATGCTAGGGGACTTCCCACCTAAGCTAGCCAATGGGAGATGCCAATCTTTTGTGTTGTTGTTGGCATCCTTTCATCTACGAGAGACGGTGGGAGTTGCAGCCTATGATGTAGATGGTTTGCAATGTCTCATGTGACTGAATAGTCCAATCCGAGATTTGCATGATCTTTGGCGGTTATTGCAAATGTGTGTGTCTTGGTTGGGAGCTGCTTGCTTCCTACGGGCTCTTTTCTCTTCAAGTGGTAGGAGCCAGCTCCTGTCATTGGCTTTGATACCCTGATGGAGATGATGACACCACTTGTTATGATCACTTGCCAAGATTTCCCATTGGTCAGGATCAATTCCAAATTCCTTCATATCTCGCTTGCATGTGTCGCTTGCAAGCTTGGGACGTCCTGTTGTCCTTGTTCCCTCTGATAGCTCCCCATATAGCATGTCCTTGGGTATGTGTCCGTCTTCCAACCTACTCTGATGGCTCAGCCGGTGCAGTCGTCTTTGCTTGAGCAGGGCTGTCACACTTAGTAAATTTTCCCTTTGAAGAACCTCTGAATTGGTGACTTTATCTTGCCATCTGGTGTTGAGTATGCGGCGTAAACAGCATAAGTGGAAACTGTTTCACCTTTTCTCCTGATGAACATAAGTTGTCCATGTTTCCCCACCATACATGAGAATACTGAGGATGCAAGCTTGGTACACTAGCATTTTGGTCTTGATGGTAAGCTTTGAGTTGTTCCAGGCTCTTTTAGTTAGTCTGCTAAAGATGGTGTCAGCCTTTCCAATGTGAACATTTAGGTCTTCATCCAGTGAGAAGTTGGTGGTCACTGTAGAACCTGTCACTGTAGAACCTAAGTAGCTGAACTTTTGGACTACTTCTAGCTGGTTTGCATTTAAGGTGATTGGGAACCCCCTGTCCTAATACAACCATTTTCTTAATGCTGATGGTCAGAGCAAATGCCTGACAAGCACTTGAAAGGCAGTCCAGGAGTTCTTGAAGTAGATCTTCATCAAGGGCTATGAGGGCAACATCATCAGCGAAAAGAAGTTCCCTGATTAGCACCTCTCTGACTTTGGTCTTTGACATAAGTCATGACAGGTTGAAGAGTTTCCCATCCAATCTTGTGTGGAGATACACTCCATCTTTCATGTCCTTAAATGCTTAGTTCAAGAATACCGAGAAGAAGATTCCTAAGAGTGTAAGGGCAAGAACACATCCTTGCTTCACTCCGCTTTTCTTCTCAAAGCTGTCCAAAGTGGACCCGTCAAACTGGACAGTTGCTCTCATGTTGTCATGAAATGAACATATAAGACTTACCAGGGTTGGTGGCCATCCTATCTTTTCTAGTATTGCAAATAGACAGGCTCTGCTGACTGTGTCGAATGCTTTGGTTAGGTCCACAAAGGCGATGTACAATGGTTGGTTTTGCTCTCTGCATTTTTCTGCTGATCAGGGGTCTGTGAATCACTCTGGAACTCATGTGAGCTTTAGGTGTACGGACACCTAGAGGAAGGCAGCAGTATACATGGCCACAGGCTGAAAGATAGGTGCCTAGGGAACTTTTACCCTAAAAATGGCTAAGGCGTTGAGTCAGTTTAGGTGCTTACAGAGTTAGTCGGGAGTTTTTGTGCATCCCAGTAATCCCGAAACCAGGATTTAAGTGCCTAAAACATAGACTTAGATACCTAATTTCTTCTGTGCATGCAGCCCAAAGTTAATATTCCAGGATCTCCTTGAAAGGGGCCCAAGACACCTCCCTTCAGAACATTTATTTCCCTTCAGAAAGATGACCATCCTGACAGCTAAGTTCCCCTGGAACTAAGTTCCTCAAGGGGGAAGCTTATGAAAGTAGGAGACAAAGCTTTCTTAGCTACAAGGGCCACAGCTATGGAACTGATTACTGGAGGAGATGAGTGCCCACAAATCTTGCAGACTTCGGAACATGATACAAAACTCATTTCCTGGACTTAACACTGCCACAGACATAACTAAGCACAGCAGAGTAAGTAAGAGCAAATAGTGAAAGTGAAGATAAGGAGAGAGAAGAGAAGTAATAGGATGTGAAATAGAATAGAAGAAAATCAAAGGAAATTAAAAAACCATAAAAACCTCACAATCCTTTTTTTAAAAAAAGACCATTTTCTACACAATTTTTTTGCATTTAACATGTTTGACAAATACAGATTTGCATTATGAACCATCCCTTGACTTCAGTAGAACAGTGCCTGTTCATTCCCGTGGTAAATATGACCCATAGAATCTAAACCAGTGTTTCTCAGCAACTGGTCCATGGACCGGGGCCGGTCCCTTACATCTCCCTGACACGGTTTAGGAAGGCAGCAAGGCAGTCCCCAGGTATGAAAAGGTTGAGAAACCCTGATCTAGACCACATCATTTGGCTAGTGTTTTGGCTTTTAGGCCCAGATCTTCAGAGGCATTTAGGCCCCTGACTCCAGTTGAAATAAATCATAGTTAGCACATATACTAAGGGACCATTCAAGGTAGAGCAGCTTGTTAACACCTCTGCAGGCATAGGACAAAAAGTGGGGGTTAGTGAGTGACTGATGTTGTAATAAACCATAATTCCAGTTTCTCTGTTTAGTCCATGATTTTAGTATCAGAGAAGAGCAACAAAAATGATTAAAGGTCTAAAAAACATGACCTATGAGAAAAGATTGAAAAAACTGGGTTTGTTTAATCTGGAGAACATAAGACTGAAGGGCCTTAACAGTTTTCAAGTACATAAAAAGTTGTTATAAGCAGAGTGAAAAAATTTTCTTCTCAATCTCTGAGGATTGCTTCTTAATGGTCTTAAATTGCAGCATGGGAGGTTTAGGCTGGACATTAGGAAAAACTTCCTGTCAGGGTGGTTAAGCACTGGAACAAATTGCCCAGGGAGCAGTGGTGAGCTGGAGCCGGTTCGCTAGAACCAGTTGTTAATTCATGGGACAACCGGTTCTAAAAGGGCTTCTAAATTTAACAACCGGCCAAAAGTGGCGCCTTAGCCGCCAACTCCGTGGGTGCTCCGAGGCTGGAGCACTCATGGGGAAAATTTGGTTGCTGCAGCTCCCCTCCCTGCCCCGCCCCCAGCTCACATCCGCTCCGCCACAGGGAAAATTTGGTGGGTGCAGAGCATCCACTGGCAGCTCCGCGCCCCGTGCCTGGCCCCAGCTCACCTCCGCTATGCCTCCTCCCCTGAACGCGCCACCCCGCTCTGCTTCTCACCTCCCTCTCCCACTTCCCACGAATCAGCTGTTCGCGCGGGAAGCCTGGGAGGGCCGAGAAGCAAGTGGCGGCTTCGCGCTCAGGCCCAAGGAGGCGGAGGCGGAGGTGAGCTGGGCCGGGGGTGGGGGGGCATGAGGAGGGCTGCCTGCGCCGCAGCAGGTAACCCGGGGGGGGGCGGGGGCACGCCGGGGAACCGCTCCCCACCCCAGCTCACCTCTGCTTCCCTGGGCCTGGGCACCTCTGGTGAGTGTATCTTTGTAAATATAATACATGGTTTAAAAGCAAGTGTGTTTAATAATTAATTTGCCCTGAAGACTTGGGATGCATTCACAGCCAGTACAGCCCCTTCTTTTAAATGGCCAACCCAACGGGTGCTTGGTATGGGAAAGGAGGGCTCTGCTGTTTGAAACCATTCCCACATGTTATGAAGGCTGAAGAAGCCGAAAGACTGTGGCTTACCATGGCTGCCTGCAAGCCAAATTCTGTTGCCTGGCCCTGCGTGTGTGATCTCTCACACCAAACCGGCAGGCCCTCAATATAAGAGGCAAAATGCGACCTTGTAGCAAAAGCACATGTGCTATGTAATGTTAACAGCTTGTTTCACCATGAAAGAGTCTACCCATTGTTCTCTAAAATGTGTCTTTTTAAATACTACTCTCCCTTTTCTTCCTCCCACAGCTGCAAATGTTTCAACGTTCCCCCATCATCTCCTTCCCAGAGGCTAGCGCAGATAAGAAGGCGAAAAAACCGCACTCGCGATGAAATGTTCTCTGAGCTCATGCAGTCCTCCTGCACTGAAAGAGCTCAGCAGAATACGTGGAGGAAAACAATGTCAGAGTCCAGGAAAGCACAAAATGAACGCAAGGACAGGAGGGATGCGTGAGAGGTGGCAGGAGCAAGATGAGAGGTGGCGGCATCAAGATGATAGGTGGCGGCAGCATGATGAGAGGAGGCAGGATACAATGCTGAGGCTACTGGGGGATCAAACTGATATGCTCCAGCGTCTGGTGGAGCTACAGGAAAGGCAGCTGGAGCACAGACCGCTGCTGCAGCCCCTGTTTAACTGCCCGCCCTCCTCCCCAAGTTCCATAGCCTCCTCACCCAGACGCCCAAGAATGCGGGGCGGGGGGACTCTGGGCACCCAACCACTCCACCCCAGAGGACTCCTCAAGCAACAGAAGGCTGGCATTCAATAAGTTTTGAAGTGCAGTGTGGCCTTGTCCTTCCCTCCTCCCCTCATGCACCACCCCACCTGGTGCTTCCCTCCTTCCCCACCCCTCCTGGGCTACCTTGGCAGTTATCCCCGTATTTGTGTGATGAATTAATAAAGAATGCATGATTTTGAAACAACAATGACTGTATTGCTTCTGCAAGCGGTTATTGAAGGGGGGAGGGCGGTTGGCTTACAGGGAAGTAGAGTGAACCAAGGGGGTGGGTTTTCATCAAGGAGAAACAAACAGAACTGTCACACCGTAGCCTGGCCAGTCACAAAACTGGTTTTCAAAGCTTCTCTGATGCGTAGCACACCCTACTGTGCTCTTCTAATCGCCCTGGTGTCTGGCTGCATGTAATCAGTGGCCAGGCGATTTGCCTCAACCTCCCACCCTACCATAAACGTCTCCCCTTTACTCTCACAGATATTGTAGAGCACACAGCAAGCAGCAATAACAATGGGAATGTTGGTTTTGCTGAGGTCTAACCGAGTCAGTAAACTGCGACAGTGCACTTCTAAACATCCAAATGCACATTCTACCACCATTCTGCACTTGCTTAGCCTATAGTTGAACAGCTCCTTACTACTGTCCAGGGTGCCTGTGTATGGCTTCATGAGCCATGGCATTAAGGGGTAGGTTGGGTCCCCAAGGATAACTATAGGCATTTAAACATCCCCAATGTTTATTTTCTGGTCTGGGAAGTAAGTCCCTTCCTGCAGCCGTTCAAACAGACCAGAGTTCCTGAAGATGCAAGTGTCATGTACCTTTCCCGGCCATCCCACGCTGATGTCGGTGAAACGTCCCTTGTGATCCACCAGTGCTTGCAGCACCACTGAAAAGTACCCCTTGCAGTTTATGTACTGGATGCCAAGGTGGTCCAGTCCCAAGATAGGGATATGCTTTCCATCTATCACCCCACCACAGTTAGGGAATCCCATTGCAGCAAAGCCATCCACTATGACCTGCAGATTTCCCAGAGTCACTACCCTTGATAGCAGCAGCTCAGTGATTGTGTTGGCTACTTGGATCACAGCAGCCCCCACAGTAGATTTGCCCACTCCAAATTGATTCATAGAATCATAGAATCATAGAATATGAGGGTTGGAAGGGACCTCAGGAGGTCATCTAGTCCAACCCCCTGCTCAAAAGCAGGACCCATCCCCAATTAAATCATCCCAGCCAGGGCTTTGTCAAGCCTGACCTTAAAAACTTCTAAGGAAGGAGATTCCACCACCTCCCTAGGCAACGCATTCCAGTGTTTCACCACCCTCCTAGAGAAAAAGTTTTTCCTAATATCCAACCTAAACCTCCCCCACTGCAACTTGAGACCATTACTCCTTGTCCTGTCCTCTTCCACCACTGAGAATAGTCTAGAACCATCCTCTCTGGAACCACCTCTCAGGTAGTTGAAAGCAGCTATCAAATCCCCCCTCATTCTTCTCTTCCACAGACTAAACAATCCCAGTTCCCTCAGCCTCTCCTCATAAGTCATGTGTTCCAGACCCCTAATCATTTTTGTTGCCCTTCGCTGGACTCTTTCCAATTTATCCACATCCTGCTTGTAGTGTGGGGCCCAAAACTGGACACAGTACTCCAGATGAGGCCTCACCAATGTCGAATAGAGGGGGACGATCACGTCCCTCGATCTGCTCGCTATGCCCCTACTTATACATCCCAAAATGCCATTGGCCTTCTTGGCAACAAGGGCACACTGCTGACTTATATCCAGCTTCTCGTCCACTGTCACCCCTAGTTCCTTTTCCGCAGAACTGCTGCCTAGCCATTCGGTCCCTAGTCTGTAGCTGTGCATTGGGTTCTTCTGTCCTAAGTGCAGGACCCTGCACTTAGCCTTATTGAACCTCATCAGATTTCTTTTGGCCCAATCCTCCAATTTGTCTAGGTCCCTCTGTATCCTATCCCTGCCCTCCAGCGTATCTACCACTCCTCCCAGTTTAGTATCATCCGCAAATTTGCTGAGAGTGCAATCCACACCATCCTCCAGATCATTTATGATGATTCCCAAATGATGGGTAGCTGTCTGGCGTTGCAAGCTTCCAGAGGGCTATTGCCACTCGCTTCTCAACTGTGAGGGCTGCTCTCATCTTGGTATTGTGCTTCAGGGCAGGGGAAAGCAAGTCACAAAGTTCCATGAAAGTGCCCTTATGCATGCGAAAGTTTCGCAGCCACTGGGAATCATCCCAGACCTGCAACAGTATGTGGTCCCACCAGTCTGTGCTTGTTTCCCAGGCCCAGAATTGGTGTTCCATGGCATGAGCCTGCCCCATTGCCACCAGGATGTCCAAATTGCCAGGGCCCGTGCTTTGAAAGAAGTCTGTGTCCATGTCCTCATCACTCTCGTCACCGCACTGCCGTCGCCTCCTCGCCTGCTTTTGCAGGTTCTGGTTCTGCACATACTGCAGGATAATGCGCGAGGTGTTTACAATGTCGATGCTAGTCGATGCTAGTCACAGTAGTGAGGATGACGATGCACTGACTTAATGCACTTAGTGTGGACATACGCAAGCGACTGTATAAAATCGATTTCTAAAAATCGACTTCTATAATATCGACCTAATTTCGTAGTGTAGACATACCCTCAGAGTACCTTTCCCGGACCGGAAGAAGTGTTCTTTGTGGCTCTAAGGCTTTGTCTACACTACACAGATTTTAGCAACACAGCCATGTCGCTGGAAGTTGGGCAGTGTAAATGCTGTTTTTTGGCACTTTTGCTGACAAAATACTTCCACCCCCAACGAGTGCGGTTCGCGTTGTCGACAGGAGAGCACTCCTGCCAACAACGAGCCGTATACACTGCCACTTGCCGCTGCAAAACTTTTGTCTTTCGGGGAGGGGCTTATTTAAGCACCTGTGAACGACAAAACTTTTGTCATTCAATTGGCAGTGTAGACAAAGCCTGAGGGTATGTCTTCACTAGCAATGTTAAAGCGTTGTCGTGGCAGCAAGTACTGATACTTTAACCCAAAGTGGCATGGGTTATGATGGTCAGCTGCTAAAAATGTCTTACTTCTTTTGTGTGACATAAAAATGGCATTTGCCAGTTCATGTGCATTGTTAAATTGGTACAAAATGAATTAGGCATGCAATACATTTTCAAAGGAAGTACTTATCTTCATATACAGCATCATGAAACTAGTTTAGCACCGTGCAAACATTTGGAGAAAGAGCAAAGTTGCACATTTAAGCATGCTAATTAAGGCCTGGATCCTGTGAATGCTTACCACCAGACATAATCCCTTTGAAATCAGTGGGACTATTCACAGTTGTAAAAGCTATGCCTGAAAGTAAACATTTGCATGTTTGAGACTTGTTGTATCTTGTAAATTGATTGCATACAAAATGTCTGTTCTGGATGGACAACATTTAATTGCTTGCAATCCAAACCTCAGACAGGATATGTACTATAATTTTGTTAATTACATAGGCATGCCTGCAACAGTTCTTGATAGCCATTTAAATGGCTCTGGGGTTTAGATTAGAAGAGGTACCTGTCAAAATACAGGAAATACCTGGTTGTTAACGTAACAAATTATATTAAAATACAACTAGTTGTAGTAATTGTGCACATTTTGTGGGCAAACTCAGATTTTTCCAAACATCATTTCATGACTTAAACCTTCTGAAAGTAAAGATAATTATTTAATCTGCTTTTAATTCTGTGATTTAGGTCTTGTCTAAACTAGACAAGTTTACACTACAATACTTAGTGTTGTAATGCCCTAAGTATACCGGTATAGTTAAACGGATGCAGTTGTACCAGTATAGAGGTGTCCTATACCAGTATAGTTTATCATGTATGAGAAGGGAAATAAGCAATACCAATATGATGCACCTTAATATTGGTATAACTGCATCCATGCTAGGGGCTGTAGCGATATAAGTACTTCAATAAAAATTCACACTGTGTATTGACATAGTTCAATTGGTACAAAATTTGTATGTCCCAGACCTTCCTCTTCACTGGCCCAAGCTTGCTTACATGAAATCTGTGCATCTTATTCCCATTGCCTTCAACAGGAGTGGGATATAGCCCACTGCTTGGGATTGAGCGTGTGATGATTTGGGGAATCTATGTATGATTTGTGAATTCGGGTTGACATTATGAAGTTGTTGCTATGAAAATTGCTGGATCATGAATGCCACTCTGATAAGCTGTATCCACCATGGTATGGCAGGGTTCTGTAAGTCTCTGCCAGACCAAGGGCAATTGTGGGTTGTTAGAACTCAGTGACCATTTATTCAGGGAGAAGCACTTTGGGACAATGGATTTGCAAAGGAGGTTGGATGGAGCTGGGAGCAGCTCTTTTCTGATGGGAACAGGGAAGTGGAGAGAGTGGAAATTTCACAAGCAGGTCAAACAGACAAAGATGACAAAGCAGGATGTTATAAAAGGTATACAAGGACTCACAGGGAGGAGACATTGAAATACACATGAAGTGTTGGGCAGGAAGAAGGAAAAGGACAGACTAGCCAAGGTCAGAGAGGCAAACTTGGGGGAGGAAGGTTCCATGTTTGAGAACATCAGCCATGAGATGCAGCAGAAGAATTGTGGATGCCTCAGGGCTTGTCTACATTTGAAACACTACAGATGCAGTGCTTCAGTGCAGACAATATCTATGCGGACAGGAGGAGTTTTCCCAGCCATGTATCTAATCCACTTCCCTGAGAGGCAGTAGCTAGATCGACTGAAGAATTCTTCCATCAACTTAGTGCTGCGTAACTACATCGCTCAGAGGTGTGGATTTTTCACACCCCCGAGGAACATAGCTAGGTCAATTTTATATTTTTAGTGTAGACCAGGCCTTAGATGGCTCTGACCTCACTCCAAAGAATGTTCTGGACTTGTGAGAACACTGAGACAGAAAAATGTGTATAAGGTTTATTATTTTTGTATGTATCTGTAATTTTCATGCTATTAAAGAAAAAGCAATAGTTTTAGAATCACATGCAAATAGTCTGTGCATTTCATGTGTTAGAGCTATTATATGCCCCCCTGAAGGCTCACATCTTTGAGTTGAGTTCTAGGAAAGGGTGTGTTTAAACTATGAGGGGAGGAGGGAGAGGGGAAACCGGGCCCAGGGCCCAGGTATTTGGGCTGTGGGCAGGGGTGAAAGTAACTTAAGGGACTTACCAGTACTCAGGGACGGGATCCTGAGCAAGTATTTAAATCCTTGCCACTATCCCTGGGGCTCCGGCAGCAATTTAAAGGGCCTGAGGCTCCGGCTGCAGTAGCGGCGGCCGGGAGCCCCGGCCCTTTAAATCGCCACTGGAGCCCCAGGGCTCCCAGCCGCCGCCGCTACCCCAGCACTCCAGCAGTGGGGCTCTAGGGGTGATTTAAAGGGCCAGGGGCTCTGGCTGCTGTCTGGAGCCCAGGGCCCTTTTAAATTGCCGGCCTGAAGAAACTGCCCCCTGCCAGTACGGTTGGCTGTGTACCGGCTCTTGCTGGTATGCCGGACTGTACTGGCTTACTTTCACCTCTGGCTGTGGAGTCTAAGTACCTGGTGGGGAGCTTCTAGACAAAGGGTCTTGTCCCCGAGTGTCCATCTAAGGACTCCAAGACAGGGGCAGTGCCTGGACTCTGTTCAGATCTCTGAGGCTTAAAATACGCAGGGATCCAGCAGCTGGATCCCCTCACAGAAGCCTGGGGTGAGTGGCCAAGAAGCGGCGCTCTACTGGATTAGTGACAGATTCTTTTATGTCTGCATATCTGCGACTTAATTAGTATTTGCAGCTCAGTGAAATGCATTGTAATTCTTTGGTCACTGCATGTAAAATACTTCAAGCAGTTTATCTGATCATTTGAATGGGGCCAAAGAGGGAAGACATTAAAAGCTAGTTTAAAGGGGAAGAAGCTGTGAGTTTAAGAAAATATAAAGGTACAGTAGCTCTTCTCCGTGTTCATATTGATTAGCAGAGCTGGACCAACATGGGATGACAAGCATATGCTGCACCCTGTCAAAGCATTGTAGTGGGGCTGATCCAGTGTCCTATCTTCAGAGCCCATGAAGGTCTCCAAATCCAATTCAGTTGGAATTAAAGATTAATTTATTGGCAATTTTACAGGAATAGAAAGGAAAAGGCACAAAAATATACCTACATAACTACTACAGAATAGAATGGAATGAAACTTGGTTAGAAAATACTGAAATATTACCTCCATCCTTTGTCTTTTCACTACTTAATTCTGTCTGCCAACACTGCAGTCTAAAAAGCTTCTTTTTAGTGAAACTGAAGATCCTATAGTTTTGGAAATTCAAGTGTTAGGTCTCAATTACTATTTATCATTGCATGCTGTTTTAGACTGGATCAAATGGTAACTTCCTTTGTTAGGAGTCTGCACTCCTTTTCAAATACCAACTTTGGTTAACTTCTGTCTTACAACTGACACAACATTCTCTTTAAGAAATCCCTGCATTAATGTCCATCATCCATCCTTAGTGATACCAAGCATGTATGAGACCAGTCTATGTTAAAATGTTTATTTCTTTCCTGTCTGAGTTACCAAGTCTATCGGTAAACAACAATATGTAGGGGAAGGATGGAAAATAAGTACTAACAGCACAGTTGATTCAGATAGAAAATTATAGATAAGAGCTCAGACAGGCTCATAAGTTTAGTGCAGCCTATAAATCATACATCCAGAGTCAGTTAAGTGCCACAGCTTTCAAAAATGTGCATTTAATTTTAAAAAGTATCTGTGAACAAGCTCTACTTTTACTTTTCACCCTAAAAACAGATAAGGAAGCCTTCTTGATTATCCAAGACAGAATGTCAAAGTGCCAGGCCCACAAACCATTAATATACAAACAATCTTCTCTTCAGCATGCTAACGATCGCAACAGAAGAATCATGTTAAGAACATTCTGGTAGAGCATACATCAAAATGAAACGAATAACATTTTAAATTCCGCTACTTAAGAAAAACAGAACATTTCTGTTGGATTTTATTTTTTTTATATGAAAATGTTAACAAATACTGACTGACTATTGGTATAGTATTCTAAAACCTGTGGCCAAATCACCAGCTGGTATAAACTGGCACATAATCACTGAAATCAATGGACACCAGCTGAAGCTCTGGCCCACACTCTTTAAAATTCTCTGGTGTTATAGTTGAGGAATAATCATATTTCTGACTATTCAGGGAATGGTTGGTTTGATGCTGCAGGCTACTAGTACTCAGAGATGGTTAATTGTATTCATGAACTATTTGCAATACAGCAAGCTGCCAAAACCTGAGACACTTCAGACATGGTAAAATTGGAATACTGTAGTAAAAAGAAAAAAAACAGATGTCATAAATGAATTTCTTCTAGTTTAAAATTTAGAATATAATTAATTTAATTACTTGACAATAGCTGATGTAGCAACATATGTAATACTGTTAAATTAGTACCTCATTATGACATTAAACCCTTCTACACACCATTTTCAATTAAAATTGTCAGATTACTTAGAGAGAAGTATGTTTTACTGTGACTAACTATCCTTAAAATTCAATCACAAGCTGAACTTGTTTTGTATTCTATCACTTGTGGGAATTGTGTTTTGATTTTCTTTAACCTTAGGATTTCTATATTCCTTTCATATTGTATTACTACTGAAAAGCTGTTTCTTGGTGTGTTGTGCCAACATTTATATTCTCTAGTTTAGAGCACTTTTAATTTCATTATGTTCTATGAATTTTTCATTTTCCTGGTGTTTTGTGCCTCTTGAATGGTTATCCAAAGTATTGTGAATAATTGTCTCACTTCTCCAAAGCTGTTTGTGTTTTCCTTATGGGCAGATTTTTTGGTGGTTTACTTTATACAGACTTTATGCCAAATCTTTTGTCAGACTTTTGTTGCAGAGTCTTTTGCATGCACTTTAAACCTTGGACTGGAGGCTTCCCAAAAATAAAATGAAGAAGTTGAAGAAGGATAGGTAGAGAGTGTGTTTAAGCAGTTGAATCTTTTTGAGTTTTATGAGAGTCCTGGGAAGAGTGAGGCCCAAGACACTTGTTTCTTGTTGTAAGGCAGCAGTGCTTGAGCTGAGGTTTCTGCAAAAGGAGGGTTCCTTATGTGAAGTTTATCACTATCTCTGTTGAAGGAAAGAAGACTTATGTACATCTTGTAAATAAACGGTACTATAAAAATATTCTGACTCCGCATCACTGATTTGTCAGATGATTGTAGAGTATTTATTATGCACTGTCATGATGTCTGCCTACTTTATGGGGTATATATGCCATAGTAAAACCTAAAAGAATAAAGCTCTAATTGGAATCTGATTTACAATCTATTAAAATCAATATAAGTCTTTGCATGGGCTTCAGTGGATCAGGTCCTTGATGAGGATTACACAGTGCTATGGATACTACTTGCTTTCCTCTTGTGTAGTAATATTGTAAAGAAAGAGGAGAGGGATAAATGATGTGGAGTAAAAAACTTGATCTGGTATAAAGGGATGGATGAGTGACAGCCTTTCTGAATGCATCTGAAATGTATTGTGTTCTATGCCTGGTCTATATTTAAAAATTAGATTGCCCTAGCTATCTTGCTCAGGACTATGATAAAGTTCAAGCCCCCGAGTGCCACAGTTAGCTCAGCCTAACCCCTGATGTAGATGTGGCTAGGTCAACAGAAGAATTTTTCCATTGACCGAGCTACTACCTCTCAGAGAGATGGATTAACTACGTTAATGTAAAAACCCCTTCTCTGTTGATATAGGAAGGGTCTACACTACATAGCTAGGCTTGGCAACTTTCTAATCACACAAAACCAAATGCCCCTTCTCTGAGGTCCTACCCCCGCTCGCTCTATCCCCACTCTCTCCGTCCCTTGCTCTTCCCCACCCTCACTTTCACCAGTCTGGGGCAGGGGTTTAGGGTGGGGGGGTGAGGGCTCTGTCTGGAAGTGGGCACTCTGAAGTGGGGCCAGGGATGAGGGGCTTGGGGTGCAGGAGGGGGCTCTGGGCTAGGGCAGGGGGTTAGGGTGGGGGGGGGTGAGGGCTCTGTCTAAGAGTGTGGGCTTGGGGGTGGGGCCAGGGATGAGGGGTTTGGAGTGCTGGAAGGGGCTCCAGGCTGGGGCAGGAGGTTGGGACACTGGGGGAGGTGAGGCTCCAGCTGGGGGGGGTGCAGGCTCTGGGGTGGGGCCAGGGATGAGGGTTTTGGGGTGCTGGAAGGGGCTCCAGGATGGGGCCAAGGGGTTCAGAGTACGGGAGGGGATGGGGGCTCTAGCTGGGTGTGTGGGTTTGGGGGTGGGGCTGGGGATGAGGCATTTGGGGTGCAGGAGGGGGCTCAGTGCTGGGCCATGGTGTTGGGGTGTTGGGGGGTGTGGGGTGTGGGCTCCAGAAGGGAGTTTGGGTGTGGGAGGGGGCTCAGGGCTGCAGCAGGGGGTTGGGGCACTGAAGGGGTTTTGGGGTGTGAGGTCCGGGTGGCGCTTACCATGGCTCCCAGGAACTGGCCGCAAGGTCCCTGCAGCCCCTAGGTGCATGGGCAGCCAGGGTGGCTCTGCGCACTGCCCTCACACCCACAGGCGCTGCCCCCATATTGGTTCCCGGCCATTGGGAGCTATGGAGCCAGCACTCGGGGCAGGGGCAGCGCGTGGACCTCCCTGGCTGCCTATGTGCCTAGGGGCCGCAAGAACTTGGCTGCTTCCAGGAGCCATATTGAGCCAGGGCAGGCAGGGAGCCTGCCTTTGCCCTGGGCCCCTACTGCACCACCATCTGGATTTTTAACAGCCTGGTTGTCAGTGCCAGCTGGAGCCGCCAAGGTCCCTTTTCAACTGTGCGTTCTGGTTGAAAACTGAACACCTGGCAACCCTATACATAGCTCCAGCGGCACAGCTGCAGCACCCCAGTTGTGCTGCTATATCGTGGACAAGCCCTTAGTCGTAACTTCTGGGAGGTGTAAATCTTTTGCATGAGTCCTTGGAGCAAGAGGGAGACTTTGCTCAAAGCTTAGAGTGCCTCTGCTGTAAAGATAGTAAAATGGGTTGTGCAAACCATTATATAGTTAAGCAAAATAGTTTCAAAAGGAAGATAATTACGTTCTTGCAAAGCTATAAGTCATGATGTCCAATAAAATGTATCATGCATAAAAGGTGTGATAATTTGACAACTACTCTCTTCTGGAGTTGCCTCATTACTTCAGACATTTTATTTAGACTTTAAAAAATTCTCTGATTTACTTTATAGACTTGGATATAGATTCTGTACAATTAGAAGGGGGAAGGGTTGTTTTGATTTCTCTGAAATTACATTTATTCCCCCATAAATGTGGTTTATCTGCAACTTTAAAATGCCAAACAGGCAAACTGCTTCTTTCAAGCATTTTATGTGGAAGATTTATGAAGGATGAATAATTGTGAACATTCTAGAGTATGGTTATCATGGTTTTCAGAAGTTTAGACTGAAGTAAAAATCCTTGGGGGGGAAAAGAAAGCTTTCATATCCCTACTTTTCCATCCCTGGGGATTTTTAAGGCTTTTTTGTAAACTGGGCAATTTTGGGTAAGTAACAGGAGAGGCTGATAGTTAAAATTAAATATTCATGAGCATAGAAAGCAGTATGTCCTTTCACATTGATCTCCCTCACCTCAGTCCACCCCAGAATAGGCAGCAGCATTGTATAGAAAAAATGTGGGGGAGGGTTTGTTTTTTAAGTAAGTATACCATCCTTTTTATTTAAGGCCCTCTCCATCAGGGGTCAGAATAGAAAAAATAAATGGTGGTGCTATCCCCGAAGCCTTGCCCACCACTGAAGCTCGGCCCACTGGGGTAAACAGACCAATTGTGTCACCCCATACTAATTCATGCTGGCACTTCCCACAGCACAGATCATTTAATTCTGTTCCCCAAGAATTGAGACCCTCCCATACAGACAACCGATAAAGAACTCCCTGCACAACTTCCCTGCTCAATAGCAGATCTTCCACTATTGATATACACAGAGAGCCACACACATAAAATTAATGCAAATTCCCCCCTATATATAATAGTCTCCATGTACCCTCCATGTATATTACAAGACCCTGCCCATAAGGCCTTCCAAAGCTGAAAGACCACATGACAGAGCCCTTCACAATTGATTAAAAACCCCCACACAGACCTTTTCTACAATTGATATGTACCCCTTCCCAAGCTTATGGGTAGGCGTACCAACATTAGGGAATCTTCACCCCCCTCCCAGGCCCGAGGGGGACAACCACATTGGGAGAGTGGGTGGGGAGTGAAGGGAGTTAGAGCCACTGGTCCCAGCCTTGGGTGTTCCAGCCCTGTGTTTCCAGAAGGGAGGAGGCACTAGCTGCTCAGTTCACATGTTGAGACCAGCTGTCTTTCAGCAAGCATGTGGAGAAGCTCTGACTGGCCAATGGAATTGACAGGGGTGGGACACAGGGTTGCCAACTGTCTAATCGCACAAACCCAAACACCATTGGCCCGCCCCTGCCCTGGCCCTTCTCCGAGGCCCCACCCCCGCTCACTCCAACCCCCCCTTCTGGTAAGGAAAAGTTAGCACATGTGACTCCATTTTGGTTTGGGGCCCACCATTGTCTAAAAGCAAGCACATCGTACACCAGGAGGAGTGTTCCTTAGATACTGCATTCCTATGAAAATCCTCCTCCTTGTCTCCAGCCTGCCTTGACTCCTGGTATCTGTTCTTTGTCTGTCTCTAACTCCCTATCTCCTGGCCTTTGATGTGAGGCCTCCCATCCTGATAATAAAAGTTACTGATGCATCGCTTTAGGACCATGCTGTGTAATTAACATACTAGTTTAGCACGAGGAATGCACCAAGCAGGGATAGGTGGTAGATAAGAAAAGGGTTTGTTTATTGGCTAAGGTTTCCGATCCACGATCCACGAGGACAACATGCTTTGCTAAGAGGTATATAACCTTTGTATAATCTGTATTCGGGGTCCCCTCCTGGCTAGCAGGGGGGCACCACTCTTGAGCGTAATAAACTTGGTGTTTTTTGGAAACTCTGCAGTTGTGGACTTTGTTTATGTGCCTCAGCCTAGATTCGAACTGTGCGTGACCTACCAGATGTAATTCGCAGCATTTGTGTGCGTGACCTACCAGGTGTAATTCGCAGCAGTTGTGTGCGTGTCCTATCAGGTATAATTCGTAACACTTCCTCCATCTCTCGCTCTCCCGCATCCTCACTCACTTTCACTGGGCTGGGGCAGGGGGTTTGGGTGCGGGAGGGGGTGCAGGCTCTGAGCTGGAGGGTGGGGCCGAGGGGTTTGGAGTGTGGGAGGGGGCTCCAGGCTGAGCCTGGGGCAGGGGGTTGGGGTGCAGGAGGGGCTGCAGGCTCTGGGAGGGAGTTTGGGTGTGGGAGGCGGTGCAGTCTCTGGGAGTTTGGGTGCGGGATGCAGACTCAGAACCGGGGCAGGGAATTGGGGTATGGGAGTGCTTACCTCGGGCAGCTCTCAAAAGCGGCTGGCACATCCCTCTGGCAGCTGCTTCTAGGTGGGGGACCAGAGGGTTTGCACGCACTGCCCCTGCCTGCAGGCACGGTCCCTGCAGCTCCCACTGGCCGCAGTTGCCAGCCAATGGGAGCTGCGGAGTCAGCGCTTGGGACGGGGGCAGTGCGCAGAGACCTCCGCCCCACCCAGAGGCCACAGGGACGTGCCAGCCACTTCCAGGAGCGGCGCAGAGCTACGGCAGGCAGGGAGCCTGCCTTAGCCCTGCTACGCAGCCGGACTTTTAGTGCCTAAAATCTCCCAATTTGGCTTCAGTAGCCTCTGGGAGATACAGCCTGATTCCGGGAGATTCCCAGCAAAACTGGGAGGGTTGGTAACCCTGGGACAAAACAGCTGCGGGCTCACAGCAGTGCCAGTCTGGTATATGGATGTGTACTAGCTGTTGCTGAAGCCTTCTTCAAAGTGAGGCCAGGACCAGGTTAGCAATAATTTGTTGGTTGTAGCCAGGAGTTGAACTAGGAAAAAAACAACAACAACAAAACCCCCAGACAGCAGTACTTTTCCAAGCACTGACCACAAAATGAGCTCCATTCACTTGATATGCCTCTCGCAGCAGATTGTGAAGACATTCAAAATGCAAACATCTGATTTGCTGGGCTCCTCTCACTGGGCTCCTTGCTCCATAGAGTTGGGCTGCTCCCTTTCACCCTATGGATTTTTGAAATCGGTAAATTATTGAATTAAACAAGGGTTAAACCAGTTTAAGTGCATCTGTATTAGCGCTATGCACCACTTTAAATAGACTGATTTTATGTAAAAATGGTGCAACTTTTTTATAGACAAATCCGTACAAGGTTTTAGGGAGAGAAGTAGAGATGAGTTTTGATACTTTCTGGGGACAGAAGCAATGGGAGAGTTGATTTTGATTATCATTTGCTTTTATAGATGTGACAATTGGTGGAATGACTCAGTAGAAAAGAGTCACCAAGGTTTTTCCCCCATGTGTTATGGTTCATAACAAGAAGTAAAAAAAATATTCAATAAGTAAACAGGCAAAACTACTCAGCTTTGTGTTTCAGCAGTCCTATGACCACTGGCTTTGAAACCCTACCTTCTTAGTAGACCTTTTCCTGAACATCTGTGCAAAGTCTTGGGAGGAGGCTAAGCTTGAGTTCATTCTTTGTTCATCTGGTATGAGGTATTGCCCCCGGAAGCCTGCCATAGAAAATGTCAGGCCAATATTTTTAAAAATTGCTACAGATTTTTTGGTATTTAACTTCAGAAACTTAAGTTTAATTTTCCTAGTTTCAGTCAACAGGTGTTGGAGCTGCTCAGCACTTCAGAAAATCAGCCCTAAGGTAGGCACCCAAAATAAGTAGCATATATG
This sequence comes from Lepidochelys kempii, assembly GCF_965140285.1. NCBI lineage: Eukaryota > Metazoa > Chordata > Testudines > Cheloniidae > Lepidochelys > Lepidochelys kempii. The sequence continues at coordinate 117,546,512 of NC_136383.1, forward strand.
AAAAATTTGGCTCTAAACTGAAACAAGCCATTCTTATACCAGAATAAGAATATGCAGGCAGGGGGTTATACTGGAATAACTATACCGCTTTAAATTCATACTTTTGTTTATATTGGCATAACTTTCTGATGTCAACAAAGCCTAAAAAGACTACTGCACTAAAAAAAATCATCATTTCAGGATGAGTACAGTTCCCCCAAACTGATGTCTGATGCATGATTTTTTTGTATAAAGGAAACACCATTGATCAATTTAGATGACAAACTACATTGTAAGAACAGAACAGATCTGTAAGATCAGAACATTTGAGACTTGATAAGTGCAAGAGAAAATAACTTATATTGTCGGAATAAAGAGAACTCTAATTTCAGCATCCTACATATTTACTGTTCTTTTACCTGTATGTATTCCTATTTGTGAAAAACAATTGAGTTGCTAATTGTGGAGGGCTTTTTAATTAAAATTTTATATTTAAATAAATGGCTTCATTAGTGTTTTGGTGTCTCTGTTTCTTTGGAACACAGTAATAGGGTAGCATATTTTTTCCTTTACATTTAATACTGACAGAGGAAATGTAGTTCTGTCTTTTATTAATTCTGTTGTGTAGAAGTTTTTGATTAAGTTGGCATTAGTCAATTGAAATATAGTTTCACAGGTTCTGAAATATAGTTTTACAGGTCAACGGAAAAAGGAAAAAATTTCTTTTTAGTCAATGGATTCTTTTGAAGGGGATTTTCTTTCCAGACAGGGTTTTGTGGAACAGCAAAATAAACTTTATTTATTTAGCTGCATGTACTCTAAATTTCTTTACCAATCTTTGTGTACTTATATAATACTCTTGCCTAACAATCTCAAAGGCCTTTCAAAATATTTATTTATTCTTACACTAGATAATTATCCCCATTATACACATTGGTAAACTAAGTTAAATACAAATTATGACAGAACCATGCCTAGAATATATCAGGACTTGTAGGCCTGGTCTATACTGCAAAGTTATATTGTTATAGCTATATTACTCAAAGTGAAAAAACCACACCCCTGACCGACATAGCTCTGCCAACATAACCCTACTGTAGATGCAGCTATGTTGATAGACGAGGGCATCTGCTGATATAGCTAACTTCATTCACGGAGGTTGGTCCTGTCAGGGTAGGCTGTATCTACACTATGGAGCTATGCTAGTATTGTTTCTGTAATGTAGACATACCCCATGTCTTCTGTTTAGCTGTTAGACAAAAATTCCAGGGTCTCCATAGTGCCTTGTAAGAAAACCACTCTTGAGTTTTACTTATTTGGAAAATGAACATCCTGGGAGAATCAGGCATGTTTCCTAATTCATGACACTACCCAATTTCCTAATCTGCATTCCTGTACCTGTCCTACATATTTTCCCTATGTACAAACCAGTATGATCATTAGTAACCAAGTGCCATGCCTTAGCAACCATTGCTTTCATAAATTAAATTAAGGTGGTTCCTAAAGTAACCTGCTGTAAGAGACAATCAACACATAGTATTCCTAAACTAATTAGATCACACCTTGAGATGGTGACTTATCTGCGTAAAGTATTTAAACAGAAGTTGCCATAACTAAACTGCTCATATAGGGCCCTGTATACAGTACAAACTTAACATTGAATCAAGTTATGTCAGTATGCAGCCACCACAGTTAGTACATTGCTTGTGAGTATGCACACTTGGCTCCTTATGTCAGTGGTGCCATACTCACTAGGAGTGTTTGTATAGATGCAGAGTGCAGTGCACCATGGGCAGGCATCCCACTGTGAAACTTGCCACTGTTTGGTGAACTGATTTTTTGGGAAGTTTTGGGCCCAAACCAAGTCACACATGGGTGACTGGGAGCATTGGGTCAACTTCCCAGCTTGCAACTGTCTCTATTCCATAATGGTATCTGTATCCCATAATTTTCATGCCTTTTTTCAAAATTTCACAAACTTGTGCTGCCTTCCTCACTATCCATCTTCTCTGACAGAAGCATGGTGCCTCTACAGCTCTGCACTATCGTTATCATGAGCATTGCAAGCACAGGGCACATGATTATGGAGAATTTACAGAGCGGCAAGAAGAACCGAATAAGTGGGGAACATGATAATTCCTTGGAGGACAGATTGCTGTGGGACACAGCAAGAACCAATTCAGGGTTGTGAGAGGCATTCACAGAGCAGCCGCAGATGGTGGAGTGCTTCTTCTGGGCCTGAGAAACAATCACTGACTGGTGGGGTCACATTGTAATGCAGATTTGGGATGACAAGCAGTAGCTGCAGAACTTTCGGATGTGCAAGTCCACATTCCTAGATCTATTTGCTGAGCTTGCCCTGGCCTTCCAGCCAGGGACACCAAAATGAGAGCTGCACTCACAATGGAAAAGCAAGTAGTAATCACACTGTAGAAACTACCAATGCCAGATTGCTACCAGTCTGTTGGGAATCAATTTGGAGTTGGGAAATCCACTGTGTGGGGCCACTGTCATACAAGTGTGCAGGGCCATTAATTGCCTCCTATTATGCAGGGCTTGACTCTCCGCAATGTGCAGGACATAGGGGATGTATTTGCAGTTATGGAGTTCCCAAACTTTGGTGGAGCAATAGATGGCGCATACATTACTATTGTGGCACCAGACCACTTTGCCACTGAGTGAAGACATACACTAGCCACCTCAACAGCACCAAAGAATGATTCAACTACTAGCTCAGCAGGTACAGAATGACAGTTGAATGTGCTTTTGGTCATTTGAAAGGTCACTGGCGTTGTCTGCTCACAAGATTGGACCTCAGTGAGAAAAATATCCTCGTGGTTATAGCTGCCTGCTGTGTCCTGCATATCTGTGAAGGAAAGGGGGAAAAGTTTCTGCCTGGGTGGAGGGCAGAGGTGGAGTGGCTATCTGCTGAATTTGAACAGCCAGACACAAGGGCTATTAGAAGAGCTCAATGCAGAGCTATAAAGCTCAGGGAGGCTTTGAAAGACCATTTTAACAGTGAGTCAGAGTAAAGTGTGTTATTGTCGTGTGTTCTACCTGGACCTGCTCTTTCGTGGCCTGGTAGAAATTTTGTGGTGATTGCTGTACACGTAGGAATCATCCTGTGAAAGAAGCCTGTGCATGAGTAATTTAATGTGGGGAGCTGATACGCACCAGCACCCACACAAATCTTGGCAGAAGAGGCACCTGTGTCTGGTGGCAAGGAGGTCCAGGATGACCGGGATTTCTCCTCCATTGCAGCCTTCGTCCGCGCTCGCAACCATTGAGAGGTGATCCTACTTCATCCGCCTGTTCTGCCATTGAGGTCTAATACTGGGTTGTGTTGTGCTGGGCTGCACTTTGTCTGGAATGCTACCAAAAGCATCAAGAACCGATTGTGACTGACCACACCATTGACTCGATCCCTCAGCACCCAATCTGGGAAACTCTTGCCAACCCACCAACACCTGAGGAGGTCTGCAAAACAAAACAAATTAAGAACAATAAAGCACCCGGTCCTGACGGCATACCAGCTGAAGTACTGAAAGTGGGGGGAAAAACACTGACTAACAAGCTTCACTTGCTGCTCCTCAAAATCTGGCACACCGAAGATATCCCTGCTGACTTATATAATGCTACCATCGTCACCATTTTCAAAAAGGGAGACAGGGCTGACTGTGGCAACTATTGAGACATTGCCCTCCTCTCCATCGTTGGGAAGATTCTTGCTAGAATCTTACTGAATCGCCTGCTCCCTCTTGCAGAGGAAGTACTTTCAGAGTCTGAGTGTTGCTTCAGACCATCATGAGGCACAACTGACATGATTTTTGCTGCCAGGCAGATCCAGGAAAAATGACAAGAACAACACCAGGAGCTGTATATGGTCTTTAGTGATCTGACCAAAGCCTTTGACTCTGTCAACCGTGAGGCTCTGTGGAAAATCATGTGAAAGTTTGGCTGCCTGAGCAAATTTATCCCCATTTTAAGTCTCCTCTATGACCAGATGACTGCCTCCATCCTGTGCAGTGGATCCTCTACCTCTGAGCCCTTTGTCATCCAAACTGTACTGTTGTGTACTAGCACCCACCCTTTTCTCTATATTCTTAGCAGCTATGAAAACACTAACCCAAGATCATCTACCACAGGGCATTGGCATCCAATATCAGATTGACAACAACCTCTTCAACCTTTCTCGTCTCCATGCCAGAACTAAAGTAATATCAGCAACAATAACTGAACTCCAGTACACAGATGATTGTGCTGCAGTTACACACTCAAAGGAGGATCTTCAAACAACCCTTAATTGCTTCTCTGAAGCTTACGAAAGCCTAGGTCTAACTCTGAACATCAGCAAAACAAAAGTTCTCCACCAGCCAGTCCCCGGTCAATCATCAGACCCAACAAGGAAGATCTACATTGACAAAGAAGAACTGGAAAATGTAGAATACTTTGCCTATCTTGGCAGCCATCTCTCAGAGAGGACAGACATAGATGTCGAGATTCAGCACAGAATGCGCTGTGCCAGCCTTGCCTTTGTCAGACTGTCTCGCCGGATATTCAGCAATCACAACAAATACTAGACTGCTAGTTTATAAAGCGGTGGTAATCCTAACTCTCCTCTACAGCTGTGAGAATTGGGTGACCTACAGAAAACACCTGAAAAAACCTGGAATGCCAGCACCCGCACTTTCTTTAGAAGATCCTCAACATAAAGTGGGAGGATCATCTCACTAATGTCAGTGTCCTCACAGAGGCCAACATCTTCATTGTTGAGGCCCTGATTATCCAGCACCAGCTGAGGTGGAATGGGCACTGCGTGCGCATGCCTGATTACGCTTACAACTGCTGTATGCCCAATTCACCAAAGGAGAAAGGAAACGAGGAGGACAAAACAAATTCTTGAAAGACACCGTCAAGATAAACATAAAAAGATGTGGCATCGACACCACACACTGGGAGACAGCAGCCCAGGATAGGCATAACTGGCGAAGACTTGTCAGAGAGGGAATGTCCACTTTTGAGGAAAATCGCCTTGCCCTGCTCACAGAAAAACACCAGAAGAGAAAGGAAAGACAACTATCAATCAGCAATCGCAGCCCAACCCCATCTTTCCACACCACCTGCAATGTCTGCCAATGAGCCTGTGGCTCAAGGATCGGACTCCTCAGTCACCAAAGGGCCCATGAAAAATAAGACCTGTGAAAGAAATCATCCTCGACCTCAAGGGATTGCTGACAACAACATGTAGGAATATAACATTGTCAATGCACCTATTAATTTTGTTTGTGACTGATCCTGGGAGTTGTGTGACACTGTGCAGTAACAGGTAATTTGTTGCTTTCAGAACTGCTGAGCATTTGACAGCATATGTTGTGCACAAATAAAGATGAATTAAGTTCCAAACAAGAGAATTTTATTCTGTAACAAAATGAGTGCAAAAAATGCAATTTTAAAACAAATACATTTAAAACTTAATAAATCTATCGAACAGAACTTAGGGGAAAGAACATTTATGTCCATTTTATCTACAGACACCAACTGTGGCTTTTATAGGTATGCAAAGCTGTGGTTTTCCTTAATGTCCCTGGGTGTGGACTGGTAGGATAGTGCAGTGATCCCTAAAACAAGCTGGAATGTTAAGGAAAAGAAAAGCAAGGTCCTGATATTGAGTTCTCAATGGGCTGCAGAGGGAGGCAAGCCCAAGACTGTTGAAACTGCAGGCCAACCAGAGTCTGCAGCATCTCTATTTGCTGCTGGAGAAGCCCCATTATGTCCTGGTACATCTCCCTCTCCTTTTCCTGCTGGGACTCCTGTACCTTTCTCCCCTCCCCTCTTTCCTTCTGAGGCTCTCCACAGTGTTCATTCTGCAGGCTTGTGCTCACAGTCCAATGCAGCATTGGCTTGCAGGATCTCATTGAACGTGTCTAAGTCTTCTTCCTTCTCTGCCTCATCTGGCTCAAATATTCCATAGATATGAAGGCAAAGACTTTGATGGCCACAATGGCATCCACTTACCCAGTTTGGATGTAGGTGGTTATTATTTTTGCAACCATAAGGGCTAAAAACTTAGTTTTATTTTAATGAAAACCTAAATTCTATAGAACCTGATGGGACCCTTTATTTATCAGGCCAAGATTTCAACTCATTCTTTGATAGGCAGGCAGACATTCAGCTGGATAACCAGCAGACAGCACTACTAAGAGGCGGGGGGTAGTAAAACTAACTTGTGGCTATATTAAAGCATGTGAAAGAGGGATTTGGGCCCCGATAAGCCAATGATAAGCCAATCACTCTGATAAGCCAATCACCCCAGCTATTTAAAAGCCTTATGGTGCAAACTACAATATTATACAGACTGATGGGGACTCATTGGTCTGCACATCATCATCCATGCCTACAGAGTTGTATTAACAATAACACAGATAGAAGGGGAAATGTAGCTGTATAGACATCACCCCTTCCTCTTTACTAATTATTTAATTGGGGACTAGAAAAGTAGTATTCTCCCAATCCCAGCGGTTTAAAGCCAGAAATCAGTCAGTGTTGGCTGTGTATAACTTCATAGTAGGAGCAACTCTCTTCTCAGGTGCTTTGACCAGCAAAGAAATACAGAGTGATCGCTGTCGTTAGGCTTCAGAATTAACACTCAACACAAGGGTCACTATAACTACACCATTATGCTAACAAATGAGGAGATGGTGGGGCTGCGAATCACCTCAGCCAGACAAAGCCAGCTGCGCTGAGACAGACAGACACCCGGAGGGGGAGGGATTGGAGAACACCTGTCTGCGCGCCGGCCCTCCAGGCCGCCCGCGCCATTTTGCCCTGGGCTATATTGCGCAACACGGCGGGGCGGTCTGGCGGGTCGCCCTCTGGGCGGAAGGATACGGGGCGGAGCCGCTGGCTCCGTCCGCCGGGGCGCTGAGTCCTGTTGCCGGGTGACGGAGCTGCCGGCCCTCCTCCCTCCCTCCCCGTGGCGCTGGGAGCCGCCGCCGGTTTACGTAACGCCTCCCAGGGCAGGTCCCAGCTCCGTCCCGCCCGCCTCACTCGGGGACGGCAGCAGCGGGACGGAGTCCGCCGCCGCCGCCTCCTCCGGCTGCTAGAGGCCCTCGGGCCCCGCTGTGCGCCTCCACCGCCACGGCAGGTAACTAGCCGCCAGCGGGCTCGGGTGGAGGGGCAGTTACAGGGCGGGCCGGCCTCAGGGACCCGGGCGAGAAGGGGAAGGTAGGGCCCCCCGCTGAGGGCGAGGCTGGCGGGTCCGGTGTCCCGAGATGGTCCGGGTGGGCGGCGGGAAAGACCCGGGGCTGGCGAGGCCTGAGCCGGCTCGCTGCTCTTGGCGCACCCGGATGGGAGCTGTGGGGGTGCCGGGCAGGTTCATGTCCTTCAGCGGCTCGGGCGGGGATTCCGGCGCAGGGCTCCCAGCTCCACGCTGCCCGGAGCCTGTCTGCAGGAGCGGGACCGGGAGGCCCAGCGCGCAAGGGGAGGGGCGGGAGGGGCTGGCGAGAGGGGCTGGCGAGAGGCCGGTTAGGAGGGAGGGCTCGGGGGCGGGGCTGGGGGGCCCGTCCGGGGTTCCCTGGCCCGAGCGCGGACTCTGCCTGGGAGGTGATTCCTCCCCGGCCCTCGGCGTCTCCGGGCTCACCGTGGCAGGTACGCGGGGCTGGGCATGGGGCTCAGGGGAGGGGAGGACGGCCTGTCCCGGGGTCGGGAGCTTTGTGTAGGGGCCTCAAGCGTTGCCTCCCTCCGCTCTGATTTCCTCGGGCCCAGACGCTAGCAGGGGGCAGCGGCCATCCGTGCGCTTCCCTGGCCCGCGCCGCTGTCCCGATGTCATCTAGGCGCAGCGGGTAGAAACGTGGGATTTTGCCTCGGGAGTATTCAACGCCCCAAGCTTTTGATTAAGATAAGCAGGCCCTGCCCGGCTTGTATGTGGCGGCGGCCACCAGGCCCAGATCGTGAATAGATGGGGTTCACTCCGTGACCTTTTCTCCTGCGAGTTACTGTGCAAGACGTAGGCGGCGGCTGGTGCTGCCCTATCGGGAGAAGCTGTGTGATCGGTCTAAACGCTAGTAATGAGGGCACGATGAAATACTCGCTATCTAACGTACAATGTGTAAGGCTTGCGCTAAGGGCAGACTTGGTCGGACACTCAAGTGTGTCTTTCTTCCAACAGCATTGTCCTTTAGGGGCCTATTGAAGGAAAAGGCGGATAGAGGAGGTTGGGGCTGGGGGCTGCTGCTGTTTAAAGAGGAGGAGCTACGATGGCGGGAGATTGATGGGGAGTTATGTCCTATGGTAACTGAACTGTTCTCCATCTGGGCGGGCTCTAAAGTGCTGCAGCCTCTCACAGGCCATGGGCGGAGAGGCAGGGGTACAAGGTTTGGCGAAGGTTACGGCTGAATGCAGAAGTGGCACAAACTGACACTTCATTTCAGGAAAGTCGGCCTCGCTTCTATCTCCTCCCCAGTCTTTACTGTTTTAAAATCATGTATTTAATCTGCTTTTACTATCTCTTGTTTTAGTTAGTTTCAAATGCTCATTGTCTGTATCTCTACTCATTTGAAGAGGGCTGATTCTGCTCTTTTAATAAGGGCAAGCAAACTATCCTATCCTATGTTTTAATATTGTATGTTAAAGGATTTGGCCTACAGTTGGCAGAATTAAAGATTAAAGGTTACTGTCGTTGTGAGTGTGGTTTTTTTTATACCAGAAAAGTGTTGTAAAGGCAACTTCTTCTGCCTTTGGTCTTCCACCATATTCTATACATTACTTTTATAAAGAGGTAGTATTACTGGTTGGGGACGTTGGGGTGGACATTTCTAGGGTTAAACTCGGCGTCAGATTATAGATATGTAAAAGCTTAACCCATCATGATTCCATGGACAGTTTTTTGTAAAATACATATTTCACTGAAGAATAGAAGTTTTGTGCTAATGTAGGAGAATCTGAAAATAGACTGTAGACTTAGTTTCTAGTCAAAATTGAGAAATTCTTTGTAATAAAATAAGGAAGTCTCTTATCTTTTAAAATGACATGTAATCTAATAGTGTCCCTTGAAATTTTAAATGGTACCAGTTTATGCACCTGCCACATGTTTGTGCTGTAAATAGAACAGACTGTTAACATAGTGTTGTACAGAAAAGGCTAATAAATAAATAATGTGTAATATATGAAGTGAAAAATCCTTCAGGTAGAATGGAGGTGGTGAACAATTTTAATAAAATAACTGTGCAACACCGCCATGCATTTATAGTACACTTCACATTGTCTGAGATCAAACATTAGAGTGAGAATCTGCAGACTTGAATTTGCAGGGTAGGATTTCTGACTGCCTGTTGCTCATCAGCAGGTTGATGTCTAGAATCAGTGGAGGAGGAAAGGGTTTTTGGATGATGCAGTAGGAATGTTAAAGAACTATCCCTGCTTTGACAGGTTTCAGAGTAACAGCCGTGTTAGTCTGTATTCACAAAAAGTAAAGGAGTACTTGTGGCACCTTAGAGACTAACCACTTTATTTGAGCATAAGCTTTCGTGAGCTACAGATGCATCCGATGAAGTGAGCTGTAGCTCATGAAAGCTTATGCTCAAATAAATTGGTTAGTCTCTAAGGTGCCACAAGTACTCCTATGTCTGCTTTGAGATCTGCTGGCTTGGTAGTCTGATCACCTCAAGAGAAGCAGCAGGAAATACAATATCTTTTCCCTCTTCATAAGAAGGAAATTCCAAGGATACATCATGAAGGGCAATGCACACAAGGTATTTCTGATTTGGTCAGCATTGTCCTGCAGTGGTTTGCTCCATGGCTTTAGTGGGAAGTGGGACAAAGGAAGGAAAATGATGCCACCAAGAGCAGCCACCCTACCATCTAATGTGCAGATTTGGATCTTTTTGGAATTTCATAGAGTTTTAAGGCGTATACTACAGGAGCCAGCTCTCTTCCCTTTTTTTTAGAGATTTAACTAGGATTTAGGCTTTGTCTACACTGGGAACTGAAAGACAAAACTTTTGTCATTCAGGCGTGTGGACCCTCTCCCCCACCCCAAACGGCAGAATTTTTGCTGCTGAAAAATGAAAGCGCCAGTGTAAATAGCGCTTCATCGGTCAGAGCGCTCTCCTGCCACCGAAGCTACTGCTGCTCATTGGGAGTGGAAGTTTTTTGTTGGTGGGAGAGCTCTCTCCTGCCAACAAACAGTGGCTACGCAATGTGCCTTTTCGTGGCACGGCTGTAGCGGCATAGCTGGGTCGCTAAAAGGTGCGTAGTGTAGACAAAGCCTTACTAATTTTGTCTCCCTTTCATTTAACAAAAGTAAAGGAGGGCATTGGGCTATAGTCTAGAATAGTGGGTGTTAAAAGGAATTGATATAGGGGTTGATTAACAGCTTTTAAAAGTATAAGATCTGGCTGTAAACAAAACTCTTATTCAAAAATTTCTTAAGTGTTTGAAAGATACTTATTTGTAAAGTAGCTGTTTGCTCAGAACAGGGAGTGAAATTATCCTAGTTTACTTTTACTTAGTACCTGATTTTTTTTTTTTAAATACATGAAAGTTTACAGAAAAGATAAATTCTATAGTGGTCTAACAGAACAATATAATGTCCTTAAAACTGCCTCTGAGGGAAACAGTAATTATACTAATGGATGAATATCACTGTAATAGGAATAAATAAATGACCATGCAGAGTAAAGTGAAATGCACATTAAGAGTAGGAATAGGAAATATTCTAGTTATCCATACCACTTGTGGAACTTGGAAAGCAAATTGCTTTCAGAAAATGCTTACTGTAATCTCTCTACCATATTCCCTTTTGAACTGTTCAGTGGTGGTTGGAGCCACCATTTAGGTCAATAAAACAGTGTGTCTGGCCTAATAAATCATTTGCAAGTAGAGCTATTATCATAGACAGACTTCTTGAAATTCCCCAGCAAATCAAGAGGAAAGTAGACTTTACACATAAAATTGTAAAGATTTAAATGGATACTTAATTTCTGTGTTCAATTTCTTTTTTAATGTTAATTTATATTTAAATTGACAACAATTTGAGGAAAAATCTTATTTTCCTGTATTCATCACATTTGTTAAGTGATGTGCAAATTGTTCTTTGGAAGAAATACCTAGTAACTGTAGGGTGGTTTGGTGAATGCCTCAGCTAGCAAGGTTATTCCTACAGTTACTGACTTTAAAGAGGATTTATGATCAATATTTTATTTTGAAGTTATGTTGCAGGAGATGATTTCACAAAAGTGAATTCAGCATATCAGCAGTAGATGTTTAGGGGTTAAATGTGTGGTGTAGTGGTCCATCGTATATGTTGTGGTTTTGTTAAGCTAGTTTAAGCATTTTAGTCAGACAGCTCTTATTTCACGATAGCTAAAACTAGAAATCTAGCTTTCTTTTAAAAGTTGTAGGAGGAGTCACAGAATTTACTATAAATACTCAACTTCAATCTATCAGTTATTTCTTAAATAATTTCAGGCAAAAATATCGGAATTTATGAAATTAAAAACTTCTTGAACTGTCTTCCAGAATTCTTACATTTTAATCTACAGTTAATATTCCAGCTTCTCTGCCTCCACTCTAGTATCAGCTTTGCTGAAGTCTTTGGAGGAAGAATGGTTTATTTGAAAGTAGGTAATACACCCCATACACTGCTTAAGTTCTAACAACTGTAGTTAAACTATAGCCTGCTGAAGACTTAAATTGGTGCATAGGCCCTGTACACAACTGCTACAGTGTATTTCAACCTGAATGATATAGCATCATTTGAATTTTTGTCTTTTACGTATTGGTCTACAACGTTAAGGGAGAAGCAGTCATTGCTTTCTTAATTGTGTATTTTTTGAGTATTTTTTTAATAAATATTTATGTTCCAGTAATGCCTACAACTTTATAGGCGGTATGCATATACACAGGAAGACTCAGCTCCTGTCCCAAGGAGCTTACTATCTAAGAAAACAAATAACATTGGAACCGAGATAAAATCTAACCATACACTTTTTATATACTTAATGTTTTATTCTCTCCAATTTATAACATTATACGTGAAACAGTGTTGCCTATTAAGTAGAGTACTGGACTAAGACATGAGAGACCTCGATTCTACTCCCTGCTGTCAATGGTCTGCTGGGTTTCCTTTGCCAAGTGATAGCACCTCTGTACTTCCATTTCCCCATCTGTAAAATGGGGATATTGATACTGACTTACTTTGTAAAGCACTTTGAGATCTACTGATGAAAAGTACTGTATAAGAGTCGGGTATTATATTACATGTTGTTAGTTGGCCAATTTCTTGTAGGTTTCATGGAAGAAGTTGCTCTTGTCAAGGGGTTTTGAAGGAGAGGGTAATAGCCTTACATACTGGTTTAGGGAAGGCGTTCTGTGCGTATAAACCATGGAAGGTGGTGTGAAGATGTGTGAGAGATGGATCAGTGGGCAACAGGAGACTGTAGAAGAGGAGGCTGTTTATATAATGCTTTACAATTTTGATGTCAAAGCAGTATAGAAATGTAATGTGAAGCATACAGGGAACCAGTCAAAACTTATGAGCATACCTCTGCATGTGAATTTTTTTAATATGTTAGCTAATCACTTTAATAGTAAAGTGATGAAACTGACTTAGCAGGTTAAGGTTTTAAGCTGTTGTGTGTGTACTTTTTTTGGTTTAAGAACTCCTAAACTACCTTTATTGGTACTTCAGCTAGCCTTTTGGCTAGAAATCAGCAAACGGATCAAAAGTAGTTATTGTCATTTAATGAGGAACTAATTCCAGTGATCTCTTTTGACACTATAAATTGTCATCAGTTGCTTGAAATAGAGAAATTTGAAATCTGTAGGAATGGAGTAGTTAAAATGTATGGTATGTAAATAAGAATTCTAATGCTTTGAAGTGTTACCTAGCTTTATTAGTTTAGTATTTTGGGATGTGTTTAGGATCCAGACCTTGAAGAGAGAATTTATTTTATCGTCTTGCCTGATACAACTGAAGATCACAAAGTAAGCCTGTTGCATTAGAACCACATTGTTCATTGCTGTTTTCAGCATGAGATACCATGAACCTCCTAACTTGTAGACTATTTACACTAGAACAGTGTTTTTCAAAGTGTGGGTTGTGACCCAGTACTGGGTTGCGGCATATAAGGCGCTGGGCGCTCTGGTCAGCACCGTTGACTGGGACGTTAAAAGTCCCTTTGGTGGTGCTGCCCAGCTAAGGTAGGCTAGTGCCTACTTTTTCCAACACTGTGCTGTGCCGGAAGTGGCCAGCAGTGGGTCCGGCTTCTAGGCAAGGGGGCCATGGGGCTCCACGCGCTGCCCTTGCCCCCAGCACCAGCTCCGCACTCTCATTGGCCGATGGGAGGGAGGGGCAGTGCCTGCTGGTGAGAGTCGAGCTTGTGTGTCTCCATCTAGGAGCTGGACCTGCTGCTGGCCGCTTCCAGGGCGCGGTGCCAGGACAGGCGGGAAGCCTGCCTCTGCACCCTGGCTGCACTGCTGGCTGGGAACCGTCGGAGGTAAGTCTGTGCCCCATCCTTGCCACAGCCCTGAGCCCCCCCAAACCTGGAACCCCTTCCTGCACCCCAAACCCCTCATTCCCGGCCCCACCCCAGAGCCTGCACCCCCAGCCCAGAGCCCCCTTCCACACCCTGAACCCCTCATTCCTGGCCCCACCCCTCATCCCTCACCCTCAAACCCCTCATCCCCAGTTCCACTGGGTCACGGGCATCAACAATTTTCTTCAACTAGGTCACCAGAAAAAAAGTTTGGAAATCACTGCACTAGAAGCATCCCACCCAATTATGTACAGCCATAATTGGGTGTTAAATCTGAAAGGCTGCATGGTTGAGTGGAAGTATATCATTGCTAGCCCAAATAAATTTGTTTTAGAGTACTGAAAAAATTGTACCCTGTTCCTTGTGATTTATATAGTAGTGTACTGTAAAAATCTTTTATTGTAAACTTTTCTGGGTGACCTCATGATGCTGCTTGAGGATTTGGAGTTTGTCACCTAATTAGCTGAAAGTTGCTCTTGAATGACTTCCTGTTCCCCTTTTTTCTTCTCTGTCCAGTCTTCTGGAGTGGAGCAAGTTCATTTTGCTCCTTATTTGGTTGTAATATTAGACAGTATAAATAAGATTATAAAGTGCTTGATCTTATTGCAGCATGTCTAACTGCTTTGCTGAAAATTATACTGAGTTGTGTGGCTAACATGCGCCTGTTGGTCTACACTTCAAAAATTAGATAAACCTAGCTGTGGTGTTCAGGACTCTGAAAAATTTTGCACCCTGAGCCCTGTAGTTAGGTTGACCTAACCCCATAGGCAGATGCAGCTATGTGGACAGAATAATTCTTCAGTCAGCCTACCTACCGCCTCTCAGAGCGGTGGATTAATAACATTGACAGAAAAACCCCTTCCGTCAAAGTAGGAAGCATCTACAGCTATGGCGCCAGAGAAACACAGCTGAGTGCTATAGCTGTGGTGCTGTAGCATGGCCATACCTATGCTCTACTGCTGGTGAAGTTGCCTAGAGCAGTGGTCTCCAAACTTTTTGGCTCGCACACCCCCAGGGTGAAGACCAGAAGACCAGCCGCAGATGTGCCGCTGGAGGAAAACACCAGCTGTGGACGTGCAGAGCTGCCGCTGAAGAAACAAAACGGCTGAGTGCCATCCAGCAGTGCTCCTGTTGCTGCGCACCCCCTAAGATCATCTCATGCACCACCTGGGATCATCTTGCGCACCCCAGTTGGAAGACCACTGGCCAAAAGTATCCTGATCAACTGAGTTCAGTTAAATGATCATTTAAAGGGGCAGCATAATTATTTTAATGCATTGTCACTTGAAAATGTTAATTTCCAGTTCAATACTTGAGTGGAAGCCCTGCTTTTGTCAACTGTATATGGCAAGCAGGATAATCTTACAATAAGCTTGAGGGGGAATGTGTGGGCAGTGACTGCAACATAAGACCAGAGTTTGAACTCCAGCTCAAGGCTTATACCCCTTTCCGTCAACGCACAAAGTGTGCTAACCCAGGGTTTGGACCCAGGACCCCATGGGGGTGGATGGTCCAAGCCAGAGTCGAGATGGAACCCAGGGTTCAAGCCCTCTTGCTTGGAAGTATAGATGCAGTCCCACTGGATTCATGCTCTGGGAGTCTGCCAAAATTATTCCACAATCCCTCGGGCTGACTTTCTTTGTCCTCTGGACAGTCATGTTTTGTGGACAGTCAAATTTTTTTATGCCGTGCCTTGAAGAAAGGGCTAGAGTGGCCACATTTTGGGGGTTTCAGAGTAACAGCCGTGTTAGTCTGTATTCGCAAAAAGAAAAGGAGTACTTGTGGCACCTTAGAGACATGCTCAAATAAATTGGTTAGTCTCTAAGGTGCCACAAGTACTCCTTTTCTTTTTGCACATTTTGGGGAGGGCACAGGGAAGTCTGGGTTATGGGTGGTTGGACTTGGGCCTGCTTAATGCAGTGTAGATGCTAGAGCCCCAGACTGGGACCTGGGATTACAGATGAGTGTAGACGCTCAAGCCCTAGGTTAACGAACCCAGGGTCTGCTAACCCTGGGCTTATGTTGCAGTGTAGGTATGCCCAGAAAAACTTCAGAGTTCTAATTTTTAGTAACATGGTTCAGTAGCTGTGACTTACATACCTTATTTTAAGAACAGAAGTATTTTTCTTGAGGGATGTAGACCTGCCATTTTTGCCACTGTTGTCATCATTTGGTGAAGTGATATGTAAATGCTCAGCATGTTAATAAAATGCTAAGAATGCACAGTTAAAATACAATTGGCAATGGGAGAGACAAGGTGGATGAGGTAATATTTTATTAGATCTACTTTGGTTGATGGACGAGACAAACTTTTGAGTTTCACAGAGCTCTTCTTCAGGTCTGGAAAAAATAACCAGTATGTGTCAGCTAAAATCAAGGTGGGCTAGATTAAGGATAAGGGCTTGACAGATGTTACAAGAAACCACTTAAAATGAAGTGAGCAATTAATACTTTTATAGTCATAGGACAAAGAACGGTTAGTAGGTCATAAATTGTTGTAATGAGGCATATAACCCTCCCGTACTTTTGAGGCCATGATTTTTAGTCTTTCAGAGTTATGAATTTAAATTCCTAGGTTTGTCTTCTGAAGGTGGTGTGATGGTTTCCTTTTGAGGAAGAAGAGTGAAAGGTCAGATATGGAGTGACCACATTGTGAAGTGTTCTCCCATAGGTGATAGGATGTTTTTGTCTTGATCTTTTTTTTTTTTCTGATAGTTCATTCGAGAGCGTAGTGATTGTCTGTCTGATTTCACCCACATAGTTGTTGGGGCCTTTGACGCACTGGATGAGGTACACCACCTGTTAATAGGCTTGTGTAACACCCATGGATCTTGAAAGGTATGTTGTGGAGAGTGCTGACCATATTACTGGAGATATATCTGCAGGTTTTGCATCTGTTGTTCTGGCAGAATCTGGTGCCTCTTAGAGTTGATGTGTCCTGGTCTGTGGGGAGCTTGCTTCTGAGGATCATCTTGGTGGTGATGTGTGTTTTTTTTTTTTTTTTTTTTTGGGAGGGGAATGCTTGGGGGAAAAATGTTCAGAATGTAGTCCCTATCAAATATGAGTTGTAATTGTTTGATGATACCCCATCTGGGTTCCATTGTGGGGTGGTAGGTGACAATTAAGGGTGGATGGTCGCTGCTTTGTTTTTTGTTTTTTTTTCTTCCCTGCATTGAAGCATGTTCTCCTGGAGCATTTTATCCTGGAGCAGCCTATTCCATTATGCTATCTACTTCTCTGCTGGAGTGTCCTTGTTCAATGAAAGCAGTTTTAACTTTCTCCTCAGAGCATATTTTGTGATATCTGAATAGCTGGTTGTAGACAACAGATTTCTTCATGTCTGGGGTGGTTACTGGAACTGTGAAGGTAAGTGTGGTGGTCCGTGGGTTTCTTGTATATAGTTGTCTGTAGGGTTGCGTTGCTGAAGCTGATCCTGGCATCAGGGAAGTTGATGCTGATGTGGGAGTATTCTAGACAGAGTTTGATGGTGTTGGGTTGGCATTGCTCATATGCTCAGGGTGTAACTGATTGCCATATGTGGGGTCAGGAAAGACGCTCTCCTCCCCCCCCGCCCCAGTCATATTGGCAGTGACATTGGGCAGATTTCACCTTCCTTTGCAACACAGAGTGGGGACACTTACTGGGATTATCTGGGATATATCTCACTTAATTCCCTGCCTTTGTGGGTGGGAGAGGGGAGGCTCTGGGGTTGGTGCATCTCAGTGCCTCCTATTCCATCCCTGTGGCACATGATAGTTTAGTCTCCCATGGGCTGTAATACTTGGGTCCAACTGTGGTTGTTGGGTTTAGTGTATGGGGGCTGAGTGGTGTTGATGGCTTGTGACATAAGGAGGTCAGACTATATGAACTGGTGGTTCCTTCTGGCCTTAACCTCTGACTCTCTTTAGTTAAAAGTTAAGGTTTAGTTAAAAGTTAAGGTACACAGAAAAGTAAAAAGCTCACGTTCATGCACTCACTACATTGGTTTCTGAAGAGTGTGTGAACAGTTTGAATACTCCTCCAGTGTAACATTCTTTCAAATGTGGCTGTTGGAAACTGTGTTGCTTTGTGTACACAGGGCATCTAAATTATGTTGAGTTGGAACAGTGCTTAAGCAGAGGTCAAACGTGACACGGCCTTTCAAAGTGACATAATATAAACCAGAAAAGGGTACTCTTCTGGAATAAGTGTGTCTGCAGTGGAAGTTATCTGTGTAACACTAAGTGGTATAACTTAGGCCTTCTCTATACTGCTACTTTACAGCACTGCAACTTTCTCGCTCAGGGGTGTGAAAAAACATCCCCCTGAGCACTGCAAATTTCAGCATTGTAAAGTGGCAGTGTAGACAGTGCACCAGTGCTGAGAGCTACTACCCTTGTGAGGGTGGGGTTTTGTTTTTATTTTGTTTTTATTTTTATTTTTTACAGTGCTGTTGCCGCAACTACACAGGCAGCACTTTAACATTGCTGGTGAAGACATACCCTTATACTGGCATAGTTCTGCTGCTAATTTCCCTGTGTAGGGAAGCCCTGTGATTCCTCTCTTAAATGAGGAATGAAATAGATAACAATGTTGACATTTATATTATCATCACTGGACATCTGAGTTAACACTTAAATGATCTAACTAGGATGAATCAGGCAGTTCCCACCTTTCACAGCTGATCTCCAGACACTCAGGGCATGGCTACACTCTAAACTTCAAAGCACTGCCATGGGAGGACTCCCGCGGCAGCGCTTTGAAGTGCAAGTGTGATCATGCGCCAGTGCTGGGAGAGAGCTCTCCCAGCGCTCCTGGTACTCTACCTCCACGAGGGGATTAGCTTAGAGCGCTGGGAGCATGGCTCCCAGCCCTGGGGCACTGTTTACACTGGCATTTTACAGTGCTGTAACTTGCTGTGCTCAGGCGGGGGTGTGTTTTCACACCCCTGAGCGAGAAAGTTGCAGCGCTGTAAAGTGCCAGTGTAGCCATAGCCACATCTATTTAGGGGACACCATCATAGGGCCTAATCACATCATACACGCTATCAGAGGCTTGTTCACCTGCACATCTACCAATGTGATAAGTCGTCATGTGCCAGCAATGCCCCTCTGCCATGTACATTGGCCAAACTGGACAGTCTCTATGTAAAAAAAGAATAAATGGACACAAATCAGAATTATAGTCAAGTCAAGAATTATAACATTCAAAAACCAGTCGGAGAGCACTTCAGTCTCTTTGGTCACTCGATTACAGACCTAAAAGTGGCAATTCTTCAACAAAAACACTTCAAAAACAGACTCCAACGAGAGACTGCTGAATTGGAATTAATTTGCAAACTGGATACAATTAACTTAGGCCTGAATAAAGACTGGGAGTGGATGGGTCATTACACAAAGTAAAACTATTTCCCCATGTTTATTCTCCCCCCCTCCCCCACTGTTCCTCAGGCATTCTTGTCAACTGCTTGAAATGACCCACCTTGATTATCACTACAAAAGGTGTCCCCCCCCCCCCCCACTCCTGCTGGTAATAGCTCACTTTACCTGATCACTCTGGTTACAGTGTGTATGGTAACACCCATTGTTTCATGTTCTGTGTACATAAATCTCCCCACTGTATTTTCCACTGAATGCATCCGATGAAGTGAGCTGTAGCTCACGAAAGCTTATGCTCAAATAAATTTGTCAGTCTCTAAGGTGCCACAAGTACTCCTGTATTCGCAAAAAGAAAAGACTAACACGGCTGCTACTCTGAAACCTGCCATAGCCTCAGACTCACATAAAAAGATGCAAAAAGAAAAGGAGTACTTGTGGCACCTTAGAGACTAACCAATTTATTAGAGCATAAGCTTTCGTGAGCTGTAGCTCACGAAAGCTTATGCTCTAATAAATTGGTTAGTCTCTAAGGTGCCACAAGTACTCCTTTTCTTTTTGCGAATACAGACTAACATGGCTGTTACTCTGAAACCTATAAAAAGATGCCTATCAGTTACAGGTGGTTGACACTTAGGGCTAGTCGACACTGGCAACGCTAAAGCACTACTGTGACAGCGCTTTAACGTGGCTTGTGTGGTCGCGGCAGAGCGCTGGGGGAGAGTTCTCCCAGTGCTCTAAAAAACCACCTTCACAAGGGGCGTAGGTACCAGTGCTGGTGCACTGTCTACACTGGTGCTTTACAGCGCTGAAACTTGCACTCAGGGGCGTGTTGTTTTCACACCACTGAGCGAGAAAGTTGCGGCGCTGTAAATTGCCAGGGTAGACAGGTCCTTAAATTCCACCTCTCTTCCTCCTATCCCCACCAGTTGTAACAACTAGAGCCTTTTTTTTTTTTTTAAAAGCTGAGATTCTGGAAAACAAGTTAGCAGCAGTTTGAGACAGATGGCAGTATGTTGTAACGGTCAGGGATTTGGAGCAATCAAATTTTTGAATTGCTCCGCTCCAGCACTGGCACCAACAGTGACTGCTCCAGCTCCACTCCGACTCCGTGCTACGACTCAAATTAATTTTTAACTAAATAAAAAAGTGCATACTGTAATTTTAAAGAAAAAATTATTTTTATTCAGACTTTTAAAACAATTTAAATGTCATCAATGATACAAACTAGTCATTCATAATTCATTCTGTAAAAAATTATTGCAGCAATCAAGTAGTCTTCCATTGTCTGCTGCAAATAATTTAAAATTAACTTTAAAGCCAAAAAAAGTCGCTCTACACTAGTTTGAGTTGTTGGCATGCTCAAAGCAATTCTACAGGCAGCCTGAATGTGGTGTGGGTAGCTGTGAATGGCCTCAAAAACAGACTTAACTTTTAGCCTACCAATAGACTCCATTGCCTCACAATCTTCCCAAAAGTTTCTCTCAAATTAATGCTTCATTACAATTACGAATCGCAGAAACTTGCCGGCGTCTGTCTTGTTTATCCAATTCCTTTTTGAGGGCGTCATCTTCTGAAGAATTGATGCTTGAATTATCTCCATTTCTCTGTGATGGTTGAAGACGTCTCAGGGATGAATGCTCGAACAAGTTCAGAGTGGAGGCGGAAGTTTGAGAACAGCTTGCTATTTCTGAAGGATGTGAACTTTCAGAAACAGCAAATTCGATTGTTGATGTCTACTTTTGTTGTGTTTCATTTTCTTCAACCTCTTTCGCTGAGTTCAGACGTAGCAACAGACTTTGTTTTTCGAGTCGTCATGCAATATCAAGGAGCTCTTCCTTTTCCTTTGGTATTTCCCTTGAGGTGAGAAGAATCCGATACCATGGGTCAACATAAACTCCAGCAAGGAAATTAATACTGTCAAAAAGCTTCTCTTCGCGTTTCTGCATGGAGGTTAGAATTCCTTCTGCAATATGTCCACCATTTTCTTGCAAGAATTTTGACAGTTTTCGCCATTCCTTCATTAAAACTCCTGGGGTTACATCTACAGCTTGAAGATTCACGGTTGTTTGGTTTGGCTTTGCCAGGAAGTCTTGCAGGTTCTTCACTTCGTCCCATTCAGCTTTTGTTAACTTGAGTTCTCTTGTTCCAGCAGCAGCCACTTGTTCACAGTAAGATTGAAAAATGGGAAGCCGATTAGTCATCGCAAATGTTGAACCCCAGCAAGTTACAGTATCCAGTGATTGAGTTACCCCATGTAGATCAAGCAGAACACTTCAAATACTTGGGGTTCATAGTTTGACAATGACTTGTCAAATTTTTGCCAGAAATTTCTTTGTATGTTCTTTGTTCAGTCCATCCCAGATCACACGCTTCAGCTGGCAAATACCACACCTGCTCAGTTGGACTTCTGAGTTGTCATGAAGCCATGTTGGAAGTATGATGCTCGGGTCATTAACCCATTGCACAGCAGCATCCATGTGGAGTTCAAATTCATCCATTCCTTTAGTTCCTTCATCAGGCAAAATAGCTTCAGTTCTGTCCACATCCCTGTTCTTAGAGGTAGAAATGGTTTCATTGTCCTTGTTGAAATTTGACGGCACATGTCCTGTTTGCTGCATTGTCAACACAGATGCTCAGCACTTGCATTTCACTGATCCCAAATTTTTCTAAAATAGCTTTTACTTGACTTTTCATGTACAAAGAATTGAGACACCCTTCAGTGTTGTTTAT
The DNA here is from genome assembly GCF_965140285.1 of Lepidochelys kempii. Taxonomy (NCBI): domain Eukaryota; kingdom Metazoa; phylum Chordata; order Testudines; family Cheloniidae; genus Lepidochelys; species Lepidochelys kempii. The sequence goes on from NC_136383.1 coordinate 117,568,113, forward strand.
GTCCAGGGTTTTTACCACAGCTTTATCTTTTCCTTCTTCGTAGTACTGAGCATTAATTGCAAGGAAATTTCCGTTTCCATGGGTTGCCACGTGCATTTTCAGGTAGCACAGTTTTTTGCTCCAAAGCTTTCTTGAGCTCTTCGTGACCAGACTCAGCTGTGCTGACATCTAAATGATGAACCGCATCGTGCCCTGTCGAAACGCCAAGCTTCCTACCCATTTCACCTGCAGTTTTTTAGAATCCTTTGTTCTTTAGCCTGAAGGTAGTGAGTGGTGTTGAACTCAAGCAAACCATTTCCATCAGCCCTTCACGGAAAGTATTGGCATCCATGGTGATTGTAACCTTTGAGGACTTCAAATACGAGTCAAGTTTTGTTTGCTCAATTTTGGGTTTCTTTTCAGATGAAGCTCAGCAAAAAAATCTTTTCTCCAGGAGTTTTCAAAGAGCCAGATGAATGTCGTTTAGCCACGTCAGCTTTCTTCTTTGCCTTATCTTCCTGGTCCTTTTCTGTAATCAGAGCCGCATAGTTTTCAGGATGGTTACGTTTTACATGCTGCCAGAAGTTGAAACTTTTCACGGCACTTGCTTCACTTGTCTTGAAGCTATATGGTTTGAGCTTGCCATTCACTTCCTTTTCCACCTTGCACATTGCCAATTTCTTCTTTGCTTTTCCCAAAAGACCAAATTTGGGCTTTTCAAATTCAAAAGTAAAGACTTCGTTGAGATCCTTTTCCATAAATCGTCTGTCAATCATGGGGGGCAGATTTGATTTTTTTTTTTTTTTTTTTTGAAGCCATGGCCAAATCTTCTTGTGCTGCTACCGCATCCAAATGTTTCTTGTTATGATCTTCAAAAAGCAATGAACAAAAGCATTACGTTATATATTTTTTTTTAAAAAATGTACCTGCTTGTGATATCTTAACCAATTAATTTTATTTTATTATAATTTATTTTGGATTTTCTGGACAAAAATGGTCACATTTTCTTTTTACACAAAATTATTATTGAAGTATATTTAATATTTTAACATGTTTCTTGCAGTTTTAATGAAGTAAAAAGGATTTTTAATATACATTTTTATTTATAAATTACAAATTAGTTTTTCTTATGAAATTTTGCAGTAAAAATATTTGAAATTTTCAAGGTTTTTAATTAATATCTCAAAAACACTTTAATATAGATATATCAATGAAATTTGGTATGTGCCATAGCGTTAGTACAAGCTATTGCTGTTCTACAACATTAATTGTTGGGTAGTAACGAGGCTACACGTTACAAGGTTGAAAATAAACTTTAACAAGAAAGCGGATTCAAATTGCAAGCACAGTCCTCTTAGTAAAGAGAGCAAATTTTCGGAAATTTTTTTTTTTCCTTCATCAGGCTGGAAACATTATACAAGATGATAGAGCAAATAACAGGTTCTATCATCTTGTATAATGTGTCCAGCCTGATGAAGGAAAAAAAAAATTTCCGAAAATTTGCTCTCTTTACTAAGAGGACTGTGCTTGCAATTTGAATCCGCTTTCTTGTTAAAGTTTATTTCTAGCATTCTGTCATACATCATTCAAATAAAAATTATTTAAAGTACAGGCGTCGTGAACTGGGGGGACTGGACCAATTTTCTTTAATATTTTTTAAATCTTTGACTGTTTAACAGATACGACCCTGAAATATGATTTAATGCTAAAACATGCATTAAAATGGTAATCTTAATTTATTTTGTATAATAGTTTCAAAAAAACTGTTTAAAAATTTTAATCTGCTTAGATGCTTAGAATGATACAATTTTACTTATTACTTTTTCAACTTTGGAACCATAAATTTTAAACGTAATAAATTAATAATTTTTGGTTATTTATTATTATGGAACATATTACCGCTTGTAGCCGGGGCAGTCGACAACCAGCCTTTCTTGAAATATGAAATAAAAATGACCCAACTGCCAGTTCGGGACGCCTATGGTTTAAATAATTTCGGATAATGTAATATGGTAGCACGTACTAACGCTAAGACACAAACAGACATAATTTCATTACTTTATATTATAGCGTTTTTGAGAGATTAATCAGAAATTGACTTTTCATCACCTCCTTGAGGGGACTGTAGCTCCCTTAGGAAGAATTTTAGGACATGTTCACAGAAACGTTTTTTCTTCAGATGACCTAACGATTCACCCCCAAAGTTGTGTTGGACATTTTCCAGTCACTCTGGATATATCACAAAAATCACTCCTAATTTATGCAAAAATGTTTACTGTATATTTATATGCTTGCTGCACTCGACTTTTCAGTAAATTTAAAATTATAAACAATGCTACCAAAAGACTGTTGAACAGATGACATACGTAAGTCCGCCAGAGTGATATGGGAGCATGTACAAATGAACAAATGTACCGGTAACAGGAGCCTAAGTGGTTAATATCTCTTGCGATATCTTAATATATCAATAAACCATTATTTTTTTTGCAATATATACCTGTTTGTGATATCTTAAATGTTGCATCTTGCGTCACACTTTTCCATAATTGCAGCACTCGGCGCGTTTTGTTGATCAACCCTTACAAAAGAAGTATCAACACATACTTATCTAACTCATTTACGCAAGTACGTACTCGCCTAACCTTTGCACAAGGGTGGGAGCAGTCTGAAGTGTTGCTGGATGTCGGATGATTATCTGATTCTTTAATAAAACATATCTCCAAAAAACTTTGTAATTTTCTATCTGTACATTAAATCTTGATTTTGGCCAAAGTGAGAATAACTGTGACATATTACATAAAGTAGATGTTAGTGTCAATTGTTATACAGTCAAACTTTTTGGCACCTTTAGGACTTTTTGTTGCTAAATATCATTCATTTTGGATTGAAAATGGAAAAAAAAAAAACTGGAGCAGTCAAGATTTTCTGTGCTCCAGCTCCAGGGAAAAACGTGCAGCTCCGCACTCCACTCCAAAGCCCTGGTAACAGTGTACCAACTCAATCCAAGCCTTTCCACAAAGAACTGTCAGAGCTTACTCTTTGCTCAAATATTTCTTTACTTGAAGTCCTGAAAACTAATTGCCAGACATCTGGCCATGTTCAGTATCCTGACAAAAGAAGAAAGGAGATCAGGAGAATATGTATCCTGGACTTCAGAAAAGCAGACTTTGACTCCCTCAGGGAAATGATGGGCAGAATCTGCTGGGAGGCTAATATGAAGGGGAAAGGAGTCCAGGAGAGCTGGCTGTATTTTAAAGGAGTCTTATTGGGGGCTCAGGAACAAACCATCCCGATGTGCAGAAAGAATAGCAAATATGGCAGGCAACCAGCTTGGCTTAACAGAGAAATCTTCAGTGAGCTTAAACGCAAAAAGGAAGCTTACTAGAAGTGAAAACTTGGACACGTGACTAGGGAGGAGTATAATAAATTTGCTCGAGCATGAAGGGGTGCAATCAGGAAGGCCAAAGCGCAGTTGGAGTTGCAGCTTGCAAGAGATGTGAAGGGTAACAAGAACGGTTTCTACAGGAATGTTAGCAGCAAGAAGGTGGCCAGGGAAAGTGTGGGACCCTTACTGAATGGGGGAGGCAACCTAGTGACAGATCTGAAAAACTGAAGTACTCTAGGCTTTTTTTTGCCGTGGTCTTCACAGACAAAGTCAGTTCCCAGACTGCTGCACTGGGCAGCACAATATGGGGAGGGGGTGAGCAGCCTTCAGTGGTGAAAGAACAGGTTAAGGACTATTTAGAAAAGCTGGACATGCACAAGTCCATGAGGCCAGATGCAATGCATCCGAGCGTGCTGAGGGAGTTGGCTTATGTGATTGGAGAACTGTTCACCATTATCTTTGAAAACTCATGGCGATTGAAAGAGGTCCCGGACAATTGGAAAAAGGCAAATACCGTGCCCATCTTCAAAAAAAGGGAAGAAGGAGAATCCAGGGAACTACAGACTGGTCAGCCTTACCTCAGTCTTCAGAAAAATCATGGAGCGGGTCCTCAGAAATCCATTCTGAAGCACTTGGAGGAGAGGAAGGTGATCAGGAACAGTCAAAATGGATTTACCAAGGGCAAGTCATGCCTGACCAACCTGATTGCTTTCTATGATGTGATAACTGGCTCTGTGGATATGGGGAAAGCAGTGGAGGTGATATACCTTGACTTTAGCAAAGCTTTTGATACAGTCTCCCACAATATTCTTGGCAGCAAGTTAGAGGTGTGGATTAGATGAATGGACTATAAGGTGGATAGACAGCTGGCTCGATAGTCTGGCTCAACGGGTAGTGATCAACGGCTTAATGTCTAGATGGCAGCTAGTATCAAGCAGAGTGCCTCAGGGGTCAGTCCTGGGGCTGATTTTTGTTCAACATCTTCATTAATGATCTGGATGATGGGATGGATTGCACCCTCAGCAAGTTTGCAGTTAACACTAAAATGGGGAGAGAGGTTGATATGCTGGAGGGTAGGGATAGGGTCCAGAGTGACCTAGACAAATTGGAGGATTGGGCCAAAAGAAATCTGATGAGGTTCAACAAGGACAAGTACAGAGAGAGTCCTGCACTTTGGATGGAAGAATCCCATGCACTGCTACAGGCTGGGGACTGACTGGCTAACCGACAGCTCTGCAGAAAAGGACAAGGGGATTACAGATGACAGAACAAGAAGCAATGATCTCAAGTTGCAGTGGGAGAGGTCTAGGTTGGATATTAGGAATAACTATTTCACTAGGAGGGGGTGAAGCACTGGAATGGGTTATCTAAGGAGGTGGTGGAATCTCCATCCTTAGAAGTTTTTAAGGCCCGGCTTGACAAAGCCCTGGCTGGGCTTGGTCCTGCTTTGAGCATGGGGTTGGACTGGATGACCTCCTGAGGTCTCTTCCAACCCTAATCTTCTATGACTCTGATCTCAGGAGGCCATAAAGTGGCAGTTTGTGTGTGTATGTAAGGGGAGTCAGAGAACGAGACGTTATTAGTGGAATACGTGCTGGAAATCTGTGAGAGACACATTCCCTTCCTCCTTTTATGGAAGTAAAAGACTGCTTGAAGGTCTCTGGTTGACTGACTTACTTCTGGATCAGAATTACAAAGGTGTACAGATGGGACTGAGGGCTTATCTACACAGTCCTGCAGTCTGGACTACGGGGCTGTGAGTTGTTTGCAATAAGCACTGAAGTGTTGCACTGTAACTGCCCTTTGTAGACTCTGCTAGCATGAACTAAAGATATCTAATTCACATTAATGTAGTCTTGTTTGAAATGGGACTACATTAATGCAAACTAGATAACTTTTTAGTTTGTGCTAGCAGGGGCTATACAGGCAGTTACAGCACAATACTTTAGTGCGTGCAGCAGTTGACATCCTCGTAATCTGCACTGTGGGGTCAGATAGACAAGCCCTAAGTGTTCATGAGAATGTGGACATGCAGTATTTATTTGTGACAGGATGGGAAAAGTGGAGATTGTTTTAGCCTGTGTGAACATCTGATTCCTACACTCAGCTCTTATCCTGATGTTCTCAGGGTGCAAATTATGGAAAAGTGGGGAAATTGCCTTGGGGAAGCTGGCAGTGCTGGATAGTTATCGGGCAGTTGGGAAGTCCATGACTGGTGAAAATATGTTGAAAATGTGTCTAGCAGTACGTGCGGGGTGTTTGAAGAAGGTGACAAATATGCCTGCAATAACTGAGGGATATGAAAAATTGGGCCTCTCAAACTGTGCAGGAGCTATTGTTTGAGACAATCTGTGCCTGCCCTATCAAGCTTAACAGAGAAGGCTAGTACTCTCTCTGATAATGAAGCCCTTAAAGGGTAGTTGTCTGTCTGATTCCTAGGTTTCCACATGATATAAATATATTAAAAACTCAACATTTCAGACATGGACAGAATAAAAAACTCTTCCCACTGCAGTGTGTTGATATTAATGGTGTGTGTATCCTCTCAGTAATCTTTTGTGAAACCACTGCTTTCCTGGCTCATGAAACTGGATCCTGACTGTGCAGACCTTGATAGATGATAGTTCAGCAACAGACTGAGCAGATGCAGTGTCATTGTGGAGTATGTATTTAGACAACTTAAAGCAAGCTGAAGTAGCCTGCTGATGATGTGGTATTGCAGTGAGCAATATGGGTATCATATCTTCCTCTTGTATTCTACACAACATTTGTGAAAGCAAGGGTTAGATATCTAAGAGAGGCAGTGTTGTGTAGTAGATGGATCATTGGACTGGGACTCAGGACACTTGTTTTTGTTCTGTCTCAGCTCCTGGCCCGCTGGGAGTCACGTTACCCATCTGTGTCTGTTTTCCCCATCTGTAAAATGGGGAGAATAATGCTTACCTGCTTTGTGAAGTCTACTTTCATCAGATCTACTGATTAATATCACTCTATTGGGGGGAGGGATAGCTCACTGGTTTGAGCATTGGCCTGCTAAACCCAGGGTTGTGAGTTCAATCCTTGAGGGGACCATTTAGGGATCAGGGCAAAAATTGGGGATTGGTCCTGCTTTGAGCAGCGGGTTGGACTAGATGACCTCCTGAGGTCCCTTCCAACCCTGATATTCTATGATTCTATAAGAGCAAGGTATTAAGAGACACATGTTCTGTGAAGTGTTTGATCCCTTCAGTCCAGTAAGTAGCTGGATAGTAAAACAGTGGTACCAGAAGCTGACTGTTGTGAATGCAGTCCACATCAGGTATGCTTTGATCTTATATTGTGCATGTGCAGGGTTCTAAGGCCTCAGAATTGTATAGACCTAATAATTGCTTTTCCAAATTTCATCTCTGTGCTCCCATTTCATCTATCATCTCTGTGCTTTCTCCCATGTCTCCTCTTATGCAAGGGAGGAGCTTCCTACAAAAATCCATGAAGCCACTACATTATCCCCCTTCAGATCTCGCTCTCAAACTCACCTCTGTTACAGTGCCTACAAAGCAAATTACAATGGCTAAGCAGTGAATGTTCTGTGACTGCTACTACTTACACCAATCATAATAGTTTTGCAGGTGCTTTGTGCTCTCTGTATCTATTCCTGTCTGTCATTTCTTGTCTTGTACAAAGATTGTAAGCTGTCTGGGTAGGTCTTCACTGAAAGAGAGTGGTGGGTGGGGGTGTGTGTGTTCATAGATAGTAAGGTCAGAAGGGACCATTATGATCATCTAGTCTGACCTCCTGCACAACACAGGCCACAGAATCTCACCCACCCACTCCTGTGATAAACCTCTCATCTATGTCTGAGCTATTGAAGTCCTCAAATCATGATTTAAAGACTTCAAGGAGCAGAGAATCCTCCAGCAAGCGACTCGGGCCCCATGCAACAGAGGAAGTTCTTACCTCTGGTTAGCTACCCCAAGTTTATAGATTCAAAGGCCAGAAGGGCCTATCTGCTAGACCATCTAGTTTGATCTAGAGCATATATTTTAGAAAAACTTCAATCTTGATTTTAAAGTTGACCTTGCTGGAAAATCTACCACAATCTTTAGTAAATTCCAGTGGCTAATTATACTCACTTCAAAATGTACACCCCAGTGCTAGCCTGAATTTGTCTACCTTCAACTTCCAGCCATTGGATTTTGTGACACACTCTTCAACCTAGCAGACAAAAGGTATCTTTGTTAAACTAAACAAATTGAGCTCCTTGAATCTGTCACTATAAGGCATGTTTTCTGATGCTTTAATCCTTGTCAGGCCTCTTTTCTGAACACTTTTTTTGATTTATCAACATCCTACTTGAAAGGATTGAAAACCAACTATCTCAGGTTAAAATAGCAGTGAAGACATAGCAACTTGTTTTTTAGCTTAGGTTAGCTGATCAAGTTAGAGCCAGAGGTTGAACTCAAGCTGTTAAGCAGAATCTCTGTATTTTCACTGCTATTTTAGCCCAAGTTAAGAGTTAAAACACTTTTTTTTTTTTTAAACTTTGGTATAGACATATACTTCGAGATATTGCACACTGTTTTGTTTATGTGCACAAATGGGGCCCTGAAGCCTGTAGGTGCTATTGCAGTGCAAATAATTATAACACTTTAAGTTATAAACGCATCGTTCCTCTGCAATAAATAACTAGTGCAAAACCCTCCACATAAAGAATATGGTTCTGGACTTAGGAAACAAATGATATTGGATTCCAGTTCCTTACTCTGCTCACTGGCAGTGGTGGAGTGTAATGAGAATTCACGAGGCTAAGCAGATAATGATAGTACAGACCAATAAGAGCATTTTGTAGAGGACTTAGTACATGTCAAAAATGTACAGCCCTATGGATGGGCTAACAGTGCAGATTGCCTTTGACTCTGCATGTTTACCCTCATAGTTATGTTGGAACTTTCTATTGCAGCTGCATTTCTGTATTGTAATGGATAATCTCTATCTTAGATTCTGTGTCCTATTGCCTAAATATGTTTTATGTTGTCGTCTTCCCCCCGCCCCCGGGTTGGTTGTCCATAGACTTCAAAAATTTTCAGTCTCTTTCATGCCTTTCTGAAAGTAGAATAACTCACCTTCTTGTTTGAGATTGGTCAGGTGCTTTGCTCTTCTGTGTGACTGTAATGGTATGGCAATACTTCTGGTTGAAGCCTTGTTGCAGAAGTGGCCTTTGAAATGAGTAATAGGGCAAGGCTTGTTTATGGTGTAAGCATTATTATAATTATTTGTATTACAGTAGTGCTTAGGTACGCAATCCTGGATCAGGACCCTGTTGTGCTAAGCACTGTACAAACACAACAAAAAACTGCCCTTAAATCAAAGACTACAAAGTCACGTGGGAGATTAGGCTGTACCAAGGAATGCAACAAAAGTAACAATTTGTGTATTTCTGAATTCTTGTGCCTTTATTACAAGGCATTCTAACCTGGAAATTGAAATAGTAAGGACATAGATTTCAGTCCATGTGGTTAGGGTGGGCAACGGCAGAGTTTCTCATTACATTTTTGGAAAGATTATCTTCTTCCCAACAAAAGTGAAATCTGTGTATATGCTCATACAAGTATGTGTCTTGTGAAAGTCTTGCAGACTATAGAATACACAGAACAGTATTTTGTAACCAGGTTACCATACGGTGGACAATTAATTTTCTGTGCCGCCTTTTGGTTAAAAATGTTACTGGCTTGGGGGGGGGGGAGAGGGGGAGATAATGGGGGAGTTCATTTTTTTTTCACTTTGCCCTTCCATAAATTGTGTATTATATAACTACTGTAAATACAAAATTATGTGAATACCCAGTCTGTACAAAAAACATGTTCATATTATCATTACCCTTTCCTACCTTTCTCTTCTCCCATCACTGTCTGTTTTACACCCATCTTGTGTCATGTCTTAAAGTAGGACTAAGTTCATTGGAGCAGGAAGTTTTAGTTAAATAACCAATTCTTTACAGTACCTAACCCTCTGGGTGCCTGACATTTTTGCAGGTCTCTTGATGCTTGTGAAATGCGAGTAATAAGACTGTTTTAGATGTTGTTTGTCTGTATCTGCTTTGTTTGCTTCCCCATGACAAGACGTATTTCTGTATTGAGAAAAAGATGTGGAGAAAGGAACAGTTAAAGACATGGAAAGCCCTGCCCCAGCTTGCACTTTTAGCTAGTCTGCTTTGCTTGTTGATAGTTTGAATATAAATACATACTCCTAGCACTTCTGCAGTGAGCACATATTGAGGACAGTGCTTCAGTTAAGAGTGCAGTGATTATAACTTTTCTACTGTAATCTACCCATGCTAGTATCTAGATAACTGTTTGAAACGCCCATAGCTACAACTGCCACTCTACCGCAAAGCAGGATGGCCTTTTTGTCTATTTTAGGTACTTCCAAGGTCCCAATTACCATAGTATTTGAATATCTCACAGTCTTCAATGTATTGATCCCCACAACACTACTAAAGTAGGGAGTTTACTGTTTTTCCCATTTTATAGCTGCTAAACTGAAGTGCAGAGAGACTTTGCCCCAGGCCACAGAGGAATGTCATTGATGGAGCAGGGAATAGCCAACTCCCAGGCTAATGCTACTGGATCATCCTTCCTCTCTTCTACTAGGGAAACTTTAATGTGCCCTAAAGATGTCTCCCTCCAATTGCTAATGAAAATGCAGTAGGCTCAGTTTGTCTGGTATATACAGAGTAACAAACAGTAGAAGATGGTACCTGTGTATCCTGGGACACAGAAAATGTGATGATATATTAATGTACTATTTGAGAAATGAGAAATAAGAAAAGGAGTACTTGTGGCACCTTAGAGACTAACCAATTTATTAGAGCATAAGCTTTCGTGAGCTACAGCTCACTTCATCAGATGCATCTGATGAAGTGAGCTGTAGCTCACGAAAGCTTATGCTCTAATAAATTGGTTAGTCTCTAAGGTGCCACAAGTCCTCCTTTTCTTTTTGCGAATACAGACTAACACGGCTGTTACTCTGAAACCTGTTATTTGAGAAATAGTGTATGATCAAGTGTTATAAATATAAAGGGAAGCACCTTTCTATATACAGTGCTATAAAATCCCTCCTGACCAGAGGCAACATCCTGTTACCCTGTGAAGGGTTAAGAAGTTAAGCTAACCTGGCTGGCACCTGACCCAAAGGACCAATAAGGGGACAAGATACTTTCAAATCTTGGGGGAAAGAAGGCTTTTATTTTGTGCTCTTAGTTTAAGTGGTTGATCTCTCTTGGGACTGAGAGAGGCCTGACAGAAATCCATCTTCTCCAACCCATCCTAATCCAAGCTTCCAATACTGCAACCAGTATAGGTAAGACAGGCAAGGCGATTAGTTTCTTTTGTTTTATGTGAATTTTCCCTGTGTTAAGAGGGAGGTTTATTCCTGTTTTCTGTAACTTTAAGGTTTTGCCCAGAGGGGGATCCTCTGTGTTTTGAATCTGAATACCCTGTAAAGTATTTTCCATCGTGATTTTACAGAGATGATTTTTACTTTTTTTTTTTTTTTTTTTTTTTTAAATATCATTCTTTTAAGAACCTGACTGATTTTTTCCATTGTTCCAAGGTCCAGGGGTTTGGGTCTTTGATTTTTTGTAACAAATTGGTTAGGATATTATTCTCCAGCCTCCTCAGGAAAGGGGGTGTGTAGGGCTTGGGGGTGGAAATATTTTGGGGGAAGACATGTCCAAGTGGTCTCTCTCCCCATTTATTTAAAACGCTTGGTGGTGGCAGCATACTGTTCAAGGACAAGGCAAAGTTTGTACCTTGGGGAATTTTTGAACGTAAACTGGTAAGAATAAGCTTAGGGGGTCTTTCATGCGGGTCCCCACATCTGTACCCTAGAGTTCAGAGTGGGGGAAGGAACCCAGACATCACGTAATTAAAGTCTCTTGTAATGCATACACACAAGGGACTGAGTGAAGATTATGTGTGCAGCCTTAATTTGACATTTTCTGATATTGCTTAACTATGCAATCTTAAAGTTCTCAAAGTCCATCTTTTACATGGAATTTTGTAAATTTATTGTATATTATACTTGTGGATGTTATTTAGAATTGTCCTTAACAATGGTACTTTTTTCAAAGGGGAAAAGGCAAAGCACCACAAAGGAAAAAAGGAACCAGAAAATTGAATAAACAAGTATTGCCACACTATAAAAACTTCACAGAAATTCTTTGTTTGAGAAGGGTGACCTAACTTAATCTTGTTTCCACTAGTCATGAGTAAGGCTGTGAGTCTGTCATGGAAGTCACAGATTCTGTGACTTTCATGAGTAAGGCTGTGAGTCTGTCATGGAAGTCACAGATTCTGTGACTTTCCATGACCACTGTGACTTCTGCAGTGTTTGGTGTGGCTGGCTCAGGGGCCACCCGAGTAGGTTGGGCAGCCCCTGGACCAGTGGCACCAGCCACTGCTGGGACAGTCTCGGGTCACCTTCTTTCCCCCCTCCCCAGCAGCAGCAGGAGTTTGGGTGCATGTGGGAGGGGGGGCTCAGGGCTGGGGGTTGAGGCATGGCAGGGAGTGAGGGCTATGGGCAGCACTTACCTTGGGGGACTCCCTGGAAGTGGTGACATGTCCCTCCGTCAGCTCCTAGCTCCAGCCAGTGGGAGCTGTGCGCAGAGATAAGAACTGAGGGAGGAACATGTCACAGCTTCTGGGGAACTGTGTAGAGCCGAGTAGGGAGCCTGCCAGCCAGCCCCCCATCCCCTCAGCACCAGCATCCCCCTCTACTGGCAGTGCCCCCTAGGCCTCCCCCTCCCCAAGATTTAGTCAGGGGTATATAGTACAAGTCCTGGACAGGTCACAGGCTGTGAACTTTTGTTTACTGCTCATGACTTTTTACTAAAAATAACCGTGACTAAAACATAGCCTTAATCATGAGTAATATGCCAACTGTTATCAGAGGTGGTTAATTTGATCCCTTCAGACCATACTGCAGTCTCTCCCTTTTGGGGTGTCTTAAGCCATGTCAACACAGGGGGGAGGGAGGTATTTTTTAGTGCAGTAGCTAATGCATGTCAATCCTAGTGTAGTCAAGACAGATTTTGTAGTTTTCACATGTATTAAAAATTCAACTTGTCTACATTAGAATACACAGTAGCTAACATGTTAACTGTGATAAAATGTCTTTTTCCTAGTGAAGATGAAGCTTTTGATACCAACGCTTCTCCCTCTAGACTGGCTGATATGTCCCTTCTAAAATCTTTTTTCCACATTTGCCAGTGTTGCTCTTCTCTAAGTCATGTCAGTGACTTCTTATTGCCTTACATATCAAACTGTAACTGCTGGGGGGAACTGGATTTTTTTGTTTTGCAGAGAATTTTGGAACTTCAAAGTTGCTTTGAAATTTCCTGCAAAAAGAAGTCCCAAAATAATGTTGCAGGTTGATTAGAAATGTTTCATTTTGATGAGATTGAAACATTTTGTTTCAATTTTGACTTTCTTTCATTATGTAATATAAAATTTAAAAATTGGAATGAAGTCCTTTTGGAATGGAAAATCAAAACATTTCATTCTGAAAAGGAAAAAATTGAACGTTTCAACCTTGTTGAAATGTTTTTCTAGTTTTTCTTGTTACATGAATTTTCATCAAAAGTGACAGCGCTTCTGCAAAATGTTTTGCTTTCTATGAATTGTCATTGTCTGATTAAAAAAAAATATTCTGTCGGAAAATTTCTGAATGACAGTGTTGCTTTCCCCTTTTTAGGCTTGCTTAGCCTGATCCCTGTAGGCAAGGATTCTCAGGAACCAAAGAGTACTTGAAGTGTGCTCTCTCCTCCATCCCACTGCAGACCTTGTAAGAGGAGAAAGAGGGGAACAGGAATCCACAGAATTGGAATGGGCTTTTTTATTTTGTGTTGAGTCTGCTTTTTATTTTATAATTCAGCTTCTTTCTGCTTGATCCTGCTTTGCAGAAGTAATCCATGTACTTTTCAGGCTACTGCTATAGAAGTTACAGTGCTGAATTTTTACGTGTCCTAGGAATAGTTAATATGAAGACCATATTTTTTGCTCCAAAGAACTTTAGAATCTGAAAAGACGCTTACAGGTAATGATGAGGGAAGGGATGCTTCAAAAAAGCAAAGTGAGAGAACTGATAGTGTGGTGAAGTTTGGCATATTTCTTGTTTTCACAATTTCTGTAACTTGTTATTTATAGAGTCTGCCAGTTTTGCTGGCTACTTTGAGGGAAGACTGGAGCTTTGTTAGAAAGCTCTGTTAGAAAGAAGAGAGCTTTTGAGGGGATTTGGAGGAGTGGGTTGAGGTAGCACATACTGAGTCAGGAGAGGGGATTTTATCACATGCTGTAGCATGCAGATAATGAGAGAGAGAGACTTGAAGGAAAAGTTAATTGTGCAGCAGTTGACATTGCTGTCGGGCTAAATAGGAGGATGTGGTTTAAGAGAGAGGTTACTTTTTTATCCAACAATTCACATTGATTTCAGTGGGATTTGTTGGTTCCCAGCATTTCTGGACCTCCATCTACTGTTTAGATGCCTAAATATGGTTTTAGGTACCTAACTTTAAGCTTCAAATTTTGAAAAATTTGGCCTCCCTATAAACATAATTTTTGAAAGCTTTGATGAACTTAAATGGGCAATACTTTTTACTTTTAAACAAAATGCTTGGTGAAACAATATTTTTCTTTCAATCCTTCATGGCATTTTTCCTGTCAATTGGGCTAACTCATAAGAATCTGGCAGATGTAACTCTGATACTGAACAATTCCTGTTGAATATTTTAAGAATAAAAGTTACTATTTTTATTTATTCATTCTCTCTCAAAATTAGGCTTATCTATTCCAACGGACAAGGTGGCAGGGGCTAATACTGGCAACTTTAATTGAAAAGTTGTCTTTGTATTAGGTGCCTGGCTACTAATGCCTGTAGTGTTAGGGTTAAAATGGGTGTCCTGCTTGTGGTGATGTCTATATTGAACCAGTGAACATATTGATATATCCTCCAGGTACTGGAAGCTATAATTGCACAAGGGGCTGTGGAATAAAGAAAGTCATCATGTGTTAAGACTTCAGTTATTTTGTTGGCTAAACAGTGTAAGCGTGTACTGAGAGGCCACCCATTGGAGCATGAATGACAGGGATTGAATTTGTGGGAGCAGTGGCAGTTTGCAGTACTCTCCCAAGCACTGCCCACAAAATAAATGATGTCCACATGAGATGTCACACGCAGATTGTGCAGATCTGCACAATGATCATGCCTGTCCTGCGAGCCCCTTGGGATCAATTATCTATAGTGGTGTCCAACTATACCCATAGGCTCTGCTGGGCTTCCCCTCAGTGAGACCATATTCCTGGCTAGTCGCCTTAAGCTTGACTCTCCCATAGTTGGGGGTTGAGGGAAGGAGTAGGGCTCAGATGCTTTGCTGGGCTTCTTGGGTTTGGCTCTTACTTGTAGATAGTTGATAAGAAAAGTTACAGAAATCTGGTAAAAATCGATGGCTGGCAGGGCTAAGGAGAACAAGAAACTTTGTAAGTATATCAGGAACAAAGGAAATCCTAACAATAGTCTAGGTCCATTAGTAGATGGAGACAGTAAAATTGTCAATGATGCAGAAAGGCAGAAGCATTGAAATATTAAAGGATTAGAAAGCATGCCTTATAGCTGTGGTTTATAAACTTTCCAGACTACTGTACCCTTTTCAGGAGTCTGAAGCATAAGACCTATCCCCATTTCCCAGGTCTGAAGCTTGTAACATAAGGTATATCTACACTGGCACTTCGTCAGCAAAACTTTTGTCAGCACCCCCCCAAAACCCTCCCCCCCAAAAAAACAAGTTTTACCAACAAAAAGCGCCAGTGTGAACAGCGCTTTGTCATCAGGAAAGTGCTCTTGCCGACAAAGCCTCTGTCACTCGGGGGTGTGTGTGTGTGAGAGAGTGAGTGAGGTTTTTTTTTTCTCTTGTTGGCAGGAGAGTTCTCTCCTGCTGACAAACAGCAGCTGCACTGTGCAGCTTTTAGCAGCATGGCTGTAGCAGCACAGCCGTGTTGCTAAAAGCTGTGTAGTATAGCCAGAGCCTCAGTTTCAAGGGGGCCCCCTATGACGTGCAGCCCAGGCAGTTGCCCTTCTTGCCACCCTTTAATGTCGGCCCTGCACTTGTGACCCCCACCTCCCCAAACTAGTCCTGCAACCTCCAGGTTGAAAAACACTGATCTAGATGAGTTGACATACCCCCAGCAATACATGTACGCCTGGTTGAGAACCATTGCCTTTTCGTGATTGACTCTTTGAGTCAATCTATTTAGTTTAACAAAGAGGAGATAAGGGGTGACTTGATTAGTCTGCAAGAACCTACATGGGGAAAAGATATTCCAGCAACTGGTTTTACACCTTTCTTTGCTAGACTGAAAGTTTAAGCCTTATTTCCAGTCTGAATTTGTCTAGCTTCAAAATAATGAGGGTAATTAACCATTGGAACAATTTACCAAGGGTCATGGTGGATTCTCCATCACTGACCATTTTTAAATCCAGATTGGGTGTCTTTGTAAAAGATACATGCTCTAGGAAGTATTTTTGGGAAGTTCTATGTCCTGTGCTATATAGTAGGTAAGATGAGATGATCAATGGTCCCTTTTGGCCTTAGAATTTGAGATACTATGCAAATGTTTGGAAATCCTAAGTGCAATTTGTTCTTAGTCTTAAAAAGACGAGAAAACATACCATATAGTGAGACACTCAATCTATTTAGCTTAACAAAGACAAGCTTAATGGATGACTTGATCAGTCTGTAAATACCTACATGTGGAACAGAAATTTGGTGATAGAGGGCTCTTAAACAAAGATATAACAAGATCCAATGGTTGGAAGTGGAAACTAGACAAATTCAGACTAAAAATAAGGTACAATTAAAAAAGGGGAGGGGGGTCCCTCATATACTTTGGAACAAGCTACCCAGGCTTGTGATGGGTTCAGTGGATTCTTCATCCCTGGAAATCTTTAAACCAAGATTGCCCATTTTTACAATGGGCAACTCTACACTACAAGATTAAGTAAACTTAAGTTATATTGACGTACAGCCACTGCAGTAATTAAATCCATTTTTCATGTCCACGCTAGGTTCATTCTCTTGGTGGTGTGTCGCCTCACCAGAAGCATTTCCACCAATTTTAACTGACAGGCTGGAGCCCTACCGCCCAGGGCTGGCACTGCGTTGACCTAAATACACCGACCTAAGTGCTATGCCTCTTGCGGAGGTGGAGTTAAATCTGAGTAGTTGGTGACTTACATTGGTGGGAGCAACATTGTAGTGTAGATGCGTATAGAGTTACGTTGACGTAAGCTGCCTGACATCAGCCTAACTTACTTTTAGCCTGGTGTATGCTACAGAAATGCTTGCTAGTTCAACCACAGCTATTGGACTTAAAGCAGGAATTAATTAATGAAAGATTTGTGGCCTGTGTCATGTTGGAGGTCTGTCTAAATGATTTCTGTGGTCCTTATTTCTTCAAAATCTATGAATAGATCAGAAAAGCAACTTTGGTATGTTAGTGGGAGTTATCTTTTTGAGGAGATGTGACTATGATTGTTAGACCGTGTGGCCATATAACTCAACAGGGATGAAGTCTGTTTACAGAATGGTAATGCTTTCTTTTTCGTTTATAAAATAAATGAAAGAACCCTGAATTTCAACTGCTCAGCAGTCTTCTGTCAGTTGACTAATAAAACTGTTGCTTCCCAAAAACCAAAACTGAGGTGCTGTTGCTCTAAGTGCCATTTCTAAAGCGATGATAACAATGGTAATAAAATTGAAGCTTTCAAACAAAGCCAGGTCAAGCAAATAAATTTCAAACTATGAATTGGTTGTTAGTTGCTTGGTAAAGTGCTTATTATCCCCCCTCTCCTGGTGTGTTGGTGTTTAAATAATGTTGCTTGAAAAGTTTCCTGGAAACTTGGAATTACTCCATAATTTTCATAAGAATAGTATACCTACTGTGTGTCATTTGGAAGTAAGCAACATGTAAATGGCTGCATTCTTGAGTGTTCGCTCTTTGTTCATGTTTGTTTTATGGATACACATCACAACTTTTTTTTTTTCCTTTTTCTTTCTATAGGTCCTGCTGGGGACTTGCATCTGGCCTCAATGTGAAATTAAGGTAGAAAAACACATCTTCATATGTGTTTGCTAGTAGGATTTAGTTTATTCACTGGTCATGCCTGAAGAGTGATGTTCGTCTCTAGATGGCTAACTGCCAGGAAATATAAATGATTGTCCTAGAAGTCAAGCCTCTCTCCTGTTTACCGGAGTGAAAATCACCTCCAGATATCGACGGAATATCAACTACAGAAAATGCTTCACGTTATAAGGATGCCAACCACCTAGATTCATGCGCCCTATCTGTACAATTGTTGTGGATGGTTTGCCATCTGAAAGCTCCTCAAGCTCTTATCCAGGCCCTGTATCTGTTTCTGAAATGTCTCTGCTTCATGCTTTGGGCCCAGTGCAGACCTGGCTGGGACAAGAGCTAGAGAAGTGTGGCATTGATGCCATGATATATACTCGGTATGTCCTCAGTCTTCTGCTGCATGATAGCTATGACTACGACCTGCAGGAACAGGTATTTACATATTTTAGATGTTGTCCAGTGAAAATGGATGCTTGTATCTCTTATGTATTGTGTATTATACATTGGATACAGTTCAGATGTTTTAAATGTCTCATCATTGAAAAACCATGACAGGATCCGATTTGATTAGATGAAAAATCAGGTTTGATGTAGCTAGCTTACTCTAACAGCAGATTTTATCACTTTCTGACTTCTATTACATTATGAAATAGACCTTTGTAATCAACACTGGTATTTCATGAAGTATAAAAATAGAGCTTTGACATACATCCATAGGATGCACTAATTTGGTGTAGAGATTTCTATAAATTGAGAGAGCTGTGCCAACACAGATCAAATTGGGCTGGATCATAGTAATTTGTAACACCTTTTCCTGATGGATGTAGTCTTGTATTCAAGAATGTATGCTGGGACCAGGGATAACTAGGGTCTAGCTTTTTGTGTTTATAGATCTGCAGTTAACTTGAAACAAAAAGCTGAGGTATGAACTGCATTTATTTTAATGGGATGTCGGCTGTGTAGCCTAATAAAGAATATACAAAAAACTTGCTGTGAAACAGTTGCTACATTTATGATTCAAATCCAAAAAAGCAAGGAAATGAAAAGTTAAGCTGCCTAACACTATGTATAACTTCTGTTCCTCGACCCACAGGCGCAAAACTTATTATCAGCTGTGGAACATCAGACCATGCACTGCAACCTTAATTTTGCCCTCAACCTTTCCTTTCCCACCCCCCATCATCCAACTACTCCTTCCTAACAATACTAGGTGTAATAATGTGTTTTGGGGGAGGGAGAAGAGAGGTGGCTTGGTAAAGGGAGTGATAGAAGGCTGGCATCCACAAGGCAGGGATAAGGTTGTGGTGCGTGGTTCATGCTATAAGGTAGTTGTGGTGATGGTAAGGATGTGCTTCTGGGTGGAAAAGTATGAAGTATTATCAGATGGCTTAACTTGTCATATCCATGGGGATGGTTTTGAATTTAGTAGATACAGAGTGTGTGGTAGAAAGTCTAACAATCACAATGAAAGATTTTTGTGTATTTCCCACTGGTGGGGTTTTTTGTTTGTATTTTCTAAGCTTAAGCAGGTGCAGGGATTTAGACTTGTGGAGGTGGTCTAAAGACAGCCCATGCCAAAGATTTTATGCACAAGGAGCTGCTGCTTCTGCTCATAAGGTCTTGTGTCTTTACATTAAAACCTCTTCTGTTATGCACAGTAAACTTGCATATCTGTTGGTGCATAAACTCTTGCTTTATGAATGATAGCAGCCAAAAATGACCTGAAATTCAGTTAATACTCTTCCCCGCAAAAACCCTGTGTATTGAACCAGTTCTGCTCAAGATACATTGTCTGAATATCAAGGAAATATCTCAGCCAGAATCCAATTTCTAACAAACAAAAGCTGCACAGAAAATTCAAAGGGCCTAAAATTTAACACTCTAAAATCTCACAGGAGACAGCCACCTACTGTTAGAGGAAAATACAGATTTATGCTGTATTTTAAGCCCACTTTGAAACACAAGCCTAACTCTAGAGTTGCTACCAGGAGCCTACATAATGATGATTAGGTGTCAAAATTATTCATTATTTATCAGAGCTTGCAAAAAGCAGGATAATCATAATCTGAAGATCTGTACAACTTACTGTGAATGACCTTTCATTTTGGTGCCTCAACTAAGTACAGCTTGGGTTGTGAGCAGAGCTTGGAAGAATGCTGCACTTTTTAAATCTTCCACCTCTGCCACCCAATCTAACACCTAGAATCTAGTGAACCACAGGGGAGGAGTAGAGCACAGGAGCCATCTGAATGCTCTCACGTTATCTGGAGTGTCTCACAAATGGATGCCAACGTCAGGGCCAACTGTTACAAATCAGGGCACAAACACAAACTGGTTATGTGCTATACTTGGATTTCACCAATCAAGTATCAAGTCTGAACTCCTTTATTACTATAACAGCCTTAACAAGGAGTTGCAGACAGTCCCCTTGGGAACTCTGATCTATCTTGCCACCGAGGTAAGCCTGCCTTTGTGATAGATGGTTCCTTACACCAAAAATTACAATATTCAGGTTACTCTGAGCCTCAAAGGACGAGTCACTTACACCAGGTGAATTGTACCTTGTTTTTGGTGAGAGAGCTAATGCTTGTAACCAATTGTCATGGGGTCCACTCACTGGTAGTGGCACCTCCTCCTGACCATTCTGGGGATTAGCTTTGCCAGGTGCTGTGCCCCCCTCTGGTGGTGCCTTTTCTGTCGTCCTCTCACCTTGCAGACCCCTCTGACTCAAGGAACTGCAGTCTCCCCTTCGTGAATTGGTCCTCCAGCCAGGTCACTATCTGTGTTTCCCCCTTTCAGCTATCAAAGCCCTGCTTGTCAAATGGACTCAGGCAGCATTCCTGCTCACTGGCTCCACAGTGCCACTTTGTCAGAAGCTGGTAGGGGAACCAGAGCCCACCCTCTACTCCAGATCCTGACTCGGGCCCTCTCATGAGCAGGCAAGGTTTGACTTTCCCCTTAACCTTTTCCTACCTTCCTGGCTCTCCCTCTTCTCTGGGTTTCCTAGCCCAAACTCCCCCTCCCAGGTTATTTGCCTCTAGCCCCAAACACATCTCCCTTCTCCCACAAAGTGAGACTTCTGCTCTCAGCTCCTGGGCTTTATACAGGCCCCACTGTTCCTGCCCAGCTGAGCCTGCTTCCGTCAATCCCTGCTCCCTGGCTTCTGCCACAGGTGCAGCCTGGCAGTTAATTGGGCCTAATTTACCCTCTCAGGGTCAGTGTGAGGAGTACAATCCATCACCCTAATCCTATATTAACCTAACTAAAGATTTATTAACTAGAAAAAAAATGAGTTATTTATGAGGTAAACATACATACACAAATGAGTTAGTCTTCAGTTTCAAAAAGTTAATAGAAGCTGCTGTAATGCGCAAGCTCTATATGTCTTTAGGTGTAATCCAAGATAAGCGCATGGGGATCTCTTGCTTACGCTTAGAAATAGTGCTTACTCCAAATTCCAAGCAGTGTAGTGATCCAGTTCTTTCTGGTTAAGGATTTTATTCACTTCCCCCAGAGTTCAAAGTGTGATTGTGCAAGTCCCAGTCAACAAAGTCTTTGTCCACTGATTTTTCCACAACAGTTTGTCTGGTGCATACAGGCCTTTTATTGGGCAGGAGATGGCACCTTTTGTGGTAAACTAGTATTTCACACTTGGTAATGCTTCTCTCTTGAGTGTATGGGGGTTACCAATTTCATAGCAAACACTTTTATACAGTTACACAGCAAACACTTTAATATTACCTTATAACATGGGCTACAGATATTGTACGTGAGATTAATGCAGGCAGCATCCTACAAACATTTTGTTCTTATAAACTTAACATCTATTTTAACCATGCTAACACACAGGTGAGCCAGCTAGTTTTCAGCTATGCATTTGTCAGTGTTCAGGGAGGCCTAGGGCATTGTCATGAGCTGGCATCTGGTCTGCCAGTATCACAAACCCCACCGAAGACAGGGTAGCCAAAATCCACCTTGCCCAGCACACCTACTATTTAACATCTGTATAATCTACTTTTGGGTGTGTTTCAAATGGACAGAGCTTGAAAGAGTACAACTCCCCCTTCCAGTTTGATTCCCAACTTGTAAGGAACCTTTGTGTTGCTTCTGCCCTCTATCGCACACAGCCTTTTCTTAAATTGGATAAGCTTCTGTTTTCCTTCAGTGATTGTGCACATATACATTCCACTGCAGGTTGTGTGTGCCTGTTACTCCTGGGGGAATTGTGCCAAAAAATTAAAAATATTGTGTGCACAAATTTAAAATTCTGCGTATTTTATTTGTCCTAATAGCACAATATAATCAGACAAGTTTCAATTATTTTTGGTCATTTATTTCAAAATACTGGTCAGCAAGTATGTCTGTAACAGTACAGACAACACAAAAGATTCAGGAAATGTTTTTTGACATATGAATCTATTTGAATTATGCATATTAATGAATTACTAGGTGGGGAGGGATTGTTAAGGAGCTTTCCCCGTGCAGACCCTGGCTGACCCATAGCCTCTCCCATTCAGTCAGGCACATTTGCCCCATCCCCATGTGTTCATGCACCCCCATGGGTCCTTGCACCCCCTGTCCATGTGTCCCTTCACCCCCACTCACACTCCCTTCCCCCTATGTAGCTCTGCACCCTTCCTCCATCACCATGTGGTCCTGCACCTCCATCCCCACTGTGGCCCTGTGCCTCCATTGCCATTCAGTGCCTGCCCCAGTCTTGTCTTCTCCCACTAGCTCTTATGAGCTACTGTCTGACCTCCCCAGCACCCCACGCTGTCTGTCTCCACATAGCCCCTGTCTCCTGACCTGGCCTGCTGTGAAGAAGGCAGACTCTGTCTCTTCCCTTGCGGGCAGGGAGCTGCTGCTTTGCTCTATCACCACAGTACCTGCTGGTGGGCAGAAGGTGGATCTGCAGCAACATTTCAGCAGAAGTTTTTTTTTATGCAAAAAATTAAAAATATGCAAGGCTCATTAATTATGCACACACGCAGTAACATAGAATTCAACCAGGAGTACGTTTGAGTTGACTTTTGTAAGCAATTCCAGTAGGCTGCTCATGCATCCTTGCTCTTCTTATTCTTGGAGGAATTTTGTGCCAAAAAAAAAGTTCTGTGCACAAATTAAAATTCTGAAAAATGTTGCATATTTTATTTGTCAAAAACACAATATAATCACACCAATTTCAATTATTTTGTTAATTTATTTCGAAATACGTGTCTGCAAGTATGTCTGTGACAATACAGAGGACTTTATACAATACACAGGACATATTTTTTGACAAATAGATTCGTTATTTGGCATATTAATACAGAACTTTGAATAATTTATTTAAAGTACATTACAGAAACACATTTCCCGCACCCCTCAGAAGCAGTGCAAAGGCTTGGGGGAGTCAGAGGCAATGAAGGAACTGAGGAAGAGGGAAGTAATTGCTGGGAAGGAGCCTAGGAATGAACTTGGAGGGCAGTTTGTTGTGGGTGGAAGAAGTAAGAAACAGTTTTGATTTTTGGGAGGGCAGGGGGGTAAGAATTGTTAGGGAATGGGGTGCCTCCTCCATGCAGACCCTGACTGACCCCTCTCCCATTCAGTCAGGCACCTCTGCTCCTGTCCCCATGTGTCCCTGCACCCCCACTCTCCATTCAGTCCCTGGTTCAGTGTCACCCCACTAGCTCTTGTACCCCAGCCCCAATCTGTCCTCCTAACTAGCCTGAGCTGCAACAGCCCTGTGTGCCTCACTCTGTCCGTCTCTACATATTCCATGCTGCCTCCACCTGGCCCCTTAGGCAGAGTGCTGTGATGAAGGCAGCTTCTGCCTTTTCCCTCTCTGCGGCTGGCTGCTCTGGCCTGTGAACCAGCTGCCCTCTTTTCTGGCACCACATCAGCCCCTGGTGGGTGAAAAGTGTAATTGTAGCATGACCCCTCTCACGGCTTCCCAGAATAATCTGTTATTCTGGGGTGGGGGAAATCTGTGGGGGACATTAATTGTGCGCTTGCACAGTGGTACAGAATTCCCCCAGGAGCATCTCTTCATGCTCTCAGGAGAAGGCATAAAAGGGGCATGGTCACCACCTCCCTTTAAGGCTTTGTCTACACTAGTGCTTTTGTTGGCAAAACTTTTGATGGTGAGGGGTGTGAAAAAAAACCACACCCCGACATAAGTTTCACCAATAAAAGCACCGGTATGGACAGTGCTATGTCAGCTGGAGTGTGTCTCTGACTGACATAGCTACTGCCAACCATTAGGGGTGGTTTAATTATGCTGGCAAGAGAGCTCTCTCCCACCAGCATAGAGTGGCTATGCAGGAGACCTTAAGGTCTGAAGTGTAGACGTAGCCTAAGTTCCTTCTCGCCCACCGAGATACAGGTTGCATTTGCTTCGATTAGCAGTTTTCAGAACTTTAATGAACATAATTATTGTTTTAGTTTTAGTAGTTACTTGGAGGATTTATTATGAAGAAATCCCTGGGAATTAAGCAGTGTGCCATGTGCAGTGCTGTTTTCCCCATCACAGATAGATACAACAGATGCATGATTTGTCCGGGTGAGGGCCATGT
Source organism: Lepidochelys kempii (assembly GCF_965140285.1). Taxonomy (NCBI): domain Eukaryota; kingdom Metazoa; phylum Chordata; order Testudines; family Cheloniidae; genus Lepidochelys; species Lepidochelys kempii. Next base: position 117,592,196 of record NC_136383.1, read on the forward strand.
GAAGGACAAAGCTCCTTCCCCACCAGGACTTAAAAAGAGGGACTTTCGTCTTGAACTTCACCTCGTGAAAGAGATGATTCATCTGAATCAAGCCCCTACCATGATGAGTCAGGATCAACCAGGAGTCCCCCAACAACTACTCCTGATTTGAAGCATAACCCTGGTGACAAATGTCACACTTTCTCTTCACTGTCAGGCTCACTGAATCACTTTGTGCATTCTGATGATGACAAAAGCAAGAAGTCTTGGACTTTACCCAGAAAATCTGGTAAGTCCTCCAGTACCAATTTAAGGCTTCACAAGTTCAAAGACTTGTCAGCGCTGTCAATTCCAGCTCTTCATGCAGGCCGGCCCCTCTTTCGGCTCCACCGGTACTGTTGGTACACTTACCTGAAGTGCTTTCCACTCAGTGAGCCTCCTTGTTCTCAAGGGATCTCTTTTGCTTTTCCCTACTGGACTCTCCTTTTATACAACCAATGACAGAGTCCTCAGCTCTATTGATACAGACACCCCAGTCCATTTCAACTTCGTTAGACTTTGCTAGCTTTCTGTCACCCTAACTCTCACTTTCTTTGAAGCTTACTGTGTTTCCCATAGCCAGGCCACCTAGAACCCCAATTGGAACTGTTGCTCCCTATTCTAAGGAGGCTTATATTCTTCTGACTCTGAAAGCGAGGAACTTGTCTTGCCGTTATGATTGCTTATGATTGTTTGTCATCTTACAGGTGACATCTTACAGGTCTTTGAACACCGAGACCTAAAGGTCAGGACTGATTATCTTATAGGGAAGCCCTGGCATGGGGTGTCCTGTCATTCAACCTATGCAGTAGCCTCTGTGCCTTGTTGGTATTGGGCTGCTCCAAGAGAATGTAGACCTCCATCATGGTCATTCTCTAGGAGGAAGTCTCCTACTCCCCTGCTACTGGAAACCTCTATTCAGCATCCTGTTACCATCCCTCAACCCTCTGAGCTGGACCCCATGGAGGAGGGAGAATTAATGAAGGAACCCTTATATCTTTCTCACCATATTTCTTCATCTTCACCATGTGTAGCTGTAACTCCAGAATCCTTGTCTCCCCACGCTTCTCTCCCCAGAGGACTTCATAATTTTTCAGAATCTCATGAGGAGTGTGGCCACTTCTCTAGAGGTGCAGGTGGAACTTGTGCACGAGAATCTGCACATTCTCATAGATCTTTTCCATACGTGCACCACACTCAGGAAGGTGAACTCTCGTGAAGAAAGAAAGCTGGGTGATGTGCGTTCAGTTCTATCAAGGATGTTCTCCAAGGAAAAATCAACAAGGCAACACATGCCAACCTCTTCAACTCAATAGTACTGCCAGCAGTGTGGTACGGCAGCAGAAATGGGCGCTGATGAAGATAGTTGTCACAGAGAGGGCAATGGAAAGAAGAATTCTGGGATTTTCAGTCTGCAACAGAGTCCCCAATGAAGTGATGAGACAGCAGAGTGGAAATCAATGCACTGCAGCTGTTACTGAGTGGTACCCATCAGAACTGAAACAATCACTCGGCCAACCCCCAAAGAGATGGGAAGTTTTTATTGTGAAAAGGCATGGTCGCACATGGAGAAGGAAGGCCAGGGTAAGAGAAGAATGGAAGACATGTTATGATCAGTGCAATCTATATGAGGGCTGAAAGACCAATTGATCAAGCTCCTGCCTCAGGAAGGGTTCCGCTTCCCATCAATGAAGACTTAGTGGAGCCTCTGAAAACTCTCTTGCAGATGCTAACCTCTGTACCTCCTACAGCCAAGCAAGTGGGCTGTTCCTTTACCCATCCAGTTCCTGCTTCTTTGGTGGTCACAGCTTCTAATGAGTAGTCCCATCAATTCCACCATAAGGCCACTCTTATGGATAAGGAATTTAAAAGGCTGGATTTCTACAGCTGAAAGGTTTATTCCACTGCTAATTTTCAGATGATGAGCTAATTATTAGACTTTTGTCATAATATAGTTTTATTTAATTTCTCTGTGGTTTTTAAATTTGCTGACAAGTTGCCAGAGGCATATAAGGAACAGTTTTTAGCTTTGGTTTCTGAGGGATATTTTACAGCCCATACATCCCTTCAGGTAGCAACAGACACCCCTGGTGTACAGCCTTGTGTTTCATAGCCACTGCAATCTTCATGCAGAACACAATAGAAAACGTAAATTTTGTGGGTTCTAAACTATATTCTGCTAAAACAGATACACTTTGATTCTCCTGCAATACTTCATTTGTTAGGGGTTTATGCTCCAGTTACAAAGAGGAAACTGTTTAGCCACAAACTTACTCCAGATCTCCTTTCTGATAAAGGTCAGTGATCGCCTCTGAGGCAGAGGTGGGCAAACTGCAGCCCGCGGGCCACATCCAGCCCGTAGGACCATCGTGCCTGGCCCTTGAGCTCCCGGCCAGGGAGGCTAGCCCCTGCCCCCTCCCCCACTGTTCCCCCTCCCCCGAAGCCTCAGCTTGCCGTGCTGTGAGAGCTGCCAGGTGTAGTGTATTATGGAGCACCAGGACTGGCCGCCATAAGTAGTGCATCGTAAGTAGGACATTCCTGTGGGGAGCAGTTTAATATACTACACCCAGGTTGGGAAGGCTGTGCCTCCCTAAACAGCCTGGTCCTCGTCCCCTATCCATCCCTTCCCACTTTCCACCTCCCCTACCGCCCCCGCTCCTTGTCCCCTGACCGCCCCTTCCTAGGACTCCCGGGACTCCACCCCATATCCACCCCACCCCCCCCGCTCCCTGTCACTTGACTGCCCCGACCCCATCCACACCCCTGCCCCCTGACAGGTCGCCCAGGATTCCAACGCCTATCCAACCGCCCCCTGCTTCCTGTCCCCTGACTGCCCCCCGGAACCTCCTGCCCCTTATCCAACCCCCTGCTCTCTGCCCCCTTACCATGCTGCTCAGAGCACCAGGACTGGCAGCCGTAAGTAGTACACCGTAAATAGCACATTCCTACAGAGGGCAATTTAAAACACTACACATCCCTCCATACACTTTCGGAACCCCGATGTGGCCCGCAGGCCAAAAAGTTTGCCCACCGCTACTCTAAGGTCTTGTCTTCAGTACCAGGATAAATCGACCTAAGTTATGCTACTCCAGCTACGTGAATAATATAGCTGGAGTTGATGCAGCTTAGGTCGACTTACCCTGCTGTCTTCACTGCGCTGCATCTACGGGAGACCCTCTCCGGTCGACTTACCTTACTCTTCTCTGGGAGCTGGAGTACTGGAGTTGATTAGAGAGCACTCCGCTGTTAATTTAGCGAGTCTTCACTAGACCTGCTAAATCAACACCCCCTCATCGATTGCAGTGCCGATCTCCCCGGTAGTGAAGACAAGCCCTTAGAGAAGGTCTTCTCTTCCTATTCCCAATCCACCTTCTTCCTGTATTTTCAGGGACCTTTCTCACGAGATTGTATTTCTTCAGGAAGTTCAGTCTCTTCTAGAATTGAGAGCAATAGAAGTTCCTCACCAAAACAGGAAAAGGCTTCTATTCCTGGTACTTTCTGGTCCTAAAGAAATCTTGTGGTGACTGGCCCATTCTAGATCCATGAAAGCTGAACTGTTTCATGAAGAAAATCAAGTTCAGGATGATCACCCTCACTTCTGTTATCCCTTCCCTGGAGATTGGTATGCTGCCCTTGCCTTACAGAACTGATTCATACTTCCATGTGGTGATACCGCCTTGCCACAGGAAGCATGAGCAGGCAACAACCATTACCAGTACACAGTGCTCCCCTGCAGTCTGTCACCAGCCCCAAGAGTCTTCACCAAGTGAATGGCAGGGGTAGCAGCCCATCTCTGCCAATTGGGACTTTCGAATATTGGGTAGTTCTTGGAGCAACCAGGTCCAAAAACAGCTTCTGTGTCACTAGACAGCTGTTCTGAGCCTGAAACTGGGCTCTCTGGGCCTGAAACCAAATTTGGACAAATCATAATTAAACCAATGCAGTGTATAACTTTCATAGGAGCAGACCTTGACACTGGGATTGCCTTGGCTTACCTTTCAAAGGAAGGAGTATGAATCTATAGCCTTCCTTTTCCAAAAGCCTAGTGTCCAGCCCAACGGCAACAGTGCGATGCCTGCATTCAGCTCCTGGGGTGCATGGCCTCATGTGCTTATGTAACTCTGCATGCCAGACTTCACCTTTGTGGTCTGCAAGCCTGGCTCTATTCAGTGTATTACCCTTCCAGGCACCCTCTGGACATGCAGATATGTGAACCTGCATGGCTTGTCAGTCAGTACACGAGGCATCTACTTCTGGGAGATACGTACATAGTGGCTAGCATCAGAGAGACTCTGCCTTGAAACTTGGCACCTGCCTCAGTGTTCTTGGGCATGGTCACTTGGGCATATCATTTGTTTTTGTCACCTCCTTGACGCCAGTCTCAGTGTATACTTTGGTTCCCATGTCAGAATACTGATTGTGTCTTGGCTCTTGATACTTGCCTTCTTACATTGGCATTGTGTGGGCGTTGGCATCAAATTTGGTTGACATATTGCCATCTTTTGCTCATGCTCCAAATCTGCAAAGTTGCTTTTGGAATGATGTACTGTATCGCCTCTTTTGGAGGAAAATGATGGTCTTTATGAAGTAGATACAGGTCTTACACATCTGTGAGTTGGGAAGTGGGCAATCCTAAATATACTGAGGACCTTAGAAGTCTTGGCACTGTAAATGGTGATCTAGATGCACACAGGCCGCGGGGTCAACTGCTCTAAAAAAACTGAGCACAATCACAGACAACTTGCTGTAGACACTTGTGAAGGATCTGAGGATTGGAATCTGAGGATTGTTTCTTTGTCTGGTAAGTGAATTCAAAAATTGATCTCATTATATACCTGAATGAGCAGCTGCCAACTTTTTTCTCAGGAGACATGGAGGAACACATTTAGTAGGACACTCAGCAACTGTAGGGAATCTCTCTCTGATATGTATTTCCACTCCTGGTAGCAAAGATTCTTGCAAAATTGGAGATGAAAGGGCCACACATTTTGATACATCATTATTGTTGTCATGTATGGTTCTCCCTCTCAGAGAGAGCCTATGATATTTTTCTCCACCAGGCTGTGAATCTGGTCTTGGATGATCACTTATCAGTGAAGTACCTTGATCTGTCTCATCCAAATGAACACTCCACTGTTTAATGTGACTTCTGACAACGTAGAGTTTCACAGGCATAGCTTTTCTGCAAGTGTTCTTGCCGCCTTGTTTGCTCATCCTTTTCCAGTGTGTCCTAAAGGGTAGATAGAAGGTGTCTGTACAATTAGGCCTGTGTATGTATTTGAATTGTCTGAAATGCATTACCTGGTTGCCTTCCTCTTAGGCTGAGAGCTCTTATTAAAGACTACCCAAAGGTAGGACAGTGTCTCTAAAGACCTGAATTGCAGTATTTTGTATTCTAATGGGTGTGAAGCCCATAATATGATGGGATCGCCATGGGATCTGAATAAACCTATAAAAGCTCTTTGGGTGTGTTTTGGGGTGGGAGCCCATTTTGGTGCTGTGGCATTATTGACATGAACTGTGACCATATAGATCATTGTTGCAAATAAGGTCCTGTAACTGGCACCAAATCTTTTATAAAGGCGGTCAAATACGGTGTCTAAGGTTATGGTTTGCTGATTATGATTATTCTATATGTATGCATGTATCATTTTTCTATTTAAAGTTATAAGTATACTGTCTGTATTTCAAACTTACGCTATTCTTCTGGGTGACACCCCAAACAATTTGGTGTCAGCAATGCGTAGCCTACTTGATTTAAGGAGATTTAGCTATACAGTTGACCCATTGAGAGAAGGCAGATACACCTTGTGACTCAGCAAGGCATGCAGGGACATGTCTATGGACAGAACTCTGAGGCTTTTTCATGCCATGTGCTGGATAGCTTGTCTTTGGAACAAAGAAAGAAAGGCCACATGGCAAGAGACTATAAAAGGCTGCTGCAGCTGCTCCATGTGGTCTTCAGTCCTCCTTCTGACCTCTGGAGGGACTTTGCTACAAGCTGAAGCTCTGAACGAGAAACTGAATGACCTATCCCAGCTGTGGATAGCATTCACTATCTGTGACCATCCTTTGATAGTTCAATGTGTATGTACAGTGAGATAACTAATTAGTACCATCTTTATCTGTACTTGTATGCAGAGGGGTGAGTTATGGTTTCCATGGGATCCGTTGCTTCTGAATTTCCTTTTTACATATTTATTTATTTTAGTAATTTAAATTCTCAACCATAGCACTACATTGATGTAGTTTCTCCATTACATTAATATGTTTACCAAGCTGTTAAGTACGGTTCTGTCCTTTTTCGTCCTGCTATGGAGGCAGAATCCAACCTGTTTGCTATACCTGAGTAAATGGCTATTCACGCAACAGGTTTGTAAAATTTCTGCCTTCATTTAGCAGGAGAGTTGATTTACTCTCTCAATATTAGTTTTCTTAACACTTGGTTAGTTTTACTAGTTGTATAACTTCATACTGGAAAGATCAAGACAAGCAGAATTTGTTTTGTTTCATTGAATATACAGGATAAATAGTGTGAATTATGGATTTATAATACCTTGCAGGAGTTCTGCTGCAAGTTAGTGAGAACAGAGTCATTGTGGCTTGTGCAACTTCCAGATGATACTTGAGATGTAACTATAATCTACATAATTCAAAATTCAGAGGGGTAGCCGTATTAGTCTGGATCTTTAAAAGTGGCAGACAGTCCTGTGGTACCTTATAGACTAACAGACGTATTGGAGCATGAGCTTTCGTGGGTGAATACCCACTTTGTTGGGTGCATGGAGACATGTATCCGACGAAGTGGGTATTCACCCATGAAAGCTCATGCTCCAATACGTCTGTTAGTCTATAAGGTGCCACAGGACTCTTTGCCGATAATTCAGAATGTTTGTTTGAACCATATAGACCAGGGATCTGCAACCTTTGGCCTGCAGCCCGCTGGAGTAAGCACCTGGTGGGCCGGGCTGGTTTGTTTATTTGCCGCATCCACAGGTTCGGCTGATTGCGGCTTCCACTGGCCATGGTTCACTGTCCCAGGCCAATGGGGGCTGCGGGAAGCGGCAGCCAGCACATCCCTCAGCCTGTGCCGCTTCCTGTAGCCCACATTGGCCTGGGACAGTGAACCACGGCCAGTGGAAGCCCCGATTGGCTGAACCTGTGGACGCGGCAAATAAACCGGCCCACCCCACCAGGGGGCTTACCCTGGCGGGCTGCGTATCAAAAATTGCCAATCTCTGCTATAGACAAAGAACCTTAAAACAAATATAAACTCATTCCTTTACATAGGCCCAACACAAGGTGCCACTTTCTGTTCTGTTCCTCAAAATGGATATCTGTAGTTGTTGAGTCATCTTCCCTCCCTCCTCCTCCCCTCTTTGTTAACCACTGCCATACTAGTTTTTTTCGTCTCTTGTTCCAGCAAATCCTTAGTGCTGCTGGAAGGTTTTGCTACCCTTGTACTCTTGATTTGGCAGAGTTTTGCGAGTTGCAAGACTCTGCCAAATCAAGTCACACCTATTAATTAGAAACTTTTATTTATATGGATTTTAAGGGGTTTAACACTGCATCTGTATGTTGGTTATTGAAGGTTGAATTTTTTTAAGTACTCCAAAGCATTGGGATTGCTGAAACATAAAGAATTATAAGGTTTTGGCAAGACTGTTAAGAGTGATAAAGTATACAAATTATAAGATAATAAATATTGGCTATGGTAACGCTAAGTTGTCCCTTTTTTAAGACCTTGCTTCTGGACCTTCTACAAAACTTGGCACTTTCAACATTTTATACAAAGTTAAATTTCCTCCTGTAAAGTTGTCCAGTTACTAGGAAGTTTCTGGTGGTTAAAATGGGACATTGGAAAGTGGAAATTGGGTTGCCTAATTCAGATACACAAGTCCTGATTTTCAGATGTGCTGACAGCTACAGCTTTCATTTGCTTCAGTCTTGGGTGTTTGGAACCTCTTGAAATTGGAAGGTTAGGTTTCTAAAATTGGGTACCCAAAAAGTCGAGGCTAACATCGAAAATTTGGGCCTTACCATTGCTGTATTTCTGTGGGTTTTTTCCCCTGTTGATCTGTGAAATTGGAATGATACTTGCCTTTGTAAAGTGCTCTGAGATCTTCTAATGAATGGTACTATGAAAGTGCAAAGTTATATAAACTCTAATTTCAAAGTAACCGTTGTTATGAAGTGCTATTTCTTCAGCTCTGTACAAATGAGTCATGCTGCTATGAATACTTTAAAAACTAGAGAAAAGGTAGTCTCATGGTGTACTTACTGAGGACCAAATCAGGAAGGGCAGCTAAGAGCAGAGGGGAATGCAAGTGCTTGCTAAGACAGCAGTGGGATGCTGCCCCTTGGTGAAAGTGAGCAGGAGAGAGACTTGGCCATAGAGAGACAGCTGAAGAATAAACACCGTGTTGCGCTTTCTTGATCAGTTAAGCATAGCCATGTGTACCCACTGGTTAGTGAACATAAGAATGACCATACTGGATCAGATCAATGGTTCATCAGTTCAATATCCTGTCTTCTGACAGTAGCCAGTGCCGTCTGCTTCTGAGGGAAGGAACCAAACAGGGCAGTTTATTGAGTGATTCATCCCCTGTCATCCAGTCCCAGCTTCTAGCAGTCAGAGGTTCAGAGATACCCAGAGCATGGAGTTGTATCTTTGACAGTCTTGGCTAATAGTCATGGATGGACCTATCCTCCATGAACTTAACTAATGCTTTTTCAAACCCAGTTATACTTTGGCCCTCACATCATCTGGCAATGAGTTCTACAGCTTAACTGTGCATTTGTGCGAAGAAGTACTTTTTTTTGTTTGTTTTAAACTGACTGCCTATTAATTTCATTGTGTGACCCCTGGTTCTTGTTATGTGAATGGATAAACGACACTTCCTTATTTGCTTTCTCCACACCATTCATGATTTTATAGCCCTCTGTCATATCCCTCCTTAGTCATTTTTCCCCTAAAATGAACAGTCCCAGTCTGTTTAATCCCTCTGCATATGGAAGTTGTTCCATACCCCTAATCATCTTTTTGATCCTTGACTATATATTTTTCAATTCCAATATATCTATTTTGAGATAGGGTAACCTGAAATGTATGCAGTATTCAAGGTGTGGGGTGTATCATGGATTTATATAGTGGCATTATGATGTTTTCTATTTTATTTTCTATCCTTTTTCTAACGGTTCCGAACATTCTGTTTAGATTTTTTTGACTGCTGCTGCACATTGAGCAGATATTTTCAGAGAACTATCCACAATGACTTCAAGATCTTTTTCTTGAGTGGTAACAGCTAATTTAGACATCATTTTATATGTATAGTTGGCATTATGTTTTCCAGTATGCATTACTTCGCATTTATCAGCATTGCCTTTTATTGGCCATTTTGTTGCTCAGTCACCCAGTTTAGTGAGATCCCTTTGCAGTCAGCTTTGCATTTTAACTACCTTGAATAATTCAGTATTGTCTGCAGATTTTGCCAGCTCACTCTTTACCCCTTTTTTCTGATGATATATGAATATATTGAACAGTATTAGTTCCAGTCCAGATCTTTGCGGGACCCTGCTATTTACCTTTGTTCATTGTGAAAACTGTCTATTTATTTCTACCTTTTGTTTCCTATCTTTTAATCCATGAGTGCTATTCAGGCTGGATAAAAATGAATGAGTTTTTTAAAAAAACGAAAAAAGATAAAAAATCAGATTATGATCACCAAGGTTAAGGCCTAAATTTACTATAATTTTTTAAAATAATTTAACTTAAATAATGTCCAGGCAGTACATGTTTACTGCTAAAGTTTTAAAGAAATTCAATTCACTCAATTGGTGGAAGTCAGTGGCTAAGCATTTGGAATCGGTGTGTGTTGAAGTGCCAAACCAGCTTTTGACTGCAGCAGCCTCTTCTGCAGGTGCAGAGAGAATATTTTCTTAATTTCAGTTTATTCCAATAATTCAGTTCAATAACTAGTTTATGCAAAGTTGAGAAAGTGATTGGGACTTTAAAAAAGCAGGAAATCTTGTTTTTCTCTTCCAATCTCAATAAGAACTATGTGTGAAGTTAGTATCTTCTAGTTCTGAACTTTTGAAGAACATTGGTGACCAGAAAAAATCCGTTCAATTTACTGACTACAGTAAATACTTCTTTTGTTGAATACATAAAATTGTTTATCAAAATATAAAATTAATTTATCCAGCACATTTAAAGTAGTTTTATTTATTAAAAAACAATTTTAAAATGCTAATTCTGTGCATTTTAATTCCAATTTCTAGCCAAATGCAGATTTACGTAAATCATGAGCAAAAAAATTTGTAAGCGTTTTGTAGACAAGAAATGCATCATTCACCATTTTCTAATAAAAATAACAAATAAGACACTAAATAAATGTATATTAAGTAATGTAATTGCTTAAATGAGTGTGTATAGACATAATGTATCCTCCTGGTTAGCAAAACAGAAATAGCAAATTATACCATGCAATTGGAATCAAACTTTCTTTAGGAAAATAACTTCAAATATGAATGCAAAAAAATTTTTAAATAAATGAATTTAATCATGATTTAAATCAGCAAGTAGGAAACCTTGATTTAAATCAGTCCATCTGGTGCTATTCCTATACTAACAGGTCTCACTGATCAGTATTCCATTTTAATCTACTTAAAAGACTTGGAGGGCAGAGAGGACTTTCTAGAGGAGTGTATCCCATTCTAAGTTGTATATTTTATATTAGATGAAGTGCCTGGCACCCCAAGGGGTGTCTTTTTTTTATTTATTTATTTCATTCAGAATGGTTCAAGTGCGTTTGCAAACAAAATCTGGAGAGGGATAGAAAGTATTTTGTTTTCATTATTTAAAAATATAAAAAATTATTTTTAAAAAATGTGTCTCGTGTCCAAAACGGTTTTGTGTGGAAAGACAATTTCCCTGCTAAGTGTTGCCTAAGTGTTCTTGTAGGTGAGGTAATATCTTTGATTGGACCAACTTCTGTTTGTGAAACAGACAAGCTTTTGAGCTCAACAGAGCTCCTCTTCAGGTCTGGTCAATGTAAATTTTGATTTGAGAGTATTAAGCCTTTCAAAAGTTTACTTCTTGCATATGTAATGCATTTTGTACACCTTTTTAAAGTTTTGTGAAGCGTCTGCCTTAGGAGGTGGCAAACTTAGTTATGCATTGAGAAATTGAGACTGTGTGTGTTTTCAACACCAAAAACTCTGTGCTGAGTACATTAAAATTCCCAGATGAAGCATGGGGGAGCCTGATTTCATTGAAAATAGTTTGTGATGGGGACAGAGTTTCCATAACAAACTCTGCATCTTGTCTAGAGTGCCGGGATAGAAACAATGCCCGTGTTGGAGCAAGAGGTACTGTGACTGAGGATAGAGCAATATAAATCTGCAGTTCCATGAAAGGTATTGTCTCTGATAAGGTGGAAAGGTATTGTCTGGCAAAACATTTCTATAATATATATAGAAATATATATATATATTAATATATAAACACAGTTTGGGAATATATATTATATTTGATAAATACTGTGTGATAAGGTGGTTAGACCACATTGCTATACAAGAGGGTAGAATTAAGGATCCCCATGAAACCTTATTTTTGACATTACTTGACTTTTGAGTGCTCAACTTTAACATTTTTGTAACCGTTTTACTTTTTAATGTAAGTATAATCACTTATAATTTTAGCAAACAGCAGATTTGAGTGTAAGGGTGGAATGACTTTTTTTTCATTTACAAAATAGACTGTCCTCCCGTTGTGACATTTTGGGGCTCACCCAGACCAGTAAGAGTTCTGTCAGCCCCTGCCTTGTAACCCTAAGTGCCTTCGTGCTATGCTGCTATGGCTCAGACCCTAATACCAGTAGCAAGCTGAAGAGCATTAAGATCTCACCCTGGCTTCCACTAACATAATTCTCCTGGCAGGCTCATCACCCCAGAAGGTGTGAAAAAGCCCCTCCCTCCCCAGTATGAGTTCATTTTTTGGGATACGCGTCTCACAGTTTGCACAACAGAGACCTGTTTGGGGTAAAAATAAACACAGACTTATTTAATAGAAAAAGCATAGATTCAAAGATGAAATACTAAGGAAAAGCAAACACATACAAGTTACACAGAAAATAAACATAAAGATGCATCTTTGCGCTTTATACTTGTACGTTACCTAAATTCCCCTTTCTAATTCAAGTTACCCATTGCCTCTGCACAGTTTCCCAATGGCCACCCTGTCCTATAGGGGAGCCACTGTTTCATGGACTATACCCTGCTTAGATGTTGGTCCTCAGTTTTTGGATTAAAAACCGAGACCCAAGCCTGTTTTTAAAATGTCTTTTCTCTTGTCTTTGTGACTCATAGTTATTCTGGGTGGGAAGAATTCCTTTCTTTCTTAGTTTTCCAAGACTGATTTTATTTACGTTTTCAGATTGTTTCAATGTTTTCCCGTTAACTTGAATGGTCCACTGTTGTCTCTTCCTGGCTGGACAGTGGATTGGTATTTGAAGTTGGTTTCCTCTAACATATTGGCTTGGAAATCATAAGAATGACCATACTGGGTCAGACCAAAGTTCCATCTACCCCAGTATCCTGTCTTCCGACAGTGGCCAATACCAGGTGCCCCAAAGGGAATGAACAGAACAGGTAATCATCAAGTGATCCATCCCCTGTCACCCATTCTCAGCTTCTGGCAAACAGAGGCTTAGGGACACCACCCCTGTCTATCCTGGCTAATACCCATTGATGGACCTATCTTCCATGAACTTATCTAGTTCTTTTTTGAACCCTGTTATAGTCTTGGCCTTCACAACATCCTCTGGCAAAGAGTTCCACAGGTTGACTGTACGTTGTGTGAAAAAATACTTCCTTTTGTTTTAAATCTTCTGCCTATTAATTTCATTTGGTGACCCCTAGTTCTTGTGTGATGAATAAATAACACTTCCTTCTTTACTTTCTCCACACCAGTCATGATTTCATAGACTTCTATCATATCCCCCCTTAGTTGTCTCTTTTCCAAACTGAAAAGTCCCAGTCTTATTAATCTCTCCTCATATGGCAGCCGTTCATACCCCTAATCCTCTTTGTTGCCCTTTTCTGAACCTTTTCCAATTCCAGTATATCTTTTTTGAGTAGGGCGACCACATCTGCACGCAGTGTTCAAGATGTAGGTGAACCATGGATTTATATAGAGACAATATGACATTTTCTGTCTTATCTATCCCTTTCTTAATGATTCCCAACATTCTGTTCATTTTTTGACTGCCGCTGCACATTGAATGGCTGTTTTTCAGAGAACTATCCACAATGATTGCAAGATCTCTTTCTTGAGTGGTAGCAGTTAATTTAGACCCCATCATTTTATATGTATAGTTGGGATTATGTTTTCCAATGTGCATTACTTTGCATTTATCAACATTGAATTTCCTCTGCCATTTTGTTGCCCAGTCACCTAGTTTTGAGAGATCCTTTTGTAGCTCTTTGCAGTCTGCCTGGGACTTAACTATCTTAAGTAGTTTTGTATCATCTGCAAATTTTGCTACCTCACTGTTTACCCCTTTTTCCAGATCATTTATGAATATGTTGAATAGGACTGGTCCCAGTACAGACCCCTGGGGGAAACCACTATTTATCTCTCTCCATTCTGAAAACTAACGATTTATTCCTTCCCTTTGTTTCCTATCTTTTAACCAGTTACCAATCCATGAGAGGACGTTCCGTCTCTCTCATGACATCTTACTTTGCTTAAGAGCCTTTGGTGAGGGACCTTGTCAAAGGCTTTCTGAAAATCTAAATACGCTATATCCATTGGATCCCCCTTGTCCGCATGCTTGTTGACCCCCCTCAGGAGGTGTCTCTTGCTGCTTCATTGCTATATTACCCATGTTGTGAGGTGATGCTGTAGTTACATCATGGTTACAGTTTCTCTCTCTGGTGATGCAACTGCATGCACACATTCTTTAGATATGTATTATACACACATTCATATTTTCATGACCATAACCTGTATACATATCTGCTAATGGCCATCAATTTCAGAACATTACAAGTTTTCATAAAAGAGCTTACTGTACATGTTTTTGTACATGATAACATTACACACAACCAGTTGAGTCAGTTGTTTATTCTTTGGGATTCAGAGACCCCCTGTTCTCCCCTAGAAGTGTCTGGACCCTGATTGTCATAGTCAAATGTGAACAAGTTGTGAGAGCGCTGGAAAATGAAGTTAGTCTGTAGCAAAAGTATTGTTTTTTCCTTAGCTTTTAAGTGATAAAAGGAAATATTTACTGAGTAGCATGTGTTAAACAGGGACAGAACTATAAGTAAGTCTGTGAGTGTGACTTTCCATGCGCTCCATGATTTCTGCAGCAGCCGGTGCGTCTGGCTCAGGGCAGCTCCTGCACCCACTGCACTGGCCACTGCGGGGACAGTCTCGGGACCCCGCAACCTTCTTGTTCGGTGCTTACCTGTGGGGGCTCCCCGGAAGTGGCAAAATCCCCCTCGCTCACCTGCTAGGCGGAGGCATGGCCAGGCAGCTCTGCCTGCAGGCAACTGCCCCCGCAGCTCCCATTGGCCGGGACAGGTCATGAGCCGTGAATTTTTGTTTACTGCCCGTGACCTGTCCATGACTTTTACTAAAAATATCCGTGACTAAAACATAGCCTTAACTATAAGATAATACAAGTAGTGAAGTATAACCTGGAGTAAACATAAAAATGGGTTGACATAGGCAATTAAAGATCATTTTAAGTAGCTGTTTAATGAAGCGTAAATAGTTGAGAATTTTAAAAAAGACACAGATTAATGTTAAGGAAAGAGAGCACTTTAAAATGTAGGCTATAATATTGTACATCAGCAATGTTTCTGCCCCCTTGTCTTCCCCATCTTATCTGATGTCAGTTCCAGATGTTTATTCTCCTTGCTTTAACTGTTAATGGAACAGCTTCTCAGCAAATGGGTGCTTAAAGCTTATTTCAAATTCGTAAATTTTCCTTTCAGGTATTGTAAGGGAAAATATTTTTCAATGAGGTATCACAGTCAAGTTCACGCAACTAAGGGTACGTCTACACTGCAATCCAAAGTGTGATGGCCGCAAGGGTAGACATACCTGTGCTAATATAGCTAAAAATAGCTATAGTGGAGATGTGGCATGCTAGTGCTGGTAAAGTTAGCAAAGGTATCTCTGCCTGTGATGCAGTCACCATTGAGATTGTAGTGTAGGTATATCCTGAGTCTCAAGAAACAGCATGGTCTACTGGACTAAGCAAGGTATTGGGAGACAAACTTCTCTCTACCTCATTTATCTCAGATCTGAAATGATAGCTGTCTACTCATTTCATGTGGGTGTTGAGAAGATTATATAAGTGTTATAAATTATGTTTAATGAAATCTTCTTTCAGATAATTTTGATCCTTTTTCCTTTAACTTATTTTAGGAGAATGACATCTTCCTGGGCTGGGAAAAAGGAGCTTACAAGAAATGGGGAAAGAGTAAGAAAAAGTGTTCTGATCTAACACTAGAGGAAATGAAAAAACAGGCAGCTGTCCAGTGTCTTCGCTCTGCTTCTGATGAAGTAAGTGTGGATTATTTAGTTGATTCTTTAATAGAATACTGTAATGTTCTTCCAAACTGGCTATATTAACTTTTGATGTTTAGCCTTTTAATAAATGGACTTTTTACTTGAGTTAGATGTTAGGGGTTTATTCCTTCACCCACTTACTTCCCTGATCCTTCTCGCATGAACAGAGAGCAACAATAGCCGAAGTCCAAAGGTGCAAACAATTTGATGTTTATTGGGGTGAATTTCCAGCAAGCATGATTCCAGTTTCCTTCCTTAGTGTCCCCTTCCCAGCTCTGACACCACAGAGCCTTACCTGTGTCCCTGTTCCTATTCCTGCCCTTAGCAAAACATGATTCCAATTTCCCCACCCTCATTCCCTGTTCCCATTCCGCCCCACCCCCACTTCCTGATTGACTGCAGACTATATAGTAAAACTTGAGTTCTGCTTAGCTATAGCTTAACCAATCATTTTCCTGAAATTTAACTAACTAATCCTAACATTTTGTAACATTATTTAACCAATTATATCCCACCACCTTAATTAGTTTACACCCAGCAAAATTAATTATACAGCAGACAGACACAATCACAGAACCAGACAGAGGTTATACAGACAAACAATAGGGAAATGGGGACTACAGTGATAGAACAAACACAGAAATGAGGATTTCACATCGCAGCTATTGATAAGTGAGTTCTTGCCAGACAGGATGCTATCAAACTAAGTTTCCTTTTACATCTTCTAGGCACTTCCCTTTCTCTGGAGGCGATAGGCATTATCAGGGCAGGATTTTATTCCTAACAGCCCACTAGCACCTTCTTTCAATGTGACTAGTTTGGAATGTAAGGATGTGACCGCTCGCTTCCCAGCTTATGGCTGCCTTTGCTGCTTAGCCAAAGGTCTTACCCTAAGAATAGGGCCTCAGGCTGTCACAGTAAGAGAAGGACCTTACACCAGCAGGCAGTGATTTTGATTCTTTCTTTTATACCTCTATCACTAGCCAAGTGATAAGAATACACCTAAATTCTTAGAGTATAGGCCTTTACAGACAGGCCTGAATGTCTGTATCCTAACATTAAATTGTTTAATTAGTTGCCTTAGGAGTCTGTGAGAGCTCTTTATGTCCCTGTATGATGTATGAAATCTGGGTACAGAATCAGTCATCTCTCTACGTCTTCTATAGTATATACTGTGTGTGACAGGTTGTTCTTTCTACAACCCTCGCCTGCTCTTGCCAGGGTTCTTGTCCAGGCCCCAGCCACCGTTGAAGTCTCTGCGCTGCCTATATAGCAGTAGACTTGCATAATGACACTTATTAAAATCTTAAATTTCACTTTGTAGTTATGGATATACACCAGCACTGAGGAATGGATTAGCTGGCTCTTATAGCTCAAAGAGCATTAATGGCTGTGTTTTTTTCGGTGGGGAGCAGCATCCCTGATCTCTCATGTCATTTCCGTGAACAAGATAGGAATTGCTTGGTGGCTCTGTCTCTGAGAGTGGAAGGTGTAATTGAAACAAGAGTTGGATACATTTATTTTGTTTTTATTTACATGTTTGCCAGTTCTTTATTTTCTTATTTTATAATCATAAATCACTAAAATGGATGTATTATAATTGTTAATTAGTTTCCTAATTGTTAGTAGAAAATCAGATTTTATACGTATATATTTTTCTGTTAAACTTAATATTTAAATATTCATCTGTAACAGAAAGGGAAGTTCCAGGACCCATTTTGTGTGTGTGTATGTGTGTGTGTGGAGAGAGTACATCCACAAGTCAATGAAATTGAAAGGTTTCAAACAGGCTTCCTCTTCATCAGGGTTGATAGAGACTGGACATCTTCTGTATTAAATATTTTAACAGGAGAAGACCAAACAGTTTATAGGACCTGTTAATGAGTGCATGTGAGAATGTGGATAGGTGATGTAAAGTTAAAAAAAAAATCTTGTGTTTTCTACATGTGATAAAATAACTGCTGGGCAGGGTGGATAAAAATCAATGATATTTTTTAAAAAATCAAAAAAATCAGAATTTTTTATTTAAATGGGATTTTTTATTTAAATCGAAATTTTTGATAAAAAGGTTTTTCCCCTCAAAAAGCAATCTAAAGATCGTTTTAATTAAGATACATTATAGCTCAAAGATATCTCATCATGGAAGAGGGTTTAGAAATTCTAATTCTATAGTATGAGACAATATATTCATGTAATATTTAAGAAAAGTTTTTTGTAAATGAGTTTCAGTAGTTCATGGATTAGGGACCCAATCTTATGGGGTTCCGGGGGCTTCTGTAAGGATTATTTAGGTTAATCTTTCTATCTACCCTGTTGGACTCAGTGCTCAGTCTAGAAGATGCCATCAGTGATGCTTAGTTTTGCAGTTCTCAAACTGTGCATTTGTGTCTCCAGAGATAACATGCTTGTTAACAGCAAAAATGGTTTTAAATAAATAATAAATAGAGGTGAGAAATAACAGACCTCTACCCTATTGTCCATCTGCAAATTTGTGTACACAGAGTCAATCCCTTACCTTTCTCTAAAAGTGCAAAGTGTTGGGGGTGGAATAGATCTGGACAAGGAGAAGAAGTCTGGAGATAAATGTGAGAAGGGAGGGACAGGGAGTAGAAACAAAAGTGAAACTATTTGAATAGCATATTCCAGAAGTCTTGAGGTCTTTCTGAGGGTAGCCTTCATTGATTTGAGATCTACTATACCATTCTCTCAATAGAAGGGAAAACCTATAATGGCAGCAGGCTGCAAAAGAGAACCAGTTTGGGAATAAGAACCATTCAAGAAATATATGTTTGCTGCAAATGTTTTAAAGAGAGTCACACCAGTGAACTGGTGGAAGTCACTTAAGCAGTTGGATTCAGAGACTGTTGAAGTGATAGTCTCACTTTTAACAACAGTAGCTTCTTCTGCGGGTATAGAAAGAATATTTTCTTCCTTTGGACTAATTCATTCCAAATTGAGAAATAGTTTGGGACCTGAAAAAGCAGGAAAGCTTGTTTTTCTTTTCCAGATTATGAGCAAACAGGAAAATGAAGGTGAAGACAACTGTGTTAGCTGCAAAAGCCAATATTTTAAGTTTCTCGTGTTGACCTGGCTGACATAGTTGATTTAATTTTTTTTAAACATTTCATTTAACTCTCTTAGTTAAAAACAATTTTAACAAACAAACCTGATTTTAAAAAATGTGAATGTTTAACTAAATTCAAAAATTCATATACTTGTTTTGTTAAAATATTATATGTTTGCTGTTGAAGGAAAAAAAATCCAGAATACATAACGTTGTTGTTTTAGTTAAATAAAACAATTTTAAATGTCTGTCTGGTGATGTTCTCCTTCTAATACAGCATGGCAAGAAAATCCTCCAGATATTAATGATTAACCTGTTGAATTGGAGATAGTTCACCTCCCAATGACTTCATAAATATCTGCTTCAGTTACCTTTGGTAAATGAAATAACCAAACAATCATTCATTTTCCGATATAGCTGTAAAACTAATCTGAAAAGTTTTCAAAATAAATCACTTTAAAAATGTATAGTGTGTACCTTCTAAAAATGAAACCTACATCTATCAACCCGTTGGGTTGGCTGGGAAGCCCCCTGGAGTGGTGCCTCGATGGCACTCAATATATGACCCTGCTGACTTGGCACCACCTCAGTTCCTTCTTACTGCCAGTGATGGTCATTGGAACTGTGGTGGCTTGCTAGCAAGTTCTCCTCCCATTCTCCTAGACTTTCAGTTTGTTGTTGTAGTGTTAGTTGTACTTGTATTTAGTTATTAGTGGTAAGCTGTTGGGAGTGGGGGTTTTCCTTCCACCTAAGTTCCCTGTAAGCTGTGCGGCCGCGCAGCAGCCTATTTAGTGCTGTGCAGGCACTCATGGAACCCATCCTGGGACCTGCTGGGGACTGGCCGGGGAGGGGCACCCCAGCCTCAACCTAGCCCGGCCACCAACCTGCTGCGGCCTGGACCTGCTCCAGGCGCTGCCCGGGCGCCTCTCCACCGGTCCGAACCCAGCCCCGGCACAGACCTGTTGGGGCAGGGGTGCCTATTCTTCAGCCCCAGCCCTGGAGCTGTCGAGGTGGGGAGAGGCGCCTCTCTTTCCCTATCCCCTCAAGCGGTGGTGCTGCTGCGGGGAGAGAGATATGGGGGGAAATCCTCTCTCCCCGCTGTAGCCACAGAGTACACTCCTGCACCCCAAACCCCTCATCCCCGGACCCACCCCAAAGCCCGCATCCCCAGCCGCCCTCACACCTCTGCACGCCAACCCTCTGCCCCAGTCCTGAGTCCCCTCCGACACGCCAAACCCCTTGGCCCCACCCCCACCACATGAATTTTGTTATGTACACCAATATAGAGGTGATGTATCACACATGACCTTTATATTGGTGCACATAACAAAATTCATTCCACACATGGATGTGAAAAAATTAGAGGGAACATTGCTCTCCACCCCGACTGCCTATCTCCCCTTGGAGACTCAGGGCATGCCTTGGTCCCAAGAGTTCAAACCCTGCAAGTCCTGCAATAAGCCCATGCCAACGGGCAACCCCCACGACGCTTGTATAAAGTGTCTGGAGGAGGCACACCAAGCTGATAGGTGCAGGATTTGTAAAGGGTTTTGCCCTAGAACAAAAAAGGACCAGACTTCCATTTAAAGCAGCTGCTTATGGAGGTGGCTCTGAGACTGCAATCTGCCTTGGTGTGGCAAGACCCGGCATCGAGTTCATCAGTGGAGCGCTGTGCCATCCGTGGCAGAAGCGACACCGTGGAAGGACACAGAGACCTGCGCCACTGCCACTCCCCGGTGGCCAAGCCGTTGGGAACTGTCCAGCACTGGTCCCATTGCTGGGTGCCACAGGAGCAGCACCAAAAGCAGGTTAGGAGTGGATCTCCGCCTTCGAGACCCACTCCTTCGGAATCGGACAACGGGGTGTGTCCCAGGGAGGAGCACCTGGCACAGGGAGCTTTGGAGTCAGCACCATTGACTTTGGCAGTGCAAAGGGGACAGTTGAGTCTGGTGCCATTGGTCTCCCCAAGACACATAGTGAAGAGATGGGGCTACCATGCACCCTAGAAACCTTTAAGGCCACGAGGGACCTTGCTGCCATGACACATCACGGTCCCCGGCCCTCCGCAACAAGCCTCCCGTGCCACTGAAGGCAGTACCGTAACGGGGCAAGCTGGCAGTGTTGCGTCCGCCTGCATCTCCAAGGCACCGCTCACAGGCACCAACAAGGAGGCACCGCTCTGAGTCCCAGCACCAATCCCAACTTGGTGGAGATCCCATTCTTGGCACCGGGCATCATGGCACCGTTTGAGGACTTGTCGCCAGTCATCGTCACAGTGCCACTCCGGATTCCAGGACCACTCCCCATCTTCGCGGCACCAATCACCAGCCTAGCTTCGCTCAGCACCGTGGCCATCTAGATCCCGGTCCTCATCTTTGGAGTCAGAGATGGGGTCCAGATACTCATGCTGGAACCGGCACAGGTTGGCACATAGATGTCTTGATGTGGGCACAATGCCATGGCCAGTGCAATGGCAGGGGCTTGCACAGTGGCCCTTTTGGACCCCCTGGGCATATCACCAGGCCCAGGGTATCTTGTCCAAGGGCTCCCGGTCAGTGTTTGACAAGGCTATGTGTCTCAGGCTGCCTTGCATTAGATATTTGACAGTCTCGCAACAGCAGACTTCTGTAAGACCAGTCCTGCCATTCGAAACTAGACAGGTTTATAGTGAGTACTTGCATGAAGAGATATTGGGCTTATGGATCCCAAAATAGAAGACAACAAATAGAACTTATTCTGCTGGCTGGTGCAACATCCATAGTTTTAACTGTTGTGTTAAACCGGTGAAACATCACCTTGAGTTACTCCAGCAGGGCTTTATTTTGCGTGTATAAGCATCCAAGTAAAAAGATCAGCTCTCTGTAGTATAATGTTCTCAGCATTTTCAAGAAAAGGAAGATTATACCAATCCTAGCACTAAATGCTTCCTTAGGGCATCCACTGTATTCCAACCCTGCAAGGTTATAGAGCATAATCTTGAAATCTCATTCTGCTCCTTGCAGGACTACCCAGATTGAAGCCCTGCAGGAGATGACATTATACCACAAATCTTTTAGAGTAGGCCTATTGATGTTACCATCTCTAATTAGATAAGGGTTTTTTATTTGACGTTGGGAGCTTTCTCTCTCTATCAAGACCCAGTATTGTACTTTTAATTCAGGCAGGTGAACCTCACAACTATCCTAACATTCATTCCCTAAGTAAATTCAAGAAGTATTTCTTTTTCTGGCAATTATCAAAGCACTGTCAACCTCAGGGCAGACAGTCATGTCTCCTATATTGAAATCTGCCAGTCATCCATGTGTTCATCAAATTCTGCATTTTGGTTACCTAGTCTTAGCAAATACCATTTTCTTTATTTTGGGAGAAGTCTTTTCTGTGGTTTAGTACTAGGGGAAGATGAAGTTATTTATATGTAATCTGTCTTGTTTTGGATGCCCATAGTCTTAAGGATGATCCTACCTCCCACACTGTGGGCACACTGCTTTGAAAATTCCATGGTAACTGATCTGTGGACCTTCAAAAAAGAATATGAAAATATATCTGTGCTTACCTGAAAAAATACTTTAGTCAAATAATAAGGTCCACAGATCCAGCCGAAGACAAATGGATCATCTTGCAGAGCAATGAAAATTGACATACAAGGATTTAGGTTAATTGTCAGTTAGTGGAAATTACTGTGCTCTGCAGTTGGAAAATTGTTGTTTTTCCCCACAAATTATATTTATCACAATCTGTGATATAGGAAAGTAGATTTGAATTCCCTGGCTGTGAAAGTTATCTCAGCCGGAGGAAACGTTAGGAGTCAGGGCTTTCCCTTGCTGCCAGTGGCTGACTGACTGGTCTGGTTCTGCCTCCAAGTTGGAAGCAGGCTGAAATACCCATTTTAACAGATCTGTGGACTTTACTACTTGAAAGAAAGGAAATTTTCAGGTAAATATGGATACATTTTTCTATTCTTTGCCTTACATTTATATTCAAACTTTTAAACATGTTTTAGAGTATAATTTGTATTTTGTAATATGTAAGCAATTTTTTAAGAAAATGAAAACATTGACTCTTTTAACAAACTGTCTACATTTGACAGAGTAAGTTTAGCAACAAATGTACAGTTGGGGTGAATCACATTTTGTAGTCAGGTCATATGTCTTAACAGTTGATTCACCCAGAACAGCTGCTTAATCTTTCACTTGGTGACAGGCCACATGCCAAGAAAAGTAATCTGGTGCACTGTAGTTGTGCACTATCAAAAAGTGAAACTAGGAACTTGTATTTCATTGTTCAAAGCTGTATTTTATAAAAGTGAAGAATTGCTTTTTAAGATTTTCAAGTGTACTATGTACCCAAAGGGAAACTGTAGTGACATTCTCATATCACTATATTATAATTATCATTAACAATTAAAATATATAGTGCCTTTAATTTACTATGATGCTTCACCAATATAGAAGAGACTTGTTTCTTGTCCCACAGACCTTATAACTAAATAAGACATGATGGACAAAGAAAAGGCTAGGACACAATTCAGGGCAGGACAAGAAAGACTTTACCTTACTTCATGTGGAACAAGATGCAAAGTCATAGCTAGCTAAGTAGATTATATTGTGCATATATTTAAGTAATTTTAGAAATATGTCTTTTATAATATCTAGCTCCGAATTGTTCAGATTTCTCAGTACAGGCAGCTGTTTCACTGATATGTCATAGAAGGTAAGCCCAGTCAGCTGGCACATAGCCAAATAATACCATTGGGAGGAAATAGGCAATGACTACTTAACAGAGCCGCTGAAAAGAGAATAAAGAGCCATATATCCTTACTTACTCATGCTACCTTCAGTTCTGTAGATTAGAAACTTGGTGAAATAATCATGAGATGTGACCATCATGGTATCAGAAACTCTGGGAAACATGCTAAACCTACTGGATGATAACTGTATTCAGATAAACTTTAGAACGAGTCTGCTGGCCCTGATATACTTACCTTGCAGTTACAGCTAACCTTCAGACTCTCAATGGGACCCAGTCTCTTAAAACTCCTGGCTGAAGCCTTAAAGACACAAAATATAATCTCTCCTGTCTACAGATGTAACTCTGACAATTGCATTTTAATGGGCTGGAGCTTGGCGTAGATAATTGTTGACAGAGACAGGTTTTGTCTTTGTGAGTTAAAATTGGTTAAATCGGCATTTTAAAATTATATAAAGTATTCCAAAAGCAGCAAATTGGTGGACTTACTTTTTTAAAGGCAAATCTTCTGTACTAATTGAAGACCACAATTTTTAAAAAGTGTGCAGGCTCTCTTCTCTTTAGAGAATGTCTTCGCCTTTTTTCCTCTCTTAAAAATATCAAGAGATACTTAAGTTTGGAAATGTGTATATGAAACCTACCACTTTTCATAAAGTTATCTAAAGTGTTATGTTTCAACCAGATGCATTTCATTGATATTGCATCTAGTTGTACAGGTCACTTTGAGGGATTTTACAGTAGAGATATCAGTTATTTGTTTAAACTAGAAATTAAATCCTACAAATCTCATATTTAAAGTTATTTCTCTTCACCCACTGCAGGAGACTCTTGACAGAGGAGTGTAGTATCTGTGCTCATGAATATAGACTTTTTCACAGCACTGGCAGGAGTCTAGTAAAAATGTTGAACCATCACACCAGTTTTGTTCATCTGTGGGTGCTGTTGAAAAAGATCCTCTGCAGTGGAGTAGAGAAAAGGAGAGAGAGTAAAGGAGACTCATTCAGTGGTCTAGTACTGGGGCGGGAAAACTTTTTGGCCTGAGGGCCACATCTGGGTATGGAAATATTATGGCAGGCTATGAATGCTCACGAAATTGGGGGTTGGGGTGTGTAGGGGGGTTGAGGGCTCTGGGGTGGGGCTCAGGTTGAGGGGTTGGAGGTGCAGGAGGGTGCTCTGGGCTGGGACCGAGGGGTTCAGGGGTATGGCTCAGGGGTGCAAGCTCTGGGTGGTGCTTACCTCAAGGTGCTCCCAGAAACAGCGGCATGTCCTCCCTCTGGCTCCTACACGGAGTCGCGGCCAGGCGGCTTTGCACCCTGCCCCGTCTGCAGGCACTGCTCCTGCAACTCCCATAGGCTGCAGTTCCCAGCCAATAGGAACTGCGGGGGTGGCGCTTGGGGCGGGGCAGCGTGCAGAGCCCCTTGGCTGTCCCTGAATGTAGGAGCCAGAGGGGGACATGCTGCTGCTTCTGGGAGCCATGTAGAACCATGGCACGTGAGGAGTAGGGAAAGCTCCCAGTCCGGCTTCCCAACTGGAGCTTGAGGGCTGGATTAAAATGTCTGAAGGGCCAGATGTGGCTCCTGGGCTGTAGTTTGCCCACCCTGGTCTAGTAGCAACAAATGAGAGTTTGGGTGTGAATTCAATCATCTCCTTTTATCTTGCGTGCTTGAGGATTGCTGCCTTTGATTTCTCTCACTCCTTAGTTAACTGAAAGAGCTATGTTGATTTGCTCTGGATAAAGCTCTGCTATTTTGTAAGCAAGAGGTAGGTTTATTGGAAAAAAGTCACAGAACTCTTAATTTAGCACTGGGCAAATTCAGAGGCTTAATTTATCTATTAGAATCATAGAATAACAGAGTTGGAAGGGACCTCTGGAGGCCATCTAGTCCAACCCCCTGCCCAGAGCAGGACCAATCCCAACTAAATCATCCCAGCCAGGGCTTTGTCAAGCCTGACCGTAAAAACTTCTAAGGAAGGTGTCATAAATATAAAGGGAAGGGTAAACCCCTTTGAAATCCCTCCTGGCCAGGGGAAAGCTCCTCTCACCTGTAAAGGGTTAAGAAGCTGAAGGTAACCTCGCTGGCACCTGACCAAAATGACCAATGAGGAGACAAGATACTTTCAAAAGCTGGGAGGAGGGAGAGAAACAAAGGGTCTGTGTGTCTGTCTATATGCTGTTTCTGCTGGGGATAGACCAGGAATGGAGTCTTAGAACTTTTAGTAAGTAATCTAGCTAGATATGTGTTAGATTATGATTTCTTTAAATGGCTGAGAAAAGAATTGTGCTGAATAGAATAACTATTTCTGTCTGTGTATCTTTTTTGTAACTTAAGGTTTTGCCTAGAGGGGTTCTCTATGTTTTGAGTCTAATTACCCTGTAAGGTATCTACCATCCTGATTTTACAGAGGTGATTTCTATTTACTTCAATTTCTATTAAGTCGTCTTGTACGAAAAGTGAATGCTTTTTCATTGTTCTCAGATCCAAGGGTTTGGGTCTGTGGTCACCTATGCAAATTGGTGAGGCTTTTTATCCAACATTTCCCAGGAAACGGGGGGGGTGCAAGTGTTGGGAGGATTGTTCATTGTTCTTAAGATCCAAGGGTCTGGGTCTGTAGTCACCTAGGCAAATTGGTGAGGCTTTTTACCAAACCTTGTCCAGGAAGTGGGGTGCAAGGTTTTGGGAAGTATTTTGAGGGGAAAGACGTGTCCAAACAGCTCTTCCCCAGTAACCAGTATTTGTTTGGTGGTGGTAGCGGCCAATCCAAGGACAAAGGGTGGAATATTTTGTACCTTGGGGAGTTTTGACCTAAGCTGGTAAAGATAAGCTGAGGAGGTTTTTCATGCAGGTCCCCACATCTGTACCCTAGCGTTCAGAGTGGGGAAGGAACCTTGACAGAAGGGGATTCCACCACCTCCCTAGGTAACGCATTCCAGTGTTTCACCACCCTCCTACTGAAAAAGTTTTTCCTAATATCCAACTTAAACCTCCCCCACTGCAACTTGAGACCATTACTCCTTGTCCTGTCATCTGCTATCACTGAGAATAGTCTAGATCCATCCTCTTTGGATCCACCTTTCAGGTAGTTAAAAGCAGCTATCAAATCCCCCCTCATTCTTCTCTTCCGTAGACTAAACAATCCCAGTTCCCTTAGCCTCTCCTCATAACTCATGTGTTCCAGTCCCCTAATCATTTTTGTTGCCCTTCGCTGGACTCTCTCCAGTTTCTCCACATCCTTCTTGTAGTGTGGGGCCCAAAACTGGACACAGTACTCCAGATGAGGCCTCACCAACGTCGAATAGAGGGGAACGATCACATCCCTCGATCTGCTGGCAATGCCCTTACTTATACACCCCAAAATGCCATTGGCCTTCTTGGCAACAAGGGCACACTGTTGACTCATATCCAGCTTCTCGTCCACTGTCGCCCCTAGGTCCTTCTCTGCAGAACTGCTGCCTAGCCATTCGGTTCCTAGTCTGTAGCAGTGCATTGGTTTCGTCCTAAGTGCAGGACTCTGCACTTGCCCTTGTTGAACCTCATCAGATTTCTTTTGGCCCAATCCTCCAATTTGTCTAGGTCCCTCTGTATCCTATCCCTACCCTCCAGCATATCTATCACTCCTCCCAGTTTAGTGTCATCCGCAAACTTGCTGAGGGTGCAATCCACACCATCCTCCAGATCATTAATGAAGATATTGAACAAAACCGGCCCCAGGACCAACCCTTGGGGCACTCTGCTAGATACCGGCTGCCAACTAGACATGGAGCCATTGATCACTACCCGTTGAGCACGACAGTCTAGCCAACTTTCTACCCACCTTATAGTGCATCCATCCAGCCCATACTTCTTTAACTTGCTGACAAGAATACTGTGGGAGACTGTGTCAAAAACTTTGCTAAAGTCGAGGAATAACACGTCCACTGCTTTCCCTTCATCCACAGAACGAGTTATCTCATCATAAGAACCAGTTATCTCATTATTAGTAAGGCTACGTTTTAGTCACGGGTATTTTTAGTAAAAGTCATGGATAGGTCACAGGCAATAAACAAAAATTCATGACCCGTGACCTGTCCATGACTTGTACTATATACCCCTGATTAATCTTGAGGGAGTGTTGGCGGTGGTGCGAGGGGGGAGGGGCAGGAGCTGACAGACCTCCTACCCGGCTCCTCGCAGCACACCCAGATCAGCGACATGTCCCTCCCTCCAAGTGCCAGCTCCGCAGCTCCCATTGGCCGGGAACAACAGCCAATGGGACCTGCGGGGGCAGTGCCTGTGGGTGGAGCTAGGAGCTGATAGGGAGGGACATGTTGCCACTTCCGGGGAGCCTGTCAAAGTAAGCGCTGCCCAGAGCCCTCACCTACACCCAAACTCCTGCTCCTGCTGGGGGAGGTGGCCCAAGACTGCCCAAGCAGTGGTTGGTGTAGCTGGCCATGGGGCTGCCCGAGCTGCTCAGGTGTCCCCTGGGCCAGCTGCACTGCAGAAGTCATGGAGGTCCCAGGAAGTCACGGAATCCTTGACTTCCGTGACAAACTCGCAGCCTTATCTACTAGCATAGTTACTCCCAAACTAGTAATCTGGCACCTGTCCTTATATGAGCCAGTCTAGCCCTCAACAAGAGGGTAGAGTGCCAAAAAGTAAAACCTTTGATGGATTGGGATGGAAGTAAAAAGAGGAGGGATGGGAGTAAGTGGATCCTGGAAGACACTAGAACAGAGAGGGAAAATGAGGGATTGATTTGAGGGAAGGGAAAAACTAAAAATACAAAATTTAAAGGTGGTGGGTTCCTCCAGATCTTGAAGGAGGCAAAAAAGAGGGACTTGGAAGAGGGATTGGAAGCTAGTTTAGTAGCTGAAATAAACTCAAACAATATTTCATACTCCACCCAAAGACAGAAATTGTGAGAGTTAACCACTTAATATTGTTGCAAATGCTATTGTGATTAAGTTCTGTGTATTTCATGTTGGGATAAATACATCTTAAAATAATCACAAACCAATATAAATCTTGCAGAGCTTAAAACTAAGAAAAGCAAGGCACTTCAGGGGTAGATAATTTGTAATGTTTTAAATATATATAATTACATATCCTACTGAGACAAACAGACGCTAGCTGGGTTACTTTAGATTTTTCTAAGCTTGGGGTGTAACGGCTAAGACATATCCCTTAGCAAAACACCAGAAAATTACTTTTACATTGTACTGATTTGTTAAATACATCTCTCAGTCTGCAAGAGAATATTAAAGCATTTTAGCATGGCTTGTGAGGTGTTACTTTCCTAATCTGCAGCGTGTTTTACACAGTGCAGTAAGGAGTTAAATAAATGATCTCTAGAGGCTTGACATTCTGCACTGTAGGCTTTTTTTTAACCTAGTGCTTGCTGTATAGGATTGCTGTGCATAACAGCATGCAGTATGTCAGCTGATTTAAGTATTAGTTTTGTGATGCAGGAGGAAACTGAGTGTGTGATTCCAAAACGTTTTCATTTCTTCAGCATAATGGTAAGAAGATTATCTTTTTCTTACATGTATTTGTGTTCGGTTAGTTTAGTGATTTTAAATTGCTTAGCTTTTATAAAGTTGCCACAGGTTGTTTTTCATTTAGCCATTCTTGAGAGCAGAGTGAAATCAAAACCAGCTCTTTCTGTGCTACTTTTTAAAACAAACTGCTGTAGATGGTGCATGTATATACTGACAGCCACTGCAACCACACAAGTTATCCATAGTATCCTATTCTGTTCTACTTTTTTTTAATAGTAGGTAGTTTATAAACACAGAAGATATATCCTAAAGTTCAATATTGCTTCATCATCTTGAGTCAAGTATATGTTGTGAAGTTTTATATTTAGCGCTTTCAACACTGCAGTTGCAGTTCACTGGGTTATAAAATTGCTTTGTCACTTTAACTTCAAATAATTAAACTTCGAACTTAAAGAGCACAAGTCATTACTTCAGTATGAGTTTTCAAATGAGCATCATTATTTCAGAATGGAAAAGCTATTTTAATTGTACAGTTTGGTCCCTTTTCCCCTAAAACTTCATTGTGTATCAGTATCATCTTATGTTCTCATTCCTCCCATTTCCTCTACTGAGAAGTAATGGGAGAGGTCGGGGGGAGTGAGTGTGTGTATGTAAATCTTTTTTAAAAGAAATGCATTGCGCCAACATGATGATGCAGGCAAGTCTGCCTCTTTTGCATCTGTTTCATCACTTGTTAACCTCTGTGTGCTGTATGTAGTACCTTTTGGAAAGAAGTGTACATCACATTCATATATACACAAAAGGTCAGAAAGATGTTTGGGTCAAATTCAGAAGGTAAATGGTGGTGGTAGCTGTGGCAAGTAGGTTTGTCAAAGTCACAGTAACTTCAAGTGCTCTGAGGACTGAAGGTTGGAGTTGTATTAGGAAAAGCAACCTACAGGTGTTTTTAAGAAGTGTGACAGTGTAAAGGGGGCTGCTCATATAGCTTCTTACATTCCCCAGTATGTTGCTTTTCCTATTACAACTCCAACCTTCTGCTTCTGAGTGTAAGTTGCTATACCATATTGTCTCTAAACTTGACCCTTTCAATTGGGTTTCTCTTTAAATATTTTTCAAGATACACCATCATGCTCTGCTCTCCCCCAAATGGTCATTTCAGTCTGTGGGTTTGCATCCTGTATTGTATTGACTGTCACACACCTTTTATTCCATTGGAACACTACAGAATACTACTCCATCAGATTGCTGGTAGTATTACTAATATGCTGCACTTCTAATGTTTAACATCTAACATTGGTAGTACAGTTTTCTCTAGTTCTAGAACTGTTTTCCAGTTGGTGGGAGGGGGTTGGATAAAGGAATGAAAAAAGTTTGGGGTGAGAGTAATGAAGGAAAGGCAGCTAATAGAAAAGAGGCTGGAGATAATGGGAGGCCAACATCAAAAAGGAGATGGATAATAAAAGCATGAGAAAAGAGAGGATGAAAAAATCACTTACAGAAAAGCTAGTTCAGGCATGGTAAGTAGAAAGAGCAATAGGGTAGGGCCTGAACTGAAGTAAGAACTTTGAAAGTCATCTTCACCTTTTTATTCATTTTAAAAAGCTTTTTGTTCTTATTTTTACTCCTCACTACGCTGGGACATGATCCTTTTCTGAAAAATATTTTAGGTGAACCCTGCAATAGAAGTGTAATTCAACTTTATTAAAGTAAATTCCATGATCTACTGATATGATTTTTACTCTGATATTCAACTCAACCTTAATTGGCAATAGTGTGTGTATACATAAAAGTATACAAGTGATAAACTCACGAATACTTTACAGTAAATTGCATAGTATGATCCTTGCATTTGGAAAACCTCTTTATGTTCCTCTAAGGTGCCACAAGTACTTCTATTCTCTTTATGTTCATATTTATTAACTTGTTTCACTTGATCACATTGACCCTTACTATGACACATTTCTTCCTGGGAACAAATGCATAATTTTAGCTGTTTTCTGGTGCAGTGTGATGCATACTTAGCCTGTGAAACATAGAAAATTCATGACTGACTAGATATTTATACATTGTTTGCAGAATTGTTGTAGCTGTCCCAGGTTTCAGGATATGAGAGAGACAAGGTAGGTGAGGTAATACCTTGTATTGCTCCAACTTCTGTTGGTGGATTTGTCCAAACCATGGGAACAGGCATGGGTACTAGGAAGTCTCCCCAATATGCAAGCCTCTTAGTGGGCCACCTTGAGGAAGAATTTCTGGAAAAACACACCACAAAACCAACAATATACATGAGATACATCAATGATATTTTCATGTTCTGGACAGAGGACCTAAACTCCCTCATTGATTTCTGCAACAACTTGAACAACCATCACCGCCGTTCATCAAACTCTCTCTTGAACACTCCCACACCAGATTCAATTTTGTGGATGCCACAATCAGCTTCAACAAAGGAACTCTACCATAAATGGTATCATCAAAGAATTACAAGCCATTCTTGATGGGGACCCCATCCTGAAAGAAAACGTTACCAAACCCACTCTTCTGGACAACAAACAACCCCCTTAGCCTTGCCAAGCTCATGGTCAAAAGCAGGCTCCCCATAGACTAGGAACATCAACTCAAAATGGCACCAAACCCTGCCAGAACAGATGAATAACCTGCAGGCCTATCTCCACTGTTATGATGATCAAGACTGCCCATATAACATGTTTGAAGATCCATGGGTTCTACACATGCCTGTCACAGCATGTGGTGTACCTCATCCAGAGCACTAAATGCACCAACCACAACTGTGGGTGAAACCAGACAATTACTACACTCTCAAATGAATTCTCATAGAAAAACGATATACTAAAAATGCCAAATCACCCATGGGTGAACACTTTTCACAAAGCAATCACTCTGTATCTGACCTCACTCGTCTTCCTCAAAAGAAACCTGCACAACATCTTCAGAAGCTGAGCTTGGGAACTTAAATTCATAGTTCTGCTGGACACTAAAAACCATAGACATAACAGAGATATTGGTTTTGTGGCTCATCACAACAATTTTGTAAAACACTGTACTGCCTGCTATCTCTTGATTGCCCACTTAATTTTAAGTGATCTCCTACAACATGTGTGAACCCCTTATGCTTAATGATTTGTCCCACGTTATATCCAACTTGGACATTCTAATTACCTTCCTCAGAGTTGAGAAAGAGTTCTGTAAAGCTTGCAGGCTTGTCTTTTCCACCAACAGAAGTTGTTCCAATAAGAGAGATTACCTCATCTACTTTGTCTCTTAGATATTTATATTGCATTTGTAATTTGGTATACATATTCTTTTTTATATTCTTTTTAGTAATTTGCACTTCTGGTTTATTTATTTATTTTTTTTATTGTACAGAGCTCTGGGATCGAAACTTTAGTGGAGGAACTTTGCTCTAGACTAAAAGACCTTCAGAGTAAGCAAGGTGAGACTTATACTGCGTGTTTTGAGGCCAAAGAGCACATTTGTAAAGTATACAGTTGGGGGTTTTCAGGTTGAGATGTTCTGGTCCCATTACTCTGCTCCCTTTAAATAAGGCGAACAGTTGGAAAATAAGATGAATAATCTTTTATCAATATGTTCTTTTACCTGAAAAATGGCTATCTTCAAATGGCACTTCCTTTATGAACAGATATGCTTTTGTGTGTGTGTTCGGTTGTACCTTTTGCTTGCTTTGGTGAATTTTTATTCCTGGTCACATTGCAGCCTCAACAAAGATAAGAGATTGTGAGCTAGATTCTGTTCGTTTTTGTACATTACCACTCATTTACTAAGAAGGGATTACTAAATTACAGTTATGAAACAATCAAATATGTCTGTGAAAACCCACTAACATGAAGTGGGCTTGCTTAGGTGTCAGGTCATAATTTAAAGACTACATTGAATGTAACTGAGGCTGTGAATGTGACTGGACAGATCTAAGGGGAAGAAGCTTTTGTTGACATTTGATATCAAAATTGAGACTGTAAAAGTGGAACCTCACAGTGCCACTGTTGCACTTTTGTGTCTCAAAATGCTACTACTGCACTATTTTCTCTCCATAAACCTCTCTTGTTAAACGCTTGATCTTCATTTATACTAAAGTTCTGCAGTCCTATAATATTCACATATCATTTGGAATGACTTTGTACTACTTTACATAAAATAGTTGTAGAGTCTGCAACCAGAGTTCACAGTAGCTGAACATTCATCTAACCATAGAGTAGCGTATTCTGACCAATTCAACAGCAGTACACATTCAGTCAATTTAAAATTGTCTTGCTCACTCATGAAAAATAGAAATAATAAATAAAAATTAATAAATATTTCACTCTTTCTTAAATAAGACTTTTCTCTCTGAAAATACTAAAGTACAACTTTCTTGGTTTGTTTTAGTCTTGTTTCATTGTGCAGCCAAAAGGCTGTTGTGGCAATACTTCTAAACAGAAACCCTTTAAAAACCCCCAAAAACAAAAACAAAAAAGTTAAAATCAAGTAAATGTATTTTTCCCTTTTTGATAGTTCTCTTTTCATACTTATATATGCAACCCTGATTCACATCTTAAACTGTTACTTTCTTTTGCTTCAGTTTTTCAGAAGTAAATAAATCTAACTGTTTTAAACATGATTTCAGATGTTATAAGTCATGCTCTTTGGATTTCACTGTTTATAAGAACATCTGTGTATCACTGTGAGCACCAGGATAAGTATAACTCTTTTTAAGCATGAAAAGGAGCACACACTCAACATTCACAGTGAGTTCTTCGGGTTGCTTTTCAGAGACCCCCTCGAGCTGCCTCTGTGTTGTTGATTATATAAAACCATTTATTTTGATTTGAGTAAAAAAGATAAGTATGTACATCAACTGCATTTTTATATCTTGTACATTTTCATAGGAAAATTCAGAATACTGGATTATACACAGCCCTTGCAACTGAAATCCCCCCTCTGCACTTCTCCCTCCCACCACAAAAATAATTACACTACTTGCTCTGGAGTTTAATTTTTTTCCCCACTGATATACATGAGCAGTTAGATGCCGGAACCAATAGCGATTACGTATTAAATGAATGGACAATTAGTTTTTTATTTTACATGTAGAATTTCCAAAAGAGGTTAAGGACATTGACAGACTAAGTAGAGTATAAAGCTGAATTGGAAAAGAGTGTAGCTAGGGCATAGTGTAGCCCACAGTTGCATCTTTGGTGCAATTAATGGGGCTTAATGAGATTATTTTAGAAACTCTCAATCTTAGGTTACACTCTATAACAATTTTTGTACATGAAATTGTTTTTATTGCTAAGTAGTAATAGGTTACCATATATTATTGTAAATATCTAACTACTGGAATATATCCTGTGTTTTTGTTAGATACTTTTAGTTTATATTTAATAACTTTCTGAATTTCTCTCTAAAACTAAGGTGTAACTTTCTGACGTTTTGTTTCATAACAGAGGAGAAGATTCACAAAAAGTTAGAGGGTTCTTTGTCTCCTGAGGCTGATTTATCTCCCACAGCAAAGGATCAAGTGGAAATGTATGTTTTTGTTTTGTTTTTTTAACTTGAAACTTAAAATCTTCTAAATACAGTAGTTAAAAAGTAAAATGTTTATTGAAAATCAGGAAATTTAAAGTTATTCCTAGAGTCCCCTTTTGCATATGTAGTGTTCTAGGTGTTTGATGCCTTATATATTTGCAACAAAGCCAACTTTATTTTTGTTGACACTTGTGGAATTGAATTTTTAAACTGTAGTGTTCTATTTATTTAATTTTTTCTAATTTTTATTAAAGGGACTGTATCAGCTAGACAACTTAAAGTGCTAAAAGTAGTTTCATGTACTATTCCAATCTTTTTTCCCTATGCCAGATTTGTGGTGGTATAACTATGGTATTATATCTTTAAGACAGTGTTGTCTTCCATACAAAACAGGGAAAGTATGAAGTCGACTGTAAACAAAGTGCTGGTTCCACTGAAAACAATAGGAGTTTTGCTTTTGACTTCTTTTGGGGAAAGAAGGAAGATTTTGTCTTCATCTTTCAATTAAAGAATTATAAGCAACCTTTCATGTACTGAGGTAGCAACAGGTAAAGTATGTCAGACAAAAGTGTCATTAAGTTGACAATATCTTTTTTTTAAAAAAAAAAGAGAAAAATTATGATACCTTAATGTTCAAAATGATATTCAAAGAAACTTACATAGTGAGTTGAATGTTCAAATAACTGACCTCAACACTGCTTATTACAGCATCCACTGATAATTGTGCCAATTTACAGATCTCAGAGAATTGTAAACGTGTATTTGAACGGGTAGTCACTGGAAAAAAAAATTCCCTGTATAGATATCTTGAATATCAATCTCAGAAATCATTTAAAGTTAAGGAAAATAATGTATTTCAGACTTGTCTGCATTGGTGAAACTTAACAAAAAAAAAAAAATGCAACTAGTGCAAGCCCTAGTGTACTTAAAGCTGTGGTAGCAGTGCCTCTTTTTACCATAGAAACTGGAAGGGATCTCGAGAGGTCATCTAGTCCAGTCCCCTACATGTTCATTTAAACTTCACTAATTTAAAGGAGACAGTTTGTTTGGCATGCTGTACAAACAAGTACAAACTATTATCTAAGCAGATCATATGCATGTTATGTGGTTTATTAGTGGGAGGCTATTTTTGAAATGGGATGGGGCATGGTGGTGGATTGAGAAATGTGACTTTATTAAAGTGGCTTTTAAGACTCTCTTTGGATCCCATAATTTTACAGTTGATCTAAACTATATATAACATAATAATTTTAAGAACATACAGGGATTATGGTGTTCCTACTTGTGATGTGCATGCCAGAGAGTCTCAGGTAACATATACTTAGGACCCTGATTTTAAAGCAGTATTTGAGTAGGCTGTTTCCATGGCTTGGCTCAAATGAAAAATATATTTGAAAAGCTTATCACAGTGGCTATAACAAGCATTTTATACAGATGTTCCCAGAGTTTGGGGTAACTAGAATGTACATTCAAAACTTCACTTGTTAATGCAAATTAGTATCATGTATTAGTCATAATTTGCTTTTCTTTTAAAAAATTTAGATATATCAAACTATAGAATCATAGAATTGTAGGTCTGGAAGGGACCTCGAGAAGTCATCAAGTCCAGCCCCCTGCACTGTGGTAGGACCAAGTAAACCCAGACCATCCCTGAAAGGTGTTTGTCTAACTTGTTTTTAAAAGCTTCCAGTGATGGGGAATCCACAATCTCCCTTGGAAGCCTATTCCAGTGCTTAATTACCCTTATAGTTAAAGATTTTCCTAATAGCTAACCTAATCTCCCTTGCTGAAGATTAAACCCATTATATCTTGTCCTACCTTCAGTGGATACAGAGAACAATTGATCATCATCCTCTTTAACATATTGGAAGACTGTTATCTGGTCCCCCCTCAGTCTTCTTTTGTCAAGACTAAACATGCACAGGTTTTTCCACCTTTGCTCGTAGGACAGGTTTTCTAAACTTTTCGTCATTTTTGTTGCTCTCCTCTGGATTCTTCCCAGTTTGTCCACATTCTTGCTAAATTGTGGCCCCCAGGTTTGGACATACTACTCCAGCTGGAGCATCATGAATGTCAAATAGAGTGAGACTTTTACCTTCTGTGTCTTACATACAATATTCCTGTTAATACATCCCAGAATCATTTTAGTCTTTTTTGCAGCTGCATCACATTGACAACTTATATTCAGTTTGTGGTCCACTATAATACCCAGATCCTTTTCATCAGCACTATCTCCTAGCCAGTTATTCCCCCATTTTGTAGCTGTGCATTTGAATTTTCCTTCCTAAATGAAGTACTTTGCACTTCTCTTTATTGAATTTCATCTTGAATTCAGACTAATTCTTCTAATTTGTCAACATCATTTTGAATTTTAAATCTGTCCTCCAAAGTGCTTGCAACCCCTCCCAGTTTGGTATCATTTGCAAATTTTATAAACAAACTCTCTACTCCATTGTACAAGTCATTAATGAAAATATTGAATAGTACTGGACCCAGGACTGACCCCTACAGAATCCTACTGGTTATACCCTCCCAGCTTGACAGCAACTCTTTGCGTATGGTCTCTCAACCAGTTTTGCACCCATTTTATAGTAATTTCATCTAGACCCCATTTCCCCAGTTAACTTATGAGAATGTCATGTGGACCTATGTGAAAAGCCTTACTAAAAAGCGAGGTACATCACATCTACTGCTTCCTCCCTATCCATTAGGTCAGTAATCCTATCAAAGGAGGAAATTAAGTTGGCTTGACATGATTTGTTCTTGACAAATCCATGCTGCCTATTCTGTATAACCCTGTTATCCTCCAGGTGCTTACAATTTGATTGTTGCTGATGTAGGAAGTTTCTCATGTTGCATATATGTAAGTCATTTGACAATTGATAGATTGGCTTACAGCTTCTGTGGAGCATTGAGTAGTGCAGTTTTAATAGGGAAATCATAAATTCCAAATAGTTAAAAGTTAAAAATTCCTAGTGAAAAGCTATGTCATCTGATAACTTCATAACTGAACCTTCATGGTTTTGAGCATCCTCAGCTCCCATTGGCTTCAGTAGGAATTAAGGGTGCTCAGCACCTTTCAGGATTGTATATATTATGGGATTTTAAAATATAATTATCTAAACATAGTTCTGTGCACACTTTTAGGTGGTTTTCTGTTGTATCATCATTCAAATACACTAAATTATGCTTGGTATTTGGGCTGTCTTGGGTTGTAAAATATTGTAGTGATTATGAAGTAAAATAACGTGAAAAAAGCAAAATTGGAAATTAAGTATTTCAGAAGTGCCCATAGAAGTTCTAAAAACTGAATTTAAATACCACTTTTCTTTTTCTTTCAGGTATTATGAAGCATTTCCTCCTCTTTCTGAGAAGCCAATTTGCCTGCAAGAAATTATGACTGTATGGAATAAATCCAAAGTTTGCTCTTACTCTAGCTCCTCATCTTCATCCAATGCTCCACCAACTAGCACCGATACATCCTCTCCAAAGGACTGCAATAGTGAAAGTGAAGTAACTAAAGAGAGAAGTAACAAAGTGTCTGCCACTGTACATGAAAGAACCCAGCAGAAAAAAAGTAAAACTGAGAGAGA
Organism: Lepidochelys kempii; assembly: GCF_965140285.1. Lineage (NCBI taxonomy): Eukaryota > Metazoa > Chordata > Testudines > Cheloniidae > Lepidochelys > Lepidochelys kempii. Next base: position 117,630,220 of record NC_136383.1, read on the forward strand.
GAACAAGTTCAGTAATGGCACTGTTGAAGATAAGCCTGCTTTATATAAAAAGCAAGTCCGACATAAGTCTGAGGGAAAGATGCGTCCTCGCTCCTGGTCGTCTGGTTCCAGTGAAGCAGGCTCAAGTTCAAGTGGTAATCAAGGTGAATTAAAAGCATCAGTGAAATGTATTAAAGTAAGACATAAAACAAGGGAAGTTCGAAATAAAAAGGGGCGGAATGGGCAAAGCAGGCTTTCAGTAAAGACTGGTGAAAAGACTGAAAGAAAAATCCATAGTGGAAGTAGCAGCAGCAGTGGATCGATCAAACAGCTGTGTAAAAGGGGTAAAAGACCATTAAAAGAAATTGGAAGGAAAGAAACTGGCAGTAATGATGGAAAAGATCTGTATTTAAACAGCAGAAACGAAAAGGAATATAAAGAAGAACCCTTGTGGTATACTGAGCCGATTACAGAATACTTTGTTCCTCTGAGCAGAAAAAGTAAGCTTGAGACTACATACCGCAACAGACAAGATACGTGTGATATAACATCAGAGGCTGTAGAAGAATTGTCCGAATCAGTGCATGGTCTTTGTATTAGCAACAATAATATTCATAAAACATACCTCGCAGCAGGTACTTTTATTGATGGTCACTTTGTAGAAATGCCTGCCGTTCTAAATGAGGATATTGACCTCACTGGGACCTCAATATGTTCTCAACCAGAGGACGACAAATATTTGGATGATGTTCATCTGTCAGAACTAACACACTTCTATGAAGTGGATATTGATCAATCCATGTTGGATCCTGGTGCCTCAGATAAAATGCAAGGAGAAAGTCGGATTTTGAATATGATTCGACAAAAAAGTAAAGAGAAACCTGATTTTGAGGCAGAATGTTGCATAGTGTTAGATGGAATGGAGTTGCAAGGGGAAAGTGCAATATGGACAGATTCAACCAGCTCTGTTGGTGCTGAAGGGTGGTTCTTGCAAGACCTTAGTAATTTAGCTCAATTTTGGGAGTGCTGTTCATCTTCTAGCTCTGGTGATGCAGATGGGGAAAGTTTTGGAGCAGATTCTCCTATCTTAGACAGCACAATGCTTAATTCACACATGCTTGCTGGCAATCAAGAGCTCTTTTCGGATATTAATGAAGGGTCTGGTATAAACTCTTGTTTTTCAGTGTTTGAAGTGCAATGCAGAGATTCTGTTTTACCATTTTCTTTTGAAACACTCAATTTGGGAAATGAAAATGCAGATTCTAGTAGCAGTGCTAATATGCTTGGAAAGACACAGTCTAGATTGCTAATATGGACCAAAAATAGTGCCTTTGATGAAAATGAACACTGTTCCAATCTTTCAACAAGAACTTGTAGTCCATGGTCACACTCGGAAGAAACACGTTCAGACAATGAAACTTTAAATATTCCATTTGAAGAATCCACACAATTTAATGCAGAAGATATTAATTATGTAGTTCCTAGGGTGTCTTCAAGTTATGTAGATGAAGAAATTCTAGATTTTTTTCAAGAAGAAACCTGCCAGCAACAAGCTAGAACTTTAGGAGAAATACCCACTTTGGTTTTCAAAAAAAAATCTAAACTAGAATCTGTCTGTGGTATTCAGCTAGAACAAAAAGGAGAAGGTAAAGATTATGAAACAACACAAGTGTCTAGTGAAAGCAGCCCACATGGAGATGGCTATAGCTCAGGGGTTATTAAAGACATTTGGACAAATATGACAGACAGAAATTCTGCAGCAATGGTAGAGATAGAAGGAATAGAAGATGAATTGTTTTCAACTGATGTAAATAATTACTGCTGCTGTTTAGATACTGAAGCAAAAGTTGAAACCCTCCAGGAACCTAATAAGGCAGTGCAGAGATCAGAGTATCATCTTTGGGAAGGTCAAAAAGAGAACTTGGAGAAGAGAGCATTTGTTGCAAATGATTTATCAGAAATAGATGGTGGTGATTATACTACACCATCAAAACCTTGGGACATAAACCAGGATAAAGAAAACTCATTTATACTTGGTGGTGTGTATGGGGAGCTCAAAACATTTAATAGTGATGGAGAATGGGCACTGGTGCCCCCCAGTCACACAAAAGGAAGCTTATTACAGTGTGCAGCTTCTGATGTCGTGACAATAGCTGGTACAGATGTCTTCATGACACCAGGAAACAGCTTTGCTCCTGGTCACAGGCAATTATGGAGGCCATTTGTATCATTTGAACAGAATGAGCAATCGAAGAATGGAGATAATGGATTGAATAAAGGGTTTTCTTTTATCTTCCATGAAGACTTACTGGGAGCTTGTGGTAACTTTCAAGTTGAAGAACCTGGACTTGAATATTCATTCTCTTCCTTTGACCTGAACAATCCATTTTCACAAGTTCTTCATGTAGAGTGTTCATTCGAACCAGAAGGAATTGCATCTTTCAGCCCTAGTTTTAAACCCAAATCAATTCTGTGCTCTGATTCAGACAGTGAAGTTTTTCATCCCAGGATATGTGGTGTTGACAGGACGCAGTACAGGGCTATACGGATTTCTCCAAGGACTCACTTTCGCCCAATTTCTGCATCTGAGCTTTCTCCAGGGGGTGGAAGTGAGTCAGAATTTGAGTCAGAAAAAGATGAGGGAAGTATTCCAGCCCCTTCTCAAGTAGATGTGTTTGAAGATCCACAAGCAGATCTCAAACCACTAGAAGAAGATGCAGAAAAAGAAGGGCATTACTATGGAAAGTTAGAGCTTGAATCTGGAAAATTCCTTCCCAGATTAAAGAAGTCTGGAATGGAGAAAAGTGCACAAACATCACTGGATTCCCAGGAAGAATCAGCTGGAATGTTGCCAGTTGGAAACCAAAATCCCTGCTTAAAGTGCAGTGTGAAAGAATCACTCGATATGAGGGATATGGAAAATTCCCAAATAAACTGCAGAATAGTGGAGCAACGTGAAGAAATTAACAGGTTTTGCAATTGCAAAGCAGGTTGCCATTTTCCTACGTATGAGGATAATCCTGTTTCTTCAGGAGAGCTGGAAGAGGTATGTGTAGATGTAAGATTATCGGAATTGCAGCTAGCAACAGTCAATAAATAGATTGTTTATGCAACACCAATTCTAGTAATTTGGTATTTTGGTTTAATGGATGAGATCTGATTCTTCGATAGCAAAGTTAATGATCTAATGGTAGTAATTATTTGGGTCATCTTACATAAGCAAATATCTCAATGTTTTAAAAATTCATGTATTGAAAGATTAAGTAAACTTTTCCTTTTTTTGGTTTGTCTGATTTATATGTAATCTGATGAAAAAATGTGTTTAAATTCCTAGCTTGACAATACTGAAACATGAAGCGAGCATGTTAAAATAGAATATTGTAATCCTAAATCAGTTCTTTCAATATCTTTACTAACAGAACATTATATATTTTACGTAGTCAGAAGTTTTACATTTTTACACTTGAGTAAAACGCATTCATTTGCCAGACAGGACAATAATCAATGTTTTGATCATGTCTGTTTTAGTTTATTGAATTGCCATGTCCTGGTCAATACTTCAAAGGGGAAAATGAATTATAGGCTTGGAATATTAATTAAATTCTAGAAAAATTAGGTTTATGCTGAGCAGAATCTTTCAAAATGAAAATACAAAAATATTGTTAGCCTCTCAGGTTAAATTTATGTGAATGTGTTCTTGTATTAAGGATTAAAAAATTAAATCCTTTATAGAAGGATACTAATTACACTTGATGATTAAGTGTTATGCTTAAACAAAGCACATGAGATCTTTTATAGGGGAGAAGGCAACGTGCCGCATTTATTGAGAATATAGCAGTTAGCATATGCTTTTTAGTCACACACACACACCATGCACACAGTCCCACCAGTCGATGTTTACAGTTACCCGTCCAGAGTTTGGATCAATCTAGTGGCCAGCCAGATTGGTCGCAGAGGGGAGCTGGACTCTGTCAGTCACGATCCAATGTTTCTGGAGTAGTGGCAAGATGAACAAGCAAAGCACCCTGTTCTTATAGTCTTTTTGTTGTTGTTGTTGAAGTCTATGGATTTTGCTGTGTCAGTTTATGACCGGTTACTTCTTAATTGGTATTATTTGTTGATGATAACATTCCAAAACACCTCCGAGAGGGTTATTCTGTCCCAGATATGATTTAATCAATTGTCTTTAGGGGTGCCAGCCTCCACCTCAGGGTCATCAGTCTGCCCTTCCTCAATCATGGATGCGCGTTAATGATTCTCTGGCATCAATAAGTCTCGATAAGTGTCTTTGCTCCTCCTTTTTTGACCATCTGGTTAACAATGGCCTTTATACCTTTTTTTTTTCCTGATGCATGCATTCCTTATTCACACAAACAGTCTTTTACAGAGACCTCTGAGAATAAAAACAGCAGTATTTTATATCGAGTGAAAAGACATTGTAAATTAAACCTTGCTAAATTTTATAACCAAAACAATTCACATTGAGGCCCAGGCCTTTAACGTTCCTCTAATCTACTTAACATAGACATGATACAGGAGGGCCCAATTTGTAATGAATATGGGAAACAGAATCCCATAGTCACAGAGGGTCATTCCTTTCTGCTATTCAAAAAGGTGGCTGGCAGGATTTAATCAAACCATACATTAATTCTCATAGTACAATTATAAAATCCTGCTCCTACACAAGCACTATCAGACTTAATAAAAAACATAATAATTTTAAGATTCATCATTTATACAGAATTTTTATTTAGCCATGGCTTGACATGATTTACTTAGCTTGATGTGGTGCAGTAGACTTCTCTAGTACACATCTGTAGTCACCACTAATATACTCTCAAGTTTCTTTTTTTCCCCTGCATGTGGAATGACAGGATGACAGCACAAGTTGAATTCTCATGAGCACAGTTCAGACTGCTGGAATATCACTCCCTTTGCCCCAATCTTGCGACAGGAGTCACCAAGATTGTAACTACACTTCCTACATCTGTTTGGAGTAGAAATGCTGGAATATCATACATAACCCCCCCCCCACCTCCGGTGGAGAGAACCACTAGGCTCTTTATTCCCGTCATTTTTCTTCCCTGCCCATCCATCCATCCATCCATCCATCCAAAGCATGCATGTCCTTGATAAGGAACTTTCCTGCATCAATTCCCCTGCTCAGTACATGGTGCCTGGTGCCAGATAATCACAGTGCTTAGTAAGAACCTTTGGCTTGAGCTGCTAGTTGAAATTATCCAGTGATGTCTTTCCTCCCTAATCTTCATGCTTTGGGGGAACACCAAGGGGCTTCCCACTCTTGGATCTGCTTCTATCACACAGCCAGGTGGGAACTCTCTATAGCTACAAAGTTCTAAGCAGCTGAGCCATATGAAGCTCTAAATCACAGTCATTTGATTCATTGCTTTAGAATATAGAGTGCAGCCTAAAGTTAGCTCCTTCCTAAAGTGGAAAGAGGAACCTTGTTGCAGCTTCAACTGTGGAGAGGCTGTGGGCCAGGTCCCCAGGAGTAGCTCTTCCAACTCAGAACAGGTTGTTAAAGGGCTTATTCCTTCACCCACTTACTTCCCTGGTCCTTCTCGCATGAAGAGAGAGTAACAATACCCGAAGTCCAAAGGTGCAAACAATTCGATGTTTATTGGGGTGAACTTCCAGCAAGCATGATTCCAGTTTCCTTCGTTAGTATCCTCCTTCCCAGCTCTGACACCACAGAGCCTTACACCTGTGTCCCTGTTCCCATTCCTACCCTTAGCCAAACATGATTCCAATTTTCTTACCCCCATTCCCTGTTCCCATCTCCCACTTTAGCAAAACATGATTCCAATTTTCTTACCCCCATTCCCTGTTCCTATCACATACACCCACATGCCCACCCCCACCCACCCCCAGTCACTTCCTCATTGACTGCAGACTATATAGTAAAACTTGAGTTCTGCTTAGCTGTACCTTAACCAATCATTTTCCTGAAATTTAACTAACCAATCCTAACATATTGTAACATGATTATGTAACCAATTATATCCCACCACCTTAATTAGTTTACACCCAGCAAAATTAATTATACAGTAGACAGGAACAATCACAGAACCAGACAGAGATTATACAGACAAACAATAGCAAAGTGGGAACTATAATGACAAAACAATACAGAAGTGAGGATTTCACATCCCAGCTATTGATAAGTGAGTTCTTGCCAGACAGGATGCATCAAACTAAGTTTCCTTTTACATTTTCTAGGCACTTCCCTTTCTCTGGAGGTGATAGGAATACAGGACAGGATTGTATTCCTAACAGCCGAATAGCACCTTATTTCAGTGTGACTAGTTTGGAATGTGAGGATGTGACTGTTTGCTTCCCAGCTTATGGCTGCCTCTGCTGCTTAGCCAAAGGCCTTAGCCTAAGAACAGGGCCTCAGACTGTCATAGTAAGAGAAGGCCCTTACACCAGCAGGCGGTGATTTTGATTCTTTCTTTTATACCTCTATCACTAGCCAAGTGATAAGAATACACCTAAATTCTTAGAGTATAGGCCTTTACAGACAGGCCTGAATATCTATATCCTAACACAGGTCAAGAGGATAGGGAAATAAGAGGCTTTACAACTCCCTGATTGTTTCCTGGGTGTAGTTTAAAGCAGTCTCTGGTCTTCTCTAAGTTACACCGCTGGGTTGTGTTGAAATCAGTGTGCCAGTCCTGTACCATCTGAGGATTCTTGCACATTGAGAGAATCATTGGGTAGTTAAGATGAATTTACAATGGACTTACAAAAATGGCTCATCAGAGGCCATGTCTTGACCCTGTTTCTTTTTAACAAGAAGTCTTTTTAAATAAATTATTTTTTTTTTTAAGTTGAGTAGAGCAGGAGAACAAGGTGCCATAGGCAGAATACCTGGGGATTGTTACAGAAAGCTTAAAACTTTCACTCTAAGTCCATTAGTAAGAGAATAGAGTTCTAAGAACTGAAGCAAACTTTTTGATGACCTAGACTATTTAGTAAACTCTAATGAGTGTAGAGGACTACTATGAATTCTATTAAATGTATAAACTCCATATTGCTAAGTCTTCTGTGAAATGGATTTGTTTTATTTAGGGGTTGGAATTATTTTATTTGGTTTGATTTTATTTAGTACTCATGAAACTGAAAATTCTAGAGCTGGGATGACTCAGGCATTTGGCGGGCAGGGCTCCCAATACATGTGAATATTATTGGTAATACAGTTCTTCTTCAAGTGGCTCTGCATATTGCCACTTACGGGTAATGCATTGCCTGGTGCTGCCTAACAGTAGAACCTTTGCCAAGCAGTGCCCATTATAGCGCATGTGCACCCCCTCCTACCTCTCTGTTCAGCATTTCCAAACATTCTGAGGGAGTGGAGGGGAAAGGAAAATTAGTGGATCCCTGGACTCATGGAGTGAGGAATAGCTTTGGTTTTCTTGGATTTAGTTTAGCTTAGCCCTTTGGCCAAATTAAAAGCCAAAAACAATAGAAGAAACAAAAATCGAACAACCTACATTTCCAGATAAACAATTTCTGAGAGTCAGAGGGAGACTGCCATCCAGCCGGAGAACTTACACATGACTGCAGCCTGTTCAGGAGAGAGAGATGACTTTGTCAACCCTGGGAAACAGGAGATGATAGAGACAACCTTTCCTGTTACCTAGATTACTCTGAAAAGCTAGAAGACTCTTCAGGTGCACTACTCCTTTTGACTGAGACTAAACAAGAGGGCAGGAGAATGTCTCCTCCCTAACTTTCACCCTGGGAGGATACCACTATCCTTGAATTTTTTATTTTTTTTTACTCGGAAGGCTGTGGTTTTAATCCATTTATTTCATACATCTGCATACGCTCCTGGGCAGAAATGTGAAATAACAATAAAGTAATAAATAAAAGGTCCCTTGCATTGTATCTAGAGTGGACTAAAGCTCCTAAAATGTCCATGATGCTCTACTGCTTTTGACCTTGGATCAGAAGGCTTTGAAACAACCATGGCTGACTTGATTGCATTTTTTTTATTGCTTCTTGGCAGGCTTTCAGCTTCTAGGTCATGTTAAGATACATTCTGTCCAAGGCACGCGTACTTCTGAAAACAGCCTGAGGTCTGTTCCAATTCAAGAGAGATACAATACAGCCAAACAGTTATCTTTGATATACAAGATGGGATTACCTGAGTTTGGTCTCCTGCTACAACTCCAGCCTTGGTTGTTCAAGTAGCTTGAACTGACCCCTGTCCAGATTAGGTTGATTATGTTCATCTATAATAGACTGGACTGGATTTTGAATGTGTAGTGAACACTTACATGTGAGTAAATTTACAGAAAGGACAAGTGTATCCTCAGAATCTAACACAATAATCAAATATCTGCATTCATTTTTTTTCACGTCTGCTTCTGTCTCAAGTTTTGCTTGAAGTATCTTGCATATACTGGCCAAATTTAGGAAATAAAATGGCTTTCTTTTTCAACTTCTCTCTGCTACTTCTGGCAGTTGCGCTTTCATTTATTCAGCCCCAGGGTTTTAGCTTTGATAATTCCAGGTTTACTGTTGGAACATCCAGCAGAAATAATATGTAAGTGTGCTTTCATAATCAATATAAGGGCCTAGTCCTCCTCAGCTTTATATTGGTCAGTCTCTTTTACTCCGTAATATCCTTGCAAAAGCTAAGCGTGGAAGAATCCAAGCTTTGGTTCTTAGCATGTCTATCAAATATCAGCTTAATCTCTTACAAGATTACAACTAAATCCTATCCAGGTCTGTTAACTGATTGTGCAGTTTACATGTGGTATTCATTGGGCTGCCAGTTAGTCATAGTAGAAAAATGTAGAGTTGGATACAATCCTTACTGTAGCAAGTGTGGAACATTCTATGCAAGCAAAAGCAGGAATGTGTGTGTGAGAGAGAGAGATGGATTGAAAACTCAGTCTCTGAAGGAAGAGGAAAGCCAATTCACAGCAATGAAGGAAAGGTAGAAACAACAGTTATTGTACTGGTCTTCTACACCTCTTAAAATAATTGATATTTATATAGTTGTTTACCTGGCGTCAGGGCAGCAGAGTTCAAACTGCTGAGCAGAGTGGTCAGGATGGGCATTGTGGGACGCTGTCTGGAGACCAATTAGTGCGCTAAAATCAAGCATGGTGTCTACACTAGCACTATGGGCGCTAAAGCCTCAGCGCAAAAAGCCTTATGACTCATCGGGGTGGTTTTATTACAGCGCTGTAACTGAGGAGTTTCGGCACAAAAAGTGGCTTTGCAGTGTGTATGCCTCTGCTGTTTGGTCGCCAAAAGCTGCGTTTTGACGAAAAAACTTGCAAGTATAGACCAGGCCTTAGACCTGGTCTGTACTACAGTATTGTTGACAAAATTCAGGTTTGTCGACAGAACACTGGAGGTGTATACACTGCAATGCTCCTTGTCGACAAAACTCTCCTGCTTTGCCAACAAAATAAAACCACCTTGATGAGAGGCATAGCGCTTTTTGTGGCAAAGTTATATCAACAAAGTGTTGCTGTAGGCACTGTGTTTGGTTATGTCTTTGTAAATGGCCTCCAGGTGGTGTCCCACAATGTCCATCTTGACCGCTCTGGTCAACAGTTTGAACTCTGCTGCTCTGCACCCAGGTACACAGGCATCTGCCCCCTCCCCCTTTAAAGACACAGGATTTTTTGAAATGCCACTTGCTGTTTGCTCGGCATGTAGAACTCACATTGCATCTTCCCAGCTGACTACGGCAGCTCAACGCAGCAAACGCTCGCCCGCTTGGAGCACATCTGAGTTGTTGGTTCTGCTGGCACTGTGGGGAGAGGAGGCTGTGCAGTCCCAGCTCTGCTCCAGCTGTAGGAACTTAGATATCTATGGTCAGGTTTCTCATGGCTTGTTGGAGAAGGGCCATGAAGGGGACGTGGAGCAGTGCTGTGCGAAGATAAAGGAGCTGAAGCAGACATTCTAGGAGGCAAACTGTCACTCTGGTGCTGCGCCGAAGACCTGCTGCTTCTGTAAGGAGCTGGATGCCATCCTTGGAGGCAACCCCACCTCCACCACTAGGAGCCCTGTGGATACTTCATCCGGGCTGGAGGCAGTGGACAGTGGGATCAACCCCAAGCCTATGTTTCTCAAGATGCATGCATCATGCACCTTCCCCAACCACCCTATTGATGTCAGTGAAACACCCACAATGATCCATAAGTACCTGCAATACCATAGAGAAGTAACCCTTTCTAGTGATGTACTCTGTTACAAGATGGTGCGGGGCCAAAATTGGAAAATGCATGTCATCTATTGCCCTGCCATGGTTAGGGAATCTCATTGGTGGAAAGCCATCCAATTTTTCATGCACATTGCCCAGAGTCACAGTGCTGCGTAGCAGGATGCAGTTAATGGCCTTTCACACTTGGGTTAATGCAGCCCCAACAGTTGACTTCCTGACTCCAAACTGATTTGCGACCAAGCGTTAGCAGTCTGGAGTCGCCAGTTTCTACACAGTGATCACCAGTGAGAGGGCAGTTCTCATTTTGGTGTCCTGGTGCTGCAGTGCTGGGGCAAGCTCCGCACATGGTTCCTGGAAGGTGGCTTTCTGTATCCGAAAGTTCTGCAGCCACTGCTCATCATCCCAGACCTGAATAATGATGTGATCTCACCAGTCACTGCTTGTTTCCTGAGCCCAAAAGTGATGGTCTACCGTGTTCAATTGCTCTGTGAATGCCAAAAGTTATCTGGCATTGTTTCTTTCCACAGCACGCAGCAAGTCAGGCAATTCTAATTCCTGTTCAGATTGGGAGCTCATGATTAAGGCTGAGAGTTTGTCACAGAGGTCATGGAAGTCACAGTTTCTGTGACTTTCTGGGACCTCCGTGACTTCTCTCAGTGCGGCTGGCCTTGGGGGGCAGCCCTTGGGCCAGCCGCACTAGCCGCTGCTGGGGCAGTCTCGTGCCACTGTGCCGCCCCCCCAGCAGCAGCAGAAGGTATGGGAGGGGTGAGGGCTCTGGGAGCGCTTTCCATGGGGGCTCCCCAGAAGCGGTGACATGTCCCTCCCTCAGCTCCTAGCTCCGTGCACTGCCTCTGCCTCCAGGCACCGCCCCCGCAGCTCCCATTGGCCATGGTTCCCGGTCAATGGGAGCTACGGGAGCAGCACACGTTGCTAGGAGCTGAGGGAGGGACATGTCGCTGCTTCTGGGGAAACACGACGAGCCGGGCCGGGAGCCTGCCAGCCCCGCTAACCCACCCCCCTTCTCTGCAGCACCAGCAGGGGTCCCAGGCCACCTCCTCCCCAAGATTTAGTCGGGTATATAGTAAAAGTCATGGACCATGAGTTTTTGTTTACTGCCCATGACCTGTCCATGACTTTTACTAAAAATACACAGGATTAAAATGTAGCCTTACTCATGATATAGTGCATGACCATCTGTGATGTGTTCATAACAGTAACTACAACAGTAGAGCGCAGTGTGGGATCCATCCTTTCAGACAGAGATGGTGGGCGTGCAGTAAACAGAGGCCATTGAAAAATGTTGTGAAATGCAGTCGGAAGCCCATGGAATGCTGGGACAGAAAGAACTGCATCATGGGACATGCCCATGATGCACTGCGATCCACTCCACCTTCCCACAAATCCTAGCTGCAAAATGTGGCGAGTACCACAATGGGATAGCTACCTGTAGTTCATTGCTATCAGTGTCAATGCTAGAACACCATCTGTGGATGTGTTCTGCCAGCAGAGGGCGCTTAGTATGAACATGCATAAGCATTGTAATTATACTGGTTTCTGATTGTCGGCTTAACTTGTGTCGACAAAACTCTCTAGTGTAGACAAGACCTCAGTATGTTTCCCAGACCTGAAGAAGAGCTCTGTGTAAGCTTGACAGAAGTTGGTCCAATAAAAGAAATTACCTCACCCACCTTGTCTCTCTAATTTACTATTACTACTCAATCTAAATGGCAACAAATCTTTTTCATGAGAATGTGGTCCTGCAGACGCTTCTGCGTACAGTACTTTCTTGTGTGAGTAGTTCTGTTGATTTCAGTAGGAATATACACTCAGTAGTAAGTATTCCTCTTTGAGTGTTTGCTCATGTCCATTCCATGTCAGGTGTGTGTGCTTGCCACATGTACTGGTGCTGGAAGTTTTCCCCCAGTGGTATCCATAGAGCCAGCTCTAGCGCCTTCCGAAGTTGCACGCCTATGTGCCAGTATAAAAGGCGCCGCTGGCCCGCCCCCACCCTTCAGTTCCTTCTTACCACCAGTGATGGTGCTGAAATGTCCATACCAGTGGTCTTTCCTATCTTTTTTCAATAGTGATTTTAGTGTATATAGTTACTTCAGTGTAAGTTATAGATAGTCCCCGAGGGACTTAGCCCAGGGATGGGGCATGCCCCGGTCCCCAGGCTTCAAGCTGTGCAAGAAGCCCGTGCCTGTCAGTGATCCCCATCTGGGAAGACCCCATACGTGACAAATGCAGGATCTGTAAAGGATTCAAACAGTGCACTAAGAAAGAGTGGGACAGCAGACTTAGAGCGCTTCTGCTGGAGTCAGCCTTCACACCGGCCTCCGAGCAAACCTGCTCAGACTTGGCACCGAGTACATTGGCGTCTGTAAGGCGTGCCCCTTCACCATCGACCTCCTCACGGCATTCATCCCGGTCTCCGGTACCTGCCAAGAGACATAAGACGCATACAGGAAGAGGGCACGTCCCAGTATCCTGCAAGGGGAAGGTGGGGGATGAGCCGAGACCTGTGCTGGGCTGTTTATCTTTCCCAGAACTTGTTGAGGCAACAGCCACATCCAGCAGACTGCCAAGCATGTCCCAGGACCTGTCTCTGACCCCTGGGAGCAGTAGGGGTGTCCAACACCTGACAGTACCGTCTATGCCCGAGGCATTTCAAGCAGCCAAGGACATTGTTCCCTTGCTGGTGATGCTGACACCTTATGAAGGGCGGTCCTGGGACCTCCCATTGGTACTGTGGGTGGTGGTCTTGTCTAGAGGCAAGCTGGTGATGGGGCCCCTGCAGCGATCCCCATCCCCACGGCACCGCGCTGGTCACCAGAGTCTCATCAGTGATCGCTAGAGCCACGCAATCAGTTTTCAGAGACCCGATACTGCTCGCTGAGTTCTTGGCATCAGTTCCTCCACAGTGGTCCCCAGAGGCACACCGCCGGTCCCAGGAGTGCTGCCACCGATTCCCTGAGCAGTGTCATTGGTCGCCAGACATATGGCATCGCTTCATGGAACCGCTATACTCCTCCCCAAGCACTAAACACCAGGCCTCTCAATACTGTGACGAAGCAGAGACAGCAGCAGCACCGCCCTGGTCACCATGGGAGGACCCTTGCTCTGAGGGCGAGGAGATTGTTATGCCCAAGAGCAAGGTGTACCCTGCATTGCCAGTGGTTTTCTCCAGGCCTGTTAGCAAGCGCATGGCCACAAGGTTCTGGATCCCCTGGGGATTTCTCCCTACCCTGGGATTCCAGGTACAACGCTCAGTCTCTGGGGCCTCAGAAAGGTGGTCAGCAACGGTATACCGCCTGCTTCCTGACTCAGACGAAGGTCCAAGGTGCCCAAGCGCCTCCACTAGCCTCGGACAAGGCCGCCCTGACTGGGGAAGTGGAATTGGTACCTCCCCCCCATTCTGGCCTCTTCCTCACCCGATGAGGCAGTGGTGGGACCATCTCACTCAGTTCCACAGGAGGACTTTAAGGCACACCAAGAATTACTTAAGCGTGTGGCCTCAAACTTGGGCTTAGAAGCGGAGAAACTAAAGGAGCCCACGGACACCCTGTTTGATATTTTGGCAGCAGCGTCCCCATTGAAGGTTGTCCTTCCCATCCATGAGGGAGTCCTGAAACTTGTCAAGGCCTTATGGCAGACCTCCTCCTCTCTGCCCCCTATTTCTAAGCGCACAGAGAGAAAGTACTATGTTCCTGCCAAGGGCTTTGACTGTCTGTACTCTCATCCCTCCCCTGGGTCCTTAGTAGTTACAGCTGCCAATGAGAGAGAGAGACTAGGTCAAACCAGTTCAACCCCCCAAAAAAGGAGGCAAAGAGGCTAGATCTTTTTGGCAGAAAAGTTTATTAGACTGCCAACTGCGCATATTGAATCACCAAGCTTTGCTGGGGCGATATGATTACAATGTGTGGCACTCTATGGCCAAGTTTGCTGATTCTCTGCCGCAGGAGTCTAAACAGGAGTTCTTGGCTGTACTTGACAAGAGCAAGACTGTAGCCAGGGCCTCCCTCCAGGCAGCCTCAGATGCTGCTGACTAAGCAGTTGGAACAAGACCATTGGCCATATCCATGAGACTGGCATCGTGACTGCAGTCATCTGGCCTGTCTGAGGAGATCCAACCATCCATCAGGACCTCCCCTTACATAGATCAGCTGTGTTTTTAGAACAAACTGACAGCAGGCTGCACAGACTAAAAAGATTCTAGGGCCACATTACGCTCCCTGGACCTTTACATTCCCACAGCCTCAAGGAAACATTTCAGGTCTCAACAGCCTCAAGAGATTCAGGGGCCAGGCCAGGCTTGAGCCCTATAGAAAGGAGGACAGGGGCTACAAGCGCTGCCAGGGCCAACCACCGGCCACATCGACCCAATCAGGCTCTAGCTGCCACCCTCCTGGGGAAAAAGCAGGAATTTTGAGGGTGCACCCAAGAGCAACCTCCCAGTCTAAACCCAGGATCCAACCCCCCACCCCCTCTTATTTTCAGACTGCCTATTGCCCTCCCTTCCTGCTTAGACTGTTATAACATCAGACCAGTGGCGTATACCCTCCAATTTATTTCCATTCCTCCTTCCCACCCTATATCTCCATCCCTTTTCAGGGACTCTTCTCACGAGCAACTCCTTGTCTAGGAGGTGCAAGCCCTTCTATGGGTGGGGGCCATAGAGGAAGTTCCCAAAGAACTAAGAGGGAAAGGCTTTTACTTCTGCAACTTCCTGATACCGAAGGCCAAAGGGGGTGTCCGACTCATCTTAGGCCTACGAGGCCTCAACAAATACCTCAAGAAATTGAAGTTTTGCATGGTCTCTCTGGCCTCCATTATCCCTTCCCTGGATCCTGGGAACTGGTACGCCACCCTTGACTTAAAGGACGCATACTTCCACTTTTTTATGTTCCATGGCCACGGAAGGTTTCTACGGTTTGTGGTTGGAATGACTCGCTACCAGTTTGCAGTGCTCCTGTTTGGTCTACAGCACCAACAGTGTTTACAAAATGTATGGCAGTAGTCGCAGCCTACTTCAAACGTTAGGGTATTCAGATCTACCTGTACCTTGACAATTCGCTCATCAAGAGTCACTCGAGGGCACAAGTCCAACGCGGCGTCGTAGTACTATGAGCCACCTGCCAAGTGTTGGGCCTGTTAATAAATGAACACTAGTCCCGGTACAAAGAATAGAGTTTATCGAAGCAGTCCTTGACTCTACCCAAGCCAGAGCTTTCCTACCAGAAACCAGATTCCCAGGGATGTCAGATCTGATTGCCCGAGTCACGACTTACCCACTCACCACAGCCCAAGAATGCCTCAGACTTCTGGGGCACATGGCAGCGTGCACCTATGTAATACAGTATGCAAGGCTACATCTCAGACCCCTACAGATGTGGCTGGCGTCAGTCTACTCTTCAGGCAAACATCACTTGGACCTCACAATACCACCGCAAATTCTTACCTCCCTAGCATGGTCAAACCCGCACCATGTGACAGAAGGGGTTCCACTTGCGACTCCATATCCCTGGTGTCTGATGCCTTGGACTTGTGGGCAGCCCACCTCGGTACACTCAGGACCCAGGGCCTATGGTCCCAAGAGGAGCTGTTGTTGCATATAAACGTCAGGGAACTCAGAGCCACCCATCTGGCTTGCGAAGTGTTCCTTCCCCAACTGTGAGACAAAGTAGTGCAGGTGTTTGTGGACAACACAGCATCGACATTCTATGTCAACAAGCAAGGGGGAGCACAGTCATCTGCTCTCTGCCAAAAAGTCCTTCACCTGTGGGACTTCTGTATCCAACATGCTATCCATCTTGAAGCCTCACATCGCCTGGGGGTCCAGAACACTTTAGCAGGTTGCCTCAGCAGGTCATTCTTTTCACTCCACTCTCCACCTGGATGTCACTGGGACATCTTCCAGAAGTGGGGAACTCCCCAGCTGGACTTATTTGCTACCAAACAAAACAGAAAATGTCATGGGTTTTGTTCTCTTCCCGACCTCAACAGGGGCTCGCTTTCACAAGCCTTTCTCCTGTCATGCATAGGCAACCTGTTGTACGCCTTTCCACCAATGCCTCTCATCAACAAGGCTCTTCTGAAGATCAAGAGGGACAGGGCATGAGTCATCATGATACCCCTGGCATGGCCTCACCAATACTGGTTTGGCATGCTTGTGGACGCTTCCAAACAGCCCGAACCTGCTCTCGCAGGACCACGAACCATTGCTGCACCCGAACCTTGCCTCCCTGCACCTGACAGCATGGATGCTGCATGGCTAAGCCTCAAGGAGCAGGCTTGCTCCAGACATGTCCAACTTGTTCCTTTAGAAAGTAGAAAACCCTCTACCAGGACTACTTACCTGGCTAAGTGGAAGCGCTTCCCCTGCTGGGCATCTGAATGGAACCTCTCTTCGTTTGTCATCTTTACAATCCATCTGAGAATATCTGTTCCATCTAAAGCACCAAGATTTGGCACTCTCATCGATCAGGGTACACCTGGCAGCCTTCCACTCTCACATCCAGAGCAGATCAGTCTTCTTGCAGGCAGTGATGATCAGATTTCTCAAGGGCCTGGAAAGACTCCACTGGTCCGTGATCTGGTCCCCCCAATGAGACCTCAGTTTAGTCCTATCTAGGCTCACTGGGCCTCCTTTCGAGCCATCGACATCCTGATCACTTCTGGATCTATCATGAAAGGTTGCTTTCCTCATAGTGATCACTTCTGCGAGATGGGTCTCTGAGATAGTCTTTAACCTTAGAACACCCTTAAACAGTGTTCTATAAGGACATGGTTCAGCTGCACCTCTACCCAGCCTTCATGCCAAAGGTGGTATTGCAGTTTCATGTCAATCAGGATATTCTCCTGCCGGTGTTCTTCCCAAAGCCACAGAACTTCAACGAGGAGAGGCATTTGCATGCTCTGGATGTCGGACATGCCCTGGATTTCTACCTTGAGCGAATCAAGCCTTTCCGTAGGTCATCTCAGCTTTTCATTGCAGAGGCTGACAGGATGAAGGGACTCCTGGTGTCTTCTCAGAGTATTTTGTCCTGGATCACCACCCATGAGTAGGCAAAGGTCATACCTTCGCCAATAATGATAGCTCATTCAACAAGAGCACAGGCTTCATCAGCAGCATTCCTGGCTCATGTTCCAATCCAGGACATCTGCAGGGCCGCAACGTGGTCGTCTCTCCATACTTTCATGACCCACTATGCCATCACTCATCAGGCCTGAGATGAAGCTGGCTTCGGCAGAGCGGTGTTACAGTCGACCTGTCCATGAACTCCTGGCCCGCCTCCAGAGGCACTGATTGCGAGTCACCTGATGTGGAATGGACATGTGCAAGCACTCGAAGAAGAAAAAATGGTTACCTACCTCTTGTAACTGTTCTTCAAGATGTGTTGCTCATATCCCTTCCTTGACCCACCCTCCTTCCCCTCTGTCGGAGTTCTGACAAGAAAGAATTGAAGGGGAGAACTGAAGGGCCCCTTATACCAGTGCATATGTGTGCAACTCCAGAGGGCACAAGAGCCAGCCCTACAGATACCACAGGGGGAAAAACGTCCAGCACCGGTGCATGTGGCAAGCACAGACCCTTGAGATGGAATGGACATGAGCAACATCTCTCGAAGAACAACAGTTACGAGAGGTAGGTAACTGCTTTTTTCAGGATTAGGCTCCAAATTTGTAATTACCACTTATTGTTATTACCTTTTATTCAGCTGAAGGATGGACAGAGCAACTTGTTCACGTTAGTGAATTTTTTCCTATTTCATGATCTTCAGCTTTACATAAAAGTGGAACCTGGATGTCGAGCCAGTGTTGACGTTAGAAATATGGCTCATATAAAAACTACACAGGCTAACTTCTTGAAAAGGCATTACGTAAGATTCACAAGCTGTCACAAAATACAAATGCTGTTACTACAAATCTGATTACAGAATTGCGGAGTCATGCCTGTTGTGGCAAGCTTTCAGTATCTCAGCCATGTGCATTTGTGCTACAGGAACTAGTCTGTGGTAAACATAAATGAAGCATTAGAATTAAAAAATAAAAATTTGTGACATTTTTATTAATGGATCAAGATTTTTTTTAAACAGAACTGATTTTTTTTAAAGAAAGATGGAGTCGTTGTATAACCAAACTGTCACTAATGAACTCCTTAACAATCTAGATGTCCTTCAGTGTATTCAATTGATGGCACTATTGCTACATCCACTTTTGGAGGCATTAGAGAGCAAACATTAGGAGGCTAAGATCGTGTCTACAATACAGGTTACTTGGGTATAACTTGCATCGCTCAGGGGTGTGAATAATCCACACACCTGAGTGACATAAATTAAATGTGTAGACAGTGCTATGTCGGTAACAAATCTTCTCCCACTGACATAGTTACCATCTCTCAGAGGCAGGAGTTAAGCCACCAGAAGAGCTCTCTCCTGTGAGCTTAAGAGCAGGGGTGGGCAAACTTTTTGGCCCGAGGGTCACATCGGAGTGCAAAACTATATGGAGGGCCAGGTAGGGAAGGCTGTGCCTCCCCAAACAGCCTGGCCCCTGCCCCCCTCAGAACCTCCCACCCATCCAACCCCCCCCCCCACTCCTTGTTCCCTGACC
Source organism: Lepidochelys kempii (assembly GCF_965140285.1). Classification (NCBI taxonomy): domain Eukaryota; kingdom Metazoa; phylum Chordata; order Testudines; family Cheloniidae; genus Lepidochelys; species Lepidochelys kempii. Next base: position 117,649,019 of record NC_136383.1, read on the forward strand.
ACCCCCTCCTGGGACACCGCCCCCTATCTAACCCCCACTGTCCGCCCCCCCCCCCCCCGCACCTCTGCCCTATCCAATGCCCCCTGCTCCATGTCCTCTGACCGCTCCCTGTCCCCTGACTGTCCCCTGGGACTCCTGGCCCCCTTACCATGCTGCTCAGAGCAGCATATCTGGCAGCCATGCCGACCAGCCGGAGCCAGATGCACTGCCCTGCATGAGCACGGAGCCCTGCAGCGCAGAGTGCTGCCCACGCGGCGGCATAGGTGCGGGGTAGGGAGAACAGCGGGGGAGGGGCTGGGGCCAGCCTCCCTAGCCAGGAGCTCAGGGGCCAGGCAGGATGGGCTGTAGTTTGCCCACCTCTGGCTTACAGTATTTGTGGTGGAGATACTCTAAGTGCTGTAGTGTAGATGTAGACTAAGAAAACCCTTTTCCAGTATAATCAGAAATTGTACCATGTTATTTCCATAGCTTGACAGATTGTTTTCAAGAGAGACCCTTTGCCCTTGGGTGTCAGAGTGCCTTGTTATTTTTGGGATATTAACATATGATTATTGTCTAAACAGTTTCCTATATTGAACACTGATCTGCAAACAACGAGTGGCAGCCAGGAAAAGCAGTCCTGGTGGGAAAAAGCACTCTATTCTCCCCTCTTTCCTGCATCACAGTGTGAAGGTAAGAAGAAGATACCGTTCTTGAACTAAGTGTGTTAAAATTGCTTACTTTACAGATGACCAGAAATAGAACTACCAGCTATACATAAAATTAATTTGTTTTTATTATAAATGCTAATTTGCGGGATAACAGCAACGCGGTCAGATTAAATCACATTTTTAATAAACAGATCTGCTTATCCATATCACTGATAACTTTGGATTTATTTAAAATGAAAATATTTTTAAAAAAATCCTTCTACATTTTATGCCAGTTTGTTCACTCCCCCCCCCCCCCACTTTGGACTATAAAATAGATGTCAGTTTCACTTCTGTTTCTATTTATTTTCTAATTATATTAACACAGTGCTGCAGTGTTTGGATTGCTCACACAAAGGGGAATGCTTTATTTAAAAAAAATAGGGATTTCTTAAAGATCTCTGAGCTGTAAGAACTTGTCTTTTGAAAAACTTACATTTGGGGCCAGAATTGACCTGATACCATCCCTTTAACATACCTGATTTTGAGAGCACTTCACTAAATTTTGGTATGTTTGTCAGACTGGGTATGTTTGTAATAAATTGTCTGACTGGATTTTTAATAAATTCAGACTTTTTTTTCTTTGCTCTAAAATTTTAAAAAACTTTGGATACAATTTGAGATTGCCTAATAGTCAGTTGTACTTATTGTAGACTAAATGGATTCAGCATTTGGGGAAGTAGTGGTAGAGGCCACAATAGTAGCAAGGAGAGAAAGTTAGTTGTCAAGGAAGTAATTGTAATTTGGCCTGAGATGCTGCAACAGAGGGTCTGGCAGGAGGGCCACAAGGCCTTTGTTGACTTGTGGTTGGAGAGGAAAGGTTGCTGATTGATTGCCCTTCATGAAATTGCATATTGAATACGTTATTCAAGGAAAAGATGGTACATCTCTCCTTTTGGGGACTGGATTTGATTTTGGCCTCCATTAATGTGTAAATAAGGTGTAATTTTTTAATGGTGAGTAATTAACCATTGGAACAATTTACAAAGGATTGTGGTGGATTTTCCATCACTGACCATTTTAAAATCAAGATTGGATGTTTTTCCAAAAATCATGCTTTAGGAACTATTTTATTCTATGGCCTATATTATAAAGAAATTCAGACTAGATAATAATAGTCCGTTCTGGCCTCGGAATCTTTGAATTGGGGAAGGAATGGTTAACAATCTTGGGATTTGACAGGGTGTTTGGGGGGCTGCCAAACAGATTCTGGGACCTCCTGTTGGCAGGTGCCTAGTGAAAATACTTGTTCTATAGAGGATCCATTCCCTGATAAACTGGAATTGGAAGCTGATTAGGAGAAAGCATCTCCTCAAGAGGATGGGGCTGGGGCTGCAAATGACTTGTACATCGAGGAGACAACAATGGATGTTGAATGACATGTGAGAGAACTTGGGTTTCTGTTTCTCCTGTAGGAGTGTTGACATCACATAAAGCACCACCACAATTGGCACTTATTGGCAGTTTCTTGGCATGCTCAGGAGAGAAGTTAAGGGATTGAAATAGGCCTGGAGACTGAACTATTCTCCCATTGTTAGTACTAAAAAAAAACAAAAACAAAAACCTCTATGAATACTTTACATTTATTATTTAATATCTTAGGAGTGGTAAGAGAATTTAGTCATTCTGTAATTTTTAATTATATTTTGTAATTCTTAGTAATGTCTCATATTTAAACACTATGTAGCTGAAGTTCTTAAATCAAATTATCTAACATTTTATTGGACTTCTTATAAGAACTTAGAAAAAACAATACTAAATAAGTTGGTTAATTGTTTGTTATTAATTACCAAATATTACTATATATTACTTGCAGAATGCACAAGTTATTTTAGAGAGACAAGGTTGGTGAGTTAATATCTTTTAATGGACCAACTTCTGTTGGTGAGAGAGGCATCTTGTCTCTCTGATATCCTGGGACCGACACGGCTACAACAACACTGCATACTCATTTTTTTTTATTCTAACATTAAATTACTCATTTCAAGTGTTCAATGCCCAGTAGTAAAAAGTCACATTTCAGTATAACTACAGAATTATTGCATAACAGCAAATAAATGGAGTCAGGGAAACAGATAACATAACAGAGCTTAATCTTGAACTACACTGTGCTACAGCATTGTACACATACTAACCAATGCAGCTACAGTTGGACCATCGCTAGCCGAGAACTCCGTTAAGCAACCTTTGCTAGTACAAGTTATGGTCACAGACCTACTTTTCAATTTGTTTGATGAAGATGGTGTCAATCCGTCTAGAGTTCAAAATTTTTTTTAAATATATTAATGTAATTGTGTTAACATAAACATTTTTGGAAAAACCTCTAGCTGTATATGTGGTAACTCCCAGCATTCCTCTAAGTGAAATTTACCTATTTTTCACTGCCACCTTCTGGTGAGCTGTCATACCAACTTTAGTGGTAGAATTTATTTAATCTGAGGAAGAGGGAAGACATAGAAAATATGGGTGAAATCCTGCTTCATTTAAGTCAATGGCAAAACTTCTGTTCCGTTAACTTTAGTGGGGCCAGGATTTCATCCTATCTATATAAAATCTGACATTAGCTCTTACAGAAAGCATTAGCTTTTAAAGAGATCAGTCTTTCACAGAGTAGATAGCTGTACCCAACTATCTATGGTTTTATACATGCAAGACCTACTCTGATAAATTTTGAAGTAACCCCAGTGGACCAAATTGAGATATTAATTAATTAGGTTACAGTAATGCCCAGTGGTTCCAATCAGGATCAGGGCTTTGTTGGGCTAGATTTTTTACAGACAGAGGTAGAACTGGTCCTAAACAGTTTACAATATCAGACATTAAAAATGTATGAAGAAATTTCTAACCAAAATGGGAAAAAGTGATTTAGTCATTTTATAATATGTTACTTTTTACAGGTTTTTAGTAATTAAATTATATTTTTCTCTTTTTAATGTAGTGGTGTCCCTTTGAGGTAAGGTTTGAGGGCACTCTGGTGAGGAGAAACCTGCATTGTACTTCAGTGTTTAAAGCTGTCAAACCAGACCATTTCAGTTAACACACAACTTAGATAAATCTGAAGAAAACTTATTAGATGTTATACATTTTAGTGAAATGTAGATAAACTTGTTTCTTAATGAGATTTTCCTCCTCTTTTTTTGTCTCCTCCATTCTGAAACAAAAACACCTCAAGAATGTTACACAAATGCCAAGGGAGAGAATGGTGTAGGAGAATACCCAGATGTAAAGGAAGTTCCCAACAATGAAGAACATCTTTTAGATTTTAATATGGTGAGTGATTGATTTATTTTTATCCTCTGTCATCACAATATTTGTGGCTGGCCCCAGTTATATTCCAGACTACAAATTCTGATTTTCTCCACATTTTCATTTTGAAGCCACTTTCTTGCCCTGGCATTCTTTGCAAACTCCTCGCTGTACTTACCTGTCTTTTGGCCAAGAGGGTGGAATGTAAGCCCTCTGGGATGATTGTGAATTGATTGGTCAGATTTGCTGGAAGAGTGCTGTATTTTTTCTTCACAGAGCTTACTTCCAGTAACTAGGGTGGGACAGTGTGCTCCTGTGAACCACACAGAGCCACTGTTATGGGGAGTTAACAATATGCATGTTGAACTTTGTGTCCTTCTCGTAAGTCACAAACTACTTATTTGGTGAATGGTGCTTTTGCAGTAGGAGAAAATGCCTTTTGTCCCAGTTATTGCTACATTTCACTTTTGCCAGAGATGATACTCCTCTACTTAGTGAATTGCCCAGTAGGGCATATTATGTAGTGCTGCTAACATCTAGATTTTGCACTCGACATACTCCTGTAAGATCATTGATGCAACTGCAAATACGATGTGTTTCCAGAAGTGCGGCTTGATGCAGACAAACTAGCATGATGTGAGACCTTAAGATTTGGGAATGACTTGGAGAGTCACTCTCCAGTCAGCAGCGATAATAATGTACTCAGAATAAAAATGTGGTTCAGAAATTGGCAAGAGAGTCAGAAATGGAAGACTTCGAATGGAAGGGTGGGTGAAAAAAAATGCTGCCCTCAACCTGGATTTGTCATCACAGCCCAACCCTCGCTATTCACATCTAAGTTAGAAAGGGGAAGTGGGAACTGTAACTCTGAATAACTGTGGCATCTTTCCCCTAACATAAAAAATAAATTATAAAATCTGCCAGCTTATAAATAGACAAATATGTTTTGTTTTCCACTGTACCAAATAAAGTGTCAATTTAAATCCTTAGGTTTCTTCTGTTCATGAAGCAAGGTGTGCAGATGATAGAAATTCTGGAGCAAAACCAAATGGCTTCAGGAAGAAAATATACTCCAGTGATAGCTCCAGCTCTGAAGAGACAGCTTCAGAAGGTGGAAGTGAATGGGCTGATCCTTGTGAGGAGGAGCTTTTTTCTCGAACTCACCTATAAAACTGCAGAATACAACAAATGATTTAAAAGTAACATGAGATGGAAAACTGTCCTTCCTGAGGGTCTGTAGCTCTAAAACAACAACTTGAGTTTCCTCTTCAGTTAACGGATTCAGATATGTATTTATCTTTCTCTTCTTGCTTATTTTATAGTTAGGGACATAACTGTCCTGTTGAATATTTTACTTTCTCCAAACTGTTAAATTCTTGGCTATTTGAACTAGATTAGATTGTGTTGTCAAATCAAGAATGGATGTGCATGTGCTTGTCTTAGTGGTACCACTGCTTTTTTGCATCTTAACTGCAGTTATTGTCATTCGTAACTGTAGCCCTACCACTATTACTATCTTATTAGCATTGCAGTGTCTACAACTACTTCTGCTATTCAGAGACTTTAGCTTTTGGCACATTTAGGATTTGTTCTTTGAGAACAGGGAGATAAATACTAAACACTGTAATCTATCAGTGCCTTTCTGAATGCAGGAGAAAAGCATGAATGACTTGTCCAGTCTTCATTCAGTAACTCTCATAACTTTGAAGTAGGAACAACAGGGTTGTGCTTTAGAGACTTACAGAAACTGTGTTTTCTATCCTATGATTTTCCCCTCCCTCCCCCCATCCTGCAAACCAACACTGAAGATGCTATGGTTTGTAGTCTTCTTGCTAACTGGAAAAGCCAAGGATTTTTGTAGGTATGGAGGCAATGTGGGGTTTTTTTTCTTTTCTTTTGTTTTTTTTTTTTGTCCTTTTTTAGTGACCTGCCATTATAAGGTAGAAGTATTTAAAAAAAAAAATCCCACCAAAACCCCCCAAACCACTGGGGTTATGTGGGGATTGTTGTAAACTTTGTAACAAGTAATAAGGATTTTGTCTTGTTGCAAATTATTGCATTCATGTAACCTGCAAATGCATCCTATATTGAATTTGAGCCTGATGACTAAAACTATCTAAAATGCTCAGAATGTTCAGTGTTTTATATGCAAAAGGTCAGTGCTTCACTTGAAAGAAATCCTGTGGCTGCTGCAGTTAGCTGCTGTTGTGGCTGTAATTTAGTAAATCTTGTAGTTCATTTTGTGTTCCTGAGAGAATGTTAGGGGCAAGTTATGTGTGTGGTGGGTGGGAGGGTGGGAGGGAAGTGATGACTTACAACATACATGTGTGATTGCAGTAGTGATTGTTGCTTTACGTGACTTGCTTTTAAATTTTATTTTGTTAACCTAGAAAGTGAATACATCATCAAGTTGCATCTGTACAAGACTATCAGCTCCTTGTGCTTTTTAATACATTATGCAAAATTTATAAGCCAGGAGGAGCAATATTTGCAAAACTAAACATCCTAAGTTTTTACCAACTAAGTTTTTAAAAAACTAATCTATACAATAGCAGCATGTCTATAACATCAGGAAGTGCAGAGAGTCTAGTACTGACTTGAAAAAGCTTAACCGTTAATTTTGACAGGCAATAAAAACTCCTAAGAATTATAGCTGTTTGAAATATGATCTGAACGGGCTGTGAAATATGTTCTGTGGCAGGGAAGTGAATTGAATAACTGGGTTTTGTTGCCTTTTCTTAATTGATAGTACAAGAATTAAGATCTGCAGTTATAAAACCGTGCAAGGCTGCATGTATCCTTTTTGCTGAAACCCTTACTTAATTGGCTTTGTTTGTTCTTACCAGGAAAATTTTTCTGATCCTGCTATTAAACTACATATTCTTAGGGTTTATATTCATACAACAAATCTTTTGACACTTTAAACTTTTTTAAATTTTTATTTATTTGCAGATTTTGGATAGGTTTTTATGTATTTTACTTTCTTCTGGAGCTTCCTTAAGAGGTTGTGTAGCACCTGCACTGAAAACTATTTATCTGTAAACGTGAAAGTAAAATGAACTTAACATGTAAATTCCTCAAATCACTACAAGGACGAATGGAATAGAGCTTCATTCTAGAATAAAAAAATGACCAAATGAACATATTTCAAACACAATCTTTAGCTCAGTTTATATTTGATAGAGCTGCTTTTTTAGTAAGAAAGGGCTCAAAAACAACAAAGGTGTTGACTTTAATTACATTGTGGTGTAATATTCCAGCACCTTTGGGGAAAAATAAAATGGTATATAATTGAGCTTGGGCAATAACAAATTGTCTGTACTTGTTTCCATAGTTTAATGGCTAAAGCTCTAAAGCTTTCAGTGAGAGAGTTGAGGTGTGGTTTTTAGTTTTTCTGTATGGATAGAGACACAAAAAAGCATTAAAGGTTGGCAAACGCTGAACTGCACTGTGGTATGAAGCGCATTGCATATCCATAGCACTGAAATATCAGTTTTCCATTCCTGGGCTGAAATTTGTTTCTACTGTTTTGCTTCAAGTGGTTGTATTTGTTCTGATTTCATGTACACCAGAGTAACTGATTTTGTTTTCTTGTGGGGTTACTTAACACCAAATAAAAATATAAAAGGACAATTGGATGGCCTGTGTGTATTCTTTTTGGTTTAGTTAAGATATATAATTCTCATTCAAATTTGAACATACAACACTTAGTAATTAAATATTTTGAGGTAGAGGACACAGAGTGCAGATATCTAACTAACACAAGTCCTCTTTCCATCACTATAATGTCTTTCTGCTCTGTCCCTGTGTTTTAGTCTAATTGAGACAAATATGCACTGCATGTGTCATTAAAATCTTTGGACCCTTGAACTTGTCTCAGAAAAAAAAGAAATTTCAGAAGAGATGAACACACATCAGAATTCCTGCCTAATTACTATTGTAGAAAGCATCATACCCTTAGGTTTAAAACAGTGAGAAACCTGTTGTTGAGAGAAGATACTGGATCACTACAAAGAGAATAAGAATAATCAACTGGGAAACACTAATCTAACCTCCCTGATCAGTGAGATTGAGAATTTTTTACATAGCACTGGCGGATGAAAGACAAGTTTTTGTTTCTTCCCCCAACCTAAACTCAGCCATTCAGACTCAGAATATATTTGATTTGTAGAACTATGGTGAATACGATTCTCACTTTTTGAAAATGATTAATCTCAACCACGTGCCTGAAAGTGAAGTAGAAACTTCTCTTGTGTGTCAGCTTGAACTACAGAGCTAGGATTTTTTTTAAATTTATAACTGTGGATATAGGAAATTTAGTTAACACCTAAACTAAATGGCTTCATTTTCACTGATCTCAATAGGGCATATAATACCCATGATCTATAGATTTCCTAAGTTTGTAGCTCTAACACACAGAGCATAATGAAAAGTGTAACTTGGCCCTCCACACAGAATGAGTCTGACTTTCCTGGACTAGACAATGTGGAAATAATACAAAAATACACACTTAGGTATGTGAGACACATCCGTACAAAATTTCTTAGAGAAAAATATTTAATGGATGGTACCTGTTTTGCGGAGTGCCCGTGTCTTGGTCATTTTTTCTCAATTACAATTGTTTTCATCTCTATGTATTTAGATAACTCAGCTCCTAAGTTTCACTTCTTGAAAGGATGGTCATTGCATAATCTTCTGTGGCCACAAAATCAATAGGTTGTGTACTGGAGGTAGATATACTTCAGAGAAAGAATTCCAAACAATTCCCAGAGATTTATCTGTCTGAAGGTCCACTAAAGTCAGTGCCCAGCACATCTAGCAACATTTACCTCTAATTTCAAAGGTTGCAATAATTTCCAAATTGAAACTCTAATCCTAATAATTTCAGACATTAATTGTTCTAGAAATAGTTTTTCTTTGTGATTATAGAGGACTTTTGTTAAACGGATTAAATTGGTCAACCAGGCCTTTTGATCATTATATTTGAATGATTACTACAGATTTCTCAGTCAGCTTCCCCTTCCAGTATGTGATACAAGCAACACCTCTATTTTGCAAGGACAGCAAATTCTATTAGTCATTTTAGTGCCCAGTCAGGTCCATCTGGTTATAGTTGACTTTAATGTGCACTCCCATCAGCTATAATAGTCTTTAGCAGCAAATAAGACTCTTTTCAGTAAACAGCAGTGCTGATGCTTAAATGTTAGTTGCTCTTAAGAAGTGCGTGAAATTCTTTTCTTCCTTTGGAAATGTCAGAAATTATTCTCATATAATTTTAAGTATAATTTTTATACCAAGTGCCTTTGCCAATAGGAAAGGGGTTTTAGAATGTACCTTTTGATCCATGGGACCAAATCAGCCCCACTGTACAAGGTGTGATCCTTAAAATCAAACTCCAGTGAATGAATTTGACCATTAAGGGCTCCCTTCCCTCCAGCTTTTGGATGTCTTTAGCTTGTTTACTTTTTGTCTCAACCTTTCCAGACTACTCTACCCTTCAGGAATCTGATTTGTCTTGCTTACCCCAAGTTTCACATCACTTAAAAACTACTTGCTTACAAAATACAGAAGTGTCACAAGACGCTATTATTGAAAAAAGTGTACTTTCATTTTTACCATGTAATAAAATAAATCAATTGGAATATGAATATTATACTTCCATTTCAGTGTACAGTGTATATAGAGCAATATAAACAAATCGTATGAAATTTTAGTTTGTACAGACTTTGCTAGTGCTTTTTAATGTAGCCTATGATTAAACTAGGCAAATATCTAAATGAGTTGATGTAACCCCTGGAAGACATTTGTGTACTCCTTTAGTATAATTAATAATTTGTATGTATATGACATCTTTCACTGAAAATCTCAAACTGCTTTACAAAGAGGGTAAGGATATTATCTCTGCCTATTGAGCTGCCCCACAGGAGGGTAGGTCTAAGGCACTTGCAAGTTGGGCAACCCCCTTGCTCGGTAAACAAAGAGCTAGGAGTGCTCAGCTCTTTCATTTGCTGGAAAGCCAACTAGGGAGCAGCTCATCCTCATGGCTGTCCTCCCCACAGCCTACTTTGTTTTCTTTCATCCTTGAGGTCACTGGCAAAGCTCATCCCAATTTAGCACAAGTTGTAGAGGCAGTAGAAGTAACTGATGTTGCATCGCTTCCTGCTCTTCTCTGCAGAGGGTGCTGTGTGCATTGGAGACTGAATACAGTTCATTCTCCCTTCAATCCTTCTGTGATAAAGGAGGAAAAAGACTGCAAAAGGAACCTCAGAGACCCAGGGGGAAGGGTGGGGAGAGAGACCCACAGTAGTGATAGAGAGCCTATTCCACCTATGAAATAAGTAGTAGTTTTCAAGCTTTCCAGAGTGGCTCACAACCACGAGTGCTATCCTCAGGGCACAAACCCCCAAACTGGTTGCGCTTTCTATACATAGATTTCACCAACTGAGTATCAAGTGTGAACTCCTCAAGCACTATAACAGCCTTAACATGGAGTCCCAGACAGTCTCCTTGGGTACTCTGGTCTATCTTGCCACCTAAGCAAGCTTGCCTTTGGGATAGATGGTCCCTTACACCAAAAATCACAACAATATTCAGAAAAAAGGAAAGGAGTACTTGTGGCACCTTAGAGACTAACAAATTTATTTGAGCATAAGCTTTCGTGAGCTACATGCATCCAATGAAGTGAGCTGTAGTTCACAAAAGCTTATGCTCAAATTTGTTAGTCTCTAAGGTGCCACAAGTACTCCTTTTTTCTTTTTGCGAATACAGACTAACACAGCTGCTACTCTGAAACTTATAACAGTGGTTCTCAACCTTTCCAGACTACTGTATCCCTTTCAGGAGTCTGGTTTGTCTTGTTTACCCCAAGTTTCATCTCATTTAAAAACTACTTATTTAGTACAGTACTCAAAATCAGACAAAAATACATAAGTCTCACAGCACACTATTGCTGAAAAATTGCTCGCTTTCATTTTTACTATATAATTATAAAATAAATCAATTGGAATATAAATACTGTACTTACATATCAGTGTATACAGAACAGTATAAACAAGTCATTGTATGAAATTTTAGTTTTTACTGACTTCACTAGTGCTTTTTATGTAGCCTATTGTACTCCCTGGAAGACCTTTGAGAGCCACTGCCTTATAACATACAATACAGATAGTATTAGTAAGATTAATACATGTAGCATCCCACAAGCATTTCATAAAGCCTAAACACATTCTTATCAACGTAACAACTATTTTAACAATGCTAGCACACAGGTTAGCTAGACTGGTTCCAGCTATGGATTTGTCAGTGTTCAGTGAGGCCTAGGAGCATTGGCATGAGCTGGCAACTGGTCTGCCACTGTCCCAGTAGTATCCCCAAGAAGAGGAAACTGTAGCACTGGGAGATGACATGATTTGCCTCAACTCAAAGCAAAACTGGGACTCAGGATAGTTTCTGTTCCTAGCACTGCCACCGTCTTCTCTAACCACTGGAATTTCTTGCTTCTTTTAAAAATAATTCAAAGTTAGTTTGTTACAATTCAATAGAGCTTGTTTTTCAAGTTCTGAGCACTTTCTAACAAACTAGAACATACTACAGCTGGAAAAAGCATTGCTTTAGTGGCTTGTTGCGTATGCTGAACACTGGGTGATTTTGATTACACGGATTTCACTGTGGAATTGCTGGGTGTGTGTGTTATGATAAGACTATTGTCTGTCCAGGGGATATTTGAAAGTGCTACAATATCTTACTCCATCTAAGAGTCTTCCCCCTTTTTCCTGTCCCCCATTCATCTTGCCACCCTACATGGTTAAAAGAATAAAATTAGGGTCCCCCAGCACCTGCTAAGGTGCTCCCCCTCACCTCTGCCAATGATAATCTAGGTGTTAACAATAATGGTGCTACATGCCTGATTTTACTTAGCCCATCCTCCTGCATGAAAAAGTTACATTTTGGCTGTCCTGCTACATGTGTAGGAAAGAGGTAGACAGATTGGGCGTGGGAGGGGGGACGACAATAAGGGGCACTTCTCTCACCTGACTCTGGTTCACCCAGACCTGTGCTGTTGACATTTCTCAGACACTGATTCACAGAAGGATATTTCTGTAAGGAATAATCCATGCAGGTGGTGGCTGTGTGGGAGATGTATTGATGACCACAGCTGGCCAGAACAAAGGCAAAAACTAACTCTGCAAAAAGCAGCATTAATTGAGGTCAAACAGAGAGACCCAGAATTTTGCCTATGTGTTGCAGACCACAGCACTCACTTGTGTGATATGCATACTTTCTGATCGAATCATCTTATTGCCCAGTGCTAGAACTCAATGGTACCAATCAATTCCACTCATGGTTCCTTTTTTACTCTGTTACCTTGTTCATTAGCCATTTTCTCACACACACACAAATTCTACACACATAGAGAAAGCACGACGGCCGATCTCATTTCTGACATTTGTCTTCAGCAGTGAATTATCCTGTCTCAGCATGACTGAAGACAACAGAGATTATTCATTTGTTACATAGGAATGCAACATACTTCTTGCTCTCCTGCTGTACATAAGGGCTGAAACTACTTTAAATGACAATTATGAAAAATCACAACAGAAGGTACTTGTCAGTTAATGATAGTGCTCAAACTTTTCATGACCCTATGAGTTGAATCATCAGTGAAATAACATTCATTTAACTAAAAAAAAAAAAAAATAGTGGCTCATCAAAATTGACTTCCAATTTATAGTAGAAAGGTAAAGTCCAGTCTTAAAAGTTTTTCTCCTCGGGTGGTGCTCGGGGGGGTGGGGGGGCAGTAGGATTTGTCTATATTGGCACTTCATCAGCAAAACTTTTGTCATTCAGGGGTGTTAAAAAACACACACACACAGAACAACAAAAGTTTTGCCAACGAAAAGTGATGGTGTGAACAGCGCTTTGATGACAGGAGCACTCTCCTGCTGACAAACAGCAGCTACACTGCGTGTCTTTTAGTGGCATGGAGGACAGCTGTGTCGTTTAAAGCCTCATAGTGTAGCCATAGTCTAAAGCAAGTGTGTATTGTAATTACATTGATGACAGCCTAGAGAAAGGAAGGAAATGTTAGTGGTCTGATCCTGCAGTATGCTAAGAGCTATACTGATATTGCTATCAATGTGGAAACAGGTGGATAGCATTTTGCACGTGGTGCTCAAAATGTATAGGGGTGAAGAGATGGAAACCAAAAGAGGAGAGAGGGTAGAGATGGACAAAGAGGGGATAAAACAGAGAGAGGTGACAGGAAGAGAAGGAAAGTACATATTGCAAGAACCAACAGTTCTTATCATTCCAGAGGTTCCACTTCTGGCATTACAGATGGGACCAGATTTCCAAAAGAGCTTAGCTCCCATTTAGGGATCCACATACCAGCCAGGTAAGATTTTCAAAGGCGCTATGGACCCAGTGGGCTGAGCTCCTTTGCAAATCTGGTCCTGAACACTTCTGTTATCAAGTCAGTAAATTCTCCCCCTTTCCACGGTATGCATCCAATGAAGTGAGCTGTAGCTCACGAAAGCTCATGCTCAAATAAATTGGTTAGTCTAAGGTGCCACAAGTACTCCTTTTCTTTTTGCGAAAACAGACTAACACGGCTGTTACTCTGAAATCTCTCCCTTAGCTTTCCCATCTACACCTAAAACAGGTCAACCTAGCTACACTGCTCAGGGCTGTGAAAAATGTCACGCCCTGTGCAGGCGAGTTCTTCCATAGACCTAGCTACCGCCTCTCGAAGGGGTGGATTTACTGCAGCAACTGAAAACCCCTCCTGTCGCTGTAATAAGTGTCTATGCAACAGCAGGGCCGCAGCTCCCTCAATAACCCACTGGGGGTGGTGAGGGAAGATGCTTCTATCTCCAACTTTTTGTGAGAAGACTTTACAAGCCCCTCCCCGAAACTTGAGCTTATTTTACACCAAAATAAAGCCTCTCCCTCCATGTTAGGTTTCCAAAGTGGGTGGGCTTTTTGTGCCCCCCGCTTTGGGTCTGTGTCACCGGCCCGTTCTGGGGCTCCCACGGGCTGCCAGGTAGGGCGCTCTCTGCCCGTCTGAACGTGGCGTTTTCTCTCAGCTGTCCGGGTTCCCTGATAAATCGCCACCGGGTGACAAAGACCCGCAGAGACGGTCGCTTTCCTCGCCTCAGAGTCGCCCGGGGTCTCCCTGCTTCACCGCAGGCCCCCTCCTCCCTTACAGCGGGGCAGCCACAGCAACAAAGGGGTCCCACGCTGCTCCATTAGTCTCCCCTTCCTCGCGGCCCTCCAACCCCAGAGAATTCAAAATGGCGGTGGGCGGGGCTACTCGGAACAGGTACAGCGCCTGGCCGCGGGGAAGCCAAGCCGGGTCCGGCTAGCTCCGCCCCCTCCCTCTGGGAGCCCTATCTCGCGTGCTTAAACGCTTCTCCCGTCGCTCGCTCTCTCGCCGCCGATTGGCTTCTCTCGGTAGCGGGCGGGGCCAGTGAGCTGCTGGAAGGGGAACAGCGGCAAGAGAGAGGATTCGCGTCAGCGGTGGGGGAAGAGACAAGTGTGGGGAACAGCAGAGCGGGACTGCTCCCGCGGCGGAGGGGGAGCGGCGCGAAGGTGGAACAGCTGCAGGAGAGGCGGGGCTGGGTAGAACGTGACTGTTGCCGGAAGAGCCCGGCGGCAGCGGCCGAGCAGCGCGAGCGCGAGCGCCCCCGACGCCGCCCCTCTCCCTGCAGCCCGGCGGGCTGTGTGTGTGTCCTGGGGATGGGGGGCCTGCTCCCCGCTGGGGGTGGCTCCCTGCCGGCAGGGGCTGAGACGCCGCACCCCCGCTGAGCAGCCGAGCCTCCCGGACCAGGCGGAGAATGGACCAGCCCCCGGCTGCCCCTTAGCTCCGCCGCCGCCGCCGCCGCGGGGAGGGCTGGGCATGGCCCGGCCTGAGGAGACCAATGGACGGCAGAGCTACCCAGGTAACGTCCAGCCGGGGAAGTTTTTCCCCTCGGGGGGCGGGAGAGGGTGACTCTGCCCCGGGGCTGAAAGGGAGACGTGCGGTGACCCCTCCGCTGCTTGCCAGCGCGGTAGTGGAAACCTGGCATGGCCAGGAACAAAGGCGAGTCCCGGCTCCCGTCCGGCGGCCCTGCGGTGAGGGCACCCCGGATGCGCCCGTGCGAAACTTTCCACCCGACGGGTTCAGCAGGGGCCGCCCCGCCCCCCGGGCGCTCGGCGAGTTCACTGCCTCGCTCGAATCACCGGCTGGCTGCTCCGAGCCGCGATGGGAGGCGCTTGGGCTTGTCAGCTGGGGCCCGCGGGGAGCCGGCTCGGGTAGCTCCTCGCGGTCCCCTCCGTTTTCGCTTGAGAGGCATACTTCCCAGACTCTCTCGGGCCGCTCGGCGAGGCGCCTTCTGCCGCTCCCCGGGGCGGGGGGGCTTTCAGTTAGCAAGTGGGAGGCGGGGGGAGAGAGAGAACTAGTTGGTACAGCTGGTCGAAAAAATTAAGACATCTCCCCCCCCCCCTTTTTTTTTCCTGTTGGTCAAAAATGGTAAAAACAAAGTTACGAAAAAGTATTGAACTTTCTGAATTTTTTATGCAACCCTTCTCAGAAACGTTCTTGTGTGTGGGGGGGTTTTTTTTGAAGTGGCAAAACTAAAAATATGGATCCAGTTTTTATCCTGTCATATGGAAACAATGGTTTTCCTCTAGCTCTATTAATTGGGCTTCAAAGACTCAGTGAAATGGTACTGGAGAGTGCATGGGATATTGTTAAAGTGGTCTCTTATGATAGAATACTGGTAATTTGACATGGCCTTATATTTGTTTTCAGTATTATTGGAAAACTGTACATTACTCTTAGAACAGAGGTTTATTATGACACTGATTCATTCGAACTGTTTGACATGAGGGGGAAAAGGGGGAAATAGTTTTGTCATTTCAAAACCTGTGCTCATTATCCTTTTCTCCAACCTGTAGCTGGACTTGTAAAAGTTCATGGAGTGTTGCTCTGCAGCAGTCTGGTTTGTGGGGGAGAGGTTTGGCTCCGGTGTCAGAGTTAAAAATTACATAGGATTTTTTTCCATTTAAAACAAATTTCTTCCATTAAAGTTTTTGCACTGATGAACACTGGCTTAACTAATATATCTCCGCGTGGGCTTTTTTTGTCACAAGCTGTTAACTTGTCTCAGATCCATTATGTTCAAGTTAAAGGAATTTGTTACAGGCAGTGCTGCAGTATTAACCTGTTTTCCTGCCAGAAGGCCTGCTTTTACATTCTGTTTGAATGCCCAAAATTGCATGCTTTTCATGCATATTGATTTCCTTTTACACAGTTTAAATGTACACTGAGATCATTTGCAGTAGAGATTTCTAACGTGTACACTGTATGTACGTAATGTACATGAATATGGCATACTTAGTGAAACATACTACAGTCATTTTCCCGAAGAGTGGTTTTGACACTATATATATGTATAACGTAATCACTTTGCAGTTCAAAGATTGTATTGGTCCTAAAATACAATGGTCATTTATTTTTCAGGCAGGAGTATGGAGGTAACTATGCAAGATGGCCCAAACTCTGTCTAGTTCTTATGGGCTCCCAAAGCAATATACAAACATTAATTCTTTGAGTACCACCAAAATATGAACCCTGTTCTGTAGATTGGGGATGGGGGTCAAAACAAAAAGTTAAGTCACTTGCCCAGAGTTGCAAAGCAAATCTGTGGCAGAGCTAGGACTCGTGAACCCAAAAGACTTGACTGCATGTTTCCTGCTTTAACTGGTAGGCTACTATTAATGAGATGTTGCATTGTCTTGTTCTACAGTAAAACTGTTACATTTGCAGTATATAGCATGAGAGCACTAGACTTCTGATGAGATGTAGCCCTAACAGTTTGCCATGCTGATCATAAACAAATTAGGGAAGACGTCAGTATTGGGAGTAGCATTAACAACGCTTGGAATTGTCAGCATCAATTTCCAGAGGCTGCATTTATCAGATCTGGAAAACAAATATCCTTTCACTATATTAAAACAAACATCCTGGCCTGGGCACAGGCATAATAAACTGAATGTAAGTTCCATATGTTTTTGTTTTTTTACTGACAATTGGATACTGTCTGTTGCTTTAATTTATATATTGTACAGCAAATGTATGACATTCTGTAGCTTTCTGCTGTATAAAACATTAAAGAAAATTGTAGTTGTACTTACTTCTGCTTTTACAGATTGCATACTTAAAGCAACTCTTCCTGTTATGTTTACTGCGTAAAGGAAGAAATTTTTAAACCAAGTCAGAACAATTGCGCGGTGCTGTGTTGAAACCTACTTTGACTTATCTAAGAATCAATTTACTATTAGAAAACTGTTCATCAGCCTCTTGAGCTACTGTATTCTCTTGCTTTGAGCAAGAACGCTTGAATGCTTATTTGTAAGTATCCTGCGAAGAACCACATGATAAAACTGCAGTGAAACTGGAGTAACAGGTCACTTTCACTTTGCTGCCTCTTGAGAAAGCACTAAGCAGCAGCAGAGGCAGACATCTGGAGTTCTTCATTGGGGAAGAGAGCTTAAACACACAGACTGGGGGACATACTGCAGAGACATCCCCTGGTATCAACCAGAAAGTTGAGGGAAGGGTAGAATAGTGAGGCTGTCTCCCCCTCCTTGCATTACAGTAGCCAGAAGGCTTGTGGAGTGGTGAAGTAGCAGAAATTTCCTACTGAGGTAGGAGAGGGAATCAGAGAGAATGATTAAAATATGGGTGATGTTGAGGGAAGGGGAGTAAGGAGCTTCAGATCTATCCGATCAGCTAGTCAGAAGATGCTGTGTTTTTTTGGTTTGCTTTTTTGGTTTGTTTTTTAAAATTTGATTTGTTAATTAAGGGTGAAAGTAAGTTGTTTTTGTGTGTGTGTGTGTGTGTGTGTGTGTGCATATATACTAAGAAGAAACTTTTGTGCTGAGAAAAATATGTAGGTTTCAGAGTAGCAGCCGTGTTAGTCTGTTTCTGCATGCATCCGATGAAGTGAGCTGTAGCTCACGAAAACTTATGCTCAAATAAATTTGTTAGTCTCTAAGGTGGCACAAGTACTCCTTTTTCTTTTTACAAATATGTAGGTGATGTGTGACTGAGAACGTAGCATAGGGAAGAGAAGAACAGATAGTGAAGATATCTCTGGAAAAGACATGCTGATTGATTTCTTCTGGAAAAGAAGAAAAATTGAAGTGGGACCAGTAAAAGGGGTTTAACTTAAGTGAGAGATGCAGTAAGTAGGGCTAATCAAAAAAGAACTGATAAAGACCAGAAAAATTAAAATATTGTCTTACCACTAAGTAGCATTTGTTGATGAAGTTATCAAGCCATCTTTATAGCTTGTTAAATGCTAGAATACTGGTGAAATTAATCAAATGGATTCAATAAACTTGTATTTCAGCTATGAAGTTGCTGATCCTTGTATTTTTAATATATTAAAATAGAAAGTTGGACATGTTGCAATTAGTAGCACACGGTGTGTGACTCTTATTTCTTTAAATTGCAGAGGATGTGACTGTGGGAGGCAGTGTGGCGTTGTGGACATTTTTGATCCTATCTATTAGGGTGTGTCCATGTTAGGAAGAAGGTGTGTTTAATGTGTGGTAACTCAGGTAAAATCTTAGTGAAGGTAAGGCCCTATGTCGTTCTCACTACATTAGTAGGTCAAAGTAAACACTAAGGAGAGGGATCCTTACTATTATACGTTACTAGTGGGTATATCCAATGTACAAGCCCTACACTGGCACAGCTGCAGCTCTGAGGCTGTAGTGTAGACAGACACTTGATACAGCAATGGAAACGGTTTTCCCATCACTATAGTAAATCCACCCCCTGGAAGTGGTAGCTGTGTCGATGGAGTAATTCTTCTGTCAACCTAGTGGTGTGTACATCACGGCTTAGATCAGCTTAATATGTCTTTAAGGGGTGTGAATTTTTCACACCCCATAGCAATGTAGCTAGTTGAACCTAAGTTTTAGGTGTAGACCAGGCCAGTGTTAAGTTAATACTACAAGTGCCTTATCTTTACTAGTATTTTTCCTCATGTTCATTATCTTGTGCTATCTTTCTTTTTAAAAGGTAAGAATACAGCTTGTTTCCAAGTGAAGACAAAGGCCTTAGTCTTTTTGGGCTACTAGGACTAGGCTGATCTTTTCAAGCCCTGACAATACAACAAAATAGCCACAATAACCAAGTCTTGGGGAAAGCACAGGACAAGTTAACTCTCACAATCTTGGTAGTATTCACTTTTGTCTCATTTGACTAACAAATTAGCCTATTAAATATGATGTCCTATAGCAAAAGGAATGGCCAGTTGATGCATTGGTTGGTTTGAATGTATATAATTTAGTTGGCTTTTAGAACTTTGGGAATTTTCTTAGAGTAACTGTTCTTTTTAAAATGCAACTAAACAAATTATCCCTATAAAAAAAAGATAGGAAAAGCCTTAAGTATTGACCTATACTTAAATGGCAGCAACATGTTAAGGGAAACATAAAAGTGGGATGGACTGGAAAGAAACAAAGTTGATTTGCTTAATAAGGCAAGTTTAAGTTGAATGGCATAAGTATTTCTTCACAGAGTTGATATTTTCCAGGTGGATGTCAAGAAATTGATGTTCAATAGACTGCAGATTAAAATTGGGCCAAGGTTTAAATGTTGTGAAAATAGCTTTATAACAGCCCCAAACCAATAAATATTCAATGGAAAAAGCCACATTAAGTTAAGCTTGCTTGGTAGTATGTCATCCCCATGCAGAACATTGCACTGAGCTAAACTCAAACATCTGAAAACAAGGAAAGGCAGAGCTAAGGTTCACCATGCAACCTTAGCAATGCCCCGATATGCCCCATTAACCCACACTCGTTTTCTCTTTTATATTTCAGCAACTGTGGGGTTGGCAAAGCAGCTGAGGAGTTTGTACAACCCATTCACTCTGACCTACAGGATTCAGTCTAATGCTATTAAAAGACAAAAGTTGGAGGGCAGTTGCATATGCATACTTTCCTGCTGTTCTCTTGCAGCTGGCAGTAACCAGTGGGAATTTATTTGCTTCTACTCCAGGTGCAGTCAGTGTGTTAGGTGCACCTAAGTTAAATGGTGGAGGTAGTAGTTGGGCCTTCTTGGTAAAGGTGTGTTTGAGTGTGCGGGGGATTGGTGGTGTACTGTCACAGGTAGGGGGTGCCATGCCTCCCTCACCTGAGTTCCCAACCTCTCTTGCCTATCTATTAATCCATATGGCCACATAATCCTCTTCCCCTCGCTGCAGCCCCAGACCTCTCTTCTCCACCCCCAATACCTTCTCTTCCCAGGAAAAATTCAACTCTTCCCCCCCCCCTCTCCCCCCCGATTAAATTGCCACCCATGACTCTCAAATTGCAGCAACCTCCAGCCACTCTGTTCAAAACTCCTTTTGTCTTAGGTGTGGTATTGGGGTTAATTTATCCTTGGGGCCAGTCTACACTGGCAACACTAAAGTGCTGCCGCGGCAGCGCTTTAACATGCCTTGTGTGGTCGCGGCACAGAAACAAAACCACCTCCACGAGGGGCATAGCTCCCGGCGTTGGTGCACTGTGTACGCTGGCACTTTACAGCGCTGAAACTTGCAGCGCTAAGGGTGTGTGTGTGTGTTTTTTCACACCCCTGAGCGAGAAAATTGCAACACTGTAAATTGTCATTGTAGACAAGCCCTTAGATAGGTTAAAGAAGGGTGAGTTCTCGACCATCAACAGGTCTGTGATTCATCCAGTCGTTATTACCTCTTAGTTTAACAGCACAAAGCAGTAGAAGGAAATTGGGTTTTTGGGGGGCCCTCTGTAACTTGGAAACCCCTAAATCAAATTATCTCAAATTTGCATTACGTAGGCTGCCCGGTGCCTCCATGCGGCACACCAAATTTCAAAGCAATCTGAGTAACTGTTTGGATTGTAGCGCAGTTACAAGAATCGATATTAAACTATATTAATTGGTGGGAATGGAAACCCTCTAGCTGTTTTTCTGTAATGGTGCATGTGCCGTGTGTATGTTTTTAAAAAAAAAAAAAAAATTCTCAAATTGGCTCCCCCGGAGTCTTTGTCGGTGCCATGCACTACCTTAGGTAAAACTTGATAGTTTGAGACCATTCTGACCCAGATCACATCAATAGTTTGATCTTTACCTCGGGGCCCAAAAAAAAAAAAAAAAAAATCCCACCTAGAAACTTTCTTTAAAATGGTTGTGGGAGGGAGGCATATATCTCCAGCACCCATAGATCTCAACTGATTCCAAATTTGGATCACTAATCCTACCCTGCACTCTCCTGAGGCATACCAAATATAAAAAAAATCTGATTATGCACATTGATCTGAGAGAATTGAAAAGGTCCACCTTTATACAGATGTTGTGATGCAACGTAACTAAAGTAAAGCTCCTGGGTCACTGTAAAGCTTTCTTGATATCTTAAGATTCCATTGAAAACACCTGTTTTGAAACCCCCGTCATGGAAGCACTGAAAGTGAAACTGATGGTGCTGAATTTTCACTTGACGTGCTGAGAGAAGTATACAAAGTAAAGAGTATAAGTAATGACAAGGAAGTAGTTTTTTAAGAAAAAACATTTTCACTTGTAGTAACCTAAGTTCTTATAAACTGATTTATGTTGTTACTAACATATGATTCAGTTGCCAGTGCCCTTCTACCTCAGTTACTTGGTTTATTCTCTGTGTATGATTTTTCCCTAGGTAATGTGTGACTGCTAGATAATTAGTAATTTAGTTCTTTAATAAGAGACTTTAAAGTGTTTAATAAAACAAAACTGTTCTTTCCTTTTAATAGTTAACACCAATTGGACCAAGATGGCTGATGTAAATGTATCCAACTCCTTAAATGGTTTGAGCTTGATGGGAATTCTGGACACCAAAGTGGGCAACAGTATCCAGAGTCTTCAAAACTTGAATTCAAGGGCCCCAAGAGTGCTCTCATTGCCTGAGTATGGACCTAGTCAGCACTCTAGTGCTTTAGAACATAGCCATAGCCTTAAATCTGTAGATTCTGGTATTCCAACTCTAGAAATAGGGAATCCGGAGCCTGTTCACTGCAGTGTGTTAAATGTGAAGAGAAAACAGTCTGAGCCTGAAATCATGCCTGAGAGAACTTTTCAGAGTGCATGCATGCTGCTGTCTTATGTGCCTCCACTTTCTTTGAATGCTGAACATGAACACAGTGTACAAAAGTCCTCAACTTTTCCAAGAACTGGATATGACACAGTGAAACTATACAGTCCGACTTCCAAAGCTTTGAACCGAAGTGATGATATCTCTGTCTGTAGTGTGTCTAGTCTCAGCACAGAACTGTCAACAACTTTATCTGTTAGCAATGAGGACATTTTGGACTTCATGGTCACAAGCAGCTCAAGTGCAATAGTGACCCTGGAGAGTGACGAAGCACAGTTTTCAGATGTTACATTGAATCCCACTAAGGAGACCAATGATCAAAGCCAGCAGGCATGTTGTCAAGAAGTAGATGCGGACAGTAAGTTGAAAATATTGGGACCCTTCACTAGCTTCTTTGCCAGGTAATGGGATTTTGATACTTAAGAAAAATGTTACAGCTTTCTGACTATGTTTTGGGGGCTAGGAGGCTCTTAAAGGGTTTTATGGTAAGGAGTTACACATTCAGCTAACACCCAGAGGAACTGGAATTATCAAGATTACTGCCCTCTTTCTGCTCTGCCTCAGTAGGTCAGAGCTGCGCATAGTTGAAAGTTCTATGCTCTGTGGTTGGGATCCACAGAAGCTCGAACTCTGCACATGAAGTGAATGAAGGTGGAACTCTCTTCTTTCCAGCTGTGTTTAAAGGGAGGAAGCATGGTTTGGAGGAAAGGGCTCTGAACTGGACCCCAGGAGATTTGGATTTTCTTCCTGGCTTTGCCATTGGCTTACTGTATGACCTTGGGCAAGTCACTAAACATCATATGCCTTGGTTTTCTTATCTGCCAAATTACGAGGATACTTGCCTACTGTTGTAAAGCACTTGGAGGTCTAGGGATAGAAAATGTTCTAGCAGTGATGAGTATTTTATTAATGTAAACACATTCCACTTAAAGTCTAAATATTTGTCAGGCACTTTATTTTGTTTGACTTAATGTCGTCAGTTCACTGATAAGGTAACAAATGACTAAGGATACAATTTAGTCATGGAGATCACAGATTCCGTGACTTTAACAAACTTCCATGACTTCTTTGGCTTCAGCCCCCCTCCTGCACAGGGCTCAGGCTTCAGTCGTGTGTCCCCCCTGTAGTGGTCAGCTCTCCCCCCCCCCATTATTTTTAGTAAAAATCGTGGGCTTTCATGAATTCTTGTTTGTTGCCTATGACCTGTCCATGACTTTTTTTATTAAAAATAACCATGACAAAATCTTAACCTTATGACCAGTGGTATTTAGACTGCTCATCTTTGCTGTCAAGATTAGGAAACAATACTGTTGACCACATCAATTGCTTGTGTCTGCATAATGAGAAAATTCCAAGACCAGAATTAGAATGGGGAACTTGAGCACTTAATTATTGAAATGGCAACATCTGGGGCAGCACTGAAGCAGTTACATTTCTGAAAGGCTGCCCTGGCTTCCTATGTTAAAAATAATGTATTTAAACTGATATTGAGCTGGTATACACAAACCATAATGTGTGCCATCCTCAATAATTCTTTTTGTTTGAGGTACGTTAGCCAAGATCATTTTTGGAGCAAGTTGTTAGTACGGTATACAATTCCAAGCAATAAATGATTGGAAGTTATTTCTGTGTTCTGCAGCTTTGGCTATAAAACGCCTTTTTTGCCTATCTGATTATTTCAATGAACCACTTACTCTTCCTAATTTAAACGTCTCTATTTGCCGAAAGAAAAGGCTGATGAAACATTGACAGAACAATCATTTCTGTTACTTCTCTGAAAGCGTTTCTTAATGGGGGGGGGGGGGAAACTCAAAGCTATTGATTTAAAACTATTAAACTGAGTGATTAAATCACAGCTTAGAGAACAATGTCTTTATTTTATTCTTGTTTTGAAGTTGCAGTATGTTTGAGTACTCCACTATGGGCTTGGCTCATCAGTAATAGTTTTACAGTTCTATGTGCCAAAGCTTTTGTGGACTTCTACCTATTGGTTGTCATGGCACCAGACTTCATTCAGGAGCAAAAGGATTCTTGGCACTTCAGAGCCTATAGAACCTGGACTTTTGCCTCCCTTCCCGTTCAGGATGGTTGTGAGCCCAAGCAAATGCTGTGCTATTACCTGGAGAGAGCAATGGGCTTTGTCCACAGAAATTTTTTTCTTTATCTCCCCACAACCTGAAAAAATTCCAAACAAAAGGAAACCAAGATGCCACTGGTGTGGCTCCATTAGTGGAAGCACCAATGTAGGTAATTCTAGTAGTTCCACCAGTGTTGCAGTGATGGAAATGCTTTTAAGGTTAAAAAGCCTTGTCTAGACCAGAGGTTCTCAAACTGTGAACCACCAGTGGTCCACAGACTCCATTCAAGTGGTCGATGGATGGTTCCCCCTAAGGTGCGTGCCTGTGTGGCCACACATAAGAGAATGAAGGACCATGCACCTAATTAGTGGAGATGTGCAGGCGTGGCTCTGCTAATTAGGTGTCTGGACCCTGGAGAAGGCACACATGTAAGGTGAGGTGGTGGTCTTTGGGTGGGAATAGGCGGTGTGCAGGGCTGTGGCAGCCAGAGAGAGAGGCAACATTCCCCAGCTCCAGGGCTGCAGCTGCTGGGGAGAGATGGCCCTCCTTCCCAGCCTCAGCTCTGGCTGCCACAGCGGAGGAGATAGCCTCAGCTCTGTGGCTGCTGTGGCAGGGGAAAGAGGGAGAGACCCCACACACACCCCCTGCCACCTACCCAGCCCGTGGCAAGGGAGATGCCCCGGCTCAGGGGCTGCTGCGGTGGGGGAGAGGGCACATCCATCCATCGCATTAGAAAGGTAAGACTACTGCTATTAAAGTATGAGTTGTGTGCTTTTGTTTGTAGAACAAAAAATTTATTTTCTTATATAGCGCTTTTATCTAAAGCGCTTTACAATAGTTAGCTAATGGTACAGACAACATTTGGAAAGATCATTAAGTGGTCCACGGAGACCCTCAGCAATTTTCAAGTGGTCCGTGGGGGAAAAAAAAGTTTGAGAACCACTGGTCTAGACCAAGCGTTAATGTGCCAGTGTTTATGGGCTCCTGGAAGCAGGGTGGCTTGACTTAAATGAAAATGGTTAAAATCAGCAAGTGAGAAACCTTGACTTAAATAGATTTTAATCTTGTTTTGCACTTGTGATCTATAGTTATTTTGCTAAAGAAAGTTTGATTCTCTTTGGTTACTGTACTAATCAAGTTTCTCTCACCATGAAAGAGAAACTGAGTGGGAGTTCATAGATAAAAAGAAGGAAAGCTTGTTTTCCTTTTCCTAACTCCCACTCAGTTTCTCAAATTGGAATGAACTGATTTTTGAATTGAGCTAGTTGTTGAATAAACTGAACTTAAACAAATCGTGTCTTCTGCAGATGTACAGAGAGTATCTCTATCAAAAGGTGGTTTAGCACTTCAGCAAACTGTTTCCAGGTGTTTAGCCATTGACTTTCACCAGTGCAATTAACTTCCTTTAAAATGTTGGCAGCAAAAATTACAGCTTGAATATTTATTTATCTTTAAATATTTTAATAGGCTATAGGAAGTTTTTGTATTAACATAGGTTGTCATAATTTCAAATTCAATTTTAAATCATTTTAATAGTTAAATCTGTATTTCATTTACATTTTATTTAACTTAAATTTTTAAATGTCTTTAAAAGCACCTTTTTATCCACCCTAGTTGAAAACAAAACTGACACCTTCGATATCCCCTAAAGGGCAATATTTTTCAACGAAGTATCCTATCGTGTATTACAGGTAACTTCTGGCACTGGGTGATACCACCAGGAGTACATATATGACTCAGTTCAGCACAGAAGCTAAATAATCCATTTGTCTACTTCTCTTATTCCTTCCCTTAGCTGGGAGTAGCTTTCATGTGGCTCAGACAAGCAGAAACCTTTTGAACTTGTCTGTTTCACCTGAAAGAGCAGGATTGCAACTTGCTGTTACTTGCCTCATTAGAAGTTGTCCGTATGCCTTACCTCTTTCACACAGCATTCCTGTGTGCACACATAACCTATTTGTCCACTTCCCAGATATCTCAACCATATTTCCCAAGCACTTAATGCTCTACGTCATGCCTTTCTAGGTACTTAGACACGCAGTTCCTCTCTTTATTTTCTTTTTGTGTAACTATATCTAATGAACCTGCAGCGTTTTTAAACCTTGGTGGAACTACCTCAATGAGGCATTCCTTTATATATGAGCTTGGAAAAATCAACATAACAGCAAGGAATCTTGTACTAATGTATGAATGTCACCCTAATGCTAACTTTCCTCTGTTCCCCACAGTGCAGAAACACATTCTACCCTGGAGACCATTAATATTGAGGCATCTGTTAGGTTATAGTAAGTTCTTGCTTTGGAAAGAGTCTGCTCCACAGCTTCAGTTCTTTGTTTCCTTTGGGGTTTATCCAGTTCTCTGAGAAATAAGATATAACTGTTCAAGAGACTCCATTTTATTCAGTTAATTTGCTGGGAATCAGGGTAGGGAGTATCATGTATTTCTTGCAGGGCTCCTACTCACAGATCAGGCTTCTGTATCAGATGTGGACTGACTACAGAGCTTCCCTCTCAGAGAGATACCAGAAATGTCTTCCATAAGATCCTTTTATGTACTGCCAGGTACGGGTGAAGTTTGCTTAAATAAGTAAGTGACACACACTAGTGCTAGCTACTGGCTGAACAGTATAACACAGTTCAGCATTCCGTTACAGGGAGAGTGAGAATTTGTACCTCTAGCTGTTAAGTCATGGGTGAAATTTGTTTTTCTGTAGATCTCACTCTCCTCTTCACCAATCTGAATTTTCAAGTAATTGCATTTTAACCTTGCAACTATTGTCCTGTGGAAGGTCATTTCAGACTCATTGGTCCACACCAGATAAAGCACAAGTGCAGCATTTAACAATGGCCAAAGTCTAGGGGCCCTAAATCCATATGGTAGCACAACTTCAGTATCATTGCAGTGGTTCTAGTGGTTTTTTTTTTTAAAAAAAAAAGCCTTCAATATGGAATTGCTGCTTTTTCTAAAGCTGTCATTTGAACTCTACATCGATGGGTACCTATAGTATTAAAAGTTTGGTTAGTGATGTGTAAAAGGCTATGATTTTGTCATGGATATTTTTAGTAAATGTCAGAGGTTGCTGGAAGTCACTGAATCTATGACACAATCTTAGGGCACATCACTAAGGCTTGTCGATTCCTGGCCCCTTGAAAGGAGTTTGAGAATTGAAGGGGACTCCATGTTCACTCAGGGACCAGAGTGAAGAAAGGTCTTTGCACTTCCCTCCTGACTTATCTGTTCACACGTTACTACTCAAACCTCTGAATGTGAAGATGATTGCTCCCTCAAATAGCTTCTTTTGTTCCCTGCCTTCATGATAAGGTGACCCAAACTTAGGAAAAGCAAGCTGATCTCTTGCTGGTAGCCACCCTGTTGAAGGGTGTGTGTGTGTGCGCACGCATGCACATATGTGTAATCCTCTTAGAGCAAGCCATAAGTGTGATGTCTTTGGACTTTTTCATGAGAAAGGGGTGAGCTACTTGTGAATACAGCTGAGAAACTGATACGGGGAACAAGTGCTGACAAAAGCACAAAGTAAATAAACTTCTTGGCAGCTTTCTCTTGGGGATCTTAGTTATTGTGCTTGAAGTAGGCCTCTCCTTCCCCACTCGCCAAAAAAACCCCTTTCAGACAAGAGTGAGTTTTCTTTAAAGTTGACAGAATAAAGCAAATTGCCCTGAAAAAGTAACACAGATAAAGAAATGATCAGATTGGTGTCCTGTAGATACTCCCCATACAGAAAAGGGAGAATCAGTGAGTCTTCTCTCTTCCTTCCTATGCCAGTGAGGATGGGAGGAAGATATAAATTAATTGTACGTTTAGGCTCTGATTCAGCAATGCTGCATGTGAAAATGTGCTTAACTCTTAAGTGTACTCATGTGCTTAGCTGGTTTTCTGAGTCAGAGCCTTTATGAGCATTGCCATCCAGGCCCAGCTACCTATGTGCTATCTGCGTGAGTGAGGCTTTTCACATAAATCTTTGGCCACACATTTATTCTCTATTGGAGTGTGTCCTGCTGGGAACTGATCTGTGGAGTTCGTTTGTCTTTTTCTCTGCATTCACTCCTGTAGAAGTAGGACCCACGCCTTCAGTAGTGTGAGCCAATACATTCTTCCATTGGGGCGGGGGGGGGGGGGGAAGTGAGTGCGTGTGTGTGTGTGTGTTCTTAAATCCAGGTATTCAAGGACACTGGATAAGGAACTGCAATCTTTACAAAGTCCTTGGTAGAGAGCAGGCACCACAGGGCTTTTCCTTGCTGCCAGGGTGTCGTATCTTTTCCGTCTTTCTCTCCCCCCTTCCCCAAAAAAGGATCTTTCAGTAAGTTCTCTGGGAAGATGGATCTGGCTCAGACCTGGATACCATACATGTTATCCAAGTCTAGTCAACACATTTATGACTGGTTTCAGAGTAGCAGCCATGTTAGTCTGTATTCGCAAAAAGAAAAGGAGTACTTGTGGCACCTTCGAGACTAACCAATTTATTTGAGCATAAGCTTTCGTGAGCTACAGCTCACTTCATTGAATGCATTCAGTGGAAAATACAGTGGGGAGATTTATATACATAGAGAACATACACACTGTAACGAGAGTGATCACTTAAGGTGAGCTATTATCAGCAGGGAGCTGGGGGGAATAAACCTTTTGTAGTGATCAAGGTGGGCCATTTCCAGCAGTTGACAAGAACATCTGAGGAACGGTGGGGGGTGAATAAACATGGGGAAATAGTTTTACTTTGTGTAATGACCCATCCACTCCCAGTCTTTATTCAAGCCTAAGTTAATTGTATCCAGTTTGCAAATTAATTCCAATTCAGCAGTCTCTCATTGGAGTCTGTTTTTGAAGTTTTTTTTGTTGAAGAATTGCCACTTTTAGGCCTGTAATCGAATGACCAGAGAGATTGAAGTGTTCTCTGACTGGTTTTTGAATGTTATAATTCTTGACATCTGATTTGTGTCCATTTATTCTTTTACGTAGAGACTGTCCAGTTTGGCCAATGTACATGGCAGAGGGGCATTGCTGGCACATGATGGCATATATCACATTGGTAGATGTGCAGGGGAACGAGCCTCTGATAGTGTGGCTGATGTGATTAGGCCCTATGATGGTGTCCCCTGCTTGTAATAGCTCACCTTAAGCGATCATTCTTGTTACAGTGTGTATGGTAACACCCATTGTTTCATGTTGTCTATGTATATAAATCTCCCCACTGTATTTTCCACTGAATGCATCCGATGAAGTGAGCTGTAGCTCACGAAAGCTTATGCTCAAATAAATGTGTTAGTCTCTAAGGTGCCACAAGTACTCCTTTTCTTTTTACGTTTGACTGTGGCCTCTTACTGCTTTACTTGGGTCATTGTCCTTATAATCCTAGAGAAAGGAGAGAGGGCATACTTATGCTCCTTTTATTATTCCCAGTGCAAAATATCTGGTTTTGGCCACCTGAAAAAGAATAGCTCTAATTTGCAATCAGGAAGGAATGTAGATGGGTCTGTTAATAGAGGGCTTGGGAATGAGAGTAATGTTTGACACTTTGGACTAAACACTGAAACTATTAGATTATTTCAAGTATATTGGGATGATTGGCTTTGTGTGGAACTAAGGATTTATCAGATCCATATATGTAGATCTAATGGAAAAGTCCACTGTGCTAATTAGTGAAAACCCTTTTTAAAGCTGTCTCTTGCTGTTTTGAAACAATGTAAAGAGAATATCCTGTAATCTCTTCGTTGTACTGACGTAATTGGAAAGGTGGCATGGTTTTAGGAGTAAAAAGGCCTTATTTTTCCCTGATAACATTATGGAAATGTGGTTTTATGATCATGCATTTCTTTTGATGAGAGGTTAACTTGCACTTATGCCTGCCAGGAGAGGGGAAACTGGAAAATCAAAGATCTTTCTGTTATCTGTCCCCTTTGCTGGTTCCCACCCCCCCCACCTCTCTCCCCCATCCCATGTAAACATGGTCCTCTCCCATTTTGAGAAATACTGGTAATGCAATCATGCCACTATTTTAATTGAATTCTGGTAACCGTGGGGCTCGAAGAGTCAAAAGGTCTTGGTGTGAGCTCTTGGAGATGAGCTATCTCGCTATTTTACCTCTGATCTTTTATCCATTTTCAGAGTTGTGACCTAAGTTCCCTATGAGATGTGTAGCTGCGCAGTAGCCTATTAAGTGCTGTGCAGGCTCTCAGGGAACGCGCCTGGCCGGGACCTGCTGTGGCTGTGGGAGGGGCGCCCCTCCCCCTCCCCCAACCGAGCCCAGCCCTGGACCTGCCGCAGCTGGGGCACCCCTCCCCGGCCTGAGCCCAGCACCTGCCATGGCTGGGGGAGGGGCACCTATCCCGTGGCCCCAGCCCCGGAGCTGCTGTGGTGAGGAGATGTGCCCTCCCCCCAGCCCAGGTGCTGCGGCAGGGAGAGAACTGGGGGGAGTCCTCCCCACCATAGCCCTGAGGCTGCCTGTACCCCAAACCCCTCATCCCTGGCCCCAACCCAGAGCTCTCACCTTCTCCTCCCCCAGCACCCCAACCCTCTGCCCCAGCCCTGATCCCCCCTCCCATACCCAAAACCCCTTTGCACCACCTCCATCACAACAAAAATTAGAGGGAACACTGGTTGTGATCCCTGCACACAAGAAGCCTGGGACATTAACAGGTGTGTCTGTTAAAAACACTGAGATTCTGGAGGCTGGCCTGAGGACTTTCCTAGAAGTCTGAGGTTCCAGGCTGAAATCCTACTCAGTGTCTTTTTGATAAAGAAATGCTTATGGACTCTCACTCCTACTCAGAAGAGTAACACACCTAGCTGTTTTGTGTAGGATGTTGCCTAGCCCCAGACCTCCTCCACGTACATAGGATGACTCTTTATACTGGTTACTTCAAAACCTTTGTGACCGTGCACAGGTTATAATTAGCGAATTCCTAGCTCTTCATATATGTGCTTTTTCTGGTATGGAAGCTGGTCGGGAAACCTAATATTCTCTTTCTCTCTTTGGAAACATTGAAAAAAATCAAACCAGCAGCCATCAGATAGATAGTGGGGGGAGAGGGCGGGAAATTGAGGCTTTCCTGCACCCAGTACATTCTTAGGTCTTTTTTGTTATTGGTACACTGTTGTGACAGAGTAAAAATACAAAATAAAAATAAATTTTATTAAAACGCTTTAGAACTAAATTGTTGATAAAGCATACAAAAATCACTAAACAAATGGCCTTTATCTCCTTTAATCTTTCCCTTACTCATTTATATTTCCAGTAGTGCCTAGAGACCCCAATCAGGACTGGTACTAAGGACAGTATAAATGTAGCAGAAAACAGTCCCTGCTCTACAGTATTTACAACCTAGTTTGAGACAAGACGTGAAGGACAAGAAGAGGGAAGAAGCAGGAGGATAATGGTTGTAAGAGTTTTGCAATTAGACAGTTCAATAGTATGCACAGCTGGAATGTTCAAACCGTATCTTTCCTGTGCCTGTTCTATCTTTAAATGGATATATATTATTTTATTATAGAGAGCTGCTGGAACGTTGTGGGAGGGGTAAGAAGATGAATAGAGGAACTAAGGGTGAAGTCATGGAGGAGGATAGGAGCAGGAGGCAATGTGAGGGAGAATTAGTAAACAAAAGAAAAAACAAAAACCTATAAATATCCACAAAGTTAATTAATTGCAGCTGGAGGGCTCCAAAGGTTGAAATTTTGGATTCCAGAAATTTAACCTTTAGTGGCAATGAAGCAAAGGTTGGCACTGCTGCTCTGCTGGGCTCTAGGGCTCCCTATCCTTATCTGCTGTTTGTTGTGGGGGGCATCTGCTGAGACCTGTTGATCCTGTAACAGGGGAGTGACTAAAATTGGCAATATTTAAAATAGAATAATGGACTGGGGAACTTGATATCAGGATTGATATTTCATCTTAGGCCTATTCATTTTAAAACCTTTCTTGAGCAAACTAGTGATCTGTATTCTTGTGTTAAGGTCTGGATTACTGCAAGCTGGTTCAAACAAGAATAAAAGGGCAATGCTTTTCCATAGTTGTCCCCTCTCCCAGTGTTTATCACAGAACCAAAAAAAAAACCCTTGAATAACTTAAAATCCTGTTCACTATTTTAAGCAAGTCTCTTTTTTTCTTGCAAAGTTGCATTGCAATTATGTATTAATACTTACCTTCGATAAAGATTGCTGAAAGTGGGTGGAAGTTCGTTTGCCATATTAATTATGTGCTTATTGTTAAATTGCTAGACAAAAGTATGACCTTTGTCCTGTGGCCTATTGGCCACTAGATGCTGAAGTGAAACGATCAATTAACTTTCATTCGTGCCCTTCCTATGTAGATTTTAGACAATTGTACTATCTAATTTGAATTGTGTTTTATTTTCCAGCTTCTTACTAAAACTCATTTGAGAGGCTACTTTGAGAGGGGTAGGGAGAAAGGTGCTCCATCTAAATCCTTCTGCTGGCAAGAAACTGTATTTTAATTAGTTACCAGCATAAATAAATTGAACAGGATGGTTGAAATGCCTCTAGTTCCTTGTGGATGTTTTTACTCTTTCTGGTACGTGAAATTTGTGCACTCTTTCAGTTATGTTTCTGAGATTCTTAAGTATTTTCTTTCAGGAAAAGTTCAAAAATACTATATGGTGAGTGAGCTGTTTAGTACAATAATTAACATCAGGTCACAGGAAAGAAAAATATACTTTTTTTTTTTTAATGAGAGGGGTATAGTGACAAAAGGCATCACACATGGTCAGGAAGTCAGTGTATATTAGCTGCAAATATATAAAGGGGATGTTGCATCAGAACCACATATAACGGTTGCCAATTTTAGTTGGACATATTCCTGGGGGTTTCTTCACATGACATAATTTTTAATTCCTAGAGACTCCAGGCCAATCCCAGAGGGTTGGTAACCCTACATATAATGCATTTGCAGCATCAGATTTTAATATATTTCCCTCCCACTCCCACAGGTCTCCCTTGTCAGGCTCTCTTTTATTAGTTTGCAATACCTCTAGTCTCAATATATGGAGGTATGTACGCTAGACTCTTCACTTTTTCTAATTATACATTTCCAAATTAGGACTTTAATATTCATTTCTTGGTGATTTCTAAAGATTTGGTTCTTCCGCCACGTCCAGTATGCAGACTTTATAGAGGATCATATCTTTGTCTGGAGTGCTGGGAAAACACTGGAATATATAGTTCCTATTTCTTTGTTTAAATTTTGGGGACGGATTAGCTGCTGGTTGTCAGCATCCCCAGCATTTACTATGGCTAGCAAAACCAGCTATGTTGCCTGGGTTTTCAAGTAAAATGTTTAAGGATTTATTCTGGAAGAATCCTAAAGCTAATGAATTTGGATGTGTTTTTAGCATTTTGCTTGTAACTTGTGAGAATCAGACATGTAACTCAGCTTCATTTATTTTTATCTCCAAGGTCAGTTGGTATGACAAAAGTAGCAACGGACTGATTACTTTCAAGGTGTCCTTTATTATCAAACTTCTTAAAGTCCTCTAATGGAAACATTCATGACCTCTAGGCTTCACATATTGTCTTATCGCATTTGTAAAATAGGCTACTCTTTTATATAGTAAGTGCTTTGTGGTAGGAGCAGATACTATTTGTGTAAGAAAAAGGAATCTAATGTCAAACTAAATTTCCTACTTTTATTGTTGCATCCATGTGTCCTTTACTACTCGTCCGTACAATGAACTTAAACTTTGGAGTGTCCTTTATGGGACCATTTATTGAATTTGATAAATCAGTTTTTGAGTGGCAAGTCATGATAATAAACAAAGGATTCTTTCTCAAGGGTAATGTTAAGTGGTCAGGATGTGGAAATGTCTTCTGCTGTGTACCTAATGGAGTTGCTAAATCATTTTCTAGGTTGAAGTTGAGTATGTGCCTGTTGTCAGATCTGGTTGAGCTCCCACTGTTGTGATGGGATCCAAATGCTGAATCATACGTGCTCTTAACTTGCTGGAGCTGTACAGAGTTTTAGGCACTGTCATTGGCTTTGGACCAGTAGGCATGCACACCACGTGTGGACCTTATGTCTGACACCCTGGTTGCAGTGGGGATTTTATACCCTGAAACTAGTGTGTCCTACCCAGCAGCTTTTGAATATTTCCCATTGAATACTACCAAAGGGTGTGAGCCTTCCAGTTTACCTATTTGTGGGCATGCAATAGTGAAAGCAAACAGACATGTGGATGGACTTTTACCCAGGATTCTGAAATGTCACTGCCCTTTGCTTAGGTAGCAAGAGAAATACAAATGTATACAAAACAGTGTACACACCTATATGCATTACCCTGCCTCTGGGTTCCTCACCACTCTGGAACATTCTCTGGGCTTCTGCAGAGTCCTCTGGCATGTTTGGGATCCTTGTCTTGCATCTTATAGCTTCTTTTCAGAATCGGAGAGCCTTTCTAGATCAGCTAACTCTCTGCTCACGGCTGGCCCACCAATTGAATTCCCTAGCTAGGAAAGCATGCCCATCTCTTCCTCTTTCTTGCCAAAAGCTTCCCATGTCTCCTTGAATCTTCTCTCAAGTTTGTTCCTTGGGTGTCAGCTAACCTATTGTCCCAGGATGCTTCTGTGACATTACCCAGGGTACAATCTGGACTGATGGACACTTGTCTTTTCTCAGACCATTGTAGGATATAAATTTCATTATTTCTTCTATCTTTTAAATACTTAAAAATTTAGGTAGAATAAGCATTTCCATTAGTTAGAGGTGTGTGTTACCTTTTTGTTTTCCTTTTTTCTTTTCTGTAGCTCAATGTGAATAGTGCAGAAGGCATTGAACATTTAATGTGCAGAGGAAACTACTAGAGCTCAACACCTATACACAGTGGCTTCGTCTACACTTGCAAGTTTTTTTTGCCAAAAGAAACAGCAGAGGTGCGGCAAAGTCACTTTTTGCGATGAAACTCCTCAGTTGCAGCACTGTAGTAAAACCACCTCCACGAGAGCGATTAAGACTTTTTGCGCAAAGGTTTTATCACCACAGGGCCAGTGTAAACACCTTGCTTGCTCCGTTCTGACAGCTAGGGTGCTGTGCTGCTTTGCTCTGGGACACACAGAGTAAATCATTAACATGGAATGCTCCTGCTGTCTCCCACACTACCAAAGCGCGTGCAGGCAGTGGGGGGTGTGTGTGTGTGTGTGTGTGTGAGAGAGAGAGACTTTGTGCTGTGCAGAGCCAGGGAGGAAGGGGCAGGGTTGATGTCAGGGTTTCCCCCTCCCCCTGCCTTAAGACCGGTTGCTTTAGGCAGCTCTCTGAACTTGGGAGATGCTAACACACACTGTCTGTATCTTCCCCATACACACATGCTCCCTGTCTGTGTCTCTCTCACACTCACATGCTTCAGTTGAAAAGTGGCTGGCAATCTAGTAGGATGAATCATGTTGACACTGTACCTGCCCCATGAGGCATTGCAACCCCTTCCCAAAGCTCCCTGCGGCCAGTTGCATGGTGGGATAGCACCACAGTGCACGGCTCTTTGTCATTGCAAGAGCTGCTAGTGTGCATGCATACCGGAGACATAGAGCTAGTGTGGACATGCAACATAGGTTTTAATTAAATCGCTTTAATAAAGGTGGTATAACTTTTGGTGAAAAAACTTGGCTATGTCTACGCTGCCAATGTGAAGTACGCTCTTTCAGTCTGGGGGTGGCGATGTCAAGGAGCTTGCAGCAATTTTTTGTAGCTTGGGTGGTTACCCTGGTTCAGACTGTGGTGGCTAATAGCTTTTTTTTTTTTAGTCAACTTAGTTGAGCTATCTGCACAGTTCCTGTCACATGACTGGTATATTTCTGACCATCTATAATTAAAATACCAGCTAATCTCCATCCAACTCCCTTATCAGTAATGTCCACTTTGGACTATTATTGCAGTGTGCAGAAATTATAATAGCAACATTACTTTGACCTTCAAGAGTCCTACTTAATGTCTACCCTGTTCTGCGTTCCCTTAATGGCTCTGATTCTGCAAAACACATTGTGCATGGTGCAAATAGATTAAATAATTGGATATTGAGTGAGAGCTTTCATAATAAATGAACTTTTTTAAACCATTCTTTAATTGCCATAGTACTTTATTTTTAGCTCCCTTATATTTTTCAGTTTGATAATGATCAAAATTGAGGTGCAAAAGTACAGTTGGAGTTTTTCTGCCCTAAGTGACATAATAAAGGCTAAGACAAAAATGGTCTGGAGATAAAGTAAAGGGGATGGTTGCATTACAACTCTGCAATAAGAATGCAGTGGATAATTAAAGATCTGTGTCTGGAATAGGATACTTTTGAGTGCTACTGAATATATCTTGAGATTGGTGGTATAGGAGGTGTAAGAAAAAACATGAATATTTCTTGTATAAAATATTAATCTCTATCTGGATGTTGATTATACAATTTTTTTTCCTGCTTAATATGGATAGAACTTGTTAAATCTTGTAATCTAGGCCGTTATGAAAGAAGTATTGCCTCAACGTCAAGGCCTGTCGTAACTTAGGGCTGGTCTTTGCTACGGGGAGATCAATGCTGCTGCAATCGATGCAGCCAGGGATCGATTTTTAGCAGGACTAGTTATTCACGTAGCTGGAGTAGCATAGAATAGGTCGATTTACCCCTCTCCGCCTCCTCCCACACAGTGAAGACAAGCCCTAACACTGTAACCTCTCCAGCAGTGATTCTGGAAGGAGGGAAGAGCCTGTTGTGCTGTGTCAAGCATCTCAATTCAAGGTCTATTCACTCAATGGAGTTTGTGTATATGTGTCCTCAGACCCCACTTTCCCTGTTACCAGTTAGCAGTTTTATAATGAAGGCTGTATAATTGTTATCTATGCTGATTGCTAAAAGAACCTATAGATTGACAGTATACATTTAAAGTCAATTACTTCTACTAGAAAAAGTATTCCTTCCTGCAGGTTTCGTGGTCTCTTGTTAATTTTTTAATCTTAACTGTTGGTTTAGTATGTAAACAGGTATCCTTTTGTCAAGGTTCCTTTCCCACTCTGAACTCCAGGGTACAGATGTGGGGACATGCATGAAAAACCCCTTAAACTTATTTTTACCAGCTTAGGTTAAAACTTCCCCAAGGTACAAACTATTTTACCTTTTTCCCTTGGACTTTATTGCTGCCACCACCAAGCGTCTAACAAATATATAACAGGGAAAGAGCCTGCTTGGAAACGTTTTTTTTTTTTTTCTCCCCCCCCCCAAATCCTCCCCAAATGCTATACCCCCTTTTCTGGGGAAGGCTTGATAAAAATCCTTACCAATTTGCATAGGTGAACACAGACCCAAACCTTTGGATCTTAAGAACCAATGAAAAAGCAATCAGGTTCTTAAAAGAAGAATTTTAATTGAAGAAAAAGTAGAAGAATCACCTCTGTAAAATCAGGATGGTAAATACCCTATAGGGTAATCCGATTCAAAATATAAAGAATCCCTCTAGGCAAAACCTTAAGTTACAAAAAGACACAAACAGGAATATACATTCCATTCAGCACAACTTATTTTATCAGCCATTTAAACAAAACAGAATCTAACTTATATCTAACTAAATTGCTTATTAGCCCTTAACAGGAGTTCTAACCTCTATACATACACACACACAAAACCCTTTGTCCTTGCCCCCTCCCTGCCAGCTTTGAAAGTATCTTGTCTCCTCATTGGTCATTTTGGTCAGGTGCCAGCGAGGTTATCTTTAGCTTCTTAACTCTTTACAGGTGAAAGGGTTTTTTCTCTGGCCAGAAGGGATTTAAAAGTGGTTAGCCTTCCCTTTATATTTATGACAGCATTGTAAGAACATAAGAACAGCCATACTGGGTCAGACTGAAGGTCCGTCTAGCCCAGTATCCTGTCTTCCAACAATGGCCAATGCCAGGTGCTTCAGAGCAGGTAATCATCAAGTGATCCATGCCCTTGTGAAGTATATAATACTCAATTTGTGTATACCAAGTCAGATAAGCGTCTCCTGCCTGTCTGAAAATAACATGTTTGTCACCTTCTAGTGACCTGCTTTAACTTGCAGACTGTAGTAATGTAATTTGTAGCATAAGTACGTAACTCTTTCAGTGTTCTCCCTACATATATTTCACAATGTTTACGGTGACCAGTTGGTATGTGTGCGTTTTTGTTTTTTTTTGTTTTTGTTTTCTTTTACTGGCTCTCAATTTCAACTTGATATTTCGCCCTCTAGTGAAGTATTATGCATATAACTGACCCAGGGGATCCCTGTAAAACACATTGCAGCCTCTGTGACCTCTGCCAGTTGGCATTAGGAGGTTCGTGGGTCACAGCATGATTTCCATATTGGTGACCTTTCCAAAAGCAGCCAAAGCACAATCCCTCCCTTAGGTGCTGGAACTGCAGGTGTTTGGGGTGCTGCCACACCCTCTGTCTGAAGTGGTTTCCATTACATACAGGGCTTACAGTTTGGTTCAGTGGCTTTCAGCACCCCCACCGTACAAATTGTTCCAGGACCCTGATCCCTCCTAGCCCATGACCAATTCCTGTTTTAATGTTTAATGGTTTTGAGGACCGTGTCACTGGTAAGAGAGTACAACTTGATGAAAGGCATGTGGAAGTTTGAAAGCAGGGGGTTAACAAGTATCACTCTCTGTTTATAATCTATATGACTAAATCTCAAATATGCTGTGATTAAAACATCCTATGTACACCTTTGATTTAGCTGCCAAATTAGCAAATTTCTTTTTTAAGATTTTATTTCTAAGAGTTACAACTATGGATACAATACTGTACACATGGCCAGAAGGGAGACTGTAATTTGAGTTTGTATACAGCAGATTTCAAAAGGTGTCTACCTACCTGACTTTCTGCTTTTCCCCACCCTCTGATGAATACACAGTGTGGGAGTCCTTCCTTTTTCCTGTTGACACAGTGACAATTACTGAGAGGTAGAGTTCCTTGACTCTGACGGCATTCTGTGAAGGTGTAGAACATTAAATCTTTAGCTGTGTGGATTTGACTGTGAAAAGATTCAGACACATTTAGAGGACCCTTGCAACTGATTTTCAAATCTGGATTAAATTAGCAACAGAAACTATGGCAGCACCTTCTGTACTCCTCTTAATGGACAGGTTTGTATACAAGATTTTTTTGTTTTCTTTTTTAATTAGAAAGATACTATTTGCTTAAGGTAGCAGTTCAACTTCAACTTCAGTAATATATTTTTTAATGATTT
Organism: Lepidochelys kempii; assembly: GCF_965140285.1. Classification (NCBI taxonomy): domain Eukaryota; kingdom Metazoa; phylum Chordata; order Testudines; family Cheloniidae; genus Lepidochelys; species Lepidochelys kempii. The sequence goes on from NC_136383.1 coordinate 117,688,376, forward strand.
TTAAACTCTGTAAATAAGACATCAGAGTGTGAAAATACCTGAATGGACAATACAAAGCTAATGGAATGGCTATATAACCTATCCAACTAAGAGTGGCAGCTGAAGTTTTCTTCTGGGGATTCCCTGGCTTTTTGGGAAGGTTGAAAGCAGCAGACAATGCTCTTCTGTATGTGGTATGAGTTTAAAAAAAACATGTGAACTTGGAAAAGCTTTGAGAGAGTGCCAGTGGAATTTATTTATTAGGTATTCTTGGTATTGAATGATACTAGAAGACTTCCAGATAGCTGTGGGAGGGCACAATACTGCATGTGTCTTGGTATTGCCAGGTGTATGAAAAACATTTTTCAGTGTGCACTATAAAATCTTAATGAATGCTGAATGTTCTTAAATTTTATCAAAAAACAACAATTTTCTTAACCAAACTGAGGTTAGCTATAAGTACATTATTCCTGATGAATTGCATTCACTTTGAACATAGTGAAGACGCTAAAGGTATCTAATGTAACTGTCCTTTACTACCATGTCCCTCCCTCCTCTTTTCTCCATAATGTATTGATAAATCTAAATTGAACACTGCTTTCGGAAAGCACTAGCAGCTAAACCAGTTGTACACAAGTAAAAGATTAGTCATCTTAAAAGCTCACTCTTGAGTGAGAACTTACATTCTCTCCAGGTTGAGAATTTTTCTTCTCACAAATTAATTGAAAATACTTCTGCAATAACAAGGCAAAACACGTTTTATGTGCCACACTTCATTTTACAGGGGACTTTGCAGAAAGACTCATTTTCCATTTTCAGTGTGATGTCATCTTTGTCCGTACTCTTTTTTAAACTTTTTTATAACTTGCTGCTGCAGTTTAGTGTTGTTTCACATTTTTAGTAGGGGTGCAAATTAAACCCATGACACACTAATTTCTCTATACTAATGATACAACGGACATGATGCATCATGTCAGGTATTGCTGTTAAACTCCATACTGTGAATCAACCTGACATACTGTAAAGGCTATGAAGGAGACATTGGAGTAGAAGGAGATGACACCATGGCATATGAATTTTCTGATGCCTCAACCCTTTTTTTAAACATAAGGTATCAAATCAATTTCTTGTGACTTAAAACTACTGTGAAATTTGAGGTTAGAAAACTTGATTTTTAAAATAAGTCTAGGTTCTGCCCCCTTCCCACCAAAAGTGTGTGAGTGAGAGAGAGAGAGAGACTGTAAAATCATAGTACAGTTATTTTTGTTTAATCTGTAACTCTTTACCAGCCATGGCTGACCCTTTCACTGATTTATCCTTTGGGCTGAAACTTTTCATGCATGAACTTGGCTCAGAAGTGAGGCTGCTCAATTTAGCTTTCTAAAAACGCCTCAGAGTTGCTCAAATCCGGAAAGTTTGTTTCTCTCTAACAATTAATGTTTGGGGGCTTTTTGCTCTGGTAACTCAAACTTAAAGCAAAGCTTTTGATTATGAATTACTGAGTTGTACAACAGAAGAAGACGTAATGATTCCTTCTTCAGAGACTTGCAGCGCTCCGCCTGCGCTAGGAGAGTCGAATGGAGACTTTTAGTTTTTACAGCAGTATAGTGTCGGGCATAGTTCAAGTGGTTGGATCTAGCACTGGAAATGGGAGAAAATCACATTCCCTAATCATGTTGGATCCTTGGACTCTGCAGGATTTGGGAACAATAGTAAAATAGTTTGGTCTTGTCCATATAGCAAGGACAGAACAGTATTTTAAGTGCTGGGACCTAGTGTTGCAACCAAATGCCACGTTGCAGCAATTTTTCTAGCGTAGGTGGTACTAGAATTAAACCTGACACAAAGCTTGATGATTAGACGATAGTTCCAGATGAAAAGTATTGCAACATTTTTTTTTTTTTTTTTGCAGATTTTTCTTTTACACTTTTCTCTTGCTGTGTAGTTAGGACTTAAGTGTGGCTAAACCATGTCACAGCCTTGGATAGACCAAGGCTTTAGGATACTACAGGATCACAGTTACAGGAAGGTTAGGTTGTGACTAATATTACAAAATTATCTAATTTCGGCCAGTCTGTGCTGGCTTAGGAATCTGGTGCTTTTTTTTTTTTTTTTTTGGAGACTGACATTTTGTGTTCCGGAATGTACACTTTCATTGTGAGGAAAAGTCACTTGCCCTTTGTGGCTGTGAAGCCCTAGACATACGTGAACAGAGGATAAACCAATGCCATGTTGTCTGCGGACATCTAGAAACAATAGCTCTGAGCAAAGTTTAACTGCCTTTGTTCGTTGCAATGCCTGTTGACTCTGAATCTTAATGACCTAAATGTCAACAATTATTTTAGTGCTGATTAAATGAGTGATGGTCTTATGAAGGGCTATACAGCCTGCTGCATGTGGAGTCTTGTTTTGGAATCTCAACATAGAACTTAAAATGGGAGGGCTTAGAATGTGGGAGAAGTTTGATAAAATACTATTTTTTTTAATCTCCCCCCATTCTACCCAAGACAAGATGGAGCCATGTCTTCACTATGTCAAATGACAGCCGCATTGAACTGAAGAAGAGCTCTGGGTAAGCTTCTCTTTCCAACAGAAGTTGGTCCAATAAGATATTACCTTGTCTATTTTGTGTCTCGAACTGCATTGTAGTCAGAGGAGTGGGTGCACTGGGAGTAGGGGGCACCCAACAAGATTTGGAGGCCAACAAGGTACCAGTATTTGGATGTGACAGAAACTGCAAAGACAACCAGCACCTTAAATTAAGCAAATTGCTTGGATTTATCTGTTTTTTTAGCTTCCTTTCCAGTTAACTAACTGAGCATGGGTCCTTGACATAGCACAGGCAGAGGAAGATATGGCCACTGCCCCAAGAATTTACAGTGGAAGTCATACAGACAAAATTTCAATTAACCGATTCAGTTAGGTTTGAAACGGGTAGCCGCATTAGTCTGTATCAGCAAAAACAACGAGCAAGTCCTTGTGGCACCTTAGAGTTGGGCGTAAGCTTTTGTGGGCTATAACCCACTTCATCAGATGCATGGAGTAAAAAATACAGTAAGCAGGTATAAATATACAGCACATGAAAAGATGGGAGTTGCCTTACCAAGTGGGGGTCCGTGCTAATGAGGCCAGTTCAGTTAGGGTGGATGTGGCCCATTCACAACAATTTACACAATGGACCTTATATTAGTGTTTAGTTGCAGTTAGCTGACAAAGTGCTGAATAATGATTTCTTTGCCTGTGGCTAGTACTAAATCATTTTCAGGTCTTAGCTATGTGCCCCATGCTGGCCCTGTGTTTAGACATGGTTAAATTTCATAGTGTGGACCAGAGCTGGCTTTTTTTCTCCAAAAACATGGTGGTCATAATAACAATACCCAGTTCTCATATACCACTTTTTATCCGTACACTTCAAAGTGCTTTACAAGGGAGTTCAGTATATTATCCCAGTTTACAGATCAGGAAACTGAGGCACAGGGAGGGAAGTGACTTGCCCACAGTTACCCAGCAAACCCTGGAATAGAACCCAGGTCTCCTGATTCTCAGTCCAGTACCGTGTCCACTGGGCCAGGCAGACCTCACTGTGAGAGTTGAAGAATATAGTTTTTGGACATAAATTGTACCTTAATTTGTATTGCACAATTATATATATGAACTACAGTGATAAGTTAATGAGAAATGCCTGGGTAGAATTGTTCCTTACACTTGAAGGATCTCATGAGACATAAGCAATCAGTGTGTAACAAACTGTGTTGCAAAAGATGGTTCAGTCTATGAAATAGAATAGCAAATGCTGAAGGATAAATAAATAAAATCCGCAACAAAAACAAACCTGAAAGAGAACTATCCTCTTACTTCTAGACTTGAAAATCACAATAACATGGAAACTAGATTTCCTGTTTCTTATACCTTGTAATTCCTTTTTGCCTGCTTCTGTGTATACTTAAAGGAAAATGCTGCTACTGTACGTAGCTCCCTTTAGTAGTAATGTTAGTTTATTTTTGGTGGTGGACTAGCGGTGAGTTGTGAAAGACTCTATTAATACTTTTGTGTAAATTGAAATAGGAAGAACATGTGATTGCTAGGTTGGATTCAAGAGAAATGTGTGGAATTGGCCTTTCTGTGTACACTTCAATTCTTTGTGCAAATACCTAGCAGAGAATAGAACTAATACTTTATTTGTACATTTATTGTCCTAGCTTATCTTTTTGCTCTCAGCATAAGACTAGATTGTAGTTCTGCATCTCACTAGGAAGGAGAAATAGCATAGCAAGTACTAGTACCCTCCAGTGGGGGGTGAGAGGGGAAGGGGGGGTGGGAATCACATGACTACCATCTTTGTCAAAAGGATTCCACGGCCCTGGAAGCATTTCATTTGCGAAGTAGTGAATTTGAGCTTGGACATACTTAGGATGGAATGTACCTCAACTCAGAGGTACACTCACCTCTAGGCTTCATAGCATATTAGATTCTTGTCATTTGTGGAGGTGGCCAGAAAGGATGCCAGTCAGTGTCAATTATGGTTGCTTTTTGTAATATACTTGTCCAATGACAAACGGGCGGACCGTACAAAGGTCTGTTCATCCAGGTCGTCCAGTCTGCCTTCTTGAAGCAATGCAGCTTTGTTTCCTACAATACCTATTCTAGTGTTCATTCTAGTCTAGTTCTACAAGTAACGAGTGATATGATGTTTTGGGGGAATATGCAAGACTTTCACAACCGAATACAACTTGATATCAGGAACACTTCATGATGTGAATAGCCTAAATGTTTTATTAGCTTCAATTTACATACTCTTATACCTCTTGTTTGCTATTTTAAATTCTTCTAATTCCACAGTGTTTATACCTTTTTAGATATTTGTAGACTGTCCCAAGTTTTCTCTTAACCATGCTATATATTCAGCTCTTTTTGGTCTTCCTGTGTATGTCATGAGCTCATTGATATCTAAGACTTTTTTGTTTTGGAATTGGCTGAGGGAATGAAGATAGTTTGTGGTTAAAAATCCTAGCCCAGGGCCAGATTTACATCTTGGGCATTTCCAGGCACAGGGACTCAGAGCCTCCCCTGCCACCTGCAGCGGCCAGGAGCTGTGGCCACTTGTGGTGGCTCAGAGCCCCCCACCCCGCTTGCAGCACTGGTACCCTGCCACTTTTAACTTTTAGGTGCCTCCCTGCCCACAGAGCCCCACTGCGCAGCACCCCAACACACACAGACCTCTCCCACTGCCCAGAGCGGCCCCCCCCCCCGCCACACACCCCTTCAGAGACCCACTCTCCCAAGCCCTGCCCCACAGCTGCACTCCCTGTTGGGAGGTGACTCTGTCAAACAGGCTGAGTGAGGAGTGCTCCAGCAGGGCTGCTTGGGGCTATCTCCCCCCTCTGCTGGCCCTGGCCCAGCCCCTGCCAGGACCCAGGAGCGGCAACATTTGAATTTTTAGGCACCCCTAAAATATCCACACCCATAGGTACTGTGCCTAATGAAAACTCCGCCCTGCCCATGGCTCCAGATCTGATGATGACTATAAAGAAAATCTTTGCTCTTCCGAAAGTTTTGGCTATGCTTGATCAGAGTGTACAGAGTGTTTCCTACGGTAGCAGGTTAGGTTTGCCGTTGTTTTATCATCACACCATTCTTCCCTAGAATCATAGAAGATTAGAGTTGAAAGAGACCTCAGGAGGTCATCTAGTTCAACTCCCTGCTCAAAGCAGGACCAACCGCAACTAAATCATCCCAGCCAGGGCTTTGTCAAGCCAGGCCGTAAAAACCTCTAAGGATGGAAATTCCACCACCTCCCTAGGTAACCCATTCCAGTGCTTCACCACCCTGCTAGTGAAATAGTTTTTTCCTAATATCCACACTGCCTATTTCTGGATCTCCCCTGCTGCAACTTGAGACCATTGCTCCTTGTGCTGTCATCTGCTACCACTGAGAACAGCCGAGCTCCATCCTCTTTGAAACCCCCCTTCAGGTAGTTGAAGGCTGCTGTCAAATCCTCCCTCACTCTTCTCTTCTGCAGACTAAATAATCCCAGTTCCCTCAGCCTCTCCTCATAAGTCATGTGCCCCAGTACCCTAATAATTTTCGTTACCCTCTGCTGGATTATCTCCAGTTTGTTCACGTCCTTTCTGTAGCAGGGGCCCCAAAACTGGATGCAATACTCCAGGTGTGGCCTCACCAGTGCCGAGTGGAGGGGAATAATTGCTTCCTTCAATCTGCTGACAGTGCTTCTACTAATGCAGCCCAATATGCCATTAGCCTTCTTGGCAACAAGGGCACACTGACTTGTATCCAGCTTCTCGTCCATTGTAAACCCCAGGTCCTTTTCTGCAGAACTGCCGCTTAGCCAGTCAGTCCCCAGCCTGTAACAGTGCATGGGATTCTTCTGTCCAAAGTGCAGGACTCTGCACTTGTCCTTGTTGAATCTCCTCAGATTTCTTTTGGCCCAATCCTCCAATTTGTCTAGGTCACTCTGGACCCTGTTCAGACTCTCCAGCATATCTCCGTCTCCCGCCAGCTTAGTGTCCTCTGCAAACTTGCTGAGGGTGTAATCCATTCAGTCATCCATATAGTTAATGAAGATGTTGAACAAAACCGACCCCTTGGGCACTCTCCGCTTGATACCGGCTGCCAACTAGACATTGAGCCAGGTGATATTTCTGTAAATAATAGGAGTGACAAAGGTATGGATGATTGATATCTGAACATTGATAGAGATGGTAATATCTGAACACTTAAAAGGGAGGGTTGATCATTTGAGAGATGAGACTAAGCCCCATTGATGATGATACGGTTACCAATGTTGCTGTTTTACTGTCAGGTGCAATACAACCTGCCGCCTTGGTGATGACTTCACAATTAGGTGAGGTTTGAGGGATCTGAGCTAGGTTGGCAGACCTGATTGTGGATGAATGGGCGTGTAGACAGGGTGGGGAAATGGGAGGAGGGTGAATTGGGGATTAACACTTTCTCCCCTCCAACCACTTACTGTAAAATGTCTTTACGGTCTGAAAGTAAACAGGTAGTGGAAGATGAGAGAGTGGACACTAGGTTTCTCCCTTTTCCTAGTCAGTTTCCATAATCTCTCACCAAAACATTCCCCTTTCCCTCATTGTCTTCATATTTTCAATATGGAAAAACTGGCCAGCTTGTGTGTGTAGGAGGTGGGGCCACATCTCCTACTTTGAACACCAACTGCTTCTGACTAGTAGTGATTTCCATACTCCTTAATTAACTTCTTGATCTTATCTGTATCTTAATCTGATAACCAAAGAGGACCTTCAAGTTAACTATACTCCTGAGGGTATTGAGGCATGTAATCCATTCTTGTAAATAAGATTTTTGTGTTTGAGGTAGGTGTTCCTAAACCAGTAAAAATAGCTGAATTACAATACATACCCACACACATTGTGATGACATTAATTTGGGGGAAGGCACAAATGAAGGCCTAATAATCAGTTCTGGAATATGTGGTTCAGTGTTGCCTGTAATGGGTGCATATGTGCTCAGCAGAAACAAGGCATTGGGATAGTTTGCCAGTTTTTGATGGCAGGTTAATATAAAACACTGTAAACTACTAAGAACTGTTTACTTAGCTGTGAACATGTACTGGTCTAAATTGTATAGCCTTTGCTAAAGGAATAGTTTGTGATATGTAATAGTACATGTCATAAATGTAAAGGGAAGGCTAACCACCTTTAAATCCCTCCTGGCCAGAGGAAAAAACCCTTTCATCTGTAAAGGGTTAAGATGCTAAAGATAACCCCGCTGGCACCTGACCAAGATGACCAATGAGGAGACAAGATACTTTCAAAGCTGGTTTTACAGAGGTGATTCTTTTACTTTTTCTTCAATTAAAATTCTTATTTTAAGAACCTGATGGCTTTTTCATTGTTCTTAAGATCCAAGGGTTTGGGTCTGTGTTCACCTATGCAAATTGGTGAGGATTTTTATCAAGCCTTCCCCAGGAAAGGGGGTGTAAGGTTTGTGAGGATTCTGGGGGGAGAGAGACGTTTCCAAGCAGGCTCTTTCCCTGTTATATGTTCGTTAGACGTTTTGTGGTGGCAGCAATAAAGTCCAAGGGAAAAAGTAAAATAGTCTGTACCTTGGGGAAGTTTTAACCTAAGCTGGTAAAAATAAGCTTTTCATGCAGGTCCCCCCATCTATACCCTAGAGTTCAGAGTGGGGAAGGAACCTTGACATGGTGGCAGAGCAGTGGGATTAACTTGAAATCATTTTGAGATCAATTTGAGATTTTTTTTGAACCAGAAGCACAGATTTTTTTTTTTCCCAAAGGAAATTTTTTTTTTCCTTTGGGCTGCTGGAAAGCGGGTTTTAAGCTGAAAGCAGTTAGGTTTTTTTGTCTCTGCTTGGGGGCCAGAGCAGAAACAAAAGGTAATTATCTTTTGTGAGCTGGAGTTTTCTCTACCTGGAGGCAGGGTAGTTAACCTCCTGCAGGGAAATCCACAAGTCTTCACAGACCTGAAGTTGTTTTTTTTACCTAAGAGTATCTAGAGGGGTTTTCTGTCTATTTGCCTGGAGACAAAGGTGTTAGGGTTTTTTTTTATTTTTTTAAAGGATTTTTCTGTAGGCTGACCGTCACTATCAGAGAACATAGGTATCCAGTTACAGCACAACCTATATATAATATATTTTTGACAAACCAAGTTTTTTTTATTTCTAACTCTCGGGTGTAAAGTTAGTTAAAAACTAAGACAAACATGACAGAAACCAAGGAAACAGCCCAAGAGGCTGCCCACAGGAGAGCTATGGAGGCAAGGGAAAAAGAAAGGAAGCATGCTGAGGTGGAGAAGGAAAAAGAGAGGAAGCGTGCACTGGAGATGGAGAAGGCAAAGGCTGAGTGGAATCTACTGGATAACCCTAACCATCCTTCCCCAACAATCCACAAATGGGAGCGACTATGTCCACAGTATGATGAATCCAGTGATATTGCTGAATATTTTCTCACCTTTGAGAGACTGTGCACTCTCCATAAAATTCCTGAAGCTCACAAGATGACCACATTGGTCACAAAATTAACTGGAAGAGCTCTGGACATACTCAATAAGATGCCTATTGATGAGGCTTCTGGCTATAATAAATTCAAAGATTTGGTTTTAAAGCAATTTCAAATTACATCTGAAACGTACAGAGTAAAATTCTGAACCCTTAAGAGAGGGCTTGGACTAAGTAATGTGGTTCATCTAAACCAGATGAAGAATGTTAGATATTCCAAGGAAGGGGTGTCACTAGCTTTGACAGAATGTGTGATTTGATAGCTCAGGAGCAATTTCTGAATATGTCCAAGGAGGAAATAAAACAGTGTTTATGGAATAAAGAAATGGACTTGGCAGAAAGTCTCGATTCTTGTGCTGATCGATACGAGTAGTCCCAGACCGCGAGAGAGGCGGGGCAAGCCGGAACAAAACGGGTGGAGGGAGGAGAGAGGAACAACCCTGGTCGCAGTTGGAGCACATACTAGAAGGGACACCCTCAGACCACACCCTACTACTGGGGGCAGCCCAAGGCCCCAACTACACACCAAGAAGTACTCCAAACACCTTATCTTCCTGCCACACCATTCTCCAGCAACCCACCTCGCCCCAGTGACTCATCAGCTGGACGATGTTTTAAATATAACAAGCTGGGGCATGTAAAGGCCAACTGCTCCAAGAACCCCAACAGATTTCAGTTCATTGCCTCTGTATCACACCGGAGGTCCTCAGGCCCAGATACCTCCCAGATACCCTCGGAGCGGAAGGAAACTGAGTGTGGGCAGGAAGAAGGTCACCGCATGGAGGGACACCAGAGCACACGTGTCGGCTATCCATGCTTCCTTAGTGGACCCCAATTTAATAGACCCCGAGATCCAAGTGACAATTCAACCCTTCAAGTCCAACTCTTTGTTTGCCTACAGCCAAGTTGCCTGTCCAGTACAAGGGCTGGTCAGGAATGTGGACTTTTGCAGTCTATGATGATTATCCCATCCCCATGCTGTTGGGGGACGACTTGGCCAATCATGTGAAGCTAGCCAAGCGGGTGGGAATGGTTACCCGCAGCCAGGCTAAGCAAGCCGTCCCACCTAGCTCTGTTCTGGAAACTTCTACCAGGATCCGGTCAGAGGTGACGGACCCGGACCCCATGCCAACATCTACAACAACAGTAGTGGAGCCAGTCCCAGAGACCCAGACAGAGCCAGTCCCGGAACTGGCAGCAGCCAATAACCCTACACAAGAGGCTCAGCCGGATCCTGAACCCCAACATAATGCACCTACAGAGAGCTGTTCACAGTCAACGGAAACAGCCCCATCCCCTACATCGCTTCCAAAGGGACGACGCCTAGGTCCACAATCCAATGCGGAACTGATGTCTCTAGCATCAAGGGAACAGTTCCAGACTGAACAGGAAGCAGATGAAAGCCTCCAGAGAGCTTGGACAGTGGCTGGAGCAACCCACTGCCTCTCAGCTCTTCTAATTGATCCCAGTTTGTTGTAGAAAGAGGACTTTTATACAAGAAAACTCTTTCTGGTGGACACCAGGAAGACTGGCATCCTCAGAGACAGTTGGTAGTTCCAACTAAGTACCGGGTCAAGCTCTTGATCTTGGCCCATGATCACCCTAGTGGCCATGCTGGGGTGAACAGGACCAAAGACCATATGGGGGGGGGTCATTCCACTGGGAGGGAATGGGCAAGGATGTTTCTACCTATGTCCGGTCTTGTGAGGTATGCCAAAGAGTGGGAAAACCCCAAGACCAGGTCAAAGCCTCTCTCCAGCCACTCCCCATCATGGAAGTTCCATTTCAGCAAGTAGCTGTGGATATTCTGGGTCCTTTTCCGAAAAAGACACCCAGAGGAAAGCAGTACATACTGACTTTCATGGATTTTGCCACCCGATGGCCGGAAGCAGTAGCTCTAAGCAACACCAGGGCTAAAAGTGTGTGCCAGGCACTAGCAGACATTTTTGCCAGGGTAGGTTGGCCCTCCAACATCCTCACAGATGCAGGGACTAATTTCCTGGCAGGAACTATGGAAAGCCTTTGGGAAGCTCATGGGGTGAATCACTTGGTTGCCACTCCTTACCACCATCAAACAAATGGCCTGGTGGAGAAATTTAATGGGACTTTGGGGGCCATGATACGTAAATTCGTAAATGAGCACTCCAATGATTGGGACCTAGTGTTGCAGCAGTTGCTCTTTGCCTACAGAGCTGTACCACATCCCAGTTTAGGGTTTTCACCATTTTGAACTTGTATGTGGTCACGAGGTTAAGGGGCCATTACAGTTGGTGAAGCAGCAACGGGAGGGGTTTACACCTTTTCCAGGAACTAACATTCTGGACTTTGTAACCAACCTACAAAACATCCTCCAAACCTCTTTAGCCCTTGCTAAAGAAAACCTAAAGGATGCTCAAAAAGAGCAAAAAGCCTGGTATGATAAACATGCCAGAGAGCGTTCCTTCAAAGTAGGGGACCAGGTCATGGTCTTAAAGACGCTCCTCCAGGCCCATAAAATGGAAGTTTTATGGGAAGGGCCATTCACGGCCCAGGAGCTCCTGGGAGCTGTGTTAATTATCTCATAGCATTCCCCACCTCCAACCGAAAGCCTAAGGTGTACCATATTAATTCTCTAAAGCCCTTTTATTCCAGAGAATTAAAGGTTGTCAGTTTACAGCCCAGGGAGGAGATTATGCTGAGTGGCATGAAGGTGTCTCCTACGAAGGGAAAAGTGCTGGTGACACTGAAGAGGTGAACCTCTCCATGACCCTTGGGCTTGTGCAGCAACAACAGATCAAGGAACTGTGCGCTAGCTACGCGCCGATGTTCTCAGCCACCCCAGGACTGACTGAACGGGCATACCACTCCATTGACACCAGTAATGCTCACCCAATTAAAGTCCAACCTTACCAGCAGTCTCCTCAAGCTAAAACTGCTATAGAACGGGAGATCCAGGATATGCTACAGATGCGGGTAATCCGCCCCCTGGCAGTGCATGGGCATCTCCAGTGGTTCTAGTTCCCAAATCAGATGGGGAGATACGATTTTGCATGGACTACCGTAAGCTAAATGCTGTAACTCGCCCAGACAACTATCCAATGCCACACACAGATGAACAATTAGAGAAACTGGGACGGGCCCAGTTCATCTCTACCTTGGACTTAACCAAGGGGCACTGGCAGGTACCGCTAAATGAATCCGCCAAGGAAAGATCAGCCTTCACCACACATGTTGGGCTGTATGTATTTAATGTACTCCCTTTCGGGCTGCAGAATGCACCCGCCACCTTCCAAAGACTTGTAGATGGTCTCCTAGCGGGATTAGGAGAATATGCAGTCGCCTACCTTGACGATGTGGCCATATTTTTGGATTCCTGGGCAGACCACCTGGAACATCTACAAAAAGTCCTTGAGCGCATAAGGGAGGCAGGACTAACTGTTAAGGCTAAGAAGTGTCAAATAGGCCTAAACAGATTGACTTACCTTGGACACCAGGTGCGTCAAGGAACTATCAACTCCCTACAGGCCAAAGTGGATGCTATCCAAAAGTGGCCTGTCCCAAGTCAAGCAAACAGGTCCAATCCTTCTTAGGCTTGGCTGGATATTACAGGCAATTTGTAGCACAATACAGCCAAATCACCGCCCCGCTGACAGACCTAACCAAAAAGAAACCGCCAAATGCCGTTCAGTGGACCGAAGAGTGTCCAAAGGCCTTTAACCAGCTTAAAGCAACACTCATGTCTGACCCTGTACTAAGGCCCCAGACTTTGACAAACTGTTCCTAGTAACCACAGATGCGTCTGAGTGTGGTGTGGGAGCAGTTTTAATGCAGGAAGGACCAGATCAAGAATTCCACCCTGTAGTGTTTCTCAGACAGCTTCTTGCTGAGAGGGAAAGCAATTGGTCAGTCAGTGAAAAAGAATGTTACGCTATTGTCTAAGCTCTGGAAAAGCTACGCCCATACGTTTGTGGGCGGCGTTTCCACCTGCAAACCGACCATGCTGCGCTACAGTGGCTTCATGCCGCCCTGGGAAATAACAAACTTGTTCGGTGGAGTTTAGCTCTTCAAGATTTTGATTTCGACATCCAACACATCTGAGGAGCTTCTAACAAAGTGGCTGATGCACTCTCCCATGAAAGTTTCCCAGAATCAACTGGTTAAAATCGTCCTTGAGCTGTGGAAAATATTGTTAGTCTTTATATACTTGGTAGTATATTTAGAGGTACATGTGTCTTATTAACTCTGTTTTCTCCTAGAGCTCCAGGAAGAAATCACAGCCAATGTTCCCCCCCCATCTGTGTGATTTGGGGGGCATGTCATAAATATAAAGGGAAGGCTAACCACCTTTAAATCCCTCCTGGCCAGAGGAAAAAACCCTTTCACCTGTAAAGGGTTAAGAAGCTAGGATAACCTCGCTGGCACCTGACCAAAATGACCAATGAGGAGACAAGATACTTTCAAAGCTGGAGGGGGGGAGAAACAAAGGCTCTCACTGTCTGTCTGTTGCCTTTGCCAGGACCAGAGCAGGAATGCAGGTCAGAACTCCTGTAAAGGATTAATAAGCAATCTAGTTAGATATGCGTTAGTCTGTTTTGTTTAAATGGCTGACCAAATAAGGTATGCTAAATGGAATGTATATTCCTGATTTTGTCTTTTTGTAACTTAAGGTTTTGCCTAGGGGGATTCTCTGTGTTTTGAATCTGATTACCCTGTAAGGTATTTACCATCCTGATTTTACAGAGGTGATTCTTTTACTTTTTCTTCAATTAAAATTCTTCTTTTAAGAACCTGATTGCTTTTTCATTGTTCTTAAGATCCAAAGGTTTGGGTCTGTGTTCACCTATGCAAATTGGTGAGGATTTTTATCAAGTCTTCCCCAGGAAAGGGGGTGTAGGGTTTGGGAGGATTTGGGGTGGGGGGGGAAAAAGATGTTTCCAAGCGGGCTCTTTCCCTGTTATATATTTGTTAGACGCTTGGTGGTGGCAGCAATAAAGTCCAAGGGCAAAAGGTAAAATAGTTTGTACCTTGGGGAAGTTTTAACCTAAGCTGGTAAAAATAAGCTTAGGGGGTTTTTCATGCAGGTCCCCACATCTGTACCCTAGAGTTCAGAGTGGGGAAGGAACCATGACAGTACATATATATATAAACTGGTTAATTTGAGATATTTAGCAGACATCAGAATTACTACATTTCATAGCTGCTATTGGCCTTTTCAGGGAGAGATTGTGTGTGTGGGGGGTGTGTTTTGTTTTTTTAATTGAAGCAGGCCAAGTGGGGCATAGACTTACGTTGTATGCAACTGTATAACAGTTTCCATAATTGCAATAATATTTGTCTTATGAGAACAAAGCACTTGGAGATGTTGAGCTGGTTAGGTTACTAAAAAGCTTATCAGTCATAAATTAAATAGAAGGGGTGCCTTAAACACTGCAGTACTCTAGAATACATTCCATTGCAGCTGCATCAGGCAAAACGAGTGAACCAGCTGCAGGGAAGAGTGAACATTTTCCCTTAAATATAAATTTTAAAATCCTGGTTTTGTAATACTTATATGGAGGGCACGGGAGATTTTTGTATTTGAGTTTCTTCTCATTTGTGCATGGGTTTTTGTTTCAAGGCATCTGGAGTAATTGACTCTGTTTTCATGTCCTCTTAGCCAAATGCATGAGCTGTTTATCAGATTTCCTTTAAGACTACTGTTGTCACTGTACTAGGATATTTTTGCTTCAAGTGCCACTTGTTGCTACCACCAATTAGCTCCACCAATGGTAACAATGTTGGGAGCATGAGTGAAAGAAGGGAGCAGCTGATACTGTAAACACAGGATCATCTAATCCTGCTCAGAGAAGGTCTATACAAAACTGCATACAAAGGCTGATGGCCAGTGGTATCTTTTCTAAACTAACACTCTCATTGTTCGTTACCACCAGGTGACCTGAACTTGTGATGGCAACAGGTGGGAAAATTTCAACCAACACTTGTAGATGAAACCAAAGGAGGGCATTTCAGATATTGTCTATAATAAGTCTTGATAATGTCACTTCCATATTGAAGGCCTTATATATACAAGTACAGTTTCCCTAGACTTTCCCATGCTTACTGCTGTCAGTGCAGTCCCAGTGGTGCCCAGTGTCCTGGTAGCTGCTGACGTTTTGTGTAAACTTGCTGTAAGCAGGGTTAAATGACATGTTACTGGAAAGCCTGTCATTCTTCCTTGAAACTTGTGTATACTAGCACTTCTGCTATCACTAGGCCCTTTCGAGCTGCAACAGTGGGATATCTGAGAGAGAAATAGTCTCATGCGGACACTGTGTATACCGGGGGTCGGCAGCCTTTCAGAAGTAGTGTGCCGAATCTTCATTTATTCACTCTAATTTAAGGTCTCACGTGCCAGTCATACATTTTAACGTTTTTAGATGGTCTGTTTCTGTAAGTCTATAATATACAACTGAACTATTGTTGTACATAAAGTAAAAAAGGTTTTTAAAATGTTTAAGAAGCTTCATTTAAAATTTAAATTTAAAATACAGAGCCTCCCCCCCCCCGGACTCGTGGCCAGGACCTAGGCAGTGTGAGTGCCACTGAAAATCAGCTTGCCTGCTGCCTTTGGCACGCATGCCATAGGTTGCCTACCCCTGGTGTATACATTATTTTGTCAATAATGGAAGATATTTTTAGGAACTTGATTAGGTAAGAATTTCTAGTAGGTAAGACATAAAGTTGGAGATAGCTTGTATGGGGTGCTACACAAAGAAGGGAATCCCTGCCTTGAAGTCACTTACCCTCTGAAGGTACAACTGGTACTACACAGGACAGTGCAGTACGTACCGTTTGAATTTTAAAAATGTGCAAATTAACTACCTTCCTGGTTAACGTTAAATTCCTTTGAATCCTTATGAATCTTTTTTTCTATAGGAATTTGTTTACTAGAAACACAAGACTGGAGAAACAAAATGATTTGGGCTGGAAGTTATTTGGAAAAGTACCTCTGAGAGAGAATTCACAGAAAGATCCAAAGAGAATACAGAAGGTATTTGCTTATCCTTTATTTTTGCGGTTTTCTTTGATTTAGGATTACTGTTGCACATTTAGTCTGGTTAAGTTGTATGATTTATGTCCATGTCTCTGAAGCATATTTAGCCCTTCAAACAAAATTGCAAATGAAATTTTGGGTGGTGGGCTGGGACAAACAACCTCTCACCCCCATAATGTCCTTACTTTTAATTATATTTTTTAAAAAGTCCAGTTAGCTAGTCTGAATGCCATTTTTAAAAATAGTAATAAGTTTAGCACTTTGTCTCAATACAATTTAACATCTTTATTATCCTGCTGGAAGGGTTGGACACTTGCCTAAACTAGGACCTGGTCTACCCTAGGAAATTAAATTGGTATAACTGTCACTCAAGGCGTGAAAAATCCACGTCCACAAGTGACGCAGTTAAACCAACCTCACCCCCAGTGTAGATAATGCTAGGTTGAAGGGAGAATTCTCCCATTGTCCTAGCTACCGCCTCTTGGGGAGGTGGATTACCAATGCTAGTGTTTTAAAGTGTGCATTTGATTTAAAGGTGTCATAGATGAAATTAGCTAACTCAATATAATTAACTTTAAAGGGTTTGTCTGTGCTAGACTTTTTAATCTCAAATGTAGATGTGTTCATCCTGCAGGATTATGACAAGAATTTAACAGCCAAACCTGAAAAGGGCTGCCTGAAAGGTTCTGGATAGATTAAACTGTGTAACTGTAGTTACAACATGAAGGAGCTGGGGGATGGGAAAGAATATCACTGAGTGGTACTTATTTGGTACACAGTTTTTTGTACTGGTAACAGTCAGGCGTATGACACCTTTTTTTAACTGATATATCAGTATAACCCCGAGTGTGGATGCAGTTATAGCAATATAAAAATGCCTTATGCTGGGATATTTTATTGGTCTCTTTGTATGGGAATAAGATATATTGGTGTAAGTGCACTTACATTAGTGTAAATGCGCCCATGCTAACGGGGCTTTGTAGTGCTTTCACTATGCTGGTATAATTAGAGCTTAACAACTTTTTTGTGTATACAAGCCCTTGGTTGTCATGTGAAACAACATCTTTGCAACTAGAATAGCTAGAAATTTGACTCTTAATGCAGTGTTAAATTATTCAGAAATTTGCTTAAATTCTTCTACCCCACTTACTGGAAAGAGCTTGACACTTTTATATTTGGTAAGAGGATTTTCAAGTTCTGCCCTGAAGTATTCCTTTCCCTGGAAACTTCTAAAATTACTGAAGTGATGCTTTTCAAATGGCCATCTGTGCGTCTAACTCTTGGTGCAAACACTTACTTACCACCATTGACTTCTGGAGTTTTATTAGGCCCTATGGCAGAATGTGACTGTTCCCTGTGATGTCAGTTTGTTTGCTGTTCTGTACTTTGTCTCTTCAATAAGAACTGAACTTACCGGTACCCTTAGCTATTCAGTATTCCTAGAATACTACAGTTGTTAAATCTTATAGTGGGATTCCTTAGAAAAGGGTAGATGGTCATTTAGGAAGATATGCAGTATCTTTCTCAAAAGGCTTTAATCACACTCGCCCACACTATCCAGTTGAGTTTCTGGCTGAACCGTAAGTGTTTAAACAGTCTTCCCTAATTGCTCTCAAGTACAAATAGAAATGTTTTCAGAAAGTTATCTGTTAATAAGTTTCATTTGCTTCTTTCCTGAAACTAATTTTCAAAATGTGGAAATTCTGAAACTTTAGATACCATAGTTCATACTTGAAAGAGCAGAAGAGTAGCTGACTCTGTTCAAACTGTGGAAAGGCTGTGTCAAAGTTCCCCTGAGTCAATGGCTCATCGGGCTGAGGTGGCTAAGGCACATCAGTTTCATAGCCAAATGGTACAGAAGGGAGTAAAGTGGAGAGCATCAGGTCTGACCTAAGGCAGCCTTTGACTGCCCTAATCCAATGAATCAGGTACCCGTTTTACAGCTGGGTGAACAAGAAGTAGCCTTTCAGTATGAGATTGAGCAAGTCTCGATCTTCAGGATTGTAGTCAAGCTCCTTAGCCACTCAGCCACCGCACTTCCTAGAGAGAGAGAAGTTGGGACCATGAGAAATAGCATAGCTGCTCTGCTGGTAGAGAGGAATGAATGATTTTAATTTCAGTCATTTGTATGTTGTGATGTAAGGCTATGTTTACACTTGCCATTTAAAGCGCAAAATGTCCCTTTTTTGCACTAAAATCATGGGAGCGTCTACACTGGTTAATGACTTTTTGCGGTGAAACTCAGACGTTTCACTGCAAAAAGAAAACTGTCTTCACGAGAGGCATACACTTCTTTCCCTTGTTCTTTTTGCATTGTTGTAAAAGTGAAGACCCATTCTACCTATGCAAACAACTTTTGGCCTCTGGAGGATATCCCACAGTTCCAAAAGTGACCACTCTGGCCAGCATCTCCACTGCTCTGATGCCAGGTAAACAGACGTCCGCCCGCCCCTCCCACTATAAGCGCCGGGAAGTTGGAAACTCCCTTTCCCTTTGCTTGGAGATGTGGCAGGGAAAGCAGCCAGACATCAGGGTTTGTTTTGTTTTTTTTAAATGCCACAAAAGAAACAAGGAAGTAATGGGGCTTCTGGGACATGAAGCAGTGCATCACAAGGCACTGAGCAGGGACCCAGGATGCCTTCTGCTCAACCCCCCCTTCCCACAAGACCTATTGAGAGAGCTGCACTGTGGGATAGATGACCTACAGCGCTGCTCTCCTCTGTGATGGAAGTGCTGGTAGTGTAAACACTCTGACGTCTGAGGAATTAAGCACTGGTTTGCATGCTCACTTTTCTTTCACCAGTTCCTTTTCACCTGTGAAACTTATAGCACAAAAACTCTGCAAGTGTAGACATACCCTAAGTCTGTCCTATGAAGATGTAATCTAGAATAATTGTTTACTAGGATAGATGTTTCAGTGAATACAGTAAGAGCTTCGTGAATGCTGCTAATGTAGTATCTCATTCAGTCTTTAATATATTTTATCAGTTGTAAACTTTTTTATTCTACTCAAAAAAACTACCTTAGAACTTTATTAAGCTTGCAAAATCAAGCACTCAAAAGTTACCATTGTTCACTTAATTCACCCATTTTTCTGCATGTATATATTATCATAGTCCTTAATTACATGATTACATACTATTTTTAATGTAGTTTGTGTGCAGCTTTTTAGGTTTTTATAAAAAGAAAACTGAAAAACAGAAATTTGTCATTGACACCTACATCAGCAGGGTTGGATCCCTCCCTCCAGTTCTAATCAGTTTCTCTTTCCCACCCCCTTCTGTCCCAGTCTGGGATAGGAGCTTGGTTAATCTACTCCTTTCGCTTTCCCCCAGTCTGGCTCTTTTTTTCCCCCCTTGTATTGCGACTTCCTCCTTCATGCTGCTTGGGCATCAGCAGTGGGATCAGAGAGCGCTCTGGAGAAACAGGCTCACCAGCATTTATATATATATATATATATATAATTTGACATTGCAAAACAATGTACTTCTCATTACCTTGCTCTCAGAAACAGCTGAACTATTTTGCATGAAACTTTCCAAAAATGTTTAGCCTAAGGCAGTACCTGAAATGGAAAATTTCAGCCCAATTGGTTAAAGTTTGGAAGAGTTATAAACAACAGAAAGCAGGGTATTACAATGGGAAGTGCCAGGCAACTTTATTAATAGTTTGTGCTATTAAACATTCCTAAAATTCGAAATATGCAGTATTGGTGTAGCTCTATTGATCCCAGGGTATTAGAGAGACATGTTGGGTGAGGTAATATCTTTTACTGGACCTGAAGAAGAGCTCTGTGTAAGCTTGAAAGTTTGTGTCTCTCACCAACAGAAGTTGGCCAAATAAAAGAACATTTCTTCACCCACCTTGTCTCTCTCAAATTAGAAGTGATGGTCATGTTTTTTGAATGCTGTCTGTTCATGAAAAATGTCTGTGTTCCATTGTTTCAGAGGAAAGGAAAGAATTAAACTTACCTTTTACGGTCTTGAATAAAGAAGTTGTTACATAAGGTTCTTTTCCAAGAATGTCTGTGCAAAATCTGGGTGCAGATCAGGCCCAGAAACAGAGAACTTCAAGTCTAGGCCTGTAACATTAGAGCATAATATGTGGCATGTTTCTACTTGAGGGGTCAAGAGTTATTTACTTAAATTTCTAATTGTGACTATCCAACGAATTGAGACTTGCATCCGACGAAGTGGGTATTCTCACACGAAAGCTTATGCTCCAAATACGTCTGTTAGTCTATAAGGTGCCACAGGACTCTTTGCCACTGCAAAAATTGTAATTCTGGAATTCCTGTACCTTACTACTAGTAATATACCAGTAAAAGGTAAGTTCTGAAGTCTGACCAAATAGCCTGGTATTGCATTCCAACCTGAAGCTCTCCAAACCCTAGTTCTGGGAGACTACTTGAGGGATCAAGCTTGAGACCATTGATGTTTCATTGGGAGCACAAGACAAGAATCCTATAGTGTTTAACCTCCAGAGCACATGACAAAAACAGCCCAGCAGGTGCACCATAGGCAGGGAAGCCATCTCTGAGATACATGTATCCCAGACCACTTAAGGCTGCATACCCTAATATCCGTCTCTAGATTCATTATTTGTACAAAGCCCACAAACACTAGTGCACATAACTGATTGCTTTTTCCACCATAAGATTATAGAAAGGGTAGGAGAAGAGTAAAAGGCTCTGCATGCCATAGCTATAATCTTGGCATCTAGAATCAGCAGTAGATCTAATAGTCCAGTGACTATATCGGCAAAGGTTAAATAAAACTTCCATTGCCAGCTGTTCAGGTTGTTCTCCATTTTATGGCATTAGTTCCAGCTTGAGGTTGAATCAAGTTAGCTTTCTCCTAATTGGCACCATGTCTTCCAGGTACTGAGAGCACAGCAACTAAAGGGGGATGTGCCTTTGAATGTCACCCATCAACTGGTGACATTGCAGACCAGAAGGATGCTATCTCCTCCCCTTTACACATTGAATGGGAGTGGTGATGAGAGATCCCTTTAGAATCCCACAGGAGAGCAGGCAAAGAACTTGTTACCTTTTATAATGTGAGTGAAAGGAATAAGACCATTGAAGGGCCTTCCTATCCTCTTACACACAGTCCTGCTAAAACCTCTCAGTTTATGGAATCTCAAGCCCCTGATAGAGCTAACAATCAGAAGGACACATTACCCTAGTTATGAGGAGAAAGTAATTACCCGTGACTTATGGAAATTTCTGTTACAAATCCATGTTTAAAGCCACACTTGCAGGTGAATGAGGTCAAAATGCATATGTTACTGCTCTGGCACTACCACCTCTTAGCTTTCCACTGTTGAAAAAGCTAGAGACTGGTTGGATATTGATGAGATAATTAAAAAGGAGATGGCTTTTTGAGCAGGGGCCTTTCCACTGCCTGTTTTAAAGTTGGCTTGCATCTTGCTTGCTTGTAGGGAAACATTAACTATCTGCATCAGTAATCCCCAAAATCTGCCAGTTCTGGTGATTGCTTTAATGATGCGGAACACCTACTTTCCTGCTTGGAGTGGGACTGAGTCCACAAACTTACTTCATACAGGCTCCTGAGCATCAGTCCTGTCAATAAATCCTGACATGAGTTGCCTGAATTAATTCTACCTGGCATCCTACAGAAGACATGTTCTGTATCCCATTACCCATCCCCTAAGCTATCCAGTTCTCCTCAATTTTACTCAATGCTGATTCTTTCTTCCTTCCACAAACTGTCATGTCAATGAGTAAATTGTTTAGATTTTAGAACTTTCCTTGTATTTATAAAAGCCCAACAGGACAGCCTGATATTAGAGTACTGCACATCTTATTATTCCCTATCTCCACACCTACTAGATATTGGGAAATCCAATCTGATTGGATTTTCCTGCCAGGATTCTCTTCAGCATTGTGAGCAGGTCAAAATGGCTGATACATCAAACATTTGCTCAAGTCACTGCTCTTGCTTTGGCCCAGACAGCAATCTTTTCTGGGAATACTGTACCAGGACAGCTAAGTGGAGCCCTGTGACTAGTCATGTATTTTGACTAGACTCAAAGGGTGAAGTCACTGGCTTATTCATGATTCACTCTTCTGGTTCTTCTACCACATGGGTACAAGACAAAGTTGTTCTCTTCCCACCCCCACCCCCAACTAGATGTAACTATTAGAATTTGCTAGACCAGTTCAGTTTTGAAGGGGGCAACCAGAACTTTAAAAAATCTTTAGAGTTTTCAGTTACCCTAATTTATTAAGTACTTAGTATTTTTTTCCTTCCATCACTCATTTGGGACTGAAAGAAATGTGCAAGAATTATGTGGCTGATATGGCAAACTTATATATCACTGTGGACCAAGGATAGTATATAGTCCCTGGGGAGCATAGTCACCTCCTCATGGAAGTAAGAACAGTAGGGGGTGATTAGGCAAATTCACTTAGGCTGTAACATCTGCAGAGAAAAGAGTCATATAGACTAGTTCAAACTGTATTCTCCAGAGTCAACAGACAAAGATGACTTTTGGATAAATAGTCTGACTTTAAACTGACTGAGCCTTCTTTCTGATCACACAAACAGGGCCTTCTATCCAGTGGGGGCCCCAATCCTTGGACCTGCTGAGGCCCCATAAGACTGATGTTTTCTCTGTAATGCTTTCACCTTAAGAATAAATCTTTTAGAAAGAGCTGTGTGGTAACTCATAACTGTGGGCAATTAGAACTGTTCATAGCCTATGAGGAGAAAGCAGAGTGCAGAGAGGCCTGTTTGGGCAGTCTGTCTTGCTGGGGAACTCTTAGTATAGGTGGTGAACTTTGCAGCCTGTAAAAACTCCAGTTAGGAGGGGGAGAAATGTGGGTCTCCACCCAACAGAGGTGGTGGCTGTGGAGCCAGGAGCCTAAAAGTGAGTGCCCATGGACGGGAAATACAGGTGCTGTTTCGCTCAACTGTGACAGTATAATTTTAGGAGATGTTTCAGTATAAAACTGAGGGGGGTTTTTGGGGGAGGGGTAAGGGGGGTAGGGTGTGGGAAACAAATCTTTAAACTGTGAAATTGAGAGAGCTTTCTTAGGGTTCCCACCTCTCTCCCTTCTGATTTTATTTTTTGTTTTGTATTATTATCCTAATCAGTCAGCATGAAAAACCAATTACAATTCATGAATTTGACATCTGATAGAGCCCGCTCATTAGCTGATAAACATATATACCCACTATAGCTGGGTGTTCACACAGGGATTTTGCGCTGGTTTAAAAATGAAATTAGATAAACAGTTGAATAAAACTGGTGTAATTTTGTGTAGACGAGCTGTCAGTGCATGTAAAACACAGACCTGTTTGATCAGTTTTTAATACTAATTACCTTCAAAAGGCCTGTTAGATCAAAACCAGCTAAACAAGTTGTCGGTTACCTACGTGTCAAAAGTTGTGAAATAGCCAAATTACTTAACTGAGTGAGTGGACAGTCATTTAATGACCATGGGTAAAATCCTGGTTCCAATGAAGAGAATTGCAAAACTCCCATTAAAATTAATGACAGGTTTCAGAGTAACAGCCATGTTAGTCTGTATTCGCAAAAAGAAAAGGAGTACTTGTGGCACCTTAGAGACTAACCAATTTATTTGAGCATAAGCTTTCGTGAGCTACAGCTCACTTCATTGGATGCATACTGTGGAAAGTGTAGAAGATCTTTCTATACACATAAAGCATGAAACAATACCCCCTCCCACCCCACTCTCCTGCTGGTAATAGCTTATCTAAAGTGATCACTCTCCTTACAATGTGTATGATCATCAAGTCGGGCCATTTCCAGCACAAATCCAGGTTTTCTCACCCCCCCCCCCCCACACACACACAGGAGAGTGGGTTTGTGTGTGGGGGGGGGGGGCGGGGTGAGAAAACCTGGATTTGTGCTGGAAATGGCCCGACTTGATGATCATACACATTGTAAGGAGAGTGATCACTTTAGATAAGCTATTACCAGCAGGAGAGTGGGGTGGGAGGGGGTATTGTTTCATGCTTTATGTGTATAGAAAGATCTTCTACACTTTCCACAGTATGCATCCAATGAAGTGAGCTGTAGCTCACGAAAGCTTATGCTCAAATAAATTGGTTAGTCTCTAAGGTGCCACAAGTACTCCTTTTCTTTTTATTAAAATTAATGGGGCCAGGATTTCACCCAAGAACTCCCTGAATATAAACTCTGTAGGGTGGGAGAGAACAGAATTGTATGTGTCTTGTGCTCATAAAGACAAGGTGAGCGAAGTGATGCCTTTTATTGGACCAACTTCTGTTGGTGAAGGAGACAAGCTTTTGAGCTTACACAGAGAGCTCTTTTTTAGGGTCTGTTCATAAACCCATTTGAAGTGGTCCTGTGTTAATTGTATCTGCATAATCTTGTACATTCTTAAAGCCATTTCTTTATCAGGAAGTGATATGTTGTAAGGGTGTGATCGTATGAATCAGCTGGTTTGTTTTGTATTCTTGGGCTGCAGAGCCTCAGCTGTAACTAGCCAAGGTCCTAGGCAATAAGTTATTACTCAGAGGAGAGTGGTGTATATTGAGAGAAGACAGATTTTAGCCATGCCCTGAGAGGTAATATAAATGCCTTCTTATAATTCTTCTGTAACTCCCCCCTAAATAAACAAAAGGATTTTTTTTAAGTATCTTCCTTAATCCTTCTGCCATAAATCAGTTTAGGGTTGAAACCAAGAGTGGAAGTTGGTCTAAAGGAAAACTTTTTAGAAGGCCTTGTGAATGAGTTGGGAGCTCAGCATATGGCTGTAAGTGTAGTGTTTGTGGTACCATATTATTATAATATGGAGTGAACAAACACCTCTTGAATATGCAGAGATTTGGGTCCCTTACATTCAGTGTAAATTATCTCCCCAGCATGCACATCCGTTTTCTTTCTGGATTTTGAGCAAGAGCATGACAATAGGGGGTTTCATAGAAAGAGAGTAGAAATACTGGCAAGTGTCTTCAACCACTCAGGTGCACATAATTACCCAGGGTGGAACTTATCTAGTGCAGAAGATTCTTGCAGGTTTTTGGTAACACTTAAATTGAAACTGGTGTGATTTATATTGCATTATTTTGACAAATAAAATTTGCAGAATTTTTAATCTTTTGGCGCAGAATCCACCCAGGTATAACAGGAGGTAAGAGGAGATGATCAGTGGTCCCTTTTGGCCTTAGAATCTGTGAAGCATGATATACTATTTAAGTGTTGGGAAATACTAAGTGAAGTTTGTTCTTTGAGATAAAGTTCAGAATCTTCTGTGTAGTTTTTACTTAATCAGTGTTGAAAATACATTTTACTGCCACAAGTTCTTCTAGAAGGTCATTTGATAAGTCTGCTTCAGTTGCCTCCAATTCTTTACGTGCCTTTCCCAGAGAGTCATCATTCAGTTTGGGAAATACATGTTAGAAGCCACAGTTGTTTTCTGAAACCATTTTTGAAAGTTTTTGTTTTCGTTCCAGTGCAAGACAAAAACATGCCGGGAAATGGAAATATAATCTTCCAGAGAGCTCTAGTTATCAGCCTTGAATTTTATTTAGTCTAGGAAATAGTTCTTGTTGTTCTAAGTATACTCTCATTAATCCTGCCATGATGGTTGATGCTTTGTGTAGTGTTGA
Source organism: Lepidochelys kempii (assembly GCF_965140285.1). Classification (NCBI taxonomy): domain Eukaryota; kingdom Metazoa; phylum Chordata; order Testudines; family Cheloniidae; genus Lepidochelys; species Lepidochelys kempii. Next base: position 117,714,008 of record NC_136383.1, read on the forward strand.
GCGTTGTTGCTCTTTGGTTTGGTTTGTTGATTAGCTGGCCACTTCATGCTAGTTAGTGTTCCTTATCAACTTAAATAGTTTGCATCCTATTGTTTTCCTTTTATCATTTTCAATAACTTCTATTAGCTCTTCAGTTAATTAGCCGTAACAGTGGTCTTGTTTATAAGCAGAATCTGTGAAGAGTAATAGACTTCATCCTAACTAGTTTTTCAATAATATCAGCGTTATTTGCAGTTCTGAGAATAGCTTTTGGTTTTGCTCCTGTACATCTTGTTTCAAAACAAAACAAAATTGAAAGGTCAGACTTTAAACAGTCTTCTTGAATAGATGACCTATGTGCTTTCTGTTTGTTCTTTTTTGGTCCACTGTTTTATAGTAGACACTTGAAATGTTGTTCTTTCTGATCACTCTATCCTTATGACATACAAATAACTATTAACTTTCTTGTAATGTAGTTTTTTGTATTACCATAGTGCCAAGGAGCCCTAGTCAATGACCAGGACTCCATTGTGCTAGGTGCTGTACAAATATAGAACAAAAAGGCTGTTTCCTGCCCCAAACAGCTTACAAACTTAAGTATAAGACAAGAGACATCAGATGGATGCACTGAGATTAAATGGGGTGCACAGTGAGATGATGATATGATTGTAAAGTCAAACATTCAAAATTTAGGAAATGCCAAGTTTACAGTTGCCTCTGTAACCTTAATTCTGCTTCCTTGTGCATCCATCCTGTATTCTGAATGTGGAAGGTATATTGTGGAAAAAATAGCATGGGATTGTGTAATTAAAGACTATATTGTTATGTATTTGGATGGGCAACCTCAATGTTGTATAGTGCTAAGCAATCTAAAAGTAGTGTTACCAGCTGCCCCTTATAAATGTGTAGATAAGTGTTTCAGCCAACACGTCACTTATTTTTGACTCCATAGCAGTACCTTTTTGATTTCATCAGGTTTCCATCTCTGCCAAATGGACTCTTTAAAAGGTGTATTGATGACAGAGTTTCTTGGTTGATGACGGTTCTGTTGAGTTGACAACTCCTGTATATTTCAACCTCAAAAAGAGCTGCATGATAGTCTGCTCTCAGTAGATGAAACCACAAAGGTTTACCACAGGAAGACTATTGCCCACATGCTTTTCTCATCATGATTTTAGCTTTCAGTTTGGTCCTGTACACTTATGCCTTTCATACCTGATGTAAAGTTTGAGACTCTGGATATCCAGGTATCGCACATTGAAAGCTGATCTATTTCAAATGCTCTGTTGCTTCAGGTATTTTCTTGAATACCTAATTAGCATTTCCGAATCATTGTTTAAAATGTATCCATTTATTGTGCATGAGTTTCACAAGAAAGATTTATTCTCCAAGACGGTGACCACTTGACACTCAGATATTATGGTGATGGGACCAATCTATGTACATAGATTCTAAACATAGTTATGATGACATTGATGATTTAATCATCTATCAAACTAAGACCAGCTAATACATTTTTAAATCTCACCGGTGCAGTGGCGGATTAGCCACTGGGCCAAGTGGAAGGTCCCAGAAAAATGGGCATGCCCCGACCTGCTCAACCCACCCGGCCTCCTGCCGGGGCATGGGGTAGGGGCACTGGGGCTTCCGCCTGCCCGGTGCTCCTGTCGGGGAACAGGGGAAGCCCCCATGCCCCAACCCCATTTCCCTGGCAGGAGTGCAGGAGGGGTGTGGGTGTGGTCAGGGGGGAGACTGCAGGCAGAAGGGGTGGCTCAGGGCCCCACAAAACCCTAATCTGCCTTCACACTGTCTATTCTGTGGTAAACTGTGTTTAAAGACATGTTAATTAACCCTTGTTAGCTAACACATTTTGAAACATTTATTTTTCCAGTTTAGACAAAGCACTCTGTCCAGAGTAGAGTAGTTTTCCTGTCATTAGGTGTCCTCTACTGCCTTCTAATCAGTCCTGTTCTATCTACCTGTTTTTCCTGGGGGTCTAGTAGGATAATGACACCAAGGAAGGGAAGTTTAAGAGGAGAAGGAATTACTAGATTGTTTGAAACTGTTTTATATTTCTTTAAACCTTTTCTTTAAATAGTATACAGACAATTTAAAAAAAATATGTTTTGAAGCTTCAAAGCTCCTTTTCCTTTTGATTATGGGCTGAGAGCACTGTTCCCACTAACTTTTCCCACTGATATATGGAATGAATTTAGTTATGTGCCTCAATATGGAGGTAATGTGTGACACATCACCTCCATATTGGTGCACATAACAAAATTCATGTGGTGTTGGCGCGGCCGAGGGGTTGGGAGTGTGGGAGGGTGAGGGCTCTGGGTGGGGTCAGGGATGAGGGGCTCAGGGCTGGGACAGAGGGTTGGGGTGTGGGGGCTGAGGGCTCTGGCTGAGGCTGTGGGCTCTGGGGTGGGGCTGGGGATGATGGGTTTGGGGTGCAGGATGCCCCAGGGCTAGGGCGGGGAGGAGGACTCTGCCCAGGTCTTTCTCCCCGCAGCAGAACCTGGGCTGCGAGGGAATGTCTTTCCCCACAGCGGCAGCTCCAGGGCTGGGGCCACGGGATAGGCGCCTCTCCCCAACCGCGTCAGGTGTGGGCCGGCGCTGGGGGAGGGGTGCTTCTTCCCCGGCTGGGGCACCTCTCCCCACTGCTGCAGGTCCGGGTCTGGGGCAAAGGCAACTCTCCTAGTGGCAGCCCTGAGTATTTGTGTGGCATTTAATAGGCTGCTGTGCAGCCGCGCAGCTTAGGGGGAACTTAGACTGAGAGCTCCCAATTCTTTGGTCTTCCAAGTAGACATCAAGTAAAAACAGAGGACAAGATGTGATGTTCCCAACACTTTCAAACTTTAAAAAAAAGGCAGAAAAATCCAGTAATGTTTCATGCTGCATTTATACCAGGTGAAGAAATAAAAAGGCATGACTTTTTTTTTTTTTAATAGACCACCTTTTAATACAGTTGGTTGCGGTGTTGTAGCCATGTTTGTCCCAGGATATGAGTCTGAGACACACAAGGTAGGTGAGGACCAACTTCTGATGGTAGAAGGTACAAGCTTTTGAGCTACACGGTGCTCTGACATTCTGGTCACCTTCTCCAAAACTGAGGAAGAGCTCTGTGTAGCTCGAAAGCTTGTCCCTTCCACCAACAGAAGTTGGTCCAATAAAATGTATTACTTTATTTACCTTATCTTTTTTCTTTGCATGCAAAGGCCTGGAATGGAAAGTAGTACATATATTTAGGGACAAGTTGACCAAGTTACACTTGTTATGGAAACCATGAAGCTAAATTTCCTGACTTCAGTGTGATTGCTCTTATAATTTTAATCCCCAATTAATGGAATGGGGGATTGTTGGGAGAAGCGTTCCATTTCTTGGTTATTTGGAGTTCATTTTTAAAAACTAGTTTCCATTTATATCTTGAGCCTGGATTCAGTTCTAGCCTAGGATGTCTGTGAAACAAATTCTGATGAATAGTTTCTGCTACATTCACTCTCTAGAGAATAAACAATAACAAAAATCTGAAAGATGAAAAGCATTGTGTTGGGTATTGCTAGCATTTAATGGAAGCCCAATTACACCCTAGCAATAGCTGCAATTCAGTAATTGCACAGTAGCTTTAGGGGTACATTTATTAAGAGATTTGAGGTACAGGATAGAAAAGTGCTGAATGAATTCGAACATTGTCCTTTTTGCTTTCTAAAAATATACTGAATTTGCCATTCATTACCAAATGCAGCAACATTTGGTTAAATTTTTTCTTAACTCAAATATTTTCTGCTTTCTTGTTCAGTTAGAGATTGTACTATCAGCCTCAGTGCATTGATGTAATGAGCTGCTGCTTGCAGAATGAAGATCTGCTCTTGTCCTCTCTTTCTGTGCGCATTTTGTAAATTAAGGCATAACAGGAGGAAAAGGAGAGAACTGATTGGATGTGTTACATCTGCAGATGATTAATATGACTGCTGCAGCTTGCTTCCTCCGTGTTGGAGCATTCAACTGCAGACAGCTTTGATTGTGGAAGAGAAAGAAAGCAAGAGGGAGGAACATATGATAGCCTTTTTAATTTTAATGGTATCTGATCTCCTTGATGCATGCATGTTCACTGGTTTTTCTGTGGAATCAAGACAATGAAGGTCTTTAATTTTATATTATCGAATCAGCAAGGCCTTAAATGATGTAAAGTGAAATGGGGTTCCAGTGTAACTGTCTCTGAAGAACTGCGGCTTTCATGGTGAGTGAATGTATCAGACATGATGCTCGGAATTTATGCAACATCTTAGGCAGTATATTACAAAATAGCACATTATTTGCAGCACCACCACAGAGAATGGTAAGCTGTTACTATGCTGATTGCTAGTAAAAACATAATAGGCTAGAGACTAGCTTTCAAATGCATAGTTAAAAATGTAAACCACCTTAAGATAATCTTCTGTAGGTATTAAAATCCTTTTTTAAAAAAAATGTAAAATCAACTCTCAAAAGGAGAATATTTTCTCTTTGTGCAGAGCAAGGCTGTTTAGCCAGGAAATACATTGAAGTACTATATCTTCATGAAGGTGCTGATTAAGGAGAACATACCACTGCTAAATGAAAAATAATCCGTCTGTTTTGCACCTTTAGCAAGATCAAAACAGATGTTTGATAGATTTAGTCTTTAACTCAGTAGCTTTCAAAATAAACACACAATAAAAATAATTTCCAGACCCCTTATATATCATGCTTCAAAATCTTTATTGGTAATGAGGTGTAAAGCAAGCAAAATGTGTGCATGTTGTTGTTTAACTATTTTTGTCATCTTACTTAAAATTTTAAAGTAGACCTGCTGTCACAGCACATACCTTAAAAGTCGATGTGGAGAGTTAAGTCTCAAATGGTTTTCTTCCGATATTAATTGCACGTGTATATCTATTACGATATTGGTTTAATACCCCTTAACCTGTATATATTTATAAACGAGTAAGAGTAATTAACTATTTTAAGAGCTGTTCAGCAGTTCAAGAGGTATTTGCTAGTGACAGAATGTCAGCATGTACAGATCTTGCTACACTCTCAATCAACAAATATTCTTAGTGTGAGTTTGTGTAGAGTTCAGAATCTACTTCATAGCTGTATCTTCAGAGTCTGCTATGCCAGAGACTGCATCCTCTGTTCATTAACATGAGGATTATTTAACAGATGTTGTCTTCTGATTTTTTTAATATAACAAATTTTGAAATGAGTTGTGAATATTGACTGTCTTGTCATTTTTACTCCTTTTTTGGATATTGCTTGAAAGGGTAAAAATACTACTGACAATTCATACAGCTTGTCTTATAAAACGTGCCACTCCCATTTTAGGAGCAGGCTGATGATGATACAAGCTCACTGGTCTCTTTTACGCTTTAGTGTTCAGTAAAACATCCAAAGACATTTGCTAAAATACAGAGGATGATTTGGGCTTTAGAGGGGGTGGAATAATAGAATCTCTTAATGAGCCAGCATCTTAAATAGCCACAACAAAGTAGCCTCTAAAATAAAACTTGTTTGTATTTCAATATAATATTTATATAGTAACTGTGTGTGTGTGTGTGTAGTGGAAAGAGATGTTGGGCTGGAAAAAAATTGGGTCTTGTGTGAATGAAGTATTTTCAGAATTGGTTCTTCTATACAGAAAACAAAATCCCCACCCCAGAACACTATGTAAAGTCCATTAAACCTCCCAGAAGCAGCTGTTTTTCAGTCCCTCTTCAAATGAATGCAAACCCTTTCTAAAACATATCTTTTCACAAATTCCATAAAGCAGGGCACTTAATTCTCATTCCTTTTTAAATTTATGTGTTGATGTTTTTTTAGTCTGTCTTCTGTGTATGCTTTAGGAAGAGCAATATAGGAGTTCCATACATCATCTTCAATTTCTTCTTAACTTAATTTAATGTGCTTTCTATTAGTAATAATCCAAACAATTAAAATGTTGTAAATTTAGGATCAAGGATCAGTTGACCATTGGAAGCAGTAATATATGTTAATGTTCATTTTCAAAAACAACTAATTTTGTCATATAAGAATAAAATGCAGGCTTGTAATTGATAGAGAAATTGGGAGAGGGAGTGGCGTTTGGTTGTTACACAGCTTCATTCAACAGAATAAAACTAATGTACTCCAGATTTATGATGGTGTAATTGAGGACATGTTTTGGCATTGTGCCTTTTAATGCATTTCTATCTCCATTACAGTCAGTATTTTCCAGGTTTTCTTAAAATTTTAAGAATAGTAACTTTATTTTATCTTTTGGGTTTCCAAGTATGTAATCTGTTAGTGTCTCGACCTGTGGCTCGTTTCTTTGTACCTCTTCTCTACTCTCTGGATATAGTTTTTCATAAAGAAGAGCTTAGTCTGTACAAACTTGCTCCCTTAAATAGCCAATACATAAATACTGTTTGTGATAGTTTAAATCAGTCTGGTGGCTGCTACTCCTTAGAAGTCAAACTAATACAACAGTGGTATTTAACATATTAGAAATTGACCTCAGATAGCACCATGATTTTCCAGATGGATCATAATGTGCTTCCTTTCATTCATACAGCTGTGGAAACATGAAACTTGTTTGGCAAGAGAGTTACAAATACCTCTGTATCCACTGCAGTTGATGGAAACCCTCAGGCTTTGGGGGAAGAAACCACCTTTGAGAAGGGAATTAGGAATAAAGTTTCCCTATACACAGGTTAATAAATAACTGCTTATTGCAGAGTATCTTGCGTCCTCCTCTGAAGCATATGGTATTGGTAATCTCAGGCTGTTGGTCTAACCTAGTATGGCAATTTGTGTTCCTAAATCAGGAAAACTGGGGATTTCTCCAACTTTGGCCTAACAGCTCCACTGTCCTGCAGTGTCCTGTCTTCTCTATGGGCAGTTTCCAAGTGCTTCTTTTCTCCCTACCACTTCTCATATTACTTAAAAATCTCAGATACCAGGTCCAGATCACATGTAATAATTATATAACTTTTTTTCTGATTCAGCATGGCAGAAGCATGAAGGAATAAGGGATGGGAGTTTGAGAGAACACCTTTGGCCTTCCCTCTTGGTGCAAATATGAATGGTTATACACACAGCTGAGACCGAGGCAGAGTGTTAAAAATGTTGGTTTCTGGTGTGTTGCAGCTGTCTTATGGCAGACCATTAGCAGAAATGTAGCAGTTTTCTATTAATGTGGTCTGTAGTGTGTAGATGGAGCTAAGACACATTGTCACATTATTATGCATCTGTTTCAGCAGTGAGAGCAAAGATGCTGCATTTAAAAATAATAATTTTTTAAAAAGTAGTACTTTTTCATGCCTTTCAGTAAATTAGGAACCTACTTTGGAAATCCTGAATGACCTAGCCTACTTCAGTTGTACCAGGACCTTTTTTAAAATATTTTCTTAGTGGTTTTCTATATAGTTTACATGGTGGTTTTAAAATAAATAAATCAGCCTTTCAGTATTCTTTGCAAGAAGTTTGCATCAATGAGAATGTAGAAGTCTCATGGATGAAACCCTGTTCATGGAAGCACCCGCAAATTACTTGCTTATAGCACTCAGATTTTGCAGATAGTGTTGAATTTGTGAGGTGGCAGACTACATTGTAAGAATTTAACACATTAAGTATTTGTCATTTTTACTTTTTTTTTCTCATAGTACTACTTGACCAAATACGAACACTTTAAAATTAGCTTTATTTGTAGACTACCATCATGGGTGATATGCCTAACTCACTGGTTCACATGCCATAGTAGGGTGGTACATGGGTTGGTTTATCAGAATAAGGATCCATTAAAATTACATTTAAAAAAAATATTAAGGTAATTTGAGTTTTAGACATGGTACTATGCTGGGTCTTAAAGTTTAGAACCTTTGGTCTAATAGAAACAATTTCAAGATGAAATAAGCAACAAATAGGTTTTCTGTTTAACCACAATTAACATATTTTTTTCTTCATTCCGCTTGGCTATATTTACAAATGGTTTGAGTAGGAGAAATAGTTTATAGCAAGATATAAAGACGAAGTGTTTATTGCTTTAAAGAATTTTGGTCTGGAAGTCTGCAGTCATGAAATAGTTATTTTTCTGCACTTCATTGATAGGTCAAATCTTAAAGATGAGCATAAATTATTTTAGCATATTCAAGTATCACTCTTAGCAACGGCTCATACAGTATCTTCAGCTTGAGTTTTTAAAATATTACTTGCGGAAGTAAATTTAGACTAATTTTTTAAAAATGAAGGGAATTAGACCATTACTCAATACAATTTCAAGTGTTGTTGTCTTCACTTTGGGGGATTACTATTGGCTTTGATTCAAGACATTTTTTTAAATAATTGGAGTTTGATTATAAATTGTACAGAAAGGTTTCATAAGTTTTCCTGAAAGTGTTCTCATCTTGCATGTTTCTGTAGCTGTTGCGATACAGTGCATGGCTTTGATATTCTCCATCAGTGTAACCAATTATATTCTTTTTGTGCAGGAATATGAAGAAAAAACTGGACGAGCTCACAAGCCACTCTCTCCTAAACAGAATGTGAGGAAAAATCTTGACTTTGAACCCCTCTCCACCACAGCGCTTATTCTAGAAGACAGGCCAGCGTAAGTTTGGCATAGTACCATAGTAGAGCCTCTTAAACTTAGGATGGCAAAACCTTTGTCACTCTGCATATTTTATGACTATAAATTGTTTAAGCAGATCAGCTTTAAAAAAAAACAATCTTCCAAACTACTGTATAAATGAGTGGCATATTTCTAAGGGAAATTAATAAAATCTACTTTATTGTAAGTTTCAACCTTTTTTGTATAAAAGAAAATGAATGAATTACTGTCTGACACTGGTGGCAGTGGCAGTAATTTTTTTCAATTTGCTTACAAACATGAATGGCTAAGTAGTTTATCTTTAAGGTAACCCAAGAACAAAAAATTAACAAAGCACTTGCTGAAAAATCTGAGGGTAGCAAGGGTACCTGGCACAGAAGATGTCCAATCCTCAAATAATGAAGCAGCGTACCGGAGAGTGCTCTGTGGTGGGTTCAGTGTGTGAGCTGTAGCTCACGAAAGCTTATGCTCAAATAAATTGGTTAGTCTCTAAGGTGCCACAAGTACTCCTTTTCTTTTTGCGAATACAGACTAACACGGCTGTTACTCTGAAACCAGTATGAAGGATGTCAGGCCCTTGATACGTTGGCTTATCCTTCTCTTATTTTACACAAGTATTCTTATACAACCAAACCCATATCAGACTTCTTGGAAAAAACTGTATTGTGGTTTCTCTTATTTCTACATATGCTTTTTTGGAGAATTTATGCTGAACGTCTGGCTTTACTGCATGCAGAAACAGATAAAAGAAAACTAAATCACCGTGGCAGGCTGAATTTTAAATAGTCTATTTAAAGTAGCTGTGTGTGCAGTTTAAAGATAAGAGCATATGAAAACCAAACCTGATGTAGAATAATACATTAAATATTTTTCACAAGTGCATTTCCACTGTTTAATGACAGTGAAAATAGCTCATATCAAATTGTCTACTAATATATCATGTTAGTTACTTAGCTTATAAAGCTGTCTAGCTGTGGTTGTGCTAAAGCACGTAGTATTTTGCTTGCACATACAGAACGGTGGTCAAGTCTTGTATTAAGTGCTAGGTATATGTGTTCAATTGTAAAGTAAGTTACATGTTGTTAAAGTGGCCACTCCTATATAGTGTTGGGGCAGGACTGTTCATTGGATGAAAACAAACTGATACTCATCCCTCCAGATTCCTGATAGAGAGCTATCAACCTAGACAGGGCTTCCAGATCCACTCTTCTGGCCGTTGCATTCTCACCATCAGCAAGTATGGCCCAGGGACCAATGATACCCATTGTGGGGTCTGCCTCCATACCCTGACAGCCCAGCCCATCATCCTTTTTGGGCCCCTCGCTCCATATTTCTGGGCACCTGAATAGGAGGACCCTATTTTCCACACCCAGCAGTGATTACCACCAGATGGAGAACTGCAGTCCCCACAGGAGCAGTGGATGGAGGATTGGCCAGAACTGCTGGTGCTACCAGAGCCACCAGTGTCACTCTCTTCATCCTGTCCCAGTGAGGCAGTATTATCAGCCTTTCCCTCACCCCCAGATAATTTTAAACAGTACCAGGCCCTTCTTGGGAGAATTAGACTCTCTCCAGATTCCACTGAAAGAGGTCTAGGATGCAGCCCACACACTCCTGGACATCCTCTAGGCTATGGTTCCTTCTGAAGTGGCATCCCCAATTAATGAGGCCATCATGGAACCTGCCAGAGTGAACTGGCACATTGCTGTCACCTGTGCCCAGATGCCAAAGAGGGCTGAGAAATGCCTCTTTATTCTTCCCAAGGGAGCGGAATTCCTGTTTTAAGACCTTAATTCCAATTCCCAAGTGGTTATAGAAAGAACTCAACTACACCAGCCCAAATACACTACAGCCGAAGGACTTGACCTCTTTGGAAGGAAGATGGTTTTTTCAGCTAGCTTAGCATTCTGAATGGCAAATTACCATGGTTTTGTTGTTCAGTTGTGACTTTTTGAATTACAACAAGCTGTCAGTGTTAGAGAACAAACACTCTCAGGATTGCAGGCTTCGGTTCTGGTTATCCTGGATGAGGGAAAACTAGTTACAGGATCTTTCCTCCAGGCATCCCTTGACAGTGTCACACTCCAATGACTACCTCAGTAGTCATGAGATGGACTTTGTGCCTGTAGGCCTTCAGGTTCTCCCTCCAGAGGGATCCAAATCACCATGGAGAAATTTTCCTTTGAGGATAGCAAGCGCTTTAGTGACAAAACTAACGAATTGCTGGATACCCTCAAAGACGCTTGAGCTACCTACTGCTCTCTGGATGTTTATACTTTGCCACCCTGAAGCAAATATTTCAGGCCATTTCCATCTCAACATCAATCACTGCCTTCATCCTTCCTTGCTTCAACAAAGGACATATGAACCCCCCATGAAATTAGAGGATGCAGTGAGATAGGCACTTTGCCACCTCTTCAAAAGTCATTTTTGATGTCCCAGCTGAGGGTCGACACTCCACAATGCCTGCTACCACACCCTGCGGTGACTACATGGCCCATTTTCTTCCAATGTGGTGCACTATTACAATGAACAAATGGGTCCTGGATGTTGTATTAAATGGCTACCATTCTCCCTATTCTCTGACCTCTGTCTTCAGGGACCTCTCCCATAAGAGGATCCTCAAACAGGAGGTTGACTTCCTCCTTCAATTGGGGACAAAAGAGCCCGTACCACTCCCTCATGTAGGAAAGAACTTTTTCTCAAGGAACTTTAAATTGGCCTTTAATACCCTCCCTCTATTCATGTGACTGGTTTATGGCCTTGATTTGAAAGATGCATACAGTGGAGTTGCATCTTACGCGGGGGTTAAGTTCTGAAGTCTGTGCGTAAGGCGAAAATCGCGTATAGTCAAAATTACCCTGGAAAATCCCTTAAATTGCCCATAATGTACAGTATACTGTACATGGTTTTGTGTATACAATCCTGTATAGTAGAATATATAATGTAATGTACAGTATATAATAGAGTACATATGCAAAATATAATTTTACAATACTGTATTTTTAATTACGGGGGTAATCATAGGGGGGTCATCAGGGCTTGATGTCGATCTAGGAGACAGGTGATGGAGAGCTTGGGTGATGGAGAGCGAGTCACAGACGAAGTGGTTGGCTCTGGTTCAGCTCGAGAAGTTGATTGCATAGGCTCATCTGCTGCTGATTGTGTTTTTCCTTGAAAAACATGGTGATAGACAACTGTCGCTGTTGTCTCTTGAGCTGCTCAAACATTTCTTGATACGGTCTCAAATAGTCCGTAATACTATGTGACTTTTCAGGCTTCGTTACATAGAGGGATCATATTCAGAAATTAAATCATTCAAGTGTTTCGCTGCTTGGAACACTTCAACAAATTTATGAAGATTCCAACTTGCTGGCTCTTCCTGTTTGTCGTCGTCATCTCTGTAGACCATTTTATCAGTTCCTCTAACTCTTCGTTAGTCAATGTTTCTCTATGACCCTCAATTAATTCTTCAATTTCTTCCTCTAGGATGTTGATGAAGCCATCACCACCCACTTGCCTGGCCACCTGACCAATGCGTTTCACTTCTTTGTCAATGGTCGGGAAACCCTTAAAATCATTCACATTCTTTCCGTAGGTTTCGCCAACATGCATTGGCTGTTTCAGGCTTGATTGGCGCCATTGCCTATTTAATATAAGTGATGAAATCGGCAAAGTTGAAGGACTTCCAACGCTCCATCACATTAAGATTGGGATCAGCATCCATGAGAACGTAAGTCTCGTGTATGTGGCCTTGAAACAGCGAATCGCGCCTCGGTCAAGAGGATGGAGGTGGTATTGGGGGCAAGAGAGACTACTTCAATGTCATTATGCGCAAACCGGAGTGCCGCAGGGTGGCCAGGAGCATTGTCTATGATCAGCAACACTTTAAAGTCAAGTCCTTTCTCTTCGAGATACCGCTTGACTTGTGGAACCAATCCAGAAATAATGCTGCCATCACCCAAGCCTTTTTATTTGATTGCTAGAACACAGGCAGGATATTTTTGTTCTTGCCTTTTAGGGCACGGGAATTTGCAGCCCTGTAGAGCAAGCCCAGCCGCATGGCCACAAAACAACAGTCACACAGTCTTTAGCTGCTTTGAAGCCAGGGGCTTGTCTTTCTGATTCTGGAATGTAAGTGCGGTTGGGCGTTTTTTCCAGAAGAGCCCAGTCTCGTCGCATTAAAAACTTGTTCCAGAAAATAGCCCTTTTCTTCTATGATTTTCTTTAATTGTTCGGGGCAGGCTTTTGCTGCCTCTTCACTGGCAGATGCAGCTTCACCAGTAGTCTGCACGTTTTTGAGGTTGAAGCAGTTCCTAAAAGCATTAAGCCAACCTTGGCTGGCTTTGAATTCCTTCTCATCAGAAGGCTGTCCCTCTTCGGCGGGAGGTTTGAACAGCACGTAGAGGCTAAGAGCCTTTTCTTGCAATGTGTTGCCAATGATAGGCACACGTTTACAGTTCATGTCTTCCAGCCATAAGTTTAACGCCTTTTCAGTCTTCACTAAAGTCTTATCACGCACCTGGCTTGTCACCTTAGCAGTTATTGGAGCACTTGATGCCATTGTTTGACGAATTTCTCTCTCTCAAATCTTGATAGTATGGATGCTAGATTCATTGCGGCTATGTTTACGCGCCACGTTGGAGACCGACATACCGTCTCTCAGTAAGTCCAACACAGCTGGTTTTTCCTCCCACGTTGGAACAGATCACTGTTTCTTCGGTTGAGCACCAGATGAAGTAGTTGGCTTGCATTTGGGGCCATGTTGTATGAAAAATATGTATCTTTAAACACTAGAATCAAACTCAGCGCTGCGAGATGCTCACACTATGAGGGGCATGCTGGAACTGAGACCGAGGGAACAGCTGATTCGCATCTTCCATCTCACACTCACTCCAGGGCATACGCTCATTAAGTGGAATGGTGGGTGGAATTGCCCGCACTATTTACAGGTATCTTGTTGGGTTTTTTTGTTTTTTGGGGGGTGTTTGTTTTTTTTTGCCAAGCGTGAATAGTTGAATTTGCATAAGTTGCGCGCATGATGCGACTCACCTGTATTTTCATTTGGGTATTCTCCCTGCTCTCAGAAGTTTTCTGCTCTTCACAGTGGGCCAAGAGCACTTTCAATGCAAGGTGCTCCTCTTCAGCTTCTTGATGGCCCCAAGGGTGTTCATGAAAGTTCTTGCAGTGGTGGCCATGTATCTTTGTAGACAAGGAAGACTGATATTTCCTGGGTGATTGGCTGCTCATGGATCAGTCATGCCAATAGGTACAAGCAACAACCATCACTGCACTCCCAACTATTGTGTTTATTAGGACTCATTAGACGAGTTCATGTTGACACGCACACAAACCACAGATTAATTGGGGTGGAATTCAGTCACAGGAAGGGCCTATTTACCTCACAACTGATTCCTCACCATGAGGGATTTCATCAACCAGCTTCACCTAAGCATTCACTTCTTCAGCCCGATTCTGCCTCATCCTTCTAGGCCACATGGCTCTGTGTACCTGTGTCACTCCATTTGCATGACTGCACCTAAAGTGTCTTCAAATCTGGTTATCAACAACCTGTGTCCCAAACAGGGTCTCTGTGGACCAAGTGTCTTCCTCAAGCTGATGTTGCTCATTTGATGGGAAAATCACCATGTAGTATGTGTTGGGCCCTCTTTCTTTCTGCAGAACTTACAAAGACACTCATCATGGATACCTCCTTGCTAGGATGCAGAGTACATCTCGATGACCAGACAGCCCAAGGCTCCTGTTCCCCACAGGAATCCAGACTACATATCAACCTGTTCAAGCTTTGAGCAGTTTAGGAATGGCATGCAGGCTTTGTACACATCATTCAGTCCATACACATTTAGACAACCACTCATCTATTTTATATAAACAAGAAGGGAAGAGCAAGATTCTTCTCCCTTCTCTCCCTCTCCCCCTCCCCCCACCCCAAAAAGTAAAATAAAGTAGTCCACCTCTGGAATTTGTGCATCAGGCACAGAATCATACTCTCAGGAGTACACATCCCAGAGGTGATGAATTCCCTGGCAGACAGCCTCATCAGGCATTTACACATGGACCAGGTATGGGAATGCCACCCATCAATAGCACAGCACATCTTCCAACAATGGTGGTGTGTGGGGGTGATCATGTTTTGGGATCTCTCAACACAGCATAACAAAGTGTCTGGTTTACTACTCCCCAGGCATCCAGGCCTCAGCTCCAGAGGCGATGCCTTCCTGGTGCAGTGGTGAGAACCACTGGTGTATGATTTTCCTGCCATAACTCTACTTCCTTGCTAATCAGGTGGAGGGCTACACAAGCTTTAATCATCCTACCAATACAAGTTACTGAAGGGTGTCATAAGGACATTCCCCCCTCCAGCTGTGAAACCCGTCCTAATCTGAGTCTGAACCTTGTCTTCTCTGGTCTCATGAGGCCACCTTTCGAACCTTTGGCCTTCTATTCCCCCCTTGTACCTTTCTTTGAAAGTTGCCTTGTTGACAGCAGTTGCCTTTGCTAGAAGAGTTGGAGAGCTTGGGGGCCCTTGTGGTGGACCTGTCTTGTGGAAAAACTGTATATAAGGACAAGATTTCTTTGCAGCTACATACCAGAGTTCATACCTGAAGTGGCCTTCTGAGTTCCACTTTATCCAGACTGTTCACCTTCTAGGGGGTTTTATGCTAAGTTTCACCACAACATGGAGGAGACAAGACTCCATTCTTTGGACATGCATAGTGTTATGCTTATACAAAGCACACGAGATCTCTCTTTATAGGGGAAAAGGCAACATGCCGCATTTATTGAGAATACAGCAGTTAGCGTATGCTTTTCGGTGAGTCTCAAGCTCACACAGTCCCACCAATCGATGTTTATAGTTACTAGTCCAGAGTCTGAATCAACCTAGTGGCCAGCCAGATTGGTTGCAGAGGAGAGCCGGGCTCTGTCGTTTGCTATCCGATGCTTCTGGAGTTGTTGGCAAGACGAACCCAAAGCCCCATGGCAAAACACCCTGTTTTTATAGTCCTTTTTCTCCATTGAAGCCTATGGATTTTGCTGTATCAGTTTATGACCGGTTACTCCTCAGTGGGTGTTATCTTTTGATGGCCCAAAACACCTCCGGGAGGGTCATCCTGTCTGGTTTTGATTTAATCAATTATCTTGTGTATTAAATTTGCCAGCCTTCACCTCAGGGTCATCAATCTGCCCTTCCTCAACCGTGGATGCATGTTGATGGTTCTCTAACATCTTCAGTCTCTTCACTCCTCCTCCCTTGGCCATCTGGCTTCAGAAATGGCCTTCACACCTTATCTTTCCCTGATGCATACATTCCTCATTCACACAAACAGTTCTTTGCAGAGACCTTCAAAAGGTAACAAATAGCAGTGTTTTATATTGAACAAGAAAGGCATCATAAATTAGACCTTAGTAAATCTTATAACTATCCTTTCCCATATTGGGGCCTGGGCCTCCGAAATTCCTCTAATCTAATTAACATAGACCCAGACAAAATCCTGTTTGTTACTTACAAGGCATGAAAAGAAAATGGCTAATACTAGTATCCACTATCCTATTCATTTATTCTAATACCTTAATTCTTACTATGAAATATACAATATATATAGCCAAAACATAATCAATTATATAACACAGTACCCATGGTACTGCAGTAGGGCTCCAGCCTTCTACCTGCACAGAACAGCACCTTTTCAGAAGTCCCCAAGGGTGTTTGTGGCTATTGCTGAAAAAATGAAGGGGAAAGTATTTTTTCCCCCAAAGACTCCTTGAAAGGATTTTCTCCTGCATAGTCCTTTGCTATGATCATATGAAAGCCCCTTCCCCTCAAATTGTCAGGGCCCATTCTATGAGAGCCCCAGTGGCTTCAGCAGCCTCCTTACAGGGAATCACTGTGTCGGAAATATACAGAACAGGTACTTGGGGATCGATATGCACCTTCACCAGGAATTATGCTCTGGTCCAAGCTGTGTCTGTGGACATCTCCTTTGGTTCAGCGATCCTCCTCATTATGGTACTGTTACCTGGGGTTCCCTAAACCCAGAACTCTTGATAATTTTACTCTCTCTCTGCAAGGCGGTGTTAAGAAATAAATCAATGGAGTCCCAGCACCTCTATCTGCTAGATGATTGGCATAAATCACACCAAGTCAAGTGCTTTCACTTAAAGCCTTTACTTATTGGTCTCCTGCACTCTCACAGGAATGCCTTCACTCAAAGCTTCTGCTTCATTTAGTCTCAAGCACATACAAATACAATAAGTTATAGAGCACCCCGAAACAATAGTTACCTATGGTCTGGAGGGGTCTCAAATGGTCAAATGACAAGGTTCAAGTGGTCAGCTGTCTGCCTGTCACTGGGGATTCCAGGCCATATTCAGATAGTCAAATCCAAATTCCTCAGACCTGTCTACCCCCTTTGTGTTAGTAACTGCTACAATTACATCAACATGTCTATCAAAGCAAAACAATTAAGCAAGCATTTTAAAGCTGTTAGTTATACAGATGTGTTTTTTGCAGAGTCTGCAGTTCATGAGTCCCGACACACACAAACCAGAAGTCAAATATAGAGAGACTTTCTGTTTTTCAGATGCTTACCCCAGCGTATCAGGAAGGGCATAGAGTTAGGTTCACTCCTTGTGATTGCTGCCCCCCTTTCTCCTAACTTTGCCTTAGTTATGCTAAGTTCCTACAAAGGCCTTACAGGTGCTTTTGGCAAAAAGCAAAATAATTTATATTCCAGTTCTGGCAGTCACCTAGACATTCTGTTGTGTTGCTGGTGTTTTCCCTGACAGAACACCATACGTCCTTGCTTCCTCTTCCTCAAAGAGCACAGCCTGGGGGTCATCTGTATTCCCCTTTCAAAGGCCTACTTCAGGGAGTGAGGAAGTTGAAGAGAAACTCTTAAAAAATGTAAACTAGCTGTTAATGTTTTCTTTGGATCCCTCTACTTTTAACACCCTCAGAAGGCACAACCCTTAATCATGGCACAAGTTGTATGGCTAATACCTGAGGCATAGGTTAAGTGAGAAGATCCTCACCCAAAAAATTTAAATGGGATTATTTGGTGATTCACTGAACCCTGTGTACTCCTTATCTTCCCTGTTTTCACTTTCAACCATTATGCAACTTACAGAGCTACAGCATCACCTGTAAGAAACCAAGGCATTAAGAAGACAGAAAGTGACTTATGTAGAATAACCTGTTACCTTTGTAGTTTCATATATGTGCTTAATGATACATGGTTGCATGAAAACTCATCTTACCCATTCCTATAACAACCTTAATTCTTAGCCACAAGACACATACTCATGAATGCTTTTAGTTTATACATCACAAATATAATAATTATGGAATTAATGACTTAGATGTTCAAACATATCTATGTTGTGTATGTTGAGAGTAGATAGCTGTCTTCTGTGTAAGAGTTGTTAAAGGAATGTGTAAGGTGAATTAGAGAGAAGATGAGTGAGGTAATACTGTCACATGTCAGTGTTAACTAAATGTATAAACTGTAAAGGATAATAAATACATACAAATGTATTAGTCACTTCCTTAATACTTAGATAATGCTGTAGTTGTATATTTTGTATAATGGTTGTTAATTACTTCAGCAGCATTAACTCTTAAGTTAATAAAGATCTTTGTATGACAACGTGCTTGTGTGGTGAGAATATAATCCAGGCTTTTAGTATTTAGACGAACACTAAATTGTTGGCCTAGGGTTCAGTGATTAGCCAAGTGGTGTGGAACAGAGGACCCTTGCGACTGGAGGAGTGAGGACAGGAGTTAGGGACAGAGTTTTGAAATAGGGAGGAAGATCTCTGAGAGCAGAGGGAGAGAGCTGGAATTGGGAAATGTGACTGCACAGGTAAAGAACGGGGTGTGGGTCGAGTCTGTGTACTGAGGGTGTGACAGGAAGGAATAAGGTGGGTAGAATGAAAATTTTGCATCCTTGACAAGTAGCTATAGAAAATACTCTGATTCAGTATAGCAGCCTTAAACATGTAAACCGGATAAGCATCAGTATATTCTGTTGGCTTACGAAAATTATTCAGTGTGTTCATTGAAACAAGTGCTCAAATTACAAAACAAAAGGAAATTACTCAGCATTTTTTCTGTGTAGAAGAATGATTATATGCTGTCAGTGTTGTTTCCTTATCTTTTTGTTGTCATTTGTGGAAAAATCTCCCCCAAAAACTGACAAGTAGCAGTGTTATGCTTCCTCCTTACTTTGCCCAGAGATTTTAAAGTTGTGCATGCTAAACTAAAATATTACATTTTTAATCAAGGAACCTCCCTGCAAAACCAGCAGAAGAAGCACAGAAACATAGACAACAGTACGAAGAAATGGTGGTGCAAGCAAAAAAAAGAGGTGATGGATTTACTCTTACATCAGGAAGTGTAACGGGATGTTAAACCTAAAAATATACTTGCCTCAATAGGTGCCCTTTAATATGATGAACAGATTCAGTGCTGCCCCTTATAGAAAGCCCAATCCAGGAAAATGGGCAAAGGTGGTTTTAAATCATCTTTACGCTTCTCAGGTTCTGGGTCTGTTTGTGGGCTGGTGAGCACATGACATAAATTAAAGTAGCCTATAAGCTGCTCTAATTTACAGCGGCCTTAACTGCGCTGCCAGTGGCCTGTTCCACAGTACAGCATCTCCAAATGGTGGTGGAGATTACCATTAGGCCAGTGGCTGCAGGGGTCACTGTTTATAGCCTCTGCTGAGCTGGGGGAATTATCCACCAGCCAGTTGTGGTGCTTTTGCAGCCCCTCAGTCTAGAGGAATCCAGACACCTTTCCCCAGATGGTCTGTTTCTCAAAAAAGAAGCTAAAATCCTCCAGAGAAGAGCTAAAGTTGTGTGACCGTTACTAATCCATGATTCCACAAACCCACTGAAAAATCATTGGCCAAAGTATTTAATTGCTTTCTAATACTGAACTCTATTGAAATGCATCCCTCAGGTGGGATATTTTAAATGGGATCTTATTGGATGAGCACAGGGTTCTTTGTCAGTACATGTCAGAAAAAACATCCCATGGCTTAAATACTCTGAGGGGAATCTTTACAAAAACACTGCACTTTTTTGAGTTTGTATTGCAATCTCTGTCCTCTTCACTGACATAGGTATATGTGCCCCAGGCTCTGCTAGTGGTTTTCCTTATCTGCAGTTATTTGGTAGTGGAAATACCTCAGCCTCTCCCTAGCTGTGCTGTGAACTCCAGGTGGACCTGGCACTGCGAATAGTAGATTCACCCTGCCATGCAGACTCCAGGTCTGACTGCTTCCCTGCACTGGGAAATGGTGATGGGCAGACAGAGTATGGTAACAAGGGGTAGCCTGAGACTGGGTCTTCTGAGTATTTGTTCATGTCCAAGTCCTTGGAGATAATGTCCAGCCTGCTGGACAGCATGCCTAGGACCCCATGTAGTGATGCGAACCAAGGATCGGATTGGTGCCTGCTCTGAATCCTCTACTGAAAGTGTTTACTGTAGGGGTTTTGAGTGTCTTTTGCCAAGCAGTAAATGTAATCTTCCCTTTCGTGTCAGTGCCGATCATGCAGCACCATATCACTATATCCATTTCACAGGCACCAATCCCAGGGAGTGCTTCCTCTCTCCTTTCTCTGCTTGTACTGTAGGCAGTTCTTGCCCCTTGAGCACAAGTACGCCATCCAGGTTATGCTTATTGGACAAGCACTCCTACACTGTGTATAGGGCTAAAGAAATGCATGTTCATCTCCAGCTAAAGATTGAGGCTCACCTTCATTTCTCTATACAGCTATTCCAACTCCATTTCTTCTCTGCAGCCCTGGTAATATATTACTTCGGGGGGGGGGGGTTCTTTACCAAATATTAAAAATTCTGCACACAATATTTTAAAATTCTACAAAATTCTGCATATTTTATTTGTCAAACACAATATAATCATGCCAGTTTCAATTATTTTGGTAATTTTATTTCAAAATACCTGTCAGCAAGTATGTCTGTAACAATACAGATGACAAAAAAAGATTCAAAAATATTTTTTGACACACAGATTCCTTAATAGATATGTTCATACACAACATTGAATAATCCATTTAAACGACAATGCAGAAACTTATTTCTCACATCCCTTAGAAGCAGTGCAAAGGCTTGGGGGGTCAGGGGTAATGGAGGACCTGAGGGAGAAGGAAGTAGTTTCTGGGAAAGAGCCTGGGTGTAAACTTGGAGGGTTGTCAGGTGTGGGTGGGAGAAGTGTGGAACAGGTTTTTTTAACGGCGGGGGAGGGAGTGTTGCGGAGCCTCTCCCATGTAGACCCTGGCTGACCCCTAGTCTCCCCCATTCAGTCAGGCACATCTGTCCTGTCCCCGTGTGGCCCTGCACCCCAACTCAGCCATCGCTGTCCACATGTGTCCTTGCACTCCCCCACCCCTGGGGGCCCTACGCACCCACTCCCATTCAGCCCCTGACTCAGTGCGGTCACCCCACTACCTCCTGTGCCTCCACCCCAGTCTGACCCATTCTGTCCATCGCCCCCCATATTCTGTGCCTCCTCATTTGGCCCTGCGAGTAAGGTGCTGTGAGGAATGCAGCCTCTCCTCCTCCCTCTCTGTGGTTGGCTGAACTGGCTGCCCTCTCTTCTGGCATCACAGCAGCCCTTAGTGGATGAAACATGTAACTACAGCACCTTCCTGGCACAACGTTTTCTGTGGGGCAGAAGGGTATCTATGGGGAGTCATCAATTCTGCATGTGTACAGTGGTGCAGAATTCCTTCAGGAGTAATACGTTGTTCTTTAAAGTGACTTACTATTCATTAATCACATCTGTTCTGTGAGACCTGAAATAGTACAATGTGTAAGAAATAGGGCTGTCAATTAATTGCAGTTAACTCATGCGATTAACTAAAAAAAATTTATTCGCAATTAATTGCAGTTTTAATCGCACTGTTGAACAATAGAATACCAATTGACATGTATTAAATATTTTTGGATGTTTTTCTACATTTTCAAATATATTTCAATTACAACACAGAATACCAAGTGTGCAGTGCTCACTTTATATTTTATTACAAATATTTTCATTGTAAAAATGATAAAAGAAATAGTATTTTTCAATTCACCTCATACAAGTACTGCAGTGAAATCTCTATCATGGAAGTGCAATGTACAAATGTAGATTTTTTTGTTTGTTTTTTGATACAATAACTGCATTCAAAAACAAAACCATATAAAACTTTGAGCCTGCAAGTCCACTCAATCCTACTTCTTGTTCAGCCAATCACTAAGAAAAATGTTTGTTTACATTTACGGGAGATAATGCTGTGCAATTCTTATTTACAGTGTCACCTGAAAGTGAGAACAGGTGTTCGCATGGCACTTTTGCAGCTGACATTGCAAGGTATTTATATGCCAGATCTGCGAAACATTTGTATGCCTCTTCATGCTTCTGCCACCATTCCAGAGGACATGCTTCCATCCTGACTACGCTTATTTAAAAAAAAAAAAAAAATGCATTCGTTAAATTTATGACTAAACTCATTTGGGGAGAATTGAATGTTTCCTGCTGTCTTACCCAAATTCTGCCATATATTTCATGTTATAGCAGTCTCGGATGATGACCCAGCACATATTGTTCGTTTTAAGACAACTTTCATTGCAGATTTGACAAAATGTGAAGAATGTACCAATGTGAAATTTCTAAAGATAGCTATAGTACTCGACCCAGTATTTAAGTATCTGAAGTGCCTTCCAAAATCTGAGAGGGACGAAGTGTGGAGCATGCTTTCAGAAGTCTTAAAAGAGTAGCACTCCGATGTAGAAACTACAGAACCACCAAAAGGGAAAATCAACCTTCTGCTGTTGGTATCTGACTCAGATATCGAAAATGAATATACATCGGTCCACACTGCTTTGGATCATTCTCTAGCAGAACCAGTCATCAGCATGGACGCATGTCCTCTGGAATGGTGGTTGAAGCATGAAGGGACATATGAATCTTTAGTGCATCTGGCAAGTAAATATCTTGCGACGCCAGCTATAACAGTGCTATGCGAACGCCCGTTCCCACACTGGGCTGAAATTGTAAACAAGAAGTGGGCAGGATTATCTCCTGCAAATGTAAACAAACTTGTTTGTCTGAGCAATTGGCTGTACAAGAAGTAGGACTGAGTGGACTTTCTAGGCTCTAAAGTTTAACGTTTTGTTATTGAATGCAGGTTTTTTTGGTACATCATTCTACATTTGTAAGATCAACTTTCATGATAGAGATTGCACTATAGTACTTGTATTAGGTGAACTGAAAAATACTATTGTTTTTTACAATGCCAATATTTGAAATAAAAAATGTAATCTGAGCACTGTAAACTTTGTATTAAAATCAATATCTGAAAATGTAGAAACACCCAAAAATATTTAAATGGTTTTCTATTATTTAACAGCACAATTAAGATTAATTTTTTTATTGCGCAATTAATCAAGATTAATTTTTTTATCATCGCTGGACAGCCCTAGTAAGAAAACAATGATATTGGGGGAAGATAAAAACTTACTATTTTCCTGTTTAATAGGAAAGTATAATATGAGTATAGATAGGCTCACAAAATAATTATTGCAAAATAAACATTGCAAGACAGTAGATACCGTCCTGAGGTTCCTACTCAGGCAGAGCTCCCACTGTACTTAACCAAACAAAAAAACCTTTGAACTACTCAAGGTTGTGTATCAGTTTCACAAAGGACAACTCCCAATTGTTTCCCATGTAGCAATCGTGTCCTTTTGTTACCTTTATATAAAGGAAAGATGGAGCCTGTTCCCCAAGCACTTTAGTCTATTAAAAGTTTCAATCCAATAATAGTTTTGTGTGCATAAAAAATGAAGGATCAGGATGCATCTGGAAAAATGTGTATTACAGTATGTGGAAAGTGTTACATGAACAAGAGCACTAGGTCTTAATTTTTGTAAGTGAAGTAAATTTTAGTGCTCCTCAAAGATGCTAGAGTGGCAGTCTTACAGACTGACAGTTTCTAGTTAACCATGGAATAAGTTTAGGATAGGATGCAGCAATGGAAAGATTTGTGTGCTCCCCTAGCAATAGGCCTAAATTGTATTCTTGGAGGACCACCTGTAGGAATGAGAGAGTAATCAAATATTCTTACCTGTACAGTCCTTGCCTCTGAGATTGCTAGGAAAGGTGGGTTTCTCTCTCTGTGTGTGTGTGTGTGTGTGTGTGTGTGAGTGATCTGGATACCCATCTACCAGGAACTAGATTGAGTTCATCAGTTTGATCCACAGAGGCTACCAGATGATAGCTTTCAGTTGCTACCCAACTTGGTTAGATTTGAACTGGTCACTGAGAGTGAAAGACTCCATATCCCATAAATTCTCTCGTGTTTCATCTAGTCCATCCAAGATCATCCTTGTGTGTAGTTCAGTTGTGAACTGTGTTCACATTTGACATTGCTGATTACTGATGGCATATAGAAAATTGTAGTGTGTCTAGGATGTTCTTTAGCATTGCTTGAGCAGGTGAATGTGATTTCAGGCATATAATAAGTTGAATTTTTATGGCTGTGAAGCCCTTAATGTCTCTTACCTTTTGTATTATCTTTATTGACTTTCTTTTTTCAGAGCTTAAAGAAGCCCAGAGGAGAAAGAAACTACTGGAAGAACGATGTAGACTGGAAGAAAGCATTGGCAATGCAGTTTTAATTTGGAACAATGAAATCTTGCCCAACTGGGAAACTATGTAAGACACAGTATGTTTTACATTGTGCTTAATGGTAACTTTCTATATCCTGATATATAGTAAAGGATTAGTCAAGATTACTTTATTTTTAGAGGTTCCAGAAGCTAGTGTGTATATCAGTCAAAGGTGACTTGCAAAAGGAATTGGCGTGTTTAAGGAAGACATTCAGGTGGTTCTGCCAAAGATGATGGAATTTTGTTAATTCCGTTTCCTTATTACCTTTAATAGAGTCTCAGAAATTAGACAATCAGACTGAACATAGTATATTATACACATAGTTATTACATAGAGCCATGTAGCCCTCTGTTTCCTGACTACAAAAACAACAAGGAGTCCTTGACTATACAGCCATATAATTTAAACTGGTTTGAGCATGTTAATTTATGGTCTCCCTTGCACGTGGAATAAAACCCATGTTTCAGAGATGTGCTTCATCACAATGGCCACTTCTCTGTAACTGCTGTTAATGAAAAGTAGTGAGTTTCTGAATCTTGCTTTAGTTCTTGGTGTGGGAGTTTAATTTGTGTCCATTTCTAATAACCTTTTCAGCATGTGGTATACAGCAATGATGTTCAAAAATAATCTAAGATCAGGGAGTGGTTGGTGTCTGGGACCTCTGTTAGAAAGCTACTAGAAAAAATAACACTTACAGCCATCTATTTGTCAGGACTTGATTCTCCATGACTGCTTGGGCTTTTGATTTATGTACTCCCAGATGTGTCTGTAGATTTAAGCACAGGTATGACATTACTAATCCTCTTAATTTACATTGGGATACACCATGTATGCCAAACCAAGTGGTTGGAAAAAAAGAAATAGGGAAAACCATAGTTTAAAAAAAACAAAACAAAAAAAAAACCCAAACCCCTCTTTTCACAGCTAACACTTTTTAAAAGACATAGTGCAGGCAGTTAGCATGCCTAAAAACATCAGTGTGTTGCCTACTGTAACATTCGGCTGTTCACGTTTTTTAAGGGTTTTATTTGTTTCATTTCTGCTTATTTGACTTAGACAGTGATTCCTGAATGGAACTTTTACTCCTGGGGGAATTCTGTGGCAAAAAAATTAAAAATTCTATACACAATGTTTTAAAATTCTACAAAATTCTGCATATTTTATTTGTCAAAATAACACAATATAATTATGCCAGTTTCAATTATTTGGTAATTTATTTCAAAATGCCTGTCAGTGAGTATGTCTGTAACAATACAGAGGACAAAAAAGATTCAGGACATGTTTTTTTGACAAATAGATTCCTTATTAGGCATATTAATACAGAATTTTGAATAATAATTCATTTGAACGACAATACAGAAACTTATTTCCCACATCCCTTAAACAGTGCAAAGGCTTGGGAAGTCAGGGGTAATGGAGGAGCTGAGGGAGAAGGAAGTAGTTTCTGGGGAAAGCGCCTGCATGTCAACTTAGAGGGTTGCTGGGTGTGGGTGGGAGAAGTATGGAACAGGGTTGGGGGGGGAGAAGGCACGGGAGGAAGGGGAATGGAGGGATTGTTAGTGAGTTGGGGAACCTTCCCCATGCAGAGCCTGCCTGACCCCCTAGCCTCTCCCAATCAGTCAGGCACATCTTTCCCTGACTCCATGTTGCCCTGCACCCCATTCCCATTCATCCCCAGCCCAGTCTGTCCCCTCCACTAGCCTTTCTGAATCGTGGTCTCTGTGACCACCCATAGCAAGCCCATGTGCCCCATTCTGTCTTTCTCCCACCTCTCCTCCCCCCATGCCTCCTAACCTGGCCCAGTGGGCAGGGTGCTGTGAGAAAAGCTGCCAGCTGCTATTGCCAGTGAGCTGGCTGCTCTGGTGTCACTGTAGCCTTTGGTGGGCAAAATGCGTAACTGTAGCACCTCTCCAGCAAAATGTATTTTCTGCAGAGGAAAAAAAAGTCTGCTAGGGACATGAATTCTGCATGTGCACAGTGGTGCAGAATTCCCCCACAAGTCAACTTTGCATGATCATACCATAATGATCAAATGTGATATAAATAAAAGATTAAAAAGCAAATAAAAGATTAAAAACATCCTGGCCAGCTGTGTATTGGAATGTGTCGGGTACTTGATGAAGGAATTTCTAGAGAACAGAAAGAAGAAATTAAAAACCAATTAAAAATTTAAATCTCTATTTTAATAGTTGAAAGAGTCCTAATTTTACTTTATTAGTTGTCCCTAAAACTCTTTTCGACTGACATTTGTAAAAGAAAGTAGTCAATCCCACAAACAAGGGCCTTGAAAGCTTACCATTTCTAGTTTATACAAAAGCATAACACAGACTTTCGGTTAGTGCCTTTCTTGTCGATTTACTGATCCTTAGAAATGTGAAAAATAGAATATTGTGGTCAAAATAAATCCACTTGATTCAGTGGTTAATACAGCAGTATGGTAGGTGGATATGTTTTCATGGCTTTGCCTTCCCCTTAAACACACTTACCACTGGTGTTCAAATGCTTTCACAATCTTCCTCACAGCAGCCTTAGAATTATTGGCCATCAATTTAATATGGTTTAGAACTGTTTCACTGAAATGTTTTTGACTCTTGCTGTCTCCATCTCCAAATTTGCTACTTCACGTGCTGCAGCCATGTACCGTGCTTTCTGCTCCCAGAGAGTACACACAGCTTAACGGTTGGAAAATTTTCATCTCATGGGCAGGGTTTTGAATGGGGGAGAAGATAATCTTTTATCACTGGAATGGAAATATATTTTATACTGCAGACCTGGGTTTGTCCAGTCTCTAGTTCATGCAATGGAAAGTTTTTTTTTCTTTCCCTTCTCCTAATCCTCCCTCCACTCTCCCTGCTTGCGCACTTTCTCTCTCTGTCTCTCTCACGTTGGCCCATACAGAGTGGCAGATTTCTAGCAGTCTTGGTTGCAGGGTTCCAGTCGAAAGCCTTCAGTTTGAGGAAGAAGGTAATGTTAAAACAAAGTTCGAAGTCTAGATAGTACAAAAGCATGAATGAGTGCTGCACAATCCCTGTTTGATTTCTCAGGCAGCCCATAGCAAGCTGACATACACCTGGGCCTGAATCCTCCAATGCAGTAACAACACCTTCTACTACCTATAGTTCAGTAGAACACATTTTATTTTAAACAGGTGCTGCTCCCGTAAAGTTCGAGAATTGTGGTGGCAAGGTATTCCTCCAAGCGTGAGAGGCAAAGTCTGGAGCTTGGCAATCAGCAATGAGTTAAATATCACCCATGGTGAGATTGACATGTATTCTGTCTGCATATTGAGACACTCAGATAAATCATGCTTTAGCAGAGAGACTTCCATTTAGTTAGAATGTGTTAGAATTTGGGGGAATGATGAAGTCATAATCTGTTGTACTTTGCTTTCGTTTAAGGATACCATGTGTTTTTGCTCCACGCTGCGTATGGTCGTCTTATTCCGTATGGGGTGTTTAATTTTGGGGGTGTTCTAGGGATTTTTTTTCCACTGCTCAGTCTGAGTCATAGTTCTGGAATATTGCTGCGCATTGCTTTGATAAGTAAAGATGTTCAGAGTTAACAACCCCATTTCAGAGTCAATAAAAAATAAGATATTTCATATGATTACTGTTAATTATGTAGTGCCTGTGGGTGTGCACATACTGGTTTTATTCTGAAGTGAGACACTTGGTCTGTGAGTGAAGGAGAGACTAACTTGGAACAAAACCTGCTGTGGAATTAGTCCTCCTTCCCACATGTTCATGAATGATGATCTCAGTAATACATTAGTCTGTTTCCTTGATTTTGTACTATGTTATTCTTTCAGTCCTTTTATTTTTAACCATTCCAAAATGACAACAAAAGGGAAATGCTGTGGATTTGCCGATACTCTTGTGGTTTCCTTCTACTGCATATGCTTTTTCTGTGGCTGTTCAGTGTACCTCAGAAATTGCTATAGGATGGAACTGGAAGAATGTGTGTGCTAGTTGTCACAGTTCTGGGTGGAATTTTGAGTGCCAGAGGTCTGTTACCCAAACAGATGCTAAGAAATATTTATATAATCTGTTCCACCCAGACAGTTACTTCTGCTCACTGCATCTAAATTATATCCTGATGAAACAAATCTTCCAGCACCCTAGCTTACCTAAAATTCAATTAGTTTTTTACTTTACGGATACTTACTTTGTTTGTTTGTTATGGGGGGCAGGGGTTGTTAGCATGCTGACGTAATCAGTAATTGAAGATGGATTTTAAAAAGTACTTGTTTTTCAGAACTCTATGATATTTGCTTGGCTCGTGCCAAAGAGAGGTGGCGATCACTTAGCATAGGAGTCTCTGAAGGAGAATGTGAAGGTATATGTTTTATTTGGCAAAATATTATTCCGTATTGTGTGATAACTTCCTCTTCATTACAAAATGAAGAGGTGGTGGTTTTAAAATCATTCCTAAATGTTAAACTAAAATAATATAGTTTAAAAAAGCTGGAAGAAATATTATCACAGTAGGTGTGGGATATGTGGTTGGTAAAGGGGTATTAAAAACACTTCTGCAGGAAGGTAAAAAATGAAGTGTTAATCTCTTGCATGCGGTAGTTTACTGCATTATTTTCCTCTTCAACGTATCTTTAAATTCAGTTGTATATAATTTTTAAAAACTGTTTTTTGCAAAACTTTCCTTTACCAATAGCTTAAAGATTTTTGGATGAATGGTTTATATAAATATTTTAAGCTTGCTGTTTGTGTTGTAATACCTTAAGATGTGTTGCTTTCTCTTCCTCTAGTTCAGGAGATCTAAATTCTTTGAAACTTTAGTAGTAGCAAATTGCTTTCTTAATAGCTCAGTGTAACATTGAGTTCCCATGAGAGAGCTGCAAGCCTATTGTTACAGACTCAGCTTGTTGAGATTTTTCCAGTTGGTTGGGTGTGGAGAGAAGAGATGAGAAAAAAAAATCTGGGTGCTTGAAATAAGATACTTTAATCTGCGAGGACGACCACCTCTCTGAGTGATGATGAGCAGAACCATGAATGCATTATACAAGGGCATTTCCCAAGGAAGTCCTGTTCTACTAAAACATCTTATTTAGGCTATAGGGATGGTATCTAATATAGTTGGGGTTTTTTAGCTTCTTTGACTATTCATTGTCCAGAGTTTATATCAACATGTGGTTAGAGTAAGTGCTAGGTAGCAGCAACTTGTACGTTGCCTTCTCTTCAAAAACCCAAGCAGGTAGAGTTGATGATACTTAGCAGGACAGACAAAACATGAATAGATAGGAATGTTTGGACACTGTGGGGGGAAAAGTTCATGTTGTAGGTGCATGTTTTCTTTGATTAAAATTCATTTAAGAAGTTGCTGGGGAAATGTTACAATTCTGCATCATCTGTAAATGTAAATGCAATGCCAAATTAAATGTGCAAAATACCAAATTTACTCGGTGTATGAGACATGGGATCACTTTAGTTATGTCTTTTGCAGAAAATTTACATAGGTGCCTTCCAAAAAACCTTTAGCTAGAAGTTAGAGGTGTAGGGCAGAAGCTGTCAGTCTCTATATTTCAGTTACCCTTATGCAAAACCAATCTTTTTCAGAGCGGTTACTTGCTCTGCAGGCCCTCGGCATCCTAGGGTATGGTACACGGGTTTGTGTATGCCCCCTGACTTGGCAGTAGTGCCTTCTTCTCTCTGATATCACTGCATTCAGACTTATTCAGGAATAACCTGCACTATGGGATGGCTTCAAGCCTGTGTGTGTATATTAAAAGGTATTAAACACAAAATTGTATTTTGATTTCTGCAGATGCTGGATTTTCTGCAGCAGACAGGGAAGCAAGTCTGGAATTAATAAAACTGGATATTTCTAGAACGTTTCCCAATCTCTGTATTTTTCAGCAAGTAAGCAATTTAATTTTTAATCACACAATATTTTTCAGTGTACACTTAAGTAGTAAAAACAAATTTTTGAAAAATCTGCACTGAAATACAGTAACTCCTCACTTAAAGTCATCCCGGTTAACGTCGTTTCATTGTTACATTGCTGATCAATTGGGGAACAGGCTCCTTTAAAGTTGTGCAGTGCTCCCTTCTAATGTCGTTTGGCAGCCGCCTGCTTTGTCCACTGCTTGCAGGAAGAGCAGCCCATTAGAGCTAGCTGGTGGGGGCTTGGAACCAGAGGCAGCTCCCCGTTCCCCTAAGTTCCCTGTGCAGCAGGTGCCCAGCAGGCTATCAATTGTCTACAGTTCAGCTGTCCCTCCCCTGACTGCCATGTGTTGCTCCTGCCCTCTGCCTGGGAGCCTCCTACTTGCTGTGCGGGGGGGCGGCGTTAATGTCAGGGTGTCCCCCTCCCCAGCTCCTGCACCCCGCTTACCCCATCTTCCGTAGTGCGGAGGGGACATAACAGGGTTCAGGACCGAGGGAGCTTCCCTGGCAGCAGCTTCTGTCTCAACTTGCTGATCTATTTAAAAAGGCAGTAAACTTAGGGTGGGGTCAACGTACTTAAAGGGGCCTTGTGCAGCTCGCGCGCGCTCTCTCTCTCACTCACACTGTGTTTCTGTCTGCTATGCTGTCTCCCCTCCCTCCATTTGTGGTGCCTTGTAGAGTGTGAGGCTACATTAACAGCAATGGGTTAACCCCTGAGGGCTCAGCTGATTGCTAGTTCATCATTTAGCAGTAGGGCATTCCCTGGGAAATATCCCACTCTCTGACTTCAACACCTCAACCAAGCTGCACAATCATCGTTGTGTACTAGTATTAAATTGGTTTTTTTTAAACTTAGAGTGTGCGCACATGCACAGTCTTTTTTGTCTGGTGAAAAAATTTTCCCTAGAACCTACCTTCCCCCTCCCCCATTTACATGAATTCCTATGGGGAAATGGGATTCGCTTAACATTGTTTCGCTTAAAGTCACATTTTTCAGGAACATAACTACAATGTTAAGCGAGGAGTTACTGTAGGTTTATTTTGTGTTCTCAGTGTAGAAGTCTTAAATACCAACATGCAAGTTTGTACTAAAGTGATTAATATATATGAGTAGTTTGTGGTAAAATTCATGTCTGGTGTTCCTGAATGATAAGTATAAAAGATTTCAGCAGAGCCTAAGACTGCTCAGTGTAATGTATGGCAACATGTAAGACTTCTCAGGGCTTGAAATTAACATAGCTTTTATGGGAATCCTCCTTAATATGCTGCGACTGTTCTTGCTCTCCCTTTCTTCATGGCTCAACCCTACTGCTAGTCTAATAGATAGAGCTAAACCAACTTGATTAGTGTTCAGCTTCCTTGGTACTAATATGTAACAATGCATAAAGCCGTAGTGTGTTCCTAATGCTTATGTCCTTCTGCACTTTGGTCATTAACCTGTTGGACAAACTGAATGTGTTTGGAATAAATAGGCATGGGGAGGTGTTCCTTAGTCACATTACAGTGATGCATTCCACATAAAAGTTGAAAGTTCCTGATTTTTTTCAAAGAAGTCTAGGGCAGGGTTCTCAAACTTCATCACATTGTGACCTCCTTCTGACAACAAATATTACTACATGATCCCAAGAGGGGGAATGAAGCCTGAGCCCCCGCCGGGCGGGGAGAACAAAATCCAAACCCCACCACCCTGGGCAGGGGGGCCTGTAACCTGACCCCCCCCGCCCCCCACCAAGGGTTGAAGCTGAAGCCCAAGTCCAGGGTGGTGGAGCTCGGATTGCAGCTTTAGCCCCAGGTCCCAGCCAGTCTAAGGCCAGCCCTGGTGACCCCATTAAAATGGGGTAGCGACCCACTTTAGGGTCCTGACCCTCAATTTGAGAACCGCTGGGGATTTGGGCACATCTTTTATTCAAATTACTAGCCTATGTGTCTAAGGGTATGTCTACACAGCAAAGAAAAACCCACAGCTGGCCCATGCCAGCTGATTCAGGCTCACGGGGCTTGGGCTGCAGGGCTGTTTCATTGCTATGTGGACTTCTGGGCTCTAGGATCTTGCGAGCACAGGAATGAAGCAGCCCCACAGCCTGAGCCTGAGTCATACACTAAATCCTCTACACAGCTTTGGATCCTCTCTCATTGTGGATATTTACAGAAGTTGTACGATTCATTTTTTATTTTTCGTTATAGGGTGGTCCTTACCATGACACGTTGCACAGTATTTTAGGAGCCTATACGTGTTACAGACCTGATGTTGGCTATGTAAGTGAAGTTATATGGTGCAATTATGTGAGAGTTTCTGTTCACTTGCTAGGCTGTTCTAAAATGATTTTGTGAGGATTTTTGGTTTTGCTGTACATCTTTGGTTACCTTGTGGTATATTTTATACAAAATGTTGTGTCAAGGGATATGTGCACTGTTATGTTTTGCTGTT
Organism: Lepidochelys kempii; assembly: GCF_965140285.1. Classification (NCBI taxonomy): domain Eukaryota; kingdom Metazoa; phylum Chordata; order Testudines; family Cheloniidae; genus Lepidochelys; species Lepidochelys kempii. The sequence continues at coordinate 117,746,621 of NC_136383.1, forward strand.
ACACTGCTAGATTTGAATGTTTTAATGAAGTAGAGATAAGACTTTAACAAAATCTAGGGCGCACATATGTGCTGAATGAAAATTGAAATATAAGCCATCTGGTTAAGTCACTCTTCTGAACCATATACTGTATTTCACTGCAGTCTTATTGAGGTGACAGCTTGTTAAAATTGTATCTCTTCTCCAAGATGGCCTCTGTGTTCACACTTCTGGGATGTGTGCCCCAGCACTGCAAAGCTTCTGGAACATTCTGCAAAGCAGTACCCATTGGGACTGCGTAAGCTCCCTCATACCACTGAACAGTCGGAGTGCAGGTTATAAAAGGACTATATGGCCGCAGCTGGTTCATTCAGTTGTTTTTCCATGGCCAGCTGTGGACATAAAGTTATTCAGTCTGGCTCTGGATCAGTTATTTTTGGCAGGGTGGGAGTGGAGGAGGTGGTAATACCCCAAACCAGAATTTCCTTTTCCTCTTTTGTCAGTTAGTATATTTACCATGTTTCAGTAGTATATTTACCATGTTTCAGTAGTTGTTTCTGTGATTTTTGGTTGATTTGGTTCCTGAGGAACGGGAGAAGGGCAGATATATATGATAGAGTTCATGGTTCTCTGTTCGTGGAGGACAGTATGTAGACCCACTGTTCTAAACATCTGCATCTTCACAATTCAGGCCTACTTGGATTGGCAGCAGAGGCTCCAAGCTTTCCTCACTGAGGAGGCCAGGTCCCTGGATCCAGCATCAGATCTGTTTATACCTCTGAAAAGGGATAGCAGAGACCATTTTTGGCTTCATTGTCAGGCAAATCAGGATAAGAAATCTCAGTTGGACAGATTAGAAACCTTAGGTCCCTAAAAGGAATGGAAATAGATGGTTAAGTAGGCAACATAGCGCTCAAATACAAGGTGCCTTAGTCCATGCTAGCTGGGGTGTAAATCCTAATGGCGGTGGACCCTGCTGGTCCACTAAAAGTTCCCTAGTGCACATTAACATAGTACAGTCTGAAACAGGACTACACGAATGCTCATTTGGGGACTTGTAGCATGTGCCAGCAGGATCCACATAGGCTAGTTAGTGCACAGCATGCTGGTTTGCACTGGAGTTTACAGCCCAGCTGGTGTGGACAAAGTCACTGTGTAGACAAGCTCATAGAGTGGATTAGTTTTACATATGTTAACCAAATCACCTCCAGCAACTAGCAGTGAATAGAAATTATACTCCATGCTGCAAAGAAATGAATGAAAGAATCTACAAAGGGAAGAGAGGAAGGGAGGGAAATAGATGTTAAACTGTCTCTGGACTCTCAGGAAACATGCCACATCTGAGGTCTTGCAGACAGGGAAAACATACGAATAGTCAGTGGTAAAGCAGATATGAGGCGCTTCCCATTGTCCTACTTCATTTGTTGAAGAGGCTGCCCTTTCTGGTACTAAAGGTGGTAGAAACCACTGGACTTAAGATGACTGTGGCACTGGTAGGAGGCTGAAGTGTAGGTCCTCATCCTCTGGTCAAGTTTCAGGAACCCCAAAAGCTGGCAGTGGACTTGGTGGTGGTCTCTTTCTCAAGTGTTTCCTCCATCTTCAGGCAGAAAAGATTCTTCCCTTCAAATGGGAGGTCTTCCATAGAGGTGTGTGTGTGTGTCTGATAAAAGGCCAGACAATTGGAGCCAAAGTTTATAGTTTCAGAAATATCTGGTGCTGCGATCAGAACTGCTGCAAATGTCCATGCAATAGCAGTAGTCAACTAAATGGTTGTGGCAGAGTAGTGAGGCACATTAGCTGGGGTAAGTCTTAATACCTGAAGGCCTTACTAAGGGCTCACTCTCCCAGATCTAAAGTAGTAGTGGTGGCATGCCTTTACTATTTCCATCAGAGATCTGTAGGGCTGCTATTTGTAGTACTATTTATGCCTTTATTCAGTACTTCTGTCTATCAACATAGTGTTTAGCTCTGATATTTCAGGAGAGCAGTCCTTGTTTAATGCCACAACCCAGCTTTCTGCAAGTGGGACCCAGGCACAGGCCACCTCAGAAGGAGAAGTAACTGGTTATTTGAAAGCCTTGCCTCTGCATACTCACACTTCTGTCATCCTTTCCTTTTCCTGAGAGCTCTTTGGTTTACTGAAAAGAACTGAGATGGTTGTGGCCTTGTTAGAACCTCTGCTGTGAAAATTTGATGCCTTGAGAGAGGATGCTTGTGTGGCCACAATAAGCACATCCTCCTGGAAGGTTTACAAAACTCACTGGTGCATCGCACAAGTATGATTGTGAAAAGGCAACATTTTTGTAGAAATAGGTTACTCACCAGTCGCTGTATCTTCTTTCTTTAGGTTCAGGGCATGTCATTCATAGCTGCAGTATTGATCTTGAATTTGGATACTGCAGACGCCTTCATTGCTTTTTCTAACCTTCTGAATAAACCCTGTCAGATGGCATTTTTTCGAGTGGACCATGGCCTTGTAAGTACACAGGAAACACTAATCCCTTTATGCTTATGTTGAAGATCTGTTCAGGTACAAGACAGAACTTCAGCAAGGGTTCATAGTCTGTTTTTCAAAGTTCTATCTAACATCTATTTTTAAAGCAACAGTTAAAAAATAAAAGTTACTGAAAGGGGAAAACTGAATGAAATAGCTGCCCAGTACTGTGTGATGCTCAGAGATTATTATGAGCATGATTATTCTAAGTGCAATTTAATGCATGCATTGTATATGGGAGCCCAACTCGGCTTAACAGCCTTACAAAAATGGATTGGACCACTTTTTATCCCAAACTAATAGGTTGCTAAAAATAAACTGTTGATGCTCTACAATTTGAATCAGGTTTCCCATTTTTCTCTCTCTCTCATAGTTCTGCTGTGTCAGCTGGGATTTGAGAGTTAGCTAAGGGAATTGGGCAACCAAATCCTTACTTCCTTAGGCTTCTTTGAAATTCCCAGCTGGCATGTATAACAGACTACATGGGGAACATACCAAAATTTCCAAACTTCATTCCAGTTATATTAGCTCTTACAGATCTGCTGTAGCTGCCTTATGACTTTTTTTTTGAAAATCGCTTTGTTTGACAAAGAAATATGTGATGTTCTGTACATCTTCCCTATTTTTCTTTTTTAAACTAGAAGTATATGCATAAAAATAGGATATTAGTTCCTTAAAAGTTCAAGTGGGGAAAACTGGTAGCGGGAACAGAGTGATCACTGTGGGAGTTACTGTCAGCATTTCCTTCCTAGCCCTTGTATAATAGGAGACTGATACATGTGACTACTCTGTTGCAATTCCTGAAACTTATCAGCAGTAGAAGCCTTTAAGGTGGCGTGTTGCAACTCAATTCACATTGGCAGCAGCAAGATCAATCTTGTTCTGACTCCAGTTGGCTGCACTCAGCAATAGAGAGGGAGCACTGTTATGCTCACGCGCACAAATACATTACCCAGGAGGCTGGCAGCAGAGTGATACTTGCTAGAACAACTTTTTTTTCCAGTGGAAAGTTAGTGCCTTGGTAGCCCACAGGACTATTGCCTACAAATCAGTTTTAGCCCCTATTAACTAAATGGGAGGTATAGTAAACAAATGCTTTTAGGAAAGTGGTGGCAGTGAGAAATTGTGGAAATAATACTACAGTATTCCCCAACTGCCTATCCTAGATTAAAATCCTAGGGAAAATCTTGCCACCCTTATGTAGTAAGATGTAGTAAGGAAAAAGCAACAGACTTGATAGGATGATTTAAAGTGAGGATGAGTTTTCTGATGGTTAGTAAGGGGAGCTTGAGATGGGATGTCTTTCCAGATCCAACGCTGATCTGCTGTGTAACTTAATCTTCCTGTGCCTGTTCAACCATCTGTGGAACAGATACGATAATCCGACACTAAACTTCTCTGAAGGTAAATGAGATTTATTGATCCAAGAGGTAAATTCAATAAATCTTGATTGCCAGAATGAGAAATCAACATGTACTATTCATGCATTCTTAACGTTTCCGAAACCATTCTGGAAATGTTCAATTTATGGCTATAGCACTCTTAGAACTACTAGTAGTTCTAGTAATTTAATGATTTTTTTTTCGTATCTTGCTGAGTAATTTGCTATATTAAATTCATGTTACTTCATGACTCTATAGTTACATATTCATTTCAGAACTTCACTTTATTCCACTTATAAATAAAAATTATATATCCATGCTCTTGTGGTGTTCACAATATTTGAAACATGCCATATATTTAAGAAAATGGTAGAAGACACTATAATGTCACACACAATCTTGAGTAAACATACCTACCAATTAATCCGTCAGGATCAAGATAAAATACCCTTTCAACTATTTCAATTCTAGTAAGACTGTCGAATGAAAGCAATATAGCACCAAATTTTTCAGACCATTTTAAGAGTATTGCATAAAATACAGTGTCTGGAATGCTGTGCAATTGCAAGGCTTTAGTATGTACTGGCATTAACATCTAAATATTAAGATAGTTTAGAAGCTAGGACTGGATGTTGCATTACCTACCTACATTTAGATTTTTTAAATTACATTATAGAGCAATAGAATTCACAGCCAGCTGCAGGAATTCTGTACTGTTAATAATGCATAACTGGACAATTTTTTTTCTCCAGTTCCCTGCGCTCTAGTTCTGATTTGCATGTTCACTGTACAGCTTTTTCTCAATGACGCATTGAATGCAGGGATTTTGCACAATTATTGTATAATTTCTGTGCCATGTAATCACTCTTTGGTTGCTCTAAGTTCTTATTGTGCTCCTTGGCTCAGTTTTCCAGCCGTTTGCTTAACACTCCAGTCAGCTGAAACAGAAAAGCTCCAGAATGTACATGGAAAAGAAGAAAAATATTAAAAAGCAAAGAAAATGGGTTTGTTAAAGGGGACTTTAAAAAAAAAAATTGGACTCGCTTCCATTCTTCCTTCCATCCACTTCACTTTCCCTTGTGTCATACCAGCAGGATGCTTGTTCCCACCACAACTGTTGTATTTGTGTTGGGAGAATCTCAGTCTTTTCCTGCCATTTTAGTTTTGGTGCATATTGTAACCAAAAATATATTAATGGGGGAGGAGAAGGAAGAACCTTGCTGAGCCAGTGGGATTGAGAGAAGACATGATGGGGGAGGAGCAAGAAAAGAGCAAATATTTTGTTAACTCTTTAACAGTTTACCTCTCCACATGTGTGACACATCATATTGTGTTTTGTATTTTATCTGGATATTTAATCATCAGATTTCACAATCCATTTCTGTCCTTTTTATTAAAGGTCTAGTAGGGCATTGGACTGGGAGTCCAACTGGTTTCTGTTTCCGTCTTTGGTACTGATTTGAAGAGTGAGCTTCAGCCTTCTCTGTTTCCCCTCCTGTAAAATGCAAATGATGCTCACCCTCCTTCATAAATCACTTTGGATACTATGAGTGAAAATTGTGTGTAAGAGTATAACTTGTCATTATTAATTCTCTAATAAGGGTTCATAAACTTCTTAGCTTCCAACCTTACTTTATTGCCTGTAAACTCTTTGGACTGGAATTCATTCAGTCTAAGATTATTACTGCATAAACGGAAAGCACCCTTAAGTTATCATAATCATAATAAACTTCCATTGCATTTAAGTGTAGTAGCCAGTAAATTGCTTATTTCACCTGCTGGTGTTTTTCTTTCTGAAAGGAAACTGACCTAGATCCAAAACCAATAATTTCTTCCATTGAACAGATTTAGGAGGATAGAAGGAATGGAACTCAAACATACATACACATTCAGGCACTTAAATCCTTTGTGTAAACATTTGGCTATGTATTTTACAGTGTATAATTCATATTGTTGGGGTTTTGTGCCCGCTTCAAGAAGCGGTCCTGAAATTAAGTTCCTTAGAACTTTAATCGGGGAAAAAACCGTTCACTAATACCTAATGATTTTTCTTTCGTTTTTCCCAGATGTTGACCTATTTTGCAGCATTTGAGGTATTCTTTGAAGAAAATCTGCCAAAGTTATTTGCTCACTTCAAAAAAAATAACTTGACTCCTGACATCTATCTTATTGATTGGTAAGACTGTCAAAGTATTGTATAATTTTAAATGTGTACATACTAGCTTTTAGCGTCATATATATGTTTATATAATAGATAACAATGAGTTTACAAAAATTGTAGAGATTAGGTCAGCATTTCTATTTAAGTACTTTCTTTCAGCAAAGAACTTTGTTTCAAAACTGTATACTGTTAAAATGTAGTTTTTATGTTAAAATTGAAACAAACTCCTATCCACGCTATAAGTAGAAACTTATTTCTATAAGCAGTTTGTGACATTCCTCTAACCTTTTTATCATACTCCATGGCTGAGTTGTGTCCATGCATCAGCTTATTTCACAGAACAGCTGTATGTCACAGTTTGCACCTCCCTGTCTGCCACACATTTGAATCTGCATTCTGGGAAAATCTGGTAGCTATCCCATACTGCATGAGTAGGCGATAAAGTGCCTGGGAGACATGCATATAGAACAGCACATGGGTAGGCGCAGCATGAGATTTTCTGCACAGAGGTGGGAGGAAGGAGAACCAGAAAAACAGGTTGCACAGGCATGACGATACAGTTTTTGGCCACACAACAATATATCAGTGGTATAAGGAGGACAAATGTGTTGTCTAAGGCCTCTATCTAGTTGGATGAATTATGGTTAGTTTTCAGAGTTAACACAGTATTAACTGTGGGGTGTGTGGACACAAATCAAGTTTATAGCCAACTGTGCCACTAGTTGGTACAGACCAGTTAAAAGTTAAAGTATAGACAGGGACATAAAGTTTTGATTAGGAGAGAACAAGAGAGTATCTGTTGGCAGTTGAAAGTGTTTTGAAATATGAAATTGCCTTCAGTTAGTCCTTAATCAGAGCTAGTGCCTTTTGACTAGAAATGGAACCACAAATCTGAACCCCTTAAAGTTTCAGGGTGAGGAAAGGAGTTGGATTTGAATCTCTGAATATGAGGCTGCTATTGGTGTTTTGGTAGCATGTTGGCTTCAGAACTCCAAGGGGACTGTTTGCAAGTTTAGGTTTGTATGCAGCTGAAACTTCATTAACGGCTGATCAAGCAAGATTTCAACCATTTGTCTTGATTAAAATGTTGTATTCTGATCCTGAGATTTCCATGTTAAATTGGCTTAACAGTTTAAAAGTGAAAAGAAAAGGAATACTTGTGGCACCTTAGAGACTAACAGATTTATTTGAGCATAAGCTTTCGTGAGCTACAGCTCACTTCATCGGATGCATTCAGTTTAAAAGTGGTTAATCAGTGTGTGCTATCACAACTTCTCACATTTAATGTATCCTTTGCGTAAGCTCCTTTAATATAAGTGGAGACACGCTATTGTAAAGTTTGTTGTCAATAGCTACCGGTGTGGTGCTCTGCTCTTCTTCAATGATAACAGTCGGCTGCGTGCGTGTTCCCTCTGTGTGCTGCCCCAGCTCTGCACAGATAGCTGACACAGCAGACCTGAGAGAACCCCCAAAGACCACAGACTTTCTAGTAAGGTACAAAGGCACCCAGCCAGGTTTATTGTCAAACGAAGGACAGTAATAGTTTCCTATAGACTCTACCGGACATACTACGAATATGTGCCCCCTGGCAAAGGACACAGCTCAGTCAGTGGTGGGACACTCCACTGCCCCTTAGGCTGGAAGACTGTGCCGTTCCAGACCTATTCTTATACAAGTGCAGAACAGATTACTCATCCCTCCTGATGTATTGAGGTGCAGCCCCTTTACGCATTACGGTGCTGCTTCTCCCCTGTTACATGTTGGTTCAAACAAATCTGTCCATCATGTTGTCCTTTTGACCCGGTCTTTAAGATGCACCTGCCTGTTCCTTATCTCTGTAGAGTGTTCTGATGCCATCTTGGCACAAGTTCCTCTTATTAGCACTTATGTGTGGATGCACCTGCTTCTAGCAGCCCTCTTCTTGCCAACTTCTGTGTGTGGGGCCTGCCTCTGGCTCACAGCCCAGCCTTTGCTTAGCAATGCCTGGAAGTACTTTGGTTCAGGCTTCAGGCCTCAGACTGGGCCTCTGATACAAGAGTTTGTTTCAGGGCCTCATCTTACTACAAAGGTGTTTCTCCTTCCTAAACTACCTGTGCAGCCCCAGAGTTTTGGGGTTTGGCACACCAGCCACAGTATATCCATACATGCATCAGTGCAGGAGACTTCCTCAAATTCTAAGTACTGCTAAGTAACTTAGATAGGTTTGTATTGTCAGTTTTTTGTGCTGTGGCTAGGTTGGATAAACTCACTGTTTGAGACTGGAAAACCACATTACCATTCAAATATGGTCAGATTACATCCAGAAATCTCTGCTAATGGTTGAACCTGTTTTACATTTCAGCCTTAACCATACATTCCTTTCAGTTGGTTTGTTGTGCACAGTTAACATTTTTTAAATATTATACTTGGTTGGAAAATGCCTTGGTGTTTAATGGCTCAGTGTCTAAAATGGGAAATGAATTTGGGTGCCTCTATTTTGGTGTGGTCAACTGGAGACCCCTAGAAGGGATCTGATTTTCAGAAAGTGTTGCGTATATGTCCTCTGAAAATCAGGCACTTTGAGATGTTTAATTTTAAATACTCCAAAACTGAGGCTCCTAAAATAAAAATAATACCTCTTATATAGCGCTTTTGATCAGTAGATCTCAAAACACTTCAGGCTTGCATATGTTTGTTCTCACCACACCCCTGTGAGGTAGGGAAGTATTATTCCGATTTTACAGATCAGTCAATCACTTTTGAAGACCTTGAACACAAAACTACACAAATAGCATGAATATAATAGAGAGTTTGTATTGAAATCTAGGTTTGATATGTTAATGATCTTCAAGAGCTATTTATCTGTTAATGCACCAACATTGTGCTTACACAGTGTTCACTGACTTTAAGATTTGTTGCATCTCTGGTCCAAGGTGCTTGCAGTCTGAGACGGATACATAGCACAAGACATACCAGGAGATCCAAAGGAGAGTGCAAATTTAGGGTATTCGGATTTTGTTCACTTCTTTAATGTAAAATTGGAATGGAAAAGCTGTGGTGTAGGTAGTGTGTGTATGTGTATGGTGGGGGAGCAGGGAGAGATGAACCTTTGCGAGGGATTGCAGTAATGGAAGGATGAGGACATGTTGAGTTGTGGCTGGGATGCTGTTTCATGCACAGGGATAGCATGAAAGAAGGCATGAGAGTGGGAGTAGGAGGTGCACAAAGCCTTGGAAGCAACCTTGAAAAGCTTTGGCAAGGGGCAAGTGGGGAAGCCAGTGGAGAGGAGTCAAAGATGTCAGATACAGCAGCGATTCTCAGCCAGGGGTCCAGGGTCCCCTGGTGGGCCGCAAGCAAGTTTTAGGGGGGCTGCCAAGTACAGCCAGCATTTGACTCACTGGGGCCCAGAGTAAAACGTTGAAGCCCCACTGCATGGGGCTGAAGCCCAAGGCCCTGAGTCCCGCTACCTGAAGGGCTGAAGCTTACACCTGAGCAATGTAGCTTTGTGGGGGGGCCCTTTGGCATGGGGCCAGATTATTTAATTATGTCATAATCATACCCCCATGATGAATATGGGGTGTAGTGTCACACCTTCTTAGGAATGGATTTAAACCTGCCCTGCCACGCCCTGTCATTCACTGTGGTTATAGGTAGGGAGTTTGGGACCAGATGGAAGTAAAAGATCTTGCACCAGGATGAAATAACGTTTCTCTGTATGCTTTACAGTATGTGATACTAAACACAACATGCTCCAGAGGACCTTTTTCAGGCTCTAGAAGTGCATGACTGCTTCCCAGGAGCAGACAGCTGCAGGATATCCACTAACTTATGGGTATTCTCCTGCAAGATCTCTGCTTGAATGCCCAGTGAAACAGCCATGTGCTGCAAAATGTCCTTATGGGCCTTGAAATCCTTCAGCACTGGAGAAGAGGAAGAACTAGGCACTGCTTTATTGTGTGGTATGAAGAAGGGGTGGTTAACTCTGCCAAGGCTGGCTCCCATTCCTGGACCAGCGGAGCTGGAAGAGGCAGCTCCATGGGCTCCACACAGGAAAGGCTCACTGGTGCCGGAACATGCAGTGGGTCCACAGTTCCCATCACCGATCTGCCCAGCAACCTCGCCTTAGAGCAAGCTGAGGAGTGCAATCTCTGTGACTCAGCAGCATCCCATGGGTTCCCTGAGTAAGGATAGGGCATGAGTGGCCAAAGGGGGCCCCAGCCCGACTGCGAGATGAGTGCTGGTGCCCGTAGTGCTCCGTAAATGGTCCCCGATGTGGAGCTGATGATGGCGAGCAGGAGGAGGAAGACCCCGACCTTGATGTTGAGGAGCCGCGGGTTTCTGGGATAAAGGTGGGCCCGGTCCTGAGGGAGTGAGTAATCAGTCTGACTCATCTGTCAGACCGGAATGAGGCCGGACCTGGTGCCAATGATGGAAGCGGTACCACTGGCACCAAGTATACCAGTGACTGAGGCAGCATCAGCCCCCAAGTCACCAGCAGCAGTGGAGGGCGGTGAAAGCTGCCAAGGTAACATCTGCAGGGCTCACTGCAGCGGTGCTGAGGAGTGTCCTGGCACTGAGGTCCTTTGCATCAAGTCTGGTACCTGCCCTTGTTCCACAGACTGTGGAAGGGGAACATTGGGGTGCGGTGCTGAGGGACCCAAGGGATTCAGTGGCCCATCCAGCCAACAGAGCTATAAACGATGCTGACGTGGCAAAGTGCTGGGCCAAAGAAGGTCAGGATGGAAAGGTAGAGGAGGTCGGTAGCCACCTGGTACGCCACTGACATGAAAACTCTGCCAGCTTCGGCCCCATTGGTACAGGATTCAACGGACGCCCTGGGGCCAGAACCAGAGTTGATAGTACAGTGTCTGTAACAGTGAGCAGTTATAGGCACCATCCCCCATGCCAGTAGGAGCCATGTGCAGATCCACACTCTTCCTGGGGGAGGCGGAAGAGTCGATCAGTCTTATGCAACCTTTTCCCCTGTGCACTCTATGGGGAATGGCTCCGCCGTCTCTTTGGAGAGGCTCCTGCTCCAGACTGTGAAGCAGCAGAACTTTCTGAACCTGAGGGCGACCTTCAATCCAAGGAGGGCCTAAGGGTCAAAGCAGGCCACATGGCCTGTTCAGCCCGGTGCTGTTTGAGTCTATTTCATGAATGATCTAAAGATCGATCACGACTCCTTGACATGGGCCTCTCCCAAGTACAGCAAGCACTGCATGTGGGGATCATTGTTTGGGGTCATTCCCCCCCACACAATGGACAATGTTTAAACTCTAGTGAGGGCATCACAGGGGAATACTTAACTAAATATAACTAACACTAAGGGTACTACTAACTCTATACCACTAAAATCAGAGGTTGTGAGGTTAAGACCACACAGAGCTCTGACTTCAGCCATGGGCAGTAAGAAGGAACTGAAGGGGGTCAGGACAGCACTGCCTCATATAGCCAAGGGAGAGGCTATGGCCATGAGGTGCAAGTGCCGCCCCTCTACAGGAGCTGCTAAGCAAAACTCTGGCTCTGATGCACTGGGCGCACACGCTCCTAAGTGGAATACATGGCTGCATCTACTCGAAGAGCCAGTGTATTTAAGTCATAACTATTTTAATAACAAGAGTTCCACTGGTGGATTTTAGAGACTCAAGGCTTGCTATCGAGCAATCGATATGTGTAGCATAGTACGTTTGTGCAGAGCCTGTGTACAGAGTACCTTTTGGACAGGTCTTTTCCTTCCCAGGAGTAGATGAAAGAAGACAGCATTGTTTTCAACTGTAACAATTTGGTTAATGCTGAAGTAGAAAAATCTCTGCCATCCAACAAATTTATTTGTATTTGTAATCACTAACGGACCTAATCAGAATGGGATCACTATTGTAGTAGGTACTGTATGAATGTTAAAGACACAGGCCCTGCCCTGAAGATTGCAGTGTACGTTAATAAAGATTCAGCAAGTGAGGATAGGTAACAGTACAAGGAAAGAGAGGGAGGACCAGGGTATGCAGCTGAATGGTTCAACAGTGCGTATAACTGGATTCTAAGAAATTAGTTTTTAGAAAAGATTTTGTGCAACTAAACAGATGTGTTAAAAGGATAAAGTAGATGGCATTTCTATTATAAAGTCTGACTTGGGTTTAACTGATGTGCTTCAATTATGTCAAGCCAAAATGTGACATACCCTGATACAAAATTCTGTATAAAGTTATTTTGATTAAATAAAAACTCATAGGCTGTTGCTTATGATACTTGTATATGCACATTTTCATCATAACGGAGCTGAAAGGAGCAGGGACCTGTAGACAAATTGGAGGATTGGGCCAAAAGGAATCTGATGAGGTTCAATAAGGATAAGTGCAGGGTCCTGCACTTAGGACGGAAGAACCCAATGCACAGCTACAGACTAGGGACCGAATGGCTAGGCAGCAGTTCTGCGGAAAAGGACCTAGGGGTGACAGTGGACGAGAAGCTGGATATGAGTCAGCAGTGTGCCCTTGTTGCCAAGAAGGCCAATGGCATTTTGGGATGTATAAGTAGCGAGCAGATCGAGGGACGTGATCGTTCCCCTCTATTGGACATTGGTGAGGCCTCATCTGGAGTACTGTGTCCAGTTTTGGGCCCCACACTTCAAGAAGGATGTGGATAAATTGGAGAGAGTCCAGCGAAGGGCAACAAAAATGATTAGGGGACTGGAACACATGAGTTATGAGGAGAGGCTGAGGGAGCTGGGATTGTTTAGCCTGCAGAAGAGAAGAATGAGGGGGGATTTGATAGCTGCTTTCAACTACCTGAAAGGGGGTTCCAAAGAGGATGGCTCTAGACTGTTCTCAATGGTAGCAGATGAGAGAACGAGGAGTAATGGTCTCAAGTTGCAGTGGGGGAGGTTTAGATTGGATATTAGGAAAAACTTTTTCACTAAGAGGGTGGTGAAACACTGGAATGTGTTACCTAGGGAGGTGGTAGAATCTCCTTCCTTAGAGGTTTTTAAGGTCAGGCTTGACAAAGCCCTGGCTGGGATGATTTAACTGGGAATTGGTCCTGCTTTGAGCAGGAGGGTGGACTAGATGACCTTCTGGGGTCCCTTCCAACCCTGATATTCTATGATTCTATACTTTCTCCTCCCCCGATTCCACCTAACAGCATCCATGGCTGTGTTTAAATTACTCTAATATCTGACATCCCTTTATTTGTTAATAAACCCCTCCTATCCATAGTACAGATTTTCCCACGAAGAGAAGGCACATGCATGATAGGGACAGAAATGTTCTAAGAGCTAGTGGCATAGTTGCCTCCCTATCAGTACTGCTCTATTACTTTAACTTGTAATAAATTCAGCTTCAGAGCAGTAGCTGAGATTTCTGATAGTTACAAATATTTCAGTTTGAACTTCTGTTAGAGTATGTGCAATATCAATTTTTAATCATTGTTTTAAGCACTGTTTTACAGTGCACTGTTTTGTTCACTAATCCACAGAGTCTGATGACAAACCCCAGGGATTTATACATAAACTCCTTACTAGCATTAATGAGTTAATTATCCCAATTCCTTTCAATTTCTGAAGAGAATAGAGTATGATTAGTGCTTTCAGAGTGATTCTTTTTATCCTACAAGTACATTTTTTCAGTAAAGGAGAGGTTATTCTAGTGCATGGAGCTGAAAATTTCTGTAACTTTCTGCATAGCTGTCATTTTTATGCACATGGGTAATTTAGGTCAGGACTGAAGTCATGACAACAGAACAGCTTTTATGGATAAAGACAGAGCAAATGAACTCATTATCATCCAATTTTAATGATACACAGTCAGCTCTAGAGACTATCTATTTGCCATGTGCCCTGATGACCACGTAGTGCAGGGGTCGGCAACCTTTCAGAAGTGGTGTGCTGACTCTTCATTTATTCACTTTAATTTAAGGTTTTGCCTGCCAGTAATACATTTTAACGTTTTTTAGAAGGTCTCTCTCTATAAATCTATATATTATATAACTAAACTATTGTCGTATATGAAGTAAACAAGGTTTTCAAAAGTTTGAGAAGCTTCATTTAAAATTAAATTAAAATGCTGATCTTACGCCGCCAGCCTGCGGTTCCATTCACCTAGGCCGGCAGCAGGCTGCACAGGTCCTGTGGCCGGGACCCTGGCTAGCAAGGGGCCCGGCAGCCGGAACACCAGACTGGCAGTGGGCTTATCGGGGCCAGCGGCCTGGACCCCAGACTGGCAGTGGGCTTATCGGGACCAGCGGCCTGGACCCCAGACTGGCAGTGAGCTGCACAGCTCAGCCCACTGCCACTCAGCCCGCTGCCAGTCTGGGGTTCCATCCGCCGGCTCCTGCCAGCCAGGGTCCCGATTGCTGGCCCTCCTTAGCCCGCTGCCGGTCTGGGATCCTGGCCCTGCCCACATAGAGTGGGTACCTACCTTCTCCCTGGTTCTAGCCCATTCTCTCCCCCCGCCCTGCACTGAGCTGAGGGTGGGAGTGCACTGAGCAAAGGGCTGGGGATGAAGGAGCAGGTTGGGGTGCAGGGTCTGGCCAGGAGCTAGAATGAGGGGAGGGGGCTCAGGGTTGGGGCAGGAAATTTGGGTGTGGGGTGCTTACCTGAGCAGCTCCCATTTGGTGCGAAGGGTGCAGGTGGGAATGGGGGGGGGTGCAGGAGCTCCTGTTCGGTGTGAGGGGTGGGGATGGGAATGGGGGGGGTGCAAGAGTCAGGGCATGGGGTGGGGGGGCTGGGGGCATGTGAGGAGGGTGCAGGAGTCAGGGCAGGGGGTGTGGGGGGGCTGGGAGTGTGCGGGGGGGTGCAGGGGTCAGGGCAGAGGGCTGGGGGTTTGGGAGGGGGTACAGGGGTCATGGGGCGCTCCCAGAGCGGCTCACAGCAGGGGTCTGGAGGGGATATGCCCTGATTTCACTGCCCCATCCCCACCTCATCTCCGCCTCCTCCCAGGAGCAGCAAGCGCACTGCGGCTCCGCTTCTCCCCCTCCATTGCAAGGGCCATCAGCTGATCAGCGCCAGGGAGGGAAAGGAGGAGGGGCAGGAACCCAGCATGCTGGGGGAAGAGGTGGGGGAGGGGGAGCTTGTCTGCTCTGCAGCAGCAGCCAGCAGGACCAAATTTCTTCACTCTGCCCCAGCTGGGGGGCGAAGAAGAGTGAGCTGGGGCGGGCAGGATTTTTAATGACACGCTGTTGCCTGCCGGGGTCCCGGCCGCCGGCCCTGCTCAGCTCACTGCCGGCCTGGGTTCGGCAGCGGGCTGAGCGGGGCTGGCAGCTAGAACCCAGCAGGCAGCACCATGCCATTAAAAATCTGCTCCCGTGCCGTCTTTGATATGCATGCCATAGGTTGCCTGACATAGTGTTTCAGGGCCATTTTAATCACTCCACAGTCACGCTGCACTGTTCACTGTACAGCTTGTTGCTTAGGAAACTTGGGTATCCTTTTACATACATTTGACTACAGGGCTTAACAATTATGTTATATTGATTCAAATGAAAGGGCTTTTTACATGGGGCATGATTTCCATAAATCTCTTAGAAGTGCATGTAGACTACACAGCAACAAAGCCAGTCACCAGTCAGAGAGGATTTAAACAAAAACAAAACTTTATGCCTCTGGAAGAGTGTGGTATTCTCCATTATTTGCCCCTTCTCTGGCTTGTCTATTTTTATATTTAGAAATTAAGGTCTGTGTGGAATGCATTGTTCTTATTTTATGTTTTCTACTTTTCTTTTTTACAAACCACCATGATCATATATAAATAAAACAGGCAAATTTTAGTATTGAATTTTCATGTCTTTTGGTTCTGTTTCCAAATTTATTTATTTGCTGTATGAATTTGGGAAAATTACTTAATCACATCTGCCTATCTGTAAAATGGGGAAAATGTTTGCCCATTTTTGTAAACTACTTTCTTCCAGAGGGAAGAGCATGATATGTGGTGTTTAGGTATTATTATTCAAATAATCTGATAAAGCAAGCAGAAGTCGTCCGTGAAGGCCTGCAAAGTTACTCCTTTTTAATTCAAAGCAAATGGCATCAAAACTATATGCAAAGAATTGCATTTTGTCTTCTGATTTATTCTATTGTGCTAATTCTTGCTGTTATAACAACTCCATTTTAAGTAAAGGATAGGCCTCCTATGGTAAATACTACATCAGTTAGTATTCAAGCAGTAACTACTATTTATTTACTATACATAGAAGTTCAGCTTCTTTTATAAAACTTAAGGGAATTGATGGAAGAGGGTTTAAAGTTTGATTTAGGTGATTTGCTGACCTCTGCTGGAGAAAAATTCTGTGCAACAGTTTGTTCATAGGAACACTAACTGTGATCATTCAGAATGTTAGAAAATATACTTGCAGTATGGCCATAGCCACACTCTCAGTGCAGAGGTATAGTTAGAAGCTGGAATTAGTAATGATACAATATGAATTACTTGTTTAGTTATCTATAGTCTAATAGGGTAGAGTGGGATGCCAGTGACACTCTACTGACATTTGGTCACTACTATGATGCTACTAGTGTGAATGAAAACAGATTTGTCTTCCAGAACGAAGATGAGTGAACGAAGGAGTTGGAGTATCACTCCATTTCATACTGCAATACAGTCAATATTTTGGGCAATTCGGAGGACCTGTGGGCCCTTGGAGGCTAGTGAGGATGTGGTTTCAGTACCAAGAGAAGGTTCTCTCTTAGGCTATTGTTTCTGTAGCCTTTCTCTGGCACATTCAGCTACTCATGCAGTTTGAACTATGCCATCTTTTGCCTGTGATTGACACATTTGTCTCTCCCTTCATCAATTCCCCACTGGGTATCTTGCCATCCCTTTAAATTCAGGGTTGCCTGAACTGACCTTTCCACCAAAATTCTCCCCACTCCCGTTTTCTCTGTCACTGTTGAATACAACTATTCTCCTGGTCAGTCAGGCCTGGACTCTGGGGGTAATCTTCAATTCCTCTTTCTCCCTTTGGCATGCACCCTGGCTGTGTCCACATCTTGCGGATTCTTCCTATGCAATGTTAGTAAGATTCATTCTTTGCTGTGGCCACACTGCTAAAGCTGTTGTTGAAACCCTCATCTCCCATCATGATTATTAGAACTGCTTCCTCTCTGGCCACCTCAATATCCATGTTGCCCCCTCCAGGCCCTCTTCAAAATACAGTCTCTAAAGTAATCTTCCTGGCCCATATGTCTGTCTCTCTCTTTTTTTTAAATCCTACCAGCTGCTTCCCGTTCTCTGTTGCATTAAGTTCAAGTTTCCTGTGACCACCCTCAAGATTAACCACTGTTCCCCTACCTTCTTATCTCATCACCAGAACTTTTCCACTCTTGTGTTCCACCAACTATGTCAGTCATTTTGCTCAATTTGTCTGTTTCTCCTGCAACCATTTCCACACCTTCATCATCTTCCTCTGAGCTGGATATCAAAGCCCTACTACCCTCTCCTTACACAAATCCTACCTGAAGACCTACTTCTTCCATGGCAGTTGGAACAAACCGAATAAGCCACCTATTTCACTTATATATCCTGAGAGAACTACTCATCTATAGGTAGGGGAGCAGGGTCAAACGCTGGAAGAGGCATGGCATAAGATCCCTGGAATTTTAAGCTGGAAATTAGCATGTGAGAAGACAAAAGGAGTTGGGGCGGGGGAGTGCGGTGAGGAAACTTAATTTATAAGACATGCCTAATGTCACTCAGCCTACACTGTATATTACATCCCTTTCCCACCCCCATTCTTTCTCTTTATGGATTTTATGTCCATTAGCGAAAGGAACTGGGTCTTCCTATAAGTATGTACGTCACCTAGCACATTTTGAATAGCTTTGAAATCTAAATTATACTTTCTGTGAAACCAGTGTAAAATACCAAATATAAAAGAACTTTCCAGTACCTGATCACAAACAAACTGTTGTTCAGCTGTTATTAAAGACTTGTGTGCTTCTGTTCTGCCGCTTAAATTTTTTTTATACCCTAACCCTAAAGATTTTCCTCTGTTTTCAGGATATTCACATTGTACAGCAAGTCTTTGCCACTCGACCTTGCATGTCGTGTCTGGGATGTGTTCTGCCGGGATGGAGAGGAGTTCCTATTCCGTACAGCCTTGGGAATATTAAGACTTTTTGAAGATATTTTGACCAAAATGGACTTTATTCACATAGCCCAGTTCCTAACAAAGTTACCAGAGGACTTGCCTTCAGAAGAATTCTTCACATCTATTGCTGCAATTCAGATGCAAAGTAGAAACAAAAAGTGGGCTCAGGTAAAGAGAACGTATTAGTCTCATTTTTTTAATAACAAATGAAGGTGTATTTGGCAGTGCCTGCGACAATGCAGAACAGAGTATATTTTACGGTTTGGTAGGCGTGTAGATCACTTTATAATGTTGGTAGGTGAACATTTAGTGAAAAGGCTGGTTGTCCTGAACGTCTCCCCTCTGGAAATCAGGAGCTGGATCAGTACTCATTGCAATAAAATTGTGGTGGATCCAAGCTTGAATAGTGGCAGTGTGGAGCGTTTTTCTCCTTTTTCTCCTATTAATGGGAAAAGAGGTTAAAGAAAACTGAGACGTAGATGTTCACTATTACAACTTCATATTTAAACAAAAACAAAAATTGGTTTGGTTTGTGGGAAAAGATGAGACAACTGAATCCTCTATGAATTTTCTCCTCTCCATCAGCACTCTGTTGCCAAACTGTCCTTAACAGGGATCCTAGAAATCCAATTGCCCCAGAAAACCTAGAATTTGCATTTTTTTTTACAGAGAATCTTTAGTTTTTACATTTTGTGAAAAAATAACATTTACTATTAACTAAATTTTACTGAAAGTACCAATGTCACTTATTCAATACATGCAACCTCCTCCCCCTCTTGTGGTTGATTTTTGAATGTGCTTTAAATTTACATAACTATACATACTTCAATAAACTGCTTCGGCATATAGAAATTATTCAACAGCATATGGGGGTTGTGTTTTAACACATCTCAAATTCCACTTCAGCCTCTAGATGTGAGTAATTTAAATTATGAAAAGATGCTGAAAACTTTTGTCACCCGTAAAGACGATGTCATTGAATCATAGAATATCAGGGTTGGAAGGGCCCTCAGGAGGTCATCTAGTCCACCCCTCTGTTCAAAGCAGGACCAATCCCAAATTTTGTCCCAGATTCCTAAATGGCCCCCTCAAGGAATGAACTCACAACCCTGGGTTTAGCAGGCCAATGCTCAAACCACTGAGCTATCGCTCCCCCCATTGAGTTTGGCAAGGACAAATTTCATGCTGCTGGTAATATGCTGTTCTATACTGTGTATGCAGCAGGGCTGTTTACATTCAAAGGCAGACAATTGTAAAACATATGGAAAGTGCTAAACATAAACTGAAAGAAAAGAAACTAGAACTAGGCTAAAACAGCAGGGCCATCGACAACAGTAAAGAAACAAGGCACTGTGACTGGACTATTCTATTTTATCATAGTGATGGGCCCTGATAGGCTTCCAACTTGCTTAAAATTGTAAATGTATCAATAAAACATGTTCAACTGATATATATATATAAAATATGGTGTGTAGGGAAAATAAAGTTCAGCATTTCATTTTAATCGCGGAAAAACACATATTTGTATGTATGTTTGGTTTTTATCAGAGAATTTTGTTTTATCATTGAAAACTAGGATCCCCGGTCATAACCTCAGCCAAATAGTGGTCAAATATGGCAACGCAAATTTGGCTTTCTGCTCATACCTCTGCAGAGAAAGAAGCTACTTGTCGATAGCTGCATTTCTTTGTGCTGAAATGAGAAACTGTAGAGACCACCTTGGCTGAGCCCTAGGGTAGACCACAAATAGTTGTGTCCTGCAACAAATGTTTGTTTCGAGTGTCCGGGGTACAACGTATAAATGTGTTTACTTCAGTGCCTTGACCTAGACAAGCAAATCAGTGCAGTACCATTTGAGATCTTCGTTTGAAATCCAGTCACTCAGTCCTCTTCTCTAATTGTTATTGCTACCACTGTCATCATCTAACATAACATTTATTCACTACAGTTTCAAGCAGTTAAGATTCATTTGGAAATACGTTTTTTCTCAGGCAATTTCTGGTGGCAGAAAGAGATGTTCTACTATAAGCATGTCAAAGAGTCGTGAACCAACCCCTAGGCTTCGTGGTGCCTGGTTTTGGTTTTTTTCTCTTCACCTTAGATTTTGTACCTGGTCAAATGGGATGGAGAAGTGACACAGTGCCCACGTGGCAAAGTGCCCCAAAGTCTTATGATGTTAGCTGTTTCTCAGACCTCCCGTTTACTGCAGAGGATCTTTCAAAGTTTGAAATTTTTTTGAAAATAATTTCTTTAAATATTCATGCTCTGAGGTAACGGAATGGGAAAATCGTGCAATAGCTTGTTGGTACACTGTAACCAAATACGTTAAAGTCTGTTTTTAACTTCATTGTGTGTTTTTTCTTTCTCTCAACTCCCTTTTTGAAATGTCTAGGTACTGGCTGCCCTGCAGAAAGACAACCGGGAAGTGGAAAGAGGAAGCCCTTCACTCAAACACTGAAACTATGGTTGCCTCAAATTGAGATCCAAGGGAAAAGAATATGAAGTGGCAATTGTATGTCAAGATGAACTCAATATGTAGAGCTACAAGTGTGTTGTTTTGAGTTTTTTGTTTAGCACTGGAATTGGCCTTAAAGAAAAAAATGGAAAAGAAAAACTTTTTAAGTAACAAAACCAAGGCTTAGCCTTAAGAAGCTTAATATAATGTGTGTTTGCTGTGGACAGCTTTATACATTCTGCACTTTTAACAAAGGCAATGAAACCAGGCAATTTTAAGCTTGCCTTTTTTATTTCAGTATAAATATTTTTAAATACTGGTAATTGGTAACAACGTGAGTTGCTTTGAAAGTTACTCCCCAGTTTGATTCTTAACCAGAATATACATGCATAAGTATAGGTGGATTTGGAGAACCTGTTCCATAACTGGTACTGGAGTTCATAGTTAAGTGAGGTAAGGACCACTTTCTTAGAAATGTCCTCTTTTTAAAAAATCTATAGGCCTCATTTACCAAAGAAACTGTTAAAATAGAACTACATTCCATCCCATTAACTGAAAACCAAGACCAAACACAAACACCATGGTAAGTAGAAAATACACTTAAAAATAGGGAGGGAGGAGTCAGACTAGCAGTACAGCAGCAGAGTCCATTTTCAGCCTGCCTTGCAACAGTGTTTCCCACCCATATGGATGCATTGGGAAAGTGCCACATTAATCCCACAGGGTACTAAGCTCTCCAAGGGCTGATCTGTAGTATTATAGCATTATTTCCCATTGGCTCACTCCCATGCACCTATTGAACAGAAGTAAGATGCTAGTAAATGGTAATTAGCAAGTGAGGTTTGCTGGGGAAAGTGTCAAGAACTGGTAATTCGCTAATGGGATGAGTAAAATTCATCCATTGATCTAGTTCTTTTTGAGGATAACGGTGTTCTTTAAGACCAGCCTGTACCACACGGTACTATGCTTGAGCAAGTTACGCAGATGGCAAACTGCAGTTGCATATTTCCATTATACAGCTAAAATTTTCTCTGCCTTCATCAGCTGTTTGATTGTAAATCATACGTGTCCATGATTTACATTGTACACTATACAAAAAACTTCATGGGATAAATTGCTTTATAAATATGAATTTCAACACTGAAAAGGGAAAATAACTGAAACAATATGTATTTGATAGCTGTAAATGGGAATTTCTGGATCCTCTCTAGCTTTGGATCTTATGTTCACCATCACCCTTCAGTCTGTCTTTATGCTGGCTGCTCTGATGATGTCTGAAACACAAGTATAGATGAGAGAGAACTGGATTAAAAGTGGAAGTATACTTGCACACACTATTAAATTCCAAGTACATACAGCGTATAATGTAAAATGTCTATAGGATACTTGCAAAATACTGTCCATTAGTGAAGTAGTATATTTTCAATAAGTGGTATTTTGACTGTAATCTTAGACTCAAATGCAACAATGATTTTTCCAAATAAGTGCTTCAGGATTCTATCACTTCAAAGAGTATGTAATGCAAATGCAGCTCGCAAGTCTGTTACCTCTTTGGCCCCTCTTCCCCTTCCGCACTTTGTATACCTACCATAATTAGCTACTTAGTTTATTTCTGGTGCTGGCCATTAATTTCTTCAGTAACTAGCAGCATAGTAAAAATTCTTGTGAAGGTAAATGTCCAGGCATCAGAATGGCATTTCCATTCTCTCCTCAGAAATTGCTTAGCTTTGGTCCTTTCGTGACTGATATTGGCATTGTAGATGCAATGAAGTGCAATAGAAAATTGGAAAGTCAGTACCTTTTGATCTACATTACCTTTTTAATATCACAGATATGCCTTTTTTGTGAAGGTGTATAGAGGCCTAACATCAAGAACATTTGCACTATACATTTACGTACTATACATTACGTATTTATGCAGACCAACTTTATCCTCAGTATACATCCAGTTAGATGGTACTGTAGCTGGCTTCGAAACTGTAACTTAGTCTTCATTGCAACTTAATTTTTAGGTCCTTTTAAACCAAGTGAGTCAGAACATGGTTCACCTACCTTATTGGAATGCAATGTTTAGCTACTGGATATTTAGCAGCCATCCCCAATCTGGTCTCATTTTGCTCCCCATCTAATCGGATGTTTAATGTTAATACTGAAAATGGACTTGGTTGTGGAAAAAGGCCTGCTGCA
Source organism: Lepidochelys kempii (assembly GCF_965140285.1). NCBI lineage: Eukaryota > Metazoa > Chordata > Testudines > Cheloniidae > Lepidochelys > Lepidochelys kempii. Next base: position 117,769,336 of record NC_136383.1, read on the forward strand.
GCACTTGTACACTGTTTGTTACTTGCAGATGTAATTATTTTGTTCTGTGGTTGATTTTTTTCTTAGAAGATGTATATATTTTCTAATTGATTTATTTGTGTACATAAAGGTATGTTCTTTAAGTAATGAAAAAAGCAATGCAATAAGGAGCTTTGCACAGTTTGTTTAAACCCCCTTTCCCCCCAAAAACCTTGTATTTGGGAAAAATTTTCACCTGCTTAAAGATAGTTGTTTAAACTTTTCAGTATACTTGATTTGAAAATATGCTTGAATTTTGATAATGCTGTTGAGATGTGTAATAATGGAATAGGATTATTTGCCACTGTAGCTTTTTAATTTTCTGACAGCATACCAAATATCATAATTAGCTATTAAGGAAGGTTTTCATAATTAAATTCAGGGATTGCATACCAGATTTTTGACAACTTGATTTTATTGTTCAGGTGTTCAAGGGTATGTGTAACATGATGCATTGAGATTCCCCTGTTCTCCATCAAAGCAGAGAGTTGATATTTTTCCCCCCAGAGGTTTAAAAAAATGAAAATGCTGCAATAATTTAGAAGTATGCAACTTTCACTTTACATGCAGCAAACAAGAGAAACTAGGAAGACTGCAACCTGGTTTGGGATTTTGTGCAACCTGCACTTTACATAAAACAAAATATTTTACATCTTCAATCAGTAATAGTCAAAATGTATCATTTAGTAAAGAATTTCATTTTGAAAGGTACTTTATAATGGCTTCTATTTTTGAATGTTTTAAATACTAGAATATGTAAAGAACTATTGACACTCTGTATATCATGTTTGTTTTTATGTACAATTATCAATTTTTGTTGAAGTACATGTATCAAACTTGAACTTTTTTGAACTGTATATATGGTTTTATTAACTAAAATCATGTAAATTTATCTAGATCACATGGTGTCAATTACAGTGTAATCCACGCTGAAGTTCCTGAGTTTATATACTAATACCCAACCTGTTGATAAGGAATCAATTCCTCTTCCTGACTCCATTCACTGAATGAAACAGAAACTCCAACTTTGCATATGCTCCAGTTTTATAGTGTTTGGTTTTTTTAAAACTATTTATTTTCCCTTCCCTGTTCTGACGGCTATAATCCCAGTCTGCTTGAAAATACTTCGAATTGCTTCCTTTTTTCCAGCTAGCACATACTGGCAATAAGGTTTACAAAGAAAGGGATTTTCAGGTTTAACAGTTCCTGTATGGTGCCATATTGTACTCTCCCATAGGAAGGTCCATGGATCTCCTGAGTTTCATGTTATAGTTAGGGGGTCAGCACCACCATGTTGCGCGACAGACACTTGACAAAATTACTGGACTTAGTGATGGACATTGGCGGGGGTATGAGGGGGCTCGGGGCTGAGGTAGGGGGTTGGGGTGTGGGATGGGGTGTATGGGCTCTGGGCTGGGGGTGCAGGTTCCAGGGTGGGGCCAAAAATGAGGTGTTTGGGGGACAGGAGGGGCTCTGGGCTGGAGCAGGGGGCTTGGGGGGGGGTGTGAGGGCTCCAGCTGGGGGTGCATGCTCTGGGGTGGGGCTGGGGATGAGGGGTTTAGAGGGCAGGAGGGGGATCAGAGCTGGGGCAGGGGGTTGGGGTGCATGAGGGGGTCAGTGGTGCATGCTCTGGGCAGCGCCTACCTCAAGCAGCTCCCAGAAGCAGCATCATGTCCGTCTTCCCCTCCCCCGCCCGCCTCCTACACGGAGGCGCAGCCAGACAGCTCTGCGCACTGCCCTCTCCGCAGGTACTGCCCCTGAAGCTCCTAGGGGGCACAGAGGCAGTACGCCTACAGAGGCGCCTGGCCACGCCTCTGCCAGCAACAGCATGGGGGTGGGGAGAAAGACACTGGTGGGGAGCTGCCGGAGGTGAGCACCCCCAAGGACCTCAAAATTTTTACTATGGACACTGGTGTCAGTGTACAGACATGTTGCCGACTTCTGGTTACAGTTTGAAATTCTAATCAATTTCCTCAGGAGGAAGGGCTTTGGAAGACCAAAGTTGTAGCTGTTTGTTCTCACAACATTGGGACACAATGAGAGAAGAAATTTCCAAGGAAGTTGCATAAGATTAAGTGAATGTTCATTTGTTTTTAACAGCTGAAGAGTGCATTTGCTCCCTACATTCTTCCCCAGCTCAGTCAAACCTCCACCCTGAGGAGCTTCTTTTCCGTGCCTACTAGCCTCTCCTCCTTGGGCCATATGTACCTGAAAGTGAAAGGCATGTTAGCCCTTGCTGCTTATAGTCTTAAAAAGTGTCACATAAGCCATTTTATTTTTTCACTTGAGACAAAAGGAACAAAGTGTAAGAAGACTATTTAAAGGAAATCCAACTACACTAGTAGGGCTTTGGAACATACATCAAAAAGTAGGAATAATACATATTGCTCCTCCGGAGTAGCGGGAGAGTAAGTACAACAGAAAATAGAGCAAGCTTCATAAATGCTATGGTGAAAGAGAACTGTAACTTGATCATCATACTGAGGCTGAAGTAGATAGTGTAATTCTGTTACAGGGAGTCCATTACTCCTATGTCCTTATATCTTTACCAAAACAATTGAATAGGAAACCAAATAGATGCTCTACTGCACAACAGGACATCTTTAACTTAAAATTTTAGCTGATGAAGAGCTTACCTATTTGCCCGAGTAACTGGGCTTAACCTGAAAGAAACAGGGTTTTATAAATTTATTTCCCTTTTTCATTTAAGATGTTGGCCACTATATTTATTGATATGTCTCCTTATGCTGGCTAGTGTCTGCAAGAGAGAAAAGATTAAACTGGGTAGTGGTGTTTTGCCCCTATTAGTCAACTTATTTTGTAGTCTCTCATCACTACTGGAGATTTAGTAGAGCACTAAAAATCAATAGACATAAAAATGAGGTATTTAGTACAGTTGAATTGTTTTGCTGTGACTCAAACCATTTTGCAAAAAAAAAAAAAAAAAAGACTTTAAGGGACATCATCAAATCAAACTAATTAGAGAAGATGAAAAACATATACTGTGGCATCTAATCTGTTCCAAGACCATGCAGGATTGTTTTCAGAGACTGTAATCTCTCCAGGATAGAAGACCAACCTTTTATGCTCTCAGTAATGAAATGACCAGCTTTCCATCATGATCCCAATTCCTCCCTCCCAACTGAGAATTTTTTAGGTGTGGTATCAATTTTTTTCCAATGTTAAGGTGACTCAGAAAAGCTACTTCAGAGATCAACTAGAAAAAAAAAGTTGTAAACATTTTTAGAAACTTCTTAATCCTTTTTAATCTACTCTTTTATATACCTTAGCTAAGAAAACTCAGAATAAGTTGGCTGATTCTTGTTTGCCAAGATCTAGTGCACTGGACTGTTACTGAAAAGGCAAGAATATTTTTTGTTCATTTTGTAATTAGAACCTCACGATGCTGTCATTTCTCAGATGTATGTTGAACGTGTGCAGACTTTGAGACTGATATGTCTAATTATGCTTATTGCATGAACTTGTGTAGTTTAGGATCTGTACTAAGTCCACAGTGAACCAGCATGATTTACTGGGGTTAGGAGAGATTTGGATCTCCAGGTAAAGTATGTCTAAGGTGTCTATTGCCTTAGTAAATAAATGCCAATGTTAAAACTACTGCTGATCATCTTGCTCACTAAGTACTGAAGTTATAACCCCCTGCCACTGTTCTGACCCACATTATTTCACTGCTGTAGAGACATTTCTTTTAACATTAGAAACCAGAAAAAGGTCAGGCCCTAGCCACTCATTACTTACTAGACCAGTGCATGCAATCCTGCCCTCTGCAAGAATTTTTCATCCACCAGTGGCCAATAAATTAACTCCATCACAAGGATGATTTAAGGATTAATTAGCATGCATAATTCTGCAGCTCTTTCATTCTGTGAACATCTTCATAAGAGAACTTTTCATGGATCTCCCTTTCAACTCTCTGCTGCTTGGCTGCCAAACTGTTTAATTCTGTAGACCAATAGAGAAGATGCTGCAGATCACAGGTGCTTCACCAACCGTAGCTTGAGGATAACTAGGTTAGTTAACACCTATATAGTGTATTGTGCATATAAATATAAGACAACTGCTATGTATTAATACTAAAACAAGCTCCTAGGAAACTGTATTATTTACAATCTATATCACTTTATATCTTCAGAGAGCTTTACAAAAATTAATCCTCAAAACATGTCTGAGACACAGGTAGGTAAGTACACCTACTTCAGCATTGTGGGTGGGGAACAGACTCCCAAAGCCACACAGTGAGTTAGTGGCAGAACCAGGACTGGAATCTGAGGGCATTTGACTTGCAGTTTTTTGCTTACACCAGAAGGTGATGCTGCCAGTGATTAGAATAGTGCCAGTGTGTGTGTTTTTTAAAAGCAGACTTAAAATATCTATCTGATAGCATATTTGGCTAATTACTCTTGGTTTTTTCATGAGCCATTGAAAAAGGTATAACTTGATGGCAGTCTCCTGATGGAATGTATACTATTAAAACTTGGGAAACAAAGTTTTCATTAGATGTGAAATTGAGAATATTTCACCCTTTTACTACATACCAAGCCTGTACATGAAAAACACTTTCAGAGATAAATAAACCAATTTAAGTGCTCAATTTTTGTTTTTCTGTCTTAACCTCACTTTCTTCTCCAAAATCCTCATTCTGGTAGAAAGGATTTTGCTTCCTTGATTTTTTTCTTTACAGCTTTGCAAGTAAGGGTGAGTCCAGCATGGTGACGTTTCAGCATCTCCAGCTGCTGACTTAGCACTTCAGCAGTATCCACCTTGTTCTCGAAATCCCGCAGCAGTATCTCACTTCCGAGAAGCCCACACTTCTGTCGCAACTTCAGGTTCTGTACCCGTAAACTATCCCTAGCCTGTTTTGTTCTGGTCAGAATCTCTCTTTTCTGGGCCACCAGTGCCTCAATCTCCATCAGCTGGGCCCTTCGGTCTTGATTCTGAGCTTCTACAAACTGCAATTTTTCTTTGAGCTGGGTCAGGACTTGCACTGTGTTAGTGATCTTCTTCCGGAGCTTCAGAAGCTCTTCATTGCGCTCCTCAATTTTCTCATTGTAGGTCTGGTTCTCTATCTTCAGCTGCTCATAGTCTATCAGGTGCAGTCCTTCTGCCAGCTCCTCTTGAGCTTTCAGGCTGGCTTCAAGCTTTTCAACCTTATGCTGCAGCTTGATGTTTTCCAACCGGCCCTAGAATGGTAGAAATGAGAGAGCAGGAAAGATTTATTAACTTTTCTAATCCACCTCTCTATCAAGACAGGCCTTCTTTGTGCTTTGTCAAGTCTAAGTATAAATGACCTAATCCATGAAGCATCTTCTTCTGAATTTTAGCAGGTGCTAGATACCTAGTAGGATTTTCACAAGTGGCTCCTTCATTTATAGGTGCCTAACTGCTTTTATAAATCTGGCCCAAAGTTGAAAATATATGCATTAGAGGGGGAGGTACTCTACGGTGATGCTAGCTGTGGACCACCTCCCCTAGGTGTCATGGACGCTGCTCTGGAAGCTCATGTCCCAGGTTAGGGGTGGGCTCACCTCACTCATCTCCTTCTCTTTACGCTGCTCCTTGGCTTGTATGTGCTCCACCTCCTTCATGGCAGCTTCCTTCCCCCCCAGCTGGCGCCCTATGGTGAAGAGGGTCACTTCCTTCTTGCAGGCCTGGAAGGCGAGCCAGTCGGCGTTCACCTGCTCCAGCTTTTCCGTGCAGCGCTGCTCCAGGTCGTCTATCTGGAGCTGGTACCATGCCCTCTGCTGGGCCAGCTGGCCCCTCAGCTCCCCCAGCATGGCCAGGTAGCGGGTGTAGCGGTGCTCCTTGTCGGAGACGAGCTCCTCCAGCTCCGCGCGGGGCGGCTCCTCGCCCTTCTTGCGGAAGAGCTCGTACAGCTTGAACTGCAGGTGCCCGTTGTACTGGCGCGTGCGCTCGCGCTCGGCCAGCAGGAGGCGGTACTGCTCGGTCAGCTCCGCGCGCTGCCGCCGCCGCTCCTCCGCCGCCGCCTCCTCCTCCTCCTCCTCCTCCTCCGGGCTGCCCAGCTCCAGCAGGGGCAGGCTGAGCCGCCCCTCCCCCCAGCTCTCCGGGGGGCTGAGCACTTCCCCCACCTGCAGCGGGGGCGGCTCCTCGGCCTCGCCCTCCGTGAAGCTGGCGCTGGTGGGCGCCTCTGGGGCGGCTGCCGCCTCCGCCTCGGGGGTTCCCTCAGCCGCCGGCGAAGGAGGCCCCGTGCCCGCTCTGTGTTCCGACTCTGCCTCCCCCTCCTCCGCGGCAGCCTCTTCCCCCGCCGGCTTCTCAAGGGGACGATCGCCCTCGGCCTCCTCCGGCCTCTCCTCTCCGGCCGCCTGCTCCTCCGCGACGGGCCCCGGGCCCTCTGCCTCCACAGGGGACTCCTCGGGGTGAGCCGGAGCCTCGTCCCCCTTCCCCATTTCCTCCCCCTCCCCGTCCCCCTCCCCCTCCCCCTCCATCCCCTCAGCTGGGCCCTCTCCCGGGCCCGTCCGCGGCTCGATGGGGACGCGTCAGTCTCAGCGCCACACGCTTCGTTGTTTACCTGTCTCTCCCGTTGCCCAGGCAACAACGCTGGACTCGTTCAGCCAATGGGAGGAGCAGCCCGCTCCTTGCGGAGACACTGCGCCGACGCCCCAATGTGTCCGTCGACCACTCCGCGAAGGGGCTGCCTAGGGTCGCTTACCTGATTTGTTGTAGTGGAGGCGGATGGAACCTGAGCCTCGAATTCTATTGGTCGTTGGGTTTTCGCCACGCCTCATCGCCCTCATCCTATTGGTTCAATTGCGAGGGGCGTGTCAGATTGTTTGGCTCTATTGGGTTCCCACTACGGATCCCCGCCCCTTGGGCGCGCTGCCATTGGTCGTCCCTGGGTGTGGGCGGTGCCGCGCGTGCGCAGTGCGGCGCGGCGGGCGGGGTAAGATGGCGGAACTGGGGAAGAAGTACTGCGTGTACTGTCTAGCTGAGGTGAGCTCGCTCCGTTTCCGTTGCACCGAGTGTGCCGACATCGAGCTCTGCCCAGACTGCTTTTCGGCAGGCGCCGAGATCGGGCCGCACCGCCGATGGCACGGCTACCAGCTGGTGGACGGCGGCCGCTTCACCCTCTGGGGGGCCGAGGCCGAGGGCGGCTGGAGCAGCCGGGAGGAGCAGCTGCTGCTGGACGCGATCGAGCAGTTCGGCTTCGGCAACTGGGTAAGCGAGCGGCTGCCGGGCAGCGCAGGGGGCCGTGGAGCTCAGAGCCCCTCTCCCCGGCTGGCCTGTCAGGCCGTGGGCTTGTCAGGGAGCCGGTCGGTGTGTCAGGGGGGTTAACCATGCGTCTGGGCCTGGGACCCTCCTCAGTGGGGCTCCTCTGGCTGTGATATGCCGTTTCTATCGTCCCCCGCTCCGCATTGCGGACCTACTGCTCCCCAGGGGGCTGATCCAGCCGTGCCCCCCCCCCCCGCCTTTTGCCCATTCACCTCCTGTACGGCGTGTGTCGGCTGTACGGCATCCAGGTGCTGACAGCCAGCCAGCCCCCCCAACTGCTCCCTTCCGCTTAGCCACGCTCCATGGTCTGGGTAAAATTCACAAGTCTTTAAAATTCGGACTCTGTTCTGTTGTTGCTCATTATACCTGCGATCACTAAAACCTCAACATTTCCCACGCTATCAGACTTGCTGGTACTGTTTATGCTGCTGCTAGACAAGCTTCGCTTCTGTGTGTGGTGTATATAGCCAGTCGCTTTCTGGGTCTCATGCATTGGTGTTAAATTGAGTCTCTGGCTAGTGATGGCCCATACAGCAACTTTCTGGTCACGAAACACAGTCTTGGTTAAGTTAACCTTAAGTTAAGGTTTCTACTTAAGGGAGTGTCTGGTGAGGAATGTTCAATTTCTGGTTATTACAGCTGTGAAGAAAACCTGAACAAAGTGATGCTGAGCTGTCTTACTGAATCTGCAGAAGCCAAAACAATAAATGGAGGTGTCAACTTCTTCCTTTTTCTCAAGAATATAACATTGAAATGTTATGACACTTTCAAAGTTAGCATTAATTGTTAATCATGTTGACACAAACATTGTTTATTTTAGGATAGTATACAGGGTATGAATAACATCATTTTTGAAATATTCTTGTGCCTTGTGACATTGTGTACAGTATTTGAGATACAAACACTGCAGTTGAGTGTCTAAAGTCAAAGGCTCTATTAAATAGCTAAATTAAGAATACTTTTTTAATAAAAGCTTTTTTGTGAAACCATGGGGCTTTGTTTTTGTTTTTAATCTAACATTGAGCCGTCAGCAACATGGCTTTCAGAAAGGATCAATCAAGTTTTATGTCTGACAGTCTGCTCTTTTTTTTTTCTGTACCTGTTTCATAGTCCTTAGCTTTTTGTGTGTGTGTGTGTATGAAGAGGAAAAACCAAAGAACCCCACAGATTGCATAATAATTTAGTATGTGCATTGGGGATTCTAGTAAAGGAAGTGCTTCCCCAAAGACTTACAACAGAATCTGTCATCTAAACAGGAACAGCAAAGATTTCCCTTTTTACACAACCTCCCATCCCTGTTTCATTGCAGATTTGACTCTGTTTACTCTTTTGTTCCCTATTCTCATCACACCTGTCTTCATTGTGTGAGTTTTTCACTCCAGTATGTCACAACTGTCAGGTCACACACACACATCCTTTTTAATCTACACTAACAAAATTTTCTTTGTTTTACTACAACATAGGAAGCTGACTCAATCACCATTTATAGTGATGATTGTCTGAAAAAGACTTTTCTTCAGAAAGACAGCAAGATACCTCAACTCTTCCAAGCTCGTACTGTTTAGTGCCCTACTCCGCATCCCATTTTTTTTTCATAAATATGAGGGCAAGTCTTTTTTTTTTCTTTTTGAAATTCTTACTGCTTAATAAAAACCTAAGCTTATTAAATACTTATTAAATACACTACTTATTATGATGGCTGTGGCTTTTTGTTACCTAACAAACTACTCTTGTAGAGACCTGCAAGAACTAGTCTTTCTCACCTGTGTACTGTTTTAAAAAAAAAAAAAAAAAAAAGGGGGGTGGGGGAGGGGAGATATGATCCAAATATTGAACTTCCACTTCCAAATGAGCAAAATTAGATATGGAGGGATCAGTTTTAACTACATTTTAGCTGCATTAAGAACAACCACATGCACGCATGACTAGTGTACTAGACTTAAGCCTCTCATTTGTTTAAATGTCTCGAGTTGTAATCTTGTTCCCCTTCTGTAAAATGTTGGAGTGAAGAGGGCATGAAACTCTGTTGGGAGGGAGGACCTGAGTCACGGAAACAACTTTTATGAGTTGAATGATTGCCACTTATTTTTCCTACACGGTGTGCCAAGCAAGCTGTTGAATAAATAGGATTGTTTGATCCTCTCTTATATTCTGCAAAGAAATGTATTAACTTTTGTTCCCCAGAGAATTTTGACATAAAATTCAACCAGTGGAATTACTCTACCTTTTGCTAGATTTCAGGGACACTACAATACTGTCAAGGTGCACTTGATATTGAGACATGGGAGGCCTATATTTGGTAGTGGCCCTGAGGATGTCACTTCCAGAGGGTGCTCATGTAGATCCTGGTGGTGTCTAGGGATTCACTGAGAAATTGATGTAGCTTGCTGGGTAATACTCATAGTGTCAGCTTCATGGAATACTATTAGTAGCATCTGTTTTAGAGCTTAGTCACCGAGGTGCTATTGGCATCTGTATACCTTCTAGAAATCTAGCTAGATTGAGGAAACGTCTTGGTGGAATATTATAGGTGGGGTGAACTTTATACTGGACTCGAAGAAGAGAGAGTGAACGCACACTAGAGTGGTTGACCTAAATAGTGCTAGAAAAACATATTTCAGGTTGATGTGTGGGGAAAACATGAGAGGTTATCCCTAATAATTGGGTGTATTTTTAGAACTGAGCTAATAAGTCAAGCCATCACTAATTTCCTTAACTTTCTCCTCCTAGGAGGATATGGCTGCTCATGTTGGAGCATCCCGAACTCCCCAGGAAGTGATGGAACACTATGTAAGCATGTATATCCATGGCAACCTTGGAAAAGCCTGCATCCCTGACACTATCCCTAACAGAGTAACAGATCACACTTGTCCCAGTGGTGGCCCACTTTCTCCTAGCCTGACCACACCTCTCCCTCCTTTGGACATATCAGTGGCAGAACAGCAGCAGTTGGGGTATATGCCACTTCGAGATGACTATGAGATTGAGTATGACCAAGATGCTGAGACTCTCATCAGTGGCCTTTCAGTGAACTATGATGATGATGATGTGGAAATAGAATTAAAAAGAGCTCATGTTGATATGTATGTAAGAAAACTTAAGGAGAGGCAACGGCGGAAAAACATTGCACGAGATTATAATCTGGTACCTGCCTTTCTTGGGAAGGATAAAAAGGACAAGGAAAAAGCTCCAAAACGGAAGATCACAAAAGAAGAAAAGGAGTTGAGGCTAAAACTGAGGCCTCTCTATCAATTCATGTCTTGTAAGGAGTTTGAAGACTTCTTTGAGAACATGCACAAGGAGAGGATACTTCGAGCAAAGATTCGAGAACTGCAGCGGTACCGTCGAAATGGAATCACCAAAATGGAAGAGTCGGCAGAATATGAGGCAGCTAGACATAAACGGGAGAAGAGGAAGGAGAATAAAAATATAGCCAGTTCCAAGAGAGGAAAGGAAGATGGTAAGGATGGGGAATTTGCTGCAATTGAGAATCTGCCTGGCTTTGAACTCTTATCAGACAGAGAAAAGGTGCTCTGTAGCTCTCTAAATCTGAGTCCGGCACGTTATGTGACCGTGAAAACTATAATTATTAAAGACCATCTCCAAAAAAGACAAGGTATTCCCTCAAAAAGTCGCCTTCCCAGTTATTTGGACAAGGTACTAAAGAAAAGGATTTTAAACTTCCTAACAGAAAGTGGTTGGATATCTAGGGATGCTTCATGAAACTTATCTGATTTGAAAGCTGAGTCAATGTGAATAAATGGCTCATCATGGGCCAAATGACTCTGTTACTTTCGCTCCCTCCCCAAAGATAGGATTTTTCCTGTAAAACATGAATATTTACAATCCTCTGTCCAAAAGGACACTCTTACATTGGATCATGGAAAATACCAAACTGTAACTTCTTGTGTGATCTTAAAGTTAAGTACTTTAAGATAAAGGATTTGCCGCTAAATATTCATTGCAGATGAGGTGGATCAGATTTCATCTTTTTTGGAACATTATTGGAATGGATATGTTCTTACTTTGATTTATTCAAATCCAGTAGCCCAAGGCTAGTTGTTATACTCTCTGCTGTTGGACAAAAGGGTTATTAGTGCAACACTTGCTTGTTTTGGGGTGGGAGATTGCCTTGTATCACTCTCTCTTCATGGTGCTGGTAGCCAAATGAAACTTACAAAAATCCTGAGCTTTGAAGTACAGAACACTTGAAGTGAGCATTTTTGTGAATAGAGCTTAGCTTCCAGCACTCTTCACTCAGTAACAAGGACCTGTATTATGGTAGAGTGATGTGAGCACATACAGAAAATGCAAGAGGAGGTGAGTTAATAGAATGGGACAAGGACATGGAATATGGTGGATAAGTTGCTTCCAGTCACGTCCCTCATGGAGCAGATTCTTAGACTTATTTTCACACTGAATTGCTTCTTAGGCAGATTACTCCAGGATCTGTGCTGGCATAGACCCTTTAGGAAACTCCTGTGGTAGACAGATAATTCAGTAGCAACAAAGTTCCCTGCCCCTATTCTGGGCACAGGGGACTTAACTGGTCCAGGGAAGTGTAATGTTCTTCTGAATCTGGTCAGTTGTCTGTACATTTTCATCTAATACTGAGGTACAAACCCCTGATGTTGTAAAAACATGGGAGCTACTTCAGACTTGCAGCTAAAGTTCCTTGCTCATTAAAAATATGAAACGAAATCAAACCATTACATGTTGCCTGTTGCACATATTTTGCTTAAAATACATTGAGACAAATTTATTGCAAATGGCAGCAAAAAATCTTAATTTGCTTCTTGGTCTACTTCAGTACAAATCATGTGATATTTCACTTAAAATGTGACATACCAACCTCATAGGTAGCTTTGGGGGGAAAGGTGTGGGTGGTTCTTTTGCTTTTAAAAGGTCTACAGTCAGAGTTTGGTGCTTGCAACAAGCACCAGTTTCTCTCCCTAACTCGAGTATACAAAAGAAGTATCTGATCAATAAAACGTTGATCCTATGTATCAGATTTTTAATTAAAGCAGGGAAGGAATCTGAAGAACTAAAGCAGAATATTTATTGTTACAAGTACCTTACCTGAATGTAGCAAATTGGGGGGGGGCGGGGGGGGGGGAATAGGTTATAGCTGACATTCTTGCAAAATCCAGGGAACTATGTGCTATGTAAGGGTTTTCTGGGTTTTATGTTTAATTCCTTGTTTCCTGTGTTCTTGCTGGCTTCCCTTCCTTTGAGCTTCCCTATTTGGAAAGGTCTTTAACAGTAAGATAACTTGATGCGTTTGGAATGCAGGCACTCTGAAAATTGGGACTTGAAGATTTATTAAGACAACTAGGAGAAAAAAATTGTGCATTCAGAATGTCTTAACACTTGTTTTGATATTTCATGCAGTGGACAGAGAAGTAATCACCAAACTGTGTAATATTCTTTCAAGCTGCAGAGCGAATTCTACACATGGAATTCTGCGTGTTCTTAATTGTCAATGTATGCAGCATTACCAAAACAGTGTTAAGTGAGTCCTAATAAGAAAAGAGTATTAGTAAAAAACCCAGCATTTCCAAGGGAATCTATGGTGCCTTTTTCTTTTGAGCTTGTGGTATTTTAAGTCTCTTCAGAAAGGCAAGGACTATGTCCCCAGCTGTGTAATGCTTTGTCATAACTGTAAATGGCTTGTTGTAAAATACTTAAAACAAAACTGTCAGTCCCACTTTTTGTTGTTTGCAGTATAAGTGACTGAAATGTGCTCAACAGCTATGAGAACCACCTCCACCTGTCATGTGTATCCTTTTGTGCATGCACAAGTTCAGATACTACAAATTGTGATAAGTTTCCATGCTCTACTTACATGGAAAGGGGGAAGATGTTCTCAAGCTGTCTGTTTTCAAGCATGGTACTGGATTAGGTGGTTGGTTCTTCTTTTCAGTTTGTAAACCCTGTTATCTGGGTGCCATACTATCACCATACATTCAGTATTCTGGAACCTCAGCTGCATAAATAATTTTTTCATTTAGTAGTTGTTAAATCTACATCACTTTTATACTTCTAAGGTGCTCTGGCACAACTCTTAGTGGGTTTAATTGAAGCAATATTCTGAAGCCCATCTGCTGGATAACTAAAAGAATCAGACTTCTAGGCACTCATAAGATTCAGCTAAATATTGCATAAATCAGTTCTGCTGCATTTACACTTTGTAGTTTCTGAATTCCTCAGCCCGTCCAAAAATGTTACTTTGGTGCTAGATATAACTTATTGAAGATCTGAATGAATGTAAAATAAAGTATTTTTAATGTATGAAAACCATGGATATCAATACTTATTTCAATCCTGGAAGCAGATTCAATGATGCAAGAGTGTTTATTACCTTTGAATGCTAATCTGTTGGAAAGAGCTTCTCATTGTCAGCTATCCTTTTATTTAAAGATGACTTGTACTAGAGGATACTGTTCAGTGTTTTCAGATGGAATTGATTTCTTAGCCTAAGCCTGCCTTTTGTTATGAGTTTTCTTTACTTGTGCCATGCAGTTATCCTAATCCAGTAACTGACTGAAACTGTACTGCTTTTCTGGGACGGAGGGTGACTGAGTAATATTTCATAATAGCTCTCCAAACCATATCAGTGTATATACATATATATCCTTTGTGCTGGATTAATCCTAACTTGCATGTTGCTAATTCATGAGGAACTGTTTTTAAACATACATGCTATTTTTGACTCCGTGGATGCCTCAAATAGAACAGATAAGCTGTACTGCTAAGAGTTTAAATGAGTTTAAACTGTGACAGTCAAGCTTGTGTTTAGAGTACGGACCCTGTGCTACAAGCACCGTGACACACTCTACTTTAGGTAGGGCTAGGATACATTAGCATAACACTATACATCTACTGTGATCAACCAAGTTCCACTGAGGCCTTACCCAACCAGCTTTCTTTGTAACAATGAAACATTCACCTTCCCTTTACAAACGTGTACTAATCAACTTTGACTTTAGCACTTCTTGCTGCTGGAGGACTTGGACGAGTATGCTGGCATTAGGAAAACCCTCCTGAGTATTCTGTAGCTGTTCAAGGTGCTAGAATGGTTCTAGGGGAGTTGCATGAATCAGGGTGCAGGAACGGCTTGGGCCTCAGTTAAACTGAAGCACTTTACCATTTTTCTTCTGTAGGGCTGGTGTAGCAGTACTGTGTGCCACTCAATCTCTTTTTAATAAAGTTCTTGCAAGATGCTTTTGCATGTACCCTAATTACTCTTAAACTATGGTAACATAATACTGCAAAGAAGGAAGATAGCAGCTGCCTGTTAAGTGTATTCAGTTCAGTAGGTTTTTTTTTAAATAAAACCAAACAATGCATTCATTTGAAGCGTGCTCTGGTGTAGCTGTGCTATACCTACAACAGCGTGTGCTGCGATCATGTAAAATCTAACTAATGGGGTCATTGTGCCCATACCCATCTTAACAGATTTCTTCCCATTGTATATCTATAACAGTTGTTTTTACATTAATAAAGTCTTTTTCATTACGGTTAGTGATGGAGCCTGTATTTTACAGAAAGGCAGGTGGGAGGGGGAAGAGGAAAAAAGCTGGAGAAACAAAAGCAGGTTGTAGTAGCTTTTAACTGCATCACTCCAAAAAGTTAAAGCTAGCAAATAACTCCTCTTACGCAGGAGAGGGCTAGTGTGAAACTGCAGTAATCATACAGGAGTACACTATTGAAGTACCTTTTTCTGTCTTATGCCATGGACTGAGCACTCAGTGCTGGTGCCACAAAAAGAGCCACTGTCAGCTTTCTGCTACTGGTCTGATGACTGTGGGCTGCTTCTCCTGTCTCCTTCCTCAAGCTCACCTGCTGTACTTCCCGCTACTCATCTTACTCTTTTCCCCTGCCCTTTTCTTTAATGTTAGATTGTGGAGAGGAAGGGAAAGAGGTTGTAGGTGAGCCTATTCCTCCAGCCCCTCCTGCATGCTCTGGTTCTTGGTATACAGCTGGTCACTCAGTCACTGGTGCACACTCTCTCACATGGGAAAGACAATGGACACAGACCCCCTAAAAGTGGTCAATACTGCCTCAATTAAAACAAATCCAGTTTCCTGCTTATGGATTTGTGCATAGGTCTCTCACTGTTTTGAGCCCTTTAGGTGGGCTATATGCACACTGTATGAATCAGTTCACCTTGTTCTTTTTGTTAGCAAGGTCTAGCCTGTTCCCAAGTGGGAAAAGCAACTGAAACAATTAGTGTCATACTAATTGCTCTCTCCCCCTTTTGAACAGAAGAAATTTTCAGCTCTTTCAACAGCAAACTTGTTTAACCAAAAACTGTATATTAAGCTGCTATATTTGTAACTAGAGTAACATTGCCCAAGTAAGCCACTGCTCCGTAATCAGGTGGAAAGCAGTAAAAAGCTGCCTCTAGATGTGTCACTTTTACTCTGCCCCCTTGATATCTCAGAGGACAATTCTGATGTTACAAATATAGTGCTCTTCAGTCCAGATCAGTTAATCCAAAACAATCCATACTGCAGCAATCACCCTTGTTAGTGCTAATGTGATATGTCCAAACAGTTGCTTAACAAAAGCAAGAGACTGTAACCAGCATCAAAACACCTCTCAGACCTCAGAGACACACAACTAAGGCACTCAAACCCTAAAGGAGCAACAGTCATGACCATGTGTGCTGAAGGAGTCTAATTGTGATCACCTACTGTTAGCAAAATGAGAGATTTCTCACAGACATGGGCAGAACCTATTTTGTGGGTGCAACAAAGCCCTACCACTTTTTCTTCCCTTTCCCCTTCAACCGCTGCTGTAAAAGTCACAAAACCAGTAGGGTGACAGCTACAGCTATGCATTGATACAAAGTATATCAGAGCACAAAGTACTTTGCTAATTGCTTTCTTATTCAGGTGTTACAAAACTTATGGCACCAGCATGGTTTAAATTAATGCAGCCAGATTTGGGTTTTGCTATCATTGTATTCTCCACAATGTTATTTATTAAGTTGTAGAATAACTTTGAGGATGAAAAGAAAAGGAGTACTTGTGGCACCTTAGAGACTAACCAATTTATTTGAGCATATGTACTCCTTTTCTTTTTGCGAATACAGACTAACACAGCTGTTACTTTGAGGATGACGACACCATGGGCTAATGTACAAATACCTGATGATTTATTCAGTGAGCAGTTAGTATGAAATCAGCAGCTGTTGGCTAAGACAACAGTGATAAAATCTTTCACTATATATAGATCTATATATTGAGAGAGAGATGGAAGACTCCCTCCCTCTAAAAAAAAAAAATCAAAGAAGTGTTTGTTTTGCTTTCTAATTTGCCAGATTAGAAACTAAATAAGTTGCTGCAGTCCTACGTTATATCCACATTTTTTTGCCTGAACCGAGACCAGTTTAAAGGGAACAAACTAGCCCTTCTGCTATTACAAATCAGCTGGCATGGTGCGGTCACATAATCCACTAGGGGCGTGTCAGGAGTTTTAAAAACCAGTCACTCTCCCCCTCCTCCCACTGCTACACAGAGTGGGTTCAGAGAATACACGTATACAGGCACCCAGTAACTATAGATAAGAATTCCTCATGGCTGACTCCCAGGTTTAAGGTAACACACTCCTCTACCACAAATCAAAACCCAAAATTTGGGGGTGGAATTTAAGAGTGCTCCGCTTTAGCTTAACTGCTCCCACTGAAGTCACTGAGGGTTTTACTCAAGACTCCAGTGGCAACAGTTAGGCCCATGTTGAGTGCATGTGAAAATCACACCCTCCATGTCCAATGGGTGGGATGTGATGAAGTAGAGGGAGGATGTTTTACAACAGGGGGAAGAGAGGTAGGCCTGGCTCTAGCCACTCCTGTCTGAGGTTAACATAGGAACAGGATTAAAGTAAATGCCCAGCATAACCATTACTCTGTTCATAAGGTGATGCTGCTTCCCAGCTAGTGTAGTCAAGGCTAAAATATAAACCAACAAACAGGAAAGTGTCTTATTAAGGAATGTAAATGAAGTAGAGTTAATTTATATTGTTTGATCCAGTTACTTTTAACTCATCAGGTATTTATACATCTACATGAATTATAAAACGGTAACAGATGCCAAAACCACTTTTATATACTTAACTTTTCTGGTGGTTACTATTGTGACCTTTAATATAGTTGCAAATAAAATTTGCATAGCAAAGTGATTGTATTTCAAAAATCCAGAGATTGGACAGGTTTTTTTTTCCTATAGCTATTTCAATGCCATACGAATATTAAATGGTTTCCTTGAGAAGAGATTTTGAAGCATATGAATAAAAGCAATGAAGCCAATCCCCTCCCCCACCCTGTATTTTATTTACAACCTCAAACCCAGATCTGGAATCATAAAGGCGTTGAAACTTTTGCTGTTCAAAGAAAGGCCCTATTCCAGGAAATGGACATGTCATAGAAACAGCAATCCACCAAGCGGGCAAGCAGCTCATAAGTGTGTCTGCTCTGTGAAAGCTTGTGTGGGCATTTGCAGACAGCTAATTACATGAATTGCTTCACAGACACTACTGCGATATTAGGAAATGCAACACAATAGGACACACAAAGTCAAAGGGTTCTTCATTCTAAACAGTGATCAAGCTGTTACCATGCAGTTTCCTGTAGATATATTTTGTTTCTTTCAACTTAACATACCTTCAGTAGCCAGGATTATTACAGATTAAACCATCTGTATTTTGGATAACATTTTATGGCTCGTCAGCTCTGCTTCTTAAGTGCAAAATACAATACAAAAAATTGTAAACTGAGGTCCATCAGATTATTTACGGTCCATTAAGAAATGAAATTTCAGCATTTGCTTCAGTTTCACGGATTAATTTAAGCCTCCTAGACACTCTGTGGAAATGGGAAAAAAAGCACATTGGAAGAGGAAAACTAGTCAGCCATCTAATAGTTGTATGGCATTTTTAATTCTTATGAATTGGGCCACTAAACTTCTTTCACAACTCCCACCAAGGCAGGCCTCAACGTACGCCCATGCAGCTTATAGCCGACCTTGGATACTAATGCAATAGAACCAGGCTCCTTCCCTTCCATGGGAGCATGGAACAAAGCTTCATGTTCATAGGGATCAAACTTGGCTCCAACAGGATTCAGTTTGAGCAGGCCATGCTTCTTGAATACTTTTTGAATCTGTACTTCTGTCATGACAAGACCATCATACAGGTTCTTCAGATGAGGGTTTTCATCCTTGAGTTCCTCTTTTGGAACACTCTCAGTTGCTTTTTCCAAAACGTCAGCAACTTCTAATAAGTCCTTGCAGAAGCTCTGAATCCCTATAACGAGATGGACAGCCATAAGTCAAAAACAAAATCAGATTAATTCTTCTTAAGGGGATATAGTTAAATTTACATTTAAAAAACCTAGTATTGTTACAATTATCTGAGATGGGGGAAAGTTACTATCCCTCACACACACCCTTTTAGTTTGTGCATTTATGCAGTTTGTGCAGCGTCCACATCCCTTGTTTGTGTAGATTTTGTCATACAGCAGTGGGAGAGAGAGTTTTTAAAACAGAAAAATGCAATTATAAAACCAAAAAGTCACAGGTGGACTAATGGGCAGGTGTAGTAAATAAAACTACTTGACTCACTTAAAATTATGACTAGATTTCAAACTGATGCTAAATCAATTTAATTTATGCTCTTTTTTTCGAACACATCTTATCAAGGGAGTTATATTTCTGAGTTCCTGGAGGATACCAACCCAATAATAATAATAATAATAATATAAAAATACAGAATACAGAAGTGGACTGTTTGATTCTGGAGTAGGGAAAGTATCTGACTCCCTCAGCAAGTAGTCCAATTATTATTAAATTAGCCAAGAGACAAACACAATCGCCACCCTCAAGTTAAGTAATTTACTTTTTTCCCCTCTCCCATCCTGGGATTTTTCTGGTGTCACCCGTTTTGTCCAATCTCTCACATTGTTGTCCCACATCTGCATCTTCACTTGAGCTGTTAAAGCTGCTCTTAATAGCACTGAATGGGAAAAAAGGGAGAGGAAGCAGGCCCTTGCTCAACCAGTAGCCTAACTGACCTGAACCGGAACAGAGTTGAAGATCTCATTCAGCAAAACTCCTCCCTCTTTCCCCCATGTGCCATTTAAAGAGGTGGGTTCTGAAGCCACACCTTCTGCCCAAAACTCCACTGGCTAGTTTCCACAGGGGATTTTTTAGCTAAGGCCCATAAAGCTCTTCCAGTTCACCCCACTTTTTAATGCAATAACTCCAAGAGCTACAGCACAATGGCTGTGTCCCCAGAAGCTCCTTGCTGGCTAGCTATTATCGTGATCAGTTCTTAACTTCATCTTGCCAGCTGTAGGGCCATCTCCAGAAAAGTGGTCAAGGGAAGTGGGGGAGATTTTTCAGGAGGAGTGATGTACTTTCACATAAAGGTGAGCCAATGAGATGCTGCATTATGGACAAAATCAAGTTGAGAGTACTAAAGCCTAGCTTATAACCAGGGGAATTGATGTAGCCAGGACACCAGGATTAGGTGTGAATAAGTTCTTGAAGAGAACCGGGTGAGACTGGCCTATGTGGCTGCCACTTAATGCATTTAGATATTCCCTCCTTCACCAAAGCTTTTTTTGGGTACTAACAAGAGACAAAGTTATGTACATCAGCTAAAACTGAAGTAGGGTGCTGAGCTAACAGTATCCATGCAAGAGCTCTATAGGGACCCTGACTGCTCAGGGGAACTTTCCAAGTCGATTCCAAGTCCAGTTGATTCCTTCCTCTATGCAGGCCTAGAACCTTTGCAAAACAATGCAGACTTTACCAGCAAGGCCATGCAGTCACTTTAATATCTGCATAGTTCGATACGGGTGTCTTTAGACACTGATAATGGATATGGGATTGTCAAATGCTAAGCAAACGATTTTAAACCTAACAACTAACCAAAACTTCAAGTATAGCTACCTTAAACACTGAAAGCCCCAAATTAATTTTTTGGGATAAAATGGCCAAACCACAGAGTATACAAATGGTTTAAGGACCAGAGCACAGTGAAAACTTGTTAACTTTCATAGAATCATAGACATGTAGGGCTAAAAGGGACCTCAAGAAGCCATCAAGTCCAGCCTGCACTGAGGCAGGACCAACTAAACCTAGACAATCCCTTAAAGGTGTTTGTCCAATTGGTTCTTAAAAACCTCCATTCACAATCTCCCTTGAAAGCTTATTCCGGAGCTTAACTCTACTCTGAGTTAGAGAATGTTTCCTATATCTAACCTAAATCTTCCCTTGCCGAAAATTAAGGCTATTCTTGTCCTATCTGAAGTGGATATGGAGAACAATTTATCACCATCCTCTTCATAACAGCCTTTAACGTATTTGGAGACTGATATCAAGTCCGCCCTCAGTGTTCTTTTCTCAAGACTAAACATGCCCACATTTTTTAACTTTTCCTCATAGGTTCGGTTTCCTAAATCTTTTTTCACTTTTGTTGCTCTCCTTGGGACTCTCTCCAATTTATCCACATCTTTCCTAAAGTGTGATGCCCAGAATTGGAGACAATACTCCAGCTGAGGCTTCACCAGTGCAAAGTAGAGTGGGACAACTATCTCCCGCGTTTTACATACAACACTCCTGTTAATACATCCCAGAATATTAGCCTTTCATGACTGCATCACATTGTTGACTCATATTCAGTTTGTGATCCAGTATAATTCCCATCTACCCAGTTGTTTCCTATTTTGTAGTTGTGCGTTTGATTTTTCTTTCCTAAGTGTAGTACTTTGCACTTATCTTTATTGAAATTTATTTTATTAAACTCAGACCAATTCTCCAATTTGTCAGTGTCACTTTGAATTCTAATCCTGTCCTCTAAAATGCTTGGAACCCCTCCCAACTTGGTGTCATCCACAAGTTTTGTAACCACACACTCCACTCCATTATCAAGTCATTAATGAAAACTATTGAGTAATACCAGACCCCGGACTAACTCCTGTGGGACCCCACTGGATATGCCATCCCAGTTTGATAGCAAACCATGGATAACTACCTTTCAAGTACAGTCTTTCAACCACTTGTGTGCCCCCCTTACAGTAATTTCATCTAGACTGCATTTCTCTCATTTGCTTTGCCCTTCTGCTGCTTACAAGATATCCAAGGAGGTCTCAGATTTGAAATTGACAAGCTTCTTCTAGTAAGACTGCAGTTTACAAGTAGTTGCACTTTGCGCTTTTGTGATATCTGAATAAATCTCAGCATAGAGCTTCTGTTCCCTCAATGAAATAATTAGCCAAGTGCGAATGGACAATTTTACAGTCATGCATACAATCTGAAATTTTGCTTTCACTCAAGGTTTATTTGAGTCTTTTGTACTGCTGTAGCATCAAGGGGCCCCAATCATGGATCAGAACCCCACTGTGTTAGGCACCATACTAGCATGAATGCTTGTGAGGAGTGAATTTCAAATTAAAGTATTCAAATGTTCATCAAAATTGTACAAGAGTCCAGAATGTTGTTGAACTGAAGTCTGCTTCTTTTTAATCTTTAGTTAATTAGCTATCCTGTTTTTAAGCTTTAACTGTGGAGTTAAACTAATGTTAACATGTAACCATTCATATTGCTACACTTTATCAACTGCAGGTCAGGAAAGAAGATGAAATGGTTATGGATTCATAGTATATAAGCCCAGATCCACAAAGGAGCCTAAAACCCAGATTTAGGTACCATCGAAATCCACAAAACCTCTGCTTGGCTGCCTCCTAACTCTGTAGGTGTCTAAACTCAACACGTAAATTTACTCTGTAAGTGTCTCCAAAATGCCTAAGTTTCTACCTCTGGGTCCGCACCCTGCTGCCTCAGGCAACAGCCCAGATGCTTACCTCATGCCTAAGCCCTAATGCAATCTTCAATCCAGGTGAAGATAGGTAGGGCAATGGCTATCTTGCCCATGGGGCCCAATCTGGTGGGCATGTGCTAAGCCTGCCTTACTCAACACAAAATTGTTGGGGGCAGGTACTGGTGGCAGAGGGACCTTTAGCTCAGTGGATAAAGCATTTACCTGGTAAGCAGGAGATCTCAGTTCAACTCTGCCTGAGGGCAAGAGATTTGAACATGGGTTTCCTACCTCACAAGTCAATGCCCTGGTTACAGGACTATGGGATATTCTGACGTAGGGGTCTCAATCTCTCATCTTGAAGCCAGTCGATTTTGTGTATTTGCAGTGGCCAGATAAAGTAAGACTCCCACTACAGTCCAGTGGTTAGGTACTCTCCTGAGAAGTGGGAAATGCCTGTTCAAATCCTCTCTCCTCTTCAGGCAGAGGGGGAAAATAACCAGGGTCTACCACATCCAAGGTGAGTTCCCTAACCACTGTGCTAAAGGTTATAAGGTAAGCATCCCATAGCCAGTATGTATGGAGTTAGGTGGGTACTGCCACAGTTCTGGCAAGAAACAACAGTTTTTTCCATACCCCGACCAACATAATTATGTCACTATAAGCTTTAAGTGTAGACCAGGCCTAAGACCCTTTGTGGATCTGGGCCAGAGTGCTCTCTTTTGCTCCTGCAATATTTCCAAAACAATACCATTTCTATTTTGCACATTTGTTTTCAGAGAATAAAAAGAGCTATTAAAATATGCTTTAGTCAGACTGTCAAACATGACACTTGAGCATAATTAGCATTTCCTTGAAGTTGGTGGTAGTGGCATGTGCTCAGCCCTCTGAAAAATCTAGCTTTTACTTAAGTTAACGTTAAGCATTCATGCGTTTTGGCATTCAGACTTACGACAAAAATCTATTTAAATTTCAAAAGGCTTTCAAAAAAGTATTAAGAAAGCAAGTAGTTGAATACTTCTGGTTTCAGATCTCTTGCACTCAAATTTAAGGTTGAATGGGGGGGGAGGGAAGAGCAGATCTGGGAAAAGGAAGAGAATTCAGGCTACAATTTGCCGTGAGACTTCACCAGCCTATATGGATTGGGTTTGGCTCCCTCACTTTCTACAATGAAAGCTCACAAGCAGTTAAATTCAAATGTGGACTATGTTGCCCCTAGGTATTAAACAGCTAAAAAACTTTCCTAGTAAAAGCAGTAACACGTCAATGCAGTATAATAAATACTTTCCTTGTGAAACTGGTATAATATTGCCACATGTAATAAATCGAACAAATGATGATCCACTCAAGAAGATTATACATCATGTCAGTGTACAAGGGCCATTATGGCTCATATTTACTTACAAGTTTCTGGAAAATTTTGCAGACACCAAGCAATCCAGAGTTTTTTGAGGTATCAAGGTACATCTAAATCTAATGCTTCTAAAACTCACACAGTTTTACACCCCTCCACTGAAATCGTAATGACACTGAAGCATCTCAAATCACTTTAAATTTAAATCAGGACAGTAACATTTCAGGCTCTCAGCAACACGTTATAACAAGGACATGCCAATATATCTGGGAGTTCCAAATGGTGGGAGTTGTGGGTGAGTGGCAGTGTCTGCTCTGAACTTGCAAGCTTCGTTTTTCAAGTTAGTGTTTCATCACCTTACAATACAACATGTGCACACAAGTAAAGTCTCCACCCACCATACAACTTTGCCTCTTCTACCAATTTCTGGCTTCTTTGCCTTAAGTTTTCTGTATCTGCCAGGGCTCGCTTGTACTTGTCCTGAGGAAGAAGATAAAGCATATTGCAGAAAAGATCCCATTACAGCCCGTATATTGCATGCCAATAATTCAAACCAAAGCTCTTGTTCTATTAATTTCATTACAAAGCAGCAGTTTAACAAGCTAGACTCTGTGGTTTATTATGTTATTAAAAGTTGCATCTAAATTCTAAACAATATTTGTACCTAGCACTTCAAATGAGTGTACAAAGACTAATCCTCATGTCCTTGTGATGTAGGCATGTATTAGCCTCATTTTGAAGGTGGAAAAACAAGGGAGAGAGAGAATCAGTACTTCTGTGTTCACCCTCTTGCCCACAAGTGGTTTTTATTTTGTTTTTTTTAGGTGACTTGGGGTAAGGAGGAGATACAAGGGGATGGCATAGGAGGAAAAGATGTGCTTCCAGGCTCTCCGGCCCAGATCCAACAAGGTATTTAGGCTCCTAACGTCCGTCAAAATCAATGGAAGTTAGGAACCTAAATACCTTTGTGGATCTGGGCCTCAATGTGGGGTGTTTTTTTTATTCTTAACTAGAGCTGTGAAGTACTGGAATGTCAAAAAGTTTGCCTCTCCTAATCCCTTGTACATTCTAGACCAGACTTAGTACATCACATGGGATACCTCTGCACTGACTCATTATGCCACAACCATGGCATGGTGTTGTCTTTTTATTTTTGCGTCAATCCATTTGTTATCAGCAGAGCAAAATAGTCTTACTTAGCTACTGGTTGCTGAACTGTCCCCACATCCTCCCAGACCTCCTATGCTCACCCATTAAACATTCTGAACCCCACACTACAAGGGAATAGGACACTTCTGTACCTCTCCTTCCTGGCACCTCTGCTCTCTACCAGCTGAGGAAGGAACACCACAATTTAGCCCATGAATGCAAATTTATCACATGCCGGAGTCACCATATACTAGTTCTTTCATCATAGTAGCCAACATCTTCAGATTGCAGGGGCCACAAGTTTGCTCAGCCTTACCTTCCAAAACCTGTCTGCTCATGGTTCTTAACTAAGGGAGAGACAAGGTGGGTGAGGTAATATCTTTTATTGAACCAACTTCTGTTGGTGAGAAAGATAAGCCTTTGAGCGCACTTCCAGGAAGAAAGAATGAGCACGCAGGCCCAGAAGGCTGAAAATAAAGGAAAGGGCTTCAGGTCTTAGGACTTATAAGCACAAATTAATTTGGTCTCAGTTGGGTCAAAGACATTATGCAGTTTGGCACCACTGGAAGTGCCTGCTAGAGAGAGATGCCAAGAAGCAAAACAGTAGGTTTTGCCTTTGCAGGCTGGGGAAAAAGTGGGTTGGCAGAATTTGGGGAATTCTGCAGAGCGTATTCATATGTTATGCCTTGCTCATGCCACTGCTATTGTTATCAATATAACCACTAAACTCAGATTTAGTTCTATACCGGATAAAAAGGCTAACTCTTCCAGGATTACTAGAAGAGAAAGAGAGGCTAAGGAGAAAATATGTGAGTAAACATGAAGCTTATGTTCCCAGGCCTCAGTGATGAGTATTATCACCCACATTTTTCTAGATTGAAAACCAAGGCCAGAGAGCATATTAGCAGTCTGTTCACAGCAAAACGACTATGTACTACTAATGAACTAAACTTAAAAGGAAGCGTCCACTTAGGATTATTCAAATCTATAATATTTAATTCATGAAATAACTGCTACATAGTCTTATCCAGCTTGTGTACAGTGCACCTGGAACGTCACACTTTTCCTAGAATGTGTGCATGCTGGCTGACCAAAAGACCCTTACAGTCATTTCTTTTAGTTGCTCTTCCAATTTGGCTTTTTCTTCAATGAATATCTTCTCAGCAGAGCTTGCTTCAGCCTTCGGTTCATTCTGGCTCTGGTAATCTTCCAAGTTCTGTCCAGTGCTTTTCTGTTGTGTTGCTATGCAAAGCAACCGTGGAGAAGTCCTAAAGCAAACACAGTCAGAGCATTAGTCAGCTGCTCATCCTAGGAAAGATTAGCGGGTTTTGAACATACTGAATACCTGATTTGCCTTGATCTCATACAAAAGAAACCTCCATCCTAAAGCCAGAAAAATGATTTGTAAAGAAATGAAGGCTACAGTCCTGCAACCCATGTGCACATGCTTAACTGTGAGTTGTCCCACAGTGCATAAGATTTGCAAGACCGTGGCCTTACTCTATAGTTCCTTGCTAACTGTAACTCAGTATCCAATGTGATATGGAATGGTGTCCACAATAATCTCTGCAGTCTTGACAGCCCAAAATTAGAAAAACCCTACAAGTTGGTCTAATCACTGTTCCATCTACCTGCACCCCGGCTCCTATTTAAACTATCTTGGGGGGAAAATATCTTGGAAGCATGCACAGAAAGCTTGAAGTTACACCCTTGCCATAATGGAGGTAGTATTTGCCTTCCCCGTTTAAAGAGAGGTGACTGCTCACTAGCTTTTTTGCCCCAAATTTTCTGCAATTATGAGGCCTGACATGTTTTCAATAAAAACTTATCTGACAACACATTTAGGAACACCGGTTAGAATCAAATCTGTCCTGAAAGGTGTGCTGAAGCCTCGAGTCTTTAGTCACACCAATTTATTGTTCTCTAGTGTTCAAGCATGATGGAACTCTTATTGATTAGCTGGATTCAGGTGCTCCTGTACAGTTGCAGGTGTCATTCTGCAACAAGACAGCCACCACTAGCAGGCAATACAGGCAAGCACATTTTAATTATTTCAAATAAAGATTTCTTAAGTTTACTAGGGAAAGATGGTTGAGGAAAAAATGAAGGCCACTTCCTTTTCATTGGGTATATAATTAGGAAACAAATCCACAACAATTTAGTTACCTAATGTCCTGATTAATTTACATTTAAGGCTGAAGTCTCATGATGCAATCATTTTCAACGCTTCAGTCACTAAACCTCCTCTAAAACAAAGGAACTGGAATAACTACCTGCTGGTGAAAAATCCAGAAAACAACTGCCACCTCATTTGTAAATAGCTAATCCAAAAATTCAAGTATTGTGAGTAACTCAGAATCAGCAGAAGAATTCTAATTATTACACAACTGATTCTTTGGCATCAGCAGAAATGGGTTAAAACATGAAGTAAAAATGAGGTGTTTGCGTAATCATATGTATCTGACATTTCTTAGTGATTCATTTAATTTAAAATATCTATTCTTTAGGACAGTAGTTATCAAACTTATTTAACCGTGCTCCCCTTCTTTGTGTCTATAGCAGTTTACACCCTCCCACCCCACCATACAAGTACATATACCGATAAAAAGAAATCAACATGCAACTCTCACTAAATATTAAAAACAGTAAGGCATTTATACTGAAAATTTACATTACTTGATTCGAACAGAGCCATTTAAGTAAAATGTTGCTTACAGACATCACACTGTTACTAGCATGATAGGTATGCCTGTTTTTTGGAGCAGAGCAATTCCATTAATTGCACAAATGAGCCAACAATCCATTGTAATAAAAGCAAAACTGCGATTGTGGTCGACGCTGCACACCATGTCGTAGCAAATGGATTAACAACTTGGCATAATGCTATGCAAGCTTAACAGAAATCCATCAAAATGCACAGTGCCATCTGAGCTTTGCTAGCTATTCATTGCTGTGGGTAAAATGTGCATAGTAAGTTTTTTTGGTCCTAAAAGCTTGTCATGCCCCTCCCCCTTGAATACATTTTATGTGCCACTGGCCCCCACCTCCCAGTTTGAGAATCGCTGCTTTAGGATGATTTTGTGCCCATTTTTCCATGAACGAGAGGCGCATGTGTTGGGGTGGCAAGTTCAGAAATAAGATAGCAAATGAGGACAATCCTCTTTCCCTCACGTATCTTTGCCTCTGCTCCTACAAGTGACTCTAGGCCTTTCTTCACAAAGTACCATATGCTTAGAACACCTCCCTCTTACTATGCATCAAAATCAACAACTTAAAACCTATAAGCCTACACACAGGTAGGCACTGCCATATTTATTTAGCTGCCTTAATAAATATGGCTTCAGCTGATTAACTTGAATGAGTTTGAAAGTTGCCCAAGAGTCTCTTCACTCCAACCTGTGATCTCTTAAGAAATAAAGCACCTTTATCCAAGACACCTATTGCTGAATGACAGTAACTACTAGCTCCCACCCACTTGCCTTGTCTACCTGATCATTAAATCCTTCAACAGAAATGCATCCAAACTGCATGAGCTATGAAACATGACATGCAGTAATGACATGACAGGACAGTGTAGCAGCAGACTGAATTTTGGCTACTGTTAATTTGCTTTCACAGGGGATTTCTCCCTGCTGTTACACAACGCACATAAAATTTGGCAACGGCTAGGATTTCTATTGCAGCATTTAAAATGCCGCTGAGTTGGAGATCAGGCATCTTATTACACACAATCTTGCAGCCTCTATGGTGCGAATGAAAAGTGCAGCCACCAGAGCTACAGAGTTTTGTGCAGCTCCCTGTGTGTTGCTTCTCATCAGTGAGCCACTGATTCCCTCACATGGGCTGCCTCCCTCACAACAAGCAGGTCAAGCTTGAACCCTCTCTCCTGCTCTGCGGGGGGGGGGGGGGGGGGGGGGGGGGGAGAGAGAAGGATGAGACACAGCAAGGACATTTTTCTCTTGATGGCAAGGAGAAATGCCACACAGAGCTGCACAACTCCATCCCCTGAAGCAAACTGCCAACCTTGTCTCCCCTTGAGTCAATGAGTGACTCCCAATCTCTGTAGGGCCCTGCCTTTGCCCCTTTTTCTGCTGCTCTCCAGGGTGGGTGTGCGGGGCAAGGTGCAGGAATCTTGACTCCCCCACTTGGGCCAGGAGAGACAGTCACCCACGTTCATGCCCCAGCTGGGGCACTCTGGAGCCTCCTCGGGCATGGTAAGAGCCCCGGCGAGGGGCAGGTGGTGACAGAGGGCAGAGACCCTGCGGTGGGCGGGGCTTCCCTAGGGCCTTGACTATAAAACACAGGCCCCGGACAGCAGCTAAGCTTGGCTAACCCGGGTGAGCTCGGCGGAGACCCGGGCATGGAGGCCGGCCAACAGGCGGTGGGCTCCCCGAGCGGGACCGGGGAAGCCGCCCGCGGCACGAAGGTGGGCCAGCGGGTCACCCTCCTACCCGCCGCCACAGGCGAGGCCCAGCGGCAGTTTGGGGAAGGGGCGGTGTCGGCCTGCAGGGAGCTGGGCCGCAGCCAGCGCAGGGTCTGCGCGCTCACGGGGCCGGACCGGGCCGGGCCGCAGGGCTCATTCCGCCCCGGGCCCGGGCCGCAGGGGCCGGCCTCAGGCGCTGCAAGGCCCCAGCCGCCTCCGCGGCCCCCTAGGGGTGGGGGGGAGAGGGGAGGGCCCGCGCCGCCCTTACCGCAGCGGGCAGCTCAGCAGCGGGTAGCGCCGCGGTCTCAACAGCAGCCGCACGCACCGAGCCGCCGCCGCCGCCGCCATGGCTTCTCCGCGCTGAGTGCGGGCGGCTCGCTCTCCGCCGAACGCCCAGGGTCACGGCCGAGCCACGGCCCAATCAGCGGGAGCGGCACCCCTCTGGGGCCGAGAGTGACGGGACCAAGCGCCAATCAGCCGGGCCGGCCTCTCCATGGGGGCGAGGCCTCCCCCCTCCCGGGCTCATAGCACCTTGAGCGAGAAGCAGTTGAAAGGGCGCGGACGGCTCCCTTGCCTTTGCTCGGGGGTGAGGCTACTGGTCCGAGGGCTAGGCGTGGCCAATGGGGGGGGGGCGGGGAGATAGTGAACATTCCAGGCCAGCCTTGCGCGCGCCAGGTCTTCCAGCGCTGGTGGGTTCAGGCGCTGCAGGGCTCTCTGGGGCAGGGCCTGGGCCCCCTGCTGCCCTGGCCGAAGCCACTGCCTTGCCCCCTTCCCCGTGCTCGGCCTCATCCAGGGCTGCCTGTGGTCAGGGGCGTCCTTTCAGATTGGGGGGCAACTTTAACTGTGGTTCCTGTGGCTACTTAGGCACTTTAAAACTGTAAGTTTATTGGCAGACAACTTAGCAATGAGCTGACAGGAGCCCTGTATCTAATGCCTTTATAAAAGAAAGCAAATTAAATAAATATTAGAACCGCTCAGTTCTAATAGCAACATGTGCTGACATCTTGTGACAAGACACTTAAGGGATACTGCAAAAAGAACAGGAGGAGGTGCTTCAGAGGCACCTTAGAGTCTAACACATTTATTTGAGCATAAGCTTTTGTGAGCTAGAGCTCACTTCATCGGATGCATTCCTGTAGCTCACGAAAGCTTATGCTCTAATAAATTTGTTAGTCTCTAAAGTGCCACAAGTCCTCCTGTTCTTTTTGTGGATACAGACTAACACGGCTGCTTCTCTGAAACCTGTCATTAAGGGATACTGGTTAGGTTAAAATGTTCATGTGGATTCTTACTTTGTAACTAACTCTGTGCAGAGAGAGAGACTCTGTCAGGACTCCTCGGTTCTAGCGCCACTCTGGGAGTGGGTTTTATATAACATCAGAATGTCCATATTGGGTAACACCAATGCTCCATCTAGCCCAGTATCCTGTCTTCCAATGGTGGCCAATGCCAGGTGCTTCAGAGGGAATGAGCAGAACAGGCAATCATGAAGTTGCGCTGTTGCCCACTCCTAGCTTCTGGCAAACAGTGGCAAGGGACATGCAGAACATGGTGTTGGATCCCTGCCCAACCTGGCTAATAGCTATTGCTGGACCTATCCTCCATGAATTTATCTGGTTCGTATTAGAACCCTGTTATAGTTTTGGCCTTCACAACATCCCCAGGTTGACTGTGAAGAAATACTTTCTGATTTTGTTTGTTTTAAATCTGCTGCCTATTCATTTCATTGGGTGACCCCTAGTTCTTGTGTTTTGTGAACAAGTAAATAACATTTCCTTATTCAATTTTTCCACACCATTCATGATTTTATAGATCTTCATCATATCCTCCCCCCCCTTTGTCATCTCTTTTCCAAGCTGAAAAGTCTCAGTCTTTTTAATCTCTCCTCATACAGAAGGTGTTCTATACCCCTAATCATTTTGGTTACCCTTCTCTGTACCTTTTCTAAATCCAATATATCTTTTTTTGAGATGGGGGACCAAATCTGCACTATTCAATATGTTGGCAGATTTATATAGTGGCAATATGATATTTTTCTCTTATTATCTATCCCTTTCCTAATGATTCCCAATATTATCTTAGCTTTTTTGATTGCCACTGCACATTGAGCAGCTGTTTTCAGAGAACTATCCATAATGACTCCAAGATCTCTTTATTGACGGGTTCAGCTAATTTAGACCCCATCATTTTGTATGTTGGGATTATATTTTGCCATGTGCATTACTTTGCATTTATCAACATTGAAGGTGTTTTTTTAGAGCCATGACAACACAAGCCATGTTAACCTTGCCAGTGTAGACTACCCCTTTGTTTCCTATCTTTTAACTGGAATGCCTGGTAATGCTTTCAGGGTCATCTAAGGATCCTTATTTTACTTGAATGATGAGCCTTTTGTTATCTTAATTATCCTGCCTCTGTTTTTAAACAAACTCCCTGCCCCAAATGCTGTGCTGCTTCCAACTTCTGAACTCCTCACATATCACACTCAAGCTGTTGCAGTTAAGAGTTCCCCTGCCCCCCTAAATGGCGCCCCTGTCTGTTGTGCTGGGAGCTCCTGTGGAGTTCTCTGTCCCCACGGTCGCACCAGCTTAAAAAGCCAAGTAGGGTAGTTGCACGCATTCAAGCGCAGGATGGGACAGACTGACTGAGGCCTTGTCTACGCTAGCCGTGGTGCATAGAGTAGCATAGCTACATGCTGCAGTGAAAGGCTTTGGCAGCAGGGAACTGTAGGAGCCTTTCCCCATGGCCGACACCTTTCTCTGAGGCAGGGAAAGGTTCAGGCAGTGGGATTCTACATGTTAAAAATAGCAGTGTAGTTGTGGAAGGTTCTGCTTGCGTGTGTACAGAGCTGAGGAGCGTACATACCCTAAGGTTCTAGCGTATCTTTACCCACCTCACTGTCTATGCTGCTACATATATTAGTGCTAAGTGGGTGTGTAGTTTTGTACTCTACAGGCTACCATAAATATAGACCTAGCCTAATATGCTGTGGTGACATTGTATCTAGGTAGGGTATGCCCTTTTTACTGGTGCTGTTGTACCTCATTTGGGTTACCTAGCCTTCGGAAAGATATTGCTTAGCTTGAATGTATAGATACAGAGATGAGCACTGAATAGATACAGAGATGAGCACTGAAGACCAGACCTTATCTGGTTGGAGCAAGACTTGGCATTGGTTAGGATGGTGGCCACTTAAGACTAGTTTGATCACTTAGACTACTAACTTATGCAAACACATCCATCTTTACTTCTCTCTCTCTCCAATCCTTGTCTGTCTATTTTAGTTTATCATATATTTACACTGGGACCTCTCTGAGGCAGGGACTCTTTGTTCTCCTGACCCCTGATTGGGACTGCTGTGGTATAAATGTACCACCCTTACAAAGTATGGGATAAAGATCCACATTGTGTAAGTCTGGGTTGCATAAATAACAATACAGTGACAAACGTTAGTGGGGTAATCAGAATTAGAACATTTGTATTGGAAGCTGGTCAGTCTCTCCCTTTTATTTTGTTCTGAAATACAAGAACAAGGGACAGGCAAGTAAAGCCTAGTCTAGATAAGATATGAGAAACTTAATGTTTCTGAGAAACAGCTGCCAACATGTCAGGAATGACTGTCCTACTCTGGCCCATGTGTAGCATTGCATATTTGGTTAGGGGTTAAGTACAATCCCATAGCTGTGAAATTGACTGCAGAATACACCCTAGATGCACAATTGTCATTTAGAGTCTACACTTTTATTTAAGAACATTAAAGTTTCTTTCCCAATTATGCTGTTCATGTTTGAAAAATCATCTTTGGAACAAACACATACTGTATTTGCCTGAGTCTATGGGCAGCCTGAAAAATATTCTAAGTGTGAACTGCCCTTGTTAATTTCAATGAGGTTTCAAGTGATGTCGTGGTTGATAATTATCTCACTGTAATAATTTTAGCAGAAACATCAAGCTGATGTGTTTATCTCAAACCAGTTTCCATGTCTTCACTGATGTTAAAAGCCCCAGGTATCATACTATTGCTGCCTGACAACTTCTTCCGTTCCTTCATTTGTGGACTGTCCATACAAAATCTGAAGCACACTGACAACTTACGGGGCAGTAAAAAAAAGTACAGTAAACTGAAATTATTTTCCAATTAAATGCAAGAAATACTGCTCTGATAACATTCAGTAAAAAGAACCTCCCCTAAAAATTCATCTGAAGCTGCTGCAGCATTTCCAGTCTGCCATACCAGAATGCTTCAGAAGCTAGTGACTTTAGTGCACAACTTTTAGGTCAAGCTTGCTGTAGAGGTCACACGGTCTTGAGTACAGGTTTCTTTTGGGTAGTGGTTGCCTTCCTTTGAAGCATCACTTCTTGACTGCTGCAGGAAGCAGCATATATAACTTACAAGACAAATGGCCTTGTGATATATGACAAATCCTATGTTCCAAGAACAATGAGTGTAACAGATGCATTTTTATTAGCACTGGCCAGTAGTTTTGTGGAAGTGGGGTTTCTTTAGTGTATGACTCTTTGGAAGATAGTTGGCCATTCCAATAAATGATCTGGTAGTAGTGGTAGCAGACACTGTAATTTTCACTTCTAACATCAGAATTAGCAATGTGTCTTGCGGGAGTTTGTCATTATTAGCATGAAAAAAACAATGACTTTTGTTTTGTGACATTGTTGCTTTCAGAGATACTGTTGAATTTCAATTTTTGTCCTTACCAATATTTAAGAAAATTATTGTAGATTCTGACAAAATGCTGATAATATTGTAGCAGGACTGAGGGCGGGGAGTGAATGAGTGGAGAAGGCGCATAAAGGGAGATGCATGCAGAAGGGTAGGAAGAAAGTGAACAGGGAGTGGAGACTCCATGTCTGACATCTTAATGTTTCCTGGGGAGGTTACTGGTCTATTTTTAAAAACTCAGACAGTAATCTGTCCTTTTCATTCTTTGTGTCTGTCACCTTCCCCTGATGCCTTCTGCCTGGGTCTTCCTGTTTAGGCCTTCTCTACTTACTCCCTCTGGTCCTGATGCTACACTGTTATCATCACCGAAAGCTGCAATTGCTATGATTGTAACAAAAGAAGCTTACAGGATTGAGCTGAGCTGTGGCTGAGCAACCTCTGGTGGCAGATGTGACTAGTGATCAAGAAATAAATATTAGACTAAATATTTCCAATGTGAATTAGGTTCTCTTCTGCCCTTAAAATGCACTAATCCAACTGGTAGTTTAGAAGCTTTCTGAAAGTAAACCAGTTTAAGGCAAATCAAGATTTGGAAATGACCCTTGTGAAAGTGAGTTTGTTGGGATTTTCATTACTTCCACAGCTGTCAAGAAAAGACCACAACTAGAATAGCACAGATATTGGTGGGTCAAGACTGAGGCGCATGCACAGAGCAAAGCTTGCAAGATTACACCCTGCCTGTTTGCATTATGACTGTTGTTGGCCAAAGCTAATGTTCCAGTTACATGAACATTATTATTTGTATTAAGGGAGCACTTTGAGAGCTCAGCTGAGTTTGGAGCCCCATTATGCTAAATACCCATAGTAAGAAAGTTCCACCTCCAAAAGGCTTAATTACAATTTAAAATATGGTTAGAACGTGTTCACGCTCTCTTCTGACTTAAAATATTGCAGCTTGTATTGTTTCAGTTACAGTGCCACCTAGTGAGTTTATTGTATTTGTGCAGATAAGTGTCCAATATACATTTGCTGAACTGTTCTATGGAGTGACACTTGAATAGCCTGTACACCTGTGTTATTCACTAGTTCTCACAATGTCAAGCTGGGCAGTCTTTTCCCAACACATGAATGCCATATGTGCATAATGCGTAACACCGTGTAGCCATGCCTTTTGTTAGTTGCTGTCCTAAATCCCAAGTGTTGAGAGATGATAAACTGATTCATGCATATTTTGCCCCAGAGATGGATGAAGTGATTCTGCTATAGATCATTTGTATGGGCTAATGGTCTGAGTATGGAATACAGAGCCAGGAATCCCAGAGTACTAATCCCAGCTCTTCTAATGACTCCCTTTGTGGTCCATGCCAGTCACTTAAACTCTCTGCCTTAGTTTCTATTAGAGCTGGGTGGGAAACAGTTTTCCTGGCCTGTGAATATTTTCCAGTCTCAAATCATGACCAGAAGTTGAAATCTAAAAAATATTTGTGAACTGAAAAGCTAATTCCTTTTTTGCTTTGGATCTATTGAAATGATTTCATCTCAAGAACTTTTAAATATTTCATTTATATTTGAAGGAACAAATATGGACACCGTGTAGAATCAAGCACATGGGTTTATTGCGTACAGCGCTGATGGAGTGTCACCTCACTTATTAGGCTCAGAGACACTGCCAAACAATTGATTACAATGGATTATATGGATTTTCCATGGGCGGAGGGAAATGACGGGGTAGGCAGTCCCAAACCCCTGAATAGGTCTAGCAGCAAGACAAGATAAGCACAGTAGCCAATGATCAAAAGGTTGCATAATGTCTCCACCCATGGTTTCAGGTTAACACATGACACTTAATTAGTACACAGGTGTTTTCCATTCAACAATATACAAAGTGTGTTAGTATAAAATATATATATGTTGAATACTGATTTGGGATCCATAGATAATGAAGTAGCTCCCTTGATTGTCCAACAGGTACATACCTAGGAGTTAAAGCAAAAGGACAAATGAAAAGTACATAGCAATAAAGATTGTCTTTTAATTATTCATTTGTGTTTCTATGGCAGGTACTGGCAATGACTTGGAGGAGAGGTGCATATCTGTGAGAGGGAGGATATCATACCTCATACTGATATGTTTGAATCTCTTCCATAAACTCAAGGCTGGTATGTAGGAAGGCATCTCTTCTACAGAAGAAACAGGGCCCCTTTCATTCCTATGGTCTGTTCGCAACTTTGAGATAAAGTCCCCAATTATAATTTCCACCTGGCTTCTTGCTGACCAAGCTTAGCTTAGCAAAAAGCAAGGTTGTCCTTTGTTTGTTCTGCTTCTTAGCTAATATTGTTCACTATTTGCTAGGCCTCTGTCTTCTTGACCAAACTCTGGATTTTGGGCCTGTAAAAGGGCTGACACAGTCTATATATCGGGTTGTAACATAAACAGCATACGGATTTTAGCCCTTCAATATTTCAACCTTTTTTCTTTAGTATTATTTTAGTCTAAGCTTAAATTTCAAAATAAAAGTTGTTTCAAACAGGAAAACTGGTCATTTTCTAAATGACAAATTCTAAACAAAATGTTTTGACAATTTCAAAACTTTCTCAACAATTTGTCAGGTTGGAAAATTTGTCAAACCAACACCTGTTTCAGTTTTGACAAATTGATGAAAAAATTCATTGAAAATTCCCAACCAGTTCTAGTTTCTGTATCGCTGATGTGGGGCCTTCACAGTAGAGCTGTGAAGTCTAATGTTTTGTATAGTATTCTGAAGACATAAAGTGTCAGATAAATGGGAAGTCTTTTATTTATTTATTTGTAGTAAAAGGGTTTGGGGCTCTTTGGGATGAAAAGTGCTATATAAACATAATGTATGTCCCTGAATAATCTCTGCTTTAGTGTGAAGCTAAATTTAAAATAGTTTTTATTTCAGTGAAGAGACACGGTAATAGTTCTTTCTCTTAATGCTAAGATTCAGTCCACTGATATTCAACAGGAAAACAGAATCTTATTACATGCTGTTACAAATGTGAACCATAACTATTAACTATGCCTTAAGGGTAAAAGAGAGCAAAGGTGACGTTCATATATTCTTTCCTCTGATCAGATATTTGTATATAATTTTAATCAATTCAAATATTGAATTGAGGGGGAAAAGCCAAAAGTGAAATACAAAAATATCTTTGAAAGCTGAGCACAAGAATATTTACAAACCCATTATACAGAGGTATAAGCTGAACTTCATTTTTTAAAAGTTATCCCATCTGCAGGAACATTACTAAACAAGTTCCAAAAAATGAAGACAAATTGTTATTCCCATCTGTGCCCTTTAGAAAAGCTCTTAGACAAGACCACTTACCCATAATATACTGCAGTGTGTCCCAGGGAGCATTCCAGTTGGAGGGAAAAAATAATTAAGAGAACCATCTTTGAACAATATAATAAAAAGTTATGTCCCCTAAAAGGACTATCAGGATCAAGAGTCACATACACCATTGATCCACTGCAGATGAAAGGCAGTAAATGAACCTATAACCTGGTGCTTGAATTAGAAAATTTTTAACCACCTGCAATAAGGGCTGAAAGCTAGTCAGACCCCCTTAATTTGAACATTGCTAAGGTGTTGAATCTGACAATTCAAAATTTCCAATTTTTAGTGCAAACAGGGAGAATTTTATACCTCCCAAGAAACAAAGTGAAATATTTCCCTTCTACGCTCTACATATGTATGACAGAGAATATATGGAATAATTTACTATTTTTGGATTATAAAAGATGGCACTTTGCTCCAAATTCCCATAGTTTTTGTTAAAGAGGCAATATCCAGAGTCAGAAGGGTATGTGCTCTAACAGGCTTGTTTCCTGGAGAATGTTTTCTGTATCTCAAAAATCTAACCATTATAGCCACCGGGCTGTGAAGAGAGCTAATTAGAGAGAGCCGGGTATCAAACAACCCATCAACAGCTATTGCCCAGCAAAGAAGCAACAATTCAGTGACTCACTTGCATGAGGCCACACCAGGGGAATTGCTCAACCTTGCCTAGAGTCTCAGTAAAGCTCACCAGAGGTGCCTGGACTTGTGTGTTCACCAAGCACATGGGACTGAGGGTATAAAACAGAATAGAGTAGGCCCAGAGTAGGCCTTTCTCCTGTCCCCCACCTATACTGCAAGTGACAAAGACACTGAGAAGAAGACTGAAGACTCCAACAGA
The DNA here is from genome assembly GCF_965140285.1 of Lepidochelys kempii. Lineage (NCBI taxonomy): Eukaryota > Metazoa > Chordata > Testudines > Cheloniidae > Lepidochelys > Lepidochelys kempii. The sequence goes on from NC_136383.1 coordinate 117,807,231, forward strand.
GGAGACTGGTCCAGATTTAAGCGACAAATTTGTATTTTAAGGACTGCAATAGCCAGTGGGGTGAGAAACTGCTTAGTCTAGTTGTTGCCAAGTCTAATAGGATGGAGAGTTTCGACTGCGTTCGTATATTTTATTTTTTTTTTTGGTAACTAACTCTGACTTTTTGCCTATCACTTATAATTTATCTTTTGTAGTCAATACATTTGTTTAACTGTTTATTTTTACCAGTGAGTTTGTATGAAGTGTGTGGCAAAACTGCTTAGGGTGCAAAGGCTAGTGTATATCCACTTTCCATTCATGAAGTGGTGAACCAATTAATAAATGTGCACTGCTCGTCTTGAGCAGTGCAAGACGGTATATTCCTGAGGTATAGTGCTGAGAGCTGCAGGGGGCGTTGGCACCAGTGACTTTCTCTGTGTGATTCATGAATAATTCTGGGAGCATTTATGCAATCTGTCTGGGTGTGGGGGCTCCACATGTGCTTGTGCTGAGTGATAACAGCACCTGGAGGGGTTTGCTGCTGGTCACTAGCAAGGCATTGTGAGAGACAACCTAGGCTGGAGAGAGTTTAGGGGGCATAGCAGTCTGTGTCGTAGGCTGCACCCCAGGGGGCCCATCACAGTGGTGGTCTAGGAACTGGCTGTGTAAGTCACCTAATCTTAATGGTATGTGTAGTCACCATCTGCTTTACAGGGGTTCCACCACTGCACCTTGGGGAAGTGATAGCTCAGTAGGGGGAGGGATAGCTCAGTGGTTTGAGCACTGGCCTGCTTAAACCCAGGGTTGTGAGTTCAATCCTTGAAGGGGTCATTTAGGGATCTGGGGCAAAAATTGGGGATTGGTCCTGCTTTGAGCAGGGGGTTGGACTAGATGACCTCCTGAGGTCCCTTCCAACCCTGATATTCTATTACTTTCAACCTTCTAATCTTTTTCTCTCTGATCACATTTTTCCCCTATCTTTGAATTTCTGCATTGGCTTTCCGTGTTCTGTGTGGTCAAGCTGCTTCTCCTGGCCTTTAGAACTCCCTTTCTGAACCTACTTGGTCCTAACACTGCCCAAGTTGGCATCCTTACTTCCCTTTCCTGTCTTCTTCTCACCTCCATGCTTTCTATCACATTGCCCCCTTTGCCTAAAGCAGTTTCCCCACCAAGCTTCCTCCATCTTTACTTTCAAGAAACTAGGCAAATGACACGTTTTCTATGAATTGTTAAAGCTCTAAGAGGGACTCCCACTCTCTGAATGTTCTTGTTTGTAATGTCCGTTTCCATCAGTGGCTTTAGACTGTGAGGCCTTCTGGCCAGGAACCCCTTTACCTGTTTGACACTAAACTTGCTTGATACAGCACTATGTATATTTGTGGAGATCCATATTGCTAATAATGTCAGCTAGTACCTGCCTTTGCTGTGGGGGTGGAACTCCCTCGCCTTTTGACGTCTGTCTCAGTTCATCTCTCCCAACTCCAAACAAAACCAAACCCCCAAAAATCAATCATTGCAAAAGGGTTATTTATTTTAGTCTGACAGTGCTGCCATCATATATATATTAGACCCCTCAGTTGGCTTGCTTTGTTTGTGGTTTTAAGCATCTGTTTTAAAATTATGTTTCTACTGCATTTTTAATTGGGTGTTTATTACGTTGTATGACTCCTTGAGTGCCTTGGCTGGTGGACGCTTAATAAATAAAATTGTCATGTTACAGCTATAAAAATATTCTCTTCTTATGAATGAGGCTTGTAAATTTGAAAGAGCTGAGAAAGATGGGAAGACTAGCTGTTGGCATAAAGTTAACCTTGAAATTATTTTAAGGAACATGGAGTGAATAAATGAAAATACATCCTTAAATGGATTCTGTTGATTACAATTGCAGTTGTGACCTGTTAAGAAGTGTCCCCAAATCCTGTCAAACTGTAGTCTACTCATGTACCAGTGCTGTCTTCTCTTTGCTATGCAGGGAAAGAATTATTTTATGCTGTCAGCTCTTTCTTTTCAATAAGAATTAGTAACTACAGCAGCTCAACACGATATACTTCGTAGGAGGTCTCTCCTTATGCATAAGATATACAAGTGATGGTTTGAGGCCTTGAAGTGTTGAACTCACTTTGCAAGTCACAAATGAGCCTCCTGTAGTGGGACTAGAGTGGAAAGTGGTTTGATATTGATTTTTTTTCCACACCTCCCACTTTCACCTTCCCTCTGCATTACAAAAAAGCTTGGTCTGCCTGCAAGTAAGATTGGCTGCACTAAATAGGAAAGAACAAACCTCCATGAGGCAGACTGAAAAAAGAACAGAAGTACTTGTGCCACCTTAGAGACTAACATTTATTAGAGCATAAGCTTTCAAGGGCTACAGCCCACTTCTTCAGCTGCATAGAATGGAACATATAGGAAGAAGATATATATATATACACACACACATTGTGACAGGGTCGGGCCAGATGGCTATAGGAGAGTAATTTTTTTTTTAAGCAAAAGATTTTTTTTTATTTGCATAACACACTTACAAAGTAAAAACAGCAGCATATGCAATGTGTAACACAGCAACCAATCACAGTTGTTTTCTTATTAGCTTCAGGGGAGGGAAGTGTTCAAGCTTGCCTGGGCCCAGAGTGGGGGGCTTCCTCGACTCTCGTGGTCTTCCACCCCTTTGAGTTACCTGGCGCCACGCCCGAGTGTCACCAACAATTCTCTCCTCTGAAAGCACCCAACAAGAGGGGCAGGCTGTGGGGTGGACAATCCGGGGGGGGGGGGGCACGTGCACCCACGTGTGAAAGGACCCCTCTAAGGTGGTGGTGTCCGCAGCAGCATGGCTGGGGCTGGGGTCCCTTACTCTCTCCCCCAATCAAAGGGTCAAACAAAGGGACCCGGATGGGGACACCGAGCAGAGAACCTCGGACAGCGCCCACCGCTCCTCAAAAGCATCAAGGGAGTAGGTGGACGCCGCCCAGAGGAACTCCGCCCGGATACGTGAACGGACCGAGGATTGGAAAACGGCCCCACAGTCACAGGAAACTCCATCGGCCAACCTCCTCTCTGCTGCCGGTCATATCGGAGCCCTCGGATGCGGCGCAGGATGGCATGCGCCAGTGTACTCCACGCCGAACTGCCTGCACCGTAGAGGAGCCTCTCTAGGGCCTGGAGGCGGAAGACACGGACCTGAGTGTGTAGACACTTCAGGCCCTGTCCTCCTTCCTTCAGAGGTAGATGAAGAACCCCTACAGGGGCCCTGTGTGTTCCTGACCAAAAGAACGCCAGAATCGATGTCAGGAGGTTGGTCAGGAAACCCGGGGCTGGGACCAGGGCATGGACAGGACTAGCTGATTAAGCACCAGCGCTCTCCCTCGGAGGGAGAGACATCGGAGTAGTCCCGTCCATTTCCGGAGCCGCTCTATAACTCCGCCCTCTAAATTTTGGGTTTTATAGATGGCCATTTTAGCCAGGGCCAGGAGGAGGTTAACTAGGAGATCCCGCAACTTTGTGAGTCCACGGATGGGGAGTGCATAAATAAAAAGGTGAGGGGAAAAATGCAACCAAAAACATAATAGGAAATTTGTGAGGAGCTGGAACAGGGGCTGCAGCCTGGCGCACTCCAAATATATGTGCACTAGGGTTTCCCTCACACCACAAAAGGGACAAGTATCTGGGACGGGGGTGAACCGCTCCAAGTACATGCCCGTGCTCACAGCTTCATGAAGGAGCTGCCAACTGATGTCCCCGACGGGCCTCGGAACCAAGGTGGAATATAGGCTGGCCCACCGGGGCTGCTCACCCTCCAAAGGTGGCAGAAGGTCTCGCCACTTTGTGTCGGGGCGGGACACTAGGGTGAGGGTGTGGAGCACGAGCGTGTATAGATGTTTCTTTGGCGTGGTTTGGAAGCGTACCGGCTGCAGTTCATGCAGCCGGCTCGCAGTGAAGGGGTGAGGGGGTCGATTGGGTCTGCGGGGCAGGGGTCCAATTAAAAGGTCTGGCGGGCCTGGGGTAGAGGGTGGGCGGGGTGTGCCCTCGAGCAGGACCCAGTCGAGGTAAGCTCGAGCAGCGGGCGGCGAAGCGGCCTTCGCCTCCTGAAGTACATGCTGGAGGATGCGAGGTCTGGAGAGCCCCATGCACCAGGCGAGCGTCAGGGGATCCAGCCAGTCTCCCCGGTCGTAGTCCAGGAGGTCTCCGACTCTCGTGACTTCTGCCAGGATCAAGCTCTGGCGCACCAAGCAGGACTCTGCCACCTGCACATGGAGCTGGGGGTTGTGTAGCAGGGGCTCCGCGAGGAGATCTACACCCTCGGTGGCCGCCACGGACCTGGTAGTTAAAAACAGTTTCCAAGTCCGGAGGAGGTCCTGGTAGAAGACCGGCAGCCCCAAGAGGTCTCGCGGAAAACCTCCCGGATGGAGATAAAAGAGCTGCCGGTCATATCGGAGCCCTCGGATGCGGCGCAGGATGGCATGCGCCAGTGTACTCCACGTCGAACTGCCTGCACCGTAGAGGAGCCTCTCTAGGGCCTGGAGGTGGAAGACACGGACCTGAGTGTGTAGACACTTCAGGCCCTGTCCTCCTTCCTTCAGAGGTAGATGAAGAACGCCTACAGGGGCCCTGTGTGTTCCTGACCAAAAGAACGCCAGAATCGATGTCCGGAGGTTGGTCAGGAAACCCGGGGCTGGGACCAGGGCATGGACAGGACTAGTTGATTAAGCACTAGCGCTCTCCCTCGGAGGGAGAGACATCGGAGTAGTCCCGTCCATTTCCGGAGCCGCTCTATAACTCCGCCCTCTAAATTTTCCCAGTTTTCCGGCGGAGAGGGATGCGTGGCAGAAAGGTAAATGCTGAGGTAGAGCAGCGGACCCGCACTCCACCGAATGGTCTGAAGCGCAGGTGGGAAGGAGTTCGCCTGCTGCCAGTCTCCTACCGCCAAGCCAGAGCTCTTGACCCAGTTGACCCGGGTGGAGGAGGCTGCCGAATAGATGGCCTGGCAAGCCTCCACCCGCACCAAGTCGCCGGGGTCCTCGATCACGAGGAGCACGTCATCAGCGTACGCCAACAGGACCAGCTGCAGCTCTGGCTCCTGCAGCACCAACCCTGTCAACCTCCTGTGGAGGAGACAGAGGAAAGGTTCAATCGCCAGAGCATACAGTTGGCCCAAGAGGGGGCACCCCTGCCGTACTCCTCGCCCGAAGCTGACCGGTTCGGTCAGGGTCCAGTTGAGCTTAACCCAGACACTCTGTGGAAGTGTACAGCACCCGGAGAAAACCCACAAACCAGGGTCCGAAGCCAAATGCCTCCAGAGTGCTCAGGAGGTACCCATGGTCCACCCTGTCAAACACCTTCTCCTGATCTAGGGACAGAAGGGCGAACGACAGACCATCTCTACGCCCGAGTTCCAAAAGGTCCCGAATCATAAATAGGTTATCAAAGATACTGCGGTCCGGGACGGTGTAGGTCTGGTCTGGGTGGATCACGTCCGCCAGCACAGACCCTAGCCACAGCGAGATTGCTTTCGCTACGATTTTGTAGTCCATGCTGAGGAGCGAGACGGGACGCCAATTTTGTAAATCGTGGAGGTCCCCCTTCTTCGGCAATAAGGCGAGCACAGTTCACCTGCACGAAAGAAAGAGGGAGGACCCCGCTGTGCAGAGACTCGGCCCAGACGGTGACTAGGTCTGGGCCGAGGACATCCCAAAACACGCGGTAGAACTCCACGGTCAGCCCGTCCATGCCTGGAGATTTATTAGTGGGCATACGACGGAGGGCTTCCGAGAACTCGGCCAGAGTGAGAGGCAATTCTAGCCGGTCTTGGTCGCTCGCGCTGACCATAGGGAGCTCCTCCCAAAGCACTCTGCAAGCGCTAGGGTCGGTCGGATCCGGGGAGAAAAGACTTGCGTAGAAGGCTCAGGCCCTCCCACACATCTCCGCCGGTTCCGTGAAGGGGGTGCCGTCTTCTGCCAGGAGGCAGGTGACGTGTTTCTTGGCCCCCCTCGTTTTCTCCAGAGCATAGAAGAAGCGGGAGCCGCGATCCATCTCCTGAAGGAGGCGGATGCAGGATCGAACAAAGGCACCCTGAGCCCGATGGTCCTCAAGGGCTCGGAGCTCCTTCCGCTTCTCCTCGCACGCTCCGCAGAGGAGTGGGTCTTCGGGGCTGGCAGTCAAACGCCTCTCCAGCTCTAAGACCTCCCGTTCCAACTGCTCTATCGCCGCATTTCTCCGTCGGCTGGTGACTCGCGTGTAGTCGCGGCAGAAAAGCCGGGCGCGCACATTCCCCAGGTCCCACCATCGCCGCACCGAGGGAAAGGCATGCCGCTGCCCTCGCCAGGCCAGCCAGAATTCCCAGAAGGATGTCACGAAGCCTTCATCCTCCAACAGGCTGTTGTTAAAATGCCAATAGGCCAGCCCCGGCCTCTCCACACAGAGGGAGGCTGTCACGGTGGCTAGGTGATGGTCAGAAAATGGGGCCAGCCGAATGCTGGAGGAGTGGGCTCATGAGAGATGGAAGTGTGATAAATAAATGCGGTCCAACCGGGAGTGGCTCGATCGATGGGCTTCCACCCGGACAAAGGTGAACGTGGAAGTGTCATCCGGGTGTTGGTCATGCCAGATATCCACTAGGGAGTGATGTTCAACTATCTCCCGAAGGGTGTCCTCGGCGGACGGGCTCTGCTCGGTCCCCGAGCGGTCTCGCTTCTCGAGGGTGGTATTAAAATCCCCTCCCAGGACCAGGCACTCATGAGAATCTAAGGGGCCGAGGAAGGCAGACGCCTGCTGATAAAATTGCAGCCAATCCGGGCCTGATGTCAGGGCATAGACGTTAACGAGGTTAACCATGAGCCCCTCTATAAGGACCCAGAGATGCAGCAGGCGATCCGGCACGGCCTCAGTGACCCCTAGCACCTTGGGCCGTAGGTCGGGGGAGAACAGGGTCGCCACTCCAGCCTGCCGAATCGTGGAATGGCTAAAGTAGACCCTGTCCCCCCACTCCAGCTGCCAACTGTCTTCGGCGGTCGGATCCGTATGGGTCTCCTGCAGGAAAATCACAGAGTACCCTCCCTCCCAAAGGAAGGAGAGCACCTGGGATCTGCGGAGAGCCATCCTATAACCCCGGGTGTTCAACAGTGCGATGGTGAGAGGTGTCATGGGGGGGGCCAGGGGCGATCCTCACTGGCAGGAACGCTCGCATCTCCCAGCGGGCCACGCAACAGTCCTTGACCCATCCCGTAGGTGAGTAATTGGTCACTGAAGACGCGGACCCGCCAGTAGGCCGCGGCATCCTGCTTCCCCATCCCTTTACCTTCCCCCATGAGGGCCCTCGTGGCCCGGAGGATTTGAAAAAAATCCCCCCATCGCTGGAGAGCAAGCTGTACCTTGTTGCGGGAGCCACGGCCATCCTCTAAAAACTTCCGCAGCTCTCTATGCAGCTCATGGTGGGGGGGGGTGGAGTTACGGTTTCCCAGTTGTTCCCCGGTGGGGCCCTTGGTGCAGCCCTGTGGTCCACTAAAACGGACAAGCAAGGTGCAGACCCCCAATGGGGTGCCTGATGGGCTGGAGCTTCTAGGCCCGCCTCAAGCTCTGGGGTGATAGGGGGCGGTGGAGGGAAGACAGCAGCTCCTAATGGGTCAGGGCAGGAGAACACAAAGGCAGCTCCCTGGTGGTCATCAGTTGGGAAAGGTAGGAGACAGCCCTGGGGGCGGCAATGACATTGCAGGAGGTAAATTGGATAGGGGCAGGGGCAGAGGCAGGGGCAGAGGCGAGGTTCTGGGTTTCGGGAGGCAAGCAGCTGGATGGTGGCGCCTCCTGATCAGACTCAACGGTTAAGGGGGTGGGGAGGGAGCTCTGAGTGATACCGAGCGTGGGCTCTATGGTGGATTTAGCGGCCACAGCAGCAGGAGGTGGATTATCTTCTGTTGAGCCCCCACCCGGGAAGGAAATCGATTGCTCTGCACCAACGGGGGGTGCCCCGGCGACTCGTGTCCCCACCGCGTGGCGCCGGCAGTCACCTGAGCAGGCTCGGTGGCCGTCAGCGGGGTGCCATCAGCGGCCGGGTCGATGGAGGAGTCCAGGGACTCCTCGGAGGTGGGAGCAGAAGCAGCAGTTAGGGGGAGGGAGCACGGGGAAAAGAGGGGTGGAGTGAGGTTGCCCAAATCGAGGTTTGCAGGCAAAAAGTCATCCTCCCCCTGTGCTACCAGGATCAGATCTAGGGCCTCGATCTCCTTGAACATGGAGGAGAGGACACTTTCCATCGCCCCGGGGTTCTCCCCGCTGGCACCCGCCACGACGGGTGCCTCGGGGTTCACGGGGGCTTCGGGTAGTGTCAGGACAGAAGGGGCTTCCTCGAGGGTCTCAGAGGGGAGGGTCTCCCGTGGAGGGGAGACACTACCTTCCAGTGCTACCACGTCTTTCCCAGCTGACACCGGTGGATGGGACGCACTCGTGGGCAAAGCGGAAGGTTCGGCATCAGTGCCCCCCTTTCTGGTCTTCCGGGGGGCCTCCGCCTCGGGTAGATGAGGTGGAGCTCGAGCCTTCCGCTTGCCTCGCTTCCCCTCGACTAGGGCCCAACCCTCCATGGCATCATCTGGGGGCTGGTTATCAGGGGTCATGTCAGGGGGTAAAGGCGATGGCTCGGGGACTTGCGGGGGGGGACGGTGGGGTGGCATAAGGGAGGGAGGATTCTCCCTGGGGCAGGCTCTCTCCCATGCCTGGTGGTATCTCTGCCACACCCTCCTCCATAGGCCCCGCCAGATTGTCAGCAGCGAGGGCGGGACTCTCTCACTCATCTGGGCTTTGTAAGGGAGGTGCCCCTTGGGCCTGAGCGGGAGAAGCGGTGATCCGAAGGGGGGAGGGCGGGTTCGGGTATCGGGCGGCCAGGGGCATCGGCAATGACCGGGCCAATGTCCTGCCGGGTCTCGGGGATCCCAGATGCCCCTCCTTGCCGGGCTAAGGGGCAGTCCCTCCAGACATGCCCTGATGCCCAGCAGAGGTAGCACCGGGCTTCCCCCGTGGAGAAATACACCCGGTAACGGGCCCCCTGGTGGGGGACTAGGAAGGACCCCTCGAGCACCTCTCCGTCACGCGCTGCCGACGGCAGTAGAAGCTGCACTTGCCGGCGGAAGGAAAAGATGTGACGGAGGGTGGGGTCCTTGCAGCCCAACGGGAGAGGGCTGATGGCAGAAACAAGTTTCCCCAGGGTGGAAAGGGCGGGTAACAGGGCAGCATTGGGGAGAAAAGGAGGGACAGAGGTCAGGACCAGGCGGACGCCCAGGTCCTCTAGCGGCTCTAGGGGACAAACACCTCCCCCACTGCCAGGCCCCTCTCCACCGCCTCCTGGGTGGCAGCCTCCGATGTTAAGAAGAAGACGACCTTCCCATACATTTTGGAGGCCGCCACAATGGCCAAGGGCCCCACCACCCTCGCCAACACCCACACGTAGGTCTCCACATGGGGCGAGGCGGGCACCAGGAGGCATCAGACACCATGCTTCCTTGTCATGTTGGGGAAGGGGCCCTGGCCGCTGTTGATGGTGGCGGAGGCGGTGGGCGGGAGAGATGACAAGGCAGCAGGCGGGGGGGCTGCCGCCGCCAGGTCATACATCCTGGGGGGTGAGGGAGGGACACCCGCAGAGCTGGTGAAGGGGGCAGTGGGGAGGGACGCCGTGGTCTGTGGCCGCCCAGGTTTATGGATCTTGGGAAGCAGATAGAATACCCCTGGTCAGGCTTCTAGGCATGTGTCTGCACAAATCTGTTCCTGTGCTTTTTCAGGGAGTTTCTTGACCAGATGGTGTAATTTCTTTTGGTAATCCTCAGTGGGATCAGAGGATAATGGCCTGTAGAATGTGGAGTTAGATAGCTGACTAGCAGCCTCTTGTTCAATTCCAATTTATTCATGATGAGGACAGCACCTCCTTTGTCAGCCTTTTGGATTATGATGTCAGAGTTGTTCCTAAGGCTGTTGATGGCCTTGTGTTCAGCACGGCTGAGGTTATGGGGCAAGTGATGCTGCTTTTCCATAATTTCAGCCCCCGCACGTCGACAGAAGCACTCTATGTAGAAGTCCAGTCTGTTGTTTCGACCCCTATGCCATGTACATTGGCCAAACCGGACAGTCTCTATGCAAAAGAATAAATGGACACAAATCTGACATCAGGAATCTTAACATTCAAAAACCAGTAGGTGAACACTTCAACCTCTCTGGCCGCTCAGTAAAACATTTAAGGGTGGCAATTTTGCAACAGAAAACTTCAAAAACAGACTCCAATGAGAAACTGCTGAGTTTGAATTAATATGCAAACTAGATACCATTAATTTGGGTTTGAATAGAGACTGGGAGTGGCTGGGTCATTACACATATTGAAGCTATTTCCCCATGTTAAGTATCCTCACACCTTGTCAACTGTCTAAATGGGCCATCTTGATTATCACTACAAAAGTTTTTTTTTCTCCTGCTGATAATAGCTCATCTTAACTAATTAGCCTCTTACAGTTTGTATGGCAACTTCCAGCTTATCTGTATATGCAAAAAGAAAAGGAGTACTTGTGGCACCTTAGAGACTAACCAATTTATTTGAGCATGAGCTTTCGTGAGCTACAGCTCACTTCATCGGATGCATACCGTGGAAACTGCAGCAGACTTTACATATACACAGAGAATATGAAACAATACCTCCTCCCACCCCACTGTCCTGCTGGTAATAGCTTATCTAAAGTGATCATCAGGTTGGGCCATTTCTAGCACAAATCCAGGTTTTCTCACCCTCCACCCCACCACACAAATTCACTCTCCTGCTGGTGATAGCCCATCCAAAGTGACAACTCTTTACACAATGTGCATGATAATTAAGTTGGGCCATTTCCTGCACAAATCCGATGCATCCGATGAAGTGAGCTGTAGCTCACGAAACCTCATGCTCAAATAAATTGGTTAGTCTCTAAGGTGCCACAAGTACTCCTTTTCTTTTTGCGAATACAGACTAACACGGCTGTTACTCTGAAACCTGCACAAATCCAGGTTCTCTCACCCCCTCACCCCCCTCCCAAAAACCACACACACAAACTCACTATCTTGCTGGTAATAGCTCATCCAAAGTGACCATTCTCCCTACAATGTGCATGATAATCAAGGTGGGCCATTTCCAGCACAAATCCAGGTTTTCTCACATCCCCCCCACCCCCATACACACACAAACTCACTCTCCTGCTGGTAATAGCTCATCCAAACTGACCACTCTCCAAGTTTAAATCCAAGTTAAACCAGAACATCTGGGGGGGGGGAGGAAAAAACAAGAGGAAATAGGCTACCTTGCATAATGACTTAGCCACTCCCAGTCTCTATTTAAGCCTAAATTAATAGTATCCAATTTGCAAATGAATTCCAATTCAGCAGTTTCTCGCTGGAGTCTGGATTTGAAGATTTTTTGTTTTAAGATAGCGACCTTCATGTCTGTGATTGCGTGACCAGAGAGATTGAAGTGTTCTCCGACTGGTTTATGAATGTTATAATTCTTGACATCTGATTTGTGTCCATTTATTCTTTTATGTAGAGACTGTCCAGTTTGACCAATGTACATGGCAGAGGGGCATTGCTGGCACATGATGGCATATATCACATTGGTGGATGTGCAGGTGAACGAGCCTCTGATAGTGTGGCTGATGTTATTAGGCCCTGTGATGGTGTCCCCTGAATAGATATGTGGGCACAATTGGCAACGGGCTTTGTTGCAAGGATAAGTTCCTGGGTTAGTGGTTCTGTTGTGTGGTATGTGGTTGTTGGTGAGTATTTGCTTCAGGTTGCGGGGCTGTCTGTAGGCAAGGACTGGCCTGTCTCCCAAGATTTGTGAGAGTGTTGGGTCATCCTTTAGGATAGGTTGTAGATCCTTAATAATGCGTTGGAGGGGTTTTAGTTGGGGGCTGAAGGTGACGGCTAGTGGCGTTCTGTTATTTTCTTTGTTAGGCCTGTCCTGTAGTAGGTAACTTCTGGGAACTCTTCTGGCTCTATCAATCTGTTTCTTTACTTCTGCAGGTGGGTACTGTAGTTGTAAGAAAGCTTGACAGAGATCTTGTAGGTGTTTGTCTCTGTCTGAGGGGTTGGAGCAAATGCGGTTGTATCGCAGAGCTTGGCTGTAGACGATGGATCGTGTGGTGTGGTCAGGGTGAAAGCTGGAGGCATGCAGGTAGGAATAGCAGTCAGTAGGTTTCCAGTATAGGGTGGTGTTTATGTGACCATTGTTTATTAGCACTGTAGTGTCCAGGAAGTGGATCTCTTGTGTGGACTGGACCAGGCTGAGGTTGATGATGGGATGGAAATTGTTGAAATCATGGTGGAATTCCTCAAGGGCTTCTTTTCCATGGGTCCAGATGATGAAGATGTCATCAATATAGCGCAAGTAGAGTAGGGGCTTTAGGGGACGAGAGCTGAGGAAGCGTTGTTCTAAATCAGCCATAAAAATGTTGGCATACTGTGGGGCCATGCGGGTACCCATAGCAGTGCCGCTGATCTGAAGGTATACATTGTCCCCAAATGTGAAATAGTTATGGGTAAGGACAAAGTCACAAAGTTCAGCCACCAGGTTAGCCGTGACATTATCGGGGATAGTGTTCCTGACGGCTTGTAGTCCATCTTTGTGTGGAATGTTGGTGTAGAGGGCTTCTACATCCATAGTGGCCAGGATGGTGTTATCAGGATGGGCTGGAAATGGCCCACCTTGATTATCATGCACATTGTAGGGAGAATGGTCACTTTGGATGAGCTATTACCAGCAGGATAGTGAGTTTGTGTGTGTGGTTTTTGGGAGGGGGGTGAGGGGGTGAGAGAACCTGGATTTGTGCAGGAAATGGCCCAACTTGATTATCATGCACATTGTGTAAAGAGTTGTCACTTTGGATGGGCTATCACCAGCAGGAGAGTGAATTTGTGTGGGGGGGTGGAGGGTGAGAAAACCTGGATTTGTGCTGGAAATGGCCCAACCTGATGATCACTTTAGATAAGCTATTACCAGCAGGACAGTGGGGTGGGAGGAGGTATTGTTTCATATTCTCTGTGTATATGTAAAGTCTGCTGCAGTTTCCACGGTATGCATCCGATGAAGTGAGCTGTAGCTCACGAAAGCTCATGCTCAAATAAATTGGTTAGTCTCTAAGGTGCCACAAGTACTCCTTTTCTTTTTGCATATACAGATTAACACGGCTGCTACTCCGAAACCTGTCATTAGGCAGACTGTTACAGAGTGAATGGACTTTTCATGGCAAGCTGGGATTTGGGTGCCTGGGACAGATTTTTCAAGGCTGTATAGCTACTAGCAGTTAGGCTTACCAATATTTCTTTAAGAAATCTCTTGCTGGGTCCTCAAAGTTAATTGCCAGCAGACACACCAAAGGGTGGAGATGTTAAGATCAGCAAGTATAGGAGTGAGGGAGGTGCTGGGATATAAAGGAGACCCAATCTGTGTCTCCTTATGGGGTAATTGCTATTCATTTTGAGCTTTAGGTGCTTGACTGACTTAAAAAAAAAAAAATTAAACTCTGTCTGAAAGAAACTTCACCGTTCACTTAGCAGGTTGTGCAGATTCTGTTTTTTCCATAGTGCATCCAAGTGCGGTCATGTTTGATCTATCACTTCAACATAATGGATCTAATTCTCCCTTGGTGCCAATCTTTAAGACTCAGATTTTCTCACAGATATTTTTAGTAAAAATCACAGAGGGGTCACGGGCAATGAACCAAAATTCATGCAAGCCCATGACCCCTCCATTTTTTTTCCTAAAAATATCCCTTACAAAATGGGAAGGGAGGAGGTTTCCAGCACCCACAGCAGCAGGGGACTTGGGGGGGTCCCCCTACTGCCCATGGGCACTGGGAGCTGCTGGGGGCCCACCTCCAGCAGCAGCTGAGAACTGCAGGGCTGCCTGCTGACAGCTCTAGCCTTGGGGCAGAAAATGTCACAAAGGTCTCCGGAAGTCATGGATTCCATGACCTAATTGTAGCCATACCAATCTTATACTAATGCAACTCCAAAGGCTTCAGCTGAGTCACTCCTGATTTATATCCATGTGAGTGAAGAATCTGGCTCAATAAGTAAAATCCCTGCAGAGAAATCAAAAGTAATAGGAAAGAGTGACTTGAATGTGGGACTCTGTACAAGGGTGCTGAGAGTCATTGAACCAAACTGTAAACCCTGTATTTAATGGAAACCACTTCAAGCCAGGGAGTGCTGCAGCACCTTTAGTACCCCTAGTTTCACCACCTATGACCATATGATTCCAGCAGGACTTTCTCAGCAGAGGGAAATGGCTCACTTAGCCATAAGGAGACCCACTCTGCATCATGCAGGCTGAGTCTGGAGCTTGCAGTTTTTTCTCTCATATTATCTTGCTGTCAGCCCACTCCACGAGGAGGAATTCCTGCTGTCATCCCTGTGTGGCTGTGGTTCCTGCTATCAGGCCTAGGGGCAGATTGACAGCGGGAACCACGGCTGAAAGAAAAATCCTCATATTTGAGAGTTCTATCATGAGCCAGGCTTAATTTTACTTAGAAATCAGGTCTCTCACAATTAATTCACAAGAGCTGGCATGTCTGTACTATGCCTTGCCTTTGGAAAAGAGCTGCGAAGGTGGTCCTCCAAGCCTGCCTAGAAAGCTGCATGGAAGCAGCTAATCAGAGCCAAGCAGGCTCAGATAAAAGCAGCTGCAGCGGGGTGAAGCAGGCTGTTCTGCTTTGGCCAAGGGAGCTCGATGGGCTGCATTTACTGGTCCTAGAAGAGCGAGGATCTGAGAACTTTAATCTTAAGGTAATGGCTGAAGGTTAAGGGACCAAGTGGGAAGAAGCCCAGGGGAAAGAGCAGCAACCAATCAAAGGACACAATACATGGCTACTGTTCATAGGGTCCCTGGGTTAAAATCTGGAGTAGTGGGTGGGCCTGGGTTCCCTCACTGGCAAAGTGGCCTAAGCCCCAGAAGGGGACAAGGCTTCATGGGGAAGCCTGAGTGAAGGATGGGATGTAAAGGGCCAATAGATGGGGCTGAAGATGGAGTTTGTTGAACTCTTTGCTACCCTGGAAGAGGTTCATTCATATTAACTGTGTGACTTGGCCAGAAGGCCAAGGCATTGAAGACCTGCCTAGTAAGGCCAACAACTATCGGTGGTGCCAGGAGCAGGCAAAGGCTGCAGTAAAGTAGAACCACAGAGTTACGAACATCTTGGGAATAGAGGTTGTTCCTAACTGAAATTTTTGTAACGCTGAACAAAATGTTTACAACTGAACATTGACTTAATACAAGTTTGAAACTTTACTGTGCAGAATAAAAATGCTGCTTTCCCTTTATTTTTTTAGTAGTTTAACACAGTACTGTATTTGCTTTTTTGTTTGTTTTTGTTTTCTGTTGCTGCCTGATTGTGTAGTTCCGGTTCCAAATGAGGTGTGGCTGACTGGTCAGTTTGTAACTCTGGTGCCCATAACTCTGAGATTCTACTGTACCAGATGCAGCAGCAGGAGGTGCTCAAGAGGTGTGTCCCCTGCCACAGCTATATTCTCCAGTTTTTGCTTGGATTTTTCTGAGAATTTCTGATTGCATCTAAACTAGGGGCTCAGACGCTCTGTTGCTTCTACAGGTTGAATGCATTGCACACAGCTGGAGCTGCTTGCATTCCTCAGTTCTCCCCCACACACTCTGTGTGCCACCCTCCCATCCCCCCTTGATCTCAGCAACTCCCTGCAACTTTACCTGCTATCCCTTCCCTCATGCCAGGGGCTCTGTGTGTCCCCTATTTCCCTTGGGACTGCTCCTGTCTTCGCCTACCCATGTTTCAGAACCCCTTTCGTATTTATAATGTGTTAAATTATTTCTTTTCTCTGTCTGGGAGAAAAGTTATTCAGGGTGTTAACCTTTTAAACTGTATTGTGATAATGGGCAGAGCTAGAATGGGGTGTAATTACAATGGAAGGAGAATAGTGGCTGCCATCAAGAGGGTCTTTGATCTATCACCAATTACAAACCTAGTTAAAGCTTAGGTATGTCCTAACCAGACCGATGCCAGAGGCTCTGTATGTCCCCAATTTTCCCCCTTTTGGTTTTCTGACTTTCACCAAAGATAACAGGGTTCTGCCCATCAGTGCCTAGAACGTTCCCTGAAATCTCGGAATTGATTGGATGTAGTATTCCAGTTACATTGCATCCAAACAAAAAAAGAAACAAACAGAAAAATGTCATCACATTGAATATAAGGCCTCATTTAGTTTAGCCAATGATACTACTTTAATAACCTCTGTTTATGATGATAGCAGAGTTCTTCTATTTTTCCGTCCATGAGAGCTGGAATTCTGCAAAGTGTCAGTGTGATGTTCCCCTCTGGTGTTATCGGGACCAATGATCTGCTAGGTCATGCCAATCCTTGACTCTGGGATTGACTCCAGCTTTACCCTGCTTTGCTGTGAGAACTCCCACTCCTGGGCTGTTCACGCACAGCCTCTAGCATGTAAGCTGCTCCTTGGATTGTGTAACCGAATGACACTAGCCAATATCTCTGGCCCCAGATACAACCCAAGGAACCACTGTCTCGCAGTGTCCAGTTATGCCCACTGGATGCTGCACGCTTATAAGAGTTTGTCAATTTAACAAAGAAATTGATATGTACCAGGCTTGTTATCCCATGGGGAGTCTCTGACATGCTTCAAACCAAACTCACTGCTTCAGGTAGAATAAACAAACACGTTTATTAACTACAAAGATACAGTTTAAGTGATAGGCAAAAAGTCAGAGAGGTTACCAAAATAAAATATAAGCACATGGTCTAAACTCTCAACCCTATTATACTGGGCAACATCTAGATTAAGCAGTTTTTCTCACCCCACTGGATACTGCAGTACTTAATATACAGGTTTGTTCCTTAAACCTGGGCCAATCTCCTCTCGGAGTCTTATCTTCTTCTTATTTGCTTGCAGCAAAGGTGGAAGCAGGAGAAGGGCCCAGTATGTGCCCTCTCTGTCTGTTTTATACCCTCAGTTTATGTGCGTGGGGAGCACAAGTCCAGGCATGTCTGGGGTGCATTGCTGAGTCTCTCCAAACAAGTATCAGGGGGTAGTCGTGCTAGTCTGTATCCACAAAAACAACAAGGAGTCCGGTGGCACCTTAAAGACTAACAGATTTATTTGAGCATAAGCTTTCGTGGGTAAAAACCCCACTTCTTCAGAAGCATGGAGTGAAAATTACAGATGCAGACATAAATATACTGACACATGAAGAGAAGGGAGTTACCTCACAAGTGGAGAACCAGTGATGACAGGGCCAATTCGATCAGGGTGGATGTGCATGCCACTCCCAATAACATATGACCAGGGAAGAGTATAAAAATATTGCTCGGGCATGTAGGAATGAAATCAGGAGGGCCAAATTGCACCTGGAGCTGCAGCTAGCGAGAGATGTCAAGAGTAACAAGAAGGGTTTCTTCAGGTATGCTGGCAACAAGAAGAAAGCCAAGGAAAGTGTGGGCCCCTTAATGAATGAGGGAGGCAACCTAGTGACAGAGGATGTGGAAAAAGCTAATGTACTCAATGCTTTTTTTGCCTCTGTCTTCACTATCAAGGATAGCTCCCAGACTGCTGCGCTGGGCATCACAACATGGGGAGTAGATGGCCAGCCCTCTGTGGAGAAAGAGGTGGTTAGGGACTATTTAGAAAAGCTGGACGTGCACAAGTCCATGGGGCCGGACGAGTTGCATCCGAGAGTGCTGAAGGAATTGGCGGCTGTGATTGCAGAGCCATTGGCCATTATCTTTGAAAACTCCTGGCAAACGGGGGAAGTCCCAGATGACTGGAAAAAGACTAATGTAGTGCCAATCTTTAAAAAAGGGAAGAAGGAGGATCCTGGGAACTACAGGCCAGTCAGCCTCACCTCAGTCCCTGGAAAAATCATGGAGCAGGTCCTCAAAGAATCAATCCTGAAGCACTTACATGAGAGGAAAGTGATCAGGAACAGTCAGCATGGATTCACCAAGGGAAGGTCATGCCTGACTAATCTAATTGCCTTCTATGATGAGATTACTGGTTCTATGGATGAAGGGAAAGCAGTGGATGTATTGTTTCTTGACTTTAGCAAAGCTTTTGACACGGTCTCCCACAGTATTCTTATCAGCAAGTTAAAGAAGTATGGGCTGGATGAATGCACTATAAGGTGGGTAGAAAGTTGGCTAGATTGTCGGGCTCAATGGGTAATGATCAATGGCTCCATGTCTAGTTGGCAGCCGGTGTCAAGTGGAGTGCCCCAGGGGTCGGTCCTGGGGCCGGTTTTGTTCAATATCTTCATAAATGATCTGGAGGATGGTGTGGATTGCACTCTCACCAAATTTACGGATGATACTAAACTGGAAGGAGTGGTAGATACGCTGGAGGGCAGGGAAGGATACAGAGGGACCCAGATAAATTGGAGGATTGGGCCAAAAGAAATCTGATGAGGTTCAATAAGGATAAGTGCAGGGTCCTGCACTTAGGACAGAAGAACCCAATGCACAGCTACAGACTAGGGACCGAATGGCTAGGCAGCAGTTCTGCGGAAAAGGACATAGGGGTGACAGTGGACGAGAAGCTGGATATGAGTCAGCAGTGTGCCCTTGTTGCCAAGAAGGCCAATGGCATTTTGGGATGTATAAGTAGGGGCATAGCGAGCAGATCGAGGGACGTGATCGTCCCCCTCTATTCGACATTGGTGAGGCCTCATCTGGAGTACTGTGTCCAGTTTTGGGCCCCACACTACAAGAAGGATGTGGGTAAATTGGAGAGAGTCCAGCGAAGGGCAACAAAAATGATTAGGGGTCTGGAACACATGACTTATGAGGAGAGGCTGAGGGAACTGGGATTGTTTAGTCTCCAGAAGAGAAGAATGAGGGGGGATTTGATAGCTGCTTTCAACTACCTGAGAGGTGGTTCCAGAGAGGATGGTTCTAGACTATTCTCAGTGGTAGAAGAGGACAGGACAAGGAGTAATGGTCTCAAGTTGCAGTGGGGGAGGTTTAGATTGGATATTAGGAAAAACTTTTTCACTAAGAGGGTGGTGAAACACTGGCATGCGTTACCTAGGGAGGTGGTAGAATCTCCTTCCTTAGAAGTTTTTAAGGTCAGGCTTGACAAAGCCCTGGCTGGGATGATTTAATTGGGGATTGGTCCTGCTTTGTGCAGGGGGTTGGACTAGATGACCTCCTGAGGTCCCTTCGAACCCTGATATTCTATGATTCTATATGAGGAGGTGTCAATTCCAGGAAAGGCAAAGCTGCTTTTGTAATGACCCAACCACTCCCAGTCCCTGTTCAAGCCCACATTAATGGTGTTAAATTTGCAAATGAATTTTAGTTCTGCTGTTTCTCTTTGAAGTCAGTTTCTGAACTTTTTTTGTTCAAGTATAGCTACTTTCAAATCTGTTATAGAATGTCCAGGAAGATTGAAGTGTTCTCCTACTGGCTTTTGTTTGTTACCATTCCTGATGTCCGATTTGTGTCCCAAGGCCAGTCCTCGCTTACAGACAGTCCCCCAACCTGAAGCAAATACTCACCAGCAACTACACATCACACCACAGAAACACTAACCCAGGAACCAACCCCTGTAGCAAACCTTGTTGTCTTCTCTGTCCCCATATCTACTCTAGCGACCCCATCAGAGGACCCAACCACATCAGCCACACCATCAGAGGCTCATTCACCTGCATGTCTACAAATGTTATGTATGCCATCATGTGCCAGCAATGCCCCTCTGCCATGTACATTGGCCAAACCGGACAGTCCCTATGTAAAAGAATAAATGGACACAAGATCGGACATCAAGAATGGTAACATACAAAAGCCAGTAACACAGAGGGCCCATAAATTGGTGGGAAGGGCTCTGAAATAATGAATTTAATGACTTTGAGCAAAAGTTCAATTTGCCAGCCCTTCATATCACATACCAGGCCCCCTTTCTTCGACAGGACCTGGAGCATACTAAACAAACACCATTTGTTGCTGATGTTTCTTGGATACCATGTTGTTTATGCACAGTATAAGTAGTATGTTGACATTAGGTTAACTCAACACTTTTATTTTTGCAATGTACTGCACATGTGCCTTGATTTCTGGACAGATGCAAATAAGAGCTTTGCAAAGACTGCTGTTATCACTGTGTTCTATCTTATTTCTCTTTTCAGCCATGTCACATTTTACGTTTTTGTTCCAACTCATTAATTTATCAGGACTCATGCTGACTTATGGGACATAAACAAAAACGTTCACCAGGTGCCCTGATCATACTGGAGATGAAAAGCACCATGTTTGATCTAAATGCTATTTTGTGCCACTCTGAAGTGGCAGCCAACACACACAGCAAATTAGAAGGGTCTTCAACTCTTTTTCTAAAGATTTGCAGTGAAAGCAGCATGCTGAATATATTACTTATATATTCCCACTTCTTGTATTTTTTGTGTTCTGTAAATGTCTTTAAAAATCAATAAGAACAAATTGGATCCAGTGTATTCTGTGGTTTGCAAAGACTGTATTTTCTTATTCTTATATTTATTCGTGCTGGCAAAGGAGTACAGCTGATAAACATACAGTATAAAACCATAATTCATGGTGTTTTAGCATCTGTCTTCCCAAGCTAAAGGGGAGCAGAAGGTATAGACATGATTGGCTTTTACTAATAAGAGAAATATTTTTATCCTTTGGCATGTAATTGGTACATAGAGGAAAAAATATCCAGACCACACTGAATGCTCTCCCTCTGCAGTTTTAGTCTAGTCAATGGAGACAGGATGCAACTAATCATTCTGTGGTACTGAAGTGCCTTTCCTTGTTACAATGCAGGGTCAAATTCATCCATAGTGTAACTACTCTAAAGCTGTTAGAGTTACACCAGCCGTGAAGCTGGCCTGCTGTCTCTCATTGTCTCTGGCTTAGGTGCTGTTTTAGAGGGACTGAATTCTAACGCAGAATTTCCTCTCTCCATTTACATACATTCACACACCATATAAATTACAGGGAAGAATTGCCCTTTTAATAATTCAGTACTTTTAAAATAGAGCAAGGTTGTGTGGCGTGGTACTACATAAATATGTCTGCATACTCGTCTGGAAGTAGATACCTGTTTATACTTGTGAAATTAAAGGGAGTATAAGCAGAGGAAACATAATGATCTTTTTCACTACAAGCCAATGACAGGTAGCAGCAGTGCCAACTTCCCTGTTTTGAACTGAAGTAACTAATAAGTAGGAATGGCTAGTGAAGAAATGTTGGTGGCTAGCAAAATCACTTTATTTTGTTAGGTTTCAGAGTAGCAGCCATGTTAGTCATGTATTTGCAAAAAGAACAGGAGTACTTGTGGCACCTTAGAGACTAACAAATTTATTTGAGCATAAGCGTTTGTGAGCTACAGCTCACTTCATCGGATGCATTCAGTGGACATTTACCAATGGGAAACGAGAGAGAGACCCTTCCTACCACTCCTCATGCCCCCCCCCCAACCCGGTACTTCAAAGGTTAGCAAACCCTTAATCAATATCTCCTTATCAACATTCATCCTCCCAGGGTGATCCTTTTTGGAGATAATGGATGGGGGTGGCTTAATTAAGTGGATGAGAGTTCTCTCTCATCCATTTAGAGCACCTAAACTAGAGAATTTACAGCTGCACCTGTTGTAAGCTCTCTGATGTAGCCATAGTGTTAGATATTGCAGCTTTCAGCTGGGTGAGATGATGTTTGAGTGTTTGCTTTAGGGGAGAGTTGATATTCCATACACTATAACTTCATCTTTCAGAGAGACTATTCCAAAATACTCCACAATACAAAATTATAGATATAGAACAATGGCAGTCCTCAGCAGTAGAACTGTGGAAACTAATTGGGATTAGCTCCTGTGTGACAATCAGGTTTTGGTAGACCAAACAGGTTCATATCACTGTATTAGCATCTTTTCTCGCCTTTAGACAAGAATAAGCAATGGTACAAAAGGCAGGACCGGGTCTAGGTTTTTTGCTGCCCCAAGCAAAACAAATTTTGGCAGCCCCCTTTCTATTTTTTTTTTTTTTTTTTTTTGGCTTTTACACATGTTTGCACTTTGCAATGTTGTTGTTTGTTTGAGCAGGTTCAGTGGGGGAACGGCAGCATCATTCTCCCTCGCTGCCTGCCCCCGGCGTCTCCCCCGCACCCCTCCTCACCAGCCCCGCAGGGACTCGCTGCCCTACTCCAGCCCCCGGCCAGGAGCTGCACTTCAACTCGCCACAACTTCCAGCCCTGGCTCCTTGCCCATCTCTCTTCCCCCACAGACCAGTCAGAGGAAGCCACTGCTCCTGTGGAAGGGACCAAGCAAGGCAAGGGAAAGGAAAGGGCAAAAAGGAAGCAAAGCAAGGTCTGGCTGCGGCTGCCTCCGGGAGTGACGGGGGGACTTGCACAAATATGTCCGTCTTTCTGTTTAAACCGAACGAAAGGGCCAGAACCAAATGCGCACTCGCTACGGATGAGTGAGAGCGTGCGCACAAGCAAGGCGGGGAGGAAGCTTGCTTTCCCCAAACCCACCACTCAATGGCCGCTGAGCACGCACAAGGGAATCTCCTGCCCACGCATGAATGAACTGACAGGTGGAAGCGCGCCCCTACTGGATGCCCACGCGCCTCTGGCTGCTTTTGAAGCAAAAACCACTGTTCGATTTTTCTGAAAAAAAAAGGGATAGCTGGAATGCCGCCCCTGGAAATGTGCCATCCCAAGCACATGCTTGCTTTGCTGGTGCCTAGAGCCGGTCCTGACAAAAGGGAATGGGCTTGTATGATCTTTCCTAAAGTTTCTATTTTCATTATTCAGAGGGGTAGCCGTGTTAGTCTGTATCAGCAACAACAATGAGGAATCCTTGTGGCACCTTGGAGACTAACAAATTTGTTTGGGCATAAGCTTTCATGGGCTGAAGTGGGTTTTAGCCCACAAAAGCTTATGCCCAAATACATTCGTTAGTCTCTAAGGTGCCACAAGGATTTCTCATTGTATTTTCAGTATATGTGTTAATAAGTCAAAAAGAAAGAGGGAGGAGAGGGAAATAGGTTTTGCAGTGGAATTAGGTCTAACTTGAAATCCCACATCCAGTTCAAAATCTGATTCCAAGCTGACCATATTTCATGGTCAGCCCTTATCTCCCTAAGGAGCCATAGCAAACCCATGCTTCCCAACATGAAATACAAATCCCTTGTTTACAGACAAGCACAACATTGGGTGTGAAAATCTGGTTTTATTAAAGCAGATCCTATTTTTCCATTCCTTGAAAATATCAAATGTCCAAAAATTTGCGTGCTCTATTACTGTCTGATTTTTATTTTTATTTCTTTAAAGGATGCTTTTATTCTTGTCAATAGTATGTACACCATGTGGTACAGGGGTTGCTATGGTAAGTATGAATTTTTTATTGAGTAGCACAGTAAATATTAATATAAAGCATGGGAAGCAACACTGCCTTTCCCTGAGACTCTGTGCTTCTCGCATTTTGTTCCTTGCCTATAGTTTCCATCATCTCCTGAACAGGGAAAGCTCCAAGGCAGAATGTCACAGCAGTACAATAAGAAGGAAATGCAGGATATTAGGATTGTAAAGCAAACCAGTAGCAACAGAAGGAGCAGAAATGAGCTTGTAAAAGAAATATTGCTTTGTCACTACAGATGGGGGCCATGGCACAAAACTGAGGTCTAGATTTTAAGCCCCTTAAAATTCAGGACTGTTTGGATTCAGGTTTTTTGGGTCAGACCTATCTCCAATTTTACAGTGAATGCAATACAGAGAAAGGAGAGTGCAAAGGATATAATTGGTTTTAAGCGAGGCAGGATAGTCTTATGGAAGGCACAGAACTGGAATTGGGATATCTAAATTGTATTCTTGAGTCTGCACCAGATGTGCTGGGTCACCTTAGGCAAGTCATCTAGGTCCCAGGCTTCAAACTTGGGTTTCTAATGTTAGGCACAAAGATTTATTTTAGGCTGCTGAATCAAGACTTGTATGCTTAAGTAGCCTACTTTAGACATCCAAATGTAAAAATTGGGTCTTTAATCTTTCTATATCTCAGTTTTCCCATTTGCTACATGGGGATGATAATACTTTAGAATGGAAATGCTATAGTAGTGCATTAAATAATTACTGATGGTGCTAGTAATATATATTGTATACCAATGACTTGTTCTGCTTTAGCCTTGGGAGCTATGGGGGGTGAAAAAAGGACTTGATCCTGCTTCCATTGAAGTCAACGTGAGCCGGTTTAGGTACAGAATTACAAAGTGTATGTAGAAATTATTTTAGCCATCTTTGGATCAAATGCTGCAACAACTGTTTTAACAGCATACAGTGGAACTACTCAACAATTGAGGACAGGAGCCTGTTTCTGAGGAGGATAAGGTATCTTATATCATCCTGGATGTCTAGCATCAGTCATGTCACACACTAGTTAGCAGGTTTCAGAGGAACAGCCGTGTTAGTCTGTATTCGCAAAAAGAAAAGGAGTACTTGTGGCACCTTAGAGACTAACCAATTTATTTGAGCATGAGCTTTCATGAGCTACAGCTCACTTCATCAGATGTTTACCGTGGAAACTGCAGCAGACTTTATATACACACAGAAATCATGAAACAATACCTCCTCCCACCCCACTGTCCTGCTGGTTAGCAGATTATTGCTGCTCAAAGAAATGCTTGTATTAAAAAAAAATGAGAAAAGGCTGACTGGAAAGTCATACAATGAGTAATGCGAAAGCAGAGATGAATGAGATTAATTGTGAAAGAATCTGAATTAGTGAAGGACTTTTTGTGCACATGTATTTAGCAATTGTGCAGTAAGAGTATAGGACTGAGAATGGAATTCCTGAAGTGTTACACTGAGGAGCAGAAGACTCCATGTGGTCCTGTTGGGCAAGTCACTTTGGACCAGACTTTTTAAGGTATTTAGGAATGAAAAGATACAGATGGGCATCTAGTGGGATTTTTCAGTCTGCATCTTTAGATGCATCTTTAGATGCCCAAATAGCTTTAAATAGCTTTAAAATCTGACCGTTCAGCTTTGTTTTCTCCTTTGTAAAATGGGCTGATGCTACTTCCCTTTCTGGACAATGAAGGGGAAGAATGAGGTTTTTGTAGGTATCTGGCTGGCTGTTTGTCATTTTAAGCTGCTGGGATTTAATTGTATTGTTAATGGAGTGTTAGGGGCCTACTAGAGCTTTGGATCAACCTCTCCAGTTACCCAAGTGTTGTTTAGATTTAAGTATGTTGCGAGGATTTATTAACTTATGTTTATCCTTTACATCTTCAAAGTGCTTTACAAACATGACACCTTTTTAATAGGTGCAACCCATTCCAACCTGGGTTCTGCAACCCAGCCAACCAGAGTTTAAAAAATGCTCTCAGATAGTTGCCAAGCATTTCCATTGGCAAGTGACCCTATGTACTACCCATTTCCTGAGCAATCCTGTTACCCATGAGACCTGCTGCCCTGTAAACAAGATTTGAGCTGGGTCTTGTTTTAAATATAACTCCTTATTAAAGGTATAAAAGCAGCTCATATTACTCTATTTTACATGACAAAGAAGCCTGTCACACTAACTCCACTGAGCAAAGTGGAATCACTAATGAAACCTCAAATCATCTTGTAATGTGATTTTTGTGCGTATACACACACATACACACACACACACACACACACACACACACACACACACACACACACACACACACACACACACACACAAAAGATTACTCAAAATAACTTATCCCTGCTGTGGATACTTCATAGTTGCTGAAAAAAAAACACTTCAGAGTGAAGGTCACATGTGCATATATACTATTTTAAGTGCATTCACGCCTTGCTACAACAGTGTCCCAAGGAAAATGACAGCAGACTCGTGAAGTTTTGTACTTTAAAGGAAAGCTTTCTGCTCCCTCCTATTTAAAGAAACAAAGCTCCTGCTATTATAAGGTAAGAATTTTGTGACCACATTATTTAGTGAACATAAAAGCTGTTTTGTGGTGTAGTTATCCTCGGACACTACTAGCCCTTTTGATAGTGGCACAGTTGTGGCCTGAGAGTGCTTTAGTAACCTAGGTGTTAGATTTGACACCTCCAGATTCCTGTAGCCCTGGTTTAAGTATTAGTGAAGATTCTTTCTAATGTAGATAAACAGTTCTATGTAGTTCACTGTCTGAGTCTTCCAGATAAGACCTTAAAAGCGCAGTCCATTTTGCTATCTGTGGATGTTGAAGACCCTGTGGTACATAGGAGTAAGGGTTTGTCATGATACCTTTGGGTATATTTTACCTGCTCCATACTGGAGGTTGAGGTACGATGTGCCCAGCTGGCTTCTGCTCTCCAACAGAGGGAGCTGCATTTCAGTGGTACTACCTTACAGAGGGAACCACTGCTAGGTACAAGGTTCCCTAAAACTTTGCTTCTTACATGGTTTGCAACAGGAGTCTGAAATTTGTGAATGAGGGGTGTGATGGGCTGGACCTGCCTTCCAGGGTGAAACATGATGTGCTGGGGTCCCACTGAGTCCACCAGTCCCAAACCCTAACTCTAACCCTAAACCTGGGTCCTGCCCCCAACTCTGTGCTGCTGTGGAAGGCTCTCAAGCCCCCTTCCAGCACACACGCAGATAGGGACACACACAAGAGATCCACTTCCTGGACACTACAGTGCTAATAAGCGACGGTCACATAAACACCACCCTATACCGGAAACCTACTGACCGCTATTCCTACTTACATGCCTCCAGCTTTCATCCAGACCACCCCATACGATCCATTGTCTACAGCCAAGCTCCACGATACAACCGCATTTGCTTCAAATGCTCAGACAGAGACAAACACCTACAAGATCTCTATCAAGTGTTCTTACAACTACAATACCCACCTGCTGAAGTGAAGAAACAGATTGACAGAGCCAGAAGAGTACCCAGAAGTTACCTATTACAGGACAGGCCCAACAAATAAAATAACAGAACGCCACTAGCCATCACCTTCAGCCCCCAACTAAAACCTATCCAACGCATCATCAAGGAGCTACAACCTATCCTGAAGGATGACCCATCATTCTCACAGATCTTGGGAGACAGGCCAGGGTTTGCTTACAGACAGCCCCCCAACCTGAAGGAAATACTCACCAGCAACCACACACCACACAACAAAAACACTAACGCAGGAACCTATCCTTGCAACAAAGCCCGTTGCCAACTGTGTCCACATATCTCTTCAGCGGACACCGTCATAGGGCCTAATCACATCAGCCACACTATCAGAGGCTCATTCACCTGCACATCTACCAATGTGATATATGCCATCAAGTGCCAACAATGCCCCTCTGCCATGTACATTGGCCAAACTGGACAGTCTCTACGTAACAGAATAAATGGACACAAATCAGACGTCAACAATTATATTCAAAAACCAGTCGGAGAACACTTCAATCTCTCTGGTCTCTCTATTACAGACCTAAAAGAGGCAAGAAGCTTACAAGAAGTGGAAGGTTGGACATATGAACAGGGAAGAGTATAAAAATATTGCTCGGGCATGTAGGAATGAAATCAGGAGGGCCAAATTGCACCTGGAGCTGCAGCTAGCGAGAGATGTCAAGAGTAACAAGAAGGGTTTCTTCAGGTATGCTGGCAACAAGAAGAAAGCCAAGGAAAGTGTGGGCCCCTTAATGAATGAGGGAGGCAACCTAGTGACAGAGGATGTGGAAAAAGCTAATGTACTCAATGCTCTTTTTGCCTCTGTCTTCACTAACAAGGTCAGCTCCCAGACTGCTGCGCTGGGCATCACAGCATGGGGAATAGATGGCCAGCCCTCTGTGGAGAAAGAGGTGGTTAGGGACTATTTAGAAAAGCTGGACGTGCACAAGTCCATGGGGCCGGACGAGTTGCATCCGAGAGTGCTGAAGGAATTGGTGGCTGTGATTGCAGAGCCATTGGCCATTATCTTTGAAAACTCGTGGCGAACGGGGGAAGTCCCGGATCACTGGAAAAAGGCTAATGTAGTGCCAATCTTTAAAAAAGGGAAGAAGGAGGATCCAGGGAACTACAGGCCAGTCAGCCTCACCTCAGTCCCCGGAAAAATCATGGAGCAGGTCCTCAAAGAATCAATCCTGAAGCACTTACATGAGAGGAAAGTGATCAGGAACAGTCAGCATGGATTCACCAAGGGAAGGTCATGCCTGACTAATCTAATTGCCTTCTATGATGAGATTACTGGTTCTATGGATGAAGGGAAAGCAGTGGATGTATTGTTTCTTGACTTTAGCAAAGCTTTTGACACGGTCTCCCACAGTATTCTTATCAGCAAGTTAAAGAAGTATGGGCTGGATGAATGCACTATAAGATGGGTAGAAAGCTGGCTAGATTGTCGGGCTCAACGGGTAGTGATCAGTGGCTCCATGTCTAGTTGGCAGCCGGTATCAAGTGGAGTGCCCCAAGGGTCGGTCCTGGGGCCGGTTTTGTTCAATATCTTCATAAATGATCTGGAGGATGGTGTGGATTGCACTCTCACCAAATTTGCGGATGATACTAAACTGGGAGGAGTGGTAGATACGCTGGAGGGGAGGGATAGGATACAGAAGGACCTAGACAAATTGGAGGATTGGGCCAAAAGAAATCTGATGAGGTTCAATAAGGATAAGTGCAGGGTCCTGCACTTAGGATGGAAGAATCCAATGCACCGCTACAGACTAGGGACCGAATGGCTAGGCAGCAGTTCTGTAGAAAAGGACATAGGGGTGACAGTGGACGAGAAGCTGGATATGAGTCAGCAGTGTGCCCTTGTTGCCAAGAAGGCCAATGGCATTTTGGGATGTATAAGTAGGGGCATAGCGAGCAGATTGAGGGACGTGATCGTTCCCCTCTATTGGACATTGGTGAGGCCTCATCTGGAGTACTGTGTCCAGTTTTGGGCCCCACACTACAAGAAGGATGTGGGTAAATTGGAGAGAGTCCAGCGAAGGGCAACAAAAATGATTAGGGGTCTGGAACACATGACTTATGAGGAGAGGCTGAGGGAGCTGGGATTGTTTAGTCTGCAGAAGAGAAGAATGAGGGGGGATTTGATAGCTGCTTTCAACTACCTGAAAGGGGGTTCCAAAGAGGATGGCTCTAGACTGTTCTCAATGGTAGCAGATGAGAGAACGAGGAGTAATGGTCTCAAGTTGCAGTGGGGGAGGTTTAGATTGGATATTAGGAAAAACTTTTTCACTAAGAGGGTGGTGAAACACTGGAATGCGTTACCTAGGGAGGTGGTAGAATCTCCTTCCTTAGAGGTTTTTAAGGTCAGGCTTGACAAAGCCCTGGCTGGGATGATTTAACTGGGAATTGGTCCTGCTTCGAGCAGGGGGTTGGACTAGATGACCTTCAGGGGTCCCTTCCAACCCTGATATTCTATGATTCTATGATTAAGCTGGATATGAGTCAGCAGTGTGTCCTTGTTGCCAAGAAGGCCAATGGCATTTTGGGATGTATAAGTAGGGGCATAGCGAGCAGATCGAGGGACGTGATCGTCCCCCTCTATTCGACATTGGTGAGGCCTCATCTGGAGTACTGTGTCCAGTTTTGGGCCCCACACTACAAGAAGGATGTGGGTAAATTGGAGAGAGTCCAGCGAAGGGCAACAAAAATGATTAGGGGTCTGGAACACATGACTTATGAGGAGAGGCTGAGGGAACTGGGATTGTTTAGTCTGCAGAAGAGAAGAATGAGGGGGGATTTGATAGCTGCTTTCAACTACCTGAGAGGTGGTTCCAGAGAGGATGGTTCTAGACTATTCTCAGTGGTAGAAGAGGACAGGACAAGGAGTAATGGTCTCAAGTTGCAGTGGGGGAGGTTTAGGTTGGATATTAGGAAAAACTTTTTCACTAGGAGGGTGGTGAAACACTGGCATGCGTTACCTAGGGAGGTGGTAGAATCTCCTTCCTTAGAAGTTTTTAAGGTCAGGCTTGACAAAGCCCTGGCTGGGATGATTTAATTGGGGATTGGTCCTGCTTTGAGCGGGGGTTGGACTAGATGACCTCCTGAGGTTCCGTCCAACTCTGATATTCTATGATTCTATGAATTCTTCAACAAAAAACTTCAAAAACAAACAGACTCCAACAAGAGACTGCTGAATTGGAATTAATTTGCAAACTGGACACCATTAACTTAGGCTTGAATAAAGACTGGGAGCGGATGTGTCATTACACAAAGTAAAACTATTTCCCCATGTTTATTTCCCCCCTGCTCTCTTACTGTTCCTCACATGTTCTTGTAAATTGCTGGAAATGGCCCACCTTGATTATCACTACAAAAGGTTTTTTTCTCTCCTGCTGGTAATAGCTCACCTTACCTGAACACTCTTGTTACAGTGTGTATGGTAACACCCATTGTTTCATGTTCTCTGTGTATACAAAATCTCCCCACTGTATTTTCCACTGCATGTATCCGATGAAGTGAGCTGTAGCTCAGGAAAGCTTATGCTCAAATAAATTCGTTAGTCTCTAAGGTACCACAAGTACTCTTTTCTTTTTAGAGACTAACCAATTTATTTGAGCATAAGCTTTCATGAGCTACAGCTCACTTCATCGGATGCATACTGTGGAAAGTATAGAAGATCTTTTTATACACACAAAGCATGAAAAAATGGGTGTTTACCAGTACAAAAGGTTTTCTCTCCCCCCACCCCACTCTCCTGCTGGTAATAGCTTATCTAAAGTGATCACTCTCCTTACAATGTGTATGATAATCAAGGTGGGCCATTTCCAGCACAAATCCAGGGTTTAACAAGAACGTCTGGGGGGTGGGGGGTTGGAAAAAACAAGGCATGATGACTTGCATAGTGACTTAGCCACTCCTTTTCTTTTTGCGAATACAGACTAACACGGCTGTTACTCTGAAACCTGTCTTTTCTTTTTGCAGACATAGGCAAGGGTCACTCTACAAATCAAATTCCTCCCCTTCCCCCTTTATTTCTAAAATTAAAAGATATAAACCAAGATGTGAGTTCTTGGTCTAGTGAAACTATTGATTTTCAGTGTGATGAAAAATGAGGCTGGAGTAGAATGAAAGAAGGAGTTACTTTAAACCCTTTCCCATTAAAGAAAAAAACAGAGGGGTCTCCTGGCTTCTTGGCAGTGCTAGCTAATTTTAAAAGAAACCAGAAGCTGCTTTGTCCTCTCAGCAGTATATTGTATACATGACACTAAGTATTGCTTCCTGTAGTCCTGATCTGACAATGAGTCCAGGGGTCCACCTGCATAGATATAGTAATAGCTGTACTGAGACCTAAATTGGTGTTCTACCAAGTTCAGGTAAAGCGTTGGGGTTTTTTGTTGTTGTTGTTTTTTAAAGAACTTTCCAAAATAAATATCTCAGCACTTTCTGGCACTTTTCAAGCCCTGAATGTTGAAATATGATGTGGAATTTAAGTGCTGTTATTAATTGCACCAGATACTGCAATGATGACAAGTTTCTTTCAAAGCCATTCAGGCACGACGGAGAAGGATGCAAAAGAAATACCTTGATATACTTGATCATTTGTTAACAGTGTTCTTCTACATTGCTCAAACTAGTTTGTTGCCATATAATCATTTTACTGACTTTCTATTTGAATTTAAGTTCCTTGTTTAATTTGACTAATTGTTAGTATGTATGAAAATTGATAGTCTTGGAGACAGTAGTTGTCTAGTTATCCACAGAACAGATGCAGCATAAACAATTGCAATGTAAGCTTCCCTGTCTTGCATGACCAATATGATTCCAGGCCTATTCTTACATAGAAGGATCACCTCTACAAGTAAGAGCATGTTCGTTCTCCATTCTGTTTGGGCCTGATTCTCCACTGCCTTGTCCCATGTGCAGTCATTTACACCAGTGTAAAGTGAAGGCAAAAGCACTGCCATTCTGAATTAGTAGCATTTCATACCCATTCTGCCTTAAGTTTAAATTATTACCCGCAGTATGGGGCAATGAAGAGTAGACACTTCAGCCTTATCTACAAGTAGAAAAAAATGGTGTGGGATAGCTAACATGTTATAAAATTCTAGTGGTCATGTTGTAAACATACAGTAGACCCTTAGAGGAATGGAGGTTGTTCGAAACTCTGAAATGTTCATAAGTCTGAACAAAATATTTTGGTTGTTCTTTCAAAAGTTAACAACTGAACATTGACTTAATACAGCTTTAAAAGTTTACTATGCAGAAGAAAAATGCTACTTTTAACCATCTTAATTTAAATGAAACAACCACAAAAACAGTTTCTTTACCTTGTCAAGTCTTTTATTTTTAACTTTCTCTTTCTTTTTTTTTAGTAGTTCACGTTTAACACAGTACCATAGTACAGCATTTGCTTTTTTGGGTCTCTGCTGCCTGATTGCATAGTTCCAGTTCCAAATGAGGGGTGTGGTTGAACGATCAGTTCGTAACTCTGGTGTTCGTAACTCTCAGGTTCTACTGTACACCTATTTTCTGAGTGTAGACGTACCCTTGGTCTCTTTGTTGAGACTGCAAGGTGCCAAATAATACTAGTGATGATGATGATGATGTCCTTTGGGATCTGGGCGTCTTTCTAAAGGCTGGTCTATATGCAGAGTTGCATTGGTTTAATGAAAGGTGTGATGTTAAACTGATACCAAAGGCTGTGTGGACACTTATTTAAAACCTAGTTATCTCTGTTAAGCTTACACCTGTAAATTACTAACTAAACTGATATCGACTTAGTTTGCACCTGCTTATAAATAGCCAAGTTTAAACCCAAGAATGTCAGGGCATAAAGCTGCACCAGGGCTTTAGTTAAACTAGTGTAACTTTATATGTAGCCTGTGGAGTAACATTTTCAAAAGCCCCCAAGTCCCATTTTCATAGTTTCATAGAGTTTAAGGTCAGAAGGGACAATTAGGTCATCATCTGACCTCTGGCATTTAGGAGCCTGTCTCATTGAAAGTCAGTGGGATTTAGGCTGCTAAGTAACTCAGGTGCTTTTGAAACTTTTGACAGGAACTTAAAGGGGAGCAAACTCTTTTTTCTGTTCCCATACTAATGAGAAACAGGTTTGATTACAGTGTCATCATACGTGCTGCCATAGCGGAGGATCTGGGATTTTATAACTTTTTTTTCAGGGCTATATATGTTGGCTGTAAAAAGCATTCCAGGTGGAAAACTGGCACAGCAGGTGTCAGTTCAGGATATTCAGTACTCTTTCCTCCTTTCTCCAATATAATGCCAAAGAAACATTTTAAAGATAATGTGGTTTCATAGGCTGATGTTTGGGATTGTTGGGGTTTTTTTTTTTTTTTTTTTTAAAGACTTGTTTTGTTTTTCTCTCAGTCAACCTTCCATATGCCTCTTGAGGGTCCGCAGCTGCCTTCAAGCCTTCTTGTGGATGTGACATCCTTTCTAGAAGCAGGAGAACTGAGATGGTATAGGGCCAACAGACAGGATTGAGGGCCAGGAATCTGGGGCTTATTACACAACCTTCTTGGGTGAGCCTGGGCAAGCAGTTTAACTTTTCTGCCAGTTTCCTCATCTGTAAATGAGGATGATAATCCTTACAGGTGCTGCAGATCTTAATTAATTAGCATAAAGTGCTTTGAGTGGCAGAATGGTCCAGCGTATGGGGCACGGGGCTGGGTCTCTGACCTGGGTTCTATTTTTGGCTCTGCTTTGTGTGAATTTGGGCAAGCCACTTCCCCTCTCTATGCCTCTGTTTCCCTTCCTATTCCTTCTCTATTTAGACAGTAAACTTTGGGGAGGCAGGAACTGTTCTTTTTACTGTCTGTGCAGCTCTTACCATAATGGGGCCCGCATCTTGTTTGAGGCCCCTGGGTGCTACTTACTGTAATACACTGTCTATCACAGAAGTATAATTTGTAATAGAAATGCAAAATATTGTTATAGCTGAAATTTCCTTCACACAGCATCAACACTGCTCCTAAATTGGTCAGATGGGTCATTCTGGTGATTCAAGGTGTTACCCTCCTGTCACCAGAGCAGCACAAATCAGTTTCCCCAAATCTTTTGACCTCTAATTTTTCTCTACCTCTTGCACCTCCCTATGTTTCCTTGAAAACTCCTTCTGGTTACTGTCCTGCACATTCCCCCATAAGCAACTGCTGCCATTTCCCCTTCTCTCCTGCATCCTCTATGTTCTGTTGTATTATGTGTGCACGCATGCGTGTACACACACACACCAGTCCCCCCTCACCCATAGTCTGTTACTCCTACACTCTGCTTGAGTAGATCTGGTTGAACGGATAACATTTGAAAAGAAATATTTAGCTTTATGGTAATATTTTGCCATTATTTTTCATAACTGAAAGATTGTCTGACAGCAGAGTCTGATGCATAGTTTATAGAGAAACTCATGACAAGTAGCTGACATCTCCCTTTGTTTTCTGTGGGACTGATGCTACAGCTGCCTTCAGTTAATGTACCCTATTTTAAAATGACCACAACCTCCCGTTATTTCCAGTGAGAATGAAGCTAGCAGCCATCTTTATGACCATCCGGTGACCTCATTTCTTTTGAGAACAATGAGAGATGACAGCCATTTTGAAAGAGGGCATTTCTACGTGCCATTCTCTGTAGTAGAATGTTCTTCTTCAGCCTCTGCTGATGGAGAAACTTTGAGTTATGAATGATGGGTGGAGGACAGGAAATGATCAAGAATCCTTAAATAAATAATTTTTTAAAAAAGCTATGCGCAAGATTTCTGGTAGGTTTAATTGTAAGGGAAGTTTGAAGTGTCTGTTATTCCATTATTAAGAAAACCTAGGGCCAAGAAAAGGTTGGCCGCTAGTGCTAAATTTCGTAAAGGACCTTTCTTTTAATTATTTTTAACTTCTAAACTATCCAGTTTACTTGTAAATGCTCAGAAAATTAATTCGACACTCAGAGTAGGTGCTGTAATTATAGTGGGGGGGGAGGGTCATAGGTGCTGGAACGACAGGTACTGGGGGTGCGGTAGCATCCCCTGGTTTGAAGTGGATTCCATTATATGTAGGGTTTACACTTTTGTTCAATCGCTTTCAGCACCCCCACTATAAAAATTGTTCCACTTACAGACCAGTGGTTGAATCCCTGCTTTAAGTGCAAAACTCAGCTCAGTGTTAACTACAGAACTGTGAGCAGCACTAACATGACACTTATGGATCACTTTTTTCATATGAGGTTCTCAAGTATATTCTAACTATCTAATGTTTGGGTGTCCAGTTTTAGACTCCCCTTCTTCCTCCCCTGCTCAATCAACCTTAAGGAGCCCAGCTTAGGTTGACTTCAGTTAGGATTGTGGGTGCCCAGCATCTCTGAAAACCAGGCCTTCAGTATGTAACATTAGGTCTCCCAAAAAGGAGGCAATCAAAATCGGAGGCTACTCTTGAAAAACTAGGCCTTATCAAGTTAGCCTTACTCACACCCACCTGAGGTAGGTAGGTGTTACTATCCCCATTTCCTAGATGGATGAACAGAAGCCCACAGATCTTAGCTAAGGTCACACACAATGTGGCAGTTTCAGAAATAGAACCCAGTCCTGGGTCCCAGCCTCAGTCAGCACTGCCTGTACCACTAATATGACGGGGGTCAGGACAGAATTTGACCCAATCTGTGCAACTCCACTGATTTCAGTGGGCAAAATTTGGCCCTTAGCTCCCAAATGTACAAGATACTGTGATACTACTATGGTTTCATAGACAGATTTTTTGGGGGGGAGAGGGGGGTGTAATTCTTTATAAACTACAATGTCCTGGTGTACAAGCATGTAACAGGAGACACTGGAAATAAATGTTAACTAGAATAAACTACCCGTTATGTAACCATGAGAGAAAATGAAAATGCTCAAAGCTGCAGTGATGCCAATAACAAAATGTTGTTGATTTTTCTGCGATGGTGGCTGGGGAGTGTGTGTGGGGAGAAGGGCTGAATGGTGAGGCTAGTTAAAATCATCCAGGAGGAGGATGTTGAAGAAGAATCTGTATTCTTCACCTGGAAGCAAGTCCCTCCCCGGCTCACTTTTTCCCCCTCTTATCAATTTCCCCCCCTCTCCAAATTAAAAAATAAAATCTAGTAGCACGATTCTGTGTTGAAGTTTTATACAGCTTATCGCTGGACTTTCTCTGTGCTGATACTGTACTTTCCAATCCTAGGTGAAGAGCACACTCAACTCCCACTGACTGATGTGAGATGCTTGCAGAATTAAGAGCCAGAATTGTTAAGAAAAATATCTGTGCTGTTGACCTATGCTGAGCTTGCCAAGATTGCACAAGCTCTTGAAATTCTCCTTTGGCCAACTTTGCTACTACTAAAACCATTTCTGGCAAATTCTCTTGTCATTATGACTTTTTTTCATTCTTCAAAATGAAAGGAAGCTTTTGAATGTGTCGCATGCAAATGGTGTGTATGCAGTGTTGTACTGCGCTGATCCCAACATATGAGAGACAAAGTGGGTGAGGTAATATCTTTTTTACTGGACCATCTTCTGTTAGAGGAAGAGACAAGCTTTCAAGCTACATGGAGCTCTCTGTATGACATTCCTGTAACTTGAATCTAGGGGCCCAGATTCTGGTTCCCACAACAGCTGCTTGCCACTACTCTGGCAGTGCAAAGTAGCCATAATGTAGGCTTAACTGCCTGTTGGAGGATTACTCTTGTGCAGGAAAATCCAACAGTGGCATAGACATGCCTTAGCAGCAATTTCATTACTTCCCCCGGCCCCTGAAGGAGTTGGCAGCCTAGGGGCAGAAGAAATAAAAAGGTATGATTTGGACACTCCAGCAATCTCAAACTGCCTGAATAACCCCTTGGGGTTCACACTGGCTTGATCCCTGATATAAATCAGAACAATCTCCGACTAGTGTCAGGGAGCTGCTGTCACAACCTGGGATGTGGCAGTCTGGTTTAGGGGTCAGAGCAGTGGAAGTCAGGGCTAGAGGTCGGAGCTGGAGTCAGGAACTAGGCAAGAACAGGGCTGGAGCAGGACAGGAACAAGGAAGAGGGGCAGGGCTTGGAACAAGGAACTGCAGCTATTTCAGTTTTGAGGACAAGCGTTAAACAGCTACTGGGCTCAAGGGCAGGTCTAGTGATGTCTCCCTGACCAACCAGACTCTCTGATGGGCTGTGTGTGCAGCTAACTGGTCCCAGGCTCAGATGCAGGCTATGTTCCTGACAGTACCCCCTTTGAGGGTGCCTCTTAGGGACCCTGGGGCCAGGATTTTCAGGGTAAGTTTGATGGAAGTCCTGTAGCATATCTGGAGTATGGATGTTCTTTACCTGCTCCCAGGCCTGGTCCTTTGGATTGTAGCCCTCCCAGTTCACCAGGTACTAGAGTTTTCCCCAACTCATTGTGAGCCAAAAATTCATTGCACCAAGTATTCTTTCTGCTGCTGTATGGTTATGGGTGGTGGTGGTGAGGTGGAGTGATTTGCTAATGGGTTCTCCGTGTAAGGCTTTAGAAGGGAGACGTGAAATGCAGGATGGATCTTTAGAGTCTCAGATAGCTGTAGCTTGAATGTTACTGGGTTGACCGGTTCCAAGACCATGAATGAGTACAGGTCCCAGTGATCTAGCTTGACTGATGGGCAGGCTCATTTAAGACTCTGGGTGGATAACCAAATCTTGTCCCCTGTGGCAAGGTTGGGGATGGTCTGGTGGTCTTGGGAAGCCTGGTGCTTTTAACCTTTTTTAGCGGTTCTCAACTATTCCTTGAATTCTTGGTGCATTTAGCGCAGGTGGGTGACCAAGTCAACAGCAGCAGGTAGTAGGGAACTTGTGGGTGTGTCGGGTTGGAAATGAGAGGGAAAGACATAGATGGCAAAGAATGAGCTTTGTTGGGTGGAGGTGTGGTTGTATTATTATAGGCAAATTCCATGTAGGAAAATGGGAAACCAGTCATCCTGGCAGTAATTCAAAATACAGCAGAGATACTGTTTGTTTGACACAGCGTGGAACAAAGTGTGTTATTTTAGTTGACCACGACTAGGATCATAGTATGTCTATGAAAGCAAAGTAGTTCCACAGTGAAGTCAGTAGACTAAGGCTGGAGTGGAATTGGTCAAAGGCTGGAGGAAGCTGAGTGATCTTGAGCACAGTCTCTTGGCTCAACA
This sequence comes from Lepidochelys kempii, assembly GCF_965140285.1. Lineage (NCBI taxonomy): Eukaryota > Metazoa > Chordata > Testudines > Cheloniidae > Lepidochelys > Lepidochelys kempii. The sequence continues at coordinate 117,845,270 of NC_136383.1, forward strand.
GCAGAGGTCACACAACTTTATATATTCATTGACATAAGCACGTGGACCAAGCCACCAGAAACTCCACAAAACCAGGCTCCAAGTCTTGGGAAGTCACTGGGAAGTGGCATATCAGGACAGAATTTCAAGACCCAAAATCTAGGCTGACCCTCTGGAACATAAATGAAATCCTTGTGATAGAAGACACCATTCTGCAGCTTGAACTTGGAGTTGGACCAGGAATAGGAATCTGCTCCATGCAAGGTCTGGTGGCTTTGGGTCGCAAACGGATCATTGGGCAGCAGAGAAAGAATGGGACTGCTGTCTACTGACCTGTTGACAAAATTGGGCACCTTAAGATCCATGGAAGGGGGTTCTCTGTCAGGTTTTAAATGCTTGTCCTTGAGAGAGAGAGCGTCCGCCTTTCCTTTTTTTTGCCCCTAGGCAATAAGTTACTACAAAGTCAAAGCAGTGGATTTGGCATTGATTGAGGTGTCTGGTTGTTCGGAGATGCCACAGGTTCTTGTGCTTCATAAGGATCTAGATTGGGAACTGGGCTCCCTCCAAGAGATGGCATCATTTTTCAAAGGCCACCTTGATAGCTAACAATTTCTTGTCCCAGATATTATAACTTCTTTCCACTGGCTTTAATTTATGGGAATGAGAGGCACAGGGATGAAGTTGGCTATGGGGGCCCACTTGTTGGGATAACATTGTGCCTATGGCAAAATTAGATGCATCTGCTTCCATTGTAAATGGTTTAGGGGGATCTGGATGGGTACTGTGGTCAATGTCCTTTTCTGTTGATTGAAGGCAGACTGACTTCTGAGGATTGTATGAACTGGGCTTTTTTGAAAAAGCGCTGTTATCAGGGTGACCTGGCTAGAAAATCCCCTAATAAACGACCAGTAAAAGCTGGCAAAACCCACGAATCTCTACACATGTCCTTTTTAGTAGCCCTCAACTGTTTCTCAAGCTTCACATACAGATGGTTTTGGCAGTCTGGTCTCACAGCAGTCACATATGAACATATTGCAGATGACTCTGAAAACTTTAGGTGGAATGTTTTCCCCCACTCATCTGATTACACATTACAAGGCTCAAAGGAGGATGTGACTTATGAATAATTTAAAATCACATGGATTTAAGAGGGGAAGACTGGTCTTGTGGCTAAATCCCATTACTGGGAAGCAGGAGATGTGGGTTCTCTTCCTTGTTCTCCTTCACTTGCTGTGTGACCAGGTTTGGTGACTTGCCGGAGGTAAGATGTGCTGATGAAACAAAGACAGGTGCGAGTCTAAGGGAGTTAGCTAGTGGAGCAAGGCAGGGAAGTAAGGTTTGTTCCCTTAGCTTACAAGTAGTCTACAAGAAAGACCCGACAATGGGAAGAAAATAGCTAGGTGCCAGTGTAATGTCAGACCAGGTGCCAGCTCATGCCAAGGCCCCTGAACACTGACAAAGGCAAAGCTGGAAACCAGTCTGGCTCACCTGTGTTAGTACTGTTAAAATAGGTATTAGATTTACAAAAATATGTTAGTTTAGACTTTATGAAATGCTCATGAGTTGCTGCATGCATTATTCTCACTTATAATATTTGTATCACATGTTTATAAGGTAGCATTTAGGTGTTTGCTCTGAAACTGTAACCCCCCAAACCCAGTCAGGAGAGTAGCATTACCAAATGTGAAATACTAGTTTTCCGCAAGAGGTGTCATATCCTGCCCAACAAAAGAAGGCCGGAAGACACCAGAGAAGCCATTGTAGAACATCAGAGGACAAAAGACTTTGTTGATTGTTGTTGAACAACCAGACACCTCAATCAATGCCAAATCCACTCCTTTGACTTTGTGGTAACTTATTGCCTAGGGGCAAAACAATGGAAAGGCAGATGCTCTCTCTCTCAAGGACAAGCATTTAAAACCTGGCAGAGAACCCCCTTCCATGGATCTTAAGGTGCCCAATTTTGTCAACAGGTCAGTAGACAGCAGTCCCCTTCTTTCTCTGCTGCCCAATGATCCATTTGCAACCCAAAGCCACCAGACCTTGCATGGAGCAGATTCCTATTCCTAGTCCAACTCCAAGTTCAAGCTGCAAAATGATGTCTTCTATCACAAGGATTTCATTTATGTTCCAGAGGATCAGCCTAGACTTTGGGTCTTGAAATTCTGTCCTGATATGCCACACCCATGAAGAGGAGACATGCAGGTGGGCTCATCCTATCAGCTTGAGCTCTAGGGAGGAATGGAATAAAAATTCCTGAGAAAAAGGAACTGGATCTTCATGCTGCTATTGCCCAATCCTTAGATAGTGTATTAATTATATTGATTACTCAAGAATCCCCAGTTATTTCTTTGGGGGTTGACAGGTTCTTGACCCAAGATAAGGCACAGTATTTAAATTATTATATAGTTGGGAACCCTGATGTACAGAGTTGCAACACAGACTATAGGAACTCTTTTATATTTACAAATATAGTTTATTTAGCACAGTCACAAACATCCCAACTCAGTAAGGTAGATAGAGATACTACAGAATGTACATTTGCACATCCATATACTCCCGCCATCCCTTGTAGAACAACCTGAAGTGTTAGCCATCATCTTCCTCATCACCTTCCCCATCATCACCAGTAGCCATCATTCTAGCACCTCCCAAGGACAACATATCCTTCTCCTACCGCCCTTAGGCTGGGATGCCACTTTTGTAATATGTTATGCTGATGTTATTTTTGATGCATATTTAGTAGGGGAGTTTTCCCCTTTTCCTTATTTGTATTTCCTCATCTTATTAATGTTGTAGTGTCTTTTCCTATAGGTTAGTATATCAATGATCTCAACTTATTATCATATATGTCAATTCATTACCATGGCCCTTTTCTGATTAGGTATGGAATGGTGTCCCTAGCCTCTGTTTGTCAGAGGATGGAGATGGATGGCAGGAGAGAGATCACTTGATCATTACCTATTAGGTTCACTCCCTCTGGGGCACCTAGCATTGGCCACTGTTGGCAGACAGGATACTGCACTGGATGGACCTTTGGTCTGACCCAGTATGGCCATTCTTATGTTCTTATTCTTATTTGTTATTTCTGTCATAACTCATTATTTTGGTTCTTTCCAAGTTGTGGGATACCTGTTAAGTTTAAAAGGGTATGAACTTAGCAAAGCCCCTATGCCAACCTGCTTTAATGCATCCTCTATGTTAAAGGTCGCAGCCATATATGGACCTTATGCTTTAGCTCATCATCATCTATCTAGGTGAAAGGTCCCAAACACATGTATGCTAACTTTGCCTTAGATCAACATAAAGAATGTGGCCTGCAGGTGTTACAGCCAAAATATACTCTAATATAAACCTATGATAATAAACCAAATAATCAAACCTATAAGAAACTTATAAAAAAAGATATATAGGCAAGCAAGCAGGCTAGCCTTAGATGTATCTCATGTACCTGTTGTGTATGTAAGTTTGTTGCCAGGACTCTTGTTGAGTTATGTACCTGTGGTCAGAACTTCCCCTTAAACCCTATTTTCAACTCCCCAAATACTTGGGGTTTTCCACTGGGCCGTTTATCTATGCCAGCTTTGTCTGTTCAATGTTTGTAGACCCCAAGCCTTATGTTAACTTGCTGAAGCTAATGTCTTATAAGATACAGGCCTGTAGGTTTCTTGCATTACTGCTGAATATAATGCAAAGCAGAATATAATGCAAAGCAGTGAATATAATAAAGGCAAGCTAGCCCACTGGGCTATAGTAGCAGTGAATATAACAAAGGCAAACTAGCTCACTGGGCTACACTGCTTGGACTCTTGAAGGGCAAGGATTACAAAGCATAAACAAATGATCCCTAGTGCCTGGCCTGGGGTAGCCCTTGAGGAGATATAGAGCTTACATATCACAGCAGCTTCTATCGCCCTTTGGAACCTAAGATTAACTCATGTATGTGCATTTACTTGCTTTAACCTTGTAAATAGTTCTTATTTCTTTTTCTTAGTCAATCCTGTAATAAATTAACTACAAGCATTGTATCTAGTGTGAGATCTAAGGTGCAACTGATCTGGGGTAAGTGACTGGGAGTAACCTGAATATTGTTGCACCTTAGAGACTAACCAATTTATTTGAGCATAAGCTTTCGTGAGCTACAGCTCACTTCATCGGATGCTGTAGCTCACGAAAGCTTATGCTCAAATAAATTGGTTAGTCTCTAAGGTGCCACATGTACTCCTTTTCTTTTTGCGAATACAGACTAACATGGCTGTTACTCTGAAACCTGAATATTGTTGTGATTTTTTTTTGGTCTAAGGGACCATCTATCACAAAGGCAAGCTTGCTCAGGTGGCAAGATAGATTGGAGTACCCAAGGGGACTGTTTGTCACTCCATGTTAAGGCTATTATCGTAGATGGGGAGTTCACACTTGGTTGGTAAAATCTGAGTATTAGGTTTGTGCCCTGCTTCTTCACAGTTTGCCCAGAGGTATTCACACTTGTGAGTCACTCCTGATAGCTTGACAGCCAACCCCACTGTGATGTCTTCCTCTGCCTCTGCCCATGGGGTTCTGGCCAAACAGGGATCCTGATCCTGGAGGCTTCTACCCAAGCCCTGGTCTTGACTTACTGGGAAAATAGCCTGCATGTCCATACTGACAAAAGCCAAGCAGGCGGAACTATCTGGTGTGAGAGGTGTCTGTTGGTGGAGTCCCTCAGAGAGCAGGTAAGAGAGCTGCAGAAGGAGGTGGCTTGTCTGCGTAGTATCTGGGAGCATGAGGACTTCATCCACAGCCAAAACATTTTTTCTCCTGTGGCTTTGTTTTATTTCCTTCATTCAGCTTCCAAGCCCATCGGATGGTCTTCCTTCCATGTAGCATTTCCCAGGTGTGACAGAGCCATTAACCAGTCCTTTGTATTGCGATGATCCTTGATGACCCATCTGATTTTGATAGTCCTTTCAGATGGGGAGGGGGGATGATTCCCATGCCTGAGTTCACAGGTTCAGAGCAAACATTTTCAAAGTTATAAAGCAAAATTTACATATTTTCTTATAGCATGGAATACAGACATTGCAAATGAGATTAATGGGCTTGCAGTGACTTGCAAGCATTTCATAGAGTCTAAACACCAAATATGTTCTTATAAGACTAATACCTATTTTGAGCAAAACTAACATACAGGTTAATTGGTTTGGTCTCCAGCTATGAGTTTCAGTTCTTAGCTAATACCTGCAGCCTGGGCAAGTGCTGGTATCTAGCTTGCCAGTGTCACCCTGTCTCTTTAAATATATTTCATTATTAAGTACTATATAAAGAGCGTACTGTAATAGCAATTATTGGCTTCAGCAGTTGTAAGATATAGTAGCTTCAAAGTAATTGAAAACTAATATGCACCAATAGAACAGTCATTGATTTTCATAGGATTATAGAAGACAGATGGGAATTGATATTGCAATGATGACCTGGTTAATTGACCATTATAGTGGTTCAGTAACATTCCTATCAATGAGGAAAGAGATGCCCCTTTCTTTTGGGCTTTTTTCCATATTGATGTGTGTAGTTCTTTCTCTTTTGTGTTTGTGTGTGTGTGCTTGCTTCTTTTATAGTATGGCTCTAAGGGTCTGTTTTTGAGTTGCAGGCACTCAGAATCTTGCAAGATCTGGTTCTATGTATCTGCCCATGCTTGCTGCATTTATTTTAATTGTATCACCTGCTTCATTGTTACCCACATCTATATACCCTCTGGGAAACATGCTGAAAGGGAGAGGGCTAAGAGAATGTTTGTAGACTAAAATGGGAGAGAGCAGGAGCCAATTTTAAACACTAGTTTTTTAAAAATATTTTCTTTAAACAGTATTATCCTCTCCAGCAGCAAAGGGCTTACCTTGTGAAAAGAGCTTTAATAGATTTATGCCTTGCCTACACTATCTGACATAACTTTTTTTAAACAGTGTCTAAAGTGGTTCCCTACCTTGTGGAAAATATCAAGTGGATAGGGACCAACATATTTTCAGAGGTAACATCTGCAAGACATAACTTGGTCACAGTTTATATTAAGGTGATTTTTAAAGGGTTAATAAATGATTAGTGGATTTTTTAATAAATGGCAAATCAGATGTTATAGTCCAATAGGTTTTTTGTAATCATGTCTTTTTATCACCTAGAAGACCTTCTACTGACATGTTTATAGTCCTCTTATAACACATATTCACATCTGTAACATGATTATAATGTAGTAATAATTTAATATTTATAAACCATTTATAAAAGGAATCAATACAAAATGTGGCAATTTTTTTTTACCTTTTGCTTTCACACTTGGTTTCCAGTGCACTCCGTGTTTTTTGTTTTTAAGCACAAACTTCCTGTTTCTGATGTGTGGTCTTAATTTCAGGCTCTTGGACGTTCCTGCTGATCAAATTTGCATTTGCATCTGAATCAAATTTAAAAGCCGTAAATCAGTTGAACTATTAATCTCTAGTGGTGCCACCCACTTACCAATTATTACTGTCAAATGTTACCATGAAGATTTGCTTTCTCTACCATGTGTCTGTAGGGTTCATTTTCTTTTGTTTCCTCACACTCACCAGCAGCAATCAGTATTGCCTCAGCTGAGTCTATGGCTTTGTCTATGCTGCCAACTGAACGACAAATTGTTCACAGGTGGTTAAAAAAAGCCACCTCCCACCCCCCAAGACAAAATTTTTGCTGTGGCAAGTGGCAGTGTAAACAGCCTGTTGTCGGCAGGAGCACTCTCCTGTTCATAAGGGGTAGAAGTATTTTATTGGCAAAAGTGCTGACAAACAGCGTTTACACTGCCCAACTGTCGCTAAAAGCTGTGTAGTGTAGACAAAGCCTATAGTTCTCTTACAGAAGCACATTTTAACATAGATATTTTGTTATTGTATTCTGAGCTCTGATTTGGCTGTTTCAAACCCCAGATCTGCTTTGCTCTCTAGGGCAGTGCTACTCAAAGTGGTGGTCCGTGGACCAGTGCCAGTCCGCAAGCCATCGGCTGCCAGTCTGTGCAAACACTGGAAAAAAAAAATTGCCAGTCCCCCACATCAGATAGCTTGAGACGCACTGCTCTAGGGTACTGTTTTTGAACTTAGCTTAATTTCCCCCCTGATTTCCCCTAAAATTCTCTAAAATGTGGTGCTTGCTTTATTCTTCATTATGATCCTCGTGTTGGTAATGACCGTTTTCATATACAAGCTTGCTAGCACACTTGCTCGACTGATTATATTTGGATTATGACTTTGGTTTAAGTCTCTCATTTTAGTTTTTTGTACAATTTTTAAAAATTATAAGTACTTCCAGTGTTCATGAATGGTGCAGTACTAATATATCTGGAAACTGAAGTAATTTCTTTATCCACAAATAGTTTGACCAATTCTATTCTTCATGAATAATTCTGGTTACCAGTTTACCTTTTTGGAGCATGATCCAATGGCGACTAAAATCAGCGAAAAGTCTCTCCTTTTCAGAGTGCTTTGGATCAGGGCCCTGCTTAGTAAAGTGTTCCCATGCAAAACTGATTTTCCTTATATCAGTGTATTCCTTGTAGTGAGCTATGTAACTATATTTAATTATACCCCAAAACACTATATTAAAAAAAACATTAAGGTTGCAGAGTCAAGCACTCTTAAATTAGGTAATGCCAGAATTAAGGTGGCCAGTCCTAGTTTCCCTCTTTTCCCAGCTCCCAGTCTCTTGCCTAACCAGTCCTTGCCTCCCCCCACCCCAAGCTCCCAGTATCCTTGCCCAGCCAGTCCCAGTTTCTCTCCTCATCTCCAGTCTCAGCCTTGGCAGATTTCTTGTCCCAATCTACTTCTTTCCTTCCCCTGTTTCTAGCTGTTTCCCCCACTGCATTTAAATCAGATGACTTCCTCCTCCATACTGATGGGGTGCCAGCAAGGCAGGAGGGACACAGAGCACAGGAAAGATGGGCTACCTGGCTTTAATTCCAGTGTCTGGCCTGGCCTGGGCCAGGAGCTGTAGGGAGCAGCCACTACAAGACAGTCCAGCTTTAAAATCTGAGTTAAAGACTATGGGGATGCCTATAGTTTATCTAGGCCTACTAACACATGTGAAAACTACAGACTGCCTTGTCTTCATTAGGATTTTTTTTACCTCATGTTAATTATCTAAACTTAGGAATGTGACACATGCAAGGTCCTGGAAACATGAAAACTTCAAAAGTATTGTATTGAGTTGTGCGATGGGATTAATCATAATCATAATCTTTGGTATCTTATAACTATTATTTGTACCTCTTTTGAGCAAGGGATTGTATGCTACCTCCAGGAGGGAGGGTTACTGAGCTGAAGAACTACCTTCAAACACTAAAATCAGTGTATATGGGGGTAATTACTCCAAATCCTGGGACAGGTAAACCACTCCACCCCAGGAGGTTAATTGAATATATTGCTTCAGACCTGGTTCAAGAGGCTGAGGAGACAAAGGAAGCTTGTGTATAAAGGTCAGCCTGAATTTGCTGAGTATCCCTCATTTTGATCCAAAAACTGATATGAGGTTATAATCAAGAGGACAAACCCCCAGCTGGAAGAGTTTAATAACTGGAACCTGCCAGGGTCTCCATATGGAAGATGGTGACATCTGGTAAACTTAGCAAGAGTGTAGACTGCTTATTGTTTCATTATCTGTTTTCTCTGTAATGCTTGTGTCCTCAAATGTATTGTGCTCTGTGAAAACTGGCCGGTCACTGGTAACCCCGTGACATTGTGCCTGAGGGTATATCTACACTACAATTAAAAACCTGCAGCTGGCCCTTGCTAGCTGACTTGGACTCCAGTCAAGGGGCTGTTGAATTGATATGTAGGCTTGGGCTGGAGCCTGGGCTCTAGGACCCTCTAAGGTGGGAGGGTCTACACAGCAATAAAACAGCCCTTTAGACTGAGCCCCTTATCCGTCAGCTGGCACTGGCCAGCCGTGGATGTCTAAATGCAGTGTAGACGTACCCTGAGAGTGAACTCCAGGGTGTTGGGTTCAGGTCAGACCTGCTGGGATAAGCATACTGAATTGCAGGGCATTACAATTCCAAAGGCTGGGTTGCAGGGAGAAGGATGCATGTCCCCTCCTATAGAGAGAGGTGACAGCTGGAAGACTGAGACCTAAAAGGGCACCCTTGAGCAGAATCTGACAAAGAACACACCTTTTTTCCTAGTAAAGTCAAGACTGCAGAGGTACAGCATGGAATCTCACCCAGTAGAATTTAAAGTGTGTGTGAATTCTAGGCAGGTAAACCTGATCACACAACTTTTCTTATTTCTGTTGACCTGTGTGGTCATGAGAACATAGTTCAAATAAAAACTGTTTACCAGCTCATGGTCTGCTTATCTGTCATGAGGGGTGAAAAGCAGCTTTTCAAAAACTTAGTCAAAGCCAATGACTCTCCTTATTTTTGGACAATCTGACTGTATTAAGATAGATGTTGAGGGGCGGGGTGTTTGTTTTGCAGAAGGAAATTGATGATGTTTTTTAGTAGCCTCCTCAAAGGGTGTAATGCTGATTCATCAGGTAGGGCCAGGTTGTGACAGACATGCTGAATAGCACCTGACTCTACAAGTGCCTTCTCTTGCTTCTGTGGGACCATTTGCAGAGTAATGTGGAGTAATTTAGCATGTGAAAGAGCATCACAATCTGTCTCTTAGTGTTCTAGTTTCTTATTCCTCTTATTTACTTCCCTCTAGCCCTCCTCCACCCCTTTATGTCCATGAGTGATTCAAAATATAATGGAAAGTGGATCAACGAATGCAGTTCACCTTTTGGATATGAACTTTATGCAAAAAAAACCAAGTGATAATTCATTTGGTTTGAAAATGCTGAGCTATATTTTAATTGTAATGTTTCTCTGTGCTGTGTCTTCAGGTTGCTCTCAATGGAGTTAGCTGGTATGTGATGAATGAAATATTGATTGGTAGGCTTCAGGCGACAGATGCTACAAAAATCCGAACAAACGTTTTAACTAATATGAAATTCAAATTCTGATCAAACAGAAAACTAATATGAATTTCATATTTTGTTTTAATAAACACATATCTTGCTAGTGGCTGAGAACATTGTCAGGCTTCATGGCATAAGAACACCATTTTTCTGGGCTTAGATGCCAAGGTAAAGAGTGTTTTTTCTGCATGCAAAAGCAAACCAATTAAATTTCAGAAATAATTGAAGTTGGTTTTCTCAGGTGGAAATGGTGGTAGCAGCTTAGAAAATTGAAACTGTAATATATTTTCCCAATATGATAGGTACTTTGTATTGGTCTAAAGTGGGTAAAAATATGCAGTTGTGGGCAATATGTGTTATCTTGTACTGTCATTGAAGATGAATAGTGACCAAGCTGAAATGAAGTATCATCTTTGTGAATAATGACAGGTGAATAGATAGGAATTGCCATGCATGTCAAAAAAGTGTTCCAGCTAGTCCATATCCTGCTTCTGATAGTAGTCTGTATCAGATGCTTCAGAGGAAGGTGCAAGAAACTTTACAGTGGACCATTACGCAATAACATGCGTAGAGAGACAACTCTTCCTATCAATAAGTGGTTTATTCCCTGAAGCATGAGGGTTGATGCTCCTTCTAGAAGGAAATTTTTTATACATAATATGTCTAAGTCTTGTCTGCACTCATCTTCAAAATCTTGTGGCAATGAGTTCCATAGGTTACTTATGCTTTGTGCATTTAAAAATACTTAATCAGTTTTAAATGTGTCATATTTTAGTTTCATTTAATGTCCCCTTGCTCTTTATGGAGAGGGTAGATGAGCACCTGATTCACCTTTGCTATAGCATACACCATTTTGTAAACCTCTTTCATGTGTCCTCTGTTATCTCCTCTCTGAACTATTTCTGTTTGTCTATAAACTTTTGAGATAAGGGGACCAGAACTAAACAAAGTATTTCAGGTGAGGACATATTATTGATGTGTATAAAATGATCATTATAACATTTTCTTTTATTCCATTCCTTTATGAACCCTAACATTTTGTTTGCTTTTTTGACTGCTGCTGCACATTGAGAAGTTTTTCTTTTGAGCTGTCCGTGCTAATGCTCTGGGTCTTTCCTGAGTTGTTCCAGTTAATTTAGAGCCCATCAGTGTGTGCAAGTAGTTCATACTGGATCAATGTGCATTGAACAGTCCCAGATTAAAATAATTATGCATGGTTGAGGATTGGATTACTTAGGGGACTGGGGGCAATACCATTTACTTCTAGGCCACTGGTTTGAATCCTGGGCAGGTCAACAGTGACCAAACGTCATCACCATTTGACAGCTCTGTGGTGTGTAAATGTGAAGTGAGTTGGTGGCCTCATCATGGTTCACGTTGCTGAACCCACTTTCACAACTGGTGCCCTTTTGGGAAGCCAAAGCAGAGAGGCCAAGGATGTCCTAGGCACAGAGCCTGGGTAGACATGTCCCCTCTAACTCAGTGTGGCGGGGTGTTGCTGCTGCCTGTCATGCATCTGTTCGGAGGAGCGTGAGGGTTTTGTTTTTTTCCCTTGGTCATCTGGCACTTATCACCGCTAAATTCACTTAAATTGTATTATTTCTCCCTGCTCTAGTCAAGTCAGGCTCGCCAATATCTTTTCTTTCTGTGTTCCTTTGTCAGACTTGGAGTACAACTGGCATCTGCTCTGAATAAGTGAGAACTGGGGCTCAAATACATCCCTTGCGTAATTGCACTGAAATCAATGCAGCTACACCAAGGATGAATACCACTCAGTGCCATTAGTTACCTATTTATGGCATTTCTCTGGCCTCCGTTAGCATAATATCTGAGTATCTCACAATCTTTAATGTATCTATCCTCACTGGACCCTTGTGAGGTAGGGAAATCCTGTTATTCCTTCTTATAGGTGGGGAACTGAGCCATACACTGTAACTTACCCAATACCATACAGGAAGTCTGTGGTAGAGCAGGGAATTTAACCTGGGTCTCAAGTCCCAGGCTAGCGCCCTAGTCACTGGGCCATATTTATTCTCTAACCCTTCAAATACCAAGGGAAAGTGGTCTACTTGGTGTTAGCATAGCTCAAAACTCTGTCACTGAGCATTATTATTAAACACTTGTTTGTCAGTAGCACTCAGTGGCCCCAAACAGGGTCAGGGTTCCCAAGTGCTTGTATAGTACAAGACTGTTCTGCCTCAAGTAGCTTATGATCAAAGAAGACAAGTTATGTAGGGGAGGGATAAAAGTGGTTTGAGCATTGGCCTGCTAAACCCAGGGTTGTGAGTTCAATCCTTAAGGGGGCCATTTAGGGATCTGGGGGAAAAAAAATAAAAAATTGGGGATTGGTCCTGCTTTGAGCACGGGGTTGGACTAGATGACCTCCTGAGGTCCCTTCCAACCCTGATATTCTATAATTCTATGTTCAAAAGGAGGAGAGGAGTGGAGCAGTTAAATATATAGTACACAACTGGCATATATCTTAATGGCAGCTTTTTGCTGTTCTAAACAGATAAGACAAATATTTTCAATTGCTACTCAGCCTACTTATTTGTTGGCTGCGCCGGTTTGTTTACCTGCTGCGTCCGCAGGTTCGGACGATTGCGGCTCCCAGTGGCCGAGGTTCGCTGCTCCAGGCCAATGGGAGCTGCTGGAAGCGGCGGCCAGTATGTCCCCCGGACCGCGCCGCTTCCAGCAGCTCCCACTGGCCTGGAGCAGTGAACCTCGGCCACTGGGAGCCGCGATCGGCTGAACCTGCGGACGTGGCAGGTAAACAAACCACCCTGACCCGCCAGGGCTTTCCCTGCACAAGCCACGGAACAAGTTTGGGAACCACTCGTCTAGACATTACAGCAGAGGTGAGTGATAGAGGAAGGATTGCCCAGTTATTAGGGCCCTAATCTGGCACTCTAGAGACCAGGGTTCAATTAGCTGTACTGCTACACATTTCCTGTGTGACACTGGCAAGACACTTAGTCTCTCTGTGCCTCAGTTCTCCACCTGTAAAATACCACTTCCCTACCTCACAGGTGCGCTGTGAGGATAAATGTATTAAAGATTGAGGTGCTTGGATACTATGGTAACGGGCCTACAAGTACCCAAAATAGAGAGAGATTTTGCAAATCCATCTGGAATATACTAGATAACTTACTATAATTGGGATACAGTTGTAATACACATCAAATTTAGCGCTCTGCACACTCTTGGTTCTGTCTCTTTTAGGTGGAAAAAATGTTGCAATTAACTGTTGGCTGGACTGCCTTGGTGTTGCATCCTGCCTTTGCATGAAGCCTTTGCGTCCACGTGTTACAAACCCCAGATCTTTGTATCTGTTCAGCACTTTATAGCTGGAGATTACTGAAGACACTGTGCACCGCAAGGAGTTGCTTGATTGGTGCTACAAAACCCAGGAACATTGCTGCCTATTTTTAAGCACCATCTACTGGCACTTTATCTATTAACTATTTATTTATATACTGACATCTCTCTTCTACACAACATCCCTGTAACACTGGTCACAAGTTACCCCATGGGAAGGGGGAGACGGTGGGCCAGTTGGGAAACTGCCCTGTGAGAGGGAAACTGAGGCACTCTCACGCTGGGGAGGGAAGGGACAGCTGGCTCAGTTGATAAGTTCCTCCTTTTGTGTGTCCTCAGTTTTAGTAGCAGTCCCCACTCAGCTGAAATAATCAAATTGCACAATATTGTCTGGTTTTATCACATTTCATGCAAGTCAGGTTTTCCAATTTTTTTTTATATCAAGCTCATATACTATAATATAATGTGTATATAGGCCCAAGTCCAGCAAAAAACTTAATTAAGCACGTGCTTAACTGTAAACTTTCCCCCCAGCGATATCAATGAGACTACTTATATGCTCAAAGTTAAGCACATGCTTGAGTGTTTGCTGAATTTGGTCTCTAGTGAGCACCCCAATCGGATCAAAATAAAATTATAAACTTGTCACATAAGTTTCCCTCCACTGAATAAGTAAAATACAAGTCTCTATCTCCCTCTTTCCTCTTCTAGGATTGTTTGTGCAGCTGCTGTGATTATGACCCAGCTTACTGTTTTTGTGGATTGATTATCAGTTAATCTTTAGATTGGTTCACTCCACTGAAAATGCCCTGGACACAGTTTCAAGTGACTTATTTATTACTAAATTCCAAGGTTTGCTCTCAGTCTAGATTCTGCTCAATTTATCTTCAGCCTTTGACACAATCAATCAGTGTTCTCATCGCTCGACTCTTCTCTGTATGGCCAATGTGGGGTAATGCTTGATTAGCTTTCATCTTATCTTTCCAACCACTTGTTCCTGCTTATATAGGGGAAAAAACTATCTGGGACTCACGATTAGCAATATATATATATATATATATATATATTTTTTTTTTACCGGTTCTCCTTTTTTATAGGTATGAAATGCTGGCCATGCTGCTAATGTAGGGGATGATCTACACTTATTAACTCTTCACACATTTTTATGATATATATATATGTGTGTGTGTATAACTATATATATTATATTTATAAAAAAAATCCTAGTAATTTCTCTTATGTTGAAGCTCAGAGTTTTTGACTCGATAAAGTCATTTGAAGTTTCCAAAAAAAATTATTCAGTGACTGATTTTTCTGTTAATGGTGTGGGATATCCTACGTCCCTCTTCTTCACAACCCCATTACAAGGTTGACTGACAAAATGACCCCGGTGCTGTTGAAGAGTAGCTGGGCCAGATTCTGTTTTTGCTTCCTGAGTAAATCTTGAGTAATTTCAGTGAAAACCCAGAGACACTCAATGGACTTCACAGGTGTAACTGAAGTCAGAGTCTGGCTCTATTTTTATTTAAACCTGGGGGGAAGAATTTGCTTTTATGAGAAATTTGAAACGATGGAGGAAAATGCTATAACTAGGAGTGAGGAGAAGGCTGGGAGAGTGACTGGTTGTTGGGAGTCAGGTTGCTATGCTCCTAGGCTTACCTCCATAACTGGCCTCTCTCCTGCGAGAAGCTCCTTCCTTAGGCTGAAGTGCTAAACTGTTAGAAGCATCTTACTTTTCTGTTAGGCTTCTTGCAGCTGAGTCCATTCTTTTTACACCTAGACAAGGAATTAAATTGTGACTTTGCAGCTGACTGCACAGCTTGCTAGATACAGTAGTGTCCTTTCCTTGGGAACTGCAACAAACAGCCAGTCAGCCACCTATACTTGCTAATAGTAATAATAACAGGGAGAGTAATTTTTAAACAGGGAGAGTAAATAACCATTAGAACAACTAGCCAAGTTATATGGTGTATTCTCTATTATGTTAAGTCTTTTAAATCAAGATTGGATAGCTCTGTAAAAGATAGGCTCTAAATTATTAGGCATTACTAGGTGAAATTCTATAGCTTGTGTTATCAAGGATTGTATCAAAATGAACTCTTCCAGCCTTTCTGATGTTATAGCAGGACCTTCAACTACTAATACTCTCAGGGGAGTTAAAGGCAGACTGTAGCATAATAAATCCATGGATGCCTAAGAACTTCATGATTGTCATACCATGGCCACTGGAAACCTTAGAGCAATAGCAGGTATTGAACTCAGATCTTCCTCTTTCAGGAAGCATAACAGCCTACCACTTGACTTGAAGGAGAATCTCCTTTTGCTCTCAGCAGTATAGGAACTATGAGACCCACATGAGCAGTTCTGATTCTATCAGAAGAGGGCACTGGTACACATACACTCATCAGTACATCAGAGTACATTGAGTGTACAGAATGTACAGTTTTGTTCCAGGAGGTGTGACTATATTAATCTCCATTCTCAATCTACACTGATTTCTTATCCATTTAACTTCAGTTGAGTTATCCTTCTGGTTTTCAAATTTCCCTATAGCTCTATACCAGCTGACTTTTCTAACCCCGTAGTCACCTGTGTTCTTTCTTATGTGTAAGGGGACTATTGCCCCCTTACTAACATTCAGTGGGGGTGTTTTAGTTGCTAGCTCCCAGTATTAAAAAGAGGGAAGGGTCGATGGGGAATCAGGACCCTGAGACTGACAGCCCCCAGGTACAATGGGGAGAGGCCAATGCTCCAGGTCAGCCTGAATGACAGGGTGGGCAGGCTAATCAGGGAGTCAGGAGGCCAGGGAGGTCCCGGATTCCCAGGTGAACTGGATTTGCCTGGGTCAGACAGAGTGGGGCCAGGTGCTAAGGGGAAAGCAGGGGCCCAAGCTAAGCTGGGGAGCAGAGCTGTGCCAGCTCCAGAAGGACCAGAAAAGCAGCCCAGAGAGAGCAGACCCTGTCCTGGGAGCAGAGCTGCAGCCCCAAAGCCAGAGGCACAGCCCAGAGAGAGCAGACTTGCCCTGGGAGCAGAGCTGCAGCAACCAGAGCCAGAGGGGCCAGAGAAGCAGCCAAGGGAGCTGGAGGCAGAGCAGCAGCAGCGCTGAGATAGAGTGGTGGGGCTGGGGCTGGAGCAGCCCGGAGCCGGGTGTGGTGAGCAGCTAGGGAGAGCGAGGGGGACCCTGGGCAGCAGGCCCAGCACAGGGGAAATGGCTCAGCCAAGAGGCTCTGCAGGCCAGGCTTGGATCGTAACCCCGACAGGGTGGGGGCGACACTGGAAAGAAGGGTCCTACCATTTAGAGCCTGAGACCGTGTGGCCACCATCAGAGCAAGTGTCCAACCCACAGCATCCCTGCAGCACGGCCAAGGCCTGAGAAGAAGGCCTGGGACTTACAAGGAACAGAGTGTGAACTGCCCTGACATTCCAGAGACACTGTTTGTGAAGTTCCCTGCCACAGAGTGGGTTGATGTGTTTCCTTTAACCTTTCCCATTTTTTCTTATTCTTTTTAAAATTAATTGTTGATTAAATAACTTGCATTTGCTTTAAATTGTATGTAATGGTCAGTGGGTCAGAGAAGTGCCCAATGCAGAGAGAGTACCCCGGAGTGGGGACACCCTAGCCCCTGTCATAGAATCATAGAATATCAGGGTTGGAAGGGACCTCAGGAGGTCATCTAGTCCAACCCCCTGCTCAAAAGCAGGACCCATACCCAATTAAATCATAGGTGTCCTAGGTGACCACAGCAGGGTTGGGGGTCGAGCCCCCCCAGGAATCCTGGGTCCAGCGTTTTTGGGGTTACGAGGACTCTGCCAGACAGGAGAGTGGAAGGGGAGTCCTCAAGGGCAGGGAGGCCACTGGGTAAAGGAAGTGGGAGCGAGGACTCAGATCCTTTCGCTAGCCCACTTCACCGGGGTAGTGCAGAAGCTAGGAAAGTTTCCCCACAATAGCGGGATTATTCCCCCACTTCCATATGCATTCTGTTTCTGCAATCTGGGCCCCTTCCTGTTTCCTCATTGTAACAATTACTACATAACTAGCTTAATAATTTGAATACATCTGTTGTTCAGTCTTTCAACAGGTAAACTAAGAATGCAAGTAAGAATGAGGGGAAAAAAATCTAAGTCTATATAATGGTTATAATTCAGACAAGAAAAAATGTTCTATAGAAAGACTGGAAAGGTAGTGGTCATTAACCAGGGGGGAAAAACCTAGTTTCCAAAGCCTCTTTTATATTGGGATAATATGTCAGGTCGGTAAAAATTTCAGTCCTGAGGATCAGTGAAATGAAGTCTGTATCCAAAGCCAGCCAGTATGCATAACAGCCATGTAGCACTGTGGCAGTTTCCTGAGTAATGGAGACCGTAAGTCTGTAAAATAGAGCTACTTGCTCAACTGTTTGTAAAGTCATTTATCATAGGAAAGAATCTAATAGAAAATGTACCCTCTAGTCAAATGAGACAGGCCTGAGCTCTGTTCACTTACTTTCTTTTGGTTACCACTACTGACCAGACGGAGAGGTGGATTAAGATTTATTGGGGCCCTGGGCACAAAGAACATTTGGGCTCCCCACACCCTAAGGGGCTAGGGGCACCAGAACGAGGGGAGCATGACTTTTTAACGTGGGCACGGTAGCCTCAGGCAGGTGTGGAGGGGCAGCAGCATGGGTGTAATTTGAGGGAGGCGAGGGTGTTGGCCCTCAACAGGCCTCAGGCCAGAGTCAACAGAAGGAGTGGAACCGCATGTGGTTGCTGCCTCGGACACAAATCCCAGGTGGCAGTGAGGGCAGCCTGGCAGCAGTGAGACCTGATAGGGGCAGCCTGGCAGAAGGAGCCGGGCCCAGGCACTGAGAGAGCCTGGGTGGAGTGCAGCGGCCGCTGAGGCCATGCCAGTAGCAGCAGGAGCTGCACCAGAGGAGCCCTCTCTGCCAGGCTCCTCACTGCCTGCAACCTTTCCGGAGCTCCCCACCACCTCCTTGGCTGGGGTAGGGCCTCCTCTCCCTGCAGATCCTGCAGGTCCTGGGGAGGGGCAGGAGATTGGCCCAAAACCCACACCCCTGGGTCCCAGCAGCAGCGGCATATCCGGGGTGATGTGGGAACACAGGCTGGGAGCTACTCTTGGGCACCCTGGCCCCCAGGCAGGGCAGGCGGAGAGTCTACAGCAGTCCAGGCTCCCTGGGTGTCTCTTACTACTGCCCAGCTCTGGCTTCCAGCCTTGCCGGGGGCGGGAACCCTGGGGGAAGAGGAGGAGCAGGGCCACAGTTCTGGCACCAGTGGCCCCCCCACTTCTACCCAGGTTCTGATGCTCCTGTGGGGCCCCTAAATTGGCCAGGGCCCCTGGGCATGAGCCATGCGGGCCCCTGCGTTAATCCTCCACTGATCATACAGGTTTATGATCTCCATTTTATTTCCTAACAGTGGGTTAAATCCTGCTCCCATTAAAGTTGACATCAAAACTCCCATGCATTTCAATGGGATCAGGATTAGACCTATAATCACTGACACTGTGATAGGTGTGTGATAGAACTGCTCCCGAATCCATATAATAACAAACCTTGTATCTTGGTACAAAGCCACAATCACATGTATGTACCACGTCAGGTTTCAGATCTCTGGATTTCATACAGGTGAGCAGTAAACATATGAAAGATCAATTTATAATTAAAACCTAAAAATTAAGCTGCTTCTATAAGGAGGTTTAGAACTGATTGTCGAACACATTGCCCATTGTTCAGGAACTTAATAGTTTGTAGGTTCGTCACCCAGTTCAGCATTACTTGAAGCTTAAGTGTTTTTTAAACTTTAGACAAAAGTTGTTGCTGAAGATGTCTCGTGTCTAAAGGGATGCATTCTCCTATCTGATTTGTAAGCCTAAGAATTTTAGATACCAGAGAGGGGAAATGTGTGCTGCATGAATGGACTTACTCTATGTCTATCCCAACTGTCCAGAATGCATGAACTAATTCGCCATCACCCTGTCTTGGAGACATTGAGTCATTTCCCCTTTTAAAATCTCCTCTTAAAACTTTCCTTTTCTTTTACTTTACAATTGACTCAGTATGTGATGTGTTTTGTCATACTCCGTAAGTATGGATGTGGTCTAGGGATACATTTTTATTGTATCTATGGAGCCTCCTCTGTTCTCTGCACCTCACTGTATGTTGCATTCTTTAAACCAGGGGTTCTCAACCTTTTCCTATCTGAGACCTCTTTCCCCCACCCCACCCCACCGCCCGCCATGTGCTATAAAAATTCCATGGCTCACCCGTGCCACAACAACTGTTTTTCAGTAGATTAAAAGCCAAGGCTGGTGTCGGGGGTAGCAAGCAGCACAACTGCACAGTGCCCCATGCAGAGCTAAGTTGCTCGGGCTTCAGCCTGGGGTGGAGGAGCTCACGCTTTGGCTTTCTGCTCAGGGAGGAGGAGCTCAGGCTTTGACTTCGACCCAGGCAGCAGGGCTCTGGATTCTGCCCTGGGCCCCAGTGAGTCTAACACTGGCTCTGCTCTCTGATTTATTCTGTCTGAGCCCCTGAAACCTGCTCGCAATCTCCCAGAGGGACTTGGATCCTTGATCGAGAACTGCTGCTTTAAACTCTATGGTCCTGATTCTGCAGTCTCTCCCACCGGTGTAAATCAGGAGTACCGCCCCTGAATACAGTGGAATTATACTGTGAAAGGGGTAACTGAGACTAGAATTGTGCCCTATGCCTTTACCTGTCGTACTCTATCTTGCTGGGACCCATGATGTTCACCTGGCTGACTCACTCAAAGGCTTGTGAAAGAGAATACACTTATAAAATATGCACTAGTGTATGTTACTGATTTTCATCAGGTTAATGGTAACATGACATGATTCTGGTATTTGTCATGCCAATTTGGTAAAACCTTTCAAAACTAGTGGAAAGAGTTGTATAAATAAGTAATTAATTTAATTTCAAATCCATTGAGCTCTCAGGTTTGGTCAGCATCACTCCATGTCTGGAGCTACAGTGTCCTTGTAGAAGCAGTAAGATGTGTTTCTGTCACCACTCTTCTATTATGATACAGCTCCCTGACTCGTTTGAATGACTAAATAGAGATAGACATAAAATGAGGCGTGACAGTTCTTGAATATCTTAACACACCATTTGCAAGCTGTTTGGCCACTATCTCTGCTGTAACTGGAATGACACTGTTCTAGGATAGAGTTGTTCTAAGCATTTACACACCACCTCCTCACAGTGCCTGATCTTGTTCCTATTACAATCACTGCCAAAAGCTCCTATAGACATCAAAGGGAGCAAGACTGGACACTTAACCTTCTGTTCTTATCTGATGCCCTATCACAGGGTGAAACAGAAACAGCTCAAAGAGTTTAATTGTTCCTAAAGGGCTAAAGTTGATTGGATCTGAAGGCCCAGTTTTTTTGGCTGGCTCAGAAGTACCTTACTCTCAGGGGTGCTGGAACAATTTGTACAGTGTGAGTGCTGAGAGCCATTGAACCAAACTGTAAACCTTGTATATGACGGAAACCACTTCAAGCCAGGAGGTGCGGCAGCGGCCATAGTTCCAGCATGTATGTTCGCTTTCCCACCTCCTATTCGTGTCCCTCAGAGACCTGCCTCTACACTCCCTTTCCCTTCCCTCCAAAAAGTGTGCCATTTCCTACTACTGCATGCTTGCTGGATACAGCTGCTGTTCCCTGTATTGACTATTGTGGAGGTGCTACCTAAATCATGCCTGCTGTCCTGCTTAGTCACCTCGTTCATTCAGCTCCTCACACCGCTTGCATTCCCTCTTTCCTACATCTCCTTCCATGCTCTGGCTTCATTCCTCCTCCTTCCTCCACTGCTTCCCCTCTGCATCTCCCACTTCTCCACTCAATAAACACTGTTTTCCCTTCAGCCCCCATGGCGATCACTTCTGGAAAAAAAATCAGAGATGATATTATTGTTCATTAATTTTGTGCAATGCCTGACAACGGGAGCCTAAAGACCAGAGCTCCATTGTGCTTGGCACTGAACAAAGATAAAAAAAAGACAGTCCCTATCCTAAATAGGTGGGTATGATATGACAAAGGAAAGAGGGGAATATAAGATAATAATGACACACTTATAAACCATAAACAGAATAAGCGGCAGTCACAATTGCATTACAATTAGACATGGGTCCGAGCTGAACCCTGAGACCTAAATACCCTGGAACTTTGGTCTGAGAATTTGGGCTCAAAATCCAAATCTAAATGTTGCTAATGGCCCCTGTCTTTATAATGGGCTGAATCAAATGCCTTATTTGAACACCACTGAATTTTGTGAGAAAGGCGTGTTAAAATCCAGATCTGCATCTTTCATAGCATGGGCCCATGTATAGGTAAAAGTGGGGGGGTGGGGAGGGGGAAGCTTCTGATTGCAGTTGTACTGCAAAAACAAAATACAGAAGGTGGCTTACTATAGCAACATTCTTTATTGAAACATTGTAGTCGTACAATGCTCAGAAAGGCTTTTGCAGGCGCGACTTCCTAACACGATAATTATTGATAGATAAATCAGCAGGTTTAAAAAAAAACTATAAAATTCTCCACTACCAACAAACATTTACATTTACGTTTCTCCTCTCTTTTATTTTGTTTTAGTATCCTAATCTAAGAGGTTATGTTGGAGCTGTGCATACAGCATGTAAACTTTTGGAGAATAATAAGTGAAAGTCACTATAGAAGCACAAGAGTGCTTAAGAATGACTTCTAAATGGTTCAGTGAAGTAGATGCTTGAACGGCAATCTAAATTCTATCAGACAAGGTAATGGAGGATGAAGAAACTGGTACGCAGAGTGACTGGAAAACTAAATGATAATGTAAGCTTAAGGTACAGAAGAATTGTTGAGCTTTGATAAGACTTTTGTAAAGGGGGCAAGAGGTGGTAATGTATATATAGATGGGAGGACTGTAATCTGAAACAGGGAAAAGGAATATCCAACTTGAAAAGATGCAAGGAGAGGATCTGGCCCATGCTTCTGTGCTCTAATTGCTTGGCCCAGAGTAACTATGGGTCTACTGCAGGTTTTCGGTGTTTTAATTTAAAACCTTGTACTGTTTAGAGCTCAAGAGATTCTAAATAGTGTCCATTGTCTCACTTATTTTCTCTCATTGTGGATTCCTTGAGGAGTATTTGCTGCCCCTATTATAACAGCAGTCAGTGGAGACTGATCACCTCATTTGACTTTGTAAACCTGACATCATGTGATGGGCAGTAAGAAATAAAGTCAAGGCTGGTGACACTCTCCTGCATTTCTTAGGCTCCCAATTCCCAATGAAATTAATTTAGATATAAATGTTGGGGTGGAGAAAACTGTTCTCATGGTTTAGTGTTTGTGGGCCTCCCAGAAGTAAGCAGACTCTAGGCAGGGTTTTGCACAAAGGAAAGGTAAGGGCTTGGTGGAGTGGGAAGTTGTTTTATCTCTAGGGGACAGTGCTGAAGGCATGACAAGGGGAGTAGAAGAAACAAAGGGGAAGAGGAGGCTGCTATCATTAGGCCAGATTTTCAAAGGTATTTGGGCGCATAGAGATGCAGATAGACACCTACTGGGATTTTCAAAATCACCTAAGCAGGTTAGGCATCTACCTGGAGTGAGGTGCCTAATCTGTTTAGGTGCTTTTGAAAATCCCATTGGGCACCTATCTGCATCCTTTGGGGCCTAAATACCTTTGCAAATCTGGCTCAAACTAGCTAATAGGATAAGGAGGGATGTTAAAAGGAATAAAATCTGAACTGAAGGCCAGGCTGGAGTCTTGCAGGGCCTTGAAGGTAAAGATGAGCCTTTCCATTTGTACAGTAGACAAGAGGGACCAATGAGAGGGTTCAAAGAGGGGAGTGATGTAGATTTGCTTGGGAGAAGATCATTTTTAGCAGCTGCATGTTTAAATGGGCTGGAGGAGAACAATGTCATAGTCATGGAGGCCTGCTAGGAAGCAGTTGCAGTCACTGAGAGGCAGGATGTGGTGTGGGTATATATCAGTGTTATAACCTCTGGGAAATGAAGAGTTGGATTTTGCTGGACTGTGGTGGAAGAAACAGGAAGGATTGGAGACAGCCTGGAAGTGTGAAAGGAAAAGGGAGAGAGGAGTCAAAGTTGACCCCAATGTTGTGAACCTGAATGATGGGGAGAATGGTGGTGCTGTCCATTGTGATGAGGAAAGTGAGGAGGGCTTGTGAAGGGAAAAATGAGGAATTCTGCTATGGCTAGGATTCACTTGGCAGGCCCCCATCTGGTGACAAACCACCTAGAGTAGCATTGCATATCAAAGTGGAATTTGGCAGCTGGATACAGGCATAAAGACTGCAAAGTTTGGCCTGTTAAATGATTAGGGTGAAATTCTGCCTTCAATTACATAATGTCACAATTTAAGGTCAAGCTTGACAAAGCCCTGGCTGGGATGTTTTAATTGGGGATCGGTCCTGCTTTGAGCAGAGGGTTGGACTAGATGACCTCCTGAGGTCCCTTCCAACCCTGATATTCTATGATTCTATGATAAGGCATGTAAGTAAAATGGGGACATATTTTTTTGGGGGGGGAACAAATGTGCAAGTGTGGTAAAGAGGAGAAAGGAAAAGACAATCTCATTTTAATATGAAATGTCAGCTACAATTGTTCTGAAAAAATGGGAATGTTTATTTTTGTAGGTGGCACTTATTTCAGAAAAGCATCATAAAAACAGAACACCAGCACTTTCTATCAATTGTTTATCAATTGTTGACAAAAAATTTCTTCAAATGTTCATTTAGAGTTGAAGTGTTCAGCTCAAGGGCATGTTTCTTCAGCAATCAAAGCTGCTCAGAAAGGAAACCTAAGCAAAACAATGGAGATGTGTGACAAAGCATTCTGAGTAAACAGAGTTGATATATTACTCATGCAACAACAAAAAAGCATTTTTTGTGTGTTTGTATTATTTTATGGATACTAATGATCTGGCTGCTATTGAATACAGTAAAGTAGCGTATGTTGCGCAAAAATTTTAACCTGAAGAGATGACTGTCAATACAAGTAAATATGATAACTATCTTGAAGCAGAAATAATTTTTAAATGTCTAATCAAATATGATTCCTTGAAGACTTGGAAAGAAGCTCAGACAAAAGAAAGATAGCTGAATAATGACTGATTTTTAGCATTGGCTATTGCAAAACATACTCCGTCAATAAGCAAATCTAAACTCCTAAACAGCTGAATTCAAATCCATTTCTATGATTTGTCCTCCCAATAGGGTTAAGTATCTGACATGACTGCACTATATTTGTAGCTGATTGGACAGTGTCATCCATTTAATTTGGATTTGCTCAGTTAATGCACATCTGCTAATAAATATTAAACATATTGACATTAGTATTTATCAAACAGCAGTACCACTCACAGTCTCCAAGCCTTTGCAT
Organism: Lepidochelys kempii; assembly: GCF_965140285.1. NCBI lineage: Eukaryota > Metazoa > Chordata > Testudines > Cheloniidae > Lepidochelys > Lepidochelys kempii. The sequence goes on from NC_136383.1 coordinate 117,869,919, forward strand.
CTTCACCCAGAAGTGCAGGTGTGCAAGTGAGGAATATTTTGGCAGTTAAGCAAAGCACCTTTCTGATATCAGCCCTGCCCATGTTTTAAATATAAATATGACAAACGGCAGCTTTTCTAAACTACAAGGTACCAATATCCCCAGACCAGATACCTGAGGGGCATCCACAGATATATCAAAGGAGCCTATAAGGAGTACCCAATCCTGTGAAGTGCAGAGTGCCTTTATTGTATGGAAGTTGATGGGAGAGGAAGGTGCGTGCCAGAACATTTCAGGAGCCATTTGGCACTATGCAAGACTGGGCCTTACTCAGCAGGCTGTTGGTAGAAAGGTATCACTGTGTGATGCCTGATCTTTCTCCCATTTAAGTCAATGGCAAGACACCCATGTGTCTTTAATGTATCCCTTAGCAACATCTTACCAGGTTACATTTCACATCTCCTTTTCTTTAAAATGAGGAATTCCCATCCTTAGTGCCACTTGATTTTTGTTGCACAAACATTTTTTGTTGCAATTTCAGGGTAGGTTTATTATCCCTATCACATTTCACACTCCATTGACTTCAGTGAAGTTATATCTGCGTTGATAAGCAATGTGTGGCCCTGTGTCTCCAAATGCAAGGTCAAACTCAGTTTCCTTAGAGAACCAGACCTTAAACAGTGCTAATTGAACTGTTGCCTTTAAAGATAGCTCTTCAAAGTGAAATGTGCATTGGAGATGAGAGAAGAGCCTGCTCCAGACCCTGCTGAAGGGCTCTGCTGTTGGAAAGTCCACCGCAGAGGGACTACGATGGTGCGAGATGCCCAGCTAGTTAGTGCAGTCTCTAAAGTGGGTACACTGGCTGGGGAGGCAACATGAGGGTAGCCAGAGAATGAACTGGTTCAGCTCATTCCCTAGGCAGCATTCATCAGTGGGGCTTTTGTAGAGAGGAGATTGAGCTTGACCTATGCCTGCAGAAATCAGAGGGAAAGCAAATTCTTTGGGTGAATCTCTCCCTGTGATATAGTGAGCCAGGTTGGCTCACAGAGGTGCTATTTACATGTAGACAGGTTTCAGAGTAACAGCCGTGTTAGTCTGTATTTGCAAAAAGAAAAGGAGTACTTGTGGCACCTTAGAGACTAACCAATTTATTTGAGCATAAGCTTTCATGAGCTACAGTTCACTTCATCGGATGCCGCATCCAATGAAGTGAGCTGTAGCTCACGAAAGCTTATGCTCCAATAAATTGGTTAGTCTCTAAGGTGCCACAAGTACTCCTTTTCTATTTACATGTAGTTTGCCAACACGAGTGAATCTGGCCTGATACGTATAACTTGGCTAAATCTCAACCAAAGGGGGTGGTGGTGGTGGATGTGGTAAAATATTTGAAGGGTGAAAACACTGTAATGAAGAGATGGAGCTGTTCAGGGTGGCCCTGGGGACTGCTATCTAATTAGGAGTAATGGAATGAAATTGAGAGTAAGACAATTCAGGATGACTATTAGGAAAACAATTCTTCACTTGAACTGTGGCTTTAATGTAGTCACATCTGGTTACAACTTATTTACAAGTTTTATCTGTTTTATAGAGGGATTTAGTCCAGTACACTACATGGGCATTAAATTCACTTAAAAACAAACAGAAAGGAAATCTTAGGTCTGCCCTGTCTACACTACACCTAGACATCCCAAGGTGGAGAGAATGATTCATAGTATGAGGGGAAAATAAAGAAGTAAATGGTCATGGTTATGGGGACATTTTAACTGTGCTGTAAGTGGGTCTCTTGACTGGGTTGTGTAAATGAGCCCTTAGTGTAGCTTGTATGTAAAAACCCAGAATTACACAAATACAGCAATCTGCATCTGGATTATAGTGCATCATTAGTATTGCAAATACTGTACTTATTTGGGGCTGATACTGCATGGACTGATCATCCTCTGGTGAGGTATTGATACCCAATGAACTTAATGGATGCAAGATGAGACTATGTGGGGTTTTGTTCTTGTGCAAGTTTAAACCCTGATCCTGCAAACATGAAGACACTTAATTTTAAGCATGTGAATAAACCCAGTGAAATCAATGGGGCTAGTCACAGGCTTAAAATTAAGCATGTGCTCAAGAGTTTTGCTGAGTCAGGGGGCTTTGCACAGAACAGGTCCTTTATTTTTCTTTCTTGGTATTATAAAATCATAATTTAATATGTTCCATAATTCATAGTCTGACAGTGACAGGCACACTATGAAATGCTGCATTGCTACTTAGTGATTGTTTGATTGAAGTAATGAAGTCCAGCGGCCACATGCAGTATGCAAGAGATCCAGACAGGTCTTTGACAGTATGTTTTCAAAAATCAGTGGGTGTCTGAACCAGTATATAAAAAACTTGAATGAATCCAACTCACTCTACCACTGATAGAGGACCACTAACACCCAGTAATTGCAGCTAAGAGCTGGAGAACATAGAAAAGGAAGATATTGTATGGGTGGGGAAGAATAAACAGAGGAGGCAAAAAAATTCTGCATTAAGTGAGCCATAAGAAAACATCTTCAGTAAGACTTTCTGTTGACAACAGAGACCCCATGAGTGCATTTTCCCCCCCCTCCTTCCAAAACAGAAGATTTGTGTGTTTTGCAATGCAGTTTTATGCAGCTTGAAACTATAAGAGCACTGCTGGAAAATTGGAAAAACAATGATTTATTCCTTGGCTGAAAGCTGAACAAGAGAAAACACATAAACACTGCACTATAGGCACAAAGGATGATTATTTTTGCCACATGAAACAATTTTTTAAAATTCATGGGGGAAAAGTAATTTTTGACAGAACTGTGTAGGTATTTTAGGTTTTATAAAAATAGCTGTCAAAGAAAGGTTTGTCAGCAACTGCTATCTCTGCTCTGCCATTCACAGCTTGTTTATGGTTTTTCCTGAAAAAGTGGAAGCATTTGTTTATTGACAGATGAATTTATATGATTCTAGCAGACTCAAATCACAAAAGTATAGTAGAGACAAATCCATGGTCTAATTTCAGTTATTTTTTTGATCAATTTGTCTTGTAAATAAATAAATAAAATTCCACATACTTTTTTTTTTTTTTTTTGAGGATAAATACATTGCTTTTCCAGATACAGAACCTGGTATCTCCTCTGAAATCATAGTAATTTGTATGGGATTTTAAAGAGCAGCTTGGTACTAAAATATTTAAAAGTTGCCTTCTGTTTCCTTGACATATTTTATAATTTAGATGCTGCAAATACAGATTTCTCAGGCACTCTCATAAGACATAGTTCCAGCTTCTGAAAGCTCGGATGGGAGATGGCACACCCTGCCTGGCTACTACGGAAAGACTTACACTAGTGCATCCCTAACCAGCATTGCCAATCCCAAACCCAAACCATGAATCAAGCCCTTCCCCCAATCATTAAATTGGCTTAAAAATCATTACATTTCAAAAAAAAAAACATGGGTGTTTTTCTGTGGTTTCTGAGCCTGTAGGGTGTGCTCACTTCACACTTTCAAGCTTTTCTCTGCAACCATGAAGCCTAGAAACTTACTTTAAAAAAAACAAAAACTGAGATTCTCATGCAGTCTCCTGGGGCTTTAAGAAAAATACCTGGGGTCTCTCCTGTGTGCTGCCCTGATTAAGAGGCATGAAGTCTTGCATCTGACTTCCTGTAGATCACATACTTCTAGTCCTGTGCCCTATCACTACAGCTCTCTGTTTTGAAGGTCCCAAGTTTTTACCAGGTATGCTGTGAAGCATGCTTGTGCTCAAAGGCCTAATATCCCGTTACAATCCCATACAAACCTGAAACTGACAATGGCCAGATTTCTAAAGCCATTGAGGCACCTGGTGCGATTTTCAAAAGTGCCTAGGTGCCTAACTCTCACTGATTTTGATTTAATTGATTTCAGTGGGAGTTAGATACCCTGTTATATTTGAAAATCCCACGATGTGCCTATCTGCATCTGTAGGCATGGAAATACCTTTACAAATCTTGCCCAATGAGAATTTCTTGAGGCTACTCTTGGAATACTTCAGGATGTTCCCTGGGATCAGAAAGCAACTCTTTTTGAAGGAAAGAAATAGAGAAGTGCATCTCTTTTGGGTACTTGATGTTTTTTCAGTGTGCAGCCATAAGATTCATATACAAAGAACTGGTTGTTCAAAATGGCTTGATAGTTTTGCATTGCTTTTGGTACTTTCACGATTAATTAAGTGATAATTAATTATGAGGTAGTACTAAAAAGCACTTGTGCTCTCTACTCCACACATTCAAATTAGAACTTTCCATCATGGAAACATGGGATGGAAATTTTTTTTTTAGACTGATATATATGGGGTAAAATCTTGACCTCATTTAAGAAAAGGGGCAGAGCACCCATCAACTTCAAGGGAGCCAGAATTTCACCTCTAGTGTCTACCAAATACTTTAGACACCCCATAAATGGATGCAATTATCGACCCAGACTGGAGTTTTCTTACTAAGTTATTTTAAAATGGGAAGAAGCATATTTTAGGTACAAGCCATTAAAAGTTTGCAAACACACGAAAGCTTTTGCAAACTTACAATCCGTTTTTTTTTTTTTGCTAGTGTGTATGGGTGGAGAAGGATTAAGAAAAGATTAATGTGAATTAGAGAAAATAAATAGGGTCCAATATGGAGCCAATGATGCCATGAGGGGGGAAAGCCTGGGGTTTGCACAGAAATCCCAATAACTTTTTTTTTTCATGTCAGCACCAAGTAATGCGAGTAATGGCAGTATGCAAGATTTTGTTCAATGTCCTCATTAAACATTACTTTCCACTTTTGGCTTGTGGTCAATACAGCATAATTTGCAGTGGTGGAATCCAAGATATTTCTCAAGGCTAGTATTTTGTAGTGGTGGCCATTTTCAGTTTTGATGACTACTGGCACTCCATAAACGGAGAATATTTTATTTCTCTTAAGTGTCTCTCTTCTGGGTATAGCATTGGCTATTTCAACTCCAAAACAGCAAGAATAGTGGTCTATGTCAGTGGTTCTCAACCATTCCAGACTACTGTACCCCTCTGAGGAGTCTGATTTGTTTTGCTTACTGCAAGTTTCACCTCACTTAAAAACTACTTGCTTACAAAATCAGACATAAAAATATAAAAGTGTCACAGCATTCTATTACTGAGAAATTGCCTCTTTTCTCATTTTACCATATAATTAAAAAACAAATTGATTGCAGTATAAATATTGTACTTACGTTTCAGTGTATACAATATATAGAGCAGTATAAACAAGTCGTTGTATTAAATTTTAGTTTGTACTGACTTCACTAATGCTTTTTATGTAGCCTGTTGCAAAACTAGACAAATATCTAGATGAGTTGATGTACTCTCTGGAAGACCTCTGCATATCCTCAGGGGTATGTGTACCCCTTGTTAAGACCGACTGGTCCATGTCTATCAGGAGATGCTTTCATTGAAGAGATTACAAAAGACCATACTAATTTCCATTTATGGAGTAGATTGTAATGGAGTAGCAAATTTATCAGAAATAGAAGTCTGAAATAATCAACATAATTGTACACAGAGTTTAGTTAGGTGGCCTGCATTTGAAAGCCAGACTGTTTGTTTCTCAGATTATGTTTGTTTTTTATGATGTCTTCTTCCTGTCCCTTGAGGCAGAGCAGTGGACTTTGAATAATATAAAGAGAGCAAAAAGACATTTAGTTATCCATCACTTAGGGGAATTTGAGTATAGTACCCTCTGAGCCTGTGAAAGTTGGATCCCCTAGCCTGGAGGGCTAGAGATGCTGATAACTTGCTGGTAAAGTGAGGACACTGTTTTAGGCAAAGATTGTAGCTTGCTAAAATTAAGTTTCAGTCACGAGAAAGTGTGTGTTTTTTTTTTAATCACATTTGTCTCTCTTTTTCTTGCTTAATGTCACTTAAATCTGTTCTTCGTTAATACATTTATTTTTTGTTTTATTACAAAACCATTTCAATGCTGGGTATTAAAGTGAAGTGTGAATCTTCAGCTAACTTAACAGGCTGATGTATGCTCTCTATCTTTGGAGGCAGCAAACGTAATAATTTCTGTGAGTGTCCTGTGAGAGGGACTGGACACTGCAGGGAGACACTACTGAGGAACTTGGGAACTGAGGTTCACCAATCATTACGTTCAGGCCTGCCGACAGCAATTCCGGGCCCCAGGGCCATCCCTGGTAGGGATGGAGGGGCAGAGGCAGGGCCAATCCGTCACTTCCGGGACCACCTGTGCTAACCAATCACGTTGGCCCAGGGTGTACCACAAAGCACAGGGCCCAGAGCGGTCACGCACACCTAGGAGCCCTCTGGCCTGCCCGGGCGATTTAAAAGGGCCCGGGACTCCCGGCTGCTGCTGCTACCACAGAAGCGGCCAGGAGCCCTTGAGCCATTTTACATCACCTGGGCCCCTGGGCAATTGCCCCCTTTGTCCCCCCCTATCAGCAAGGCAAGAGTTTGCTGGAAAGGCACACAGGCTGGTGTGTCAGGGAACTGACAGCTTAGCAACAGCAAAGCCCCTCTCATTCTTGCTAAGGCAGAGGGGTAACACAATGGCTCACAGTTTTAGATGTCCTGAGCAGAATGTCACACAGTAATTTCATTCACAGCTACATTCAGTGATGTCTCAGATAAGTGTACATTAGACTGAACGTCATTTTCTATTTATCTTGTTTGATGGCATGAATATGGAAAGGTCAGTTGAAACTGCAGTTATAAGTGAGCCAGTCCTTCATACCACAGTATGTCCACTAGTTGTTTCCCTTTTCTTTGTCTTCCTAGCTGCCTTTAGAAGTTACAAACCTAATTGCTGCAAATGCCCACCTTATTTTTCCAGTGGCAAATGCTACTTCATTTGATTAGGATTCCTGCTTTGTGTGCCTAAGCAGACCATCTTTTTTTGTTCAGTGATTTTACAGCACCTAGCAAGAAATTAGTTAATGTGGGCCTAGGGCCAATTACAATACTGGGTTACACCTGGAGGATGAGTCAGGCTTGAGGGAGGGAGGAATAGAGGAAGTTCAGAACAGAAGGAGGGAAAAGGCCCATGCAGATCAGAGTTGGGAAAGTTATCCTGAATAAATATAATGTTAACACTTCCCTCCAGTACACCATTTTTATCAGCCTGACCTTATTTAATATTATGATAAATGATCTTCCAAAACTAATAAGTGCTGTAGTGTCATTATTTTTACAGATGATTGTGCTGTATGGGTTAGGAGCAGGAATTATTTAGGTGACAGAAAAGAGAATCAACAAAGCATTATGAGGGACTTCATACTGGGGAAATCCATGTGGTTTTAAGTTCTCCATTGGTAAAACCAAATGATTGATCTTAAAAAAAAGTAAAGAAAAGAAAGCTACAAAGGAATGTAACTGTACCTGTATGGAGCACAAATAAATATTATTAAAAGATTTAAATTCCTAGGGGTAATATGTGATACTAAATTACTTTGGAAAGATCATATTGACTACTATGATTATGATAAATGCAATGGAAGGATCAACCTGCTTAAAAGTATTGCTGAGACTAATTGGGGGTGGATAAGAAAACACTGCTGATAGTATGCAGAGCTTTAATCAGACCAGTTATTGACTGTGGCTGCAAAGCTTTTGGGTCAGCATCAAAATCAGAACTTAAAAAATTAGATTCAATACAAAGAGAGGCACTATGAGTTGTGCACAGTGCATTTATTACAACACTGATATGTGCATTACAGATAGCTGCCAATCTCACTATGAATGAAAATATTGGACCTAAATTTCTGCACCGAAGTTAATGGGAATTGTAATGACAAAGGTATCAAACAAATATGAGGATTGTTGGGAATTTAGTAGACGACTAGAGCACGCATTGTTAGAACTCTACATTCTGTTTGGGTTCAAATGTGGATGCAGGAGTTGAAAGACCAAGAAATGCTAAGTGAAGTCAAAGCCTTCAGATATGGGGAAATTAGTTACGGATGGAAAGCCAGCTGTCCAAATGTGGAGTTAGATTTATTTTATGAACTTAAGGGTAAAAAGGAGACAATGGGTATACAAATGAAGTGTATCAGTATATAGATGAAAAGTGGCGTGTTTTTGGCAAATATATACAGATAGGTCTTAAAGAGAAAAAAAAACATGGGGGGGATGCAATATTGCACTAATTCTTAATTTTGGTATACATCTAAAAGAATATCTGATTATTATTATTTTTGTTAGCTGTCATGACAGCCAAACTAGTAGTAATAATCATAGAACTGGATCTGGGATGTATGCCCAGCAGCAGCAGTGTTTTTTTGGACTTAATATCAGGCAATAAAAAAGGGTGTCTTCTGTATGTAGAAGTGATCTAATCAATGACAGTATATCTCTAATAATGGAACGAGCACAGATAGGGAACCATGTAGCATTATCCGGATCCCAGCACATAGTGAGGTAACAGGAAATGAAATGGTGCACAAAGCGGTGAAGAGCGCTGTAGAAAGATTGACAGGAGTAAACAGGAATTCTAAAGCCTAGTACAGAAAAACTTAAAAGAGGAAAGGCAAAAAAGTTGGATCAGTGAAAAAAGAGGAGCATTTTTTGACATTATCTAGAGTTGAGGATAATGACATACTTTTTTGGAGGTGGGGGGGGAGAACTTGGAAAAATGAAGTGATTTTTGTGCGGAGTACTAACTGACTGTTGTGGTTTAAATGAAAATCTTTTTTGAATAAGCACAAAGATGGACTATGTGAGTGCTGTGAGGCAAAAGAAACAATTGATCACCTTTTATTGCACGTAAGGGCTTTAATAAAGAAAGGTAAAAGCTTTTTGAGGAATTTCAATGGCTTAAGGTAACAAAAGTTACATTACATTCTTTAGTAAAAATATGGGAGAACTGGGGTAGAATTAGAAAGGCATTGCTATGTTACTTGAAAGACACAGGGTAGAATGAGAGAATATAAACTGGTAGGTATTCAGTAATTATAGTTGATGGCAGCTATGGACTATCCAACCAAGTCTGCTTTGTCATGAAGTGGGAAAAAAAGGAGGGAACTCTGCAGTTACTCTCTGGGATTAGAGAGTAGGTGACCAGGAGATATCAAAGAAGAGGCTCAGGTGGATAGTAAGCCTGGGGTTCCTTGCCTGAACAAATAAAGCTGGGAAGGGGCCAGGAGATAGACAGAGCAGCCACCGGGGTGGAGCAGACTCTGAGGGTGCACCCAGAAATAAATGCAGGAACTGGACTTCTAAGGAGAGAGCCATAAAAGGTGTTTGAGAGGAATGGTGAATGATGAAAGGACAAGCCTGAGGAGGGCAGGAGTGGATTTAAGTTTATACTTTTATTCTGGGATTTACTGGAGAATTGCAGGGGAGGGCAATGTGAGTGCTAGCCCAGCAAGAAGGGTGAGCTTAGAGAGGCTGTGGAGAGTCCTGCTGACAGCCTCAAATAAGAAGCAGCCCAGGGAAGTAGCAGGGGTGGGGGGGTGAATGTAGCCATATATTGCCTGCTACCTACAGGATCCCTGCTCTGGAACCCAGAGGAGAAGGAGGGCCTGGGTTCCCCTACCAGCCAGCATAGAAGGTGATAAGGTTGACCAAGAAGGGTGTGAGAACCACAGGATCCAGCACTGGGGCCTGAAACCCTGATATAAGGACCAGGGGTGCTGCAACAGGGGGCCATGGCCCCGCTACTTTTTACTGGCCATAAGGGTGAGCAACTGGGAGCGGGAGAGGAGTGAAGAGGAGCAAGTGGGAGTGGTGGTCTTGGGGGGGAAGTGATGGTGTGGGAGTGGGGCCTCGGGGGAAAGGACAGTGTGAGGGCGGGAGCTTGGGGGAAGGGACAGTGCGAGGGCAGGGGCTCAGTGGGAAGGGGAGGCGTGAAGGTGGTAGCTTGGGGGGAAGGGACAGCACGAGGGCAGAAGCTCGGAGGGAAGGGGTGATGCCAGGGTAAGGCCTCAGGGGAAGGGGGGCACAGTTCAGGCATTGGTAGCCTCCGTACTTTTAGGAAGCTTTTGCCGCTCCTGGTAAGGACACCAAAATAGTTTTTGTTGTTCTGGTGGACTTCCAGTTACCCCAGAAGGGAAAGACTTTAAATGACCAAGTCACAGGACAGTCGCTGGAGTGACTTTCAGTAGGGGGTACTACCCAGGAGAGACTGCTATGCCATGCCTAGCCACAAGAAGGTGCTCTACCAGTGAGTCCACTCTGATACAGGCTTCTAGATGCTACTGCAATATAAATAAATAATAATTAATAGAGGATTTAGCTACAGAACTCCCACTGAAATGAACAGGAGTTATGTGGCTATATCCCCTAGTTGGCTCTGAAAACCTCATTAGGCATACACAGCAATTGTATAATACAGTTCAGATATTATTGCCACCATTTCCCTATTATACAGAGTCACAACCCTTTTATCATTGTGAATGTTTTATGTATAAAACATGTATATTTATGTTGCTTGTTTAATAATATGAAACACTTTTAAAAGCTGATTTGATTGCTGTAAAAATTGCTGGGCTGACAGCAGTGCCCTACATTTATCCAGAGCGTTTCTGTGTCATGTCAGTACAAGCTTTTTCCATAACCGCATCCCCCCCATCTGTCTTAACCATGGCCATCTCTGAAAAGATGAAAGAAAGGAATCCGGTCTTCATGTCCTTTCAGTCCTTGGCCTTTCCTGAGCTGGAGACCGAGGGAACCAATTAGTGGCAAGTACAATGGTACTTAGTGGCAAGCTGCATTAAAATGCCCTGGGGAAGGACATAGGGAGATGGGAATTGCCTGAGCCATTGACTCCAGTTTGCTTTGAAATCCTCTTGATTACATTCCATAGTGGTTGTTTTTTCAGTTGATTATGGGAAATCTCAGTGACCGAGAAGGTTAAGGATCTTGGTTCTCTAGAACCTGAATGTTCTCATCTATTTTCTTATCTGCTGCTCATAATGGTGCAGAGACACACTGTTTTTACAGCCCCCATTAATCTAAGAAGAAAAGGAGTACTTGTGGCACCTTAGAGACTAACCAATTTATTTGAGCATAAGCTTTCGTGAGCTACAGCTCACTTCATCGGATGCATACTGTGGAAAGTGTAGAAGATCTTTTTATACACACAAAGCATGAAAAAATACCTCCCCGCACCCCAGTCTCCTGCTGGTAATAGCTTATCTAAAGTGATCACTTTCCTTACAATGTGTATGATAATCAAGTTGGGCCATTTCCAGCACAAACCTGGATCTCTCCATGGAGATTGCCAAGAAAATTTCATGGAGGTAGTCTGCAATCCATTATAGAAGGTTTCTGGGGGGGGTCTGCCTTATTTCTTCCACCATGGTAGGACATTTTCCCATGCCACTCCAATATTAATTTGGCAGGCATCATCACAGTGCATAGCATAGCAGCATAAGGACCTGGTCTGTACCTGGAGGCATGCAGCAACTGTTCCCTTTCTGCCTCTGTTACCTTCAAGAGCGTGATATCAGCTAGGGTCATCTATGGGAGATGGCGGTAGTATTCATTTCAGTTGCTTGAACAGCAAACACTAGTGCTTTTGTGCCCCCCCCTTGTGATCGCTCGCCCTTCCCCCACCACCAGACAAGGATGCTGAAACCTGGGGGGCCAATAGGGCAGGGATGCCAGAATTGGGGGGGGGGCATGGCTGCCCACTGTTTAACATGGCTGTAGTTTGTGTGGCAGGGGTCAGTGTTGCCCCCACAAACTGCAAGCCTTGGGCAGGCAGGGTGCAGGGACACAGACTGGGGGTTGCTTTTGGGCATTCCATCCCCCTGCCCAGAGCAGGTGGACACTCCGAGCTCCCATGGCATCTCTTACCACTACCCGGGTCCTGCTTCTGGACTGGGCAGGGAGTGGTGCCTTGGGTGCCAGAGAGTGGCAGCAGCTATGGGGGTGGGAGGGTGGCAAAAGAAAATGTGGTGGCTATAGCCCACCGCAAGCCTCCCTCTACCCCCCAGCATCGCTCCTGTTGAGGCTTGCAATTTGGGGGGAGGAATGCCGGTCCCTGACCTCCACACTGTGCCCATGTTACAAAGGGGAGGTGTCATGGCCCACTGGCCACGCGGGTTCTGCCACAGGTTACCCCTCCACTGCTGCAGATGTTCTGGTGCCTCTCCCTGGGACATACCATGGCTGGGACAGCAAACCGGTTCAATAAATACCTTGTAGAAATGATAATGTTCTGCTTTACACTTGTGTGGATTCAGGAGAGTGATTTTTATTAGGGCTGTCAAGCGATTAAAAAAAATTAATCATGATTAATTGCGTGATTAAAAAACATTAATCATGATTAATCGCACTGTTAAACAATAATAGAATACCATTAATTTAAATATTTTTGCATGTTTGCTATATTTTCAAATATATTGATTTCAATTACAACACCGAATATAAAATGTACAGTGCTCACTTTATATTTATTTTTGATTACAAGTATTTGCACTGTAAAAAAATAGTATTTTTCAATTCACCTCATAGAAGTACTGTAGTGCAATCTCTTTATCATGAAAGTTGAACTTACAAATGCAGAATTATGTACAAAAAAACTGCATTCAAAAATAAAATAATGTAAAATTTTAGAGTCTGCAAGTCCACTCAGTCCTCCTTCTTGTTCAGCCAATCACTCAGACAAAAAAGTTTGTTTACATTTTCAGGAGATAATGCTGCACGTTTCTTGTATACACTGTCACCTGAAAGTGAGAACAGGCGTTCTCATGGCACTGCTGTAGCCAGCATAGCAAGATATTTAAGTGCCAGATGAGCTAAAGATTAATATGTCCCTTCATGCTTCAACCACCTTTCCACGGGACATGCGTCCATGCTGATGACAGGTTCTGCTCGATAACAATCCAAAGCAGTGCAGATTGACACATGTTCACTTTCATCATCTGAGTCAGATGCCACCAGCTGAAGGTTGATTTTCTTTTTTGGTGATTTGGATTCTGTAGTTTCCACATTGGAGTGTTGCTCTTTTAAGACTTCTGAAAGCAAACTGCATACCTCATCCCTCTGAGATTTTGGAAAGCACTTCAGATTCTTAAACCTTGGGTCGAGTGCTGTAGCTATCTTTAGAAATCTCACACTGGTACCTTCTTTGCCTTATGTCAAATCTGCAGTGAAAGTGTTCTTAAAATGAACAGCATGTGCTGGGTCATCATCAATAAAACACGCAAGTCTAAACCAATACAGTAAGAAAACTGAATACAGATAAAATCTCACCCTCTGATATTTCAATAAGCTTCTGTCACAGACTGGATGCCTTCCTAGTCTGGGCACAATCCTTTCCCCTGGTACAGCCTTTGTTCCAGCTCAGGTGGTAGCTAGGGGATTTCTCATGATTGCCACCCCCTTTGTTCTGTTTCACCCCCTTATATATCTTTTGCATAAGGCAGGAATCCTTTGTCCCTCTCTGGGTTCCCTCCCCTCCTTCTAAATGGAAAAGCACCAGGTTAAAGATGGATTCCAGTTCAGATGCCATGATCACATGTCACTGTAAGACTTCAAGTCCTCATTCCTTCAAGCCTGACTCACAGGAAAGCCTGCAAGCAAACAGAGCCATCCACAGTCAATTGTCCTGGCTGATGGGAGCCATCCAAACCACCGTTAATGGCCCACACTTTGCATAACTACAATAGGAGCTCAGAGTTATATTTCATATTTCTAGTTTCAGATAAAAGACTGATACATTTATACAAATAGGATGACCACTCTCAGTAGATTATAAGCTTTGTAATGATACATTACAAGAGACCTTTTGCATGAAGCATATTCCAGTTACATTATATTCACACTCATTGTCATAGTTTCATAAAATCATATAGAGTGCAACGTCACAACTTGTATGAGGTGAGCTTAAAAATACTATTTCTTTTGTTTATCATTTTTACAGTGTCAATAAGTGAGACAGGCTAAAAGTCAAGTAGAGTTGGACCTTGCAAAGGGAATTAAAACCAATAGTAAAAGGTTCTATAGTCATATAAATAAGAAGAAAACAAAGAAAGAAGAAGTGGGACCGCTAAAAACTGAGGATGGAGTGGAGGTCAAGGATAATCTAGGCATGGCCCAATATCTAAACAAATACTTTGCCTCAGTCTTTAATAAGACTAAAGAGGATCTTAGGGATAATGGTAGCATGATAAATGGGAATGAGGATATGGAGGTAGACATCACCATATCTGAGGTAGAAGCGAAACTCAAACAGCTTAATGGGACTAAATCGGGGGGCCCAGATAATCTTCATCCAAGAATATTAAAAGAATTGGCACAAGAAATTGCAAGCCCATTAGCAAGAATTTTTAATGAATCTGTAAACTCAGGGGTTGTACCGTATGATTGGAGAATTGCTAACATAGTTCCTATTTTTAAGAAAGGGAAAAAAAGTGATCCAAGTAATTATAGGCCTGTTAGTTTGACATCTGTAGTATGCAAGGTCTTGGAAAAAATTTTGAAGGAGAAGGTAGTTAAGGACATTGAAGTCAATGGTAAATGGGACAAAATACAACATGGTTTTACAAAAGGTAGATCGTGCCAAACCAACCTGATCTCCTTCTTTGAGAGAGTAACAGATTTTTTAGATAAAGGAAACGCAGTGGATCTAATTTACTTAGATTTTAGTAAGGCGTTTGATACTGTGCCACATGGGGAATTATTAGTTAAATTGGATAAGATGGGCATCAATAGGAAAATTGAAAGGTGGATAGGGAATTGGTTAAAGGGGAGACTACAACGGGTCCTACTGAAAGGTGAACTGTCAAGTTGGAGGGAGGTTACCAGTGGAGTTCCTCAAGGATCAGTTTTGGGACCAATCTTATTTAATCTTTTTATTACTGACCTGGGCACAAAAAGTGGGAGTGTGCTAATAAAGTTTGCAGATGATACAAAGCTGGGAGGTATTGCTAATTTAGAGAAGGACAGGGATACCCTACAGGAGGATCTGGATGACCTTGTAAACTGGAGTAATAGGAATAGGATGAAATTTAATAGTGAGAAGTGTAAGATCATGCATTTAGGGATTAATAACAAGAATTTTAGTTATAAGCTAGGGATGCATCAACTAGAAGTAACGGAGGAGGAAAAGGACCTTGGAGTATTGGTTGATCATAGGATGACTATGAGCTGCCAATGTGATATGGCTGTGAAAAAAGCTAATGTCGTCTTGGGATGCATCAGGAGAGGTATTTCCAGTAGGGATAAGGAGGTTTTAGTACCGTTATATAAGGCACTGGTGAGACCTCACCTGGAATACTGTGTGCAGTTCTGGTCTCCCATGTTTAAGAAGGATGAATTCAAACTGGAACAGGTACAGAGAAGGGCTACTAGGATGATCCGAGGAATGGAAAACTTGTCTTATGAAAGGAGACTCAGGGAGCTTGGCTTGTTTAGCCTAACTAAAAGAAGGTTGAGGGGAGATATGATTGCTCTCTATAAATATATCAGAGGGATAAATACCAGAGAGGGAGAGGAATTATTTAAACTCAGTACCAATGTGGACACAAGAACAAATGGATATAAACTGGCCACTAGGAAATTTAGATTAGAAATTAGACGAAGGTTTCTAACCATCAGAGGAGTGAAGTTTTGGAATAGCCTTCCGAGGGAAGTAGTGGGGGCAAAAGATCTATCTTGCTTTAAGATTAAACTCGATAAGTTTATGGAAGAGATGGTATGATGGGATAACGTGGTTTTGGTAATTAAATATTCATGGTAAATAGGCCCAATGGCCTGTGATGGGTTTTTAGATGGGGTAAGATCCAAGTTACCCGGGAAAGAATTTTCTGTAGTATCTGGCTGATGAATCTTGCCCATATGCTCAGGGTTTAGCTGATCGCCATATTTGGGGTCGGGAAGGAATTTTCCTCCAGGGCAGATTGGAAGGCCCTGGAGGTTTTTCGCCTTCCTCTGTAGCATGGGGCACGGGTCACTTGCTGGAGGATTCTCTGCTCCTTGAGGTCTTCAAACTACAATTTGAGGACTTCAATAGCACAGATATAGGTGTGAGGTCTTTTTTAGGAGTGGTGGGTGAAATTCTGTGGCCTGCATTGTGCAGGAGGTCAGACTAGATGATCATAATGGTCCCTTCTGACCTAAATATCTATGAATCTATGAATATTTGTAATAAAAATAATATACACTTTGATTTCAATTACAACACAGAATACAATATATCTGAAAATGTTGAAAAAAATTCAAAATATTTAATAAATTTCAATTGGTATTCTATTGTTTAACTGCGATTAATTGTGATTAATTTTTTTGAGTTAATCGTGTGAGTTAACTGCAATTCGACAGTCCTGGTTTTTAAATAGCAAGACTAGATGAAGCCAGAGAGCAGTGATGCAGATGAAAGAGAATGCACTATGATATGTGTAATGAGATAATGAACACCCCTGGGACAGTGGACGCTAAGCAGAGGGCATGGAGGATTGCTCTCAGGAAAAAATGAACATGGACATTATGAGCAGAACAAAAGCTCAGGAGAATGAACGTGGTAAACAGCAAGAGATGCTGCGGTTTCTGAAGGAACAGACAGACATGTTGAGGCATCTGGTTGACCTTCAGGAGAAACACCTTGAAGCTCGACTTCCTCTACATCCCATCCAGACTGTCATTCCACCCCACTCCACTGTACTCCACCCCGCTCATACATGGATATGTGACAGGCAAAGCCGGTGTGAACAGAAGATGAATGTGCTTTCCCGCTCCCAATTGTATTCCCCTGTATTTCCGAGGTTTACTTCTGTGACACATACTTCTGTGTACAATAAAATTCCATTTATTGAAAATGAAATCATCTTTATTACTTCAAAGTGTGTGGGGGGGGGGCGAGAGAGGGAAACTGAGACACAAAGGGAGGATGTGAATGAGTTCACACAGCACCAAAGCTGTGAATAGAACCCAGGAATCCTGGCTTCCATCCCCTCCACACTCTCTAAGCAGTAGCCCACACTCCCCTCACTTACGGCAGCCATAGTGGTGGCCTCTGTGAGGTATTAGTTGGTGGGTCTCAACCCATTCCCTGGGCATCAAGTACACCCCCCTCACCGGCAGTGTCTTTGGAGGGGTCACAGACTGAATGGAGCATGTGATTGTCTCCCCAGCTGTAGCAAGGGAGGGGGCTCTAATGGTTGTAGCAGGTGGGGGCTGGGAGTCATTTTCAGAGCAAATCAAGAGGTGTATTTCCACGGTTACATTACTACACAGACAGCAGTCACAGCAAAGTTCAGACTATTGGCAGGCACAACACAGAAAAGCAATACACATTACTGAGAATTGTTAATAAAATGGATTTTCAAAGCCTCCCTGAGCCGCATTGCTCCCAGCTGAGCTCTTCTTGTAGTCCTAGTATCTGGCTGCTCAAAATTAGCAGACAGCCTATCCACCTCTAATCCCCACCCTGTGGAAACTTCTCTCCCTTTGTTTCACAGATATTATGAAGCACACAGCAGGCAGTTATGAGGGCTAACTTAATGAGCAAACTGTACCAGCAACCCTTCAAGTGGACAAAGCACATTCAACTGCCATTCTGCACTTGCTGAGCCTGCTGAGCCTCCTCCTTGCTGCTGTTCTGGTGTACAGCTTCATGAGCCATGGGAGTAAGGGGTAGACTGAGTCTCCCAGGATCACTATTGGCATTTCAACATCTCCTATGGTGATTTTGCAGTCTAGAAAGTCCCTGCTTGCAGCTTTCTGAACAGGCCTGTGTTCTTAAAGATGCATGAGTCATGCATCTTCCCGAACCATCCCACATTGATGTCGATAAAACATCCCTGGTGATCCACCAGTGCTTGCAACATCATCGAAAACTATCCCTTTCTGTTTATGTACTCTGTAACAAGGTGGTCTGGTGCCAAGATAGGGATATGCATGCCATCTATCGCCCCACTGCAGTTAGGGAACCCCCAATGCAGCAAAACAATCCAGTATCTCCTGCATATAGCCCAGAGTCACTACCCTTCTTAGCAGAAGGCAATTAATGGCCCCGCATACTTGGATCACAGCAACCCTCACAGTGAATTTTCTGACTTTAAATTGATTCCCAACTGACTGGTAGCAGTCTAGCATTGCAAGTTTCCACACAGTGATCACCACTCACTTCTCCACTGTCAGAGCAGGTCTCATTTTAGTGTCGCTGTGCTGCAGGGCTAGGGCAAACGCTGCACCCAGTTCCTGGAAAGTGGTCTTGTGCATCTGAAAGTTCTGCAGCCATGGCTTGTCATCCCATACCTGCATAACAATGTGATCCCACCAGTCAGTACTTGTTTCTTGGGACCAGAATTGGCGCTGTACCATGTTCAGCTGCTCTGTGACTGTCAACAGCAACCGGGAATTGTTTCATTCTATGGCTTCCAGCCAGGCTACTTCCACGTGGCAGTTCCTCTAGTGGGTCTGGAAATACTGCTGGAAATAAAGCATGTCGTGTTTGTGATACCACAATAGTGCACAGCTCTGCAGGGTCCATGCTTCTCTAGAGATGGTGGATGCATGGGTATGCCAGGCTTTTGAAAAAAGGTGTGAAATATTATGGGATGTGGAGGAAATCAGGGGAGGGAGAAAATGGCATCATGGGATGTTCAAGCCATGTTCCCAGTCCTGCAAGAATGTTTTGCTCCCATGAGGCACTGCTAGCCCTTCCCAAAACTCCCTATGGAAAGTTGCACTGTGGGATAGCTACCCATCGTGCACTGCTCTCTGCATCGATGCAAGCACTGCTAGTTAGGATGTGCTCCACCAACACAAGGAGTGTGGTGTGCACATGCACAACTGACTGTATGTCGACTTACCTTACGTCTATTTAAGTTTGTAGTGTAAACATGGCCTGAATCTTTAATTTTGTGACCACATACTCCTTTTTCCACCGGAATTTTGCCCCATTCTGCGCACAGGAAATATACATACTTCTATTATAGGCAGTGCTAGTACAAGACTGTTAAGGTTGCCTTACAATCCCACTATAAAACCCTGTTTTCAGTTGCTTAAAACTTTATCAATTTTTAACCTTTTGGGCTGAAATTTTACATGCTGGTTGTCTGCTTTTGTCTGACCTTTTTGGGAAAATTTCAAAATGATTGAGCTGTTTCCAAGAATGAGACTAGGGAAATACATGTTTTGCCTATGTTGACAAATTCTAGAAACTTTTTTTTAAAGAAACTCCAGCATTCCCATGCTTTAGAGCAGGGATTTGAAATTTGACAAAGGCAGAGGGTAGCCTTTGTATCAGGTATTGCCTTTTGCCATCTCTGTGAAAACCTGCCCAAATTTGGACCAGTTATAAACCTTTGAAAAATCTCAGTTCACATATGCTCAGTAGAGACTTGCTAGAGTTTAACAGCTAAAATCTCTGAAGAATCCACCCTCACTGAGCATGCTCGAGGCTCTCACAGCTTTTAGCAGTCTCAGCATGTACTGTCCCCTCACAGCTCCTACTACTGACCTGACTGCATATGCTCAGTTGCTCTTTGGAATTGAAACATGCTTCAGCCTAGGACTACAGGGGGCTGAGAAAGAAGGATTTTCCCTGAAATGACTGGCTGCTCCAGGTGGGAGTGGGGCCAGGCACTGAAACTGAGAGCCTGTTTCTCTTGCACACTCAGTAATCCCATTGCTCACACCAGCCAGTGTAGAGGAGGAAGTTGTCTGATTCAGTCTTAGCTAGACCAGCAGGAAGAGGAAGGGGTAGATTGCGACAAAGAGTCTGGTGAGAATGTAAATGGAGTGGTGGTGGGGACTGTAACTGACAATGGTTGCGCAAAGAGACTGGGAGAAGGGGAGAAGGGAATTTTGGAACTTGGAGTTGTCAGGGAAATGGTGATAGACTGGAGCCAGGGGATGGGAAACAAGGAAAGACTGGGACTGGCTGCACAAGGTGGCTGGGACTATAAGCCATTGGGGGAGAACGGGGCAGAAGTGTTGACATTCCTTGACCATTGAAGTCCCTTGGAGCTGTGCTTGGTTACATAAAGTGCCATATAATGCTTAATATTCTGAAAAATCAGATCCTAGATGTCTCAAGTTGGGCACCCAGAATTAGTGGACACTTCTGACCTTAGTTTCTCTGTGCCTCAATTTCTCATCTGTAAAAGGGGAGATAATACCACTATCTCCCATCATATGGATATTGTGAAGATAAAATGTTTGTGAAGCACTCCACTACTATAGAGATGAATTCCATGGGAAAGCCCTTGAGGAAATTAATAATTCTATCTTCAGAGCAGGGTTTGACTAGTGTGCTATAACTAAGGCCAAAGGCCACCCACTGAACAATGAGGATAAAAAATATTGAATAACTGCTCTTTAATTGAACACCATCCATCCTGTGCAGTGTACTGAATGGGGTAGGAGTCCTATGGAAAAATATATGATCATGTAATTAAAGCAGTGGTTCTTCAAACACCTCACCTCCCTTCTGACAACAAAAATTACTACACAACCCCAGAAGAGGGGACCGAAACCTGAGCCTGCCCGAGCCCTGCCTCCCGGGCAATGGGACCAAAGGCAAAGGGCTTCAGCCCCAGGCAGGGGGGCCTGTAACCTGAGCCCCACCGCCCAGGGCTGAAGCCAAAGCCTGAGTCCCACACCCAGGGCTGAAGCTCTCGGGCTAGGGCTTTGGCCCCGGGTGGTGGGGCTCAGGCTTCGGCTTTGGTCCTGGGCACCAGGAAGTCTAACACCAGCCCTGGCAACCTCATTAAAACAGAGTCATGACCCACATTGGGGTCCTGACCCACAGTCTGAGAACTGCTGAATTAAAGTATTTGTATCCTAGGCATATACACAAGGGGGTGGAATTAAGATGGCATAGACAACTTTAATTCTGGCAGTTCCTAACTTTTGAGTGCTTGACTTTGCAACCTTAATGCTCTTTTAATGGGGCTTGTGTGTATGTAATTATATACACACCCACACCATTATTTACCAAGCACTTATACTGTATAAGGCTGAGCACAAGTCACACAAGAAGGACAGGTTTCAGAGTAACAGCCGTGTTAGTCTGTATTCGCAAAAAGAAAATGAGTACTTGTGGCACCTTAGAGACGAGCTCACGAAAGCTTATGCTCAAATAAATTAGTTAGTCTCTAACGTGCCACAAGTACTCCTTTCCTTTTTACAAGAAGGACAGGTTTCAGAGTAACAGCCTGTTAGTCTGTATTCGCAAAAAGAAAAGGAGGACTTGTGGCACCTTAGAGACTAACCAATTTATTTGAGCATAAACTTTCGTGAGCTACAGCTCACTTCATCGGATGCATTCATTGTAGCTCAGGAAAGCTTATGCTCAAATAAATTGGTTAGTCTCTAAGGTGCCACAAGAAGGACAGTTCATGTGACAAAAGAATCTACCCTCTAAAAGAAAAGACAGAGGCTGGGCCCTAGACACACTCTGAAGCCCAGAGGATGGAGTAACTTGGGATAGCTTGGAGTGGTTGTTTTCACTTCTGGTGCGCATTCATACACAAAGAACATTCAGGAACTGCAGGAGTTTAGATTTTGCAAGGCAGGCTGTAACAGCCAGCTGCGCTGCTCCTGTCATCCAGATGTCCATTATTAGCAGCAGGGAGCGGCCTCCAACCCAGGGCCACGAATGATCGCCCAGGAAGTCTAGGGGTGGGTGGGGGTGGGGGTGGGAGTGGGACCGGGACCCAGCCTTCCCAGTAACATTAGGTGCAGCTGTGCTGGGCTCTGCTTCTCTCCGGCTGCCTGCGCCTTGGGCTTCAGAGAGGAGCCAGCAGATGGCGGCGCCTCTCCTTGGCTGGGAGCGGAGTCCCGAGCACGTTGTTTCCAGTGTAAACCCTCGCTTTGGTTACAAACCCTGCCTCCCTCCCCTCCCTCCCCCCTCCGGAGGCTGTGTATCTGTCTCACATTCACATCCCAGCCTGTCACTAGCACATCCGAAGGCGAGCATGGCGCAAAGGGGGCCACTCGTGCCTGCAACAGGGACCCTCCGCAGGACAGCCCCTAGCCTGGCGCTGCTGCTGCTGCTGCTCGGTGCCTGCTGGGCTGCGCGCCCCTCGGAGCAGCGGGGCGGCCGGAGCTCCAGCTGGGTGACCCGGGCAAGCAGGAACCCGCGGGAGCTGCTGTTCCGCCCCGGCGGCGGCGGCGGCGGCGGCCGGGAGGAGGCGAGTGAGCTGGGGCGCGCTGGCGAAGGCGTGGGGGCTGCTGCGGGGAGTCGCTCCGGGAGAGCATCCTCCACCTCCTCCCGCCCGGCCAGGGAGCAGGTCTCTCTGATCAGCACCTCCTTCGTGCTCAAAGGGGACGCGTCTCACAACCAGGCGATGGTGCACTGGACTGGCGAGAACAGCAGTGTAAGTAGGGGCCCCTCCCCAGTCAAAGCCATCCAGCCCGCGGGTGGGGGCATCGTCCCGCCCGCCCCCCCAGCTGAGAGCCCAGCCCCTGCCGCCCCTGCGTTATATGGCCCCAGCCCTCCGCGCTGTATTACGGTAGCTGTTCCCTTCCCCACCCCGCTGCCTCGGGGAGCCTTGCCGGGGGGCCTGGCGTTCCGGCGTCGGTGCAGCAAAGCAGCCCTTTGCTTGCGTGGCTGGAGGCGGCGGGTGACAAGTGCATCCCAGGCTAGGGCTCAGGCAGGTCCAGGGCGGAAACTGGTCTCCTCCTCCTTGGCCACACGCCGGTACTCCGGCAGGGGAGGAAAGAGGGTCGCCCTGATTTGGGGGAGGCCGGGAGGAAGAGATGTGACCAGGGGCAGCGGCAGCAGCAAGTCCCACCCCGGTTGAACGACTTCCCCAGAAAGTTTGGAAAGTTTGCAGCGTGCATCCCGCACATAGATGGAGAAGGGGGTTGGGGGGGGTGGGACTGCACCTGGGGCAGGTCTCCCGAGCTCGGGCTGCCTCCTCTGGCCCGAGACGCTGCTCAGGCTGCATTGGCCGCTGGGGCTAAGGGGCAGGTTGGGGGTGACTTGGCGGGAGGATCGGGCCCGAGAGATGGAAAGTTATCTCGGTTTCTTATCCTCGGGCGGCTGTCGGCAGCTCCAGCAGACGCCTAGTGGCCGGTCACACCCGCCCCGTGTGATGGGGAGGGAGAGAGCAGCGGCCAGAGGATTATCCCCTCCAGCCCTTCATAAAAGTGCCAGATTAAATTGTCGCGGCTCAATCGATTCACCTCAAATCAATCGCCTGCTTCTAATCCCTGGCCCGTGTGCTAAAAGGCCCGAGAGGGTAAAAAAACACAGCGGAGGCACTTGGTTGTAAAACAGTGGCGCCGGGTCATCGGTCTCAGTTTGAGCTTCATTCTTGGGCCTGCTAACGCGCCCTTGGGCAGAGGGCACGGGTGGTGGGGAGGCTCCCGTTCGAACACTTCCATCTAGGGCGTACGCACCCACTCAGCTTTCCAGCTTTCCTTCCCATGACCCTGCTATTCTGTCTCATTTCACAGTTGCACGTTATCTTTTGTCAGCCCCCAAACCCAAAGACCCTTTCATGCCGCTGAAAACGGCGCTCTGTCGCTCCCTGCAGCAGCTGACCCTGGTCTGGTCTCACCTGTGCAAGTCGCACACAAATGGAGGCTCTGCTGTTTGATTTGGTCAAAAATGCATAGAGTTTATGGAGTCAGGTGCCTTGATCTCTCTGCTCAGAAACCCACGGGACCCATTCTGTCCTATGGTGTAAATGGATGGTGAAACTTTTATTTTACTGTATCCATTATACTTCATTGTACTTGCTCCTTTTTGAATCTTCTAACAAACTGGCTTCCTATGTACTGATCGAAGTTTTATAAAAATATTTTGCTGACACTGGTGCTTTTTTGTAGGTACTGTACACCAAGTTTCAGAACTTTGTCACAGTTAAAGCAGCGTGTGACCTTGTAATATTTACATTTAACTAATTATATAAGGCCAACTTCTCTGCTGGGATAATTCCATTAATTCAGCCCATTATCTGTTTTTAACTAATATTCAATCTCATCTTTATTTCCTCTATATCCACAGATGATGGGTATATATTTGAACAGATGGTTTCTGGGATTTGCTGCTTTTGAATTTATCCTACAGTAAGACATTATTTCATAACATTGTGTAGCATAGGTAAATATTACACAGCACCAGGCATTGTGTAATGTCTATATAACCACATAGGCGGTGAAATCTTGTTATGAAAAATCTAGAATGATTTTCTCCTGAAGATTTTTAGCATTTCTGGAAAATCTCTGCTTTATTTCATTGTAGATTAGCTGAGATCCTCGCCTTTGTTTGAACGTGAGCTTTGCAAATTATGCATAGTGTTCATTTACACTTGACTCCGTTCAGCAAGCATGCACTGTGTTTCCCATAAATGTATGGATTAGCATCTTCCCCTTCGGGTTGTCCAATCCACTTTGTGCTAGCTCTGCTAGTGGGTCGCACAAGAACAAGAGCTGTCCTGTGAGCAGGCTGGCTGCTTGTGTTAATGCTTATTATATAATCGGATATTTTCGTGTGTCAGAGTTGGAGTCAGCATCATAAAGCTTGATGCCTAGTTTCTGATTTACTTAGGAGGGAAATGTGAACTGATGGCCATTTTCTTTTCATGGAAAGTATTGCAAATCATTGGCATATTTCTCTAGTTTTGTCCTTTCCCTGTTTCTGCTTTCAGAATAATGCCATTTCTTTTCATGGGCAGTGCTGGCAGGCTGTTAGGGCTATTTTTCTGTCTTGAAAATATCACTATTAAAAAAGTTGGCTCAAGTTCAGATTTTTATGTACAAAAAATGTAACGGCGTTCATCCACAGTACTCTGTGCTCTCAAACAAATACCTTGCTAATCCACACACTTAAAACTAGTGGTCTCTCCCCATCTCTCCGCAAATATTTAATAGCAGATGCTGCAGTGTTAGCTTGTATTGCTAAGATTTCGTTATTTTTTCACGATATTCTACAATGTGTGTACTAGTATATGATGAAGTAGTTTCCTCAGTAGCAAAAATACATGACACTGTCAGAATGGAATAAATTTGATGCATTATCTTATTCTTTTATTGTTTGTGCACTTATTAGTTTACTAAATTCATTAATGTGTGGCGGGACTCCACATCATTAGTGCAAATAGATGTTTGCTACTGTGTTTACTAATTCAGAGACAAAAATGTTTAGTTGTGCTGTGCTATTTCAAAATCATGCTGTTCAGCGTGCCTGCTATCAGCTGGACTGTCCCATAGTGGGCTGGACCAATGATCTGGAGGTGAAAGGCTTTCTATCCCATTACCACACACCTGAGCACCTCGTTTGTTTGCTTAGCATGCTTTTAAAAAATATGTAGGTGGCAGGAATTTTCATCCCCCCTGATTCATTAGACTTGTCTGCTAACATGTTTGGTTGGTTGTGTTGTAGAATATGAGTTGATAAAGCAATGAGGAACCAAAAGCTGCTACAAAGAAGTGATCTGAGGATTGCAAAGAAGGTACAGAACTAGTCTGTCTGAGAAAAGTGGAAGAAGTGTGTCAAGTTCATGCAGTGAGGATGAGATGGAAATGATACAAGCAAATATCACTGTTCTTCATTCAGTTGTGAGTTTAAATACCACAGGCAAGAAAAAACCCTATTGAATTTAACTAAGGACCTGATTTACAATCCATTGAAGTCTGTGGAAGACTTCAATGGGCTCTGGTTCAGGCCCTACATCCATGTTAGAAAGCAGGAGGAACTTTTGATTAACTTCTGATAAGTGTTTGGAGCAAGGAACAATAATCTAAGAGAAAAAATTAATAGAAATGGTTGCCAACTTTGTGCCTTATCTTTCACCATTGTAATAATGTCATAACTCCCCTCGACCTCAGTAGGGAAGGATGGAGCCAGAAGCTACTGAGGGCCTGATCCAAAGCCCACTGAAATCAATGGAAAGATTCCCATTGGTAACAGTGGACTTCAGATCAGGCCTTGCGCCTCCTTGTGAGGTGCTGAGCAGGCTTGGATTCAGGTGGCTATCATGAACCGCCACCCATGCCGCTATTTTTAGCATGCTAGTTCCAGCAGAGCTAGTGTGTCTGCCTACCTGCATTGGGAATCACACCTCCCAGCTGCAGTGTGGATGTAATCTGAGGACAATGGTGCTGGAACAATTTTTATACTGGGAGTGCTGAAGGCAGAAACCTTGTTGTTAATACTTCAAGCAAGAGGGTGTGGCAGCACTCCCTGCACCCCTTGTTCCTGAACCTATGCCTGAGGATGGTGGGAACTTCTTTGGAGGCACTCAGCACTTTGGTTCAGGAGCTAAACTAGTTCTCTCATACTTTACAGTAGTGGTGGTTGAAAATTTGGCAGCAATGAGCTCTAGACAACCATATAGCCTGTTAAACACCTTGCCTTGTAAAATAAAGGAGAAAAAACACAGTAGGATTATTCCCTGGAGCTCCCTGACGGAGAGACAAATAATCATAAATGGTGAGTGGGCAGCTGTTTCTCAGAAGGTTGTTCACCTGCATGAGTATTTCATTGAAAGCACTGCCATGGAACACTCATGTGTGGATCAAGGACAAATAAACAAACTTGGAAAGGGCTTAGACTGCTTGATGTAAATAAATTTTAAAAAGCTCTGTGCTCATCTTGTAAATCCTACTGTGTTTCAAAGGAAGTGCTTAATTTGTAGTTGCATGAGGAGGCCATAAATTAAATTTATCCTTTCCCCCTCTTTTCTCTGCTTTAGAACTCTGCTGTGTACTTTTGTTATCCTTTCTTAGTGTAGTAATTTTTCAGAATTAAAGAAATGTTGGGTTTGATAGCAGAGGGTGTATACAGTTGCAATGGTTGTAAAGTGAGCTTGAATGTCTAGGAAGATCACTGAACACTTCCTCATTCTGTTAATATAGGGAGCCATGTAAATTGCTTCCCGTTTTGTGTCCTCATTACTTTGTTTTGTATGCTGAAGAATTAATTATTTATAAATTCCATAAACAGTAAGCTTGTCCCTGACCTTTTCTGACAGTAGTCTGTCTAGTCAAAAACATTGTTGGGGATGCAAGCCTTGCAAAGTTGGTACTTTTAATGTCAGTAGCTTAGCTGGTTAGTTCATTCCTACAGTCGATGTTTGCACTTCCCCTTCCCCTGTTGCTTCAAAAGTGCAAGGAGATCTGTCTTGCACTTGTACTTCCAAACAAAAGTTTTTGTAAGTGGAACTAATTTCCTAACCTGTCCTAAAAATCATAAATTGGAGGCTTGACTGCTGGGTTGCACAATGTGCCGTTAACATCCACAAGAGGTATTGATTGGTAGTCACTTATCTGATAAAATAACAATACTTTTTCTATCAGGGTATATATCACAATATTTACAGTTTGCCATTTGTACAAATCATCATTATGCTGTGCTAAATGTAATATGCAGCTTTTAAAGTTTACTAGGGATACAGTATTCCTATCTGATTTAGGGGAATATTATTTTTAGTGAAAAGCTTTAAACAAACAATTGTTCTTTAGAAGTAGAGAACTTAAAGCCATTCAGTGTTCTGTGATTACAAAGTAAACAGTTTCTTCACAGTATTGGACTCTTACTGACTCCTATAGGGAATATCTATTTTACCGTAGTGTTCACTTGTGTTTTAAAAAAAATCAAAATTAAGAGAAATACTTGAAGAATGAATCTTATATTCAGATATGATCTTGGATGATGTGTGCAGGCTGCTAAAGTGTTGTGAACAGGACTTCAGCCAACTAGTTCTTAAATCTTCAGTTTCACAGTGTCTGTACTTCCTTTTTTGTTTGCTTGACAATATTAAGTCTGTGCAGTCACTCATTTGCCCAGTAGGTTGGTGTCTTGGTCCTATGTAGCCCTCATAAATGTGTAGCACAGGGATACAATAAATGCATTTATATACTTTTAAAAAGATCCAGCATTTAGTAGTTTATCAAAGAAAGAAAGGTCTGTTGTGTATATAGACAGTAGTTACAGTAGTTATGTATACATAGGAATTTATCTACTTTAACAGCCCAGTTAATCCAGATTTTTCATTATTTGATAAACAAGTATTTTGCTTAATTTAAAAATGTTACTTTTTGCAATGCAGTTTCACCACATATGATTTATACAATCCAGTGACCACTAAATGTATTCTTTTGGCAGATATTTTATTTCATTGGTTTACTGTTTTGTTCAATTTGCAATAAATTGTGCTGTTGGAATCCATAAAGAAGATTGACTTCAATATTCCTGTAGCAAAATCTGTAACTGTGAATGTAACTATTCATCCAAACTAAGCAGCACTCCATCTTGGAGATTTTTGGCTCTCTTTATCATGAGTGGCCAGATTATTGCTTATGGGACAAAAAAGAGAACATAGTCAAAACTCCTGACTTCCCGGACTTAATAAATGACAGATGTATTGCAGACTGCAAGGCAAGTTCCCCACAGGGAGGATTTTTTTTTTTTTAAAGATTCTTTGAGGTGTTGGTGAAAATAAAAACAAAGTTATTCTGAAAGGATTTGCAGAATCTTACACCAAAAGCACTGAGCTTTTTTCGAATAAACTATATTCCAAGTTTAATATAATGATAAAACAAAACATAAACTTTGTAGTTTGTATTATTTTTTCCTCCATTTTACTGTTTTTTCCTTCTTTTGGATGTTCTCTGTATCTCAACAATTTCATCAAGTGAAGGTAGGGGGCAGCACCTCTGTAGACACAGACAACCCAGCCCCAGCACCTCCCAAGCAGACTCCTGAAATTGACCCATACATTCATAATTAAATGTGTGCGCCAACCCTTTTTTTTTGTGTGTGTGGGAAGGATATAATACATTTCAGACCTGATTCATCAAGGAGAGGAGCAGAATGTAAAGAAGTACCTCCCTACTGCTATGGCCAGAGACAAGGTGCTTGGAGGAGGGTGGGGGAAATGAAAATGGAGGTAAAAGAAATGTAGCAACTAATAATAAAGATGTAATATCTCTAATACTGCAGACACACAGTGTGTGCATGGATAAACCAAACCGGGATTTATAATATCTCATTGGAGAAGTATCTAGGTTTTTGGCATCAGGAATATATCCTGAAGTGGAAATTTCAGACACTACCCTTCACAGACTTGACAATACTAGAAACCTATAAATAGAGACATTTGGAGAGGGAAATGAGAAAACTCCTTTTAATGCTACTGATATTCAGTGAGTAGGAGAATCTTTTGGAAGGAAGAAGTAGGGGAAATGATTATTTTACTGAAGAACAGGGACTGTCCCTTATGAATAGGCACTTTCAGTTGACACCTTTAAATAACGTGAATGTCTAGTATGAACTGTTAAGCGATCCTACTGGTTCCTCAGTTCTTATTATATTATTTGCATTGGGTAGCACCTAGGAACTCCAGTCCTAGAACAAGACTCTATTGTGCTAGGCACTGTACAAATATAGACAGAAAGATGCTTCCTGCCCCAAAGAGCAATCTTGCAGTCTACAATTTAATCCTTCATACACTCACTGGGTAGAAGAAATGAGACTTTCATGTGCAGTAGGCATTGGTGCGTAGAGATTGTGTAACGTAAACCTGGCATCTGCACAAACAGATCCTCCTTTTACACATTGATATGTAAACACGTTGACACATGTTGCAAACTCATTTGAAAGTTTTCCTAAATAGATACATTTGTTATTGATGAGTTTAGAATTATGTTGTATTGTGATATTCATGTCTATGTAAATTTTAATAATAGTCATAGCTAGAAACAATATTTTATATATATATATATATATATATATATATATACAGTGTGCAAAATGCCATACTGTTTTTGGCAGTAGTGTGTATCTTTGACTGATTCAGCAATGCATGGAGTGCAGTGGAAGGACTTTGGCCATGATCATGCAGACACTTAAGCACACTGTAATGGTATTAACAGCTGTAGCTCTACTGTCTTCAACAGAATCACTCACGTGAGCGAAGTTCTTCACATGTTTACCAGTATTAAGGATTAGGGCCATTGACTGCAAATTCACCTGGTGAAAGTTAATCAGAATTCTGAAGGACATTAAGAAGGAGTAAGACATATGATCCAGTGTTTAGGACGCTAACCTGAGACTCAGTTCAATTCCCTGCTTCACCACAGACTTCCTGTGTGACCTTGGGAAAGCCACTTAGTCTCTTTCTGCCTCAGCTCCCTACCAGTAAAATGGGGATAATGGTACTTTCCTACCTCACGGGATTGTTGGAAGGATCAATAAATGCATTAAAGATTGTGAGGTGCTCAGATACTATGGTAGTGGAAGCCATTTATGTACCTAAAATAAATTAGATTTTCTATAGCCTTGGCAATTTTTAGTTTTCTTGCAACTACTTCATAATGCACTAAAATTGCAGAATCCTAGAAATTAGAGTTGGAAAAATTCTATTAGATCATTTAGTCTACCCTACTACTAATGCATGCTTGTTCCCATGAGTGGATCTTGTAGCGCTTAGTTCAGCCGATATCTTAAGTGACTGGGCTTCTGTTCACATCTGTAGGCAGATTATTCAAAAGTCTGAGTTTTTGCTGTTAGGACAGTGGGGTTTTTGGTTTTTTTTTGGTAATTCAACCTAAATTTTTCTCTTCTTATTTTGTCTGATTATTCCCAGTTACTCCATTACACCACCTAAAATAATTTTCCTTCCTTCTTAGTCTTCATATGCTTCCGATTCTTCTAAACAGTAATCATGTTTTCACTTTAGTCATTGTTTCATTAAGTAAAACTCACTTAAATCTTCCTTCTTGAAACAGACTTGCCACCTAAGTACCATTATTATAAACACAGACAGAGAGAGAGAATAGTTCTTTTCTGAATTTCCTCCAGTTTCTCTTTCTTCATTACCCCAGGTCCTCCAAAAATAAAACTGTAGAAAAGTCTTTGTTAGTAAACTGTGATTCATTTTTTTCATAATGAGAATTTAAAAGTACTTTGATAAATTTGGCCAGTACTTAAATTCCAAAGGGTTAAAGCTCATTTTTATGCATTGTTTAAAATGACATTGTTTGTTAATATTTTGTTCTTTTAGATGGAATCATAAATTAACAATTTATACATGTCCGTGCCCATTTCCCCTGAGATCTGTCTCTCTTATGTCTTCCTTTTTTAAGCACGTGCCAGATGGTTGAGCTACATGGACAATTGGAGCTGGGCAGGAATTTTTCAATGTACTGTTTGGGTGTTTTTTGGCTCAAAAATGTCAATTCATCAAACTCACAACAGTTTGCAAAACAGGGTTGATTTCAACAAAATTTACAGTTTGAAAAATTATTGGAAAACAAGTTTCAAAATTGTCAACCAGGGATGTTTTGATGACATTTTCAAAATGAACAATTTCTTTTTTGAGTCAAAATGACGCTTCAATATCTACTAAATTTAAACTTTAAAAAGTTGAGTCAAAATTATCAAAATGTTTCAGTTGACCTGAATAAAAAAAAAAGGATTTCCAAAAAAATTTAATATTTTTTTTTTTTACTTTTTGTCCTGATTTGGGATGGGAAGTGTTTTTGTTTTTATAATATTAAATTTATGCTGGATGGGAAAAGCATTTTCCTCCCAGCTCTATGGCCAATGCTGTAGAAGTCCAGTCTCCCATTCCCAGCTGCTCAAAAGCAGAAGGGTGACCAGTAGTGACAGGATGCATGTTTTGTATCACCCTTGGGCTAATGTGTGTAGGCAAGGCAGGTGGCAAGCTACTCTGTGTGCAGTGCTAGTCCATGCAAAAATGTTCTCATGTTGTTGTTGTTACTTGTCTTCCCTCCCCAACATGTAAGAGTTGTGGAGAAGGGATTGTCTTTTTCTGTTTGTACAAGATCTAGTACAATGGGGCCCTGACCCTCGACTGGGGCTCTAGATGCTACTGTAATCCAAATAAATAATGGTGATGCTGATTGAGAATTGAGCTGTTCCACCCTTCAGCTCGGGCTATGTGAAACTTCCCTCTCCCTAGACTCTCTCATTAAGCTACTGCATAAAGGAGTTGATTTTCTCAGCTACTGGAGAATAGCCTGTTTATGATTAATGCATACCCACACTTGCCTCCAACAACCATCGTTCCTGAAAGGCGGATGCTCAAGGGAGTGAAGTTAAAGGGTCAGCAGGAATACATTGAAACTGCTCTTTCAGCTTGGGGCGGTGTTTCACCTTTTTCAACATGACCAGTTTTGAAGAAGTATTGGTTTCTTTGTCGCAAACATGATTGCACCAGGGGATTGTAGGCTGTCACTAGATCTTCCAGGTGTCTAGCTTTATAAGATATTCTTCAGTATCTGGCTCCCTGGGAGTGCGCTTATCAGTTGTTCCTCTTGCAGGATTGGAGTTGTTTGTGGGTCTCTCACACAAAACTAATAAGCAGCGCTCATTAAATCTTAGTGTTGGCCTTCTGTGGTAGACAAGAAGTGTTCTGAATGTCTGTATTTGTTCCTTTTGTGGATCTACATGCTGCCTTGGATTCACCTATATCCCAGATACTGACTGTTTGCAGCCTGAATTTTCCATCTGTGCAATCTTTCTAACTACTTTAAAAGACACTGTCAAGGGTGGGAAACCTAAAATTAGACCTGACAGCTGTTCTTTGGTTTGTGGATCTGCATGTGTACATCACTTCTCTCATCCTCTGTCTTCTCATTCTGTGAACAACAGGGGTATTAATAAATGAGAAACACCTGATCAGGATTCTTGTATATTTCTGTATCCCTGGGGGTTAGAATAAAGCAGGCAGCTGTGTGAGTGCTCACATGGAATCCTGTCACCTGGGCTGGACTGCCCAGTAGAGTGGTTGGGAGTTTATCCAAGTTGCAGCTCTTATTTTAGAGCAACTGGTAAACTTTTGTAGGTCTCTGGAAGTCCCTCTAAAACAGTGTCCCATCTTTTTCAGCCTGCAGGCCAAATACATGATTTCAACCCAGTCAAGGGGCTACAAGAAACAGGTTGGGGCAGATTCTCTGCTCTGTTCTGCCCCCACTTTCTGGCTCAGGCAGCTTGAAGGGAGCAGAAACCACCCACAAGTTCCGGTTGGGAATCCCTCAGCTTCAGAAGGTACAATGGGTTCAAAGAGGGAGCTGCATTCCTGCAGTCACCAGTGGGGGTATTGTCCCTGGTGTACCATAACTAGCCGGTAAGAATTAGAGAAGCTAATTAGAGAAGCCTGTTCTTTCATCTGTCATGGCTGTGATAGAGAATCAGGGAGTCATAACTTGCTGTTGGCTCTGAGCTTCTCTCCTTCTCCTCCCCTGGGTTGGTCTGAGTGGCTGTGTAGGGGAGGGGAGTCAAAGAGACTTGAGATCTGATCCTGCTCTCTTTGGTGCTCCCACCATCTGGCAAGGAAGCAGACAGTGGAGCAACCAGAGCTATGCTCATCCCTCTTAGTCCTTGTTTCACGCTGTCTGTAGACTCAGATAGATGTCACTGCCTTGGCTCCACGAGGCTCCCATTTGGAAGATTAGACCCTTGTGGCTTCAGAGGCAGAAACATTTTTTTAAAAATTGAAAGATGAGATTCAGCACAATCTACATAAACATCTCCTGTGGTTTGAATCTGGCCTGTGGTCGGATGTTTGACATCCTTACCATGGAGGGTAACAGCTTTCAGTCATCACCTCCCTGGGTGGATTTGATTGATCACTTTGGAAATGAAAAGCTCCATATCCCATTACCAGTCATCCAGCTGTGTAATCTATCTCTCTGTCTGTACCACCCTAATCTAACTATTTATATATCCCCCCCACCGTGGTATCTGTGCCGTGGAGTCATCCAACCTCACTCACCCCAGTTTAATAAAAACTCTTAAATATTATGTTTAATACGCAAATGAGGCTCTGTGGGGAACTATGAATATTGCCATAATCCCAGATATCACTATGGATTTTGTTACCTGAATTTAGTTCAGATACTAGTGGATACTTATAATTCATATGACACAAGCATAGAAATGTAGGACTGGAATGAACCTCGAGAAGTCATCAAGTTCAGCCCCCTGCGTGGAGGCAGGACCAAGTAACCTAGACCATCCCTGACAGGTATTTGTCCAATCTTTTCTTAAAAACCTCCAAGGAGGGGGATTCCACCTCCTCTCTTGGAAGCCTATTCCAGAGTTTAACTACCCTTATAGTCAGGTTTTCTTAATATCTAACCTAAACCTTCCTTGCTGCAGATTAAGGCTATTACTTTGTGTCCTACTCCTTCAGTGGACACAGAGAACAATTGATCACAGTCCTCTTTATAACAGCCCTCAACATATTTGAAGACTATTCTCAGGTCCCGTCCCCACTCAGTCTTCTTTTCTCAAGACTCAATAGTTTTTTAACCTTTCCTCATAGGTCAGGTTTTCTAATCCTTTTTTCATTTTTGTTGCACTTCTCTGCACTCTCTCCAATTTATCCACCTTTTTGCTGAAGTGTGATGCCCAGAATTGGACACTGTACTCCATCTGAGGCCTCATACCGATATGACTTTTTGCAAAGCATTCCTCATTATTTTTTTGTTGCAACCTATTGGTACCAAATCTGTTTCCCCATGAAATTAAATATTTACAGGCTGTGACGTAGTGCAGCTATTGAATAAGAATACATCTGGAAGAATTAAAATGAATGACACGTCTTTGAAAAACAAATGTGAGCTGCAGATAGTACAGACAGCAAATGTATGTGGAGTTGTCACGATTGGGCACTCTGCAGCTC
Source organism: Lepidochelys kempii (assembly GCF_965140285.1). Classification (NCBI taxonomy): domain Eukaryota; kingdom Metazoa; phylum Chordata; order Testudines; family Cheloniidae; genus Lepidochelys; species Lepidochelys kempii. The sequence goes on from NC_136383.1 coordinate 117,904,473, forward strand.
AACATTCAGGCTAAGCTGCTCACATGGCTGTAACTGAGCCTTGCAAAGGTGAAGTTAAAAGCAGCAAATGCAGCTGATGCCACTAAATGAAAACAAATTACTAAGGCCATATAGTGTGTCTGTAGGTAAGTTGTTGCACTGATATCAGCAGTTGTTGTGCAGTCCCTGCAGTTTATGCACTGAAGGAGATTGGTAGAATTAGTATGCTTTGATGTAATATGAAAGTGACATTGTCTTAAGGAGCTGAATTATAATAACTGAAAACTTTTCAGGTGCATAAATCCAGTGATGAGCTGCCAGAAGCTGAAGAACCAGTTTCTTCAGTCGCTCCGGGTCTTTGGCAGCACTGAAGGACCCGCCGCCAAAGGCTCGGAGCGAGTGAAGGGCCTGCCGCCGAAGGCTCGGAGTGCCACCGGGTGAGTAAAAATTCACAGGGGAGCCTGCCCAGCCGGGACGGGCAGGACGGTCCCATGGGCCGCAGTTTGCCCAGCCCTTTAACAACTGGTTCTAAACAGGCTTTGAAATTTAACAACCGGTTCGCGCGAACCAGCTCCAGCTCACCATTCAGTAAATCATACATCTTATTTTAAAGACATGAGCATCAGAGAATGTGTATGTATATGGAAGAGTGTGTGTTCTGACACAGCAGGTCTCAAATTCAGGTCTCTGTTAGCTTTTCATTGTTGATACGTTTGCCTATTACTGATCTTTGAGGGCTCAATCTTATCTTTGCCACCAGCTCTGAGCAAGGGGCAGTATGGTGTTGCACTGCCCCTGGAACAGACGAAAAGGCAGAGTTTGACACTCAGTCACAGAGCCATTCTGAGGAGGAAGTACCCTGTACCAGGTGCAGCACACATGTAGCTACACTCCTCACCAAGCCTGGCCCTCTTGCATGGGGAGGAGGGTAAAGTGACAGCTCTAAAGAGGCTGATCTTTTCTGAATGCTGCTCTGCATGATCTGGGTAGTACTCACTTGCCTCTGTCAAGCTCTGACGTCTAACTTTTGCAACTTTTCTTTGTTTTATTATTTTAATCAAAGCCAGTAGATTGTGATTTGGGTTTTTTAAATACTTGATAAGAATAGTGTATTTGCTTATCACTGGGGCAGTGCAGGATTTATGATACCCTTAACTATTCAGTGCTTGATCTTTGGAAATAATGTGATGAAGAGCTATCTCCGTATTTAGCAACCTTTATTTCAAAACTGGTTAAAGCTTTTTGGTTTTGGACTAGCAATCTTAGGGTCTGTCCCTGCAATGATTTTCACACGCTTAAATACAGCCATTCAAGTCAGTGAGACTACTTATGTGCTCATAGCTAAGTAAGTCTTGGCTGGATTGGAGTCTTGTGTGACTTGTAACAATAGTAGGCAGAAAACATAGACACAAGGTTGATTTTAAGTTGACTGAATCCTTTTTTACAAGCTATATTTGTATTAATGCAGGAGTGAAGGAACAGATATTAATGGGAGCCTTCGGTGTGTATCCCGGGAAAGAATTTGATCTTGCTATGGAAAACAACGCAACTACTCATGCAATTAAGCAGAAATGCTGTATTTTCATTATGAGTAATTTTAAGTGAGGACTGCAGTAGGAAATAGGTTGATTCAGGGAGGAGTATTAAGATCAAATTGGGGGAGGGGTGGCACTGGATCTGTGGTTGTGTAGCAAGATCAGGTCCCATGTGAAGTTATTGTGAAGTTTCTATCACCTTGGGCCAAAGTCTTTTGAAAACTTTAATTCTGGAAATACCAGAAAATAGACCCAAACTGGTTCTGAAATTGTAGGTTTGAGGTTAGACACAGGGTTTTGAATTCTATTCCCTTTGTGATGCTGGTAGATCAGGTGCCAGCTCTTGATAAGCTGGTAGGTGTCAGCTGAGCACTGACAAATTCATACCTGGAAACCAGACTAGCTCACCTGTGTGTTAATATTGTTCAAGATAGGTATTAGACTGGTAAAGATGTGTTTAGACTCTATAAAATGCTTGTAAGTTGCTGGATGCATTAACCTTTACTTCTAATATCCGTATTCTATGCTATAAGGTAATATGTAAATTTTGCTTGATCATGCCTGTTCTGAACTTGTGAATCCAGGCAGGAGGAGGGTTCCCCCACCCATCATGAAGGACTATCAGAACTAAGTGGGCCATTGTGAAGCATCACAATACAAAGAGTGGGCTAATGGTCCTGTCACACCTGTGAAGATACTATGCGCAAAGAAGCATGTCCCATCAGCCTGAATTCTGGAAGAGGGAAATAAAAATAGCTGACTTGAAAAGTTTTCATCTTTTTGCTGTTTGGACTCTCACAGGGTGAGAGCTAGGAAACAAAAGCAGAAGTCCCTGGGTTAGCCCTAAAACAGGGGTTCTCAACCTTTTTCTTTCTAAGGACCCCACAACATGCTATAAAATCTCCACGGCCCACCTGTGCCACAATTGGCTTTCTGCATATAAAAGCCAGGATCAGCATTAGGGGGTAGAAAGCAGGGCAGTTGCCCAGGGCCAATGCCACAGGGGGCCCTGCAAAGCTAAGTTGCTTGTAGCCCCTGGCTTCAGCCCCAGGTGGTGGGGTTTTGGCTTTCTGCCCTAGGCCCCAGCAAATCTCATGCTGGCCCTGCTTGGCAGACCCCCGGAAACCTGCTTGCAGCCCCCCAGGGGGCCCTGGACCCCTGGTTGAGGTTCACTGCCCTAAAAGATGTTCAGTGCTGAGAGATTCCTATAACTCTGTTACCTTTTGGAACCATAGACTGTAACTCGTGTATATATGCTGCCTGATTTAAACTGCTAATAAACCTTCAGTTAGTTTAGTACAGGATTGGCTATAAGCATGGTCTTTGGTGTGAGATCTAAGGTACAAATTGACCCGGGGTAAGTGACTGGTCTCTTGGAACTGAGAGCAACCTGAATATTTTGTGATCTTTGGTATAAGTGATCATTTATCACTAAGTCCAGCTTGCCTGAGTAGCAAGATAAACTGGAATGCCCAAGAGGACTGTCTGTGACTCTGTGGTAAGACTGTTATGTTAGGAGTTCACATTTTGTTTCTGGGTTGGTGAAATCTAGTTATAGAACATACCATCAGTTTGGGGTGGCTGCCCTGCTTTTTAACAGTCTGCCCTGAGGTTGGCACTCACACTTCAGACAGAGTGACACCCACTCATGTCCCAAATTGAAAAGGGTTCAGATTTGAGCTTTGGCTTCTGAATATTCTAAGCAGTAGAAATATTAGACATTGTAGCCAGAGCTTAGAATCTTGAAAATGATCCCTAAATAGTTTGATTAAAGTGGTATCTTATTTCCAGCGGAGTCTCTTAAAAATAGCAAATAAGCCCTATTAGGGTTGTGGTGACATTAAAAAGCATTGCCACACCCTGCTATGTGCCATTGTTAAAATAACTTATTGTTTTCATTTGCTCTTAAAATCTAGTAGCAGGTTCCGACTTAGTGAGGAACATGTATTGTTGCTTGAGTTAGAGACTGTTATTTCAGGGGGTGAAACATACATGAAAAACTGTCACCTTGGTGTCTTTTCGCTGTTGTGTACTGAAGCATTTTTTTAGAAATATTTCAATAATTCATTCATTGGAAAGACGGGATATATGTTCTGAATGTTTTCTCCAGCTATCTGAAGTTGGATTAATGCTAGTTAAATGGACAGTCTTGTCTGCTTGAGGATTAATCTTGAATTCAAGGCATTAGTCTTTTGGTACATGAGTGGTAGATGCTCTTAATTACAAGTGAAGTCTCATCTTTTATTTATGAAAGTTTACCTAACATTATTCAAATGTCTGGCCCTTTCTAAATCATTAAGAAATGGATACCTTTGATGTCTGAATGCTTGACTTTAAATAGTCGATCCTTCCTTGTGCTGTGTGGGAAAGCTGTTTTGATGTACACAAGCTTTGCTGCTTGTTAGCTGAAGGCTTCTGTGGCATAATTAGGCTTGGTTTGCTGGTTCGGTACAAACTGTTGGTGGAAATGTTTAAAAAAACAAATAAACAACCCCACCAACTTTCTGATCAAATGGAGAGTCATGGCAGTGATTTGAAGCCCAGTTAGTGGGTTTTTTTGTTTTTGTTTTTTTTAAAAGGCCTGACTGTTGCCTGTCTGTCCCCAAGGGTTTTGGGAAAGGCTGGGGGCAAAGGTCATTTGAAAACCTTCTTGCCCTTTCTTATTTAGGAATGTCTCATGATCTTTTTAAAAAGGTATCTAGCTCTTCCTCTACAGTTTTAAAATGAGCTAGAAGGGCAGCAATTAAATCATTTTCCTGTGTGACAATCTAGTGGGCTATCTATCTCTAGGCCCCAGGGAATTCTCAGCTGGTATAAATCAGCCTAGTACCATTGACTTCAATGGAGCTATATTAAATTTCATCAGCTGTAGATCTAGCTCCTAAATTTTGGTTTCTTCTATAATTCTCATTTGAAAAAAATAGGAGGAACCTGTGTGTGATGGGGTGTGCACCCCAGCCAGGCCCTGAAGGAGTTACTTTGGACCTGAGGGGTCAATTTGTAGCCAATCACTTCTTAGTGCAGGGGTGGGCAAACTTTTTGGCCTGAGGGCCACATTGGGGTTACAAAACTGTATGGAGGGCCAGGTAGGGAAGGCTGTGCGCCCACCCCCTATCCGACCCCTGCCACTTTCCACCCCCTGACTGCCCCCCTCAGAATCCCCAACCTATCCAACCCCTGTGCTACTTGTCCCCTAACCTCCCCCTCCTGGGACCCCCCGCCTCTAACTGCCCCTCCCAGTACCCCACCCCCTGCTCCCTGTCCCCTTTCCACACCCCCGCCCCCTGACAGGCCCCCCGAGACCCCATGCCTATCCGACCCCTTCCCCTGACTGCCTCCGCCCCATCCAACTCCTTCACACAGTGTTGGAAAGAAGGGAGGAGGGAAGGTACAGGGGAGCAAGAAACATATGGAATAGACTCAGATAACTTCACTGGTTCTTCATTCCTCTCTCTCTGCATTTGTCTTTCTTTCTTTTTTTTTTTTTAAATATCTTCACCATTCTCTTTCTCAACATTTTTATTGCATTTGTGTAGAAAAAAGCTGTTCACTCAATCATGGATTCCCCCGCCTGCTTCTGTCTTTGTTCTTTTTGTTTTTACTCCCTTTTTGGCCCCCTGGCCTCCTTTCTGTGCATTTGTTTATTTCATCTTTTTTCCTTCTTTCTTTTTTTTCTATTTGTTTTTCAATATCTGTAGGGTCAGCAGAAATAGACCAGAATAACATGTTACATATAGAAGGGCTGGCAGCTGAAAGAAAACTAATATCCTGGTCAGTTTCCCTCTGTAGCCACTTCCTACAGAAGGAAACTGACTGGAATTAGTTAATGGCGTTTTGCATCAATCTTTCTGCACACTGAACCAGATGCAGAGGAAAAGTGGCCCAGATTGCACAATCCTAGTCACTTTCCCTTTGCAGAAGGCTTCTTCTATGTGGTCTGATTTTAAGAAATGCAGAGTGCTGTAATGTCACAAAGGTATAGGGAGTTGTGGTTCTCAGGTCTTTCAGGATCAGACCTGTAAAGCCTTGCTTTCCCAGGATCTGATCCAAAGCCAATTAAAAGACTCCCATTAACTTCAGTGGGCTTTGGATCAGACACTGAAATACCAAATTGGCTGGGCTGCTTTCATGTCTGGTAGTCAAGATGCATCTAGGGTGACAGTGAGGCATAGTGGATGTCTGTCATAGGGTAGTGAACCTGCTGTACACAGGTATTAAATGAAATCCCTAACTTGCTCTCTTTGAGACTGAACTTAATGGGAAATCTGGGATATTTTCTTGATGACACTTAGTATGGCAACTTCCTTCTTTTTTGTACTTACTGTAACATCATATGCAAACTCAGTTTAGTAAGTACCTTTGTTGATGTGGTAGTATACCGTCAGCATGTCTGAGGCAAATGTCACCATGTTGTGATATGACAAATCTGTCACTAGCTTTTAAAAAAAGACAACCCTAACTGATCTTGAAAAAATGAACCTGTTTAGATTATTCCTAAATATGAGGTAAACAGGGTCAATCAGAAGTTCAGAAAGCAAAAGCTTAAACTAATTTTTTTATTACTTTTAATTTCTTAGAGGGTCTTTGTTATATGTTGATGTCATAAGACCAAATCAGGAGGATGAGATGGATGGGCATTTCTAGAATAAATAATAGAAATATCCAGAACACAAGATGTAGTAGTAATAGAGGACCTTAACTGCCCAGATATCTGTTGCAAAAGAAATATGGCAGAACACAAAAATGTCTGATAGGTTCTTGGAATGTATTGGGGACAATTTATTGTTTCAGAATGTAGAGGAAGTAATCGGGGGATAATCATTTTAGACTTGATTCTGACTAATGGGGGAATTGGTTGCAAATCTGAAGGTTGAAGGCAATTTGGGTGAAAGTGATCCTGAAATGATAGATTTCATGATTGTAAGGAAAGGAAGGAGTGAGAGCAGCAGAATGAGGACAGTGGACTTCAAAAGAGCAGACTTTAACAAACTCAGAAAACTGATAGTTAAGGTCTTACGGGGAGAAAACATAAAGGTAAAAGTCAATTAGGAGAACCGGCAGTTTCTCAAAGAGACAATGCTAAAGGCAGCAAACTATCCAGATACGAAGGAGAAATAGGAAGAATAGTAAGAGGTCAGTATGGCTCCATCAGGAGCTCTTTAATTACTTGAAATCAAAAAGCAATTAGTCCTTGTTTCTACTTTTTGTAGGTTTGTAACGAGGAGTACACAAGAATAGAACAAGCATTATGGGACAAAATTAGATAGGCTGTGGTACAAAATGCATTACACCTAAGAACGAACATAAAAGGTCATAAGAATAGTTCTTAGAAGCACATTAGCAGCAACAGGAAGAAGGAAAGTGTGGTCCTTTACTTACTAAAGAAGGAGAGCTTATAACTTATGTCATCAAGAAAGATGAGGTGTTTAAGGCCTATTTTACTTCAGCCTTCACTAAAAAGATAAATTTCAACCTAATACTTAACACAATTAATATTAACAAGGCAGAAAGAACATAAGGTAAAATAGGGAAAGAACAGGTTAGAGACTATTTAGGTAAGTTGGTTGTATTCAAGTTGGCAGGGACTGATGAAATTCATCCTCAGGGTACTTAATTAAATTGTCATGGGATAAGAGGCAAGATCCTTGCATGGATTGAGAACTGGTTAAAAGACAGGGAACAAAGGGTAGGAATAAATGATAAATTTTCAGAATGGAGAGGGGTAACTAGTGGTGGTCCCCAGGGGTCAGTTCTAGGACCAATCATATTCAACCAAAGCATAAATGATCTGGAGAAAGGGGTAAACAGTGAGGTGGCAAAGTTTGCAGATGATACTAAACTGCTCAAGATAGTTAAGACCAAAGCAGACTGTGAAGAACTTCAAAAAGATCTCACAAAACTAGGTGATTGGGCAACAAAATGGCAAATGAAATGTAATGTGAATAAATGTAAAGTAATGCACATTGGAAAAAATAACTCCAACTATACATACAGTATGATGGGGGCTAATTTAGCTACAAGTAATCTTGGCGTCATCGTGGATAGTTCTCTAAAGACATCCACCTTATGTGCAGTCAAAAAAGCAAATGGGATGTTAGGAATCATTAAAAAAGGGATAGAGAATATCTTATTGCCCTCATATAAATCCATGGTACGCCCACATCTTGAATACTGCATACAGATGTGGTCCCCTCATCTCAAAAAAGATATACTGGCATTAGAAAAGGTTCAGAAAAGGGCAACTAAAATTATTAGGGGTTTGGAACGGGTCCCATATGAGAAGAGATTAAAGAGGCTAGGACTTTTCAGCTTGGAAAAGAGGAGACTAAGGGGGGATATGATAGAGGTATATAAAATCATGAGTGGTGTGGAGAAAGTGAATAAGGAAAAGTTATTTACTTGTTCCCATAATATAAGAACTAGGGGCCACGAAATGAAATTAATGGATAGCAGGTTTAAAATAAATAAAAGGAAGTCATTCTTCACTAAGCACGCAGTCAACCTGTAGAACTCCTTGGCTGAGGAGGTTGTGAAGGCTAGGACTATAACAGGGTTTAAAAGAGAACTGGATAAATTCATGGAGGCTAAGTCCATTCATGGCTATTAGCCAGGATGGGTAAGGAATGGTGTCCCTAGCCTCCGTTTTTCAGAGGGTGGAGATAGATGGCAGGAGAGAGATCACTAGATCATTACCTGTTAGGTTCACTCCTTCTGGGGCACCTGGCATTGGCCACTGTCGGTAGACAGGATACTGGGCTGGATGGAGCTTTGGTCTGACCCAGTATGGCCATTCTTATGTAAGGAACTAGCTGAAGCAATCCTGGAACTGTTAACAATTATCTTTGAGAACTCCTGGAGGATAGCTGAGGTCCCACTAGGACTGGAGAAGGGCAAACCTAGTACCTCCCTTTATAAAGGGGAATTAAGAGGACCTGAGGTATAGAGACCAGTCAGCCTAACTTTGAGACCTGGAAAGAAACTGGAACAAGCTATTAAACAATCAGTTTGTCCATTCTTCAGTAGCTAATCTGTTTAATTGGCATATTCTTCAGCTTCGACACACACAAATTATGAATCTGTCCAAGGGCAACCCTGCAACTCTTACTCAGTAGTCTTTATTCAGGTGAAGTCTTTACAAGTGTTGCAGGATCAGGAACTAATATAGGATCTTCATATTTAAACAGCAGAATCATAAAATAATTTGGAACAATTGTGACTTGACAGAATTTGAATGCTACAAGAAGGAAGACATGGAAGACAATAGCTTTGTTTTTATTTGTATTTCTCTTTGTTCAAGGCTGGTTAAAGGCAATACCAAAACATACTGATGTAGGCAGAGTCAGGATGAGCTCTACCCTGACATCTGGTGGTGAGTCGTAGTGGGTTGTGGAAAAGAACTTCAGGGGCTGATCTCATATGCATAGGCACACCCACCCCGCCTAGATGGTCACTTTGCCTGCTGTAGGAGCCCCAGTTTCTCTGTTGTTGGGGCAGGAATAAACTGTTGTTATCCTGATTATGTGAATCAAGGACTGGAACTGTACTTGGCCTTTTTGTTATGATGGAGGGACTCACCATCCACTAAGCAGCACTCGCTAGGCAAGGGTCATAGGTTCTAAAACCCAGTGAAGGGAGAGAGGCTGGGGATAGGTATCAATACCTGGTGGTATGGGCCCCATGGTGAGGGCCTTACATGCTAATTGTACTTCCTCCTCTCTCCACTCTGGAATATCGGAGCTAATTTTGATTCCATTAGGAATCTAGTTACCGGCTGCTGAGCTGAATTCACTTTGGGCCAATGGTGCACCAGCACCGAGGCTCCCCTACTACAAGCTGAAATCACAAAAGAGCTGAACTGTCTAAGAGCTGAAATCACTGAGCGTTGTGTTAAGTAGTGAGGGAGCCTGAAGATATATTGTGGAGTAGTTTGCGGGACGGTTAGCAGAGCGGCTCTTGGAGCAGAGCAGTTTGTGGGATGGCTAGCAGAGCGGCTTATGGGACGGCTGGCAGAACAGAGTGGCTGGTGGAGCGGAGCAGTTTGTGGGATGCCTGGAGCAGCTCATGGGGGCGGCTGGCAGAGCGGAGTGATTCATGGGACGGTTGGTGGAGCGGAGCCCCATGGAGAGATGGGGCAATTGGCTTTGGACCACGTAAGATGCCCCTTAACGCGTGCCCCCCCCATCTCCACCCAGGTTGGGAGGTAAAACTCTGCAGATAAACTTTCGAACTTTGGGGCTGCAGTGACCAGGGAGAGAGACTTTTTTGGGGTGTTGGACTTTTGGGACTTTGGGTGATTTTGGGTTGCTGGACTCAAGAACCAAAGGGAAAGGACACGCCCCAATCTGCTTGGGGTCGGTTTTTTGCTCATGGGTTGTGTTATGAATCCTGTTGGTGGTGTTTCCCCAACATAATGCCACATTCTTTCTCTCTGTTATTAAAAGGCTTTGCTACACTCAGACTCTGTGCTTGCAAGAGGGGAAGTATCTTTGAGGCGCCCAGCGGGGGTGGTATATATTTGTCCCAGGTCACTGGGTGGGGGCTCGAGCTGGTTTTGCATTGTGTTATTGGAATGGAACCCCTAGATACTGAACCCAGCCCTTGTTGCTGCCAACTCTGACCGGCAGAAGGGTTACACTAGACAGTATGTCTTATACCATAGCTTCAGGGCATATTCAACTGGGATAGCTTTATTAGGTTAACTAAACATAACTAACCTAAAGCAGTAGTATATAACATATCCATACAGTGGGCCTTTTAGGAGGTTTTTATATTACACATATCTACAAATACAATGGCCGTATGAAAGTTTGCAATGAAGGTGGTAAGTAGGGAGATTCAGGGATAGGACATCCTTGAATCATCCTGAGACAAAGGGAGCGGAACCAGGACATAACAGTCCTAGGGTGTTCCTAAGTGCCTTTTGCCTCAGGTATGGCACTGCTTTTAGAGAGCTGAGCTCATGAGCTTCCCTGCTCATTGCTTTCAGTCAGTGTTGAGTTGGTGTTGCATGACTACACAACAGTGCATCTTAGTTCTCCCAAGTAGCGGTGGGTGAAGGGGCAAGTTCATAATTCTTTTCTGGTCTGGGGAGACCAAAGCAGGCGTCTATAGAGACGTACAAACCTCAAACAGCTTGAAAATCTGGTGTCTGGTCTGGAAATCTTCTGAAACCAGCCTCTCTTATGGGATTTACAATCCTATGAGCTTTTCCCCCAGATTTAGCAATATCATGAGAATAGAATGTAGTCGGTTCTGTGCCAGTGTAGGGACAGAGTGGTGGTGGGTTGTACCTTTCCTATTCAGGTGATGTCACACTATGGCAATTCCTGTGGAATTATCAAAGAAGGATGGTCTAATGGCTAAGGCACTAGCTTGGGATTTGGGAGACCCATATTCAATTTCCTATTGTAGCACAGACTCCCTCTGTGATGTTGGGCAAGTCACTGAATCTGTGCCTCAGTTCCGCATCTGTAAAATGCCTTCCCCCCCCTCTTATCTGACAGAACTGTTGTAAGGGTACATTAAAGATTTCAATGTGCTACAGTACTGTGATAATTAGGGCTGTACCAAATGGTACATTGTTGTTGATTTCATGGTCATAGGATTTCAAAAATAGTAAATTTCATGATTTTCGCCATTGAAATCTGAAATTTCACGGTGTTGTAAATTATAGGGGTCCTGACCCAAAAAGGACTGTGAGGGGGTTGTGTGTGTGTGTGGGGTTGCAATACTTCTTCCCTTACTTCTGTGCTGCTGCTGGCGGCAGCGCTGGCTTCAGAGCTGGGCAACTGGAGAGCGGCAGTTGCTGACTGGGACCCCAGCTCTGAAGGCAGAGCTGCCGCCAGCAGCAGCGTAGAAGGAAGGATGGCATGGCATGGTATGGTGTTGCTACCCTTATTTCTGCGCTGCTGCCTGCAGAGGTAGGCCCTCGGTCAGTGGTCGCCACTCTCTGGCCACCCAGCTCTGAAGGCAGCTCAAAAGTGAGGGGGCAACACTGCGACCCCCGTAAAATAACCTTGTGGACCCCCCCTGCAACTCCATTATGGGTCAGGACCCTCAATTTGAGAAACGCTGGTCTCCCCCCGTGAAATCTGGTCTTTTTTGTGCTTTTACCCTGTACTATACAGATTTCACGGGGGGAGACCAGATTTTGTGGTCCGTGACATGTTTTTCATGGTTGTGAATTTGGTAGTGATAATGAGGGTAATATAAGGTAGCTCAGATAAATGAAAGGGACAGAGTTGCACATTAAATAGGCAAGTCATGTTCTCATGTTAAGCCAGTATAGTTTCTTACACTGAGCTTCCATGTGATTTAAAGTGCTATTTCGCTTTTTATCATGCCAGGAATGGGGTCTTAAGATTGATTTTCTTCCTTCTAAATACTTTTCACAGAAAGTACATGTTTCTTACCATGTCAGCTTTCACTTTGCTGTGCTGAACAAAATAGGTGCAGTTTTCTGTTGGATGACTATTTACTTTTGAGTACACAGTGTTTAGATAGTGTTTACCTTCCTTAAACATTTGTTTTTCATACATTTTTATTACTGTTTCTTCTCTGCTTTAATTTGCTAAGGAACTTGTAAGTTTTTCTGAAGACTCATGCATATAGCAGCAGTTAGAAATGCATTCAGCATTATTTCTCTAAAAACAATCTGGATGGTCTGTGATCTGAATCTGCAGGGCCATAAAATATATACGGCACTGTATTAACTTTTACAATGCTCATTACATCAATGCTATATCTGTTGGGTAGAAAATCACTGAAGCAGATGAGAAGTAGTGCTGTTTGAACAGCAGTGTATTAGAAATGCTTTTACAGGAGCTCTTTTAGCTATGAGCTTCACTGCAGGGTTCAGCAAAGAAAATAATTGGTATTTAGGTGTTTGCTACGTAACACACCTATTTCTCCACAGTGGAGGAATTACAAAGCAGTGAAGTGCTGTAAAATTTTTCTTTGCCTAAAAAACCTGCCGTATGAAGTCTTAGTTCTATAATGAGACGTCTCTGTGGTTTAGTGAACTGAGCACAAGGCTGGGAGTTAGAAGGCTTAAGTTTTATTCCTGGCTCTAACATTGTGACCCTGAGCAATAGTCTCTTGGGTCCTGCTCCCATTGAAATTGATGGAAAATTCCAGTTGACTTTGATGGGAGCAGAATCAGGGTCTTAATCTCCTGGTGCCTCAGTTTCTCTATGCCTGAAATGAGGATGTGAATTTAACTTTTGTATTTTTTTAATTTTAGAGGGACATTATTAAGATGCTTAGGCTACAAATTCAATTTACCTTAAATGTACCTACCTCATAATCTGTTCAGCTGTTTCCTTTGGAGGCCTGGAATCTCCACATCTGCTATACAGAAGGTTCACTGCTCTGTTGCTGCAGTATGTCTTAAATGGTTAAGTAGTTAGATGGTTTAATGTTGAATACCCTACTACTTATAATTATAGACATAATAAACCTCTGTATTTATCTTGCACCTAGATATACTTGAAGGGGATTTTAATTTATGATCTGTAGATAATTCATTTTTAATGGGTTTTGCATTAACATTGCTAATGGTCATAATGCATTTGGTTTCAAAGAGCTACCCTATTTTAAGATTTATTGGAAAATAATGAATATTTCACCATCTGCTCCAGGCTGCGCATGAGAAATTAATGTAAATATTTTAGGTTTGGGGTACTGCACCATACCTTTCACTTCCATTACCAAAGTCATGATTGCTTACTCTTGATGGCAATGTACAGAACATGGGGTATTATCTTAGATGGAATCCACATATAAATTGCCCGTTGCAAAACAGCTACTGAAAGTGTCATATAAAAACATGATACAAAGCTATAAAAAGTTTAGAAGTCTTTTGTTAGGCAGCTCAACTACACAGCCAGAAAATGTCAACAAACTGGGTACATGGCAAACCTAATAGCAAGCAAGCCTGCTATCCACTAACAAGAGGAGCCTAGTCCCAACTGGCATAAAAATAGGGGGGATGCGGACAACAGACACTATTTAAAAAAAAAAAAAAGAAAGAAAAGAAAAAAAAAAAGAAAGAAAAGAAAAAAAAAAAGAAAAGAAAAGGAGGTATAAAATTGGTCTGGAATGAGCCTCTGAAATAAATGGGGCTTGCAGAATGCTAAAGTCCGCCAAAAAGGAAGCCTGGCAGACTGCCTCTGGGATGGACTGCTGCAGCCCAGTTCCCTTGGGCTGGGGGCAAGACCATCTCAGTCATTCTTGACTGAACCTAGGGACCTGCTCTGGCCAATTCTAGCTGCTGGGCAGGGTTATAGGCTCAGAAGTGACTCTATAAGTGCTTAGAGTCTAGATAATGAAGGGCTTTGTTTAACATTAAGGCCCTGAATTGAGTTTGCAGTATTGACGGCCACTCCAGTTCTCTGGGGTCTCCATTGCTCCAACCTAGGTTTTGCTGCAGTCACAGCCTCCAAATCAGTTTAACGGAAAGCCCAATTAGGAGTACATTTTACAGTGGTATAGCTTGGATGTGACATGGGTATGTGTGTAGTATTCTCTTGATGTGTGTGTGGAGTTATATACAAAAAATCTATTGTACTCTGCTGTGAGAACAGAACCCAGCAGGAGCTTTGTGGGAAAATTACAGAACAGGAATTAAAGAATAGAAACATAAGAAGTCTCTTGGATGCCTCCAAACCTTTTTACAGTCTTTTGCCGTCTTTCAGTAGCAGTTTCCTTATGCACTCTTAGTCACGTTTACAAAACTGGCTGCCTATGTGGTGTTTACAAAACTGGTGTGTACATTAATCCCCTCCCCAACTGTGCCTGGCAATGTGCTGCTGGGGAGGATTCAGCCTTTGAAGGTACCCACATGTGTCAATTGATGTGAGCAATTACCTGTTTTTTCATGAGAGTGATTACCTGTTTTTCATGCACCGATTTTCGTGAGCTTAATTGGACCATCAATTCTGAAAACCTGGTCCCCAAAATAACTCTGCAGCAGTCCAGCACTCCTGTCCCTTGCATTTTTGTGTGTGTGCTGCCTTATCTGACTCCTAAATGTGTTATACTATTGCATATGTGTTGGAGAGTAGATGTTACAGGTGGCCTTTCACCATTAAAGTGTGAATTTTCTGCTTCTGTTGTTTTCTGTTGTATCTCTAACTTGCATACTAATACAGAGTGTTTCTATGCGTAAATATTTTAATCTTCCCTTCATCTTCTTCCCTCCCAGTCCTCCCTGAAAAAGCATGGAAATAATGTTTACAAACCATTACCCTGGTCACTCTGCTTGTATGTTGGATCCCTGGCTTCCCTCTTTGCCTATACTGCCTATAAGGAGTATAAGCACTTGGAGCAGAGACACTTTCTTGCTATGTGTTCATATATCACCTACACAATCCCTCATCTTGATAGGAGTCTCTAGGTGCTACTGCAAAACAAATAATAATAGACAACAAATATTAGTGTTCTGAATGTGGCAGCAGTTTAGAAGCAGGCATCTCACTGTTACTGTACAGCTTTTAAGTGGCCCTAGCTCTTTCCAGTCAGCTCTGTGGAATTTATTGAGCAGAGTAAATTGTTTCAGGGTCTTTAAGAGCAGCAGTGACCATGTGATGCAATAACATTCACAAATACACAATTCCTTCCCTGCGCATGAATCCAAAAGCAACTTCTTAGAGAAAGGTAAAACTGAGCTACGACCCTGCACAAGCTATGTAAAATAAATTAAAGCCATGTCTGTCGCCAGGACCTTAGTAGTGATAGGATCTCCTACAGAATCATTCAGACAGTGGAAGGGAGAAGCAAAATAATGTTAAGCTCTCTGCCTAAAGGTTTGAATTGGGCTTTCAGACAAACAGAAGTCTAAGTTTCTGAATACAAGACTAGCAAGGAATAGTGAGGGAGCTAATATTAAGGTATTGTGGCAGCCAATATGTAAGGTGGTACAGATGATGAGAAGAATCTTTAAAGGGTAACCAGCACCGTAACAGAAGCCAATATGATCACTTATAAATCTGGGGTGCTGTGATAATACTATCAAATGCTATTTAATTGCACCTGGCACAGTTCATATAAAAATGTTTCACAGCTGATCATGTATTCTACAAGTAGCGTAGGTTACTCGAAGCATCCCTATAGATAATTGAGGGCTGTAATGGCCAAGTCTCTGGGAGAATGATTGAGCACAGGACAACTGAGATGTAAAGAAGTAGGATTTTATTCATATTGATTGCACAGTGCATCACACACCTGTAGGGCTTTACAAACCCAGAGTAAGATATGTTCCCTCCACTGAGGGACTTACAGTGTGCAGAGACCTTTAAAGGACGTGACGTGAGAGTTGGCACAGGTGGAGTCACAGGAGAGCAGTGGCTATGCAAAGAGAGTGGGCTTTAACAAGAGATACGAAGGAGAAGAGGGAGAAAGCTTGTCATGCAGCAAGAGTGAGGATTTAATTGTTTTGTAGGGCCTTAAGAAACTGTGCATTGACTATTTAGTAATATGCACACTGAATATTAAAGATCTCTGAGGTTGACAGTGCTGCTCCTTGGAATCATTCTTGAATATATGCAGTGAGTCAGTGACTTAAAATTCTTTATTAGTGAGGGAAAGAGCACGAGTTTCTTTGAGGTCAAGTAGGCACAGGACAAGAAATGGCCTCTGAAAAACAATTTAGGAGACCTCTAGGGACAGAGAGGTAGGGAGACTGTCAGAGGGTCAGCCATCTTGGAAAATCGATCTGTCACCCAGTGTGAAGGCAAAGAAAGAAGTTTGGTATTTAAGGGAACAGGCTGAAGGATAAGAGGTGTGTTCAGAGAGATGAAAAGGGATAAGTCTAGTGAGGAAAGATGGTCTTGCAATTAGAGCCACAAGGCTCTGTCATAGGCCTTTCTGAATTTGAACAAATCATTTAGTCTCTCTCTGTCTCTTTTATCAGTTTCCCATCTCTAAAATGGGAATAATTTCTTTCTCCCCCTCTTTGTTTTCCTGCTTAGATAAGCTGTTGAATGGAATGACTTTCTCTTACCATGTGTTTCTAGAAAATGTCAGACCAAGTGTTTTGGCTTCACTTCTTTTGATAATCTGTCCTACAGCAACCCACACTCCCACACAAACCAGCTACAGTCTAGATGAATAGTTTTGCCTGATGTTCTCTCCCTTTGTCATATCTGGTATTTAACTGGACTACAGCATTGGCTGGGCCAGTGCTAAGCCATTGTTCTCTCTAAGGGGTTCTATATACACTAATGTTAAATAGTAATAATCCAGATTTGAACTTTGTGACTAAGACCTGTGTCTGACAGTGAGCATCCCATCCAGTGTGGGAGAGGGAAACCCCCCAAAACAAACCACAATGGCTAGATTTCATTGGTGAGCGAGTACTGCCAAGGAGAGGGCACAGTCGTATCCTGCTGCAATATTAATCCTTAACACTCACTTATGCAATTTCCTACAATCTAGAGAGTGTGTTTTAAAACCTCAGTGCCAAATGGTTTGAGTCTCTGTTTGGCAAGCCAGAGGAGTTCCAGGGGTTCTAGAAAATGGTGTTTTTAAAAACACTGCAGGCACTGGTGCACAGGATGTCTGTGGCTGTAACTCCCAGGGGAACTGCACACGATGTGCCATCCATTTTAGGATGGTGAAGAATTCTCTCCTCTCTACATCTGGGCAGCTTCACTGGCTGCAAGAGTAAGGGGATGGAATTCCAGTCCCATCCTGCTGCCTTCCTCGGAGCCTGCAATTGTGACTGACTGAGGTGCGGAGCATGTAAGAGGGGAAGATGGCTTCTTATTCCATCCCTCTCCTTACCTACACAGGGACCAGTTACAGTGTGGTCTTTGGTTCGTACTGCCCCTGAGGAACTGGTTCTGAATCAATAGACTAAGTAGAGGTTATGAGTGAGATGTACAAAGAACACTATGGCTGAGCCCAAGAATCCTTTACAACCACATCTGTTGCCTTTAAAGTAACTCCTTCAACAAACCTGTTTAAGAATAGCTTTTTCGTTTGAGCCTGAAGATGACTTAGGATTTGTACAGTAATTGAAGTGGCAGGTTGTTTCATCACACTTAAGTTTATTGATTCCTTTAGTATATTGGCTTCCTTTCTGCAAAACCAACAGTTTGAATCTCGGCAGCTTGGGATAGATGACCAGGATACGCCTCTTTCCCTAACTGTGCAGACACCAGAGGTTTTTTTATGGGGCAGGGAGGGAGAAATGGTGATGCTCTGAATCGCCTTAGTTTAAGTATGTAATTGTTGTTTTTTTGCTGGTGATTGCAAGATGCTGAGTTGTCTGGCCAAGCTTAAAGTGGACCATCCATATTCCATTTGTCTTAATAAGCAAAAAGGCAGAAGGTAATAGAAATTAATAGGCAAGTAAGACCAGCCAGAAAAGGAATAGTGTCTGATTCTGTCTTGCATACTGCACCTTCAAATGTTAATTTACATGTCTGTTTGCTCAGGAATAGTGCTGTGAGCCAATCAGTATGTCTCTTCAAGAGTAACACATCATGTGCTCTCTCTGAGACTTGTTTGTTCTCTTTGCTGCTTTCCTTAATCTCTAATAAAAGTCATCCAGACTGAAAGGGCATATTTTTTTGCCTTGCGTATGGATAACTGAGCAAAACAAAGTGAGGGGGTTTATCCATTGGCCCATAGAGTAACTGAAGTAGGTTTGGGAAGGGGGAGGAGGGGAAAATGGATATTGTGGCATTGAAATATAATGTGGGCTAATGGAGGAAAGCCTCAAAAGCACTTGGAAGACATTCTGGCTGTCTTGTGTAATTCTGAGTACCCTATTGATGTAAATGTTCTGATTTAGAAGAGAGGCCTAAGAGGACTGATTATATCAAACTAAGATTCAGGACCTCTTAGCAGCACTTAGCTTCCAGTAGCAGGGATATTTAGTGAAGCCGTGTTACGGATACTATATTTTTAGCAGAATGATTTGTGCTTAGATTGCCACAAAGGTGAAGTGACTTCTGTCAAGTTTCCAAGACCAGCCGAGGCATGTTGTTTCCATTAGTGACTTTGGAAAAATGTAGTGGAAGAAATAGAAATCTGAAGCTACCAGATATCCTTTTTAAACGGTTTTCTGAACAGACTTGCTTCCTTTCCCTTACAAGGTGGAAACTTCAAGATACAGGGCCTGATCCAAAAAGCCTATTGAAGTCAATGAAAAGACTTGAATTAAGTGGGATTTGGATAGTCATAGAATATCAGGGTTGGAAGGGACCTCAGGAGGTCATCTAGTCCAACCCCCTGCTCAAAGCAGGACCGATCCCCAATTTTTGTCCCAGATCCCTAAATGGCCCCCTCAAGGATTGATCTCACAACCCTGGGTTTAGCAGGCCAATGCTCAAACCACTGAGCTATCCCTCCCCCATTAGGTCATATAGCGGAAAAGCAGAAGAGAGAGGGCTAGAAATGGAACCTGCTTAGAGGGCCCGAGTCTCCTTCCATTGACTTCACTGGAGTTATTCCTGATTTACACACATGTGCTGGGATGCTATGGTGAGAGGGGTGGTATAAGAACCTGAACAGAACAGAATTCATCTCCAGATCTTCTGTATGGGAGCAAACAATGTGGCCATGTTATAAGGATGGTCTCTTGTCACCCTTTCTGATTGTGCGACTCTAAATCTCTGCCATCTATGCAGGGCTATATTAGTATTGGCCCTCCTATTTACATTCAAGAGTTTACAAGCTTTCTAACAGCCATATATAGGACATTTCTTCTTCTTCTTCTTGTCTTGATAGCTTAGGCATTAGCTGCTTGTTATGTTCACAAATGGGTATACAAGCGGCAAAGAGTCCTGTGGCACCTTATAGACTACAGATTCTTGGCAAAATACATGATTACAGGCCTAGTTAAACTATGTCCAAAGAGTCCTGTGCACTTAGATTGACCCCTTTTACGTCATTTGTGTGAAACAAGGGTAGGTTGTTTTGCCTTTCATGTGAAACAAGGGGTGATACATTTTAGAACTGGAACAATATATTGACTTGACCAACCCCCGCTTTCCCCCTCCCAAAAGCTAATATTTCCCCCCCCTGTAAAAACTGTTTTACTGGCGGATTACAGTGATGAGGAATTTCTGGTGATTTGTATCAAGCAAATCCTTGCCATCTGACAAGAGTGAAACTCTGAGTTGCCAGGAAACAGGAAGGCGAATGTGATGTTAATTAGAGGAGATGATCTGTGTTTGCTTTTGCCATCTAACTTCCTTCTGCTGTCTTTGCATCACTACATAAAGGAAGCACGGAAGGAGCTAAAGATGTAGGCTCCAGCTGATTGTTTCTTATGTAACCCTTCTGCCAGGTGGAGTTGGCAGCAACAAGGGCAGACTCAATATCCAGGGGTCCCTGTTAACAGTACAATACACAACCGGCTTGAACTCCCACTCAGTAATCTGGGGAAAATTAAATACACTCCTGGGTGCCTCTAAGAGGCAATATTTGTCCCTCTTGCAAGCACTGAGTTTGTGTGTAGCAGAGAGAACTTTTAATAAAAAGGGGAAAGGAACCTAGCATTAATTTGGGAAAATGTTACAACCATGATTCGAACACATCTGACCATGAGCAAAACTCCCACCCCAGAGTACATTGCTGCTGTATTTGTAAATTATATTAGAATTTGCTTTGACATATTTCACCTATGTTTTTCATAGTGGGCCTTCACTCAGGTTTTCACTTTTGACTACTGTCATCAGCCCTTGTTCTGCAAACACACATGTAAGCTTAGCTTTAATGGAACTTCAGTGAAACTACTCATGTGCTTAACCTTCAGCATGTAAGTGTTCTCAGGATTGGAGTCTTGGGATGAGAGAGGAGGCTCTTGAACTGAAAGTCAGCAGCTCTGGCTCCAATTTCTGGCTGCGCCACAGATATCCAGTGTCACCTTGGGTAAGTCACTTAGGCCAAAATTTTCAAAAGTGAATACTTTGGGTGCAATGACTTTTGTGTGCCCAAGTTGAAACATTAAGGTCTGCAAGTCTGTGCTTCAATTCTATATCTGTAAAATGGAATTAATAAATTTTCCCTACCTTGTAGGGTTACTGTGAGAATTAATTCATTAAGGTGTGTCTGATGATCTGATATTATGGTGATCAGGGCCATACGAGTACCTAGAGAGAGTGTTAGTATTATCTAATCATATGCCTCTCAGGTTTGATTGCACAGAAAATAGTTGAAATATTTTTCTGGGTACAAGATGATATTGCTAAGTATGTCGAGGGCTGGGCAAAACTTGTGAAGTTATGTGAATGAAGACTTCTTGTTTTGTTCAGTTTGAGTTTGCACAACTTTTTCCTTGTAGTTTAAAACATTGTTCTTTTCAAGTTGGTTCAGTTAAGAACACTACCACTTACTTGTTTCAGATTAAGAGAAACCTGTGCTCTATTGCAGGAATAAAGCCCCACACTGTCAGTTAAATATTAGGCTGGGGTCTTGTATATGGTATGAAAAGTACATAAAATGGAAAAATTCTTCCTTGGGTTAAAGGGCCCAGTCCTCCTGAGGTGCTTTAGTGGCCCTGACATCCAAAGAAGTTTTATAGAATAAGTCTCTGATATCTGTGCAACCCCACTGAACTCAGAAGGGTTGCAAGAGTGTAACCCAGTCCTCTGTATTTATACTTTCATTAGAAATTTTCTCTCTTCCCCTCTCTGCTCCTTTATTCATGTTCTCCTTTTATACTCCTCCTGCTTTCAGTTCCACTATTCACCTTCATTTATTAATGGAACATTTCTTTCACAGTTTTCCCCAATGTGAACGTGAACCCAACTACCCAACATGAGTAGACATGTGGAACCTACAAAGTTCAAGTGGGCCAACATGAGTTTTCCCCTTCTAATCAATTTTCTAATAGTACCTGAATACAGTTTTCAGTGACTTGTTTTCAGTGAGAGATACCACAGCACAACCTTGAGAATTACCCTTGCCCCAACCCTACAGAACATGTAATCTCCAATGCATTGAATAATCCTTGAAAAATTGTAATGCATAGTGTATTTACCTTTAATTTAATCTCTGTTTTCTGTATATACACGCCTTTGCTTTTATCTAGTGCTTTAAGATGCCTCACTGCTGCTCCTTTGCTTTCTTTGTGAACTGGTGGACTTAGCAAGAGTGGATTGTTGTGATGGTCAGTGAGTCAGGGCTCCTGAATGTTGTCATTAGTTCAGTGCCACCATCTCTGGTGTGTAGTCAAACACTGTTGATACTTCTGTTTTATCTGCTACTTTTCCATCACACTCAAGAGTTATTGAAGTTCAGAGATCATTTTAAGGAAGTGATCTAAGTAAATCCACTTTGTGTCTTTAAATATGGAGTAGTAAGAGCATGGGACTGAGAGTCAGGACCCCTGGGCTCTTTTAGGGAGGCACTATTATAGGAGGTGACTTGGAGTGAGGACTTCTGGATTCAGTTGCTGGCTCTGACACTGTTGTTTGTTTTATTATCTGTATTACTGTAGCACCTTGGAGCCCTAGTCATGGACCAGGATCCCAGTGTGTTAGGTGCTGTACGAACACATTACAAAATCTGATGCTGGATGTCTGATATTAATGCTCTGAAATGGATATTTAGGCCTTTAAATAAAAATGGGCCTGATTTTTTCAAAGGTGCTGAGCACCTACAGCTCAAACTGCCTTCAGCTGGGGGTTAGTACTTGTAAAATAAAGCCAGATTTATTTAGTAGTCTAATACCAAGAGTTTCAAAAGTGACTTGTTACAGGTGCCTCAATTTTAGGGTACCCAACTTGAGACTTCCTAAAAGGACTTTCACAGGGTGGGTGCTCAGTACTTTCTGAAAATCAGGTCCCTTTAAGTGCCTCAATCTGAGGGTGACTTAAATCACTAATCACTTCTAAAAATCTTGGGCTCTGAAGTTCATATTCAGTCCAAGTTTAGGCACTCAAAGTTGGAAACACTGGCCTTAGCTTTTTTCATGCTTCAGTTTATCCCTCTGCAAAATGGACATAATCATATGTACCACACAATCTTGCTGTGAGAGTTAGTATTTATAACGGACTTTAAAGTCCTTGAATAAACGCTTGCTATATAAGTATAAAATATTCATTTATTTATTATTCCTGGCTCTGCTGCTGACTCATTTTTTTAGATGGGTTTTTAGATGGGGTAAGATCCAAGTTACCTGGGAAAGAATTTTCTGTAGTATCTGGCTGATGAATCTTGCCCATATGCTCAGGGTTTAGCTGATTGCCATATTTGGGGTCGGGAAGGAATTTTCCTCCAGGGCAGATTGGAAGGCCCTGGAGGTTTTTCGCCTTCCTCTGTAGCATGGGGCACGGGTCACTTGCTGGAGGATTCTCTGCTCCTTGAGGTCTTCAAACTACAATTTGAGGACTTCAATAGCACAGATATAGGTGTGAGGTCTTTTTTAGGAGTGGTGGGTGAAATTCTGTGGCCTGCATTGTGCAGGAGGTCAGACTAGATGATCATAATGGTCCCTTCTGACCTAAATATCTATGAATCTATGAATCATTTCTTTTCTGTGTCATTCTTGCTCTAAAATTAATATAATAGTAGTAGTCTACATTAATCTGGACATTAGTCATATGCATTCCTACCAGCAGATGGAGACAGAAAATCCAAATAAACTTGGCAACATGATTTCCTGTCACAGTCACTTACAACTGAGACATCGACTTCTTCTCGTCTAAACAGGTGGAAACAGCTGAGATGAAAATATTTGCTACTGCTCCTCTCCTCTTTCCTCCCCCCACCCCCCTGCTTCTCTCATTTTGGGATTTATTCTTTAATAGTAAGGTCTCTTCCTCTATCTCCTGCGCCCTACCTCAGACCTTTGTGTAGCTGTGAAGTATGTGTTATCCAAGACAAGAACCACTGTGCAAGGCATCAGTTTAAAAGTATAAAAGGCATTTCAACCCAAAGCCAGTTTATATTTATATTCAGATTGTGGTATTATCTATCTGTGAAATTATTCATCATATTCTTGTGTGAATGCTTTAAATGTTTTAATGTGTTCAGCTGATAACAAACTGCATGCTCAAACGTAATGTTGCTCTTTTTAGACTTGATTAAACTGCATCCTTGATTGTGATTTAATGGCTGTTCACAAGCTTGTTCACTCTTGCTGTTGCATATTAAGTACCGTAGTATCCAGCCAAGTCTGCCAAAGTCTTTTAAGAGCCCATGCTTTCTCAACGGAGATGAAAAGCCCTAAGTAGGCTAATGTTTTGATTTGAGCTTGGGATTGTATTTGATTGTTCTAGACCACCAAAGATCATGTCTGTAAATCTCCTTGGAAATGTTTAAGTGCTGAAAGACTGGCCTCAATGCTGGACTTTTCTCTTCCGAAAATCCTATTTAAATAATTAAGCAAAATCCTTTCAAAGGCAATTAAGCAAAAGCAATAGCAGTCAAAATAGTCCCAACTATGAGTTTTATTACTCCTGCCCTGTCCATTTTCCAAATGGCTATTTGAGGAAACAAATATTATTTCCGTGTAAAAGCTGGTAAAGGCTAAGGACAAGATCCCGGAGTACCGATTCGTTGGGGGTAATCCTTACTTGAACAAATAGTTCTGTTGACATCAGTGGGACTGCTCACCTGAGGACTACTCATGCAAATAAAAAAGGTCTGGATCAGAGTATTTTTATTCTGCCAGATGCTAATGTAAATCATGAATAACTCCATTGAAGTAATTAGAGTTACATCAATTTAAAAAGTGTGACATGAGAATCAACCCTGGTCTTTGTTGTTCCCTTCCATATTGTTCAGTTAAGGTGGCAGCAAAGAAATCACCCAAATAAGCACACTTTTCTCATATCAGTGAAATTACTTTGTAAAAGTATTTGGCCAGATCTGTAGTACAGGGCATGGGAGCAGAAAAGCTGAAGGTTATGATTGAGATTTCCCAGGGTCTTTTCAGCTGAATATGCCAGGTGTGGAGTGGACAAAAGTCTCCTCTTTAAGCAGCTTATACTACGTGGCAGGGATGCAACACAAGAAGGCAGTAAATGCTCATAAAGCTATTCTTAAAAGCCATAAGTTTCCACAAAAGCAAAGATTTCAAATGGTGCCTGTGTAGTCAATCTTGACAACTTTCTTCTTCGTGGAGGCGGGGAGAGAACTCTGCTTACCTCTGCTGGAATTCTACTTCCAGCACCATCTTCAAGGTCTTTGTTGTAGCCAGCACATTGATCCCAATCCTTGCAACACAGATAGCTGAAGGCTGCTAGGGAAATTGAACCCGACTGCCACATGCAATGTCATGGAACAATATGACTGAGCTATCCTGCCAATCTAAAGCAAAGCATTTAGATTCTTTATACCCTCCATATATCCTCTCATTATTCTATGTTGAGACTGGATATCTATCCTAGAGATTTATATAGCCCCCATTATCATAATATCTGAGCACATAACAATGTTTAATGTATTTATCCTCAGAACACCTCTGAGGTAGGGAAATATTCCTATTTTACAGATGCACAGAGACCAAAGGACTTGCCTGGGGTTACATAGGAGAAGGGACTTGAACTCAGGTCTCCTAAGTTAGTGCCCTAACCTTTGGGCCATCCTCTCTCTGAATACCCAGAACATGCTATCTTTACATATGTCACGGAGTCCCCGGGCGATGCTCTGGAACTGCTCCCTACAAAGCCAGTCAGGACTCTGGGGAAGTCTCCTTTCTGTGAGCAGACTGTCTGCAGGACACACAGCTTCCACCTTCCTGAGTCTGACCTCGGAGCATTCAGCATCCTCTCTGCCCCTCCATGCACTTCCCACAGCGAGTCCGCCCAGGCTGAGTCCTGCACCCCAACTCTGCAGTCAGACGTGACTCTCAGCCAGCCACTAAAACAGAGGTTTATTAGATGACAGGAACATGGTCTAACACAGAGCTTGTAGGTGCAGAGAACAGGACCCCTCAGCTGGGTCCATTCTGGGGGGCAGTGAGCAAGACAACCATGTCTGCACTTCACTTCATGTCCCCAACCAGCCCTAACTGACTCTCCCTACAGCCCCCCCTCCTCCTGGGCTTTGTCCCTTTCTGGGCCAGGAGGTCACCTGATTCCTTTGTTCTCCAACCCTTTAGCTCTCACCTTGCAGGGGGGAAGGGCCCAGACCATCAGTTGCCAGGAAACAGGGTGTTGGCCATTCTCTCTGTCCAAACCCCTGCGCATACCTGCCCTCTAGGGCTCTGCAATGGTCATACACCCTTATCCCACCCCCTAGATACTTAAGAACTGCATAAGGGAAACTGAGGCACCCCCACAATATTCAGAGGAAACGTTAAGAACAGTCCCGCTTCGTCAGAACATATTATGAAAGGGATCAGTGAAAAGTCAGAGAGACACTAAGTAGGAGTTTAAAACTAGCCCAGACTCAATCTAACATGAGAAGTGCCTAGACAACACAGTGATGGGTGAAACATCCCTTTTAGTTTATCTGTGGACAAAAAGGGGTGGAATGACATGTGATGAGGTGGTAGGAAAAAGGGACTGAGGAAGTGCAGGCACATTAAGTAGGGTGGTCCCCTGTCTAAAATATCTTATATTCTGATCCCTAGCTAATTCCGGTCCTCTGTATCAAAACAAAAGGATCTATATGAAGTAAATGAGTTTTTGGCCAGATCCTCAGCTGCTATAAATTGATGTAGCTCTGACTTCAATTGAACTGATGTACACCAAGTATCTGGGCCACTGACTTGCATTATTAGTAAAATGTAGGATTCTGAAGTCCTGATTCTTCTCTTGCTTATACCAAGTGTTTGTCTCCTGTCTTCAGCGGAATTACTCTTGATTTACACTTAAATAAGAGGTAAATCAGGCCCTGTGTTGTCTGTGCCTCTTTTAATCTTTGACCAAGTCTGATGTATTTTTATAAGAATAGTGTAGTTTTTGCTCAACCTCAGTTCTGAATATGGGGCATGGAGTTTGGATGTATTTCAGTAAACATTGATTGTTTTGACATACAGTAGATAGACTCTGGTCACCTTAACTTTGCAAAGATACTGAACTCATTAGTCTCCCATTAAACATACTAGATGATACCATGTTTAAATGTAGAGAGCCTAGTATAAAATAACTATTTCACTACAATAGATGTGTGACAGGGTGCTCTACTCACAATAGGTATGGCATCTCCTCCTGGCCATTCTGGGGAATAGCTCACCAAGTTGACACCTCTCCCCCATGGTTGCAAGTCATCCCCCCACCTGTTTCTTCGTCTGCAGCCCCGCTGTCGCTCCAGCTGGTGTGGCCTTTTTGTGACTCAGCCCTCTGGCTAGGTCATTATTGTGGTTTTCCCCTTCTGTGGGAGGAGGGGGAAGTCTCTTCTCCCAAACCGGCTCAGGTGGTCTTCCTACACACTGCCTCATTGGTGCCACTTCCCCGGTGTCTGGCTGGGGAACTCTGGCCCACCCGCTAGCATGAGCTAGTTCATGCTCAGGGACCCTCTAATCAGCAGTCAAGGCCTGTTTCATCCCATACCTTGTTGCATCTCCCTGAGCATTTTCCTGACCTTTTGGCTCTCCCTTCCTTCTCTGGGTCTGCCAGCTTCACCCTCCCTTCTCCTGGGGAGCGACTGGAGGC
This sequence comes from Lepidochelys kempii, assembly GCF_965140285.1. NCBI lineage: Eukaryota > Metazoa > Chordata > Testudines > Cheloniidae > Lepidochelys > Lepidochelys kempii. The sequence goes on from NC_136383.1 coordinate 117,931,546, forward strand.
AGCACATCTCCGCAGCCTCCAAACACTTCTCCCTCTTACTAGGAAATGACTGCCGCCTTTCCCAGCAGCCCCTTCTGTTGCCAGCTTCCTGGCTTATATAGGCCCTGCTTGTTCCTGTACCAGTGAGTTTCTTCTAATTTAAGGCTTCTCCTGTAGTCTTAATTCTCTCTCCTCCCTCAGTTTGCCACCTAATAGACCAGGCCCCTCTGGCCTGCCTGATCCTCAGCCCTTTCAGGGCAAGTGTGGGGAGGGCACCCCATTACAAGATAGAAATCAAAGCAGTTCAGAAGTTGGTAAGAGCTAGGTAATACGGAGGTGCCATCAATAAAGATTACATTTACAAAGACAATGAAAGTATCATATTGGAAGTGGATAGCCCTCCAGTACTGTGCTTTAGAGCACTTGAAGAGATTAAAACTCTCCAAACATGAGTATTCTGGTACAAGCAGCTCCTTTGTGCTTGTATTCAACCCATTGCCTTCATCACTGTCTGCTAAAAGTCCTTCATTTTTCCATGGGGGAACAGTCATTCAACTGAAGTGGATCATGAAATATTTTCATGTGGATCATACTCAGTTTCATTACCGTTCAAGTGGCAGATATTTCCCCTGTGATATGCCCTCTCTTCTTTGGAACCAGCAGAAACATTTGGTAGAGGAAGAACTGCAGTGGATCTTCCTAAGGAATATCTTTTTTTTTTGACTAGTATTTGGAGGTGACTGGTATGTTAGCTCAGATGTTCCTTGAAATTCTTTCCTGTCAGGGGTAACAGCCTGCATAATGCTGCAATTATGCCCATATCCCAACATATAGGACCTTGCTTTCAAAGTCAGCAGAACATTTTGTAAGCATAAATTGAAGTATGATGCTTTGACTATGGGCCTGGCTATCAATTTTTTAAAAAATATTTGTGGCGGACATTTTTATTGGTTATTAATAGAAGCCCAGATCTGTCAAGTACATGATAATTAAATCATTTAAGTGGGAATAGATCAGTGGTTTTGTGAAAAATAGGTAGCTTATTTACTTGAGCTTGAAGAAACTGAGAATTATTGGCTGTTTTAGTTACAATGTAGCCTGAAGTATTTGTGTAATGAAATATGTCAGCTCTTCAGTGGAGTTCACAGAGGAAGAGAAACAGTGGTTTACAGTAAGGGTGGGATTTTTAGAAATACTTGGCAATGCCTTAACTGTCTGCTCCTGTTGAAACAAGTGGGACTTTTACCACAGACCACAGTGAGAGCAGAGCTAGGCCATGTAGAATTTCCATCCCGAATGAATAGTTTACTATACAGACCTAACATTTGTTCTGAATGAATTTTACAAAGTGTTTGGTTTAACATTGTGTTGGAATTTTAGCTGACTTGCTAAAATCAGGAGTTCTCTTCCAAAGGGAAGGAAGTGTTAAAGCAAAATTAAAAACATCTTATACTCTGTTATAGGACCGTCTGTCTTGTTAGCTTCCCACAGAGGTTGAATCAGCTCTTTAAGAACCAGCTCTGATGTTACCACCTTAAAGTAGTGCGAGAAAACACTCACCCACTCTTATTACATCAGTCATTCCCTCTCCTGTCTTAGTGATGCCCCATTCAGCTGTTTCTTCATTGGTCCTTTTCTGCACCAGTCCCTATGCCTAGAATATCCTTCCCAAACTGGTTTGCTAGATCTCTACCCTCATTCAAATAAATCCTTAAGATCACTGTGATGCCAGCAAGAAGTCAGTCAGCCAGGATATTTGTTTTATAAAACATATATGAATTTATATAAACATATGATTTATCACAAATGAGACACAGCTCATTTTTGTTCGAGCATGCTAGGCCCATACCTTTTGCTGTGTAATAGCATCATATTACCGTGATCCACCTCCTGCACTCATTTGTCCGTTCATTAAGTCACAAGTAAAATTAAACTGCAAGTCCTTTAGAGCAGGGAATCCATGCTATACTGTGCAGTTCCAGCAAACTTCTTGGGGGCTGTGAAATAACATAGCCCACACTAAGGGAACAGGAAAGGAAATTCTGAGACATCAAACGCACAGCTTTTAACCCACTGTTTTGTGCTTGGCTCCTGTTGATGTCCTTGGAAGTATTGTGATCTAATATGACACTTAATATGTATGGCATCATCTAAGCACAGTTGGGTACGTAACTGATAGGATTGCAGTCTTAACTTCGCATTTTCCATTCTTTTGAAACATTCAGCGCTTAATTCTGCTGGCTGCGTGTGTGTGTGTGTGTGTCCCCGTCCGTGCACATGTATGCTGGACAGAGGAGAAAATGCATAGGGAGTCCCCTATCCAGAGTGCACCTGTGCAGCAGCTGGGCAGGAAGCTAACCTAGTGCTCCCTTGAGTGCTACACCCTTGTCTGTCCAGGGCTCACAGCCCCTTCCTCCTGAGAGCACCAGTTACCTGAGGACCTGGACATCCCAAACAGCAGAACAGGACAGTGAGCCATTAGGCCTTTAGAATGTTAAATTGCACATGCTATTTCTGTCTTCATCTTCTGCCACAGAGCACTTAAGCAGTCAGGTTCTTTCCTCTGCCTTCAGAATGAATGTGCCTAGCCAGTATTTCAGGTCTGTAGCTGAGTGGGTAGGGAGCGGAATTCCTACCTTATCCCTGCAGGTGGTCAGCTGATGCCCTGAAGCATGAGATTAAAGATCAAATAACGTTTTATGAATTGACTATTGTTCTTGATGATGTTTTTAGGTGATCCATAACACTGAGTTTTAAAAGGATCTTATGTGGAGCCGTAAGAATCCAGGGGTTGCCATATGGCGTACAAAGTGGCTACAAAGTCGTCAGTTCTTAGTTATCCTTCTGGGTGCTAAGTGATTCACAGATTAAAATAAAGAGTGGAAAACACATTGACCAGTGACTGTCTCCAGCGATGCCTTTTTATTTGTAAAAATGAAAGCTGGTTTTGAGGTTGGCTCTCGTCCTCCAAACATTCTACTTGTTGCAAGAGCATAGCATGTAACCTGTCATCTGGAAATTCATAGCTGTAGAAACTGAATATAATTGCTTTTGAGAAGTAGTTATAGCCATTTTAGGGCTCTGTCTATTAAGCATCTTTATGAAAGGAGAGAGCTTTCCATGCACAATATATTTCATGCAGTTTGAAAATCTGTCTCCACAGCTGTTTTTTCTACCCTAACCATCAGCTTAGCTCTGTGCCAGAAGGAACAGAAAATTGTACATTTGCAGACTAGGAAGGCAGTGTGTCTAGATGTTCGCTCGGGGGACTGAGAGTTAGGTCTTCAGGATTTTATGCCCAGTCTCTACTCCTGATTCCCTCTGATTTTAAATCAATTATTAAGTTCAAAAATATTGAACTAAATAATTGATTTAAAATCAGAGGGAATCAGGAGTAGAGACTGGGCATAAAATCCTGAAGACCTAAGGGCCTAAAGTTAGGCTCCTAAATCTGTATGTAGGCACCTAAATAGAAGCAATCTGACTTTCATAGGTGCTGAGCCCCTTGATCTCCTTAACTTCAGTAGGGATTGTGGATGCACAGCACTCCTGATAATTGGGCCACTTCATTGTAGGTACCTAAATATGAATCTAGGAGCCTAACTTTAGGCACCCAGATTTGAAAATTTGACCTATGGGTACATCTTCCATTCACTCCTCTGTCAAACTGACCTAATAAGTCTGCCTAGCTCCAGGGATTTGCTATGGGGAATATCGATAAAGTCCTTTGAGATTCTCAGATTTTAAAAGTGTTTTTTATGGTTAAACAGTGGCTGGTATTTTACAGCTTATGAATAAAGATGTGCAGTGTTCCAGCATGAGGAAGACATTACTTTGAACCCATTACCCAAGCACCGTGCAGTCATTCCTGTAGCAATGAAGCCATCTAGGATGTTTCTGAATATCAGGACTGTGGTGATACACATAACCTAGCTTATTCTGCCCCTGCACTGAAACAGATAATTCACTTATTCTAATGAGCAGTGGGCTAGCTTCTGAGCCCTGGTCTACACTAGGACTTTAGGTCGAATTTAGCAGCGTTAAATCGATGTAAACCTGCACCCGGCCACACAATGAAGCCCTTTCTTTCGACTTAAAGGGCTCTTAAAATCGATTTCCTTACCTCATCCCTGACAAGTGGATTAGCGCTTAAATCGACCTTGCCGGCTCAAATTTGGGGTACTGTGGACACAATTCGATGGTATTGGCCTCCGGGAGCTATCCCAGAGTGCTCCATTGTGACCGCTCTGGACAGCACTCTCAACTCAAATGCACTGGCCAGGTAGACAGGAAAGGAACTGCGAACTTTTAAATCTCATTTCCTGTTTGGCCAGCGTGGCAAGCTGCAGGTGACCATGCAGAGCTCATCAGCACAGGTGACCATGATGGAGTCCCAGAATCGCAAAAGAGCTCCAGCATGGACTGAACGGGAGGTACGGGATCTGATCGCTGTTTGGGGAGAGGAATCCGTGCTATCAGAACTCCGTTCCAGTTTTCGAAATGCCAAAACCTTTGTCAAAATCTCCCAGGGCATGAAGGACAGAGGCCATAACAGGGACCCGAAGCAGTGCCGCGTGAAACTGAAGGAGCTGAGGCAAGCCTACCAGAAAACCAGAGAGGCGAACGGCCGCTCCGGGTCAGAACCCCAAACATGCCGCTTCTATGATGAGCTGCATGCCATTTTAGGGGGTTCAGCCACCACTACCCCAGCCGTGTTGTTTGACTCCTTCAATGGAGATGGAGGCAATACGGAAGCAGGTTTTGGGGACGAAGAAGAAGATGATGATGATGATGAGGTTGTAGATAGCTCACAGCAAGCAAGCGGAGAAACCGGTTTTCCCGACAGCCAGGAACTGTTTCTCACCCTGGACCTGGAGCCAGTACCCCCCGAACCTACCCAAGGCTGCCTCCTGGACCCAGCAGGTGGAGAAGGGACCTCTGGTGAGTGTACCTTTTAAAATGCTATACATGGTTTAAAAGCAAGCATGTGAAAGGATTACTTTGCCCTGGCATTCGCGGTTCTCCTAGATGTACTCCTAAAGACTTTGCAAAAGGTTTCTGGGGAGGGCAGCCTTATTGCGTCCTTCATGGTAGGACACTTTACCACTCCAGGCCAGTAACACGTACTCGGGAATCATTGTAGAACAAAGCATTGCAGTGTATGTTTGCTGGCATTCAAACAACATCCGTTCTTTATCTCTCTGTGTTATCCTCAGGAGAGTGAGATATAATTCATGGTCACCTGGTTGAAATAGAGTGCTTTTCTTCAGGGGACACTCAGAGGAGCCCATTCCTGCTGGGCTGTTTGCCTGTGGCTAAACAGAAATGTTCCCCACTGTTAGCCACAGGGAGGGGAGAAGGTTGAGGGGGTAGCCACGCGGTGGGGGGAGGCAAAATGCGACCTTGTAACAAAAGCACATGTTCTATGTATGTAATGTTAACAGCAAGGATTACCCTGAAAGAGTGTAGCCACTGTTTTATAAAATGTGTCTTTTTAAATACCGCTGTCCCTTTTTTTTTCTCCACCAGCTGCATGTGTTTCAATGATCACAGGATCTTCTCCTTCCCAGAGGCTAGTGAAGCTTAGAAAGAAAAAAAACGCACTCGCGATGAAATGTTCTCTGAGCTCATGCTGTCCTCCCACACTGACAGAGCACAGACGAATGTGTGGAGGCAAATAATGACAGAGTGCAGGAAAGCACAAAATGACCGGGAGGAGAGGTGGCGGTCTGAAGAAAGGTAAGTGGCGGACTGAAGAGAGTAAGTGGCGGGCTGAAGAGAGGGCTGAAGCTCAAATGTGGAGGCAGCATGATGAGAGGAGGCAGGATTCAATGCTGAGGCTGCTGGAGGACCAAACCAGTATGCTCCAGTGTATGGTTGAGCTGCAGCAAAGGCAGCTGGAGTACAGACTGCCATTGCAGCCCCTCTGTAACCAACCGCCCTCCTCCCCAAGTTCCATAGCCTCCACACCCAGACGCCCAAGAACGCGGTGGGGGGGCCTCCGGCCAAGCAGCCACTCCACCACAGAGGATTGCCCCAAAAAAAGAAGGCTGTCATTCAATAAATTTTAAAGTTGTAAACTTTTAAAGTGCTGTGCTTAAAGTGCTGTGTGGCATTTTCCTTCCCTCCTCCACCACCCCTCCTGGGCTACCTTGGTAGTCATCCCCCTATTTGTGTGATGAATGAATAAAGAATGCATGAAAGTGAAGCAACAATGACTTTATTGCCTCTGCAAGCGGTGATTGAAGGGAGGAGGGGCGGGTGGTTAGTTTACAGGGAAGTAGAGTGAACCAAGGGGCGGGGGGTTTCATCAAGGAGAAACAAACAGAACTTTCACACCGTAGCCTGGCCAGTCATGAAACTGGTTTTCAAAGCTTCTCTGATGCGTACCGCACCCTCCTGTGCTCTTCTAACCGCCCTGGTGTCTGGCTGCGCGTAACCAGCAGCCAGGCGATTTACCTCAACCTCCCACCCCGCCATAAATGTCTCCCCCTAACTCTCACAGATATTGTGGAGCACACAGCAAGCAGTAATAACAGTGGGAATATTGGTTTCACTGAGGTCTAAGCGAGTCAGTAAACTGCGCCAGCGCACCTTTAAACGTCCAAATGCACATTCTACCACCATTCTGCACTTGCTCAGCCTGTAGTTGAACAGCTCCTGACTACTGTCCAGGCTGCCTGTGTACGGCTTCATGAGCCATGGCATTAAGGGGTAGGCTGGGTCCCCAAGGATACATATAGGCATTTCAACATCCCCAACAGTTATTTTCTGGTCTGGGAATAAAGTCCCTTCCTGCAGCTTTTGAAACAGACCAGAGTTCCTGAAGATGCGAGCGTCATGTACCTTTCCCGGCCATCCCACGTTGATGTTGGTGAAACGTCCCTTGTGATCCACCAGAGCTTGCAGCACTATCGAAAAGTACCCCTTGCGGTTTATGTACTCGGCGGCTTGGTGCTCCGGTGCCAAGATAGGGATATGGGTTCCGTCTATGGCCCCACCACAGTTAGGGAATCCCATTGCAGCAAAGCCATCCACTATGACCTGCACATTTCCCAGGGTCACTACCCTTGATATCAGCAGAACTTTGATTGCATGGGCTACTTGCATCACAGCAGCCCCCACAGTAGATTTGCCCACTCCAAATTGATTCCCATCTGACCGGTAGCTGTCTGGCGTTGCAAGCTTCCACAGGGCTATCGCCACTCGCTTCTCAACTGTGAGGGCTGCTCTCATCTTGGTATTCATGCGCCTCAGGGCAGGGGAAAGCAAGTCACAAAGTTCCATGAAAGTGCCCTTACGCATGCGAAAGTTTCGCAGCCACTGGGAATCGTCCCAGACCCGCAACACTATGCGGTCCCACCAGTCTGTGCTTGTTTCCGGAGCCCAGAATCAGCGTTTCACACCATGAACCTGCCCCATTAGCACCATGATGCATGCATTGGCAGGGCCCATGCTTTCAGAGAAATCTGTGTCCATGTTCTGATCACTCACGTGACCGCGCTGACGTTGCCTCCTCGCCCGGTATCGCTTTGCCAGGTTCCGGTGCTGCATATACTGCTGGATAATGCGTGTGGTGTTTAATGTGCTCCTAATTGCCAAAGTGAGCTGAGCGGCCTCCATGCTTGCCTTGGTATGGCGTCCGCACAGAAAAAAGGCGCGGAAGGATTGTCTGCCGTTGCTCTGACGGAGGGAGGGGCGACTGACGACACGGCTTACAGGGTTGGCTTCAGGGAGCTAAAATCAACAAAGGGTGTGCCTGTACGTCAAGGAGTATTTCAGGCAGGACTTCACGGAGGATTCCAATAAGAAATGGTGCACCTAAGTTATTGTTCTTATTGGAACAAGGAGGTTAGCCTAGCCTCTGATTGATACATGGCTAGATTTACCTCGCTGCACCTTCTCTGTGAGTGACTGCAGTGTGACCTAGAGGAATGAGTCCCCTAGACAGGGGAGGAGGCAAATGAGTACAAAACAAATCTGGTCTATTTCTTGTTTTGATCCACTCCATCTATCTTTTACATCTTTGGCTGGCAGCAGACGGTGCAGAAGGACTGCATGCCATCCACATCTCATGGCTGCCTGGCAGAAGATGGTACAGTACAACTGCTAGCCATCCTCATCTCTTGCCTGCCTGGCAGAAGATGGTACAATACGACTGCTAGCAATCCGTATCGCCTGCCTGCTCACCATAAGACGGTTCAATAGGACTGACTGCAGGACTAAAGAGAATGACCTGGTCAAGTCACTCCAAATTTAGTCCCTGCGCCCATGTCTGCCCAGGCGCTCCCAGCCGACGTGGCCAGGAGCACCTCGGACATGACGAGGACGGCTACCAGTCGTATTGCACCGTCTGCTGCCACAAGGCAATGGGTTGCTGCTACTGTGTAGCAAAGCCATACCGCGTCTGCCAGCACCCAGGAGACATAGGGTGACGGTTACCTGAGTGGGCTCCATGCTTGCTGTGGTATGGCGTCTGCACAGGTAACTCAGGAAAAAAGGCGCGAAACGATTGTCTGCCTTTGCTTTCACGGAGGGAGGGAGGGAACGGGGGCCTGACGATATGTACCCAGAACCACCCGCGACAATGTTTTAGCCCCATCAGGCATTGGGATCTCAACCCAGAATTCCAATGGGCAGCGGAGACTGTGGGAACTGTGGGATAGCTATCCACAGTGCAACGCTCCGGAAGTCGACTCTAGCCTCGGTACTGTGGAAGCACTCCGCCGAGTTAATGCACTTAATGCACTTAGAGCATTTTCTGTGGGGACACACACACTCGAATATATAAAACCGATTTCTAAAAAACCAACTTCTATAAATTCGACCTTATTCCGTAATGTAGATATACCCTGAGTGACATGTGCAATATCAAACTGATGAGGTAAGAATTCGTTTGGGTATGGTCTCTGGCTTCATGAGCACCCCGTCTGAATGGCCTGAAATGAAACTGTTTGACTATATCACAGAGAAGTCAACTGATTCAGTAAAGTTTCTAGTCTACAGTCTGATCTCATTTGCACTGTTGTTGTTCTGTGGATCACTGTTGAAGACAATGGAGAGGCTTGGATTTATACAGTTGATTCAGTTTGACCATGTGCCTCCGGGTTTGGACCAAACAACCAGAGGCCTGCCTTTTAAAATTACTTGATGTCTATTTCCAAAGGGGGTCAACATGTTACACCCCTTCCTAATATAGGGAAAATGTGGTGTGTGGCTTGTTCAAAAGGACTGGTTTAATAGTAAGTACATTTGATAGGAAGTTTCAGCTTGACATGGAGGTAAAGGAATTATAAAGAGGTTCAAAAGTATGTACCCTAGAAAAGCGGTTCCCAATGTATATTAATACAATTTTGGGCACTTATGCCTGAAACTCTAGGCTCTCCTCCTGTACTGTAATATGGAATGAATGTGCGGAGTGCGGGGGCACTACTGTCTGCCAGTTTGGGGCAGTCCAAACTCTGTTGTAGTTTAAAGTGTGCATTGCTGCACACCTCCCATTCAGCTAAGCCTGCTTTTGCTCCCTTTGAATGTAATGCATTTTGCCATTGAGTTCGGTGGCAGCCAGATTGGATCCCTATTACTGTAACGTAAAGGCCTGATTTTCAAGAGTGCTGAACATCTGCAGCTTCCATTGACTGACTGTCATCTGGAGCTGAGGGAACTTGGCACCTCTGGAATTGTGCAGAACACAGAGGTGGACATGATTCCTCATCCAAGGAGCTCCCAGTCTAAACAGACAGACAAAATAATTCAGAAACAAACTTCCCTTGAGAATGGCTCTGCGATGACAAGGAGAAAGTCAGTCTCGGCTGGGTTTGATTCTGTGAGAGGTGTGTGGCAGCATTTTTCACTTAATTGCATTAACATTGAAAGGCTTTACTTAATTTGATAAAAAAAATTTTCTGAAAAAGGTTGAGATCTATTGCCCACGAATCCTCTTCATGACTCTCTGAAAGAGCAAAGTCTTAGCATATGGGTTCGATTAAACCCTTGATTTAGATCTTTCAAAATCCAGCTGTTGGCGAGAAGCAGTGTGAGAGTTCTATTTTGTATTTTTAAATGATCATTTATAAAAGGATCTTGATTTCAGTTTTTGTCTGTGTGTTTTTGTTTGGGGGGTGGTGGTGGTTTTTTTTTGTTTTTTTTTTAAACTCCAAAGTGCTAGAGCTGCTGAGCCTTGATTTGACTGGGACTACAGTTGTGCAGGTAGTATAGGGACTGTATGTGTTATGATTGCTTGACTTGTTTCTTTTTTTAACTTCTACATCAGCAGCTACTTGGATGAGTCACATTCATGGGATGAATTTTAGCTGGTGTGTACATATTGGCAGAATATGCCTGAGAAAATGTTTGTTTGAAAGGTTGAAAGAGGTGAAGTGAATTCGTTTTGGGTTTCTTAAAAGCCACCTTTTGATTGTCTGTCTGATATTTTTCCCCACCTTCCTTTTTCTAGTGTTGCACAATCTGTCTATACATATTTACGAATTTTCAGTCAGGATTAACCTAACTCCTTCAAAGAGTCTACTAGGAGATCATTGAGGGTGCTAAAACCAATTCTCTGATTCTTATAGGTGTGTGTTTGACTTGTTTATACCCATGTTCTGAATGTAATGAATATAATCTTTCTTTGATGTCCCTCTTTCTGTGGTAATTCATCCATATCAGGATTAGGGAGATGGGATCCAAGATGCTGCTTACTTTGTATGCTCAGAGACACAGTATCACCAAGTGATACCTGCATCCCTTGTCTGCTTGTGTGTGTGTGTGTGTGTGTGTTTGTTGTTGGCCAGCATATGTAGTTAACTACCGTATCTTGTTTGTAAATAATGCAAAAGCAGTGCAGCATGCTCCATTTAAAGTGGAATGTACTTAATAACAATAACTACCGTTTAATGGGAACAATAATTCTGCTTAATGGGGATGCCTTCAGGTGACTTACTGGCACTAGTCCTTTGTTTCATTCTGTTTCTGTTTGCTCCTCAAAGAGCTTTACCCTGGCTTGCCAGAACCCGCAACTACCATCACAAGAGTTCGCTATACCCCCTCCAAGCAGCTGCACAGACTGTTGGGGAGGGGGACTTACAGGCTGCCATTCATCTATCCGATGCGATGCATCCGAGTCACCGGCACCAAGATGTTAGGGGGCTTATTCCTTCGTCCACTTACTTCCCTGTTCCTTCTCGCATGAACCGAGAGCAACAATACCCGAAGTCCAAAGATGCAAACAATTTGATGTTTATTGGGGTGAATTTTCAGCAAGCATGATTCCAGTTTCCTTCCTTAGTGTCCCCCTTCCCAGCTCTGACGCCACAGAGCCTTACCTGTGTCTCTGTCTCTGTTCCTATTCCCTCCCTTAGCCAAACATGATTCCAATTCCCCCACCCACCCCCTGATTGACTGCAGACTATATAGTAAAACTTGAGTTCTGCTTAGCTATAGCTTAACCAATCATTTTACTGAAGTTTAGCTAACCAATCCTAACATATTGTAACATGATTATTTAACCAGTTATATCCCACCACCTTAATTAGTTTACACCCAGCAGACAGGAACAATCACAGAACCAGACAGAGATTATGCAGACAAACAATAGGGAAATGGGGATGACAGTGATAGAACAAACACAGAAATGAGGATTTCACATCGTAGCTATTGATAAGTGAGTTCATGCCAGACAGGATGCTATCAAACTAAGTTACCTTTTACATTTTCTAGGCACTTCCCTTTCTCTGGAGGTGATAGGCATTTTCAGGACAGGATCGTATTCCTTACAGCCCAATAGCACTTTCTTTCAATGTGACTGGTCTGGAATGTGAGGATGTGACCGTTCGCTTCCCAGTTTATGGCTGCCTCTGCTGCTTAGCCAAAGGCCTTAGCCTAAGAACAGGGCCTCAGACTGTCACAGTAAGAGAAGGCTCTTACACTGGCAGACAGGTATTTTGATTCTTTCTTTTATACCTCTATAACTAGCTAAGTGATAAGAATACACCTAAATTCTTCGAGTATAGGCCTTTACAGACAGGCCTGAATATCTATATCCTAACAAGGACTATTTAGAAAAGCCGGACGAGCACAAGTCCATGGGGCCGGATGCACTGCATCTGAGGGTGCTAAAGGAGTTGGCGGCTGTGATTGCAGAGTCATTGGCCATTATCTTTGAATACTCATGGTGATTGGGGGAGGTCCTGGATGACTGGAAAAAAGCTAATGTAGTGCCTATCTGTAAAAAAGGGAAGAAGGAGGATCTGGGGAACTACAGGCCAGTCAGGCTCACCTCAGTCCCTGGAAAAATCATGGAGCAGGTCCTCAAGGAATCAATTCTGAAGCACTTAGAGGAGAGGAAAGTGATCAGGAACAGTCAGCATGGATTCATGAAGGGCAAGTCATGCCTGACTAACCTAATTGCCTTCTATGACGAGATAACTGGCCCTGTGGATGAGGGGAAAGCAGTGTTATTCCTTGACTTTAGCGAAGCTTTTGATATGGTCTCCCACATTATTCTTGTCAGCAAGTTAAAGAAGTATGGGCTGGATGAATGAACTATTAAGGTGGATAGAAAGCTGGCTAGACTGTCGGGCTCAACGGGTAGTGATGAATGGCTCCATGTCTAGCTGGCAGCCGGTATCAAGCAGAGTGTCCCAAGGGTCGGTCCTGGGTCAAGTTTTGTTCAATATCATCATTTAATGATCTGGAGGATGGCGTGGATTGCACCCTCAGCAAGCTTGCAGATGACCCTAAACTGGGAGGCATGGTAGACAGGATACAGAGGGACCTAGACAAATTAGAGGATTGGGCCAAAAGAAATCTGATGAGGTTCAACAAGGACAAGTGCAGAGTCCTGCACTTAGGACGGAAGAATCCCATGCACTGCTACAGACTAAGGACCGAGTGGCTTGCCAGCAGTTCTGCAGAAAAGGACCTAGGGGTTACAGTGGATGAGAAGCTGGATATGAGTCAACAGTGTGCGGCCTCATCCAGGTGAGTACTCACCTGGAGTACTGTGTCCAGTTTTGGGCCCCACACTACAAGAAGGATGTGGAAAAAATTGGAAAGAGTCCAGCGGAGGGCAACAAAAATGATTAAGGGGCTGGAGCACATGACTTATGAGAAGAGGCTGAGGGAACTGGGATTATTTAATCTGCAGAAGAGAAGAAGGAGGGGGGATTTTATAGCTGCTTTCAATTACCTGAAAGGGGGTTCCAAAGAGGATGGATCTAGACTGTTCTCAGTGGCACCAGATGACAGAACAGGAGTAATGGTCTCAAGTTGCAGTGGAGGAGGTTTAGGTTGGATATTAGGAAAAACTTTTTCATTCGGAGGGTGGTGAAGCACTGGAATGAGTTACCTAGGGAGGTGGTGGAATCTTCTTCCTTGGAGGTTTTTAAGGTCCGGCTTGACAAAGCCCTGGCTGGGGTGACTTAGTTGGGGATTGGCCCTGCTTTGAGCAGGGGGTTGGACTAGATGATCTCCTGAGGTCCCTTCCAACTCTGATATTCTATGATTCTAATAGTGCTTTTTAATTAAATGTATATGGGGTAAAAGCACAACTTATAGAGTACAGAGTGACTGCTATTCCTGGATCTCCTAAGGTTTCTATATTCTGTGGACTTTAGAAGGGAGGTGACTTACTGGAGGAATTGGTATGAAACAGGGAAAAGCTGTGCGGCACAGGTAAGGTGAGTATAGGCATCATGGAGAAAATGGGGAACAGGGAATCCTCTGGAGCTCCTCAACCTTGCAAGTCCCATTGCATCACAGATACTGAGTAGTCTTTTCTCCATCTCAGCTACCCTCTTGTCCTGAAGTCCACAGGAGGCACAGCATGAACAGTGTCTCCAGTGAACACTTTAAAGAGTGCACATTTGGGCTGTGCAAACCTTCTGAAGTACTCATTGTTCCTATGGTCCTTCTGAAATCTGGAAGAGCTGCTGCAGACTCTCTTAACATGATGCTTAGGGGAAATAACAAATAACTTCATGTTAATCTTAAAGGAATTTCAGTGTCATATCTTATTAAAGACACTCTGTGGGCCATGAGGATATTTGAACCTGAGGCTATTTAACCTTTTGGTACTTGAAATGCTTAGGCTTTTTTCAATTCCCTGACTTTATGTACATTTTAGTTACTAACACTTTGTGAATTTAAAGTGAAACAGCAATTGTAACACTTCAGATTTTGTTGCAGTTTTTGTTGTTGGTGATTACAAACAAGATCTGCCCAGGATTTGTGAGGTAGGTAATGATTTAAGGAAAAGCAAAAAGGGAAGTTCTTAGTTCTCTGAGATAAAGGAAACAAAACAGAAAAGATGCTGTCAGCATAAGTCAGATGGGTTTTCCAAGCCATTGACAGTAATACAAGATTGATTAACATCTATAAATGGTTGAGTTAAGAGTTTCTTTCTAACCCCTGTTAGAGATTGTCTTGCCTTGAAGCAGGAAGGCTTGTATCCTTTCCAATACTGTGAGGTGAAATCTGGGCTCCACTGAAATCAGGGAAAACCTTCCATTGACTAAATGGTATCAGGATTTCACCCCCCTGCCTTTTAAAATCCTTACTATTGTAACTCTGGATGTTCTCATTATCCTTATAAATATTCCAGTCCTTTTCTTGAATTCTTAACCTCTTTGACTCAGTATGTTATAGTAATGACTTCCATAGCCAGATTCTAATCCTGGCCTCCAAAGTGCTGGCAACCCCTCCCATCTTAGTGTCATCTGCAAAATTTATAAGCATAGTCTCCATTCCAATAGTTTCATTAATGACTAGACTAATGAGTAGTACCAGACCCAGAATTGACCACTGCTGGACCCCACTAGATACATCCTTCCAGTTAGACAGTGAACCATTGATCACTGGTCCTTTGAGTACAGTTTTTCAACCATTTGTGTACCCACTTTATAGTGAAGTAATGGGGGACAGTGTCAAAGCCTGACTAAAATCAAGATATATCATGTCTACTGTGCTCCCCCATCCACCAAGCCAGTAACTCTGTCAAAGAAGATAATAAGGTTGGTTTGTCATGCTTTGTTCTCAAAAAGTCCATGCTGGCTATTCTGTATAATTCTGCTATCCTGTAGGTGCTTACAAATGGGTTGTTTAATAACTTGTTCCAATATGTTTCCAGGTATTAAAGTTTGATTGGTCTATAATTCTCTGGGTCTTCTGTGTTCTCCTTTTTAAAGATTAGTACTATGTTTGCACTTCTCCAGCCCTCTGGGACCTCACCTGTCTTCCATGAATTCTCAAAGATAATTTTTAATGGTTCCAAGATTGCTTCAGCTAGTTCCTTAAGTACCCTCGGATGAATTTCCTCAGGCCCTGCTGAATAGAATACATCTAACTTTTATCTAAATATTCTTTGATCTTTAACCTTCTACACTGATACATTTTAAACTGGGAATTCTGTTACCCAACCAGACAAATTCATTGTTTTGTGAGTCAGGTGCAGTACCCTACTTGGATCAACAATACCTGTATTTGTTGTTTTATTTATATTCTTTAACATAGTGCATATCCACCCAGGAAATGCTAGGAACTTCACAAAAACCCATGCACCACTTAAACAAACATTTGGGTTACCTTAGAGGACTAGTAGTGATAGAAAATTGATGCCAGCTGATAGTTCTTGGTTGACTAATATGAAATGAGTTGATGGTCTGAGTCCAGTCCCTTGTAGAAAGAAGTCTAAGAGCTTATTCCAAAGCCTGTTGAGTTTTTCACTGACTTCAGGGAGCTTTGACTCTGGCCCTGAATCATTAAACCACCGCTGCAGTTGACGTTAATTAATACTCTTGTTGGCAGGCTTAGCAGAGTCCATGGATGGAATAGAGACACAGATCAAATTACGCTGTCTCCGGAGATGGACTTTCCAGTTCATGTCTGAAACATAACACTTTGTGGGAAACTTTCATTTGTGCACAGTACTGGCACAACCTGGGCACAGGCAATGGAAGACTTTGCTTTCCAGCGCTGACTGTATGGCATTCTATATCACCAAAACCCCCAGCAAAACCTTTAAAGACAAAACCACATTGGAATTCATACCTGGTTATAAACAACGGTCTAATATTGTTTGTTCCATCTTCGTTATGCACATTCTCGCTCCATGACGACTCAGTGAGATTGCAGTGTTTAAGAAAATTGGATTTGGTGAGGATTGCCTTTGCTGGCCAAACTGGGGCAAAACTTAAATGTTTGTTTGATTAGCAATGTGTTTGATGTAGATTATAACTATTGCTAGAACATAGATACAAGCTTACTGTGGTCAGAAGGAAAGTTCTCTTCTCTCTTCCCCTAAGGCTCATAACTGTTTTTCATGGTAATGTCTGCTTTGGCCTTTGAGACATCCACATTTCAAAATGACTGTATGATCTACTAGAGTTGCATTGTTAATGAGGAACAAAATATACAGCCTCTCAGGAAGAGAATGAAATTACCTGCTATTTATTTATTTGCACATTAAAGCTTTTTTATGAATAAACAATATATTCATTTCTTCACCCTTCCATGAGATGTGATTTCTCCTTTTGTAAGATATTTACGATTTTATGTAAATGATTGTGATTGCAGAAACTAATCAAACCAAGGATGAAAGTAATCACAGTCTATTGTGTAGGGTATGGCTTCCTCACTCAACTTCAAGCCCCATGTTTGCCTTCACTTCAATAAAATATAAATGAACTCCAGTCAAGAGCTCATTTGGGCAAAACCATTAGACTTTGTTGTCAGAAGTTTGAAGTTCGTTTTCATGCACAAATGAGCCTGCTGAGTTTTAGACTCATGAAGGTTATTTGGGTGGGTGGAGTGGCAGAAGGGGCTTGATGGTTGGTGCAATGACCTGTTGTCACTTTTATGGCGACATCCTGTTAAATAGTATTCCCCAAGTGGATCAACACTAAGCACTTCACAAAAACACATGGACTAGTTAAACATATTAAGGAGAACGGAGACCTTAGCAGACCAGTAGAGACAAAGTTAATGCCAGACAATAGCTCTTGGTTGGCTAATGTGAAATGAGCTGATGGTCTCAGGCCAGCCCCTAGTTGAAAGGTGTCTAAAGGCCTGATACAAAGTCCTTCCATTGACTCCAGTGGGATTTGGATCACACCCAGAGAACACTATTCAAGCTGTCTGGATTTTTGTGCCTTTTAAAATCCTCTTTAGAAAAGCTCTAAACAGAAGGCTGCAGAAATGTACAGAGGGAATACAGATCCAGGATCCCAAGATAATTTTGAATCCAGCAAATTCCAGTAATTTACCATCAACAATCCCAAGCTTTTGGGAAACCTGTTGTGACTAAACTGTCACTTATGTCTTCCGGTGTGTGGTGTCTGTCAGTAAAGGCTTTCTTCCCTGGAACTGCGATCTTGGATATCGAGTTATGCTCTGGACTGACTGACTGAATCACTAGAATCTGCTTTCTATGTGTGCTTTATCAGAGATCATCTGGCAGCCATCAGTGTGATTGACTGACTCTGTGCAAAGTGTCAGGCAAAAGTAACTGAAATGAAGTAAAATGTGTGACAACTAAAGAATAAGCAACAATCTGTCTCTTCAAATGAGCTGTTCTGTTGGCAATTTGTCAAATTGTGCTGGTTTAACTGAAAGTTCTGCTGAATGAATGATATTACTTTATTAAAAATATTCTGTTGAGAACTGCTATTGTTTAAATTCTTCAAGGCAAAGTGCTTAATGACATCAATACAAATCAAGTAAAACCGATCTAAAAATCCTGAGACTGGAATTCTTCTGAGATTATAGTCCTAAATATACTTGCAATTTTAACTGTAAAATAGATATCGAGTTCCACGATCAATGTAAGTTATCATATCTCTCCCCTAGAGCAGTTGCATAGAATCCTGGCCCACAATGATACATGAACTTAATACAATAAGGTCTTTCAGCGATATTGCAGGAATTTGCCATGTCTGTCACATCTCCCTCCTAAAGAAATGGGTGTAACTAAGGTGCTTGATGGGCACCCTGGGGGAGCCTATTTCCTGGACAGAGCATCAGTAACCACATTTGCATTCCCTTTAATGTGAACCACTTTGATATCCTAATCTTGGCGCATGAAGCTCCATCTTAGCAACTTGGCATTTGTCCCTTTCATTTGAAGTGGCCAGGTGAGTGAGGAGTGGTCAGTGCACACAGTGAAATGCCATCCAAAAAGGCAGGGCTGTAATTTGCAGAGGGCCTGCACCCTGACCAAGTGTTCTTTTCCCACTTTTATACAATTTTTTTTTTTCTCCCTTGGGGAAGCAGTTTCTCCCTCAGATACACTATGGGTTATTTCCCCCCTCCCCCCCCGAGCCCTCTGTTAACACCATAAAAGGCTTCCCAAAGTCTGGGCTTACCAAAAATAGGTCTGTACTTAACGCTTCTTTCAGTCTGCAGAAGGCAATGTAACACTGTTTGGGCCAGATGACCTTGTCTGACTTCCCAGTGACAGGAGCAGTACTAAAGTGAGGGTAATATCCTGCCATCCCAATAAAGGATAGTACCTCTTGTCTTGTCTGGGGAGTAAGCCAGTCTTTATAGCCTCCACTTTTGCAGGCTTTAGTTTTGCACTGCTCCCTTCTCCCCCCGCCACCCCCCCGGGGCTGAGATAGACTGTGTCTGCCATCTCCACCTCGCATTTCTCCCTGTCAGGCCTGCTGTCTGAATGCTGTGAAGCACTCTCCTTATGTGGGTCACATGCTCTTCCCAGCTCTGAATGAAAATACAAGTATCTATAGATGCCAGAGAAAACTCCCCCCCTCCCATCCAGCATCAATCTTAACAGCCACTGGAAAGTTATCTGGGCCCCCTTGAGGCCAAAAGGTAGACCCAGGAACTCAGTGTGTCTACACAGGGGTGAAAAACCCATGGCTGGTCCCAGTCACAGGGCTCAGGCTTCACAGCCATTTAGATGGTTTCATCATAGTCACATTGGGCGCAGACAGACAGTTTCACCACACTGTTCACCTCACTGAGTTGTTTTATGATTTTAAAGGACTCCTCTCAGACAGCCTGGAGCCTATTCCTCCCTACTAGAACGAGTACCATAACTTGGTCCCATATCTTATGTCTAACCACCAGATTTTTGGTTTCTCTTGAGCTCTAGCTAGATTCTCATAGGCAAAACTCTTGAATTCTGTGAGGCTTTTCCCGGAAAGCCAATGTGTACTCTACCACACAGACTCTCCTCTCAAGAGGCCATACCTTCCCACTCTACCCTTATTAGGTCCAGGGGTCTCCATATCCTCCTCCAATAGAGTAGTTCAAAGGGAGAGGATCCTGTGGATTCCTGGGGAACATCCCACTAGGCCAAACAGCAGGTAAGGTAACCACATATCCCCATCGCTGGGGTGTTTGGTCAATGAAAGGTTTTAACATCATTTTAAGGATTCTGTTAAATCTCTCAACCAGCCTGTTAATCGGGGGGAGGGAGGGAGATGATCACAAGTGTTGCACACCACATTTTTCTCGTAGCCCTTCATGCAGGGCAGACATAAAGTTTTCCCCGAACAGTCAAAACCTCATGGGGAAATCCTGCTCAGCTGAATATTGCTAGCAAGACATTGACCACCTTTTCTGCCTCTATGCCACCCACTATCCAGAAGCAGTAGCTCTGCCCTCTGTGATCTGATACCACTAGAATATATTCTCCCCGCCCCATTAGCTTTGGTAAGAAGCCCCACAATGTCCATAGCGACCCTCTGAAAGGGTTCCTCTATGATGGGAAGGGGGATCGGGGCAGCCTTGCCATTACCCCTACCCTTTCCAACCCTCAGGACTTACAGTATTTTTGCACTGCCTCAAAAAGCCCAGGCCAGTAGAAATTCAGGAGTAAATGCTGTTTGGTGTGCTGTATTCCCATGTGATCCGAGAAGGGCATAGCATAGGCCAGACTGAGTAGCCTAAGACAGTATGTTTGTGGTACCATCAATTGTCTCTGTACTCCCATGACTCAACGTTCCCAGGGGGCATCCACTGTCTATAGAGTAGCCCCTGATTCCAGATAAACCTTTCCAGGTGTCCTTGTGCCAGCGGGCAGCCAGGGGAGTCTACTGCAGCTCAAGGTTGTTCCAGAGAGGGGTCAGTTAATTGCTCTTGCTTGAATTCCAAAGTGGGAGCTTTGAGGCTCACCTCAGCTGACCAGTGAGGCCCATTCCCCTCCCTCCTAGTGAGAGCAGTGCAACAGCAGGACTCTGAATGGCCCCGGACCATGCACACTTACTGTCGGGCGGTAGCTCACAGCTACTTCTCAGCCTGCAGGTCAGAGGCAGAGCCCAGGGCTCTGGCTTTCTGCTTGTATATCATAAATAACAAAATAATCTAAACTCATGCTAGATTCTAACATAGTATCCCCTACTTCAACCTGGGGCTCTGGTAGGTTTTAGTCCTTCAAAACTTACAATTAGGGTTTTCCCTTGGTTACAAGTTCATCCATCTTAGATCCAAAACCAGAACAGAGACTGGGCAGATCAACTCTTTCTTTGTATAGCTTGGGCCTTTCATCTTGGCCTTCTGTAACAAGTTATCATCAGACAAAGACTCTTTCCTCAGCATGTAGTTTCAAAAGGTTGGGTTTTTGCATAAGTGGAGTTGGGAAATTTGCATTAATTTCTCCCTAGGGAGTCCCCATGAAACCTGCTGAACACTTATTGTCTCAGAAGTCCGTATTTTTCTGGCACATAGTCAATATAGTCTTTTGAACTCCCACTCTTATATCTGTCATGTCTTGCCTCTGGAGAGGTTGCATACAATCCTGGCCCACAATAATACATAAACTTTATACAATAAAGTTTTTCAAGGGTATTGCAGAAAATAGCCATATCTGTCAAAGTAAGCATCTAACATTTTTGTGTAAAATTGATTTTTATCAGCTCTTATATTGTGGCTGTGCAGGAAGTTAAGAAAATGGTATGGTAGCACCTAGAGGTCACAGCCAAGATTGGATTCCCATTTTGTTAGGCACTGTCCAGACAGATGGTAATAAAGAGTTCCTGCTCCAAAGAGCTTACACTATAAATAGACAAGAAAGACAAAGGATGGGAAGGGAAACAGGTTCTCTTCCTTAATTGAAGCTTCCACAGATTTTTTGATCCACTGATTTTGTTTTGAGTAGTGGACAGTCTGGTCAATCTAGGTTGACTTCTGTCAGTGGTTGATTCAAGTCTGGCTCTTTTTCAGAGAAAAAAATTACATGGTTTTGGACCAAAGTTCTCTGCTTGCATGGTGGTAAGGTGAGGTCTTGAGAGGACATACTAATAAGTCTTTTTTCCTTAAGTTTCAGACTTCATTGCTCAGAGAGATAGCAATGGTGTTTGGAAGAATTTTGCTCCAAATTGATTTCCTTCCTGACTGGTGAAAGCCATTGGGAAGAACCAAGCCCAGCGCTGGGATGACTGTCATTTTCCCCCAATGTTTCCTTAAAATTGTCATGTTTGCTTAAGTAAATTTCAATTGGAGGTTTCTTGAACAGTGGCCATACTAATTTAGTATAACTGCAGCTCAAGAAACTAATTTGATAATCTGGACAATCATTGTCTCGTATCTGGGCTTGTCTACAAGGGAGTCTTATACTTGTATAAGCTAAAGTAGGAATTTAAATCAGTATAGTTATACCAGCATAACTCCTTATGTGGGCACTCATATTTTGGTATGAGTCCCTATTTTCAGTTTAGTTTATGTTGCTTTGGAAGCGTTTTAAGCTAAACTGAAAAAAACCTACTCATTCCAGAATAAGAATGTCTGCATGTGGAGCTTAGCGGATATAGTTATACCAGTAAAACTATACTGCTACAATTATACTGGTATAGCTGGTAAAACTTTCCCATGTGGACAAGCCCTAATCTTGCATTTTTGGGTAAGATTGTTTTGAAGACTGTGGCAAATCATCTAACAAGATCTAGATGCTACAGGTTTCCTTTGTCCTTGTTAATCTGGTTTCAGATCTGGTATGACATGAACACCACACTGTTTACATTGGCAATTTATTGGTTCCTTTCCATGAATGTATATCAAGGGCTCATGCTGGTGGTATTAGATCTTTTCAATACCATTGCCCATCATGAGGTGTTGAGTCACTTGGGGATCACAGTGGGAGTGGACAGGGCTGCTTTTAAGTAGCTCCATTCCTTTGTTTCTGAGAGATCCCTGAAATAGTGATGGGCAATTGTTCTTCTGCCCCAATGGTGCTTGCATGTGTATTTCCACAGGATTTCATCTTATCTCTCTTGATCAATATGTCTATGGTGCCGTTAGGAGTTAGTGTGCAGTGCGGACTACAGTACCTTCAGTATGCTCCCTCTCCTGCTTAGCTTGTGTGTGAGTATTCTCCCTTGCTTCCCACTTTCAATCTATTTCAATCACTGTTAGCACTGAGTTATGACTCCATCTATTCTAACACAGAAGGTGTGGCTGAGTACCTTACTCAGTACCGGGTTGATATTGGAACATGGATGAAGGCCAGTTGGCCCAGGCTTAATGCTGGCAAGAAGGAGGGATGGCAGTAAACCAGGGAAAGCAACCAGAAGTTATGGCAGAGATTCTCTCTGCTGATCTTACTGAGTCTTAGGGTTGCCAGATGTCTGGTTTTCGACCGGAATGCCTGGTCGAAAAGGGACCCTGGTGGCTCCGGTCAGCACCGCCGACTGAGCTGATAAAAGTCTGGTCAACGGTGCTTGAGGGCAAAGGCAGGCTCATTCCCACCTGTCCTGGCACCGTGCTTTAGCCCAGAAGCAGCCAGCAGGTCTGGCTCCTAGGTGGGGAGGGGGGGCATGGGGCTCCACGTGCTGCCCCCGTCCCGAGCACTGACTCCACACTTCCATTGGCTGGGAGCTGGGGGTGGGGAGCGCCTGTGGGCAAGAGCAGCGCACAGAGCCTCCTGGCCCCCCCGCCTAGGAGCTGTACTGCTGCTGGCCACTTCCGGGGTACAGCGTGGTGCCAGGACAGGTAGGGACTAGTCTGCCTTAGCCCTGCTGCATTGCTGACTGGGAGCCACCCGAGGTAAGTTCATGCCCCAACTCTGAGCTCCAGCCCCCGCCCCAGAGCCCCCTCCTGTACCCCATACCCCCCCACACTCTAACGCTCTGCCTCAATCTGCAGCCTGCTCCCACATTCCAAATCCCTCAGCCCCATCCCCAATCCTAGAGCCTCCTCCTACACCCCAAACCCCTCATCCCAAGCCCGCACCCCCAGTTAGAGCCCTTACCCCTCCCGCACCCCAACCCCCGCCCAATGAAAATGAATGAGGGTGGGGTAGAGCGAGCCACCGAAGGAGGGGAAATGTAGTGATCGGGGGCAGGGCCTCAGGGAAAGGGCAGGGCTAGGGTGTTCAGTTTTGTGTGATTAGAAAGTTGGCAACCCTACTGAGTCTGTGTCTGATCTCTGAGTTTCCAGTTAACTCCTAGCAGCCGTTAGATCAGGCAGCAGCAGTGAAAAGTGTTTTTTGTTTGTTTTTGTTTTGTTTTTCCTCCCCAGATGCAGCCATTGCTAGGCCTTTAATAATATGTAACTATCTCTCTATCTTCTATGTCACAGAGCAAGGAATTGAACTTGGGATCTCCCAAGTCCGTATCAACTCACAGTTGGGTTATGCTAGTGCATGCTATATGGGATAGAATCTTTAAATCTGTTTAGAAGCTGAAGTTGGTGTGGATGCAACTGCCTGTTTGTTATACAAGGCATTTTACTGAACATGTTACAGGAGGTACTTTGTCATCTGCACTGGCTAGGTGGTGGTTTTGTCCCATAAAGGACTTTGAGAGAATGCCTCTCTCCCCAGGTGATTTGGATATTGCATTTGAGATCAGTGGAGATTCTCAAACTGGAGCGCCTGCTGTTAAAAGGGAGGTACTGGTGGCTTTGGAACTTGCTTCCTGTCCCTTGATTTGAAATAGCACATATACCTTGACATTCAGGGCACACACCAAAGCTCATCCTCTTCTTGGGCTTTGGGGAGGAATGGTAAATAGGGTAAGTATGGTTGTTACCTGGAGACCATGCGGGATTTCTATGATCATTTGACAGGCTTACGTTTTTTATACAGTGAGAATTACCCACTGGGTTTGTCATTTTGTTCTGTAGTTTGTGCTTGAAAAAAACTTGCTAAAAGTTCCTAGGTCCTGCAATAGACACTTTTAATACATAGGTTGAAATAATAATAATAAAAAGAATGATAATGGATCCTTAGTGAATGTGTTTCTTGGAAGTTAATGTATCTAAGGCAGATTTATGAAACAAGTTGAATTCAAACCACTGTGTGGAAATATTATGTTGCTTTGCTAGTTATTCTGTTTTTTTACTGTACATCACTAGATTTATGAAATACATAGATCTTCTCTTTAAACAATCCCTCAAGCCTCAGATTACAAGTTAGTTCCTTGAAATATCAGCTGCATATATTCTGCATTTAACAAATTCAGTTATTAAGGAAGCCAAAAAATGCTTATTCAGTCACTGTGGATCAGGCATCAGACATTGGAGTGAGCTAGATGAAGCATGAAGTTGATCAATAAAATTTATTTTATCAGCATTTCTTAGCAATGAACTTGGATGTTTAAAAACCACCAAACCTAGTCTAACTAGGTTTTTCAGCTGATGTGACTTGAAATGCTAAAGATATTACAAAACAAACAAAAAATGTCCTTTGCATTGAGTTTGTGCGTGATCAGGGGATTTACATTATGTATGAAATGCAATTTGCATTTCATTCCAGGGAAAAACTATATGAAATACATATTTGTGTATACTAAATGGGTTTGAGTGAGATATATGGATCCCGTGAGTGAGAGAAGCAAAATAAAATTAACATACATAAAAACTTTGTGTATCTAATCTTAAAGTTGCATTGCAAACTAATGACCGCATGGGAATCCAGAGTCAGATTGCCATGACATTGCTGGCTTGTACATTTTTACCTCCTTCCTTACTCAAGAAGATTCTTTAAATTCGGACTCAACTTCTGTAGTAAAAAACTTTTCATTATTTCCTTGGTAGTAAACCTTTCTTCTGCTTTCAAGGCTCAACTTCCTAGCTACTGCCATTCTTTTGGCTGGAGACTAGACACAAGGCTGTCCTCAGTGCTGCTGCTTTGATGATTAGACAAATCATAATTGGGCAATGCAAGACTTCTTTCCACCAGGAGCTGAGCACCCTGCTTCCATAATACTCTGTGATCTGTGGAATGAGGCCCAGATCCTCAAAGGTATTTAGGCACCTAACTCCCATTAAAATCAATAGAAGTTAGGCACCTAAATATCTTTGAGGATCTGGGCTTGAGAGACTGGAATGGAAAATTTGGAATCTGATCCTAGACATCATCAGGGCTTTGGGAAAAATTCCTATTCACACCAGCAGGCTTTGGAGCAGGACACTAGTGGTGAATGCTTTTGGCCGCCATTGTCAAGCTTTTATCCCCAAAGTTAGGCACCTAAATCTCTATTTAGGCACCTAAGGAAGCGGCCTTAACTTTTAGAGGTGATGCCCATCATAGCTCCCAATTAACTTCAAAAGAAGCTGTGTGCGCTCAGGATGTTGGAAAGGCCTCTTGTTTAGGTGCCTATATTGTGATTGCTCCCACTGCAGTCAGTGGTATGGACTCGGACTCTTAAGTTTCTGTCTTCAGTCACCTCCGTTTTGAACATATTGGCCTTCGTAGGAAGTACAGTACTTCCCCATTTTGAGACCCAGGCAATACACAGCAATGGCAATGTAGCCATAACAATTTCTTTTCTTACTATTCTCTAATTTGAATTCTAAATATGGTTTCAATCTCAGGTGCTTTGATGAAGAACAATTATAGTGTCAGCCCTAGCACCATGTTGGCGTATTTTTTAATAACATCTAAATCTGTTTCTCCATTCCATTAAACCAGTTTTGTGTCAGTTTATGTCCACGGAAGTCTCCTTTTTAGGATCATGAAGGTTGTCTGTCAAGTATACTATGAGTGTAGACTTAAGACTGATTCTGATCCAGTGCTGGTTTAACTCCAGTGGCTTCAGTGGACTTGCTTAGGATTTACGTTGGCATAGCTAAAATCAGGGTCTGACCCTTGTTTTTCTTTCTTTTTTACTCAAATTGGTTTCATTCTGCTCATCTGTTTAAAAAGTTTCAACAGAGCCAAAAGGATTATTCCTTCGTGGTCTGGGAGCTTTCCTACTCTTTTTGAGCAGTTTTGTTTTGAGAGTAAAATTATGTAAACTGATTGTAGAAAGCATTTTGCAAAACTCACAGCATACAATCTGTGTGAGCTATGGCCTGTTACAGTCTCTTACAGCAAAAATTGGCTTGCTAACTATAGGAAGCCTTGTAACAATAGAAGATTCATTAATTTTTTAGCACCCCACCATCTGATAACCCATCAAAGAAATTAACACAAACCCACACAATTTCAAACTTAAGGCAGACATTGTGGCCACCTTTTAGCAAAACACAGCACTTAACTTTAAGCACATGCTTAATCTATGCTTATTCAAGAAGATAATCAAATGTGTCCTTAAATCCCATTGAAGTCCTGTTAAAGTTAAGCTCATGCTTAAACGTTTTGCTGAATCAGGGCTTATGCTCATTCCAGTGTGTATTGTACAGATTAGGTGGTTTTGTGTAACGTTTGTGCTGCAATATCTAGTCATAATGTGTTATAGTACGGATGAATTATCACCCTCTCTGAAACATTGAATTTTCTTTTAAGAGGCAAAAGTTTTCTTCAAATATTATGAGACACAGCATCTCTGGTATATCACCCCAGCAGTGATGATAGGATGCTTTGTGAGTATGAGAGGGAACTGGACAGTGGGACTTGCTTTGTTTTTTGTTAAAATTCGTATGGAAATATAAATGACAAAGGGTAAGTTCTAAAGTTCTCTATAAGCCTACAGAGTGGGATGGAACTAGCTTTCTCTAATTTGCCTTATTATTATGCATCTCAGTTAAAAGATGTGATCAGTTGGGTTGAAAATAAACTATCCAGACTCTGCGTTAAACTCAAACAAGAATTGAGCCCAAATATAACTATTCATAGCAACTTTTGAGTTAAAAAGAAAATTCAGTCACCAAAAATAAAAAATCACCCATTCCTCAACACCCACCTCAGCAGCTTTGGACAAATTTCTAAATGATTGTAGCTGAGACTCTGTCCCTTAGCTATTTTAATAATAATCAGGAATTTAATCAGAAAAAACATGCTTTGAAGTGTCCCTAACCTCTGTTTGCCAGAAGCTGGGAATGGACGACGGGATGGATCACTTGATGATTATATGTTCCATTCATTCCCTCTGAAGCACCTGGAATTAGCCACTGTCGGAAGACGTGATACTGGGCTAGTGGACCATTGGTCTGACCCAGTAGGGCCATTCTTATTTTCTTATCCCTAGGAAATATCAAAGTTGCTATTTTTTTGGGTATCAGCTGATATGATTCAATTCAGATAGCTGTTCCTGGGTCCTGATTTGAAATCCTACCAAGTGATACGTTATAATGTGAATAATATAAAGATCCTGTATTTTCAATATTTACAAATCAAACATTTTATAAGGAAATTTGGATATGAGGCAGATCTATCAAGACCTCTAACCATGTTGAGAAGTTGACCCAGGAACAAAGTTTAATTTCCAGGGTATATACAATTTTGATTGAAAAAGATGTGGATAAGAAAACAACCCAGATGAAAAGATGGGAGAGGGATTTGGAAAAATAAACTGATCTGGATGGGTGGGTCTCTATATGGGAAAGAGGATATATATCTTCAATTTGTGTGGCTCATAAACTTGTATTAATTACTGTATTGATGGCATTTGACTCCAGTTAAGATCCGTCACGTTTTTGCAAGTAGGGAGGCATTCCGTTGAAGGGGTAGCTGGGAAAGGGGAACATTCTTGCACATGTGATGGTTGTGCATAGGAATTAGATGGTTTTGGGGGGACATTATAATCCCATGACAAAATGCCAGCTTCCTAGAGATACCATGACCTGCTTCCTTAATGCATATTTAATGCTCCAGTAAAGGATCTACATTTTAAAAAGAACAACAAAAATCATTTCTATTTTAGTGTCAGCTAGACTTTGGTACTGCACATTGTTTGAAAAATGTGGCCCCTCCTTCTGTGGAACTGTGGTATAGAAAATATGGACTCTCCTTATAATGGAAAAGGTTTCACATCAAGTACATACACAAGAGAAGCCCAAAAAAGAGAATAGATATTTAGAAATTTGGTCACCTTTTTAGCATACTCAAAGGAAAAGGAGCTCTCCCCAGCCAGCAAGTGAGAATCTTTAGTCAGGTTCTTTGAATATTAACCTGATCCTGAATAACTAATGTATGATGTAGTATGTTAACGTTTTATTTTAACTTTGCCTTAATAAAGGATTTTTGGTTTTTGTGTTTTTTTTTTTTTAAAAGGTGTAGCCAGCAATATCTCCTGCCAGTGATCTCTGACCTGCACAAGGCTGCAGCAGTGACCAGTGTTGGGGCTGTTATTGCTGAAGGCGACACTATCTGACACTCACCCTGTGCTTTTCATTGACTGCAGGCAGGGGTGCTGGAATTAGTGGTACTGGGGGTGCAGCACATCCCTCAGCTTGAAGTGGTTTCCATCATATATGTGGTTAGCAGTTTTGTTTAATGGCTTTCAGCACCCCAGCTATAAAAACAGTTCCAACGCCAGTGCCTGCAGGCCAATTATGGCTGCGTCCTGCATGGATGCACTTGGAAGTTTCTGTGGGATGGTGTTCCTTGCAGCTCCCCCACACTCCGGTGCACCCACACAGGAGCAGCCTTACTCAAACCCAAAGATGGTTGTGAAGTGTAGCATATTCCCACGACTACCTTATGTGATGCTGTACTTAAAAAATAAATTAATAGATGTACCAGATGCTGCTCATCTGGTATAACTCTCAGTACAGGTTCATTGGCTCGAATGGAGCTACTGCAGCTCTTGCCAACTGAGGATCTGGCCCATATTTTTGTGTGTGTGTTCCATTCTGGGACATTGTACATTGAATAGGTGTTTAAAATGCAAAGATGTCTTTAGAATGAGGACAGAACACTTAGGGAGAATAAATGTTCATAATTGACTTCCATTTAGTTTCAAACCTTCTTTGGGATTAAATTGATTCTTACAGTGTTTAGGGCTGGTATCTCTTCCAGTTCTCAAAAAGGGCAGCAGTCTTTTTTTAGAGTGAGATTTGCATTGTCCTACCTCCCTCATCTGCTCCATTGGAAATGTATTTGAAAGGGTTTAAAAAAAGACACTTTTGATTCCTTGCATAGTGATTTCCAGTCAGACTGAGTTTCCTTATGGGATATGGTTTGTCAAACACCTGTCAGTCATTTAATATTCTTTGCTTTGTTGAATTCTGAAAAAAGGGTATAGGATCCTGCTTTAAAATGCTTTTACCTATGAGGAGTGGAATTTTTTATCAGACTCTTTGGCTCCTGTAGCCTTTTCTCGATATGGATCAAGGCACTTCAGGCTGACCGTAGACCCAGGGTCAGAAAGGGGGTGAAGAAGAGATGACCATCATGGAAGACCTTCCCCCCCCTTAGTGTTTATTTTAATAATAAAGCACCTGACCATTGCAAATAACTGCTAAGAGCTGCACGACTGCTAAGATGAAGGGAGACCTTACAAATGGAGCAGCGGTGTGAACTTCATATGTACCACTTATCCCAGTCTTCTACTGAATGTTCTTTTGATTACTGAGAAAATTGAAAGTATTTTTACTGCCTTTGGAAAATAAGAGAAGAATGATGTTTGAAAGACAGTATTGTGCTATTTTATAGGTACAGTACTTCTAGGGTTATCCCGCATCCTTGTTACATCCACAATGCAGTGCTCAGGGCCTCTTAGTGTATAGAGTGCTTTGCTGAACACCACCGTGATGGTGGTGTTCCACAGCAGAATGTTGACTTTGTTTTCAATGAAAAATGTCTCGATTCGAATTTTTTCAAGAGAAGAGAAAGAGACTTTTTATGGGAAAAATATTGGCATGTTCTGGCCAGCTGTACACTGTTCTTTCTTTTTCAACTCTTTTTGTCGTGGCAGTCATCTTGGCAAATGAGTCTGTTTCACAAAATTCAGATCCATGTGCATCCTAGAGCTAAGGTGTTGAGGTAAGCTGGTTTTGAGTTGGTTCTATTTTTGTCTTAATTTAATACTGGAGGTAGTTAAATGTGCATAAAAGGCAATACAGTCCTGAAGCCTTAACATTTCACCTGATGTGCTGGAAGGGAGAATCTTTTACACAGGAACTCAGTGTAATTCAGTGGAATTCCTCCTGCAGGACAGAAAGTGCCCTCCAGGACAAGCGGTATTTTTAAGGTTAAAGGATTTTACCTATATCAATGCTACCTAAGTCAGTGAAACCTTTCCAGTTCCTCTGACACCCTCTTTCAAACACAAACAGTCTTTCAGATTGTAAGTTCTTTGTGGCAGGAACTGTCCTTGACTGCATATTTGTACAGTGCCTTCCACAATGGGGCCACTGTGTGACTTAGGCCTGTAGGCACTACAGCAATATAAATGTTGAACAATAAATTCTCCCCAGCACTGCCTTTCAACTTAAGGGAAAAATTGCACCTCTAGTAAACTGTTTCATTTCATGCCTGTATTTGAAGCTGGTATTTAAATTTTTTAAAAGCCATTTATATGGGTTAGTCAAGGTTTGGTTACTCTTCATGACTAAATATTTGTGAAGCATGATACTTCTCAACACTATTTTTAAGATTGATTGGGCAGATGCTGTCTTTTTCATCTCTTGTCAGATAATGAGTAGGAAATAATGGGTGAAAAAAGATAACCCTTCTGGTACAGCAGTGTTACAGAAGATATGAGGACAATATAGCCAGGTAATATAGTCTATAGCTTGTTACTCCAGGAAGCAGCTTATATGTTTACAGTGTGGCACCGGAGAAACATTTCAATTATAGCTTTTGATTGTTCGAGCTATGGAGGACTCTTGTGACTATGAGTATGCCTTTTCCTCTCAGAATTAACCATTGAACTTTTAGTTTAGCAATATTTAAACTCTTCATAAACTCTAGCAGTATATAAATGCCATTTTGATGTAAATATTTTAATAATTTTTTTAAAAAAAGTAGTATTACCTAGTCACAAAACAAAGGCTACTGAATATTTCATGTCAGCTCTACGTTTAACACCTGCAGTGTAAATTTCAGCTCCAGGCAAACCATACTCCTAGATAGGAGGCAAACATAATACATGATTATGATTTCATGTTTATCCTGCATGATTAATTTCTTCTTATGATATTGAAATTAGCCTGAAGATTTATCAGTTTCAATTTGTTAAGCCAATAATGTCCCTCTCCCCTGAAGTAATATATTAAGCGTGACAGACATCAGCCTTTTAACATTTCTTTTCTCCAAATTCCTGTTTACTTGGGAAGGACTAGTGAGTGGAATCAACTGGGTACACATGTTCACAAATCCCTAGCATGGAAGACATTAGGGTAAAATAAACTTCAAAGTGGTTTTGAGGTCTAACCTGCTGAGTTGGATTATTCTCTGTCTACTCTAATACATCATAAGACATTCCTTGCTGATATCCTGGGCCATGAGCTATCAGGGCAGTGTAAAATATGACCTCAGGAACTTGATATTCTTTTATGCCCAGGGCTAGAAAAGATGTGCGTTCTTTACTTACTGTAATAACACTCTTTTTCTTACTTAAAATTCAGGAATATGCTCATGCTTACTGGCAGGTATAGGTTTGTTAAGTTCAAAACCAAGTGTTGTTGAGAATATAATATTTCCTGGGTGATTAGAGAGAGGAGATCACTTACTTTTCCTGTATGTTTGAGCAAAGGAAAGCAACTAAATGAATCTTGGCCAAAATCGGAGTGCCTAAAATTAGATTCCTAAATTCCTATTGCCAGCCTTAGTGGATTGTTTTATAAAGGTGCTAAATATGTGCAGCTCCCATTGACTCTGGTGGGATTCGTAGGTTCTCAACACTCCTGAAAAACATGCCTCTTCTATTTAGGTACCGACTTATGCATTTAGCTACCTGACTTTAGGCACCTAAGTGTCAGAATTTTGGCTACTACTTCAGTGATGCTGTTTCTTAAGCATGTTTGAATTTCTTGAAACTACAGTCTTCCACTTGTTTAGAGGAGCATGACCCTATGAGTCTGCAAGGAATGGCTTTCATCTTTAATTAAACACAAAAATACAGTACTGTATCCTTCTTGTTCCTACAGTGGGCCTGCATTCCTAGAACATTTAGAAACCTGCCATTGACGCTAATGGAAGGCTTGTATGTTCCAGGGAGCGCCATTACCTAGACTGAAGGTTCTCTGGGGCTGGTATCATGACTTCTTATCTGTTTGAAAAGTGCCTAGCACAGCATTAGTATTATGAAAATAATAACAGGTTTCAGAGTAACAGCCGTGTTAGTCTGTATTCGCAAAAAGAAAAGGAGTACTTGTGGCACCTTAGAGACTAACCAATTTATTAGAGCATGAGCTTTCGTGAGCTACAGCTCACTTCATCGGATGCATACCGTGGAAAGTTTAGAAGATCTTATTATATACACACAAAACATGATCGCAAAAAGAAAAGGAGTACTTGTGGCACCTTAGCAAGGTTTGATTTTTTTCATGCTTTGTGTGTATATAATAAGATCTTCTAAACTTTCCACAGTATGCATCCGATGAAGTGAGCTGTAGCTCACGGAAGCTCATGCTCAAATAAATTGGTTAGTCTCTAAGGTGCCACAAGTACTCCTTTTCTTTTTGCAAATAATAATGCACTATTAGCACAATACCGTGAAGTCAGTGTGATACAGGACAATAAGTTCTCTCTGTGAGCAGTGCTGCCAGTGGGTGTCTGGTTCAATATTTTAAATGTTAATTTATTAGAAGATAATATGAGTAAATGGGGGGGGGGAAGTTTGTGCAAATAATCGTTTTGATGGTACAAGGAAGAGTACTGTCTCATTCTTCTTCACTTATTGCCAAAAAGAAACATTAAAATATAACCATCAAATAATTTAGCACTTGCAGGAAACCTGCAATGGACTTTTGGAATCTGATTTTATGCAGAAGGTTGTCTCTCTCTGCGTCTGTAAGTTTTCCTTACTTACTGAAAGGATCCACCTTGTACTGTAGCTCATCTATGTAAGCACCCTCTACCATTGTACTTGTCCTTTCTCATAAACTCATGATCTGAATTTATCTCCTGTCTCAGTGGTGTTTGTTTATGGAAGAAATGGTTTTTAATGTACTAGGCAGCCTTGCATATTGTCAGAAAGAGCAGCTGGACTTCAGTCTGTCTAAGTAAGGTTTGATATATCTTGGATGAATGTACAATTTGGTGGAAGGCAGGAATTGATGCTTTTTATGATGTTTTGGCCTGCTAATGAGGTTCTGATATGGTGCAAAGACTGGGATGTTGCTGCTAGCATATGATGGAGGGACAGTCAAGCTCTCTTTATATATGGTGTTGATTCTGGTAAGTCATCTATGGTACTTCTAATTGGTAAGGTTATTCTTTTATTGGTTTGATCCAATACTGTAAGTCTGTTAATGACACTAAGACTTGTATTGCATTTTATTCAGGTAGTTGAAATAATTATGCGTCTTAACCGCTAGTACTGTATTTGGAAGAAAAATATTGTAAACGACAATTTATGTATTGGTCAGGTACATTGAATTTCTGCTGATAGTTACAGTGGGTTTTTGCTGCAATAGTTATTTTATACTTTGCACATACGCATGTGCACTTTTGAGCTATACCCATTTCTGTTACATAATTGTATTATGCATTTGTAAGTACCACTGCCTGGCTGTTATGCCCAAAAATAAACAGATGATAATTCAGGCAGATCAGTGATCTAATTCTACCAAAATGGCTACTACACACTTACCTCAGAAGGGGAATGCTGGCTGCAAACTAGTCAGTGAAATAGCTGGCTTGTAGGCTACTTTCCTCAGCATCTCAGATCTATGGCTTATGGTGCTCTCGGGGTCTGGCACTATCCAACTGTCAAGGCACATAGCCCAGAATGAGGCAATAATTAAGCTGACGATGGCTCCTGCTCTCAAATTAAAGTCTCTCTTCCTCCTGCAGTTTCCAGGACGTCTCTTGCTGGTGCCTCTGGGTTCAAAACAAGTGTTTTCACCTGTAGGTATGAGTATACAATTGCCAATATGGTCTGCATGGACAATGATAAAAGCAAAGGCTCTCCCTTAGAGGTTGCAGATGGTAATGCATCTTCTGCTGTGGCCTTCAGAGCAGGCAAATTTCTTTTTTCTTTGCATGGGAAAAATGGCATTTTGAAAAAATAGTTTGCTTTCTGGGGAAATTTTGTTTTCTTTGAAATTTTCCAGTCACCTCTGGTAATTAGCTGACTGCCGGGGATCCAAGTAACTAAAAGACTAGGCAGTTGCTGTCCAAGTTCAAGCAGCTTTCATTATTGGAATCCAGATATAAAGCTGCAATCAGCAGGGTGATCCGTATTCTGCAGGCACAGGGAGTGTGGTGTATGTAATAATCACTTTGTGTATATTGTAGCTTTTTGAGGTGGTTAGAAAAACCATCAGCCTTTTTATTACAGCAGTCAGCTTAGGGTTTCAGTTTATAACATTATCTCAGAAGCAGCACATAAAAACAGCTGTTGGGGAAGCTCTGCATATTCCTGTTCGCAAGGAACTTACACCTGTAGTTGTTTGGTTTTCAGTGGGTAGGTTGAGGTTGGGAGAACAAAGCCACTAAAAGAAGAGACGATTATATTTTTCATGCTTCTCCCCCTTCCCCTGTGCAATAAATAACTTGCGTGTAGCATCCAACTTGTAGAAACACACGCAAAAGCCACTGCATCCTGCACCACAGTGGATGCTAGTACTTGGCTTCATCTTTCTTGAGCATTTTATTTTGGTCCTGATTCTGCAATCCTCACTCATTACTTGTGTGTAATCCCAGCTCAACAGGAATACTGTTTGTTCATCACAATGTCCATGTCTGTATGTATGAGTTCCTAAAAGAAAACACAAAATAGAGTAAAATCAGATTAACCTAACTCCCAGGATCCATACATGACTGTCTACTAAACTCTATTATCATGACATGATGTCTATTCTTAATTTATGTGATCTCTTGATCAACCAAACTGTCAAGGTTCCTTCCCCACTCTGAACTCTAGGGTACAGATGTGGGGACCTGCATGAAAACCTCCTAAGCTTACTTTTACCAGCTTAGGTTAAAACTTCCCCAAGGTACAAACTATTTTACCCTTTGCCCTTGGACTTCCACTGCCACCACCAAACATTTATCTGGGTTTATTTATTAGGAAAGCGTTGTTTGGAAATGTCTTTCCCCCCCAAAATCCTCCCAACCCTTGCACCCCACTTCCTGGGGAAGGTTTGGTAAAAATCCTCACCATTTGCATAGGTGACCACAGACCCAAGCCCTCGGATCTTAAGAACAATGAGAAAGCATTCAGTTTCTGAAAAGAAGGATTTTAATAGAAGTAAAAAGTAAAAAAGAATCACCTCTGTAAAATCAGGATGGTAAATACCTTACAGGGTAATTAGATTCAAAACATAGAGAATCCCTCTAAGCAAAACCTTAAGTTACAAAAAGACATGCAGACAGGAATATCCATTCTATTCAGCGCAGCTTAATTTCTCAGCCATTTAAAGAAATCATAATCTAACGCATATCTAGCTAGATTACTTACTAAATTCTAAGACTCCATTCCTGTTCTGTCCCCGGCAAAAGCATCACACAGACAGATACAGACATTTTGTTTTTCTCCCTCCTCCCAGCTTTTGAAAGTATCTTGTCTCCTCATTGGTCATGTGCCAGCGAGGTTATCCTAGCTTCTTAACCCTTTACAGGTGAAAGGATTTTTCCTCTGGCCAGGAGGGATTTTAAAGGTGTTTACCCTTCCCTTTATATTTATGACACAAACAGATTTGGTGTTCCCAAGGGATTCAGATGTACAGAATTCCACTGTTTATCGGTATAAGGAAATAGTCTTATGTCTGGGTTAAATTATACATGAACATGCCCCCCAGGGGTAAATGCAAGCAGATTGGCCTATTTGTTTAATCTAAAGTAGGTATTAATTTAGGCCAGGATTGTCAAATATGGATGTCTAAAATTAAGCTCCTAAATTCTATTTAGGTACTTAAATAAAAATGGCCCTTTTTTCAAGGGTATTGGATACTTGCAGCTCCTCCTATTGTTGGGTGCTTAAAAATCAGGTCACATTTCTGTTGTTACCTAAAGATGGATTTAGGAGCCTAATTCTGGGCACTCATTTTTTAAAACAAATCTTGATCTCTGTATCTAAGTGTTGTTAAAAAGGTAGTGGTATCAGAATCTATACCCCCAAATGGTGTTGTTTCTCTGCATCATCTCATGAACACAGGAGTGTATTGATTTATAGGTTCTAAGATTTCATAGCTGGGGCACTGCTATTGAGAATACTCTGCCCTCACCACTTCTCTCAAGCTGCATTGTCTCTGTCAAGCTGCATTGTCTCTGTGGAGCATAGGCAGAGTCATGGAAAATGAAGTCACCTGTCAGGCGGCTTGCTTAAGAGCTTTGTAAATTAAGACCAGAACTTTGAAATTAGTTCTGAACTGAATAAGGAGTACTCATGAGCACAGACATGATGACCTTTTCTTACCCTTTGTGGTTTCATAGTCCTAGACTTTGCTGCAGATTGAAAGACTTAGGCTCTGAGAGAGCATCTGTGAAACCAAAGTCCACCGAGGAGTTTGCTGCATTGAGACTATCCTGCTCCTAGTTTCCTTAAAATCAAAAGTAGGAGGTGCTATCCCAACAGCTGTAGCAGCCCATTGCAAGAGAGGCGATCTCTAAGCTGGTTAGAACCCAGTTCTCGTAGGCTTCATAGATCAACGTCAACTTCTTCCACTGTACCTAAAAGTAAATAGGAAGGTAGTATGACCAGTGGAGAACTGGTCTGATGTGGGTAGCTGCATTCTGTGCTGACAGCAACTTCCACGTGGTCTTCAAGGGCTGGCACCTGCAGAGTTCAATGCATTATTCTACCCTTGAGGTCCTAAGGCATGAGTAACTATAAAGATTTTTCCAGTTTTCTGAGGCTCATAAGACATGGCTGAGTGGAAGTGGAAATCTTAAATCAAGGCAGTTCTTCTTTTTGAACAGTTCAAGCAAATGGGTCTTGGTGGTGGCAGTCAGTGTGGTAATGAAAATCTCAGTTACATCTATTGCTTGATGTAGCAAGGTGTGGGGTGACCTCACAAGGGTGCACAGAATTAGGGTTCTTTAGCAGGGACAGAGCTGAGGGACAAAGAAAATTAATCCCTCTCATTGGGTGCAGTATAGATTTCAGCTTAATTTGTGTGGCCTGTGGTGGGGTTTTGTTGTTGTTATAGATGTGTAGAGAGATTTACTTGGCAAATGTGGATACCAATAAAGAGAGCACTGGGAATTACATTGGTGTAAATGAGAGCAGTATGTGGATCTTAAAAACACTGTTATGGTTTGGGATAAAGCTCTTTGAAACTGGGGGTTTAACTGCTGCCCTTCTTTTAAAATAGTTATGAGAAGCCATTAAGATGCTGTTATTATAATCAGGTAGGTGAAACAATAACAGCCTCCACCGCAGACACAATCGTATGTCACCACCTAAAATAACGGCACATGTGGGCAGAGGAGTTTTGCTGACTACTGATTTGTAATTTGTGGGTCTGAGAGAAACGGCAAAAAAGACCAAAGGAGACGAGAGAGAAGGAAACAAGCAGAATACACAAAAACACTGACAGTCTGAGCCTGAGTAAAAGCTGAGAGAGCGAGAGAGCGCGCACATGCATTTTTAGGCCATGTGCTGGCTGAAAGGAGATTGGAACTGTGAGCTAAGCAACAGTCTTGTTTGATTCTTAATGTGTCTAGGTAAATAGGACTTTTTGTACATTCATTGTAAATAAACAGAAGTGCATCAGAGATACTCAACTTCACCATCAATTTCGCTTTCCTGTGGAAACAACCTGCAGGGACCCAAACTTTGGCTGACAGCTCAGGTTAAAAAATAAAAGAGAAACAATATCATTTTTTGCTGTGTAAACTGATTAATTGACCTGTGACTTATTACAGAGCAATGAAACAGATTCTCTAAAGATTAGGATCTGCGTCATTAACATGACTCACTGTTACCTTATTTTTTCCAAAACCCTAATCTGTTTGGAGTCTCATTTTGTAAATTAGATCAGTCTAAAGAACTTAAATAGACAATGGTCACGATGTTGAAGTCTGAAGTGCTCATTTAATTAAACATAATGATCTGTACAATTCAGTTTCAAGCAGCTTAACTAATTCTTGTTTACCAGTGGGCAACCTGAGCTGACATGAGTATTTCTAGGACCAACTGTCATGGAAAACTCCTGTGTTCCCTTTATTCCATTTGTATGCTTCTCCATCTTCTCACTGCTCTTCTCATCTCTTCACTAAACAACACAATAATGTCCAGTGTCTGGTGCCTTGCAGCACTGCCTCCCCTTTGGTGCTAATGAGTGTAGTGACCGCATTGCTGCGGAGATGATGATCCCTGGTTGGTGCAGCATGTGTGTTACCATGCAGAGCCTGGCAACAGCAAAGAAGTCAGAAGCAAGGTTTACATCAGGGAGCACAATATCGAGTGCAAATAGCTTAAAAAAAATCCTGGGGGAAAACCCCCAAATGGTTGCCATGGCGATGTCAGGACTGTCCAGGGCACTGTAAACATCCAGGCTTTTGGCGTTATTCCATTCTAAAGCCTTCGCTGCTGCTGACAGGACAATTATTGCTGCTGTGAAGTAACATCTGTAGCCTAGGATGTCAGTTCAGGAAATCAACTGCTTATGTGACTCCCCAGGAGGCATGGTCTGATGATCCTAACCCAAGGACTCCTAGTCCTCACTCTGAGATACTGACTCCTTCTGTATCCTTAGACAAGTCACTTTAGGGCCAGATTTTTAGAAGATGCAGGTAGGCTTCTAGTGGGATTTTCAAAAGTGCCTAAGCACCTAATGTACACTGATTTCACTGGGAGTTAGGCAGGCACCAAGGCACTCTTGCAAAATTGCCTAGTGGGATTATCATCTTTAGGCACCTAAATACCTTTAAAAATCTGGGGCCTTGATCTCTCCACCCCAATTTCTCCATCTAAAATGGATATAATAATTCTGAACCTACCTCAAAGGGGTGATGTTAGGATTAACTAGTTAATGTCTGGAAAGTGTCCCAAGGATGAAAAGTACTTTCAATTCAGAAGACAAGAGGTTTACAGCATTCATTACATCCTCACAAGGTTATTGTGAAATATATAGAGCTGGTCCTGAAAAGTTAGTGATGAAGCAGTAAGTAGGTTGCTCAGTCTCCCGCCAAGGAACAAACAGCCTCTTGACTGGCAGGACTCTAGACTCCTACAAAGGAGGACACAAACTCGCAGAATTCACAGGTTAAGTGAAACGAATTAGCAAACAAGTAATTATATTTGTGTGATCTTGTTAAGATTATATCCTGTCCATCTTAAAACTGTCATTATTAGTTGTATTTAATCTTTGTGTCACATGGAACAGTATATTATGTTTGACAGTTTCTAAAGTAAGAAGACCGAGAAGCTCTAATTGGAATGCTGGCATTGTATTATAATGCTGAGCATTTTTATCTTCAGAGGGCTTTGCAGATGATTGCTGGCTAATCTCCACATCCCCCTGGTGAGGAAAGTACATTTTATCCTTATTTTACAGATGGTGAAGCTGAGACAGAGGAAGAGTGAGTGGATTAGAACTTGCAAGTTCCTGGGTTCTAGTAGTCTTGTGCTAAAACACTGTCCCCCTCACACCCTGTTCTGTTTAGATTCTTATAGTGCGCCCATCACCCTGGTATTTGATCCTTCACATATGAAGTCACTCTACTACCAGTGTCATGGAGTTCTGTGGGAGTCAGACATAATAATAGTCATTACAAGTAAATTAAAATGTGTGGTAGGATAGGTTTGCTTTCTTTATTTCTGAAAGGATCTGCATATAGGGTGAGTGAAAGATCAGAACTCTTATTGAGATCAGTGGAATCATGCTCAGACGGAATGGAGGATCAGACCCATTGCACTGTCAAAAATCTCTGAGGGGTGCAGTGCTATACACTACAATATGTCTTCTGGTGGTCTGGCATTAAGGGAATTTGAGTTTACTTACAGCTGCAATGACAAAACTAACAGCACTGCTGACATGGTGGTCCCGTTAGAAACTATTGCTTTGGGACTTAAGAGGACACTGTGTGGTTAAAATTAATGTATTTTAAAAAATACATTTCCTTACCTATATTAAAAATGTGCAATGCTCTTCTATTGAACAGTGTAGTAGTTGTGTCAATTTCACTCTGGTTTTCAATCCCTCATTTCTGGCTTTAGTGCATTAGTGGGAGGGTGTGATGTTTGAGTTGCAAACAGAGTTGAGGAAAACTTTTTATGTATTTAAAAATTTTGTTTTTGATCAATGAATAATTCATTTCCACTGGTCTTAAATTTTGTAAAAGCTTCCCCTTACCCAACAAAACTTTGAATTTGAGTCCAAATTTGACCAGCTAGTGTAATGACCACTTTAGAACATATTGGATGACATTTGTGGAATGATTTGGGCAAATATGCAATATATTTTAAATTTTTAAACAACAAAATACCTAATGTGCAGGTGGTTTCAAATACTTTTTTTACAAAACAAGTTTAAATAAAAATATAAATTTTTGAATCCTATTAATACAACCAATAGTAGCCCCTTCCCTTTCTCTTCCTTTCTCCCCTATTACCTATTCTTCCATCCCAACCCTTCCCAATAATTTTGAAGAGATACTTTTTCTTTTCTCTCCTCTTGTTACCTCTGTTTTCTTGGGAAACTCCTACATGGGTACGCTTGTTCCTCAATAAAAGGGAACATTTTCTCTTAGCCTTTACATGAAGTCTATTGGCTGTAATGACAATGCTGTTAAAAAAATCAATATGCAGAAAGCCAAATCATTACTAAGGTTCTCCAGTGAACTATTCAGACAGTCAGTGAGCTCAGGAAAACAGCCTAACTGAGTAAACTGTTCTGTGATTGATTTCAAGTGCATCTGACAGAGTATAATTGTCTACCCATTCATTTCTTCTTCTCTCTCCCCATGCTGCCCCTTTTGGGATCAAATAATCACTAACAGAAATCATAAGCAGCATGAGTAGGAACAGTTTATAGCCTATAAACTATCCTCTCAGTTTTGCTTTCAACAATTTGGTCTGATTCCTTATATGCTAGTTCCTCCTTGTATGATTACCAATCTTCAGAGTCTTTGGGTGATGACCGGGCCCCACTGAAGTCGACGGGAGTTTTGCCATTGACTTAATTGGACCCAGGATTTCACTCTTTAGGGTCTTAACATTTCAATCTCTTCTTTTTCTTTCCTCTCATTTCATTTGTTAAAAACCTGTGGGTGGGGAACCAATCCAGTCAAATGCTAAACACCCTAAAGTTCTACTGATCACAATTGGAATTTATGGTACTCCCTTTCATAGAGAACAAGCTCAGCACTTTAGCAGATCAGGCTGTAATTGAAAATTATGTCTGGAAATAGAATATGAATATAGGGCTGTATTCTGATCTCTTCTCAACAGGTGTGAATCTAGAGTATTTGGACAGAGTACTTGTACTTCAGTGGAGTTACTCAGATTTTGCCCACATTCCTTACATACGTTATAAACTTACATCAATATGAACCACATTAACCATTTCTGTCTGTTCTCTGCAGTATACTGAGAAATCAGTAAAAATTAAGAATGTATTTTTATATGAAAAAGCAGCACTTACAGCCAACCTGGATCTGTCACCACATATTTTGCTTGTTATAAAAGTGGGTCCCAGGACACCTCCTAATTAGCTCTTTGTGGTTCATGAGTGAAGGAAAATTTTCTTCATAGTGTCATGTGTTGCACAAGTCTCCATTGTTATATCTAAGGGACTTCTTGAACAAAGATATGTAAAGAAAAAGTGTTACACCCTTTTAACTAGTGGCAGGCAGCAATATTCTGCTGAAGCATAAAGCAAAAACATGGTTGCAAAACATGACATGCCCAGCGTCCATTTGTAGTTAATGTCTGTTCTACTGTATATCTGAGTGGGTGATAGCCTGATAGCTGATATGCATCGCACAACTTCAAAATAGCACCTATCCCACCTAAAATGACTGTTTTACCAAGTAGTATTCTAATTTACCATATGAGAAGAAACTGAATCTTTTGGAGCATCCACTATCAGCCATTATTCTTTCTTGAAAAATTATTTTGTTTAAAATAGTCTTCTAAAGTTATTCAATAATTTAACATTTTGGATCTAATACAAAAGCTTATTCCTGACCTCTCCATAAACATATACCATTTTTTCATATTCATAACACAAATGGCTATTGAAGGGTACATGTATAATTCAGATCTACTGATCTAGGTATATTTATACTGTGTCCATCACCATGGTATCTGAGCACCTGTCATTGAATGGAACGTCAGGTCTTCATTTTTTTTTAATGCTACATGAAACTAAGCAGCATAATGAGCTAGGACAATGTTCCTGTGTCATATATAGGGCTTTTGTTTTTGGGGTTTAGTAATTTAAGTTTGTAGGGTTTATTGTTAGCAATTTTTTTAGTTCTATGTAGATGTCCAAAAACTGGGGTTTTTCAGGCTCTTTATACTGTAATGAGTAATGTATGCTATATATTATATACATTACTCATTACAGTATATATTACTGTAATCTCTTTGTAATGTTTCCTAGTGAACTTTAAACACTACTACATTTAAGTGGACTATGGAACGTTTAGTGTGTACCAGCAGTGTCTACATGGACCAATTAATTTGTAACACATTAGTGCACTTTAGGGTATGTCTACACTGCAATGTAAACCTAGGATTAGTGGGACTCGACTCCTCTAATACCAGAAGTCCAATTACTCGAGTACTAGAAGTCCAAGATGGTGTTTAGTACCAGCTGACAGGACCACCTGACCTAGTAATGTCACAGCACGGTCCCAGGACACCTCTCAGGAAGGAGAGAGATTAGTGTCGTTAAAGTCTTATTGTTTCTTCCAAATGGCCCATCAAGGCTGATCGCCTGTTGTCTGGTGGTTGTCTCCCAAATACACACACAGATGTAATTGTTACATAGTCAATATTCCTCACTTTAGATACAGAAATGATACATGCATAAAAATTGGATAATCACATTCAGTAAATTATAACCTTTCTGGTGATCCCTTACAAGACCAATCTTGCATAAAATATACCTGTTATGCTATATCCAGATCATAAACATATTTCCATAAAGAATATGGGGTGTAATGTCACAGTTGTGAAGGCCAAGACAATAACAGGGTTCAAAAAAGAACTAGATATATTCATGGAGGATAGGTCCGTTAATGGCTATTAGCCAGGATGGCCAGGGATGGTGTCCTTAGCTTCCATTTGCCAGAAGCTGGGAATGGGCACAGGGAATGCATCACTTGTTGATTACCTGTTCTGTTCATTCCTTTTGGGACACCTGGCATTGGCCACTGTCAGAAGACAGGATACTGGGCTCGATGGACCTTTGATCTAACCCAGTATGGCCGTTCTTGTGTTCATTCTTAAACCTAGGGCTCTGGCATCCACACTGCAGTGCACAGACCAGAGTCAAAGTAACCATAGCCCAGAGTCCCTAGCGCTGCCCCTGAAATGTGGGTGCTCTAGCCCTAGGACAGTGGTGCACTTTGGGAAAACTTTACTGCCTGCCCTGCATGTTACCCAGAAGCAGCTCGCTTTGCAAAAGGCTTGATTGGTTTGCTCTCCATTTGCAAACCCAGGAGACTCTCTGATAGCATGCTTGCAAATCAGTGATCAGAAAAGAAAGGGTTAAAGCTGACCTAAGCTGCTGCTGTTTGCAAAGGGGTCTGGCTTCTGTTTTCAACAGCATGGATTGCAGATTGTTGGGATAGAGAGGCTATAAAAGTTGTCTGATGGAAATGTGGGACACGTCTGGCTGACTCCTAAGACCCAAGTCAAGCAGGGCTGCGTCTACACTG
This sequence comes from Lepidochelys kempii, assembly GCF_965140285.1. Lineage (NCBI taxonomy): Eukaryota > Metazoa > Chordata > Testudines > Cheloniidae > Lepidochelys > Lepidochelys kempii. The sequence goes on from NC_136383.1 coordinate 117,975,590, forward strand.
CAAAGCAGTGGGGCTTGGGGCCCAGCTTAACTTGAGCTTGGGGTCTCCAGCCCTGCAAGACCTTGGTACCTTGGATCTGAACTCTGGGTTAACGCAATTGCAGTGTAGACACAAGGGGGTGGGGGGGCGGTAGGCAGTGTAGACATACTCTTCGAAATCACTCCGCCATAGTCCTCAGTACTGCTCCATTTTCACAAGCCGTTAAATACAAGAAATAAATTTCCAGTGTTTATTGGATAAACACAGATTTTATCAGTTAAAATCTAAAATCAGAAGCCCTCAGTGTATAGTATACTACACACCTAACCATATGTGTACCTGAAAAGCATTGTGCTTTCATATGTTATTAAACATTACAATGTGTTCTCAAATGTGAAGTCTCTTTGTACTTTGTTTAGTTCTAAACATTGTTCTGCTCTTAAAAATTGTGTTTGTGAAAATGACTAGCATTTCACATTTGTCATTTCCTGATGTTTCATGTATCAATAATGCGCCATTTACAAGTAAAACAGTTTTTTCTGGAGTTGCCAGGCCTCCAAACTTAACTTGACATCTCAGAGGTGAACTGGGCTCTTTCCTTCTTGTGTATCTCCACTAATAAAAAACAAGGTTCTGCAGGCCAAATTAGGCCCTTGGTGAGAGCTGTTGAACTCCCAGATTTTTCAAAATATCCCCTTTGTGACCCTTCTGCAGTCTCGTTGCCTTTGGTGGGTTTGCACAGGGTGAAGAGGAGTAAAGACAGTTACATATTATAGTAATTAAAGCCCTAGTCAGCTTGGAATATAAACAGCAGTTTCGTTGACGAAGAAAGTGACATTTTTATATAGTCACTCTTCAGAGTACAATGGCATTTGAATAGCTAATGAGGTTTCCATCACTTTCTTTGGAAGACTATTTCACAATCATACTTTCATTTTTTTCTAGGTATTCAGACTCCTTGCTGCACCCTTGATTTTTACCCATGCTAAAATATCCCTCTTTCTCTGATGTTTCCATCTTTCAACTATTTATAGACCATTTCATGTTTCCCTCCTCTACCTACCCCACAACATAGCTATTGCTTAGCCTAAGCTATACAGATTCAGCTTTAAGAAAAGGAGGACTTGTGGCACCTTAGAGACTAACAAATGTATTTGATCATAAGCTTTTGTGAGCTACATCTACTTCATCGGATGCATTCAGTGGAAAATACAGTGGGGAGATTTATATACACAGAGAACATGAAACAATGGGTGTTACCATACACATGTAACGAGAGTGATCAGGTAAGGTGAGCTATTACCAGCAGGAGAGCTGGGGGGAAAAAACCTTTTGTAGTGATAATCAAGGTGGGCCATTTCCAGCAGTTGACAAGAACATTTGAGGAACAGGGTGTGGGGGTGGGGAATAAACATGGGGAAATAGTTTTACTTTGTGTAATGACCCATCCACTCCCAGTCTTTATTCAAGCCTAAGTTAATTGTATCCAGTTTGCAAATTAATTCCAATTCAGCAGTCTCTTGTTGGAGTCTGTTTTTGAAGTTTTTTTATTGAAGAATTACCACTTTTAGGTCTCAAAAAGAAAAGTATTTGTGGCACCTTAGAGACTAACCAATTTATCTGCGCATGAGCTTTCGTGAGCTACAGCTCACTTCATCGGATGCATACCGTGGAAACTGCAGCAGACATTGTATACACACAGAGATCATGAAAAAATACCTCCTCCCACCCCACTCTCCTGCTGGTAATAGCTTATCTAAAGTGATCATCAAGTTGGGCCATTTCCAGCACAAATCCAGGTTTTCTCACCCTCCACCCCCTCCCCCCCACACACAAACTCACTCTCCTGCTGGTAATAATGACAGGTTTCAGAGTAACAGCCGTGTTAGTCTGTATTCGCAAAAAGAAAAGGAGTACTTGTGGCACCTTAGAGACTAACCAATTTATTTGAGCATGAGCTTTCGTGAGCTCACTTCATCGGATGAAGTGAGCTCACGAAAGCTCATGCTCAAATAAATTGGTTAGTCTCTAAGGTGCCACAAGTACTCCTTTTCTTTCTGCTGGTAATAGCCCATCCAAAGTGACAACTCTCTTCACAAAGTGCATGATAATCAAGCTGGGCCATTTCCTGCACAAATCCAGGTTCTCTCACCCCCTCACCCCCCTCCAAAAACCACACACACAAACTCACTATCCTGCTGGCAATAGCTCATCCAAACTGACCACTCTCCAAGTTTAAATCCAAGTTTAACCAGAACGTCTGGGGCGGGGGGTAGGAAAAAACAAGGGGAAATAGGCTACCTTGCATAATGACTTAGCCACTCCCAGTCTCTATTTAAGCCTAAATTAATAGTATCCAATTTGCAAATGAATTCCAATTCAGCAGTTTCTCGCTGGAGTCTGGATTTGAAGTTTTTTTGTTTTAAGATAGCGACCTTCATGTCTGTGATTGCGTGACCAGAGAGATTGAAGTGTTCTCCGACTGGTTTATGAATGTTATAATTCTTGACATCTGATTAGTGATCAATGGCTCCATATCTAGTTGGCAGCCGGTATCAAGTGGAGTACCCCAAGGGTCGGTCCTGGGGCCAGTTTTGTTCAATATCTTCATAAATGATCTGGAGGATGGTGTGGATTGCACTCTCAGCAAATTTGCGGATGATACTAAACTGGGAGGAGTGGTAGATACGCTGGAGGGGAGGGATAGGATACAGAAGGACCTAGACAAATTGGAGGATTGGGCCAAAAGAAATCTGATGAGGTTCAATAAGGATAAGTGCAGGGTCCTGCACTTAGGACGGAAGATCCCAATGCACAGCTACAGACTAGGGACCGAATGGCTAGGCAGCAGTTCTGCGGAAAAGGACCTAGGGGTGACAGTGGACGAGAAGCTGGATATGAGTCAGCGGTGTGCCCTTGTTGCCAAGAAGGCCAATGGCATTTTGGGATGTATAAGTAGGGGCATAGCGAGCAGATCGAGGGACGTGATCATTCCCCTCTATTCGACATTGGTGAGGCCTCATCTGGAGTACTGTGTCCAGTTTTGGGCCCCACACTTCAAGAAGGATGTGGATAAATTGGAGAGAGTCCAGCGAAGGGCAACAAAAATGATTAGGGGACTGGAACACATGAGTTATGAGGAGAGGCTGAGGGAGCTGGGATTGTTTAGCCTGCAGAAGAGAAGAATGAGGGGGGATTTGATAGCTGCTTTCAACTACCTGAAAGGGGGTTCCAAAGAGGATGGCTCTAGACTGTTCTCAATGGTAGCAGATGACAGAACGAGGAGTAATGGTCTCAAGTTGCCTGATAATGACTATGGGACTGATTCTCTTCTTACTTACACTACTGCAAATAGAATTACATCTGATTTACAATAGTGTGAGAAGAGAATACAGCACCAATGTCCTAAAGTGGGGGAGGTTTAGATTGGATATTAGGAAAAACTTTTTCACTAAGAGGGTGGTGAAACACTGGAATGCGTTACCTAGGGAGGTGGTAGAATCTCCTTCCTTAGAGGTTTTTAAGGTCAGGCTTGACAAGGCCCTGGCTGGGATGATTTAACTGGGAATTGGTCCTGCTTTGAGCAGGGGGTTGGACTAGATGACCTTCTGGGGTCCCTTCCAACCCTGATATTCTATGATTCTATGATTTGTGTCCATTTATTCTTTTACGTAGAGACTGTCCAGTTTGACCAATGTACATGGCAGAGGGGCATTGCTGGCACATGATGGCATATATCACATTGGTGGATGTGCAGGTGAACGAGCCTCTGATAGTGTGGCTGATGTTATTAGGCCCTATGATGGTGTCCCCTGAATAGATATGCGGGCAACGGGCTTTGTTGCAAGGATAAATTCCTGGGTTAGTGGTTCTGTTGTGTGGTATGTGGTTGTTGGTGAGTATTTGCTTCAGGTTGCGGGGCTGTCTGTAGGCAAGGACTGGCTTGTCTCCATGTGCCAGCAATGCCCCTCTGTCATTTACATTGGTCAAACTGGACAGTCTCTACGTAAAAGAATAAATGGACACAAATCAGATGTCAAGAATTATAACATTCATAAACCAGTCGGAGAACACTTCAATCTCTCTGGTCACGCAATCACAGACATGAAGGTCGCTATCTTAAAACAAAAAAACTTCAAATCCAGACTCCAGCAAGAAACTGCTGAATTGGAATTCCTTTGCAAATTGGATACTATTAATTTAGGCTTAAATAGAGACTGGGAGTGGCTAAGTCATTATGCAAGGTAGCCTATTTCCCCTTGTTTTTTCCTACCCCCCTGCCTAGACGTTCTGGTTAAACTTGGATTTAAACTTGGAGAGTGGTCAGTTTGGATGAGCTATTGCCAACAGGAGAGTGAGTTTGTGTGTGTGTGTGTGTGTCCCCGGAAAAATGGGGAGGGGGTGAGAGAGCCTGGATTTGTGCTGGACATGGCCCACCTTGATTACCATGCACATTGTAGGGAGAGTTGTCACTTTGGATGAGCTATTACCAGCAGGATAGTGAGTTTGTGTGGGGGGGGTGGAGGGTGAGAAAACCTGGATTTGTGCTGGAAATGGCCCAACTTGATGATCACGTTAGATAAGCTATTACCAGCAGGACAGTGGGGTGGGAGGAGGTATTGTTTCATGATCTCTGTGTGTATATAATGTCTGCTGCAGTTTCCACGGTATGCATCCGATGAAGTGAGCTGTAGCTCACGAAAGCTCATGCTCAAATAAATTGGTTAGTCTCTAAGGTGCCACAAGTACTCCTTTTCTTTTTGCGAATACAGACTAACACGGCTGTTACTCTGAAACCTGTCACTTTTAGGTCTGTAATCGAGAGACCAAAGAGATTGAAGTGTTCTCCGACTGGTTTTTGAATGTTCTAATTCTTGACGTCTGATTTGTGTCCATTTATTCTTTTACGTAGAGACTGTCCAGTTTGGCCAATGTACATGAAAGAGGGGCATTGCTGGCACATGATGGCATATATCACATTGGTGGATGTGCAGGTGAAAGAGCCTCTGATAGTGTGGCTGATGTGATTAGGCCCTATGATGGTGTCCCCTGAATAGATATGTGGACACAGTTGGCAACGGGCTTTGTTGCAAGGATAGGTTCCTGGGTTAGTGGTTCTGTTGTGTGGTGTGTGGTTGCTGGTGAGTATTTGCCTCAGGTTGGGGGGCTGTCTGTAAGCAAGGCCTGGCCTGTCTCCCAAGATCTGTGAGAGTGATGGGTCGTCCTTCAGGATAGGTTGTAGATCCTTGATGATGCGCTGGAGAGGATTTACTTGGGGGCTGAAGGTGATGGCTAGTGGCGTTCTGTTATTTTCTTTGTTGGGCCTGTCCTGTAGTAGGTAACTTCTGGGTACTTTTCTGGCTCTGTCAATCAGCTTTATTATTCTTTCGCATAAGGCAATCCCTCCAGCCTTTAATCATGTTCTGTTGCTCTTCTCGGAACTCTCTCCAATTTGTCTACATCTTTGAGGTAATGAGATGCCCATAGGTGGTGGTATCAGTCTAGTGACTTAAACCTTTAAAATCATATTAAAAATGTGTATATAAAGGAGATCTCTATTACAAGTGTATTGGCAAACACATTTTTATATGACATGCATGTATAATTGCTCTTCTGACCCATTTCAGCAGTGTCTTTAAAGGGGAAAAAGGTGCGTTTCTGTGATTCTGAATGAGTCTGTGTATATTTCACAAGAATATATTTATGGCAAACAGAGCTCAATCCTGCACCATTGAAGTCAATAGGAATTTTGCCACTGGCTTGGGTAGGAACAAGATCAGTCCCGTAATCTGCATGTTGTAATCCGCACTGACTTTCATCCGACTACTGTGTATGTATAGAGGTCACTTGGTCACTTTTTTTTTTAAAACGAACATGGACAGAAGATGCTTTGGTAACCATTTAAAATTGTTTTCAGAATCATTAAGAAAAGATATATTCTTCATATAATAAAGGTTGATTAAGCATGATTAGTATGTTACAAAGTATATGAAATATAAGCTTTATTTCATTTCATTTTCTCTTTATACAGAACACAGGGTATTCATTTAGAATTTACTTGGATAAGCGTCAGGTGAGACGACTAAATGGTAAGAGTATACTGGTCTGACATAGAGATCTTCACAACTAATGAACCATGTGGGCAACAATGGTGCTGCTGATTTCAGATATGTCTACATCATTATTAGTAAATAACAAAACACAGGATGTCTTGAGAAACTTGGAGTTAACAGGTAATGAAGATGGCTCAAAGAATAACTTACATTTCAAATATTTTATTTCTCTCAGTTTAGATTAGTGATGGATGTGAACTGCAAATTTCAGAGCAGGATCCAGATTGGAGTTTTGTCTCAGCCCATGAGAGTGTTGATCTAGGGAAAGGTCCACCACTTGTTGATTGTGGAAAAGATAAGGCTTGCAGTTGTGGATTCTCAAAGTTAAGATATTTTATCCATGATGAAATCCCTTTTAGTTACACATGCATAATCAAATATCTGGCTAAACTCCTGAGGGAAATACTACTAAGATAAATGTAACAGCTGATGCTGCATTATTCGTGCCTAACTCACAGGTTTGTTCCAATTGCACATTAAGACACAGCAGGAGGTATTTCTGATCTCCTCTGATTCCAAGCACAAAATTGCATGTTGTTCCTCGTTAATAGTAATTTTAAAAATAATAAAAGGATGAAGGGAAACTTTGGGCAGAGCTTATCTGATATTATAATACCCTGGAGCGTTAAAGATACTAATAGCGTCTGATCTTTATTAAAATAGTGAATGCCTAGAAAAAGAATGTGTATCTCTGTGTACCACAAAGGCAGTGAAACTCATGCCTCTCTCTCTCTTTGTCTTTGTCTGAGGTGCCTGGTTTCCATCTCTGTGTTTCTATGTATTTAACCAATACCTATCACCATACATCTGTTTCTAATTACACTTTTGTATACAACATGTGCATCATTCTTGCATTTCAATCCAGCACAGGTTCCTAGCTATTTTTTGAGTGAACGTAACATAATATATACACAATACAAATCACAGCTATTCTCTTTGGTTAACTCTGCAGAGTCTAAGCTGCTCAGAGAGACAGGATTGCCAAGCGGTTAGGGCATTAGCCTGGTACTTGGGACACCTGGCTTCAGTTCTCTGCTCTTCCACAGGCAAGATTGTGGTGGGCAAGTCACTTAGTCTCTCTGGCCCTGTTGCTCAAAGATATATATATAATGCAACTAAATACATTTGAGGATCTGTGCCACATCTGTAAAGTGGGGATAATAGTAAACAGGGGAGTTGTGAGGATAAATAGGTTAAAGATTGTGAGATGCTCAGAAGTTATGGTAATGGGCGCTCTATAAGTACCTTAGATAGATAGAACTTCTCCAATATATGAGCAGGAAATACTCACCCCCCCATGTCTCACATACATATTGTTTCTTTAAAATACTTCCCCAATAATACTAACACATACCAGCTCTTATCTCTTCCCCTCAAGAAAATGTTATCAAAGTAGATGTGGGGGTGGCTGGGAGGAGAAGGAGGAGAGAAATCGAGCAAATCATGGAATCAACAAGGCGTATGCTAAAAAACATTGTTCTTTCACTTCCTTTTTTGATGCCCATCCTTCATCCCTATGCTCTCTATTTAGCTTGTAAGACCAACATTTTTCAAAGTTGGATGCCTGGTACTAGGCATGTGTTGGAATTATTAATAATACAGGACACTACCATGACACCAATTTAACCATAACTGCCTTTATTAAATGTGAAGGCCATTGGTATTTCTTCAATTGCTGTAAAATGTATAAAAATGTCTAAATAATAAATAATTTATTACATCCAAACAGTAACAAAACATATATAAGCATGTGACAAAAATACTTACAAAAAAGGCTAAACCCAGGTATGGTTCGACCCAGACTAGTCAGCTCTAACTTGGTCAGGCAAATGTTAGCAATGAACCTTTTAAGGGTTTACTTTTTTATACCCTTTAACAAGCAAGTGATGTCATTGCCAATTGTTGGACCTTAGCTAAGGCCAGATGAAGCAGAGTATTTTTTATATTTTTTTAATATGTATACACCCAATTATTTACTGCACCTGGCAGCCAATTAACAACGTTTAATTTCTATTACCTCAGCCCAAACCTTAAATAAGATAAACTTGTAGTGACCCTTCAAAATACAAGTGTTAACATAACAAGTCTTCTTTCTCATGATCTCATTCTTTTTGGTCACATTGCTTTGGGCCTGGGGCTTATGCTGCTATCCCAACCCAATTTAAAACAATAGTTCACCTAGGTCTAACATGGGCCTGTTGTCCGACAGCATCTAAGTAGTTAGCCTGATTTTTCAGAGGCAGACAGTGTTTCCTGCTGATCTTGAATTAGCTGTTTTGAAATGAGTTGAATTTCATACCAAAATCAATAACAGAATCCATTGCACTAGTGGCCCATTTATTTTGGTTTTAGGACATTGGTGCTGTATTCTCTTCTCACACTATTGTAAATCAGATGTAATTCTATTTGCAGTAGTGTAAGTAAGAAGAGAATCAGTCCCATAGTCATTATCAGGCAGTGGTCATGGAGTGCTTCAGCTGTTCCTCAGGAAGTGGCTCAGTGGCTGAGGAATCATGGAGTACACAAGGAAAACAAGGAATATTGAACGTAAATAAATAACTGAAACCAAAATTAAAAACTCATCTGCCAGGGAGCTCTGTGCTCTCCTAATTGCTTTCAATTGTTTAAACGTACAGTGCAAGTTTAATTCTTGAAGTGAAAAGATAAAGAGAATCCGGTTAGTGAATTTGAGCCTTCTCAGTAGTGATGGAATGTTCTCTTCAGAGTCCCTGGGAAAATTCTTCTGGGAAATCCACCTAATGACAGAGCCAGAAAAGAAACTATAGAGGAGTTATAATGACAGCAGCAATATTAAAAGGGAATGGAATGAGGTTAACGGAAGGTAATATGAGAAGACTGAAGTGCCAGATATCCTGACAACCTGTCAGAAGAGTTGTTCTCTCACTGCTCTGGTACACTGTATGCAGGACAAAGGGATGAATGATTAAAGACACCTGACAAGTGACATTAGAAAGGATGTCACTGAGGCATCAAGTGCCAGCAGAGACGATATGGCTGAAGACTGACATTTCTGGTCTTGTAGAGCCTTATTTTCATTTACACTGAAGCCTCTTTACATCATTTTGGGAGCATAAAAGGGGCCTTATTAATCCTGAGAATTGGGCCCCTTTACTGTTTTATACATCTGATGGAGTGTAGAAGTCTCTATATGGAGAGGACCCTGAAGTCCTGCCACATACCACCATAGTGGTCCTCCTAGAATAAGACCCTGCTAAGCTAGTCACTGTCCTAAGACATTAGAGATTGATTTTCTCAGCCAGGTTTCAGTCAAGGAGGCACTCTCAGTTGGCAGATATTTAGATGCAGCAAAGCTTATTGGGATCAGCACCTTAAAGAAGTCTAGGTTATTCCCAGAGCTTGGAAAGGGATGGGTTATGCTGAGCAGAAGCCAGGGAAGGGATCTTTCTAGGGGAAACATAGGGAATACCCTGTGTGGTCTGTATTTTGTACTTTTGAGTTACTGCTTTTAAAACAGCCTGGAAGATATGTGCAGCTGGAGACATTTGACAAGTTCGTGTCAATTTGGGTTCGATCAGAAATACAGTAAGACCTTACCTGGAGAAAGTGACTTGCAGTCAAACCTGATCACCCAATGATCCTTTTCTCCCCACCCCCTGCTGTTCTGCCGCTGGATGCCCCCCTTCTCTGCATGTTCTCACATTACACACTCGTGCTAGTGTTCTCATGCACGCTCTCTCCATTAAAAGCACATTATTAAGGTTGCAAAGTCAAGCACTCAAATGCTAGGAAATGCCAGAATTCAGGTTGCCTCTGCTATCTTCATTTGGCCTCTTATGCATATGCATTTTGATATAGTTTTCAATGACATGATCACATACTTTTTTTTCCACAGGATTCCTGCCTTATTCAGTGCACAGGACAGACAGTACTCGGTCATTTTTTTTTCCTCCTCATTGTTCAGTTTGTGGGCCGCGGCCTTATTTACTGTACATAAACCATGTTCTGAATGAAGAATTATTAATTTCCTCAAGGTCTTTTTCTATTACTAGAGTATATGAGGGTTTCATAAACATTAATTCATTTATCTTCATAGCACCCCTGTGAAGTGAGGGAGTGGTATTATTCCCAATTGACAGATGGGGAACTGAGGCATGAAGAGGTTAAACTCAAAAGTTTCCATTAATTTGGGGTGCCTAATCTGAGACTCAAAGGAACTGAGTTTTCAGAGTATTTAACATTGTATAGCACTTTGTGTAATCAAGCACAGCTCTAATGATTTCAGTTGCAGCTTTGAGTGCTCAGCACTTCTGCAAATCAAACCTCAGTGTATCAAGTTGGGCACCCAGAAAATAAAGAACACACAGTCACCACCTGTGGAAAGCTTTGCTTATATGACTTTTAAGCATCACACAGGGATAGAATCCAGTTCTCCAGAGCAACATCAACTACCATAATCATGAAACTGTCTTCTCTCTTCCTGCGATCCTCTTACCTCATTCACAAGACACATTCCAATTTACGTGACAAATGAGTCAGGGGTCCTACAGACAACAGCCACCATTCACTACACAATGCTGATTCATCCCTGGAGCTGATCTATTCTGCGCACTGGATGAGGCTGAGGTTCTGTGGAAAAAATAGGAGATGATCATATAATTTACATTTGGTGCATAATGTGTACACACAAGAGGCCTGCATTAAGATTGGACTGATAACCTTAATTCTGGCATTTCCTAACTTTTGAGTGCTTGAGTTTGCAACCTTAATAATCTTTTAAAGTAGTTTTTGTGTGTATAATTTCTTAGTTTTTATAAAAGCAAAACTAAAAAAATTCAGTCAGCAACTGATAGCAGTAGTAGGTTGTCATCCTGTATGCAGACCAGCAATAGAGAGAGAGGAGAGGTACATTTTGTCAGTGGGTTTTACAGATATTTGCTGACAGAAGGGGAATGGTGAGATTCATAAATTTTGGGTTTCATTCCAGGCCCTGGAGGGGACTGTCCTCTAGTGGGCACAGACTCTTATGGTCTTATCCCTCAAGACTGACTTCCTCTGTCCCATTCGGATGTTCCCTGTTCCAGTCCCATTTCTTTCCTGCCCTGGCTTCTTGTCCTAATCCCATTATCCTTGCCTTCCCAGTCTCCACTCCTCAGGCTTCTCATCCCAATCCCAGTTTCCTTGCTTCATCAGCCTTGCCTCCTCCTCCTCCAGACTTACTGTCCAAATCCCAATCTTCCCTCCTACTCCCTAGTATCTTCCCTCCCCACAACTGGTCACAGTCTCTTTGTCCAGTCAGTTCCAGTTTCCCATTCGAGCTCCTGGTGAAATGTGCCTTTCTCTTCCCTGCCTCCCCACAGGCTCCCAGTCCTAGTCTTCCTCTCCAGGCTCTCATCCAGCTGTTTCCCTCACCACCCTCTCCCTGACTGTTTCTCCCATTCTTTTTCCATAGCTAATCCTGCTTCTTCTTGTGTTCCCCAACACCTTGTCAGCCCTGTCTCTCCTCCTCTTTGCTCCCATTTTCCTCTCTGCCGTTTCCTAGTCCAGTCTCCTTGTCCAGCCAGTTTCAGTCTCTCCCTTACCCTCCAGCTCCTTGTCTGATATCAGTCTCCCAGCCTATTGGCTCCCAGTCTCCACCCTATTTCCCTCGTCAGCACCCAGTCCTAGTCTGCTTCCCCTTCCAGCCTCATCTCCCAACCAGCCCAGCCTTCCTTCCCTCCTTCCTGGCTCCTAGTCACACGTTATCTCCCCTTCCCCTCTTATCCCAATCTCACCAGACTACTTGCCTCAATTTACACCTTCCTTTCCCATTTTTGTGCCACTGCCCACCCCCCCAACACCCCAAGAAAAAAATTGCCTGAGGGAGATACCCAGGGTGAATAATTGCAGCCCTATAGGTTAAAGTTTGGCAAAGTTATAAGCACCTGAAAATTATAAGGGGTAGTGTCAGGCAATAATAGGTGGCACTACCAGCCCTGTCTCATAAATAAGGATTCTTGTATTGTTTGAAAGTAAGACAAGACCCCCCCCTCAAAAATTAGAACAAATTCTGTGTTGGGTTCTTTGCTATTGTGGGAGGGGATGGCTATATAATCTAAGCTTCAGGTATGAAATATTTTTATCTTTTCTGGTACCACAGGGTCAAATCCTAGCAGGGTTGACTGAACTCTTCATCCATCTAAAGTACTTCTCTGCCTCCATTACTGTAGTATTTGAGCACCTCACCGTCTATAATACGTTTATTCTTTGAAGCACCCCTGTGAGGTAGGGTGTGCTAATCTCGTTTTACAGACAGATGACTTACCCAAGGTCACACAGGAAATCTATGGCAAAGCAGGGACTTGCACCAAGGTCTCCCAAGTCGTAGACTGGTGCATTATCATTGGACCATACTTCCTTTCTGAGTTAGACACATTGAGTTCTATTCCATTCACTGTTGTGGAGGAGAGGATCTTTTTAAAAACCTGATCTCCTCTGCTGGTATGGGACTGGAAGTCCCACAGCATTTTCGGATGGTAGCCTCACCAAAATACCCCCTCCTCTGAATTTGTAGGTTGGTTTTCTCCTTTGTGCCAAAGGTGTCTGCATGTCAGTGATGTATAGTGTTTGTGAAATGCTTAGCAATCCATGCCATTAAAGGACCACGGCAGATAAGGGCATTATGCTTTGAGGGGCTAAGTGCTCACCACTCCAGTTGACAGGAGTCAAAGTGAAAGTTGTGTGGTATTATGTGCCCATAAAAGTGAAAAAATAAGAAAACAAAAATGCTGAGCACGGGAACGAAGAAAATTGGCTTGTTGAACATTATTTCCTGTCTTTGCTATAGATGCTTCAGTGTAAAATCATTATTGGAGTGAGTGTATTGAAGGCTGCCACTTGTGCTGGATTTGGCATACACCAGGCCATTCAGCTGGCAAGAGATGAAAATGACGCACAGAAGTGGAATTTTTTTTTTTTTTTTTTTACAATGCTGCCATTGAAATGATAAGGACGGTACCCTGGACTTTGGGTCTATTTACTGTACGTTTAGCAGGCTAGACTAGAGTGCTATTGAACATCCCCTGCTAGTCTCCTGATGAAGAGGACTAATCTTGGGTGCTATGCTTGGGATGTCTTGGAGTCCATAGAATAGATTATATGTTGCTTTTTAAGGCAGAAGTTACAATAATTGAATTGATTGTCTTTCATTTGACTCTTGACTGAAGGGAATAAAAAGCTTCAGGATTATTGATTTAGCTTTGCACTCAAATATTTTTCTTTTGTTTCAACTTCCCATAGGACATAGCCTTGGACCACTTATGCAGTTGCGTGAGGCCCTAATGCAGTAGAGATAATGCAGTTCTGCTTTGCAGGAGTCTGAATCAGCAAAGAGCCCATGCGTCTATCGCCTTCGGCTTTTATCAGTCGGGCATCACTGTAGCACCTAAGACGCTTCCTAAAACAAATTAATTAAAGGCAGGTTCCACCAAGTAGTCTTAATTTATTGGCAGGTTGCTGGAATATTATTCTCTTTTATGCCTCTTGGAAACAATTTCTGGATAGATTCTAGCTGGGGAATGCAGGGGTAGAAAATATAACAACATCCTTGGAGGATGTCCCTTCCAGATCAGTGACCAAGACTTTACAACAACCAACAAAGAGATCAGCTCAGAAAATCCATCTCGGGTTTTACACTGGGCCCAGTGGGACAGCGGTTTTGGGGTCAGATTTTCACAACTGGTCAGCACTGACCTAATCTGCTCCTATTGAAGTCAGTGTCTTTAGCGGAAACGGTGTTATATCAACATCAGGCACTTCTGAAGATCCCATCCTGGGAGCCTGGTCAGTGTTGTGAGAATAGTCATACAATGGGACTTCAATTGTCGTGCTTTTAATTTTAGTAGCTCCCCCTACATCTTAGTGCTTTATGTAAACCACAGGAATTTGTCACAAACAGATTAGGATGTGCATAGCAGGTCTGCACACATCATTGATCCGGGTGGTCAGAAAACCCTGTAAGGGAGAACGAGTGGTTTATTCTACTCTTCCCCATCCCCAGCTGCAGTGTTTCTACCCTGGCCGAACAGGTAACTTGTTGCTAATGCACATGTTGGAACTAAGGATCTCTTTCCTCACCCCCGCCCCCCTCCCCCGCTGGTGCATCAGTGCTTTTCTCTTTGTCTCCAGATTGGGATTTACTGTAGAGTAAGTGGACACGTGCCGTAGCCTCTTTTTTTAAACGTTTCAAATTGGATTGTATCTTGAAAGAAATTACCCCCCCCCCTTCATTTTAAAGCAATTTTAAAGGATATATTTTAGGGAGAAATATACTGTAAACAGAGTCATGCCTGAAATCCAATAGAACAAACATGTAATATAACTAGGCATACAAAGAAAACATGAAATTAAACAGAGCAAGTAAGGCCCATTACATAGTAAAAAGAAAAGGAGTACTTGTGGCACTTTAGAGACTAACCAATTTATCTGATCATAAGCTAAAGCTCACAAAAGCTTATGCTCAAATAAATTGGTTAGTCTCTAAGGTGCCACAAGTCTTCCTTTTCTTTTTCCGAATACAGACTAACACAGCTGCTACTTTGAAACCTGCCATTACATAGTGGTTGTCAGGTTTGGAACATACAGACTTCCTCCAACCACAAGTTGAAATCTCAGCAGGCTCAGCAGAGCCACTATCCTTCTGAATCATTTTCACTGAGAACTGTATTAGCATGTGTGGATTTTTAGGACAAAACTCTTTTAAAACAAACGAAAAAGTGAGGTCTTGTCTACTCTGCACAGACATTAAACATCTCACTTTGGCTTTTTCATGTCATAATGCAAGCTTGCCCCAGTGTCCTTGGCCAAAATTACTGCTTTACTTTCCAACTGGTTTGGAGCAGCTGTTGGCTGGCTCTCTGCCACTCTCCACCATAAAATTGTCCGTGTTTCAATGTTGCATGTAGAGTGTTTTAAGAGCTTTGGGATGAAAGGTCTATTAAATGTAAAAATTATTGGTTTATATTAAATATAGTCCTTCCATTAATTTTAGCTCCATCTCCATCCCTAGAGTTAGTGGTCTGTGTGTACCAGGAAAAGTTGCTTGCTTTGTTTGTGAAGAAACATTTCTATGACAGTAACCTGTAAACACAGTGAAGTCCATATCAGTGGTGGAAGTCCTAGAGAACAGGGCACTGGACTGGGACTCAGAAGACCTGTGTTCTATTTCCAAGCTCTGCTGCTGGGTGACCTTCAGTAAACCATTTTCTCTTTTCTGTACCTCAGTTTCCTCACTGATAAAATGGAGCTAAACAAAGATACTTGCTTCCTGTGTAAAGTGCCTTGAGATCTACTGACGAAAAGTGCTATCTAACAGCTTGAGATTATTGTTAGCACCCAAGAGATGCTTCTTCCTCTGTAGATTCTTACAAAGGCATCAAAGGCCATGATCAGTCTCTCTTGTTCAAACATGATTTTTGCAATCTCATCCTTTTAACAGATGTTACTTTTATATGGTATCTTGCATCCAGTAATCTCATAGCACTTTACGAACGTGGGTAAATACTATTATTTCTATTTTGCAGGTGGGAATACTTAGTCTCCAAGAATCTTAAGAGACTTGTTCGTCAGTGGCCCAGGTTTCCTGTCTCCCAGGAGCTTTAATCACAAGGCCACTTTGCTATGCCATGTAGGAGTCACCTTGCAAAAGCCAAACTGCTCTGTGGTTGCTAGGTAATAATGGGCTGTCCTCAGGCCTGAACCAAATTCACTCAGATTTGTGCTTGTTTGTGACACTGTACGGTAGCAAGCTTAAGGTTTTCCCCCTTAGATTTGCACTTCAACTGGACTGTTCAGATTAATTGTGTGAATTTAACTACATAACCCATCAAGGTGTACACTTAACAAGGGAAGCTTGATGAAGCTTTAGAAAAATGCTGCTCTTTATACTTGCTTGCTGGAGCCAGCAACACAGATGACTTTAAAAAAAGTATTGTTAATAGAGAATACCAACACCCTAGGCATTAGTAAAATACTGCAATTTATGTAAAGCTTTTCATTATGGCTCTGTGGGGAGTTTCCAAACGTATTAGCATTTTTTAGACTCTCTTATCAGCACTTCAAAGATAAAGTGGTGTGGGATGAACACTTCTCCATTAACACGTACCGCTTATGCTGATGAACATATAGTATATGCCAAAAATAGATAGGAAAATCTAAAAGGGGAAGTATGAACAGATGTTTTTAAAAATGCAGATAGTTAATTTCTCTGGGATTTAA
Organism: Lepidochelys kempii; assembly: GCF_965140285.1. Lineage (NCBI taxonomy): Eukaryota > Metazoa > Chordata > Testudines > Cheloniidae > Lepidochelys > Lepidochelys kempii. Next base: position 117,991,915 of record NC_136383.1, read on the forward strand.
TTATGATCTGTCACAGGGACTCTTATAGAAATGTTATCATGAACCAAAATATCAGTGGAAAATCTCTAACGTTAAGACAAAAATATTCATTGTCTCAGGATATTTTTTGTGAGGTGCTGCTTGTGGGCGCTGCGTGTGTTTCATTAGTGTTTATCTCCAGTTCGTCGTTGTCATGGAAGCTCACAGCCAGCTTGGAGATCTGGCTCGGCGCAGGACTGGATTACTGACCCTAATGCATGGAAGACTGAATTTATTAAGTAGCAGCATTGTCAACCCTAAGGATTTCACAAGGAATTTAAAACAAAAGAGCACAAACCTCCTAAGAAAATTTTCCTCCCAAAGACATTCTCATTTTTGAAAACACAATTAGCATCACTATAGAGAAGTATCTTGGAATGACCAAAAATGAGATTTCAAACCCCTTTAAGTGAAATTTCAATTCTTCTCCTTCGGGGCTGTCAGACTACTTTCTGTCTCTTGTACCAGATTTTGCCCTTCTTCACTCTGAAGAAGACTCTTTTGTATAAGATGTAGATGAGGAGAGCTAAGCTCTGACCTAGATGCTATTGGTTGCAATCAGCCTGGCAGTTGGGAAATCAAAGACACTGAAAAATCTTGCCAGTACATGGGGGCAGAACATGAAAGAGGAGAGTATCATATTCTCTTACAGGAGGTTAGCAACGGCAGTTTCTTGATTTCTACGTTCATAAATTAAGCTGAAGTTAGTGGTAGTGAAATTGAGTAAATTACACACACTAGTATGAGTGGTGGAATATTCAGGGATGTGGGGAATTCTTTTCTGTCGTTATCGTATGAGAAACTAAAATATTTCAGACTTTTAGTAAGAAGAGGCAAAATTCAGAAAAGGTCAGTGCACATGCAGAAAACTCAGATAAGCAGTAAGAACTTGGGTTGCATGTGAAGCATGGGCAAAAAGCACGTGTCAGATCCTTCGCACAGTGCACAGGGTGAAACATCAGAGTAGAGCACACACCCGGAAGCCATCGGAGAGGGGTTGGAAGGCTTGTGTCTGGAAGATAAAGGGAAGGCGTTGCTAGAGATGGGGCAAGCACAGATTCTGATGTGCTGGACAGCTTACAATTTATTGGTGATGTGCACATGACTGCATAACTAATTCCACCTTGTGGCCAACGCAAAGCAAGTCTCCACACATTTCAACTCCTAGCACTTAAGTCTTTGGGCACTGTGTACTGTTCTAGAGCAAACTGGCTTTGTCACATCTTTTCTACATTGTGTGCCTTTTTCCCTCTCTGTTTGCTGAAGGGGCTGGGCCTTTGCTCAATACTGAAGCCGTTGCATCCACCTCTAAGGTGTAAATGTGATATCTGTTTAAGAGAACAGCAACACTACTCAGCAATTAGGGGACCAGTTTGATGCCTATTAAAGTAACACAAAAGATTCCTGTTGGCTTCAATGAATGATGCGTTGGCTTTTTAGACAGATATGTAAACCATCAAATAAAAATGACAAAAATTGTGTGGGCATATTTCAGGAAAATAACCCAGTGGTGGTTTGCCACATGTGTCCTGCCCAAATTCCAATTTGGGTAATAATCCAACCTAAATCTCTCTTGTCATTTCAGTGGGATGTGATGATCTTTTTTACTTCATGTCCTAAAACATAACTAAAATAAATGACCACGTTCTCAGATGCAGCTACCTTGAATCCAGGCAATGCTGTTCTTACATAAGTGGTTAGACACCTACCTAATCTTTACCTGCCCATCTATATACTGCACTATTACAGTAATTGTGAGTACAAGAGCATTTACCCATTTGCACATAGACCGTTTCCCTCTGCTTTTTATCATTTGTCTTCATCTGACCTGCAGAGCCTATTAAAGGGTTTTAAGTACTATCATGAATATATGGGACGCTCCAGAGTGGAGCCAGAAATGGACATAGAAGAATCCTGGGTTTGGCTCCCATGTTTCTTGTAACATTTTGATCTGCGAGTTCAGCATGGGTCTCTTGAACCATTCTGAAGAAATCTCATAGCCACATAGTAAGTAATAGCAGATTCTTATACTTAATACTTAGTCCTATGTACTCTTCCTGAGCCTGGCCATCAGGACGTAATAATACTTAGCAGACTTTCTCCCTGAAGGCTGAGTAGGTAAGCTGTCACTTCGGAGAATATGTACCAGTCTAAAACAACACAGCACTGTAAACATAAACAGATTTTAATGACAGCTGTTGGCTTGTGAACATAGAAATAGTGCCACCAAAGCCTAATTTTTTGATGAGTCCAAACCAGGGGCATTACTAGCAGTACGGCCAATACTCTGGCTCTGTGCAGTAGGAAAATAATAAAACTTTCCATAGCTCTTTTTGTGTGCAGAGCACTTTAAACTACCTGAAGCTGGTATCCTTGCAGAACACATGCTCCGAGAGCTAGGCCAAACTTCTCCTGACCGTCAGTTTGTGTCTCAGTTTCTTGTGATAAAGTAACCCAGGCAATGCCCTTTGTTGGATCTATGTTTGATGGCAAAGGAATAATGATTGGATAAAAGAGCATTTTCTTTGTTAACCACCTATCTAATTTATTTAACCGTGTGTGTGTGTATAATATATACACACGTTACAGCAAACTTTAATAAAGGCACAGTAATAGTGACATTACAGTTTTACTCTTCAAAGCTGAATTGAAGAGTAAAATACTGCAGTATTTTTCTTAAAGGTGCTTGCCAAAATGCCACAGCATCCTTATTTCATGCACTCACTGACAGTCCAACATAAGTCACTGCAGATATCCTTTTTCTGCTATATCCTTTGGGTCATGCTTGTTGGTAGCTGTGACTTATAAGGTACATCTACCGTGCAGCTGGAAACGTGCTTCCAAGTTTGGGCAGACAGACGCGCGCTAGCTCTTTTAGAGCTAGCGTGCTAAAAATAGTAATGTAGCCCCGGAGGTAGCACACGTGGTGGCTTGGGCTACCCGCCTGAGCGTGTACTCGGGTGGCTAGCCCCAGCTGCTGCCGTGCTATGCCTGGCTATGCTGCTGTTTTTAGCATGCTAGCTTGAGTAAAGCTAGTGTGTGTCTGTCTACCCAAGCTGGGAAGCTCGCTCCCTGCTGTAGTATAGATGTATACTTAAAGGCGCGTGTGAAAGTTTTAAGTTTGGGTTACGTGTTTTATTCTTCTGAGTGGTGAGTTGTGGTTCAGGGATTAAATGATGACCTAATCAAGTTCAGAGTCCGTAGGCATCGTGTGACACCACGTCATGTTATGGTTCAGAGAGGTGTGATTCTATCTCCCCCCCGGTCGCCCAGAAGTCCTACAGTGTTGTCCACATTATTTCCAAGTGGAGCAGGGCGCGCTGTGTTAACTCTTTCAGTGCCTGGCAGCACAAGCATATATTAGAGGTAGAAACTGGAGTACCTACAGCACAGTGTAAAGTTTGAGAGGACTGTGTAACTTATGTGACAGAGGAGAGCTCAAAATGGAGAGGCATTTTCTTCTCTAGTGCCCTCAATAAGGAGTGGTGTTAGTACCTCCTTCAACTATTAAAAATAAGGCCTGGTCCACGCTTAAAAATGGTGCCAGCATAGCTACACCAGTTAGGAGTGTGGTCAGAGATGTGATTTTTTTTCCCCCACCCCCAATCTAGCTGTGCTGGCAAAAGCCCAAGTGTAGGTGCAGTTTGCCAGTATAGCTTATTTCGCTCAGGGAACTGGCATAAGCTATAGTGGAAAAGCACTCTTTGGCGGAGTGAGGGTGTGTCCCCTCTCTCTAGAAGAGAGGAGGCCAACGAGCTTCTGGGGTCTCAGCAGGCACTAACCAGACACACTTGTAAGGCTTGCTCTGCCTGGAGGGAGGAAGCTTAAAAAGGGAAAGCCTGCCAAAGGAAGCTGAAGAAACTAGGAAAAAGACTGCTGTGCTTTGGGGACTGCTGGCTACAGGAACAGATCAGCGAAGAGGAAGACAGTTGCAGACCCTGCTACCGGTGAGACTGTGTATGGACCAGGTACAAAGACCAAAAGGAGGGGCTGGAGGCAGACCCTAACCCTGATCAAGGACACTAGAACCTGCAGATAAGCCGAACCCCAAAGGGGTGACTAAGAGACTGCCTAAAGAGACTGACCACCTTTGCCTTTTTCTTTTACTTTGATTCTCCCTCTCCCAAGGTAGGAAGAGGGAAAAGAACCTGTTTGTTTTTGGAAAATCCCTCGTGAGTCACAAACAGCGGAAGGACTCTGCAAGCATCCCAAATCATGGTCTGGTGGGCACTTGGGTGGGGGTGTGTGTGTGTGTGGGGGGGACTGTCACCCAGCACTGGCTGGAATAAGCTTCTCCACTAGGAGGGTTTGACAGTACAGCTGTGCTGTCAAACCCTTCCTACTGTAGACAAGACCTTAGACTCTTCATCTAAAAGCAATGAGGGGAATGCTGCGGTTAACCCTGGAAGTATGAAAAGAGGCAATAGAGATGTCACCCTGCTAGGTAGCATCCTGTCCATCAATTGGGAATAGACAATTATGGCAAATGGACGTGAGATAAAACCCAGGCAGATTGGACCTATCTCAGACAAACACTTGAAGCTTTGTACGACTTGTCATGCCAATGAAATATTAAGAGGATAGGAACTAACCGCTGATGGGGATGTCAGCATTGGTACTTTTTATCACTGATGCTCCAGGCTCCCACTCTTTTACCCTATCCATCGGCCTCTATATCCGTTTAGTACCTGCTTCCCATTTGATTAGCTTTGCTTTAACTCATAATGGAACTCAGTTTCTCCAAGCCCAAGTCTTGTAAATGGTGGGATTTGGAGCAACCTTAGCTACACTGTTTACAGCACTCATGACTCAGAGGTGGTGGAGACTGACTGTACAGAGGGCATCTTAGCTAAATGGTACAGTTGTTTGAAAAAAGATTGGTAACCGCTAGTCTAATTCTTCTGCTCTGCAAAATGTTCCTGTGCCTCAAGTTTCCTGTCTCCTGGTGTTCATTTTCCCCAACCCCCTTTTTGTGCTGTCTTTCTCTCAGGCTTTTTAGATAATCTTGTTAATATTTTGTTCAGCCATCCACTAGTATAAGATTGCAAATGTTAAAATACATCTACTGATGTAGTTGTGTCCTAATTTTCATACTTAAAATGCTGGGCTTCAGTACGAACACACACACACACGACGTATTTGCAGATCATCTGGCTCAGGTCATGGTGTGAATGGTAATTGCAACTGACGTCAACAGTCTTGACTGGCAAGATATGGGAACTGTAGCCTCCCTTTTCTTCTGCACTTAGCGAGCTGAGCTATTCATGGAAACTGCAACTTCTTTTGGGTACTCTTCACTGTTGTTATTCTCCACAAATGAAACCTGGCTTCTTCATCCTAAACAATGCTCAGGATTTAAAATGTTGCCTCCGGGAGCAGAAAGTCTGTTTTCCTGTAGGATAGATATTTTGCTCTCCAGTCTGTTAATTATGGCCTTTTCTTTCAACAGGAATAATTGTGTTATTAATAGTCTTTTCATGAACAGAAGAAAGGCCTCTTTGGAAGGGGAATACTCTAGCTTCACAAAAGGTTTCCGATAGCCTTAAGGTGGATTTATCTGGTGGAGCCTTGGCTAACCTTCATATTAAGCAGACAGAGGCAGTTTAGGGCATATGGGGATGTGAAGCAAATTACAAAATAAATTAAAAGCATTATGGCTCAGCAATATAAATTAATTCAGCTGCTGTAAGCTTCCTCCTGAGAGAGTTGTCAATATCTGCTAAGCTGCTATAGGAGAAAAATAAATTAAGGTGTACTTTATCACTCTTGCTTCCCCTCCACCCCCCAATTTCAAGGGGTCCCACATCTTAACTCCTTCGGTGCCAGTTCATTGTGTGTACTCAGGGAACCACAGAGGGAGTTGGAGCAAACAGCCAATCAGTGGAGGAGAAAGAATGTCCAGAGTAAAAACTGTAAAAATCAGACACCAATGACATCATTTAATGTCCAAAGTTCTCCACTGCAGCTGGTTGTCTCGGCTCTTGCTGGCTTATTTTCGGGAGGGCTTTTCCTGTCAGTTGCTCTATTCCCCAAACTTACATAGCTTAGTGGAGGGGTGGGGGCACATGGGTCCTGGAGTCCCCAGATCAGGTGGCTCCTCCGTTCAGTTCTGGATCTGTGGGGTAGCTAACTCTGGCATTAACCTTCCCTGTGACAGCTGTATCTGCTGCAGGTGCTTGTTCTGAGTGCCAGTGTTATCTGTCTCCTGCTCACTCTCCTGGGACCTGGTCACGTGCTATCAAGTAAAATGTAGTCAAACCCTAGATATGATCAGAGAGGGCAATGGGGAATACCCCCCTTTGCTTATGACACAAGGAAGGGAAGGCTGAAGTGGGAAAACAACCATCCCAAAGAGACACTTGGAACAAAAATCCTAAAATGAAAGAATCTGAGGGATCCAGAACTTGAACACCGATGTGGACTGAGTGGTTCAGAATTAGCTGAAGACTTGAGATTTAGGATCATAGAGAAAACTGTGATTGCCTGTTAGTTAAAAATAAATAATAATCTATTTTGTGGTTTTGGCTCACTAGTTTGCTCAAGGCGTTGTCATGGAGGAGAGGCCCCCGGACACTGAGACAAAATGAAATTGAATACAATTTTATTACTACTTATTACAGTAGCTTCCAGAGGTCTTCATTGAGATCAGGCCCCATTGTTCTAGGCCTTGTCCAAACACAGCAGAGGACAGTTTATGCTCCAACTATCTGAATTAAGACAAGACACATCAAATGGATTTAAAAGATAAATGGAAGGGAAGGGTAACATTGATACAACACAGGGCTACATAAATTAGCTACCCATATCTGGAAAATTAGAAGAAACAGATTAAAAAAATATATAAAATGAGATCTCAGATGTTCCTAAAGGCTCCTGCCTAGCTACAGTTGGTTGCGAATTAACCCTAAGCATTGAGGTTAAAGCAGATCTTGAATGACAAGATTGCACTTTTATAGGTTAGACCTTGGATGGTTTGCTACATATAAGGAGTGGCAGAGAAGAAAGCACAATGGAATTTGTGGCAGAAATGGGCAAATGGCCAATTGAGGCTGACAGCATTGGTGGAGTGGAGAGGGGCAGGGTGACCTAAGATATAAAATGAGAGAAGCAGGGAGAAGCTAGATTGTGAAGGATCTTAACGCTGAAGACAAGGAGCCTGTATATGAGGAAGAGCCAGTGCAGATGGTCAGAATGATGGGCCAGTAAGATAATTTTAGCAGCAGAATGGACCTGCTGGAGATAACATGGATGTTGGGATGGTCAGAGTGGTTGGTGCAGATTCAAGACGGGATTAAGTGACTGGGAGGATGGTGGTGTCACTGGTGATGGAGAGTGTGGGGAGTAAGGGAGGGGGTGGAGGAATAAAAGGAGCTCAGTTTGGTCCATATTAAGCTTAAATTGACTTCACAGTATCCATGGGGGATGTCATGGAGGCAAAACTCTAAGACTCTGGGACGATGACATAATAGATTCTTTTGAACTCCATAGTGGCTGGTTCTGGAATTTTGAAGGAGGCTTCTCCTCCTCTTTGCTTTAAGGAGGGAGAGCCACTCATGTCCTTTGCTAGTCTTCTACTATGATTAAAAATTTAAGCTTAATCCTTACATTATAAAAGCTTTACCAAAAACAACTTACCACAAAGACACATTCCAGAACAACCAAGGAAACTCATGAGCCTTTAACTTTAACCTTTGTCCTCATTTTCCTCTTTCTGATTTCTAATGTTTTTTTCTTCATTTATCTTGTCTCTGTTTGCACTTGGGGATTGGGACTGTGTCTTTTCTCAAACTTTGGACGCCCCGTAAATATTTGTGAGGGAGGAAGATAGGGTTAAATGGGCAGAGGTATGTATGTATGTTGAGAAAGTTGGCACAGAATGAAGTGTTGAATGAAAGTTTTGGAACTTCCTTATGGGATGAAAGCTCACTTAACTATAGGCTTGCACCTGGTATGTGGAATGAGCTACCTGGAGCCTCCTCTACAAGGTAATAGTAAAATATCATTTTGGCTCGGTTCATTTAGGTTCCAAATAGAATGAGGAGATTTAACATGTGACTGTGGATGCTAACAGCTCTGTTCTGTTGAACTCAAGTTCTGTTGAACTTGAGTTCCCCTTCTAGTGCTGATTAAATTATTAGGAGCAGAGTTCTCATAATTGTCTTGTGAGAGTGGGACAGAAAAAACAGATGACTGTGACAGGGCCTGGTTAAAGGGGAGGATGTTGTGAAAAGCCTGGTACCAAATGAGCAAAGAAAAAAAAATTAAAGGGCAGGCGGAAGAAGGTAAACAATAAAGGTAAAGGCGTAGGTGTGCTGTCAGGAGTTAATTTCTTCCCTGTCTTTTGTTGTCTGAACATTAGTGATGGTTAGACAAAATGGTACTTGCTGCAAACAGTCTTGTCATAACTTGGGCATAACAGCTAAGAATGGTGGATGTAGAAAAAATGTTGCATTGCAGTAAGTGAACACATTGTAAAGGAAACTGTGATCAGTAAACAGCAAATGCAAATCAAGTAGATGGAGCGGAGCAACTGATTCTGACCAGCTTTGCTCTCTTTCCTGTTTCCCTTATTGAAGGTTCTGTCACATTATCCTGACTGTTAGTATTATGGTCTCCATTTTCATATGGATTACAGTGTCTCTTTCTGAAACCATCTGGCTTCAGATATCAAATGTAGCTAGCTTTGGCTTTTAAATGTAGCTAAAGTTCACCTCTCTGTGTAAAATAAAATCAAGCCGCACACACATTGACACTGACATGGTGACACTGGGCCTTGGGGAATTTTGTTTCTACTCTTCAGCTTCCTCACCTTCAGTCTTTCTTCAAATCTTGCTCACCTTACTCATGTGAACAGTTCTGGCAACTTCAGCTGGATTGTTTACTTGGGTCTTTACTGGGTGCCAAGCCATATAGGCTCCAAATGTAGGTTTTGATAAATAAATAAAGCTTAAAGGAAAGGAGAATTATAAAAAAAAAACCTAGGGCAAATGGAAATGTTTTAATGATTTTTTAATTTTAATGAATATTTTTTCAAGTTAAATATACCCCAGTGATACTGGAAACTCAACAGCATCTGGGTTAGTGTATGAGAGCCAGAAAGTGGAATTGTCTATGAATGGAGTGGCTGGATTCTAGTCTCACGTTGGTGTAGATCTGGAGTAACATGTTACTCCAGATTTGCACCACTGTTAGAGCAACATCTGGCCCAGAAAGTGAAACTGACCACTATTATTTTGCAGTCCAAGCTGAGTGAGGAGAGGTAATTGAAGAATAAACATAATGCATGAAAAGTAAATTAGGCTTCTAAAATTCTGAAGGCTTAGTAGTAGCATTAAACTACAGCCAGTGATAGGGTCACTGTGGAGCTACAGAATTCTGAGAGAACACCAGGTGGCCTTTGTTCTTGAGAAGACACAATGCTTCCAGGAGCTCTGGGGGAACACTGTTGTTGCTCCAGTCTTGATGAATTATGGCAGTCCCTATGCATGGGTCCAGCTCAGATGGAAAGATAGCAGGTTTGTGACCCTTTCCCTCCTTACTGCTCATTGGGCAGACTAGCAAAAGCAGCATTGCTAATCCGGAGCAGCCCTTGTGCTCAGGGAAGGAGGATTGCCATGTGACAGTGTTGAAGGGATGTATGAGTCTCCTTGCAACCTCTCACTTTTTGTGGGCCTGCATAATGCTGGATATAATCACACTTGTTAACTGTCCTAGCTGAAAGGGACACTTACAGGTAAGAAGTTCTCTCCAGCCCATGCCTAAAATGAAGCAAACAAAACTCTGCTTGTGTTACTCCTTTTAGTAATAGGTTGTGCTGTCAAAACGGAGCAAAGGAGGAGTGAACAATGAGAGGGGAAACTAATCCCATGTTTATACAAAATCATCTTCCTTAGATCTCTTTAGGAGGAACAAAGAGAAGAATGGAGGCAGGGGAAGAGTGTACAGCAAAATTGTGTTTCAATTACTTTTTAGAAAATAACTGTAAACATTTTGCTTCAGAATTTGCTAAGCTTCATTGATTTAACATTGCACTTCACATGGGAATTTTCCTCCTGAGTGGTTAGGTTACATTACACCTGACCTCTTTTCTGCTCCTTTTTAAAAAAGCCTTTTTTTGATAATGGTTTGAAAAACAAAATTAATTTGCTTGTATAAACTGTCTGTACTAACCTGTAGTTAGTGGCCATTGTAGTAATTGCTTGTAGGGGGTGATTATGTTAACATTCAGCAAAAATCTATAAACACGGTGTATCCAAATGCATGTCCCTACTCTGAATGGATTTATTTTTAAGATAAAGTGCACTTGTATATAGTCTAACGTTTAACAAAATCATGCAGTCTATAAAATACACAAGCATAGGTAAATGAAATTAGTATTAGGCTGGATGGGTTTCAGTATTTTGTGCTTCCTCAGTGGTGACTCTGGAGAGTTAATCAACCCTGCCTTCCTTTATAAAATATGGGCTTCCAACGAGCCAGAGAGCAAGAAACAAAAGGAACTCAAGGCTGGAAGAATTATTACAGGGAGTAGAGGACTAAAGGGAAAAGTTAACATTACAGCCCAGCTAATGTTTATATTTATATTGCAAATAGCTAACGAAAGGACAAGGACAGAAATTTGTCCAAAGTCTTCTGTAAAATATATAATAATGATACCCCCGCACTAGGGTAGAGTAATCTACAGACAGAGACATGAAAACGTTTTACAAATATCAGTTGAACGTCCTAACACTTCCATGAGGCAGGTAGGAATTACTGAAGCATTTTTCAGAAAGGTAATCTGAAAGAAAGAGGTTAAGTGATTTGCCCCTGGTAAGTGAGTCAGTGGCAAAGCTGGGAAGAGTTCTGTCAAGCAAATTTTATCAAGGAAAACTTACAAAGCAGCAAATTGTGTTCTAGTTAATTAGCCTTTTTGCAAAAGTGGTTGAATGAATCTTTTGTTTTAATTGTGGAATATTTTTCAATGCTTTCTTTTAAAATTATTCTAACGTTCCTGTGGGGGATACTCCCCCTTTGATGCCATGTAGAGCAACACTTCACTGGTTTTCAGAGCAGCAGTGCTATTAGTTATGCCATGGCATCTCCTTGGGTCAAGGGCCTTGTTACTTTATGTCTCGAGACCTCAGTATACACAGTAGGTATTATGTAAATAATCCATAAAAAATTTTAGTTTATTTCTGCTCTCCATATTCAGTTTATCTTTGCTCATATTTAAACACTTCCAGCAAGTGAATCTGGAGAGTCTGACCAGAGTTCAGCATCCACCAGGAATGATCCTGATTTCACTTAAGCGCCAATTCAGCAAGCTGCTTAAGCACGTGCTTAACTTTAAGCACATGAATAGCTGCATTGACTTGAGTGTTACTAACTATGCATAAGTAGTTTTCTGATCTGATCCATTAACTGGTCTAACAGCATTGGACTCCATTGTCTGTTTTTTCAGTGATATGCTAATCAAAAGGCAGAAATATACTATTGCTAGTCAACTTAGTTGCTAGTCCTAGAGGAAAGTTTGTTTTTATTTGAGTTTATCATCTCTCTTTTTTTTAAAGCAGAATGTACAGTACCTGGTAATTGATCAACTCTGTCTACAGAGGCCAGTCATTGCCTCTTGTGCCCTCTGGTTTGAATAGTAACAGCACATTTTCATGCTGAGTTTAGATGAATTGGCTCCGTATGTGTATGCTGGGTAATGTTCTTTCAAATTCTTGGCATTGGCAATGAATACGAATTTGAACATGACTTGCAGATGTTAAGCTTATTGTAGGAAAAACCGTCACAGCAACTTTAAGCTTCTAATATGTGTCCAAAAGCCAAGGAGGGTATTGGAATTACTGCATTAATTCAGTTGGTATAGGTTTTTTGCCTGCTCTGTGATGGTCTCTGTGGGCATTTAAACATGCTATTGGTGACAGCTTATATAGCTACAGAGCCCCCATAACTTCTTTGGTGTCTGAACATCATGCCTTAAGAGAAATCTACGGCAACTGTGCTGTTGTTGAAACAGATTATGGTCTCCTCTTTATTGGTATAAACCTAGAGTGATTCCTTTGATTTTAGTGGTGTAACTGTGATCAGAATCTGGCCTATTACTTTTTTTAAATTAAAAAGGAGCTGTATTAGGAACGCCAGTTAACTGCAGGGAGACCCCACAGCAAGACTAGTATATAAATGGTATATAAAATGGCGTCCTTTGTTAGCCACATAGTGATTTATTACTAATGTTGACCCATTGCAATCTCGAAACTGGCCATTTCTTATTTTGATGGGGATTTTTCTGAATAATAATAAAATAATAATAATAAATATCAACTAACGAACAACAAATCTTCTTTTTCAGGAATTATTGGGCTTTGAAGACCCTTTTTGTTTTTAACTCAGAATAATGCTATGGAAAAATCTGGATTTAGCATAGTCAGTTAAAAGGGATTCCATGTTTTGTGCAAGAAGGATGCTTATTTCAGCTGCAGTGTTAATTCTCCCTTCAAAAGGAAATGGGAGAGAGAGTCAAAGTGCCAAGGAAGGACTATAATTTTGTCCTATACTGTAATTCTGTTCATTCATATTCTTCTCTGGTGATGTGCAGTGATAGAGAGGATGCTGTTAGTGGGGTTGCACAGGTGTAAATGACTGGAATTCAGTTAACAGCCCTGTTGATGTTCTGTGAACCAGATTAAATTCCAGTTTACTCTCTTGTTTAGGTGTGTTGGATTTGAAGACTAACAATTAAAAAAAATCGGTAAACCTAATTTTTGTTACTACATTCTGCAGGTATGACTCAGAATACACATAGGGAGTAGATCTGTGGGTAAGAAAGTGAAATCAGATAGCTAGTTTTCTGCGTAAAACTATAAGTCCCTCAGGGGAGACTCGTCATTCAAATAACAGTGTGTTGTTGTGCTAAATCCAACATATATTGAGCAAAATAACAAAAAATGACAGATTTTCAAGGAAAATATTAGGTAAATTAATATATCACAGGTCAGCTGTTTTTACCCTAGCCCCTATGTAATCCGCCCCATATCAGAGTGGGGAAATAGTTCCCTCTCACAAATCTAGCATGGCTCCAGCAAGTGTTGGTGCCTAGTCTTGCCACTTGCTTTGTTCCAATATGTACAGGAAGGGTGGTTTCATTATTAAGGAGCTGGATGGGGTCTCAGGAGATCTGGGTTCAGTGCTCGGCTCTGGTGCAGACTTTCTGTGTGAACCTACCCAAGTCCATTTAATCTTTCTTTCCCTGAGTGCCCCACCTGTTCTGAGGGTATGTTCACTAATGCTTGTGAGGTGCTCAGATACTGTGGTGACAGGGTCTGCATGAATAGATAGTGATACGACAGTCCTCTTCTTACAAGAAATAGCCAGCTCATGGAAGGTTTTGTAAGTATGGAGGAAAAACTGCTCTGCCTTTCATAATCTTCTTGATAGAGCTCTTTTCTATAGGACATTTGACATCAAACTCTTTAATTCATTTTCCCAATTTATCAAAACCAAAGCCTCAGCATCTTTTTTAATAGAGGTGAACAAATGAGATATCAATCATACTGTTATACAAAACAAAGCACTCTGAACTCTACAAAGTCCTAGAACATTTTTGGGTAGACTTAAAAAAATATTAATAGTAAAACAAAGATAGAAAATACCAAGCAGCCCTCTAAAGTCCACTCTTTCTGCTCATGTCAACCAAAAATATCTAAAAATATTCTGGGGCGGGTGCAAGCTTCTCCAAATAGTGGCATGACTATGAAGGCCAGTCTTGTATTCATGGGTAGAGCAATATAAAATCAACAGCTGGCATTGTCATGTTTGCTTTGACAGATGGGAAAATCTTTGTAGTGTTTTGAAGAAATATGGGATGGTAATCTAAATATTTCTCTAAGAGATCTGACTTGTTGCAAATAATTTTTAGAATAAAGTCAAACTCTGCCTTCATTATTGCCTTCCTAATGCAGTCCTAGTGGACATTGACTATCCCTTTCTCCCAGGACTCTCCAAGTCCTTGATACTTCTCAGTTTGTGCTATGCATTAGGTATTCTGCTTGGTTTCTCAAAGCACTTCAGTCTAGGGATGAAACATAAAACTTAGGTCTTGAACACTTGGAGTAATTAAAGATCCTGTGGTGTTTGTGTGTAGCTGTATTAGCTAAGGTGTTTTGGCCAAATTCCAGCTTGGGTAATTACATTCTGCCTATCTGAATTCCCTCTGCAGTTTCAGTTGGATATGGTATTTTTATTCACATCCTGTTTTTCATAGAAGTGTAGGACTGTAAGGGACCTCAAGAGGTCATCTAGTCCAATCCCCTGCAGTCAAGGCAGGATAACATAATAACTAGACCATTCCTGAACGTTTGTCTAGCCTGTTCTTAAAAACCTCCAATGATGGAGATTCCACAACCTCCCTTGGCAATTTGTTCCAGTGCTTAACTACCTGACAGTTAGGAAGTTTTTCCTAATGTCCAACCTAAGCCTCCCTTGCTCCAATTTAAGCCCATTGCTTCTTATCCTATTCACAGAGATTAATGAGAACAATTTTTCTCCCTCTTCCTTGTGATCACCTTTTATGTACTTGAAAATTGTTACCATGTCCCCCCTGCTCTTCTCCAGACTAAAGAAACTCAGTTTTTTCAATCTTTCCTCATAGGTAGTGTTTTCTAGACCTTTAACCATCTTTGTTGCTCTCCTTGGATTTTCTCCAATTTGTCCACGTTTCCTGAAATGTGGTGCCCAGAAATGGACACAATACTCTAGCTGATGCCTAATCAGCGCGGAGAAGAATGGAAGAATTACTTCACATGTCTTGCTTGCAAAACTCCATCTAATTCCTCTGTGATGGGGTGTCACCCCCTTCCCCCCAAGGACTGGAAGTGGTTAAGGTGGCCAGGTAGGCCTATTAACTCCACAGACTGCACCTGGAGGAAGAGCCAGGGAGCAGGGATTGATTGCAAACCAGCTCAGCTGGGAAGGAAGAGGCGGGGACTATCAAGTCAGGAAGCTGGCAACAGACTGGGGCAGTAGCCCCTCCCTGGAAGGAGGATTTGGAGGTGGTACACCCAGAGAAAGGGGAGGAACCAGAAATTGTAGGAAGCAGTCCAGGGAAGGAGCAGTGAGGACTTGGGAAGTAAAGCCCGAACTACTGGGCTAAGGGTCTCTGAACTGGAACCCAGAGTAGAGGGTGGGCCTGGTTCTTCTACCAGCCACTGAAGGAGTGGCACTTGAGGCAGTGAATTGGAAAACTGCCCAGGACTGCTGAAGGAAAGACTTGGATATACCCCGGAAGGAAGAAACGCTGAATGATCTGGATGGAGGGCTGAGTCATGAAGAGAAGACCCTGCTTCCTGGAGGGAGAGAGGGGCTGCAGACCAGACAGGGAGCTGGAGTGAGGGCATGCAACTGTGGGAAGGGGCATTGACCTCCTGAGCTAATCCCCAGAATTGCCAGGAGGGGGCGCCAGAGTAGCAATGAGTGGAGCACCCCTCATAACAACCCAAAATGATGGCTTTTTTTTTTTTTTTGCACAAGAGTGTTACACTGTTGACTCATATTTAGCTATGATCCACTATGACCCCCAGATCCCTTTCTGCAGTATTCCTTCCTAGGCAGTCATTTCCCATTCTGTATGTGTGCAATTGATTGATTTGTTCCTGAGTGGAGTACTTTGCATTTGTCCTTATTGAATTTCATCCTATTTACTTCAGACCATTTCTCCAGTTTGTCCCAATCATTTTGAATTTTAATCCTATCCTCCAAAGCACTTGCTTCCCCTCCCAGCTTAGTATCGTCCGCAAACTTTATAAGTGTGCTTTCTATGCCATTATCTATATAATTTACAAAGATATTGAACAGAACTGGACCCAGCACTGATCCTTGCAGGACCCCACATGATATGCTCTTCCAGCTTGACTGTGAACTACTGATAACTACTCTCTTTCAACCAGTTATGCACCCACCTTATAGTATCTCCATCTAGGTTGTATTTCCCTAGTTTGCTTATTGAGAAGGTCATTCAAGATCTTCTCATAAGCAAGTATCAAAAGCCTTACTAAAGTCAAGATATACCACATGAACTGCTTTCCCCCTATCCACAAGGCTCGTTACACTGTCAAAGGAAAGTTTTTAGGTTGGTTTGACATGATTTGTTCTTGATAAATCCATGTTGACTAGTTACTGATCAACTTATTATCAATTGGTTGCTTGATTATTTGCTCCATTATAAGTAAGCTGCCTGGTGTGTAATTCCCCAGGTTATCCTTATTTCCCTTTTTATAGATTGGCACTATATTTGCCCTCTGGTATCTCTCCCATCTTCCATGAGTTTTTGAAGATAATCACTAATGGCTCAGATATCTCCTCAGTCAGCTCCTTGAGTATTTTAGGATATATTTCATCAGCCCCCGGTGACTTGAAGAAATCTAACTTGTATAATTAATTTTTAACTTGTTCTTCCTCTATGTTAACCTCAGATCCTACCTCATTTTCACTGGTGTTCACATTAGACACACAATTGCTACTTTTTGTGTGTGTGTGAAAACTGAAACAAAAAAGTCATTTAGCATTTCTGCCACTTTCATGCATTCTTTTATTGTCTTTCCCCCGACATTAACAGGCCTACCCCATCCTTGGTCTTCCTCTTGCTTCTAAAGTATTTGCAGAATGTTTTTTGGTTACCCTTTATATGTTTAGCTAGTTGAATTTTGTTTTGTGCTGTGGCCTTTCTAATTTTGTCCTTACATGCTTGTGTTGTTTGTTTACAGACATCCTTTGTAATTTGATGTAGTTTCTACTTTTTGCAGGACTCTTTTTTGTGTTTTAGATCATTGAAGATCTCCTGGTTAAGCCAGAGTGATGTCTTGCATATTTCCTATCCTTCCTATGCAGTGGGATAATTTGCTCTTGTGTCCTTAATAATGTCTCTTTGGAAAATTGCCAACTCTCTCTCGAACTGTTTTTTGAATTATGGTGTAGTATTATTTGCTCAGATACCACTCACATGGGCACAAGAGCCTAGATAGATGAAGTCCTTGGCCTACACGAGTCACCAGTGATTTTAGGTGTCTCAGTTTTGAGTGCCCAACTTGTGACATCATAAAATAAACTGATTTGAGGGGAAGATGCTGAGCAGTTTCTGAAAATCAGGCCCTATTAAGGTGTTGCAAATAGAGCACTCAATAACTGAGGTATTCAAAATCCCTAGAAATGTTGAAAATTTAGGCCTTTGTTGACCTAAACAGCTTCTGTGTACCCCAAGTGAGGTGTTTGCTCTCTATCTCTTACCTGCCTTTCAGGAATATTTTGGAGTGTAATTAGTTAAAATTTGGAAAGCACCCTAAGATTCTTGGATTGAAGGCTACAAGGAAGATCAAATTATTTGTTGTTTGTATTGTATTATGTTCTTATGTTCTTATTAGGACTGTTGATTAATCACACTTAACTCATGTGATTAACTCAAATTAATCATGATTAAAAATATTAATCGTAACTAATCGTACTGTTAAACAACAGAATACCAATTGGACTTTATTAAATATTTTTGTATGTTTTTCTACATTTTCAGATATACTGATTTCTACTATAACACAGAATACAAAGTGTAGAGTGCTCACTTTATATTATTATTTTTTGTTACAAATAGTTGCACTATAAAAATGATAAACAAAAGATAGTATTTTTCAGTTCACCTCATATAAGTACTGTACAGCAATCTCTTTATCGTGAAAGTGTAACTTATAAATGTAGATTTTTTTTTGTTATGTAACTGCACTCAAAATCAAAACAATATAAAACTTTAGAGACTACAAGTCTACTCAGTCTTACTTCTTGTTCAGCCAATCACTAAGACAAACAAGTTTGTTTACATCTAAGGGAGACACTGCTGCCTGCTTCTTATTTACAATGTCACCTGAAAGTGGGAACAGGTGTTCGCATGACACTTTTGTAGCTGGCGTTGCAAGGAATTTATGTGCCAGATATGCTAAACGTTCGTATGCCCCTTCATGCTTTGGCCACCATTCCAGAGGACATGCTTCCATGCTGATGGTAGCTCATTTAAAAAAAACACTGCAATAATTAAATTTGTGACTGAACTCCTTGAGGGAAAATTATGTGTCTCCTGTTCTGTTTTCCCTGCATTCTGCCAGATATTTCATGTTATAGCAGTCTCGGATGATCAGCCAGCACATTTTCATTTTAAGAACACTTTCACTGCAGATTTGACAAAACTCAAAGAAGATACCAATGTGAGATTTCTAAAAATAGCTACAGCACTCAACCCAAGGTATAAGAATCTGAAGTACCGTCCAAAATTTGAGAGGGATAAGGTGTGGAGCATGCTTTCAGAAGTCTTAAAAGAGCAACACTCGGATGCGAAAACTACAGAACCCGAACCACCAAAAAAGAAAATCAACCTTCTGCTGGTGGCATCTGACTCAGATAATGAAAATGAACGTGTCAGTTCGCTCTGCTTTGGATCGTTATCGAGCAGAGCCCATCATCAGCATGGACACGTCCTCTGGAATGGTGGTTAAAGCATGAAGGGACACATGAATGTTTAGCTCATCTGGCATGTAAATATCTTGCGACGCTGGCTACAACAGCGCCATGCGAACACCCATTTTCACTTTCAGGTGACATTGTAAACAAGAAGTGGGCAGCATTATCTCCTGCAAATTGTAACTAAACTTGTTTGAGCAATTGGCTGAAGTAGGACTGAGTGGACTTCTAGGCTCTAAAGTTTCACATTGTTTTATTTTTGAATGCAGTTATTTTTTTGTACAGTTATACATTTGTAAGTTCAACTTTCATGATAAAGAGATTGCACTACAGTACTCGTATTAGGTAAATTGTAAAATAGTATTTCTTTTGTTTTTTACGGTGCAAATATTTGTAATAAAAATAAATCTAAAGTGAGCACAGTACACTTTGTATTCTGTGTTGTAATTGAAATCAATATATTTGAAACTGTAGAAAACATCCAAAAATATTTAAATAAATGGTATTCTATTATTGTTTAACGGCGTGATTAATCACAATTAATTTTTTTTAATTGCTTGACAGACCTAGTTCTTATTATGATCATCCTTATTGTTCCCAGTTATAAAAGCATCATGGTTAGCAAAAGACATTGCCAGAAGTTTTATTTACTTCTCAGTATCATTCCACTTGATTTTCTGAGAGGTTTGACCTGGTTCACATTATAACACGTTGCTCTTGTGAGAACCCTTCTAAGTAATCTCTAAAGATATGAGGCTAAATTTTGCCCAGTTATTTTTGGGTAAACTTCCTTGTCTCATAAGAGTTTGTACAGATCTCACTCAAAACAGATTTTGACCCATGAGTTTCAGATGTAAGAGAAATTTCCCTATTACATACTTCATGCAAAACGCAGGCTACAAAACAAAACAAAAAAATCTTCCACAAAAGATACCCTTGAATTTGACTGGGAAAAGCTTTCTTCTTTGGGGGAGGTTAGAGAAGGAGTGGGGCAGCACAATTAGCCTGTATAGGAGTCCTCTAAACCAAAAGCTGTTTGGAAGGAAGCAGATAAAAAGACACTTGTTTGTTGTTCTGCCCTAATATGTTTTCCCAGAAGCTATTTCATAGGTCTTGGACATCTCAAGGTATAAATAGCACAAAGATCAACCAGTACAAGTAGTTCAGGGTGACTGTTGTTGAACTTGGCCTTTTTTTCTCAGAACACTCCTTGGGGCACATTGTGCTGTCATAGACCAGAAACACATGACATGTTGTGTCATATTGCTTAATTAGCAAATTCATTGAAAAATCAGACATCCAATCAGAAAGTGCCACTAGCATCTTATGAGGCCACACCCATGTCTGTGCACCTAGTTGTAACACAGAACTGACTTTATCCCTTTTATTTAAAAATTCCAATTTATAGCAACAAGACACTCCAGGAGAGCATCTCAGGAGATTATTGTATTTGCTAAGTGGTTAATGTCACCGAGACTATGATTTTATGTTTTATAATGTTGCCTGATCCATGCTGTACAGTAGCCCAAAAACATACTACCTATTGTGGCTAACATAATATCCCTACATATAGCTTCCTGTAGTTTATTGCATAACTGGAGTGTGACTTCAAAGTGCAAATTTCTAAAGGCTGCAGAATAGTTGTGCACTAATTAATAGGATTAGATGTATGCATCATGGTTTGAAGAAGAGGATATATAGAGAGAGACAGAGACAGCCTCTCCACTTGTAAATCTGAAGTTGATATCATTATTGATTGCCTCTGCAAATTGTAGTTTGATGTCTGGGGCCAGTGAGAATTACAACAATTCACTTAATGGATTCTGATGTGTCAAGTAAGCAAAGTTGGAGTCCTACAAAAAGTGGAGACATGGGCAAATTACCAGTGCTTAATTTGTCATGAAGGAGGTGCCAGAGTTTAAGCATTTAGGTGGCAGGGCTCAAGCAATTTTTTTTTTTTTTTTTACATTCAGAGCTGATGCAGCAAGCCCAAAGGTCCCAGGACTATGAACTGACAAACCGAGAGGTGCTGAGGCTCAGTCCTGGCAAGCTCTGGCACAAATTAAGCACTGCAGATTATTAAGGAGGAGTACAAAAGAATAGCACAATCAGACAGGGACAAAATCAGAAAGGCTACTGCACAAAATGGAGTTACACCTTAAATACATTAGGAGCAAGAGGAAGGAAAGTATAGGTCCTCTGTGTATTGGGGAAGGAGAGCTAATAACTGATGACATCAAGAAGGCTAAGGCGTTTAATGCCTATTTTGCTTTATTCATCACTAAAAGGATTGATGGTGACCAGATAGTCAACACAACAAGGGGGAAGGAATGCAAGCCAAAATGCGAAAGAACAGGTTAAAAAATATTTAGATAAGTTAGATGTATTCAAGTCAGCAGGGCCTGATCAAATTAATCCTAGGGTACTAGCTGATGCAATCGCAGAACCATTAACAATTATCTTTGAGAACTCCGGGAGGATGGGTGACATCCCAGAGGATTAGAGAAGGGCAAGCATATGTATCTTTAAAAAGCAGAGCAAAGAGAACCTGGGGAATTATAAATAGGTGAACCTAACTTTGATACCTGGAAAGACAATGGAACAAACTATTAAGCAATCAATTTGTAAGTACTTAGAGGATAATAGATTAATAAGGAATAAGCAGCATGAATTTGTCAAGAACAAATCATGCTAACGCACCCTATTTCCTTTTTCCAGGGTTACTGACCTGGTGGATGTGGGGAAGAAGTAGATGTGATATATCTTGATAATAGTAAGGCTTTTGACACAGATCCACCTAACATTCTCATAAGCAAACTAGGGATCTGTGGTCTAGATGAAATTACTATAAAGTGAGTGTATAAGTTGTTGAAGGGCCATACTCATAAAGTAGGTATCAATGGTTCTCTGTCAAAATGGGAGGACATATTTAGTGGAGTCCCGCAGGGCCCACTTAGGGGTCCAGTACTGTTGAATATTTTCATTAATGACTTGGATAATGGAGTGGAGATTGTGCTTAGAATATCTGCAGATTGACACCAAGCTGGGAGGGGGTTGCAAGCTCTTTGGAGGACAGGTTTAAAAATCAAAACAACCTTGACAAATTAGAGAGCTGGTCAGAAATCAGTAAGATAAAATTCAATGAAGATAAATGCAAAGTACTTCACTTAGGAAGGAAAAATCAAGTGCACAACTATAAAATGGGGAACAACAGGCTGGGCATTACTCCTGCTGAAAAGGATCTGGCAGTTATAGTGGATCACAAATTGAATATGAGTCAGCAAAAAAGTCTTATATTAGACGGTTATATGTAAGACAAGGGAGGTAACTGTCCCACTCCACTACGCGCTGATGAGGCCTCAGCTGAAGTACTGTGTCCAATCCTGGGCACCACACTTTAGGAAAGATGTGGACAAATTGGAGTGAGTTCAGAGGAGAGCAACAAAAATGAAAAATGTTTTGAAAACCTGACCTCTGAGGAAAGGTTTAAAGAACTGAGCATGTTTAGTCTTGAGAAGAGAAGGCTGAGGGGGGACCTGATAAGTCTTCTGATATGTTAAGGGTTGTTATGAAGAGGACAGTGTTGAGTTGTTCTCCATGTCCACCAAAGGTAGGACAAGAAATAATAGGTTTAATCTGCAGCAAGGAAGATTTATGTTAGATACTAGGGAAAAACTTTCTAACTCTAAGGGTTGTTAAGCTCTGGAACAGGCTTCTAAGGGAGACTGTAGAATCTCCATCATTTGGAGGGTTTTAAGAACAGGTTGGACAAACATCTATCAAGGATGGTCTAGGTTACTTGGTCCTGCCTCAGCACAGGAGGCTTGACGTGATGACCCTTCCAGCCCTACATTTTTTTGATTTTTTTATGATAAAGTTCTTTCCCTGTTCTAGACACGTCTTCATCATTAAAGAAGGATCAGGGAGAAAGAATTTAGAATGTGTTTAGCTATGAGCTGGCAGTGTAAGTAATCTCTAAATTGGATGGACCAGCATCAAAATAGGTCAGTGCTCAGAGGTGTTTTTGATCCTTTGCCACTAGTGATTTTCATGTGCAACAAAGTTTGGGATGTATTAAAGACCTGCTCCTTGAGCCTCCCATCAGTGATGTAGTTCCACTGATGTCACTTCACTGCATCTAAAAAGCTCAATCCAACTCCCATTACAGCCAGTGGAGACACTCTGACTTCATCTGTGGGAGCTGGGACAGGCCTTAAATCACTGTGGGCCTTCTGTAGTATCCACTACAGTCAATAGAATGACTTCACTGAGGACTAAATCAGGACCTATGTGACTGTCCCTTTGCTATTGTGGAAGCCAGGGTGTCAAACTCATTCATCTCTGAAGAAAGGCTCATTCCATTTTTCCCCATTACTAAAAAATACCTCAAGAAATCTTATTAATCCAATGCTGACTTTTATTTTGACCACTGTTGCACCAGTATTTATTTTCTAAACTTGACTTTTCCCCTTCCCATCCCTTTTCTAGACCTACTTGACTGGTTTTAGACCTACTTGCTGCAATTTTAGAATGTGGTCTTTTATTTCAATGTTTTTATTGCATTTTAAATGACTTTTTGTAGTGCGGTCTTAGGCATGGAGCCCCTTGATCAATAACATTGGTTGGTTGGTGCAACTAGGAGAAGTGTGGTCTTTCAACTCCTTTATACCTGTTTACTTCTTCCTAATCTACCTAGATTTTTATAGCAAGTCCATAACTAAAGTATCTAAGTGCCTTCTACAAACTAACAGATCAATCCCCTAATATTTTATTACCCTTCATCTTTTTTCCCCATGCATTTTAAAGAGTAGTTAATACTTGGCACAGTAATGCAGTGACAGCACTGGAAAATGCAGACGTTTGTTTTTGGACTAGAACAGCAATCATCCCCCATACTCTGTTGACGTGATGTTTAGAAACCATTTTTAAAAGTGCAAAAGTTAATGCCTCTTCTGTGAATTGAACTGGACTGAGAGATTCAATGTATTTCTCATAGGCCACCGAATAGTCATTAGATGATAACGAGCCAGATCTTCAGAAGGTATACATTCAGTTTACACCAGCTGAGGATCTGGCTCAATATTCTGATCATTGCTGAGCTGAGCGAGATCTGAGCCAGTGACCCAGAGGTGAAAAGCTCTGTATCCCATTATCAGTTCCCTGAGGGCATCCAGTCTTTCCAATTTTCACTGTGTTTAAGGATTCATGCTTTCTCAATGATGATTGCCTTTGGCAGAGGTGAACCATTCATAACAAATGAGATTAGACCGTTTCCTTCACCACCACACTTATCCCCCCACACCCTTTTATAACATGACAGTTTAGATAGCCAAGAAAGCAGTTATTTACTAACATTTTGCAGTAGCTGAGCAGAAAAGTGGCACAGCAACCCTCTAACCTAATCTTCAGCTCCAAATCATGCAGCCCGCTGCTATGAATGAGAGGAAATGCGGGTGGCACTGCAGCATGCATATATTTATAGCCCAAATCTTTGTCGTTAACAAAAAAAAATGGAAACCCTCTAAATCTGGACACTTTCTAAAATTTGGACTGGTAGTCACCTATGGACAATCTAAAAACAAGAGGTTTTTTCCTGTAACTTCAGACTTCCTCTTAGCACTGAATAAGAAATAGAGTATGTAGCAGAATCTAATCTAATCTAAACCCTGATGCAGTTTCTTGAACATTATTATTGTAGAACATAAGAAGTGCAAATGAGAGAGAAGCTGAGGTGTGGTGAACTTCAGCTTCAAAGTGCTCGGAAAGAATTGGCCTTCATCAGTAGAAGCAATTTCCCTATTCCAAGAGAAAATGAGTGGACCCAGGATACTGTATCCTAGTCTAATTTATTTATAAAGGTCAAAATGTTATAATTTGTAGTCTACATTTAGACACCTGGATACGAAATCTGATGCAGGAGCCTAGAGGTATGTATTCACTGCCAAAAAAACCCCCAAAACCAACCAAATAAAAACCAAACCCAAACCAAACAAGCCACACCCCTGGCAGTGAGTCTCAGAGTCTGAGTCTACACAGCTGGGCTCACAGGGCTCATGCTACGGCACACTAAACAGAGCAGTGTAGAGATTACCATTTGAGCTGGAGTTTGGGATTTGAAACCTGATGAGGATGGTTGGTCTTAGCGCCCAAGCTCCAGCCCGAGCAGAAACATCTACACTGCTAGTTTTAGTGTCGTAGGATGAGCCCTGCAAGCCTGGGTCTGCAGACCTGGGCTCCCCAGACCTGAGCTCTGCAACTTATTGCTGTGGGTTTTTGTTTGCAGTGTACATGTATGGTAAGTGACCTGATTTTTCAGAAATAGTGACCATCTGTGGCTCAGAGTGAAAGCCAGTTGGTGACCAGCAGCCATGAAAATTATGCCACGTTGATGTAGGTGCCTAAATATGGGTTTAGTTTATGTACCCAGTTTTGAAAATTTTGTCCATCACATCCACTTTTGAACAGAGATATTGGATAGCAAAAGCAGGCCAAAGCTTAAGTTTAGTGCACTCATAATATACCCAGGACACACTTCCTAGAGATCCAAGATACAGCTATGTCCAAATACCTTGCTTTTTTTTTGTTTGTTTGTTTACACTGATGTTATGTCCATTGATTGCTCATGATTTACAATACTGTGAATTAGAACCAAATCAGGTTTCAGAGTAACAGCCGTGTTAGTCTGTATTTGCAAAAAGAAAAGGAGTACTTGTGGCACCTTAGAGACTAACCAATTTATTTGAGCATGAGGTTTCGTGAGCTACAGCTCACTTCATCGGATGCATACTGTGGAAACTGCAGAAGACATTATATACACAGAGACCATGAAACAATACCTCCTCCCACCCCACTCTCCTGCTGGTAATAGCTTATCTAAAGTGATCACTCTCCTTACAATGTGTATGATAATCAAGGTGGGCCATTTCCAGCATAAATCCAAGTTTAACCAGAACGTCGGGGGAGGGGGGGTAGGAAAAAACAAGGGGAAATAGGCTACCTTGCATAATGACTTAGCCACTCCCAGTCTCTATTTAAGCCTAAATTAATAGTATCCAATTTGCAAATGAATTCCAATTCAGCAGTTTCTCGCTGGAGTCTGGATTTGAAGTTTTTTTGTTGTAAGATAGTGACCTTCATGTCTGTGATTGCGTGACCAGAGAGATTGAAGTGTTCTCCGACTGGTTTATGAATGCTATAATTCTTGACGTCTGATTTGTGTCCATTTATTCTTTTACGTAGAGACTGTCCAGTTTGACCAATGTACATGGTAGAGGGGCATTGCTGGCACATGATGGCATATATCACATTGGTGGATGTGCAGGTGAACGAGCCTCTGATAGCGTGGCTGATGTTATTAGGCCCTGTGATGGTGTCCCCTGAATAGATATGTGGGCACAGTTGGCAACGGGCTTTGTTGCAAGGATAGGTTCCTGGGTTAGTGGTTCTGTTGTGTGGTATGTGGTTGTTGGTGAGTATTTGCTTCAGGTTGCGGGGCTGTCTGTAGGCAAGGACTGGCCTGTCTCCCAAGATTTGTGAGAGTGTTGGGTCATCCTTCAGGATAGGTTGTAGATCCTTAATAATGCATTGGAGGGGTTTTAGTTGGGGGCTGAAGGTGACGGCTAGTGGCGTTCTGTTATTTTCTTTGTTAGGCCTGTCCTGTAGTAGGTGACTTCTGGGAACTCTTCTGGCTTTGTGCTGGAAATGACCCACCTTGATTATCGTGCACATTGTGGGGAGAGTGGTCGCTTTGAATGGGCTGTTACCAGCAGGAGAGTGAGTTTGTGTGTGTATGGGCGTGGGGAGGTGAGAAAACCTGGATTTGTCCTGGAAATGGCCCACCTTGATTATCATACACATTGTAAAGAGAGTGGTCACTTTGGATGGGCTATTACCAGCAGGAGAGTAAGTTTGTGGGGGGGGGGGGGGGGCGGAGGGTGAGAAAACCTGGATTTGTGCTGGAAATGGCCCAACTTGATTATCATACACATTGTAAGGAGAGTGATCACTTTAGATAAGCTATTACCAGCAGGACAGTGGGGTGGGAGGGGGTATTGTTTCATGGTCTCTGTGTGTATATAATGTCTTCTGCAGTTTCCACAGTATGCATCCGATGAAGTGAGCTGTAGCTCACGAAAGCTTATGCTCAAATAAATTGGTTAGTCTCTAAGGTGCCACAAGTACTCCTTTTCTTAGAACCAAATCAGATTCTTTTGGGCCAGATTTTGCTTTTGGTTCCACTCGTGTGACTAAACAACTTTTGGCCCTTTTTGTTTAACTACTGCAGGACTCAAAGTATTTACCACACTTCAATACAGTTAATCTTTTATTACTACTGTACCCGTTGCTGCTGAGATCAGTAAGTACAGATGCAGATGTGATCACCCTGAACTGGTACAAGTAGACAAGAATCTACTTAGTGAGACAAAAGAAAGTAATTCGCAACCAAAGGATCTGAGCTCTAGCCCTTACCTTTCATAGGATTCTCTGCCTTTGAGACTCTTGAGGAGGTGAGATAATGTGATAACTATGAAGTCATGCAGGAGAGAACTTATTTCAATAAATATTTGTGGCCACAATATTTAGATCAGGGGTGGGCCAACTTTTTGGCCCCGAGGGCCACATTGGGGTTGCACAACTGTGTGGAGGGCTGGGTAGAAAAGGCTGTGCCTCCCCAAACAGCCTGGCCCCCGCCCCCCATCCACTCCCTACCACTTTCCGCCCCCCTCAGAACTCCCGACCCATCCAACCCCCCCACTCCCTGCGCCCTTACCATGCCAGAGCCAGGACCAGCGGGCCAGAGTGCTGCCCACACGGCAGTGTGGCTGCGTGGAAGCGGGGACAGCAGGGGAGGGGCCGGGGGCTAGCCTCCCCAGCCGAGAGCTCAAGGGCCGGGCAGGATGGTCCCGTAGGCCAGATGGGGCCCACGGGCTGTAGTTTGCCCACCTCTGATTTAGATGATGAGCTGCTTGGGAACTTGATTTCTTTTCCCTCTATATGAAAATATAGTGGGTAAGGCAAGGACAGGCTTTTAGTCTAGATATTTCTGCATTAAATAAGTGGGTTGTGGAGGGAGATCTTCCCGTAAAATTTGTAAGACAAGAAAAGAGTTGAAGGAGCTGAAGTAATCGTTGTTTTTCGTATTTAACAAGCATGCTGAATCTCTCGGCATAAGGGCTTGTGAGGGTGGTCACATTCAACAGGCTGCTAGAAGCAAACCAAACAAGACATCTCTTAATATGTAAAGAAAATCAATTTGAACTGATAGCCTGAAATGGCAGTCAGTTAGTAAAAGCCACAATGCCACCAGCAGAGTCTGATCACATTCCTGGTGGAGCCTGATAGGATTCCTCAGCACAGTGTGTCTTTGCCACCTGTCTCTGATCCTTAGAGTGTGGTTCAGTCTATTCAGATTCAATTTGGTTTTTATTCTTTGAATGCTTACTAGCCATTTCCAAATCTTCATGCAGTTGGAGAGTGACATTGTTAAGAACAGGTGCAGCCAGCTGAAATTATATGGTAATGCTTATAACAGTACTTGCGAGAAGGAAAATGGAAAAGTTTAGTTCCTTCGTGGCAGAACTGGAGAAACTGAATGAGAGACTGGTATAAAATTATTATCCTTTCTCTTTGGTTGCTTTTTCATAGTGAGAGCAGGAGGATGAGCTTGGAGTAAGAAGACCTACATGCTAATCCCAGTCCTGACATTGGTTCACTTTCTGATTTTGGAGAGGTCTCTTAGACCACAATTTTCAATCCAGGGTGCCTATGTCCACAGTAGATGCTTAAATAAGTGACCTGATTTTCAGAGTTGTACGTACAACTCCCTGCAATTCATGGTGAGCATCCAGAGCTCTGAAATTCAGGTCATTTTATTTGGGCATCTAAATACAAATAGAGGCACATCAGGATTGACAGTTTTGGCCTTAATATCTCTGTGTGTGATTTTCAAAGGTGCTGGGCACCCAGGACTCTCGGGAAATTCAGTGGGAGCTCATCACTTTTGAAAATTGGGTCCTTTTTTCCTTGGTTTCCTTGTGGTTAAATTCGGATAATAAAACAGGCCTCACTAAGGTGTTATGAGGCTTCATCAATTAGGGCATGATCCTGTAAGGCACTGAGCATCCTCAGCTTCAACTGATGCTAATGGGATCTGAGGGCACTCAGCACCTGCATGATCAGGACTCTTAACGGAAGATGATATGGAAATTATTAATCTATACCTCAGTGTCAGAACCCCAGTCCACTGGGTCCTTAGACAGTGCGCCTATCGTCTACACTACAACAATATGCTGACCACCACCCTGACCAACAGCCCAAGTGCTCAGGGCCTGTGCCCCCACAGCAGCCATGCCCCAGACCCCTGACTGGCTGGACACACAGCACTATAGAATCCCGGGAAGGTGTCTGAAGCAACAGACCATTGTCTTCTGGTTGCTGCCTAGACTCACTACCTTGTGTAACCTTACCTTGTCACCCGTTGCCTTGCCAGCACTTGCCTTCCTAACCTGCTGGCTGGCTCCTGGGATTGGATTTACTGACTGCTGTGAGAACATCAACCATGCCCGGGACTGCTTCTGATACAGATTGACCTGCTGGCTATCTAGCCATTTGCACACACTTGACCACAGCTCTGGAATGCCCTGGCTATCTGGCTTTTCCATTAGCAACTGTTACAGTTAGCAACCTCCACTGCACCTTCAGTGGGGACTAGCCCTTCACACAATGCTGGTTTATTCATAATGTTTTTTACTTGTTGTTCTCTGGTCTTTTCCACTGGGTGTTTCACATAAATGGTTTGATGAATTCTTTTTTCTTTAAAGAGAATTTTCTGGTGATTGTGCAAAAGCCTCCCTTCCTTTGAGTATTTTCACTACCCTTTTCAGTTTCTTTTTCTGGGTAGTTCACTTAGATTTCCCTATGCTGCTTCAGTATGGTAAAAAAGCAGACGCAGCAATCCTGTCTTTTTCAGAGCAAAATGATTACAGGGGGCAGGTGGTGTAAAAGTACATATTGAATGGAGAATTCCCTACTAGAAAATCAGTTTATTGACTAAGGGAAAGTAGCTTGCTGGGGTAGCGGGGAAGGGGAGAGAGGAATATCAAGATCCTGACTAATTAGAGTAACTAAAGGTCCCATAGCACGTTTAGTAAGAAAAAAGTGCGTTAAGCTTGATATCCTGTCCAAACTGCAACTTAGGTGAACAGAATGTAATTACCTAAGTCATTTATTATCACCTAGATGGCACCATAGGTGAGCATGGTGCTTTACAGGCCACAAGTCTGATTCTTACCTCACTTAAACAGGCTTTATGCTGACCTAGATTGATTGACTTCAATACAATTACTGCTCATTTATATTTGTCAAAATATATGACAAAAGGTCCATGGCGGGTGAATGATGTGGGAAAGACCCTAGGGGTGTGTCAAGCAAAGGGGAATACCACCCCTTGTGGGGTGCAGTTTCTTGCTCAGAGATTGTGAGCTGTCTGGGGCAGGGGTTGTCTTTTTATTATTTATCTCTACAAGACCCCATATTAGAACCCTGATCCTTGATTACTATAATACAAATAATAAATCATAAGAATAGAGTGGGAGGTAAAAGTTACTTATTCTGCTGTTACTTTTACTATTTAAATATTTTATTTGTAAGTGAGGGAGGAGTTTTTCCGTGATCGATTAGCATTGCACTAGTGCCCATACAAGTCTTCAACTCCTGAGTCAGGCCACAAAAATCATGAGATGTAAAAAGACGATACATTCTGGGCTCTTTATATTTGCCTTATGGCTTTTCAGTCTGTACTGGACACTGGGATCATTTTCAAGCTTTTCTCTGCAACCACAAGGACTAGAAACTTACTGTTTTGAGCTGAGCCTCTCACATAACGTAAGAAGCTTGGAGGACCAAGAGCATGACCAAATATTGTGAGTCTCCTGGTAACATTGCAGTGGCATTGACAGGCTTTGCAGAAGAGAACTTGAAGGAGGGATTAGAATGAGAAGGAGGCTGGAAAATTAATTAAATTAAATGTTTTCATGCAGAAGGGGCAGTATGGAAAAAGTACTTAAGAGGAGGTCTCCTATAATGTCAATTGGACCATGTATTTTTCACATCCTGTCCCGAACTATGTATACCTTTGTTCACTCTTAAACCCAGGTGGATGCAGTATGATGAGGGGTGAAATGTTCCCTATATATTCCTTACCTATTTCACAGCTGTGTTGTAAGGATTGCTTAATGACTGTAAAGCATTTTGAGATTCTTGGATAGGAGGAGCTATACAAGTGCAAAGAATTATTATTTGTATAAATCTAAAATGTGTGATTCTTTGTATGAAGACCACTACAAAACATATAGTTTTGATGCTAATCCTGATTTGAAGAACAAAAAACTATTATTGTTGCATGGCTGTGTTTTATGGGGTAGGTAATGCGCGTGCACACCCCCTCCCAAAAAAGCCCCCCAAAAAACCCTACCCCAGTCCCCCAAATTCAAAACAAATATGGCTTTGGATAGAATTTTCCTGTGTGTCCCAATAAAAGGATGATTCACATGTTCAGAGCTGGATTCTGTGTAGATTCCATTCATTCCTCATTTTACTTTTCCAAAGTAAAGTTCAATGGGCATAACAGAAAAGAAATAGTCCATCAGACTTGGTACAACTTCTTTGCAACTACTGTTGCCCTTCCCACTAGAAGTTTTCATTGGTTCTGTCCATGAGAACAACACTAAATAGAAAGAGATGTTAAATTTATGTTCTGTAAACATCTAGATTGGCCAGTTGTACTCAAATTAGCAAAATACATTCAAGGACCTGGTCAGTATAGTCAAAATTTCACATACAGTATCTACATACAGTGAAACCTGCACTATGCACACTGTGTCCGATAGAGCTGGTAGTCTCTTGTACTGATTTAAGCAACCACTCTAAAGTTGCCTGAAGGTTTACAGTATAATCTTGTTCAACATTTAGTTAAAGATCCTCTCTACTGGACATCCGAATTTTGCCTGTCCTTGTGTGTTCACTGTTGCAGAGCTATCTACCACTGATGATGAAAGAGAGCCCAAAGGAGGAAAGCTATTAAAGGGCTAATAACAATGGGTATCTTAATTTTAAAACTCTTTCTTAAACCTTGTCTGATGCGTCGCTCCACAGGGAAAGATAGAGAATGAAAAACCAAATGAAAAAGGCTCTCCTTTTTCCTGCCCTTTACATTACCAAAAGCAGAGACCTGGATCATCTTACCCCAGTGGAGTGTTGTTTTTTGTTTGTTTGTTAGTAAGTTTTCTTGATTTGTTCCAAGAGGAGCCAGCAGTGCTTACTTGTGAACATAACCACAGATATCCAATCAAAGGCAATGAGGGTGAAGCAGATTTATAGTATTACACAGTGTCACATGTTGGCAGGAATGAAGTATTGCAGCATCCCATTGAGAAGAATTGGGAAACTGCCAAATACTAGTTTGGTTGGCTGTGAAGATCAGGACCTTGAATTTGAGCTGGTGCTCTGTGGGGAGCCATTATAGTGATAGGAACATTGGCATGATGTGTTTGCAATAGCCTGTGTTCACTAATGCGTGGGCACCTGCATGTTGTACCAGCTGGAGTTTGTGCAGACCTCTAGTTTTCAGTCCGATCTATAGTGCATTACAATAGTCAAGTTTGGAGGTCACACATACATGGATCACCCTTGTCTGTCTTGCACTAGTGGAGGAGAACATGCAAGCCTACGTGCATTTCATAAATAATTCACCTATTTTGCCTATCATTTTTCCACACTCTGGATAAAACAAGATATGGTTCCAACTACTAACACCTCAGACGTTCATATCTAAGAGCAGATCTTTTTTTAATGGATTTTGATGTTCTGTATGCTACCATATCTAGCAACGCCTGCTTCAAATCTTCCTTCTCCTACCTGTCAGTTCATCATTTCATGCTTCACTGAGTGGTGAAAATTGCAAAACCATCTGTTCATTACTCATGTAGCTATTGTGTGAAATATGAATGAAATATTTCACATCTAAAAGAGTCATTGTCAACTGAATGCAGCTTGTACAGGCTTTGGATCTAGAGTCTAGGTGTTTCCTTTATCGTCATTTATCTCAGTACAGTACCTGTTTAACCAAAGGTACACTTTGTAATTTTAAATCTTTTGTCTCTCTCCCACTCCACCCCATATCTTTCCCATTTTAACATAGTTTGGGGTGTGTTTCCTTTGTGGAGGGTTTGCCCTGGTGTGAATTCACCTGTCCCATTTTATTCAGGCCTTGGCGTACATGTATGTATTGTGGCAAGTGGCTGGTACGATTATCATAGGTCCTGCGCTTCCTCTTCTTGAGGGGTGTTCAGGGCGCAGTTTCCTGCCCCTGAACTAGGGTATCTACTGTCCCACTAGTAACCCAGAGAAGGGTAGTGGGGAGAGAGGGGGACCCGGGCCCGCCCTCTACTCCGGGTCCCAGCCCAGGGGCCCTCGGGATAGTGGTAAACCTCTTGAACTAGTGCTTCCTTCCCCCGGGCTACTTCCCTCTCCTGCTCTTCAGCTTGTGGGGCTTTTTGCCCTCTCTCTCTCTCTGCACAAGCCAGGTGTCTCTTTACCTAGGGTCTTGGTCTTCTGGCCAGCCACGGCACTTCTTCAAACTGCTCTCTGCTCCAACTCCTTCAAACTGCTCTCTGCTCCAACTCCTTTCCCTGGCTGATTGAAGCAGGGGGGTTTTATCAGGTGACTAGCTTCAGGTGCTCTAATTAGCTTCAGATGCTTTTAATTAATCTATAGAAACCTTTCTTCCCTCTACAGGGAATAAGGCTTCTCCACATCCTGGGACTTACATATCTCTCCTATATCACTCTCCTGCTGCCTTCTGGCCATGCTGTATCACAGTATGTATAAGTATGTTGTGTTAATTCTCCCCCCCTCCCCAACCAGCTCTACCTCACATTTCCGCTCTCCATCAGAGCCACTTTTGCAATCTTCTTTTGATCAGGAGTTGTACCTTTCGAAGCCACTGCCAAAATTGTTGCATGTATCAGATGGTGCTGGTTTCCACCACAGCAGGTTAATGTCAGTGTCTGACAAAATTAAATGCTCAACAACGCGCCTGGCTTTTTTACAGCTACAGGGGCCAGCCATATGCCATGATGGAGATGTGACATTATTCATCACACCTTTTAGAGAGTAATTAAATGACATGACTGAATCCTTTGTGGACTCATCAATTTGACTATAGTGAATGATGCAGCAGAAGACAAGAGGTGAGTAGTTTGGCAGAGCTGTGTCTCCAAGAATCAGGATCTCATTAATTGTCTCAGGATGATCTGCGTGCACTAATTAATTTTTTTTCTTTTAAGAAGAGGTACAAGATGTGGAAAAGTTGTGAACTCAGCCCAGATTCTCAGCTGGTGTAAATTGCCATATCTTCTTTGACTTCAGAGGAGTGATTCTGACTTATGCCAGCTGAGGATCAGGCTCTCTGTTTTTAGAGCAAAATAGACATTTCATGAATGAATTAAAATATGATCATCTTTACAGATCAAAGAATAGAAATGCTTTTTGCCCAGTTTTGTGGAGGTGCTAATAACTGAAACTTAATGTTGATTCAAATAACATTTATCTTGATTCTCTTTGACTGTAGCCTTGATTGTATTGAACCTGGCAAATTGCCTGTATTTTTCAGGCACAAAGCTGTGTGGCAAGTTAAACTTTTTTTGTGGGTATGGAGACACATGTGTTTGGAAATCTGTAATGAACTGGTGAAATGGGAACCTGTAACATAAAAATATGGCGCTATTTGTAGCTTTTGTGCCTCGTTGGAGTAAACTTTCACACAGCTTGAAAGCATAGGTATGCTATGCCCGATAGGCTAATGAGTCGGGCTAATCCTGGAATCTTAACTCAGTTTTTACTCAGTAGGATTTTCAGGAGTTGGCTCTCGATAAGTGAAATGTGCAGCTGCTTACTGATATCACATTTTAAAACTGCCTATTGAGGAACAACTTGGTCAGGGTATATATTTTTCTTTTACTTTCATGTTTTCTGCCAGCGAAGAATGAAATAATCATGTTCTAAAATCTGAACAGTTCATTTAACTATATACGTAGCATCGTGTGAACAAGCCTTTGAAAGTGACCCATGGTTTGGTTAACTCTGAGTATGTCAGTAATCCCATTAATTTCTGTGGGATTGCAAATATTTATGAGGAGTACTTCTCGCATGTGAGCGGCAACATGGGAGAGAGTGGGAAGGTGCTTACCTTAACTTTGGTCTTTCCAGACTTCTCAGTGTTTATCTATGTAATTTTTGCTTTCAATTAACATCATTTTTATATGGAATAGTGTATAATATTCAGACAAGGATGCCAGCTGCACAAAGTTTGCTAGGCTAGCCTGTAATTTAAGACTGTATTGTTGCTTTTTAACTTAAAAGTTTATAGCCATCTGGAATTAATCTTTTACCATCAAGAACAAACAAAAAGAGATTCCTTGGCCCCCATGTTCTGTAGCCTCAAGTGATCCCCATTAAGGGAAATTAACCCTTTTGTCACTGAGCTTCTAAGTGTAGCCAATTATAGTAGGAGTAAATATTAGTCTGCAGGTTTATGCTCTGTGTGGTTTCTAGGTTTATACAACGTGAGCTGTGCTGCTGGGTCAGCTCTGATACTACAAAATGACTCCAGGTACAGAAATCTGGAAAGCTGCTGGTGTTTGCTTTGCTAAATAAAGCAAACTGTAAGTCAGATGTTTAATCATGGCATTCTGACAGGTAATAGGGAGCCTAGTTTAATACAGCTCTTTTATTTGCCCTGGTGTATTTCAGAAATAAAGGCTGTTGTGGAGGATAAACTGTTTCTTAATACAAGCCTTGTATGGAACCTTTGTCTTAAAACAGGAGTGTTGTATAACAGTATGAATCACCAGCATGAGAGCTATGCTGATCTAGGGTGGCTTTCCATTAAGAAAATAACCTGCTGGCTTTATTAGTGTTTGTTTACTTTATATCTTTAGGGTCATTATTCTTAAATAGTCTTATCTATTTTCTTTATCTCATAGGAGTGTATGTAGCGGAGAGAGAGGGGATTGGAATGTTGAGCCTTGTCTCCTTTGAGGCTGTTCCTGAACATGAGAGAAAACTTCTTTTGCCTTTCTCAAACATTCCAACCCCATGCCAGCATACCACTGCAGGTGTACATTTTTGAATGTGGCTTTTCTAGTTTCTTAAAGACATTTGTGAGGGGGGATAAAGGGAGGGAGAAGACGGGCTCCTTGTCTCCTTAACAAGGACATAACATCATGCCCTTTCAAAATTTTAGACAGGAGCCTGTTTTAATCCCTTTAATGCCTTGGGACATTCTACATAGCTCCATCTAAAGGGGAATTTGTGGCTGTAGGGCCATGCATTGAATGTTCTGCCCAGCCAGTAGAATTCAACAGGATCATTTTTACATGGTGTAGCCTGGGGTGTGGGCACAGCTGTGGCACGGAAGAAATCTAGTACGCATTTTTACAAAATGACTTTGTTATTTTACTTTGAAGAGGGTTGTACACTTTCTCTGAGTAAGCTGTCTGGGGTGTATGTTTGTGGCTCTAATTATTCTTAGTTTTCTATTAAAGGATCTGGCTTTGCAGCCCTTTTTCACATAAATAGTCCCAATAAAGTATGTGACACTTCCCCCGCCTCCCCAAAGTCTCAAACAACAGTGGAAGAATAGCCGAACATTGAAACTTAAACTAATGGACCAGATTCTGATCCTACTTGCACTAGTGTAAATCTGGAGAAACTCTCGGGTTCACTGGAGTCATTCAGGATTTACACTGGTATAACTGAGATCAGAATCTGATTCAATGACCACAGAATTTTTTGACTGATTTTTAGTTGAATTATTTATTCAGAAAAATGCGGGTAAACTGTATTCACTAAAACGATATATTCTTTACACCATAATGATGGTACTAGTTCAATTCCCCAATACTCACAGCTCCAAAATTCTTTCATAGAGAGATTTCCAAAGGATTGGTATTCTGGATTAGATTTTATCTTTTGGTCCATTTTTTTTTTGCTTTCAGCATGGTGAGTTTCTGATGTTTTAAAAGAAGTGGAATAAGTCTTCCTCATAATGAACTTAGTTAATTGGGTGATGCAGAATGTGAGGATTTGGGAGGTTTT
Organism: Lepidochelys kempii; assembly: GCF_965140285.1. Taxonomy (NCBI): domain Eukaryota; kingdom Metazoa; phylum Chordata; order Testudines; family Cheloniidae; genus Lepidochelys; species Lepidochelys kempii. The sequence continues at coordinate 118,028,572 of NC_136383.1, forward strand.
TTGCCCTTGATCTTTGCAGAGATCACTGTGACGGGTTGGATCACAGTTACCCCCTTAGGGCTGCCAACTGATGTGCCGAGGCTACTTCTGCCCTGCTTTCACTGCCAGCTTGGGACTCCAGCACCCTGTCTTGTTGAGCCAGACACGGCAGTCTGTTCCAACACAGACCCAGGGTCTGAACCACATGCCCCAAAGCTGCAAACGTAACTGAAAGTAGCTTAAGAAGTGTTCCTGTCTCTAACACTCAGTTGCCCAAATCCCAATGGAGTCCAAACCCCAAATAAATCCATTTTACTCTGTATAAACCTTATGCAGGGTAAACTCATAAATTGTTCACCCTCTATAACACTGATAGAGAGAAATGCACAGCCGTTTGCTTCCCCCTGCCCCAGGTATTAATACATACTCTGGGTTAATTAATAAGTAAAAAGTGATTTTATTAAATACAGAAAGTAGGGTTTAAGTGGTTCCAAGTAATAGCAGACAGAACAAAGTGAATTACCAAGCAAAATAAAATAAAACATGCAAGTCTATGCCTAATACATTAAGAAACTGAATACAGATAAAATCTCACCCTCAGAGATTTCAATAAGTTTATTTCACAGACTGGATGCCTTCCTAGTCTGGGTACAGTCATTTCCCCTGGTACAGCCCTTTTTCCAGCTCAGGTGGTAGCTAGGGGATTTCTCATGACTGCAGCCCCTTTTGTTCTGTTCCACCCCTTTATATGGCTTTGGCACAAGGCGGGAATCTTTTGTCTCTCTGGGTCCCCACCTCCACTTCTAAATGGAAAAGCCCCAGATTTAAGCTGTATTCCAGTACCAGGTAACGTGGTCACATGTCCTGTGAGACCCTAAGCCTTCATTCTTCCCAGCCTGACTCACAGGAAGGCCTGCAAGCAAACAGAGCCATTCACAGTCAATTGTCCTGGCTGATGGGAGCCATCAAGATTCCAAACCACCATTAATGGCCCACACTTTGCAAAATTACAGTAGGACCTCAGAGTTATATTTCATATTTCTAGTTTCAGATACAAGAGTGGTACATTTATACAAATAGGATGATCATACTCAGTAGATTATAAGCTTTGTAACGATACCTTTTGCATGAAGCATATTCCAGTTACATTATATTCATACTCATTATCATATTTTCATAAAATCATATGGAGTGCAACGTCACAATCAGTTTATGCCTTGAATCATGAGATTTCATTTAGCGCTTTCACCAATAATACACTGTGCAGACTTAATGCATATTTTAGAAAAGAGTGTTGAACAGTGGGTTTTCCATGTGTTAATATATGTTGGGATTCAAGTCTCAGTGAATATTTGGCTTGCTGGGGGAAAAAGTTACTCTTCAAAAACGCTTTTCTGTGGATGCTCCTATTGTTTGTCTGGCTGACTCCAGCTGGTGGGGCTGTTAAGAAGAGGTTGCAGGTAGTTTTGACATTTTTCTTTTTCCTGCATAGGAAAATTTGTTTCACCTTTTGGACTGCTGCTCATCTTCAAGTAACAAATGTTATAGCTTGTGGGATTGCCAGCTGGAGCCAGTTATAACCTGATGAACCAGCCTTGGCCTTAAAGTATTGAGTAGAACTTGTTCTGCCTCACTCTGGTGCTTATACCTGATTTCAGATATTCAGGTCGTTGTTAAAAACCAATAAATTTACTCTGCACTTTGGAAACCTAAAATCATGTTCCCTGTCCAAAAGAGCTTAAAATCTGAGGTAGACTGCTCGTAGTAATAGTATAGTAGCACCTAGAATTATTAAGTGAGATCAGGGCCCTGCTGTGCTAAGTCTTGTACAAACACATAGTAAGAGACAGCCCCTGCCCTGAAACCCTTACAATCTAAATCAGTCAGACAGAGAATGGTGGTAAGGAAAATCAAAGCAAAGAAGGTAAAGAGACTTGCCCTTGGGCACACAGCTGGTCAGTGGCAAAGCTGGGAATAAAACCCAGGTCTCCTGAGTCCTAGTCCAGTGACCCATCTATTGGACCATTCTGCCTCAAGAGAAGGGACACTTGTTCCAGCAGGAAGAGCGGAGATTGAAGAGAGAACATGAGTGAGAGTAAGATGAAGGTATGCCTGGATGCAGTAGGCCTGGGAGAAGGCTGTGAGGGCACTTGACTGACCGTTAGAAACTGCCCCAAGACACAGGAGGTGGCATGATAGAAGGAACAAAGCTAGGAGTGTGCTGTGCAGAGCTATAGGAAGCAAGAAGAAGAAGAATGGGGCAGGCAATTCTGCTGCAGTAGCATCACAAATTGCCAGCTGAATTGAGAATCCAGGATCCCACTTTCAGGATCCCAGTCAATATGGGGGTTGCCAAAGTACCAAGAATCATAATTGAAGAGCAGGAAAGCAGAGCTTAGTGGTGACTTTAGTCTTAGCCCTATTTTGTTTCAGTGGTTATTTGGTGACTAATTTGTGTGTATGTAATGCTGGTGCTGAATTGAGAATCCGCCTGAAACATACCACTGCGAAGAAAGAAGAGCTCTGGGTAGCTTGAAAGCTTGTTTCTTTCACCAGCAGAAGTTGGTCCAATAAAAGATATTGCCTCATCCACCTTGTCTCTCTAATGTTCTGGGACCAACACGGCCACAGCAGCACTGCAAACATACCAGTAGCTACAAAATTACTCACTCTCCCACCCGAACTCTTGTGCCCGGATCACAGTTTGTGCTGGAGTGTCTTTACTGTTAGACCAATTTGAGATGAAAATACAGGGCTCTGAGAAGACAGTCTTCAAAGAAATGAGACTTGGACCAGAGTCTCTTAAATTGATTCTGAAGCCACATGCCAAAATTTGAATGGATTTTCCTTTTTACAGCTGCAACAAACACCTACCCACATTTTTGTGAACCAGGCAGACCTAATTTTCAGGAGGCTCCTAGAGGTCTCTTCTACACAGCTATAACTCTGTGGTTCTCTTTGTTGTGACAGACAATCATGGCTCCTTCTAGACAACAAGGCCCTGGATTTGAGTGAGGGTGAAGATCACAGATGGCTCTGGCACAGGATTGAGACATGGTGACAGATAGTTGTGAGGAATGCTGCATGGGTGTTGCTCATGTTATGCTTATAGTGGGGCCAGATGTCTTCATTTTCTGAGTCAGTCAAGGTATCGCTTTTCATAGGTGCCACACTTAATATTTGGAATAATCCTATTTCAGATCTTAATAACAGCTTCAGAATGTGCAGAAGAAAGAGAGAAACTAATTGGAGAATGAACAAAGACCCTATGGCTAACAGCTTTGTTAGCTGAGCTGTAATAATTCCTAACCATTTCCCCCCACTGCCAGCTTAAAGTAAGTCTGCTGTTGGTCTTTTCCCTTTAAGAATTGTCATTGGAACAGGACTTGCTCTTCTTTTACATGTCTCGGTTTTTAAAATACAGTTTAGAGGATAATAAAAAAAAATGGAATATGAACAATTTGCAAGTAAGAGCCGTTGAGGTTGTAAAAAACCCAGGTAGGGATTTTGACGAGTTGGCATATCTCCTTCCACATCTATAATGTTATCACTGGTGAAAGAGATTCCCCCCCCCCCGCCCAGACAGTCAGCTGATTTATGGCAGACCTTTTATACATCATATGTTGACTCATAGCTCATCCTCATAGGATGAGCTGTGACTAATAGACCTCAGTGGCTGTACTGCAATTTATACAGGATTAGTATTTTAGGAGAATGGTGTGTGAGATTTAAGTAGGAGTAGGATACATTGCAGCGGTTCGTCCTTTGCTATCAGTGAAGCAATCATACGTTCATTTCTTTAAAGAAGCTCCAGGCCAAATGTCAAGAAAAATTAAATCAAGCAGTGATGTAGTTCCGTAGGGAAAACGTATTTCAGTTGTGAAGTATTCATGGTTGTAATCTGTCATTCTGTAGGTTGTGACTTTTGGGTGCACTTACAGGCAGTTTGGCCTGGTAACTGCTGCTTGTTAAGAAATTTGGCTATGATAAAAGACTACTACTTTCTTTCTTCAGTGAAGACTTTAAGGACATATATAAGTAAAGACAAATCCTCTGTGATACAGCATCTTTAGTGGAAGAATATCAGCCCTGTCAACCACTGAGCAAGGACATTAGAATCTTTGAGAACTTTGGTTTCTGGAGTTCGTGAGAGAACTACATTGGACGAGGCTTATCCTGATGTGGAAAATTAGGTTCCTTCTATGGGGTGCTACAAGCGTTACCAGTATCTATGTACATTGACTAAGGAGGGAACACTAAAGATGTTCTGGGATTACTTCTGCAGGATCCTGTACAAGAGCACTGACTTGTGGAGGAAGTGGCTCTTATACTTTGCTTGATCTTTGAAATTTTGCTACAAGTTCTGTCTTTCCTTCTACTATGGCCAGTGTTAGCCCAAGCACGAATAGCTTAGTGCAAAGCCATTTGAAACCAGTGAATAGATCCCCATTGACTTCAGTAGGCTTTGAATCTGGCCCACAGGCAGGAAGATTTCCATTGATAGATTATCCTCAAATCCCAACTCGGAGTCTGTTCCTGAGAGGTGCAGAGTACCAGTTACTACCAGTGAAGTCAGCAGCAGTGGCAAGATTGTGACTCCCAGGACACTAGTCTTGAGTTGCTTCTTTTGCTAAGAAATGGACTGACCTCAAATTTCTCCACATCCCAGTAAAATGTTGTCCAAATGCATTTTGGGAGGATGGGGAGAGGGAAGGAGAAACTACATTTCCCATTAGACTGTTTTAGCCCCAGATCATTATAGATGTTGATTTATAGCAGTAACTGGCCAGTGGCATGCAGTTCACACATGGAGATTAGAGAATGAGCATGGTAGGTAAAGAAGCAGGAGGGAGAGAATATGCCATGCCCTGATGATGAATCAGTAATTCATATTAAACCCTATGTCTATTGGAATGGACTATTCACCAGTCTTAATTGCTAATGCAAATATCCAAAGGATTCTCAGTGACTTCAACAGACGCAGGACTGAGCCTCAAACATATAGTGTTCTCACTGTGAGATCCCATCCTGTATAGTACGGTGTATTAAATCTTCTACATTTTTCAGGTGGTGTGGAATGGCAGTGGCTTTTTATTGCCTTTAATTACAGACATTCGTAAGCCTTGTTTTCCCACTAGCCGTGAGCACTGATGTGTAGAATTCAAATATCCATGTCACACTCAGCCATATTATTTGATTATTTTGAGGTGCTACACTTGGAGAGCTCATATCACTCAGGAAGGGAACCTGTTCAGATGCAAATAGGTGTTTAACTCCTCACAACAAAACAAATGCATGTTTAATACAAGGTTTTTCATTTTGGAAGGGCCACACTGCTTTTATCTTCTGCTGTTTTTCATTTTAGAGATAACAGGCCTGATTCCTCCGCTGCCGTAAATCAGGATTGTTCCTTTGACTTCAGTGACGTTATGCACTTTATACCATCTGGGGATCTGGCCTATTATTGTGCCCACATGTGAAAAGAGTGGAATCCAGTCGGGTCTTTCATGGGATTTTGAGAGCATCACAGACATGAGGGGCTAGATTCTGCTCAGTTATACTAATGTAAATCCAGAGTAACACCAATGAAGGCAATGGAGTTGCTCCATATTTACACCAGAGTAGCTGAGAGCACAGGTTAGCCCTTCATATCTGAAACCAGAAAACATAAAACAAACCGCGAAAATTAGGGAGTCTTGAATCACAAAAACCTCTGAAAAAAATTTCATTGTGTGATACCCTAATACAAGGGATATTTGATAACGTAAGCAGGTTGCACTGAGTTTTGAACAGAGAAACAATCATAAAGAACAACTGCAGTTAATAACCCTTTGTAGCATGCACACGCATATAAATGTATTAACTTTGCTGGCAGTGAGAAATGGGCTAGTGTTCTCAGGGCTAAGCTGCTGCCAGACAGCTTCAGCTTGCTCAGCTGGCACTTATGTGTCTGGTAATCCAAGCTGACACTTGCCATGGCGGCATTACAAGGGGTCACTTTATGGGAGGGTGAACTGCTCTTGATTCCTTTCCACAACACATTATTGTAGGTCAGATTCAGAGATGTCATGCATCTTTCCCCCCCCTCTCCCTTCTGTGCATTGAATAAACTGTCTCATTTTGAGCAGAGTAAGGAAAAGCCTCCTCTTGAGCTCTCTTTGTATTCCCTGGCATCTCCCTTTATGGTATATCCCAGAAGAGTCATGCAGTATATTATGGGAGCTGTAAGGACTAAAGTACTTTGGAAAGCAGTTATTACTTTAGGGAACAGTTCTGTATTGGTAGGAAGATGGGTTGAATGATCTAAAGGATCTTTTCCATTGTACTGAGCAGAAGTTTTTGTTGCACTGTCCACACCAATAGGCAGGTCTTTTCCCTGTGTGGTTACAGTTGATTTAGTATCCATTTACTTGTATGAGTAGTTTAAATTGTTCTTTCCAAAGTGCATTAGTTTGCATTGGTCTTCATTGAATTGCATTTGGTATCATGTTGCTCAGACCCCACACTTTATTAGGTCCATCAGCAGTTTTTCAGCCATCTCTAGACTTTAACCTGAATAATTCCATGTCCTCCATAAACAGTTACCAAATTATTAGATCATTAATATATTAAATATTACCAGCCCTTGTATGGAACATTGGGGCATCCATTATTGACCTTTCATTTGGAAAATGACCTCATAAACCTACTCTTCACTTGCTACATTTTAACCTGTTTCCAATCTATGACTTTGCTTCTCTTTCAGTAGCTTCAGTAACTCCTTTTTTTTGGGGGGGGGGGGGGAAGGGGTTGCTAGTTAGGGCCTATATAAAGGTTATTGGAAGTTTGAACATTTATTGTTTATCCATTGCTTTTTATCCCCTTAAAGAATTCTACTGGATTATTGGAGAGGCATGATTTTGCTTTACACAAGTTGTTCTCTTTTTGTCCCTGTCATAGCTTTTTCATCTAGGGAACAGATCCTCATTTGCCGTAAATCATCATAATTCTGTTTACTTCAGTGCTGCTATCATAACTTGTGCCAGTTGAGGATCTGGTCCTAGATGTTCTATAATTTTTTCTTTGTCATTTCAACCAGTTTTCCTGCTATAGACATTTTTTTTTACATTTTTTGAATTTTGAAATTAAAAGTATTTCTCCCCCCCCCCGCTATAGAAATGGTATTTTAAAATGGGGGATTTATCTCTCTCCCACCCCCAAAAAAGATTACACCCTTTTTTTCCTCCAACCAGTTCTCCTTGCTGGTTCCTAATTGTTAGGGTCAGCCTTTGCAGTGTTTCTAAAGATTAGTACACCACTTACTTCCCTCCAATCCTCTGGTATTCTATTCTATGTAGGTTCTTATACCACGCTCAACACGTTAGTATGAGTGCCTTCTAGTAGGGCTCTAAGCAACTGGATTAACATCTGTCATCTCCCCCAAGGGAGATACTTTTATACTAATTTGAAGGATTGATTTTTGTATTTTTAAGAGGTTGAGTCATTCATTCATTCTCTTTATTATCTGCATCATCACTGTGCAGAGGAGGCCCGGTCATGGCCATGGTGCTGGGAGCTATATAAATACAGAACAAAAAGGTGGTCCCTGCTCCAAACAGCTTACAATTTAAGTATAAGACACAAGACAAAAGATGGATACAGGCAGCCTGATGGGGGAGTATGAGGAAACAATGAGGCAGTATTGGTCAGTATGATAGGCAGTGGTCTTAGCACACCAGCAGCCTGACGGCAGCCAACATTTTTACAGGCATCATGGCCAAGAAAAGTTTTGAGGAGGGATTTGACAGTGAATGATGAGAAGTGGCATTGGGGGTATTTATGGGGAGCACTTCCCAGGCATGTGGAACTTGAAAGTGAAGAGAGGAAGTTTGTTTGATGTTTTAGAGAAGAGGGACCCCATGGAGGGATGCAAAAAGAGGGGTGATATGGTCAAAGTGCCAGGCTAGGAAAATAATCTTTGCTGCAGTCGATGGATATGAGCAGAGGAAGACTGCATTTGCCAAGGTCAGAGAAGAGATGTTGTAGTAATCAAGAGGCAAGATGAGTGCATGGATGAGCGTTTAGCTATGTGGGATGGCAAGGCGAGGGAGGGATGAGCTCGAGTTCCGATGAGAGGCGCAGCAAGGAAAGTAACTGAAATACTTCCCTGATGGGTTGTATTTTCGAAATGGACAACCTACCCTAATTCTCAGTTACTGAGGGACAATCTTCACTCATGGATATATTTGCTTTCTACAACCAACCCTCTGTACAACTTTTCTTGAGTGATGTACCTGAATACTTGGATGCTAATGTCTAGACTGTATTCTTAAATGTATTCACCTAAATGTGGGTTATTGCTGTTTATGCACTATATATATCATATGACTTTTAAAAACAAACTTTGTTTTTGTGGATAATCTAAGCACTACACCCATATGTACAGACACTCTTTTCTCAACCTGTGTATTATATAATTTTAACATTGTGTGACAGGGTCAGGCCAGACGGTTACAGGAGAGCAATAGAAGGCAGATATATTAGCCCCTGGTTAAGTAGGTCCCTTTTCCCTGGGTAAGGTAACAGGGAAGGTTTTTTTTTTTTTTTTTTTTTTTTTTAAAACAGAAAGGAAATTTATTTGTAACAATTACAGAGAATACAAAAGGAGAAAAAAAAACTTAGTAACAAAACAACGCAATCAAGAGGTATAACACAACAGCTTTCAGGAGGGAGAGGTGTTCAGGTTAGCCCGGGCCCAGAGCGGGGGGGCTTCCTCGGCACTCGTGGTCTTCCACCCTCCTGAGTTACCTGGTGGCCTAGAGCGGGGGGGCTTCCTCGACACTCGTGGTCTTCCACCCTCTCGAGTTACCTAGTGCCGCGCCCAGGGTCACCGACCCTCCCTCTCCTGAGAGTGCCCAACAAAATGGGCACGGCTGCGGGGTGGGTGGTTGGGAGGGAGGGGGGGTACACCCATGTATTATAGGACCCCTCCTAGAAAACAATAATGATGGTATTCACAGCAACTAACGGCTGTGACTGGCGGCTCTCGCTCTTTCCCTCAATCAGAGGGTCAGACGGAGAGAACCGGACGGGGTCACCGAGCAGAGAACCCCGGACAGCGCCCACCGCTCCTCGAAGGTGTCAAGGGAGTCGGTGGACGTTGCCCAGAGGAACTCCGCCCGGATACGTGAATGTACTGAGAGCCGGAAAACGGCCTCGCAATCGCAGGACGCCTCATGAGCCAACCTCCGCTCTCTGGTCTTATAAATGGCTGTTTTAGCCAAGGCTAGGAGGAGGCTAACCAGGAGATCCCGCGACTTGGTGGGGCCACGGATGGGGAGTGTATAGATAAAGAGGTGGGGGGAGAAATGAAGCCAAAAGCGCAAAAGAATATTTGTGAGGAGCCGAAAAAGAGGCTGCAATCTGGCACACTCGAAATAGACGTGCGCCAGGGTTTCCCTCACATTGCAAAAAGGGCAAGTCTCCGGAAGGGAGGTAAAACGTGTCAAAAACACGCCCGTGCTCACAGCCCCGTGAAGGAGCCGCCAACTGATGTCCCCGACGGGCCTCGGGACCAAGGTGGAGTACAGGCTGGCCCACCGAGGTTGCTCGCCCTCCAAAGGTGGTAAGAGATCTCGCCACTTTGTATCGGGGCGGGACACCAGGGTGCGGGCATGAAGGGTATGGAGCGTGAGTGTATATAAATATTTCCGTGATGCAACTCGAAAACCGACCGGTTGCAGTTCATGCAGCCGGCTCGCAGTGAAAGGATGAGGGGTGTGTTGGGATCGGCAGGGTAGGGGCCCGATGGAAAGGTCCGGCGGGCCTGGGGTAAGGGATGGGCGGGGCGCGCCCTCGCACAAGGCTCGGCTAACATAAGCCCGAGCGGCGGGGGTCAAAGCGGCCTCCACCTCCTGAAGCACGCGCCGGGGGGTGCGAAGGCTGGAGAGCCCCATGCGTCGAGCGAGCGTCAGGGGATCCAGCCAGTCCCCCCGGTCGTAGTCCAGGAGGTCCCCGACCCTCGTAACTCCCGCCAGGACCAACCTCTGGCGCACCGTGCGGGACTCCGCCGCCTGCACACAAAGTTGGGGGTTGTGTAGCAGGGGCTCCGTGAGGAGATCTGCCCCCACGATGGCCGCCACGGACCTGGTCGTTGAGAACAGTTTCCAGGCCCGGAGGAGGTCCTGGTAGAAATCCGGTAGCCCAGAGAGGTCTCGCGGAAAACCTCTCGGACAAAGATAAAAGAGCTGTCGGTCATATCGGAGCCCATGGAAGCGGCGTAAAAAGGCATGCGCCAATATGCTCCACGTCGAACTACCTGCACTATAAAGGAGCCTCTGCAGGGCCTGGAGGCGGAAAACGCGGACCTGAGTGTACAGACACTTCAGGCCCTGCCCTCCTTCCTTCAGGGGCAAGTGGAGAACTCCAACAGGGGCCCAGTGCAATCCTGACCAAAAGAACTCCAGAATCAATCTCCGGAGGTGGGACAGGAAACCCGGGGCCGGGGCTAAGGTGTTGAGCCGGTACCAGAGCGTGGACAGGACTAGTTGGTTAAGCACCAGTGCTCTCCCCCGAAGGGAGAGACATCGGAGTAGCCTCGTCCATTTCCTGATCCGCTCAATCACGCCGCCTTCCAAATTTTGCCAGTTCTCCGGCGGAGAAGGGTGCGTGGCAGAAAGGTAAACGCCGAGATAGAGCAGAGGGCCGGCACTCCACTGGATGGTCTGAAGCGCGGGTGGGAGGGGGCTTACCTGCCGCCAGCCCCCCACCGCCAAGCCAGAGCTCTTGACCCAGTTGACTCGGGCGGAGGAGGCTGCCGAAAAGATGGCTTGGCATGCCTCCACTCGCGCCAAGTCGCCCGGGTCCTGGACCACGAGGAGGACGTCATCGGCGTACGCCGACAGGACCAGTCGCAGCTCCGGCTCCCGCAGCACCAACCCCGTCAACCTCCTGCGGAGGAGACAGAGGAAAGGCTCGATCGCCAGAGCGTACAGCTGGCCTGAGAGGGGACACCCCTGCCGCACCCCTCGCCCGAAGCTGACCGGTTCGGTCAGGGTCCAGTTGAGCCTAACCAGACACTCCGCGGAGGCGTACAGCACCCGGAGAAAACTCACAAACTGAGGTCCGAATCCAAACGCTCGCAGGGTGCTCAGGAGGTACCCATGATCTACCCTATCGAACGCCTTCTCTTGATCGAGAGACAGGAGGGCGAACGACAGACCGTCTCTCCGCCCGAGTTCCAAAAGGTCTCGGACTAAAAAGAGGTTGTCAAAAATGCTGCGACCCGGGACAGTATAGGTCTGGTCTGGGTGAATCACGTCCGCCATCACGGACCCTAGCCGCAGCGAGATTGCTTTCGCTACGATTTTGTAATCCGTGCTAAGGAGTGAGAGGGGACGCCAGTTTCGTAAATCGCGGAGGTCCCCCTTCTTCGGCAGCAAGGCGAGCACCGCTCGTCTGCACGAGAGAGGGAGGGCCCCGCTCTGCAAGGACTCAGCCCAGACAGTGACTAGGTCTGGGCCAAGGATGTCCCAGAACGCGCGGTAAAACTCCACGGTCAGCCCGTCCATGCCCGGAGATTTATTGGTGGGCATGCGACGGAGGGCGTCCGAGAACTCGGCCAGGGTGAGAGGCAGCTCTAGCCGGTCTCGGTCGCCCACGCTGACCGTGGGGAGTTCCTCCCAGAGCACCCCGCAAGCGCCAGGATCGGTCGGATCCGGGGAGAAAAGATTTGCGTAGAAGTCACGGGCCCTCCCACACATCTCCTCCGGATCCGTGAGGGGGGTGCCGTCTTCCGCTAGAAGGCAGGTGACGTGTTTTTTGGCCCCCCTCGTTTTCTCCAGGGCGTAGAAGAAGCGGGAGCCGCGATCCATCTCCTGAAGGAGGCGGATGCGGGACCGGACAAAGGCACCTCGGGCCCGGTGGTCCTCGAGGGCTCGAAGTTCCTCCCGCTTCTCCCGGCACGCTCCGCAGAGGGACGGGTCCCCGGGGCTGGCGGCCAGGCGCCTCTCTAGCTCTAAGACCTCCCGTTCCAACTGCTCTATCGCCGCATTTCTCCGTCGGCTGGTGCCCCGAGTGTAGTTGCGGCAGAAGAGCTTGGCGCGTACCTTCCCTAAATCCCACCAGCGCCGCACCGAGGGAAAGGCACGCCACTGCTCCCGCCAGGCCAGCCAAAACTCCCGGAAGGACATCACAAAGCTCTCGTCCTCCAACAGGCTGTTGTTAAAATGCCAGTAAGCCGGCCCCGGTCCCTCTGCAAGGAGGGAGACCGTGACGGCAACCAAATGATGGTCGGAAAAAGGGGCCGGCCGAATGGTGGAGGAGTGGGCCTGTGAAAGATGGAGACGGGATAGATAAATACGGTCTAACCGAGAGCGGTGTGACCGACGGGCCTCCACCCGAACGAAGGTAAACGTGGAAGTATCATCTGGGTGATGGTCACGCCAGACGTCCACTAGGGAGTGATAGTCGACTATGTCTCGAAGAATGGTCGCGGCGGCCGGGCTCGGCTCGGCCCCCGAGCGGTCCCGTTCCTCGAGGGTGGTGTTAAAGTCCCCTCCCAGGATCAGGCACTCGTGTGAATCCAGGGTGTCGAGAAATTCGGACACCTGCTGGTAAAATTGCGGCCGCTGTGAGCTCACTTGCGGGGCATAGATATTAACAAAATTGACCACGAGCCCCTCCAAACGAACTCGGAGGTGCAACAAGTGGCCCGGCACGGCCTCAGTGACTCCGAGCACCTCGGGCCGCAGGGTGGGGGAGAACAGGGTCGCCACTCCAGCTTGCCAAGCCGTGCAGTGGCTAAAATATACCCCGTCCCCCCATTCCAGCCGCCACCTATCCTCGGCGGTTGGGTCCGTGTGGGTCTCCTGCAGGAAAACCACAGAGTACCTCCCCTCCCGAAGGTAGGAGAGCACCTGGGACCTGCGGAGAGCCATCCTACAGCCCCTGGTGTTCAGGGTTACAATGATGAGAGGTGTCATGCGGAGGGCTGGGGGGGTGGGGAGTTCTCAGGGGTGGGGGTACTCATGGCCCCCGGCGGGTCGCGTAGCAACCCGTGTCCCATCCCGTGAGTAAGTAACTCTTTCCGGAAGCTGCGGGCCCGCTCGTAGGCCGCGGCACCGCCCTTCCCTTGCCCTCTACCCTCCCTCATAAGGGCTCTCGCGGCCCGAAGGAGTCGATCAAAGTCCCCCCATTGCTGGAGAGCCAGCTGTGCCCTATCGCGGGCACCACGGCATCGTTTCAAGAACTCCCGTAATGCATGCTGCAGCTCATGGGGGGGTAGGGTTACAACTCCCAGAGCAGTCCCTGGTGGGGCTTTTGATGCAGCTTCGTGGTCCGCTAAGGCGGGTAGGCAGGGTGCGGACCGCCGACGGGGTGTCTGACAGGCTGGGGTTACTAACTCCATCTCGTGCCTTGGGGCGGACGGGGATGGCAGGGGGAAAGGTGCAACTCCTGGGGAGTCGCAACTAGAAAACATAAAGACTGCTCCCTGGGGGGAATCTGCAAAAGGCGGAAAAGAAATAACCCCAGGGGCGGCGGTAGCCTTGCAGGAGGAGGGAGACTGAACCGGAATAGGGGTGGGGGCAGGGGCAGAGGTAAGGCCCTGGGCTTCAGGAGGCGCACAGCGAAAAGAAGGCGCCTCCCGAGCAGGGTCGGGGGTGAAGGGGCAAGGGAGGGGGCTCCGAGGAATGCTAGGTACTGGCTCCGGGGTGGTCGTGGCAGCCATGGCCCCAGGCGGTAAACCACTGTCCGTGGGGTGCTCACCCGGAAAGGCAGTCAGGGGGAAAGGGCATGGGGAGAGGGGGCCTGGGGTGAGATTGCCCAAATCGAGGCCGGCCGGCAGTAAATCATCCCCTCCCTGGGTGACCGGGGTCAAATCCAGGGCTTCAATCTCTGCGTACACAGAGGAGAGGCCGACTCCCACCACCCCAGGGGCCTCTCCGCTAGGGCCCGCCTCGGCGGTCACGTCGGGGTTCGTTGGGAGTTCAGGTGGTATCTGGTTAGAAGGGGCTTCCCCCGGGGCTTCGGAGGGGAGGGTCCCCCGCGGAGGGGGGATTCCACCCTCCAATGCTGGTCTATCTTCACCTCCCGACACCAGCGAATGGATCTCACTCGTGGCCGAGGCGGGAGGCTCAGGGTCGGTACCTCCCTTCCTGGTCTTCCGGGGGGCTTCCGCGTCAGATGAATGCAGCGGAGCTCGAGCCCTCCGCTTGCCTCGCTTCCCCTGGACTACAGTCCAGCCCTCCATGGCGTCGTCCGGGGGTGGAGTAGCAGGGGACGGAGCGGGGCGCGGAGGCAGAGGTGCAGGGGTTTGGGGGGGTAGCGGTAAGGCAGCATTAGGGGCGGGGGGTTCTCCTTGGGGCGAGCCCTCTCCTGCACCCGGTAAAAGCTTTGCCACACCCCCCTCCATAGGCTCTGCCGAGGTGGTTACGGCAAGAGTGGGACTCCCGTGGTCGCCCGGGCGTTGTTGGAGGGGTGCCTCTTGGGCCCGGACGGGGGCAGCGGTGGATCGGGTGGGAGGGGGGGTGGTGTCGGGTGCCGGGTGGCCAGGGGTGTCGGCAACAACAGGGCCGATATCCTGCCGGGTCTCGGGGGTCTCAGGTGCCCCTCTCCCCCGGGCCAAAGGGCAGTCCCTGCGGACATGCCCTGCCGAGCGGCAGAGGTAGCACCGGGCCTCTCCGGTGGAATAAAAGACCCTATAGCGGGCTCCCTGGTAGGGAACTAGGAAGGACCCCTCGAGCGCCTCTCCGTCACGCACCCCCGCCGGCAGTAAAATCTGCACTTGCCGGCGGAACGATAGGACGTGACGGAGGGCGGGGTCCTTGCAGCCTAACGGGAGAGGGCTAATAACAGAAACAAGCTTCCCCAGGGCAGAAAGAGCAGGTAACAGGGCAACATTAGGTAAAAAGGGAGGAACGGAGGTGAGGACGAAGCGAACGCCCAGATCTTCTAGCGGTTCCAGGGGGAGAAACACCCCCCCCACCACTAGGCCCTTCTCCACCGCCTCCTGGGCGGCAGTCTCCGAGGCCAGAAAGAGAACGACCTTCCCATACATCTTGGAGGCCGCCACAATGGCCATGGGTCCTACCACTTTCGCCAACGCCTGCACGTATGCCTCCACGTGGGGCGAGGCGGGTACTAGGAGGCAACGAACACCGTGCTTCCTGGTCAGGGCGGGAAGAGGGCCCCGACTACCAGTAATGGCAGCGGAGGCAGTGGGAGGGCGAGATGAGGAGGCGGCAGGTGAGGGGGGGCCTGTCGCCACCCGGGCATACGTCCTGGGGGCCGGGGGAGGGATGGTCGCAGAGCTGGTGGAGGGAACAGCTGGGAGGGGTGCCGCGATCGATGACGAGGCCACTGTGGTGGGGGCGGCCTCTGCCACGGAGGGTCCAGCGGCATTAGCGGGGCCCTTCCCTTTTGGCCTGCTTCGATTTTTCCGTCTAACTGGGGGGGGGTTCCTAGAATCTAGTGGGGCAGGAACCAGAGCAGCAGTAGTAATCGCCCCGGTGCCTCCCACTGCCGATGCCCCAGCGGGGGCGGTGGCAGGGGTTCTAACAATGGAGGCGGTGGGGAAATCTTGAGGGGTGGGCAGGAGGGTAGATGGGGAAGGGGCAACCAATTTCGGTGGAGGGGCCTTGCGTCCCTCCTTCTCTGCCATTGTAAGCAGGGAGAGACAGGGAAACACTGGGAGGGGGGGGGGGGGGGGGCAAAAAATCGGGGTCCGGTAGTAGGGGTAGGCTATGGGGTAAACAATCCGGGGGGGGGGGTGGGGGGAGGACAACCCACCACAAGTGTCCAAAGAGTCTCGCTTGGTTGGTTGTTATGCCTGGTCCAAAAGGCAAAGTCCAAAGCAAACAGCTGGATCCGAAGGCAGATGGCAGATTGCCAGCAGGGACGAAGCAGCGGGGGCCGTGATAGTTGTAATAGTGGTGGGGGGGGTTGGGGGCACCGATGGATCCGGGGGTAGCTCCCTGCTACACCCCTGTGCCGCCGCAGGCGCAGCTGAAATGCAGTCAACTCCCCCCCCCGAGGGTAGAAATTCAAAAGAAATCCCTCAGTCTTACGGCCTCTCTCCACGATGATTCATAGCTGCCCGGGAGTTCTCCGGCCTCTGGCGTCTGCTACAGCTGTTGGCTCTGTCCCAAGGCTCTCGGAAAAAGTCCAGGCAAAAAGCAAAACAGCTGGGTCTGGGGGGGTCCACTCCCCTCTCCGGACAGCAGGTTGGCAGTCCTCCCCCCCTCCTCCGGGGGTTTCAAGTAAGCAAGGAGCAAAGTCCAAAAGCAGGCATCGGGGGGGGGGGGGGGGTGCTGGCGACTGGCCAGCACACTGACACAGCTCAAAAGAACGAAAAAAAACGAAACCAAAAAAACAAAGCGTCCGGCCCAAACGCGGGGGGGGGAAACTAAGCAAAAGGAAAAGTGTGAAAAATCCGGGCCGGGGGGCTTTAGGAAAGAAAGGAAAGCAAATAGCTCAGGAGCGAGTGAAGAACGATTCCGGCTCCTTAACAGGGAAGGGTCCAGAACAATCAGGAACCTTCTGGAGACAATTAAGATGACAGGCTGATTAGAACACCTGCAGCCAATCAAGAAGCTGCTAGAATCAGTTAAGGCAGGCTAATCGGGGCACCTGGGTTTAAAAAAAGGAGCCCACTTCAGTTTGTGGTGTGTGTGTGAGGAGCTGGGAACAAGAGGCACTAGGAGCTGAGAGTGAGAACGTGGACTGTTGGAGGACTGAAGAGTACAAGCATTATCAGACACCAGGAGGAAGGTCCTATGGTGAGAATAAAGAAGGTGTTGGGAGGAGGCCATGGGGAAGTAGCCCAGGGAGGAGTTGTGTTGCACAGCTGTTCCAAGAGGCACTCTAGACAGCTGCATTCCACAGGGCCCTGCGCTGGAACCGGGAGTAGAGGCGGGCCCAGGTTCCCCCCAAACCTCCCAACTCCTGATCAGACACAGGAGTCGTCGACCTGAACTGTGGGTTCAGAAAAACGTCCAAGCTGAGGGCTGCCATGAAGCTCCAAGGCGAGCAAATCCACCAATAAGCACAAAACCCACCAAGGTAGAGGAGGAACTTTGTCACAATTGGCTTTAATAAAAAATTTAAATCTGAGAGATGTTATGCAGAAAGAATGTGCAAGACTTAGACAGGGCCTGGATGTGAGGATCTAGAGCAGAGGTGGGCAAACTATGACCCGTGGGCCACATCTGGCCCATGGAACCCTCCTGTCTGGTCGCTGAGCTCCTGGCCCAGGAGGCTAGTCCCTGGCCCCTCCCCTGCTGTTTCCCCTCCCCGACAGCCTCAGCTCACTGCACCACCTGCTGTGTGGTGGTGTGGCTGGCTCCAGTCGGGTGGCACGGCTGCCTGTCCTGGTGCTCTGGGCGGCACGTCTGTAGCACCGCCAGCCACTGGTGCTCCAGGCAATGTGGTAAGGGGATAGGGAGCAGTGGGGGTTGGATAGCGGGCAGGGGAGTTCGGGGTGGTGGTCAGGGGACAGGGGTGTGGATAGGGGTCAGGGCGGTCAGAGGGCGGGGAACAGGGGGGTTGAATGGGAGCAGGGGATTCCAGGGAGGCAGTCAGAAAGGAGAGGGGGGTTGGATGGGGCAGTGGGGGGCAGTCAGGGGCAGGGGTTCTGGGGGCAGTCAGAGGACTGGGAAAAGGGTTGGTTGGATGGGGCAGGAGGGGGCTGTCAGGGGGCAAGAAGCGGGGGTGGTGGTCAGATAGAGGGCCACACCTGGCTGTTTGGGGTGGGGCACAGCCTCCCCTACCCCACCCTCCATACAATTTTGGAAACCCAATATGGCCCTCAGGCCAAAAAGTTTGCCCGCCCCTGATCTAGAGAGAGAGAGGTCTAAGTTAAATATAACTTCCAGGTTATGGGCCTGAGTGACAGGCAAAATGGTGGTTTTGCCCACAGTGATTGAGAAGGGAGGCAGTAGGGAGTGGATGCGGGGAAGGGAGGAGGGGAAATTAGGAGGTCAGTCTTAGCCATGTTGAGTTTGAGCAGGCTGCTACAAATCCATGAGGAGATGAGACAGATATTTTAGTTTGGACAGAAAGTCCTTCACACCTTTTGGATGAATTATCCCTCATTCCCCATGACGCATTGCGGTTTTAATGGTCAGTTTCTTCCCTCATGGGTACCTCCATCTCTGACAGTGCCTCATCTTTATTACCTGCAAAAATGGCTCTGGGGACAGGAATTTCGCTGTTTTCATCTGTGCAAAGAAGTCATAAACTTTTAATACCTCTGGGCCATAGTCTTTGTAAAGAATCCGATAAGGGTGAAACAGAGCTACTCCTATCTCCCTTCAGCTACTCTGCACACAGAAAAACACAACAGGGAATAAACAGATTCTAACCTTGAATCAGTCTCTCTCGTTCTCTCTCCCCCAAATCCCCCTCTTCTTTCTGTTCCATGCCTGACCTTTCCATCTCTCCAACTTACATTGGAACCTCCAGTTTCTTTCTACCTTAATTCCTCTCTCCTTCCCATCTGTTTCTCTCTTCCTTCACTGATTCCCCTAACCTTTCCCTCTTCTCCTCTACTACCCAGCAGCTGTACGTCTACTGTCCAGCTCCTCTCTTCTGCTCCCCCATCATTTCTCTCTCTCCTCTGGTTCATAGTGGGACTCTCTCCCCCTAGAATCCCCCATTTCTTCTGTCTCCTCTTCTCCTTCCTTTCCTGTACCCATCCCTCCCTTTTACAGTCGGGGTGATCTCCAGTGGCCCTCTGTTTAGCCATCCCAGGCACCTGCTGTAATTACAGTGGGCTCCCAATCACAGGGTCTTCTCAAAGGCCTGCAGAAGTTTTATTTCCTTTCAGACCCTCTCATATTGCTTGCTCTGGCAGGAACCATTGTGGTGGATGGGACATCCTCTAGGCAGTTAGGATGAGGCTTTCAGAACCAAAGTAATGAGTGTACTACTACAAATAATAAAGCTGTCTGTGGTGCAGAAGATCCAATAAGTAATGTAGTAATTCCAGTTCACTCTGCTGCAGCAACCAATTCAGTATTATTAATGGTGTGGTGGCAAGAAGTGCAGGGTACACTGGCTTTTTTGGGCCCTGGAGGTCTCCATTCCAAATCATGCCCAGTGCTGATCCAGCTTGGCTTATGAGATCCAATGAGATCATAGCCCAAAGCTGCATGGCTATAGTGTATGACACACTGTTCTGCCAAAAGCAGCAGTGGGAACTGAACCAACTTCTCTCAAATCAATGACATCTAGAAGCTTATTCTCTGTTTGTGGGGCAACAAGAGTGCAACTGTGTGTTTCTTTGTGTGTGTTTTCTTTTGAAAAGTGTCAATTCAGAGTTTCAAACTCATTTATGTAGCTCTGTGCATATTGATAAATTGGTGGTCAATATGGCTTTCGTGATAAACACTCAGAGCAGATCTGCCATGTCACTTTATTATTTATAAAGACTTTGAGGATACTTTCCAGGCCAGATGACTCACAACTTTGAAGTCACTGAGCAAAGATTCAACCTCTTCTTCACTCAATAGATGCTTTCAGCTGCAAATCCTACTTGTACATTCAGGGCTAAAATCTTGTCTATTGAAAGAGCTGTAGCTTCAAAATGTAGCAGAGCTGTGTTAACGCTTCATTTCCTAAAGTGAATCATTTTGTCTATGAAAGTGTAAGAGCTGGGGACATTAAAAACAACAACAACCACCCTCCGTTCTGTGGAATGGATTCTTTTCTCTTTCTCTCAATAATTTTATCCCACTATAGCAGTAAAATGCAGTGATATGGAATAATTATGCGTTTTAAGCCTTTCCAATTGATATACTGTTGGGTAAATATATGCACTGAATGCTTCAGAGTGACTTTGGACAGCAAAACACAAGGACAATATGAAGAAAAGAAGCATTCACTTAGACTATGGGGTATATTAACAACTTTTACATCATTGTCAGGCTCTATTCAAGATTAAAGTAGGTATATTGACAGAAAAGTGATTGTAAAAGTGTCATTGTGGGGCTGCATAATTTGTCGTCTCCCAATGGCTTCTATTATCAAATTTGCTCAGTTTCCAAGACCAAAGGTAATTTTTCTAGATGCCTGAAAATCTGGGATCAGAAAATCAAGCTCTGCTCTTTCTACTTCTAGCATCACTGCTGGGAGAAAGGGTGCTTTAACTGGAAACTGACTGACAACTGGGTTGGTGATATGAGAGGCAGAATGGAATCCAGCTCAGTTTCCTCTATTGTCTTTTCAGTGTTAGCAATATTACAAATTTGATTTAGTCAGCAAAGTAAACTGGAGGACACCAAAGTGGCAGATATGTTGAGTAAAAATATGCCTTTTTTCAAGGTGATTTTTTCTTAAAGTAGACACTCTCTTTAACTCAAGCCATTGGACTCCCTGTGAATGGCTATAAACTGTGAAAAAGAGATGGGAGAGACGGTTCTACCATAGATCAAGAATGTGCCTAATGTTATTTATGCCTGTTTTCTACTATATTTTCATCTAGTGAGTTTGTAAGCAGTATCCATAAATCTATGGAGGTAACAAAAAGTACAGATACAAGTCAAATGGGAAATTCATAATTAGAAATTTGAGAAATAACATATTAAATATTTTGGATATGTCAAATATATTTAATGCACATCATGTTTTTCACATTCTTATTAGTTTGATTGTGTAATTAACCACTACTTCTAAAACAGAGCTATGTAACTGCTAAAATAGGTAGCAGATAGGGTCATCTCCTTGTACAGTTTAGTATTTTGATGTTCACGGTTGTTTAAAAGGTACGTCTGTGGCTTTTTATTTCTTTTTATCATGAAAACAATAAAATAAATTTCTGGAAAAATGTCTGCCAATCTAGAGGCAATAAAGATAATGATGTGGAAAGTCTTTGGATGAAGATGGCAGCAAAGAACATTGGAGCATTCATGGTGGGAGAAAGCACCAAATCAGAAAAAGCTGAGCTCCTCTGAGAATATAACATTAAAATCATATAAAAAGATAACAATGTAGGGGATTTTTACCTGCCCAGATACGTTGGCTATAGAGTTGCTTTTAAGAAAAAGTTTGATGCGGGAATTGTTGGGTGAAGTTCTGTGCAAAAGAGAAGATCGTTACAATCCCATCTAGTCTTAAAATCTATGAAAAAAACTGTTTCTCAAGCGTTGTTTGCAAGATTCCATACCTTGACCCTGTAAACAGCAATGAGACTAAGGGCTCATCTATGCTTACCGGAGCATCAATACTGCGGCGATCAATGCATCAGTAGTCGATTTAGTGGGTCTGGTGAAGGCCGGATAAATTGACCACCGATCGCTCTCCCGTCGACTCCTTTACTCCATCTGATTGAGAAGCATGAGGGGAGTTGACAGGAGAGCGTCTTCCGTCGATGTCGTGTAATGTGGAACCTGCAGTAAGGAGACCTAAGCTACGTCGATTTGAGTTATGCTATTCACGTAACTCAAATTGCGTAGCTTAGATCGACTTTTCCCTTTAGTGTAGACAAGGTCTAATCCTCATTCCATCTGCAAAGCCTGAGGAAATGGTCTCTGTGCACAGACTTTTGCTAGGGTTGCAAGGAAAAGGAATGTTCTCTCATCTAAAGAGCATAATCCCCCGCACAGCTGCTAGTATAGTGTTAGGTCTGCTGTATTATCTGCAGTCCACTCTGTGGCAGCTACATGTGTTTTGGCCAGTGGATTTCTATAATTTCAGAATCCGCAGTCATTTCTCTAGCTTTGCTTCTATGCTGTCCAATCCCACTTGATCCTCTAACACTTCTCTCTGCTGTTGTGGCGCATAGGAATAGGTAGGCTCCATACAAATATTCTCCATGGCCATGCTCCATCCTTTCATCAGGACCTTGCTAATTCTGCTAACTGAGGCCTTTTGTGGCCCTTTCTGTAAATTGGAAGATTTAGTGTGATGTGCTGCAGTCTACTTTTGGCTAAAGATGAGGGAGTAATTAATTCTTCATGCCCATCTTTGGCCTCTCAGTAGTGATTGTTAACAAGAATACTCAAGAGTGCCAATTTTGGAGGTGGCAATCCCTCTACTAGTAAAGGGATTGGTCATGTCCCATAGGCATTTGAGATCTGGTGGAGAAACATTATTCACCTAGTTTTAATGCTGCATGGATCTAGATTCAATGTTACTGCTGTTCCTACATAAATGTATTGTATAGATCATGCCTTATAATTTAAGGCATAGGATCCATGAAAGAGCTAGACTTGGCCTCAGCCATTAATTGTTAAAGATGCTAGATAAACAATGAAAACCTCTCGGGTGCAAAAGGCTGCTATATTTTAAGACAGTTTTTCTTTATTCATATGATTGTGTGTGGGCTTTTTTTTTAAAAAAATTGCTTTTTGTGGATATGGAGGGCTAAGTACTCAGAGTAGTTGCAGAGGTGCAAATTGGGGCAGAATTTTGTTTTGCTTCTTTTTTTGTTTCATTTGTTTGCATTTAGAAATGAAAATCTTACAGCTTATGGTGGGTGGCTGTATTTATTACATTCATCAACTTACCAACCGTCACAGTAGCACAATAAGGGAGAGAGGTAATATGATCCTCGTTCTATAAAAGGGGAAATTGAGATGCGTGGAACCTAGATCTTGGATGTGGCTGAGTTTTGCTTGCTCTATGGCTAAAAGTTCCATGATGGATAAGTCAGCACTTTTACTGGTACATAGGAGTTAAACTATTTGCCCAACGTCTCTGAGGGAAACGGCATCATAGGCAGGATTTGAAGGCAGGATTTCCTGGCTCCCAGTTGTGTGGTCAGACAGCTAAACTACACAGTCTGTTCCTGGGTATATACTAGAGCTGGATGGATTCATCTATTGTTTGTAATATACATTATCCGAAAAATAACATGTTGGTGGCTTTTTGCTCTAGCTTCAGTCAAAACTCCTGTTGACTTCAGTATCCTGGCTGTAGTAGATTTTATACTTTTCCTAAATTGGCTTTGTAATTATGTTTATAATATTTTCCTTTTCTCTGAAGTTCTCTGACACATGATATGCTTTCCCCATCTGTCTCTGTCCAAATTAAAATGGTTTGTGAGGTTAGTTTTAGTTCTTTTATTGCATCATTATACTGAGCAGCCTGTCAGTGCTTCCATTCTAAACCCAGTTGTATAGGGCTTTATAACACAGCTGTACGATATTATTCTGAGCTGAAACTTGGCTTTAAATGACTCAGACTCAAGGCCACCCCCCCTCCCATCTTTTTTTAAATACAGCTAAGTAAAATAAATTGGTATGGGATGCATTTTGAAGTTAGAGGATCAAATGTTTAGACATGGAATGGTTCTGGAGGTTGGTTTTTGCCCCTCTTACTTAGAGGGAACATGTATCATTAGTATAGTTAGCAAGTATTGGTAATTAGTACATAGAAGATAAACACTTCTAACTTATGAGCCTGATTCTTCTCTCACTGGTATAATGCCATTAATTTCAATGGGGTTACTCCTGATTTACATTGGCATGAGTGGGAAGAGATTCAGGTCCTGTATGTATATGGCTCTCTCCTAATTTACTTCAATTTTTTCACCACTGTAACCAGTACACATACAGAGATATCAGACTACCACAGCTTTTATAGCCTCTTGTGTACACATGTATTGTACTGATAGGTAAGATACGGGTTGAATTATGGTTAAGGCACTGGATGCATTGGTGAGCAGTTTGGATGTGCAATTCCTGGAGACATTGGGACTCATTCTGCTCCTACTTACACCTAACTCCATTGATTTCATTAATGTAAATCAGGAGTAACTCCACTGTGAGAGGAGACTTGGAGTCATGATATATATCTTACACACACACAATCTAGATATATAATTCAAATAAATAAATCATCTTAGGGTCTGTCAAGGTTCCTCCCCCACTCTGAACTCTAGGGTACAGATGTGGGGACCTGCATGAAAACCTCCTAAGCTTACTTTTACCAGCTTAGGTTAAAACTTCCCCAAGGTACAAATTAATTTTATCTTTTGTCCTTGGAATAACCACCACCACCACCACCAAACTCTAACTGGGTTTACTGGGAAACGTAGTTTGGACAAGTCTTTCCCCCCAAAATCCTCCCAACCCTTGCACCCCACTTCCTGGGAAAGGTTCGGTAAAAATCCTCACCAATTTGCATAGGTGACCACAGACCCAAACCCTTGGATCTGAGAACAATGAAAAAGCATTCAGTTTTCTTTCAAGAAGACTTTTAATAGAAATAAAAGTAAATAGGAGTAAAGGAATCACCCCTGTAAAATCAGGATGGTAGGTACCTTACAGGGTAATTAGATTCAAAACACAGAGAATCCCTCTAGGCAAAACCTTAAGTTACAAAAAAGACACACAGACAGAAATAGTTATTCTATTCAGCACAATTCTTTTCTCAGCCATTTAAAGAAATCATAATCTAATGCATACCTAGCTAGATTACTTACTAAAGTTCTAAGACTCCATTCCTGTTCTATCCCCGGCAAAGCAGCATACCGACAGAGAGACACAGACCCTTTTGTTTCTCTCCCTCCTCCCAGCTTTTGAAAGTATCTTGTCTCCTCATTGGTCATTTTGGTCAGGTGCCAGCGAGGTTACCTTTTGCTTCTTAACCCTTTACAGGTGAGAGTATTTTTCCTCTGGCCAGGAGGGATTTTAAAGGGGTTTACCCTTCCCTTTACATTTATGACAGGGTCACATCTTACTAACCCTGACTCAGATGACACATGTTTAGTCTTGAAAAAAGAAGACTGAGGGGGACCTGATAAGAGTCATCAGACATGTTAAGCATGGTCATAAAGAGGACTGGGACCAGTTGTTCTCCATGTCAACTGAAGGTAGGACAAGTAATGGGCTTTATGCAGCAAGGGATATTTAAGTTAGATATTAGGAAGAACTTTCTAACCACAAGGGTAGTTAAGCTCTGGAATAGGCTTCCAAAGGAGGTTTTGGAATCCCCATCCTTGGAGGATTTTAAGAACAGTTTGGACAAACACCTGTCAGGGATGATCTAGGTTTACTTGATCCTGCATCAACGCAATGGGCTGGACTTCATGGCTTCCTTCCAGCCCTACATCTCTATGATTCTATATGCCTGTTCCCATAGTCCTGCATGGAACTAGGCATGTGAGAGAGAGTAATTATCACATTAGTAAGGGTTTGCAGAACGGAGTCCTTACTTATTATTTTGAAAGACTGGCTATTAGGGATCCTTAGAAACTCATTGTTTAATGTTTTCCAATACAAACGTTAGTTCTGCACTGGATTAATACACCATGGTTGGATATGATACACTTTAATAGCTCTGGTAGACCTGCTAGCAAATATAGTCTCTGACATCTTTTAGAGTCCTGACTAGCCCAATATATTGAAACAGCAAATGTCTGTGATCCATTTAATGACCTCTCTGAAAAATAAGTTGACAGAATCCACCATGACTAAATGTGTCTAAGGTGAGTGATCTTTGATGTGCTGAGCTGGGGAGAGCCTTGGTGCATTTGTTCAGATCAAGAATCATCTTTCCCAAAGACCTGGATTAAAGTGAAAGTGACTAGAAATTTTTGTTTGGCTGTCATGGCAGGCACTCGTCCCCGGAACGCTCCCTGGCAGCCCAATATGGAACCACGGTTAACTTTCTGCTTCAGTTTCCCCTAGTGGGCTTTCAGTAAGTTCAGTGAAGCTAGTATAAAGTGAACAGAGCCCATTCAAGGGTCTAGTTTGTTTAACTGTTACCGAAGAAGGAGAAAGCTTGTTTACTATGTCCCCAGGCTTTAGAAGGCCCAGATATTCCTTAACTAATTAACTACCACCCGGCCATAGCTGCATCTGGATTGGCGCATTCTCCATAGTGGAACCTGTCACAGGGAGGGTGAGTACCTGACCCCTCAGAGAGCCCGTCCCTGTGACAGTAACCATTTGTGTTACTTTTTAGAGAAACCTCATTAAATACTGCCATTAAAAATCAAAAAAGTAGGAAAGTTCAAATTAACTCCTCCAAAGTGCATAAAAATAACAAAAGAATGGCATGAATCACGGTTACCTAGAGCAAGACTGAATTTAACCTTCTGGGCCTCTGTATTGCAGCATGTGGCTAGTGCCAAAGGCAGCCTTTGATATGAATGAGTGCAACTCCACTGAAGTCAATGAGCATCATTCTGCCCAGCATCTTGTGGAGGGAATTACACTTGTGTAAAAGGAGTGTAAAGTGCTACCAAATCAAAGAATGGTAACATTTTACGCCCACTTAGCCCAGGGGTAGATGGTTCCACAAGGTTCTAGGCAGTAGACAGTTAAGCTCAATGTAACAAATTAACTGCAGTGGAATCATACCCAGTAACTCCAAGGGCTCAGTTGGGCACACAATATATAAGATCATGCAGAGTAATTATGGATAAACATATATACTAACATTGCATTCCTTAACTTTCACTATTTTCTCCAGGCCATTCCTTTATGTTAATATCTGCTCATAATATTTTTTTTACTGAATCACAAAATAGCTCTTTAGTATTAAAAAGAGGAATCTTGTATAAATATGTGTATGGGTGAAGGCTTCAGGGAGGGAATCCTGGCTCCACTGGACTCAATGGGCATTTTGCTGTTAGCTTCCACTGAGCCAGGATTTCATCCCTCATCTTCACATTTCTTATGGCCTCTTGTGTAAACATAGATAATGGCCTAACTAAAGCTTTAAGCCAGTGTCTGCAAGTGGGAGCAGGCTGGAGATGCGTTGCTGTAGTAGGAATTCCTGGAGATATCAGGCCTGATTTACACCAGTGTGGGAGGAGAAGCCAGCCTGCTGTTTTCCAGAGACAGCTGGGGAGAGAGCAGGCCAGAGTAGCCCATGAAACACCCTTTAAAAGAATGCAGCAGGAATTCAGTTTTGGCTCTGGATCAGTGCTGCAGGGTAGTGTGAATGCATGAGCAGGGTCATGGCTCTTCCTGCACCCCTTCCCACCCACTTTGAGAAGGCTCACAGAGGGAACGTATGAACTGGAATTACAACTAGCCGCTGTGCTTCTTGTGTGCTCTCTCCTTCCACCTCACTTCCATTGTGTATTTGTGCGGGGCTAGTCAGAATTCAGTCCTAAATATGTATTTACTGTAAATGCTATTTCTTATTAAAGCAGAAGTAATATTTTTTTTTGCAGCCATCAGGGTCAGTTGCATGCATATATCTTTTCCTAGCAGCTATAGGAGAAGGAAAAACTCCCCAAAGTGCTTTTGACTTTTCAGGGTTTTTAAGCTTAAATTGACCTGGCAGAAGTCCAGTATGGAAGGTTTTATCTGAAAATAACAGGGTATTAAATATCTACTGTCACTGTTCACATATTTGTTTATTGTTAGTTTGACAGTATATTATGTGTTGAGTTTTTTGGATGGGGTATTTAAATTACCCAAAGGTACATTGGAATGATGACAAAAAACATGCTTCATTCTTTGACTTCAGTGAAATTCGGATTTACATTGGTTTAACTAACAGCAAAATTTGTGCCATTGTTGGATTACAGGTAAGAGTGATTATATTGTCAAAATAGGTAAATTTGTTTAAGCTCCAAATCTTGATAATGTCTCTGAGAAGTAACACACAGAGATTTTTCACTTTCTTGTTTAAATAACAAACTAAAAGTGTGTCTGGACTACGACCATGAGCTCATGCATTCAGCTCTTTCACTTTCAGCTCTCCATTGCGTTCCAGCCATCTTAGGTTGTTGTGACTCCGTTGGTTTCAGTGGTGTTGTATTTGCATAAAACTAGTATAGTGAACTTGAAAATCAGGTCTTCACTTCAGTGGAATTATTCCTGTTTTACGGTGATGTAACAAAGATCTGAGCATGACAGATCTTTTGTTCAACATGGTAAGTTTTATAGGTGGTAGTGGGCCTGAATTATGGGGTCCCACATATCGGCTTTGTCTCTGACCCCTTTCTGCTGTATACTAGATTAAACATCTTGTGGTTGAAGGAAAAAAAAAACCCTTTACTTAGGACTATACAATGCTAAATCGTGCAGGAGAAAAGTGAAAATTATCTTTGCATGTGCCCAGGTGGTTAGACGCATGAGATGAATGAAAGCCCCTATTTGTGAGCCTGTCAAGGAAAAACAATGGACTTTCAGCACATGCCTACATTTTTCCATGTGTTTTTTATTCATAAAAGCAGCATCTTGACATAATATTAGCAGTTAATCATGTGAATAAAGACCTGACTTTGGCAGTTGTTAAAGCGGGAGGCAGAGATGCACAAGAGTGCCATAGTGCTATGTGTTTAGTTCAGCAAGGGAGGGGAAAAAAACAAAACAAAATAAACAAACCCACCACAACATCCCTGGAGTTATTAATGGATAACTTTCAAATGAGAATGGTGATGAAGATTAAAAATCTTAATTCCAGTAAGCACTAAACTAAAATAACAGTTGTGTTTTTGTTGAAAAAGTCTCAGAGGGCCCCTGCGGCTAGCATATAAATGTTTTACCACTGTTAACAACATTTTATTTTAAATTACAATAAATGCAGCTGCTTTGACCAAAAGAACTCCTAAAAGTGAATACACTGACTCAGTGGGTGTAGTACATTAAAATGGCCATCTTCTTGTATTTAAGTACATTTTAATAGAGTCTGTTTGCATATGGTGCATACCGGTGCCAAGAAAAGCAAAGTTGCACATGCCTTATCTTGCTTTCTTACTCCATGTTTTTTTCTGTCTTGAAAGCTGACATATTTTTGTCATTATTATCCCTGTAGTTCCCAGATATTTCAGATAATAGGCTCTAACTTGATTTTTCGGAGCGTGTGCAGGTCTGTAGTTTAGCTTTGGCTTCTTGGGGTGAAGTTTGTGTCCTTCCACAACCTAAACTTTACGCATGTTGGAAACAAGTTTAAATGTGTGGATATTTTAACACTGATTTCAGATGGACCTCAGTGGTATCTGTGGAATAGAGATGGCTCATGGGATCAGTACTGGGATACAAAACTCTTCACATCTAGGTACTTTGCATCTAATTCAGGTCATTACACTCTGTTGCCTGTAGAGGGGGCCTTGTTAAATGACAGGTTTCAGAGTAACAGCCGTGTTAGTCTGTATTCGCAAAAAGAAAAGGAGTACTTGTGGCACCTTAGAGACTAACCAATTTATTTGAGCATGAGCTTTCGTGAGCTACAGCTCACTTCATCGGATGCATACCGTGGAAACTGCAGCAGACTTTATATACACACAGAGATCACAAAACAATACCTCCTCCCACCCCACGGTCCTGCTGGTAATAGCTTATCTAAAGTGATCATCAAGTTGGGCCATTTCCAGCACAAATCCAGGTTTTCTCACCCTCCACCCCCCCACACACAAACTCACTCTCCTGCTGCTAATAGCCCATCCAAAGTGACAACTCTCTACACAATGTGCATGATAATCAAGGTGGGCCATTTCCTGCACAAATCCAGGTTCTCTCACCCCCTCACCCCCCTCCAAAAACCACACACACAAACTCACTCTCCTGCTGGTAATAACTCATCCAAAGTGACCACTCTCCCTACAATGTGCGTGGTAATCAAAGTAGGCCATGTCCAGCACAAATCCAGGCTTTCTCACCCCCCCCCTCCTTTTTTTTTTCCCCGGGGAGACACACACACACACACTCACTCTCCTGCTGGCAATAGTTTGGATGAGCTATTGCCAGCAGGAGAGTGAGTGTGTGTGTGTGTGTGTGTGTGTCCGTGTCCCCGGGGGGAAAAAAAAAGGGGTGGGGTGAGAGAGCCTGGATTTGTGCTGGACATGGCCTACTTTGATTACCATGCACATTGTAGGGAGAGTGGTTGCTTTGGATGAGCTATTACCAGCAGGAGAGTGAGTTTGTGTGTGTGTTTTTTTGGAGGGGGGTAAGGGGATGAGAGAACCTGGATTTGTGCAGGAAATGGCCCACCTTGATTATCATGCACATTGTGTAGAGAGTTGTCACTTTGGATGGGCTATTAGCAGCAGGAGAGTGAGTTTGTGTGTGGGGGGGTGGAGGGTGAGAAAACCTGGATTTGTGCTGGAAATGGCCCAACTTGATGATCACTTTAGATAAGCTATTACCAGCAGGACAGTGGGGTGGGAGGAGGTATTGTTTTATGATCTCTGTGTGTATATAAAGTCTGCTGCAGTTTCCACGGTATGCATCCAATGAAGTGAGCTGTAGCTCACGAAAGCTCATGCTCAAATAAATTGGTTAGTCTCTAAGATGCCACAAGTACTCCTTTTCTTCTTGTTAAATGAGTTTGCTCTCAATGCAGATATGAAACCTACATCAGTTAGCAGTCTCAGCAGGGTTAAATGGGAATGGAGACTGATCCATGGAGATTGCCAGTCCCGAAGGAGGCAGAAGCACGTCTGTGGGGCAGTGAGGGAAAGGTCGTACTACTTTTGTCTGAGCTGTATCTGTGTCGTGCATAACTAGAGGACTTGGCAACTAATTTGGCACATTTCATTCTTTTAAAAAAATGAGTCTAAGGTTACATCTACTTTGTATTTAATATGTCAAGAAGCAAATGCACTTCAGTAATTTAAATGAGCCATTCTGTTATCTGTAAGCATCTTGCTTTATCCCTGCGTGTATATTTTCACTCCATAACCACTAGCAAGAACTGTCATCTGAAAATGAGATGTAAGGAGTTCAGTAAAGAAAGGAGAAATCTCTTCTTTATGATACAATACCGCATGAGGAAAAGATCAATAATACTTTGATCATTACATTTTGAAAATGACCTGACACAAGTCATCAGTGGTTCAGCCATACTAAACGTGTGGTTCTCACACACACATGAAGATCAATATATAAATGCAAGGCAGGTGCGAAAGACAAGTTTAACTCTTTATCCTTGCCTGCTTTGCTGTTTCTTACCAAACTCACTACATGGGTGGCTCTGAGAGGTTGATGTGTTAACATTGCTTCAGCTGGTGCTGCCACATGAGCTTTAGCTCCACCGGTAAAATTCAGGCATGACATTTTCCACAAATGCAGGTAGTAACTGTGTGGAAGCTGTGATAGAGACCTGGCATGCACATTTTTACCCCTGCAAGGGAGAGCGTTAGGGGAAATGATGAGATTGACTATTCTAAATTCATTTGGAACCTGCATTTAGGTTCTGTTGTGTACAGTGATCGGTGTGGGTGACACTCACACATTTGTTCTATGCCCATGCATGCTTGAATGGTGTTGGGATGTGAAGATAAATGGCACTGCCATGCCCCTTTTTTCTCCTCATCTCTTCTTTCTCTTTTGCTTTTGTTTACTTCCTCTTTCTTTTCACTGGTGTTTGGTGCCAGGGTTGTCCTTTATATTCAAGATATTTGGGACTTTGATGATGTGACAAGAATAACTATGTGTAGTACTCTTGGTGTTAAGGATGGTGGTTATAAGTTTTAGTGGTTTAGAAATTAGCACAAACTTTTAGGCATTTTTGAAATCCAAAATCAGTTCTGAATTTTGTAAATGCCCCCTAAGTCTGTAATAACCTAAACCAAAAAGTCTGGCTAGAAAACACTCACATTTTGGGCGGGGAGGAGGGGTGTACTTCAAGAATAGATCCATATTCAGTTACCTTTTGTCTCTGCTGCTTATTGTGAAATTCCAATAAGGAAGAGGGTGTGTGTGTAATGTTCAAGGATTTAAAAAAATCCCTTCTCCCTGCAATTTCTCACACACAAGCCAGCATGGGGTTATTTAAACCAATACTCTGTCTTTACCTGCTCTGCGGACATGCAGGTGGACTGGCAGACTGTTTTGAAGCTGCTGTGGCTAGAGGAAAAAGCTGTTGTTCAAAGGAAAGCCAGCGTTTGAGAAAATAAAGCTGGTGTTATGATGATTGGAGCTCAACGCTGAAGTTTTTAAAGATCAGGTCCCATCAGATTCTTTTTTTTTTAAATAAAAAATCTTTTCTTTTTTCTGAAATTCTAGCTTTTAGGTTAAAATCATGCTGCTCCCTGACCCACAGCTACTTCAAAGGCATTCTGCCTACAGTGGCTGCACAGCTTGGGCTGACTAAGCTGTTGGATGATACAAACTGCTATAGGGTTTGAGATCTCACAGGGTCCTAACATCTGTGGCCAAAAGGCGCTTATTCATTAAAAATGAAATGTAGAGTTAAAAGAAAAATAGAAAAAGATAAACAATGTTGTTTTTTTTAAAAAAAACTTTAAGCCTTTAATTGCTTCTTGAATAATTAAAATGAGAACATGTTAGTGGTTTTCCAAAAACAAAAACTCACTTAACCCGTAGAATAACCCACTCAGTAGTATTAATATTTGTTGTTTGTATTGTGGTAGCACCTAGAGGCCCCACCAATGACTGGTGCCTCACTGTGATGTGTGTACTACAGGTAAGATTCAGTGCTTGCCCCAAAGAGCTTACAATCTCAATAGACAAGAGAGAGAAAATGTAGGGAAAAGGAAGTATCCTCATTTCACAGGTGGGGAAGGGAGGCACAGAGAGATTTAGTGACTTGCCTACGGTCACACTGGAAATATGTGGCAGAGCAGGACATTGAACCCAGATTTCCTCAGTGCTGATTCAATATCTTAGCCACATCCTTCCTCCTCATGGCCCTGTTTCAGAGCCCACTGAACTCAATGGAAAGTTTGATGTGTTTCTCTAAAAACATGAGAGAAACACCTTCCACATGAAGATCTCCCAGGCCTTTACAAACAATAATGAATGTAGCCTCTCAAAATCCCTGTGACGCAGGTATGGTAAATACTCGTTTAACTACCTGAGGAGGAAACGGAGACAGAGAAATTAATCAGCCTTCCCTCGTGTCTCAGGTTCAGTTGCACACCCCACTTGGCCATTCAGCAGACTACTGTGAGGGGATCCAGTGGATGGATTGTTTTAAAATTCTGGTGTCTAAACACAGCCTGACACTGTCCCTATCTTTGGGCCTCTGAGCATGCTGTCTGGGCGCAGATCTTAGATCTCGCATGTCTTCCAGAGATCTGAGACCACATAGCCCCATACCCAAGCCCTAGAACCAGTACTGACCCCTCAGATTTTCCCCGTTGCTTAAACACACCCTCTCCAAGAACTCCACCCAAATATTGCGGTTTACCTTTTCCAGAGGGCATGTGGTAGGTGTAAGGCATGAAGTGCACAGATACTTTGCATAGGATTCTGACACATTGCTCTTTTTAATAGCACAAGAAGTTCTCAGATCTGTATAAAAATAATAAGACCTACATGCCTTTCTCTGGCTCAGTTGCCTCACCACTCCTTAGCATTCTTTGGGCTGGAGCCCTTCTGTTGCAGTGCCAGGCTTGAAACATAGAGCCTTTCCCCCATACCTTGCCTTCTCTGATCTTGGTTGGTCTGTCTCCTGACCAAAACCTCCCGTGTGGCTCCCTGAACTTTTCCCCGAGGGGCATTTTTTAAAGCATTACACCTTGACAGGTTTCAGAGTAACAGCCGTGTTAGTCTGTATTCACACCTTGGTGTCTTTATTCTGCTGTTGATAACATTCCAGTCTTCAACCTCCCAGCCCCAACTGACCCATTGTCCCAAGGTGTTTCACCCTGTATAGGCACTTGCTGAGTTTCAATGACCCACTATTGTCTTTGGTCTAGCAGTGAAGTATCCAAGCCCTGCTAGCCTATGGTGAACTCCATATTTACATAGAGGTATTTCATGATACAGCAGTTTTCATAACAACAACTTCATAGTATCAACCAGAATTCATAAGTTGCCCGGGATCCAATTAATTGCTTTGTGTCATCCCCAGGCCTGACATCCCTCCCAAGTAGGAATTACGGGACTAGTGTAGTTCTATATCTGCAGAACTCCATTAACTTGAGCCAGGTTTCAGAGTAACAGCCATGTTAGTCTGTATTCGCAAAAAGAAAAGGAGTACTTGTGGCACCTTAGAGACTAACCAATTTATTTGAGCATAAGCTTTCGTGAGCTACAGCTCACTTCATCGGATGAAGTGATAAATTGGATAAATTGGTTAGTCTCTAAGGTGCCACAAGTACTCCTTTTCTATTAACTTGAGCAGCACTTTGCACCACTGCCAGTGAGAGCTGAATCAGCTTTGGAACCCACTGCTTTACTAAAGGGGCAGATATGTGAGAGATTGTGGGCCTGATTCCCAGCTGCCTTGCATGTACACCTGTGCAATGTGGGTGTAAAATGCTACCACTGCTCGAAGTGAGTTGAGAATTCTGCTTTGGCAAAGCTCTACACTCACTCTGAATAGGTGTAAATTACGCTGTAAAGTGTAAAGCCTTCCAGAGCCTTGTAAGCGATCACTTTGTGTTTTAGCCTGACTTATTTTATAACCTTTTCATACCATGATTTCTTCATATTTATCTCTGTTATGTTTACACCCACCCCTTTATTTGGTGTCAGTTTCACAGTTGGAAACTACTTATTTAATCCCAAATAGCAAGATTTACTACAGTTGCTTCAGCTTGTTACAGTTTCACTGTGTTGGTTCTAAGTTCAGTGGAGCTGTGTTTTTTTTTTTTTATTTTAAAAGCAGGTTTTGTTTTGGTTAAGAGTCTTTGAATACATAATAGTAACCATTTGACTGACAGGTCCATGGACTAAAAATGCTGTTCATTTTATCCTCTTGTAATAAACCATTTATTGTAACAGTGATGCCATTTATTTTAGCAGTGCAAAACTAACCCCTTGTATCAGTATGAAAGGAACCACCTGGAGCACTAACAATAATTTACATGGCCCTGGGACAACATTCTGCTCTTGATTACACCGCTGTAAACAGAGGGATAGCTCCAAGTACATTCCAGATAATTCTGTTGGCTTCAGTGGAATTACTCTAGGTTTACACTGGTGTAATGAAGAGAAAAATGGGGCTTGGTGTGTCCATCATCTAACTAATTCAGCAATAATGCATGAGAAGTAAATCTAAACTTTGTTGTGGGTCTAATAAGAGCTGCTAATCCTCGTAAGTAAACTACAAACTTGTTCATTTGATGCAAGCAGTATAACTAGATTGGTTCTAATATAAGATAGGTAGTTAGCAAATTTGAGAGGCTGATTGGGAGTATTATTGCTGTGACAACAATAGTTAATTCAAATAATGATAGAGTTTTAATAGACAAGGTTGTCTGACTGAATTAGCAAAAGCAGATTTGCTGAATAATTGGTTCCTTCTTACTATACTATGTCACTGATTCCTCTTTTTCCCGGCTTCTCCCCCGCCCCTACAATTGCAACCATCAACCTATTACAGTGCATTATGCTC
The DNA here is from genome assembly GCF_965140285.1 of Lepidochelys kempii. Classification (NCBI taxonomy): domain Eukaryota; kingdom Metazoa; phylum Chordata; order Testudines; family Cheloniidae; genus Lepidochelys; species Lepidochelys kempii. Next base: position 118,063,741 of record NC_136383.1, read on the forward strand.
TGGGAGTTTTTAAAGTTGCCAGTGCAGAAGGTAAACGTTTATCATTAGTAGGAAAAGACATCCATGGAATATTTGAGCAATGTTGGTAGATGAAATGCAGTATCATCAAAACAAACAAATCATCAAGTCAGCAAAGCCATAGACCTGAAGATGCGTATTGTGGAACAAAGAGAGGAAATGCATTCATCTGAGTTTCAAAATACTGCACTACATTGGAACGACAGCCTCTGACACCAGCTGTTTGATAAGTATAAGCCTGCTGTACCATTCTACCTGCTTCTAGTTTTCTTGAGGAATTAACTTGCTATCGAATCTAGTGCTTTGGAAGGGAAAATTACTGTTCCCGAAAAGCAGGTCTTATGTAATTGTTCTGTTCTTCATTTACTTCTCCTTAACTTGATCTGTTGTCACTTTTCTCTTTTTTTAAATAATATTTCAAGCTTTCAGATAAATGTTTACATGCATTTCTTATCACTTCTGTGTTGAACACTAATACTTTTGTATTTACATGAGCCACTTAACAAGTCACACACTAACATTTTTTACACACACACACTTTTGAGTGCTGCAGTGTTAAAGGTTTGCAGCAAATATCTGCATGGCATGTGGTTTGATGTGGTAGTTAATTCAGTGCAACTTTTTTTGGTACACTTTCCAGTGCAGCATGGATTTGCTTCCAGCTTCAGTACCAGGAAGCAGAGAATTTTTGTAATACATACCTTCTAATTACCAAGCCAAACACCTGGATGCAGATGACTAGAATTAAGGGGAAGTTTGTCTTTCCAGAAGGGCAATCAAACTTTGCCTGTGGCTTCTGTCTCTATAATGAGACAAACCAACATCTTGTACAGCAACATCCGTAAATACTGGGAAAGTTTGGGTATGGATCTAACTTTAGCAGGTTGGGGCCCACCTCTGATTTTAATTTTACATTCTGCAGAGTCCTGATTGGGCCCACACTTTAACTTGCTAACCTCTCAAGGACGTTACTATGGTGATGAGCATGTTATAAAAGCCTATATAGAGTCGAATAGAAACGAGTTATATAGATTAATCAATGCTCATTTTCTTGTGCCTGGGCTTCCTGACTTGTCCTGCAGCATGTGAAATGAGTAATAATCCCCTGCTGCTGTGACCACCATGATCTCTACGCTTCGCTCACATGTAACTAAACGTAGGGGTTGGGTAATTGGGACAATCAGCTCTGCAGATCTCCTAGGCCCCACAGGGCTGAAACAAAGCTTCTGTGTGGCTAAATGAAGGTTTTACATAGCTCTAGAGAAGCAGGGTTGTCTGCCAGGTACCAATAAACTGTTGCTTTTAGGCATGCTTTGTGTCACACCCTTGCAATTGCCTCCCTGTTCAAAAGGTCAAGCTCTGCTCAATTGTGTATTGTGTCCATCATAGCGTTTTCACACCATGTAATGTGTTTCTACTGTCACCTTCTCTTGTCTGTTGGTTCCCAATCTATGATGAATGCTGACCCATTGCTCCAGCTATTTGGCCATGTCTGACCCTACCTGCTATTGCACATCTGTCCAATCCGTGTAATTCTAAGCTATTTCTATGTGGCCTGGTGTGCTCAGCAATGTTTCCCTCCTCTCACCAACTGTTTCTCCTTGGAGCTGTGTGTCGCTTGGCTTTTATGAAGGTACCCTAATTACCCCTTCTGGAATCTACATGGGCCTGACATACTCCCCGGGACTCCATGCTGTGCTGTGTGAATGCATACCTTGGAGCACACTTTTGAAGGGGAATAACACCTTGCACTTCGGGCCAACACATCTCTGTACATTTTTAGTGCATTTGTTACAATCTGAGGCACAGAGACGTGTGTGATCCAGGAGGTCAGGATATGAATTCAGTTGTGTCCAAACTTATTCAAAGATGAGGAGGGCAAGAGTGGGATTCTGATCCTGTTTTCAGTTCAGGCCCATTTCTAGTAGGGTGCAATTTTGCGCTGATCCCCAAGGAATTGAGAAAGTAGGGCTTTTTCATTTCTAATTTCTGGGATTCTCAGAGATCTTTTGCAAATAGATTTACACTCTACGTGCTCTAGGCTGATCTTTCGGAGTTTTCTGACTCTATCTGGAACATTTTCTGCAGCTTTTCTTGATTAAGGAATAAATGGTGCATCCTGGCCAGGTCACTGCCTACCAGCATCTAAACGAATACATCTTGGCTATATAATGAAATATGTAGTTTTAATCTTATGTTTAGTGATTGGCTAACACAGACTGTTGTACTTAAGGTGCAGAGCCCAATTCCAATTAGGCTTTATGATCCCTATATTATGAAGGCATAAATTAGGCATAAGGGTTAAAGTAAAACAGTTTCTCAGGATATTGTAAATACCATTTTCTAAAAACTAGATATTTTTGTAAATCTTCCATTCTGCTTTTGTGATGTGGGAGCGTGTGGGCTTTCTACAACCTTGTACCTTGATCCTGCAAGGGCTTAGGCACTTGCTTAACTTTATGCACTGTGAGTAGGCCCACTGAAGTTAATGGGGCTACTCATAGCGTGTAAAGGTAAACACAAAGGTATATGAAGGATCAGGGCCTTGGTTGCTGCTTCTGCCTCACAAACTTAGAATTTAGCAAGATTCAAAGAGAGATTAGACGTGTATATGGATAACATGAATTTGTACAGCACCTAAGGCATTGGGGTCCTAGTCCATGTTTGGGGCTCCCAGATGCTACTTCAATACAAATAAATAAGAATAAAAATACCCAGAGTTGTCAGTCATTTCTTAAAAAGAAAGGATATAAAACCTCGTGTTTCAGGTTTTAAACGAATCTTTTAGAGATGAGGACGAGACTGATGACCAGCTGATTTAATGATCTAGTGAAACCTTCGGTTTCTGCTGCCATGGTCATACCAGAGGGGTCCTTGGCTACAGCCTCAGTTACCCTGGGATGCTCCAGTTGCTCTCCAAGAAGTTCTGTCACTACAGATCGTAGGGGGCCGGGGGGAGAGGTGGGGGGGGGCAGGAGTATGGTAAGGGACCCACTCTACTGGGTCTCAGCCCAGGCCTTAAGGCAGTGGTTCTCAAACTTTTGTACTGGTGGCCCCTTTCACACAGCAAGCCTCTGAGTGCAACCCTGTCTTATAAATAAAAACACTCTTTTATATTTAACATTATTATAAATGCTCGAGGTGAAGCCTTTTGGAGTGGAGACTGACAGCTGGCGACCCCCCAGGTAATAATTTCACAACCCCCAGTTTGAGAACCCCTGCCCTAGGGTTTATTGAAGCATCCAACCCAGTTATTGAGCTACCCCAAATCATGTTTTCCCCTGGGTCACTTCCTACCAGTCTAGAACGCCTCCGTTTGGGATGTGGTCATTGTCTTGTGGACTCTCCTTTGTCTCTTAACATCCTGTTCAATCAACCTCCTGTAGGGCTTTCAACTCCCAAAGGGAATGGGGGTGGAGGTGGATCCAAGTCCCTGCTGCTGGAGTGGCCTTCACCATGCTATTGCCACTCCCCTCACAGTGCTCAGCATTAGTCTTGCTTCCTGGTGTCACATACAGCTTATTCCCTGCCTCCCCTCCCCCTCCGCCCCTCCCTGGGCTACCAGTGTCCTTTAAACTGTTCCTCCAGTTGAGAAGGCCTCCCTAGACCAGGATTGTCTACTCTGAGTCATGCTTCAGGGTGGGACCTGTAGACCCCATCACTCCTTCATAGGGGGCAAATTACCCACTTCTGTCTGCTGTGGAATTTCTTGCACCTTCATTTGAAAGCTTCTTTTGCTGACTACTGTTGGAGTCAGGATACTGGAATATATTGACCACAGGTCTTATCCAATCTGGTAATTCCTGTGTTCCTGAGAGAAGCTGGATGACACACTGTGGGAGCAGAGGAAACCCAATTGTCTTCCATTAGTAATAGGTCTGCTAGAAAAAAGGATTGCAAAATATGGAAACTTTTCTAAGGTGCTGGAACATGGAAATGAGAATCTACAAGGAAGGCAGATGGAGACCAGCATCATGACCGTTGGAAATTCAAGTGCCTAACTTTGAGAGAGACAAGGTGGGTGAAGTAACATCTTGTTTTCACCAACTTTAGTTGGTCCAATATGACAAGCTTTTGAACGTTAGATAGGAGAGAGAGAGAAACGTCAAGCAGGTATGATTTTATTAATATGGAAAGTTTTCATAGCAGAGAGATTATGGAATGTTGAGAGTGGAAGGAGTATGCGGAGTTAAAAGGTGTGAATGGTTCCGGGGGTTACTGCCTTTCACCTACTGTGTTGTAGCTAAAATGTGGGATCAAGCAGTGCTGCTGGCAGTATTCCAGAGAGAAGTTGACCTTTAGTTCATGCCAGTGAATGAGAGGGTGGGGAGGGTCAGCCAAAAAACTCCCAGGATAAGGAGAAAATGCAGGGAGTGAATGGCACTGAGCTGCATCATCTCTCGGTGCCCTCAGATGGTGACCTCCAGTTATATGGTCGCTGTGGTCTCTGGCCTGGTGGATGGTGGGGACCTGTCCATTGTCTCTACTATGTCTGGAACAGGCTAGGCCTTAGGGGAATCTGCTGGGTCTGGGCCACATCCTGGTCAATAACATTATTCACTGCACCCAGTGCCATCCCTAGGAGGGTACGGGTCACAGGACATAGGCGCCGAGTTTCTAATCTGATGGGGGGTGCTCCCCCTGGCTCTGCCCAGGCCCCACCCCTACTCCACCCCTTCCCCCAAGGCCCCATCACTGCCTTGCTTCTTCCCACCCCTGCTCCACCTCTTTCTGCCCCTGCCTTGCCTCTTCCCTGCCCAGGTCCACCCCTCCACCAAGCACACTGTGCCCTCACTCCTCTCCTCTCCCCCCAGTGCCTCCTGATGCTGTGGGCCAAACACCTGATCCCTGCTGAGAGGGAGGGGGAGGTGCTGATCGGCAGGTGCCACCGGCGGGCAGGAGGCACTGGGGGGAGGTTCTGGTCAGGGCCTTCTCCTAGCCCTCACTGCCCACCTGCTGGTCTGCCACTCGCCTCCCTGTTCGTCTCCTCACCCCGCTCACCTGCCTGCCCACCTGACCTCCCACCCGCCTCCTGCGGGGTCCCCCAAAGCTCGGGGCCTGGGGAGGTTGCCCTGATTCACCATATCCTAGGGACGGCTCTGACAGCAACCGAGGGCATGAGGGCATGCTGTGGAAGGATTGGAAAGGAGCACTCTGGGACATGTAGCTCAGCTGGTAGTTGCAAACGCAGTGTTGATCGATGGCATTCAACACGCTTTCCATATAGGATAATGGCTTGAGACTCAGGGGAACATTTTGTCAAGGTGGTCCAGCCAGCCCTCTCTACCAGGCCTGGGCTGGCTTGTTTTCCTGAGTCTTTGTCTGGGTTCCCCGTGGGAAAATCAGATATAGCGTGATCTGGTTTGCCACAGTAGAAGTGCAGGTTAAAATGTTGCTGGTGCTCCGTTTCGTTGGGGTAAGTGGTCATTGGCCCAGGTTGACCTGCATTGGCTCGACTTGCGGGGTGGGACCTAATAATGGTGGGCGCAGCTCCAGTGCCACTCTTCTTTCTTCGTACTGGTCAGAGCAGGAGCCAGGAACCAGAGGTCAGTAACAGACAGAGTCAGGAGTCAAGCCAAGGGTCAGAGTCAGGAATCAAGCCAAAGTTTGGAACCAGGTGGGGCACAGAAGCAGAGATCTGGAACAAGGCAGGAGGGCAGGAAGAAGGTAGAGTTCAGGAGTCAGGTCAGAAGGCAGGGTCCAATCTAGCTGCTAGCCAGAGATTCACCTAGTTGCTCGGACAACTTGCTATGCCTCTTTCTGGCTTAAATAGTGAGTCTGAGCCAATCAGAGAGGCTGGATGTCTCCTCCAATTGGGAGCTTTGTGGGTAGTGCCAGCTGGGGTCCACCAGTCCAAGCTCACTGCTGGTACTAGTGAGCTGCCAGGTGGTGGCTGCAGTCTGAGGACCGCCTCTAGACCTGCAGTCCCTCACACTGATAAGGATGGCAGCATTTGAAAAATCAGATGTTTTGTTTTGTGGTTAATTCGCCGTTTTTCTCTAGTTTTATTTTCCTCCTTCCACAGCCATCATGAATGTAAATTTTATGTAGCATCTGGTATAAGTTTGATAAATTTCCATTGCATTCTTTTGTCTTTGGTGTGCTAGAAAAAGTAGGGTGTGGTACAAAGCATGTCAACCCAGCGTTCTATGTAGGTATAGCAAGTCAACATTGTGGATTGGCTGAACATGCACTAGAAATACTGCAGCTGAGCATAACGTTGACAACCATGAGCAAATCACTAAGTAATTGTTGGAGGGTTTTTCATTTAATTCAGCATTTCTTGGACAGATTAGCTTCCAAAGTTCTGTGCTGGAGTAATGAAGTTTTACATGAAGTCCCCTATAAAATGTTATATAAATAATATGTCTTTAAAGAGTTATGTGAGTAATTGGTCCTTGACAATAATTATAATGGTGGTTAATCCTTAAAGATCCAATAAATAGATTAAGCTAATTTGGTATTTCCAGAGCACCACTCTATTAATCTAGCTATTTAAATGTTTGTAAATTTAGTTTGAAAGTTATGCTGCTTTAACAATGGGTAAATCAAAGGTAGATGCCCAATCTAATATTTAGAGCAAGGGATTGGTAATTAGGTCTCCCAGCTTAATCTGCCCTCTGCTATTATATAGTTTCCCAATCTGTAAAATAAGCATCATACCTCTCAAGTTGTGAAACATACTGTTTGTAAAGGTCTTCAAGTTTCTCAGATAAAAAAGCATTCTAGAACTACGAAGTGAAGTAGTCAGGCTAGCTAAGAATGTACAGTCCTGTTTTGCTGTCCGTGTTTCTGTTTGTAATAAAATGAATTACAAGATTGATGAAAATGATAAAACATAGTTGTGTAGATGGCTGGATGCAAAGGGACAATTGATGTTTTAATATTCCTTCCTTCATTTCTTCTCAGGCCTTGTCCAGGAAACAAGTTGCACTGTTTTAACTAAAATAATTTGAAACCGGTTAACTGAAGCTGATGTAGATACATTTATATCAGTTGAAAAAGTGGTTATAGCAGTTGAGCTTGTGCCTGTAAATGTAATGACAAACTACACTGATTTAAAACTGGTTTAAATCAATTTAAGAGGGCTCATGCAGATTTTTCACTGGTTCAACGTAGGGCTGTAAAAAGATTACATGGGTGGGGGGAGGAGGAGAAAACCCCAATGTCAACTCCCACTCTGCGCAGCAGACAAGAGGCAGGCTCCCAGTCCAGAGCAGCTTGGCTAGGGGCGGCTCCATGGGGGGTGGGAGGGAGGAGGCGGGAGCAGCAGTGGAGCAGGGTGGTGGGGCACCCCTGCCCCAGAGGCCTGCAGTGGCGCACCCCCCCCCCCCCCAAACACGATGCCCTGGCGGTGGCCCCCCCCTCGCCCACCCCTAGAGCCGGATGTGTCTACCTCTTCACCCGGCTACTGCCACATCCCGTTTCCAGAGATGTGCGATTAATGCTCGTTTTAAAAAAAGCATTAATTTTTTGAGTTAATCACATGCATTATCTGAGATTGACAGCCCTGGTTCAACCAAATCAGTTTAAAACAACACCTTGATTAAACCTTAGCTTGTAGACCAGACATATGTCTCTCTTGGCTGTTTTTGATTCTTGGTCTGTTGTTTCTAAATACACTAAGGCCAAGATTTTCAAAATGGGGCACCTATAGTTAGAGTTCTAATGTGGGATTTTCAGAAGTGCCTAAGGAAGTTAGACTCCTGATTCCCATATGCACTGTTTAAAATCCTACCCGTAGGTTCATATTTAGGTGCCTAAATAAATTGCCTCATTTTCAAAACATCTGAGTGTCCTGTAGCTCCCATTGATTTAAATAGGAGCTGCTGGGTGTTGAGCACTGCTCAAAATCAGGCCATTTATTTAGGCTCCTACACAGAGATTTGGGAGCCTAACTTTAGGAGTCTAAAGGCCTGATCTGAGCCCCACTGAAGTCAGTAAGAGGCTATCCACTGAAGTCAATGGCATTGGATCTGGCCCAGATAGAATAATTCTATTTTGATTTACAGTTGTTACTAAACTTTTAAATACTTAAGTGAAGCTGAACTGGAAGGAATAGTGGTCAGGTAATGTGCATTGATCAACTGCATGTGCAATTACAGAACAAAATGTTGACATGCTTTGGAAAAAGTTGTTTGTTTCCAAATCTATGCAAATGGAAAGGCACGTTCTGTATAATTTGCAGAATTTCTATTGCTTATATTCAGATGTAATATTAAAAAATAAATAGACAAAGCAGGTTGAAAAGCTTTGGACTATACTTTTTCTCTGTTGAAAATTGCTTTTGTTGAAACATACCAGTTTTGATGAAATGTCTTTGGGAAGGTGTGTTGAGATGTGTATTGTCTGTGGCTTGGGGACTTCTGCAATTTAGGGCAGGGTTCAGATTTTCCCATCTCTATGGTTTTGCCTTTTTCCAAATCAAAGTACTGTGTGTGTTTTTTAAATGAAGATGTATAAAATCAAGATGAAGAATTATGCTGGAACCACATTTTTAAGCAAATTAACCATGATAAGATCTTTAATGTCATGTAATAGAATATATTTTTTAGTAATGCATTAAAATTGTCAAACCAGATATGATCATACAGTTAATGAGATTACATTTGATGTAAATTTCAATTCATTATTACAGTCACTGTGTTCATAGACTCTTTAATAACATCAATATGCCATGATAGTTCAAAAGGACAGCTCTGCTGTGGAATGCATTAAATGAGCAGATACAGAGTCTGCAAATATCTTAAATACACATTTTGATGCATTTCAATATTGTAAGATTTTTGTGATATGGTAGTGATTTGCAGATAGAGAATGAAATAGAAGTTAATTAAGGCAGTCCTCCATGCATGTAGAATAATAGCTTAGATAACAGTGTTAGCCAGTTTAATGAAGAGTTGTCTTCTAGATGTTTCTTTTGTCTTTTTAAACCTCCTCCCCCTCTGTCTCTCTCTAGATTTCACCTATTTTAAGCAATTCTTATGGAAATAACTAATCATTGTGCAGAAGTGGCTGGGTGTCCTTGCCTCATTATAATTGTTACAAAAAAGTTTAATTCAGCATGGAAAGAATAACTTATGAGCAACATAACTCACTTTCTCTCTTGCTTTTGGAGGTTAACAAATAATTAACAGACAGAAACTAACATACTTTACCTTTGTAAAGGAAGAGAGAGAATTTTTCACTAACTCAATCTCTTGCCATAGTTCCTACTCCTAGAGGGCTTCTCTAGTCCTCTTTTGGGAGCCATAGAGGTCCCTGCATTTTCTTTTTTTTTTGCTTCATCCATTACCCTCCTTTAAGCAAGGTCACCTGGACAGGGATCTGTTTTTAGAATCTAGGAGGGAGAGGGAATGAGGGATAATTACCTGAGTTCACAAGATTTTAGGGAAAGCTGGTGGAAAAACCATCATACCATGCTCTATGGTAGTGGACAAATCTCAGTGTGTACCTCCTGAAAGGCAAAGGTTTGAAACTTTAAACAAACAACAACATTAGTAGTTTTCTATTATTTTAAGCTGAATTAAAGACGAGAAGAGGCTTGCAAAGAGGGAAACATGTGGCTTGAACCTGGAAGCATGGCAGGCTGCCATCCTTCAGGGCAACCCCAACAGGCGATCAGATAGAGGGTACCAAGATTAATCATTCTTCCTTCTCAGCACTCAAAAGACTGCTTCTCTGGGAATGAAAAATGCAAACTTGAATCTGGAGCCTGAGTCTCTATGTGGCATTATATTTTGCTGCTGCTAGGTTGATGGGCCAGTTAACATGTCTTACACTAGTGGAAGGGGGAAGTCTTTTAACCCTATTTTAGAAGAGGTAGTCTGACAGGGCAGGCCTTCTCCCACCCTGGGGTCCCTCACAAACAGTCTTGCATGCCTCTTGCTTGTCAACATCTCTGTGAGTTTTAGTGATGGTACCACCACCACACCTCCATCACATTCCCTTTGTAGCACTTGTAACAACAGGGTCCATCAGCCCTTTCTTCAGGGAGTGCTAGTGATCCCACCAGCCAGAGACTTAGCTTCCTTTGGGCTCTGCTATCCCCACCCTTCTTTGTCCTTCCTTCCTGTGCTTTTAATTAATCTCTCCACCCGGTGGGATAATTAGCTTCTTAGCTCATGCACCCCCTGTCAGCTCAGACAATTAAGTACTCTCCTCCTCCATCAGACCCTTCCTTGTGGAGCTAAGTAATGCTTAAGTGACCAGAGTGCTGGGTCAGCTACTGGCTCTTGGAACTCCGTCATAGGCAGATAGTGACTTTCTATGGTAGGTCTGAGCCTTCCTGTTTTCTTATTCAGAAAAGGTGATGGCTGCCTTTGCTTCAGGGAGCTGAGATTTAAAATTGAGTCACTCTGATAGCTTTCTTTTCGTTATCCTGTCAGCAGGAAGAGGTCAATCCACTTCAAGATGATGAAGACCGATGTATCACAAGCAAGGTCAGAATCTCACTGCATAAGGAGCATAGTCTCCTTCCCAGCATTATTACATACCCAGTCAGAGCGTCACCTCAACTAATTTAATCTTGCAGAGACTATGGTGCCATATCACATTTTAAACCCAATCTATGCAAGCCCAAAGCTTTGCTAACAGGGCTGTTTCATTTTCTGGCTTTACAACAGAAGCACCAATAAATGTATGTTAGTGGTGAATTGTCAGGCTCGGGAGGATTGGTAATGGACAGTGGAGCCTTTCAGCAATTAATTGCTTGTCCAAATCCAGCCAAGGTTGAGAGTGTCCAAAAGATGCTTGTTACCATGTGATGGCCCAGCAATGGCCCATGATGCTGTTCAGTGTTTAGATACCAAGTGATAGGTACCTTGTGTGGCCAGTGATTAATTGACACAGCCCCCAGAGTTTTCCCCTCCAAGACAAGTTTAAGGTATGTTGATGAGCTATTGTGGGGAAGCTTTCATTGCTTCTGCCCTTCTTGTACCAGTTCAACAGCTAGTCAGGGGGTGTCTGTCTTTAAGGCTGTTAATGTGGCATATTCAGAAAAGAAGAATGTTTGTTGTTTCCAAAAAGAAAAGGAGTACTTGTGACACCGTAGAGACTAACCAATTTATTTGAGCATAAGCTCAAATTAATAACAATTACAACACTGTTAAATTTCTGATTTAAATAGCTGAAATCATTAAATTTACGATTTTAAAAATCCTATGACCATAAAATTGACCAAAATGGACCGTGAATTTGGTAAGGCCCTATTAATAGGAAATACTTTAGGTATGAGTATTTTAACCCAAACTATCATGTGTTGGTTTCTTTGCATTGTAAGGTCTTTGGCCACAATCTTCCCTTGTTCAAGCAAAGATTGTTTTCAAATATTTGAAGTCTCAGGATAAGTTTTGCATTAAGAGAAATGGGGAAAAAATCTTTCTTTTTGAACATCCCATCAACCAAAGGATGGACGGAATGAGTAGCTGCAGTATAAAAGACTTTACATGGGGAGTAATTGAATGGAAGGTGATATTTCAGTTGCAAGGTTTGTTGACTGACTTCCATAAACTATCACAACAAAGACTAGATTGGAATATAACCTTGTAATTGGTCAGCCATTGTGTGTGATCATCAAGTAGTAGGCACAGAAATGACTGGGCATATCCATCTCTTTCCTAATTTTTCTCTCCTTCAGTCACTCTCTAGCTCTTCCTATTTCAATTCACCATGTAGAACAGCTGCCCAAGGCCAGCTCCTGCTGAGCCAGTCGGATCTGGGAGTGCAGATTTTCAATCCTCTTCCCTGATAGGTTGTGGGTGGAAGTTGGACATAATGAACACAGACAAAAAATGCTTCATTTAAAATAAATACAAAGCCCAAGCTCTTTTTGGATGGGTCAGATGATGTGGTGGGAAAGTCAGTTAGCTGTGTATTCCATCTGTGCTCCAGTCTGAGTGAAATGATTATTAGTGTAGGTCATAGAGCACCACACCTGCAGTCCAGTCTCTGTGGAATCAGTAATTACGTGTTAATTAACAAGTCTGGAATGAGTGAGAGTTTGCATGTCAGCAGATAATCTATATGGTGACTAATAAACTGCAGAATGTTTTCAATTAGCAGGCTTGAAAAGGAAATCCCAGTGAGCGTTTTGCTTGGCTGGGTAAGGACTGAATGAATGCACTCTGTTGTTACGGCTCACAAAATAGGAAAGTGGCGAATTTAGAGAGTACATTGTAGAAATTGAGACCTTTAGAGTGAAACATTTATGTTACAGATCCTAGCGGCTGCTGCTATACATTGATGAAGTCATTTAAAGTAACTGCAGCAAAATGTACTAAAGTATAAGACAAGGGGAAATGTTGAGAATTTTCCATGTTTGCCCAATGTATTTTTTAAAAAAAACCTGATTATAAGTCTGAAATATATTTTTATTAAAAGTTTAACATGGGCAAGCTGGATGTGAGTCCAGGATGAATGGAAACAAATGCTGCATTCCTTCTTTGAGGTAGATGCTGGGAGCAGGAATAGCTCAATCACTGTTCTGAACCTCAGTAAAGTATTCACTGTGATTTCAGCATATAAAATTCCTGCCATGACATGTTTACATAGTAACTGTCAAGAGAAATGGTATTTCCCAGTGACCTGTCTATTTTGATTCACCTTATTTCTGCCCCAAACACCATACCTAAGTCCAGGCACACGCTCTAGGGCAGTGTTTGGAGAGGTGATTTTAAAACAATTGCATGATGATTTTAGTTTTTCTCTGTGAGACAATATTAGAATGGCAGGCAAAGGTTTGACCTGTTACAATATTGGATCACAACTTTTAATGAGATACCACTAAAGAATGCCCATGCACAGGGAGCATAGCTATCCATTCTGGCTGCTACCCTCATTGTAAAGTGAAATGTAAAACATTTATTCTCTGCATTCTTCAGGTGCTTTAGATAGACCAAAGGTGGTCAAACCATCCTAAAGGAATGATTATTTTAAAACCTGAATCTGAGTGGATAGGTTGTGTTCAAAGTTGTAGTCTAGGATGATGGCAATGGCCCAGACCATTTACCTCATGTGGAAAAACCTGTGAGAAAGGAGCATTGGGGGAGAAAGTGGCCACAAGGATCCTCTATGGAAATCTCCCTTTATTGTTATAGTGGGGTTTTCCTCCTATTGGGCCCATCTCAGAACCTGGTGGATTCCTGGGGATCATGGGAGGCCCCAGCCATTCACACTGAGCCTGGCTCTAGTCCACAGCAGGGCCCTCCTAGGCTCCCTGGTAGATGGCTCCATTGCTGCCATGTTATCAGGGCCTCCTTTGCATGAGGCTACTTCTGGAGTTCATGGGGAAACATGGGGGATCTACATAGAAAAGATAATATAGCCTAACCCCATGTACTCCTCCACCCAGTGTTTCTCCCCCAAATTGTGGGCTGTGTGGCGAATTCTCTGCTGGGACCAGGGAAGCAATGATGCCAGAGCTGGCTGAGTCTACTTTTCTTGTGGATGTGAAGAGGAGGAGGAACCTTCCATATGTGGGTTAGGGGACACAAGTGGGCCAGAGTTAAAAATACCCTGAAGAAAAGGTCTTTAATGGAAGAGGTGACATATGCTTAGCTGTAGTACTACTGACACCACATTATGTTTGGTTATAAACATATTGCAGCAAGTGGAAATTCAAGAGGGCAGCAGAGCATGGGGAGGAGGTGACCAGCCCTCTGTGGAGAAAGAAGTGGTTCGGGACTATTTAGAAAAGCTGAACGAGCACAAGTCCATGGGGCCGGATGCGCTGCATCCGAGAGTGCTAAAGGAGTTGGCGGATGTGATTGCAGAGCCATTGGCCATTATCTTTGAAAACTCATGGCGATCGGGGGAGGTCCCGGACGACTGGAAAAAGGCTAATGTAGTGCCCATCTTTAAAAAAGGGAAGAAGGAGGATCCTGGGAACTACAGGCCAGTCAGCCTCACCTCAGTCCCTGGAAAAATCATGGAGCAGGTCCTCAAGGAATCAATTCTGAAGCACTCAGAGGAGAGGAAAGTGATCAGGAACAGTCAGCATGGATTCACCAAGGGCAAGTCATGCCTGACTAATCTAATTGCCTTCTATGACGAGATAACTGGCTCTGTGGATGAGGGGAAAGCGGTGGATGTGTTGTTCCTTGACTTTAGCAAAGCTTTTGACACGGTCTCCCACAGTATTCTTGCCAGCAAGTTAAAGAAGTATGGGCTGGATGAATGCACTATAAGGTGGATAGAAAGTTGGCTAGATTGTCGGGCTCAACGGGTAGTGATCAATGGCTCCATGTCTAGTTGGCAGCCAGTATCAAGTGGAGTGCCCCAAGGGTTGGTCCTGGGGCCGGTTTTGTTCAATATCTTCATGAATGATCTGGAGGATGGTGTGGATTGCACCCTCAGCAAGTTTGCAGATGACACTAAACTGGGAGGAGAGGTAGATACACTGGAGGGTAGGGATAGGACACAGAGGGCCCTAGACAAATTAGAGGATTGGGCCAAAAGAAATCTGATGAGGTTCAACAAGGACAAGTGCAGAGTCTTGCACTTACGACGAAAGAATCCCATGCACCGCTACAGACTAGGGACCGAATGGCTCGGCACCAGTTCTGCAGAAAAGGACCTAGGGGTTACAGTGGACGAGAAGCTGGTAATGCGTCAACAGTGTGCCCTTGTTGCCAAGAAGGCCAATATCGTTTTGGGATGTATACGTAGGGGCATTGCCAGCAGATCGAGGGACGTGATCGTTCCCCTCTATTCGACATTGGTGAGGCCTCATCTGGAGTATTGTGTCTAGTTTTGGGCCCCACACTACAAAAAGGATGTGGAAAAATTGGAAAGAGTCCAGCGGAGGACAACAAAAATGATTAGGGGACGGGAACACATGAGTTATGAGGAGAGGCTGAGGGAACTGGGATTGTTTAGTCTGTGGAAGAGAAGAATAAGGGGGGATTTTTTAGCTGCTTTCAACTACCTGAAAGGGGGTTCCAGAGAGGATGGATCTAGACTGTTCTCAATGGTAGCTGATGATAGAACAAGAAGTAATGGTCTCAAGTTGCAGTGGGGGAGGTTTAGGTTGGATATTAGGAAAAACTTTTGCACTAGGAGGGTGGTGAAACATTGGAATGTGTTACCTAGGGAGGTGGTGGAATCTCCTTCCTTAGATATTTTTAAGGTCAGGCTTGACAAAGCCCTGGCTGGGATGATTTAGTTGGGGATTGGTCCTGCTTTGAGCAGGGGGTTTGACTAGATGACGTCCTGAGGTTCCTTCCAACCCTGATATTCTACAAATCTATGATTACACTCTTGGAATAAGCGCAGTTTATGGTGAATAACAGCCAGGTTCAGTTCTTATGGGTCACATGGATGTACCCTACTGGGTCTTGTTTGCAGGGGATGGCAATTAATTATTTGTTGAATAATTCAATGCAAGGAAATATCTCCTCCTCTTTATCCAGGGCACCTCGGGCCACACCCAAGGGAACTACTACACCTTAACCCAATGTTATCTGCAGATATTCATGGCCTGGGCCCCAGTCTCAAATTCTGTGAGCTCCTGGCAACTTCAGAGGCACTGGTGGCTGGTCCCCCATCTTCTAGCTTTGTTAGGCAGGGTTGCTGGCACCCATGCTGGCACCCAAAGCCTATAAAGGTGTTAAAATCCCGTCAGGCAGCTGTCTTGATTGCAGGGTGAGAGATAGGAAGCCAGAACTGTGCAAACTGAGTTTTATAGTTGATCATAGAATTAAGGCCAGAAGGGACCATTAGCTCATCTAATCTGACCTCCTGTATATCACAGGCTATTAAATTTCACCCAGATAGATACTCCAATAGTGGGTCCAATAACTGGAGTTAGACAGAAGCATTTCAATCCTCTGGAGACTAAGCTGGCACAGGTACCACAGGCAGAGAACAGGGGAAACTGAGGTGCCCCCCGTACCCAAGGCCACTGCAATGGTATGGAATTGATTAGATGAGTTATGCCCATATGGCCCCAAATCCCTGTTTCTCCTCCTGTTTCCTGGTGAACAGCCTCAGATTCCATCTCTGCAGCTGTGTTGGGATCCTGAGTCACTGACAGAGATCCTGACATCATATCGGACATCTCCAGGTCCAGTTCTTTGTTTATCTCTTTTTTCCTGGTTCATGGAGCCATTGTTTTCCACTTTCTCTCATGATTAAGGTGCAAAGTACAGATGTTGATCTACTAGTGAATTCGGCTGTGTGGAGGTGCAAGTCTTGAGGACTCAGCTCTGTGTAAAATAGGCTAGTTTTCTGCCAGACCAGACCAGCTGTTATACTAAATCTCAACCCCTTCAACTTCGTGGCACCTGGTGTTGCCTATCTTTGCCAGGCTTCGATGGAGTACATATGCCACACTGGTACTAATAGGTTTAACTGGAACTAGAGAGTTTAATTAAGGCATCTGAAAGTTGTGCCAAGACTAACTAAAGATGAAGCCCAACTGGGAGAGGAGCTCAGTGGTGAGTATAAAGGGAGGAAGTGCAGATGAGAAGGGGGCTACAGGGAGAAGAACTCTCCAGTCCTCCTTTGTTTGCTGGGGAGTGGAGGAAGGCCTAGAAAGAGGCATATCTACAGTAAGCCCAGGTAGGGGCTGTGGGAAAGGGCCTGAGGGGAGGCCAATGTAGAAAGAAGTCCAGTAAGACAGCAATGGAGAACCTTAGCTGCTCACCACAGGAACTTGGAGAAGAGGGAAGGCCTAGGTTATCCTACTGGCAACCAGAAATGGTGGTGCAGAAACCCCCTGATCCAAAGGGGAGGAGGACTATTGAGTTTGGAACCGGGCCTCCAGGGAGAAAGCCCTGTGAGATATCACTATGCCCAAGAGTGGGAGGACAGCCCTGCAGAGTCTGGGAAGGGGTGAAGAGGCTGCAGAGGAGTGAGCCTGGGTAGGGGTGAAGAGTTTGAGTTTAGGTTTAGTTGATTGGACTCCTTGTTTACCCCTGAAGGAAAGCAACTTCAGTGTGACCTGGCTGGAGGGTCATGAGAAGTCATGAGAAGGGGCAGACATCTGCAGGACTGGAACGATCATCAGCAGGGGATTCTGGAGGCAGAACGGAGCAGCTATTCAACAACAGCCCATTAGGTGGGAGCGCCAGTGGTGATTCAACTTTTCTGCACAGTCACACACTAACTTGCTGTGTCTGACCAAATTAACTTGGTTTAGGATCTCTTCCTCTCCCCAAAAGGATTCCAGTCATAGCCTGTATGTAGGCCTCAGGCCAGCGGGTAGCCTTTTTTGTAGGATGGTCCTCATGAGAGACCGCAGCAACAGAGTGAGAAGCAGGATGTATTTATCACTGTGAAAACACGATGCAACTTAGCTGTGCATTGTGTGCTGCTGTATTTGTACAGGGAAGTGGCTTTGGGCCTGCTTCACCCCTGTGCAGTATGTGGACCAGATAAGCCACCAAAGCAGTGTCTGAAACACTGCAGGACAGTAGTGGGAGGTCTGTTTCCACTGTTAAGGCTATTATACCAGTTAGCTCTGTCCACACTGGCACTGCACTGATGGACACTGGTACCATGGAGGACCACATGATGGCCAGTCTTGCTCAAAGCAACTGATGGTGGTTGATACACATACCATTGGGGTGTTCTTGTGTGTGGACATGAGGTGTGCTTCAGCTGTATTACACAATGGTTAGCACCCCAAATTTCTTTAGAATAGACAATGCCCTGTGGTAATGGTCAAGTCATTGAACCTCTCTGTGACTCCATTTCTCCATCTATATAACAAGGATAGTACTGATTACCCTACCTTATAGAAAGAAAAGGAGTACTAGTGGTACCTTAGAGACTAACCAATTTATTTGAGCATAAGCTTTCATGAGCTACAGCTCACTTCATTGGATGCATTCAGTGGAAAATACAGGAATGCTATTTATTAGAATTGTTTTCTGAATGTTTGTAAAGTGCTAATAATTAATATTATTTTTTCTCTAAATGACTTGTTCCAGCTTGTGCCAGTTTAATGCACACGATACCAAAATAAAACATGAAAGACTTTTTAAAAAACTTTCCAAATGTCTCCCTGTTTTTGGGGTGCACTTTCAGATAATTTATTTGCTTGCAGTTCCCATCACAGAACCTGGAGCAGCACTTACATCTTGTGCATTTTGAATCTTAACTTTGACTTGCCATACTACACGATATGCCAAACTAAAAATACCAGTGGAAGAACTGCACCAGTTCCCAGGGATGCCATGTCTGGTTTGGTCAGACCAGGGAATGGACAATGAAAGAGGTGGCACCCTTTGTTTCCATTTTAAACTACCATGAAAAGAAAGCACATTAAGGTGGGGGCCAAAGAGCTGCCTCCAGATTGCTGCCTTTCTGCACCCCAGGTGTCTCCATTTGTACAATAGGAATTATATCACTTGCATATTTTTACATGGTTTTCTGGGAGTTTCATTCATGAATGTCTGTTAACTGCTCTGAGACTCTTGAATGCAGAACTGCAAAATGGTTAATGAATACTAAACCATTTCCTCCACTGTCTAAGTTGAGACCATTTCCAGTGGTTTTAAGTGCAGGGAATTGCTCTCAAACTGGTAGAAATGTTCTCAAAAGGGAAGTAATTTGTAAAATGTCGCCACTGTACAAAACTCCACAAAAGTATGAAATTCCAAAGGGAGGCTGATGCTCCATTCTTAATGCATGCATATGGCAGGGGTTCTCAACTGTTTTCTTTTGGAGATCCTCTCAACGTGCTATAAAAACTCCACAGCCTACCTGTTTTTTCTGCATATCCAGTAGATTAAATGCCAGCATTAGGGGGGTAGCAATCAGGGCAATTGCTTGGGGCCCCACACCAGAGGGGACTTCATGAAGCTAAGTTGGCTTCAGCCCCATGCAGCAGGGATTGGGCTTTGGCTTCAACCCTGAGTGGTGGGGCTCGGGCTTCGGCTTTCTTCCTTGAGCCCCAACAACTCTAACAATGGCCCTGCACTCTGCTTTATTTTGGTGGACCCCCTGAAATCTGCTCATGGCCCACCAGGAAGCCTTGTACCCTTGGTTGAGAACCACTGGCATATGGGACCTGGTGTTGTAATCAGTACTGTGTGGGCAGACTATGGAAATCAACGAGGCTCTGTATGGATGCAGGAGTCCACTCACACAGATCTGATTGCAGACTTGAGGTTGTTGAACAAAATCCTGCCCTCCTCTGAGCTCCCTGAGAGAGAGAGAGAGAGAGAGAGAGAGAGAGAGAGAGTGAGTGCACTAAAGATAGAGCGGCATTCTGAATTTGGTATTTTCTCCCTTTGGGCATTTGAAGTTGGATCTTTACTATTATTTTTGCGTAGTTTTTGGTATTTAATTTTTTATTAGGCATGAGAATCTGAGGACTCATGAACGAGTCTCTTTTTGAGAAGCATTGTGATTTCACTGGATAAATATTTAAAACATGGCTAACTCAGTAGCCAAATGGATACAGACACTCAGTTTCCTTTGAGATAGCCTCTTAACTGTATACATATTTAAAAATCATTTTTATCATCTCCTTCTAAGTCAAGTTACTCTGCAGTAAGCATCTCTGATTCTCCCTTGAAGGTAATAATTAATAACAATTGTAATAATTAATAAAACAGTAGTTGCCTCTTTTTTTTTTAGTAAAATGTGTTGGATTAGGAAAATATAACTGGGTGTTTATTTTATTTTTCATGTGCCCTGCAAGCTGTGAACAGCTGTGAGAGACAGACTAGCAACATTCTGATAAGCTTGTCTCTTCTCTTTTTGCCTGCTTTCTGTGTATACTGCCTCTGAAGGAACTGTAATCTAGATACCAACTGTCTTTACTGGCCTGGGAGAAATCAGAGCTGCAGAGGATAAACTGATGCAAAAAAGAAATCCTTGATTGCTAAATGCATGGTTAAATGTTAACTTTCTATTAATCACCATTTCCCCTCTCCTCCCCACTGCAAAACACATGTGCTGTACTGTTTTAACAATACTTAATCAACAATAACAGTGGAAAATAATTAATATTTTTATACCAATTATTTCCCCCAGTGATAGAAAAAAAACATAATGGAATAAATCTGGCTTCCTGTCTGTTGCTGGGTTCATATCAAAGTGGTGGTTTTGACCTATAAAGATCTGAGTGGTTTGGATCTTGGTTACCTTAGAGACTGCTTCCCTCTCTATTATACCACAGCTGCAATGCTCCAGGTTTAAATAGGAGAGTAGGGTGGCTGCAGATATTTTCTGGGTCGGGCCCTTGAACAGGAAGAATGTTTTTGTGGTTAAAACCATGGCCTGGGATACTGGAGTTGGGAGGAACACTTCCTGGCTCTGCCACATAGATTCTATGTGACTTTGAGCAAGTCACTTAATCTTTCTGTGGCTCAGTTCCCCATCTATGAAAAGGCTGGATAAAAAATACTTTATCTCACAGGGATGTTGCGAAGCTACATTTATTATTATGCAAATAGCCTCTGTAATGGATGCCAGATAAATGCCTATGTACACAGGAACTTGCTTCCACCCGCACAGGGCCCAAATCAGTTGACCATCAGAGCTCACTGCAGGGTGACCCATTCACCCAGGCTCGTGAGAAGGGATTAGATTATGGAGTGTAGAGCCCCAATCCTGCACACATTTAAGTGAGTACATAACATTACGCCTATGAGTAGCCTCATTAAACTCAGTGAGGCTACTTGTGGGTGCAAAGTTACTCATGTGCCTCAGTGTGTGTTTGGGGCCTAAATAAATTAATGGGCAGTGGAAACCATTAACCTTGATATGTTGAGTGGGTGGGAGAAGGTTTGTACTCGATATTAGTTTAGTTTGAAAGTGTTTCCATATTGTGCGCATGCCTAGAGAACAGGATTTAGCTGCATTTTGTAAATTAAAAATAAAACTGATTGAATCATAGAATATCAGGGTTGGAAGGGACCTCAGGAGGTCATCTAGTCCAACCCCCTGCTCAAAGCAGGACGAATCCCCAGTTTTTGCCCCCAATCCCTAAATGGCCCCCTCAAGGATTGAACTCACAATCCTGGGTTTAGCAGGCCAATGCTCAAACCACTGAGCTATCCCTCCCCGCCTTGGTCAGCAAACTTTATAAATCCGCATTTCTCAGATGCACTTGTGCACAATCATGGAGTTCAGATTTAAGAAGTTCAACCCACCAGTTTAAGAGAGAACTTAGTCAAGGCATGTTAACTCTCTAGCCAGTTTTACTGGGCTGCCCTAAAATAGAGACAATTATGGACTCTCTATCCTACAAGAGGGTGGGGATTGGAGAAGAGCCTTGGCTTCCCTAGCAATAAGACGAGAGTTTATAAATATTCCATATTTGTCCTGTTTTCTTTGTGATCATCTGAACCATCCAGGCAACCACAAATTTGAAGTTCCTCGGTGGTAGCTCTGAAGCTGGTTTGCTGACAGGGCAGTTACATTTCTCTTGGCTGATTACAAGACCACGGTCCATCAAACTTGAGAGAACAGCTTCCTAATTGAATGGAATCCATAATTATTTTCTCTTCTTTGCATTTTTGACATGTATGGAACTTTTACTCTTTTCAGGCTTTGTTACTCTTTAAGAATTTTGCCAAGGGGATTTTAAAAACAATTTTTTTGTTTAACTGCAGCAGTGGTTCTCAGGCTATAGTTAGGAGCGTATTACCAGACAGCAAGATGCAAATTAAAATTTTACTTGAAAGTGTATTCCTTTTGGTTAGGTTAAAAAAACAACAACCCCAAACAGCCCAGTTTCCATTATATAAGGAAATCATCTGGTAGCTGCAATTCTGAGGTTTGGTGGAAATGCTACAAACTTACCAACATTTGAAAGCTATAAATAAAATGATGTGGGTGAAAATAAGGCAAGGGCCTTCTCCTGCAAAGCTTTACTCACATGAGTAGTCCCATTGATTTCCCTAGGGGTTACTCGCTGGGATAAGGCTATGCCAGATGGGCCCCATGCCTTTTAATTTTGCTTGAAATGCATTGGAATAAAAGAGCTCTTTGGAGGTACAAAATAGGTCTCTCTTTTCCCCTCTATATGAACAGTCAGCATGTATGAGTGAGCAGCAGACTGGGTCAGGTTGAATTGTTCTGTTAATCTCCACAGCACACATTCTGCTCAACCTTGTGAGCTGATTTTGTGGTTCACATTGTGAACTATCTTAGAACACCTCATTAGCAGAGGATGATGGCTTTATTTGGGGGAACAAGTAATAAAAACCCTTCCTTTGGTTAGAAATGAGCAGTTTAATTTTAATGTGATGACAGCCTGATAGCGAGGATTAGGCTTGCATTAATGCTGGAGCTTGGTGTCAGAATGACAGAGAGGAGAGCTATCTGCACTCATGCATATAAACTAGCCCCAGTGAAAAAAATCGAAAGGAAGAAAACCTGCTGTGTTTTTAACTTCTGAGGCTTTTCTCTCCTCTGTCAGCTCAGTGGACATCTGTTAAGTAGCAAAACCTTTATATGGAATCCGTTTCCCTGAATCTTTGTTTTCTGGCTGTAAGCAGCCATCATTTGAAACTATAACGATGAATAAAATACCAAAGGGCAATGCATCAGATGCAGTTTTTACTGCTAGTTATAAGGAAAGCATTTATATAAGTGAATATACATGAAGCAGTGCTGTATTTTGCCACCATGGGACTCTAGCCACAGAAAGTTTCCACAGCGTCTGTCCTAATGGGAACATTTAATCTAGCAAAATGTTTCAATAAATAAAAGATTTTAAATAATCTTGACACCTTTGATTTATATGATACTTGTCACATGTGTCACAAAACTCTTTGCAAAGATGGGTAAGTGTTATTCCCATTTTACAGAAGAGGAAAATGAGACACACAGATAAATAACTTGCTGCTACCTTGTGGTCCCTATCCACTCTTGATTGTTCCATCCCTCTATTGAATCTTGTCTCAAGCAAGACTGTAAACTTGGTGGTGCAGGGTATGTCTTTTTCACTGTATGTTATACAGCACTACAGTAATATTAATATACACAAATAATTTCAGGTAACACAGTGAGAGAAAAGCAGAGTGGGGAATAGAAGCCAGGCTTTCTAACCACTAGATCAGTGGTTCTCAAAGCCGGTCTGCCGCTTGTTCAGGGAAAGCCCCTGGCGGGCTGGACCTGTTTGTTTACTTGCCACGTCCACAGGTTCGGCCGATCACGGCTCCTGCTGGCCGTGGTTCGCCGCTACAGGCAAATGGGAGCTGCAGGAAGGGCGGCCAGCATGTCCCTTGGCCCTTGCCGCTTCCCGCAGCCCCCATTGGCCTGGAGCAATTTTAACCAGATTAAATTATAGATGGAACTAATGTATATATGAAGGGGATCTGACGTAACCACTTTATTACTACTGATTGATTGATTGATCCATCCAGTAGAGGGCAGTTCAGGGGTTTTCAGGACAAATTTTTTGGTGGCTCCGAGTGTGGCCACCAACTCTTGCTGGTGGCCGCTCTCATGCTTTTTCCTAAAATACTTAATTAGCTTTAGGAAAAACCAAAAAATACACACATAAACACATCCAAATCACTGTAATTTATTTATTGCTAGCTAGTAAATCTATTGTAAAAAGTGATATTATCAAACATAAAAGTATCACTTTTCACAGAAGACTTACTCAGCCCCAGCAAGCCTGAGCTACAAATTAAGCCCTGTATGGGGAGTGGTCAGGATAGGCAGTAGGGGCCAGGGGCGATGGAGTTAGGGGAGACAGTGGGGGCCGAAGCCCCAGAGCCAGAGCCCAAAGCCCTGTGGCTGGGGGACAGGATGTAGCCTGAAGTCATGCAGCTGGAGCCTGCTGCCCCACCACCTCAGGGGTGAAGCCCAAAGCCTGAGCCCCGCCATACCTGTGAAGATGGGGAACTCACCAGCTGCCTGCACCTTCAGCGTTGTGTCCCAGCTGTCTCCAGTGGGGGGCAGGGCCCAACCCTACTTGCAGCCCCTGCAGACAACACCAAGGTGGTGCATCCAGGAGCAACAGGGAGAGAGAGGGACTGCTGCTTTGCCCCTCCATAGCTCAGTGGTTTGAGCATTGGCCTGCTAAACCCAGGGTTGTGAGTTCAATCCTTGAGGGGGCCATTTGGGATCTGGGGCAAAAATTGGGGATTGGTCCTGCTTTGAGTAGGGGGTTGGACTAGATGACCTCCTGAGGTCCCTTCCAACCCTGATATTCTATGATTCTATGAATCACAGCCCAGGAGGCTGTGGCTGCAGGAAAAGCAACTGGTGGCCACATTTGAGAAATGCTGTGATATATGTGTAATAGAGATCTGTGCATTGAAATTCCACAGGAACACAAATAACCCCCCGTATCATGGTGTATGTGCAACCCCACTGTTAAATGTTTGTTACAAGCCTCCCCAGTGTGTCTGATTCGCAAGGATATGAGTCTGCTAGAGCTACCAACAAGTAGATTTAGTCCTTTTGCACAAGCTGTAGAGACTCATGCTTTAGCTCAGGAGGTCTCAAGTTAAACCCCAATGGCAGCTGAGAAGGCACTCATTGTGTTAGAGTATCTCCTGCTGAAGTAGAAAATAATGCTTGCAATGAATATTGTGGAATATTCATGTGAATAATCAGATTAGATAGAGCAGGGGGAAGGGATATTCCAATTAATAGTTCGGGCATCCTGATTAGCAGTTGTCCTGACTGGACATGGTTGCAGTTCTGTCCTCTTTGCCTTAAATGTAATAGGCATGATTGCATCCCTCTGGCATCAACTACATATATGTATACATGGAGAGAGCAAGCCAGACACACACAAAATATCCAGCACTTGCAAGGGATGGACTCACTAGTCTAAAAGGGGCGGTTTGGTAGGGTGGTTGGTCACTGAACTGGGATTCAGGAGACCTGGGTGCCACTAATATATGTGACCTTGGGCAAGTGGTTTCACCTCTCTGTGTCTTTTCCCTCCCACTCTTTGTCTGTCTTGGCTGTTTAAATTGTAAGCTCTTTGGGGATGGGACTGTCTTTTGCTATATGGTTGTGCAGTTCCTAGCTCCCTGGAGCCCTGATCTTGAGGGGGGTGGGTCTAGGTGCTACCATATGGTTCATAATAATGATGTATTTTTTCCACCTCTAAACTTTGATAGCTTATGCATAATCTTCTGTGAAATGTCTAGCTGTTCATTGTTGTTCCACATAGAGGAAGCTGAAAGAACATTAACTTGGCACTAAAAATATTGAATTTTAAAGCAAGCAGATCAACTATAACCATTTTGGGTGTTCTGGCACATTTGTATTCTCTAGGTTAAAGTGCTATTTATTCTCAGTACTGTTGACCTGATTTTAATCCTAGCTACATTAATGCCTACAGCCATTGCATGGAATATATTGAGTAGAAAAATAAATTCATTCTTACAGAATGATGATATAACAGTGTTTTTAAAAGGTCAGAGATGGAATTTGTTTTCTGAATGTTGTTGAAACTAGCATGCTTGAGCATTTTGAAATTCAATATGCCCTTATGCCAAGTGAACACTCGCAGGGAAATAAGGGCCTTATCCTATTACTTGGTGAGCCCGCTTGCCTCCCATGTTATTCAATGGCTGTTGAGAGCACTCAGTATCTCTCAGGATTGAGCCCTGTGAGTGCTTTTTAAACATTGCACAGCTCCATGCTTACGCAAGAATAATAAAGAATAGACTTCCCGGCATATCTGAGTAAATCGGGGAGGGGAGGCAGAATAAGTGTTAAATGTTCACATTTGTCAATTCTAGACACCATGGAATGAATGGATGATAGCTTTGGGAATCATGATGTATATCCTAAATGATTCTGCACGCAGCCTCGGAAATCATGAGTGGCATCATTTGAAATCTGCGCACCAACTATTCTCTAGTTTTCCCTTTGTTGTCAGTCATCAGCTTGGCACTGCACGCTATTATTATACTATTGTATATCTTTTGTGAAGTGCATTGAATTGTCTTGGCAAGATAAAGCTCCATCTAAGGGAAAGTCACAGTTGTAGGTGATAAACATTTGGTGAACAAAGCAAAGTTCACAGTATCTGTTTTCTTTTAGTGTTATCCAAGGACATATACAATTTCTAGGCAGATAAAGTGTTTACTTAAAAGTGGGAGGAGGAAGAACTAGAGATGTCCAAAACATCAATGAAATGATATTTCATGAAACATCATAACGGAATGAAAGATTCCAGATGGATTTTTGCAGATTTTTTGGCTTGAATAGAAATATACTCCATGAAGCATCCATGGGCATTGACTTTTGTTTTTGCTGGTGGGTGCTTCAGCCCCGAGTCCCCATTCCTGCTCGGCCCCTCGCCCCTGTTCCAGCCCCTCCCCTGAGTGCGTCCTGCCCGCTCCTCTCTGCCCCCTCCCCCAAGCACCTCCCACCTGCCACTCGTTCCTTTCTGCCCCCTTCTGCCTTAAGGGCGAGGGACAGGGGGAGGGTGTGGAGAGTAGTGAGCAGGGGGGTCTCAGAGGAAGGGGTAGAGGAGGGGCGCAGCATGGTTGTGGCCACAGGGGAAGAGGCTGAGCGGGGGCGGGGCCTTGGGGCGGAGCACAGGCAGGGCGATGGTCAATGGGTGCTGAGCACTCCCTTCCCCCCCTCCCCTGTGGGTGCTTGAGCCCCAGAGCACCTGGGGAATTGGTGCCTACGGAAGCATCTACATTGTGACTTTGTTTTTACTTGGTGTACTCCTATGGAAAGAAAGAGATGTTTATTAAAGGGCTGACTGATGATTAAGCTAATTTCCTGACAGATGCTTTCAAACACATCAGAGTGTCCAATTCATATGTGGATTTGGGTAAAGTGCTTGATGGTTGGACATGAGGAATGTTAGTATTACAGAGGCTCAGAAAGACTATAGGCCCAATCTGATCTCCTTACTCATATCAATGACACAACTTCTGTTTCCTTCAACGGGAGTTGGAATAGGTCCAAAGTGTCTGGTTAGAAATAATATATTTTTGGGAAAAAATTCCATACCTCTTTTTCTTACACCTGAGACCATTAAATTTACCAGGATTTAAAAACTGATTTTTCTTTTCACCATTTAATCCCATTTGTGTGCTTTTAGTTTGTTGTTTTTCTCTCAAACTTAACAATGAACCTACACTAGTTAGTTTCAATTCTATTTTTGGAAGTATTTCACTTCCTGAATCTCTGGGGAACATTTCATTCAAACAAAATGCTTTTAACTGAATTGTTAAAGTAATTATAAAAATATTGAATTCATACTAGGTTTTTTAAAACATGTTTTGTTTGTTTTAAATACATCTGCATTTAGGGTCTGTGCTTCTCACCCTTTTAAAGTGAGAACAGGTAGGTAAAGAAGACAGAGGAATTATTTCAGATTCACATTCAGTACTGATGTATGTAAACATATAGCAATACAAAAGCAGTGGAAAACTTTTTTAGTGTTCTGTTCTTTGTGTGTGGTTCAGAACACATGCAGGAGTGTATACACCCCTGTAAACAGAAAAGTTGCCAACAGATTTCATAGATTCCAAGTCCAGACGGAACTATTGCGATTACCTAGTCTGACCTCCTGTATAACATAGGCCATAGAACTTCCCCAAAATAATACCTAGAGCACGTCTTTTTTAGAAAAACATCTAACCTTGATTTAAAAAATGGTCAGTGATAGAGAATCCACCATGACCCTTGGTAATTGTTCCAGTCGTGAATTACCCTCAGTGTTAAGAATTTACACCTTAATTACAGTCTGAATTTGTCTAGCTTCAACTTTCAGCCATTGGATTGTGTTATAGCTTTCTCTGCTAGAATGAAGGGACCATTATTAAATATTTGTTCCCCATATAGTTCCTTATAGACTGTAATCATGTCACCCCTTAACGTTCTGTTTGTTAAACTAAATAGATTGGGGTCCTAGAGTCTATCACTATAAGGCATGTTTTCCTTTAATCCTTTACTCATTCATGAGGCTCTTCTCTGAGCTCTCCCCAATTTATGAACATCCTTCTTGAATTGTGGGCACCAGAACCAGATACAGTATTCTAGCGTGGTCACACCAGTGCCAAATGCAGAGGTAAAATAAATAGGGTTGTTGATTAATTGCAGTTAACTCACATGATTAACTCAAAAAAATTAATCGTGATTAATAGCAGCTTTAATCACACTGTTAAACAATAGAATACCAATTGAAAATTATTAAATATTTTGGATCTTTTTCAACATTTTCATATATATTGTAATCTGCGTTGTAATTGAAATCAGTGTATATTATTTTTATTTATTATTGGAAATATTTGCACTGTAAAAATTCACCTCATACAATTACTGTAGTGCAATCTCTTTGTCGTGAAAGTGCAATTTACAAATGTAGATTTTTTTTTGTTACATAACTGCATTTGAAAACAAAACAATGTAAAACTTCAGAGCCTACAAGTCCAGTCAGTCCTACTTCTTGTCCAGCCAATCGCTAAGACAAAGAAATTTATTTACATTTACAGGAGATAATGCTGCCCTCTTCTTACTTACAATGTCACCAGAAAGTGAGAACAGGCATTTACATGTTACTTTTGTAGCCAGCATTGCAAGGTATTTGCATGCCAGATATGCTAAACATTCATATGCTCCTTCATGCTTTGGCCACCATTCCAAAGGACACTCTTCCATGCTGATGACACTTGTTATAAAGATAATGCATTAATTAAATTTGTGACTGAACTCCTTGGGGGAGAATTGTACGTCCCCTGCTCTGTTTTACCCTGCATTCTGCCCTATATTTCATGTTGTAGCAGTCTCAGATGATGACCCAGCACATGCTGTTCATTTTAAGAATGCTTTTACTGCAGATTTGACAAAACGCAAAAAAGGTACCAATGTGAAATTTCTAAAGTTAGCTACAGCACTCGACCCAAGGTTTAAGAATCTGAAGTGCTTTCCAAAATCTGAGAGGGACGAGGTGTGGCGCATGCTTTCAGAAGTCTTAAAAAAGCAGCACTCTGATGCGGAAACTATAGAACACAAACCACCAAAAATGAAAATCACCCTTCTGCTGTTGGCATCTGACGCAGATGATGAAAATGAACATGCGTTGATCCACACTGCTTTGGATTGTTATCGAGCAGAATCCATCATCAGCATGGACACATGTCCCGTGGAAAGATGGTTGAAGCACAAAGGGACATATTAATCTTTAGTGCATCTGGTACGTAAATATCTTGCAACGCCAGCTACAAGAGTGCCATGAGAACGTCTGTTCTCACTTTCAGGTGACAGTGTAAACATGAAGCGGGCAGCATTATTTCCTGCAAATGTAAACAAACTTGTTTGTCTGAGTGATTGGCTAAACAAGAAGTAGGACTGAGTGAACTTGCAGACTCTAAAGTTTTACATTGTTTTTTTTTTTGAACGCAGTTGTTTTTTGTACATAATTCTACATTTGTAAGTTCAACTTTAATGATAAAGAGATTACAGTACAGTACTTGTATTAGGTGAATTGAAAAATACTATTTCTTTTGTATTTTTTACAGTACAAATACTTGTAATCAAAAAGAAATATAAAATGAGTCCCTGTACCCTTTATATTCTGTGCTGAAATCAATATATTTGAAAATGTAGCAAATATCCAAAATATTTAAATCCATGGTCTTCTATTGTTGTTGGTTCAGTGTGATTAATCGCAATTCATTTTTTTAAATTGTGATTAATTTTTTTAATCACTTAACAGCCCTACAAATAACCTCTCTACTCCTCCTCAAGATTCCCTTATAGATTCCATACAAATATGGAAACAAAGACCAAATTCTCCTTTACCTCATCAAACAGAAGTAAATATTGTCTAGATTTGTCACTGTTGCATTTCTAGCTAACGTTTTCAGACCTTGTAGCAACTCCTTTTTTCCCTTTACGGAAAGGTGATATTAAAAAAAAAATGTTTCTCATTCCAGGCATTTTGATATTTAATGAATAATTAAGAAGTGTCTACATTAGGGTAAACGCCTTTAGTATTAGGAGGGGATGGTATGATGGGATAACATGATTTTGGCAATTAATTGAGCTTTAAATATTCATGGTAAATAGGCCCAATGGCCGGTGATGGGATGTTAGATGGGGTGGGATCTGAGTTACTACAGAGAATTCTTTCCTAGATATCTGGCTGGTGAGTCTCACCCACATGCTCAGGGTTCAGCTGATCACCATATTTGGGGTCGGGAAGGAATTGTCCTCCAGGGCAGATTGGAAGAGGCCCTGGGGGTTTTTCGCCTTCCTCTGTAGCATGGGGCACGGGTCACTTGCTGGAGGATTCTTTGCACCTGGAAGTCTTTAAACCATGATTTGAGGACTTCAATAGCTCAGACATAGATGAGAGGTTTATCGCAGGAGCGGGTGGGTGAGATTCTGTGGCCTGCGTTGTGCAGGACGTCAGACTAGCTGATCATAATGGTCCCTTCTGACCTTAATATCTATGAATCTATTATTTTTTTAAATTAAAAAGGATTGGAAGAGGCTTTTTCGTATATATTTAGCTGCAAGTTGTCCCCATTAGGTAACATTTTTCATTTGCTCCAAAAGAAAAGGCAGTGGGCAAATTCTTCCCTGGTGTAACATCTCTGAGATCAGTAGGGTTACGGCACAGATGAATTTTGCCCAATGTCATTTTCGGTAACTTAATTTAGGCTTAATTGTTTGGCATAATTGCCAAGTGTACTATCAGTTTTATGATGGTTTATGAGAAATGGCCTCAGTCAACCATTGCTAACACAATGACCCTCTAAATGAAATGCTGCATCACAGACTACTAGTACTGGCATAAATATTTTTTGATAAGTAAATAAATGAGGTGACACAAAGAGATTTGGGGTGAATTCATCCAGCTTTAGGAGAATGAATAATTGTTCTCCTCCCCACACCCACCTCTACTGCCCATTTCAGCAACTCACTGCATGGTGAGATCCAGCATAAGCCATCCCCAGAACAGAAGGACTGGTCTGTCAAAGATAATATCAGTAGTTTGTTTCCCATTTGGTATCCTTGGCACATGGATGGACTGTAATAACAGTATAGCAGTCGAACACTGTTATTATAATCACATTGGAGAGCCTGCTGCTTATGAATAACATTTTTATAATGGGGGAAGGACTGGGGGCGAAACCATGCAAAATAACTTGTGTACCAGCAACCCGAACAAAAGGCTAGTGTTTCCTAACTGATATTTTAATTCAAAAGACCAGGGGAGAAGGCTGCCACCAGCAGCTATAGTGCTATATAAAAACTGACCATCATGCTGTTGTAATAACAACCCCCAAATCCTTACATTGAATTAATTAATAGAGTTCTTGCTTGAATGTTAGGAATGTAATGTTGTTTCATAGACCCTTCCAGGTGCCCAGGGTGGCTTTCTACTGCAAATGTAACAGTCCAATTACAGGCATAATAATTCTTTATTATTCTAGCATCAAAAAAGGATTGAGTGGATGCATCAAGTGGATGCTCAGCAGAGAAGAAAGCTACTGAAGTCAGGGTTGGTCCTTTGCTATCCAATGACCAGAGATTGTGTAAATATGAATCTTCATGTCTGTGAAAGGAAATAACAGGAATAATTCTACTGTGAAGTAGCCTCCCTGTAAATTTCCCTATGTGTGAGTAATGTACCTTTACATTAAATTACATTCCTCATCTGTGTCTTGTAACAGTATTTCCATTAGTTTCTCTATATTACATACAATCTTTAAGGCTTCTTTCAAGCTGTCTCATTAAATATTTGAGGAAGGTGAGCATTACCTTATGGAAATGCTAATGATCTAGGGCTAGATTCTGATCTGTTTCACTTGTGTAAATCTGGAGTATTTCAAGGCAGTTGAATTGTTCTAGATTTATGCTGGTGTAATTGATATCAGCACATGGTCCTTAATCCTGAGTGGTGTAACTGAAATCACAGTCTGCACCCCTAATTTCCTATTAGATTGATGTGCATAGCTCCCTTTATCCTTAATGGATGTTGCACACATATTAGAAGACTAGACCCAATTAGGAGCTGTCTAAGAAGTGAAATGAAAATGATAAAGACTGAGTCTTGGGTGAGGTATTGTATTTATTTTATGGGATTTTAAAGGATATTATAACATTTAAATTATCTGGTGCATTAGCAAATGGTTTAGATCGGCTTTGGTTGATTGACAGTAGTGGGTACATTTTAGAAAATTATTATCCACATTGGGATTTTCATTTTGCTGCAAATTATATTATTTTTGGACAGGTAAATTGCTGTTGCTCCCAGAGGATGAAAATAGCGTGTCACTTATTATTTGACTTTTAGCAATAATTAAAATGCATTGGTCCGTTATGCTCAGGTAGTATTAGTAATGAAGCAGGGCCCATTTACTTATGTGAGTGAGTTCTGAGTCCTTAAGGAATCGGAGGAGTTTTTTAGTAAAATAAATTGGGTACCCTGTGCTTCACGTCACAAATCACCCTTCACAGTTTGACACTTGTAAGGCATCCAGGTAATCTGCCCCAGAGACAAGGCTACAAAGTCTTTCACTTAAATTGAGGGTGGGCCCACTCCAACTCAGAATTAAGGTAATTGAAGAACAGATGAACAGAATTTTACCATTCCCACATCTTTCATTATATTTGGCTACAAGAGAAGATTCTATTTTCCAGTGTAGCTACTCCTGTAACTTTTATTCAAGGCCATTGAAATCAGGAGAGGGTGTGGTTTAAGAAGTAAGTACTTTGTTAAAAGAAAACGTCTTGTCATCTGAGCTGATCAAAGACCATAGTCCAGACCTTCCAGGCTTTGTGAAATGGCTGATGGGAAGGAACTAAGGTTTAAAAAAAAATGTTATCACTCTTGCTTGCACTTGAAGGCTTTTTACCAGTGACTACATTTGGAAGGTTTCAGAGTAACAGCCGTGTTAGTCTGTCTTTGCAAAAAGAAAAGGAGTACTTGTGGCACCTTAGAGACTAACCAATTTATTTGAGCATGAGCTTTCGTGAACTACAGTTCACTTCATCGGATGCATACCGTGGAAACTGCAGTAGACATTATATACACACAGAGACCATGAAACAATACCCCCTCCCACCCCACTGTCCTGCTGGTAATAGCTTATCTAAAGTGATCATCAAGTTGGGCCATTTCCAGCACAAATCCAGGTTTTCTCACTCTCCGCCCCCCCCCCCCACACACAAACTCACTCTCCTGCTGGTAATAGCCCATCCAAAGTGACCAGCTGTCCTATCTCGGGGCCTCTCCTTCTGCCCCTCCACTCCCACGAACATGATACAGTTCTGTGGTGACCTAGAATCCTATTTTCGACATCTCCGACTCAAGGAATATTTCCAAAATACCTCTGAACAACATACTAATCCACAGAGGCCTCCCTACCAACACTACAAAAAGAAGGATTCTAGGTGGACTCCTCCTGAAGGTCGAAACAGCAGACTGGACTTCTACATAGAGTGCTTCCGCCGACGTGCACGGGCTGAAATTGTGGAAAAGCAGCATCACTTGCCCCATAACCTCAGCCGTGTGGAACACAATGCCATCCACAGCCTCAGAAACAACTCTGACATCATAATCAAAAAGGCTGACAAAGGAGGTGCTGTTGTCATCATGAATAGGTCGGAATATGAACAAGAGGCTGCTCGGCAGCTCTCCAACACCTCTTTCTACAAGCCATTACCCTATGATCCCACTGAGAGTTACCAAAAGCAACTACAGCATTTGCTCAAGAAACTTCCTGAAAAAGCACAAGATCAAATCCGCACAGATACACCCCTGGAACCCCGACCTGGGATATTCTATCTACTACCCAAGATCCATAAACCTGGAAATCCTGGGCGCCCCATCATCTCAGGCATTGGCACCCTGACAGCAGGATTGTCTGGCTATGTAGACTCCCTCCTCAGGCCCTACGCTACCAGCACTCCCAGCTACCTTCGAGACACCACTGACTTCCTGAGGAAACTTCAATCCATCGGCGATCTTCCTGATAACACCATCCTGGCCACTGTGGGTGTAGAAGCCCTCTACAACAACATTCCACACAAAGATGGACTACAAGCCGTCAAGAACACTATCCCCGATAATGTCACGGCTAACCTGGTGGCTGAACTTTGTGACTTTGTCCTTACCCATAACTATTTTACATTTGGGGACAATGTATACCTTCAGATCAGCGGGACTGCTATGGGTACCCGCATGGCCCCACATTATGCCAACATTTTTATGGCTGATTTAGAACAACGCTTCCTCAGCTCTCGTCCCCTAAAGCCCCTACTCTACTTGTGCTATATTGATGACATCTTCATCATCTGGACCCAAGGAAAAGAAGCCCTTGAGGAATTCCACCATGATTTCAACAATTTCCATCCCATCATCAACCTCAGCTTGGTCCAGTCCACACAAGAGATCCACTTCCTGGACACTACAGTGCTAATAAACAATGGTCACATAAACACCACCCTATACCGGAAACCTACTGACCGCTATTCCTACCTACATGCCTCCAGCTTTCACCCTGACCACACCACACGATCCATCGTCTACAGCCAAGCTCTGCGATACAACCGCATTTGCTCCAACCCCTCAGACAGAGACAAACGCCTACAAGATCTCTATCAAGCTTTCTTACAACTACAATACCCACCTGCGGAAGTGAAGAAACAGATTGATAGAGCCAGAAGAGTACCCAGAAGTCACCTACTACAGGACAGGCCTAACAAAGAAAATAACAGAACGCCACTAGCCGTCACCTTCAGCCCCCAACTAAAACCCCTCCAATGCATTATTAAGGATCTACAACCTATCCTGAAGGATGACCCAACACTCTCACAAATCTTGGGAGACAGGCCAGTCCTTGCCTACAGACAGCCCCGCAACCTGAAGCAAATACTCACCAACAACCACATACCACACACCAGAACCACTAGCCCAGGAACCTATCCTTGCAACAAAGCCCGTTGCCAACTGTGCCCACATATCTATTCAGGGGACACCATCACAGGGCCTAATAACATCAGCCACACTATCAGAGGCTCGTTCACCTGCACATCCACCAATGTGATATATGCCATCATGTGCCAGCAATGCCCCTCTGCCATTTACATTGGTCAAACTGGATAGTCTCTACGTAAAAGAATAAATGGACACAAATCAGATGTCAAGAATTATAACATTCATAAACCAGTCGGAGAACACTTCAATCTCTCTGGTCACGCAATCACCGACATGAAGGTCACTATCTTACAACAAAAAAACTTCAAATCCAGACTCCAGCGAGAAACTGCTGAATTGGAATTCATTTGCAAATTGGATACAATTAATTTAGGCTTAAATAGAGACTGGGAGTGGCTAAGTCATTATGCAAGGTAGCCTATTTCCCCTTGCTTTTTCCTACCCCGACCCCCTGGACATTCTGGTTAAACTTGGATTTAAACTTGGAGAGTGGTCAGTTTGGATGAGCTATTGCCAGTAGGAGAGTGAGTTTGTGTGTGTATGGGGGTGGGGGGGGGTGAGAAAACCTGGATTTATGCTGGAAATGGCCCACCTTGATTATCATGCACATTGTAGGGAGAGTGGTCACTTTGGATAAGCTATTACCAGCAGGAGATTGAGTTTGTGTGTGTGGTTTTTGGAGGGGGGTGAGAGGGTTAGAGAACCTGGATTTGTGCAGGAAATGGCCCACCTTGATTATCATACACATTGTGAAGAGAGTGGTCACTTTGGATGGGCTATTACCAGCAGGAGAGTGAGTTTGTGTGTGTGGGGGGGCGGGGCGGAGGGTGAGAAAACCTGGATTTGTGCTGTAAATGGCCCACCTTGATTATCATGCACATTGTAGGGAGAGTGGTCACTTTGGATAAGCTATTACCAGCAGGAGATTGAGTTTGTGTGTGTGGTTTTTGGAGGGGGGTGAGGGGGTTAGAGAACCTGGATTTGTGCAGGAAATGGCCCACCTTGGTTATCATACACATTGTGAAGAGAGTGGTCACTTTGGATGGGCTATTACCAGCAGGAGAGTGAGTTTGTGTGTGTGTGGGGGGGGGCGGAGAGTGAGAAAACCTGGATTTGTGCTGGAAATGGCCCAACTTGATTATCACTTTAGATAAGCTATTACGAGCAGGACAGTGGGGTGAGAGGGGGTATTGTTTCATGGTCTCTGTGTGTATATAATGTCTACTGCAGTTTCCATGGTATGCATCCGATGAAGTGAGCTGTAGCTCACGAAAGCTCATGCTCAAATAAATTGGTTAGTCTCTAAGGTGCCACAAGTACTCCTTTTCTTTTTACATTTGGAAGGGGCTATTTCTTTCCATAGTGGAAAGAAGTCATGAAAAAATAAGGTAACATTTATGTCAGCTGATGGGAATCAAATCAAGTGCAATGGAGTGGGTGATCTTTATTGATGACTAGGTGGCAATGATACATATCACCCTCTCAGCAGAACTTACCAATTGTAAAGATTGTTTCCTTCCTAAATGTAACAGGTGAAGGTTGTCATGCTAGATGGATGGAATGAATTTGAGAGGACTTTGAGGATTCTTTTAGGCATGTAATTGAAGGGAATCAAGAGAGAGCCTGTTAAACTTTGAGGTACAGCAATGAAAATGTTATCATCTGTCTGTGAGCTTGTCACTTGATCCAGAGAAAGAAACAAACTAACTATTGATACTTTGAGACCAGAGGAACTTGTTTCTGAGCAGTTTGTATGTGTGGTAAACAACTAGTTTACTGCTTGCCTTTGCTTAATTGAAAGCTACAGGAGGTTAATAAACCACTGAAATGTTTTAACAATCAGGGGCTTGGCTGAAGTACAAAATCGGGATTTGAAATAGCATTAAGGTCTTGATATAAATCCACAAAAGCAAGGAACTTCAGAGCTAAGGCTTTCAATTCATCATTGACATAACATGTTGTCCCCAGGCATTCCTACACACATGGTAAAAATTAAAGTGGCTTTGCAACCTAACTCTAGCATTTGCTATTGAGATCCCTGTAATGTCCAGGCACGGGGGGATGAGTTAAGAATAGAATTACAGTTTGGTTCTGAATTTTCTTGCTTCTGTTAGCATCAGGTGGTCTTGCAGCAA
Source organism: Lepidochelys kempii (assembly GCF_965140285.1). NCBI lineage: Eukaryota > Metazoa > Chordata > Testudines > Cheloniidae > Lepidochelys > Lepidochelys kempii. The sequence goes on from NC_136383.1 coordinate 118,100,743, forward strand.
CTATCTCAACACACAAAACTTGAGTTTAAATTCCTTTTCCTTAAAGATTATCTACTTAGGTCCCAATCTTACAATTTACAATGTGGGCTAGATATCAGTTGGCACACCAGTCCATTTGCACATTGCAAATTGTAGTACTGGAGCCTGAGACTGCAATTTCTTTGGGGGCAGGGCCCCTTTTTGTTTTATGTCCATACTGTGCTCTGATTCTTGACTGCAGTCTCTAGCTGATACGACATTATCATTATAAGTGCTAACAGAACAATAGTATTATCATAAAATTTGATGTCAGCCATATTAGTCTGCAGTCTCTTTCTCCAAATCAGTACTGTATACTGTTTAGGGACACAAGCACTCCATGTATTTTAATATTTTTGTACTTATTAAAATAGTGTAATGAAAAGTAACTTTTTCTGTCCATCATTTCTAACAAACAGGAGTGTCCTGGCTAAGAGGCACTGTCTATAGTGAAGCCAGTTCCAGACTGCACTAAAGGCATTGAACTAGGAGAAGAGAATTAAATGCTGTATGCACAATGATGTAGTAAGCAACACGCTTAGTATGTAGCAAACACAAGTGTTCCTCATGGTGCTGAAGCATACAAAAATGTTGAATGAGCTACTATTTCTGCTCAGTAGCTGAGTTTCCAACTTAAATATTTTCTTGCTTCAAAACACCAGAACTCCCTCACAAGAGCTGCCTATTCTTATTGCTCAAATTAAGGTCTAGATCTTAGAATCTGATCTGTGCGGGCAGACTCTTATGCCTGTGTGTGGAATCCTGTTAAAGTCAATGGGGTTCCAGTGCGTGTGGAGGTCTGCTCCTGCAGTTCACATTGTGGCATTGGAGCCCAAGTCATGGCTTTGGTCTAGAGTTAACTGGATGAGAAACTGGCTGGGCTACCATCCCCTTTTTCCATTGAGGGAAACTGGGGCATGGCAAGTGTAGTTTCAGGTGTAATATCGGCTTCTTTTGTCTACTTCCTTCCCCTCCTGCACGAATTGGTGTTTGATATGTTGCAGTCCTATCTCCTAATTTAAATAAAAAGTTTCTGTCCCGTCTTGCTAGGTGATAGACCCCCTCCCCCCCGCCACCTCAGTACACAATAGAATCTGTGATTATGGCCCGAACCTTCAAATACTTATGCATATATTTAACTTTGCATGTGTGTTACCCATTCACACATAATAGCTTCTCCATGTCCTGTACTCCTGGTAGGGTCGCCTATGGTGGCAAGGTCGAAGGTGAGGTTTCAGACAAAGTGCAGCCCAAAACAACATATCCCAGTATAAGACCTCAACGGCAGAGCAGGCGGATGAAACAGGATCACCTCTCAATAGCTGCGAAGGCAGATGAAGGCTGCAACGGTGGAGAAACCCCCGGTCGTCTTGGACCTCCTTGGCACTGGACACAGGCTCCTCTTCCGCCAAGATTTGTGTGACTGCTGATGTGTGACATATTAAGCTACTCATGCACAGTCTTCTCTCACAGGAAGAACTTTTTCCCCACCTCCATGCATAAAAGTCCTGCAGCGATGGATGAGTGGCGTCAGGGACAGGTGAAGTGATCACCTGGAGTCCCTAGTCATAGAATCATAGAATATCAGGGTTGGAAGGGACCTCAGGAGGTCATAGAGTCCAACCCTCTGCTCAAAGCAGGACCAATCCCCAACTAAATCATCCCAGCCGGGGCTTTGTCAAGCCTGACCTTAAAAACCTCTAAGGAAGGAGATTCAACCACCTCCGTAGCTAACCCATTCTTGTGCTTAGTTACAGACCCACATGCAGGCGGAAGATGGTCATCATATGTCCCTGGGCTGGGATACAGAGGCATTTTCAGCAGCAGCGGTCATGACTGAGCAGGCCTTTTTAGGAACCCCTTTGCTCACCCCATATGGGGAAGGGGCTAGAAAAGGTGCCCCAAACATTGGCTATCCCACCATACCTGACTGGATAACCATGTCCAGAGGAATTACTCCCAATGCAGTGAAAAAATGAACATTTTTTTAAAACTTGGAATGTCCGTACCCTACTAGACGACTCAAAAAGTTAAAGACCTGAACACAGAACAGCAGTTATTGCCCAAGAACTCTTGAGGTACATCATCAACATTTCTGCTGCCAGCAAGACAAGACATGCAGGTGAAGGCCACTTGAGGAAAGAGGGTGGTGGTTACACTTCCTTCTGGAAAGGAAAACCAGCAAGCGACAGGTGAATACACAGTGTTGGCTTTGCAATCAAGAACCTTCTAGCCAACTGCCTGCCTGAGCTCCTTGTCAGCATCAATGAGCGCCTTATGACCCTCCACATCCAATTGGTCAATAAGTCATTTGCTACCATTATCAGTGCACCAACACTTGATGCTGATGAAGAACAGAAAGAATCATTCTACACTGACCTTGATAAAATTCTGTCTATTCCAAAAACATATAAGATAATTCTCTTAGGGAACTTTAGTGCAAGAGTTGGCTGAGATTCTGAAGTATGGAGTACCACCATTGGGAAGGAAGGTGTGGACAAGACCAATTCCAATGGCATCTTTCTAATCAGCAAATGTGCAGAGCATGATCTTGTGATCACAAACACAATTTTCAGAGAAAGCAACATGTACAAAACAATTTGGCAACATCCCCGTTCAAAACAGTGTCACCTCCTAGACAGTCATTATAAGAAAATAGGATTTAAGAGATGTACGAATCACATATCATGAAAGGAGCTGATAATCGCTGGAGTGACCACTGCCTGGTGAGATCAGTCATGTCCATCAGGATTGTACCGAAACAATCCAAATCATACAGCTGGCAATACAGCATCCAAAGACTTCAATCCTCAGTGCACCAAGAGAACTTCCAAACACTCCTCAGTGAAAAACTGGCTATATGCACACCTGGAAATGACAACCCAAGTGTTGTAGAAGACTGGGAAGCCCTAAAACAGACCATCCATGAGGCTTGCACGGAATCCATCGACCTTGTTACTTGCTACCATCAGGAGTGGTTTGATGACAACAACATTGAGATCACAGACCTTTTGAACCAGAAGAGAAAAGCTTTCTTCGACTGGCAAAATCATTCAGTGAGAAGCAGAGCTCTTTTCATCAGCTCAAAGCTGAAGTTCAAAGGAGGATCTGAGAAATTAAAAACAAATGGTGGGAGGACAAAGGAAAAGAAATCCAAATATTCGCTGACAGACATGATATGCGGAGCTTTTTTTGTGAGACAAAGACTCTGTAAGGACCAAGCTCATGTGGCCTCACCCTGCTGAAATCTAGAGATGGTAGTACCCTTCTTAAAGATAATGAATCCATCAAAGAGCTCTTGAAGGAACACTAACAAAAGCTTTTAAATTGAGAATCAACTGTGACTGATGACACCATTGACTCTATCCCTCAGCACCCAATCTGGGAAACTCTTGCCAACCTACCAACACCTGAGGAGGTCCGCAAAGCAATTAAACAAATGAAAAAAAATAAAGCACCAGGTCCTGATGGCATACCAGCTGAAGTACTGAAAGTGGGGGGAGAAACACTGACTAACAAGCTTCACTTGCTGCTCCTCAAAATCTGATGTACTGAAGAAATCCCTGCTGACTTTTGTAATGCTACCATAGTCACCATTTTCAAACAGGGAGACAGGGCCGACTGTGGCAACTATTGAGATGTTGCCCTCCTCTCCATTGCTGGGAAGATTCTTGCTGGAATCTTACTGAATTGCCTGCTCCCTCTTGCAGAGGAAGTACTTCCAGAGTCCCAGTGTGGCTTCAGACCATCATGAGGCACAACCAACATGACTTTTGCAGCCAGGCATATCCAGGAAAAGTGTCAAGAATGAGCCCAGGAGCTGTATATGGCCTTTATCGATCTGACCAAAACCTTTGACTCTGTCAGCCGTAAGGCTCTGTGGAAAATCATGTCAAAGTTTGGCTGCCCAAGCAAATTTATCACCATTGTAAGACTCCCTCATGAGCAGATGACTGCCTCCATCCTGTGCAGTGGCTCTACCTCTGAGCCCTTTTGTCGTCCGAATTGGTTTAAAACAAGGTTGTGTACTCACACCCACCCTTTTCTCCGTATTCTTAGCAGCTATGAAAATGTTAACCCAAGACTATTTGCCACAGGGCATTGGCATCCAATATTGGACTGACAGCAGCCTCTTCAACCTTTCTCGTCTCCATGCCAGAACTAAAGTAATATCGGCAACAATAACTGAACTCCAGTACGCAGATGATTCTGCTGTAGTTGCACACTCAAAGGAGGATCACAAACGGCCCTTAATTGCTTCTCTGAAGGTTACAAAAGCCTACGGCTAACTCTGAACATCAGCAAAACAGAAGTTCTCCATCAGTCAGCTCCAGGTCAATCATCAGACCCAGCAAGGAAGATCTACATTGACAAAAAGAACGGGAAAATGTAGAATACTTTGCCTGTCTTGGTAGCCATCTCTCACAAAGGGCAGACATAGATGTCGAGATTCAGCACAGAATCTGCTATGCCAGCCTTGCATTTGGTGGACTGTCTTGCCAGGTGTTCAACAATCACAACATCAGAACACACACTAGACTTTTAGTTTATAAAGTGGTGGTAATCCCAACTCTCCTCTATGGTTGTGAGTCTTGGGTGACCTTCAGAAAACACCTGAAAAATTTAGAACGTCAGCACCAGCATTTTCTTCGTAAGATCCTCAACATAAAGTAGGAGGATCTCTGCACTAATGCCAGTGTCCTCACAGAGGCCAACATCATCAGTACTGAGGCCCAGATTATCCAGCACCAGCTGAGGTGAAGCGGGCACTGTGTGCACATGCCTGATGTACACTTACCAAAACAACTGCTGTATGCCCAACTCACCAAAGGAGAAAGGAAATGAGGAGGCCAAAAGAAACACTTTAAAGACAGTAAACATCAAGAGATGTGGCATCAACACCACACACTGGGAGACAGTAGCCCAGGGTGGGGATAACTGGTGAAAACTTGTCAGAGGGAACATCCATTTTTGAGGAAAATTGCCTTGCCCTGATCTCAGAAAAGCTCCAGGAAAGAAAAGACAAACAACTGTCATGCAGCAATCATGGCCCAATTCTGACTTCCAACACCACCTGCCAATGAGCCTGTGGCTCAAGTATCAGACTCCTCAATCATCAAAGGACTCATAAAAAATAAACACTTGTGAAAGAGATCATCCTCGACCTTGAGGGATCGATGACATATAGTAGCATTGACCTCAGTGGGACTGTTTGGATGCATAAAGTTATTCAGGATCAGAGACTGCCTGTCTGTCCAAGAAAAAACATGAATCTGACTGTAAAAAACAACAACCACCCACTGACAAATGAACACAAAAATTATTATATTACATCAGATCAATGGTCCATCTAGTGTAGTCACTGTCACTAACATTGGCAAGTGCCTACTGCTTCAAAGGCAGGTGCAAGAAACCCTATAGCAGAGGTGAAAGTAAGCCGGTACGCCCTGGTACGGCATACCGGCAAGAGCTGGATTACCGTACTGGGGCAGCCAGGCTTCCCCAGGGGGCAGTTTAAAGGGTTTGGGGTTCCCAGCAGTGGCTGGAGCCCCATGCCTTTAAATTGCCTCCAGAGCCCTGTTGCTGGAGCCCTGGGGTAGCGGCTGCAGGGCTCTGGCGGCTATTTAAAGGGCCCCAGGCTCCCCTGCTTCTACCACCCCGGCCCTTTAAATAGCCGCTGGAGCCCCGCCGCCACTACTTCAGGGCTCTGGGGGCAATTTAAAGGGCTGAGGCAGTAGAGCAGGGGAGTCCCAGGCTCTTTAAACAGCCCCCAGAGCCCTAGGGTGGGGGGTGGGGCCCGGGTGCTATTTAAAGGGCTGGGGCTCCAGTGGCCTCTGCTGCCCCGGTCCTTTAAATAGCTGCTGGACCCCCGCTGCTTCCCCAGGGCTCCGGTGGCTATTTAAAGGGCTGGGCTGGTAGAAGAGGGGAGCCCCGGACTGCTGCTACTGCTACCCTAGGGGGGGCACTTACCTTACAGGGTGGGCTGGGGCTGGCTCTGACCCCCTCAACCCTGCCCCTTCCACCCTAGGCCCCGCCCCTCCCCTCCTGGGGGCCAGAACTGGCTCCAATGTACCTGTAAGTCACTGGACTTACTTTCACCCCTGCCCTATAGTGGGCAGCTATGGGTTACTATCAAATGCATATCATAAATGCTAATGATACTGAGCTCCACCATCAGCTAACTGGAAAAAAAAATTTCTGCGAAGGATTACAGTACGTGTAACAGGAGCATTTACATTGTGTTGATAGCCCTTTAACTTCTATATTTTTGATTGTGCAGCCTTAATTGTACACCATGAAGTTTCTGTTTCTCATGTATTTTGTTGGGTTAAAACAAACAAAAATATCTTGAGCTCAGTAACACTAGTGCTTACCTGTTTCCAGGTGCATGCTTTAAAAAAAAAATTGAACTTCCCCCCTCTGCATTCCTCTTTATCCCTTGTGCCTGTGTCTCACTGATCTCTTCTGTCACTTCAAACCATCATTCTCATCTCCAGTTCCTGCTGTTTGGAACAGTCATGTTGTATCCCTCTACTTCATCAACTTGCCTTATTGACTCTCCATTACCCATTGGATTTATTCTGAAAACATGTCTTTCCTCCCTTGTTTATATCTCTTAATTTCTCCCTCCCACAGTTATTCATTATTTCAGCCATTAACTGTATTTCACTCTGTCAGAAAGTTTGTTTGTTTGTTTGAGAGATTCTATAGAGGATGAAGTTGTATAATATTTGCTTGATTATGTTAATTCTACCTGGTGCTTATCTTTCTGCAACAATGACATTTGTTTGCTTGAAATGTTCCATATCACTTCACATCTCTGTGTTGCAAAACTGCATAATCAGGTTGTCTTATCTATGCTGATTATATAAATGAGTTTGGATAGTGGGGAGGGACAGTATGATTATTTTGCTACCATCGCCTATTAAAGTGAACGACAATTTTTTTATTAGAAACATAAAGAAACATTATGCTGCCACCCACGATTGCTGTTGTAGCAAGTGTGAGGGGAAAAGATATCAGAGGAAAATGCTTTGACATGGAAGTATTTCTATGTTTTCTGGAAACTTTTACACAGTGAGCATCATTCTGACGTCTCATTCCGATGTCTTGATTTGCCCGATGAGCAGAGTTAGTCCCAGCAGGCCTGATGCCTCTTCTCTGCCTGAAACTTGATGTAACTATTTACCCCAGTACAATGTGTATGAAAACTATCATTCTGATAGGATGAAGCATTTCGTGTCTCCTTTGCACAGATGTAAATGACCATCCATGGGGCACAGTAGGGTAGAATCCAGACTACATGTATGGGACAGACTAAGGCCAGGTCTACACTACAAACTTTTGCTGACATTGGGACGTTAGACAGAGCGTGATCAACCTAGCTGTGCCAGCAAAAGCCCCTCGTGTAGATGCAGTTATACTGGCAAAATTACACTTTTACCAGTATAGTTTATTCCACTCCCTGCCACTGCCCCAGCTGCAGTGAACTGATACTGATAAAAGTAAAAATTTTCGGTTATAAGCTGCTTCCATTTTGGAGCTCTTTCTTAGTATAGAATAGCTATACTGGCAAATTTCAGAGTAACAGCCGTGTTAGTCTGTATTCGCAAAAAGAAAAGGAGTACTTGTGGCACCTTAGAGACTAACCAATTTATTTGAGCATGAGCTTTCGTGAGCTACAGCTCACTTCATCGATGCATCCGATGAATTGAGCTGTAGCTCACGAAAGCTCATGCTCAAATAAATTGGTTAGTCTCTAAGGTGCTACAAGTACTCCTTTTCTTTATACTGGCAAAGCCTTCCAAGTGTAGAGCTGGCCAAGAGAGTTCAGGGAGGAGACAAGTACTGCATAACTTTGCTCCAGTGTCAGTTAACATTCTAGCTTGTCCTACTCATGTGTGTGTACAAGAGCGTTGCTTTACTAACGTGCAAAATGGCTTTGTGTCAAGGAATAGCATTGTCATGTTCGGGAAAACTGCATTTTCTGGCACAGATGAGCTGTGGTTTGTGCTCCCAAGGAATGATGTTTTCCTTTGCTAGGTATTTCACAAATGAATTCCTTAGTCTGAATTTGATGCCATAGTGTGTGGATCCATGTTATTCCTCCGTGGTAAGGTGTACAGAACCCCAAACATACGCAGCAGTCTGTTATAAGGCAACATAGCCAAAGCCAAGAAGCCTGCAACTACCACTTTCATTAACAGTAATTATCCTTGAGCAGCCGTGATAGGAGCAGAACCCTGAATGGTTATTAGCTCCAATTGTTATGTGATGCATTTTCAGGTTCCTGTACTGTTTTTTTCTCCCTGTTTAAGAATAGACCGAGGGGACAGCAATAAATTCTGGTTCCTTGCTGTTAGAGGGCAGAGCACTGAAATAAGAGTGGCTATGCAAAGCCTTTTTCTGCCTTTTTTGGGTTTAGAGCTAGTTGTTCACTGCTCAGTCCAAATTAGGATGTTTTTTAACATATCAAAATGGGCTCTGTTATGATCAGAAATCCTCCTGCCTTTCTGTGCTTCAGAGTCTTCACAGCAATGAGAACATTTCGCTATCCCTTTTCTCAGTGCCTGTATTGTGCTGTTTAGTTATATGTTGTAGTAAATTAAAGTGACAGTTACTGCAGACATGCTTCAGTTCAGATTTGTTGTATTTGTTGACGTATGTGTGCGTGTCACTGGTGAATAGAATTACCAGACTGGCACACTTACTGCCATTGAAAATCTTCCCAATCATTGAGACTGTTTAGCTTTTTTTATCTATCAACTAATATCCATTCTCAGTAGAAGTTAAATCATATACCTACATGAAAGGATTTTAAATATTTTGACAGGTTTCAGAGTAACAGCCGTGTTAGTCTGTATTCGCAAAAAGAAAAGGAGTACTTGTGGCACCTTAGAGACTAACCAATTTATTTGAGCCTCTAAGGTGCCACAAGTACTCCTTTTCTTTTTGTAAATATTTTGAATATGTCTTTAACGTACACTCTGATAGATATGTCAATATCCTGGACAAACCTTATTGAATAATATTTCAGTATTTTAGGAGTATTAAAAACATATTAATGCAATTGTGTATTACTGTGGGAATTTAGGGAGGAGGCATGACTAATATAGAGCCTGGGAAGTGCTATGAGCTTCAGAGGACTCTTTGAAACATTTGCTAGACAAACAAAGTTAAGTGGGGTCCTAGGAAGTACTTGGGAGGAGGGAAAGGCAACTTCTCACCTCCAGACCCAGCAGTTTTGAATCTGTGCCCTGAGGAGAAACCCTTTGTCTGCTGATTGCCTGTTACATGAGGACAAGATCAGAGGCCCAAACTGGGTAAGAGTGGCTCACAGATTCATGGGGTTTCAGAGTAGTAGCCGTGTTAGTCTGTATCCGCAAAAAGAAAAGGAGTACTTGTGGCACCTTAGAGACTAACAAATTTATTTGTTGTTTGTTATTCATGGGGGTGGTTCTGAGTTACTTGCACCAGGCCTATTGGTTGAAACTATAATGAAGAATAGAATTATCAGACACGTAGATAAACATAATTTGTTGGCTTTTGAAAAGGGAAATAATGCTGCACTAATCTATTAGAATTCTTTGAGTGTGAGCAAGCACATGGACAAGAGTAGATATAGTGTACTTGGACTTTCAGAAAGCCTTTGACAAAGGCTCTAAATCAAAGAAAGCAGTCATGGGATAAGAGGGAAGGAAAGCAAAACAGGTCTGCTTAGACAGTCTGTCTTGCTGTGGAATTCACAGGATAGGCAGGGAACTGGGCAGCCTGGAATAACTTGGTCAGGAGGGAGAGAGACATGCAACTCTGCTCAAGAGAGGGGACCACTGGGGAGCCAGAAACTTGAAAGTATGTGCCCTTGCTGGACCACCACGGTGAGAGGAAAATAGAGGTCCAGTTGCCCTGAACTGTGACATACCTTTTATGAAAGTTCCTTAGATATTATACACTCACATCAAGCAGTTGCTCTTTATAGCCTGTATTAAGTTCTTATTGTAACATCCCTTCTTGAAATGAGACTGAGTTATGAAAGGATTAATACATTTCTTTGCATATAAAACAAATCTGGTAAAGATCTGATCAACTCTGTCCTGGCCTGTGGGTAATAATAGTCCTTCGCCCTTAAATAATACTGCTCATCTTCAAAGCTCTTCACAAACATTAGTTAATTAACCCTCACAACACTATTGAGGCAGGTAAATATCTTAGTTTTTTATTGTGGTGGGAGGTAAATTGAAGCAGAGAGGTTAAATGACTTGTCCAAGGCAACAGAGGGGGAATCTGTGTCACAGCTAGGATTAAAACTTTGTGTTCTTGGCTCCCAATCTTGGGCTCAGGTCACTAAGACATTCTGTTTCTCTGTGAGCGCAGTCCCTGGGAATTGCTGAAGGGAGCTTTGGGTGAGAACATAGAACAAGGAAAGGGGAAAATGTGGAAACAAGAGGAGAATCCTACTAATCTCTAATTGTGCATTAAAACAGGGTGGCTCAGTGCTGCTATCTTCCCCTCTTACTCTTTGTGAAACCTATGAAAAAAAGCACTTGGTAACTTACTTCTTTGAAGGTATGTATATACTTAATGGCAGTTTGTAGAATACCAACACTGCATACCTTTGCACGGGTATAAATCGCAGTATACATGGTTAGGCATGGCTTAGGTGAATGGAGGGGAGAGTGCCCTGCATTTCTGAACCTCCTGGGTAAATAACTAACATGACTCTATACCTGCCCAAGCAGAGCCTCCCCATTCTGCACTGCTGTTTTTAGCAGTGTAGTGTCCAGCACCTGGAGCCTTTCACTGCAGCTACATGTGTAGTGCCTGTACTCTACATGTTTCCAAAAGTGTAGGCATAGCCTTAAAGAATGCCAGGTAGATTAAGAATGGAAGATATTCAGAAATGCAAGTACTCATACTGTACCCTGGAATGCTAGGATAAGGAATGGCAGTGAAGGATTTTGGAAGTGAGGGGAGTGGTACTTTTTATACCATATTATATTCCAAGTTCTTTGTAGGAAAGTTGCCCTGGGGTGAGCTCACAGTAACCCAGATTTTAATAACGTAGATCTGGAGACAGGTATTGTTGTATGTTCTATTTCAATATATTAATATACACATAGTGGATTTGTGGGATGCATTTTTCTCTTAATATTTTTTGTTCAAGTTCTGTGTTTCTACATATGAAAATATTCTCATGTCATATATGGAGGATAAATGAGGATTTGGGGCCTGATCTTCTGAGTTGCTGAGCACCTTCTGTGAGATTACTTAAGTGGGAGTTGAGAATACTCTGCACCTTCATGCAGGATGCTGGGCACCTCGTGGGATTGGGCCCTTGATGTACAGAAATCTTTTGGTGTTTCTAAGGAACATTATCAAAGATTGCAATCAATAGTGCAATACACCTACTAGTTATTCACTTCATTCTAAATTGCATTTGGGGATTAATGGTAGAAATCCCTGTATTTGTAAAACAAGTGTGAGTTTCACAGACCCATGCTTACAACTGAGGTGGTATGATATAGAATATCCTTTGCACATCAGTTAATGCACCATTGACAGTGATTACCCTTTGTGGGGAAAATAGAACCGTACTGTAGCAGAACTGAGGTATGAGCAAACAATGAATGCTGTGTACTGCGGTATTGTTTAACCTCTGTACATTGCGTGGATGGTAGTAGGGATTATTACCTAATTGAAGCTAAAGCCCAGGGCTAGGAGTCAGGAGATCTAGGTTCTGGTTTTGCTACTCTCTTGTTCTCAGAGTTGAGGCAAGTCATTTAACTCAGCAAAAAGAAAAGGAGTACTTGTGGCACCTTAGAGACTAACCAATTTATTTGAGCATAAGCTTTCGTGAGCTACAGCTCACTTCATCGGTTGCTGTAGCTTACAAAAGCTTATGCTCAAATAAATTGGTTAGTCTCTAAGGTGCCACAAGTACTCCTTTTCTTTTTGTGAATACAGACTAACACGGCTGCTACTCTGAAACCTGTCATTTAACTCAGTGGTTCTCAACCAGGGGCCCAGGGCCTCCTGTGGGGGGGGCGGGGGGGGGGTGGCACAAGCAGGTTTCAGGGGGTCTGCCAAAATAAACCAGAGAGCAGGGCCAACATTAGACTAGCTGGGACCCAGGGCAGAAAGCCCAAGCCCAAGCCCCGCCACTCAGGGCTGAAGCCAAAGCCCGAGCAACTTAACTTTGCAGGGCCCCCTATGGCACGGGGTCTTGGGCAGTTGCCTTGCTTGCTACCCCCTAATGCCAGCCCTGGCTTTTAATCTAGTGCATATGCAGAAAAACAGTTGTTGTGGCACAGATGGGCCATGGTGTTTTTATAGTGATTTAACTTGTCTCTACCTAGGCTTTCCTCAGTCTAAAATGGAGGTCATACTTGCCTGTTTCATAGGGGTCATGAGTGATGTAATTAATGTTTACACTTCTGTGACGCTCCCTCTGAAGATCTTAAAGCACATGAAAATGTATTGCTATGGAATCCTATGGTGAGTGAGGCAGTTGCAGCTCTGGGCCCATGCTTCCTGGTAAAGAGACGAGTGTTGTGATAAGGTGGGCTAGAGCTGGGTGAAATGCGAAGGAATGCATGGAAGGGTGTGGAGATGCATCGTCTTGATGGCAGTTTTCTGAGGCTTTAAAATGACAATCTACTTAATTAATAACTGAATCCTTCTAAGAAATTTCCGTCTCCATTTTTTTAATCCCCCTTCAGCATCTGTTCGCCTGTAGACTAGATTGGATTCCACATCTTTAAAAAACAAACAAAAAGTGCTTCCAACATTAAATGTACACACTCCCATGGGTTTTTTCCTCTACATTTTTTATAGCCTTAGACCCCAAATGATGTGAGATTTTAACTCTGCAGGTTGCTTACTGATGTTGTCCACAAGGTTCAGTCACATACTAGCCAGTGCTGCAGAGGAACAGGAGCAAAAATTTTCAAAGTGTCTAAGATTTGGCTTCTAAATCCATATGTAGATTCACAAATAGGAATTGTCCTGGTTTCCAGATAAGTGATTGATACCTGCATGTCCCCCTGAATTCAGTGGGAGCACAGGTTGCTCACCACATTTCTTAAATAAAATCAGCTTGATTTTAGGACTATGGATTTAGTAGCAATTAGACTCATATATTTGAAAATTTGTGCCAGAATTCCCAAATTAATTGTTTATATTGATAACTAATCTTGAAGAAATCATATGAAACCACAGATGGTGGTCTTTTAAATCACATGAATAGCAGAAAGAGGGGAACGATTTGTGTGCGCAAAGAACTCCTGTTTACAAACATCTTAATCTCATTTACTGAGGATAGAAGACTTGGTTAGGCCACATTTAAATGAAAGGCATTATCAATAAATTGCCCATAGACAATGGGTGATTAAAATGTGACTAAGATTTCTCGTCCTGTCAGAGGTGGCCTATAACATCTTACCAGTTATATCTAAGGTAAAACGGTAAAGCTGTCCAAGTATCTACAGTATTCCCTTGGGTTCCCCAATGCTTTTTATTGCAAATATCTTGAATATTGCAAATATCCAGATTATCTAAGAGGAAATAATTATTCAGTTACCTAAGACAATTGGTGAGTTTTAAAGAGCTGTCATTGTATGCAAACCTACATATTTGTTTCCCCTTCAAAGTTATAATTTCTGATTCACTTTTTTACTGCCTGTGTCTAGACCGTCATGTTTCTTTTAATTTGTGTGACCTTATTACTCAATAACATTTATCAAGGAACCATGTCCTGATATATATGCCCCCTGTGCTTTGGACTATTAGAAATGGATAGTTCAAAATGTGCCTCTTGATTTCAAAATGCTTTCCATTTTGGTCTTGTAACGCACACCTTTTTCATTCATCCTTTTAACCACTTTAGTGGGAATGTTTCTCTCAGGAGTAGCTATGGCTTTCTAGGTTAAATTACACGCCTGTGTTGTTATTTGACTTCACACAGACATGTGATGCCGCAAATTATGAAGATGTTATGGATAATCACAGCCAGTACAATCTGGAGAGGCTGCAGGATTTCAGATTATAATATGGAAGAAATGAGAGAGGAAGAGGATAATTTTATTAAGAAAATTTTATAAAAAGTTTAATGAGTAGCCCATCAAACTGGCTTAAATTTCTACAGTAAAAGATAAGGGACCATATTGACTTGGGGCTGATGCCAGTTTAAACCCTGGCAGATTATCAATACGGTATTTATGCCTACAGACCTTAACCAGGTTGGGTCCTGATTGTGCTACACATGTACAAACAAATAGCAAACCACCATCCGTGTCACAGATCCTAGTGAGTGCCTTGTTCTAGCCACCCACTAGGACTTCTGTGAGGGGAATCCAGACTTCTGTGCTCTGGGTCCCTGCAGTGAGGTAGGCTTCTAGAGCCTCAACATTTTGCAGCACTGGTTTCCCCCTTGGCATCTCTGGCACAGTTTCCTATGTACTGACTTTCAGTCTGCCACCACTTCTTGGGAACGGGGCTCCTCATCCCCTCTGCCTGAGGCCTCCAGGACCAGCACTGACCCCCTGAGATACTCCAGTTATTTAAACACACTCCTTTCCAGAACATCTCCCCAAAGGTGTGAAGCTTCTGGTCACAGCTGAACTCCCTCAGGGGCGCACAGTAATTGTAAAGCAGTCAACACATGCACTTTGCACAGTCTAATGACTTCATGCTCTTCTATACTTAATCATGTAAAGCACTAGAAAGTACAGATCATACAAAATGAACACATCCCTACCTCAGTATCCATTTCAGGGTGTACTTTGGGATAATGTTGTCCAGAATCCTTGGAGCCATCTGGGCTCAGAAAAGTGGGCAGGTTCCCCTATGAGGCTGCTATGTGCTAGGTGACCTCTCTCCTGGAGCCCCTTATCCAGCTTCTCTATGTTTCTTTTTTTAAACCCCTCCTGGTCACCTGGCCTCTTTTGTTCTTCTACTATCAACTTTACACTGCTTCTACTGTCCCCTTTTCCTTCAGAGGAATCAGCTAAATGGGTTCTTTGAAGGATGCAGCTATGGATTTTATTTATTTTTAGCATAAACTTTTGTGAGGTTTAAGTATTGTCGTTAACATTAAGTATTCCTATTGTCTCTTTCTGGGGTGTATGTCCTACACAGGATATCAGCGGTGGTGTAGCCACTTACATATATACGCACAGATGATACAGTAGTTTTTCATAATACCGCATCACAATATCAATTAGAATTCGTAAATTGTACTGATATAGCCCCGGTTATCATACTCTGCTTCTAAGAGTTTACAGTCTAAAAGACAAGATTACCAGGTGAGTGAAATAAACAAGTGGAGAGGGGGAGGTGGGGTTGGTAGCAATAATAATGACATCAGTGGCAATAATCACAACTTGCCTGTTAAGCCATTGGCAGAGAGCCTCAGTGGCAGAAGCCCACTAGGGGTTGGCTAAGTAAAGCAGCAAGAGGAAAGTAAAGGACTCTTGCAACTGCACTTTTTACGCTCTGCAAAAAATAAGCTGGCCAAGAACACAGCATTATCTGAGAAAACAGGGGCCTATACTGACTTAGAACAACCTGTCATCAGCCTCTGCCAACAGTTTCTCACATAAACCAAAAATGCCCCTTTACCCTGTTTGCAGAAAACCTGAAGGAATGTAGTTTTGGTGACACTACCTGTCCTACCTCATGGTCATTCAGCTTTGGGGTGCAAAGGGGCTTCCTAGCTTAGGGAAATGTGATTTACACTGTCCTTATCCAGCATTTATGGCCTTGGCCCACGAACTGGGTAAACTTCATTTTGCTGCCTGTGACAATGGATTTCTTAGTTTGCGTGCTTGTAATACATGGGGGGAAATAACCTGCAGCCAGGATTATAGCATTGCATTCTCACTCTTTCAGTACTGACTAGAAGGTGCTCAGCTAAATATGAGAACTAAATATTTTTGATTTGGAGGGAAAAATCCCAAAATTACTAAAGCCTTCATTCAGCTAAAACTCCCATTGAATGACAGCCTTGCCTGAGTAAGGGCTATGGAGTTTGGCCTGAAGTCTAAAAATGGGTGGTGGTGGTTGTTTATGTACATTCTCCACTTAAACATGTCCTGTGGATAGTGTTAGGACTCACTGCATATACATGCCACTGCCATGGATCCGAATAACCCTGCAGGATCCATCACAGTCTATTGTATCAAGAGGTTGTTGTTTGAATAGCCTCCCTAGTTACAGGTCTACAGGAGCAGCTCATTTCTTTCCCGCCCCATACCATAACTCCTAATTACATATTTATTCAGTAAAACAACACAGCTAAACAAATTTCCTCAAACTGTATTGCCTAGAGCCGTTACAGACTATTGTTGGGTAATTAGGTAGTTAGAAAATTGTTAAAGCGTGCACTGAATTTGGAAGAAGCCTTTTTTTTTTCCATACTGCTGCGGGAGGGGAAAACAAAAAGGAAATTCAGCTAAGGAATATAAAACCGACATTTAAGTAATACTTAGGGTTTTGGCTTAAGCTCAAAAATTCAAGGGAATCAGAGTTCAGGCTGAAAATCCATGTTGACAATCAGTCCATCGGAACACTATTGTGCCACCTTTTTCACAATGGTGTGATGTGAGGCTGGGATGCCGTGCCAGCCTTGATTTTCAGCTTCAGCTTTGAATGTCTATGCTTTTGTGCCTATAAATCAGGCCCTTACTGTTGCATAAACATTGAGGTTTTTTGTAACTGAGTTTTAGTCTTAATAGTACACTGTGCTGTTTCTGTGGGAGTAGAGGAGAGCCTGAAAGGCAACCATGTTCACAGTAAGTACACAGCACTCTTGGAATGATGAAGTGTCAGCATCGGCTTGGTCCTTTTAACCAGAAGTAAACCTCTGTAAGAAGTAGAGAAGGATTGTCCTGTGATCAAAGGAGAGGTTTGATCTCAAAGCCAGGAACTAGTGAGTTCTAATACTGCAGTGTTGCTGATCCCAAATTACCAAAAATCACAAGTTCGACAGCCCAAAATAATGTTTTATTTAAAAAAGTGATGGGCTCTTATTTCCTTTTTGGCTTTTGAGCCTTTAGGATGTACTCATTAAATGTGTTCAGGCTTTGCTCTGCAGCCACAAGTGCTAGAAAATTACAATAGCCATAAAATCACAAAGGTTGGAAACACTGACACTGACTCCTATGATAGGACAAGTCACTTAGGCCCAAATTTTTAAACATACCTAGGCTTTGCTGTGCTCAGCGTTGCAAACCCTAATTGATTTAGGAGGCTTAAATCTAAATTCCTGAATCCCTTTGGAACATGAGGAGTTCAACATGACAGTCAATGGGATTTAGGCTCCTAAGTGCCTAATTCACTTTCAAAACTGAGATTTAGGCTCCTAAATCAGGCATTGCAATGCTGAGTGCAGCAATGCCCAAATACCTACACACCCTTTTGTCTCTCATCTTGTCACAACATTGGCTATAAACATGGCAGCACCAGCACTTTCTGACCCCAAGAAGGAGAGAGTATTTGCCACACTCTAGTGCCCCCTTAGGCTGATATGAATTAAAATTGATAGGCTCTGAAGGGAGTGGCTTGGCTGGAAGAAAGCTTGCTCTTTATTCAGTGCCTTCAAGGTGGAGAATAATTCAGGGGTAGGAAAGGATTCTTTGAGTCTCATGAGTCATGCATGGGATCCCATTTAAAAAAAAGAGCAGAGAAGACAACTTACAAAAAATTTACTCTTTCAGGCTCTGTGTTTCCAGAATTAATCTTAAGAGCAGCTTGCCTGGCAATACAGGAGTTCTATTTTACTGGTATTCAAATAAATATTTGAAACAGGCATAAGGTTTGAGCTGAAATTAATTTGAAGTACATTAAACATCATTTTGGAAAATGTTACTTGTATCATAACTGTGTTTACAGAAGCAATAGAGTATAATGAATTGCTATATATTTCACTCAGTGAGCTATTATCTCTTGCCTGCCTTCCTCCAATTTTTATATAAAAACCAGGGATCATTTATATTCTGAACCCATCTGGGAAATTGCCATGCAGTTCAAAGTAATCTCCGGATGTTTGGAGTTTAAATTCATCATAAATTCCAGCATGCTTTTTAACAAACAATGTTAATATATTTCATTGGAAGATCATGCTTCAGGTTTTCAGCTGAAGTTAACCCAAAGCCCCCAAACAGATAACCATATATCTGCTGCTGCACCCTAAATTCTCTGACATGTCTATTTCTTTTTTGTGGAGGGACGATAATTCCTCATAGCTTCTGAGCGGCTCGACAGATCTCATGAGAGACAGACTCAATATGAGCTGTGCTGTGTGACCACGGACACTATAATATATAAAATATATACAAGGCACCTTTCTTTTGAGGACTTTTGTGGGGAAAAAATTCAGGTGCCAGAAAATGAAGGACAGTTCTACCAAGCACAAACTTAAATAGTTTTGTCATCCTGCTCTTTTATTTGCAGCAGGAAATACTGTACTGTGGTTTCAGATAGTCTGATTCTTTGGCTGGAAAGAGGACTTGAACTTTTCAGATTCCCTGCTGTGAATAAGTATCCTACTAAGGCTTGCTTTTTTCCTAATTCTCGATTTAAATGCAGTTTCAATGAAGTCTTACTTTGGAGCTGACAATCTTTCTGGGAAATTATTGCAGGCGTGGTGAACTTTTGGCTCTAAAATTTTGAATGAAGAGCTGATGCAGAGGCAAAAAAACTAATTCCTTTCCTCCCCTTCCCCGAGACTTACTCTCCATTTGAAACCAAATAAAAGCATGAAAGACATTTCGTTAAACATTGCTAATGACAGTTTGCATTCTGCACTTTTTTCTCCTAGGAGCACAGTTTGTTTTCTGATTATCTGAATAGGAGATATTTATTAATTTATTTCTAATCTCAAATATTTTAATGTAATCTCTCTTACTAAGCCTGAACCCAAGAATCAGCTAAACCATCATGCTGCATATCTGATAGTTGAGCAGTATGTCAAAGAATGTATCACCTGTATACGTGAAAAAAGGTTTAGCTTTAAATCCAGGTTTCACAGTATCTGTGACTTATGAAAAAGTGTACTAGTGTTAATTGTTAGTCATTGTAATAGCAATACATTAATTGGAAAAAAGACTGGACTGGGGACTAGTTAGCTCACTATTAGGTTGCTAGATCAAATCTAGCCCAATTATATAGTGATGGTAAGTTGCTTTACAAACTGATTAATGTCTTATGTGATGCAAATTTGGCACACAGTATACTTTCACGGGTGTCCACATTAATAAAGCCACGATCATAACTGGCTATTGTTAATAGTCTTGGCACAGAACATGGGGCTAGATTTTTAAAGGTGTTTAGGTGCCTAAAGGTTAGGGTTAGGATTTAGGTTTAGTGTAAAATGCAGATGCAGCACCATGTGGGATTTTCAAAAGCACCTAGCTGCATCTTTAGGTACCATACCTTTTGAACAGTCTGATCCATTAAGGCTAAATTCCTCAAGCTACACTTGGAGAGGGTCCCTATATGTCAGGATTGTGGCGTGAAGGCACAGCAATGTAATCTTCTCCACACATCATATGCCTATACTGTTTTTATTATGTGAAGAGGCAAAGAATTTCTGTCTTCAGGGGGTGACAGTTTTTTCCAATCCTAAATTCACATGGGAAAAAATGCAAGTCAATGAGAGGGTACTCTGTCTCAAAGGCAAGTCAGTAAATCTGTGATCAGTTGTATATGCAAGAGTCCCTAATGAATGAAAATAAAATCTTTACTTGCAGTAATTATTCAGCCACTAGACATCTTTATGTGCTCAAGGCAAGAGATGGTCCTTGCTTAATAAGGGACACAAAGCTGGAACTCAAGCTGTGTGGGAAGTCTCTATTTGTTTGACTGTAGTTGTTTTGTTTAACAAATGAGAGATTCTATATATCATGATTAGGGCCCTGTGAAAATCACTGTTTATTTATTTAGAAAATTCACCACAGTGCAAATGGAAAAGTATAGAATTCCACAGAGTTTGCATGGAATGAATTTTACAAGTAATGTTAGTCAATTTCAAGGAAAAAAAATGTAAAAGATCTGTGTGCCCTAAATAAGAACATAAGCAAAGATGAATTTGCAGAGTAAACACTGCAAATTTATGCTGTAGTAATATAATGCAATTCCCCTCCCTATTTTTTAAAATAGTAAAATTTTGAGAGTGTGAAGTTATCCAAATAAAAAATAGACAAGCATTTCTGGAATTTAAAAAAACCCTATCCGTTTGACTTCATGCTAAGACATACAACTACTCAAGATGGAAATATAGAGATGAATTAAACTATAGAGTGGGAGCAGAAAAAAACACCCCAAAACAATTACAGCCCCAATCTTACAAAACTCCCATTTGGCTTCAGTGGGAACAAGATTGGTTGTCATTTTCTTTGGGGTTGTATATCTTGCAGTGTAAAGATCACGTTGCATAAACTAAATCTATTAGTGATTAGGAATATTTATGATGACCATAAAATGTGATTATACTAACAGATGAAGTTCTCACTGCACTAGGGTGTATGGACTGAATACATAGTGATGAAAATGCAGCGTATGGCATTCAAATGGTATTCTTCTTGCTTTTCTACCTTAAATAGCATTGTAAAACAGAAGCACTTCATTGACTTTTGATGGTGAGATTTTCTTTGTTATCTCAAAAAGTGGAAGAATAAAAGGATTAAGAACCAGGAGACTGAAGTCTCTTCTTGGATAGCTTGCTGTCCTCTTGGTCAATATGGCAAGAAATGAACTCCTATTTTTAACTCCTATACCCCATCCACATACCCTGTTCGTCACTGCTGCGAGCAACATCCTTCTCCGTATCATCAACTTTTACGGCCTTAGGGGTTTTCCTCTCCTTCCATGTGCCCTGCCTCCCATCCAGGCTATGACCAAAATCACAGCACTTCAATAATCTGGCTGTCCTGATTCTTTCTATTTGTTCCAACAGCTAAATCACTCGTACAGGCCCTAGTCGTCTCCTGGTTTGACTACTTCATCCTCCTCCTCCTCCATCTTCCTGAGACCCAACTTGGTGCTTTCTAAACTGTCAAAAATGCTGCTGCTTTTTCACACATTCCTCAGACCATGTCAACCCCTCTTTGAAGGCCTCCAATGGATCCTCATTGCACCTCTGTCAAGTTCAAAAGTCCAGGTCTTCTTTTCAAGGTTCCATATAACTTAGATCTGGACTGTGTTTCTTTTTCCCCCCCTTCCTTTTAAATTCTCCAAGTCCCGCTATTCCACGAATGATGCTAGCCTTAACATCCCTTTAATTTTCTTCTCCAACTCTTTGTTTCTCTTCCTTCATTCATTTCACTCCTGTACAGAGAATAGTCTTGGGTTATCACATTAAACTGGATCTTGCGGGAACTGGATTCATTTCGTATCTCTGCCAAAGATTTCTTGTGTTACTTTAAAACTCTCTGTGTCTCAGTTTCTAACCTTCTGTCTGTATGTTGATCTTTTCCCCCACACCCACTAAACATATTGTACTGTGTAGGGTGCCTAGCATGCTGGGCCTCCTCAGTTTACTGTAATACTTCCCCATTCCCCTCATTTGTTTGTCACTTGTCAGATGCAAAAATCTGAATAGTAAGCTCTTCAGGTCATGGATCTGTCTCTCTGACTTGTTCTCTACAGCACCTACCACACTGTGTCACTGTAAAAATACTACTCGTGTGTGTCCATAGTGATGGTAATATTTCTGGGTTATTTTTAATTTTAACTTCCAGGCTGCAGAATTTCTCAGCCTTCCATCTTGCACTTCTTTTTTTGTGACGCTACAACTTGCTTGTGGCTGGGAATAAAAAAAGAAAGTTTAAGAAGCTTGTCAAATGCTTTGGGGTTCAACTTTGAGGGTTTTTACCCTGTTTAAAATGACCAATTCTTTAAATTTCAAAGACTTTCCACCACATTTTGGCCAAAAGTGTGTTTTTTGAAAAGATAAAAGCCACAGTTCATGTAGATCCTACTATAATTCTGTACTATGATGCCAGAAATGCATGTTTGTTTCAAATTCCAGTATAAATAAGCCAAGCTGATAATGAAGGATATTGATTTTTTTCCAAAGAAAATATTGCAAGCAAGAGAGTAGAAAATATGTTCAGCATCCTCTTGGGCTTTACTCTTCAGTGAAAGCAAACTTTACAATGTGAATAACCATCTCATGGCTGAAATACTTTCAGTAAACTCTGCCTGTCTTTCAGCTTCCTTCCCAGCCTTTCATCTCCAGAGTCTCTCTCTTTATTCTTTCTTTCTCCTTTGGTCTTCTTTAATAGCTACAAGTCCCAGAACGCAGAAGTCTCTTAGATGAATGCCTGACCCAAAGTCTTGATGAATATAGCAGAAGAGTCTGCCCCTATAAAAATCTCTCTCCCCATTGTTAAGGGCTTGTCTCTGTTTTGTCTTGAGGCTCAGGTACAGGGGAAATTATCAGCTCATATCTGTTGACTATAAACCTTACCTTTCGTATGAACTATCTTTAAAATTTTCAGTGTATCTTTGGCAACTGAAAGCACTGCAGTTTCTTTGTCCTTATTCATCCTCCTGCACCTTCTTCATTCTTTTAGTGTCCAGTTGTAATATTCTACATAAACTGGGATCTTTAACCCATCAGCATGACTTTTCTATTAATAGAAATCTCCATTGCCATTTGGTTTTGGAAGCTTTTCATTTGGGCTTCAACCTCCATTCTCTGTCTACAGCACCCTGACCCAGATTTTTAAAGGTATTTAGCCATTACTGTGCTCAGTGTCAAACAACCAACTGATTTAGGAGCCTAAATATCATTTCCCAAAGGATTTAGGCTCCTGTCATGCCTGAACTCCCTTTGGAAATGAGATTAAGGCTCCTAAATCAGTTAGGCACTGTGACACTGGACACAGCAATGCCTAAATACCTTTACAAATCTGGGCCTCTGTCTGGAGGTTTCTGTTTGTTGCCTCTAAATTCAGATACCTCTTTATTTGTATGAATGGTCCAGGCCCTTAAGAAGTCTGGCAAAGACTTTCCTCACCTCTCATAGGGTGCATCCGTACAACAGCTGGAAGCTGTGATTCCTAGCAGGGGTAGACACATTTGTTAGCTCTGGTCAAGCTAGTGCCCTACAATTAGCAGTGTGGCCAAAGTGGCTGGTATGGCAGCTCAGGCTACCTGCCAGAATACAATTCCGCCCAGCTCTCTGGGTATGTATTCTGCTGACTAGCCCAAGGGACTGTCTGTACTGCTGCAGCCATGCTGCTATTTTTAGCTAGCCCTTGTCAGTCTACCTGATCGGGGAAGCACCGTCCCAGCTACTGTGTAGACGTACCCATAGTTGGGATCAGGAAGCCCATGGGGATACTTGACCTGTCATTGTTTGCTGTATATAGAGACACATTATTACTGTTTGTTTGAGGATCAGCAGCATGCTCAGTTGTTTATGGAACATGAAGGAGACATGGGCCTTGCTCTGTGGGCCAATCCACAACCCTAATCCTGCAATCTGATTCATAAAAGTGTTTGCTTTTGCCCCACAGAACCTCAAAGACTTCACTGGAATCCTGGTTGGTGTATGGATTCACTCACTCAGACAGAAGGATGGTGGGCTCCTGGGAAAAAATGGCAAGATTAGGCAGTGGTTTTCTCTCTCTGGTGCCCATACAGTGGTCTGCGTGAAATAAATTGCCTAGTGTAGTTCCTACTAAATAGATTTCCATGTCTCCAAAAAAAAAAAAAAATCAATTGTTCTTCTTTTTGACACGATTGAATGGTCAGATTTAAACTGCCTCCTCCCTCCTAAAAGTAATGCCCCGGCTCAAGGCTGAGGCACACTGTCATCAAAATTTTGTAGCCTCATTGAATGTATTGTATCTGTACTCAGTACTGACAAACTATCAGCCTTAATGATTCACACACATTTATTATTTGTATTACCGCTGCACTGCATGGCCCTTGTGCCCCATCATGATAGGCACCGTACAAACACAGAACCAACAGAGGGTCCTTGCTTCCTTGAGGCAATAGTTCAGTGGCAGCAGTCCTGCCTAGTGACAATAGCTCTGCCCAATGGCAGTTGCCCAGGCAGGAGCAGGGGAACCCAAGCCCTTCCTACTCCACCAGGTTCCAACCCAGGGCCCTGTGCAGCCCACTCGATTGCTCATCCATCTTCATGGTGTATTCAGCTTTCCCACAGCTTCCTTGGGTCACTTCCTACCCTAGCGCGCCTCTCCTCTAGCCATTCTCTGTGGGACATCACTTCGAGCATCTGGCCTGTGTCTCCATTGTTGGTTGCTGGAGTGCCCTCCCCCCACCAACTCGAT
Organism: Lepidochelys kempii; assembly: GCF_965140285.1. Classification (NCBI taxonomy): domain Eukaryota; kingdom Metazoa; phylum Chordata; order Testudines; family Cheloniidae; genus Lepidochelys; species Lepidochelys kempii. The sequence continues at coordinate 118,125,066 of NC_136383.1, forward strand.
GTTGGCTCCACTCGGGTCCTCCTTGGGGGCTTCCGGGGCACATCCTGCTCCCTGGCTTGCTAGTCCCTGACTGAGCTGCCTGGCTGGTATTTAAAACCCGCCTCCTCTCCAGGGATGCTGGAACAATTTTTATAGTGGGGGTGCTGAGAGCTGTTGAACCAAACTGTCAACGCTGTATATAATGGAAATCACTTCAAGTCGGGGAGTGCGGCAGCATCCCCTGCAGCCTTAGTTCCAGCACCTATGCTCCACTCTGAGCATGCTTGGCAAGGCATGGGAGTGGGGCCTCTTTAGTCGATAACAGTTCATTAACCCTGTGATGGGGGGGGAAACGTTGTCGCAGGGGGTTCCTGCTTAGTAAGGGGTTCATACACCCTGCCACACAACCCAAAATACTTCAAGTGCAGAATATGGAAAATATAAGAATTCCACAAGAGCAAACATAGGGCTTCATATTCCACAGCAGAATAACTGTCTTGGTGGGCTTTTTCTTGTCGCTCCTCCTCATTTTAGATTCACCTGCCCCATCAGTTTGAAATCTAGTCATTTTTCCCCCTTCAAAATGACACCTGCTTCTGAATCCCCAACCATTTTTTGTGGGTCTGTAATGGTTTTAAAACCGCTTTTTTTACCCTGACTGTTTGGTGGGTCTTTCACCCTGCAGCAGGAGAAATTTGACTGACTATGCAGGAAAAAATGGTGCAACTGACTAGACACCAGATTCTATAAAATCCAGAAGTAAGTGTAACCCTTCTGCCTGTCAGAGTTGGCAGCAACAAGGGCCGGGTTCAATATCTAGGGGTTCCATTCCAATAACACAATGCAAACTGGCTCGAGCCCCCACCCAGTGACCTGGGACAAATATATACCACCCCCGCTGGGCGCCTCCAAGAGGCAATACTTCCCCTCTCGCAAGCACATAGTCTGAGTGTAGCAAAAAGTCTTTTAATAACAGAGAGAAACAATGTGGCATTATGTTGGGGAAACACCACCAACAGGATTCATAACACAACCCATGAGCAAAACAACCCCACCCCAGGCAAATTGGGGCATGCCCTTTCCCTTTGGTTCTTGAGTCCAGCAACCCCAAATCACCCAAAGTCCCAAAAGTCCAATGCCCCAAAAGTCTCTGTCCCTGGTCAGGGCAGCCCCAGAGTTCGAAAGTTTATCGGCGGAGCTTTACCTCCCAACCTGGGTGGAAATGGGACGGGGGTAAGAGGCACCTTACGTGATCTGAAGCTGACCGCCCCATAGCTCCATAGCGGCGCTCCGCTCCGCCAGCCGCCCCACAAAACTCCTTCGCTCAGCTGCACTCCGCTCCACCAGCCGCCCCACGAACTCCTTCACTCAGCTGCGCTCCGCTCCGCCAGCCGCCCCACGAACTCCTTCGCTCAGCTGCGCTCCGCTCCGCCAGCTGCCCCACGAACTCCTTTGCTCAGCTGCGCTCCGCTCCACCAGCCGCCCCACGAACTCCTTCACTCAGCTCCACGGCCCACAAGCAGCTCCTGCCATCCACACACTGCTCCGCGTCGAACTGCTTCACCAGCCGTCCTGCAAACTGCTCCACAATATATCTTCAGGCTCCCCCACTACTTAACACAACACTCAGTGATTTCAGCTCTTAGGTGAATTCAGCTTATAATAGGGGAGCCCCAGTGCTGGTGCACTGTCAGCCCAAAGTGAGCTCAGCAGCCTATAACTAGACTTCTAATGAAATCAAAATTAGCTCTGATATTCCACAGTGGAGAGAGGAGGAAGTGCAATCAGCATGTAAGGCCCTCACCAAGGGGCCCATGCCACCAAGTATTAATACTTGTCCCCAGCCTCTCTCTCCATTCACACAGTTTTGGAACCCATGGCCCTTGCCTAGCGAGTGCTACTTAGTTGATGGTGAATCCCTCCATCATAACAAAAGGCCACGTACAGTTCCAAGCACAGTTCCCATAATCAGGGTAATAACAATTTATTCTTCCTGCCCCGATAACAGAGACACTGGGGATCCCACGGCAGCCAAAGTGACCATTTGGGCAGCTATGGTCTCATTCTAGGCGTGGAGGATGTGCCTATGCAAATGAGATCAGCCCCTGAAGTTCTTTTCCACAACTTGCCACACCTCACCACCCGATGTCAGGGTGGAGCTCATCCTGACACTGCTTACATCAGCAAAAATGGAGGAAGAAACTGAGGAAAGTACTTAATTTATTCTTCTCTCATCGCTTTCCGTTATAACAATCTTTGATGGTACTTGTCACAGTAATAGCTAAACAATGTTTCAGTAGGAAGCATGATCATTAAGGACCAAATAGCGATAGGGTCTATTTTCTTGCCTCTCTGACCAATTGTTTGGAAAGGGAATTTTTCAGCCCATTGCTTAGGTTGATACCTATGAGATCTTCATACTGAATCCAATTTTGTGTTACGTGCTTCCATTCCCTTTCATCTGTTTGTTCCTACAAATTGTTCTTTTGGAGATGATGTATTGGCATCTTGAAGTTTGTTTACATGTTTTCAGTGATGATATTGTGCATGCAGATTTGCCAAAGTAAGGTGGTGTCTGAATAAAAATAGTCTCTCTGTATTTAGATTGCAGAATCTTCCATCTGGGGTTTTAGTAATTAGACTTCTTATTAATTAGATGTAATAAAGCTGCATAAGGTTAACAATTTATTCAAAATTGTGACATGAGTAATTGGATGCTTTAATTTTTATAATTTAACTGTAAATACTATGATATTGCTAATACATTCAGGATGTCCATGGTTTCCCCCCTTTGCAGGTTTTAAAAATTCCCTTTCAGTCATTCACGACACTTCTGTGGTTGCTATAGTGATATCAATTTCCTGTTTCAAATTATTACACTTCAGAGAGATACAAGGCTTTTTTAATCTCAAATTTTTCTTTTTAATTTCAATCTCAGATTTTACAGATGCTCTTGATTCAGGACAGAAATACTTACAACTTTGCCCTATTTCTTCTGTTATAGAGAACAGAATAAATATAAAGCTTTGTGCTTTTTTTTTATTCATGGGGCCAGTGAGAATTCCTTCTGTTTTATTATTAATGTTACTGCATATGTTCTGTGTTTTCCACAGTACGCTTTACAAATCTTATGTTCTGTTTTCATATGTGTCATTTAATTATGGAATCACCTAGTTGACCAGTCACCTACTTGACCAAATCAGCAACAACTGCATCTAACTTAATGAAACTTATACCTGTATGAAAAACAACTTGCTAAGTGGCATGACTGCTGGTTGGTATGGTGATGTTGACAGCTAGTCTTAGAAATTGCGTTGTGCCTAGCCTCCAAAAGACAGTTTAATAGAGGTGGGATCCAGAATAGAATAGCTTGTGTGCCTGTGCTATAATAAAAAGATGAAGTGATGGTTACTCCAGACAGGATCACCAGCTTATCAGTCTCCCAGCCTCTCTGTATGTATGTCAAAGGACACACAGTGTTTCTATTTTCTGAGAGTCTCTTACAGCTTGGGGATCAAACTCCTCAACTGATACTTCAGGTTCTGTTGCTGTACTCATGTTGTCACATCTCATGGTTGTGCTTATCAGCTGACTTATATTGTGTCTGGCAAGTATGTCTTTTGATGGAGTATTCTTGTTGATGCATCCATCCTAATAGACTAAAGCCTTGCTCTCCTCCGAGTAGTGTGCCCTGTTCATTGCCATGATTGCCTTGATCTTCTGACAACACACAACTTGGGCATGCTTTGTGATACAGTTAGCCCAGTGCAGCTTTGTTCCAGCATATCTATCAGAAAACACCTTCCTGTTCTGGAACAATTAATTCAAATGCTCAGCAGTTGCTTTGATAAAGCCTCGAACCACATCCCTACACCAGTATGGAGTTAAATACATTTGCAGAGTTTAAACAATAGCAAAGGGAAATTTTAAGAATAGGCTAGGGAGAAAAGAAGGGATTTGAGGAGGAGGAAAGAGCATCGCAGAGAGATAAAGGAAAGCAATTCCATATGGCAGGGGATGCTGAGGGGAAAGGCACATGTGGCAAGATCGAGAGGGAGCAGCAAGGGCAAAAGACAGACTATGTCCATGAAATAAGCTGGAGAAGTGCATGAGAAGATTTAAAACCAAGGAAGGCAGGTTTGAATGGGATGAACGCACAATCAGTGGAATTGTTTTACTAAACTAGGCAATGTGGCAGCACTTCTTTGTAAAAGGAAGAAGGCAGACAAGAACGCGCAAAATGTTCTGGAGATCAGTTTCTAATTAATGTAGTTCTTCTCTATGCATCCTTGGTTGGTGTGGAGGTTGTACCCCCTTTTATGTCCAAATTAGGCTCTGTCCAGTCTTGCTGTGTTCTCTATCGACTGCTGTCTCCCTTGAGTAGCTATGTAAGGTATAGCCAAATGGGTTTTGTTCTGTTGTTCAATGAAGTTTCCCATATCAGTTTGTCATAATCTTCATTTTCACTTCCATGTGCTGGCTTTTGTGACTCACTTTTCTACCTAAGCCCTTTGTTCATTTGTGTTTTTCTCAGAGAAAATACTGCCTGAAATAGAAATGGTTAAGTCTGTCTTATAATAAGAGCTGGACTTTCTGCTCACTTACTCCAAATTTACACTGGTGTAACGCAGTTAAAATTGATAGGGTTACATTGGTGTAAAATGAGGGTGGGGGGAAGACCACTGAGTTTTTAGTCCCCTTTTAATTCCATTCTGTCCGATGAAAGTGCTTCTATTACTAAGCCCATCAATAAAAGTTGTGGTGGTGGGGATGGGTGTGCATGAAGAGCTGTAGCTAACTGTACTATTGCGGTATCATTGGCAGGATACTTAGACTGCTGGAAATGTACTCCATGCTGTTTCTTACTTAATTTGACTACTGTACTGAGCATCTTGTTTTAGATTATTATTTTTTAGCTGCCTTTGTGTAGGTATAAAACGAATGCCACTGCCACTCTGCTATGGTTTTAATAGCAGAGAAGAGAGAGATTTTTATCTGACTTGATTCTTTGAATCTTTTTCATACAGAGGTGACCAGAACATTAAGCTCTTAACATGCACCATGTGTGCAAGGGCTTGTGCCCTTTTAGCTTCTTTAGCTGGAGATCAACTGTGTTTCTTTTTCTGTTAGTATTTTTTTTTTAACGTTGGAAATTCATGTCTTGTCTATCTTGGAAGACACTGTGGAAACACTTCTCCCCCACCCCCTTCCTGGCACTCATTTAACTCCAATGCCTAATGAACACCTAGTTGAAAGGATTTTTTAAAAATTAATATTTCAATACCATTTTCCCTCCAGCTAAGGTAAGATTTACTTGCAATAAATATCTCCGAGAACCCCAAGGAGTAATCCAGCTAGACCAAAAAAGACCAGTTCCGACATTCCTGATTGTTTCTAAACATAAAAAGGCAGGAAAAAGCTGGATTAAAAAAAGGGGGGTGCCTATTCAACTAAAAAACCCTCCTTTTCAGGTGACTATTTGTATAGCATTTTCAGTCAATCGGGTGCTGGTGTAGCTGGTATAAAGGGATCCTAGTGCAGTGTTGACGGTCAGGCAATAGATCTCCAGCTCTCCCTCCTGTCTTCCTCCCACCTTCCCCAAGTTCTATCAGAAAAAGGGGGGCTGAAAACAACACACAGACTAATGTAATGTTTGTCTGACTTAGCATAATGCTCATAGCTGAAAATTCCTTCTCTCCCTTATTTGGTTATTACTAAAAATTGCAGTATTCAGAAATATAACATTGCACACCAATCACAGATTCCCCCAACTGGAAGGGTGCTTAGACATTCTATCACAGTTACTCTTTACCAAGGCCAAGTGGTTCTTTAGTGATAGAGCTCACTTATACCTGTATGGCACTGTCCATAGCAGTGAGCAGCTGCAGAGATGCCCCAACCTGGAGTCATTGTGTCACTGGTAGGGACATTGCTCCAGGCACATAGCCATTGTGTTGCCATACTTGCATTGAGTGCTTTGGAAGGCCCACTCTGCTCCTGATGGCGATAACTGAGCATAGCTATGGCCCCACCCCTTCTGCGAGGCCTAGCACTAGCAGAAGCACTAGACCAAGGTCAGGTCTGTGCTACAAATTTACATCGGCGCAGCTGCACCAATGCAGCTGTAGCGTGTCTGGTGAAGAGAGATCTCCCGTCAGCTTAATAACGCCACCTCGGCCAGCATAGCACTGTCTACAAGAGAGGTTAAGGTTGGTATAACTATGTCACTCTGGAGTGTGGATTTTTCACACCCCTGAGCAATGTAGTTACACCAAAGTAAGGATGTAGTGTAGACCAAGCCCTAGGAAAATCTACTTAAAGGATGTGGGACTCTATCCTGGGAAGCAGTGACTCTAGAAAAGATTTAGGGGTCATAGTGGATAATCAGCTGAACATGAACTCCCAGTGTGACCGTGGCCAAAAGGGCTAATTGTGATCCTGGGATACATAAACAGGAGAATCTCGAGTAGAAATAGAATATTTTACCTCTGTTTTGGCACTGGTGTGACCACTTCTGGAATACGTGTCCAGTTCTGGAGTCAACAGTTCAAGAGGGATGTTGATAAATTGGAGAATGTTCAGAGAGGAGCCATGAGAATGAGTAAAGGATTAGAAAAAGTGCCTTATAAGAGACTCAAGGAGCTAAATGTATGTAGCTTAACAAAGAGAAGATTAAGAGGTGACTTGATTACAGTCTGTAAGTACCTACATTGGGAATATGGATTTGATGATGGAGTCTCAAATCTAGCAAAGATCTAACATGATCAAATAGCTGAAAGTTGAAGCTAGACAAGTTTAGACTGGAAATAAGGTGTACATTTTTAACAGTAAGAGTAATTGACCACAAGAACAATTTACCCCAGGTCATGGTGGATTCTCCATCACTGGCAATGTTTAAATCAAGAAATGATGTTTTTCTAAAAGATTTGCTCTAGGAATTATTTTTTGGGAAGTTGTATGGCCTGTGTTATACAGCAGGTCAGACTAGAGGCCTTGGAATCTATGAATGTGCACTCAATATTCAGGGATTGCAACTGTGCCCAACCTTTGCATAGGGTCACATGGGAAGGGGAACCACATCTGTAGTTTCCAAACCCTCTTGTACTCCCACACAGGGCTGGGCACAATTGAGCCCAAAGAATGTGGTAAGATGACAAAGGAAAGGTTTATTATACGTTGCTACTTATCAACTAGTTAGTATTTTTGACTCATAAGCTACATAGGTAGAGCCAGAAACACTGTTTAAAATTAATTTGGTCCTCCAAACTGGAACTATATTGCCCATAAATATAATGAGAAACCTGGACTTTACTGTAAATGCCTTTCCAGTGATGCAGTTGATATGGCACATTGTTACCCATAATATCCAAGTACTACAAGAACTCTGCATTGTGTCTTCCTTACTCGCTGCTCTGGTTTGCAATCTCATTACAGTGAGGTGGGTTCTACTGTTACTTTGACTAGCTGTGATGGAGAAATCTTAAGACAATAAGCATGTGTTTTTTGTCATGATCTATGCTATTAATAGGTCCAATTAACACCCTTTCTTCTCCTTCTCAGCAAACTCTTCATACTGGCCCAAGCCTATTGGCTTCCCAACCTGCTTTGCAGCAGGATGGCATAAGTGGCAACCCTATAACTTTAGGCAAGCTTAAGTTTCTGCCAGAAGAGTTCTCTCAGCCTTAGTTTCAGGATAAGGGGGTTCCAGGCAGAACTGGAAGATTTTGTTAAAATCTGTCACTTCTACAATAATAAAGTATAATTATTCTGTTTAGCTGCTTGAATTGACAGGTCACCAAACTGACTACTGTAAAGTAAGAACACCGCCAAGTTGAATGCTAGGACAAGGCCTATTGTTTTGGGAGCAAGTGGTAGGAACTTGAAAATGAAATAGTACTGCTTATCAGGCACCATCGTGTCTGATACTAGAGTTCCGAAGTACTAGACTTGCAGTAAAATCCAAGAGTCCAAAGGGAGTCTAAACGGTGCAGTGATGGAGACCAAGAAGTAGATGTCATGAGTGAGGCTAGTGCAGCAGTAGTCTGGAAAGCAGAGCCTTGACACTGACCTGTGAGCCACCTTTGAGTTCTGTGATGACCTCTGTTAGTGGCACGCTGATACACTATGGAAGAGGAGCCTGGTCAGGGAGTAATACAGTTATGTTTCCTAGTGAGTCAAAAGCTATGATGATTGTAACTAAACCAGCTCCCATTGCAGGATCCCAGTCTCTGAAGTAAACCTCAGCCAGACACTTTCACCACTGCGATTTCTCTCACCAAGGGACGCAAATCAATATCCTCCACCTGCTTGTTTCCAATTTACATATCATGCAGATGCAGCACCAGTTTTCCTTCTCATTTAGCTGTAAACACTGGAAGAGATTCTAATTTCTGATCTGTCTGTTTTGTGCTGGTCAGGCACCTGATACCCAACTATATGCAAAATACCTATTGAACGCATGAGAGTATCTACCGTCTTATCTGAAAACACTCATAGGATTTATACCACCCTTACTAAGGGCTGGTCTAGACTACAGGATGGGAGATTGATCTAACGTAGCTGAAGTCGACATACTTAGATCTACTTACCGCGGTGTCTTCAGTGCAGTGTGTCGATTGGGAGACGCTCGCCTGTCAATTCCCCTTGCCCTGAGATGGAATACTAGAGTCAATGCTAGCATGATCAGTGGTCAATTTATCGTGTCTCTACTAGACACGATAAATCGACCCCTGCTGGATCAGTCACTGCCTGTTGATCTGGCCAGTAGTGTAGACATGCCCTAAGGGCCAGATGTTCAAAATTTGCCAACTCCCCCCCCCCCCCCCCCCAGCCCCCTTTTTGTATTTTCAATCTGTGGATGTAAATAATTGCAAGTGAAAATCAGGTCATGTTCATGTGTAAGCACCTGATTGCACCTATAAATCAAATACTTAGAGGAATAAATAACCAGAATTGCAGCCACAATCATTTATGCAAAAATTGAGGATGCAAAAATTGAGAACACATTAAAATCGGGTTTAAATTGGACTCTGAATACCAACCAACTTATGGTAAAAATATCTGACTTCCTGAAAATCTCCTGTTGCTCAGTTCAGAGAAGACTCTGATTGTAGTGGTATTGTTCAGACAATGCACTAGGCCCTCTGCCAAGGGATGAGTGCTGCAGATTGAGACTAATGAAAGAAATATTAATACAGTATAGCATGTCAATTATCTTGGAAAGGTCTCCAGCAGCCATTTATCACTTAAACTTCACATCTTAAAGCCAGCTACCAAATTGTGTTACATGTTTGAATAGTTCTGCCAAATTTGATCCATAATTAACTTTCATTTGTTGATAATTTGGACATGAATTTTTATTCAAGTTATGCATCTTTGTCAATTTGATGAAAATGGCTCCAATTTTAATGTTGTCTTAGATGAGTGATGTTGCTCTCCCATTTAGAATGAGCCATATCCTCAAATACCCAAGAGGAAAATATACCCAGAAAAGTCAGGGCTTTTTTATTGTTCACATCGAGTCCATGTGGGCTTTTGTGACCTAAATTGTGACCGCTCTCTACAGAGGAGTGATCAACAGGTGAGGTGAGCTGTTTGACTTTATAGTATATCTCTATCTCAACAGCATGATAGATCTTAGTAGGGTTCATCATTAGGGTAACCAGATTTCCAAAGCACATCGGGCCAAGTATAAAGGTAGTGTGGGGTATGATTTTGTTGAGGTGTACACAAATGTATTATTTTGGGTATCTTGATGGTATGGGAGGGGAGCTTGTGTCAGACACAAGAGGAGCAAGGAATCATTGGGAGATCTCATGATAGGAAAGGGAACGGTGGTGACACATTAAGCTTCCTGGGGCTTGGAATGAACTATTGTAGGAACAAAGGACCCCCACAAACCTCACCACCTTCTGCTCCAACTGCAAGGCACGCTTCTGTGACCTTTCCTTCTCTAACATAAACACACAGCAGCATTTATATTTCAAAGTAACAACCATCCCCAACCTTACCAAAACAAACCACTCCCTCTGCGCACACAATTTCTCCCCTTGAGGAAGGGATGAGAGAGGATGAACCATACGGGACAGATGTTAGTCACGTTGTTCAATGCACTACTGGAAGGTGCTCAGATACTGTGGTCATGAGTGCCATGTATAAACCTGCATAGAATAAACAGACTACAAGTTGGTCCTTTCAGAGTAGCAGCCGTGTTAGTCTGTATCCGCAAAAAGAAAAGGAGGACTTGTGGCACCTTAGAGACTAACCAATTTATTTGAGCATGAGCTTTCGTGAGCTACAGCTCACTTCATCGGATGAAGCTCACTTCATCGGATGAAGTGAGCTGTAGCTCACGAAAGCTCATGCTCAAATAAATTGGTTAGCCTCTAAGGTGCCACAAGTTGGTCCTTGATGCACATATGCGCTTAGCCAGCCAACAGACAGTTTCACAAGCTTAGCTGGCTTCTTCAGCTGGGTAGTCAATAGGGGTTTCGAAAAAGGACCAAATACTTGTATGTTGGTAACAATATGTAATGCTCTGAAGACGGGGGAAGACCTGGTATCCAAGGAAACATGGTTGTCCTATTAATCACAGATAATTTTCATCTCAGATTGTCTTAGCATAATAAACCACATTAAAAATATAGCTGATTAATAATTTCACCTATGTTTACACAGCAAATGCAAATGAATTCATGTTTACACAGCAAATGCAAATGAATTCTGCTTGAAAATCCCCAGATAGTTCCCTCTACCTTGTCCTGCATTTGATTTAATTTACCATGGATTAAATCCCATCATCACCACACACACCACTGCAGATGGTACACACATGGCCTAGGCATTCCTAAACCTACTTTAGGAATAGATCACTGGGCTTTGAGTCAAGAGGTTTGGGGTTTATTTCCTGTACTTGCACTACTTTACTTTGTGGCTGCAGCAGAGTCATTTGACCCTTGTGCCTCATTTTCTCCACCTTTACAATGGGCAATAGTTAAGTATCAGTATTTTTTAATACATTCATTGAGTTCAGTGAGACTACTCAACTGCTTAAGGTTGTTATTACTTATGTGTATTGTGGTAGTGCCTGAAGTCCTGGTCCATGAGTGGGGCTTCTGAGGTGCTAGGGGCTGTACAATCTGTACTAACAAAGTTAGGCACATACTTAAGTACATTGCTGAATCAGGACTTATATTACTCAGTGATGATGCTTTAATGCATAAATACCAGATTGCCTACAGTACCTGGTGTAAATATCCAGAGACATTTCTGCATGTGCTCCCAGTTTTATGTTACTTCAAAATGCCGATGGTTCATTAGTATGGTGCTAAGGCAAGCTCTACAAGGAATATCTCAATTTTCTTTGTTTGCAACAAGTTGAGTAATTCCTTGATAATGGAGTGTGGAGGATTCTGCTTGTCTGAACTGTACTATAAATAATTCTGATGTGTACATCCTTTGAAATGTATAACTGAAAGAAACTGTCAAACATGATTTTCATTCCTTAATTTTGTGCATTCATCAAAACAAATGTACAGTATTGCTCACTATGTGTTATATTTTATTTCTTTGGGATTATGTATATCTCTGTTCAGAGAGTTCAAGCCTTCTGATCAAGGCACAGCCCGTGGATGGTGTGAGGCCGGTAGTGGCCCCCCGGCGCACTGGGACCGGGTTGTCTTGGAGTTTTCTTGCAGTCGAGTTGCTTGGGAATGCAGCAAGCATTCTTTTGATATCCTCCATTTTTTAATAACTTGCTTTTATTTTAGTATCTCATCTGTTTAATGACTGTTAGAAATGCCTTTTTAGAAACTGAAACTCAAAATATAATTGTCAACATAGAACAAATATACAGGTCCTTCATTCACTTTTACATAGGGACATAGGACTGGAAGTGACCTCCTCCTGGGTCATCAAGTCCAGTCCCCTGCTATCACAGGCAAGCCCATTATATAGTTCTTAGAATCATAGAATATCAGGGTTGGAAGGGATCCCAGAAGGTCATCTAGTCCAACCCCCTGCTCGAAGCAGGACCAATTCCCAGTTAAATCATCCCAGCCAGGGCTTTGTCAAGCCTGACCTTAAAAACCTCTAAGGAAGGAGATTCTACCACCTCCCTAGGTAACGCATTCCAGTGTTTCACCACCCTCATAGTGAAAAAGTTTTTCCTAATATCCAATCTAAACCTCCCCCACTGCAACTTGAGACCATTACTCCTCGTTCTGCCATCTGCTACCATTGAGAACAGTCTAGAGCCATCCTCTTTGGAACCCCCTTTCAGGTAGTTGAAAGCAGCTATCAAATCCCCCCTCATTCTTCTCTTCTGCAGGCTAAACAATCCCAGCTCCCTCAGCCTCTCCTCATAAGTCATGTGTTCTAGACCCCTAATCATTTTTGTTGCCCTTCGCTGGACTCTCTCCAATTTATCCACATCCTTCTTGTAGTGTGGGGCCCAAAACTGGACACAGTACTCCAGATGAGGCCTCACCAATGTCGAATAGAGGGGAACGATCACGTCCCTCGATCTGCTCGCTATGCCCCTACTTATACATCCCAAAATGCCATTGGCCTTCTTGGCAACAAGGGCACACTGCTGACTCATATCCAGCTTCTCATCCACTGTCACCCCTAGTTCCTTTTCCGCAGAACTGCTGCCTAGCCATTCGGCCCCTAGTCTGTAGTGGTGCATTGGATTCTTCCGTCCTAAGTGCAGGACCCTGCACTTATCCTTATTGAACCTCATCAGATTTCTTTTGGCCCAATCCTCCAATTTGTCTAGGTCCTTCTGTATCCTATCCCTCCCCTCCAGCGTATCTACCACTCCTCCCAGTTTAGTATCATCCGCAAATTTGCTGAGAGTGCAATCTACACCATCCTCCAGATCATTTATGAAGATATTGAACAAAACCGGCCCCACTACCGACCCCTGGGGCACTCCACTTGACACTGGCTGCCAACTAGACATGGAGCCATTGATCACTACCCGTTGAGCCCGACAATCTAGCCAGCTTTCTACCCACCTTATAGTGCATTCATCCAGCCCATACTTCTTTAACTTGCTGACAAGAATACTGTGGGAGACCGTGTCAAAAGCTTTGCTAAAGTCAAGAAACAATACATCCACTGCTTTCCCTTCATCCACAGAACCAGTAATCTCATCATAAAAGGCAATTAGATTAGTCAGGCATGACCTTCCCTTGGTGAATCCATGCTGGCTGTTCCTGATCACTTTCCTCTCATGCAAGTGCTTCAGGATTGATTCTTTGAGGACCTGCTCCATGATTTTTCCAGGGACTGAGGTGAGGCTGACTGGCCTGTAGTTCCCAGGATCCTCCTTCTTCCCTTTTTTAAAGATTGGCACTACATTAGCCTTTTCCCAGTCATCCGGGACTTCCCCCGTTCGCCACGAGTTTTCAAAGATAATGGCCAATGACTCTGCAATCATTGTTTATTATAAACTTATAAAGCTCCATCTTAAAACTAGTTGGATTGTTTGCTCCCACTAGTCATATTGGAAGACTGTTCCATAATTTTACTCCTCTGATGGTTAGAAACTGTGATGGGGTAGTCTGCCATACAGAACAGTAGTGCCTAGTGGTCAGCCCACCCTGCCACTTGGCATGGTTCTTTAGGGTTCATAAGGGACCAATAGATATACATAGAGTCCTAAGGGGATGAATGTTGCTTGGGGAAGGAATTCTGACACTGTACCTTTAAGGACCTGAAACCTTGCAGAGAGGGCAGGGCAAGGTGCCCCTCTGACCAATCAACTGGGAAGGAAGTGGGTGAAGGCGACCAGCATAAAAGCTGCCTTCTCCCTCACAGGAAACAGACACTGACAGGGAAGGCAGCTTGCTGAGATGTCCATCTTGACAGGCTAAGTGGAGCAGGTGCTCAATGAACAGAGCTGGCAATAGCCTAGCAGCTGACATTCCAAGGCAAGAGGGCCTGAGACACCAACCCCAGCTCCAGAAGAGGCTGAGGAAAAACCCCTGCTTGAAGGCGAAGGAGGACAGGTTACCTTAAGGCAAGAAGCCTAAGATACCACTCCGAGCCCCCAAGGGAGGACTGAGCGGGGACTCGTGTCTGGAGGAGGGAGATAGTGACTGCTCTAAAAGCTAGAGATGGAGAAACTGTTCTCAGTACAAGCCAGGCTGCTGGAGCGAAGGGCTGGGAGTGGTTTTGACAAAGCACCTCCTGAGTTGGTTAAGGGGAAGCTCTGGGGAACCACAGATCCAGGCAGTGACAGCAGAGTCAGGAGACAAGCTGAAGACATTGACAAGCAGAGTGAAGACAGGAACAGCTCAGGGAAGTGGCAAAGGGATTGAAAAAACAGACCTTATCCACCCAAAGCAGGGTTGCTGGGCTGGAACTCAGAGTAGAGGGCGGGCCTGAGTTCATAGACCAAGAGCTGTGAGGCCAGGATGGGGATTGCAGGCTGGGTTTAAAAAGTCATTGGAATTTGGGTTTTCTTATTTTTTAGACTTCTGTGTTTTCCCTGAAAGGGGAATTGAGTCGCACCCTGGCCAGAGGGCTAGGCCACATACAACGACAAACTGTTGTGGCACCAGAACAACTGAAGGGGATGCTAAACTGAGAGAACCCATGCAACACCACACCTGGATGCTAGGAAATGCTGTTGAAGTGAGAAGTGCAACTACAAACACCTTTTATTTCCAGCCTAAATATATTTTTGGCCCGTTTATACCCATTTGTTCTCATGCCAACATTGTCCTTTAGCTTAAATAGCTCTTCCTTCCTAGTGTATTTGCAGAGAGCGAATCATATCCACTCTCAGCCTTAATTTTGCTAGGCTAAAGAATCCAAGTTCTTAGTATTTTCTGGTAAGAGAGGCTCTCCATTCTCCTGATCACCCTGGTTGCTCTTCTCTGCTGCACTTGTTCCAGTCTGAATTCATTTTTCTTTAACATGGATGACCTAGAATTGTACACATTATTCCAGATGAGGTCTTATCAGTACAATGACATCAGTACTTCTTCATCTCTACTGGAAATACATCGTCTGATATATCCTAGGGTTATATTTGCCTTTTTTGGAGCTGCATCACTGTGGTGGCTCATAATCATCTTGTGATCGATTAATGCATCCAGGTCTTTCTCCTCTTTTGTTGTTTCCAACTGATGACCTCCTTCCCCGACGTTATAGCAAAAATTCTTATCAGACCTTGGACTTTGTATTAGAAAATTTCAACCCACCTGTCGGTCCAGTCCTCAGGGTCATCCGATTCTTCTTATATAATAATCCAATGCTCCTCTGTATTGACGGTGCCCCCCAACTTTGTATCATCAGCATAATTCATTAACACCCTCCTACTTCTTGTGCCACGGTCATTAATGAAAATATCAAATAAGATCTGTACCAGGACAGATCCTTGAATAAGTCCACTAGTAGCCTCCCTCCAGCCCAATAGTTCTCCTTTCAGTGTAACCCATTGTCCTCTCCTCTTTAGCCAGTTCCTTATCCATCTTCCAGTTCTTGTACTAATTCCCATCCTCTCCAGCTTAACTAATAATTTGTCATGTGGTACTGAGTCCAAATGCTTTACTGAAGACTAGCTCTCCTGTGTTTCTGTTGCCTCAAGAAATCCCCCCCCCCCAAACCCCAACAACCAGTTATCAGGTTAGTCTGATCTACTTTTGGTAAACCTATGTAGCATTTATCCCATTTTCCATTTACCTCTGTCTTTAATTTATTCTTTCCTTCAAAACTCGTTGTTACAATGTTTAACAGACTGATAGTGTTTTGTAGGCCGGCACCCTCTACTGGATGGCATCAGAACCACTGTACTGTGGCAAAGGCACTATACTGCTAATGGAGATGGCCCTTCAGCTCAAGCGTGAATCAAGTTCTATACTCAGTGACACCAGGAGGATTGCAGGATTGTGTCCTACAGCGATATCTATATTTCATTTTACTGCCTAAGGCAGGGTTTTAGTGAGGCTTAATTATTTGTAAGAAGTTTGAGATACCCGCGCGAAAGATGCTATAGAAGAAAAAAACCTGTGAAATAAGAGGCACTAATTGCAAGGATCTGGCACCCTTTTTCATGATAAGCACCTTACGTCATTAAGAGCCTCCCTTAAATAATGGGACTACTCACAGAGTAGGTTCTACTCAGTGAGTAAGAATGGCAGGCTTTGGCCCATAGTTAGTACAGAGTACTCTGCTTAGGTTTGTACTTTTATCCTTTTCTATTAACACTGTGCCAAATTCACCACTGGCAAAAGCAGCTGCGGTACCATAGTGCTCAGTGGAACTGTAAATTTACTGTATCCTACCGTGGCCATATTCTGTCCCCTCGTTCATATTTATGACTCACATTGCTCTCTCACTGGCTTTTGTGGTATTGCCTTTTCTCACTAACAGATGGGCTCTTAAAAAAAGAGATTTAAATTTCTGTGTAAAGGGGACCCAAACAGGTTGACTCTGTCTGTTTGAGTAATGGACATCCATCCTCTCCTTTTGTTCTGAGCTTATATATATAATGTGTGTGTGTCATTTATATACATGTGTCAATTCCAGCTGTGCACATGTTCTGTCTTTGCTTATAACCCATCATGCCTATTTCATGCAGCTTGGCCAGGTCTCCTCCAATATGGTGCCAGATGTTAGTTTTAAGACTGAAGTTTTTGCACTGAAAATAGCAGTACAGTGCACAGCCTGAGTGGTGCATGGAAAATGTGGCTGGATTCCGTAATGCTAAAGACATTCTCGTTCCAAATTACACCTGTGTCACACCATTGAAGTGAGTGGCTGGAGAACTGAATTCTTCTGTTTCCATGGCCACAGAACGCTAGCGAAGTTGCTGCTCTCACACTGTGCCTAAGTGGGGGAGGAGGGTTGTTTGGCCACTGGATCTACGGAGCGGGGAATCCACTAGCTATGCCTCTGTACCCCTTGTCCATGATTATGAATGGAATCTCCTGACAACAGAGTCTGTCAGGAAGTTCTACTTGCATGGGCACTCCACAGTACCACAGCATGTCATCCCTCCTCTCTCTTTAGTCTTTGGGGCCTTCTGTACCTGCAGGGAATGGAGAGGGACAGAGTTTTGACCTGGGCATTGATACATCCTTGTTCATTTGGTAGATCTGATTCTGCTCTCACACTAGTCTAAATCAGGAATAACTCATGGTAGTACACTCATGTAAAATTTGTGGATAAGGTGTTTAAAGCAGTATAGGGGATTTAGCCAAACATCACACCGAAGTTTAAAGAGAAATGTGTGGCTAAATCCCCTGGACTGCTTTGAAAATCTCTCAGCATGAGAGAGAATCAGACTCAATTAGTATTGTAGCTTGTTGTAACCAGCAGTCCATGTCAGATAATCCTCAATTTAGGTTTAAATTAGACAGTCTGGGCCCAGCTACTATACTTGTGAAACTCCAGTAAGGTTAGTCTGAACGTAAACAAAGCACAATTTGGCTCACTGTTTGAAAAAAAAAAATCTAAGTATTTGAAAAACCCAATTTCTTTGTAAGGTTTTACTACTACACTCCTGAGATTGTCCTTTTTACGATATTTCTTTTTTTAGGGGAGAAAATCAAGCCACAATGACTCTCTCTGTTACGTTATCAACAATGGCAGCAGAGCGCTTGCTGTTCTGAAGACAGTGCCTGTTAGCTTTACAACTCACCAAAATTTGTTGTCTAACCATTTTTTGACCTAAACCAAAAAATTTAGCAGAAAATTGGACTGTGGTGACTTTCATAAAAAATCTCTAGCCCCCATTGTTGTAAATGTTCTGCACATCCCTCTCTGGCATGTAAATTAGGCAAAATTCTTTGAAAGGCTTTTTAAAAGTCCTATATTTAAGATTTTACTCTGTTAGCACTTTAAAATGTTGACTGGCTGCAACAAGAGGTAAAAGACCATCACTTAAATGGATCACTGTCTTAGTCTACAACAGAGACTGTTACACAGTCATCTCTCTGAGTGGATGCCCATATAATTACCTTCAGAATTCACAGAGTTCACTGCAAGATATTGCAAGATACTACTAAAGTAAATAATGTAACTTTTAAGGATTCCGCATTTACAGAATTCATTCTGTAGTGACACTATCAGACCACAGGCTTCAGGGCATCAGAAGGCCTCTAAAAGGGGATTAGGAAGAGATACTTTCCATGGTATGATATCTTATTACACCATTATATGCATTATGGGAAGTTTATTCTTTCCTTTGGACCATCTGGCATTGGCCTCTCAGGCTGTGCTTATACTTGGAGCTAAGGGTGTGATTGATAGCTCAAGAAGACATACTTCAGCTAGCTCTCATCAAGCTTGTGTGCTAAAAACAGTAGTTGGACCACAGGGTCTGGGTGTGTTTGAACTCGGGATGCCTAGCCCTTGCTGCCACTCCCTGCTGCCCATGTTACCACAGCTACACTACTATCATTAGAGCACTGGCTTGGGGAAAGCTAGTGTGAATATGTCTTCTGGAGCTGGGAATCGCACCATTAGCTCCAAATATAACTGCAGCATCAGACAGACTTCCAGCTTAGATGAACCATTAGGTATTTCCCATAAGACTGGCTCAAGGTATTTACCAAAGGCCACGCTTTATAGTGGTAAGAATATATCAACTTTTGGATGAATTTGGGCATTGTAGTCCAATTTTTTATGCTGAACAACTTGAACAGTAGAACTATTAGCTTGGAGGACAGATGGATTTTAAACAGCTTCTTCTGAGTCACCGATGCCAAATAGTTGATAAGAAGTGATGTATTATAAATGTCTCCTTTTAAAAATTGGTAACTTGATCTAGAAAAAGGAGCAGCTGTAATAGAATACATTCTCCTTTGGATGTACATGCGTAGCAACTAATGGGAGTTATCCTGGTGCATCAAGATAGACTGTATAACTGATGATATTCATGTAACTGATGATCCTGTAACAGTGGCTGAGTCTATGC
The DNA here is from genome assembly GCF_965140285.1 of Lepidochelys kempii. Taxonomy (NCBI): domain Eukaryota; kingdom Metazoa; phylum Chordata; order Testudines; family Cheloniidae; genus Lepidochelys; species Lepidochelys kempii. The sequence continues at coordinate 118,143,979 of NC_136383.1, forward strand.
GGGGAAGAAAGACTCTGAATAGCTAATTTCAATTTTGCAAAAATCATTTTTTCCTAACTGCCTGTTTTAACCCTTCATATTAAGACAGGCTTAAAAAGAAGTCCTGAAGTTCTTTAACCTAATGAACATATGGTCATCTGCATGGGGGAGGGGAGAACATAAGATGCTGAAGTAAAATTTCCAATTTTTAAAAGATCAGCGACTTGGATCTTGCTGTATACTCAGCACTTACAGAAGCATGACAGGAACTTCACAGCTCATCCAATGACCTTTTACAGCTATCAAAGATCTGAAAAATGCAGATGCCACCAGGTGCAATAGGAATGTAGAAGATCGTCTACAAAAATATTCCACATGTTAAGGAAACAGAGTTAGATTCAGAATCAATTAAATAGCTCTCCTTCTCTTCATTATGTTAAAATTCACTCAGGTTTGAAGAAATTGTGCCTACTACAATAGCACTGGTACAGATAAAATAAATTCCGATGGAAGAACTTTCCATTAAAATGCACTAATTCTTTAAATGTAAAATGTTAATCTCCCATTGATAAGTAAAGCACATTGGCCAAATGCATGAATGGCATAAAAAACTGGTTTTGGAGACAATTACTACTCTTTGTGTAAGTCAGCAAAATAGTGTTTAAAGGATAATCAGCTTGAGCTTTTGGGTCTTGATTCAAAAAGGCACTAAAGCACATGCTTAATCTTAAGCAGGTACTTAACTGCTTTGATGAATCAAGGCCTCTGTGCTGAAAGTGCAGGGTCGTTCCCCGTGGATACTCATGGTTGGGTTGTTTATAAAGTGAAGACTGTAGAGGAATTTAAACTTCTGGGCAGCTTAGATGCCTGGGCTCAGCCTCCCCTGTCAAGGGAACATGTAGCACACTAGCTAAGTGTGTGTTAACTTGTCTCCCTCTAATACCTGGCTTAGACAGGGTGAGCCTTCTATGAAGTCCTGCTAATGGAGCTGCTCTTTTTGCACACTAGAGGCCTGTACGTGTAGTACAGTCGGTTGCGACTTCTCTGCCCAGGAAGTGCTTGTTTGGGGCAGAGTGGAAAAGGGGCATCTCATATTTGTGATGAGTGTGTGTAAATCCGCGTTTAGCCTTTGAAAATCAACCCCACAGTGAGAAACAAAACTCCATGCTTGTTTCAGTATACCTTGTGAATTTACTGGGGCCGCTTGGCTTTTTTATTTTAAGATTATGGTCTTTTGGATTAGAGATTTTACACTGAAAATATCTTGTCACAAGGCTGTCTTTTGTCTTGATCAGCAGCATTCAGTAAGAGAGTGAATCAGGAAGTCTTTTGGCATTAGTTTCTATTGTGTTTTTAATAATACATCATTATCTTCTTTCTACTTCATAATGGGTTACCACCTCAGAGTCCTAATAGCTCTGTGGCAATAGCAGGATGGACCCAGTGGAGAGATCTTTCTTGACTGAAAATAAATGGTGACTCCATTCTCTCTCTCATAAAAAGAGGCATATTTGCCAAGTTCATTTTGTTAGAGATTAATCCAAGCTTGTAGTCTGGATCTTGGATTTTGATTTCATCCCATTATTGTGCTCTGTTAAAACGGAGCTTTTAAGCTAGTGTACGGAAAGAGCTAAAACCATATGTTAGGTGGGGTAGAGCCCATCTGAGCTGTTCATAGGCTTCATTCCCTGACATGCACATCCTTTATGTGCTGACCAGACTATGCTTGTATCATCCCACAGTGTAATTGAGCATGCTCCTTCCTGCAGCTGCAGGGTCTGAGCAAGACTCTCCTTGCAACTGCTGCTCCTGGTAGCTGGGGGTCCCTGGCACCAGGCAACTAGAACCAAACCCGCAGGCAGATGGTCTCTCCTGTGCACTCAGTGCTCCCTCTGCTGGGCCCAGCATCGTGGAAGAACAGGAAAAAGCAGCTTGACGCAGGGTGTGCCTACACTGCAAATAAACACCTGTAGTTGGCCTCGGTCAGCTGACTTGGGCTCGGGGGCTGTAAAATTGCTCTGTAGACATTCGGTCTCAGCCTGTAGCCTGAGCTCTAGGCCCCTGTGAGGGGGAGAGTCCCAGAGCCAAGGCTCCAGCCTGAGCCCGAATATTTATGTAACCCATGCCTGCTTGGTGTTGTGCCCTGTCCACATCTAGTGGCACCTAGACCATCTAGAGATTAATGAGTCTGCTAGAGCCTGAGCTAAGAGCCATGTGGCTTTTAGCTCATGCAATAGAAGCTCATACACTAAACTTAAGAGGTCCCAGGTTCAATCCCGCCTGTGGATGACTAGGGTCTGTCGGTGTTGCATTTACACCAGTTTTACACAGGCCAGCTGTCAGGGCTGGTGCAACCACTAGGTGAACTATTCCTCACCCCAGAAATTTGGACTGTGGTGAGCATGCCGCCCCACTCTGCTTTTCTCCCTCCCAGGCTTGCATGCCAAACAGCTGATTGACGCCGCAAGCCTGGGAGGTGGGAGAAGCGGCGGCGTGCTCGGGGAGGAGGTGGAGCAGAGGTGAGCTGGGCCGAGGGAGGGGGCGGCGGGGAGCTGCCGCATGGCTCCCTCGGCCGAGGGAGGGGGCGGCGGGGAGCTGCTGCAGGGGGGGGGCGCCTCAGGGTGTATGTGGGGGGTGGGGAGCTGCTGCAGGGCTGGGGGCGGGCGCAAGGTGGAAGTTTTGCCTAGGGCACAAAACATCCTTGCACCAGCCCTGCCAGCTGCAGGTGTTTAATTGCAGTGTAGACATACCTTCAAATGCAGCGTTGTGAGAAGCAGAGATGGGACAGGGACAGGAGCCCTAAGATGGGGTGAGGAATAGGACCAGAGAGAGGCAGACTGAAACTGTGGAGGGAGTGAGGGGAGCTAGGATAACCTTAATTCTGGCATTTCTTAACTGTTAAGTGCTTGACTTTGTGTTAGCGGGGGAGTGGTCCCGCCATTGTGGGGAACTTTCCTCGCTTCTGCACTACCCCAGTGAAGTGAGCTAGTGAAAGGATCTGAGTCCTCACTCCCACTTCCTTTACCCAGAGGCCTCCCTGCCCTTGAGGACTCCCCTCCCACTCTCCTGTCTGGCAGAGTCCTCGTAACCCCGACAAAGCTGGGCCCAGGATTCCTGAGGGGGCTCGACCCCCAACCCTGCTGTGGTCACCTAGGACAGGGGTGTACTCTCCGGGGTACTGTCCATGCACTGGGCACTTCCCTGACCCACTGATCATTTCATATAATTTAAAGCAAATACAAGTTGCTTAATTAACAATTTAAAAAAAGTACAAGGAAAAATGGGAAAGGTTAAAGGAAAACACTTTACCCCACTCTGTGGCAGGGAACATTATAAACAGTGTCTCTGGAACGTCAAGGCAGTTCACAGTCTGTTCCTTGTAGGTCCCAGGTCTTCTTCTCAGGCCCTGGCTGTGCTGCAGAGATGCTGCGGGTTAGACACTTGCAATGGTGGTGGCCACACACCTCCGGGCTTTGCGTGGTGGGACCCTTCTCCCCAGCATCAGCCCGCCATTGAGTTAAGATCCCCCTCCCAGTTTGGCCTGCAAGGACCCTTGGCTGGGGGCATCTTTCTGCGCTGGGCCCTTTGCCCAAGGTCCCCCCTTGGCTGGCCCCAGTTGCTTAGCACACCTGGCTCTGTGGCTGCAGCCCTGCTCCCAGCACAGGATCTGCTCTCCCTGGGCTGCTTCTGTGACTGCTCCCAACTCTGACCTGCTTCCTGGGCTGCTTTTCTGGCCCTCTGGATCTAGCACAGCTTTGCTCCCCAGCTCAGCTTGGCCCCTGCTTTCTCCTTAGCTTGGCCCCACCCTGTCTGACCCAGTCAATTGCAGCTCACACAGAGGATAGGATCCCTCTGGCCTCCTGACTTCCTGATTAGCTTGCCTTCCCTGTCATTCAGGCTGACCTGGAGCATTGGCCTCTCCCCATTGTTCCTGGGGACTGTCAGTCTCAGGGGACTGATTTCTCATTGACCCTTCCCCTTTTAGTACTGGGAGCTAGCCAACCAAAACACCCCCACTGAATGTTACTAAAGTCCCCTTACATTTGCAACCTTAGCATTCTTTGAATGTAGTTTATTATTTGTAACACAGTAGCACCTTGAAGCCCCAGTCAAGATCAGAGTCCCATTCTATTCCATGCTGCACACACACAATGAGCTTACAATCTAAATTAACAAGACAAAATGTAGGTGGGGGGGGGCAGGAGGAAGTACTATTCTCCCCATTTTACAAATAACTCAAGTGTTTGAAACTGTCCAACATGGTAGTCTTTGGAGGATACTGGCAGACATCGGGATTCCAAAGCATTTAATTGAACTCATGCCACTTCTCTTATCTCCAACACCAGACCCTGGTGTGAACTGCAGCATGCAACGGTATGTGGCTTTCCACTGGGCACGTGTGAGACAAGGGTGTATTCTGTCCCCAAGCCTTCTCAACATGTATGCAGATGTTATTTTGAGACAAGCCCAGAAAGGTTTAGACAAAATGGAAGGAGCTGGGATTTCCATTGGTGGACACAGCTTAGCTGACCTTGGATACACTGATGGCATGACACCCTTTGCTCAACCACCGAAGCAATGCAGTGAATACTGGAGTCTGTAAAAATAGTCAGTGAGGAACATGGAGTATCCATGAATACGGCAAAAACTAAATGCATGCACAATGACCTGACTAACAAAAACAAGAGGCAAGTGGACAGCATAATTAACAGTCAAGTTGTAGAGGCAGCAGATGAATTCAATTATCTGGGATTGTGCAACTCGAACTAAGGAGGCTGTTGAAGGAAATCAGAAATCTAGGAGTGGCTTGCTCAGCGATGGCCTCCCTTAAGAAAGCTTGGAAAAACTGTGGCTTCTTGAAGCGTACAAAGGTTCAATTAGTGAAAAGCTTAATTTTTTTCATATGGACTTATGGATGTGAATCGTGAGAAATTAGTGCTGCTGAGAAGAAAGCCTTTGAGATGTTGTGGTGGCAAAAGACACTTAACATATTTCCAGGACAGAAAAGAACGCAAATCTTATGTTAGAAGGATTATTAGAGAGAAGCAGACCCTATTGTCAAAAATCAACCTGCACAAACATATGTACTTTGCTCACATCAGGTGTAGAAATGGAAATTAACCTTGAGAAAATTATCATGGAAGGAAAGATGGAAGGCCCTTATAGTAGGGGATGACCAGCAAAGAGATGGATAGATGGCAGATCACTTGGAGTTCAGCTTCTGAGCACTCAAAGCTAGCAGTGGATTGAGAAAGGCTTCTGAAAATTTTTTTATGATGTCAGCAATATTCAGATGTGAATAAATGGATTTTTACTTACACTTGTGGAACTGAAACCTCAGAGAAAGGGACTTGCCAAAGATGACAGCGGGCATCTGTGGCAGAGCTGGGAATTGAACCCAGATATCTCAAGTGCTAGGGCAGCATCTTAACCACAAAGTCAACCCTTCTTCTCTTCTTAACCCTCACCTGGCCCAGCCCAGCCTTACCTCTACCCACCCTCTGCACAGCCTCCTGGAATCCTGGGTGCACCCCCTAACTTGCACAACGGAATGGCGCCAGTTCCACTGCCAGGGAATCTTCCAGAGCTATTGGGTGAAGCTTCATCCCTAAATGTTTGTTCTCTGATGGAACCAAAGCATGCTGTCAGCTGTGATAGATTTCAAGCTAGATCAACTGTGTTTTGAGGGCGGGATGCAGCAGATTAAGGTCTTTAAGCAGTCAAAATTTAAATCTTAAATTACCAATTGCGTGGCTGACCGGAAAAGAAAATGTGAGGAGAAAAAAAGAGCCTGTAAACATGATGATTAAGTGGATCCTATTCGGAGTAAATTATAGCATTCCTGAATGAAAGCTTTCTCTTTAACAGAGAAATCATTAAATGTTAAACTGACACTATTATTTGCATTTTGCTGGAAATACTCGCGTGTGCAGAAAAATCCATTTTAATTAGTGCTTGAAAAGAAGTCTCTCATACAGAGCCATGCCTGGTAGGTATTTTTATACTCAGTGAACTCATTTTATATTATGATGATTTCCTCTAATTTTTAATTAACATGTCTAAGTTAGACTTGAGGAAAATGATCAGTGTTTCATTAACTAGCTCACACTTGGAGATCTATGCAAACCTAATTGATATGGTTGCTACAGGGTACTTTGTCAAAATGAGCCATTCTGCCATTACCTTTCTTTCCCTTTCCTTTCATTCAAATAAATGTGAATAAGAGGCAAACTGCAGTATCTTATTTTTTAGGCTCTTAAGTGACAGGACATTAATATATTACTACTAATAATAGGTCACATTTCCATATAGCTTTTCATTCAAAAGGATCCAAAGCACACTTGACTGTGCATATAGATCACTCATCTATCACTGATGGATTCAGTGGCTATTCCACACACACACACACAACAATACACAACACTTAGGAGGAGAAGTGAAAGTGTTTCTCGCTGTCACTCTGCAGGAAAACGGCATAGGCTAAAATGTAAGCATTCAGTTAGAATATGCCTGCTAGACTGTACCAAACCCACTCCCCACTCACCTCCTAATTTACAGTATTGTTATGATCAAAAGTGGTCAGAACCTTAGTTCTATACTTGTGATCATAACAATATTGTACAGTAGAACCTCAAAGATACCAACACCAGGGTTACAGACTTCCCGGTCAACTGGACACCCTGTGGAATCGGGCGTCCTCAATCAGGCAGTAGCACAGATGCAAAAAAAGAAGAAGAAGAAGAAAAAAAAGCAATACTGTATACTGCCTCGGGGCTTTAGTGCTGGGGCTCATGGCTTCAGCCACAGAGGGTTGGAGCTGCAGCTTGTGGGGGGTGGGTGTCAGGGCTCCAGGCGGGTGGAGGGGGGTTCAGGGCTTCTGACCCTCGGGCTTTACTCCGGGGAGGAGTGTTGGGGCTCGGGGCTTCAGCCCCGTGACACTGTTTCTGGCTTCAGCCCCGCGGGGGACACCGGAGCTCCAGGCTTTAGCTACAAGGGGAGCACCAGTTTCAACTCCAGCACTCCCCCCCGTAGTTAAAGTCCCATGCCCTGGCACCCCCTCTTGGAGCTGTGGGGAGCCCTAAACCGTGGCGCTCACCATGATGCTGAAGCTGGGAACGGAGCTTTGGGGCTGAAGCCCCGAGCCTCAGTGCCCCCCACCATGTCTGAAGCGCTGAGCCCCTGGTGTTCCGTGGGGCAGAAGCTCTGAGGCCCCCTGCCAGGAGGCCTGGCACCATGAGGGTCAGAAGCCCCGACTCCCCTCTCCCCCCGCTTGGAGCCCTAACACTCCCCCACTCTGCGGCTGCAGCCCCAGTCCCTCATGTGGCTGAAGTTACGGACTTCAGAGTTACGGAACATATCAGAGTTAGGGAGAACCTCCATTCCTAAGGTGTTTGTAACCCGGAGGTTCTACTGTATATCTGAAAATTGGATTGTATATCTGAAAGATGATGCCATCCTCGGAAAATGGGTTCAGGTGTTTGAAGGCAGTGTCACTAGTGGGTGGAACACTGGACTGGGACTCAGGATACCCAGCTCTGCCACTGCCCGCCTGGGTGATCTCAGGCAAGTCACTTCATCTCTCTGTGCCTCCATGGCACCATCTATAAAATGGGGATAATGATACTGACCTTTGTAAAGCACTTTGAGATCTACTGATGAGATGTGATCTATAAAAGTAAGGTTTTGCTATTATTTTAATAAATGGATACATTCATAATGACTAAGTGAGTGGGAGGTTAAGCTCTTCCATTAGGGTTTTAAATCCATAAACTGTAGTAAATAAATGCAGATCTGAAGATACAAAATATATAAAAAAACATGATGAAAATTGAACCCAACAGAACTCTATATGCAAAGTATGTACTATGTCATGAAAGTGAATTAGATATGGTAGAGTCAATGATTGGAAACAAAGGGTGGTTACACTGGAGATGCTGTCCTCTCTGGACTCACCATACTGCAGTGAAAAGCTGGGTCTCTACTGTTTGCTTGTAATGTAAAAAATCCAAGTCATTGCAATAGCTGTAGTGTTGATATGTTACAAATGTTGCAAATATGGTTTTATAAGCCATTATTAAATGATAGTAGATGTTTCTTTACACTTCACTTATAAAATATTTTCTTGCTACATCTTTTGTGGTGTGGTGTAAAAAGTCAAAACTAAGCATTTTTAAATTCAAAATATCATGCTGTCTTCTTGAACGCTAAACCTAGGAGCAACAGGAGGAATTTTGGACAAAATATGATGAAATAATGTAGGAATAACCTTGGCCCTCTGGTACATAGTGAGAATAATAAGAACTTACATTTCTTAAAAGCATCTTTCATCTTGAAAGATCCCAGAGTATTTTATAGTCCTTTTATTCATATATATATATATATCACTCAACCAGCACTGAAATGGAGCCACTGGTGGGAGCAAGCCCACCAGGAAGCAAAATGTTAATTTTCTCAAACCCTGTCATCTTCCTGCTTTAGTTGGTTTCAGGAGAGAAACTATTTTATCTGCAGGTTCACTTAACACCTTTATTTGTTTCCTTGACATGTATGGATTCACTGTGGATTTAGACATAGAACAGATGAATTCATTTAGGTGATGTGATCATTATTTGCTAAGAGGACTTTAATACAGCATCATAAAGCACAACACTAGAGTTAAGGTTGCGTTTGCAATTTCAAGGGTTTGGAATTTGGTTTTAAAATTTTGGGATAAGAGGACTCTAGCCAGAAACAGTTATTTTTATTTAATGACTTTTTATTGCTGTTTTTCTTTAATTTAAAATATGTTTTTTTAAGCAGCACAAAGGTAGTTCTTTTGAAACATGCTGTCCTAGAGTCCCACCAATCCCTCTTCATTTTCCCATTTACTTTGCTTCAAGACTTCACATGATAACAGACTTGCCCATCCAGATGAGTCAGATGAGATATTTTCCATGATCTGTCAATGGGAAACAGTCAGTGGAGTCACTGCAGAGCAATATGGTGACTAATAATTACAGATCCAGAGGAGAGGATCTATTATATTGCGCTTGTATGAATAGATCCTTCTTACAAAAATTAATGGTGCTATTTGAAAGCTTTAATTGTAGATAGCCACAATCAAATTTTATTCTAACACCTTGCTATTACTCATGATATTTAAACCGTTTCATAAAACAATGAATTGGATATGCAATTAGTAAATGTGGCAGTTTTTGTGCATATCAGTACATTGCACACAGCCCTGGATGGACCTTTAATGTCTGTTACATTGGGGACAGGGAACGTAGAACAGAACAACGTGGCTGTCACCAAATACCATGATATATTAAAGTTCCTTCTAGTCAGCGACTGTGGAATTGGAGAGTCAGCGTTCCCAATGGTATTAACAGAAAGGAGACCATCTCTGGCCAGAATAGAAAACCTAAGCAGCCTGATTCATTGACAACAATTGGAGTTGGATCAGACCGAAAGAACTGAACTATGGTTTGGGACTTTATTTTACCTTCCCTGGCTGATGCATCTGCCCACTAGCTTACACTAGCTCTTAGAATATCTTGTTCATGGAGAGTTGCCATTGCTCATATGGAATTTTGAAGACTCCCATATTTTTTTCCTATTATAAATCTTTGGCTGCCTTTAGTTCCCATGTTGCAGCCATTCTTTATCTCACCCAGGAGTGGACTGAAGCCTCCTCTTGATGCCTTTCATTTTAATGACTTAATTGGTCAGAGTGATTGTTGATGAGTTACATGGGTTGCCCCTTCTTCCCAAGGGACAGAACATTCGAGATAGCATTTGTCATACTTTTAACGATTTAAGGGGAAAAAGCTGTCACTTGAGTTAAATTGCTGTCTTCAGAGACTAAAAAGACCTTTCACCCTCTCTGGGCCCAGGGTGGCCTTTAATAAATAGGAAACATGATTTCTTTCGCTGGTAAATGCAGAATCGGTGTCTTTTTTAAATTGAATGGATTTCTGCAGATAGAGGATGGAGCTCTGAACTGAGCAGCCTGTAAATACAGACCTGAAATCAGGTTTTTTATGTGTTGAATTCGAAATACCTCCTGGTCTTACACTCACATTAAAACCCCTTTTACTGCTTTAAGAGTGCTCTTTCATTCAGGAGATACCAGTTCTTTTATTTTTATAAAATTCAAAGCTATACTGTGTTAAGTAACTAAACTTGTTCTTGCACACGGTATTCTCTCCTTTCAAATCTTCAAAGGAAAGCTTTAGTCATTTTGATGTATGTGCTCCTGTAGTAATCACAAAGGCATTTTTGCTACGTGTAGAACTGCTTGAAAACCAGATTAAAGCAGAGCTGAGTTAGAACAGTTATTTCACCATTTGTGAGGTTGATGTGCCTAAGGGAGACTCCATTAATTTCCTAGGAGGAGGGAGGAGGTGGTTCAAGAAATCTTAGGGAAAATTGGGAAGAAAGAAGAGGAGAAAAAAATGTGTGTTCCATTATTTGTATAGGACAGGGCTAAACCATCAATAGGTACCGGTTATTCTTCATTTGTTGTGTCCACTGTGGAAACAATCCATCTGAAGAAAACTCCAACAAGCTGCCTTGTGTGGAGGAATAAATGCACTATTTTCTCCCAATATTTTTCCAGCAAAGAACTTGTGTCCCCTCTCCTAGTCCTCGGTCTCAGAAAATGCTGACTTTTGGGAGATCTCAGCACTCTGTCTGTGCTAAGGAGAGGAATGAAGAGTTTGAGAAACTCTGAATTAGAACAATCTCTTTTGTTTGGTTCATGGAACTTATATATTACTTTGCATGTAACTTGCTTAAATCTTCAAATGTAGATCATTAAAATTTGACTCTTTGATATTATATATAGGTTAGCTAAATAAGGAGCCTGAGTATTTTCAGAGATGTTCACTGGAGCTTGGATATGGATTTAAGTGTCTAACTCAGGCACCTATGTTTGAAAATCTTGGCCTAAATGACTTGTCTGTCTCAGGCTGCATGGAAGAGCTGAGAATGGAAACCAGGACACAACCTGATTCTGTCTTGGGATTCAGTTACTAATTACTAGACCATCCATATTGCCTTAAGGTGACAAGATATTTTTGCTAACTAGTTGTGTCCATTCTGGACACCTCTTTCTCTAAGACCTTGACTCTGCTTTCCAAGACCATGATGTGCATTGCCACCTATTATCTGAAATCAGCTGTAGAATTTGTGGCAACGTCACAAGATTTTTATTGATGCACCCTTAATTTTAGGAGACAGGAGTGCAGCCCTAAAGATAAATATACTTGAATTTTCAATCATAATGAGCAAAGAATATATTTCTCTTGAAGTATTGAGACTAAAGAAGTTGGACATTATTCTAGGCATGTGAATTTTTTTTTTGTATCTGTAGTCTTGACAGAACTTTTGCAAAATATAAGATTTTAGTTTTGGTGTGGATGAATTTTCTTGTTTAGATTCATGTCTGTGGAGCTGAGATCATTTCTAGTAATCTATCTCCATTCATCTTCTCTAGTTTGTAGTTACAACAGTCTTGTATCTAGCAATGAATGTTTGTTGAATAGACTGACCTTCAGAAGGAAATGTATGGGTCTATCTTCAGGGTACAACAACATGTATCATTAAATTGAATTAGTTCTCACTTGGTTTCCGTAGGGTATGCTTAGAGGTCCCTTATGAACTGCAATGTCATTAGGTCATTGTGAAGTTCTGTGTTTATTTTAAAAATATAGTATTGGTTGCATTTGCTGCATATTAGACGCATCAAATCTTGGAGTCCTTTGGGAATTTTTGATTTTGTCAGCAATTATTTCTTTTTGCTTTTAAAGAACTTTTTCAGGGTTAGATTCACTTTTAACCTCTTCAGATTTCCTACATCTTCCAGGCTGCTAGTTGTGGCTTTGTTTAGATTCCCATTAACTTCATTGGACTTTGGATCAGGCTCAGAATAAATGCTTGGGGAGGTGGGAGGAAAAAAAGCCCACCTATTTAATAGGAATAATCATGTAATTAAATTGCATTTATGCTTCTTGGGCCACTTCACCTGTACTATGTCCACTCATCCATCTCTGGCAGGACTACAGCTACTACTTCAAAGCTTTGGCTGTTTGGAGTTGCTCACTTTTGTTGTTGTTGGTTTTGTAGCAAGTTGATTTAAAACAAACAAAAAAGTCTCTGCGCCCCCTGCTCACCTCCCACCCCCCCCACAAAAGTAAATTGGCTTGAGGCCAAGGATGGGTAGTGTTTCGTCCTGCACCAGTGACATGTATTAAGGTGCCATACCTCATAAACACGGTAGGATTAAAACCTGGTGGGCATAGTGCTGCATAAATCAGGAATTCTACACCATTAAAGTCAGTTGTGTAGAACTGAAGTGAGAACAGAATTGGGGCTGGGAGATTTGTGCTCTTCAAAAAGGAGAGGGCTAGCTTCTCAGTAGGGGGGCATAATTTTCTTCTACTCCTGGCAGATCCTGAAAGATCAGAATTCTAAACTTGTCTCATTGTCCCTGCTCTGCCTGCCACTGACCTCCTGTGTTACCCTGCGCAAGTTGCTTTGTCTCTTTGGGTATGTCTGCACTGCAGTTAGTCACCTGTGGCTGGCCTATTCCACTGACTTGGGCTCACGGGGCTCAGGTTAAGGGGCTGTTTAATTGCTGCATAGATGTTCCGGCTTGGGCTGCACGTGGAGTTCTTGGACCCTCCCACCTTGCAGGGTCTTAGAGCCCAGGCTTCAGCCCAAACCTGAACATCTACACCACAATTAAACAGCCCCTTAGCCTGAGCACTATGGGTCTGAGTCAGCTGGCACAGGCCAGCCGTGGGTGTCTAATTGCAGTGTAGACCTGCCCTTTGTGCCTCCATTACCATTTGTAAAATGGGGTTAATAGCACTGTCCTACGTCACAGGGGTGTTAAGGAGGAGTACATTGAAGATTGTGAGAGCTCGGATTTGGTGATAATGGGCCATATACGTATCAGAACTATTCTAGAACATTTGTTTCCGAGAGGCTATAAGTTAGTTTTAATTTTTCTCTTTTGCTCTGCTCTATGCTATTAGACCAGTGTACTGATCTTTACAGACAAAGGGATGAAAATGAATAGTCTTAATAATATTTTTAGAAACTCTCAAAAATATTTCTGAAATAATTTTGGGAAGAGACAAAGTATGTAAAATTTCAGGCCCGATGGGAACAGCTTCATTAAGAGGCTTCTCTGAAACTGCATTGCAGCCTTAATGATCACCTGGCAAATGCTGAAATACAAGAGAGTGCCTCCAAAGAGTTAGTTGCAATCTTAATTCTTTATTATAGTGAAATATGTATATGATTAATCAAGGCCTGGCATCCTTTTCTGCTTGTATCTCCTTAATCTGGAGGTCAGTTTGAAAAATGCATTGGAGCTTTAAAATTGGAACTTGTGAATATCTTGAAACTTGGCTTTAAGATATCCAATTGCACTAAAATTCTGGAAAGTGGCTGAGGTAGAACATAGTCTCTGTGTGACAGAACATGGTTGGTAGCTATCCAAACTACATAGCACCTCAGTGAATATGGGCATATCTCCTATCAGATATGGTGTAATTCCACTTAATTATGGTGGCTCTGGACTGTTAAAGTAATTGATACAATTGACAGGGTGGGGTGAGGTTAAGTATGAGGGAAGACTGAAGGTAGCTAAAAAACTCTGTACTCTCAAGATTAGAAAACTTCAGGTTTGGCTGTGGATCTGACTGTAGAGACCTCTCCAGAGCTCCCCTGGCCCTTTCCAAGGTTTTCTCCGATATATTTGGCTGCTAGCCAGCTTTTGCAAATGCTCCCAAGCCCTTTCTAATACTCTTCTGGCCCATTTGCATGCTCCCTCAGCCCTTCTACACCCTTTCCAGTGACATAGATACTTGATTTCAGCTGCTTCAGAAATAATGCAGAAAGTTAAATGTACTTTGCACCTCCCAAAGGGGCTGGTGCTGATCTCTTATACCAGTTAAGCTCCATTAACTTCACTGGAGTTAGTCCTAATTTTTCTTGCTGAAGCAAGATCAGAGTGGCCCAAAGTGGATGGAGAGTCTCAGGGTATGTCTACACTATGAAATTAGGTGGAATTTATAGAAGTCGTTTTTTTAGAAATGGTTTTTATATAGTCCATTGTGTGTGTCCCCACACAAAATGCTCTAAGTGCATTAAGTGCATTAACTCAGCAGAGTGCTTTCACAGTACTGAGGCTAGCGTTGACTTCCGGAGTTTGGTTGCACTGTGGGTAGCTGTCCCACAGTTCCCGCAGTCTCCACCACCCATTGGAATTCTGGGTTGAGATCCCAAAAAACGTTGTCGCAGGTGGTTCTGGGTACATGTCGTCAGGCCCTCCCTCCGTGAAAGCAATGGCAGACAATTGTTTCGTGCCTTTTTTCCTGAGTTGCATGTACAGACGCCATACCACAGCAAGCATGGAGCCCGCTCACTGTCACCATACATCTCCTGGGTGCTGGCAGACACGGTACTGAATTGCTACACAGCAGCAGCAACCCATTGCCTTGTGGCAGCAGGCGGTGCAATAGGCCTGGTAACCATCGTCATCGTGTCCGAGGTGCTTCTGGCTGCTTCGGTAAGGTCGGTCAGGAGTGCCTGGGCAGACAGGAGCGCAGGGACTAAATTAGGTGTGACTCGACCAGGTCATTCTCTTTAGTCCTGCCGGCAGTCCTATTGTACCATCTTCTGCCGAACAGCCAGGAGATGTGGATGGCTAGCAATCCTACTGCACCGTCTGCTGCCAGCCAAAGATGTAAAAGATAGATGGAGTGGATCAAAACAAGAAATACACCAGATTCGTTTTGTATTTATTTGCTCCCCTCTCCCTCACTCTGTGAAATCAACAGCCGACAATTGTTTTGGTGAGGTCTGTCAGGGGCACCTTGAAAAGTTTAATGGAGATTCAGTCCTGCCTGAAATACCGGGGGAGGGATAGCTCAGTGAGTTGAGCATTGGGTTGAGCTAAACCCAGGGTTTTGAGTTCAATCTTTCAGGGGGCCATTCTGTGTGACACTTGTTTTTGTTTCTCCTTGATGTAAAGCCACCGCCTTTGTTGATTTTAATTCCCTGTAAGCCAACCCTGTAAGCCATGTCGTCAGTCGCCCCTCCCTCCATCAGAGCAACAGCAGACAATCGTTCCGCACCTTTTTTCTGTGCAGATGCCATACCACGGCAAGCATGGAGCCCGCTCAGATCACTTTGGCAATTAGGAGTACATTAAACACCATGCACATTATTCAGTGGTATATGCGGCACCAGAACCTGGCAAAGCGAAACCAGGCGAGCAGGCAATGTCAGCGCGGTGACGAGAGTGATGAGGACATGGACACAGACTTCTCTCAAAGCACGGGCCCTGGCAATGTGGGCATCATGGTGCTAATGGGGCAGGTTCATGCAGTGGAACACAGATTCTGGGCCCAGGAAACAAGCACAGAATGGTGAGACCGCATAGTGTCGCAGGTCTGGGATGATTCCCAGTGGCTGCGAAACATTTGCATGCGTAAGGGCACTTTCGTGGAACTTTGTGACTTGCTTTCCCCTGCCCTGAGGCGCAAGAATACCAAGATGAGAGCAGCCCTCACAGTTGAGAAGCGAGTGGCAATAGTCCTGTGGAAGCTTGCAACACCAGACAGCTACTGGTCAATCAGGAATCAATTTGGAATGGGCAAATCTACTGTGGGGGCTGCTGTGATGCAAGTAGCCAACGCAATCAAAGATCTGCTGATATCAAGGGTAGTGACCCTGGGAAATGTGCAGGTGATAGTGGATGGCTTTGCTGCAATGGGATTCCCTAACTGTGGTGGGGACATAGATGGAACCCATATCCCTATCTAGGCACCGGTGCACCAAGCCGGCGAGTACATAAACCGCAAGGGGTACTTTTCAATAGTGCTGCAAGCACTGGTGGATCACAAGGGACGTTTCACCAACATCAACGTGGGATAGCCGGGAAAGGTACATGACGCTCGCATCTTCAGGAACTCTGATCTGTTTGAACAGCTGGAGGAAGGGATTTACTTCCCAGACCAGAAAATAACCATTGCGGATGTTGAAATGCCTATAGTTATCCTTGGGGACCCAGCCTTCCCCTTAATGCCATGGCTCATGAAGCCATACACAGGCAGCCTGGACAGTAGTCAGGAGCTGTTCAACTATAGGCTGAGCAAGTGCAGAATGGTGGTAGAATGTGCATTTGGACGCTGAAAAGCGCGCTGGCGCAGTTTACTGATTCAGTTAGTTAGACCTCAGCAAAACCAATATTCCCATTGTTATTACTGCTTGCTGTGCGCTCCACAATATCTGTGAGAGTAAGGGGGAGACGTTTATGGTGGGGTGGGAGGTTGAGGCAAATCGCCTGGCCACTGGTTACGCGCAGCCAGACACCAGGGCAGTTAGAAGAGCACAGGAGGGCACGGTGCACATCAGTGAAGCTTTGAAAACCAGTTTCATGACTGGCCAGGCTACGGTGTGACAGTTCTGTTTGTTTCTCCTGGATGAAACCCCCCGGCCTTGGTCCACTCTACTTCCCTGTAAGCTAACCACCCGCCCCTCCTCCCTTCGATCACCGCTTGCAGAGGCAATAAGGTCATTGTTGCTTCACATTCATGCATTCTTTATTCATTCATCACACAAATAGGGGGATAACTGCCAAGGTAGGCCGGGAGGGGTGGTGGAGGAGGGAAGGACAAGACCACACAGCACTTTAAAAGTTTAAAACTTATTGAATGCCAACCTTCTGTTGCTTGGGCAATCCTCTGGGGTGGAGTGGCTCGGTGGCCGGAGGTCCCCCCCATCGCATTCTTGGGCATCTGGGTGAGGAAGCTATGGAACTTGGGGAGGAGGGTGGTTGGTTACACAGGGGCTGTAGTGGCAGTCTGTGCTCCTGCTGCCTTTTCTGCAGCTCAACCATACGCTGGAGCATATTAGTTTGATCCTCCAGCAGCCTCAGCATTGAATCCTGCCTCCGCTCATCACGCTGCCACCACCTTTCAGCTTCAGCCCTCTACCTCTCCTCCCGGTCATTTTGTGCTTTCCTGCACTCTGACATTGTCTGCGTCCACGCATTCGTCTGTGCTCTGTCAGTGTGGGAGGACAGCATGAGCTCAGAGAACATTTCATCGCGAGTGCATTTTTTTCGCCTTCTAATCTTCACTAGCCTCTGGGAAAGAGAAGATCTTGTGATCCCTGAAACACATGCAGGAAACAAAGGGACAGTGGTATTTAAAAAGACACATTTTATCGAACAATGGGTACACTCTTTCACGGTAAACCTTGCTGTTAACATTACATACATAGCACATGTGCTTTTGTTACAAGGTCTCATTTTGCCTCCCCCCACCACATGGCTAGCCACTCCCCGCTCCCCGTGGCTAACAGCGGGGAACATTTCTGTTCAGCCACAGGCAAATAGCCCAGCAGGAATGGGCACCTCTGAATGTCCCCTTAAGAAAAGCACCCTATTTCAACCAGGTGACCATGAATGATATCACTCTCCTGAGGATAACACAGAGGGATAAAGAACGGATGTTGTTTGAATGCTGGCAAACATACACTGCAATGCTTTGTTCTACAATGATTCCTGAGTATGTGCTACTGGCCTGGAGTGGTAAAGTGTCCTAACATGGTGGACAGAATAAGGCTGCCCTCCCCAGAAACCTTTTGCAAAGGCTTTGGGAGTACATCCAGGAGAGTTGCGAATGCCAGGGCAAATTAATTATTAAACACGCTTGCTTTTAAAACATGTATACTATTTAAAAAGGTACACTCACCAGGGTCCCTTCTCCGCCTGGCGGGTCCGGGAGGCAGCCTTGGGTGGGTTCGGGGGGGGGGGGTACTGGCTCCAGGTCCAGGGTGAGAAATAGTTCTTGAGAAATAGTTGGGAAAACTGGTTTCTCCGCTTGCTTGCTGTGAGCTATCTACAACCTCATCATCATCATCTTCCTTGTCCCCAAAACCTGCTTCCTGGTTGTCTCCATCTCCATTGATGGAGTCAAACAACACAGTTGGGGTAGTGGTGGCTGAACCCCCTAAAATGGCATGCAGCTCATCATAGAAGTGGCATGTTTTGGGCTCTGACCCGGAGCGGCCGTTTGCCTCTCTGGTTTTCTGGTAGGCTTGCCTCAGCTCCTTAAGTTTCATGTGGCACTGCTTCGGGTCCCTGTTATGGCTTCTGTCCTTCATGCCCTGGGAGATTTTGACAAATGTTTTGGCATTTCGAAAACTGGAACGTAGTTCTGATAGCATGGATTCCTCTCCCCATACAGCGATCAGATCCCATACCTCCCGTTCGGTCCATGCTGGAGCTCTTTTGCGATTCTGGGACTGCATCATGGTCACCTCTGCTGATGAGCTCTGCATGGTCACCTCTGCTGATGAGCTCTGCACTCACCGGCAGCTTGCCACGCTGGCCAAACAGGAAATGAGATTCAAAAGTTCACGGGCCTTTTCCTGTCTACCTGGCCAGTGCATCTGAGTTGAGAGTGCTGTCCAGAGCGGTCACAATGGAGCACTCTGGGATAGCTTCCGGAGGCCAATACCATCGAATTGCGTCCACAGTACCCCAAATTCGACCCAGCAAGGCTGATTTCAGCGCTAATCCCCTTGTCGGGGGTGGAGTAAGGAAATTGATTTTAAGAGCCCTTTAAGTCAAAAAAAGGGCTTCATCGTGTGGACAGGTGCAGGGTTAAATCAATTTAATGCTGGTAAATTCGACCTCAACTCCTAGTGTAGACCAGGGCTCTGAAGCTGAGCCCTAGCATGTCCTTTCACATGCTGGAACAGGAGCAGAGTATCAGCACTCCTGTGGAAATGAAACCAATTTTTTTAAACCAAGGAACTGTTAAGGAACGGTGAAGGAAATGGAAAGTTAAAATGAAATAAAGAAGTAGGAGACGGCAAGGAGAAAGAAGGAGGAAAGAGGGCAGTCAACTCAGAATGTTTCTGTAGTGTTCAGTTGTTTGGTTAGGCATTCCCCAAGGCTTTGCTTTCCAGACCAAACTTCCTGACCAGTATCCTAGTCAGTCTATCTAATATATTTATATGGCTCCCATTGCCATAGTATCTGAGCACCGCACAGTTTCTCATGTAGTTATTCTTTCAATGCCCCGATGAAAGGCATCATGGACTACTGGATAAAACATTGGACTGGGACTCAAACCCTGAGTTCTGTTCCCATCTCTGCCACTGACCTACTTAGTGTCCTTGGGCAAGTCACTTCACCTCTCTGTGTCTGTTTCCTCATCCATAAAATGGGGGAAATGATACTGAACTTCTTTAGTAAAATGCTTTGAGATCCACTGATGAAAAGTGCTGTATAAGAGCTAGGCATTATTATTATCCCTTTCTAAAAGGTCGTATGCTATTATAGTAGGTTTTCACATCTGTAAAACACCAAATTCAGGTAATAGCAGCAGCAGCAAAGTACTAAATAATTTCCCCATTTCAAGGTTAATGAGATTAAAGATTTAGGCATTGATCCTGCATTAGGATCAGCTAGTAAAAGCACCAGCAGCCTCAGTGGGCTTGAGAGTCATGTTAACTAATATGATGTTAAATGTAATTTTGTTGTCAGAGTAGAGGGGGGGACAAGTCATGATTAACCCCATGGCAACTGGTCATGATGATTAACTCTGATTCTGGTGATAGATAAGCAGCTGTGCAGGGAAATGTGGATGTATTTGCCAAGATATCTAAATCAGATGAGCATTCTTCCCAGGTTACGGTATCCTCTGTAAATGTTTCCATATGTCCTGCATTATGTTACTTTGCAAAACTAAGATCTTAACCATAATATAATATAATTAATATAAAGACCCTTGCTTGCTTTAAAGAGGAGTCAGTGACCCAGACCGGAAATGTATTTAAATATTTCAAATGTTATGTTGTACTGTTGGTTGGTTCAGTCACATGACAGGGAGTAACAGGGAACCCGCAACATAGGATTCTATCTTTGGTAAATTGTGTCTGCAAACAATCGATGTTCAAAGTACGTGCTAAGCTTCAATATTGGGCTATTGGAGTATCTAGGGAAGAGTAAAAGCAATTGTAAATACAAATGGAAAACATCAGCTTTGCTAGATGATCTTGAATTTTAATTGGGAATGAGAGAGAGAGTGTTTTAACAATGGTTTAGCCTCTGTAGAGACACTCAGTCCATTTGGGAATACATTCTTTGAGATACAAAAATAGATGGTCTCCTAATTCAAACTTTGTTTTACTACAATCAAGCCAGGTGCAATGTTAAAAAATAATTTTTGGGATCAAGAGGAAAAAAGAAAAAATCGCACTTCATGTTTTGGAAATTTATTCTCTTAAACCTACTTCTCGGAAAACTCCCTCAGGAACTTGTAATGCTACAACAAATATGTAAACATCTAAAAAGAGTTTACAGGTTGCTTGGGAAAAGGAAATTTTAGCACATTTGAGATTTTCATACCATCTAAGGCAATGTCTTGATCTCTTGGGACCATATTGGAAAGCTGAGTAGGGTAGACAGTTAAAATTAGACAGTTAAAAGAAAGGGCTAATGCCCAAAGTCTGTTATGGGTTAATTCTAAGGGCTTGTCTATATGGGGATATTCAGGAAAATTAATCTGAATTAACTAAAGGTATGAATTTGAAGTGGATTAGTTAA
This sequence comes from Lepidochelys kempii, assembly GCF_965140285.1. NCBI lineage: Eukaryota > Metazoa > Chordata > Testudines > Cheloniidae > Lepidochelys > Lepidochelys kempii. The sequence goes on from NC_136383.1 coordinate 118,164,578, forward strand.
ACCACATTACATTCCTGTGTGGTTGCAGTTATTCAGAATTAAAGTCAGCTTAATTTGGTTTATCTAAATTAATTTCCAAATTCACTTAATTCACAGCGAATTAAGATAAACCAAATTCACTTCCAAAGTGAATTATGCTAAACTGAATTAAAACCACTATAATTCTGAATTAGAATGTCCGTACAGAGATTTAATGTTGTTTGTTTAATCCACATCAAAATTCACACTTTTCGTTAATTTGGATTAGTTTTCATGGTTGTCCTTGTGCAGACAAGCCCTACGAAAGCTAAGGAATAATGGCAAAAACCTCAGCATAATATGTACAGATGTTGGCCAACTGTAGACTGTAGGGCCTGTTGATTTGAATAAGGAACTCCAGTGTTGAGGTAGAAGGTAGGTTGCAGAAAACCATAGCTATTCCTGCACCTGCTCATGACAGGGGTGTAACCTTTTCTAACCCTGATCCACGTCAGGTGACAAGCTGGACCCAGAGAATAAAGAGCATTTTCTTACCAGCACTCCTGTGGAACACGGAAGGAGGCACTGGGTCAACAACCCATGCCAGCCCCTGCTCAGCTGGGGCCACCCCCTACCTACATCTCATGGGCAGGCAGGCTCCCATCCTAACCCTGGAGCAGAGGGAGCCCAGCTGGTGGGAGGGAGATGGACAGGATCAAGCAAGGAGGAAGAGGGGGAGAGAATGATAGGGGCAGGGCCTTGGGGGAAGAGGCGGGGCAGGGGGCAGGCCTTGGGGGAAGAGGTAGGGAGGGTGGAGGTTCCAGCTCTCCTGCTGTAGTGTCCGGTTTTCAGAAATTAGAAAATTGGCAACCCTATTACGGTGATGGCTGGAACCGACAGATGTCCAGTAATGGAGGGTACTGGACATCTGTTGATACCCGACTGTCCTGGTATCTCTATTTGTTCTTACTTTTGGTTAATATTTTTTTATTTGCATTTACCTTTTTTGTAAAGTTTCATGGCTTCTATAAAGTTTTTGGCTTTGTTTTGGCAGTCTCAGGCACAATGACAGTGGGGTTAATTATGCCAATTGTGGGGAACTTGGGAGAAGAAAGACCAAGAAGAAATAAGACTTATGGGTAGGTGTGTGGAGGAAAGAGAGAAAGGGATATGTTTCCTGGGAACATTTGGCCAGGAGCACACCACAAGCCATGACACACATTCCTAGGCATGCCCCTGTGCAATGCCATGGTAACTGCCTCTTTCTTTGAGCCAGACCCAGGATTCTGGGGTATGTCTGAGGTAAAATGGTTGCAAGTGGCTAAACAGGTTGCACTAATTTAATTAAAATAAAGAATCTGTTTAGCCTAATTCTCCTCTGTCTCTGTTTAATAAAATTACTTGGCATTACCCATGATTTAATATAATATAATAATATAATATGGAGAAGAATCAGGCCCAATTTCTTCATTGCCTTTGCGCTTCAAATCTCTTTGCTCAGAGGCAGTGCTGTCCCTCACCAGGGCAGCAGCACATACAAATATTTGGCTACTATCCAAGCTGCAAAATGCTTTATAATTAAAAAGTCCCACTGAAATGAAATGAAATGTCTGCAGAGTAAATCAAGGACCTGCTCTTCTAAATGAGGTGTGGAATTCCTAAGGTCCAAACAGACTTTTCTAAAGAGATGCCTGTAAATGTTTGGATTCATTCATTAATTTTCTGAAATCAAATACAACTGTGGTTGGTAGGATATTTGTTTAAGTAACATGAAAAGATGACTGCAATAAAGAGGATTACACTGAAGGATGATTGTAGAATAGCTGACCTATGTTTTTTCAGATGCTGGGATGAAATGCTTTGGCATAATTGAAATGGCTTTCAGCCCCTCCGACAACCTATGCATCAGTGTTTTTAGATTGCTGGACGTCTGTTAATGCTGTATAAGGGCCCAAAGATGGCTGTGGCTTTGTCTAGCCAATAAGTCATTTTTCATAACTTCATTTCTGATGCTGTGTAGGGTGTCTTTGTTTTTAAATAATTTACCAGCCCCATTGAAGAAGACAACATTGACATATATTCATAAGTGCTATAACTCTCTATTTGTGGATCAGAATTGGACTGCAGATTAGGTACCTCAGTGAGGCATTCCTTTACTACAGATGACTGCTACAGAATACAATTTACAATTACCCTGAATGAATGGTTGTCAGATATGCTCTGTACACTGGCTTTCTGATTAGGTGAATTGCTGACAGTCAGCAAAGTGGTGGGTACACTGGAATTTCTTGTTTGAACCTTTCAGTGTGAAAGCTCTGTATTCTGAAGAAGGATTTGACAATGCTGTGTGACAGGCTTTGTCTATTTGGGGGGTGTCTTGGAGTGTTATCCATAAGGGTTAAGAGAAAAGGGCACAGCTGAGCTATTAAAAAAAAATCACAACCTAGTGAGCTTTTCTATATGTGATATCTGGGCAGCCTAATTAAAGAATAAAGTTTCTTGCTTGATATTGGCAGATGAAGACTCCATGATACATTGCAGTGTCATTGAGAATCGGCAGTAATTTTAAAATTACATGTATGGGAAGCACGGGGATACAAAGTGTTGGTTTAATACAAGTAAGATTCATTGCTGTGGATAGGCAAGTGTAATGAAACATAAAGTAATACGGAACATTACTTTTTGTATCTTCTAATAATTTTTCCTCTGGTCTGATGGGCCATAATTATATTCTCAGGGCCCATAAAAATCCTCTGGGAAGATTTCTGTGATCTGAACAAACATCTATTGGTTGAAGAAAGGGTGGCCCAAACAGTCTCCCTTAATAAACTGAGCCAATGGGCACTTTTATCTGACAGTGAAGTTTCCTCCTTCTCCCTATCCAGGCTGAATTGCCAGCAAACCTGTAGTAAGATACTAGGAACAGAATAAATAGCTGACATGATTGGAACATGCCTGGAGCTGGAGCCAGGAGTTTGTGCAGTAGATCTCTCTCAATGGTTAGTTTCCTGAGAAGTCTTGGGTCATGTTTCTTTCTCTTGATTTTATAAGTCATGTTGTAACCTATTAGAACTAAACAATTTTTTTAAAAATTAAACACTCTTTTTTTAAGATGCCTCCCAGCTTTTATGTTTCTATACCAAACACCAACAAAATGCATAGAACAGAATGGCCTTTCGATTGTGCTGTCTTTAAACAATGTGAAAGTTTTAATATATTTTAGCGAATTAAGATCTGATTCTGCAGTTTTTTGCATCAGTATAAATCCAAAAGTAACTCTATTGAATTCAGTAGTATTACACCACAGGGAGTGAGATCCAAACTGTCTCAATTTTGCATAGTGCCCTGTACATCTATGGCACTATGTAAATAATGCAAATTGCCTGGAATTGTAGAGTCTTCCTCCACTCAAAATCTCCAGGGTATAGCAATTTACATTCTTATATGTTGCATAAATCTGTACCAATGTACTAATTACCTTGATAATCAAACCGAATGGATAAAATTTCTGTTTGCAAAAGATTTCATCTGGTGGTTAGGAATAAAGCTAGTGATAGCTAAATAAAAGCATGATCCAAACTGTTGGAGACAACTGATGTTGACCCCACATTAACCAAGCTAACAGCTGTGCAAGGAACCAGAGGTTCTTCCAATTTTACCTCTTTAGGGTTGCCATGGTAACTGGTGTAAGAAGAACTAATATGGACTGGCAGTGAGTGAAAGGAAATTTTATTTAAGTGATCCAAATCTAAAATGTAACAGCCAGCACCATGCAAGAGTTGTGGACTAGTGCTTCACGCTATTTGGCTAATGAGTTTGTCTTCCTTTGCAAATAGATTGTGAGATAAAACATATTTCTTGTTACTGGATTTTCTCTCTCGAGTGAAGACCTTATTTTTCAATGGGATTTAATCTATGTGTTAATTTTTTTTTTTTTTAGTTTTGGTAACGTGGATGAGTAACACAGACAGCACAGTGCTCTCTTGGAAAACAGCCACCTCTTCTAAAAAACTAATGATGACATATTTCAGTGTTTGTTTTTGGTCTTGCACAGAAGACCAAAGCGCCTCTTTCTGGATGAGATCCAGTAACGTTGTTTAACACTTTGGATAAGATAAATTTATGTCCATAGAAGCCAAGACAGCTGCATTGTAAATTAGGACTGGGGACTAACTCAGCTCTTCCTGCTGTGAAAGTCATTCAAACTGATTGGACCTTGTGGTTTGTGCGCTGAGGGGAATTTATGTGATAATTTCCACCCCCTCCTCTCACGAAATAAAAAGGAAAGTTTTACAAAATGGAGATGTTTACAGAAGATTTACAATTGCCCCACTCATGTCCCAACCCTACAAGCCCTGCTCTCTCCAATGGTTCAGGAAACTAGTCTACTAATATCCAGATCAGAACAGCTCTGAAAATGCTCTGTTGTTTTTTTATTTTAGCTCATATATCTGTATATATTTTTACTCTCTTTCTGTGTAGGTGATTCTGATCCTTACCAAGTATTACCATACTGACATGGGGAAGGTGCTGGAGAGCTCTTTGTGGAGGTAAGTACTCAACCTTTTCCTACATTCCTTGTTCCTATGCTGACCAAAGTAGGACTGCTTCTCGCGTCCTTTTATCTTTTGAAGTTTCCTAATGGGTTGAATTGCTGACTCTGTGCCAGATATAGGGTTGCCCAGACTTGCATCTTTTTTATGGACTGTGGTTGACAGAAGAAGAACTTAAAAGGGGATTAACAATTTGTACAGTGGAAATAAACAACATTAGAGGATAAGGTATCTTTCTGAGGCCACATTTTAAAGAAAAACAGAATTCTAACTGTAAGTTGGCATCAGGACCCAATTCTCCTCCTCCTCCTTTTTAAAAAAACTCCCAGAACTTTAGAAGTTTTGCACCAAAGTTAAGGGTACTTAATGTAGTCATTATTTTAATTGCTAGTAGCTTTTGCTGTTCAGCTCTGTTTAGTTTAGTAAATTATCTGTAGGTGTGGTGTATCTTTCTGGTGTAACTTGGAGCCTGTCCAGATTGTGTTACATCTTCTGATGTTTGGAAACCTGTAATATTTCAAATATAACTTTTAAAATAATTTTTCATTTAACCAAGATTTACCAATGACTTTGTCAACTTTGTCTCTTGTGCGCGTACACGCTCACACTCTGACGTGCACACACACAGACGTTTTTAGGGTTTCAGACACAGATACGGAACCAGTTAAATTCCTGTTACACCAGTACAACCCCATTGATCAAGATCAATATTTTCTTTTCTAAGGGCACCAGCGGCAGATGCAGGGTCATTAATTTTCCATGCTGTTTTTCTGCCGAAGTGCTGGGTTTTTTTCCAGGTGAACTGTTGTCAAATATCCAGTTGAAGTGATGGGTGCACTTTAATGTGTGTATTTAAAAAAATCATACTTCCTATTGAAAAATCTTTCATTTAAGTGCTTTGGTACTGAATAACAAGCCACGTATTGTACATTCAAAGTCATGGAAATATGTTTGTCCTGTGTTTCTAGATATACTTTGTACACCCTGCTGTTCCATCCACCAAGATGGGTTTTCAACAGAATACTCATGTCGTAAGCATAGATCACATGCATTTTAAATATAGAAGTGTTTCCTGTATTACTGATAATCAGGGGCCCCAGAAATCCATTTGTAATGGAAAAACATGGAATTTGCGTTTTTATAGAGAATCTGTAGTTTTTACACTTTGTGAAAAAATAAACACATATATTAAAAAAATTTTACAGAAAGTATCAGTGTCACTTATTCAATGTGCACAACCTCCCCCTCTTGTGGTTGATTTCTGAATGTGCTTTAAATTTACATAGCTAAACATCCTCCAATAAACTGCTTCCGGCGTATAGAGGTTACTCAACGGGGTATAGTGTTTCGTATTTTAATGCATCTCAGATTTCACTTCAGCTTCCAAGACTAACTCAGAAAGTGAATAATGTTAATATAAAAACAATTTTTGCTTTATTTTTTGTGCATTTAAATTCCCCCCTGAAAATATAGAATACAGACATAGAATTATTTGGTACATGTAAGAAATGCAAATTGCAATTCTATTAATTTTATTATTGATGGCAATGATAGGCTTTGAACTTGCTTAAAAATTGTAAATATATCAATAAAACACTGTGTTCAACTGATACCTATATGTATATCATGGGTAGGGAAACTAAAGTTCAGCATTTCATTTTAATTGTAGAAAAACATGGATTTTTATGTGTTTTTTTTAATCAGAGAATTTTGGTTTTTTTATCATGGAAAATTAGGATCCCTGCTGATAATGTAGGAACAATACTATTTTTAATCTGTAGCTGGAGACATTTTCCTGAGCCTTACTAGATAACTAAATAGTCAACACAAGCAATGAGGGAAGGAAACATAAAATTTCCAGGAATGTGAATTTCTGACACAGCCTGAGGACTTGGGTTCCAGAAATCTGCAACCAGAGTATATAGTATCTCCATTAGGGACGGATATGGAATCCAGATTGTTGCAAACTCTCTAACCACATAAACGCCTACATGGAACGTTCCTCACCATACGTAGCTCATGCAAGGGGAAGCCACAATTGCAGTCCTTGAACTCAAGGGAGTGCAGGCTTTGCTCCTTATATGTGGCCTCACAGGTCCACAGCACCCCAAAAGGAGCCAGGCGAAGGCAAGATCTATGGTCTGGCCTGGCTCCACACCCACTTGTGAAGTAGGCTGGCTGTGCTGGTTGGAGGAGTCTGCGTCCTCTTAATCTGCCCAGGTTTCCAACAGTAGAGTAGCCCTGCACCACCCAATATTTGTGCCAGTGGCTAAAGAACACAGTCTGCCCCAACCTCTTGCTGGAATACTGTACATTTTGCATAAGGGTAAATAGTACCTCTTTGCTTCATACCAGGTACGTGATAACTAGCATGTTATCTCTGAGTGTGAAAACTGAAGAATATGAGCCTGATCTGGCCATTTTCTGCAGAGTGGCCTTGGTTCCCACAGACCCCTAGAGGGAGTGGAGGGCACTCAGCATCTTTCAGGGTTGGCCCTTTAAGGGCTATGACAATTAATTTGGAATTGCCATTTAAAACTCCCAGCTTGTGGGATGGATAATTTTTCTTTTTAATCTTTGCACAACACCTTGTGTGAGAGAATACAACCAAATGAAAATTGGGATTACAGCTGGGTGAATTTTTTTGGTTGATTTATTTACTCTCAGAAAAATGAAGAAACTATTTGCAAATTCAGGTTGAAATTGGCAAATCATTTTTTGCTAGCAAAGTTTTGGCAATTTTTTTTTAAAGTCAAAATTGTTTGTTTGGACACTTTCGAAACAAAACATTTCAGGTCTCATTGGGCAACTCAGGGCTGATCTATACAGCCAGTTGTAGCGTGGCAAGCCAGGGTGTGAATCTGCAGTGTACCAGCACTTCCACACTCTAGGATTTTCACTGCGCTATAGCAGTGTCCATCTGGGACGTTACTGTGTGGCAAGCTTGCGTACTGTATTCAGGGCTTGCGTAGCCTGGCTTGCCACACAGTAACTTGCCATGTAGACTAGCCCTTAATTAGATTTTTTTTAAAAAAAATGTGCATCCTCCCGTTTGGAAACACAATAAAAGGAAATGAAAACCCCCAAAATTTCAGTTTTGGTTTGACCCGAAATGATTTTTTTTCCAGATTTTTTGGTGAAGCCAATGAATTGAAAAATCAATTATTCAGATAGTCCTAAAATTGCATAACCACGTGTTGTCTTCCTGTTAAAAACTGTTTGCCCATGTAATGTATGTGGTATGTGTCTAGTTTGCTAACTATAATTCAGTATAATCATAGAAATGTCGGACTGGAAAGGACCTCAGTAGCTTAATTAGGGTCCCACACTGAGGCAGGACTAAGTATTATCGGGACATCCTTGACAAGTGTTTGTCCAACCTATTCTTAACAACCTCCAATGATGGAGATTCCACAATGTTCCTAGGTAATTTGTTCCAGTGCTTAACTACCCTTACGGTTAGTGAGGACGTTTTTCCTAAAGTCTAACCTAAATCTCTTGCTGCAAGTTAAGCCCTTCTTAAGCCATTAGTTCTTGTCCTGTCCTCAGTGGATAAGAAGAACAGTATATCACCCTCCTCTTTATCAAAACATTGTACGTACTTGAAGACTGTTATCTTGTCCCCCTCTCAAGTCTTCTCTTCTCCAGACTAAAGAAACCAGATTTTTGCAATATTTCCTTGTAGATCATGCTTTGTAAACCTTTAATAATTTTTTTGCTCTCTGCTGGATATTCTCCAATTTCGCCACATCTTTCACAAAGTGTGGTGTCCACAACTGGATGCAGTACTCCAGGTGAAGCCTTATCACTGCTGAGTAGAGTGGAGGAATTACTTCTCATATCTTGCTTACAACACTTCTTCTATTCTTCTTCCCAGAATAATGTTTGCCTTTTTTGCAACATTATTACGTTATAGTGGATTACAAACTAACTCATGTTTAGTTTGTGATCCACTTTAATCCCCCAATACTTTTCTGCAGTACTCCTTCCTAGGCAGTCATTTCCCATTATATATTTGTGCAAGTACTTGTTCCTTCCCAAGTGGAGTATATTGCATTTGTCCGTATTAAATTTCATCTTATTTATTTCAGACCATTTCTCCAGATTGTCAAGAACATTTTTAATTCTAATCCTGTCCTCCAAAATCCTTTCATCCCCTCCCAGATTAATATCATCTATGCCATTATCCAGATCATTTATGAAGATACACTGAATAGAACCAGATCCATGACAGATCCCTATGGGACCCCACTTTATATGCCCTTCCAGCTTGACTCTGAACCATTGATAAAAACTCTCTGAGTAAGTTTATCTATCAGACAAGACTCTTTCAAAATTACCCATTGGGACCCTGCACTTTCAACATAAACATTAAACATGCTTCAGATAATGCTGTTATTTAAGAGAATTGCTTTAGGTCTGATTCTGCTCTGAATACTCATATAAATGAGGTGTAACTACACTGAAACCAGTGGAGTTATATCATCATAAAACTGGTGTGAGAAGAAATCAGGCCTTTCCCTCTGCTTTCACACAGTGGATTTACAAGATAGTTTGCCTTTTAAAACCAGAATGAAGCACCCCATGAGGAAAATGCTTAGGAGTAGCCTTAGAAAGAGTTGGCTGTTGATTTAACAATCAACGTATGTTTCTGGAATGCAGCTGAAATAGGAGCCTGGAGCAGGGGTTTGAAACTGGAACTGAACTTTGTGGTTTGGACATAAATCTACTTTTCTGTAAACAGGAGTTAAAAAGTGAATATACTCAGATTGTAGAATGTATTCAGATTACAAAACTACCCAAGGACCCAAAGAGAATAAGAATAGCATTTAGAATAAATCCCGTTTCTCTTGAAAGCTTCATGTACCGAACTGTGTGCAAAAAACAAAAAAAATTGGTAAACGATGAACCATAGCATAATAGAAAACTGAATAGTTGTACTTTCTTTATTTAGTTATTTCAAGATAGCTGGTATAAATGGAAATATCTCCATTGAAAGTCAATGGAACTACATCAGGTTACACAAACTGATGACCTGCCCCAGTGTATTCCTATGTAAAATGCCTATTTTATTAAAGATTTTTTTTTTGCTCTTTACACTTCTATTTGTATCAGAGCAAATACATAATAAAACAGATGTGGAAAAAAATCATAGAGACTTTTGGTTATGGGGAAAAGCCATTCAGCTCTGCAAGGTTTGTATGTTCTAATGGGAATTAATGCTGTCATATTATTTCCTGAATGAGCCCAGTATTTGTCTCTCTCTCAGTTGTCTTCCTGGCTGGAAAAATCCCACACATTTATTGTTCTCCGTATGGGGGCAACAAAGGTACTTTAAAGGCTGTAGATAAAGGTATTGTAGCACTCTGACTGCTATTACAGTAGAGTCACAGGGTTTCCTGCAAAGCCCTGTAGAATCCTAGATCTAAAACAAGGTTACTGAAAATGTGGCTTTTTAGCTTAATGAAGTCTCTATTAGCTGCGTAGCTAAACCGATCTTTGTTGTTGTTTCCTAGTGCAGCTCATGTACAGGGTCTATTTCTGATCTTGAATACTATGGATTTAGTTGAATTCATCCTGTTGTCAAAAATGTCAAAGAGATGAGAATCAGACCCACAGTAAAATTATGCTAATTTCACAAAATGGAAGCCACAGAGATGAGGGAATCAACCTCCAGGCTTGAGTCCTCTGGCCCAGATAATTACATCTAGGCAATCCAACCTCATTTCTAGTTAACAGCATGTTGTTTCATGTTACTCTTGTTCCCGAAAGGGGTGCCAGTCTCTTTCGCTTTGTACTCTAGTGCCATCCCTTCCCTGAAAGCCTTCCCTGATTTTTAATTTACTTACAAGTTACTTTAAAAGGAACACTTTCAGTTGGTTTTGATCAGTTTTACTCTTTTTGATGAAGACCTTCAGACCATTTCCTCACATCAAAATTCTTCGCTAAAATCTGACTCCAGACACTATTTAGAGAATTCCTTTATTTAGGACCCAATTGTGGTCATTTGGAGTTGTGTGATTAACTCTGATCAGTGTATTCTGAATCTTTAGTGCAGATCTGTCCCACTTATCACGCCACCAGACAATGTTGTCCCTCTGCTGAGAAGTAGCAGGTGTCATGGCCTTGCAGGTCAGCTGTCCGTTGGAGGAGAAATCGCTGACACAGCCTGGGCGTATGCTTCGTGTAGCTTGTTTTATTTAGGGCAAGTCTACTCTGCAAAATGAAGTTGACCTAAGTTACATTGATGTACAGCCACCACAGTAATTAAATTGCTTTTGCATGTCCACGCTGCGCTCCTGGTGTCCACGGTGCACGTCCTCATCAGAAGCACTTGCATTGATTTAACTGTCAGTGTGGGGCACTGTGGGATGGCTTCTGAAAGCCAGCAACAGTTAGCTGATGTAAGCAAGGCAGTGTCTACACTGACACTGCGTTGACCTAACTACATTGAGCTAAGTGCTTTGCCTCTCATGGAGGTAGTTATTAAGTCAGTTTAGTGGACGAGTTACATCAGTGGGAACTACATTTTAGTGTAAACGCTTACAGAGTTAGGTTGACATAAGCTGCCTTACATTGACCTAACTCTGTAGTGTAGACCATGCCTTACATCGGAGTTGGGCAAACTATGGCCTGCGGGCTAGCCCCTGGCCCCTCCCTGTCTGTCCTCCCTCCCCCCCAGCCTCAGCTGGCTGTGCTGCCAGTGTTCTGGGTGGCAGGGCTGCGAGCTCCTGCTGGGCAGTGCGGCGGTGTGGCTGGCTCTGGCCAGGCGGCACGACTGCCAGACATGGTGCTCTGAGCGGCATGGTAAGGGGGGGCAGGGGATCCCAGGGGGCAGTCAGGGGACAGGGAGCAGGGGTTGGTGGGATGGGGCAGAGGTTTTGGGGGGCGGTCAGAGGATGGGAAATGGGGGGTTGGATAGGCATGGGACTCCCGGGGGGCCTCTCAGGGGGCGGGGGTGTGGATAGGGGTCGGGATAGTCAGGGGACAGGGAGCAGGGAGGGTTGGATGGGGGGTGGGGTCCCAGGGGGTGGTTAGGGGTGGGGGGTCCCATGAGGGGGGGTCAGGGAACAAGGAGTGGGGGGATTGGATGGGTGGGGAGTTCTGGGGGGGCAGTCAGTGGGTGAGAGAGGGCAGAGGCCAGGCTGTTTGCGGAGGCACAGCCTTCCCTACCTGGCCCTCCATATAGTCTTGGAACCCCGAAGTGGCCTTCTGGCCAAAAAGTTTGACCACCCCTGCCTTACATATATCCACCAGCCCTGGAGCAGAGGTGGTGAGGCAATCCTCTCTTTCAGGGATCTCAGTGCAAATACAAGACGCTAGTTCCCAGGGAGCAACCCTGCCTCAAGAAATGATTCTTGATAAAGAGATTCAGGCAAAGAGGAAGTTCCCTTGCTGCTTATCACAGCTACTCGAAAGAACCTGCATCAGAAAACCAATGCCACTGCATTTCCTTCCCAGACTAAAAACTTACTCTCATGCTAAGAAAAAGAGCCATGTGAGAGTGTAACAGCTCCACGTGGTGATCTCTGCCATCTGTGTGCTGGGTGAAATTCTCTACATGTACCAGACTGGATGATCATACTGATTGCTTCTGGCCTTAAAAACCTTTAAATCTATAAAAATATTAAGTAGTATTATTGTCCTTGGGCTACAGAAAAGCCTCTTTCAGTTCTGAAACTTGCTTTGCCATTATCCCTTCTTCTCTTTCCCATCACACACACATCACATAGGCTTGGGGTACACCTAAATTTAGGTCAAACTACCTACATTGCTCAGGCCTGTGGAAAAACTTTGCACCTTGTGCAACTTAGTTGCATCAACCTAATCTCCACCATAGATGCAGCGAGGTCGGTGGAAGACTTCTTTCATCCACCTACCTATGGCCTCTTGAGGGGGTGGATTTACTACAGAGGTGGGAAAACCCCCTTCCATCGCTGTAGTAAGTGTCTACACTACAGTGCTACAATGTCATAGCTGCAGCTGTGTTGCTTGTAGGATGTGTAGTGTAGACCTACCCTTATTAATTTTTTCTCTACCAGTGAATCAGGGGGTTTGGGGAGGCTCAGTGGCCCAGTTGAAAAGGGGTGGTGACTGGTATCTATTCTCTGTGCCACTGAAGTTGCAATAGGAGCTTGGAGAGGGGAGGGAGACAGGAGATGGAATCAGATGTTCCAGATCAGACTGAAAGGAAAATAGCAGTTTGAGGCAGGGTTAGACTGGGATTCATACAATAACAAGAGAGACTCTGATTTTGCATCTGGATCTATACAGTCTGACCCCTGTACCCATGCAGAACCCTGTTAATTTAAGTAGGTAACTTCAATCTGCCCATGTGGGTTAGATTGTAGGATTGGATGCCTACGTTTCAGTTGGCTGCAAAGTCTAATAGTTGAGTAATAAGCTGGTGAGTGAATGGTACTTGGTAATCAAAGTGCTAACAACCCTGCTAGGTCAGCAGTACTAGCCAGTACTGATGAAATAGAAACACAAATCATCATGGAAGCAACTTTGGGCACCCATATTTGAAATTTAGGACCAATTATTCTATTTTAAATAAGCAACAGCTAGGAAATTCATACTCACACTTAGCACTTGTCTTCAGACATGAACTAATTAGTCATCATAACACTTCTTGGAAACAGGTAAGTAAATATTATCTTTATTTTACAAATGGGATAATTGAGATGTTCAGTGACCTTCTGAAAGTTACACAGTAACTCAGAAGCATGCATGGCCACAGTTGGAACTGGCCAATTTCTAGCTTTCAATCCTGTTGTCAGACCACTAGACAACACTCTGTCTCTGATATGGATTCAGCTTTTCCCTGCTTAACTTGTTATAGATGATGAATAATAGATGATGATGATTACTAATAAAGTTTTAATTGCGTAATTATCAGGCTGTAATGATATGGTAGTGCTAACACTACTCACCATGTAATTGCCATTGTTCCCAGTGGCATTATCATGTAGCTAATGCCTTGCTACAGCAAAATATCGTGCATTTTTGATGTTAACTATGCTGTTTAACTCCTCTTGGCGTTTTATGATGAACCCGCCATTTGTCAGTTCTCAGAACAGTGCATGATTTTACCCAATCTACCTGCTGTCATTGGGGCATGGCTGAATGACAGATCAGAAAGGTCACTTTCTTAGGAGAGGCAGCTGCTTCTTTTTACACACACACACACACACACACACACACACACACACACACACACTCTTCAGACATCAGTGGGGCATCACACACATGCACACACACGAACTCTTCGGACATCAGTGGGGCATCAACACATAATGACTGTAGGCTGTCCTAGCTAATATCCTCTTCAGAGAGAACCTTGTTTGTTTAGGCACATTTCTGAAAAGTGCCAATTCCCAACAGCTCTAGGCACTTAGACAAATATACAAAAGTAGGACTACATTACAAATATTACAGTAATAATATATACATATATATATGTATATATTAATACATATATATATTATTATATATAATATAATATATATATATATATTATTAATATATACATTACAGTATTTCAACAAATTCAGCAGGGAGGATCCCACACAGAAATTACTCTGCCATCTTTTAAATCATGGTGCTTTTAGTTCAAGCACATCCACTGATTCTCACTGCAGAGGTATCTCCCACAGAGACAAACTAGTTAGTTAGTTAGCTTCCAAACCATTTAGGGCTTTATAGGAGAAAAACTACACATAACCTCCTGGAAACTAATAAAAAGAAACTTGGTGGTAACTAATTAAAAAAAAAGTGTAGACTGCGGAGTAATATTTTCTCCATTTGAAGTTCAACCTAATATGCGGGCAGCCATATTCCACACTAACTTGCATTAGATGGTCTTAAATTGCGGTTCTGCTCTGAATAGTGACTTTGTTGGAATGGGCTTGGTGGATGGCGGGAGGGGAATCCAGTTACTGATTTGCTTACTTTCTGAGGAGGGAAAAAACAGAAGTATTTCTAATTACTGTACTAGCCCAGAAAACTCAGCTTGGGATCTGAAGTCAAACTGAGTTTTCTCTGGCTAGTTCATCATTGTCAGTAAATAAAGATCCTGTAAATGAAAGCTGCCCACATTTACATCTGTACAACTCAGTTTTCCTCAAATTGTGCCCTCAGTTGCACCTGTGCCTTCATGAGATGATTTTGGAGACTGTTGAGTTGCAAATATGGCCCTGCAGTTGGAACTTGGTCAACAATTGTATATGATTTCACATTTGCATAACAACATTTCATTGAAGTCAGTGTGATTTGTTCATGTTACAAAGGCCACATCTACACTGCTCACCGGATCTGCGGGTAGTGATCGACCTATCGGGGATCGATTTATCGCGTCTAGTGTAGATGCGATAAATCGATCCCCGATCACTCTGCTGTCAACTCTGGAACTCCACCAGGGCAAGAGGCGGAAGTGGAGTCGACGGGGGAGTGGCGGCTGTCGATCCCGCGCCGCGAGGACGCAAAGTAAGTGATTCTAATTCA
Source organism: Lepidochelys kempii (assembly GCF_965140285.1). Taxonomy (NCBI): domain Eukaryota; kingdom Metazoa; phylum Chordata; order Testudines; family Cheloniidae; genus Lepidochelys; species Lepidochelys kempii. The sequence continues at coordinate 118,179,595 of NC_136383.1, forward strand.
ATCTAAGATACGTCGACTTCAGCTACACTATTTTTGTAGCTGAAGTTGCGTATCTTAGATGGATTTCCCCCTCCCCCCTCAGTGTAGACCAGGCCAAATACTCTACTATGGATGGAGCAGCACAATTTTCATTTACTTAATTTTATTTTCCAGCATTTAAAATGTTTGGTTGCTAAATTACACTCAGAAAGGCAATGAGGACAACACACTATTCTGGCAGTCTTAACTTTTGCATATCCAGGATATAAAATAGATACTTTATATACTCTTTCTGATCTAGCATGAGGCAATTCCAATGATCCACAGACCCAAAAGGCTGTCAGTGGTTCCCGTACAATAGAGGCCCTTATGCTACAAAGGCTTAAGCACATGTTTGACTTCAGTGGGACTACTCATAATATGTAAGGGTAAGCAATGCATAAGTCTTTGCGAGTTCACGGCCTGTGAATGCAGTCTTACTTACTGTAAGCTACTGAGGGCAGGGACTGTCTTTTTTGTTCTGTTTGTACAGTGCCTAGCATAATGGGGTTTTGGCCTGTGACTGGGGCTTCTAGATGTTACTGCAATATAAATAATATAATGAAATCTATTGTATATTTTGATTTATAATATATAAAAACATAACTACTATGTATGATAGTAGTTTACATAAAGTCATAGGCAGTTTTTTTAATTAAAATTACCCATAATATCTAATCCACTTTGAAGCACTTGTTTGCAAAACAATTATTTTTCAAAACTGAGAGTCTTTGGGTCTATAACCACAAAGTAATCCAAGAAGTGGAAATTTTGTTTTATTAATTATCTGTATGACTTTTAAATTGCTATTTTTTCTTAACTATAATTTGGTAAATATATAGTCAAAGAACATAAGAAACAAATGACAAGTTGCGGACTGAGTACCCAACTGTCATTTCCAATTTGATACCATTTAAAATAGTTAAGGTATATATCCTTAACACAGGCTTTATATTGTTAAGAATAGACCCTTATCTACAGTATACAGATGCTAAAAGGTACGGGTGTAATACAGCAGAGCCTTGTTAAATACATAACCTTGAGGCACAGAAATGTTATTTCTTTAGGTTAATGTTTTGTTTTTGTTTTCTGTTTCTGGTTGAAGAATTTAATCATAGCAGGAATAAATTACTGTTGAATCTATTTTTACTTTTAAGATACAGTATTTATTTAAATTGATAATCCCATTTCATTTTTAATTCACTGAGATTTATTCACATAAGATTCTGATTCGTTTAACAGGAACAGGTTTGTTGAAGTTTCATTATAGGCACAGGATGTGGGGGAACTGCAGCATCTCTATTTAGTATTTGCCTTGAATGAGTTCCATATTTTGTGGGCTGCTTGGCTCTGGCTATTGGAAATATACAGTCTTTCATCTCCACTACTAGGTCACTTGTTCAAAGCCAGCTCAGGTCAGTAGTCGCTGAAAATTCTTGTCCTCTGTTGGCTCTTTCATAGTCTCAGTCCAGTCTCTAATATGTTATCTACACCACAAAAACTACTACCCCAACTAAATTGGCATCTTTCGTGGAAACCTCATAATGGAGGCCAGAGATGAGCATGGAGCTACAACTATCTTCCTGAGCCCTAGTGATTTTTTTCTGCAACTCATGGCTAAAGCATGTGTATGGGATGGAGAATCTTGTATTGGCACTGCCAATGATACACCTAATCTCTGATGAAACTGAGAACTTGAATTTGCAGGGCTTTCATTTTGGCATGTTTCCCCAAAAATAAATTCACAGTAAAACTAGCTGACCTACAGTGTGTTAGCTAACTAGGAGTAGGACCATGCTGTGTTGGGTTGCAGTCCATTAACTGTGGAACCCAAGAGTCCATTGTTGCAGTCCATTAACTGTGGAACTTACTGTCAAGAGAGTTGATAAATACTATTTCTCTTAGATGCCTTTTCCTATTCCATTCCAGGAGGAGGAATAAAGAAGGAACCATGTATGACGGATGCTAGTCAGATTGTTTAGCACTTTTTTGGAAGGGGCCACGGTGATGGACAAGTTATAAGAATCTGAATGGAATAGTAATAATCAAACTCCTCAGAAATGGTGAGCTCATGGCTTACAGAAGGCTATGTAATCTAGAGGATAGGGCATTGGACTGGGAATAGGAAGATCTGTGTTCTATTCGTGGCTCAGCCTACTGTGTACACCTACTGTGTAACTTGGGCAAATCACTTCATCTTTCTGCACCTGATTCCTCTCCGCCCCCTTTGTCTTGTCTGGTTAGACTGTAAGCTCTTTGAAGAAGCGACTGTCTCTTATGATGTTTGGTAAAGGGCCTAGCACAGTAGAACCCCAATCACTGTCAGGGCCTCTAGATGCTACTGTAATTAGAAATTGTAAAGTTCAGTTATTGTAGCATTCTGTCTCCCTACAGCTCTTGACTGAAGGCTGAGGGAATAGTGAGTCCATCAGATGACACTGACATACAGTGAGCATCCCACTCTGCTACAAGATGGCTGTTGTCTGCACCGACAGGCAGTAACATAGTGAGTCTTCTCAGCTGTTGTTTGCAAATGCTGTTGTGCAAAGGGGTTCACTCCTCTTGCTTCTCTGAGTATTCAGCTTCTTGCATCCCTTATGTGGTGTGTGACATCCTCATAGCTTTGCTTAGTCCTGCCGTACATGCAGAGTCTGCTCTAGTGAATCCACTCCTAACCAACTGCAAATTAATTTGGTTGTTGGGGCTGAATGAATGAACAGCTGTGTAGTTAATTATGCAGAATGGTATAGAAAAATGTAGTGCTAATGTTTTATACCCTCATTATCCCTGCAGTATGGAATATATTTTTCAACATGACAATGGCTAAGGCAATATTTCCCACATAATTTATTTATTACAGACACAGTGTGGTATGCAGCTTTCTCTGCCTTAATTCTGGCAGTAAGGAGGGGTTTAGAATACTGAAACCTCAATGCAACCCTCTTTTTAATTCATCTGTAATTGGGGTCAGGGAAATGGGGGGAGGAATGCAGTAGATAAATTCATCATGTAGAAAGATCTACATATGCTGATTTGTCTTGCTGCTTGTGGTGCAGCAGATGTATCAATGGATGGTCCCATCTTCACCTCCTGGCCTCTTCTAGGGTGACCAGACGTCCCGGTAAAATTGGGAGTGTCCCAATTTTTAGTTCTTTGTCCCGCGTCCCGACCGATGCATGGTCGGGACGCCATTTGTCCCAATATTGCAGGTTTGGCTGCTCTGGCCGCTTTTTTTTTTTTGCTTCCCCCATGTGTCCTGATATTTTGTCCGTTTCATCTGGTCACCCTAGCCTCCTTTCATCGAACGGTTGGCTATTGACTCCATCATTCCAAGCTGCCTTTCTACCCTCTTCTGTTTTATTTCTGTTCCACCTCCTCCCACTTGTCTCATGCAGAGTACTTTTGAACCACCATGAATAAGGTAGCAAGAACGTATTCTCTCCATTTCCTCAAGTCACTGTTTCTCCCTCTCTTTTTTAGTTGCCTCTTTCCTCTTTCATGGTGCTGTCTTTTGTTTCATCTTCTCCTTAACCCCCAAACCTTCTTGTCAAGGACTGATTGTCATTGGAGAAGCTGCTTCTGAAAGAAGGAGGAAGCTCAGCTTCTCAAAGGTATTTAGGTACCTAACTCTCATTGAAATCAATGGGAATTAGGTACCTTACCTGCCTTTGAGAATCTGGGTCCAAATCCTTATCAAAGATGTGCATTAAGTTCCAGACATGTCATGTGCCAGCTCTGTCCAGTTTCCTTTGCAAAGATGTTCTATAGCTACTGCCTTGCTACTGACGATGCTCTTTCCCACAATGCCCCAAACCTGCACTTGTCTAGTAACAGCCTCTGTGAAGTGGCCTGGGCAGGTTGTGGAAAGATTGGTGGTCTCTGAGTTTACCTGATCCTAGCACAGTAGATTAGAACTAGAATTTTGAATTCAACTCAGAAAAAATATGGAGCCAGTGATTAATGTGTTCACGCCAGCTTTTGTTGTTTAGTAGAAGAGCAGCTGTATTAATTGTAATTTTTGTCTGGCATGTACCTTAATCACCAAGTAGATATCGCTTCCCTTCATGGGGGTGTAATCCAAATCACAGCCTGTCCCTTTCTGAAGAGAAATCACATCAGAGTAAAATACAACTCTGGGCAAAGAGCAGAAGCCAGGGTGATAAGCAGTGAAGAGCTCATTGTGCAGTAGTGGGATATGTCATTGAATAAAGAACTTTATTACAATACAAAAAAAACCAAACCTTTCAACCTTTTGTATCAAGTTGTGCAGACCATCTTATTATGAATTTTACTCTCCAAGTATTTGAATACTGTTAGCATTTTTATCTTAATTTTTACCATATACTATCTTCTATTAATTTTGTAATGTAGCTTTGGGATACACTTTGCATGGAAAAATGCAGTCACAAATAAACCTGTGCTGTACTGAAATATGCTGACCCAAGGTCTGAGATTTCCTTTCTCTGTATGAAGTTTCCATCCAAAATGTAGGTCTCCCAGATTTTAATAGTATTTTAACTTGTCTTTTGTCCGACTCACCTTATACACCAGAATAATAGTCATTTTTGTTATATCTCAGCTTTTAAAATAATCCAAAATGAAATTCACTTATTGGTTCAGTGCCAGTTCCAGGTGAGCTTCATTTAACTTCTGAGCACCTTTGACACAGTTAGCAGCAGCTTAGCTGGGAGCCTTTCATGGAAGAGGACCAGGTTTAACTCCCTGTTCAAAGTGCTCTCCTAATTAAATCCTCATGGACGGTAAAATATTCTGCTGCACCGCTACGGGGCAGTGCATCCAGGTGGAGAAGAGTTAGAAGAAAAAGCCCATTCCTCTGCATTTTAGATGGCTTAAGGGAAATTTATGAACCTTCCAATGTTCCAGTGTAGAAAGCTTGCCAAGAAGCACATTTAAATAAAAAGAAAAGGAGTACTTGTGGCACCTTAGAGACTAACCAATTTATTTGAGCATAAGCTTTCGTGAGCTGTAGCTCAAATAAATTGGTTAGTCTCTAAGGTGCCACAAGTACTCCTTTTCTTTTTGCAAATACAGACTAACACGGCTGTTACTCTGAAACCTGTCATTTAAATAAAATTAAACAAGAAGAGAAAGTTAATTATTTAAAGATCAGAAAAGTGTGTTGTGTATAGTGAGTTTTTCTTTGTTCAAATTACTGCGCTGTCTGAATGGTTTAAAATCAAGAATCTCTTAACTGCTTGGTTACAATGTAGAATAAAATGCAAAAATATGAGGAAATTAATTTGACTGTTCAAGAGAGATCAGTCTTTAATAGATCTCTGCAACATGGACAAAAAAAGCTAGGAAGTTCTAGAATTCCAGCCTTTCACTTGCACTATTATGTAAAACACAGATGGTTGGGTTTCCAAAGAGCGCATATTAATAATCACACTCGAAATTTCTTTAGCACCTTCCATCTGATGATCTCAAGGTGCTTTACAAATAACAGTGCTCTTCAAGTGTAAATAAATACACAGGTAAACAATGAATTTTTTCTGAATTCCAGCTATCCAAATTTCCATGTTATATGATACTCTCATCAGGTCCTGTGTTTACCCTTTGTTTGGAAGACATTTTTTTTTTAAAGAAACCTCTCCATTTTATAAAAACTTTCCTGAAATTCCATTTTTAGAATTTACTTGTATTATTATCTTTATTTCCCAAAGCATATCTGTGGTAGAGCTGGGAATAGGACCCAAGTTTCCTGCTCCCAGATTTGTGTATTAACTGATGACCATTTTTCCTCTTCTCACCATTGAGAAGTTAATTGTGCATTGCATGTACAAAAATGTGGAACTACTTTCATGTGCACTAGGTACTTCAGTTCAGCTTCTGTAAATAATTCTGGATTTTCATAAATACTTCTGTGAGGCCTATCTGCTTCTTTTTTAAAATACGTAGTCCACTCTGTTAAGTTTTGGGGTGATATTTGTGCTTTTCTAGTTATATTAAAAAGTCACATCAGCTTTGAAATACGTGGCCATAGCGTTGACCCAGCCACTTATTTTCATGCTGTTATTCAGGCATGAAATTGAGGTTTACTTAAGCCTTACTTAAGGATGTTAGTGACTGGAAATTGTTTACAGGGGAATTTGTAAATTATGAATCTGCCTGCAATTTTTGCATACATACATTTGATGCATCTTTTTTGGAAGTGTAAAGTACAATTTTCAAGATAGCTTAAGAGCATAACGAGCCTAAATTCCATTTTCAAAAGTGAATTAGCTACTTAGGCTCATTGAAAATCAGTGAGACTTAGCTCCTAAGTCACTTTTGAACACAGGACTTAGGCTTCTAAGTCACTTAAGCACTTAGACGTTTTTACTGCCGGTCTCGTATGCACTGAACACTTAGGCACAAGGATGTTGAATTAAGGGTTCCAATGTTTAACTTTGTGTCCTTCCTTTTGTTAAGGATCACAATCTTTTCGATTTAATTGTTGGTGCCTGAAGTCCTCCATTGTTTATGAGATTTTTGCCTGCAACTGCTGTAATCTACTTCCCGGTCTATTGTTTCTACCCACAGAAGTATAGTCTGTTATGCAGTGACTCCCACCCACCTAGATAATATGTGCAGCAATTGGATGCAATACAGGTACTCCTAAATAAAATAATCAGACCGGTGAGAGGTTTGAGCAGTGTTTTCCCTTTAAAGAATAGCATGCCACAGGTAAATGCTGTTCCTTGTGGTCACAATGTTACAAAGATCAATTTCAGCAGAAGAGGGAGGAAAACTAGCACATGTCCTTTGCAATCTTTTCCTTATACATTTTTTCTGTCATTTACAAGGTGGAAACTCACAAAGCAAGGCTTGTGAGGGGAAAGAATTCACATATCCCTCCCAAATTCTGGGCAGGCCACGAGTGCTTGTGTAGGGGTGAACTTCATATAGGTTTTCCGAGCCACTAGAGCCACATACTTGTGGATGTTTCGGTATCTTCTTCATTTTCGACTAAATTTTTGTAAATGGCATCTTATTGTGGGTGCCTAAGGTTTTGAGGGCTCAGTTTGGATACTCAGAATCACAGGCTGCTTTTGAAAATCGCTGCTTATGGAATGGAAAAAATCCCTGAGGTATAGAGAGAAGTTGGTGGAATCTTATCTCCTGATGTCTTCAAATCGAGACTGGATACGTTTCTGGGATATACATTCAAATACCAGTTATTGGCTTCAATACAGGGGTGACTGACTGAAATTCTGAGACTTTTTTTTATACGGGAGGTCACAGTAAATGATCTAATGGTTCTCTTCTGACCGTAAAAATCTATGAAAAGTTAAGATTTTTCCAAGATCCCAGAGGTCTTTGGGAGAGCCCTAGCCACAAGACGATCCCCTTACTCCTATTGACACTTAACCATGGGAATGAGAAATAAATGTTAATCAAAGCACTTTAATACCATCAGAAGGCGTCATCAGGGACACACCTATTTTGACATTGGTTTTCCTTCATTCTCCAAGTTTTCTCTTGGTAAAATGTTGCCAGGCCCAATAACCTCTTATTTTTTTAAGAAAAGTCATATAATTAATCTAGATGGCTATTGTTGAATTTTCTTGTGAGGCTTCTTTCCACTCTCCCTTGAAGGTTGGTGTGGTGAATAAATTAGTGCATATTTACAAAGCAAATGCTGTAATGGCAATTAGAATTGAACCTGGAGCTGCCAGGCACTTACCTGCTTTTGTACCTTTTGCCTTCCTGAAGTCCTCCACCTCTGATATTTTGCTTGTTGTGGGTGGGAGCAAGGAGGGGAAAAAAACTCGCTGAAAAAGAGTCATATACTCGTTCTGCTTTACTCACAGCCAGGCTGGGTCCCCAGTCAGCAAGTCATTAAAGGTTTTCACTGCAGCAATGACTTAGAAAGACCACAACGGCATATTATTGCCACAGGAAATATGTTTCCCTACTTGCACCTTGACATTGTTATTAAAACAAACAAACAAAAAAGCAAGCAGTATTTTAGGGTCCAAAAGTGCAGTAACACTACTGCAAGCAATAGAACTCAATCTTCAGCTGGTGTAAACTGACCTAGCTCCTTTGAAGTCAGTGGAGTTGCACTGTTTTACACCAGTGAGGATCGGATCCTGAGACTTACAGTCTTATTTATACTAGCTGACCCCTAGTTTTTTTAGGACAAACATTGCACAATGCTGTGGCCTTTATTTCAGAAGAGGGTAGGGTTGTTTTTTTTTTCCCCCTTGATGGCATGTTCATCTTGGCAGGTTCTCTGTGGATGACTGGAATAGTTAAGGGGTTAATCTTGTAGACATTTTGCAGATGAGCCTCTAAAGCGGTGAAGGGGTTAATCTTCATCTCAACATTGAGCACTTTTCTGAGCTTGACATTTTGCATGGCAGTTTTTCCTGCATCACAAAGCATCTTCATTTGTGCAGAAATTCAATGATCAGACTTGGGGTTGGAGGGTGGGAGAAAAGGAAAGGCTGGTCATGCACAGGTTAGACTGTTTCAGCACAGAATTTTATAGGCATGAAAGTCCCTCAGGCATTTTTTCTCATGCAATAGCTGATTATTTAACTTCATTTTTTTAAAAGAATCTATATATTAGGCTATAAACTTCTAATGTATTTGTTCTTGGCCTTTTTACCTGTCCTAGTATTCCTTCTTTCACAGGTGAGTATCTTCCTTTAGCCTCATTCCTCCTTATCATTTAGTATTTTTGTCACTTAGTTCAGTGGACAGAAGATTCCAGGGAGGTGCACTGCAAAGGAAAGTGGATGTGGAATAGGTTCCTAGTTACTCTTGATCTCCTGGTTGCCTTTTGCCTTTGAAAACAAATGGCAGGAATCCCAGTGGCATGTTGGGTATAGTCCTTTCCCCCCATTCCCCTGGCAAAGTTCCCCCAGTCCCACCTCAGTACTCAAACTGGGATAGATGAATGATGGTGAGTTTGCCACGGGCATAAAGGCAATAGTTAGATGTGCCACAGTTGGCTTACAATACCGAGCTCTGCGTGTGTGTAAGTAAATAAAGTGTTGTGTGACCAACCACTGCCATTATATATAAGTATTAGAACCTGATTCTGAGAGGTGCTGAGTACCTTCACCTTCTAGATGGCACCACTCAGAACCTATTTTTAAGGTATTCACATGATATGGCATATGTAGGTCTTGTATCTGGTTTTTCTAATAAGAAACTACGATTTGCTCAAACTTAGGACTCAGGGAAACTGTCTGCAGTGATCCACCTTGTGCTGTTAAGTCCTGATCTAAAGCTCATTGAAGTTGATGGAAACACTCCATCGACACCGATAGGCTTGGAATCAGGCACTTATTTGTAAAATCTAAAATAAGGCAAACATTTTCAAAAACGACTATTGATTCATGGACACCTCCATATTTGGATGCCCCGCTTGAGACTAGAGCTGGCCAAACCTCAGAATTGCTAGTTCATGGGAAATTTTGACACTTTTTTTACTTTGGTTTCAGTCCAATTTGGAATAAAACCAATTTTTTCAAAAATTTCTATGAAATTTTGTTAACACAGACACTTTGTGTTTCTCAAATGAAAGATGCTCCCTGGGATCGCAGCAGCTTCCGACTTTTCTTTTCAGTTTCACCACTGCTATTTATAGGGTGACCAGATCACAACAGTAAAATATTGGGACACATTGGGGTGCTGTCAGCCCTGCCCACAGGCCACCCCCACTCTGCCCCAGGTCCCGCCTCCACTCTGCCCCAGGTCCCGCCCTTTCCCTCACTTGGCCCCCCCGCCACCACGCTCTTCCTCATCCCCCGGCCCGCTGCAGGCTTGAGGCGTCCCTCCTCAGTCCCCCACCCACCACTTGCTTCTTCACCCCCCCGCCCACCGCTAGCCCGCCGCTTGCCTTTTCACCCGCCCCACCTGCCACTTGCCTACTACGGCATGGACTTCCCTTCTGCCCAGTGGGTGCTTGCCTGCCCCCCGCCTCTTCCCAGCCCTGCACCGCCCTTGCCCCCATTCCACCCCTTCCCCCAAGTCCCTGTCCCTGCCCTGCCTCTTCTCTGCCTCCTCCTCCTCCCTCCTGGAAAGTCCTAAATGACAGCAAACAGCTGGTAGGTGGCGGGGGGGCAGAAGCGCTGGGAGGGAAGGGGAGAAGCTGGGATGCAGCGTGCTGGGGGAGGGGGAGGAGGGAGGAGCTTGGCTGCTGGTGGGTGCGGAGCGCCCGCTAATTTTTCCCTGTGGGTGCTTCAGCCCCGGAGCACCCACGGAATCGGCGCCTCCTTCCTGCTCACCTCCTTACCTGAATATCAGGACAAATGGAGTTCCAATTGTACATTGATCAGGACACGAAACAAAGGGTTAAATATCGGGACAGTCCCGATTTTATTGGGACAGCTGGTCACCCTAGCTATTTAGTAGAGAAAAAACTGAAAACAACCTTGTCAATTTCAGTCAGCAGCTGCCCAGGGCTCCAGGGCAGCTTCAGCTACCAGAGTCTGCTGCTCCAGGGCAGTTCTGCCATGAGGACTGTTCTGGGGAAGGGGACCTCAGGGTTTCCAGACTCTGGGCTCTGTAACAGCGAATCTGGAAGGAGACCCTGGCATAGGGGAACTGGCCTGGATCTGTGAAACCTTGAAATCTCGGGATTGGCGGCTGTGATTGCAGAGCCATTGGCCATTATCTTTGAAAACTCGTGGCGAACAGGGGAAGTCCCAGATGACTGGAAAAAGGCTAATGTAGTGCCAATCTTTAAAAAAGGGAAGAAGGAGGATCCTGGGAACTACAGGCCAGTCAGCCTCACCTCAGTCCCCGGAAAAATCATGGAGCAGGTCCTCAAAGAATCAATCCTGAAGCACTTGCATGAGAGGAAAGTGATCAGGAACAGTCAGCATGGATTCACCAAGGGAAGGTCATGCCTGACTAATCTAATTGCCTTCTATGATGAGATTACTGGTTCTATGGATGAAGGGAAAGCAGTGGATGTATTGTTTCTTGACTTTAGCAAAGCTTTTGACACGGTCTCCCACAGTATTCTTGTCAGCAAGTTAAAGAAGTATGGGCTGGATGAATGCACTATAAGGTGGGTAGAAAGTTGGCTAGATTGTCGGGCTCAACGGGTAGTGATCAATGGCTCCATGTCTAGTTGGCAGCCGGTGTCAAGTGGAGTGCCCAAGGGGTCGGTCCTGGGGCTGGTTTTGTTCAATATCTTCATAAATGATCTGGAGGATGGTGTGGATTGAACTTTTAGCAAATTTGCGGATGATACTAAACTGGGAGGAGTGGTAGATACGCTGGAGGGCAGGGATAGGATACAGAGGGACCTAGACAAATTGGAGGATTGGGCCAAAAGAAATCTGATGAGGTTCAATAAGGATAAGTGCAGGGTCCTGCACTTAGGACGGAAGAACCCAATGCACAGCTACAGACTAGGGACCGAATGGCTAGGCAGCAGTTCTGTGGAAAAGGACCTAGGGGTGACAGTGGACGAGAAGCTGGATATGAGTCCATAGTGTGCCCTTGTTGCCAAGAAGGCCAATGGCATTTTGGGATGTATAAGTAGGGGCATAGCGAGCAGATTGAGGGACGTGATCGTTCCTCTCTTTTCGACACTGGTGAGGCCTCATCTGGAGTACTGTGTCCAGTTTTGAGCCCCACACTACAAGAAGGATGTGGATAAATTGGAGAGAGTCCAGCGAAGGGCAACAAAAATGATTAGGGGTCTGGAACACATGACTTATGAGGAGAGGCTGAGGGAACTGGGATTGTTTAGTCTGCAGAAGAGAAGAATGAGGGGGGATTTGATAGCTGCTTTCAACTACCTGAGAGGTGGTTCCAGAGAGGATGGTTCTAGACTGTTCTCAGTGGTAGAAGAGGACAGGACAAGGAGTAATGGTCTCAAGTTGCAGTGGGGGAGGTTTAGTTTGGATATTAGGGAAAACTTTTTCACTAGGAGGGTGGTGAAACACTGGAATGCGTTACCTAGGGAGGTGGTAGAATCTCCTTCCTTAGAGGTTTTTAAGGTCAGGCTTGACAAAGCCCTGGCTGGGATGATTTAATTGGGGATTGGTCCTGCTTTGAGCAGGGGGTTGGACTAGATGACCTCCTGAGGTCGCTTCCAACCCTGATATTCTATGATTCCCAGCAGTCCACCTTGTGAGCTGGTAGGAAGCCAGGAACTTTTCTGTTGTAACCCTCCTTATCCTTTGACAAAATGTAGTTGCACTTGAACTGTTTCTTTGAAAGAGCGTTTTGCTGGAAAATTTCCAACCTACTCTGTGAGAGACACTTCAAAGAAGCCTAATTTTCAGAAATTGAAAATTGGGGCTCTTTAAAGTTTCTCAAGTTGAGCACCCAAAAATTGAGGCATTAGTTACTTTTGGCTCAAGGCCCCAGTGCGAAAAACGTTGTGCCCGGAAGATTAAAGATCTCAGGCTCTTCCAGCCTGTCAAAAACAGCAGGAGCTGCAGCAGCAAAGGGCCTGTACTGAGAACGTCCTGCTGCTGGACAGATTTCCAGTTCAAGAGAAACCCAACTGGTCTTACTTAATCATTGTGACAGGGCTTGGGAGTAGAGATCCACAGCCCCTTAAATAACTGGGTTTCCATTGCTTCCTTTCATAGGGAGTGACAGTCTTTAAGGAAGGGTGGTTTGTGATTAAGATACAGTGCTGGACCATTCTGCCTTAATGGGGTACTTTAATGAGTGACTGTGGGTTGTATTTTTGTGTGATCTCAGGTGAGTCACATCAGCTCCCATCAGTGCCTCCATCCTGTGCCAGTAAAACAGGGATCATAATGCTTTCCTGCCATGCAGGAGTGTTGGGAACTTAAACTCATCAATGTTTGTGTAGTGTTTGGACACCCTGGTGATGAGCCCATGAAAAAGCACAGTCGGTAAAAATAAACAATGGCTTTGTACACAGCAGATGTTAGATGTTGGCTACTGAGTGCTGAGTAGTTGCTTTTTCCCCCTCCCCTGGTAAGTTGGGTACTGCTCTGTTTATTCTGTGGAACAAAAAGCATAACCAGAGAGAAATGTTATACTCTGCTTCAATGATCCTTCCCTGTAATGTATTCCATGGGGTTAGTACTGTATGATGTTCTGATGGAAAAAATTAGAACAATAGAATTTCAGTCTAGCACATGTTAAATGGATTAAGAACTGGCTAACTGACAAATCTCAAAAAATAGTAGTCAATGGGGAATCATAATGGAGGTGTGTACAGTGAGGTTCTACAGGGATCGGTATTAGGATTTGGCACTATTCAACATTTCATCAATTATGAGGGAGTAAATGTAAAATCATTGCTGATAAAGATTGGCCAAATGGTGAATAATGATGAGCAGTGGCAGATCGAGGGACGTGATCGTTCCCCTCTATTCGACATTGGTGAGGCCTCATCTGGAGTACTGTGTCCAGTTTTGGGCCCCACACTTCAAGAAGGATGTGGATAAATTGGAGAGAGTCCAGCGAAGGGCAACAAAAATGATTAGGGGACTGGAACACATGAGTTATGAGGAGAGGCTGAGGGAGCTGGGATTGTTTAGCCTGCAGAAGAGAAGAATGAGGGGGGATTTGATAGCTGCTTTCAACTACCTGAAAGGGGGTTCCAAAGAGGATGGCTCTAGACTGTTCTCAATGGTAGCAGATGACAGAACGAGGAGTAATGGTCTCAAGTTGCAGTGGGGGAGGTTTAGATTGGATATTAGGAAAAACTTTTTCACTAAGAGGGTGGTGAAACACTGGAATGCGTTACCTAGGGAGGTGGTAGAATCTCCTTCCTTAGAGGTTTTTAAGGTCAGGCTTGACAAAGCCCTGGCTGGGATGATTTAACTGGGAATTGGTCCTGCTTTGAGCAGGGGGTTGGACTAGATGACCTTCTGGGGTCCCTTCCAACCCTGATATTCTATGATTCTATGATTAGCCCCTGGGCCAATGGGGCCGATGCTCAGGGACTCCTGTCAATTGGGAGGCCCTGGAAAAATGGGCACCCCATGCCCGAAACCACTCCGCCCACCTGGTGCTCCTGCTGGGGAGTAGGGGAAGCCCCCGAACTCCAACCCCGCTCCCTGACAGAAGTGCTGGGTGGGTGGGGAAAGCCCCCATGCTCTGACCCCATTTCCCCGGTAGGAGCCCTGGGGGGTGGGGACTGCAGGTAGAAGGGGTGGAGAGGGCTCCCCAAAACCCTAATCTGCCTCTGATGATGAGGACAAGGCATACAGAGCAATCTGGATGGCTTGGTTATCTGGGTCTGTTCAAACTAAGTACATCAAAATACAGTCAAATACTAAGTCTGGCCTCTAGGAACAAGGGATGAAGGCCATATCAATAGAATGGGGGTTGGTATCTGGGAAAGAAATTACTCTGAAAAGGAATTAGGTGTCATAGAGGACAATCAACATAATACAAGTTCCTAGTGCAACGTTATGGCAAATAGGCTACCGTGAACCTTGGCTATATAAACAGAGGAGTAGTGAGTAGGAATAGGGAGGTGATTTTACCTCTAGATAAAGCATTGATGAGACCAGTACTGGGATACTACATAAAGTTCTAGTTCACGATGTTGAAAAATTGGACAGGGTGCAGAAAAGGAGCCTCAGCAATTATTTGAGGGCTGGAGAAAATGCCTTATAGTGAGACACTTAAAGAGCTCAATATGTTTTGCTTATCAAAGAGGACTCTGAGAGATGATTTGATCATGCAATGTATAAGTACCTTCATGGTGAGAAAATACCAGGTACTAAAAATGGGCTCTTAAATCTAACAGAAAAAAGGCATAACAGGAGTGAATGACTGGCAACTGAAGCCGGACAAATTCCAATTAGCAATAAGACACACACATTTAACAGTGAGGCTGATTAACCACTTTGAAAAGCTGCCATGGGAAGTGGTGCACTCAGTTTCTTTATGTGTTCAAATCAAGACTAGATTCCTACCTGGAAGATATGCTTTAAAAGTTATTGGGACCAATATAAAGGTAACTGGGTGAAATGTAATGGCCTGTCTTATATAGGAGGTTAGAAAAGATGATCTAATGGTCCCTTCTGGCCTTGAATCTATGAATCTTCTGCACAAAGTAGTTCAAGATGAGTGGCTGATATCTTCCTGATTAGATCATTTTTGTATTATGTTCCCATGTCACTAGGGCTAGCAAGAAAACAAAAATTCCATTTTACAAAAAAATGAGATTTTAAAATTTGTTTTTGTTCTGTATTAGAGCAAAACTGAGACGTTTCAAAATTTTGAGAGAGAGAGAAAGACACAGACACCCAAGAGTTGGTTTAAGTTTCTGCAGTGCCTGATTCAGAGCTGGAACTCGAACCCAGGTCTTTCACATCCCAGGTGAATGCCCATACCACCAGGCTATTGGTTGTTTATGGATGGAGCTTTCTTTGGCTGTGACCAGAAATTCCTTCTTGGATCTGAGACACCTTCCCATCCAAAAAACTTTTCACAAAAAAAGTTTAGGTTTTAATAAATCAGCATTTTCAGATGAAAAAAACATTTCATCAAAAAAATTCCTGACCCAGCTCTGTTTGTCAGTAGTGTGAACAATTTAAATCTTGCTTAAATACTTGGTTACATTTTATTTATTAATTGATCTCATATAAATCAACTTGTAAACTCTTTTCCTAGTGTTTTAAATAGCTGCTGTTGGGAAGAAGGAAGGCTGAAAGGATGTTCCCTTGAGGCCAGAGGAGAAGTGGGGAGGTCCTGCTGTGTGGGGAAGAGAGCTGTGCTGAACCCTGAACATGTCTCATCTAAAGAATCCAAACCCATTCTTCTTTGTAACACTCTTTTTCCAGTTGTATTAACATCTGCAAATTTAGAGATTTTGGGTGAAATCCTGGCTTCTTTGAAGGTAATGGCAAAACTTCCATTGACTCCAATGGAGTCAGAATTTCACCTTATTAATTACAGTGGTTGAAAACAGCTTGAGTACTGTTCACACAGTCAAGGGAACTGGAATCTGTTCCCAACTCAATTATTGTCTTGCTGTGAGACCTTGGGTGAGTCATTTAACCTTTCTTGACAGTCTCTTAAAAATAATAAAGTGGTTGGAGAGCTACGAGAGAGTACAGTGCAAAGCTTTACTATATTTTAAAAAATTATACATAACATGAACAGGGATCCTGTCACAAACATCCAACTCTTTTTCCACTTGGAAAGTTTCCACTTGTGCCTACTCTTTATCTCCTGCTTCTAAGATAGTTTTCTTTCCATCCTCTACTCATCTCTTAGTCTGATTCTTTGCCATTAGTCTGTGATGTGCAATCTTGTCAAATGCTTTATTTATTTTATTTAAGTATATTACATTCAAAGAATTTTTAACATCAAAGCCCTTCCACTGACTCTAGGATGACAATAACATTAAATGTGTTAGTCTCTAAGGTGCCACAAGTACTCCCTTTCTTTTTGCGAATACAGACTAACACAGCTGCTACTCTGAAATAACATTTTCAGTGAGTTCCAGTAGATTGCTTAAGCATGACCTTCCTTTACTGAGATATCCATGCTGGCTATAGCCATAATCAAACTCTTGCTTTCGATATATTCCTGGACTCTGTTCTTTGAAAACGGGCCCCAGGAGAGATGAGAGTAGGGAAAAGGTAGTTGGTTGCATGCCATTTTTGTGCTCCCATCCCCCGGAGTAGCCAGGCAACGATTCAGCCTGCTCATAAATTAGAGCAACTTCAGGCGTGTTCTGATTTACACCTGTTCTTCGTCACTCCCTATTCCCCTGGCTTAGAGACAATGGGTCAAATTCTCAGTTATGCTGATTCACACTAGCAGACAATGTGGCCAAATAATACTAGGTGACTGTGAGAATTAGCCATCTAAATGTTTTACAGTGCTTTGAAATTATGATTCTTTAAGTGTGAAATATTATGAATATTTATTGTCCTAAACTATGATATTTTTAGTGTTGGTACAATAGCACTGTTCTTTTTGTAAAGGTTGACCAGAACGTATGATCATAGGTACTTCTGACCCTCTCTGATGGACTATCATTTAGTATGATGCCCCAAGGAATTAAATGCAGAAGTTCCAAACTACTGCTATTTTGCTGCATCGCGATCAGTGCATTGTTACCGAGACATACTTATAAGCTCCTGATTTGCCTTCTCTGCCTGAAAAAGAAGCTCTGCCTGTCCTGTGCTCTTTGCTCTTGCAAGTGGGTATCATGCTAAGAGCACCAGTTTCAGGTCAGACTGCATTCTACAGGATATATACCCCAGACTGGTGGTATACTCTAGCACAGTGGTTCTCAAACTTTAGCAACCCGAGGACCCCCATTTTTATTTAAAAATTTTCATGGACCCTGTGACAGGGCAGAGTGGCCCAGCACTGGTACCACAGGGGTTAACCCTTTCTTCCTGGCAGAGGAAGCCACGCCTCTGAGGCTCTGCTGGGCGTGCTCGAACTGGAGAACAGGTATAAAAGCCTGCAGAGCTGCTCAGTCTGGGCTGCCTGCCAGAGGGGAAGGAGGCTCACTGCCAGCTCCTGAGGAGGGACAGCCTATGCTCCAGGATCTGGAAGCCAGCCAAGCTGGGATGTGCCCAGACCGAATACATCACAGAAGGGGAACTGACCAGAGGACCCCCTGAAATGGAGGACCTGGAAGTTATGGTAGGAAGTGACCCAGGGGAACTTTAGAGGAAAATGGTCTTAGAGCCGCACAAAGGCTCAGCGTGTTTCAGGTGGATCCCTGCCGAGCCAGTGGTAAGGGGAACTTGCCATTAACAGGGCCCTGGGGTGGGATCCAGAAGAGAGGGTGCGCCTGGGTCCCCCTACCCCTCCAAGCCGCCTGCCCCCTTTGGAGGGGGCTGGCCCAGCACGGGAATCACATGGACTCTGGCCGCTAGGCCATACTATCTTGCCTGTGATGGGGGGTTATATGGACTCTGGCCATTGGGCCACACAGCCCTGACGTTTGGGGCGAGTTACATGGACTTCAGCCTCTAGGACTCACTACCCAGATGAAGGGGGTGATGGTGCAGAGAGGCAAGTGTGGACTTGGGAGTGGTGAGGCTTCAGCACCCCATCCCCCCCACCCCAAAGGGGCGGTAAGGTGCTAAACCCTTCACAGATCCCCAAACCCCCTGCTCAGGCCCTGCCCCCACCTCTTCCTGCCACCGCTCCACCCCTGTCCCTCCTTTTCCTCGTCTCTTTCCGCCCCGCCCCCGAGTGCGCCCTGATCCACTCCTTCCCCTCTCTCCCAGCGCCTCTGGCACGCCGCTGAACAGCTGTTGCCTGGTGTGCCAGAGGCACTGGGAGGGAGGGGGAAGAGTTGAGGGAAGGATGGGGAGGAGCTGATCAGTGGGGCCAGCAGACCCCCTGGAGTAATCTCGTGGACCCCCATGTGTCCACCGACCCCAGTTTGAGAAACACTGGTCTAGCGTAAGAGTTCACCACACCAGTAACAAATGCGTGCTTCCAAAATACGACACTAGTTATTATGGAGCCACAGACAATCCCCTTTCGGCCTTCTCGTCCCTCATGCACCACCCAGACAAACCAGACTTCTGTGATAAAGCAGAAATCACATATATTAGGTTCTTCCAGTTACAAAGAACCAGACACGTACCCCAGGTCAAAATAGACTTCAGATCTTACCCGAAGCGCACGCTGGTAGCCAATCCTTTAGTAACTAAAAACTAAAGGTTTATTAATACAAAGAAAAAAGGAAGAGAGTTATTAAGAGGTTAAAATGAATCCTATAGATTTCAGTTGAGTTCAGAATTTGTAGATCAGGATAATAGCATTGTTTTTAAATCTTCCAGTTTGTAATAAGTCTCTCTCTGGTTCATCCCAAATATTGGGGTTTTGAGTCCATTGTTCAGAGCTCTTCTTTGTTAGAAGTCATAATCCAGACATGTGGGGGAGGAAAGAATTGATGTCACAGCCTCCACTTTTATATCCTCCACTCATGTGCATGGAAAGTTACTGGCACAAACATGCAGTATTGGATCCCATGTCCTTATATGCCATCGCTGAGTTATGAGGCATCCACTGTCTACATGCCCTGTAAGGTGTCCTCGGGAGGGGCCTATTCAAAGAGTTGTTTATCCTAAATGGCCGATCAACCACGGCTGACTGGTCTTGATGTAAATTTGTCATGTGGGTGTTACTCAGGAACACACACAAACACAGCAAATAGCCATAACTTTAGATACATTGATGATACACGGATTTAAACAGGATAACAATACTTAGCAGCTCATAACTCTTCCAATGATACCTTACAAGACATACTTTGTACAAGATTTATTGCAGTTGTATTAACAGGGGTAGCAGCAGTGATATAAATGGTCGTCTTTCTTTCTCTACAAAGTCACAGTGGGTTTGGAAGGAGACACTTTTTTTTATCTGCTCTGCTGTGTAGGTATGTTATGTTCACTCCCTTATTGCAAAGGGAAATTTAAAAAGATAAATATTCCTCTTGAAAAATAGCTTTCTTAAATTTTTGGTATGTCAAAAATGCTTTTAAAATGATACTACACAGTGAATATCTACACAATTGATAGACTTGACACCCATAGCATTTAACAGTACATACCATCCAGTGTATGTTGAAATGAATCAGCAGTTTCAATTCTGTTGCTGCCAGCAAAGGAATTCAAATAATAACCATAAACTCCATTAATTGACACTCATTTGATCTTTGTTGGCAGTCTCATCAGAAAGGCCAGGGATTTGGTGGCATGTAGAGCTGGAATGCACTCTTCTGCCTGGAATTGTTTCCCTTCAGGTCAAAGTTTGGGTATATTAGGTGATAGTTTAGATAAGTTTGTACTGTAACTACCTGTTCTGTATGTGCTCTGTGGATAAATGAAGGATGTAATTTTCCAGGACTTTTAGTTGGCACATTTTTTACTAGAATTAGGGTTTTTAAAAACTGAAGTCCATTTGATTCAATAGCTGAGAAACTTACAAGGAGTCCTTACTGTGCAGAGTTCTTTGTATTTCAGTAGCTCCTACCATATGGTGATCTCTACATGCTTTACTAATGCTAATGACTCTTGTTAGGATATAGATATTCAGGCCTGTCTGTAAAGGCCTGTACTTTAAGAATTTAGGCGTATTTTTATCACTTGGCTAGTTAGAGGTATAAAAGAAAGAATCAAAATCACTGTCTGCCAATGTAAGGTCCTTCTCTTACTGTGACAGTCTGGGGCCCTGTTCTTAGGCTAAGGCCTTTGGCTAAGCGACAGAGGCAGCCATAAGCTGGAAAGCGACAGGTCACATCCTCACATTCCAAAGTAGTCACATGGAAAGAAGGTGCTATTGGGCTGTTAGGAATACAATCCTGTCCTGATAGTGCCTATCAGCTCCAGAGAAAGGGAAGTGCCTAGAAAATGTAAAAGAAAACTTAGTTTGATAGCATCCTGTCTGGCAAGAACTCACTTATCAATACTGGGATGTGAAATCCTCACTTCTGTATTGTCTTGCCATTATAGTTCCCACTTTGCTATTGTTTGTCTGTATAATCTCTGTCTGGTTCTGTGATTGTTCCTGTCTGCTGTATAATTAATTTTGCTGGGTGTAAACTAATTAAGGTGGTAGGATATAATTGGTTACATAATCATGTTACAATATGTTAGGATTGGTTAGTTAAATTTTAGTAGAATGATTGGTTAAGGTATAGCTAAGAATATTACTATATAAATTGGGGCAAACAGGAAGTAAGTTGGGATTCGGAAATAAGGAAAAGGAACTTGTATTTAAGCTTGCTGGAAGTTCACCCCAATAAACATCGAATTGTTTGCACCTTCGGACTTCGGGTATTGTTGCTCTCTGTTCATGTGAGAAGGACCAGGGAAGTGGGAGAGTGAAGGAATAAGCTCTCTAACAACTCTCACTAAAACTCCCACCAGGTAGGAAAGTTTTATAACAACACCCAGAGCTGGCTCTAGGTTTTTTGCCCCCCCCAGCAAAAAATTTGCCGCCCCAAGCTCCGAGAGTGCAACTGCCCAAGCAAAAAAAACCAAACCCAACAAAAAATGGGTGGCTGGAATGCCGCCCCTGGAATTGTGCCGCCCCAAGCCCGTGCTTGCTTTGCTGGTGCCTAGAGCGGTCCTGATAACACCTACACAATAAATGAGTAAAGGAAGTCAGTAACTTGAGGACACAGACCTTAGTATGGGGAAAGGCAAATCTGCATTGCTCGCTGAGAACACGAGGAGGTAGTACACCATAGTGGGGCACAATGTGTATAGACCCGGGTCTCTGTCTTTGGAATGTCTAGCATTATAGGAGGGACTGAAATTCTTCTTACCGTTCTCTGAGGGATACAAGTGTGGAGGTTTCTTATCCACAAGCCATCTTTCCTCCTACTCCCAACAGAGTAATGTATCCAATTAATTCCACAGAATTGTATTTAAATAAATTATAAAGGGAAACCCAAATATTTAAAATGGAAAGGTTATCCGTGAATGCTGCATAAATGAAAATGATGAACGAATAAATCTTCCTGGTTACTATTATTTTAATGTTGTTCATAAGGAGAATCCTAATAAAGGTCTGAATAAGTTCAGGACTTAAATTTGCAGTATGCTAAAATGCAATACTTAAGAGCGCCTTGCTATATTCTAATTACCTAAGCATTTGTAAAACGGGGATGGCACAAGAGAGAAGGAGAGGCCAACTTCTGGAATTCAGAAATGCTTTAAATTATGTTTCCCAAATATGGATTTCATTTAGGTTTTATAAGGATGTTAAGTGAATAGCAGTGGGTTATTAAAAACATATTTATTGATGCTTGGCATCTGTGTTATTGATTATTAAATGTCTCCGTGTATAAAACATTTTAATGGCCACTTTCTATTTCAGTAACTGTCTTGTTAAATCAGTCAAGTGTGTATTTGTTTACTAATTTTAAAAAATTATCCGAAGTTCTCTTTTGTACTGAGCTTCTAGGCTTGGAGTGAGTGAAAATGTTAGAATTTATTTAATGTTAATGGACATGGAGGAGGCAAAAAAATCCAAGATGGATCCTTTATCATGTGAGATATGGTTTGGATGATTGTAAGCTGAATCCTTGCTCCAAGTGACATTTAAAGCCATTTTGAGCAGGCAGAGACAGATTCCCTCTAGCACTGGGGAATCCTGGGATGTTGTAAAGCTGGCACAGCCAATTTTTGCTTCTCATTCCTTCCCTCCCTCTGTGCACACGGTGTATAGGGGGAAGTGAAAATAAGGGCCGCTAGGTGTGGGAAGGGGCAGGGGTGGAGCACATAAGAATGATTAAAGGATTAGAAAACATGCCTTATAGTGACAGACTCAAAGAACTCAATATATTTATCTTAACAGACAGAAGGTTAAGGGGCAATTTGATTACAATCTATAAAAACCTATATGGGGAACAAATATTTGGTATTTAGCAGAGAAAGGAATACCATCATCCAATGGCTTGAAGTTGAAGCTAGACAAATACAGACTCGAAATAAGGCATGCATTTTTTACAGTGAGGGTAATTAAACATTGGAACAATTTACCAAAGGCTGTGGTGGATTCTCCATTACTGTAAATTTTTAAATCAAGATTAGATGCTTTTCTAAAAGATCCGCTCTAAGAATTGTTTGGGGAAAGTTGTACAGCCTGTGTTATACAGGACATCTGACTAGGATGATCACAACAGTCCCTTCTGGCCTTGGAATCTATGAACAAACCTCCCCAGCCAGCATAATTCAGAAGAGCTTTTAGGCTGCGCTCAGTTATTCTACAGCCAGTTTCAGACCCTGGAAGCCCCAGGGTCAGGGTAGGAGGAAGCCTTCAGTATTGGACCCTTTAGGGAGAGGAAATAGACTTTGGGAAGCAAATGGAAGTTATATGGAAAGGAGAGTTGCAGCCCAAATAGCACATGTCCCTTCAGTGCAAGGCATTGTATTTAAGAGGCTAATGTTTTCTGTAGAGATAATTACACAGCTAAGAGTGATGCAGATTTAATTATGCTAATCAGTAGAGGCAAGAGAAAGCAAACATCAGATTTTAATTTTAATTTCTGATTGGCTCTAGAATTTATTCTTCTTTGTCAAACCTGGTGAGAGAGGTTTGTTGGCTATGTATGTATTTTGTACATGGAAAATCTGTAAAATGTTAATCAAGGCGAATGGTCTGCATTAAGATAATCTGCTGACTTCAGCCAAAATGGAACATAATGTAGCATATAAATTCAAATATTTTAACTATCCTTTCACATAAATATTTTTAATTCTTTCTTGTCATGTGGCTATCACCACTGTTGACTTCAAATCCACTAATGAGGAAAGAAGCTGTAATAACATGCTGTCTGCACTACCTTTGTGTAAAAATGTGTGATGATAGGTAACATCTATCCCTCTTATGTTTACTGCCCAGATGACATTTTGTCAGACTATTTGGAGGGAGGTGTTAGAATAGGGCAAAATTAAGATCCATTAAGAAAAGGAGCCCATAATGAAAAAGCATTCTTTCCTCCTCCTCCATCCTCCCCCCCCCCCCCGTTAGCAGCATCCCTGGGAAAATACTCTTTGAGAGGGGCGGACTTCATGAAATATTTGGCCATGTGTTCTTTGTACATTTACCATCTGGCCTTCTTTTTTCTTTAAAAAAAAAAAGTTCAGATACATAGTATTTAGTATGAAAAGAAGTTGAAGCTAACCAGAATCCAGTTTTTTGCTTTAGGGAATAAAAGATATTGTATATAAAATTGAAAAGCAAGGGATGTTTGTAAAAGCCTTCCACAATAGTTCCAAGTATCAGCCAGCATTTTATGTAGCCAAGATTTCAATGGAAGCAACCAGTACAGGGGTCAATTGCATCAGTTAGTGTTCAGCAGTTGTACAGCCCCTCATATCCATTAACTGTGGCACATAATTACATGTTTATTTTTGTGGAGTTTTTTGTTTGTTTGTTTAAGGGTAGCAACCACAAATCTTCATTTTCCTGTCTATTACTTACCTCTCTGCTCATTTTGTATTACTAGTTACAGATTCTCTGTTAGCTTTCTTTGAATACAGTTGTTTTGCCTTGGGTATTTGTGTATCTGTGTGTGTGTGTGTTTCTGTCAGTCATCTGTCTGTCTCTTAATATCAAGACATCCACCTGAGAGGTGGTAATTTCCCCCTTTTATTCAATGCACACAAGTAGGTGGATCAATAACAGAGGAGACCGAAATGTCTCGAGAAATTCCAGTGGATTTTAAACAGACTGTGTGGATCAAGTTCTCTTTATAAGTTCCTAAATGTTTCCACACGTTTAATTTGCTTTGATGTACTTTTGACAAAAGTTTTTAAAATGTAACCTCCACCTTCGATCTGCCTATGCTATCGGAGTTAACTAATTTTGTTGCTATGGAGTGGTTTGAGAGTACTGTATCTCACACAATAAGCAATGAAAAATTGGATTACCTCAGAGGAGATGGATAAAGTTGTAATATACTGCCTATGTTTCAGCAGGGGGATTCCAAATGTGTGGGATGAGAGAGGACAGTAGCTGAGGAAGCTTTCTGTGGTCAGGGATTAAAAACTGCAGAGAAATCCTGTGGAAATAATCTCATGCTCGCTCTCCCTTTTTATTTTCCTGCAGAAAATACAGATATCATCATTTAAAAATATAAGTGACCCAATGCAAACCAACTAAACTGCACATTGTTTTGTATAGTAACTGAATGGGCATTGAAAGTGTTAAGATCAGTTTAGAATACATTTTGCTTTTACTTCATTTGACCAAATCTGACTTGTACTTTAATTTATCACTTAAAATCTATCTTTCATAATTAATAAATTTGTTTATGCTACCTGAAGCAGTGCGTTTAGTTTGAAGCATGTCAGAGGCTCCCCTTGGGAGAACAAGCCTGGTACATATCAATTTTTGTTAAATTCACAAACTCATATAAGCTTGTGGCTTCCAACAGGTATTACTGGCAGGCGTCCAACGAGTATTACTGCACCAGCAAAGGAAGCACGTGCTTGGGACAGCACATTTCCAGGGGCGGCATTCCAGCCATCCTTCCCCACCCCGTCCCTGCTCAATCAACCAGTGAGCCCCTGCGTGGGGCAGGGCGGTGGGCTCAGTGCGGGGGTCCCGGCCCGGAGGTGGTCCCTGCCCTGGCCCCCCACTGCTGGGAGAGCAAGGCGATGCGGCTCCTGCCCCCCACCGCACGTCACAAGTGGCGGAGGAGCCGGAGCGGAGCCCAGGATTGGGGCAGGACCCATGGCCAGTAAGGTCCTTACCTGTCCCCCAGCCGCTCTGTCGGTTACTGTCCCCTCTGCGGAGGTGTGGCCAGGTCTGAGATAGGGCTGGGGGCCCACGGGCGGGATGTAGAGCCCTGAGCACTTCACTCCAAACACTGCTATAGCATTATGCATTCTTTTAACATTACCAGTACCAGTGGCTTCTGGTGAGCGCAGTTTCTCAAAACTGAAATTACTAAAAAATTATTTGAGGTCCACTATGTCTCAGATAGTTTGTCAGGACTCGCATTAATTTCAATTGAAAGTACCACTGCAAAAAATTTAAATTTCACTGAATTATTAAAAGACTATGCAAGTATAAAAACCAGAAAAAATCAGTTCATATAAATTCTTTTAATTTATGAGAAACTGGGCGCACTGGAAAACACTGTTTTTCATTACAGTATATAGTTGAACCCAAATTGTTTGTAATTTGTTATTTTGTTAAAATTAAATGAGTACACTAGTAGGAAATTGTTTTATTTCACTAACTACAAATTCTCTGTTTTCATTTTTTTTAAATTTTAAACAGTCAAAAAAAAAATTGCAAAGTGCAAACGTGTAAAAGCCAAAAAAAAAAAAAGGGGGACGGGGCGGCCAAAATTTTTTTTGTGTGGGGCGGCAAAAAACCTAGAGCCCGCCCTGATCACTGGACACTGCAAGATGGAGGTTCCGAGAGTTGTGTCTGGGAACAGAGATATTGGCTAGTGTCATTCAGTTGCAAGTAGCTGGGAGCAGCTTACATGCCAGAGGCTGTGCGTGAACAGCCGAGGAGTGGGGGTTCTCACAGCACAGCAGGGTAAGGGTGGCTCTCAGAGTCAAGGATTGGAGTGACCTAGCAGACCACCGGTCCAGACAACACCAGAGGGGAACATCGCAGTGTGTATGAGTATATTATTACACATGCACTTCTATAGAAGTGCAAGACTATGTCTGTGTTTGTACACATGTAATATGTCTGTATATGAAGTGTGTATTTGTGTGTTATATATAAAATGTGAGCCATGTAGGGTGGCAGTAATTGCCCTTTTCACCATGTACTTTCATGGGGAAAAATACCAGGTACTAAAGGGCTCTTCAGTCTAGCATCAAAAGGTATAACAAGAACCAGTGGCTGGAAGCTGACGCCAGACAAATTCAAATGAGATATAAGGTGCACATTTTTAACAGTGATGGTGATTACTACCCATTGGAACAGAGGACAAACAAACAACTGTCAAAGGAAGTGGTGGATTCTCCATCATTAGATCCTTTTCTGGAAGAGAGATGCTTTATCCAAACACAAATTATTGGACTTAATCTGAGAGTGACTGGGTGAAATTCTATGGCTTGTGCTGTACTGGAGTTCAGCCTAGATGATCTGTTGGACCCTCTGGCCTTAAACACTATGAATCTAAAGACATTAACATCAGTGCTGTGAACTAATCATACCTAAGCTTGGAAGCTAACAATTGCATTAAAATAATCAGGGTGGTAAAGATGATGGAGGTTGGCCTAATGGTAGTACACTGTGTTGCAGTGAAAATGATCTTGGTCCATGTCAGAACCAGGGTTTCTCAGTCCCTGGATTGGCTGATGTTGGGCATGCTGTTAAGATGGTGGTGTAATTTGGTAAGGTGAAAAAACAGAGCCCCAAAATATCATTTTTTTCTGCCTTTGTCTTGATTGTACCTTTTCACATGTAGAAATATTGATGTGTTTCTTTGCTGTCTTTCCTGGAATCAAAGGGTTGGATTCTTCAATCCGCCAAGTTCACTTCGCGGTGCTTTTACTTGCGCCCCAGTGATTTGGATTTGACAATTCCCCCTTTGTAAGAGGAATGTCCATGGGCCTTA
This sequence comes from Lepidochelys kempii, assembly GCF_965140285.1. Lineage (NCBI taxonomy): Eukaryota > Metazoa > Chordata > Testudines > Cheloniidae > Lepidochelys > Lepidochelys kempii. Next base: position 118,206,617 of record NC_136383.1, read on the forward strand.
AAGTGCTGGAGGCAGCATATCCACCTGTTATACCAGCTGTCACCTCACCCGTAAAGTAAAGGGGCGGAAGGGGTCTGAGAGGAATAAACTGAAGGAATGCTGGAGGCGGCAGCTTATACCAGTTTTGGGTGTTGATTCGGCCCCGGCTTCAAGTTCTTCAGAGGCGTGGTGGTAACTGACTGCCTCCAGGCACCACTCTTCACTGTGTCCTAGTGGAGCTCTGACAGAGTGGAAAATGGGGGTTCACTTCACTATTTGGAAGCTTCTACAATGTCAGGGTCTTTGATGAAAAATAAATAGGCTCAAACAGACACTCTGATCAGTCCTCTGTTCTTTGTTATGTAAATCTCTCTCTCTCTGCATTCTATCTGGAAGTATTTTGGCATTCAAAGACCGTTGCCATCCTCAAGAGCATAGAGAAGAAATCTTTAGGATCAGGTGGACAAGATCAACTTTCTGCAATTGCAGAGACTTACACTGGTGGCCTCTGTTCCCATCCATCTTGTTCATCTGTGTTTTGTGTAATTTTCTAATTCATTTTCTTAAAGCTACAGTAAAAAACTGTGTAATGGTTTCATGCAATAGTATGTAAGATTTTACATAGTCAATACTCTGGGGAGGCCTTTATGTATAGGATGTCCTTAGGGGTCTATTTCTTTTTATTTATTGATTTTTGGTGTGTGCATGACCCAGGAAGTCAAAATCTCTTTCTAGCTGTTTTCTCAAATTTTAAGTAGGTTAGGAAGGCTTCTATGAAGTCATCAGTTACCTAGTTACTGCACATAAATGTGTTCCCAACTGTAACAGGTTTCAGATTTCTGGCTGAATTCCTTCTAGTCTGTGTCAGAAACCCCACTAACCACAGACAGCTGCAGCTAAACAGAAATAATAACTCTGTGGAAGTGCCTTACACTGTACAGCAAATTGGGCTTCAGTTACTAAAATGCTTTTTGCTGTTTTTGACTGTATACTGTTGCCAGGATTAGATAGGGTATTTGGGATGATATAAATTTTAAGTAAACCTTCTTGTTACTTTTCTTACTGTCAAAACATTAAGAGTAATTTGGATTCAGGGAATTGTTTCCAGTGACCCGGATTCATTTGTTTTACCCAACCAATAAAATTACTTTTAAATATTTAATAACATCATGAATAAAGAAGAAAGGGGGAGGAGGAGTCAAGGCATTAAAAACTTAAAGGAATAAGCAAATCTGCACTATAACAAACTCCATTCTCCCCCTTTTCTTGTCTCTGATTGGACTTTTTTTTTTACAGGGGAAAACCTTTGCTTGCAAGTGTCAATTATGGCGTTAAATATCCATGTGGGAGCGGGAGGAGAGGGAATTGGTTTAAAAAGAGCTCTCTGGTTCTGATTAAAGTCTGAACTGCCAAAGCTAGACACACATACACAAATAAGAGAGAAATAAAGAGCACAAGATGGGAAAATGCAGGTTGTCTTTGATACTTGCAATTCAGCTAAGTTAAATTCTTGCTAGACAGAGAGCAATAGTAAAAAGGCGAGAAAAATTAGTTGGGGTGGAGAATGACACACTCAGGGAATGGGGGAACGAACAGCAAGGGACTTATTTCTTCTTCTCGGGAATTAATTAGGACACCACTGTGACAATGTTGAGGTTACCTCATTTCGCTCTCCTGAGCCAGTCTAGTCAGAGTACTTATCTGGATTAGGGAAAAGAACTATCACTGGTACATGGTAAATGTTTGGCTCCCAGTAGCTGGTGGTGGCAGCGGTGATCAGAGTGGTGGTGCTGATACAGATTGATATATTGGGAATTAATGTTGCTGTCCACAGTGCCCTGCCCTACTGAATAAATTGCCAAGTACCTGCTCCTAATAGGAAATGGTGGAGGGTCTGATTTCTGACAGAGCCATGCCTAGGCGAGGTGAATGTCACACCTAGAAGAGTGATTGCCCTGTAAAGAGCAGCTGAAGGCTGCAGTGAAGGGGGACGCTGAGAAAATGGCAGGGAGTGAGAGAGGTTTCTGCAAGGAAGGCCCTCATACCAGGGGAGTTGAGAAGTCCGAGCCAGGAGGCTGAACTCCAGCTAGGTAAAGCCTGTGAGTTATTGTTGAATTAGGATCAAACTATCAGAATGAAGGCTGGGGATTCCCTGTATAAGGGGCAAGAGACATTGAATAGGGGTCAGGGCTTGGCAGGCCAAAACCCTGAAGAGAGAGACTTTGAGTTGGGACTCGGCTCCAGGAAGAAGGGCTGGGTCTCACTCTCCCCCTTTATTAGGAAGAGACACTGAACTGGGGCCGGTCCTGGAGAGCCAGTGTGTATCCAGAGGGCTGAATAAATTGGACCCCTAGAAGGGGAGTGTTTAATTAACTTTGGGTTGTGTTTTTGAGTTATTGAGGAACTAAGAGGGGAAACAGAGGCAGGTGCTGCAGAGTTACCTCTGGCCATGAGGGGGCACTTAAGAGGCGGCTGACCTTGTTACAGGGTGGAAACCTCATTCCATCAAAACAAGGTTCTGATAGTCCATATATAGATGCTTTCTTTCATCTTAAGAAAGGAAATATCCTAAGTGTATGGTCTCCATCTGTCCATTAGGAAGAATGGTAATCCAAACATCTGGCTGCTATGGAAGAAAGAAAATTGTTAGGAAAATTATTTTCTATTTTAACTATGTAGAAGAATTACTGTAGGATAGTAAAAAGTGGAAAACATAGACTTGAACCTTTATGGTAAAGAACTATATAATGGAGAGGTGAAAAGAACAGTTGGGTTAATTAGAAATAGGGTTCTATAAATATTGCTCTAAAAGCCATATTATTTTTTTTTTAAATTCTCTTTATATATGTTTTGAACCATCTTCTAGAATTCTGTATTGTGGATGCAATCCACCATTGCATTCTATTGTGTGGATCAAAAAACTTATAGAAAAGTTACCATTTTCTGTTAGAAGCTGTAAGATTTTCCAGAAGGGAAGGGAATATTGTCAGAGACTTTATTTTGCTGTAAACTCAATGTGACTCTACCTTTTTCGAGCCTTTAATCAATAATGAGGACTAGTGCTCTGGAATAATTTTAGAAATGTTCATAATTATAGAATTATATTACTGTAGAATGTGTATGACGTTTTTGTGTTGCTAATATAGCTATCTGTATCTATGCTAATAAAATGTGTTAATACAGGCATCTCTCCTTAATTTGTCTTGCAGTCCTTCACTTGCATACATGAGGGTCTGTTAGTGCTAAAAACCATGTGCATACATCTCTTTGCCTCAACTTTTCTCCGTCAGACACAGGGATTTTATATGTCCTGGTGGACAGAAAGCCCACCTATTTTACACCTTCTAAGATGCGTGCAAAATTAGAACTGTTTGAAGTTGATATCATGGTCTCATTTTAAAATTAACCCACAGCAAATGTGTAAAACAGTAATATGAACTGTATTCTGTAAACTCTGCCTCCAATTTTTGATGCTATGTGTTTGCTTTTCATTTTGTCCTAAAATCGCTTGATTGTTAAGGGAAATGTGCCATTTTCCTTTCATTTGTATCCTGCAAAACATTATCACCTAAGGTAGAAATATTTAATATTTTGAAGATGCTCCTTTCTGTCCAGAATGCAAAAAATGGCTTCCCCTCAAAATCTGAGTCATTAATCTCTTGGTGATATGCTGCATCCTTTGAAATGCACTCAGAGGTAGAGCTGTGTGAAACTTACATATTTTCCTCATCAGGGGGTTGTGCAAACAGTGCATGGGGGTTGCGGACAACGTGGGCAACGGAGTTTCTTCCATTCTGGTGCTGTAGAACTGTTGCATGCAGGACTCTCATGGGGCATGATAAAGCCATTATAAGCATTCAGCATAGGTGAATCCTGGTATCAGTGAGGCTGCTTGGTAGTTGTGACTTTACTAGTAAAGTCCATGCTGAGATGTCATGTGGAGTGAAAGCCACAACCTACAGCTTTGGGTACCTGGACATGAGAAAAGATGCATTTATATGTGTGGTACAATAAACGTGCCTCTTAGAATTGGTATTTGGTGTATTCAGCAGATCACTGTAATGGTAATACAGTTTTCCCGCTTGACTTTGGAAAGCATCTTTAAACCAAAAAAGGGGAAAGCCTCTTCAAGGTGTGTGTGTGTACATCAGTAAGTACCTGTGTCTTTCCACAAAGATAATTTAAAAATATATATTTTAGTATTTTTTTCTACTTTTGTATTTCAGTGATCAAAACCAAAATGCCATGAGAGCAATTAATGTCATTATCTGTCCATTCCTTTATCTGGAGCATTGAGGATAGAACTTCTAAATGAGATCATGGCTGTTTTTTGCATCTGGAGATCAAAATAACTTTCTGATGGAAAGACAGGGCCAGCTACTGAACCCATTGATGTCAAAGTAGTAAGTGTCCCGTTGATCACCTTTAACCCAGGACTATTTTGAAAGGCAGGCAACATGTGACCACATGGATATTACACAGTTAAGAACAGCAGTGAACATAGGCACATTTTACGAGAAAAATTTAGGTGTTTTGCAAGGTGTCTTGAGCCATACATAGGTCAGACTGTTAATTGCAATGTAGTGCAACACAAGGGGCAACTAGTGTGTGCTTTGAGTGGGATTGCATCTGACATTTGTGCTCTATTTAATATTTTCTTCTCTTCAGGGACCACCACTCTTAACTACAGTGGGGGAAATGAATCCTTCTCCATGCCTACCTGAAATTCAGAAACTCCGTGCACTAGGGAAATGCTAAGTGTTTGGACTTTAAACTCTTGAGGCTTAGACTCAATTGTATTAGTTCAGCCTCAGTAGTGGCAATTCTTCCTTTTCTCTGTCTGGAATGAGGAATAATTCTTGCATAGACTTCACCCATTATTGACTCTGGAAAAAACAGCTGGCCAGCTTTAGGTGAATTCCTTATCACAATCTTTGTCATTGCAGCCTTACTGGCAGTGAGCCGTAGCACTTAACAAGAAGGAAGGTTGTCATCCCGGGAGGGAAACAGCCTAGTTTTAATGACAAATGGTTTCGCTTATTCGGCCCTAACTACACATTTGGCTAGAAGACCTTTTATCAGCTTATATCTTCAGTCCAAATTAGGTTTGAAAAGTAGGCAGGAGGAGCTGAGCAACATTTCTTTACCATCCTATTGGAATATACAGTAGCTAGAGCAGGGCTGCTGGCCACAGAATGGATACATAGATGTACCTCAGAGAGGGAATGCAAGTCACAGCCCTTTCATATAACAGTTGATTGTATGTTGCCTGATAACAGTTTTTGAGGTTCTTAGCAATGATGTGTTATTTCTTGCTTCCTGGGTGGGTGGAAAATTTTAAAACCATTTTGATAAACCCTATGAATGTTACTTTGGAAGGATTGGTCAATCTGATTCTTGTGGGACTTTATGCCAGCTTCCACTGCAAATGAATTCACCAGCATTCTTTCTTCAGTCTTACTAACAGGAAACTAATTTAACAGATGAAGGTTTTTCCCATTTCTTTCAAGGGTGAAATGCAAAGAGGACAATTTATTCAAAGCATCTTAGAGGACACATTGGTCTGTGTATGATAGAAGTGTCTAGTTTTGATCCTCAATCATGGAGGGTGAAATTCATCTCTGTGCAGAGAGCCACTTCAAGGCCTCTGAACCATTTAAGCCACCCTTCAACCCATAAGCTATGTGCTCGAGTGTGCACAGAGCTGAACTTCATCTGGAGATTTTTTTGTCTAGTTTATGGGTATAGTTCAGATGTTAGTACTGTATTGGGTTACCAGTGATTGAAAATACAGGTGTCTAGCAGGCCTGCTCTTTCAGTGGAAGTTTTAGATGCGCAACTATAAGCCTGCGGGTTGTCGTTCTAGAGGGAAGGAGCTCTTTGTCACCATCTATTGGTGAACTGGAAAAAGGGATGGAATGAGCCAGCCCTTATTTGCATGTTTCATGTCCACCATCCCACTATGAACATTTTGATAATTTGCATTAAAATTCATTTTAGTTTTGAAATGTTATCCTCATTGTGTAACAAAGGGGCAACAGAAATGTACTTAATATGCCCTGAGTGAGGAGTTGCCATAAACAGACCCTCAGTCTTGCAAGAGGGAGTAGTGGAGCGTGGACATAAGACACAGACAGGGAGAGGAAAGGGTTCCTATCTTGTGGCAAGGAGTAAATTTCTTCTGACAAGGACTCTAGTCATGGGTCCTAAACTCCATCTGCAGTGCAATGATAGAGCTGACTGCACTCTGGTATGGGCCCCTTACCCAGCACCACGAGGACCACCATTAGAGCCATAATCACCTGAGCAGGTTAGGGAGTGTAGCCTGAGGATCCAGGCTTAGCTTTGTGATGAGATGATGTGGAGGTGTTGGCATCAAGCTGCCTCCTGAGTGCAAGTGGGGGAATAGTCCCGCTACTGTGGGGAACTTTCCCAGCTTCTGCACTAGCCCGGTGAAGTGGGCTAGCAAAAGGATCCAAGTCCTCGCTTCCACTTCCTTTACCCAGTGGCCTCCCTGCCCTTGAGGACTCCCCTTCCACTCTCCTGTCTGGCAGAGTCCTCGTAACCCCAACAAGGCTGGGCCCAGAATTCCTGGGGGGCTTGACCCGCAACCCTGCTGTAGTCACCTAGGACAGGGGCTAGGGTGTCCCCACTCCGGGGTACTCTCCCTGCACTGGGCACTTCTCTGACCCACTGACCATTGCATACAATTTAAAGCAAATGCAAGTTATTTAATCAACAATTAATTTTAAAAAGAATAAGGAAAATGGGAAAGGTTAAAGGAATCACATCACCCCACTCTATGGCAAGGAACATCACAAACAGTGTCTCTGGAACGTCAGGGCAGTTCACAGTCTGTTCCTTGTAAGTCCCAGGCCGCCTTCTCAGGCCTTGGCCGTGCTGCAGGGATGCTGTGGGTTGGACACTTGCTCTGGTGGTGGCCACACGCTCTCAGGCTCTAAGTGGTAGGACCCTTCTGCCCAGTGTCGCCCTCGCCCTGTCAGGGTTACGATCCAAGCCTGGCCTGCAGAGCCTCTTGGCTGAGGCGTCTCCCTGTGCTGGGCCCACTGCCCGGGGTCCCCCTCGCTCTCCCTAGCTGCTCACCGCACGCAGCTCTGGACTGCTCCAGCCACAGCTCCACCACTCTGTCTCTGCGCTGCTGCTGCTCTGCCTCCAGCTCCCTGGGCTGCTTCTCTGGCCCCTCTGCCTCTGGTTGCTCCAGCTCTGCTCCCAGGACTGGTCTGCTCTGCAGGCTGCTTCTGTGACTCTGCTCCCAGCACTGACCTGCTTCCTGGGCTGCTCTTCTGGCCCCTCTGGTTCTGGTTGCTGTAGCTCTGCTCCCAGGGCAAGTCTGCTCTCTCTGGGCTGTGCCTTTGGCTTTGGGGCTGCAGCTCTGCTCCCAGGACAGGGTCTGCTGTCTCTGGGCTGCTTTTCTGGTCCCTCTGGATCTGGCCCAGCTCTGCTCCCCAGCTTAGCTTGGGCCCCTGCTTTCCCCTTAGCACCTGGCCCCACTCTGTCTGACCCAGGCAAATCCAGCTCACATGGAGGATGGGACCTCCCTGGCCTCCTGACTCCCTGATTAGCAGCCCTGTCATTCAGGCTGACCTGGAGCATTGGCCTCTCCCCATTGTTCTTGTGGGCTGTCAGTCTCAGGGTCCTGTTTTCCCCATCCACCCTTCCCCCTTTTTAGTACTGGGCGCTAGCAACTAAAACACCCCCACTGACTGTTAGTAAGGGGGCAACAGTCCCCTTACATGACCACTGCTAGGGCTGTAATCACTCTAGCTGGGTTAGGTGGTGGAGTTTCTGGACCCAACCTGGCACAGAGACAATATCGTGGCAAGAGGCAGCAGTGCAGCAAGAAGTGGTGTAGTGGCAGCAGCTGGGCAAGAGATGACACAGGTGACAGCAAGGGGTCCCTTCACAGAAGCCAGGCAAAACTCCCCCCTCAGGGCTGGAGATGGACCTGCATGACTGCACTCTAGGCCTTGGGACTTTATTAATCACTGACAACAAACTGTGCGTGGGGATGCACCCGAGGGGAAGGAAAAAAAATGAGGTGTTAGAGGGATGTTCTTTGAACAGTCACAGACTGAGAAAATGAGGTAAAGGACTACCGCTAAAGAAGCTGTGGGATGGGTGTTTTTACTTCTTTATATAAACTTACTGTTTTTTCCCAAATCAATGCTGTGTTCCTTTACCCCTTTGTAACGTTTTCTTGTTTTGTACACACTCGGTGCTTGTAATGAGTACTGTGAAATGTGTCCATAGAAGGTGTTCAGTTTTTCCAAGGTTTTTGGGTGGGAGCTCAAACCACTGGTGTTTGTTTATTTTAAGAGGAACCCTGACTAGATATTTGAACCTGGCCCTTCTTGGTGGCCCTGCTTGTTGCCAACATTACCTGGCTGCCAACAACATTTGGCTGAAAGGTTATACAAGGAATGCAGAATTTGGCACTTGCTATCAATATTTATGAATGAAATTGATGTTTCTCATTTTTGAAGTGGGAACAATGGCAATATTTGACAAAGGTTTGTCGTGTAAAGACAGACTGTCCATCAGAAACCTACTTTGGCCTGTTTATACAAGCAGTGGTAGTGCAAACAGCTTGCACTTCAGTTGTTTGTATTCTTTGGAGAGAGAACTTTAGTTCTCCAGGGCAGGGAATTTTGAACCTTACATAAGCCCTAAATTCACATGAAATCCTTGGAGGCAGAAGGAAAAAAAACCCCCAACTAAATAAAAACCCACCACTTAGTTTTATTTTCGAAGGCTTGTATTTATATTATACATAATTCTAAAAGGTTACTACCATCTGATGAAGTGATGCATAAGGAGTCTATTTAACTATTAAACTATTAAAATATATATATATATATGTATGTATAAAATAAAACAAAACCCCACCTTTATGGAACCATCAAAATATGTTTGTATCAAAGCTGAGTAACTGCATGACCTTATTCTTGTAACTCTCATCATATCTCACTTCCTCCCTTCTTCTGTTTATTACTGTCAGTGCCCTGTTGAAAATTAGGGGCTGATGTTACAAACACTTACACAGATGAGTAATATTACTCATGCTAGAAGTCCCATTTGATGTCACTGGCACAAAAAGTGTGAATAAAGTTACTTGTGTGTAAATGTAGTGTTTGTTTGCATTTGAATAATTTCTTCAGTTTTGAGATTGCTGGTTCCAGCTTTCCCCCCCCTATTTTTAAGTATAGGGAGACCAAGCCACATGTTACTCAGTTCAGATGTTTGTGCTTTTACCCCCACTTTGTACATGATTTCACAGTGTAGTGCACAGAGGTTTTTGGGGGCCTAGGGGCAAAATCTATAATTGAAGCTCCCTCCCCCCCTAAAAATTACCATGGAGATGAAAGAGGGGAAGGGACAGAGGATCAGAGGGCCCTGGCCTGTGGGGTTACTGCCCTACACATGAGGATGTACCTGTCCCTGAGCTACGGCCCTGCTACTAGGTGGGAGTGGTATCTCCAACCTCTGGGCACTTGGCTTGGCCGGTTGCCTCAGGTTTGGTGTGGTGATGCACTTGACAGTGGGATCTGGGCCCAGCCAGACTGAGCAAGTTGCTCCCTGCATTATTGATGACAGATGCCAAACCTGAGTGGCACTGTGACCCTGTGCACCGGGTCACAATGCCTTTCACCCAAACTTTGGCCTGACCACCTTAGAATTAACAAGTGCTACAAGAACCTTTAATCCATCTCTGAACCAAATTTAAGAAAGCCACTGCTTGACTAACTTATAGACTGGGGTTGATTAGGCTTCCCTGCCTCTTGCCCCCTTTATTCATTTTTAAAAACATATAATGCGAAACGAACATTTTCAGTGTAAAATAGTTCTTCTCAGAGGGAATACCAGCCAGCTGAAACAATGGGCTTTTGGCTTCATATTTTCACTAATTACTAGGGAGGATTTTTACTTGAGGCTCCATTAATCACAAATCCCCAGAAAATGACTCCTGGAAACACATGAGGAACAATGACTGAACTGAGGGAAGTGCTGGACCGAGGAGTCTTCGTGTGTGGGGAGTGAAGAGCAACAGATGATGCCACTCCCTGCCTTATATAGCTTTAGCATCTGGTGGGAGCTCTTTGTCCCAAACTCAGTTTGTGGAAAAACACCGACATAGAATCATAGAATATCAGGGTTGGAAAAGACCTCAGGAGGTCATCTAGTCCAACCCCCTCCTCAAAGCAGGACCAATCCCCAATTTTTGCCCCAGATCCCTAAATGGCCCCCTACAGCCTGTCATAGGAAGGCATTTTGATAGGTAGATTTTTTTTTAACACGGTCCCTTTTTACATTTATTTCCCCCCCCCTTTAAAGCATGCACCTCCATTATACCTACTGGAGATGGAGGAAATTTCGATCCATACTTCCCTGTTAGATCTTCTCTCTCCAGTGGGCCAGAACAACCCCCTGATTACAAACACACCATACTCACCATAGTGAAAATTCAGATCTGGATCACCACCATGAATCTCTGCCCTATTTTCATTACATTTAGTAAATTTTGATGAACAATTAACATTTGTATGAAAAAAGTCTTATGAAGAGCATCAAGATTTATACAGCCTGAACTGTGCCTACCATGCAGCATCAGGAAATAATACATATGTGCATTGTTTCAGGATGGTGCACATTGCCATTATTTTTTTTATGGAAACAGCAGCTTCCGATTACAGTGAACGAATATCAGCAATAGGACAGCATGCAAAATGCCTGCCATGAAGTAGAGTCCTGGACTTGCACCCCATCCCTGATGGAAGCCTGACTTATCACTTCTTTCCCTGATCTATTTGAAAGCATGACTACTTACCTTTTTATCCATTTATAGCTACCCACCCAAATGTGTTTTTCTCTTAATTAAATTAATACACAGATTAAAATTCCATGAATGAGGAATCATGATTAGAGTGGCATTAGCTATGGGTGGGCCCTAGGAATCTTTCCTCACCTAGTGGTGAAGTATATCTGACTCTAACCAATTGTGTTCATACACAAGGAGGCAGTATGAGTCTTAATCATTTGAGGCTGTCCAACACCATATGTCACTATGCAGTATTGCCAAGCCCAAGAGACTGAAAATCATGAGTCAGGCCCTCCAAAAATCAAATGGCTTAAATCACAGTTTTTTTTCTTAAATAGGGTTTGGATTATTATTGTTGGCCTTCAGTGTTTTGAGCTTTTAGGGTTCATATTTTCCAGGTTTTTTTCTACAACACCGGGGACTAAAAATCTTCCTTAAACAAGGTGGAATTCTTGCTTAATCTCATGGCTTCAGCAACTGGACTTTAAGAAAAACACCAAATATTGCAAAGCTCAAGGTAAAATTGTGAGAGCTGGCAACACTGTTATGTCACTGATATTTCTATATAAATACGAATTAAGTGTCATAACCATTCTGCTGTGTATTGAAGTCCTGATTTACACATTCTGTCTGTGCACAGGGAGTTTATTTTGAATTATCATTTGGCTTACGCTGCAGGAAGCAGCTGATTTAAAAACAGTTCAAAATTCTTGATGTGCTGCATTAGAGGGGAAAAGTCTGAAGCATTTTTGACTAAACAATACAAGTTACTTAAGAACAAAGCAAAGACCAGGGGGAGTCTATATTATCTAGCATTTTATTCCAAGCTGCTTGTGATTGGGGTCACAACATCTAAGCTACTTTATAAGTACATGATGAAATAGCTGTTGAACATTTGAAATTCACTGTATGTTGTGTGCTGACAAGCACATCGTAATTTTGTTTCAACATACAAACAATATTTAATATATTAGGTCTAGATTCTGCAGTTGGAGTTGTATATATGTACTGCCTGCTGACTTAATAGGGCACTATGTAGCACAAGGGTCCTGCCCAAATGAATCTCATTGCAGAATCTGGGCCTTAGATTCTTTCTGCTTCATTTTCCAGACAGGTTCTGAGTTCCATGTTTCTCTGCCACAGCTGAAGACATCACAAACATCCAAAGTCATGTAGGGAAATGCTCTGCTTTAGAGGTGTGTTTGTGTGTATGATGGGGTGTATCTGGCTCTTCAAGATCCACTGCAGGAGGCCCTGCAGCCCTACTACAGCCTGTCCCAGGAAAGAGCAGCGAAGATAGGTCCTTCAGGTCTGCTTAGAGAAGCATTGTGGAAGCAGCCAATCAGAGCCCAGCAAGCTTAGATAAAAGGAGTGGCAGGGTGTTAGTAGGGCTTGCCCTGGCCGGGGCCAGAGGGGTGGGATATCTGGCTGGCTGGCTGAACGCACACACGCATTCTGGACAAAGGAGCTTGATGGGTTGCATTTTCTAAACCTAGGAGCAAGAGGACCTGAGAGCTCTAGCCCTAAGGTAACAGTCAGAGGTAAGAAGACCAGGTGGGCCCAGGCATGTAGCTGCAACCAATTAAAGGAATCAGAATGTGGTTGATGTTTATAGGGTCCCCAGGTTGGGACCTGGAGTAGTGTGCAGGCCCAGGTTTCCCCACTGGCAAAGTGGTCTAAGCCCTGAGAAGGAGAAAAGACTCATTTAGAAGCCCAAATGAAGGGTGGGATTTAAAGGATCCAGAGATGGGACTCAGAGGAACAGCCGTGTTAGTCTGTATTCGCAAAAAGAAAAGGAGTACTTGTGGCACCTTAGAGACTAACCAATTTATTTGAGCATGAGCTTTCGTGAGCTACAGCTCACTTCATCAGATGTTTACCGTGGAAACTGCAGCAGACTTTATATACACACAGAAATCATGAAACAATACCTCCTCCCACCCCACTGTCCTGCTGGTAATAGCTTATCTAAAGTGATCAACAGGTGGGCCATTTCCAGCACAAATCCAGGTTTTCTCACCCTCCACCCCCCCACACAAATTCACTCTCCTGCTGGTGCTAGCCCATCCAAAGTGACAACTCTTTACATAATCAAGTCGGGAGGGCTGACAGTTTATTGAACGCTTTGCTACCCTGGAAGGGGTTTGTTTGTGTTGACTGTGTGACTTGGGCTGAGCCACTGACATACAGAATGCCAGGAGTGGGGAAAAGAGTTAATTACCACATCCAGCTGCTAGAAGGCACTCAAGAGATGAGTGCCCCCTGTTACAATATGTATTAAAAAAGTTTGAGTGCTGTCAGGTTAAAAACTCAATATAATTGTGTGTATGTTTAAAAAGCATATTTCCTTATCTGTGACTACTAAAACTGAAATGTTGGGCAAAAATCTCATTTACTTCTCTATTTATATTCATTTATTGTTTATGTTGCATTTTGTTTGAACAAAGAAAACAGAAGGGACAGCTTTGAATGTACTCACTGGTCATTGTTGTCCAGTTGACAGATGTGCTGGGATAGAATAGAATTAATTCATGATGATGGCTGCTTTCTAGTAAGTTTTATGTTTTGGTTCTCTGGCTTTTAACACAATGCTGCAGTGCTTGGATTTCAAACACTAGACCTGATCCTTCAAGGTAACCATAGTTTCCAAGGCCAGGAAGGACCATTATGATGATCTAGTCCAGTGTTTTCCAAACTCTGGTTCATGAACCCCTGGGGGTTTGCAAAATGTTACAGGGGGTTTTTTGGGGGGAAAAAATCCCCTAATGGCGGACAGAGCTGTCCTCAGTGTGATAGATATGCTTGTTTTGATCTGCTTAGCTCTTGGAAGTCCAGGGGCTCCGGGCTGCTAGCCCCGTGCTGCCCGGGGTCCCTAGGGCTAGCAGCCCGGAGCCCCTGGACTTCCAAGAGCTAAGCAGATCAAAACAAGCATATCTATCACACTGAGGAGATTTAAACTTCAAGACTCCTTATAAGAAATGTAAAGGAAGGTGGATATTTTTTGCTGTTTTTAAAATTAAATAGGCAGCTAGTATTATTTTTAAAATTATTATGAAGAACATGTTTAAGCTTTATTCTAACGTGCATTTGTTGTAACCCTGGACTTCTCAAGACCTGAATGCTTGTGCAGGAGGAACTCTTTGAATTGGCTTTTTAAATACCTTCGTGGTGTTTCACATCTGATACCCCCTGATGAAACATAGGAGCCTTGTCTTATAACGGGCTTATTCAAAGTGATACAAGCTACAAAAATGAGATCTTGGAAGTGTGTTGCCATTTTCATAATGTAATAAAAATACTGTAATGATAAATAATAATTAATAGTGTGTAATAAGCATCTCATAAAAACAAATTTTATATATTTCCAAGATCACTGCTTTTATAATTTATACTTTGGTAAAGGAGAAAATCCCTGGAAATATTCATTTTTAGGATGAGGTTTGTGAGACTTGACATTTTAGTGAAAGGGGTTCACAGGTTGTTAAAGTTTGGGAATGACTGATCTAGTTTGATGTCTGGTATAACACAGGCCATACATGCAACTTCCTTAAAATAATTCCTAGAACACCCTTTTTAGAAAAAAAAAATCCAATTTTGATTTAAAAATTTGCAGTGATGTGGAATACAGCCCAGCCCTTGGTAAACTGTTCCCATGGTTAATTACACTCACTCTTAAAAAATGTATGTCTTTTTCCAGTCTGAATTTGTCTAGCTTCAGCTTCTAGCCACTGGATCCTGTTATACCTTACTCTGCTAGATTGAAAGGCCCATTATCAAATATTTGTTCCCCCTAGAGGTACTTAAACTGTAATCACATCACTCCTTAACCTTCTCTTTGTTAAACTAAATAGACTGAACTCTCCGAGTCTGTCACTTTAAGGGATGTTTTTAATTCTTTAATAGTTTAATCAGACATGGTATATCTTGACTTTAGTAAAGCTTTTGATGTGGTTTTGCATGACCTTCTCATAAACAAACTAGGGAAATGTAACCTAAATGGAGCTACTATAAGGTGGGTGCAAAACTGGTTGGAAAACCATTCCCAGAGTAGTTTTCAGCGGTTCACAGTCATGATGGAAGGACATAATGAGTGGGGTCCCTCAGGGATCCGTTCTGGGTCTGGTTCTGTTCAATATCTTCATCAATGATTTAGATAATAGCATAGAGAGTATACCTATAAAGTTTGTGGACAATACCAAGCTGGGAGGCGTTGCAAGTGGTTTAGAGGACAGGATTAAAATTCAAAATGATCTGGAGAAATTGTCTGAAGTAAATAGAATGAAATTCAATACAGACAAATGCAAAGTACCCCATTTAGGAAGGAACAGTCAGTTGCAGACATACAAAATGGGAAATGACTGCCTAGGAAGGAGTACTGTGGAAAGGGATCTGGGGTTCATAGTGGACCACAAGTGAAGTATGAGTCAACAGCCTAACGCTGTTGCAAAAAAAGTGAACATCATTCTGGGATGTATTAGCAGGAGTGTTGTAAGCAAGATATGAGAAGTAATTCTTCTGCTCTACTCTGCACTGATTAGGCCTCAACTGGAGTATTGTGTCCAGTTTTGGGCACCACATTTCAGGAAGGATGTGGACAGATTGGAGAGAATCCAGAGAAGAGCAACAAAAATGATTAAAGGTCTAGAAAACATGACCTCTGAGGGAAGACTGAAAAAATTAGGTTTCTGTAGCCGGGAAAAGAGAAGACTGAGGGGGAACATCATAACCGCTTTCAAATATTCAAAAGGTTGTTACAAGGAGGAGGGAGAAATTGTTTTTCTTAATCACTGAGGATAGGACAAGAAGCAATGGAGTTTAGGTTGGACATTAAGAAAAACTTCCTAACTGTCAGTGTGGTTAAGCATTGGAATAAATTGCCTAGGGAGGTTATGGAATCTCCATCACTGGAGATTTTTAAAAGCGGGTTAGACAAACACCTGTCAGGGATGGTCTAGATGATACTTAGTCCTGCCATGAGTGCAGGGGGCTGGACTAGATGACCTCTCGCAGTCCCTTCCAGTCCAAATCTTTTTCAGAGTTGCTACTTCTGAGGATAGTCTCCCATCATGTACATATGACCTGCAGTCGTTCTCTCTCTCTCTCTAGTACAGACCCATTTATGCACGGATGTTGGGAGTCAAGCCATCATGAAAGCGGGTTAAGAGGGCCGTGCTGAAAAAAGCGTCTATGATTCACTTAGAAAAAACCGCTGTTATTTTCTGCTCTTTCTGGCTCTCATTTTTTTTCTTTCTTGTGAAGTCTGTCATTTGCCGCAGATGAAACGCGTTCGGGGTCGATTCATTGGCTGATCGGCTTTCTCCAGAAATCGATACCTGCACTATGCCTTGATGCTTTTTAAAACGACTTATAAACCCCTTGCTGGCTTGGAATGATTCATTCCCCGTTAAATTTCCAAATTTTGTTGCTTGGGTTTGAAGAATTGGCCCACTTAGCGGCATTCCTTTCAGCCTTTCCTGAGCAAACCCCATGCGCATGGCTTTGTCTATTGTGGGTTTTGCTGAATAGTGCACACGTTTTCACTTAAGCCCTGTGGCAGAATCGATATTTTGTACAAAGCCATTCAGTTTAGATTAGTTTTTTTAGCCATCCTCGGAGAGCAGATTCAGCAATCCCAATATCTTTTGAAACTTTGGCCTGGGTTTCTCTGCTATTTACTCAATCTATTGCAGCTAGCTTTCCTCCTACAGTGTAGGAATGCGGATGCTTGCCCTCTGCCATTATATTAGGCCTGCGGTTAAAATTTTCGAATGTAGTGTGTATATACGTTACTATAGAACTACTATATATTATATATCTCTCTAGCGTGACAATGCCTAAGCGTGTGTGATACATCTTTACCAATATCGGTAAAGACGTACAACGTGTTTCCACTCTGCACTTCCTGTCGATTTCTATGTCATTGAGTTAGTGAGCAAATCTGTAGCGCTACATAGCAAGTTCCTGTACCGCGTGTTAATGAGTCTTACGTGTTAAATAGGTAGCACTGGGAGGCATGGCGGTACTGCATGTTAAGCGAATTTGCGTGTAAACGGGTCTGTACTGTATTTACATATAGCCATATTAAAAAGCATATTTTGCTTGTGCCCAGTTTACCAAGTGATCCAGATCCTGCTCTGAATCAATGACCTGTCCTCTTCATTATTTACTACTCCCCCATCTTTGTGTCATTTGTGAACTTTATCAGTGATGATTTTATGTTTTCTTTCAGGTCATTGATAAAAGTATTAAATAACATAAGGCCAAGAGCCAATCCCTGCCGGACGGCACTGGAAACACACCCGCCTGATGACAATTCCCCATGTAGAGTTTCATTTTGAGACCTATCAGTTAGCCAGTTTTTAATCCATCTAACGTGTGCCCAGTTAATTTTATATTGTTCCAGTTTTTGAATCAAAATGTTGTGTGGCACCAAGTCAAACACCTTATAGAAGTCTAAATATGTTATGTCAACGCTATTATCTTTCTCAACCAAACTTGTGATCTTGTTAAAAAAAAAGTTGTTTTAATCTATTTCCATAAACCCATGTTGATTTGCATTAATTGCAAATTGCATAATTATTCTCATTTAGTTCTTTATTAATCAAGTCCCATATCAGCTGCTCTATTATCTTGCCTGGGATTGATGTCAGGCTGACAGGCCTATAATTATCCAGGGCATCCTATGTACCCTTTTTAAAAATTGGCACATTAGCTTTTCTTCCAGTCTTCTGGAACTTCCCCAGTGCACCAAGCCTTATTGAAAGTCAGCATTAGCAATCCAGTGAATTCTGCATCCAGCTGTCCTATATCTCTTGCAAGTTATCTGGAACTGTTGATTTAAAAATATCTATCTTCAGTGGCTTCTGTCTAACATCCTCCAGAGATAGTAGTAAAATGGAAAGTGTTATCACCATATGATGAGATTATATACCCCCCCCCCCCCGCGTGCGCACGCACACAAATATAGAAGAGAAATATTTATTGAACACTTCTGGTTTTTCTGCATTATTATTGATAATTCTTCCATTTCCATCTAGCATTGACCTATACCATTGTCAGGATTCTTTTTGTTCCTAATATATTTAAGAAACTTCTTATTATTATCCTTAACAATCCTGGCCACAGATTTCTCCTTCTATACCTTTGTTTCCCTTATCAATTACTACAGTTCCTAACTTCTGGTTTATATTCATTACTATCAACTTCCCCTTTCTTGCATTTGTTATATATTATTTTGTACAGATGCCTTCACTTCCCCTCTAAATGAGGTCAGTTCTTTAGCCTGCTTAGCCACCTTTGATTGTGGGATTTTGGCTTTTGGGGCATCCAGTGAGGTATTCATAAATGATTCCCGATCATCATTCACATTTTTCTGATTAAATTCTTTCTCCCAGATGATTTGGCTCATAATTGTTTTCAGCTTTGTGAAATTGGCTTGGTTAAAGCACCAAGTACATATATTACTGAGCAGCTTCAGGTGTCTTTGCAGGAATTAGGCCCACTGGGCTCAGTACATGGAAATATTCAAAACCCATTATTGAAAACTATATATTAACACTGGATTTCATAAAAGCTATTTTTACAAAACCATAATCGAGCTTCTCAATAATGTCCCCTTAAATCTTTTCATCTCTTATGGTTTTGGATATTAATTATTACTGTTTTAAACAAAATATTATTCTCCTTCTAGAAGATGTGAGTGATTCCATGGTGCTACGTTTACAGTTTGTCAGCTTGATTGACTTGAATTCCTTCCTATGTGGCCTCTGAATTTTTTGTCTTTCTACCTCTGTAATTGTAAAAAATTCATTGCAGTGTACTGTGGTACAACAAAATGTGTGCTCTGCCTTAAAATGGGGTGGTGGTGAGGGAATGAAACCTCCCTATTCAGTGTTTACATGAGTTGGTTTAGTGGAATCCAGATTTGAGAAACCGAGTTCTTCTGCCCAATAAGTCAATTGTCCATAATTTACTAACAGTCAAAGCCTGTTATTTGCTTGTCTTTCCCTTACTGAGCTGACTGACTGGCTTGAATTTCATGACTAAATGAATTTCTAAGCAGTAGTTTGTTCCATTCTGGCTTTAAGGCTTAATGAGAATGTAATGTACCCCATCTGAGGTTTCCGTTTGATCTTATAATAGTAGGAAACAGACAAGGAGATTGCACTAATCATTAAGAATTAGTACACTCATTTCTCTCTACTCTAACCCGAAGTGACTGTCTAATGTATGGTTTGGAGTGGGTCATACAGTCAAACAGGTTATATTATCTTGCTTATATAATGGCAGAGACAGAATGTATGTATGTCAAAGTGGTTTAGAGAAGGCTGGCCATCTTTGCAAATGTCACTGTGGTAGCAAAATTAACTGGAAGGGGGCCCAAAGCTTATAGGAATATAAAGAAATTTTCAGTGGGGTTAGTGTGCATCTCTCCCCCAAAAGTTACTTCCTGTCCCACAACTGACCTTGTTTTCCTCACCATTCTTGCAACTCAGAGTTGGCCTTCCTCCTTCTGCATAAAATTAAAGCTCATCTTCATTTCTTCTGAAGCCTTCAAGAATTCTGCTCCTGCCAGCATCTTTCCTCTGACACCTCTTCCTGTTGTAGCCTTAGCTATAGTTATGGGTTACTTTAACCAGTTACTCACCCCAAGGTGAGGGTTTATATCTACTTTAATCTGTGAGAGTTCAGCCCCCCAATTGACTTCAGTAGAGAGGTACTCAATTGAAGGGCTGTGGTACACAACAGGAGCAACACCGTGTTCTTTCTGTAATTACTTTTATTAGCCAACTAAATGACATTACGCACTCTGCAATCAGGTAAAGGAGAGAGAAAACAATGACATGTTTAGCATTGCATTACTCACACCATGAATTGAGGAGAAACCCGAAGTGTCAGTTGTCCTACTCCTCATCATAATTCTCATCACCATCAGCATTACCAATGGTCTTCATCCAGGCATCTCCCAAGGCACCCAGGCAGCAATACAGCTTTTACAGTGTGTTATACTGAGGCCCACTGGGATGTATATATAGTTATGAAGGTTTTAACCCCTTTTCCTTATTTGAACTTCCACATCCAATCACTTTTGGGCTGCCCTGTTTTCCTTGTTAGTTCCCCTTATACTCGTTAATATTTATATCGCCTTATCACCATAGTAACAGGCAGTTACTTTAAGGAAGTCACTAACATTTCACCTTGGCTATGAACCTTGTGTCTACCAATGACTGGTAGACATTATCCAAATTCAGTAGTTATTTTCCAAACATTAGCATATCAAAACGTAGACACAAGCTCAGCAAATGTATTATTAACTAACTTATGCTAATTTATTTGTAGAATAGGATAAGTTTGCTCTAAGTCCTAAGGCCTAATTCAACTAAGCTACATGTCTTACAAGCCTGAGGCCCTTGGACCCTGTGTTACAACATTAATTAATACTTATATTTCATCTCTATCCTAAATATACAGGATATTTTAATTGTTGGCTATACCTTTCTTTCTGTACCCCTGAAGGTTCTCGGTTTGCTGCACCACTAGATGCTTCTTCTTGTGAGTTGTATGGCATTTGGATGGTGAACAAAAAGGAACACAGGCTGGAAAAAAAAGCATTTCCCCCTACACTGATTATTTATTATATTTCATTACAACAATGCCTCTAGACAAATGGTAGTGAAAAGGAGTAGAACATACCAGTACAGTGAACAGTATGATTGTAGCAAATATCGCACATGCTCTGCAATTTCTTTCACTTGGTTTTGTTATGTAAGTGGGGATATGTTAGGAGGGAATTAGCTAGATGGAAAGACGAAGGGTTGGAAGCTGGGGATGGTGGATGAGGGAGCTGGAAGGGTTAGCATTCTCTCCCCTGTGCTGACTGTGCTATCTACTCAGTTTAACAGATTGGATCTGCAAGATGCTGGACAGCTTTAGAATGAAAGTGAGAGTGTATGCAGGAGTATGCCTTTCTCCTTCTGTGCACTCACTGTTTGTTGGCTTCTTGCTGCCCAATTGGCTTCTTTCTCTCCACACTCATTAATTAAAACTGTTGCCTGGGGTTTCTCAAGCCTCTTGCCCCATTTTACCTCTTTGTAGTTATATAGCATAGGAACTGTGTGTGTAGGGTGCTTTGTGTCTGGAATATTGTGTGCAGTTCTGGTCTACCATGTTTAAGAAAGATGATGGGCTACAAGGACGATCCAAGGGATGGAAAACCTGTCTTATGAAAGGAGACTCAAAGAGCTTGGCTTGTTTAGCCTAACCAAAAGAAGGCTGAGGGGAGATATGATTGCTCTCTATAAATATATCAGGGCGATAAATACCACAGAGGGAGAAGAATTATTTAAGCTCAGTACCAATGTGGACACAAGAACAAATGGATATAAACTGGCCATCAGGAAGTTTAGACTTGAAATTAGACAAAGTCTTTAAACCACGATTTGAGGACTTCAATAGCTCAGACATAGGTTAGAGGTTTATTACAGGAGTGGGTGGGTGAGATTCTGTGGCCTGCGTTGTGCAGGAGGTCAGACTAGACCAGTGGTTCACAAACTTTAACAACCTGTGAATCCCTTTCACTAAAATGTCAAGTCTCACGAACCCCATCCTAAAAATGAATATTTCCAGGGATTTTCTCCTTTACCTGAGTATAAATTATAAAAACAGTGATCTTGGAAATATTAAATTTGTTTTTATGAGATGCTTATTACACACTATTTATTAATTATTTATCATTACAGTATTTTTATTACATTATGAAAACGGCAACACTCTTCCAAGATCTCACGTTTGTAGCTTATATCACTTTGAATAAGCCTGTTATAAGACAAGGCTCCTATGTTTCATCAGGAAGTATCAGATGTGAAACAGCATGAAGATATTTAAGAAGCCAACTCAAAGAGTTCCTCCTATACAAACATTCAGGTCTTGAGTAGTCCAGGCAAAAAATGCACGTTACAACAAAGCTTAAACGTGTTCTTCATAATAATTTTAAAGATAATACTAGCTGCCTATTTAATTTTAAAAACAGCAAAAAATATCCACCTCCCTTTACATTTCTTATAAGGAGTCTTGAAGTTTAAATCTCCTCAGTGTGATAGATATGCTTGTTTTGATCTGCTTAGCTCTTGGAAGTCCAGGGGCTCTGGGCTGCTAGCCCTGTGCTGCCCGGAGTCCCTAGGGACAGCTCTGTCTGCCATTAGGGAGTTTTCCCCCCCAAGAACCCCCTGTAATATTTTGCGAACCCCCAGGGGTTCACAAACCTGAGTTTGGGAACCACTGCATTAGACTATCATAATGGTCCCTTCTGACCTTAGTCTATGATTCTATGATTGCCTGGTTTAGGAGCCAGGAAGGATTTTTTTCCCATTCAGCTCAGATTGACTGAGACCTGATAGTGGATTTTGGTTGTTTTTTGTGGTTTTTGTTTTTTGTTCCCTTCCTTATAGCATCTCGGCGAGGCAGTTGGGTTAAACAGGGATAGGACTTAGAAATTTAACATTAGGAATTCTATGAATATTTAGAAGCCCTGTAAATCCCACACTAGATGCATTTAAATGCCTGGTATGGGGAGACTGGGCAGGTAGCCCCCCACTCTGGTGTCAAGTTTTATAAAGGTGCAGCCTGCTGCTTAAAATTCATCCCTGTGTCTGTCGTCCTTCACTTGGATGTCCTAATCAATGTGCATAGTGAAAATTGCAGGAAGCACTCTTACCTCATTAGTTTTCCTTGGGCCCTGCTTGAACTGCTTTCAGCAGCTGGGGTGCCTGCTCCAGAGTATGACCAGCTCCTCTTTGCAGTTTCTTTTCCAAAGCCCAATGTGTCTATGGGAAACAGGAATGCTGCATGGCTCCTAGTGCCTCCAGAGCAGTGGGGTCTCCCCTATACTGACATACAAATGTTATGAGACTGTAGGCTAGGTGACATTGGAAGAGCAAGTACCCATATGTGAAAGTGAAAAGAAGTAGCGGAAGAAGGATATGTGACACAGGTGCAAATAGTTAGTGAGAGTCCAGCAAAAATCTATAAGTGTGGTACGATCCCTCCTCTCCCCCCAGTTATTGCAATACCTGGCCAAAACCAGACGGCAAGTTTTTTTATAAGGGAACTTTAAAAAATGCCTTTACATCTGTGTGAATCCTGCTGTCAGTTACCCTGGTGTAAATCTGGGGTAACTAATGTAAATTAGAATAACTTTTCTGAAGAAATTAGCGTCAGTGAGAGCAGAATTTGACCCATGTATTAAGCTAACAGCATCACTTGAAAGTACCGCCCTAGCCCAAACTTTCAGTCCCCCATGATGCCCCTGCTGAGTCAATGGAAGTGCTCCTGGTGAGGATGTGCACCACCGACAGAAGGAGCCTAGTGTGGACATGAACCTCCGCCGTAATTATTATTGTGGCTATAAGTCGACTTAACATAGGTTGATTTACATTTGTCGTGTAGACATACCCTTAGTGTGTTTGCACTTTAGTTCTGAATTGGGTATTTGAGTGGTCTGTGTTTTTTTGTTTTGTTTTGTTTTCCCCCCAGAGCCTCCGTACTGAATATATTTTGGGATACACTTTGTGTTGCAGTTTTCCTACCCCCCTTTTTTCCCCCAAGATGTCATATGGTTCCCACCTTTACTGATTTTGCTTTGCATACATCATGGGCCTGATCCAAAACCTGTTAAAGTAAATAGGAGCCTTTCCACTGACTTCAGTGGGCTTTGGATCGTCGTGCCCAATATGAAGAAGTAGCTTTGCTGGTGTTATCTCTGCAGATTGGCTGCTGGAGCTGTGAGCAATACCCATCAGCCCAGGGCACTGGAATTTAGGTTCACTCCTGAAACTCAGTGTCTTTTGGCTGTCATAGATGTTAGACTGAAATATCAATCTAGCCAAAATAGCCTGAAATTAAGGTATTTCCTTTAGGAAAAAATGTAAAATGAAATTAACATCAAAAGGCATTCTGTTGTTTCTTTTAAATAGGTACGTTAAATCCTGACTTGGTTTTCCTATATCTTGGCTTAACATCGGCAAGACTCAAAATTTAAGTGTGGAAACAAAGGGTAGTATTTCAGCTGTGAGCTAAAATTCAGTTCTTCGGCATGTGACCAGTCCTGGAAGATGGCCAAACTGGAGACTTGCAGAGGTGTTACAGACCTAGGCTCCAAGCCCACAGACCTTGCCTAGGTAAACTTACTGATATGAAGAAGTAATAGGAAATATGTCTTAACGCATCAAGACAATAATGTAATATATGTAGTGAAGTGGGAAGTTATCCTGGCCTGTTGAAAAACACCTGGACTTTCTTGTTTCGTTTCTTTTCTTTTTTAAGTTAAGCAAATATGCTACAGATTTTAAGTCCTATGGAAATAGCAAGTTCTCGCTAAGTGTAAGGATCCAGTGTTTGTACAACAACTTCCATTGTTGTTTAAGTGTCCATGTGATATAGCCTTGTTCCTCAATTCCCTCATCCTCTCCACCCTACCCCACAGTGCATCAAGACTGTCGGCTCATGGGCAGAATAGTGGTTAGGCCTCTTATGGGTGATGTCATAATGATAAACTAGAAGGGAAGTAGATCTCTGAAAAGACCAGCACAAGGACCTAAAACTTTCCAGCATTTTTTTTACTATTCAATTCACTTTCGACAGACTGTCAGCTGCACTTAAATACTATGGTGACAGGCAATTTTTATTTTGGTAATTTCAGTGTGACTAGCCAAAAGCTTGATTGAGTTGCAAAGAGAATGACCATACAAGTGTGGAAATGACGATGCATTGCTTTAGAACGCAATATTGATGTTAAAAAATAATCTATGCTCTGTTTGCTGCACTAATACTGGCAATATGCTCTGAACAGACAGTTTTACAACAACACAGACAGGGTTATTTACTCTTTCAAGGTTCTGCTGAGCTTTTTTTTTTTTTTTGTAAACTAGAACTGAACACTGGTTTTTGCAAGAAACCTTACGCTTTTTGGTTTCTCGATGACAAAACATATAAGGAAGTCCAATGGCTTTTCTTGGTATATGAACAACTTTTACTGACTGGAAGTAACAATGTGTCAGAAGAATCCAACATTTGCAGAAGAAAGACTAGCTGCGCAATATTATCGTTTGAAATGTTTTATCATGCACTGGACAAATGTCTTAATTTTTCACTAAATCATTTTGTATTTGAACAAAAATCATATAAATGGTAAATTTAAGCTTAGACCCTGGTGCAACAATACCAGGAAGCTTAAGCCGAAGGTGGGAAGACGGCAAAGGGAGCAATTCATACTATAGCCTGGGTTTAGTGAACCTAGGAGAACTGCCTATGTATTATGTACTAGGAATAAACACTAACACAGTGGTTCTCAAAGCCCGTCCACCACTTGTTCAGGGAAAGTCCCTGGCACGCTGGACCAGTTTGTTTACCTGCCGCGTCCGCAGGTTCGGCCAATTGCGGCTCCCACTGGCCGTGGTTCGCTGCTCCAGGCCAATGGGGACTGTGGGAAGCGATGCGGGCCAAGGGACATGCTGGCCGCCCTTCCCGCAACCCCCATTGGCCTGCAGCAGCGAACCGCAGCCAGTGGGAGCCGTAATCGGCCAAACCTGCGGACGCGGCAGGTAAACCCGGTCTGGTGCGCCGGGGCTTTCTCTGAACAAGCGGCGGACCGGCTTTGAGAACCACTGCTCTAACATACAGTCTGGGGTCAAGATTTTTTTTAAAAAACCTAAACCATAAGTACCTCAAGCAGGCTGACTTTCAGAAGTCCGGAGTACTCACCAACTCCCACTGAAGTCAGTTGGAGCTCTTGGGTTCTCAGTGCTTTTGAAAATCAGGCCACTTATTTTGGTACTTACATGTCAACTTAGTAGCTTGACTTTAGGCTCCTATTTTTGCAGATCTTGGCCTTGGTCCTCATTTTTGTGGGCTTTATTCTCCACTGCCTTTCATCTTTTGTGTAATCTTTTTCAAGGCGAGTGCAAAGTGAGTGTAAACGTGCAAGGCAGAGGAGAGTCTGACTGTTTAGCTGCAGCCACTCTGAGCACCAGAGCTTGTCAAGTAGGGAGGACTTTGCTTTCCTTCCAAAACAGCAGTAACACTTAGAAATGTTTGAGAAGATGAAAACTGTAACAACTGGATTTGTGAAACACTTTGTAGTTTTATTTCAAGTTTATACAAAATACAGAGGCAGCTCTGCCAGACACAACCTGGAGAGTCCTGTCACACCAAGTATGCATCCTATAACTCCCTTTTACCTTCCCTATCACCTTGGAAAGTTTCTAGGTTGTTAAAATTGGTGCCATCTAAGTACTGAAGAAGGTGAGGTAGTAGATTTTTTAAATTACTCACTAACTCAAAGCAATCCAGTGCATTCTTCTTTTGGTTCTGGATATTTTTTAAATATAGAGACTGACGTGTAACTGCAAGATGCTCAATTAGCACTCCTCCCTAGAAGTTTCTGGAATTGGGTGTGGTAGTTTTGGGTTTGCTCAGTAAGTTCTCTGTAGCTGGACTCGGACTCCATTGAGGGAAAGTAGTCATGGCAGCTGCTTTGCAAAAGGGCACGTGTACTGTGTGGGTTGGGAGAAGCTGTGCCACAGGAGCAGAAAGCAGGTTGGTTTTCCCAGACTCTGAAGTATTTTGCAGCAGGTTAGTGATATTGTTAACCCTCCAACAGGGAGGGTCCTGGCAGTGTTAAATTATCGAAAGGGGAAATTGGGAGGGAAAACTAATTTCTTTTATTTCAATTGTATACTTTGTTTGATTTTAGCCAAACTGTTTTAGATAAATTCTTAGCTAGTATGATTAACCAACCTTTCTCTTATTTGAATGTGATGATGGTGAAAGTCATTTATATTTTGTGAGCCTCAGTTTACTATTTTCTTAGAACAGTGTGGTTTTTTTAATCTATATACTTAGACTGAGTAGTTGGTTAATTGGTTAGCTGTCTAGCTAATGGAGTGATTTCAGCAGAGGAGGAGAAAGAGTCTGCATGGCTACCAGTTGTTGATCTTACAAGCAACAGGAGAGAAAATATTGTTGCAGTTCTTTTGATTTAGCAGATTTTGACTGTGCAGATTTTGGTGATCACAGACTGAGTTCACTGTTTCTGTGGGGACTGACCTGTTTAGATCTAATTTTTCTTTATTTACATTTATGTATAAGTGTGAAAATAATGTATGTGGATTATAAAGTAGCCATGTTATGTTGTAGAAACTAAATTGTTAGTAGTATTTAATATTTTTCTTAAGGTTTTATAAAATAGGTACTTGGGAATTAACTTAATTCCTTTTGTTCTTTTTTAACTTGATTGTGGGGAAGTTGACCTTGTGCAATCCTTGTTCACAAACCTCAATGACTGAGTTCTGGGTCTCCATGTCTTTTTCTATGGGAGTCGCTTTTAGGCACTAGGAGAAGGTCAGGGCAGTGAACTCTAGCCCACTCAAACTTTACATTGGCACAGCATTCCTAAGGAGTACAACCTTCAGGGAACAATCACAGATGCAACTGTGAGAGGATTGTTTGAATTTGAAGGGAGGTTCCAATATGTGGAAGCTGACCGAGAATAGGAATTCAATTTTTCCATTTGCAACTGGGCTTTTGAGTGAGGCTGGAGAAGTGGAGATTCCTGGCTTGAGAGTTTACAAGGTGCATTTTGAACAGGAATCCTTTTATGGAGTCAGATCAGTTAAGGAACTGTTGGGTGAGAAGATTAGTTATCTATCTGTTCTGTACATATATACTGAAAGGATTTCAGTCCATCCTGTTGACAATGGCTTATTAGAGTTCACTTGAGGAATGAGGCCATATTTTCTCTTTATCTGCAGGTTTTTGTTTTGTTTTTTAGGATGACTGCTTCACTGCTTTTCCTGGAGTTTCTGTTTAGGCTCTTTGTTTCTGTTTATAACAAGTAGGTGTGTTCCTCCTTTTAAAGGGTACGAAAGGTTATTCTTTAGTTTGCAAGATGTCTCCTGTAGTTACTCTAAGTTAAGAGAAGTGTTTCAGGAGTATGTGTAGCCTTGAGTAGTTAAAACAATTAGTCCCTGATGAGAAGATGTGCAGACAATGTTATATTTTGCATTTGTGTTCTTGGAGGTAGGATTGAAAGATAACATATAGGTCCTAGGTTCTGTCTGGGCTCTGCCACCGACTTTATCTTTGATGCTGTCAGGGGAATATTGGAAGAGCCTTCTTTGAGCACACTGCAGAAGATTTGCATGGCCAGTTTGGGGCACTCAAGAAACAAGAGGAATATTCAAATCAGAATGTGGCTGATGCTTGTTCTTTGAAAAAATCTGCTCTGTCTAGCGGGCATGCAAGCTCTCAGGGCATTCATGCCTTACCTGGGGATTATCACCACAGACCGCACTGTTGTGTGACACTATGCTTTCCAGGACTGCTGTGCTCCCTGTTTCTAAATGGCATAGCCTCAACGCACAATTGCTCCATCCAAGGTCATTCAAACAAAACCTTCCTCAATCATCTCGGGGTATCTGTAACATGTGAAGACAGTATTAAAAACCTTATCAGCACCTGCACTGATAGGAAAGCATCATATAAAGATCTGAGCTGGCAATTGGTCAATGGTTTCTAAAACCAGGTATTGGAATGTGGAATATGGAGCAGGTATAGGGCAATTTCTACACAGTATCAGCTTATAGTCACTTTGAAGGGCAGTGGGGCTTCTTGCATGCTTAGATGACTAGTAAATGTCAAAAAATGGGTGTGCCTCCTGGAATCTGCTTTGCCTCAGATTGAGACCCGTGTAGAAGATAGGCATCTGGTGCCTATTCAAGTTGGTGCCCCTCTGGAACAAAAGTTTTGGCACTTGGCATTGTTGATGATGGTAGTCAGGTCTATCATGGGAAATCCCCAATGAAGGAATATTGTCACTGAGATGGTTGCAGGAACCCAAGAATGTATATAAAGAGGTTCTGTTCACAGCTCTTCCCCTTGAATGGTTGCTATGGAGGTCCATTATAGACCCAATATTCCTGAGTACAACATCTTGAAGAACCACAGTCACTGTAGGGTAAGTAACCATTCTCTCTTCGTCAACTATGTATTAGTGTGGATCACAGTTTGGTGAGCAGCAAGCAGTGTCCCCTCTGGATGGTGGGAACTGCATCAGTCGATGATTGTCGTACTGTCACCTTGAATTTGGTGGCTGTCAGGACTGATGCCATCCTTGTAGTCCTTACTGTCCAAAGCAGTTCTGGTTGAAAGACAGGCCACAGATGTCCACCCAAACACCTGGCTAGCTTCGAGTGCAAGCAACATCCTCTGCCTGCTTCAGGAATGTGCCAGTTTCTCAGATCTGCAAGGCCACAATGTGGCATTAACTCACTGACTTTTTTTGTCAAGAGTTATGAGTTGGGTTGAAGACACTGTCATCAATCCTTCTCATCTCCATGCCAGAACTAAAGTAATATCAGCAACAACAACCAAACTCCAGTATGCAGAAGATTGTGCTGTAGTTGCACACTGAAAGAAGGATCTACAAACAGCCCTTAATTGCTTCTCTGAAGCGTACAGAAGCCTAGGGCTAACTCTGAACATCAGCAAAACAAAAGTTCTCCACCAGCCAGTCCCCGGTCAATCATCAGACCCAGCAAGGAAAATCTATATCGACAATGAATAACTGGAAAATGTAGACTACTTTGCCTATCTTGGCAGCCATCTCTCACAGGCGGCAGACATAGATGTTGAGATTCAGCACAGAATCCTCTGTGCCAGCCTTGCCTTTGGCAGAGTGTCTTGCTGGGTGTTCAACAATCACAACATCAGAACAAACACTAGACTTCTAGTTTATAAAGTGGTGGTAGTCCCAGCTCTCCTCTATGACTGTGAGACTTGGGTGACCTACAGAAAACACCTGGAAAACCAGCACTTTCTTCAGAAGATCCTGAACACAAAGTGGGAGGATCATCACAATAATATCCGCATCCTTACAGAGGCCAACATCTTTAGTGTTGAGGCTCTGATTCTTCAGCACTAGCTGAGGTGGAACAGGCACTACATGTTCATGCCTGATTACACTTACCAAAACAGCTGCTGTATGCCCACCTCACCAAAGGAGAAAGGAAAGGGGAGGCCAAAAGAAATGCTTTAAAGACACCCTCAAGATACACATGAGATGTGCCATTGACACCATACACTGGGAGACAGCAGCCCAGGATAGGGATAACTGGTGAAGACTTGTCAGAGAGGGAATGTCCACTTTTGAGGAAAATCACCTTGCCCTTGTCACAGAAAAATGCCAGAAAAGAAAGGACAGACAACTGTCACGCAGCAATTGTGGCCCAACCCTGACTTTCAACACCACCTGCAGTGTCTGCCAACAAGCCTGTGGCTCAAGGATCAGACTCCTCAGTCAGCAAAGGATCCATGAAAAATAAAACCTGTGAAAGAGATCATCCTCGACCTCAAGGGATTGCCGACGACACTAATGCAGATATAGGATAGTGAGTAGTCTGGATCGTTAGACTGTATTGCCTCTCTCCTTGACCCCCTCTGTGTGCTTTCTGCTGTGTCTAGTCCAGATGGCAGGTCACAGTGACACTGAATTCCTGCCTAATTTGGACTGTCTAGTCATAGGGCAGCAAATGTGGTCTGTAGGGTGTGTTCTGGACATGCAGCAGGCAGTCTGATGCCATTCATGTCCCCAGGGGTTCTCTAAAAGGACCAAGCATTAAGTGCAGTGGTGAACCTGACTAATACAGAGAGGGCCTGGGTCCTCTTTCATTTCAACACAGATGCTGGACAGGCTCAGGAGTTCCTGTGCCTCAGCGAGGCTGAGGATCATCTGCCAATATTCAGACCTTGTTACCAAACAAGTGTGAGAGCACTTTCTATTCTGAGCGTCAGCCTCCCTCACCAGCCACTTCCTTTCCCTGAGTTGCTTGGACAGTAGACAAAAGTCAGTATTAATTTATTAATGCATCCATCAAGCTGTGTAAGAGAAGTGTCTAGTGAAGTTCCACCAAGTCTAATGGAAAGTTATCTTCAGAGACTGAGGATTTTCTGAAGTTTTGTAGGATGACTGTAGGGACGGGAGGAGGGTCTGGGTTAGCTCAGGGGTTGGAGAGGGGTCTGATGGGGGCAGAGGGTTGAGGACACATGTATAAGGATTTGGAGTGGGCATTGCCAGGAGACTGAGGGACAGCAGAAAAGGAGTTGTACTAAGCTTAATCCCCTACCCTAAGTCTTGACATATTTGCCCCCAACCCTTTCCACATCCTCCCACTACCTCTTCTAGTCCCTGCCCTAAATCCTGAGACTTCTCCCTGTCCCAATACTAGTCCTATAAAACCTAAGTAAATCGTCAGTCTTTCTGAAGATAAATTTTCACTAGATACCCTCCCTTCAGTAACTTGAAACATTATAATTTCTCATGGTCCCTTAGTGAATTTTCAATCCATGTGGCAGTGTTCAAGAGAGCTTTTATAAGGGCAAGGGAACACACATCTTACTAAACCCCAGATATATTCCGTGCCTCATGCTCCTAGCAAACACCAGTTTTGTAATTCTATCAGACATAACCTAACCAGGCTGCTCTGCCAAGCCTTTGTGTGTTCTAGCTATAGAATATGTATGTGAGGATACGGAGTGACTGCTTTGGTCAGTTCATTTGCTTTTGAGGGGGAGTGTACATCACAGCAGGAGCTCTGCTCTTCCCACCCGCCCTGCTTCTGACCCTAGCAAGCTATTTTCCATACAAGACCACCGGCTCTTGCACAGTCTTGCCCTGAATAGTGCAGGAAAGATGATTTTATTATGAACATAGTTTCAAATGATATTCATAGTTATGGTACCCCATTTTTCACTTTAACTAGCCAGAGCTATTGGTTCTTGACAGATGAGCTTCTCACTTTGTTTTGGATTTGCTGCAAAATGTGTGGTGACTAAATAACCTTGTACTTTGACATGTTGAACATATGGCAAATGCTTTCAATGCTAATTGATAAAATGGGGCCAAGATTTCATTAAAGTGAATGCAGATGCCAAACAGAAGGAAATAGTGAGAAACCTATTTGTTGTAATTAATTTAAGAATAATTTTGGAAAACAAAATTTGCCTCGTCATGCTGAAAGCTACAGGAGTGGATAAAACAGCTTTACATAATATTCCTTCTTTTATCAGGAAAGAATTCTAATTTGTTACTAAGGCTTTCTTTGTAAACAGGTCTTTGTGCTTTGTTCTTTTAGTGTCCTCTGCTACAGGCAGTTAAAAGTAATGCAACAGATAAGTTAGAGGAAAAAAAATTAAAATTGGAGTCCTGGCAGCTTGGCCATGTGTGAATTTGTGATTGTGTTCCCTTTGCAGCTCCAAGCAAAGAAAAGTTCTTGCACTTCTTTATTTCTTGTCTTGATACATATACTCAGACAATGCGAGAGTCAAAGTCAGTGATAGATTTCCATGCATGAGACCTTTGAGACAAACTGGAATGGAGCTGTAAGAAATCAGTAGCACAATTCTACATCTTAAATTGATCTTAAAACCTTTTTTTGGTGTTGAAAGACCAGGAGTTGCCTGCAGATGAGTATTTTCTAAGAGTGGCAAAGGGGAGAATGTGAAGTATGATAGTTGGGATGGTGGGTGTATGCATGTCACAGGTCTGTTGTACCCTGCGGTTTTACTGCTGTATAATATGCTAGATAATCCAGCCTTTGTCTCAGAATTCTGTTCTTGTATCTAACCTTTCATTTTAAAAATATGAAAGTTTCTGTGTATGATAAAACCTTCCAAAAGTTAAGTGGGTAGATAGAGGCAGTTTTATGCCCGTCTGAGTCTACAGACAGCCTGTACAAAATAGCCGCGGAGGAGGGTAAGCTGTCGCATTTATCTCAGTGGATTGTTGACTATCAAATCTAATGATACAAATGAGAATATGAGCTATTTAACTATTTCTCTGCTGAACATTTTAAAATCTGGCCAATATCTTTATCCCACAAACCCAAACTGGCCTCAGTTCAGGATGTCTGAGCTCAGGCACCACAAACTGAATTGCTCTAGTTCAAAGATCTCACAGACTCTTCAAAATGGGTACCTCCAGTTCAAAGAATTCATATGCTATGCCTGTGCAAGATAGGGTAGCTAGCATGCTTTGCAAAGAGAGTAGCTCTGCATTTCTTTTTTCCTTTTGTTCTAGCTTCTTTTTGCAAACACTCAAAACACCAATGACAACTCATATTAAGGTTGAAAAAGCATGTGCACAAATGTCAGGAAGTGCAGATTTAAATGTGAACAATCAAAATAAACTCTGCCCTTTTTATATCCGCATTAAAATAGGATCCCTAAATGTTCTAACATATTAGACCATGTGATCACAAGACTGTGTGAAGTAGCATTCACTTGAATATTGCTCATTTGGTCAAAACGAGAAAACGTATCATATGAATGTGTGATACTAATATGTTGTAACTTACTTATCCTAGTGAAGACAATGCATGCAAAAGACGTGCCCATGCCCTGTGAGACTGTGATTGTCCTTTGACTTTGTCCAGGGGAAGAAGTCGGGTTCCTTGTGCTCTCCCCTTCTCTTCCCTCATGGGGCACACTCTTGCAAGGGCCAATCTGTCCCAGAACAACTAGTTTTAGAGGGAAACCTGTTCATATTACAACATGCCTCCCCTGTGTATATGCGAACTTCAGATGTGTCCAGGTTGATGTACACGCAGTTTACTAAAACATTATTACTTTTTTTTGGGTAGAGCTGGCTTTGTTATCCTTCACTGCCACAGTGAATGTTTTAGATAGGTGGTCAGTTTTCACGCCATGGGTTTTAGCAAGGGCTTCAGCTGTTGAAGACCTAAATCTCGTCTTTGGACTGCTCACACTGGAGACAGCATGATCACTCTTTTTTTCCACTAGCATTGCCATTTCCTGTAGCAAAAAACTTAAGCTTATCTTGATCACTTACCCACATCTGCTGTGTTGGATAGAATGAGACTTCTGAGCAAGATGGTGACCAAATGACCTTCTGGCTTCATAGAGTTAGGTTTAAAGAAATCCTGATGTAGGTCTTTTTTCTGTTGCTTTGCATCTTCTATCCTCCTTACTTATGTAGATGGCCCAGACTTCTAGCCAGGTGAGCATTTTCTGTGTGTGTGTGATGTTAATTCTAACACACATCTAGTCTCCATGACTTTTATCTTTATGACACCACCTACGCTACTTAATGATAAGTCTGTGCACTGAAGATTCAAACTTTAAATGCAAGGACAGTGTCTTTCACTTTTTTTCACTGTCAGTAAATTTATCCAGTGTCCCAGAATCATTGTTGAGACTTTTGGTTAAAAGATAAACTGAAATAAAGACTAAAATAGGAGTACAAAAGCTGGACTGTGTCCTTTCAGATTTTATAAATCGTACTGGGAAGCTTTCAGTTGCAAAATTGCCACCTTCTGAGGCTTTCCACTGATGCACTTAATCCCTTTAAATTGGTGCCAGTGTCCACTTTTTCTCAAAATCCAAGAATAAACTGTTGTCAACGTTCCTCCCCCACTCTGAACTCTAGGGTACAGATGTGGGGACCTGCATGAAAACCTCCTAAGCTTACTTTTACCAGCTTAGGTTAAAACTTCCCCAAGGTACAAATTAATTTTATCCTTTGTCCTTGGAATATCCACTGCCACCACCAAACTCTAACTGGGTTTACTGGGAAACATAGTTTGGACACGTCTTTCCCCCCAAAATCCTCCCAACCCTTGCACCCCACTTCCTAGGAAAGGTTTGGTAAAAATCCTCACCAATTTGCATATTTGCATATTTGCAATTTGCATATATGCATATTTGCAATTTGGTGACCACAGACCCAAACCCTTGGATCTGAGAACAATGAAAAAGCATTCAGTTTTCTTACAAGAAGACTTTTAATAGAAATAGAAGTAAATAGAAATAAAGAAATCCCCCCTGTAAAATCAGGATGGTAGATACCTTACAGGGTAATTAGATTCAAAACATAGAGAATCCCTCTAGGCAAAACCTTAGGTTACAAAAAAGACACACAGACAGAAATAGTCATTCTATTCAGCACAATTCTTTTCTCAGCCATTTAAAGAAATCATAATCTAACACGTACCTAGCTAGATTACTTACTAAAAGTTCTAAGACTCCATTCCTGGTCTATCCCCGGCAAAAGCAGCGTACCGACAGACACAGACCCTTTTGTTTCTCTCCCTCCTCCCAGCTTTTGAAAGTATCTTGTCTCCTCATTGGTCATTTTGGTCAGGTGCCAGCCAGGTTACCTTTAGCTTCTTAACGCTTTACAGGTGAGAGGATTTTTCCTCTGGCCAGGAGGGATTTTAAAGGGGTTTACCCTTCCCTTTACATTTATGACAACTGTGTTCCAAAAATGGCCTGTGATTTGCTTCTGTATCTTCCACTGGATTTTATTACCCTCTACTCTCTTCCACAGAGCCTACAGGAAATAGAGGCTATAATTTCGCTTCACAAAAGAAATGCATGATTACATCACTTAATTTTCAACAGTGTGCATGTTTAAATGTATGTGCAGTTTTGTGTACACTAAATTTAAACATACAATACTTCTCCCCTTAAGACCCTCCATCATCCCTCTATCCCACAACTACTGTACATGCATGTGTAATGGCAACAGACCCCAGTCGTTGGCAGGTGGAATCGAACCTGGGACCTCAGTGCATGAGCCTCTACCGCATGAGCTAAAAGCCAGCTGGCTGTTAGCTAAGGCTGTAGAGCAGACTCATTTAACTCCCTCAAAGTGGTCTTGGTGCCACTAGATGGGACAGAACAACACACACAGGAAGTTACACATGGGTTACACATGCATGTTGGTTTGCACAAATACCCCCAAAACTGTTTGGGCACATATATCCATCCCATGTTCATTTGTGTGTGCATGGGAAAGCTTTGAAGTATAGGACCCAGATTCTGAGAGGTGCACAAACTTTAGCTCCAATTAACCTTGACTGTTTCTGAAAGAGCAGTTATATCTTGGAACAAATATGTGAAGATACAATAAGAGAGAACTTAGAAAGATTAATCCTTAAATGATTTATAGATCTATGCTGATTTTCTTTATAAAGATTTCTGGAGAATCACGTTAAGAGAAACAGATCAAACATCATTTGTTCAAATAAAGGGCATAGTGATAACTCTTAAGTGTACTGGGCAAAGAGTAAAAAGACCCTCCTGTGAAGAATTGCATATGAAGGTGAAACTTTATTTAGTGGGCTAACCAAATTCAAACTAAATGCATGTTAAAGCAAACTAAGCTTTTTAAATCAGACAAACATGAAGTGGGGAGACGTAGGGTACATACAGTACATTCCACTGAGATGGTGTTGCATTTCATAGAGCAACTGGACAAATTTTCTACTGGCGTAACTCCATCCCAGCATGCAATTTCCCCCAGCTATTGGCATGTGAAAGCACTCATGGTGCTGCTGAAGACTTGGGGAAGCATGGCATTCAATACGGATTACAAGTACAATCATATTATGTTAGGTGATATATATAATATGAAAAATAGATTATTTTTTAGCCCACAGAGATAATATAATATATTAGAGCTCATGAAGAGTTCTCTTCATTTTTGCTTCAAATCACTTCTGATCATGAAGATAGTGATTACTGTAGGGTAGGAAAGCAATTTTTTTCCCTCTTGTTCTGGAGCTGTTGGGTCTCAAGCATGATTATTCATTTGTAAGTAAACTAACTCACGGTGTGCAAAATTTGAGTTTTTGCAGCCCCAAAGCAAGAAATTGGAACATTTAACTGCCACAGTCTGAGTACATCTTCAGGAGGGAAAGATCAATTGCTTTCCAGGTGATCTGTAGCCCTTCAATTTGTAATGCAACATATAGACTGAGGTTAGTGCACTCGTGGATAAAGCTGAAATAGAAATTGCCCTTCCCAAGACAATACAGATAAATGGCAGGACATAAAATACCTCTCCTTTTAACAATACAGCCCAGCATCCCAATTTCATGCAGTCAAGAGTTGAATTGCTGGACTTGGAGACAGGAATCTTGGCGCGTGACTATACCCTTTAGACTATCATGCAAGAAAAAAGATGTTCCATGAAGACTCCAAACCAGAGAATTACAAAGAGTAAAGGCTTATCTGTCCTCCCATCAAATCCACACAAATTTGCAATGTGCTGAATAACCTGTGGACGTAGTTTCGGTGAAGGTGGATGTTCCATGTGTCCTCCCAGAAGTGCCTATATTGGCTGCAAAATGCTGCAAAAGCACTTTAAATTTTCTTTGAAGCGGTAGCAGGCTCAGAATACAACAAATAGCCATAGCAACCAGCTCAAATGTGAAAGGTCTCTACTATGTATGGCATGGAGCTAGGGGTATTGGATAGCATCTGCTGAAGTGGGTAGAGAGCAAGTACAAGCCTGAAAGGTGAGAGGATAATGGGAATGTGATTCTGAATCTCAGGAGAGACAATCCCTAACAGTGGAGGTCAGACTGTAAGAGCAGAAAACCTCTGACTTTGATATAAGTGTGTTATAAGACATGAGACAAAGCAGTAATGTCTGTAGTGTTTCAGACATAATATGTCTGTTGTACCAGTGCACATCTGTTAGCTCTGGAGTGATGCTCCTTTTGTGCACATGTTGCTGGAAATACAGTATACGGTTGCATTCAATCAAAAAATTCAGAAACACAATAAGATGAATGGGGATGGATCATAAGCATAACAGATGACTGAGCCATTCAGATATGCATCTTTAATAAACACCATGAGCTCAGTCAATTACATACACCCGAACACCATAAAACCCACAGTGCACTACTATATGCATGTGGTCGGTATGGTAACAATATGAGTTCCATATGGCAAATAAGTCCTATATTACATGAATCACTGGTAAACCTCACAGGTAACCAGATTTCCCCAAGAACCAGACTCTATACTGGTATCAGTATCTCTTATGCTCAGAGTGGCATAAATGAAAGTACAATCTTCCTCAAAAAGATGGTCTGCTTTCTCCCTGCTTCTGGGAAGGATAATACTGAATAATGGTCAGTTTTGATCATTCCTTCATTGTGGAAGATTAGACCCACTTTGCTCCAGTTTACTGAACATATTAAGTCCTGTTCAGTGCATCTGGTGCCCCCTCTACTGCCCTAGCTTGCCTGGGATCACCAAGTAATTTTTTGAGGTGCTGTATCCTCCTCTCTTCTTGAGAGTTGTGGGTGTAGCTTGTACCACTTTTGTCAAATGAATGCCATATACTAGAGGGGATAGTCAGGAAATAGGATTTCAATGCCATTCCCATCTCTCAGAGTAGCAGCCATGTTAGTCTGTATTCACAAAAAAGAAAAGGAGTACTTGTGGCACCTTAGAGACTAACAAATTAATTTGAGCATAAGCTTTCGTGAGCTATAGCTCACTTCATCGGATGCATTCAGTGGAAAATACAGTGGGGAGATTTATATACATAGAGAACATGAAACAATGGGTGTTACCATACACACTGTAATGAGAGCGATCACTTAAGGTGAGCTATTACCAGCAGGAGAGTGTGTGTGGGGGGGGGCTTTTGTAGTGATAATCAAGGTGGGCCATTTCCAGCAGTTGACAAGACCGTCTGAGGCTTGTAGGTGCAATCACGCTATTTTGTGTTGGGTGTCTAGCACAATAGGGTTTGATTGGTGCTTGTAGGTACACTCACAATACAAATCATATAGTTACTCTGTTCAGTAAAGGGAAGTTGAGGAGGGAAAAGGAACAGTCTCAGTTTAGCAATATTTCTACTTGAGATTTAGTAGCTTGTTATGCTATTAAAAGCCATTCTGTTCAATCAGTGTACTAATTGTTTTTGATTGAGATTTAAGGGATGCAGTGGAATGGGGTGTACGGGATGTGGGTGGGTGGGGGCAGAGGGAGACAAGGAAAATGTTGCTCTTGTAAAAGGATATCAAATTCCATATTTATTTTATTGTGGTATTATTGCTTACATGAATGATTGATACGTGTTTAAAGTTCTTTAGTATGTATATCTGTAACTCATCTACCCTAAAAAGTATTATAAGTTCAAAGTGCAAGTGTGAATCATGAAGCATTGATTTGGCTACTGGTTCTCAAACTATTTAACATCCAGACCTTCTTTATCAAAGGAAATAAACTAGGAGGAGAGAGACTCAAGAGAGTAATAGGGAGTGGATGGCAATTCCCGTTTTAAGGGTGAGACCACCATAAGTGGAATCTCCATCTGAACAGCCATGAAAAAGATGTGCTTTTCTGTGTGTGTGCGTTTAAAGGTTGACATTTCTGAAATTATCACACACACACATTATCAGAGGAGTAGAAGTGAAGAAAGACTAAAATATGATTTGGTGGCTTTTGAAATTCCATGATATTTGGAGGTCTGACTCATGATTTTTGATCCCTTGAGTTTGGAAATACTGCAGTATTTTAAGCATATTTGCAGTTGTGTTGGACTGTGTGTCCAGAAGGAGCAATGGTCTCAAGTTGCAGTGGGGGAGGTCTAGGCTGGATATTAGGAAAAAATTATTTCACTAGGAGGGTGAAACACTGGAATGAGTTACCTAGGGAGGTTGGAGACTCTTCATCCTTAGAGGTTTTTAAGGCCTAGCTTGACAAAGCCCTGGCTGGGATGAGTTAGTTGGAGTTGGTCCTGCTTTAAGCACAGGGTTGGACTAGATGACCTCCTGAGGTCTCTTCCAACCCTAATCTTCTATGATTCTGTGAAGTCATATTTTGGAGCTAATAGCTAACTGTTGGGGACACTGGGGCATGGCCACTAGGTAACTCGAGGGAATGGAAGACGAGTGTCGATGAATCCCCCTCGCACTAGGCCCAAGTGTCCTTGGCCTCCCCTCCCTCCCTGCCCGCCTGGAGGCACTCGCAGCAGCTATGCGTACTAGGCCCAAGTGTCCTTGGCCCCCCGCCTCCTGGAGGCACTCGCAGCAGTTATGCTGAGGATCTGCAACAATATGTTGCAGAGTCAGACTGCCTGAAACTAAACAAGGCCAAACATAACCACTATCTTTATTTGGATTTTGGTTAAATGTCAGTGGCACAACATGTTCAGGTATTTTTACTCAACAGACAATCAGCATTCTGTTGACATCAGTGTAATTTGCACCATCTTGTAAATCATAATGTGCATAAATTATTAAGAATAGATTCAGCTATCATCAGGGGCAGCAGATATAATAGGCCAGAGAAGGCTAAGCCTTTCCTCGTGCAGCTGCCACCGTCCTGCCGCCGGACACCTGGGCCGCGGTGGCCCTGCCCCTTCCCCAAGGCCCTCAGTCTGCTGCTGCCTGCCTGCGTGCTGCAGCTTGTCGCGTCCATCCTCCTTGGGGGCGGGGGAGTGAGGAGGGTACGCAGTGAGCCAATGGTGAGCGGGAGGGTCTGGAGGGGGAGTGAGGCGGCTCCAAACACTGGGGCTGGCACGGGGTGGCCCTACCACTACCCCATCCCTGTACATGGACTCCTGCAAGGGGGGAGTCTCACGCAACAGGGACAAGGATTTTGGGGACGAGGAAGATGATGAAGAGGTGGAGGATGAAACCGTTCTCCCTGACAGCCAGGAAGTCACCCTGGATCCAATACCCTCCCAAGGGAATGCGGAGAAGGCACCTCTGGTGAGTGTACCTTTGTAAATATAATACATGGTTTAAAAGCAAGCATGTTTAATGATTAATTTTCCCTGAAGACTTGGGATGCATTTGCAGCCAGTACAGCTACTGAAAAAGTCTGTTAACGTGTCTGGGGATAGAGTGGAAATCCTCCAGGGACATCTCAAAGAAGCTCTCCTGGAAGTACTCCCAAAGCCTTTGCAAAAGGTTTCTGGGGAGGGCAGTCTTATTCTGTCTTCCATGGTAGGACAAGTTACCATGCCAGGCCAGTAGCACGTAGTCTGGAATCTCTGCATAACAAAGCATGGCAGCGTATGGTCCCGGTGTTTGCTGGCATCCAAGCAACAACTGTTGTGTTATCCTCAGAGTGATATCATTTATGGTCACCTGGTTGAAATGGGGGAATTTTATTAAGGGGACATTCAGAGGTGGTATTCCTGCTAGGCTGTTTGCCTGTGGCTGAAAAGAAATCATCCCCGCTTTTAGCCATGTGGTGATGGGGGGGCGGGCTGTTCATGCTGAGCTGTTTGCGTTTGGCTGGCAGGGATCTTCCCTGATACTAGTCACGTGGTGGGAGGAGGGGTGAAGCGATCATCCCAGAGAATTGGGGGGGGGGGGGTTAGTTGGGTTTGTGCTGCACGTTAACCCGAAAACTGCAGCCCCTCCTTTTAAATGGCCAACCCAATTGAATCACCATGAAATGGCCAACCCAGTGGGTGCTTGAAATGGGAAAGGAGGGCGCTGCTGTTTGAAACCATTCACCATGAAAGAGTCTACCCATTGTTCTCTAAAATGTGGCTTTTTAAACACTACTCTTCTTTTTTTTCCTCCTGCAGCTGCAAATGTTTCAACGCTCCCCCTATCATCTCTGTCCCAGAGGCTAGCACAGATAAGAAGTCGAAAAAAATGCATTCACGATGAAATGTTCTCTGAGCTCATGCAGTCCTCCCACACTGAAAGAGCTCAGCAGAATGCGTGGAGGCAAACAATTACAGAGTCCAGGAAAGCAGAAAATGAACGTGAAGAGAGGTGGCAGGAGCAAGATGATAGGTGGCGGCAGTGTGATAAGAGGAGGCAGCAGGCAATGCTGAGGCTACTGGAGGATCAAACTGATATGCTCTGGTGTACGGTTGAGCTGCAGGAAAAGCAGCATGAGCACAGACCGCCACTGCAGCTGCTGTGTAACTGCCCGCCCTCCTCCCCAAGCTCTATAGCCTCCTCACCCAGACGCCCAAGAACTCGGTGGGGGGCCTCCGGCCACCTAGCCACTCCACCCCAGAGGATTGCCCAAGCAACAGAAGGCTGGCATTCAATAAGTTTTAAAGTGCTGTGTGGCCTTGTCCTTCCCTCCTCCACCACCCCACCCTGTGCTTCCCTCCTCCACAACCCCTCCCGGGCTACCTTGGCAGTTATCCCTCTATTTTTGTGATGAATAAATAAAGAATGCATGAATGTGAAGCAACAACGACTCTATTGCCTCTGCAAGTGGTGATCGAACGTCCCT
The DNA here is from genome assembly GCF_965140285.1 of Lepidochelys kempii. Taxonomy (NCBI): domain Eukaryota; kingdom Metazoa; phylum Chordata; order Testudines; family Cheloniidae; genus Lepidochelys; species Lepidochelys kempii. The sequence continues at coordinate 118,248,522 of NC_136383.1, forward strand.
TGTGATCCACCAATGCTTGCAACACTACTGAAAAGTACCCCTTGCAGTTTATGTACTCGCTGGCTTGATGCTCCGATGCCAAGATAGGGATATAGGTTCCGTCTATGGCCCCACCACAGTTAGGGAATCCCATAGCAGCAAAGCCATCCACTATGACCTGCACATTTCCCAGGGTCACTACCCTTGATACCAGCAAATCTTTGATTGCATTGGCTATTTGCATCACAGCAGCCCCCACAGTAGATTTGCCCACTCCAAATTGATTCCCAACTGACCGGTAGCTGTCTGGCATTGCAAGCTTCCAGAGGGCTATCGCCACTCACTTGTGAACTGTGAGGGCTGCTCTCATCTTGGTATTCTTGTGCTTCAGAGCAGGGGAAAGCAAGTCACAAAGTTCCATGAAAGTGCCCTTACGCATGCGAAAGTTTTGCAGCCACTGGGAATCGTCCCAGACCTGCGATACTACGCGGTCCCACCAGTCTGTGTTTGTTTCCTGGGCCCAGAATCGGTGCTCCACTCCATGAGCCTGTCCCATTGCCACCAGGATGTCCAAATTGCCAGGACCCATACTTTGAGAGAAGTCTGTGTCCATGTCCTCATCACTCTCGTCACTGCGCTGCTGTTGCCTCCTCACCTGCTTTTGCTGGTTCTGGTTATGAACATACTGCAGGATAATGCGCAAGGTGTTTACAATGCTCATAACTGCTGCAGTGATCTGAGCAGGCTCCACGCTTGCCGTGGTGTGGTGTCTGCAGGAGAGTAGAGTTGCAGCGGAAGTGGTGGATGAAGATGGTTAGCAGGCCTACTGAACCGACTGCTGCCAGCAGCACCAGGACACAACAGCGGCAGTGTCAGTGAGCTAAGCTGAGCGGGCTGTACGCTTGCCATAGTATGACATCTGTAGGAGAGCAGGAAAGCAGAGTTGCAGTGGAAGCGGTTGCTGACGACCTGCGAGGTGGATTCATGAGAGCAGGAGAGCAGAGTTGCAGCAGAAGCAGGAGCCCATAACGGCCAACATGGAGAAATTCACTACTGAGACAAGAGCAGGAGAGCAGAGTTGCAGCAGAAGCAGTGGTTCGATGACTACGGTTAGCCGTCCTACTGCACCATCTGCTGAAAGCAGTATGGTGTCCGCACGGAAATAAGGCGTGAAAGGATTGTCTGCCATTGCTTTCACGGAGGAAGGGGCGACTGACGACATGTACCGAAAGCCACCTGCGACAATGTTTTTGCCCCATCAGGCATTGGGAGCTTAACCCAGAATTCCAATGGGCGGCGGGGACTGCAGGAACTGTGGGATAGCTACCCACAGTGCAACGCTCCGAAAGTCAACACTAGCCACGGTACTGTGGTTGCACTCCACCGACTTAATGCGCTTAGTGGGGACACACACAATCGACTGTATAAAATCGCTTCCTAAAAAATCGACTTCTATAAATTCGACCTAATTTCATAGTATAGACATATTCTAAGGGTATCATCATTGGCTCTATATTACAGCAAATTTTGTGCCAGAGTCTTCTGCTACTATATTGACCAAACTTGGGCTAAAGAATGCTGGTTTTGAAAACCACAAAGTTAAGAAATAAAAAAGCGAGTGCTCAGGTAAGTGCATCAGGGCCAGTGAACAATTAGTATGACAATACATGCTATTTTGCCATTTGACTAAATCCTCAAAGTTCTGATTGTGTTAGCAGCTGAGTCAATGCCTATTCTTCCCAGTGATATTGCTGCTTCTGATAGGATTTAGCAATGACACTCGTAGAAGTGACATTCAGACAGCACACACAGTAAGTAACCAGTACAAAACCCTAAAGAAGGAGATCTTCAAAATCTGAAGTCTACAGTAAAGATGTGTAGTAGTTTGTTCTTTACTCTCACTAGGAAGAGTATAATTTTGCTTCCAGTTTAGAAAGCTGGCACAGATGTGTGTTTGAAAAAGCAGCTTCCAATGGCTGTTCGGAGTCAGTTCTATTGTTTATATTTAAATTCCATATAAACAAAGTAGTAATCTAAGTAGTTACTCTAGCTGTGCAGAAAGTCTTATGCAGAAGAATTCCCCTGCACTGTTTGATGGGGTGTAGGTTCCAACTAGTGGATGAAAGTACAGAAGATTTTTGTTTAGGAGGGTTTTTTTGAAGGAAGACCTGTATTGCATTTTCATTGTCAGGACAGTGCAAATTTTCCCATTGTATATGTATAGCAGAAAGTTGTTGTTGTTAGAAAATCAGAAAAGCAACCTTACTTAAGAGAAGTTGGGGTTTTTTTTAAATAAAAATGTCAGACTCTCTCTCCAAACTGCATCACACACACTGCATACGTCACAGAAATGATTTGCAGGCATGTTCTAATTTGAGGGGCGTGTCATAAATATAAAGGGAAGGGTAAACCCCTTTGAAATCCCTCCTGGCCAGGGGAAAGCTCCTCTCACCTGTAAAGGATTAAGAAGCTAAAGGTAACCTCGCTGGCACCTGACCAAAATGACCAATGAGGAGACAAGATACTTTCAAAAGCTGGGAGGAGGGAGAGAAACAAAGGGTCTGTGTGTCTGTCTATAGTCTGTCTTTGTCGGGGATAGACCAGGAATGGAGTCTTAGAACTTTTAGTAAGTAATTCTCGTGTAAAGTCTGTGGGGTCCAAAAACGCGCACACAGAGCCATTATGTACTGTCCGTTTTTCTTCTTAATCTCCTTACTTCAGATACACCAACTCCAGGCATACTGAACTGGAGTCTTGTGGTGATCTCTGTATAAAAATAGACCTGTACTTTTTGCCTAACCACACCCTTTGTAGTTTGTTCTTCCTACCACCCAGTAAAGAATATTCAGAGACAATGGACCTGACTCTCCTCTTGCCTATTTCTTTCAATGGAGTTACTCCTGATTAACATTGCTGTTAAGAGGAAAATCATGCTTAATATTTCAAAAGCTGGCCGTAAAGCTGTCTATAACCATTTTGGTATATTCCATGCTAAAGACAACTGGAAGGAACTATACCTCTGGGCTAAATAATCCTTTATTCAGACTCTCAAATTTATCTTAGTGCCATGTAAATCAAATACACTTTTTATTATTAAATTATTTACCTTGGAAATGCCAAATTGTGCAATTAAGGATGAAGAACACATTATTTCTCTTAAAGAAATAATTGCTGCTTCCTAATAAGCTCCATATTCCGTTATGTTTCTCTCTCTTTCTCTCCTCCCCCCTTGCTTCCCTTTTGAGCTTTTGTCTCTGACTTGGATCTTGGGAGGTTGAGAGCTCTGCAGGGAAAACTTCATAAATGCTTTACAAATCTTCAGTAAATTAGGCTCTAAGTTACATCAAAGTAACTTTTGATCTCATTAGCTACAAAAAAGCATGTCTTGCTGCAGAATTTAATAGTGATTGCTGAATGAGATGATCTGTTTTGTGCTGGCTAGTATAATCTCCAGTATGGATTGATAACTAGTTAGGCAACAGAGGTTTTGCTCTGTGGAAATGATACATACAGTAAACAGTTCAAATCCAGGACAAAGAATTGCTGAAGATGTAAAGAAACTGCATTGTCCAATAGATATTTTGTTATTGATCCAGTTATTGTTGAGTACCTTCTGGACATGATTAAGTGAACCTGACAGATTTCACTTTGTAGTTGTAATGTTAAAAGGGAGAGTGCCTAATTCAAGTAAGTATGAATGATCTGAATTCTCACTAACAGGAAATTTAAAGGCAAATTTTCTGTTTAGTAACTACAACTTTAAAGAAGACGCGTAGGTTGTGGTAGGGTGGTACTAGAGCCATCACGGCTGGTGACTAAGGCAGAGTGGGGAAGTTGTACAATTGCTTGTTTTTATCATTTCTATTAGACCTTGTACCTTTCAAAATGATACTCATTAAGTTGTTCTTTAATTGGAAAACAGCATAAAGCCAATAGAGACAATGGTGTCTCTGGGAGATAACTCTCTTTCTGGTCTGGATCTGAAGGTAAGGCAGCAGGGTCTTTTCAACATCAACAGACAGCAAATTAAATGAACTAAAAAAAATATTTTAAGGTGAAAACAAAAAGGCTTATTTAAGCCTGAAAAAATTGTTTTCCGAGAAATTTAACAAAGGTGCAAATTGTATATATTTTCCCAGGAAACAACATATTTTGTGTATGTCGCGGTGCTTCGGAAAAAATTGGGCACATGCTCTTGATAACTAGGCATCCAGTGTTGGTGATAGATGAGAGGATAAATGAGGACTGATGTTAGAGGAAGCACCAGGCCTGTATGTTCAGATTGTTGGATTGTTGTTATACCACTATTACATGTTAGGGTCCTCTGGAGCTCTGATGAAATGGAATGGAACTAGCATCTGTCCTGTTTTATTAAAGTATGACTGACTGCTCCAGACTCTCATTATGTGAAGCTCATGTCAAACAGAGAAGCTCTTCTCAGTCCACACTGTACCAATAGACGTGGGTGATCCTGCTTGTTTTTAACTGAAGTGCCAAAAAAGTCCCTTCAGGGATGCTCCTGTCAAAAAGGTGCAAATTGAGTTACACCTAGCAAGGGAGATAAAAAAGCAATAAGAGGTTCTATAAAATACATTAGAATTAAGAGAAAGAGAAAGGAAAGTGGTAGCTCCTCTACTTAGTGGGGAAGGAGAGCTAAATAATAGTGGATCATATAAAGAAGGCAGTAAGGTATTTATGCCTATTTTGCCTCAGTCTTCTCTAAAAAGGTAAATTCTGGCTCCATAATTACCATGATTAATATTAACAAGGGGGGAAGGAAGGCAAGGAAAAAACAGGTTAAAGAATATTTAGATAAGTTAGATTCAGTATATTCAAGTCTGCAGGGCCTGATGAAATTAACCCTAGGATACTTAAGGAAGCAGTTTGAAGCACTCTCCGAATCACTATAGTATAGAAAACATAGTTTTCCATCTTCAGAAAGAGGTCCCCAGGAATTATAGACAAGTCAGCCTAACTTTGATACCTGAATAGATACTGGAACAAATTATTAAGCAATCAGTTTGTAAGTACCTGGAGGATAATCGGATTATAAGGAATAGCCAATGTGGATTTGTCAAGAACAAATCATGCCAAACTAACCTAATTTCCTTCTTTGACAAGGTTACTCACCTACTGGATTAGGGGGAAGCAGTAGGCATGATGTACCTTGCTTTTAGTAAGGCAGTGGTCCCCAAACTGTGCAGTGCGCCCCCCCCCCCCGGGGGGGTGGAGGGATGTGGCAGGGCCTGGGCCAGCTCCATGAGGGAGGGGAGGGAGGGAGCGCCACCCAGTCCAGTTCTGCCCCCAGCTCTGCTCCCTGTTCCCAGCGTCTGCTCTCAGCCCTATACCTAGTGTCCAGCCCCTGGCCTGGCCCCCCACTCCCAACCACGGCTCCCAGTGCCCAGGCCTGCTCCTGGCGCCAGCTCTCCACTGCAGTTCCTTGGGGGCCCGGGCCAGGTAAGTGGGGGCATGAGCAAAAAAGTTTGGGGACCACTCTAGTAAGATTTTTGACACAGTCCCACATGACATTCTTATAAGAAAACTAGGAAAATATGGTGTGGATTAAAATAATGTCAGGTATGTGCAGAACTGGTTGAAGACACTACTCAAAGAGTACTTATCAGTAGGTTGCTGTCAGACTGAGAGAATGTATCTAATGGGGGGGTCTGTCCTGGGTCTGGAACTAGTCAATATTTTCATTAATGACTTGGATAATGGAGTGGAGATTGGATGACACAAAGCTGGAGGGTGTTGCAAGCACTTTGTAGGACAGTACTAGAATTCAAAATGACCTTGACAAATTGGAGAATTGGTCTGAATTCAACAATATGAAATTCAATAAAGATGAGTGCAAAGTGCTACACTGAGGAAGGAAAACTCAAAAGCACAACTACAAAATGATGGTACTGCTGAAAAAGGATCAGAGGGTTATAGTGGCTCACAGATTGAATATGGGTCAACAGTGTGATGCAGTTGTAAAAAAGACTAATATTCTGAGGGAGGTAATTATCTGGTGCTATTCAGCACTGGTGAGGCCTCAGCTGGGGACAGTCCAGAGGAGAGCAACATAAATTATAGAAGTTTTACAAAACCTGATCTACGATGAAAGATTAAAAAACTTGGGCATATTTAGTTTTGAGAAAAGAACGCTGATGGGGGGCCTGATGACAGTCTACAAGTATGTTAGACTTCTATAAGATTCCTTATATAAGACTATAAGACTCTGTGTTAGACTTTGTTCTCCATGTCCACTAAAGGTAGGACAAGAAGCAATGGGCTTACTCTGCAGCAAGGGAGATTTAGATTAGATATTAGGAAGCACTTTCTAACTATGAGGATAGTTAAACCCTGGAATAGGCTTCCAAGGGAGGTTGTGCAATCCCTGTCATTGGAGGTTTAAAGAACAGATTGGACAAACACCTGTTAGGGGTGGTTTAGGTTTACTTGGTGCTTGAGGTCCCTTCCAGCCCTACATTTGTATGATTCTATGATCATGAACCCCTACTGGCTATGTTTTATTTCACCACTGGTGTTTGCTATGGATTAATTGGCCAGAGATTTATATCTCTGATATAATTTAGAGATCATTTATCAGGCTTGCCGGTACTCACCCAGCTCTGAGGTAGACTCTTGGTAGGCTATGTGTCACCCAGATGTTCTTTACAGACTCCTGAGAGGGTTTGGGTAAATGCTTCTTCAGAGCAAGATCTTACTGTTTTGTGTGTACTACTGAAAGAAGATAACATTTTAGTGGAACTGTATTTCCTGATAAATAACTTAAATCTTTTATCAAAGGAACTATACCTGGAACAGAACAGACAGCTATAACTAAGGCTGCCTAAGTGTTTCCATTCGAATTCACTCTTTTGAGTTACTTATATCTTTCCCAAATTACTCTTTGTAGGCGCTAATAGTCCAGGCTTGGTCTCTACCCAAAGTTGTTTTTTCCTCCCCCCAAGAACTTTGGAGCCAGAATGGTTCAAATGCTTTTGACTAGGAGGAGAGTTCAGAAAATTAAACAAAACTAGCCTTTCCCCATCATTATACAATATTCTTGAAAATACAGCCAAAATAGCTGGTGTAGGAAGTTGAAGTTTGGGATGGAAAAAGCAGCCGTTACTGAGAAGTGCATTTGGGTGTTTTGGTTTTGATTATACAGAGTCACAAACCTCTGCACATTGTGTAACTAGTACAATTTTTTTAATGTACCTGGTGCAATTTGTGTAACTGATACAATTCTTTAATACTCATCAGCAATGTTTCAGAGTGAACTTGGGCTGTACTGCACATGGTCGGTGAGTCTTGGAAGCATGCGCTGGGCCATGCACACTTTGTGAAGCTGCTTATTATTAATTTTATTTAAGCACAAAAAATGTACTTGACTCTGGGCAAGATAAAAAATGAAAGCCCTTGTCCTGAAAAGCTTTCCTAAAACCTGCTTTGTGAAGTGTACATTGAATGAGGTAGGATGTATAAAAAATAGTATGAATGGGTCAAATATTGAGGTGCCCAATGAGGGCCAGAATGTGGCTAGTTTTGTATGGGTGTGTATATGCACCTTCTGCTTGGGAGCCAGTCACATTTGCAGTCCCTATGCTCTCCTGAGCCTTGATAGTGCCCCCAGGGGTGCAAGGCATCCCACTAGTATCAGAATGGAGTTGGGGCCATTGCTGCTTTCCCGTGCACCAGTCAGAGAGGCTGGTTGGCTGCAGAAATTCAGCCAACTTCCAAAGGGGGATGGGATGCTGCGGCTGTGCACCGGGGTGGTCTGAGAAACATTGGGGCTTTCTGGAGCACTGTGCTTTCTGGTGGTTCCACTTGGTTAGTTCAGCTCTACACCACTCCCAAAGTGGTCCTATCAGATCAAGAAATGACGTGGTCCTTCATTTTCACTCCTTTAAATGGGCAAACTCCCATTGGCTTCTGTGGGAATTTGCCTGATTAAGGACAAATGTGTAACTAACAAATGAAGCAAGGACATGTGGCTGTGACCCCAATATCTATTTCCAGAAGCAACAAATAGGATTGGGGCCTGATTTTGTTAAGTGTTGTATAAACATAGAAAGATAGTCCCTGCTTTGGGTAGCTTAAAATAATTAATGTATGAGGAAAATAACATATTTTAAAGACATTAACTATTTGAGAATAGACACTTTTAATTCAGTGTAGAGTTCGACATGTAAATATAAAAACAAAGTTATACTACATTAGAATACAGTTCTGTTTTTTGGAGAGAAGCTGTGGCATGTGAAAGTTCAAATCAGTGTCATATTCTTATCAGTTAATACAAAGCTTATTATCCTGCTTAAACTTAAGCTTAATAAGACCACAAGTTGATAATGCAATATAAAAAGGAAACCAAACTATGAAGCTGACATTGCTTTATTCTGAGTTACATTTTGTCTTTGTTTACTGAATGGTAGTGGAGGTAAATCCCAAACAATCCTTGAAATGATGTGGATGGCATTTACATTTTGTCCCAAGAAGAATAGCAAAGAGGCAACCTAACGTGCTTACATTTCCATTGACAAATAATGGCAGGAGATAGTAAGACATAGCTGTAGACATTGCAATCGTAAATCTTGTACAAACTAATAGCATTATGTTGCTGTGGTAAGGTAGCAGGAAACGAAGAATATTTTATAGCCTTCATGGAGAAAATAGTCTAGTGGCATGCTAGGACTGTGTGGTCCTGAATCAGACCAATGGCAACACTAATCTTGTTTCTGTTCTTGCTGATTTTATAAAACCTATTACTTGGCTATATCTAGTATGCTGCTTTGGAAAAGGAAAAATAATGGATTTTGGGGTGTGTGTTTTTTGTTGCTTTTTTTGTTTGTTTGAAATAAATCAATATTGGTTTTGGTCCCTCACAGGAGTTCAGGAATGTGACTGGAAAAGAAACTTTCTTTCTACACAATGTATCCAACTGTTTCTCTACTGTTTTTCAGGTTATGAAGAATAACCTGTTACTGCATTGCTTTATCTCAGGTTTTCATAACTGAGATTCAGCCTGCAGTACATTACGAAGTTGTTTGTAGCTCAGAAGATCCCATAGCATAGAACAATAGGATCTACTTCACTAGATAAAATTGATGATAATCAGGGGTAGTAAGGTACATTAAATCACCAAAAATTAATCAGAATTTTAAGCTGAATTGATCTGATCCAATGCCAACTGAAGTCAGTGGAAAGACGACTAGTGATTTCAGTGGGCATATTGAGGCATTCATTTACATGATTTCAGACTGTATCTGAATGCCTGCTTTTTTCCCTTTGGTTACGGTAAAAGCCTCATTAATTTTCCTTTCAGATAGATGTGGTTTGGAAGAGCACCCAATACAAAATGTTGACAAAAATAAACTGGGGGGGAGAGAGAGAGAGAGTCATAAAATAACATTGAGTCACATTTTCGAATAGCCCCCATAATTACTAGAGAGTCTGATTTCAAACACCCTGAAACAAACAAATTTGGAATTAACCCTTAAAACACTGCATGGTTCCAGGTGCAGTGGATAGGTAGGAGAGAAGAAGGAAGAGATTGGCAGCTTGTAGGTGTAGTTTCTTTGTGGGAGGATTAGGCAACTGATGAGAACACCCACGCAGGGAACAGGAATAATCCATCTTTCAGCACTGGAGGGCATAGGGTGGTGATAGCTGAAAGTGCTAGCAGTGCTTGTGCCCCCAGGAGGTGGTATTTTGGGGCAGGAAGGGCTAGCGTGAGGGAAGGACCATTGGCTGTACTGGTTTGGTGCTAGTTTCTCATGTTGGTTAGACTCTTACTTCCCTGGTCCATGACTCTTAGGCACTATTGTAATAGAAATAAAAATAAAAATGAAATAAGCAATGGATGATGAATCAGGCCCAACGTGCCCTGTACGAGGTGGACCTCTGCTATCTCAGTGAGCCATTCATTTAGTCCCAGATCCAACAAAGCCCTTCAGTACATGCTTAACTTTAAGGATGTGAATAGTCCCATTGTCCTTAATGGGAATACTCATATGCTTACAGTTTGGAATGTGCTAGGCAGAGGAACACAGGAACTAGATCAGATCCACAGTTTATTAAGTCCAGTATCTTCTCTCCAGCAGTGGCCAGTGCCAGATGCTTCAGACGAATATGCAAAAAACCTCCAAATCTCTTGTAATTAGAGATTGGTTTAAGCTTTGAAACATGAGGCTTAATATCTCTTCCAAAATGTGTTGATATTATAACTCTGGATATTCTTTTATTCCATGTAAATGCCCAGTCCCTTTTTTTAATCATCCTAATTTTTTGGCTTAATCATCATCTTGTGGCAGTAAGCTCTACTGTTTGGTTATCTGTTGTTTGAAAAAGTATTTCCTTTTATCAGGTTGAATTTGCCATCTTTTAAATTTCACTGAATGTACCTTTTTTCTTCTGTTTTTGAGTAAGGCTATGTTTTAGTCACAGGTATTTTTAGTAAAAGTCATGGACAGATCATGGGACAGTCAACAAAAATTCACGGCCAGTGACCTGTCCATGAGTTTTACTACATACCCCTGATTAAAATTTTGTGTGTGGGGGAGGTGGCCCGGGGAGGGGAGTGTGGCGCTGCACGTGCTCGGTGACAGCAGTGCCTGGGTAGGGGGGCATGGCCCGGAGGTATGACATAGGTGCTCGGAGGGGATCACAGCCCGGGGGGCACCACAGGCGCTGGGGAGTGGGGAGGGTTGACAGGGCTGGGGCAGGTTCCCTACCTGGCTCCTGGGAAGCAGTGACCTCCAGCTCCTAGCTACATGAGCTGCCTCTGCTCTGCCCCAAGCCCTGGTTCTTCAGCTCCCATTGGCTGGGAGCTGCAGGGGAGGTGCCTGTGGGCAGAGGCAGCACATGAAGCTAGGAACTGAGGGAGAGGAGTTCCTGCTGCCCTTCCAGGGAGCCCCCACCCCAGGTAAGCACTGCTCACACCCCAATCCCCAGCCCTGAGCCCCCCCACACCCAAACTCCTGCTGCGGGGGGTGGGGGAGCCTGAGACTGCCCCACCAGCAGCTGGTGTGACTGGCCCAGGGGATGCCCGAGCTCCTCAGGCGGCTCCCAGGCCAGCCGCACGGGCCGCTGCAGAAGTCATGGAGGTCACACAAAGTCACAGAATCCGTGACCTCCGTGACAAACATGGAGACTTATTTATGAGACACTCAGAAGGAGAAGCTCCAGATCTAACTTCTCTATGCCAGATTTTCATCGTGCCCCTCTTATTTGTCGTCTTTGTAAGGTAAACAATCCCAATACTTTCAGTCACTCTTCAGATGAGGTTTTTTCCATGCACCTAATGATTCTTCTAACTCTTTTCTGAATCCCCTCCAATTCTGCAGTTATCCGTTGGGATTAAGCATATGCTGAAGTACTTTGCTTTATAAAGATGGACTCAAACACATGCTTAAGTGCTTTGCTGAATTGGAGTGTAAATTAATAGCACAGCAATTTATATTAATATTTTAGTATGTCTAAATGGGTCTAGTTCATTTACTGACTGCACGTTTTTATTTTTATTTATATATTTTACTTTAGATGAAGATAGTAAAATAACTTTTGAACACGCCAGAAAAGATTAAAGAAACATATATTTTTAAAACTTTCCTAATTTTCAAGGCTCTCCATGGCTCCATCCCCATTGGACTGTGTAGGTTACTCCAGGTTCTAAAAGACAAGTTGATGAACAGGATCATAGGAGCAACAAGAGGAAAATCAGTGGGAGAAACAGCTCAATATCTTAGATGTCTAGACACAAATGCAAGGAGTAGGGGAAATAAACAGGAAGAATTAGAAGGATTAGTACATAAGCTAAATTATGACATAATTGGTATTACAGAGACTTGGTGGGATAAGACTTATGACAGGAATATTGGTATAGAGGGCTATAGCTTGTTCATGAAGGTCAGGCAAGGTAAAAAGGGAGGATATCTTGCACTATACATTAAGAATATATACACTTGTTCTGAGGTCTGGAAGGAGGAGGGCGGCAGATCAATTGAGAGTCTGGGGTAAAGATAAAAGGGGTAAAAAATAGGGGTGATGTTGTGGTAGGGCTCAACAATAGACAACAAAATTAGGAAGAGGAGGTGGGTGAAGCATTTCTAGAACAAATAACAAAAATATCCAAAACACAAGATCTGGTACTAATGGGGGACCCATTCAACTACCCAGATATCTGTGGAACAGTAATACAGTAAAACATCAAATTTTGAATAAGTTCTTGGAGCGTACTGGAGACTTTTTGTCCTAGAAAGGGAGGCACCATTTTAGACTTGATTCTGACCAAGCCGGAGGAATTGGTAATGAATCTGAAGGTGGAAGGCAATTTGGGTGAAACTGATCATGAAATGATAGATTTCACAATCCTAAGGAAAGGAAGGGAGTGAAAGCAGCAGAATAAGGACAATGGACTTAAAAAAGCAGACTTACCTTATCTACCAGTTCTCAGTTTATCATGGGAAGAAAATCTAAGGGAAAAAGTTGTTCAGGAGAACTGGCAGTTTCTCAGGGAGACAATATTAAAGGCAAAACTGCAAACTATCCCAATAAGAAGGAAATATAGAAAGAATAGTAAAAGGCCAATATGGCTCCATCAGGAGCTCTTTAATGACTTGAAAATCAAAAAGGAATCCTACTAAAAGTAGAAACATGGATAAATTACTGAGGAGTATAAAAGAATAGGACGAACAAGTAGGTACGAAATGAATTACATCTAGCAAGAGACATAAAAGGCAAGAAAAAGAGATTCTTTAAATACATTAGGAGAAAGATGAAGGAAAGTGTAGGTCCTCTGCTTAATGGGGAAGGAGAGCTAATAATTGATGACATAAAGAAATCTGAGGTGTTTAGTGCCTGTTTTGCTTCAGCCCTCACTAAAAAGATTGATGATGACCAGATACTCAACACAACAAGGCGGGGGGAGGAATGCAAGCCAAAATAGGGAAAAAACAGGTCAAAGAATATTTAGATAAACTAAATATTCAAGTTGGCAAGATCTGATGGAATTCATCCTAAAGTACTTAAGAAACTAGCTGAAGCAATCACAGAACTATAGCAATTGACTTTGAGAACTCATGTAGAATGGGTGAGGTCCCAGAGGACTGCAATAGGACAAACTTAAAACCTCTCTTTGAAAAGGGTAACAGAGGTCCTGAGGAATTATAGACCAGTCCTCCTGACTTGGATTCCTGGAAAGGCAGTGGAACAAATCACTAAACAATCAGTGTGTAAGCAGAAAACAGTAGACTTGATATATCTTGATTTCAATAAGGCTTTTGATACAGTGCCCAATGACATTCTGATAAGCAAATGAAGGAAATGTGTGGTGTTCGATAAAATTACCAAAAGGTGGTTGCACAGCTGGTTGACGACCATACTTTCAGTAATTATCAGTGGTTCTCTAAAACTGGGAGGACATATCTGCTGAGGTCCTGCAGGAGTCTGTGCTGTGTCCAGTACTATTCAATCCTTGAATATTAAATAACTTGGATAATGGAATGGAGACTATGCTTATAAAATTAGCAGATCACACCAAGCTGGGAGGAGTTGCAATAACTTTGTAGGTCAGGGCTAGAATTCAAAATGACTTTGACAAGTTGGATGAAATTCTATGAAGATAAGTCCAAAGTGCGACACTAATGAAGGAAAAATCAAATGTACAATTACAATACAGGGAATAACTGGCTTGGTGATAGTACTGCTGAAAATGATATGGGTGTTAGAGTGGATTGCAAGTTGTATACAAGTCAACAATGTAATGAAGTTGTAAAAAAAGCTAATATTCTGGGGTGTATTAACAGCAGTGTTTTATGTCAGACATAGGAAGTAATTGTCCCACTCTACTCAGCACTGGTGAGGCCTCAGCTGGAGTACTGCATCCAGTTCTGAGTGCCACACTGTAGGAATGGTGTGGACAAACTGGAGAAAGTCCAGAGGAGAGAAATCTTACATGTTTAGGCTTGAGAAAACAAGTCTTAGGGGGGCACCTGATAAATCTTCAAATATGTTCAGGGCTGTTCTAAAGAGGGTGGTGATCAGTTGTTCTCCATGTCCAGTGAAGGTAGGGCAAGAAGAAACTCTGAAGTATAGTTAAGCTTTGGAATAGCCTTCCGAGGTATGTTGTGGAATCCCCAGTATTGGAGGTTTTAAAAAACACATTGGAAAAACACCTGTCAGGGATGATCCAAGTTTACTTGTTCCTTCCACAGTGAAGGAGGCTGGACTTCTGAATGCCCCTTCCAGCCCCACACATCTATGATTTTGTGAGTCTGACACCACTTTTTAAGAAACACATTTGCATTTAGGTTGGCAATCTATATGCCAAATGTTAGCCTAATGATTTTAAGTGGTCAAGATATTAAATCTACACCATATATATGAGTTTATAGTAGAAACTTTTACTGACCTTTAATGATGATGATACAGGGTTTCATTTAAAATAAATGAAATAAATAAAACACTTTGGAACAAATTCGTTCCCTTTGGTTATAACACATCTTGAAGTGTATCTTACGCTGTAGTAATCTTTCAATGTATGTTAGACACACCATATTTTAAAGCTTTGTGAGGGATAGATACACATACACAAACAATAAAATGATTGTATGAATTTTGGGGAAACATTTGGTAATGTGGATTTGTTAGGATTAACTTCTTCCAAGGTCAAGCCTTTTGTGAAGTGGGAGTATAGTGGGAAATATAATATGGTTTGTCTGGTTTTTCTCATTCTCCCTGGTGGTTCTGTTCCCAGCGAGTAACCTGAAGCTTTCAAAAATCCACTTTCATTCCATAGGGATAACTTTCTGGTAGTCGGTCAGCCTTCTAGTCAAATGTGTCTGTTGTTGGGTATTGACATCTGTGGCCCTGACCTTCCTGTGAACTCTCTAGGAAGTCTAGAACAGCTTTTTCTGTGTTTCATTCAATGTACATGGCAAAGATTCACTAATTAAATTTGCCATGGTATGCTACCTTTTGAAACACTGTTACATTGCTGTTAGATTTCACTTTTTCTTTTGTGATTCCCTGTCTCCATTTTCTTCCACAATCTCTGGAGCACATCAAAATAATTGTCATAAACAGAGTCGAGACCAAACATTTAGAATATTGTTCTGCTTCAATGACAAGCGGATAAATGTGTTATTGAGGGATATTGTATACAAATGGGGCTCTAATGACGTCAGGCCTGAAGAAATTATTATTCAATCACTAGTACATTAATTTTCAAAAATTAAATCATGCATCATTTCCAGGGTTGTAATAAAATAATTACTGTCTGCACTTTCTCATTACCAACTGGTTTGCTCTGATTTCTGTATGTGAAAGGGACTCTGTCACTTAGTGAGGAGTTTTATTATAGTCAAAAATTTTTACACATTTTATAGTCTTGCGTTCAGCTCCAAGAACTACGTGTCTAGTTAGGAAATGAATCCACCGCACCAAAGAATCTGGCAAGCTTCCAGATTTTAACTACTTAACATGAGGATAAAGGGCAAGTTACTCTTCCTAGGATGGAAAGAATAAAATTAAACAAAAGTCAGTTGTGCTAAATAAGACAGAAAACACCTTCCTAGAAACAATAGTTATATTGATAAATAACACAAACAATTAAAGCACACCAATCAGTTGTCTGTTAGTTCAGTTTGCCTAGCCTGAACTAACAACATCTAGGAAACTAAGCAAGCAGAATAAGTAGCAGCATCAGGTCAAGGCATAAGTTTTCATGACATTTGGGTTTGGGGAGGCTGAGTGAGGTAGTTGATAGAAAGAGACTGTCTACAGAAAAAATAGTGATATTCAAAGGGTGGGAAAGGCTGAGTAGGAGAATGGCCTGAAAAAGTCCTGTTGCAGAAGGATGGAGAAGTAGGGAGCATAAGGGGAACGGAGAAGTAAAGAGGAGGTCAGAATACTTCTACACAATGCAGTCCAACTTAGGGAAGCAAGAAGGTAATGAGGCAAGATCTTTGATGTGAGTTGGGGGGCCTGGGTTCTAGTATTGGCTGTACCCAAGACTTCCTTGGACAAGCCTTTTAACTTCTCCATGCCCTATCTGTAAATAGGGAATAACATTTACCCAACTTTGAAGATCTCAAAGCATTGTATAGATAAAGTGCAAAGGATTCTCATTTGTTAATTTTACAACATCTTATTCATGCACCCATCTAATGGTGCACAGTAGTCACAACAAAGTACCAACGCTGGTAAGGTCAGCAGAGCACAAAGGGCTGGTGCAGGGAAATAGTAATGGTGGGTATGGGAATTTATCAGTGGCTATGGAAATGTATCAGCAATATACTGATGGGTTGGCAGCCTAGGAGGTGTGAACTGCGTTTTGAAAAGGGATGGGAATCAGCCAGGTGCTAGGAAGCACAGCGGCAGACTGCTTCAGATATTGAAGCTAGTACAAGAGCTGCATAAGATCAGCCTCCAACAGAGAAGAAAAGGGAATTGGAGGTTGAGACGAGGTCTCAACTGGCAGAGAGGGAGCATGTTAGGTACAGGGAGGGATGAGATGATAAATAGTAAGTAAGTGAATAATATAAGAACAACGGTCCATCTTGCCCAGTATCCTGTCTTCCAACAGTGGCTGGTGCCAGATGCTTCAGAGGGGATTAACAGAACAGGGCAATTATCAACTTTCATCCAGTCCCAGCTTCTGACAGTCAGAAGTTTAGGGACACCCAGTGCCTGGGATTCTGTCCATCACCATTTTCCCTAATAGCCATTGGTGGACCTATCCTCCATGACCTTTTTAATTATTTTAAAACCCACTTGTACTTTTGGCCATCACAACATTCCCTGGCAACAAGTCCCACAGATTGACTTGTGTTGTGAGAAGTAGTACTTCCTTATGTTTGTTTAAAACCTGCTACCTGTTAATTTTATTGGGTGACCCCAGGTTCTTGTGTTGTGTGAAGGGGTAAATAAAATGTATGCACTTTCTCTGCACTATTCATTGATTTTATAGACCTCTCTCATATCCCCCATTGCCATCTCTTTTCAAAAATGAACAGTCCCAGTCTTTTTAATCCCTCCTTGTATGAAAGCTGTTCCTTATCCCTAGTCGTTTTTGTTTCCCTTCTCTGTACCTTTTCTAATTCTAATCTCTCTTTTTTGAGATGGGGTGACCAGAACTGCACATGGTATTTAAGGTGTATGTGTACCATGGATTTATCTAGTGGCATTATGTTATTTTCTGTCTCATTAGGAAAGGGATAGAGAATGGGTCATAACATTCTGTTAGTGTCCTTGACTGACTGCAGCTGCACGTTCAGCAGATGTTTTCAGAAAATTTTCCACAATGACTCCAAGATCTTTCTTGAGTGGTAACAACTAATTTAGATCCCATCATTTTATTGTATAGTTGGGACTATGATTTCCAATGTGTATTACTTTGCACTTTATCAGTGTTGACTTTCATCTGCCATTTTGTTGCCCAGACGCCCAGTTTTGTGAGATTCCCTTTGTAACTCTACATAGTAAACTTTGGACTTAAGTAATTTTGTACTGTCTACAGTCTTTGCCACCTCACTGTTTACTCCTTTTCCAGATCGTTTATGGATATGTTAAATAGCACTGGTTCCAGTACAGGTCCATGGGGGCCCCCACTACTTACCTCTCTCCACTGTGAAAACTGACCATTTATTTTTAACCTTTTTATCCTACTTTTAACCAGTTACTAATCCATGAGAGGGCCTTCCCTCTTATCCTATGACTGTAAACTTTGTTTAAGAGCCTTTGGTGTGGGACCTTGTCAAAGGCTTTCTGAAAGTCCAAGTATACTATATCAACTCAACCACACTTGTCCACGTGCTTGTTGACCCTCAGAGAATTCTAATAGATTGGTGAGGCATGATTTCTCTTTACAAAAGCCATGTTGACTCTTCCCCAACAAAATCGTATTAATCTATGTGTTTGATAATTCTGTTCTTTACTATAGTTTCAACCAATTTGCCAGGTACTGAAGTTAGGTTCACCAGCCTGTAATTGTCAGCATCACCTTAGGATCCTTTTTTTAAAAATCGGCATTACATTCACTATCCTCCAATCATCTGGTACAGAAGCTGATTTAAACAATAGGTTACTTACCACAGTTCTGCAATTTCATATTTGAGTTCCTTCAGAATTCTTGGGTGATGACCATCTGATCCTGGTGACTCATTGCTGTTTAATTAAACAGTTTGTTCCAAAACCTCCTGTACTGATACCTCAGTCTGGGGCAGTTCCTCAGATTTGTCACCTAAAAAGAAAGGCGCAGGTGTGGGAATCTCCCTTACATGCATATCATTCATTTAGCTTCTCCACAATGTCCTTGTCATCCTTGAGGGCTTCTTTAGCATCTCAATCATCCAGTGGCCCCACTGATTGTTTGGCAGGCTTCCAGCTTCTGATGTACTTAACAGATTTTGAAGACCCTTGAAGATGAGGGGAGAGATTTTGTAGTGGCTATGGAAGTGAATGGAGAACCACTGGAAGTCTTTCAGGATGGGTCTTACATGAATATGTTTTCACAAACAGATGTGACATTGTAACATGCTTGAGTTTGGGCATGAGCAGTTTGGGGAGGTTGTAGAGGAGGGGAGATGCAGTAATCTACAGCTGTAGGCAAGTTTGGACAGATAGCAGGAGCAGCAGCAACTGGAAGGGAAGGAGGACTGCTGCTTGGGGATTTCAGTTTCTATGACTTGTTTTCTTGGAAGATGGACTACACTTTCAGCCTGACATCTGGCTGTCTTCCCATGAAACTAAGACTCAACTTCAGTGCTACTCCTGAGCTTTCCCTTCACACCTGTTAGTCATCTTATGCTAACGCTGCTTTTCATTCTCCTCATCACCCACCGGGGAAATCACAGGAAAGATCATCAGTACAGCCTGGTTATGGAAACATGTTCAAATATAATATAATACTATAATTTAAAAATATTCACCAAACAAGAAACACATCGCTTATATGATTCTAAGGCCTCGTCTACACTACAGGGGGAGATAGATGTAATTTATGCAACATACTTAGGTCCACACTATGCTATGTCGATGGGAGGTGCTTTCTCATCGACTACCCTTGTGCTTCTCATTCAGGTGGAGTACAGGAGTTGACGGGAGAGCGACCTGCAGTCGATTTAGCGGGTCTTCACTAGACCCACTAAATCGACTGCCAGTGCATCAATCACTGCATGTTGATCTCCCAGTAAATGTAGATAAGCCCAAAATCTCTTATTTCTGTTAACAGTCAAATGCTCCAATAGATACTCTTTAATCTCAAAATGGAATAACAATGCACACACTAAGAGGAGCTCTAGTTAGACTTGTCAAGATCCAGAACTATAAGCCTTGCTATTCATTCACTGATGTTCCAACTTGCTAATGTTCATGGCTGTTACATGTAACATTAATTAAAAATATCATCCATATTCATTATTTTACTCATCCATCTCTAAATCAGATTTATAGATCACTGTGCATTTTTAGATTAATTTTACTACCTAATGGAAGGTACATCTATTATTCAAACACTGAGGATCATCCATGTGTACACTTTCTTTTCTTTTGCAGTCAATAGGCTCCCATCCATGAATAACAGAGAGAATAATGCTGAAAAGTGCATTTTGAGATCTTAAAGACAGTAGTGCCAACGCTTATTGCAAAGCGTGGTCAGGTTATTGAATCCTTTTACTATGCTTCTTTCTGCTTATGCATCCCCAGTAGGGTAATCCTGATTCAGGAAGGCCCCCAAAGAATTGTATTTCTGTGGCTGGATTAACTGATATTTCTGAGAACTCTCCACATTTTTTTTCCTTTTAATTGATCTCCATCTCTTTAAAAAAGACTGGTAGCTGTTCCTCTGGTGGATAAGGTCTGGTGCCCCCATTCACCAAAGCATCCATATTAAAGACAGCCCTTAAGCACATTCTAAAATTCCATAAAGGGATGGGTTTATGCACATGCTCAATTGCCCTCCTGACCTGAATTCTGGATACAGGTTCTTTGCTCTTATACTATAAAATCATAAGAATATGAGATGGATCGGACATACTGTGTATATCTTCATATCTATCCCAATAAACGTTCACAAAAGAGGTGGTAAAGAGCTGGGCAAATAAGTGCTATTTTTACTATTTAATATAACTCTTTTTATTGTTATTCAGTTATTATATTATTCTGTATAAATATCAGTTAATCCAGCCACAGAAATATTCTCCAGTGCTTTGTCCTGTCTAATGTTGACTCAAGTGATGTGGTTTCCCTCACTATCCTTAGCAGAGCATATACCTCAATCTAACAGATCTCCTCATTAGGATTTCCCCCCCTACTATCTACCCTATTTTTTCCCAATGGCTGCTCCATACATCTATCAGACAGCATTGTTAGAAAACAGCACAGTGCTCTGAGTCTTCCAAGGATGAGCTCCATCTCTCATCAACATTCCCAGGCCCTCTCGGATTGGGAACAAGTGTTGGGACCTTCCAAAGTTTGCATGTGTAGTGTAGTTTGCATGAACATGGATGAGAAACGCCGTTGGTTTTGGTGAACCATAAACATTTATCAAGGTACTTTTTTGTGGGGCTGGAATGGGGAAAGGAGGAAGGTAAGTTTGATCTCTGCTCATCGCATGGTGAAATTCCAAAAAAAGAATTCTCGGCACAAGCAGAGACTATACTCTTGATGATAAATCGTATCTAGCTAAAGTGGGGGCAACTTTAAAAGAGAACGGCTTTGAACAACTATTCTATAAAAACTGGATGCAGCTGTAGAATCCCCAGTGCTGAGCTGCAATGTCAGACTTCTATGCTAACCTTACCACACGGGGTACATATTATTTTTCAAGGTATCTTCTGGTAAGTCAGTTATGTTTCCCTTTGTGCCTTCTTCTGATCCCCCTTCATTCTGCCTCCTTTGTTTGTCCTTTTTCTGTCTACCAAAGATTTACTTGTCAACACTAATGCCCGCAGTGTTACCAGCTGAGTGATGAGGCTGTGGCAGTAGGGCCAGCCATTGATTCTGTGCATTTTCAAACTTGGCATGTGTCTCTGAAAAAGGCAAGAACTAACTCCCAGGCTTCGTGCATTCACCTTCTGAACCTGCTACTGATGGCTGTTTTGACATTCTCAATTGATTGACTAGCCTGTGCACTGAGCCCATTCTTTAGCTGGCAAAACCTGTCTCTTTTCACCCAGTTTTCCTTTTTCACTTTATCTCCCATTTTTCTTTTCTCTACCTAACATGCCCTTCTGAGGATTGCTATTGGGGTGGAGGCTGGAAACTGCACTTGCCTGTTGAAAGGCTTTGTCTGTCTCAGTGTGAAGTGTAGGAGGTGATGAAGCTGAAAGGTGATGATGTTTTGTTTCTTTTTCCTCAATAAACACTTTAAAAATCAGCAATGGCATTTTAAACATGGAAATAAATAAAAATAATAAGCTTCCAATGCAACACTATAAAAATAAAACTAAAAATATTCCATGACTTGTAAATTTTCCGAGCAACACATTTTTATTTATAGTTATAGAAAAAAATTTGAGTCCCATGGTATTGGGATTCTGTAATAGCTGCTGTGTGGATTGCCCAGAGGGAGATGCTCTCGTATTAGGAAGTCATCAGATTCCCTAGTACTTGTCCTACATCTACAAGATGAATAAAAAAACACTTTTATTTAAGGGTTACTCTTCACTTCTCTGTGCAAATCACAAGTGGAACAGATCTTAGTATCACTCAAAGAGGTAAAGCGCTTCAATAATAATACCAGAAGGAGATGGGCAGTGGATCCTATATAAGAATATTACTCACCGCTAGCAAACATACTGGTGCTTTATAATGAATTTTATATGCAGTCAGATGATCATTTTGGGACAGGGGATATCTTGTGCAGCTCCACTTATGCCAATGTTTTAGGCCTAACACCTAGGGTTAATTTGCCCCCTCAGTCTCTAGCTCAACAAAGAGCAGCGCGCTAGCCCAGCGAGTGGCTGGCAGAAAGTCACTGTGGTCCTTTTCCCATAGCGTGGTGACCTGGCATATGCTGACCCTTGAAGCACTCGGACAAGAAAAGTCGTTTGATGTTTGTCCAGACTGTTAAGTTCAAGCACCTTGTTTTCACCTTCAAGGACTTGCACAATTCTGTCTCTGCTTACATCACTGTTCTCATTTCCTCCCCTGCCTCTTGCTGCCTCTCCTCCCCATATGCCTCCTTCCCTACCACATCAATTGGTTTCTCATCCTCATGCCTTTTCCCCCCATACCACCCCCTCTGCTTGAAAGTCCTTTTCATTTGTTGAATACTAAATAACCTCTCATCTCCCTCTTTCAACACACTTCTTCTACAAAGCCTTTCAACAATGATTCCCCCTCCCAAATTTCCCAAAAGACAAACAGCCAAACAAATGAACATATACCGGACTGTCACTAGAACACGCTATATAGCGTGAATTCTCATATAATGTGGTCACGGCTATGAATCCTAAATTTAATTACTTTAATTGGAATTCATTTTAATGCAGTCCCTGCGTTAACGCAATACCGTGCATGGATCCCAAATCCCGCGTTCTAGCGAGGGTTCGGTGTCTATGCATCCCTTTGAGATTGGATGCTTAGATGAGGATAGCACATGTACAAGGTCCTTTCCATATACATAAGTCTGAAAGACAAACAATGGAGAAAGAAGTGGGGGTGGGGGTGAGAATACAACATGCCAACAGAGTGCGCAGGACTGTTGCATAAACTATCTCCAAATGATCTCCTGCATACGAATTATTCCTTGCAGTCTTAATGTCAGTGGAGAGACTCAGACAAGGAGAGGGCAGTAGAGGGTCATTGGTTTAGGAAGGATGTTCCATGTATAGGAGTTGGTGTTGGGGTGTAAAACAGCTTACAACGCTGGTATAGCAGCAGGGCTTGGGGAGTAATAGAAATAGATGACTTGTCTACCGTATGGGTCTGCCTTGGATTGTTTGTCTCTGATTTATAGCAGAAGCTTGTTGGGACAGCAACTGTATCTGCTTCTGTTTGTTAGAGACTTAAATGGAAGAACTTTGGATCAGGATCTGCCCTTCCCAAATGTTTTGAGAGGTTTGAATCCAGTATTCTTGTTCTGGCCCTTCTCTAATGTTTCTAGAGTCTGCAGATCACAATTAGAGCTTTTTAAAAAAAATCAAGTACTGGCTCTGGCAACTGAGGGGTCATCTTGTGTTAGGACATTTTTGATGCAGCTTATGGTACCTGTAATGTGCTTCAGAGAAGCTCCCATATTAAAAGCATAGGGGAGAGGGAATCAGATTCCCCAAAGTTCAAAGAAATCTATAAAAATAATTAGCTTCAGAAGACTGTTGATTCATAATTAATTATTCACAGCAGAGTTTCCCTGGCCCAATTTGGTCCTACACTTTTTAATCTCCTCAGTTTGTCTAGTTTCTTTGGTTTTGTTTGTAAATTCATATTATTTTTTTAAATGTCAGAGTTAGAATATAATCTTGCTTGTGTCTGTCGTGGAGCTACAAATCATAGAATATCAGGGTTAGAAGGGACCTGAGGAGGCCATCTAGTCCTACCCCCTGCTCAAAGCAGGACCAATCCCCAATTTTTGCCCCTGAGCCCTAAATGGGCCCCCTCAAGGATTGAACTCACAACCCTGGGTTTAGCAGGCCAATGCTCAAACCACTGAGCTATCCCTCCTACCAATAGGAGAGCTAGTCATCATGCGGATTAGATAAATGTACAGTGAAGCATCCCAAGGTGTAATATCATTCTACATTTCTGCCTTCGTGCAACACCAGTGGAAACATCCACGTGAGTGTATTCTTGTTTTACATGGCAGTGCTGTGCTCAGACAGTTACACCCACTTTGGTAAGGAGTGCAAAGCAGTAATAAGAACTACTCCAATTATTTTTAACTGGAAATGCAAGCTGAAGCCTGGCTAAATGTTCAGGTGAAGTGGAGAATTCCCTAATGCTGGTTTTCAGTTGCATGTCTTTTGTGCTTTATGCTGGCTTCAGCTGTCTAACGTATGGAGCGTGGTTTTGCACCGTGGTGTTGTAAAACGGCGGACAGCTTTGCTTTTTCTCCCTCTCTCTGTGCTAGTTCCAATACAGAAGAACCACGGAGTTACGAACACCTCGGGAATGGAAGTTGTTCCTAACTCTGAAATGTTCGTAACGCTGAACAAAACGTTATGGTGGCTCTTTCAAAAGTTTACATCTGAACATTGACTTAAGACAGCTTTGAAACTTTACAGTGCAGAAGAAATAAAATGCTGCTTTCTCTTTATTTTTTTAGTAGGTTACGTTTGAGACAGTACTGTACTGTATTAGCCTTTTTGTGTGTGTGTGCTGCTGCCTAAGGGTATGTCTTCACTAGTAACGATAAGGCACTTAAGCAGCCTTTAACATTGCTAGTGAAGACATATCCTTAGGCGGCAGCAGTACACACACACACACCCTCCCTGCACTATAAAAAAACCCACCTCCATGAGGGGAGTAGCTACCAGTGCTGGGAGTGTGGCTCCCAGCACTAGTGCACCGTCTACACTGTTTTTTCACACCCCTGAGCAGGAAAGCTTCAGTGCTGTAAAGTGCCAGTCTAGGCAAGCCCTAAGGGTGTACGTTCAGTTCCAAAGGACTGGGCAGTTCGTAACTCTGCTGTTCGTAACTCTGAGGTTCTACTGTACTTCACTCTGGTTGATATTGATTTATCAGCATCCAACGGCATGGTAGGCATCTTCCAGCACAGGTAGAAGACAAGATCCCTGCCCTACAGAGCTTACAAACTAATGCTGGACAAGAGGAAATAAAGTGAGTAACAAGATGGTATAGATGACTTGGAAGGCCAGAGGCAACACTGATAATGAACATACAGTTACTAAGCAAGGCTAATACACATCTTAATGGAGCCAAAAAAGTTGAATGAAATAAATTGATAGGATGAATAGGTAGAATATTTAACTGGTCAGTTTGATCAGCTTGTTCCTCTCTCCCCTTTTTCAATACATTTGACTGAGAGTGAGAGTAGGATCTTTCTGGTCTGTAATTTGCTTTAGGTACTCGGTTACACATGGATAGTTATTTGAGTTTGATAGATTTTTGAGCTTGATGGATCTTTTTTGATCCATCTTGAAATATTCCTAGATTTCACGTGTAACACCGACAGACCCCGGTCATCAGCAGGTGGGCTCAAACCTGGGACCTCTTGAGCTTCGTGCATGACCTGAAAGCTAGCTTGCTGTTAGCTAAGGCTGTAGAGCAGACTCATTTTATCTCTCGCTCTCTAAGTGGTCTCGGTGCCACTAGATGGGACAGAACACCACACCCCGGAGGTGTGTGGATTACAAATACAGTTCTAAGTATATTCTTGGTCAAACAGTTATGTCTGATACTCTCCTATGTGTCTTATGGACAATGGTTATAATTAAGTATTCACAGCTAGTTTATATTTCAGGAAGCAGGCTTACTATGTTCTCTGAGCTGTACTGGCTCATTTTACCTGTTGAAAAATCATTATATTGTTTTTCTTTTATACATAGATTCTAAACATGCTTTATGATCCAGAATAATTCCAGCTGAACAATTTCCTTACTCCCTGGTGCTAAACTGAGTGGTCAACCTAGAGAAGAGTCTCTGTTAATTAGTCTGTTGTATGTCTGTTAGTCTATAAGATGCCATAGGACACTCTGCCGCTTTTACAGTTCCAGACTAACATGGCTACCCCTCTGATACTCTGTTAATTAGCTATTCCCAGATTTTTGCTGGTAAGATTACGACAGAAAACATGTTAGAAACATTGATTACATTTATTAGAAACAGTCAGTAGATATTTCTATCTGTGAGGTTAAAATAGGCATAGCCACAGACTTCTAGTGCAGCTGTATGGACTGACTGACAGGCAGTGTTTTAATAGATCTGAAGCTAAGCCCGTCTCATCATTAGCAAACCTAGGTCTTTGCAACTGGGGATCAGGGAAAAGGGAAATGGGGTAGGTGGTTGGGATCAATATGGAGGAAGTTGTTACCTCTCTTAGAGCTGTTGTTTCAGGCTCTCTCCAGAGTAGACTTTGCCCAGCATCCATTCTCATTCCTTTTATATTTGGAAGGTATACTTTGCAACAGGAAGGACAAGAACATTTAAAGCAGAGGTCCTCAAACGGTGGGACGTGCCCTCCTACGGTGGTGTGGAGGAACATTTGAGGCAGACAGTGCGGCAGGGTCCAGGTCAGCCCCCACAGGGGGTAGGACAGGAGTGCCACCCAACCCTGCTCCAGCCCCAGTGACTTCTGCTCCTGGCGGCACCCCTGGCCATGGCTCCATTCCCTACCCCAGACCTGACCCCAGCTGCAGCCCCAGCCTCGGCCCTCTTACCTCTGTCCGCCTCGCCCCCAGCTCCCGTGGAGGGCGGGGGGTGGGGGGGTGACACGCAGACAGCGGTAAGGGGGCCATGACCATGAATAGTTTGGGGACTACTGCTGTAAAGTTTAGGTTCTGCAAATAAGCCTTTTGGGGAGGGCTTCTCCTACCCACCCACCCTTTGATTCACTAGTGCTTCTTAGTAAAGCATTTCACTGTAGCACAGAGAAATATCCTGAAGTATGAGAAACTGAAGTTGGTCAAAGTCACACTGCTCTCGGACAGTGAAATATCCCATGGAGTTAATGGAATGGTTAGCCAGAGGGAGTTAATAGAATATTTAGCCAGAGAGAGGGAGCAGTTGGAAACATCTGGCAGTTTCTGAGAGGATTAAACAAACTGAGCAGGTAAAATGAACAGGACGAGTGTGGAATGATGAAAGAAATATGAGCAGTAGGACTGTCTTGGGATCAGTGAAATAAATGCTCTACCAAATGATGGAGAAGAGTTGGAGTCTGAGTTTGCTCCTTAGATTGCCAAGGTCAACCCTGGGGTGAAGGAGTGTGTATCTCATGTTTCCCATCAGTGGTTGCCCCCCCCTTCATGTACAGGAACTCTTCACTTAAAGTCATTCCCGTTAACGTTGTTTCATCGTTAGGTTGCTGATCAATTAGGGAACATGCTCGTTTAAAGTTGTGCAATGCTCCCTTATACGGTTGTTTGGCAGCTGCCTGCTTTGTCTACTGCTTGCAGGAAGAGCAGCCCGGTGGAGCTAGCTGGTGGGGGCTTGGAACCAGGGTGGACCGGCAGCGCCCCTATCAGCTCCCCGCTCCCCTAAGCTCCCTGTGCAGCAGCCGCCCAGCAGGCTTCCGATTGCTGGCAGTTCAGCTGTCACTCCCACCACTGCCATGTGCTGCTCCTGCCCTCTGCCTTGGAACTGCTCCCAGGAGCCTCCTGCTTGCTGTGCAGGGGAGGGGGATTAATGTCAGGGTGTCTCCCTCCCCCTCCCCGGATCGGCTTTAGGCACAGCAAAGCAAGCATGGGCTTGGGGTGGCACAATTCCAGGGGCAGCATTCCAGCCTCCCTTTTTTCTTTTTTTGCTTGGGCAGTTGCACTCTCGGAGCTTGGGGCAGCAAAAAACCTAGAGCCGGCCCTGCCCCCTACTCCTGCCCCCTGCTTACCCCTTCTCCATATAGAGCAGCGTGGGGACAGGACAGGGCTCAGGACTGTGAGAGCTTGCTGGCCGCAGCTGCTGTCTCAACTTCCTGATCTTTTTAAAGGCAATGTACATAGAATAGTGTCAGCATACTTAAAGGGGCAATGACAGGTTTCAGAGTAGCAGCCATGTTAGTCTGTATCCGCAAAAAGAACAGGAGTACTTGTGACACCTTAGAGACTAACAAATTTATTAGAGTATAAGCTTTCGTGGGCTACAGCTCACTTCATCGGATGCATAGACTGGAACATATAGTAAGAAGATAGATATATATATACACACACATACAGAGGAGGAAGTTGCCATACAAACTGTAAGAGGCTAATTAGTTAAGATGAGCTATTATCAGCAGGAGAAGAAAACTTTTGTAGTGATAATCAAGATGGCCCATTTAGACAGTTGACAAGGTGTGAGGATACTTAACATGGGGAAATAGATTCAATATGGGTAATGACCCAGCCACTCCCAGTCTCTATTCAAACCCAAGTTAATGGTATCTAGTTTGCATATTAATTCAAGCTCAGCAGTTTCTCTTTGGAGTATCTTTTTGAAGCTTTTCTGTTGCAAAATTGCCACCCTCAAGTCTTTTACTGAGTGGCCAGAGAGGCTGAAGTGTTCTCCTACAGATTTTTTAATGTTATGATTCCTGATGTCAGATTTGTGTCCGCTTTTTTTTTTGGAGTAGAGACTGTCTGGTTTGGCCAATGTACATGGCAGAGGGGCATTGCTGACACATGATGGCATATATCACACTGGTAGATGTGCAGGTGAATGAGCCCCTGATGGTGTGACTAATGTGATTAGGTCCTATGACGGTGTCACACACCACACAACAAAAAACACTAGCCCAGGAACCTATCCTTGTAACAAAGCCCAATGCCAACTCTGTCCACATATTTATACAAGTTAAATTAAAACAACAATAAACAGTTAATTGTGAAACAGTAAAACATTTTAACATCTGCCACCAATAACTAAATTAGAAACAGAGGCTTGCAAATAAGGGGAGAATCCTCCTTTCTCCCTCATCTCTTTTCAAAAATCACTCATTATGTAAAAAAAAAATATGAACATACAATTTCATGCAACTGAAGTCAATACAGCCTGCCCTCTTTGGAAGGCTGTGGGAGAGAGCCATACATTGCATGTTATAACTGATAGATCTAAGTGTAAGCGGGGGAATAGTCCCGCTATTGTGAGGAACTTTCCTGGCTTCTGCACTACCCCAGTGAAGTGGGCTAACGAAAGGATCTGAGTCCTCACTCCCACTTCCTTTACCCAGAGGCCTCCCTGCCCTTGAGGACTCCCCTTCCACTCTCCTGTCTGGCAGAGTCCTTGTAACCCCAACAAGGCTGGGCCCAGGATTCCTGGGGGGCTCGACCCCCAACCCTGCTGTGGTCACCTAGGACAGGGGCTAGGGTGTCCCCACTCCAGGGTACTCTCTCTGCACTGGGCACTTCTCTGACCCACTGACCATTACATACAATTTAAAGCAAATGCAAGTTATTTAATCAACAATGGGAAAGGTGAAAGGAAACACATCACCCCGCTCTGTGGCAGGGAACACCACAAACAGTGTCTCTGGAACGTCAGGGCAGTTCACAGTCTGTTCCTTGTAAGTCCCAAGCCGCCTTCCCAGGCCCGGGCTGTGCTGCAGGGATGCTGTGGGTTGGACACTTGCTCTGGTGGTGGCCACATGCTCTCAGGCTCTAAGTGGTAGGACCCTTCTTCCCAGTGTCACCCCCGCCTTGTCGGGGTTACGATCCAAGCCTGGCCTGCAGAGCTTCTTGGCTGAGGTGTCTCCCTGTGCTGGGCCTGCTGCCCAGGGTCCCCCTCGCTCTTCCCAGCTGCTCACCACACCCAGCTCCCGACTGCTCCAGCCCCAGCTCCACCACTCTTGTCTCTGCTGCTCTGCCTCCAGCTCCCTGGGCTGCTTCTCTGGCCCCTCTGGCTCTGGTTGCTACAGCTCCGCTCCCAGGACTGGTCTGCTCTGCAGGCTGCTTCTGTGACTCTGCTCCCAGCACTGACCTGCTTCCTGGGCTGCTCTTCTGGCCCCTCTGGCTCTGGTTGCTGCAGCTCTGCTCCCAGGGCAAGTCTGCTCTCTCCGGGCTGTGCCTCTGGCTTTGGGGCTGCAGCTCTGCTCCCAAGTCAGGGTCTGCTGTCTCTGGGCTGTTTTTCTGGTCCCTCTGGATCTGGCACAGCTGTGCTCCCCAGCTTAGCTTGGGCCCCTGCTTTCTCCTTAGCTCGGCCTCACCCTGTCTGACCCAGGCAAATCCAGCTCACACAGAAGACGGGACCTCCCTGGCCTCCTGACTCCCTGATGAGCCTGCCCGCCCTGTCATTCAGACTGACCTGGAGCATTGGCCTCTCCCCATTGTTCCTGGGAGCTGTCAGTCTCAGGGTCCTGATTCCCCATAGACCCCCTTCCCCTTTTAGTATTGGGAGCTAGCCAACCAAAACACCCCACTGAATGTTAGTAAGGGGGCAACAGTCCCCTTACATAAGCAAGAGGTCTGACCTATATGGTATCATTATTGGAGAGGCAGCATGGATTTATCTTGGGGATGGGAACTGGGAATGCTTAAATTCTGAATTGGGGCTCTGCCAATTGAATTGTTTTGTGGCTTTGGACAAGCCACTTAACCTCTCTCTCATCCTTTCCTCCATCTCTACAGCCATGGATGATCGTTATTTGCCTGATGGAATGTTATGACAACCATTGCTATGATACTATTTGTACAGTTCTTTGAAAATGTAAAGGACTCTCTTTGGGAAGTGCTAAGTATTTTTATGAAGTATTATTCTTGCTGAGTGAGCATTATCTGCCAATCCTGACCCAGTACACCATTGGAAGGCAGAGGAGGGATTTGAAAAGTGTGGCATATGTATCAACCTGAAAGAGACTAGAGCTGTTGAAAATTCAGTCACCCGAATTGAGGTTTTTTTAAAACCTAGTCAAAACTTGTCGTCTCTGTGGGGCAGTGAGTCTTACCAAGGCAGAAGGCACCAAGTCTTTCTACTGAATTAATGGATTCCACTTGGAATTATTCTTTGTAGTCAAATCATAAAAGCATACAGTTGATAGTCATACGAATGACATTCTGAAGAATGAGTGTGATTGGAAGTTTGGAGGCACTTAAATATTCTGACTACCCCTCAGTTTAATTGGAGAACTGAAGCTTTTGCTAGTGAAAGTTAGAATAAGAAGGGTGTTAATAATGCATTCATCCAAGAAACCTTGGATCCTAGTATGGTGAGTGGAGTATTGAGGGGTGTGGTATGGATATTGATCTCAAAGGCCCAAAGAGTTAAAGATGTTTATCAGCTCTTTCAGTGTCCAGAATTAAACAGTGATAGGTAGATTCAGGGTTATTTTAAACAGGGGTCTTGGTGTTGTTCAGTTACTTGGAAAAAAACAAATATGTCATTTAAATTAAAAGTTTATTGATTAAACACAAGAAAGAACATGAAATCAAAATAGGCTTTTATATTGAAACTGTGATGGAGTGATTATGTGAAACAAACTTAGTCAAAACCTTTAAAGTCTTTTTCCTTTTGGAGACAAAATATTAGAGTCTCTTATTTTCTGAACAGCCTTTCTTTGACTAAAAGGAAAGGGTTAATTTTAGTCAGTCCTGATGTGTAGAGGGCATTTATTTACCCTGTTTTTAACAGACACACACAAGGTGGAGGAGAGACAGGATAGTAAAGATGGGTGAAGTGCAGCTTTTGTTGATGTTTTTGGAACACTTGTGTAGTTACAAGTGTATGCTTTTGGTTGGCAACGTAACCAAGACACATGCTGCTTGGATTCTGGTTTACGATTTGGTCAGAGATGTCATCTGATTGGATCTTTTCTTCTTAGAAAAAGCAGGCTTGGATGCATACAGCATAGTTGATTTCAGGCTTCGATGAAAAGCTAAGAGAGTGAAAGATAGGAGAGAAGGAATGAAAGGGGGCAGAAAATAACTAACATGGGAAGGGGAAACAGAGCATAGCATACATGCCTCTGCACTGCTGGCAACTAGATATCCCCACTGATGGGCTGAGGATTGGATGTCATGATAATGTAGTAAGTTTCAGCACTTTCAGGTGAAAACAAAGTTCCTTGAACAAGATTAAGGCCAGCAGGCCTTCTTCTCAGGAAGAAAGTCCTTTAGATAACTCAAGATGAGTTGCAGTGGTAGCAGTTTGGGGGATGAGCTGAGATTCAAGGTAGGACATGTGACGGGGTCGGGCCAGATGGCTATAGGAGAGTAATAGAAGGCAGATATATTAGCCCCAGGCTAAGTAGGTCCCTTGTCCCTGGGTAAGGTAACAGGGAAGGTTCCAGAACAATCAGGAACCTTCTGGAGACAATTAAGACAGGCTGAGTAGAACACCTGCAGCCAATCAAGAAGCTGCTAGAATCAATTAAGCAAGGCTAATCAGGGCACCTGGGTTTTAAAAAGGAGCTCACTTCAGTTTGTGGTGTGTGAGGAGCTGGGAGCAAGAGGCACTAGGAGCTGAGAGTGAGAACGCGGACAGTTGGAGGACTGAGGTGTACAAGCATTGTCAGACACCAGGAGGAAGGTGCTATGATGAGGATAAAGGAGGTGTTGGGAGGAGGCCATGGGGAAGTAGCTGTCGCACAGCTGTTCCAGGAGGCACTCTAGACAGCTGCATTCCACAGGGCCCTGGGCTGGAACCCAGAGTAGAGGGCGGGCCCAGCTTCCCCCCAAATCCTCGTCGGACACAAGAGGAGTTGACCTGGACTGTGGGTTCAGAAAAATGGCCAAGCTGAGGGCTATTGTGAAGCTCCGAGGCGAGCAAATCCACCAATAAGCGCAAGACCCACCAAGGTAGAGCAGGAATTTTGTCACAGACAGGAGATGAGAGGGAGAGCTGAGCTGAACCGATCGTGTCTTTTTTCAAAGTCTCTTTTTAAGGAACCCAAAAAGGGGGAAAGTGGGTGACAGTTCATCTCCTTCATTATTTTATCTCCCAATTAGTCCTAGCATCTGTCATACCAATTCTGGTCTGTGAACATCTGGTTCCACATCTTCTATTTTTACCAAGCATAATTTCAACCATCCTTAGATTATATGAGCATGGCCTTTTGGTTTAGACAAATCCAGCTTCTTTGGTTCTTTTACACATCTTACAACATTAAACATCGTAAACAATTTAACCTATTTTCATGGTTATTGTAATATCTAATGAACTTCCACAAACTTTTAACATTTTATCTAACAATAGGGGTACACCTCGTAGGTCCAATAGTCATAACAGAGGCTTAGTGCATTTTCTCTGAAACTACAGAGGTGTTTTGCAGGCCCCTAGGGCAGATTTGCCAATTTGTGAGAGTTTACAGAGCCTCTCAGCAGATGGCAAGATACTATGAATGGAAAACTGTTCTAGCTGCGTCAAGGAGGTTTAAGGCGAATCAGGAGCAGTGAACTATACAACCATTGACAATGGATCTCTCCAATGAAGAAATGCATGGGCTGCTCTCTCTCTCTCTCTCACACTCACACTCTCTCTCTCTCACACACACACACACACTGATGTCATGAATGAGAGTTTTTTATGTTCATAATAAAATTCTCAATATATGTAATGACTTTGAAAGTACTTTCTAAGGGCAAAATCCTGCCATTTTTGTACTTTGATACACTGGGAAGTAAGAAGACACAAGCAGCTTCTACAGCACTCCCTGTGCACCCATTAAGCAGCTGGAGTGGACTCCAGTCTAGTGCTTCATTGGCACTAGCCAAAGGCTCAGCTAATTTACCTGTACACATGCCACAGGGGTGTATAATCTAGTTTGGAAAGATCCAATGTGCTGCATTTGGTGGCCGGAGAGAGCTAGTGTGTGCCCATCAGTCTCAATGAAGAATTGTCTTTGTGTTTACTTCACCTGAGCCCTGTCTGTTATCTATCATAAGGGAAATTATCATTCTAAGACATCTAAAATGCAGTATATTTGTGTCTGTAAGGGCAAAGGCTAAATTAAGAGTGGGATGAAATTCAGACCCTAAAAATAGTCAGCTGACATCAATTCTGAACAAACCCAGCAAACCTCAGTCCATGCTCCCCTGCTGCTTAACAATAAGTAAGTCAGCAGTGGGGAACAAAAATCTTAAAGAAGTCCTAGATCTCTCTCTCTATTAATTTCTTAGAAATTACAGATATCTATTTAAACACAGATCTCTTCACAACCTTATGGGGACTATAGGTTAATCTTGGCATCATTTTTAATTTCTGAGTTTTAATATATCTGGCTTAAGATGAAGCCCAAAATGATTGCACAGATCCCTGTACTTAAATGGCTATCTCTTTCAGCATATGATGTTTTACCAGCCATCTTAGATTTCTATAACCGATTATTGGATTAAAAATGTTCTAATAGGTATGAAACTTTTAACTGATTTTTGTGTGTGTGTTTTGGCTTCATTTGTTTTTTAGTAGTTTGGCATGTACTATTGTCTCATTGTGGCTTTTGATACACTAAGTTCATATGACATTATCCAAAGGAATTGCCAGATGAGCTTCCTAGCTCAGCTATATTTCACTGGGAATGAATTTCATTATCGAAGAGTGAGTACCTAAGAGGCAAATAGACAGAATCTAGTTCGTCCTGAGATCAGAGGAAATTGCCAGATAGGCTTGTGTTTGCCTAGCAATGTATGCTTCACCCAAGTGACAGCAAGAGAATATTGCATGGCAGAGACCTAAAAAAAGAAATACTTTGTATGATTTGAGATAACGCAAACGATTGGTATCAGATGTAAACTTACTAATAGCTTTCACTTAAGTTGTGCTATTATAAATGAGCTTGCAGGTATAAAATTCTTTTCCCCCCAAGACCTCCAATCCACAACATGAAGATTAAAAGTAGTACAATGTCTGATAACCTCATTCACCAAAAAATTTGCTTTCTTAGTCTCTAGGTCTCAAAAGCCTGGTTACAAACTAGGAGGAGGACAGTGGTTATCTTTACAATTGGCAAAATTATAAAATTACCAACCTCAGTTGGGTACAACTAAAAAAAAATTTAATTTGCTAAAATGTTTGACTTTATTACTGCAGTTGCTATATTTCCTGTACTGAAAATAGGAAACAGTGCTGTAAATGTGACTACGCTTAGTATGGTGCTTAGATCCACAGTTATGGGTGTGGTACACGAATAGAACAGAGTTTGTTGTTTGTTTTTAGCAG
Organism: Lepidochelys kempii; assembly: GCF_965140285.1. Taxonomy (NCBI): domain Eukaryota; kingdom Metazoa; phylum Chordata; order Testudines; family Cheloniidae; genus Lepidochelys; species Lepidochelys kempii. The sequence continues at coordinate 118,283,229 of NC_136383.1, forward strand.
AGCCTTTTGTATGTTGGGCACTAAAACACACACCATGTAGTGGACTATAAACGCAGCCATGCAGATTTCTAGCAGGTCTGCAAAGGTAAAACCCGTCACTTTTATTTAAGGGAGGATAGTTAAATTCAAACATTGAGACAAATTAGCTGAGAAGATAGCTGTCAACCCAGACTTACACATTTTGACTATTATTAAATGTAATTTCCATTGGACAATATGTTTTCCTGTAGCTGGACCAAGACCTTTGCAAATTCAAAGACCTGGCATGGGTTAGCTATGGGGCCTTTACCTTTTTAAGTTGCTGGTTCAAATCTAGTCCAAGCTGGTAGAGATTAAGCATTCTTACATTCTGAGGACTCTTTAGTAGACCACATGTAAAGAATCAATGCTTAGCCCAGCTTCTAGTGGACAGGTATTCCATATCAGAAATAAGTACCATCACAAAATTGATATTACTTGGCACACTTGGGAAACTGAGACTGAAATTCATCAGAATGGCCAGAATTTGTACAGGCAGGAGGACGTGAGTTCATACTTCCACCCTTAGTTATTGTCACTCCAGGCCAGGGCTAAGGCACATTGGCATGACAGTGATTGTTATCCCTATGCTCTATGGCTCCACTTTTATTCACTGAGTTTCTCTCACCATTAGCAAGTCTTATTTGAACTCCAGCCCACCACTTATCCCATCTGACCTAACCAGCATTGCTGCCTCTGCCAAATGCAGTCTGATCAGGCTTCTAATGTGAAACACTAAACTTGTTCATAGTTTATGGTAGAAAAACTAATGAAATGCTCCATTGATTATTTGATTTGATCTCCCCAATGTCATGAAGACTGAGAGGCAGCATTAGACAGGTTTAAGCATACAGGATTGGGCTTGAATGGGATAAGGCCATGACTGTTATGATAAGGGATTACTAAAGCCTCACATAATCTATGTGTTTTATTGCTTCGATGACACAACTAATACAGTATTTTAGGGGAAGAGGTTGAGACAGAGCGGAATAAAAGATCTTCTGAGATTTACAGATTTTTCTCTTGAATAGGGTTTTTTCATAATTTCTTCATTTTTTTCCTTTGAGTCTGACTTTTTCAGTAGTCTAACCATTTTTCAACATTTACATGTACCCTATTTTTTCTCAATTGCGGAACTGAAACAGTTCTGAATAGCTGATATTACAGTATTTAAAATATACGTATTGAATTTGGGCTTTACTTCATGGTTAAAATCTTGTTAATTGGTGGTTTGTGACCTCACTGTTTGCCAGTGAATCTGGGAAAATTGCTTGTTTTGGCTATCTGATAATCCTTTTTTTGGAACACTGCTATTAAAATTCTACTGAGCCAGGCAGAAATGGTCTATGTAAAAAATGTGTGCATGGTTACATTAGTCAGTATCAGCAACATTCTTGTCCTTGGGCCCGATGATCCCAGATTCAAATCCCAATTTAGAGACCTGGATATACTCCAGCCGCAGTCGTAGCACCCCAGCAGGGTGTCTGGTCCCATGGGTGAGAGACCGAACTATATTTGTCTTAGCAGCCTGGGCTCTGAAATTGGAATGGTAGCATACAAAGGAGAGTAGAGGAGTTCAGCATGGAGCACAGTCTATATTCCTTTTTGGGGGGAACATATACTTCCCAACCCTTATAATTGGGATGATGCCTCTATGGAAACAAGCATTGATATTCAAAGAGCTTTCCTTTATAAGTGTCTCCATTAAGTAAATAGATGTAGGAGTCATAGCAAAGCAATTTGTTGTTTAGCTTTAGAAAACAGCAGTGATCTGTGCTTACTGAATTTTAAAATAGCATGGAAAAAGTTAGAGCAGAATTTGGGAAATCGCTATTCAGTTCTTGTTCAGTGCTACAAAAAGTTGAGTGATGCATACAAATAACACTAATTAATTTTTCAGTAGGAAACCAACACTTCATGCATACTGATTCTCACAACACTGGCATGAAATTGGTTTCACTGTTATACTGGGAGCAAGAGGCATTATTGCAGAGAATTATAATGTGTGTAGAAGTGCACTGTATAATCAGCAGTACTCAGCCTTGCAATCTCATTGGCTAAAAGGTTTTAAAATGGGAAAATCTATAATCTTTCTACTTTTCCCTGTTACATTTTCAAAGTGAGTATTTTTTAAATTGAAATATAATTTGGTGACATTCACCATAAGTAATTAAACTCTGATCAATACATAACAAGTGCAAAGGTTGCCAGAGTCCTTAAATCAGAATAGATGGCTAGTGGTATGCAACGGCAGACTTGAAACTGGAAAACTTTTTGCATGTGAAATCCTGTTTGCCTACAAAGCACAAGAGTACAACAGACATAATTATTTAATCCTAGAAGTTCTATCTTAGGATCTCCAAGTGTTCCATATTGATTAGTGAAGGCTCAAAGTACGTAATAATAATGTCCTTTTATCTAGTAGAGGTCTGCAGGAGCTTAAAAAAATCCCTGTAAGGTTGGTAAGGGCTGTAGTTCGCATTGCAACTTCCTTGCATTTAACAGAATGAAAAAAATTAAGAGTATCTGAGCTCTTTGGTAAAGCAGAAACTCTGACGTGATCTTATGTTTTGTAATATGGAGAGGAAATTCTCTAAAGTGATCTTACAACAGAACAGTTCAGAGGAATAATAAATACTTAACAGTTAAAAGTTCGTCAGTGCAGGTATGTTGATTTACAGGATCGGAGGATCTGGCCCATATTGTGTTTTTCATCTGTAGATTTCAAAGCTTTCTAAAGGAGGGCAGCATTATTAAGGTACCTAACTTATAGGTAATGGAGTTTGAAAATTTTGGTCTAGACCAGAGGGGCCTTTTTCTTTCTGAGGGCCCCCCAACATGCTATGAAAGCTCCATGGCCCACTGGTGCCACAACAACTGGTTTTCTGCATATAAAAGCCAGGGCCAGCATTAGGGGAAAGCAAGCAGGGAAGTTCCCTGGGGCGCCACGCCACAGTGGCCCCCACAAAGCTAAGTTGCTCAGGCTTTGGCTTCTGCCCCAGGTGGCAAGGCTCAGGGCCCCAGGCTTCAGCTTTCTGCCCTGGGCCCCAGAGAGTCTAATGCTGGCTATGCTTGGAAGACCCCCTGAAACCTTCTCATGCCCCCACCCCCCCCAGGGGCCCCTGGATGCCTGGTTGAGAACCACTGGTCTAGACCCTTCTCACTCCCAATTCACAGGTCTGCATTGGTATAGATACTCATCCTGGGACCAAGGGTAATACTGTCAGATTGAAATATGTTCCAGTGGTAGGGCATTATTGTGGGACCTAAGAAACGCAGATTCAATTTCCTGCTGTGCCACGGATTTCCTGCGTGACCTTGGGTAAGTCACTTAGCCTCTCTCTGCCTCAGTTTCCCATCTGTAAAGTGGGGGCTATAGCACTACCTCTTAGTGGTGCTGTGATGATAGATACATTAAGATAGTTAGGTGCTCAGATACTACAGTAATGGGGCAGTATAAGTATCTAAGATAGCTGAGGTCACTAAACACTGGATAGCAAATCTTCCTCTGGTTTCTGTGCTGAAGGACAGTGAGCAAATTCGCACAAAAGGTACAAAATACTTGTAACAATTAGTATGGACATGCTTGTCTCTTTAGAATATAATAAATATAGCACTTGAATAACTTGAATAATTATGGGTTCAATCTTTCATTCATTTAAGTCAAGTATTGTCATTGACTTCATTGGATGCAGAATCAGACTTTACACATTTAGAGCCCTACACAAAATTCATTTTGACTGTCCTTTGAGATAAGTAGGTCTTCTAGCTTCTAGTCTCATGCTTTAGGGGCTTCTCTATGTAGCAAGTTAGTCCATGGCAAATGGGACTAAGCACCAGCTTGCCCTGCAATTACGTACTGTAGCAGTGACCATATGGGGTGCAAGTTGATGCACAGTCGATTCACACCCTGGCTTGCCTCATACCATATACAGTGCACCAGCTGGCTGTGTAGTAACATCCCATGTGTCCGCTGCTACAGTAGAGTGGAAGTCCTGCACTCTGGGACTTCTGCTATACACTAGCTGTGACCAAATTGGATGTTCGTACATGACAAGCTGGCATGCTGTAGATCCGTACCCTGGCTTGCTGTGAACTAACTTGCTCTGTAGACTAGCTCATGCTGCCTCTCTGTATGGCTCCTTTAAAATGTTATGGTGTTGATTAATCTGCCGTTATTATTTGGAGTGTTTATGAAATTTCTTGACTGGCTCCTACTCAGTTAGCTGGCAATAGCAATTCATTCTGCAGGGCAGACAACCCAAACAATTTCCACCAAGCTATTGTATAAGGAGGATGGATCTTCAGGAAACATCAAACAGTGCTGCTGTTTCAAACTGGGGAACAGCAGGGAATAAATTTTTCACAATTCTTGTGCTCTGTGCAGGCCATGACCTTGTTAATAATACATTTTTGCCCAAATGGAAAATTTGAACCAAACTGAGATGTAGCTTAGTATTTCTGATGATTTTTCAGTCCCACATCCTATGTAACAAAAAACTCAGTCTAACAGACCTGCTGTGTAATATCATATTGCTCTGTCTGTAGTCGCACATTTTCTGTATTCATTACAACTCAGAATTCATGCTTTAAATTATTTGGGGGCATAGTCTACTCCCTGATCTTTGTGCAAAATTCCTATTGATGTCAATTAGAGTTCAATATGAAGAACAAGGGTTGAATGTGGATCTTTGAATGTACAATAGTCCATTGTTGTTGCTTTTTTAACAGAGTGGTTTTAATAATAAGGACATTACAAACTCAGAATAGAATGATTTCTGTCTGTATGAGGAAGAGGAAAACTTTAATGCCAGCCAAAACAGCAACTGGTTTGGGATTGTAAGAATGTGCTAGAGCAATGCTTTGAAAAATGATTTTACTGCTGATGTTATGGTATTAATGCAGGTACTGTATAATACTTGGCACTTACATAAAGTCAATAGCCATTTTCATCTGAGGACTTTAAAGCAGTTTATAAACATGTCTTTTTGTTAATCCTTCATTCCTGTAATTAAGCTAATTATTAAGCTTATTTTACAGATAAACTGATAACCTCTGTACCACAGTTGGCTGTAAAATGGGTTTATGACAACCACTTTCATAGTGGAAGAGAGGAATAGAACCAGCGGTTTTAGACTTCTACTCCTCTGCTCTGTTGACTAGATCATACTGCTGTTGGTGGTTGTGATGGGGTGGCTGCCCCTTACTTGGAGAAGAGAGGTTAATAGAGCCCTAGAGAGGTTGCATAGGAGGCAGCCAATCAGAGAAAGGCTGAAGGAAGCAGCCGATCAGGGCTAAACAGGTCCATATAAAAAGGGAGCTGCAGAGCAGAGGAGTTCAGTTCTCTCCTGGGAGCCCAGGGATGAAGGACTGTGTCTCTGGTGGGGAATGCTGGAGAGAGCAGTGCTGCAAGCAGGGACTGGGGAAGCTAGAGAGAGCTCCTGACTGGCTGCTGGGGCCTGCAGGCTGAGGCCCTGAGGTAAGGGCAGAATAGGGTGCTGGAGACACAGGGGAAGCAGCCCCAGGATAATGCACTGCAGTTGCCACTGAGGGAAGTGGCTGAACAGAGATTGCAGGTCCCCCGGAAGAGGGGGAACACAGAGTGTGGCACAGCCGGAGGCAGTGTTGCTGAAGAGGACGCTGCGGTCCTTGGAGAGACATGGGTCCTAGAGTAGGAGTGATGGCAGCGAGGCACCACCCAAAGAGGGTGCACTACCATGCAGAGCTAATTCCCAAGACAACCAGCAGGAGGCGCCACAGTAGTGAGGGAACCCTGTTGCAGTGGTCTTCATAGGATATAGGACACTGTAAGCAAGAACAAAGTCTAGAAGCCCAGCTAGGTATGCCCCCTCGTGTTGAGTTGCATTTTTACTTTTATCCCACAATATTTTTTCTTCAGATGCTGTGCTTTAAAATCATACTAGCTGCTGCAACAGCTGCCTTTGATACTCTGTTTTCATATATTGTATTGACAAGTCTGTGTAAAAGAGTGCCTCTAATTCCTTTTGTGGCAGCTTTGTCCCTGTGTAAGATCTTCTCTCTTGTTATTGAGTAGGACACTAATTCAAACAGCCTTGTGAAGTCAATCTGATTTATTCCCTTCAGAATTTTGTATATCCCCAGATTTTTCTCTTGAATGTATTGTGGTATATGATTACTAAATTTATACTCTTTCCATTTTTTTAAATTTTATTTATATCTTCTGTTTCTCTACAGTGTATTGTCTGAGCTACTTATCAGGCCATGTTCTTAGTATATCTAAGTCATTAAGAGTTTTATTACCTCCTTCTGTATTAGCTGTAATTTTATATCAGTACATTTTACCTTTCGCTGGCCTCCTTCTGAGTCATTGATCAATAAATGGAACAAAATCAGTATTAATACAACTCATTTTTTTTTTTTAGTTTCAAGCCATTGCTCCTTGTTGTTCTATTTTCTACCACTGTAAACACTCCCTCACCCTCTCTTATACTATTACCCTGTATGCAAGCTATACATATTGCATTCTCTTAACCTTTCTTGGAGGTCTCATCTTAGAATCCTTTCATCATTTTTGTTGCCTCTCTCTGAATTCTCTCTAATTTATTAATGTCTTTGTTTGTAATACGGTACCCAAAACTGTGTGCACTACTTCCAAGCACAACTGATAAATAATTTATTTGCAATGAATAATTCAATCTATATTCTATTAATGAACTGATCCAGATTTCTGTGAATGCATCCATTATTCGTAACCATTTGCCAGATAGGCTGAAATTTGTGTGCATAAACTGTGGCATTGAACTGTTCATGGTATACAACTCTTAACCTAAGGTCCTATATATACACAAACTTACACTGATTTAGTTAAACTTGTGCAAAGGTCTCATCTTTCAGTGGCGGAAAAGTTAAACAAAAATAAGCCAAAACCTGTGCATTTTTGATTTAAGCGATGTACGCTGAAACAAGGGGGTTCATGCAGCCTTTTGCACCAATTTTACTAAATTGGTTTAAATCCTACTCAAAGTTTAACCAGTACCATACTCTGGATATAGATAAAAGCTTAGTAATGTTGATTCTGCTCCCTGACTGCATGAGTAAATAGAAAAACTAATAATAGCAAAATGACAAATAGTAAAAATGAACACAGGATATATGCAAATATATAAAACATAAGAATGGCCATACTGCATCAAAACAATGGTCCATCTAGCCCAGTATCCTGTCTGCTGACAGTGGCCAATGACAGGTGCTTCAGAAGGAATGAACAGAACAGAGCAATTGTTGAGTGATCTATCCACTTTCCCAGCTTCTAGGATTTCTAGGGTTTAAGGACATCCAGAGCATTGGGTTGTGTCCCTGATCATCTTGCCTAATTGCCACTGATGGACCTATCCTCCACGAATTTATATAATTCATTTTCTAACCCATTTATACATTTGGCCTTCCCAACAGCCCATGGCAATGAGTTCTACAGGTTGACTGTGCATTGTGTGAAGAAGTACTTCCTTATGTTTGTTTTAAACCTCCTGCCTATTAATTTTATTGAATCATAGAATCATAGAATATCAGGGTTGGAAGGAACCCCAGAAGGTCATCTAGTCCAACCCCCTGCTCGAAGCAGGACCAATTCCCAGTTAAATCATCCCAGCCAGGGCTTTGTCAAGCCTGACCTTAAAAACCTCTAAGGAAGGAGATTCTACCACCTCCCTAGGTAACGCATTCCAGTGTTTCACCACCCTCTTAGTGAAAAAGTTTTTCCTAATATCCAATCTAAACCTCCCCCACTGCAACTTGAGACCATTACTCCTCGTTCTGTCATCTGCTACCATTGAGAACAGTCTAGAGCCATCCTCTTTGGAACCCCCTTTCAGGTAGTTGAAAGCAGCTATCAAATCCCCCCTCATTCTTCTCTTCTGCAGGCTAAACAATCCCAGCTCCCTCAGCCTCTCCTCATAACTTATGTGTTCCAGACCCCTAATCATTTTTGTTGCCCTTCGCTGGACTCTCTCCAATTTATCCACATCCTTCTTGAAGTGTGGGGCCCAAAACTGGACACAGTACTCCAGATGAGGCCTCACCAATGTCGAAAAGAGGGGAACGATCACGTCCCTCGATCTGCTCGCTATGCCCCTACTTATACATCCCAAAATGCCATTGGCCTTCTTGGCAACAAGGGCACACTACTGACTCATATCCAGCTTCTCATCCACTGTCACCCCTAGGTCCTTTTCCGCAGAACTGCTGCCTAGCCATTCGGTCCCTAGTCTGTAGCTGTGCATTGGGTTCTTCCGTCCTAAGTGCAGGACCCTGCACTTATCCTTATTGAACGTCATCAGATTCCTTTTGGCCCAATCCTCCAATTTGTCTAGGTCCTTCTGTATCCTATCCCTCCCCTCCAGCGTATCTACCACTCCTCCCAGTTTAGTATCATCCGCAAATTTGCTGAGAGTGCAATCCACACCATCCTCCAGATCATTTATGAAGATATTGAACAAAACCGGCCCCAGGACCGACCCTTGGGGCACTCCACTTGATACCGGCTGCCAACTAGACATGGAGCCATTGATCACTACCCGTTGAGCCCGACAATCTAGCCAGCTTTCTACCCACCTTATAGTGCATTCATCCAGCCCATACTTCCTTAACTTGCTGACAAGAATACTGTGGGAGACCGTGTCAAAAGCTTTGCTAAAGTCAAGAAACAATACATCCACTGCTTTCCCTTCATCCACAGAACCAGTAATCTCATCATAAAAGGCGATTAGATTAGTCAGGCATGACCTTCCCTTGGTGAATCCATGCTGGCTGTTCCTGATCACTTTCCTCTCATGCAAGTGCTTCAGGATTGATTCTTTGAGGACCTGCTCCATGATTTTTCCAGGGACTGAGGTGAGGCTGACTGGCCTGTAGTTCCCAGGATCCGTCTATTGGGTGACTCCTGTTCTTGTGTTATGTGAAGGGGTAAACAACACTTCCTTTTCACTTTCTCCACACCATTCATGACACCCTTAGGGTGTCTCTCTTCTAATCTGAACAATCCCAATCTTTTTAATCTCTCCTTTTATGGAAGCAGTTCCATGCCTCTTATCATTTTTGTTGCCGTGCTTTGTACCTTTTCCAATTCTAAAAGATCTTTTTGGAGATGGTGTTACCAGAACTGCAGACAATATTCGATGTGTGGGCGTGCCAGTAATTTATCCAGTGGTATTATGATATTTTCTGTCTTATTATCTCTCCCTTTCCTAATGGTTCCTAATATTTTTAGCTCTTTTGACTGCCGCTGCGTATTGAACGGATGTTTTCAGAGAACTTTCCATGATGACTCTAAGATCTTTTTTCAGTAGTGACAATTAGGCCCCATCATTTTGTATGTATAGTTGGGATTATGTTTTCCAATGTGCATTATTTGTATCTATCAGTATTGAATTTCATCTGCCATTTTGTTGCCCAGTCACCTAGGTTTGTGAGATCCCTTTGTAACTCTTTGCAGTCAGCTTTGGACTTTATTATCCTCAGTAATTTAGTAAAAAGAAAAGGAGTACTTGTGGCACCTTAGAGACTAACAAATTTATCTGAGCATAAGCTTTTGTGAGCTACAGCTCACTTCATCAGATGCATGCACTCTGATGAAGTGAGCTGTAGCTCATGAAAGCTTATGCTCAGATAAATTTGTTCGTCTCTAAAGTGCCACAAGTACTCCTTTTCTTTCTGCGGATACAGACTAACATGGCTGCTACTCTGCAACCAGTAATTTAGTAGTATCTGTAGAACTTGCCACCTCTTGTTTACCCCTGTCCAGATAATTTATGAATATGTTGAACAGCACAGGTCCCATTAAAGATCCTTGGCGGATATGTATGATAGATGTGCTACTGCTGAACCATTTGTGTGAACAATACCCCTTTTAGACGATTGACTGCAAAGGGGATGGAATTCACCTGTAGTGGAATTTATTGCTGGCCGTCTGCACAGGGATGAATTTCACTTAGCGTGAGTAGTAAGGTGCATGAACCCAGCTAAACTGAACAGTTCATCCAAATTCAAATGCATGTTTTCATTCACTGTTATATCAGCTATAAGAGAGACCAATCCTCCCAGCACTTCCTTTGGCCTACATTTACACCCTTGGCATTTGGATTTTTTGTAGTTAATCACTATTGCCAGATCCCTGTGTATAATGCAGCCATGAAATCTCTTTGCTCCAGACTTGTGTTTGGGGAATACACATTTTCATTTAGACAAAACAAAAATTTGCCCCTTCTCATGGGAATACCAGTACTCCTTTTCTTTTTGCGGATACAGACTAACACGGCTGCTACTCTGAAACCTAACTCTTAGTAGGTTCTGTTTTAATATCCTCCAGAGTTACTAGTGGAATGGAAAGAGTATTATCACCATATGATGAGATTATATCGTCTGTTTTTAAGGAAGGCTTTAATTCATAAGGCTAAAATGAATAGAACATTGAGATTTAAATCAGCCAGTCTGGCTGGCTAATGTACATCACATTATTTTTCCAATAGAAAGCCCACTAAAAATGCATTGCCCTCAAAATATCCATAATTACATGGGATTTTTCATTTTTAATCTTGTTGGAGCAATAACAGCCATACAAGTCATTTCCTTAAAATGAATGTGTTACAAAGGTCTTCCTTGTTGCCTAAAGATGTGTTACAAGCACTGAAATTTGAAATAAGGTTGGGGAATATACATGATTCTGTTTTAATGAATAATGCTCAGAAACCTCATCAATGGGCAGGGAAGAATGAATACAGCAGAATGAACCAAATGGAAGAAAATACAAGTATAATACAAAATACAAGTACAATACAAATAATTTCCTGGGCGGACCCTCGGTTCTGTGTAACACAGCTGAGCTCTAGTACCAAAGTATGACCTAAGCAACTAAAAAACAGAAAAAGATGAAGGAAAATACGAAAAAACAGAGCTATTGGGATGGATTAAAAAAATCAATGATATAAAAAAAGCTTTTAATTTAAATTAAATGCAGGCTTATTAAAAGAACAATTTAAAATTAAATTTGTAATTTCATAACTTGTGTTGAGGCCTAAATTACTTATAATCTATTAAAAACATTTACATACAAAAATATTAGCAATATGTGTTTGCTGTCAAGTTTTAAAGAAAGTTCTACCAGTTCAGTGGTTTGAGTCACCGGCTAAACATCTAGAATCAGAGTTTAACTGCTAAACCAGCTTTTGACAGCAGTAGCCTCTTCTGCAGGTACAGAGAGAATATTTTTTCATTTCAATTTATTCAACTAGTTCAGTTCAATGACTAGTTCATTCAAAGTTAAGAAACCAAATGGGATTTGAAAAAGCAGGAAAGCTTGTTTTCCTCTTCTGGTCGATGAATAAAACATAGGTGTGAGATGATGAGGGGTCTATTACAGGAGTGGGTGCGTGAGGTTCTGTGACCTGCAATGTGCAGGAGGTCAGAGAAGATGATCTTCATGGTCCCTTCTGATCTTAAAGTTGCTGAGTCTCTGAGATCCACTTGTTCTAAAAACTTGATGGACATGGTGACCAGAAACAATCATTTCAATTCACTATCTACAGATAATACTTCCTTTGCTTAATAAATCAGTTTTAAATTTATTTTTTTATGTATCCAGCACATTTTAGATAGTTTTGTTTTTAATTAAAAAAATTTAAATTCTGTGTTTATGCATTTTAAATTGAATTTTAATTCCATCCAACTAGAGCTTCACATAATAGAAAGTAGAAAATTAATCATCAGGAAAATAAGAAATGCACCATTTACCGTTTTCTAACATACTGAATTTTACATTTTTAATTATCCGAATAAATGCAAATTAAGTGATGTAATTGCTTACATAAATGTGTATCGATATGTTGCAGCCTCCCACCTAGCAAAAAGAAGCTCCAAATTTAGTTTAAAGGCAATAGTTAGTACAAATCAACATGTTTTAATGGTTACCAACCAATAAGAATTAACCTTTGGTTAGGAAAATAATTAAAGAACAAATGCGAAATTAAAATTTATAATTTAAAATTAAATCAAGTTTTCCTGCTTGCTGATTTTAAATCCTGATTAAAACCTGTGATTTTTATCTTGTTTTGATTTAAATCAGATCACCCTGGAAGCTATTAAGTTAGCTAAAAATTGATTGCAAGAATAATACAGAATGCAGTATTTGAAATATATATCCTACAAAAGACATGTGAGATGTAAGAGAATTCTGAATATTGGCTTAAAGTTTTCTTTTTGGTATGTGTATAGCACCAAACAAACTGGGACTTCAACCACTCTTGGGGATCTTTAGGTGCTACTATGAGATATTTACTAGTATTTTGATATCACTGACACATAGAAGCAATGAGATCCAGCAGAGATGGCATTGACATGGACAGGTCTGTCAACCCTAACAATGGCTTAGTCTCTTTATCTTTGTTTACCACACAGAGCCACTACCCTTGTCTCTTAGATCATTTAATGCTACAGCATCATCTTAAACATCTGCTACTGATAACTAAACAATGAATTTCAAATTTGAAATGGCAGTTACACAGCTTTTTTTTTCCTAATTGAAAGATAATATCTAGTTAGTACCCTGTCATTATCTTTTAAATGTACCTTATGTTATGTGGGCTAGATTCACAACAAAGTCTTCAAAATTGTGCACTGATTATGCTGGCTAATTAATGTACACCTACAACTGTATATGGTAATGTCTGTTTTGGGGAAGACATAGATGTCCTTTCACTATTGCTGAGAAATAATTAAATAAATTAGTAAAAACATAGATGAAGAGTAGATTTTTTTTCCTTTGAGGAATATACTGTCAAATATGATTGCTAAGAACCAAGTTCAAGAAATCACTCGGGGGACTTAAGCATGTGCTTAATAGCATACATTTAGTAAAATTAAAGGTAATTCCATGTTTAAAAAATTAGCGAGAACTATTTTTGTTTGGATTTCAACCAAACAATACAAACATTGCAGCATTGGTCTAATGCATGAGAATCAGGTACTGAAACTGGTTTGTCTTTTTTCAGTATCTAGGCACAGTGAAAATGTGGAACCCTCTGTCATCAACTCGCATAAGGAAATATTGTTAGTTTGATTTTTGATTTTTCCTTTTAACAGAAAGATTCTGCTTTTAACTTTGTAGACTAGAAACCCTGAAATGAATAACAACTAATCCACAGAAGTACTACTATATACTAGCAGTGGTTCTAGGAGTGATAAAGCTTGGAAGTTGGTAGACTAGTCAGAATCTTGTGTATCCTGGAGACATTAGGTTATTTTCCCTCCAGTTACACTCATGTAAGCCCATTGAAGTCAGTAGGGTTGCACGAGTGTAAATAGTGTTGAATTTGGTTAAGTGTAGGTACTCCATTGCTTTAGGATCAAGTCTATTATAAATCCTGGTGGGGGAAAAGACATTCAGCTATAATCCATATGTTGTGATGCCTGCTACTTCCATTGCAAAACAGTTTGAAGGAGAATGTCCTATTTGAAATAGTAAGTCTCTGAAAAACTACTTCTTACTATATTAATGATTAACCTCCTTTTGGGATAAGTGCCATTCATCTTGTTGGATTTTGAAAAATAAATTGTGAACTCAGGATGATCAACACGTTCAATGAAAGAGTACATAAAATGTTATAATGGATTTCAAAGGACACAAGCAACGTATTTGTCAATATTCAAACAAAAAAAATACAAACTTGCCTCTGTTATGTAAATGTAACTCTGTCAAAGCTTGAAACTGCTTTCCTTACTGAAGTGGTTGTCAAGGTTCCCTCCCCACTCTGAACTCTGGGGAACAGCATGAAAGACATCCTAAGCTTATTTCTACCAGCTTAGGTTAAAACTTCCCCAAGGCACAAATCTCTATTTGTCCTTGGACGGACAGTATGCTGCCATCACCAAGTGATTTAGACAAAGGTTCAGGGAAAGGACTACTTGGAGTTCCTATTCCCCCAAAATATTCCCCCAAGCCCTTACACCCCTTTCTTGGGGAGACTTGAGAATAATATCCTAACCAGTTGGTTACAAAGTGAGCACAGACCCAAACCCCTGAGTCTTTAGGACACTGGAAATCAATCCGGTTCTTAAAAGAAGAATTTTATTTAAAGAAAAGGTAAAAGAATCACCTCTGTAAAATCAGGATGGAAGATAACTTTACAGGGTAACAAAAGATTCAAAAACACAGAGGAACTCCCTCTAGGCTTCGTTTCAAAGTTACAAAAAAGAGGAATAAACCTCCCTATAGCAAAGGGAAAATTCACAAGCTAAAACATAAGATAACCTAACACGCCTTGCCTGGCTTTACTTACTGTTTTTGTAATATTAGGGACTCGCTCAGGATTTGTTTGGAGGAGATGGATTTCTGCCTGGCCCTCTCAGTCCCGAGAGAAAAAAACACACACAAAGAGCACAAACAAAGCCTCTCTCCCGCCCCCGTCGTCCCTCGCCCCCCCCCCCCAATTTGAAAGTATCTTCTTTCCCCATTGGTCCTTTTGGTCAGGTGCCAGCTTCTTAACCCCTTACAGGTAAGGAGAAATGTTAGGCTACCCTTAGCTGTACGGTTATGACAGTGGTCTTCTCTCAATTTATCTGCCGGTTTGTTGTATGACTTCTTAGACCCGCTGTGCTGTTGGCTTTGATCATCGTTTTTTTTTTTTAAAGAATATTGAAGCATCTGTTTTCAAAGAAAAACAAAGGATTGCATGGAATTTTGCAAACAGAGAAAAAAACTGTGGATAGTGTCCATTTCAGCTGATCTATAATGGAAGAAATCATAAGCTAGGGAGCTATTTGAGCATTCTGCACATGAAGCATGCAGCTTTAGGTCGCTGAGCTGATAAAGGCCAATATACTGAGTTGCAAATATATCCCCTTGGTATTTTTTATTCTTTGCTATTGTGTTTTTACAAAATATGAAAAAAATCAGAAAACAGGAGTTAATACAATATATAGACTACCCATGCACAGGATGGGGGAGGTTTTCGAAACACAAATGGAAGTTAGCCACCTCACTCTCATTGACTTTGTGTCTAACGGCCATTAGTGTCTATGAAAATCTAAATAATTGTGTATGAACAGGAGTTCAGATGCTGTCTTTCAGCCTAGGTGGTCTGAGGGGTTCCTTGTTTATACAGATATTCATAAAGTGAATTTGTAAAGAAAGAATTAAAGACCAGGAGGAACAAAGACTCTCATAACTATTCAGTATGTCTATGCTTGATCATAGGAAAATGATGTTTAGAAGAATGTTTATTATAAATAATAAGATTAGAGTAAATAAAATAATTCTTCATATTTATCACATTTATTATGTTGAATACTACCTTAATGCATGAGTAGTCAAGTTAGTTTAATTGGGGCTATGCATAGAGCAAAGTATGAATCAGTGTAAGGGTGTCAGAATCTGGCCTTAAGTGATGTTTGGAATAACATTTTTTCAGATGTTTTCCTTTTTGCCCCCATAGGGGCTCCCACTAGCCCCCAGTTCTTAGAGGTGTAGGACCAGATACGATTTTGTAGCATGCGCTATCGGCTTCACAAGGATTTTTGCCTACTTAAAGGTCCTGATCCTGCAAGATACTTAGCACCACCAATTCCCCTTACAATGGGAGTTGCTGGCTCTTGACCTAATGTAGGAGCGCTCAGCATCTTGCAGGATCAAGCCCCATATTCTACCGTATCTGGCACATATATAGACAATCACAAGCACTGTATATCATGTTCAAGGTACCATTGAGAACTTGCCTGTTCTCAAGTTCATGGAGCTTTTGGGGCATGAAATAGCTCAATCAATCTGGGCTTCCACAAGAATATGAAAACAGTTTTTCATGGTGTATTGTTTCAAGCTGAGATTGGTTCCATAGTGAAATCACATGGTACTATTCATTTTTTGGTTCACTAAGCCTTTCTCATTTTAACTCTTTTCTAAGCCATTTATAGATTTTTATTGTACACTCTAAAATAGGAGAAATCTTAGAGTTTCTGATATTTATCCAGGGCCCCAAACCCTTGAGTTTCCCTGGAAATCACTTATTGCTTATATACAGTGTCCCATCCCCCCAGATACCTGTGAGCTGAGGTCAGGAACTGGCAGTAGCTCTCTGCTGCTGCTTCGTAATATGTTCGCAAGGCCCTAATTTCTCCATAACTTCTGATTGGGGAGGCTAAAGGGAAACATTATCTTGAAATTTCATCGTAAACCGAAATTTCAAGAATGCAAAGTTGCTTGAAATTGAAAAGATTTTTGAAAAATTCAAAGTGTTTGCACAGTTCTAATGATTATAAATTAACAGCACAACACAATCTTAATCAAACAGTACAGCCCTGCTAGAGAAGAATTGTTTAGGTTGAGATGAGGGTGAAATAGAAGTGAAGGATGGAGATGAAAAAGAATTTGTAGGTTGAATATCATGAAATCTGTTGGAATGTAAAATACTCTGCCTATGTAAGTAGTTGAGGTTCTGTCACTTGAGACATTTAAAACCTGATTGCATGAAGCGCTAGTAATATGGGGGTACTGGAGTTGATGATCTATCTGGAATTTCTTATGACTAATTTCTGCTACAAAACATTTAAAAAGAGGTAAAGCTTGAATAGTGTGTGTCAGTGGATTTTGTCTAATTTCCCATCACAATTTCTGTGTTTTTCATTAATGTAGAATTTTTTAATCTGCAAAAAAAAAAAAAAAAAGTACTTGTGGCACCTTAGAGACTAACAAATTTATCTGAGTATAAGCTTTCGTGAGCTACAGCTCACTTCATCGGATGCATGCAGTGGAAAATAAAGTGGGGAGATTTTATATACACAGAGAACATGAAACAATGGGTGTTACCATACACACTGTAATGAGAGTGATCAAGTAAGGTGAGCTATTACCAGCAGGAGAGCGGGGGGGCGGCGGGAGGGAAACCATTTGTAGTGATAATCAAGGTGAGCCATTTCCAGCAGTTGACAAGAACTTGTGAGGAACAGTGGGGGGTGGGGTGGGAATAAACACAAGGGGAAATAGTTTTACTTTTCTTCAAGGATCTACAGCCTATCCTGAAGGACGACCCATCACTCTCACAGATCTTGGGAGACAGGCCAGTCCTTGCTTACAGACAGCCCCCTAACCTGAAGCAAATACTCACCAGCAACCACACACCACACAACAAAAACACTAACCCAGGAACCTATCCTTGCAACAAAGCCCGTTGCCAACTGTGTCCACATATCTATTCAGGGGACACCATCATAGGGCCTAATTACATCAGCCACACTATCAGAGGCTCGTTCACCTACACATCTACCAATGTGATATATGCCATCACGTGCCATCAATGCCAAACTATTTCCCGATGTTTATTCCCCCCTCCCCACTGTTCCTCAGATGTTCTTTTCAACTGCTGGAAATGGCCCACCTTGATTATCACTACAGAAGGTTTTCCCACGCCCCACCCCCGCTCTCCTGCTGGTAATAGCTCACCTTACCTAATCACCTTACCTCTTGTTACAGTGTATATGGTAACACACGTTGTTTCATGTTCTCTGTGTATATAAAATCTTCCCACTATATTTTCTACTGCATGCATCCGATGAAGTGAGCTGTAGCCCACAAAAGCTTATGCTCAAATAAATTTGTTAGTCTCTAAGGTGCCACAACTACTCCTTTTCTTTTTGCGGATACAGACTAACACAGCTGCTGCTCTGAAACCTGTCATTAATCTGTAAATGAGCAGTTAAGGGATCCTGCCAGTTTGCCATTACTGTATAATCTCTCTCTCTTTAAAATATAAAACATACATTACATCCCGATCCATATATGATGGCTGCCATCATGGCCAACACCAGGGATTGATTTAGGAAACTTCAGAGCTATGAGAGTCTGAGCCAGGAGTTGTAACAGATTTACATCCTCTGTGGGCTGAGCATAGAGGAGGCATATAACAACTGACCAGTGATTTATACAAACCCCATTCAAATCAATGGAAGTCTTTCCATTAACTTCAGTCGGGTTTGGATTAGGTCCTAAATAAAGAGCCAAGAGTTTGAAAGGAATATAGTCCCAGGATACTTTATATTATGTGAGAGTTTTGTATGTTTTCTCATAGTATCCTGTATTGATGGAGTAGAAGAAATATATAATGAATAGAAATTGTAAAAAATATTGCTCGGGCATGTAGGAATGATATCAGGAGGGCCAAATCGCACCTGGAGCTGCAGCTAGCCAGAGATGTCAAGAGTAACAAGAAGGGTTTCTTCAGGTATGTTGGCAACAAGAAGAAAGCCAAGGAAAGTGTGGGCCCCTTACTGAATGAGGGAGGCAACCTAGTGACAGAGGATGTGGAAAAAGCTAATGTACTCAATGCTTTTTTTGCCTCTGTTTTCACTAACAAGATCAGCTCCCAGACTGCTGCGCTGGGCATCACAAAATGGGGAAGAGATGGCCAGCCCTCTGTGGAGATAGAGGTGGTTAGGGACTATTTAGAAAAGCTGGACGTGCACAAGTCCATGGGGCCGGACGAGTTGCATCCGAGAGTGCTGAAGGAATTGGCGGCTGTGATTGCAGAGCCATTGGCCATTATCTTTGAAAACTCGTGGCGAACCGGGGAAGCCCCGGATGACTGGAAAAAGGCTAATGTAGTGCCAATCTTTAAAAAAGGGAATAAGGAGGATCCTGGGAACTACAGGCCAGTCAGCCTCACCTCAGTCCCTGGAAAAATCATGGAGCAGGTCCTCAAAGAATCAATCCTGAAGCACTTGCATGAGAGGAAAGTGATCAGGAACAGCCAGCATGGATTCACCAAGGGAAGGTCATGCCTGACTAATCTAATCGCCTTTTATGATGAGATTACTGGTTCTGTGGATGAAGGGAAAGCAGTGGATGTATTGTTTCTAGACTTTAGCAAAGCTTTTGACACGGTCTCCCACAGTATTCTTGTCAGCAAGTTAAGGAAGTATGGGCTGGATGAATGCACTGTAAGGTGGGTAGAAAGTTGGCTAGATTGTCGGGCTCAACGGGTAGTGATCAATGGCTCCATGTCTAGTTGGCAGCCGGTATCAAGTGGAGTGCCCCAAGGGTCGGTCCTGGGGCCGGTTTTGTTCAATATCTTCATAAATGATCTGGAGGATGGTGTGGATTGCACTCTCAGCAAATTTGCGGATGATACTAAACTGGGAGGGGAGTGGTAGATACGCTGGAGGGGAGGGATAGGATACAGAAGGACCTAGACAAATTGGAGGATTGGGCCAAAAGAAATCTGATGAGGTTCAATAAAGATAAGTGCAGAGTCCTGCACTTAGGACGGAAGAACCCAATGCACAGCTACAGACTAGGGACCGAATGGCTAGGCAGCAGTTCTGCGGAAAAGGACCTAGGGGTGACAGTGGACGAGAAGCTGGATATGAGTCAGCAGTGTGCCCTTGTTGCCAAAAAGGCCAATGGCATTTTGGGATGTATAAGTAGGGGCATAGCGAGCAGATCGAGGGACGTGATCGTTCCCCTCTATTCGACATTGGTGAGGCCTCATCTGGAGTACTGTGTCCAGTTTTGGGCCCCACACTACAAGAAGGATGTGGATAAATTGGAGAGGGTCCAGCGAAGGGCAACAAAAATGATTAGGGGTCTGGACCACATGAGTTATGAGGAAAGGCTGAGGGAGCTGGGATTGTTTAGCCTGCAGAAGAGAAGAATGAGGGGGGATTTGATAGCTGCTTTCAACTACCTGAAAGGGGGTTCCAAAGAGGATGGCTCTAGACTGTTCTCAATGGTAGCAGATGACAGAACGAGGAGTAATGGTCTCAAGTTGCAGTGGGGGAGGTTTAGATTGGATATTAGGAAAAACTTTTTCACTAAGAGGGTGGTGAAACACTGGAATGCGTTACCTAGGGAGGTGGTAGAATCTCCTTCCTTAGAGGTTTTTAAGGTCAGGCTTGACAAAGCCCTGGCTGGGATGATTTAACTGGGAATTGGTCCTGCTTCGAGCAGGGGGTTGGACTAGATGACCTTCTGGGGTCCCTTCCAACCCTGATATTCTATGATTCTATGTAAGGATTGATTTGCCTGGTACTGTGAAATATATTGAATGTTGAACAGATGGTGTAGATTTCTATAACTCTATATGAACCTTGCTCCTATGTATCTTTTATTATACTTTGTAACAACTAACTTATGTAAATTTTTGTAGAGAGGGAATGTTGAAGTCTGCTAGTGTTATAATATTGCAAATGGACCCTTTGAGTTGGAAATGGGATTTTTATTTATGTATTTATTTATTTATTTATAATCTCCTTGCAATTATTTAGAGTTTGATTGGATAGTGTAAGTCAGTGGGCTGCTAATGAGTGATGAAGGATTGTTTAAGCGGCAAAGAGTCCTGTGGCACCTTATAGACTAACAGACGTATTGGAGCATAAGCTTTCATGGGTGAATACCCACTTCGTCAGATGCAGGGATTATTTGTGGCTTATAAGGGGGAACCAGCCTCAACTTTAACTATGGAGTTGGGGTAGGTGCTCCATAAAAATTATGATGCAGCCAAATGACAGAATGTGATGCACAAGAAATGAACCTGTATCAGAAAGTGTGGACTGAGTTCCAAATTTTCTCTCTTTCAGGAAGCTTGAGTCATGAGATAAGGTTGGTTCCTCTCTAGACTATATGAGGGGAATCATAGAATCATAGAATCATAGAATATCAGGGTTGGAAGGGACCCCAGAAGGTCATCTAGTCCAACCCCCTGCTCAAAGCAGGACCAATTCCCAGTTAAATCATCCCAGCCAGGGCTTTGTCAAGCCTGACCTTAAAAACCTCTAAGGAAGGAGATTCTACCACCTCCCTAGGTAACGCATTCCAGTGTTTCACCACCCTCTTAGTGAAAAAGTTTTTCCTAATATCCAATCTAAACCTTCCCCACTGCAACTTGAACTTGATTGCTCTGTAAAAATTGCTGTGGCAGAAAAAAATATTGAATAGCAACCAGTAAAAAAAAAAGTAGACAGGCAGAAAAGAAGAAAAATTAAGATACTGTTTGCAAGAGACACTCCATCAAGCAGTGAAAGAATTTGTTCTTTCTCAATGTGCTATGCTGAGTCTATATTGTTTCAGGCTGCTGAATCTTGTACTCAGTCATTCTTCCAAGTTCTTTGGCTAGTCTGTTCCTTTTTTAGTTGTTGACAGTAAAAGAAACCTTCTCCAGAGAATAGTAGTGATAAATGAATAGAAACCAGAACATCTATCTTAGTTGTAATTATAACCTTGTGACTTTTAAGGGGTGCTTGAGGGATTTCTTGCACAGAAATTCCCTAGAAGATGTTCATTCATAATAACAGCATCCCCAAATGAAACTGGCAGCAAACCTTTCTCAAGGTCAGTGAAGTATTAAATCATGTAATATTAGTTAAAGGGTGGGAAATTGAACTCTTCAGTCTAGATATTGTTGTCATCTATATAGTATATGTCCTCAAACCTGGCAGCAACAGATTGCTTAATCCTCTCTATCCAGTGCTGACATAATTATATTGTTGACTTGAAAGAACTGAAGTAGAAGCTTAAAGGTAATTAACAGAAATGCATTAAGACTGGCATACCTGATTTACCTTGGCATCCTAGACAGGGATAACTGATTAAGCTGACCTGCATGGAACCTGAATCAGTTGTTTGGAACCAAAAATAATATGCTCGACAAAACTGCTTTGGGTTGCATAAAGTGTTGCCTCATAAGTATTAGGTATCTCTTCTTCAGTGGGAAGGATTTATTTGTACAGCATCTAGCACAGTGGAGCACTGATCTTTGATTTGAACCTCTTAGTAATGATGAAATAGTATCATATGGGACTTGAGTATAGCTATGGAAATTTATGCAAAAAAAGCAAAACTTTGCCAACACTTCCCGTTCCTCCTCTTTTTGAATGAAGTCTGTCATGGTTTCTCTAATGCACTCTGTCTTCCCTTGTAGAGATTCCCCAGTGGCATCCTATCCAGTATTTCTACCCTTCATTCTCCTGCACAACTTCCCCCCACTGCTTCTCTGATTTTAGTCACTCCTGATAAAATATATCAGTCCAGATATGAACTTCAGGGCTCAAGAAGCCTATAGTAATAAAGGGGAGGGAAACAGTCTTTCCTTTCTGTTAATAATATATATTGTTCTTTGAATAATGTTTAGCTTATTGAATAATATTTAGTTTTGTTGACACATCCCTGTATCTGTGCTAATTGTCAACTAGAAAACTAAGTGGCATTTTTACACAGATGAGAAAATAACTGCAAAATATGTGAGTGCCTAAGCAATACAAATAGCAATGCAAGAGTAAGACAGTAAAATGTTGCATTAGCAATATTTTTCACTGAAGCAACAAAGAGTTGCACTACGTTCCTTAAAATCATTATGATAGGAATAGGACTAGCTTGGTTAGCCAGCCAACCAGCCATCCTTAAGTGTGAAAAATGATATATAATCAGCTAGAGAGGAAAATGGTATGGACGAAAACACATTTCTTAATGTGCTGGGTAGGGGCATATTGATTGTGAAGCAACCTGCAGCCTTCCATTATGAGACCATCCTGTTTATTATCTGTGTCTGCCTCTGGTGAAAGAGGTGTTCTGGAGCACGTCATGTTAAAAATTCCATTCCACAGGCAGAGCCAGCACAGCAAACAACACAGCACAACATAATGTGCAAGCAGAAAAAATAACGCCCATCATCCGTATGTGGTGCTATTCCTAGAAAACTGTTCTAAAAGGGAAGGAGGACTTGTGGCACCTTAGAGACTAACCAATTTATTTGAGCATGAGCTTTCGTGAGCTACAGCTCACTTCATCAGATGTTTACCGTGGAAACTGCAGCAGACTTTATATACACACAGAAATCATGAAACAATACCTCCTCCCACCCCACTGTCCTGCTGGTAATAGCTTATCTAAAGTGATCAACAGGTGGGCCATTTCCAGCACAAATCCAGGTTTTCTCACCCTCCACCCCCCCACACAAATTCACTCTCCTGCTGGTGCTAGCCCATCCAAAGTGACAACTCTTTACATAATCAAGTCGGGCTATTTCCTGCATAGATCAAGGTTTTCTCACATCCCCCCCACCCCCATACACACACAAACTCACTCTCCTGCTGGTAATAGCTCATCTAAACTGACCATTCTCCAGGTTTAAATCCAAGTTAAACCAGAACATCTGGGGGGGGGGTAGGAAAAAACAAGAGGAAACAGGCTACCTTGCATAATGACTTAGCCACTCCCAGTCTCTATTTAAGCCTAAATTAATAGTATCCAATTTGCAAATGAATTCCAATTCAGCAGTTTCTCGCTGGAGTCTGGATTTGAAGTTTTTTTGTTTTAAGATAGCGACCTTCATGTCTGTGATTGCGTGACCAGAGAGATTGAAGTGTTCTCCGACTGGTTTATGAATGTTATAATTCTTGACATCTGATTTGTGTCCATTTATTCTTTTACGTAGAGACTGTCCAGTTTGACCAATGTACATGGCAGAGGGGCATTGCTGGCACATGATGGCATAGATCACATTGGTGGATGTGCAGGTGAACGAGCCTCTGATAGTGTGGCTGATGTTATTAGGCCCTGTGATGGTGTCCCCTGAATAGATATGTGGGCACAATTGGCAACGGGCTTTGTTGCAAGGATAAGTTCCTGGGTTAGTGGTTCTGTTGTGTGGTATGTGGTTGTTGGTGAGTATTTGCTTCAGGTTGCGGGGCTGTCTGTAGGCAAGGACTGGCCTGTCTCCCAAGACTTGTGAGAGTGTTGGGTCATCCTTTAGGATAGGTTGTAGATCCTTAATAATGCGTTGGAGGGGTTTTAGTTGGGGGCTGAAGGTGACGGCTAGTGGCGTTCTGTTATTTTCTTTGTTAGGCCTGTCCTGTAGTAGGTAACTTCTGGGAACTCTTCTGGCTCTATCAATCTGTTTCTTTACTTCTGTAGGTGGGTATTGTAGTTGTAAGAAAGCTTGACAGAGATCTTGTAGGTGTTTGTCTCTGTCTGAGGGGTTGGAGCAAATGCGGTTGTATCGCAGAGCTTGGCTGTAGACGATGGATCGTGTGGTGTGGTCAGGGTGAAAGCTGGAGGCATGCATGTAGGAATAGCGGTCAGTAGGTTTACGGTATAGGGTGGTGTTTATGTGGCCATTGTTTATTAGCACTGTAGTGTCCAGGAAGTGGATCTCTTGTGTGGACTGGACCAGGCTGAGGTTGGTGGTGGGATGGAAATTGTTGAAATCATGGTGGAATTCCTCAAGGGCTTCTTTTCCATGGGTCCAGATGATGAAGATGTCATCAATATAGCGCAAGTAGAGTAGGGGCTTTAGGGGACGAGAGCTGAGGAAGCGTTGTTCTAAATCAGCCATAAAATGCATCCCCTTGTCTGCACTGAAATAGGTTAAAATAATCCTGTGTCTAGGATAATTCCATCATTGTTAAAGAGGATAGTCCCAAGGATGGGTAGGAGATGCATATATATACCATCTTTTGGATGGGGTCTTTTAAAAAATGATTTATGTAGCAACCTAATTGTATCAGATAATTTACAGATGAAGATAAAGTCCCTTCTCTGAAGAGCGTAGTCGCAAAGAGGTATTGTTTGTCTGGAAGCTGTCAAACTTCTACTGGAAAGTAGAAAGTTCATCTTATTCTCCAACAAAAGTGTCAGGTACTCAGAAAACAGCTCTTCCTGAGTCCTGTGACATTTTCCAAATCTAAGAATAAGTCATGAGATTGTAGAATAGGAAAAGAGGAGGAGGATTGATGTAGTTCAAGCTAGACAAGAAGAAATTAAAGCTCAACTGCTTTGAAAGATGGATTCCTCCCAGCAGAAACTGAAAGAAGAACTGCACATAAGAATAGAATGTGGAGACAGGTTGCTGGGAAACGGATTAATGAGCTGGAAGATAAATTTGAGAGGAAAAATTAAACAGCAGATAGACTCTGCCTTTAGTGTCACAGAGACTGATAGCGAGTAAAATTTCCATTTTAAATCCTCATGCTCCCAATTTTCAAATTACTACATGTTTTATGATAACCTCTCCTCAACAAGACAACAAGGGTCTGACTCTCCAGTGCTTTTTAGTTGTGTAAAGATGTATACACCTTCTGAAAGGGGGTATGAAATGTTACCACTTGTATGAGTGGAGAATTCTAATCTGGTAGTATTTTATACCCACTCTGAAGTCATTGTTTAGGTGTAAATTACGACAGACAATGCAAGAGGGGGTGAATTGAGACTTATGTACTTACCAGGACAACAACCAATGATGTACAGTGGTAAATCATACTGAGAAACATTTATCAGCTAAATGAATCTGGTCAGCTGACTCAGATGAAGTTTCTTTTCTGTCAGCCACTGTAGTCTTCTAATTACTCAGTACAATGAAGGAAGCAATCTGAAACCAAAGGCAGGAATGAATTACTTAGCTTTGTACAAAACTAATTCATGCATGGATTAAGCGTATGTCCAAAAGAATGGATGAAGCAGTTCAAGGACTAGTTTAGAATATACAAAGGCTGGTGAAGCTGACATTAAACTAAGTTGCCATTTCTGAGATACGTGATACATTGGTTCAAAATCAATTTTTAGATACTTGGGAGTCCTTTAGAGGATCCCAGGACAATGGAGAACCGGCACCAGTTGAAGAAATGCAGTACTGTAAAAGGTTGATTTATGGAAATGGGTCATATTCAGCAACAAAATCCAGTGCTTAAGAGAATATCCAAGAAGCATCTTAAGACTTGAAAGTGTAGTGACATGGGTATGGATGGTGCAACTCCACTCATCCGTTTAACCAAAAAGCAAAACTAGCACTTTTGAAGATCGGTTATAGACAGATAAGATGACAAATGAGGAATTAAGAGTTAAATGTATTGAGATATCCAGGGCTAACACCTTGTTATGGAATCATTTTATAAATATATTTTGAAAAATGTGTACACTGTAAGTAGCTGTCAGTCACAAACTTCAGACTCTTTCTTTTTGCAGATGCTGCTTTGGCAAGGTGCTGTACTAAGTCACACCAGTGTAAATTTGGACTCAGTCCATTGATTTCAGTGGAGTTTTCTGAATTTCCAGTAACGTAACTGACAACAGCATCTGGCCTCTGGTTCACAACATGACCTTGAACTGAATGCAGAAAAGGAGGAGAAGCATGTGAAAAAATCACCTACGAGGAAAACTTGGCTAGAGCGATGGGTGAAAATGATGGTTTTTGCAGGAGAGTTGTAGGTAGAATGAAGGGAAGAGATATTAGGTGTGGTGGGCAGGGAAAAAGTTGCAGTAGTCAAGGCTTAAAATTGCCATAGCATGAATTAGAACTTTGGGAGAAGGGAGGAGAGAGAGAAGGATAAATGATGGGTTCTTTGCCAGGATATCGCGTTGGTATGGATGTGGGTATATGAGAAGACCAGCCAAAGGTGACACCAGGTTGGATGTGTAGAGAGTGATGGTGGTTAACATTTTAGGGGTTGATTCTGCTCCCATTGATTTCATTGGTGCAGGATTAAGGCCATAGAGAATTGGAAGGAGGGGTATTTCTGTCTTTGGAAGATTGGATACAGCAAACCCTTTTGGACCATCTCTAGTAATGAACCGTCATACAAAGAGCATATGTGAAAGAACAGGTAGAAAAGAAACATTCAGGGCATTCTAAATACATTATTTTTCAATTTTTGGGGGTGGGAGTGTGGGAAAGACATTTTGTTTAACTGACCCACTTATGATAGCATGCCTTACCTTAATTAGCGTGCCTATTTGCCATCTATTTCTCAAAATATGCTAATAGGCTTTTTTCTCTGAATAGATTGAAGTGCCACACAAATTGCTTCCCCAGTTCAAATAATGTTTTACAGATTAATTTTGAAAATGTGAACAAACTCTTGGGTAGCATGGCTCCTTCAGTGTCCCTCCATGAAGATGATTATTTAGTCAAGCAAGGCTGTGGAGACAATCAGTATCATAATCTTCATTGGTTGTTCTCATCTTTTATTCTCTCTTTTGCTCTCTGTCAGGTTCTGAACAGTTATGTGCCAGGAGAAGCATCATCTTTAATTCTGTAGTGAACAAATTCTTCTGCTTCTAGCACTGATGTAAAATAATGGGTCTGACCTTTAATTTCAGACCATAGTCTTGTGGGAGAAAATGAAGCATAATACTTTTTCAACCCCTCTGCTTCTGGAGGTTACCTCTTTAATACAGTCAAAGGCATGGCAGTAACAAGACTCAGATTCCTATTTGGGCAGTTCTTGGGATTTAATTTAGAAGCATTTAGGAAGATGATAAAGGGTTAAATTAAGTCAACACAAAATATGCCCGATCTAAGGAATTCGAAGTACTTTACAAAACAATTAGCTACATCCCACCATGTCTCTGGGATGAAGGTAAATACAATTAATCCCATACATTTGGCCTTAACCAAGCCCCAGACTCAGGTCAATATACAAATCAGATCTTACCCACAAATCATGCTGTTGCCAATCCTTTAGAATCTAAAGGTTTATTCATAAAAGGAAAAAAAGATATAGATGAGAGACAGAATTGGTTAAATGGAATCAATTATATACAGTATGACAAAGTTCTTGGTTCAGGCTTGTAGGAGTGATAGAATAAACTGTAGGTTCAAATCAAGTCTCTGGAGTACATCCACAATTGGGATGGGTCTTTCAGTCCTTGGCTCAAAGCTTCAGTGTAGCAAAGTTCCTCCAGAGGTATGAAGCAGAACTGAAGAAAAGATGGAGATGAGGTATCAACCTTTTGTAGTCTTTTCCAGGTATAAGAACGCCTCTTTGTTCTTACTGTGGAAAATTATAGGAAAATGGAGTTTGGAGTCACATGGGCAAGTCCCTGCATACTTCGCTGAGTCACAAGGCGTATCTGCCTTCTCTCAATGGGTCAGTTGTATAGCTGATGGTCCTTAATGGACCATCAAGCTGGCTAGGCAGAGCTGACACCAACTTGTCTGGGGTGTCACCCAGAAGCATAGCATACGTTTGAAATACAGACAGTATAGAGCCAATATTAATAACTTCAACTACAAAAATGATACACACATATAGACAACATAATCGTAACCAGCAAACCATAACCTCTCCATAGACCCCTTACACAACAACCTTTATACAATATTTGCTGCAAATATATAACAGTGGTTGCAACAGTGATCTATACAGTTTCAGATTGTGTCAATAACGTCACACATTCAACTACCTGAAGGGAGGTTCCAAAGAGGATGGAGCTCGGCTGTTCTCAGTGGTGGCAGATGACAGAACAAGGAGCAATGGTCTCAATTTGCAGTAGGGGAGGTCTAAGTTGGTTATTAGGAAAAACTATTTCACTAGGAGGGTGGTGAAGCACTGGAATGGGTTACCTAGGGAGGTGGTGGAATCTTCATTCTTAGAGGTTTTTAAGGCCTGGCTTGGCAAAGCCCTGGCTGGTATGATTTAGTTGGGGTTGGTCCTGCTTTGAGCAGGGAGTTGGACAAGATGACCTCCTGAGGTCTCTTCCAATCCTAATCTTCTGTGATTCTATGATAATTTGAATTTTCTTTACCACTGAAATACTAGAAAATGAAACTTAGGAAAGAATTGTGTATTGGCTAGAAGATGGGCTGGATAATCTGATTGAAAAAATCTATCTCAATCTTTTATGATTCATAGAATCATAGAATCATAGAATATCAGGGTTGGAAGGGACCCCAGAAGGTCATCTAGTCCAACCCCCTGCTCGAAGCAGGACCAATTCCCAGTTAAATCATCCCAGCCAGGGCTTTGTCAAGCCTGACCTTAAAAACCTCTAAGGAAGGAGATTCTACCACCTCCCTAGGTAACGCATTCCAGTGTTTCACCACCCTCTTAGTGAAAAAGTTTTTCCTAATATCCAATCTAAACCTCCCCCACTGCAACTTGAGACCATTACTCCTCGTTCTGTCATCTGCTACCATTGAGAACAGTCTAGAGCCATCCTCTTTGGAACCCCCTTTCAGGTAGTTGAAAGCAGCTATCAAATCCCCCCTCATTCTTCTCTTCTGCAGGCTAAACAATCCCAGCTCCCTCAACCTCTCCTCATAACTCATGTGTTCCAGACCCCTAAACATTTTTGTTGCCCTTCGCTGGACTCTCTCCAATTTATCCACATCCTTCTTGAAGTGTGGGGCCCAAAACTGGACACAGTACTCCAGATGAGGCCTCACCAATGTCGAATAGAGGGGAACGATCACGTCCCTCGATCTGCTCGCTATGCCCCTACTTATACATCCCAAAATGCCATTGGCCTTCTTGGCAACAAGGGCACACTATGGACTCATATCCAGCTTCTCGTCCACTGTCACCCCTAGGTCCTTTTCCGCAGAACTGCTGCCTAGCTATTCGGT
Source organism: Lepidochelys kempii (assembly GCF_965140285.1). NCBI lineage: Eukaryota > Metazoa > Chordata > Testudines > Cheloniidae > Lepidochelys > Lepidochelys kempii. The sequence continues at coordinate 118,312,601 of NC_136383.1, forward strand.
CCCTAGTTTGTAGCTGTGCATTGGGTTCTTCCATCCTAAGTGCAGGACCCTGCACTTATCCTTATTGAACGTCATCAGATTTCTTTTGGCCCAATCCTCCAATTTGTCTAGGTCCTTCTGTATCCTATCCCTCCCCTCCAGCGTATCTACCACTCCTCCCAGTTTAGTATCATCCGCAAATTTGCTGAGAGTGCAATCCACACCATCCTCCAGATCATTTATGAAGATACTGAACAAAACCGGCCCCAGGACCGACCCTTGGGGCACTCCACTTGATACCGGCTGCCAACTAGACATGGAGCCATTGATCACTACCCGTTGAGCCCGACAATCTAGCCAGCTTTCAACCCACCTTATAGTGCATTCATCCAGCCCATACTTCCTTAACTTGCTGACAAGAATACTGTGGGAGACCGTGTCAAAAGCTTTGCTAAAGTCAAGAAATAGTACATCCACTGCTTTCCCTTCATCCACAGAACCAGTAATCTCATCATAAAAGGCGATTAGATTAGTCAGGCATGACCTTCCCTTGGTGAATCCATGCTGGCTGTTCCTGATCACTTTCCTCTCATGCAAGTGCTTCAGGATTGATTCTTTGAGGACCTGCTCCATGATTTTTCCAGGGACTGAGGTGAGGCTGACTGGCCTGTAGTTCCCAGGATCCTCCTTCTTCCCTTTTTTAAAGATTGGCACTACATTAGCCTTTTTCCAGTCATCCGGGACTTCCCCGGTTCGCCACGAGTTTTCAAAGATAATGGCCAATGGCTCTGCAATCACAGCCACCAATTCCTTCAGCACTCTCGGATGCAACTCACCCGGCCCCATGGACTTGTGCACGTCCAGCTTTTCTAAATAGTCCCTAACCACCTCTATCTCCACAGAGGGCTGGCCATCTCTTCCCCATTTTGCGATGCCCAGCGCAGCAGTCTGGGAGCTGACCTTGTTAGTGAAAACAGAGGCAAAAAAAGCATTGAGTACATTAGCTTTTTCCACATCCTCTGTCACTAGGTTGCCTCCCTCATTCAGTAAGGGGCCCACACTTTCCTTGGCTTTCTTCTTGTTGCCAGCATACCTGAAGAAACCCTTCTTGTTACTCTTGACATCTCTGGCTAGCTGCAGCTCCAGGTGCGATTTGGCCCTCCTGATATCATTCCTACATGCCCGAGCAATATTTTTATACTTTTCCCTGGTCATATGTCCAACCTTCCACTTCTTGTAAGCTTCTTTTTTATGTTTAAGATCCGCTAGGATTTCACCATTAAGCCAAGCTGGTCGCCTGCCATATTTACTATTCTTTCGACTCATCGGGATGGTTTGTCCCTGTAACCTCAACAGGGATTCCTTGAAATACAGCCAGATTCTATGATCGCAGAAGATATTGCCATCTTAAACTCCCTCTTATGATGAACATTTGAGTTCTTTTCTAGTAAAACTGGGGTAGAGTTTTGAATCTGTCTTTTGACGTCAGGTTCACTTTTTTGGGGAAACAAGCAATGGCCACTAACTCAGTTAAATATGCAAAGGTATCCAGGTCCACAAATACGGAAAATAATTTAAGTTAAATTGAAAACCAATCATTCAGAAAATCAATTGATACGTAACTGTCAGGGCCGGACTCCCACTTTTATTGATTTGGAGGGTTAATACCCTCAAAGTAGCCTACCACCCCAAAATGTCGTCTCTTTTTAACAATCATCTCTCCTATTTTTGTTCAGTAGAGGTCTTCAAACAGATTAATGAAATCTCTATCTGAATTTTCCCCAGTCATTGATCCAGATTAAACAAGCTGTCCTTTATCAAATGGCATTATGGTATTCTCGAATATGCATTAGTTTCTCAAATTTCAGCTGTTGTATTTAGTCGCCTAATTTAATAATATATCTATTCAGAATAGAATAAACACTCATAAGATTTCCCTTCCCAACCTCAGCCGGTTATTTATTTGGAATGTAACGGAGAACGCACCAACACTCTCTCTATCTCTCCCATGGTGGGAATGGCTCATGACTTTTGCCCCATCTAGGGTGAATCTCCCTTTATTTTCCATAACATTACTACATCCAGAAACTTCCCTTCAGCTGCAAAGAAGCATAAGGAGAGATGGAGGAAGCACAGGCCATGACACATTAATGACCTTTTGGAGAACACAGTACAACAGTGGTAAATTAAGGTTTCAAAATTACCCAACATTCTATCTCATCAGTATTTCCAAATGAGACAAGTGTTGTATAAATAAATACTCAGGACAAGGTATTAATCCTACATTTGTGAGAAAGATTTTGAAAAAAAAAAGTCAGGCATAAGAAAATTGTAAGTTACCTTACTTTGAAAGAGCTTTTCACTCCAGTTTGGGACAAAAAGAAATTTGTGCAATATCAGCACTCCTTGTGGAATGCAAATTCAGAATTTCGACCTAGTCTAATATCTATCCCTTGCTTGGCTAGCTTCTTTCTCAAAAGGTCTTTCTCTCTCCCATCCTGAAAGCATTTCCTCACTCAGTGTGCTCTGTTCTTGCCAGAAGCTGATTTCCATTTTTTTGTCTTTGGTCACCATGGCTGACAGCTCATGCTCAAATAAATTGGTTAGTCTCTAAGGTGCCACAAGTACTCCTTTTCTTTTTAGTATAAAAATACAGTACAAAGAGCAATGGGTGGGGTTTCCACAGTTACTGAACATATATGAGAATTACCATAACTCATCAGACGAGCAGTCCAGTATCCTGTCTCCAATACTACTTGATGCTTCAGGGGAACTTGCCATAATACCAATATTGAACAGCTATAAAATAGCTAGGCTTGGCAGAATTTGATTTTTATGTCTTTATAATTTTGATGGGGAATATTGATTATTTTTAAGCTTTTTAATTTTTTTTATCTATTTTAGATTTTCACAGTTGCAGGAAATTATGGGGGGAGGCAGACAATTATTTAGTGACCGTAGACATTGAGATTTAAAATGTGAAAGCTTTTTAACTGTCAACATTGCATGTCAAAATTATACCAAGTAAATAGCCTTATATTTAACTCTCATATGTTCTAAGCAGCACATTTACCTATCTGTAAATTTCTGTTACTATCAATGGAAATATTTTTTTCTAGTTTCTGTGTGTACAGTGAAATTGATGTTTACTGACATTTATTGATAAATTCCTTCCAAGCCTAAAAATCATAAAATCATAGAAATGTAGGACTGGAAGGGACCTCAGTAGGTCATCTGATCCAGTCCCCTTCACTGAGGCAGAACTAAGTATTATCTAGACCATCCCTGACAGGTGTTTGTCTAACCTGTCTTAAAAACCTCTAATGACAGATTCCACAACCTCCCAAGGTAGTTTGTTCCCGTGCTTAACTACCCTTATTTAGGAAGTTTTTATTAATGTCTAACCTAAATCTCCCTTGCTGCAATTGAACCCATTACTTCTTGTCCTGTTCTCAGTGGATAAGAACAATTTATCACCCTCCTCTTTATAACAACCTTTTACATACTTGAAGAGTGTTATTATGTCCCCCTTCAGTCTTCTCCAGACCCAACAAACCAAATTTCTGTCTTTTCTCATAGGTCGTGTTTTATAGATCTTTAATCATTTTGGTTGCTCTCCTCTGGACTTTCTTCAGTTTCGCCACATCCTTCACGAAATGTCATGTCCAGAACTGGACACAGTATTCCAGTTGAGGTCTTATCAGTGCTGAGTGGAGTGGAAGAATTACTTGTTGTGTCTTGCTTACAACACTTCTTCAAATAGATCGTAGAATGATGTTCACTTTTAAAAAAAACAGTATTATGTTGTTGACTCATATTTAATTTGTGAAAATCCCTAGATGTTTTTCTGAGTACTCCTTCCTAGGCAGTCATTTTCCCATTTTGTGTTTATGTAACTGATTATTCCTTCCTAAGTGTAGTACTTTGCATTTCTTCTTATTGAACGTCATCCTATATATTTCAGACCATTTCTCTAGTTTGTCCAGATCATTTTGAATTCAAATCCTGTTCTCCAAAGCCCTTGCAACTCCATCCAGCTTGGTATCATCCGCAAACTTTATAAGTTTACTCTGTATGCTGTTATCCAAATCATTTATGAAGATATTGAATAGAACCAGACCCCAGACAAATCTGTGAGGGACTCCACTGGTTATGCCCATCTAGCTTGATTGATAACTATTCTCTGAATATGGTTTTCCAACTAGTTGTGCAACCACCTTCTAGTAGGTTCACCTAGGCTATATTTCCCTAATTTGCTTATGAGATGGTCATGAGAGACAGTATCAAAACCCTTACTAAAGTCTATATATATCACATCTATTGCTACCCCTCATCCACAAGGCTTATTACCCTGTGAGAGATGGATATTAGTTTGACATGGTTTGTTCTTGATAAATCCATTACAATTATATTCTGACTATTACCTATCACCTTATTATTTTTTAAATGATTACAAATTGATCATTTGCTCCAGTATGTTTCTAGGTATCCAAGTTAAACTGACTGTTCTGTAATTCCCTGTGTTGTCCTTATTCCACTTTTGATAGGTACTGTATTTCTTTTTCTAGTCCTCTGATCCTCATGATCCTCCATGAGCTCTCAAAGATAATAGCTAATGTCTCAGAGATCTCTCCAGCCAGTGCTTAAGTAGTCTAGCATGTATTTAGTCAGATCCTGCCAACTTGAAGACACCATCATAGGGCCTAATCACATCAGCCACCCTATCAGAGGCTCGTTCACCTGCACATCTATCAGTGTAATATATGCCATCATGTGCCAGCTGTGCCCCTCTGCCATGTACATTGGCCAAACTGGACAGTCTCTATGTAAAAGAATAAATGGACACAAATCAGACATCAAGAATTATAACATTCAAAAACCAGTCAGAGAGCACTTCAGTCTCTTTGGTCACTCGATTACAGACCTAAAAGTGGTAATTCAACAAAAAAAATTTCAAAAACAGACTCCAAAAAGAGACTGCTGAATTAGAATTAATTTGCAAACTGGATACAATTAACTTAGACTTGAATAAAGACTGGGAGTGGATGTGTCATTACAAAAAGTAAAACTATTTCCCCATGTTTATTATTCCCCCCCCCCGCTGTTCCTCAGATGTTCTTGTCAACTGCTGGAAATGGCCCACCTTGATTGTCACTACAAAAGATTTTTTTCCCCCGCTCTCCTGCTTGTAATAGCTCACCTTACCTGATCACTCTCGTTACAGTGTGTATGGTAACACCCATTGTTTCATGTTCTCTGTGTACATAAATCTCCCCACTGTATTTTCCACTGAATGCATCCAATGAAGTGAACTGTAGCTCACGAAAGCCTATGCTCAAATAAATTTGTTAGTCTCTAAGGTGCCACCAGTCCTCCTTTTCTTTTTGCGGATACAGACTAACATGGCTGCAACTCTGAAACCTGTATTTTGTCTAAGTAATTCTTAACATATTCTTTTCCTATTTTAACTTCAAATACTATCCCATTTACACTGATGTTCACTATAGTCGTGTCCATTCCCAGCTAACTTTTTTAGTGAAAACTGAAACAAACAAGGCATTTAAAACTTCAGCTATTGCTGAGTTTTCTGTTATTGTGTTTCCCTTCTCATTGAGTATTGAGCCTATCCTGTCCTTGGACTTCCTCTTGCTTCTAATGTATTTGTAAAATGTTTCCTTGTTACCCTTTATGTCAGTAGGTAGTTTAACTTCATTTTGTTACATGGCCTGTCTAATTTTGTCCCTATATTCTCATGTTTTTTTTTTTTTTTTTTTTTACTATTTATCCTTTGTAATTTGACGTAGTTTCCACTTTTTGTATGACTTCTTTTGAATTTCAGATCATTGAAGATCCTCTGGTTAAGTCAGAGTGCTCTCTTACCATACTTTCTATCTTTCTTGCGCATAACCCATCCCAGTGGTTCTTAACCTTTCCAGACTACTGTATCTCTTTCAGGAGTCAGATTTGTCTTGTGTATCCCCAAGTTTCACCTCACTTAAAAACTACTTGTTTATAAAATCAGACCTAAAAATGCAAGTGTCCCAGCATATTCTTACTGAAAAATTGCTGACTTTCTCATTTTTACCATATAATTATAAATAAATCAATTGGAATATAAATATTGTACTTTCATTTTAGTGTGCAGTATATAGAGCAAGCCATTGTCTGTATGAAATTTTAATTTGTACTGACTTCGCTAGTGTTTTTATGTAGCCTGTTGTAAACCTAGGCAGATATCTAGATGAGTTGATGTACCCCCACTCCCCCTGGAAGTTCTCTGTGCATCTCCAGGTGTCGTGTACCCCTGGTTGAGAACCACTGACCCATCTCATCAGTTAGTGGTTAACTCCAACCTCGAGGAATAATTGACTGCTTGTGTGTGTGTGTCTTGTTCTTGGAATTATATATATATATATTTTTGTATACATTGTATTCAGGTCTACTGAATTTTCATCTCTGGGCTTTTTAACCCCTGACTACCAACCCCTTAGTTTAAAAAATAAAATAAAAAGACCTCCAGCATGTTTCAATGTTTTGATTCACTAGAATTTACTGGTGTATTGTTACATTTAAGTAGTTTCTTTTTTGTCCATGATGCTCTCTGCTTTTGCTGCATCATGTCTGGGGGAAGTGCTTTTATGTTTGAGAGGTGCCCCTCCCTCCCAATGTAAAAGATTAATTTTAGTTTTCATGCAGTGTTGTCAAACATTAAGCTTAAGTTAACACAACCAACGCATTTGCATATGATAGTGTAATAGCTTTGATATTACAGGAGTAAAGATCCGATGAAGGCTAAATGAACATATATGAAATAAATATAAACTCAGTTTGGCCTTCCAGGACTTTTAAATTTGTTGTTAATTTAGATAAATGTCAGAAATTACATTTTTGACATCTCATTAATTAAGTTGATTACAATAGAGGTGGTAAGTATGCTAAGTACTTTAAAATGTGAAGTGGGAACTTTGATTGCAAGAGATGACTGAGAAATAGAGAGGAAAATCAAAATGTTTTTTTTGCCTTCTTCACTGCAGTGTCATATTTTTAGACAGAATCAACATGGTTTTATGTCAATTTATTAAAAATCTTTCACGGTTTCTAAAAAAACTGAATTAAGTTCAAATGATTTTCCTTTTAATCGAAAACTTGATTATACTGTCCAGATGCTGAATTTTGGGGCAGTTCTTGAGGTCTGGTGGCATAGTGAAGTGGTATATAGGGATCTTTATTGGGGTCCCCAAACTTGATCACATGCTTCCAGGCCAGCAGGGACTAAGTTGCTATGGATCTAGTGCACTTGGCCCCATATAGGGCAGAGAGAGGAAAGAAGGACGGTCTTGTGATGAAGGCACTGGACAGGGATGTAGGAGATTTGTGTGGTTTTAGGAAGTCACTTAATCTCTGTCTATCTGAATTCCCCACCTGTAAAATGTGTATGTTTACCTGGATCGATATTGGAATCAGTGTTGCCAACTCATGATTTTATCACAAGTCTCGCAATAATTTTCTCTTTTTCTTGAACATCCACTGCTGAAACTGGTTATTAGTTATGAATCTCAGCTTTTATTTTAAGTAAAAGCTAAGTTTCTAGCTCTCATGATTATGGAGACAAGCTTAAAAAACAGAGAGGCAGACACCTCAAATGTAAGGAACTGGCACTAGAAAGTCTCTGCAAACAAACAAAAAGACACTAAAATTTATGGTATATAAATTATGAAATTTTTAAAATAAATCTTAATCTCGTGATTTTTGGGAGCCTGACTCCCAAATTTTCCCCCCATTTTGGAATGTTTGGGAATGGCAGTACTCACAGGGTTGAGCCTTTTTTCATATTTGGCTATCTGGCAGGAATCAATATCCTTAATCTATTTTAGCACCGAGTTCAGATTTAGCCTTTCAAATAGAATATTGATAGCTTGGGACAAAATTTGTCTGATGATATGCTTCATGAAAATGGAACTTTGGCAGAACAACAGACATCCTTGGATTTTTGCAGGGTCAGCCATGGTCTCCTACAGTGAAAATTTGGCACCTCATACATGAGAATAATTTTAAAAAAGTCTCTTTGACTGATGGGTTAGTGGTTAAATGCTTCTAAATCAAGAGAAATCAGGAGGAAAAATGGAGTAAGAGACACTTTAGTGGCATTAAAATTGACCAACATAACAAGAATACAAAACACAGATTATCTCCTCTTTGTCAAGAGCATGTCCTGATAGAAAATTAAATGAAAAAGGAATGCTAAAATGAATTAATTGTACTTAATGTATTACAAGTGTCAACCAAGTTGTCATTAGATTTTAGTTGATTCTTCACCATCCTGATACACCATGTATCAGAGCCAGGGATTTTGAGCATAAATTTTAAGGAGATGGTGTCATAACCAGGGATCCTAGAAATTTGTTTGCTGTGGAAAACACAAAATTTGTGTTTTTACAAAGAATCTTTAGTTTTTACATTTTATGAAAAAATAAAAATATATATTAACTAGTAACTTAATTTTACTGAAAGTGATAGTGTCACTTATTCAGCGAGCACAACCTGTCCTTATTGTGGTTGATTTTTGAATGCACTTTAAGTTTACATAGTTAAACATACTCCAGTAAACTACTTCTGGCATAGAAGATACTGTGTATAGGGGTTCGTGTTTTAATGCATCTCAGATTTCAATTCAGCCTCCAGACGTGACTAAAGAAAGTTTTGAAAAGATGCTGAAAACTTTAAAATTCACCCCTAAAGACCATATTACTGACTTTGACAAGGACAAATTTCACGTTGATGGTAATGTGCATTTCCGTACTGTATGTAGCAAGGCTATCTATAGATTACAGTCGAAGGCAGACAACTGTAGAATGCATGGAAAGCGCTAAACAAACTGTGAAAATCATTTCCTCTGGATTTAAAAATTTCATTTGTACTTTCCTTGATTAAACTTGCATTCCAACTTTTTCAATGTCCACAATGGACAGCTAAAAATGTAATTGGATATTGATTACATTTTAGCCTAAATAGATTTCTCCTGCTAAAGATAGTGACTATAGCTCTGTTATTCCAGATTTGAGAACCTCTATAAGTCTGCATTGAGAGAAAGGCAAATCTAAAAATATTTTGCAATTTTTTGGCATGAAAAATACCGTCTTTGCTACTGTAAACATTCTGTTGCACATGTAAATGTTGCCTAGGTGTCTCCATGGCACCTTTTCATAGTAAAATATAAGAATAGATACACCATATATTATCTTTAATTGAGTATTGCTCATAATTGTGTCCCCCAAACATAATTTTTCTCCTTTATTAGACAGATGAAGTCAGGGGGAAAGATACAGACATATTTCCCTTCTCATATCACCCAAAGATGATAAGGAAGGACTAGTTTTTGGGGGGGAAGAGAGAGGGATGGGAGGGTATGTTTGTTTGTTTTTTAAAACCTCTACAATCTATAGGGGCACCCAGGAACTTTGATATGAAGAATCAGATACTGTTTGTAACAATTAATGAAGCTGGGGGACTGTAACAGGGTCCCTGCAGGGCCCTCCTTGCTCCTGCCCCCGCTGGGCTGAGAAAGTCACCCAGAGAACTTGGTGCAGTGCTCATCTGATGCTTTTATTTACAGGTTTTGTTCCCGCCACCTTTACACCATACAGATAGTCCCCTTCTTACAGTCCACCAGCAGGAGAGAGGGGGCACGCTATCTATCTCTGCTTCCCCTCACTGCCTTTCCTCTATGGCAGCTTACAGCCTGTCCAGCTCCTTCCCTGGCTTCCTTCCCCTGTGGCTTCTATCCAGCCCCAACCTGATGAGGCAGCAGCTGTTCCAGCTTTCCCAGTTAGGGCCAGGTGATCTACCCAGCTCCAATTCACCTCCCTTAGTTGGAGCTGGAGTGACAGACGGTTGGCTAAGCAGTTTTCTGCTTAGCACCCTGTCACAGGGACAGTCAAGGGAAGATTAAGTCATGTTTTGCTACCTTGTATTCGAATTCCATAGTACAATAGTATTTACAGTGTAGGTAGGAGCTTTGATATTGCGCTCTAATATAGTAAAATGGCTTACATGTTATAATTGCTGTGCTTTTTTACTTATAGAAACAGCCAGAAAAGCCTAGGAATTCCAAATGACTTAGTTAACAAACTTGGGAAAGGGAAGACGCAGTGCCTAAGGGAAAGGATAAATGGATTGATTGCCAAAAAGAGAATTAGGTAGTCAAACAGATGCAAAGTATTATCATGTAACACTGCAATGGATATAGACAAGATGGCAAGGTGTTATTGTATAGAGAGAGACTGAGTCTATGCTATGACAAGGAAAGAGGTGGGAAAAGTAATGAGCAGGAAATGAGGAAGCATTATGATAAGGCGAGAAGGCTTAGATATTTTAACTTTTGATTTATGTATTCCCAGTTAGTAGTTTAGAGATAAGGACTAAAAACCAAACTATACTCTTTAAGGTTCAAGCCTCAGGAGGATGGTTACAGATAATTTAATTTAGTGGAGGACTGTGAATGACACAATAAGTGATAAAAATTAAAAACTTTAACATAAAATAGTTAAGCAAACAGGCATTACAATATAACCATGCCCTGCATTTATACTTGTATTCTGAGATGAAATGCATTTAGAGGTGATCATTCCCTGAATGGGAAGAATGGGTATAATCCTTTCTCTAAAGATCCTTGATGGTGGATGGGTACGCCTATCTAAAATCAAGGTCTTACCCTTTTTATAATAAATTATAGTAACAACCATTAGTGAATTAATGTTTAATCTACCTTTTACCATATCTATATTTCTGTTACCATAATTAAATATTTTCTACCCTCTCATTGGTTATTGAACATTAAACATCATCTGAATTAGCATCAGCATAAATATCATATCAATTTCTGTCAACATAGATTAACATTTGATCTAAAACACTTGTAAAAACCAGTTAGAACCAAAACATGTTTACACCATGACCTGAGGTTAAACTTGCCTCTAACTCTAACTTGCCTCTGAATTGTCTAACTTTGTTTTACATATATTTTACCAGGCTTTGCTTGACTATTGGCAAGCCTATTATTAGGAAATAGATTTCTGGGCCTACTTACCTTTCAACACATTTCTATATAACATAAGCAAGCATTATCTCTGTCGGTTACAATATAAAAAGAATGATGCAGAAAAAGAGGAATTCGATGATGAGATATGAAATAAGAGAGGAAAAGAAAGATGGGATTTAATGATGTGGAAGAGAGGTGATTAGGGACGAAAGAAAAATAGAATTTAGAGATGAGAAAATCCTGTTAAGTTATCCAATACATCTCCTTGCCTCTGCAGTATATTTTTCTAATTCAGTGATTCTTAACCCTTTCCATGCACAACCCCCCTTACCATTTAATCAGAACTCTACTCCATTTAATTGTATAGAAAGGACTCAGAAGTTGCAAACCCCAGACACTTATTGTAACCTCCAGAATAAGAACTTTTCTAGTGCTTTGTCCAGGCTAGTTTTAAGTTATTGGGTTTTTGTTTTTACCTGTGGCTCTCCAAAATGTTCATTCCACTAGTCACTTTAGAGGAGAAACCCTCTGATTTAACACCTCTCCTCCAAAAATTCCAGTTATCTCTGTTGCTTGGATTCCATTCTGTAGACCAACAGAAAGGTCTCTGCAGGTCACAACCAGTGTGTCACTTTTTTAGACCATGTTACTTTGAATGCTTCTATTGTCATTCATTTCAGTGTTGTTTTTATCCAAGCTGAGTAGGTGAAAGCAGCGGTATGGCGCACAGAGCACACAACACTCCCATTGGGAAAGGATTCATGCCATTTTGTCTCCTTTTCCTTTTGATTTAATGTAGCTTCTCACAGTATGTCTGTTACCAGGCCCATTCGCTTGTCTCATGGTTATCTCTTGCTCTTCTTTTTAAGGTATGGTATAGGAAAATTTACCTGTCTATTCCTCTAGAAAGCTACTTGAGAGACATTTACATCACAGTGAAAATTATGGTTCTTCAGACATCATTACATTCTCAAAGATGTGACCATGTTCTTTGATATCATGTTCTTGAGACTTAATTTGGCACGAGCTTACCTTTCAGTTGAAATTTGATTTATCTTGGACTTTAAGATAGTGATAAGTGTGCATCTTTCACTGAAGGAAATGCCAGCAAAATTATGTAAAGAAACTCTATCCAGTTTTCATCAGAGAACAGTTTAGATCATAGAATCATAGTACTGGAAGGGACCTCGAAAAGTCATCTAGTCCAGTACCCTGCACTCATGGCAGGACGAAGTATTACCTAGACCATCCCTGACAGGTGTTTGTCTAACCTGCTTTTACAAATCTCCAGTGATGGAGATTCCACAACATCCCTTGGCAATTTATTCATGTGCTTAACCACCCTGACAGGAAGTTTTTTTTTCCTAATGTCCAACCTCAACCACCCTTGCTGCGGTTTCAGCCCATTGCTTCTTGTCCTATCCTCAGAAGTTAAGGAGAACAGTTTTTTTCCCTCCTCCTTGTAACAAGCTTTAATGTACTTGAAAACTGTTATCATGTCTCCTCTCAGTCATCTCCAGACTAAACAAACCCAATTTTTTCAATCTTCCCTCCTGGGTCATGTTTTCTAGACCTTTAATCATTTTTGTTGCTCTTTGGACTTTCTCCAGTTTGTCCACATCTTTCCTGAAATGTGGCCCCCAGAACTGGACACAATACTCCAGTTGAAGCCTAATCAGTGGGGAGTAGAGTGAAACAAAACAAAATGAAACAGAAGGACATCAAAAGCAGTACCTATGTAGTATGATAAATGGGGCTCTGTTTCAAAGTCAGCCAAAGTGATGAAGATATAGTGAACCATCTCCTAAAGTAGAATGAGTAAGAGGAGAGGATTTGCTGCAGTAGAATGTGGATAAGGAAGGCTGTCCTGTAAAGTTACAGGAAAAAATTGGTCCAATGTGCTGGGAGAGAGGGGAAGAAGGGTCAGTCTTAAAATGGCATGATTTATAGTCTATTAGACTGGAGAAAAACTAAATCTGCCACTGGTAAACTAGTTGCTTGTGGAGGTCCTGAATAGTACTGGGTATTCACCATTCATGTAGGCATTTTGTTTCACCTATATTGTTTTTAGACTTTCTAAAAATGTCCTTAGCATCTTGAAGAAAAGCCACCCCAGTTCAGATATTTGAATCAATGGGCTTCCTATAGAATAGAGAGGATTATTTAAGTCACCTTATTATAACATTTTTTGACAATATACTGTTATGCCCATCTTGTAAATAGGAGAACTGAACATGAATGGGGGAGTGCTACACTGAATCTTCCACCTCTGTGCCCAAACGGTGCCACAAGTCTATTAGATCAGCCTGCAATACATCTCAAAACAGTTCTGTTTGCTGAGCAATGTCAGGCTTATCTAAGTCCTTAGTTTTCAGTGTCACAAAGTTGCCAAGTTCCCATTAGTGATGGTCCCAGTCAGATAAAGCTTGCTGAAATCAAACCAAATCTGAAGCAAGCTGCTTTTATTTCCCAAAGTCAGTGGCTAGTAAATCTATCTCCTTTATTTTATTTTTCAAATTAGGGCATTGTTTACTTACTGTTAAACTGTAGATGCCATTAACAGCAATTTAGTGGAACAGCTTCTTGAGAAAAATTATCGGGAAAAAAACCAAATATCCAAGCCAAGCCTCAATACCACGTACTTAGGGAATGCGTTTAAATATGGAAAAGTATTCATAGCGACTATTACTTTGGCATTTTTTCTTTTTTTAACAAAATAGGGGGGGTTAAAAGAAATATATGTATATATCTAACTATATGCTTAGAAAGATAACTGCCCCAAAAATCAAATTGTATGTGAGGTGAAATTGGACAAGAGGGCTGCTGAAAGGAATTTTTAAAGAAGTATGAAATAAAATAGGATAGCAAAAGAAAGTTAAAGGAAGCTTCAAGTGGCAAGAAGAGAGGAAGTATTCTAAATTTATAATGGCAATTAATTATGCATTCATTGCTTTTGAAGAGGTCAGACATGATGAATTTAAATTGAACGTGAGGATGAAGGCAGTGCTTTGGATTAGAGGCATTACATCAGGGTGATAGAGGAAGAGAAGGGTAGAGAGAAAAGTAGATGAAACAAAGGGGAAAAATTGGAACTTTGAGGCAATAAGTAACGAGGATATTAAATCAAACAGATCCGCCTTGTGGCTAAAATGATTAATGATTCCTGGGCAGTTGAAAATAGTGATAATTTGTTAGCCATAAAATTACACCGAAAGGATGTTGAGGTTGCTGTGGAAGTTAATAAAACAAGGAATTTCTTAGTGGAGTCTCGCCTCCACACAAAAAATGGACAATCATTAAGGAAATTGTTAAAGAGGCACTCCATTGTATGGAATTTAAAGGTAGATTCTCCTCATACATGCATATATTTTTCTCCATGACTTTAATGGGTCCTATACATATGAATCAAGTAGACAATAGACCTGTGAAATAGTCGTCTGGAAATCAGCCTTAATGCATTTTTGTGGCATCTGTAACGTTTACATTGCACCATTTAGTTGGTAAATATATTTTTAAAAAATCAAAAAGGAGGTGTAACTGGGACTTCAGGCAATGCTGCACAATACAGCTTAGGACAACTAAGTTTGGGATAAATTAAAATGTCTCGGTCCACTCCCTGGACTAGTGGAACCTAGCTTACTTCATAAGTAGGGCCAAATTCTACTCAGTTGTTCTGGTATAAATCTAAAGTAACACTTTTGCCTTTGATTGGGTTACTCTGTACCAATTTAGTATTTGGGATGTGATGGTACCTCATTACTCAAGCATCTGTCTGTTTAGGAGCACAGATACTAAGATGATAGGGGCCTTACAAGCACCTAGGAAGATTTACACAGTACTCCTTACTATGATATCTGAGCACCTTCTGCAGACAAGTTGTTTGATGCAAGCTATTGCAAGGAGGCTTCAGGAGACATGAAGAATATACATATACTGTATCAGTGTGAATCAGAAGTCAGATACTTTTGTTGTTTTTTTCAGTCATAGGCACAAACTTAATTTACGTAAATACCAGGGTGGAAGGAGTCCTTCAGGAATTTCATTACTGCATTGCTGAGCTAAATATTTGCAAAAGAGAGCTAAAGCAGAGAGGCTTAGTAGTTAAGAAGTAGAACAGTAAATAGAATTTCTTTGTCACCTCAGGCTTTTACAGTACCACACATAACATAAAAAAAGAGATTTTTCCCTTGAAGGTGTTTTCATGCACCAAATTGTCCCTTGGGTATGGGGCCACCAGAACAGGACACTGACCAGCTAATTCCCCTATGGCAGGTGATATGATTCGCTGGTTTTAATGTTGCCCCAGCTCTGCCTGAGGGGATACAGCAGGCCACACTATGTTTTAGAATTTTGCCTAATTAGAAATACTGTTTTTAGTCTGTTGTTACATAAGATTATTTATTCACACTTGATCTCTACAGTAGCAGTGGCCTGGTACCAGAAGAGAGACATCATTAGATTTAATCAACTCCCCTTGCATATTAAACTTAAATTGTGAGGCACTGCTCTTTTCACCTCCCTGCACAGTACAGTGGCCCCAGTCTAAAGCCCACTGAAATGAGGAGGAGTCTTTCTGCTGAGTTCAGAGTGCTTTGGATTAGGCCCAGTATCCATTGCCAGTTATTTGCTTGCTAATTTAATTATAGCTAATAATTATCAGTAAATGCATTTGCATTGCCCTCTAATTTCAAATTCTCCGTGCAGCAGAATTTTTGCCTTGACAATGGGTGATTGCATGGTCATAGTTGGGGGGAAAAACTGGAGGTTTTAACAGTTGAGTATGGACCACTGAACCTTTTGGCACAAGGCAGGTAGGAGAAGGGGCTATGGTTTTTTTGATACCCATAAAGCCATTGAGGCTTTTGATGTTCAGAAGCGGATGTGCTCCTCTTTTCTCTCCCCGTTCTGGAAAGGCAATCAGGTGACTAAGCCCTTAACAGTTGTTGATTGCCCAGTTTCATCTCAATTTCAAATCTGCCACTGTACCCAACACTGCCAAATGATCACATTAGCTTGATGTTTCTGCTAAAATTATCGGCAGTGAAACAAGTTAATACTGACTTATCAATTTTTGTCTTAAGACTTCAGTTAGTTCCCACCTGAGATGAACAGGACAGGTTCACAGCTATCTGATCTATTGTTTCAAGCTGTTTGCAGACTCAGACAGCTTAGCATTGGTTTACACTCTTATCACATTATAAAGGTTTTATTGGCAACCGTAAATCATAGAGATTAAATTTTTCAAATAAAATTTTAACAGCAAGGTTATGCAGTAGCTAACTATGTGCATTATGCAGCAATTTGTGCAGCCACATAGTGAAAATCTGTACAGAGAGTTGGATTTAATATGCATTTATCTCTATATCCACAAGCAAGTCAAGTACTCTATTACAGAGGACAAAATCACTGTGACCAAATTACATTCCAAATCAGTTGCATCAGTGACCACCAACAAAATAGCCGGGCAGCTAGCTAGTGGCAGCTATGTGGCAAGGGGGAGCAGGAGCTCAGATTCGAGATGTGGAGGTTGTTTCTCAGAAAGGCAATTTACAAATTAGGATCAGAATTTCCCTTTTTTCCTCTTTGCAGCTCGCCATTTTAATACACCAGTGCTAGCCAGGGAACATCTTGACTTAAAACCCTCTGCTAAGGCTTTTCTTTTCTTCTTCACTTTCCTGGTGATTTGATGTGATGTCATTTCCACCCCCTTCTTCTTCAAGTAGAACTGTGCTGTTTTTCTTACTTTTAATAAGGCACAATAGGGAAATTCCTTCCCTGCTAGGACCCAATCAAATTTTCTCATCAGTTAGGCTTGACAGCAGGTTTAACACATTTCCTAATTACAAATGTAGTTACTTTATTAGAACAAACACGACCCCAAACCTTTCTCAAACCTGCTCTGATAAATATAATCTTGAAAAAGACTTCAAGGGTAAAGCTCAGCAAAAGAGAGAGGGGAATGGGGTTTATGATTGTCACTGTAAGTAGCTGGTCAGTTCACTTTTCTTTTCTTGGGAAAGAGAGTGATAGGCTGGCAGTGGAGTAAAGAAGGACGGGTAGATAGAGTGATAAGGTCTAGATAGAGTGACCCTCAAGTGTTAGGAGCTTAAGGAATTGGAATTGGCGGCTGTGATTGCAGAGCCATTGGCCATTATCTTTGAAAACTCGTGGCGAACGGGGGAATTCCCGGATGACTGGAAAAAGGCTAACGTAGTGCCAATCTTTAAAAAAGGAAAGAAGGAGGATCCTGGGAACTACAGGCCAGTCAGCCTCACCTCAGTCCCCGGAAAAATCATGGAGCTGGTCCTCAAAGAATCAATCCTGAAGCACTTACATGAGAGGAAAGTGATCAGGAACAGTCAGCATGGATTCACCAAGGAAAGGTCATGCCTGACTAATCTAATCGCCTTCTATGATGAGATTACTGGTTCTGTGGATGAAGGGAAAGCAGTGGATGTATTGTTTCTTGACTTTAGCAAAGCTTTTGACACGGTCTCCCACAGTATTCTTGTCAGCAAGTTAAGGAAGTATGGGCTGGATGAATGCACTATAAGGTGGGTAGAAAGTTGGCTAGATTGTCGGGCTCAACGGGTAGTGATCAATGGCTCCATGTCTAGTTGGCAGCCGGTGTCAAGTGGAGTGCCCCAGGGGTCGGTCCTGGGGCCGGTTTTGTTCAATATTTTCATAAATGATCTGGAGAATGGTGTGGATTGCACTCTCAGCAAATTTGCGGATGATGCTAAACTGGGAGGAGTGGTAGATACGCTGGAGGGCAGGGATAGGATACAGAGGGACCTAGACAAATTGGAGGACTGGGCCAAAAGAAATCTGATGAGGTTCAATAAGGATAAGTGCAGGGTCCTGCACTTGGGACGGAAGAACCCAATGCACAGCTACAGACTAGGGACCGAATGGCTAGGCAGCAGTTCTGCGGAAAAGGACCGAGGGGTGACAGTGGACGAGAAGCTGGATATGAGTCAGCAGTATGCCCTTGTTGCCAAGAAGGCCAATGGCATTTTGGGATGTATAAGTAGGGGCACAGCGAGCAGATCGAGGGACGTGATCGTCCCCCTCTATTCGACATTGGTGAGGCCTCATCTGGAGTACTGTGTTCAGTTTTGGGCCCCACTACAAGAAGGATGTGGATAAATTGGAGAGAGTCCAGCGAAGGGCAACAGAAATGATTAGGGGTCTGGAAACATGACTTATGAGGAGAGGCTGAGGGAACTGGGATTGTTTAGTCTGCAGAAGAGAAGAATGAGGGGGGATTTGATAGCTGCTTTCAACTACCTGAGAGGTGGTTCCAGAGAGGATAGTTCTAGACTATTCTCAGTGATAGAAGAGGACAGGACAAGGAGTAATGGTCTCAAGTTGCAGTGGGGGAGGTTTAGGTTGGATATTAGGAAAAACTGTTTCACTAGGAGGGTGGTGAAACACTGGAATGCGTTACCTAGGGAGGTGGTAGAATCTCCTTCCTTAGAAGTTTTTAAGGTCAGGCTTGACAAAGCCCTGGCTGGGATGATTTAATTGGGGATTGGTCCTGCTTCGAGCAGGGGGTTGGACTAGATGACCTCCTGAGGTCTCTTCCAACCCTGATATTCTATGATTCTAAGGGTCTAAGACTGCTCCTCATGGACCCTGCCGTGTGTTTTCTTGGTTTGTGTCCCCTTGCTCATCTCTCTGAGTGCACCACCTCAGGTCTTAAGCCTCACGCCTTTCTCTGTAACTGTGGAATTCCACAATTCTTGCATTCTTAGATGGGGTCCTGGGCTACAGTATCCCATGTATCAACCATGCTCACCCAGCAGGTACAACAGTGTTTGGCACCTGTGATTCTTCCCAATGGGAGTCTGGGACCAAACAGCCTCCTTAAAGTGTTGTTTATTTTAACAGTAGGAACAAAACCTTTATAGAAAAAAGAGAGAGAGAGTGTGTGTTCCTTTTTAAACTGCTACAATTCTCTTGCTCTCCTGGTTCCTAGGCCTTGGCCCTGATCATCAAAACCAATTCTGTGTATAAACCAAGAAGTAGAATCTTCAAAGTTCATAGTTTGGGCTTTCTCTTAATGACCCTCAATTATTTACTGTGGGTGGCTTATCTTGAGCAATTGTTTCCTTTCCTGCTCGTTTTTCCTGACAGCTGTCCTACTAAATTAAACCAATATATTTAGACAGTAAAACGGACCAATAACCAGGTCAACATAGTGTTTGCACATTATTACAGAGCAACTCCACTTCCGCTGCAGACCCAATCTTGCCAGGAGCTGAGTGACTTTAACTTGAAGTCAGATTGGGAGATTGAAATGCTCATCAACTCACATGATAGTGTGCTACATTGAGAGATTAACAGATGGTCCATACTAGCTGTACATTAAGAGACAGATGTGGTGGTAGTTAAATTGGGTAGCAATGCAGTTACTTATGTAAGGCTTTTGATGTTTTTTTAAAATGTATTAATAGGGCCAAATGTTTAGGTATGGGCAGGTATCTCTGTTTAAGCCACAAAAATTACATGTGCACCAGTTGTATGCATAAAACTCACATTTGCATGTGCACAAAAGGCAAATACCTGTTTGAAACAGGTGCAATCATATATTCACCATGCTTGTTCACATTCTTAAAGATTGCCACACTTGTGTTTTCCTGGGTGCAAGAGGAATTGCATTTCCATAGCTGTTGGACCTCCACCAAATTGCCCTACACTTCTACTTGGGAACCAGAAAACAAGAACATCCATATTTTCAAATGCTATGTCTACTGATTTAGCATACATGTAAGATATGAACGTGTGTATAAGTTAAAGTAAACTTTAGTAAAATAAAGACAAACAGTACGACCACAAAGCCATGTCACTCCCCATGTCTCTCATCTTCCCACGCTGCAACCACTAACAAGTCCTTTCCTTGCTACAAAAGCTGTTTGAACAGCTGTGTCTTGTTCCCATTCCTCTAGATCACCACACTTTCCTTTTCTGGGCTGCTAGGGGAACTGCATTCCACAGCTGCAGGACCTCCACTAAATTGCTGCACACTTCAACTTGAAAACCGAAGAACAAGAGCATTCATACAGCCCTAGCCCATGATTCTACTTATCACTTATAATTTCAGAAATTTCAAAATTATTTTTGCAGAACCAACAAGGGTTGTTCTTTTTTAGGCAAGTACAAAAGAATATATACAATGAGCCATGTTATATTCTTAGGGCTTGTCTAGATCAGGGGTCGGCAACCTTTCAAAGAAGAAGAGCCACTTTTTGTTTTTTCTCTATGACCAAAATATTTCGAGAGCTGCATCACATGCAAAGCTACTTGCAGAGTTAGAATTTATCAGCTAATAATAATTGAACATATTAAGGTTATTACTACTCATCAATACTTTTAATGCAACTTGTACCATTTGAATTTGTATATAAACAGGAGGTAGCCCTGGACTGGGACAGGGGATTGGGGTACACGAGGGGGTCTGGGAGGGAGTTTGTGTGCAGGATGGGGGTTCTGACCTGGGGCAGAGGGTTGGGAGGGGATGCACGGTGCAGGCTCTGGCCGGGAGGTGCTTACCAGAGGTGGCTCCCAGCCAGCGGCGCAGCAGAGCTCTAACCCATGCCACTCCTGGAAGCGGCTTGCTGCTGGCACATCTTTGTGCATCCCTGGTGAGGGGAGAGGCAGCTCCATGCACTGCCCCCACCCCCATCCTCCCAACTCCCATTGGCTGGGCCAGCCAATGGGAACTGTTGGGGCAGCGCATGCAGGCACAGGCAGCACTGGGAGACCCACTGCCCCCCTCCCTCCTCAAGGGGCCAGCCAAAGAGCTGCATGGGGGCAGCCAAAGAGCCGCAGGTTGCCAACCCCTGGTCTAGATGAACAATTAGTGAACGGCAAGCTGAGATGTAAAGCTAGGGTGCATTAGTGTTCTGCACGCTAACTATCTGTGCCGACCCTTGCTACTGCATGCTAAAAGTTCCCTAGTGTGATCTGACCTGCTCTGCTTTGAAATGGGAGGAGATTAAAGAATAGTAGGGAACTTTTACTGCAGGGCAACAGGGTCCACATGGATAGTTAGCGTGCTGTAGATTTGTACTGCAGCTTGCCACACACTAACTACTTGGCTAGACAAGTCCTTTGCTACACAAGTGTAAATCTAGGTTTCTCTAGTGTAAATTTGGAGCAATTCCAATAGAATCAGTGGGATTACTCCAATCGTACGTCGTTGTAATGAAGAGTGGTATTTGACCCCACTGTATTATTTTCTGTGGATATAGGACCTGACTTTTCCACCGAATTACACCCAGTTAATGCAAGTGCAACACCATTAGTTTCAGTGGAGTTACCCCAGTGAAAAAATTGTGTAATACAGTGGATAATCAGATCTGTAGTCACTAGGTTAGGTGATCAGGAAAGAAGAAAATATTATGGATCTATTAATGTGTCTGTGACCATATGCTAACAGAGTCAGTGTGCTGGTAATATGTACTTTTTTATATATATATGGAACTTGTCCAATACACATAGCAGAGTAGGAGAGGAAGTAGCTAAATTCTTTTTTAAAAGGTGTGTATGTGTAATTATGCGTGCGCACACACACTTTTTTTTTTTTAAAGAATTTAGCTACTCCCTCTCCTACTCTGTGTATTGGGCAAGTTCCATTATCATTCACATTTTTAAGATTAATCAGCAGTAAATTGAAGTCATGAAAGTAAAAAAAATTAGCATTCATTCTTCCTTTTTCTGAGCCAGAGCTCATCTTTTATATCTGAAAGTCTAAAATATCTGTTTTTGTACTATTTTCTATTGTCAAAGCCAGGCCCTGTTTGCCAGAGGGAAGGTGAATAAAATGTATCACTTTAAAATATATGTATATGTTTGTAAAATACTCAACCTTCAACAATGTAATTTGAATTAGTTTATATGATTTTGTATTTAGACAGGTATTTATTCTTTATTGTGTTGTTTCGCATCATAGTATTTGATCACCTTTGTATTATATAAAGATAAATAAATAAAAGTAAACCAACACAAAAATGTTAAAGCAATAACAATCAATCTATGGGCAAAATGTTAGAAGCACGAGTTATATCCATTCCATGACAAGGAAACAATGCAAAGTAGTATGCTTACCAAAAACTTCATTAACAACTAAAAGCAGCAACATGACATATAAATAAATCTGAGAACACAAAACATGAGCTCCATTAAACAGAAGTGTAGTCCCATGCACAAGGTTAAATATTACTGTCTACAACTTGTTCCATTGGATCTAAGATTTGTAATAGGTAGCATTTTTGTTTTGGAGAGGACGGATGATCTTGTCATGGAACCAAAGCCCTTGCTTGTATCAAGAGTCCAATTCTTTTCCTGGTTGTGCTGCAGCCTTCTAAGGTAACTTTGGGCAAAATGCTAAAGCCAGAAGTTTCAAACTTAGTGTCTAACTTTAGGCACTGGAATCTATATTTAGACACATAAATTGGTGACACAATTTTCAAAAGTGCTGATCTTTGACACTTCCTGTTAACTTGAATGGGAGTTACAGTTGATCAGCACTCTTAAAATCCAACCACTTAGATGCCTAAATATAGCTTCAACTGCTTGACTTTAACTTTGAACATTTTGATCATAATCTCTCTCAGATTTAGGGACCCTTTGTCTTGCCTGTGACCAGTACCAACGACCAGCATCCACACTGTCCAGATGCAGCTTCAGATCCAAGAGTCCAAATATGAACCACCTGAAATGTGGAGAAATTTGGGTATTAGGCTTCAGACCTTATTAATATCTGAAATGGTTCACTCTTGCTTATCATACCTCTATGTAAAGCCTGCTTTCTATAAACCTGACCCAAAGGTCTTTGAGATCAGTGGAAAGACTCCTACTGACTAGGGTTGCCAACTTTCTAACCCCAGAAAACCAAACACCCTACCCCACCCTGTCCCTAGGCCACACCCCTGCCCCTTCCCAAGGCCCTCCCCCGCTCAATACATTCCCCTTCCCTCGGTGGCTCACTCTCCTGCACCCTCACTCACTTTCACAGGGTTGGTGTGGGTTCCAGGGTGGGGCCAGAAATGAGGGGTTCCGGGTGTGGGAGGGGGCTCTGGGCTGGGGCAGGGGTGCTGGGGGGCCGGAGCGGGTGAGGGTTCTGCCTTGGGGTGCAGGCTCTGGGGTGGGGCTGGGGATGAGGAGTACAGGAGGGGGCTGGGGTTTGAGGCAGGGGGTTTGGGTGCAGGGGGATGAGGGCTCCTTCTGAGGGTGTGGGCTCTGGGGTAGGGCCAGGGATGAGGGGTTTTGGGTGCAGGAGGGGGCTGCAGGGTGGGGCAGGGGGGTTACAGGGTGTAGGAGAGGTCTCTGGGCTGGGGCAGGGAGTTGGCATACAGGGGGGTGAGGGCTCCGTCTGAGGGTGCAGGCTTTGGGTGGGGCCAGGGATGAGGGATTTGGGATGCAGGAGGGGGCTTTAGGTTTGGGGTGGGGCTCAGGGCTCGGGCAGGGGGTTGGGGCTTAGGTGCGGGCTTATCTCCAGCGGCTCCTGGACAGCAGATCATAATTCACAACTTTACAAACGCCTTTGTAAGTATTTCACAGGGGTACCCGTGCTACTCCCCACATTTGCTATAGGGAATATAGAATATTGTTGTCTAGTTGCAAAGATGACATTTTAGGTCTTTCTGGATGGCATCCTGCTGCTTTCCACCCATCCCTCTGTTCGCTTTTTTCATGGAAGATAGGTCCATCAAATGGCTATTAGCCAGGATGGGCGGGGATGGTGTCACTAGTCTCTGTTTGCCAGAAGCTGGGCATAGGCGACAGGGAATGGATCACTTGATGATTACCTGTTCTGTTCATTCCCTCTGGAGCACCTGGCTTTGGCCACTGTTGGAAGACAGGATACTGGGATAGATGGACCTTTGGTCTGATCCAGTATGGCTGTTCTTATGTTCTTTATTTTTTCTACATTATGCATTAATTCTCTTTCTTTCTCCATCAGAGACAGATGGCAAGTTGGTGATATTAATGAGCTCCCTGCTGCCCAGAGAAGTCAGACAGAAATGGTTTGTGTTCCT
Source organism: Lepidochelys kempii (assembly GCF_965140285.1). NCBI lineage: Eukaryota > Metazoa > Chordata > Testudines > Cheloniidae > Lepidochelys > Lepidochelys kempii. The sequence continues at coordinate 118,336,664 of NC_136383.1, forward strand.
GGACTAGCAGACAGCTCACACTTACTAACAGAATGTAGCTTGTGTGTCGAGAGACTTGACACATGAATACTACAGCACATAACACTTTTCTTCACATGCACCTGTGATCTATGTTCCCCACTGCAAAATACTAGAAAAAAAATCTTGACCTCTGCTTAGTATGCTTGTTTGATGACTGCAATTAATTATACAATATCCATCTCCTTTATGGAGATGGAGGGAGCGTCAGGCTGGCACACATGGCAATTGAATGCCCTGCTTCTCTCAGATTAGCACACTGGAAAATAAAAACAACACCTGCTGTTTCTTAAAATTATTTTTTGAACATTTTAAATACTTTTATTTTGGGTGGGGGGAGCAGAAAGCTGCTATTTTTGGGCTAACTACAAAAGAACATAATTAATTATGGGAGCTGCAGGCCTCCAAGATAATTAAACGCAGTTATCCAAAGATTCAAGATGGATTGTTATTTTTTCTTTTAAAAAAAAAATGTGATTCTCAAAAGTGATTAGTAGTAGGGGTGTGCTTAAAGATAAGACAAGCTGATGGGAAGGTCCAGTAGTAGCAATCATGTGAGTGACCCAAAATTGTGGACTAAGTTCCCAAAGACTGGAAGTATTGTGGATGTTGTCCTTCAGGAAGAAAACACTCTGTATCACATGTCTGCGATCCCTTCTGATACATTAATGAAATGTTCTTGGTGGTCTCCTGCAGAAGATTTGTCAAGGTCTCCACAATCGGGGGAAAGCTGCCATAACTCACAACCTTTGAGTAAATGAGAAGCAAAAAATGTTTTAAAATAAATAAAATGTGACCTTGGATTGTGGCATTTCATGGCCAACCTTGAACATATGACTACTGGATAGGTGTCTCTCCAGTATCACAGTTACCTTCTCTTCTAAGAGTAGATAGTATAAGTAACTTAATATAAAGGATAACTATAGTATCTCAGATATATATGGGTCTGGGGCCTATTTCTAAATGTTGACTTTTTAAATAATGGCCAGTCTATTTACTATAATGACTGTGTATAAAAGATCGAGAGATATATTGAGAATGGCCAGGCCAATAAAAATAACTTTCAGAAAAGGATTGTATCAACTTGGATGTAAATAAATAAATAAAAATTAAATGGAGTTTACCAAATGCATGGTTTAAAAACCTCAAATGTTTTAACATTTTGTTTATTTTTGTTTTATGTTGCAACAAATCCATTAAAAATTAGAAAAGTAGCCAAGTTCACCACAGGCTTGAACAGATGTGATGCCAGTAATTTCAAATTACTGCCACTAAAGCCAGCTCCGAATTTGAAGGAAGGTGTTTGGTGTCTCTTTTCAGTCCTGCCTTTTCACTAGTTTTCAGCTTGCACATAAGAATGGAGCCAATCCAAAAGTGACTAGCTGACTGCATCTGAGCAACAGATAGCGTTTTACATTTGTAATCTCATTAGAAATGAAACATGACTTCTTTTGTGCAAAAAAACCCCTAAGTTTGGCTTTAGGGAAAGGTATGTCCTTGTTTTATGTTTTTGTTTTTAAAAAGGACATACACAATAAACAAACCATGTAAAAGAGATAAGCAGTACTAGCAGGTTATGAAGATGAGTTGGAACTACTGCTATTGAAGGAGTTGATAAAATAACTTAGATTGTATTTAACCATGCATAAATGTATTGACATATTTCCTAAATGAAGAATAAGGATTTAGACCATTTTTCAATTACATCCAATCAAGGAGAACCAATTAAATAGATAAGTGAAGTGACACTGAATTAACTTTAAGAACTTTAAGTACTCTACATACTAAACTATAAAACATGCACACCAATGCCATCATGCCATGGTACTCATAGGTGAAAGACACTTTAATTTTCAGAAGCTCTGTTTGGAGAAATCTCTTTTACAGGTATGCATTTGGTACTTAAAAAAACAGAAGTGGACAATTCTGAGAAAAAAGTATGAGCCTTACGAAAAAAAGTTATTTTAATTATAGGTAAAGTTGAGTACCTTTTGAAAGATAAAAGTAATAACCATAGGTACCAGTCACTTATTTCTGGCTTTTACTGAAGTTATTTTTGTTGTTAGTTATTATGAGGGAGATTTTTAAAAGCTAGAAAAGAGAGTTAAGTACCCAATCTGTGTTAAGTATTAATTTTTATTATGGCAGCTCCGAAGAACTCTAAAGGACAAGGGTCCCACTGTGATAGGCAGTGTATGGACATGGCTATGAAAATCTCTCCCTGTATTGTAAATTTAAGTACAGCTTTTCATCCCAGGAAATCTCAAATCACCTCTCAAATCATATAGATACTTGAATCACTTCACACTACAGAACTTCATCAACCTCTGGTGTACAGCTGAAGTGAGAACTGTAGCCAGAATTTAGGCCACCAGGACTAACAATACTTTTTGTGAAAAAAGAGACATGGAATCTTTAATTACTGCAAATGATCAGTAATTTGATTTTACATCTCACCAAAAGGCACAGTGCCCCTAATGCCATGTTGTGACATTGATCAGAGATAATATGTCCTTGACTCAAGTTAACAACACTAGTTCTTACAGGACCCTGATTTCTTCTTGGAGATATACATTTCATCTAAGTACCTTCTTGTCTCAACTGTGTTTCTTCTGAGATCACAGTCTGAGATGGCATGGTTACCTACATTTTTTAAGTTATATTTGATATTCTGTTTGCCAAAAATATTGATCTTGGCATTGTTTATAAATATTCTATATTGCCCCTATAGTAAAATACTAGTTGTACCAGGGAAATAGTTGCTGGGTAGTATGAGTCGCTTTGGAATGTTTTAATATGTTTTCACTTGATTTGTGCTAAGAGTACTTACCTCCAGTTTCAGATGGATGTAGTTATGAAGTTTTCATTCATTAACATGCTTGTGTTGTGTCAAATTAGGTCTGGGATTCATTCTTTACAGAGGTTGCATTGAAGAGTAAAATATGATGGAGAGAAAAAGGGTAGAGCTTTTGTGAATCGACATCATGAAACTCTTTCTAAGAAATCATATGGGATTCCCAGCTAATCTTTATAAAATGCCACCCACACACAAATTGTAGGAGGGATCTAGGCTGAAGTTCTGTATTTGGAAGTGTTTATGCTTCCTACTTCAAACATATGCCTATAATACTGTGTTTCAAGTAGAAAGGTAGGGAATTCTCTTCCAGTAAAAATAATATGAGAAAAGACAACTTTTTCATCTTGAATAAGCCACCTCTGCTTTAAATATGGAGAAACTTTGGAATTTTGGATTTAATGAGGCTTAAGTATGTCAACATTGGAGGCTGTTTGCATTTGTTAAATATTTGGCATGCTATGCTAACTGGCATTGTTATATTTCCTCCGTCAGAATCCTTTTTTAACTTGTTGGTTTCTAAGCCATAAGGATTTGGCTCTTTGGGTCCTGCTTTTATGTTAGGTCATTCCTTTCAGTCTTACCTTGTCTCCTCTTTCTTCTCTGTCTCTCTTTGTACCACTGCCTTTTATTTAGTTGTTTGTTTTATTTTTGTGGTTATAAGGCAGGTGTTGATACAGATCCATCAGCATGGATAAAGCAAGAAGAGGAAAATGATGCACTTAAAATGTGAACTCTGAGATTGCCTCGCCTGGGCCATCAATAGCCTATGTTAGACCTGTGTCCCTATTCTAAACTGGTGTCTTGATGTCCAGGGATCCAATCTTCCTCCCATGCTGGTCAGTGGCAAAACTCCTATTAAAATTAATGGGAGCGAGATTGGTTGGCAAACCGTTAAATCTGGAATCCGCTGAGTTGGCACTCTCACTTTGATGGGTTGTACATGTCTCCCAATAGCATCTTGTGGTTGATTGGGGTAGCATATGGTTCTAAAAGGATCTCATTTCTAGTCAAAACATAGTCCTGGTGCCATGAGGTCTATGTTTGTTGTTTGGTTAGCATTTACTAACAGTTGCTACAGTTATGCAAATAACTGTGGTAAATGTATAGTGTTCGTTGGCAGATGTTGACTTTTCCAGTGATGATCACTTTACTATATTGTAATGAAAGTACTTATGTGGAACACATTAATGTTCCAATGCTGCAACATTGAAGTCAGTGGGAATTTGGCCACTAATCTGAAATGCAGCAAGATCATGACATAAGGCTTGAGGGCAGTACATATTTAGAAAAGTCCACGTGGCTCTTCTTCCACAAATTTGGGTACCTTACCTGATCCCTTGGCAGGAGGGAAGTGAATGGACAAAAATATGTAATTGAATAAAGAGTTACTGTTTGGCTTTGATATTATCTGAAAATAAGGGTTACTGTTTGGCTTTGATATTATCTGAAAATACGGCATGGCAATCAGGACTGTTTACTGCTTTTTCATATGACCAAAAATAAATAAATAAAAATTTAGCACCACCAAGGATCACTTAAATTTATCTAATGGGAGAGTTTCTTAGATTAGCTAGGTCAGTGCTGGTATATTGATGCATAATTCTTTAATGAAGCTACAGTAGACTAAAATCAGATGCTCCTACCAGTTCAATCTGTGGCAAATTATATCTCGTTTAAAAGATCTTTTGGGGCTTATGGACATGCCTAAAATAAAAGGATCCACTGATACCTTGATGGTAAATTAAATAGACTGTTACCATTTGGGGGAGGGATAGCTCAGTGGTTTGAGCATTGGCCTGTTAAATCCAGGGTTGTGAGTTCAATCGTTGAGGAGGCCATTTAGGGAGCTGGGGCAAAAATTGGGGATTGGTCCTGCTTTGAGCAGGGAGTTGGACTAGATGACCTCCTGAGGTCCCTTCTAACCTTGATATTATGGTTTTTTTAGCATCAGATTTATTCAGATTACTACTGTGACCTCCTGAAAGTGATCATTCTTTTCAAAAAATGGTAAGAATGTTAATATGTTGCATAGTCCAAATCCAGCCTTGGGCTTTGGGCTGCATCTTAATAACATCAGTAGAAGTGTCCCTGTTTTACCAAGAAGGAACTTGACTCTATGTGCTTAGCGTTATACCAGTACATGCAACGATATGTTAATATGAAAGATAGGTTATTGTGTACAGTAATATAAGATTGGAAACTGATGCAAAACCTGTCACAGAGTAAAGTAATCTGAGGCACTGTTTGACGTGGAGAGGCAGGGAAGAGATGACGATTCCCTTGTTACCATAGTGTAGCTTAGCTTAATTATTATGGAGAAGGGCATAACAGAATGCAGGTGGAGTTATCTGTGTTATCTGTTTAATTTGGAAGGCCTGAATTAATCCTTTGTAGTGATGAGAGTATGCTTGATATTTGAAGTAATTCTAGGAGCCAGGGGCTTTCGAAACAAAACAATCTAATTTTCATATCAGGTAAATATGCATAGGCCAGATTAAATGCAGGTTTTGAAATGGATATTGTATCCAAATTATGAATTGGTGGAGGAAGATGAACTGCAGATCCAAGGAAAGGGTCCCAAAAAGGATCTCAATCTGAAGGTTGGTGTTAGTCATTAGGAAGCATTAAAAGACTCCTTCACCTGGTAGTGAAGTGCAATGTGGAACCAAAAGCTCAGGAAAATGGTTGAGAGCCTGGTCTTACCTCACTGCAATAAAAACACCTGTGGCTGGCCCGTTTCAGCTAACTCAGGCTTGCGGGGCTTGGGCTGTGGGGCTATAAAATTGCAATATGGATGTCTGGGCTCTAGCTAACATGGATGGGCCATGGGTATTTTATTGCAGTGTAGGCATACCTGGGAGTTTTGTCAATTGGCACATATACAACTGTGTTGACATATTAGTTAGAATATAAGGCACACGAAGGCCTTGTGTAACTCAGCTGTCATATTAGTTTGCTTAGAGGCACTAAGGTGCTGATCCTGTGAGGTGCTCACTTCACTGTGTATTGCAGGTGTTTGGTATGTCTCACGATGAAGTCCCCAGTGGACTATTGCAGCATAGATACAGAATTTAATAGAGCACCAGATTAAGAACTGACAAACTTTTGTTAAGAAAATACTCACTTGTGTTGATGCTAAATTAGCAAGAAATTGTTCTAGGCACTGTGATAGAAAATCCACAAACCTTGGTAATAGATGGCGCACAGCAAAAGTTACAATGTACTTTTGCATTTTCCGTGCCTTGCTTTGACACATTAATTGATGTCCTAATTTATTTTCAGTTCCTTCTGTTACCGTAAAAATCACGATGTCTGTCCATTTCTTCCAATATTAAACAGTTTTCCAAGTTTCATGCATTGATTTGCAATTCTTTCTTTGCAGTTTTATTACTCCCGTTAATAATGGAAAGATGAACTGTACAGCAAGCTTTGATCATCATGAAAAGAAGTTTTCCCTAGTAAATGAATTCAACACTTACATTTAATAAGTGTATGAGAATCACTATGTACAGATGTAGCTAACTTAATATAGAAAAGAGCATAACATTAGACCAGCCCCTGCAAACACTTACTGTGCATCATTGTTATTATTGTCAGCAAACCCATTGGGTATGTCTTTTGAAAACATAGTGGCCTGTGGGGACAGATCATAGTTGTTAGCATTATGCTCAGTAGTAAGTATTTGTAGGATTAGAACTGAATTCAGCCTATGTAGTTCTTAAATTGCAAAACTTATGCCACTTGGAAACATTTTTAAACTGATATGAAAGTTTTCCAAGTATACTAACAATCTACATGAAAAAGAGGAGCTAAGAAGGGTTTGTAGTTGTAGCAATGTGATGACTCACTGGTGTGGCGCCTCCTGCTGGTCATCTTGGGAATTAGCTCTTCCAGACTAGAGTGCCCTCTGCAGGCTAGAGGCTAACCTGCCGCTGGCCCCCATGTCCCTCCCGGACCCCGGTGCCCCTTTACCTTGGGGTCCTGCCCCCTGGCAGTGCCCCCACACTCTGGGTCTCCCATCCCAGGGGAACCCCCAACCCTCTAAACCCACCTTGCCCCAGTGGCTACTGCCAGTCATCATCTGCCCCCTGCTCACTGGGGCAGACTGCAGTCTGTAAAGGCCACTCATCATTGGCAAGGAGGTTAGGACTTGCTGCCTTTGCCTGTCCTCAGGCTGCCCCTCTGCAGCCCAAGTACCTTTTTGGGCCTTTAACGAGGCCTGCAGCCTGGGGGTTTACCAGGCTGGAGCTCCCCAGCTCCCTGTACTCTTCCCCAGCACTGCTCTGCTTCAGGTACCTTGCTGCCAGACAGCTAGCCCTTCCTACTCCAGGACAAGAGGGAGGCTTTTCCAGCTTCTGGCCCACAGCCCTCTTATAAGGGCCAGCTGTGGCCTGATTGGGGTGTGGCCCCAGCTGTGTCTGCTTCCCCCAATCAGCCTAGCTGTTCCCAGCCACAGCCCTCTCCAGGGCTGCTTTAACTCCGTCAGGGCCAGAGCGGGGTGACCACCCCGCTACAGTAACCTCCTCCAGACCTGGAAGCTTTTTTCGGCGACCAGGATTCTTTAAAATACAGCCAGATGGAGAGGTGGTGGTGCTGAAATAGTCACTTTGCGTAGAGTACTGAGTGGCTTTCATTCTAGAGCAACAGGTGGCTGTGTTTTGACTGATATATTGCTGACTGAGACGTTCAGGCATGAGTGGACTTTACCTTCCCTGAATTCTTATTCCACATTCCTATATATTCTGGGGATTCACTTAATTATTACCAGGACTGTTGCTGTTAATATTGCATACTGTGTAGCATATGGTGGAAATTCTTTCATTCTTGTCTCTCAGTATTTTGACACTCTGAACAGAGGAGGAATGGGCAGATTGTCGGTGCATCACTGAAGCTGTTGTAAAGTCCTTGGGTTGTTTTCCTCAAGTCAGGAGCCAGTATTATGCCGCTGTTTTTCAGGTAATGTTGTTTAGATGGAAAGCATTTCTGTGACACTGAACGTACTTGCGGCAGCAGTGTCAGGAGTGGTAGCATTTCTCTCACACTCATGTTTCAACGAGGAGCCAAATATTGCCACTTTCGAACCGGCAAGGGTGGGAGCCAGAAGAGTGACTGTGCCTGTTAATTTTCTCTTGGATGTTTTCCCCATATTTCATGCATTTGAGATTGACTGAATTTGGTTTTAGACAGGAAGCATATGGCAGTGGGCAGGAGAGCTAAGACTTCAGTGAGATACAGAACACACAAAAGAAACTGCATGAATAATTGAAACCACTTGTTCTGGTTGAGCAGCTCAGCTGAATATTACAAGTTTTTTCTATGAATATTAGCTGATATTTTAAAATTAAATTATTTCAATTGTGTGCATGCCTCTTTTGTGTTCCTGCAAATAGATTTTAGCAAATGGCAGGAGCTGCCAAATCAGGTGCTGTTAAGTAAATATTGCAGAATGCTCATGGAAAGCAATTCAGTATCCCAACCTGATTCTAAGATCCCAGCCAACCAGTCAGGGACTAAGACAGGGGTGGGCAAACTTTTTGGCCTGAGGGCCACATCGGGGTTCCGAAACTGCATGGAGGGCCGGGTAGGGAAGGTCCCTATCCGTGCCCTCTCACTTCCCGTCCCTTGACTGCCCCCTTCACAACCTCCGACCCTTCCAGCCCCCACTGTCCTTGTCCTCTGACTGCTCCCTCCTGGGAACCCCTACCCCTAAGCGCCCCCCCGGGACCCCACCCCCATCCAACCCCCTCTGCTCCCTGTCCACTGATTACCGTGACCCCTCTCCACACCACCGCCCTCTGACAGGCCCCCCGGGATTCCCACGCCTATCCAACTGCCCCCTGCTCCCTGTCCCCTTACTGCCCCACTCAGAATTCCCGACCTATCCAACCACCCATGCTCCTTGTTCCCTGACCGCTCCCTCCTGGGACCCCACCCCCTATCTAACCCCGCCCCGTTCTCTGTCCACTGACTGCCCAGGGAACCTCCTGCCCCTTATCCAACCCCCCACTCCCCACCCCCTTACCATGCCACTCAGAGCACCAGGATTGGGAGCTGCACCGCCTGGCTGGAGCCAGCCACGCGGCCGTGCAGTCTAGAGAACTGGGGAAGGCCGGCGGCTCTCGCAGATGTGCAGCTCGGCAGGAGCTCGCAGCCCCGCCACCCAGAGCTCAGGTGGCACTGGGAGCTGAGGCTGCTGGGGAGGGAGGACAGCAAGGGAGGGGCAGTGGGCTAGCCTCCCTGGCCAGAGCTCAAGAACTGGGCAGGACGGTCCCGCAGGCCATAGTTTGCCCACCTCTGGACTAAGAACTTAAATTATATGATCTGTGTGTCCAGTCAAAGCTGCTCAAAGTTCACGTACTGACTACTCTCAATAAATTTCTTGTTACAAGTTACAGACCAGGAATTACTTAACAAATAGTTTGACGACTGCAGCTGATTTGAAGACAATTTGTGAACGGAAAAGCAGTTGAAATGCATTGAATAAATTATTTGTTGTTCAACCAGTCTTTTAAAAATTGATGTAGTGAAATTAAGTTTAGAAGTGTGAGCAACAAGGATAATGTCGAGGTGAGAGTCTGCTATAGACCACCGGACCAGGGGGATAAGGTGGACGAGGCTTACTTCCAGCAACTAACGGAAGTTACTAGGTCGCAGGCCCTGGTTCTCATGGGAGACGTCAATCACTCTGATATCTGCTGGCAGAGCAATACAGCGGTGCACAGACAATTCAGGAAGTTTTTGGAAAGTGTAGGGGACAATTTCCTGGTGCAAGTGCTGGAGATGTTACCCGGGGTTCTTTCAACCCAAAGCTCTTGATAACTTTTACTCTCTGCGAGGTGGTGTCAGGAAATACATCAGGGGAGACATGGCCATCCGACCGATAGATGGATGGCACAAACAGGACAACACAAGAGTGCTTTCACTTAAAGCTAAACTTTACTTAGTCTCAAGCACTTACACACACGTCCGCAAGAGGTTTAAAACACCCCCAACCCTTGATAATTACCAAAGATGAGTGTGGCTCTCGAGTAGCACAGCGGCAGCCTGTCTGCTAGTGGGGAACACAAGATGCATCCAGAGGGAGAGTCCAGTCCTGAAGAGTCCCCCTACCTCAAACTTTTTCCCCTTATTTATACATTAGTAATAGAATGACATGTCCCTTAAAGCAAACTTGTTAAGTAAGCAGTTTCAATGGTCAAGCGAGAGGTTCCTTCTGATTATCGATTAACCAGGTGTGGGTTTTTCCAGAGTTTGCAGCCATGAGGCCCCAATAGACATTCCTGAGGCACATCCTGCTCTTCTAAGATGCATGTATCAGCAAATTCAACACAATTCTTATCAGGAAGGACGCGGGGTCAAGCTGCCCTCTCTGTGGCACCCAAAAACCCCCTTCCCCTCCTGCCTTGGTTAAGCTAAGCCTGCTGACCTTGCTAATTTACAGCCTGCTGACTTGGCTGCTTTTTGTAATAAGCCATAGTGGTTTCAGGCACTTTACTGGTTTGCCAAAGTTTCCCCGTACAGTTTCCCCTCCTTAAAGGTCATAAGGGGGCCTTTACATGATTGCTGTCACACCTTTTCTGAACGTAGCTGAGTTGAGATCCAACGAAAGCTCAAGGCTCTCAGCTGAGACCGAGCAAATTATCTTCTTGTTGGCATCCCATACTTAGCACACCAGCATAGCAATTGACAAGCGATTGCCTTAGCCTCCTTTCCTAGTTGAGGGAGGAGTGACAAGTTCGATATGTTCCTTACCCGGGGGTACAAGTGCCGGTGGCAGTAACCATTGACTCATCTGTCGGGGGGGGGGAGACTTGCAATTGCCGGATTTTGCGCCATATCCAGCATGTCATTAGGCTGGTAACAAAATAACACTACTATTTAGCACCCCAAGATTACTATGATGGGGTGTAGGGCCGAATTCAGGATGCCTGTGCCAGTGGGGGACCATCCCAATAACACTTCCCACCAGTGGTGTGACAGGTCCTGGCCAATTCTTGCAAATAGCCATTTAATTTCATTGGCATTATGATGCGCAGTAACCATGACTCTGCGCCCTTCCTGTTTTGCAGTATGTAACTGGTTCTGTAAATCAGGATGTACAAGCAATGTTTGTAAAGCAGTTAAATCCATTCCAAGGGGCACAGGTTTTACAGTAGAATACAAAGTATAAGACATTTTTAACTGACTATAGTTAAATTTGGATACATGAAATTCGAAATCACATCCCGTAATTGCTATATTATGACAGAAACATTTATAGCATAACTTCATTTGTCTGCCAATACCTCTATGTTAGGAGCATCCAGCACTCCAACTTCTAATCCAGTTCCATCCAAACCAGTTCAATACATTTCTTGGGAGCCTTTTCTTTAGGCTACCCACCCCTCCTGGCTGCCGGGCAAAATCCAATAGCCTTCAGTAGTTCACACTGAGATAGTATTAGGGCAGCTATACCATCACTATGCCTTTCTTTCCTTATATCCAGTGTCATACAACACCCAGGTGCATTCAGCTGGGCTTCCATGCAGGAAATTAAGTAGGAAGTAATAATTGGCAAGTCTTATTCTTTTAGTAACCCATGTTTTTACATACCCTATTTTCCCGTTGGTAATTTCACTTTGTGCTTTAAAACTTTTCATGCCCATCCTTTTATTCCCACCAACAGATACACCTTGTGTCTCATGCATATTTTGCTTTTAAATGTGCCTTTACCGCCTAAGGGTGTTTCCCTGTTAACAGACTGGCGTTTCTGTAAACACATTTAAAATGCTTGTTAATCCTTTTCTGCCTAATGTAGTATTTCCGTTTTTGTAACACAATACACAACAATGCTAGCAACAAGACAAACAACACAAGACAAAACATAAAACACAAAACACAATCTTTGTCGCGACAGTAGATACATGGTATTCTGGGTTGCTCTTTATCTGGTACCAGCTTTTCCTGATTCTCTGAAAGACAAAAAGAACATGTTTCTACCCCTTTTGGGGTGGCAGATTCTTGCTTAAAATATCCATTCCTTTCACAAATATCCTTGCTGATTGAATCATAGACTTTAAGGTCAGAAGGGACCATTATGATCGTCTAGTCTGGCCTCTTGCACAACGCGGACCACAGAATCACACCTACGCACTCCTGTAACAAACCCCTAACGTATGTCTGAGCTACTGAAGTTCCCAAATCGTGGTTTAAAGACTTCAAGGTGCAGAGACTCTTCCAGCAAGTGACCTGTGCCCCACGCTGCAGAGGAAGGCGAAATAACCCCAGGGCCTCTGCCAATCTGCCCTGGAGGCAAATTCCTTCCTGACCCCATCTAACATCCCATCACAGGCCATTGGGCATATTTACCGCTAATAGTCAAAGATCAATTAATTGCCAGAATTAGGCTATCCCATGATACCATCCCCTCCATAAACTTATCAAACTGTCTTGAAGCCAGATATGTCTTTTGCCTCCACTGCTCCCCTTGGAAGACTGTTCCAGAACTTCACTCCTCTAATGGCTAGAAACCTTCATCTAATTTCAAGTCTAAACTTCCTGATGGCCAGTTTATATCCATTTGTTCTTGGTACTGAGCTTTGGTACTGAGCTTAAATAATTCTTCTCCCTCCCTGGTATTTATCCCTCTGATATATTTATAGAGAGCAATCATATCTCCCCTCAGCCTTCTTTTGGTTAGGCTAAACAAGCCAAGCTTTTTGAGTCTCCTTTCATAAGACAGGTTTTCCATTCCTCGGATCATCCTGGTAGCCCTTCTCTGTACCTGTTCCAGTTTGAATTCATCCTTCTTAAACATGGGAGATCAGAGCTGCACACAATATTCCAGATGAGTTCTTACCAGTGCCTTGTATAATGGTACTAACACCTCCTTATCTCTAGTGGAAATACCTCACCTAATGCATCCCAAGACTGTATTGTAGGCAAAACAGAGGAATTACCCCCATACTTTCCTGTGTTTTTGTTCTATAGGCAGGCTAGGTTTCAATGGCTCCTACCTTTTAAGGGTTTAGGGGAAATTATCCTACTATTCAGTTATTAAATTCATGAGGTGGTGTACCTCAGTTTTTCTTCTTATACAGCAGACCAAGTTTGTAATATTCTTTCTGCTGTGCTAAGTTTTAAGTGTATTCACAGGTAATAGCTGAGAAGCATCATTACCATATGACCTTAAAGGTTTTTTCAAAAATCATACACACTATCCATTGTTACCAAGGTACTTCTTAACATTAAATTATCCCAATGTTTAATATTAACCTCAAATCTATTAAAAACTTCAGATTTTAGCACTGCATACACACACAAAAAGAATGTTTTTCCTACTTAGGGTTAACCTGTCCCTCTCTTATTTTTAGGTTTGACTTCTTTTTCCACCTTCCTCTATCAGTAAAGTAATTTGCATTTTCATAGACGCTTTCTGGCTTTTGGATCCAAAGCCATCAGCAGCTCAGAGACCCTCTCTTAAAAGGGGACACAATCAACTTCCACCTGAGTTTTTATTTCTTTTCACTTTCAACTTCTACTTCCAAAACACACAGTGATCTGAAAAAGAAAACACAACCTACTGTGGCTCCCTTTAGAGCCCAAATAGGATTTTAGTTAAGTAGCATGTTTTGTTTGCATTTCTTTGCACATGTCCTGGGAAAAATGCACATTCCTTTCATAGTTTAACTTCTATAACATTATATTAGCCATATCAATTTTTACATAAGGTGTAACAGTTTCTTTTGTGCTCACACAGTTTCCATGTACCTTTATTAAAGTGACAGTCTGATTACTCAGAGCCGCCTTAAGGCTCAGTGTTTCTAATGTTGCTTCCTTATTTTTGTGCACCTTACCCCTGCTGTTGCTTCAGAGGGGCAGTGTCTTTTTTTTTTTTTAAATTTCTTATACTACAGCTCTTATCTGCTATTTTGTTAGCCCCCCCCCAAAAATCCAGAATTTCTCCCCATTCTCCTTGGGTTTGACAGCCCTGTTGGAGCCAGGACTTTGGTCTTTTAAATAAAATATTGAACTGTATAAAGCATTGAGGTACCTTAAGGGTTAAATGATAAATACCAAAGCCAAACAACACTAGTCACCTTTGTCTGGCAAAAAAGTGTTTCTCAGTTTTGCAACTTGGAATGAAAGATTCAGATCGCTTTTTAGTGGTCGTGTTTAAAACCAAACCAAACCAAATAACAATTTATCTTAAACCCACAAAACAGAGTTTCACAAGCCAGGAGCACCAGCTTTGGTCCCAAACACTCCACACACTTACACAGTATATACACACACACACACACACACACAGATGCGAGCGTACTCTTCTGCTTCACATCCCTTACACTGCTTTAATTTTTACACAGCTGTACATAGATTACATTGGTATATATGTGGGGTCAGGTAAGTTCCAATAGAAACCCATTACGTTCTTTTGGCAAATTTGACTCAATTGTTCAGTCAAACGATTCAAAGCAGACTGTCTTTTTTGCCTGGCTTATTTATAAACATTCCTTTGGAAAAGGGCCCATTATTCCTTCAGAATGGCTGAACCAAGAATTCTTTTTCTATAACACTTTTTCTGTTAACATTTGTCCAAGGTTCAGCTGCTTAATTCCCTCCAGTCTCTGCAGAGTTAACTTCTAACTCTCTTTATCTGTTGCCTGCCTGCTTGTCTGGGCCTGATCCTGCTTTCCTCCCTGAACCGCCCCTTCCCATGGGCACAGGCTTTGTCCCACTAACAATTTAGCAAGGAGGTTGGGTTCCTCAACTTGCTCCCACCCCTCCTGGTCCCTTTTCTTTGTTTCCTTTCTCTCTTGTTGCTTTGGGGTGGTCATTCTGCCAGATAGGTAGCGACTCTTTCTGACAGAAGGCACAGGTACTTTGCTATTGTTTACTGTGTTGGACTCTATCAGTTCAGTCCAGAAGCGCTTAGGCTGCGTGCAGTGTCTCTACTGAATTCGTTACCAGCACAAAATTCTCTGTTACTCACACATTCAAGGGCACCCACCTTTTCCCCAGTTCCTAGGGCTCCAGGCAAAAAGCACCTAACTTAACTCCTCTGTGGGTTCCGGGCTCTACTCCTCCATGGGCTCCGGGCAAGTACCCATTCCCTGTAGACTCAGAGCAAACTCCCTTTCCCTGTGGACTCAGGGCTTAATCTTTTGCAAGTTTACAGGGTCTTTTACCAGTGAAAGAGCCTTACACAGTAATATCCTACATAACTGCTATTTCTTAACAATCACCAAAACAAAATGCACACACAGACAGTGCTCACCACTCCCAATAAGACAGATGGACTTTTCCTGATGGCCAGTCAGAATCAGGTCCACCTGGGGGACTCCAGTTTCTTCACGGTGTCATTGGCAGAGTGTTACGGTCTGGAAGCTCTGATCTTTGGGGCCGCGTCCTGGAGTTGGTTCCCTGTCTCTGGACATAATTTCTCCACTCAAGCAGGCAATCAGCCTGAGTTCTGAGTCCCAGTAACAGAATGTATCTGTAAATTAACTCACGAACTGCGACATGGGAACTTGTAGGGAGTGACCCCACGCCGCTGTCTTTTACCTCCTATTGCAGTGGACAAACTACAAACTGTTTGTACCATCCGTCTCCTTCCTCTCTACCAATCCTCGCTGGGGCCTCCAAATTCTGTTACCTGGGGTTCTTTCAACCCAAAGCTCTTGGTAACTTTTACTCTGTGTGAGGTGGTGTCAGTAAATAAATCAGGGGAGACATGGCCATCCAACTGATAGATGGCTGGCACAAACAGGACAACACAAGAGTGCTTTCACTTAAAGCTAAACTTTACTTAGTCTAAAGCACTTATACACATGTCCTCAAGAGGTTAGTAAAACACCCCCAACCCTTGATAATTACCAAAGCTGAGTGTGGCTCTCGAGTGGCACAGCGGCAGCCTGTCTGCTAGTGGGGAACACAAGATGCATCCAGAGGGAGAGTCCAGTCCTGAAGAGTCCCTCTACCTCAAACTTTTCCCCCTTATTTATACATTAGTAATAGATTGATATGTCCCTTAAAGCAAACTTGTTAAGTAAGCAGTTTCTATGGTCAAGCGAGAGGTTCCTTCTGATTATCGATTAACCAGGTGTGGGTTTTTCCAGAGTTTGCAGCCATGAGGCCCCAATAGACATTCCTGAGGCACATCCTGCTCTTCTAAGATGCATGTGTAACCCTTCTGCCTGTCAGAGTTGGCAGCAACAAGGGCCGGGTTTAGTATCTAGGGGTTCCGTTCCAATAACACAATGCAAAACCGGCTCGAGCCCCCACCCAGTGACCTGGGACAAATATATACCACCCCCGCTGGATGCCTCCAAGAGGCAATACTTCCCCTGTCACAAGCACATGGTCTGAGTGTAACAAAAAGCCTTTTAATAACAGAGAGAAACAATGTGGCATTATGTTGGGGAAACACCACCAACAGGATTCATAACACAACCCATGAGCAAAAAACCCACCCCAAGCAAATCGGGGCATGTCCTTTCCTTTTAGTTCTTGAGTCCAGCAACCCAAAATCACCCAAAGTCTCTGTCCCTGGTCAGGGCAGCCGCAGAGTTCAAAAGTTTACCTGCAGAGTTTTACTTCCCAACCTGGGTGGAGATGTGGGGGGGGGGGGTTAAGGGGCACCTCTCCATGGGGCTCCGCTCTGCCAGCCACCCCATGGGCTGCTCTAGGCATCCAACAAACTGTTCTGCTCCACCAGCCGCTCCGCTCGCTGTCCCGCAAACTGTTCTGCTCCACCAGCCGCTCCACTTGCCGTCCTGCAAACTGCTCCACCATATATCTTCAGGCGCCTCCACTACTTAACACAACACTCAGTGATTTCAGCTCTTAGTAAGTTTAGCTCTTTTGTGATTTCAGCTTGTAGTAGGGGAGTCTCAATGCTAGTGCACCATTAGACCAAGGTGAATTCAGCTCAGCAGCCTGTAACTAGACTCCTAACGGAATCAAAATTAGCTCCGATATTCTACAGTGGAGAGAGGAGGAAGTGCAATTAGCACGTAAGGCCCACACCAGGGGGCCCAAGCCACTAAATATTAATACCTGTCCCCAACCTCTCTCAATTCACAGAGTTTTGGAACCCATGTCCCTTGCCTAGCGAGTGCTACTTAGTTGATGGCGAGTCCCTCCATCATAACAAAAGGCCAAGTGCAGTTCCACTGTCCTTGATTCCCATAATCAGGGCAATAACAATTTATTCTTCCTGCCCCAATAACAGAGACACTGGGGATCCCACAGCAGCCAAAGTGACCATTTGGGCAGCTGTGGCCTCATTCTAGGCGGGGTGGGTGTGCCTATGCAAATGAGATCAGCCATTGAAGTTCTTTTCCACAACTTGCCACACCTCACCACCAGATGTCAGGGTGGAGCTCATCCTGACTCTGCTTACACATGTATCAGCAACTTTAACACAACTCTTATCAGGAAGGATGCGGCGTCAAGCTGCCCTCTCTGTGGCACCCTTCCCCTCCTGCCTTGGTTAAGCTAAGCCTGCTGACCTGGCTAATTTACAGCCTGCTGACTTGGCTGCTTTTAATAATAAGCCATAGTGGTTTCAGGCACTGGTTTGCCGAAGTCTCCCCGTACAGAGGAACCAAGTACGGGCAGAGCTCTTCTTGATCTGCTGCTCACAAACTGGGAAGAATTAGTAGGGGAAGCAAAAGTGGATGGGAACCTGGGAGGCAGTGACTATGAGATGGTCGAGTTCAGGATCCTAACACAAGGAAGAAAGGAGAGCAGCAGAATATGGACCTTGGACTTCAGAAAAGCAGACTTTGACTCCCTCAGGGAACTGATGGGCAGGATCCCCTGGGAGAATAACATGAGGGGGAAAGGAGTCCAGGAGAGCTGGCTGTATTTTAAAGAATCCTTATTGAGGTTACAGGGACAAGCCATCCCGATGTGTAGAAAGAATAGTAAATATGGCAGGCGACCAGCTTGGCTTAACAGTGAAATCCTTGCTGATCTTAAACACAAAAAAGAAGTTTACAAGAAGTGGAAGATTGGACAAATGACCAGGGATGAGTATAAAAATATTGCTCAGGCATGCAGGAGTGAAATCAGGAAGGCCAAACCACACTTGGAGCTGCAGCTAGCAAGAGATGTTAAGAGTAACAAGAAGGGTTTTTTCACGTATGTTAGCAACAAGAAGAAAGTCAAGGAAAATGTGGGCCCCTTACTGAATGGGGGAGGCAACCTAGTGACAGAGGCTGTGGAAAAAGCTAATGTACTTAGTGCTTTTTTTGCATCTGTCTTCACAAACAAGGTCAGCTCCCAGACTACTGCACTGGGCAGCACAGCATTGGGAGGAGGTGATCAACCCTCTGTGGAGAAAGAAGTGGTTCAGGGCTATTTAGAAAAGTTGGACGAGCACAAGTCCATGGGACCAGATGCACTGCATCCGAGGGTGCTAAAGGAGTTGGCAGATAAGATTGCAGAGCCATTGGTCATTATCTTTGAAAACTCATGGCGATCGGGGGAGGTCCCAGATGACTGGAAAAAGGCTAATGTAGTACCCATCTTTAAAAAAGGGAAGAAGGAGGATCCTGGGAACTACAGGCCAGTCAGCCTCACCTCAGACCCTGGAAAAATCATGGAGCAGGTCCTCAAGTAATCAATTCTGAAGCACTTAGAGGAGAGGAGAGCAATCAGGAACAGTCAGCATGGATTCACTAAGGGCAAGTCATGCCGGACTAATCTAATTGCCTTCTATGACAAGATAACTGGCTTTGTGGATGAGGGGAAAGCGGTGGACGTGTTGTTCCTTGACTTTAGCAAAGCTTTTGATACGGTCTCCCACAGTATTCTTGCCAGCAGGTTAAAGAAGTATGGATTGGATGAATGTACTATAAGGTAGATAGAAAGCTGGCTAGATTGTCGGCCTCAACGGGTAGTGATCAATGGCTCCATGTCTAGCTGGCAGCCGGTATTAAGCGGAGTACCCCAAGGGTCGTTCCTGGGGCCGGTTTTGTTCAATATCTTCATTAATGATCTGGAGGATGGTGTCGATTGCACCCTCAGAAAGTTTGCAGATGACACTAAACTGGGAGAAGAGGTAGATACACTGGAGGGTAGGGATAGGATACAGAGGGACCTAGACAAATTAGAGGATTGGGCCAAAAGAAATCTGATGAGGTTCAACAAGGACAAGTGCAGAGTTCTACACTTAGGACGGAAGAATCTCATGCATTGCTACAGACTGGGGACCTAATGGCTAGGGAGCAGTTCTGCAGAAACGGACCTAGGGGTTACAGTGGACGAGAAGCTGGATATGAGTCAACAGTGTGCCCTTGTTGCCAAGAAGGCCAATAGCATTTTGCGATGTATAAGTAGGGGCATTGCCAGCTGTTCAAGGGACATGATCGTTCTCCTCTATTCGACATTGGTGAGGCCTCATCTGGAGTACTGAGTCCAGTTTTGGACCCCACACTACAAGAAGGATGTGAAAAAATTGGAAAGCGTCCAGCGGAGGGCAACAAAAATGATTAGGGGACTGGAACACATGACTTATGAGGAGAGGCTGAGGGAGCTGGGATTGTTTAGTCTTCAGAAGAGAAGAATGAGGGGGGATTTGATAGCTGCTTTCAACTACCTGAAAGGGGGTTCCAAAGAGGATGGATCTAGGCTGTTCTCAGTGGTAGCTGGTGACAGAACAAGGAGTCATGGTCTCAAGTTGCAGTGGGGGATGTTTAGGTTGGATATTAGGAAAACCTTTTCACTAGTAGGGTGGTGAAGGACTGGAATGCGTTACCTAGAGAGGTGGTGGAATCTCCGTTCTTAGAGGTTTTTAAGGTCAGGCTTGATGAAGGCCTGGCTGGGATGATTTAGTTTGGGATTGGTCCTGCTTTGAGCAGGGGGTTGGACTAGATGACCTCCTGTGGTCCTTTCCAACCCTAATATTCTATGATTCTGTGAAATCAGTTTAATTCCTATGGCCAGCACGAAAGCCATGTTGTGACTCTGGATACACTGAGTTCACTAGGTGAGAGATGAGCCTGTTGAGAACAACCTGTGCAAGGATCCTCCCTGCTATAGACATAAATGAGATTCAGTGATGGTTGTCAAAGCTAGATATACTTCCCTTTCTTTTGTATATGTACCTCCCCTCCCATTCCCAAAGATAGGGTAAGTCTGCCTTGTGGCTTTTTTACCCAACTTTGGGAAACTGGGTCTAAGGCTCCTCTGTGTGCTCTGCAACTGTGTTGTGTGTCAGCCAGGAGCAAGGTTTTATTCTGTAAAGAAACACAGAATAGGATTACAGTCTGGCAGCCTCCTTTCTGCTTGCTTGCCTCATGCTCCCAGCTTCAGCCATGCTGGAACTTTCAGGAGGGCAGAGGGGACTTCCTGGTAGGAATCAGAAAGTTCTCCAAACATGCTGTAGTAGTGCATAACCTGTAGTTCCAGCTGCTGCTGCTGCTGAATCACACTGGATCTTGGGTTATAGATAGATTATGAAAGCATCCTTTATACTTCTGGAGCATGGTACCCTGTTCCTATGCGGTCTTGAAAAGGCAGGAGAGTTTCCTGACCAGGTGAGCACCTCCTCAATTGTATACTTGAGATGAAATACCATTGGGGCCTGGAGACTTGCCCATGGACAGCTGCTTGATGGCCCTAGTAACCTCATCTAGAGAAGGGTCCACGCATGGCTCCTCTAAGACAGATATGCTGTGGGAGTGAGTTGATGGCTTCATCAGACATAGCAGATTGACAGTTCAGGAGACTATCTAAGTGCTCTGCCCAGCAAGAGAAAATATCGGCTTTGTCTGTGAGCAGCCAGTTAACATCCCCTGTGAGAACAGGGGCTGTATCACTGGATTTTGGGCCGTACACAGCACAGAGACCTTCATAGAAGGCCTCTGTGTCATGCATGTCATGCTTCCTGGAGTCCTACAGCCTTCTGCTCCTCCCACTTATCAAATCGCTGAAAATGCTCCATTGAAATACAAGCCATGCATACTCTTTCACTTAGAAGTTTTTTCTCTTTTTCTCCACTTGATGGTATGAACATAATGATAGCTGATTTCATAGTCTGATGGAAAATGAAACAGCAGCTAGACCTCATAAAAGGCCAAATTAACCCTGGTCATAACTCCAGCAGCATTACAATAACAAATGATTTAACCCAAAAATTTTTGGCTTTCATAAACTGGTTGGTGGTAATGGATCTATAATGGCTTCATGGTGGTGGTTGTATTTTTATTTTATTACTATTTAATAAAAACATCTACAAGAACTATTTTTATAGGTGACTAAAACTTTATGAGTTCTTAATAATTAGTAGATAATGGGCAAGTCAGAAGGGTTTAATATAATAGCTATATCATCATGTTTGAAATGAATCACATTGTTTTTCACAGTGTGAATAACTTAATGCTTTTTAATAATTTAAAATTCCCTAACAAGCCATAACCCTTGTATTCTCTTATCAGTTGTCCCTGCATTTACAAAATAAGTGACCTTGAGCTCACTTTCTGTTGTTTTACTCATCTTTTTAACTGTGTGTATGCTTTCATATAGTATTAACCTTCACCTTTAGACTCTTCAGTGTGTAACTAAAAGAGAATGAATGGAATGCTTCTTCTAACTTTGTTTTATGCAAGCCAGAAGCTGAATGTTCTTCTGCCTTCCTTTAATGGGAAAGTTGAGGAATCTACAGTTTAATTACTTGTGTTGGATGTGAACTCGTTTCTCTGTGTAGAAACGTGAGTAATCATTACAAAACTCTGGGATGGATGTACAAGGTGTAATTGAAAAAAAACATAATCTTTAAATGCTAATCAAAATGCAACCCACACATCTGCTAAATAGGCCGGGTGAGGCCAATGCAAATACAGGTGTTACGTGACCATTCATTATAGGTTAGCCAATTCCTGAAGATAAAACGTGAATGTTAGAGGACAATTTTTTGTGGACCTTGATAGGTCATCTAATTAACATATATTATGCTCATAAATGTCATATTATAAAGTGGCTAAAAATGTGAATGACAAAATTAGTCCAACTATATTGGATAGAAGTTGAACAAAAGATCACCTTATTTTCTGAGAGAGGGTTGTGTGTCAAATCAATAGCTCTGTAATAATCATGAAGAATATTCATTTCAAGCAGTTTTGCCATCTTGTTATAGGAAACCCATCCTGAGAGAAGGATTTTGTTTGATCATCCCCTGGAATAATCTTAATGCAGTTCTGTGAATGAGAGAGAGAGAAAGAGAACCAAACATTAAAATGCTCATTTACTTCTGAATTCAGCCTTTTCTTCTAGGCTGTGTTCTGTTGAGTCTCATCTGACAGGTTTGCTGTTGGGAATCTGGGAAAGAAATCTTTTTTTTTTCTTTTTGGTACTTTGTAGCTACTAGATTTGAAAGAGTGAAATGACCTTGAGTTATGCAGAATTCTCCCTTCCAAAAATTGCCAAAAAAAAAAAAATCAGATGACAGGTGATCCTACTCTATCGCTAGTATAGCAGTCTTTGAAATAACACTAGAGTCCATTTTGGAGAATGTGCATTGGCATTAGTCATTTAAGTTCTGTATCCAGCACTGAACGGTATATGTTGTTGTCTTCACTTTCTCGCAATGACATACCTGATGACCCCCTGGGATGATGTCATGCTCTCCCTAAATCAGAAAGTAGAATAATGAAGATTTCTTTCTTGCTTAAAGTACATTAAAGATAACTCTCCTATGCCAAACTCACTATTCTTGGATATTTTCAAACCTAAAAAATGCTGACATCTTGTCATTAATACTCTTGTAAATTCTGAAGTAAACGGATTTCAAAGGCACTTGACTGTTAGTGTGCAGACAAGGTCAAAGAGTTGAATGACAAGTGCTCCTGGTACAATAAGACTATCCATCAATCAATTCTACCAGCAAGTTCTTTAAAAAGACAAGAGAATGGAACATGACAAAATAATGCGTTGAAAGATATATTTGTAGGAGGTCCATTTCAGCATTTTTGAACTAGTAGTTCATAAAGAAAATCAATTATGCATGGCTTAGAAATGGATTGGCCCCGCATTGAACAACCTAGTTTGCAATTTAAAATTGCTCAAAGGCATCTTGTCACTAAGTCTAAAAAATGAATTCAGAAATTGGAAAATAATCCATTCTGTCAAATTAAAGCTTTTTTGGTTCCACCACCACTAGAAGAATTAATATTGGTCTAGACAAAAAGACAGGAAATAATTGCAGAAATAAAATCCTACAATGGAAAGGAGATGGAGTGATGACCTGGTGGATCATTTCTGTAACTCCCATGATTCTCTGCTGGGGTTGCAGTGTTCCATGCAGTACAGTGGAAGGAGATGGACTTATTGGGATCCATTCACTTAGTAAGTCCGCACAGCTGAAATAAATGAAACACATTAATTTGGTCTAGGAAACATCAAGTTAGTAGTGATGACTTTCTGATGTTCTCACACTGCTTAAAAATAATTTGACTTCAATTATTAAGTAGTCTTCAGTAGGAGTTGTTTCAGTGTAGCAGCCGTGTTAGTCTGTATTCGCAAAAAGAAAAGGAGTACTTGTGGCACCTTAGAGACTAACAAATTTGTTTGAGCATAAGCTTTCGTGAGCAAAACAAGCTATAGCTCCCGAAAGCTTATGCTCAAATAAATTTGTTAGTCTCTAAGGTGCCACAAATCCTCCTTTTCTTTTTAGTAGGAGTTGTGTGAGCTGGGGGATATTTTCACTGTCACTGAGCTCAACAAACATGGAATTTAGATGTTCATTTGGACATAGTTCAAAAGGTAGGCCATCTTAACCTAATTTTCTGATGAATGCTTTTAAAACTTAGGCTATTCTGTTCTATCTCCATGTGTTTGTGGTGCCATTATGTTTTGTTTCCTTAAGTTTAATGTGCTGTTATTTTTCTGAGATAGTCATTCGAGAAAATGCGCTAGGAGTCCGACGTTAAATTCAGCTTTTCTATTTATTTTATAGGAGAAGGACTAGTACTAAATATAGATGGCTGGTTTAGAGGTGTTAGAAGAAAGGGTCTGTTCTCCCAAATAGATCAATGTACAGGAAAGAAAAACAGTTATCCATTGCATGGAAATTATGGACCAGGCCTCTCATTTTTTCATTAGCATGGGATAGTTTTTGTTGTTCATTCTTTGATTATGTGGTATCAATATGTTGAATTACTTCACCAGCATTCAACACAGAGGGCACCTTAAGTCAGTGGTTTTCAAACTTTTTTTCTGGTAACCCAGCTGAAGAAAATTGTTGATGACCGCGCGACCCAACGGAGCTGGGGATGAGGGGTTTGGGGTGTGGGAGGGGCTCAGGGCTGGGGCAGAGGGTTGGGGTGTGGGGGTGAGGACTGTGAGGTGGGGCCAGGAATGAGGGTGTGGGAGGGGGCTCTGAGTTTGGGGGAGGCTCAGGGCTGGGGTAGGGGGATGGGGCACAGGGTTTGGGTGTGGGAGGGGATCAGGGGTCTGGGCTGGGTGTCTAGACTCTGTGGTAGGGCCGGGGCTCAGGGCTGGGGCACGGGCTTACCTCGGGCGGCTTCCAGTCAGCGGCGCAGCGGGGGTGCTAAAGCAGGCTTCCTGCCTGTCCTGGCACCGCGGACTACGCTGTGCCCCAGAAGTGGCCAGCAGCAGGTCTGGCTTCAATGGGAGTGCGGAGCTTGTGCTCGGGGTGGGGGCAGCACGTGGGGCCCGATGCCCCCCCCCCCGCCTAGGAGCCAGACCTGCTGCTGGCCGCCTCCAGGGCGCAGCGTGGTGTCAGAACAGGTAGAGACTAGTCTGCTTTAGCCGGGCAGCACCGCCCACGGGACTTTTAACACCCCAGTCGGCAGTGCTGACCAGATGCGCCACAACCCAGTGCCTTACATTCCGCGACCCAGTACTGGGTCGCGACCCGCAGTTTGAAAACCACTGCCTTAAGTTATATCCGAGGTTTTTTACTCAGTCAATACTCAGGAAAATCCCCAATTATGTCAGTATGTGACCTTGGGCAAGTCACTTTATATCACCCTGGAATAACAATACATTCTTTCCCCTCCCCTTTGTCTGCTTAAAATGCAAGTTTTGTGGGGGCCTAACTCTTACTATATGTCTGTACAGTGCCTAGCAGAATGTGTTTCCTATCTCTGTTAGTATTGCAGTAATGCCTAGAATGACTAATTAATCATTACTGTATAATTGTAATTTAAAATTACAAAGCTCCTCAGAAAGAGACTGTGTATTCATTAGCAAAACAAGATTAAAATGAAGTGTTAGGAACTCTTTAAAAATGCAAGTCCCATGGGAGTAGGCCTGACGCCAAGAGACACAAATTGTTGTAAATACAAAGGGTCTATCACTGCACTCATTTACATCTGCGTTGTTCCACTGAAGTCAATGTGGTTGCTTGGGTGTAAGTAATGGTAACAGTTTGTATACAGAAGTTACAGCAAAACCACAAAAGATCCATCAATGCAAGAAAATCAAACAGAATGCTGCTGCAGTAGCAGCTTTTCCCTGCGCTGTTTTGGTGTTCCATAGCTTTGCAATACTATGACATTTGCCTGTGCCAGTGTTTGATATCTGATGCCCTGCTTTTGTGTCATATAATTGACTGCCACACTCTGCCTTTAGTTAGATCAGGATGTGATGTTTTACTTCATGCTCTAAGAAATCCTGAAAATACCACAAAGGGTGGGAGTGGACATGTGAAGGGACTAATTATGCCAGTTGAAATGCCCCTTAAATTTTTTCTTCTCATCATAAGTGGCTGAGCAAAATAACCATCTGTCAGGGTTCCTGCCCCACTCTGAACTCTATGATACAGATGTGGGGACCTGCAGGAAAGACCCCCTAGGCTTATCTCTACCAGCTTAGGTTAAAAACTTCCCCAAGGCACAAATTCTTCCTTGTCCTTGGAACGGTATCGCTGCCACCAGGAAGTGAGTTAGACAACGATTTAGGAAAAGAACCACTTAGATTTCCTATTTCCCCAAAATATCCCTTCACCCCCTTTCTTAGGGAGGCTTGAGAGTAAACAAGGTGAGCACAGACCAGTCCCTTGGATTTTTAGGATACTAAAAACCAATCGAGTTCTTAAAAGGAGAACTTTATTATGAAGAAAAAGTAAAAGAAGCACCTCTGTACAATCAGGATAGAAGGTAATTTTACAGGGTAATCAGATTCAAAACACAGAGGATTCCTCACTAGGCAAAACTTTAAAGTTACAAAAAAAAAACAAAAAAAAACAACCCAGGAATAAGCCTCCCTCTTAGCCTAGGGAAAATTCACAAGCTAAAACAAAAAATAATCTAACGCATTTCCTTCCTATTACTTACAATTTGTAATCTTAGATGCTTAGTTCAGGTATGGCTTTAGGAGATGTATTTTCCCTGCCCTGGTTCCTCGCTGTCCTGGAGAGAACACAAAGAAGCACACAACAAAAACCTTCCCCCATAGATTTGAAATTATCTTTCCCCCTTATTGGTCCTTTTGGTCAGGTGCCAACCAGGTTATCTGAGCTTCTTAACCCTTTACAGGTAAAGGAGGGATTTTATGCTACCCTTAGCTGTATGTTTATGATGCCATCGTTTTCAGCTTTGTCAAGCATCTAGGCAGATATAAAGATAGTGTAGGTGTTTTTTGGAAAGTACTGTAGAATATGTGTGTTAAACATGCCTCTCTTGTCAATTGAGAGAGATCTGTTGAAGTTTCCACAGTGATTAAATGAGTCATTAAAGAAGATTTGTTATAAATGTGTTTCCTTCATGTACTACTCTGGAAAAAAATTCAGAGTACTCAGAATTTTTTCCAGAGTAGGACATCAAGTTCAGTTCAATACAAGAATTATATAGAACCAAAAAGCTATCTAGGCATTGGTTGGAGTATTTTTTCAGGGCCCCAGAATTTACAAGCCAAATCTTGCAGTCTCTGTTCAGTCCTTAGATATTCCCTGAATTACCTCCTGGCCAGCTTCTAATCTCTGTTTTTATAACATCTGGTGAACCTGCACTGATCTATGGTTTTGTGTGGAATCTATGTAAAACTTGCTATTTGCCATGTAAACCAAGGTGAAATTTCCTTTAGTTTTGACTGAATTTTCCTTTGGGTTTGGAGTACATTCAAACCAAAAGCTAAAAACGAAAATCAGTTTATGAATCCGTGAAAACAGATGCCCCAAAACAAACAAACAAATAGTTCACATGCTACTGTGCAAACTGAAAGCCCATCACATGTGTGGGACTGCAGCCACCAAGTTGCAATCCAGATCCAAACATCTAAGTTTGAGAATGTTCGACTCCTCATACCCATTGTGATATATTGGCCTTGCCTGTTTGCGTAGATATTTGGTATAGCAAGTTCTTTTGTGTGGTCTTTCAGTTCCAGAAACACAGGCCTTACTCTCATAGCTGGAAGAAAGACCAGAAGTGAAATCCTGGTTCCACTGAAGTCAATGGCAAAACTCTCACTGATTTCAGTGGGGCCAGGATTTCACCCTAGAAAAGCTTTAGACAAGTTCCCTTTGTGAGTTAATCAGTAATTGTGTTGGTTATCTGCAGAACCCGGTTTTGTTACACAGTCTCTACCACTGTGGGTAGCTCCTGAATGGTACCTAGATATCCTGGAAGAGCTGTAGTGTATATAATAATCTTTGCTTCTATAGTGAGAATTCACACGCTTTAGCAGGAATCAGGGTCATTCTACTTCTGCCGTCCCCCACCCACCCACCTACTGTCTCTTTTAATGCCAGATATTATTTTGGGATTGAGGTTTTCAGCTCTCTTAGTGCTTCGTATTATCTTTACTGTAGTGAGCAAATCTTATTCTGTGGGGGTTGTTTTCACTCCCATTTAGAATTGCATGGCAGCAATTTATGGTGGACTGAGTTTCCATAAAGAGCAGTTAGTCATCATCAAGGGAATGAATGTATTAGGGTGTCACTATTGCCTATCAGCCCTGACACCCTGTACAGCATGATGTCAGCTGTGAGCATTTCTCACTGAGACTTTTTGTATAAACAGGATCCAGGATGGCATTTAAAAAAAAAAAGCGTCTTGGCTGCACCAAATCGTCCCTCTATTTATCTCTTGATTATATTTTTAGAACGGTCATTATCACACTGTAGAGATGCTGTGGGTCCATGTGAGTGTGTTAAGTGCCATCAAAATAGCTTGGTTCTAAACTTGCCGCTATGAAATGTCATGTTCTCAGTTTTGAAACTGTTACAGAAGAGGCTGTATTTGTGCTTCGATACTGCTTCCTGGTGAGTCGTGACGCAGGGCAAAATGTGCTGCATTTGCCATGGATGGCCTGTGTAATCTGTCTGCATAATTTAAAGGAACACTTCACTGCCTCATCTGCTGCTAATGGTCTAGCTGAGACTTGCAGAATAGGTTCTGTCCTCTTATTTTAAGAGTTGTAGTGATGACACTGCACTGTTTATCTTGTTTCTGGATCTCTTTTGGATTTATGCCTGGTGAAGGACTTGGAAGAGTTGCTATTGAAAGCATAAAGAAAAAAAACAAGAAAAAAACCCCAACAACCCTATCTGCTGGGGTTTTATGCCTACTTGCCAAGTTCAACAGCAGGCCCATCTATTGTTGATCAGTTCTGCCCTCACCAGGTGTCACTGCAGTTACAGGAGAAGGACTACTGAGAATTTAAAGGAACTTAGAGATGATTTGGCCACACAAAGTTCTAAACAAAATGTATAAAAAAGATTCAGCAACTGGATAAAGCTATTAGGAGGTGATGACTCTTGTCAGTAGAAAAAAACAGAAACAAATCCTGCTGAAGTGATTATGGGGCATTTGAATTCCCCCAGTCACCCTGGTAACTTCAACAGAGCTTCCGAAATGTGCCTCCTCCTCATATTAATTACATACTTTACTAGTCTGCTTTACAAAATGATGATCCAGGTGACACTCACTTATTGTAGTTTTAATGTGTGTTTCGACTATCTGATCTTGTTACAAAACTATCTGAATATTGTAATGACCTTTAATACAATGTGGCAACCTGGCTAATGGGCAGACACTTCTGAGGCAGGTGGTTTACAACACAGGTAATTATTTCTGCTTTGAGGTAGATGCAGACCTGTATTCCACTTTCGGTGGGTGTGTGCCCAGTGTGCCAGAGCTGGAGACTCTTGCCTAACATTACCTGTAGAGGGGTGGTACTCATGCCTCATGGCCATAGCCCTTCCCCGGGCAATATGAGGTGGCACCATGCCAACCTCCCGCAGTTTCTTCTTACCACCCCTGGCCAGAGTTGGAGCTCTGTGTGGTTGTAACCTCACAACCTTGCAGTTAGTCTTAGACTAGCATTTATTGTATTTAGTTGGTATTAGTGTTAGTTTAGTGTGTGTTTGTTCTAGTAGTATTGCTCTTCCTGGTGATGCCCTCACTGGGGATTAAAGACTGCCCTTCGTGTGGGGGAGCAATCTGTAGCAACGGTGCCTGCTTTGTCTTGGTGAGGCCCACCTCAAAGAGCATTGTTCAATCTGCAGATCATTCTAGATGACTAGAGAGGAGAATAAAAATATTGTTCGAGCATGCAGGGGCTGTAATCAGGAAGGCCATGGCACAATTGGAGTTGCAGATAGCAAGGGATGTGAAAGGTAACAAGAAGGGTTTCTACAGGTATGTTAGCAACAAGAAGAAGGTCAGGGAAAGTGCGGGACCCTTACTGAATGGGGGAGGCAACATAGTGACAGGTGATGTGGAAAAAGCTGAAGTACTCAATGCTTTTTTTTGCCTCGGACTTCACAGACAAGGTCAGCTCCCAGACTGCTGCACTGGGCAACACAGTATGGGGAGGAGGTGAGCAGCCCTCAGTGGTGAAAGAACAGCTTAAGGATTATTTTGAAAAGCTGGACATGCCCAAGTCCGTAGGTCCCAATCTAATACATCCACGGGTGCATTATGTGATTATGCCTGATGTGATTGAAGAGCCATTGGCCATTATCTTTGAAAATTCATGGCGATCGGGGGAGGTTCTGGATGATTAGAAAAAGGCAAATATAATGCCCATATTTTAAAAAGGGAAGAAAAAGAACCTGGGGAACTACAGAATGGTCAGCCTCATTTCAGTCCCCAGCAAAATCATGGAGCAGGTCCTCAAGGAATCCATTTTGAAGCACTTGGAGGAGGGGAAGGTGATCAGGAACAGTCAACATGGATTCACCAAGGGCAAGTCATGCCTGACTAATTTGATTACCTTCTACGATGAGATAACTGGGGAAAGCGGTGGATGTGATATATTTTGACTTTAGCAAAGCTTTTGATATGGTCTCCCACAGTATTCTTGCCAGCAGGTTAAAGAAGTATAGATTGGATGAATTGACTATAAGGTGGATAGAAAGCTGGCTAGATTGTCAGGCTCAAAGGGGAGTGATCAACAGCTTGATAGCTAGTTGGCAGCTGGTATCAAGCTGAGTGCCCCAGGGGTTGGTCTTGGGGCTGGTTTTGTTCAACATCTTTATTAATGATTTGGATGATGGGACTAGTTGCACTTTCAGCAAGTTCACAGATGACACTAAGCTGGGGGGAGAGGTAGATATGCTGGAGGGTAGGGCTAGGGTCCAGAGTGACCGAGACAAATTGGAGGATTGGACCAAAAGAAATCTGATGAGGTTCAACAAGGACAAGTGCAGAGTCCTGCATTTAGGAAGGAAGAATCCCATGCACCGCTACAGGCTGGGGACCGACTGGCTAAGCAGCAGTTCTGCAGAAAAGGACCTGAGGATTACAGTGACGAGGATCTGGATATGAGTCAGCAATGTGCCCTTGTTGCCAAGAAGGCCAATGGCATATTGGGCTGTATTAGTAGGAGCATTGCCAGCAGATCAAGGGAAGTGATTATTCCCCTCTACTCGGCATTAGTGAGGCCGCACCTGGAGTATTGTGTCCAGTTTTGGTACCCTCACTACAGAAGCGATGTGGACAAATTGGAGAGAGTCCAGCGGAGGGTAACGAAAATGATCCGGGGGTGCGGCACATGACTTACGAGGAGAGGCTGAGGAAACTGGGCTTATTTAGTCTGCAGAAGAGAAGAGTGAGGGGGGATATGATAGCAGCCTTCAACTGCTATCTGAAGGGGGGTTCCAACTACCTGAAGGGGGGTTCCAAAGAGGATGGAGCTAGGCTGTTCTCAGTGGTGGCAGATGTTAGAACAAGAAACAGAGGTCTCAAGTTGCAGTGGGGGAGTTTGGATATTAGTATTTGGATATTAGTTTGGATATTAGGAAACGCTATTTCAGTAGGTGGGCGATGAAGCACTGGAATGGGTTACCTAGGGAGTTGGTGGAATCTCCATCCTTACAGGTTTTTAAGGTCAGGCTTAACAAAGCCCTGGCTGGGATGATTTAGTTGGTGTTGGTCTTAAATACGACTTTTTAAATTGGACAGCTGTATACAAGTTTGCAGACCAGCTGCCTGAGGCTTCACGGGAAGAGTTTTGGGCTTTTGTGAAAGAAGACTACTTGGTGACCAGAACATCCTTGAAATCTGCCCTGGACATTGTAGCCACTTTGGCCAGGATGATGGCCTCTGTGTTCAGCATGCAGAGGGCTTCCTGTTTGCTAAATTCCAGAAAGTTAGGTGGGCCATCGAGGACTTGCCTTTCGATGGTAGAACCCTGTGCTTGGAGAAGACCGATCACATACTTCACTCCTTTGAGGACTCTAGGGCTATCCTGAGATCCTTTGGGGTTTACAACTCACTGGCACAGAGGTGCCGCTATGATGCTTAGCAGCAGATTACCTTTGAGCAGCCCTTTCCCTTGAAGCAGTGGGATTACCCTAAAAAGATGGGTAGCTCCCACAAGGAAAAGCTGTCACACTCAGGGTTGGGCCAGCCTACCCAGCATTGTCAAAGCCCATTTTGACTCATTGGTCCAGAGCACTGTTCCAGTCATTGCTCCTCCCTCCTCATCCCCTTGCCCCTTTGGGGACAGACTGGTGCACTTTTACAGCACTTGGGGCCTGATTACTTCTGACAACTGGGTCCTAGACATTATCAGTTTGGGTTATGCCAATCAGTTTATCTCCACCCCTCCTCCCCACCCTTCCTCCCTGTCCCTTTTCAGGGACCCTTCTCATGAGAGTCTGCTCATCAAGCAGGTCAGCTTTTTGCTGGCACCAGGAGTGGTGGAGGAGGTTCCACCGGAACACTGGGGTCACGGCTTCTACTCCCAGTATTTCCTGCTACCCAAATACAAGGGTAGGATGAGACCCACCATCAACTTTCTCAGCCTCAACAAACATATGAGATATATAAGGTTCCCAATGGTCACTCGTTCTACTATACTCCCTGCATTATCTCAGAATAACTGATTCGCTGGTCTGGCCCTCCGGGACACCTACTTCATGTGCCAATTCTGCTGAGCCACAGGAAGTGTATTCACTTCATTGTAGGACAGTGCCATTTTTCAGTACACAGTCCTGCCTTTCGGCCTCCCTGCTGCTCCCAGAGTCTTCACCAAGTGCATGGTCATGGTTACAGCATATCTCAGGAGACAGGGAATCCACATCTTCCCATACCTCAATGACTGGTTAATGAGGGGCAGATCCAGAGAGGAAGTTCTTGCTCATGTTAGCACCACATTATGCTTGCTTGACCCTCTGGTTCTCATTCTAAACACTGGAAAGTCAACCTTGTCTCCCACTCAAAAATTGAGCTAATTGGGACCTTGTTAAATTCCACAAGAGAGAGCACACTCCAGGTCACTCTGCCTAGAAGTGATCAATCTGTGGCAATTTTGCAATGAGGAGGATGTTACTCTGATAGTTGTACATTTAACCAGGGTGCCAAATCTTCTTGTGGACCATCTCAGGAGGTATTTTTCTCTGAGTCATGAGTGGTCTCTGAAGATGAGTGTCCTCCAGGTCATCTTCACAGTGTGGGGCATTTCCACGATCAACCTATTAGCCACAATGAAAAACTGGAAATCTCGCCTGTTCTGCTCTTGGGAGGCCTCACTCCGGGCTCCCTCTCCAATGCCTTCCATTGCTGCTGGTGATTGATTCTCCTGTATGCCTTTTCCTCCAGAATCTATCAGGTCATTCTCAAGTTCAAAGCCAATTGGACCAAGCTTATCCTGATAGCCCCGGCAGAGACAGTGCTTGTTCTCCAAACTTCTTGCACTTATGATTCAGCCTCCCATACCAGTTCCCCCCATTCTGACCTGCTCACTCAAAACCATGGCCATGCTTGCCATCCCATGCTCAACTCCTTGCACCTCATGGCATGGCAGCTGCATGGTTGAATGAAGAAGAATAGCAGTGCTTGGTGGCTGTCCAAGAAGTCCTACTCAACAGTAGAAAGCCCTCTATCAGGATGACTTACTTAGCAAAGTGGAAGAGATTTTTGGTGTGGTCCTTTGCCTGGGGGATCCAACTAGCCCGGGCTTCTATTCAGGACATCTTGGAGTACCTGTTACGGCTTCATAAATCTGGACTTGCGATCAGTTCACTGAGAGTTCATCTGGCTGCAATATCAGCATTTCATCCTCCTATTCATAACAAATCAGTCTTTGCCAATGCTATGGTGATATTTCTAAAAGGGCTTCTCCATATATACCCTGAAGTCCAAGAACCAGTCCCCCTGTGGGACATAAACATGGTTTTGGTAGCTCTAATGGGCCCTCCATTCAAACCCCTAGAATCCTGTCCACTGCACCTCTTGTGTCAGAAAACCATGTTTCTGGTAGCCATTACATCTGCAAGGTCGGTGTCTGAGTTGCAGGCTGTAATGGCAGGGCCTCCTTACACACAGTTCTCCAAAGACAAGGTAACCTTATGACCATACTCAAAGTTTTTTATCCAGAATGGTCTCTCACTTTCATGTGAACCAGGCAATGTATTTACCTGTATTCTTCCCTTAGCTTCATTCATCCATGAGGAACAGTACCTCCATACTTTGGATGGTAAATGATGTCTAGTCTTTTATTTGGATAGGACTGAACCATTTCTTTGCTTCACCTGTTTGTGTCATCTGCAGACTGCATGAAGGGGCAAGCGGTCTACAGACCATCTCTAGATGGATAACATCTTGTGTGAAGACTGCATATGATATAGCTTTGGCTATGCCCCCTCAGCCAATACGAGCTCATTTGATGAGTGCGCAAGCAATGTTAAGAGTGTTCCTCAGTGACATTTCGATGTTGAACGTTTGCCGGGTGGCCACATGGTCATCCATTCATACATTTTTGGACCATTATGATGATATCGCATCTATCGAACTGAGGGGGATTAGGGCAGTGCCACCTCACATAACCAGGGGAGGGACCACAACCATGAGGTGCAAGCGCTGCCCCTCCATGGGTACTGCTAGGCAAAAGTCGCCAGCTCCGGCACACTGGGCACACACACACCTAAGTGGAATACACGTCTGCATCACATTTCAAAGAACCACAGTTACAGTAAGTAACCATTTCATCTTGTTGCAGGACAGGAATTCATAGTGATTCAGACTGAGATCTCAAGGTATTGAGTAAACACAGTCAGTTAGAATCGTTTTGTCAGTTACAATAGCTTAAACGTGAAATTACTTTTCTTTAAATTAGAAATGTAGGAATTGTCATACTGCATCAGACCTATATTTCTTCCAGGCAGTCCCCTGTCTCCAACTGTGTCAAGTACCAGATGCTTCAGTAGAAGATGTAAGAAGCCACACAGAAGGCAGGCAGATGTGGGGTAATCTGTACCCCTATCCTGAAGGTCTCCTCCTATTCCTAATAGCTAGGGATTGGTTTATACCCTGAAACATGAGGTTTTATCTCTCCTCCAATAGTCTTTTTGTTAGCATTTAACTATTATAACCCTGAATATTTTTGTTATCCATATAAACATCAAATCCCTTCTTGAATCTTCCTAAATTCAACAACATCCTGTGGCAATGAGTTCCACAGTCAAATTACAAAGTATTTCTTTTTCAGTTTTGAATTTGCATCTTTCAATTTTGTTGAATATCCCCTTCTCTTTCAAAGTGTAACAAGCTGTGGCCACATGTATACAACCACAGCAGTCATAAGTGCAAATTGAAGCCAGGACCTTCACCCCCAAGAGTGCAAACCACTGCAGCTCAAGCTAAAGAATATCTCCTTTTATCTGAGGATAGGTAGCAAGTTATTATAGTTGCGGAGGCCAGTCACTAAAAGAAGATGCACACGCATACTTAAGTTAGTTTATTACAAGATCACCAACTCTGTCTTTTTTCCTGAGAGTTCTTGTTGCAAGCAGAAATGTTCGTTACACAAATACTCACCTGTCTTGTTCAGAGAAACAGATATTACAAGATACCTCATTAAAAACATAATGCCAAATTCTTCCCTCAAGAACATCCGTACAGCTTCACTGAGTTCCCTGGTGCTGCCTGGGTGTTAACAGAGAAGTAGAATTTGATCAGCAGGACTTTCAGTTGTGCACATTAGTGTAAATAAAAAGCAGTGAGACTGAACTAGCGTTTTTCTGTGGCAGATTATTGTAAACATTCTAGAGGAGCTACAAACATGGGGTGTTGATTAACAAGAATATATCTGTTAATTACTTATTATCAATCACATCAGTCACACAGGAGTAATAATACTGGAAGAGATACAAGAGATGTAAGCACTATTCTGTTCTTCAGCAATCTCGTTAGTAAAAGAAATGTTGAAAAATTGCTTTATAGCCCTGAGGCCTTTTTTTCAGTATACTCTGCTCCCCATCACCCCCAAAATGGATGGGACTTATGAAAGGCATTATAATGAAGATGGATTTGAAGTGCTCATTTTCATCTTTTTAGGTACTGAGCAAGTAGTTATGTGAAACCACTTGGTTTTTTTTTTCCAACTCAGTAAGTCCAGAAATAGGCTGACCTTCTGAAGCAGAGTCTATATATATTAAAATTTTTATGCATAACAGTCAACTTCCTCCCACATTTTCTGATCCAGTTAACATTTTTATGGCACCAGAGAAAGCAAATTAATATTTATCACTTTATATAGTGCTGTATGAATTATCAACAGTGGTATTTTATTTATGCTTTTAAAGTGGCTGTAAACTCCATTCCCAGGTGAGACCTTAATAGATGAGATGCTGGATTCTCTACTACTTAAACTAAAACTTAACCCGTCTCGACTTTTTCATGTACATTGAAGATCGCATTATAGAAATAATAGAAATGTAGAACTGGAAAGGACTTCAAGAGGTCGCCCCATTTATCCCCCCACCCAGGCTGGGGTATGATTAAATGTACCTAGACCATCCCTGAACAGATGTTTGTCTAACCTGTTCTAACTTGGGGATGTGCTAGCCTGACCCACTTCTGTATGTTTCTTTAGCTCTAAATCTGAAATTACTAAGAAAATATCAGCTACATGATACATATCTGTCATCTGAGAGAAGGATTTGGCCCTGTCTTCTTTGCCACTAGCAATGCCACTGTACAGCACTATGATTATTCGATTTAAAGACCCCTTACTTGCTGTACTTAAAGTATGTTCTGGTCTTTGCCTTCCAATGTGTGCTGTCCAGCATACCTGATATTTTGATGAAGTATGGCAAAACAGCTACTTCCAAATGGAAGTCCTACCTAACCTATCAACTTTTCAGTGCAATAGCAAGAGTGCTCCTTTTTTTCTCACTGGGGACAGTCAAATTAAGAGTGTTTTCTAAAAATCTTAGTTCCAAATCCCCCAAAAGATCAAAATGTCAGGAATTCAGAATTGGAATGGCCACTTGCAACTATATTAATTTTTTTTATTTTCTAAGCAGATATTTTGGAATTAAAGTTCCTTGTTCTAAAGAAGACTAGCCTTAAATCTATGTTCTTGTCAGTAAAATGACAGGAACATAGGGAAATCTGGGAGTTGCTGCTGGTCCTTTGCTGGTCTCTGCAGGGCAAAATTTGTGGACTAATAGTTTATTTGATGAAAAATGCAATTTTGGTCAACCCAAAACAATTTGCAAATTTCATACTAATAGTTTTAACCATGAATGGTGATAATGCTGCCCACCTCCCTTATAACTTTTAATCCAGTACATAGGGTACTCATTTGGATTGTGGAAAATCCCAGTTTCAAATCCTTGCTGTGGAACAGACTTGAAATCGACCTTTTCAAGTCACTGAAACATTCCAGATTTGGTTAGATCCCAAGCAATTTGTTTATTGATTTATTTTCCTGGAACTGCCACTGGACTGAAAAATTAGTTATTTGCCCAGTTTTACTGTACACTCCTCTCTGGTGGCTGATACAGTGACAATCTTCATGAGTACATTTACCATATATATCTTGCCCCATGCTGCAGTGTTTTAAGTGTAGAGAAGCATTCGACATTGGTGAGGCCTCATCTGGAGTACTGTGTCCAGTTTTGGGCCCCACACTTCAAGAAGGATGTGGATAAATTGGAGAGAGTCCAGCGAACGGCAACAAAAATGATTAGGGGACTGGAACACATGAGTTATGAGGAGAGGCTGAGGGAGCTGGGATTGTTTAGCCTGCAGAAGAGAAGAATGAGGGGGGATTTGATAGCTGCTTTCAACTACCTGAAAGGGGGTTCCAAAGAGGATGGCTCTAGACTGTTCTCAATGGTAGCAGATGACAGAACGAGGAGTAATGGTCTCAAGTTGCAGTGGGGGAGGTTTAGATTGGATATTAGGAAAAACTTTTTCACTAAGAGGGTGGTGAAACACTGGAATGCGTTACCTAGGGAGGTGGTAGAATCTCCTTCCTTAGAGGTTTTTAAGGTCAGGCTTGACAAAGCCCTGGTTGGGATGATTTAACTGGGAATTGGTCCTGCTTCGAGCAGGGGGTTGGACTAGATGACCTTCTGGGGTCCCTTCCAACCCTGATATTCTATGATTCTATGATTCTAAGCCCCAAGTTCCAGAACTGGTTTTTGACAAAAGCCTGGGAATGGACAAGGAACAAGGCCTGACACCTGAGGGCATACGCTCAGAGAGACCAGGAAGGAGACAGACTTGCAGGTAGCCCTATAACCATGATACTAAGAAGAACAAGAAGAAGAAGGTGATATTTAATTGAAATAGAAATGTTACTTAGCCATTCTTGAGTATGGCTGGACAATTAGCCAAG
The DNA here is from genome assembly GCF_965140285.1 of Lepidochelys kempii. Classification (NCBI taxonomy): domain Eukaryota; kingdom Metazoa; phylum Chordata; order Testudines; family Cheloniidae; genus Lepidochelys; species Lepidochelys kempii. The sequence continues at coordinate 118,374,564 of NC_136383.1, forward strand.
GGGGGAGAAAATGAGAATGCAGTATTATCTGGGAGTTTTCAAACAAATTGTCCAGATCACCAGTTTAGATGGGAACAGATCCAATAAGCCTGTCACGTTATTTGTATAAATGAGCATGTACATTTACAAAAAGAGGCAGCTTTCCATAGTACTGTAATGTACATCTGAATTGAATCATGAGATGCTCAGCTATCACTAGACTTTTCCCACAGCATCTTTAAGTTATTATTAACTCCTAGCTAAAAGCCAGCATGAAAAGAGCAGTATATCTATTGTTCATTGTTTTTCAAATAGGGCTGTCAATTAATCACAGTTAACTCATGCGATTAACTAAAAAAAAATTATCCCAATTACAAAAAATTCATTGCGATTTATCGCAGCTTTAATCGCACTGTTAAACAATAGAATACCAATTGAAATTATTAAATATTTTGGATGTTTCTCTACATTTTCATATATATTCTATTCTGTGTTGTAATTGAAGTCAAAGTGTATATTATTTTTATTACAAATATTTGCACTGTAAAATGATAAACAAAAGAAATAGTATTTTTCAATTCACCTCATTCAAGTACTGTAGTGCAATCTCTTTGTTGTGAAAGTGCAACTTACAAATGTACATTTTTTTGTTACATAACTGCACTCAAAATCAAAACAACGTAAAACTTCAGAGCCTACAAGTCCGCTCAGTCCTACTTCTTGTTCAGCCAATTGCTAAAACAAACAAGTTTGTTTATATTTACAGGAGATAACGCTGTCCTCTTCTTATTTACAATGTCATGAGACAGTGAGAACTGGCATTTGCATGACACTTTTGTAGCTGACTTTGCAAGATATTTACGTGCCAGATATGCTAAACATTCGTATGCCCCTTCATGCTTTGGCCACCATTCCAGAGGACATACTTCTATGCTGATGACGCTCATTAAAAAAATAATGCATTAATTAAATTTGTGACTGAACGCTTTGGGGGAGAATTATGTCCCCACTTTCTGCCATATATTTCATGTTATAGCAGTCTCGGATGATGACCCAGCACATGTGGTTCATTTTACGAACACTTTCACGCAGATTTCACAAAACACAAAGAAGGTACCAATATGAGATTTCTAAAGATAGCTACAGCACTCGTCCCAAGGTTTAAGAATCTGAAGTGCTTTCCAAAATCTGAGAGGGATGAGGAGTGGAGCATGCTTTCAGATGTCTTAAAAGAGCAACATTACGATATGGAAACTATAGAACCCGAAGCACTAAAAAAGAAAATCAACCTTTTATTGGTGGCATCTGACTCAGATAATGAAAATGAGCATGCATGGATTCGCACTGCTTTGAATTGTTATCGAGCAGAACCCATCATCAGCATGGACGCATTTCCCCTGGAATGGTGGTTGAAGCACGAATGGTTAGCATATCTGGCACATAAATATCTTGCAACGCCGGCCAGAACAGTGCCATGAGAACTCCTGTTCTCACTTACAGGTGACAGTGTAAGCAAGAAATGGGCAGCATTATCTCCTGCAAATGTAAACAAACTTGTTGTTCTGAGTAATTGACTGAACAAGAAGTAGGACTGAGCGGACTTGCAGGCTCCAAAATTTTACACGGTTTTATTTTTAATGCAGTTTTTTGTACATAATTCTACATTTGTAAGTTCAACTTTCACGATAAAGAGATTGCACTACAAAGCAGTGATTACCTATGTACTTGTATTAGGTGAATTGAAAAATACTATTTCTTTTGTTTTTTTACAGTGCAAATACTTATAATCAAAAATAATCAAAAACAAATATAAAGTGAGCGTTGCACACTTTGTATTCTGTGTTGTAATTAAAATCAATATATTTGAAAATGTAGAAAACATCCAAAACATTAATATAAATGGCATTTTATTATTGTTTAACAGTGTGATTAATTGCAATTAATTTTTTTAATCGCTTGACAGCCCTATTTTAAAATGCTTTCAATTTTGGCTTGCTGAATAATCCTTGTGTCTCTTGAAACATCTCCATTGTAATTTTCCTGGATTCCACAGAAATCTGCCATTTGACAGAAGCCCTCTTCGCCATAGAGATTCCTTTGGCTGAAAGAAAGCTAGAGTTAACCCTCAAAGGGACAAAGTAGAAGAGGGCATGTCAGGAAACGCATTTATAAGTGACCCCCCCTTTCGTTTCCCAGTGTGCTTTTCTTGAGAATAGATGAAAAATGGAGAGCAAACATTTGTGACTGAAATGTTAGTGATTTATTAAATTGGAAACTAGAAGTCTCTCTGCAGTTTTATTATTAAACTTTGAATAAAATACTAATAAGTAACAGTTTATATATTTAAATAATAAAAATGACTGACAAAATGAAACGTGAGTAATATTGAGTGGTTATTATGTGAATCCTCAGTGTAGAATGTATATAACTATACTTATTCTAGTATACTACTTCTAGTACTAATTCTAGCCCAAATGGGGTCGTTCCCAACTTTAGAGTTGTTCAGATCGCTGGTTTGGTGAAGGCCCATCTCTAGACTTCTTGGAAGCTTTTCCTAGATATTGCTGGAGCTCACATCAATACACCTGTCATAAGTTAAAAATACACTGTGCTGTCCTTGCTGTAATCCTATTATTTCCTTTAGATGAGTGTTATTTCAACATGGTGTTATTACTGAGAGAGGTGATTTTTCTTTAAGAAAACCCATCCGGGAGAATGGCATATATTTCAGTGGGGACATACACTTTTAAAGCAGTCAGTACTATCTCTGTGGCCTGTCAGAAAAAGGTTGTTGCTGGTGCCTGAGTTTGTACATGAGTAATAATGCAGTTCTGAAAATCTGGTGGCTTTATCTCTGCTTCTATGTCTTGAATGGAACGTGCCTTGAATGCTGAAGGCTTTTGTGCTTTTGATTCCTGAATCCCACTTCATTAAGTTGTGCTGCATTAAAAAAAAGTGTGTGTGTGTTTGTGGGAAATTCATACCCTTTAGCACAGATGGACAGGGAGCAGTGACTTATAAGGCATCCAGAATTTGCTGCTTATGCTGGAATTTCTCACTGAAAGCTAAACATGTTATCTGCAGTGTTCCTGAGAGCAGCAGCTCAGGCCTGATCTAAGAAATCAGTTGAGTTAATCCTTCACAGCTTCTCACTGTGGCTTGTAAAGTTCCAGTCCCTTGGTAAAGCAAAAGCAGAAATCACATCCAGTACAAATAAGCAACACTTATCTGTGTAACACTTTTAAAAATCCTTCTTCACTCTTTGCGCCAGTTGAACACATGGGCATTTTAAACTAATTTGTGTCCTTGAAACACCTACTTCACGGGTTTTAGAAAGGAGAGAGAGCTCAGGGGAATTTATCTGGCATGGTAAGCATAGTTATTTTTTTCTGGCTCCAGAATTCTTTTGAGCTTTTGGATCATCAGCAATTTCCAGCTGCAGACTCCACCCAACCTATCCCCACCAAAGACATCTGAGTAGCTTTTTAAAGTAACGTTACATGTCTCTCTAGATGGGGGATCAAAATGTTCAATATATTTGAAAACATTAAAATCAGGAATGTTACCTGTCTCTTTACTGGTGCGTTTTCATAGGCATGCAAAATCCCTAGAATAGCGACACTGGTCTGAGCTCAGTTTAACAAACAAACAAAGAAAAAATCTATTTGTTACTGGAAGAGGGTTTTCTTCCCTCAAAACAGCTTCCCTCCCTCCTGGAGGTAGGAACCACACAGTCTTCAGCTTTCCAGAGTTACTTCCAGAGGTGGGGGTCCTTCCCATCTGGAAAAGCTACATCTGCTAGGATCTATATGTGTAACAGGAAATCCTTTCCTCACTACACACTGAAAAATAACAGCTGTTTGCATATGCGAAGTCCTTTTAAACTTGAAACTTCCTTAAAATGATCAAAGTTGGACATTCTATTTGCCATGCTGCCTCCAGCTTCAGCGTTTGCGCAAATAATCTTCGTCAGGTACTTAAGTCAGTGGAGACTGATGGCTTCTCAACACTTCCCAAGAGCAGCTCCGTTCCTTGCAGAATCATATAACATGGTTATACACAATAATTTGTGCTCATTTTGCTCGGGATATTGCAGGTGCAAAATTAGAAGCTGGGTTGGGATGTATGGACAAGAAAGGTAGGGCTAGCCCGTCAATCTTGAATGATAGAGAGGAGGCCTTCAAAAGGGAGGAAGTTGCAGTCCCCACCCAGGGGTGCACAAGGAAGATTGTCCTAAGCAGCAGACTGTAGGAGTGACTCCTGAACCTGGAGAGGGAACTCCTAGCCAGGGGACCTGAAACCCGACCCTGAGGAGAGTACAGCGGACTCCCAGGGTAAGATGGACAGGTTGAGTCTGACTCAGAGACCAGCCCAAGTGGTTGCCTAATTCCCCTCTATGCTGGTGCTGGATCATTGGCAGCACTGTAGATTCATTGATCCCCCTCTTTGCTGGGAACACAGGGAGGGAATACCCCTGAATATGTCAGGGCTTGTGGCTTTCATTTTGATCCCCCATCTGGAGAGACTTAAGAAGGCCCACAAAGGGCAGCGCACCTCCCGGAAATAGTAAGGAAGTGAGGCCTGTGCGGGAACACCCAGGATAGGTAACTGGACGTGGTCATAGAATCATAGAATATCAGTGTTGGAAGGGACCTCAGGAGGTCATCTAGTCCAACCCACTGCTCAAAGCAGGACCGATCGCCAATTAATCATCCCAGCCAGGGCTTTGTCAAGCCTGACCTTAAAAACTTCTAAGGAAGGAGATTCCACCACCTCCCGAGGTAACGCATTCCAGTGTTTCACCACCCTCCTAGTGAAAAAGTTTTTCCTAATATCCAACCTAAATCTCCCCCACTGCAACTTGAGACCATTACTCCTTGTTCTGTTATCTGCTATCACTGAGAACAGTCTAGAGCCATCCTCTTTGGAACCCCCTTTCAGGTAGTTTAAAGCAGCTATCAAATCCCCCCCATTCTTCTTTTCTGCAGACTAAACAATCCCAGTTCCCTCAGCCTCTCCTCATAAGTCATGTGTTCCAGTCCCCTAGTCATTTTTGTTGCCCTCCGCTGGACGCTTTCCAATTTTTCCACATCCTTCTTTTAGTGTGGAGCCCAAAACTGGACACAGTACTCCAGATGAGGCCTCACCAATGTCGAATAGAGGGGAACGATCACGTTCCTTGATTTGCTGGCAATGCCTCTAGGTATACATCCCAAAATGCCGTTGGCCTTCTTGGCAACAAGGGCACACTGTTGACTCATATCCAGCTTCTCATCCACTGTAACCCCTAGGTCCTTTTCTGCAGAACTGCTGCCGCGCTGTTCGGTCCCTAGTCTGTAGCGGTGCATGGGATTCTTCCGTCCTAAGTGCAGGACTCTGCACTTGTCCTTGTTGAACCTCATCAGATTTCTTTTGGCCCAATCCTCTAATTTGTCTAGGTCCCTCTGTATCCTATCCCTACCCTCCAGAGTATCTTTCTCTCCTCCCAGTTTAGTGTCATCTGCAAACTTGCTGAGGGTGCAATCCACACCACCCTCCAGATCATTCATGAAGGTATCAAACAAAACCGGCCCCAGGACCAACTCTTGGGGCACTCTGCTTGATACTGGCTGCCAACTGGACATGGAGCCACCGATCAGCACCCCTTGAGCACGACATTCCAGCCAACGTTCTACCCACCTTATAGTGCATTCATCCAGCCCATACTTCTTTAACTTGCTGGCAAGAATACTGTGGGAGACAGTGTCAAAAGCTTTGCTAAAGTTAAGGAACAACACGTCCACTGCTTTCCCTTCATCCACAGAACCAGTTATCTCGTCATAGAAGGCAATTAGATTAGTCAGGCATGACTTGCCCTTGGTGAATCCATGCTGACTGTTCCTGATCACTTTCCTCTCCTCTAAGTGCTTCAGAATTGATTCCTTGAGGACCTGCTCCATGATTTTTGCAGGGACTGAGGTGAGGCTGACTGGCCTGTAGTTCCCAGGATCCTCCTCCTTCCCTTTTTTAAAGATGGGCACTGCATTAGCCTTTTTCCAGTCGTCCGGGACTTCCCCCAATCGCCATGAGTTTTCAAAGATAATGGCCAATGGCTCTGCAATCACATCTGCCAACTCCTTTAGCACTCTCGGATGCAACGCATCCGGCCCCATGGACTTGTGCACGTCCAGCTTTTCTAAATAGTCCCGAACCACTTCTTTCTCTAGGGGAGGAACCACTGATGACTCTGTTACAGGATCTCTTTGAAATTTGGCTTGGTAGTTTTTGTGACTGATTCTGTGAATCATTAAGCTACAGGTGGTGCTTAATATATTGACAGTTCACCTCCATAAATAGAGGACAGAAGAGAACTGGAATTTCAGACTTCGGTGTTAAGCAAGTGCAACTTTAACATAAGTAGAGTTACACAGGCAAGCACCAGTTCTGAATTTTTACTGTTACATATATTTTGTTGTTAACTAGTAATGAGCCTACTTAAAAAGGAGTGATATGCAGAAGAGCTATTTGAAAATTTTTGCATTATTTTTTGTCAAAAATGGCCTTTTAAATAAAATCAAACATTGTTTTTTAAAAGAAGAAGTCTATGTTGGAAATTTTCCATTATTTGCAAAATTTTCCATGATATCTTTTAACAGTTATTTTCCAAAATCATGTTAACATTCTTAACCCATGTTTTGTTTACTGAAAATGAGTTTATTGATGAGCAGATGGTTTTAATAATTTTCTTAGATCAGGCCTGAGTGCTCTCAGGAAGGCTGCAGTTACCATTTTTAGCCTTCAGTGACAAAATCCAGCATAAGCAGCAAGTTCTGGATGTCCTGTAAGTCACTGCTCCCTGTCCATCCATCTGTATTTTTATAAGCTATCATATGCAGGTGGCATGTCCATTATGATAATGGCGTACCTATTATTTTAATAGTCTGTAAATCTATTCATTTTTTTAAAAAGCCATCAAACTCATTGATGGCAAACTTATTTCAAATAAGATGCTCCTAAATATCACTTGGAACTTTGGGAGAATCCAAATATGTCCTAGTAATACTTTGTAGTTGACGTATTCAGTCACTTTCTGAGGACAAAATTTCCCTGGCGAGCAACTATGGGGCATATCCTCAGCTAGTGTAAATTGTCATAGTTCCATTGAAATCAAGATGAAGGTAGGTTGATTCACTGAAGACAGCAGGAGATGTTGGGTTCTCCATGGATTCTACTGGCTTTCTTTACAATTTCGTTTGCCCCAGAAATAGTTGTCCAAAGAGAGAAGACCCTCATGTGGAACTTGACTGCTCTTCCATATATGAATGAGAATCCATCTGAATCTGCTGGTATAGTGGAAGGATGTTGAAGTGCGGAAGAATAACAGAGCTTGGGTAGAGTGACAAGGTGACTGGTGTGGTGAAAGAAGGCTGTGGTAAGGATAGGGAACTGGATTCTGCTCAGTGAAGAGAGGAAGGATGTCACTATAAGTATGCTGCAGCTGGAAGGACAGAGAGAGTATGACCTGATGGTATTGCATGGGAGGGAGGACAGTAAGAAGTTTACCCTTGCACTGTAATCTTCCTGAATATAAACTTGTCCAACTTGTGCATGTTGGAACACATGCTCTGATTTTGTCATGTGATCTGCTCTCCCTGGATTGTAGAAATTCCAGTTGTTGACAGATTCAGACAGAAGATCCTCATTTTTCCTTGAACCATTTGTGCTGGCAAATGTGAATGCTGTTCAGATCATAAGGTATGCTGATATTCCTTCTCCCCTCCAGGCAGAGTTCCAAATAAACTTTGTGGATACAGCAAGAGCCCTTAACACAACACCTCTGCCAATCTGGACCCTTCTGCTTGGGCACAGTACAGATATTAAGATGAATTTAGACCATACATCTGCTTGAAACTCTTCTTCTCTGATTTTTTCACAGCTAGTGTGTCCCAGAAAATACAAGAATTTGACTGTTTAAAATGATCTCGCCTTAGTCTGGAAATAGCTCAGAAGTCATAACCTCCTTGTAGGGAGCCAGGGTGGCTTCCCTCCGAACCAGAGAGTAAAGAGCCACCCTCTCAGCCTGAGTGGGCGGGGCCAGACCAAGTTTATGCCAATCCCCGGAAGGGGAGGAGTGGGACAGGAAGTACAAAGGGCGGGGCCCGTTGCCCAGTGAGGAGAGCACCAGGGAGGGAGACAGACACAGGCTGTTGGCTGCTCCCTCGCGATCCTGCTCCCGACCCAGGGGAGGCCCTGGGCCAGGAGAAACCTGACTGGGAGGAAGGCCTGGGGCGACCAGGACTGCCAGCCGCTGAGTACCCGGAGGACCTGGAAGGGTTCAGTTGTAGCCCGCGCCAGCGTGAGTCCGACACAGAGGGGGAGCTGGAGCTGCCAGCAGCGGAATACCCGGATGAGCTGGAGGGACCGGAGAGACCCGCTTGAGAGACCAGGGAGGAAGTAGCCCAGGGGCAGAACTGCACCGTGTGGTGGGTGTGTTTGGTCAGCGGACGTGGATGGCACCCCGCTGACCGAGTGGTGGGACCTTTGGCCCCCGCCACTGTCAGGGCCCTGGGATGGAACGCAGTGGAGTTGGGTAGGCCTGCGTTCCCCTACCCCGGCCAACCTGCCTTGGGTAGCAGAACTGTGCGCGGCAGACTCGTGCCGGCGCTCCCCTGCCTGAGGGGCGCGCGGCAGACTCCGGCCAGCACATCTTTCCCGCTAATTCCCCAGTGCCCAAAAGGTGTGACTAAGGCCCGCCGGTGGGACCATAACTCTCCATCGCCCCCTAGGGGCTCGGAGGACCGATTGAAACCTGTCACACTCGTCTTTTATGACAACTTTATTCACTTAATTCAGGTCTTTTATTCTGAGTAGTGAGACTAAGCAGGAATATTTGGACAAGTATCTTTGAAATGGGCTATCTTCCTTGTTCTTCTCTGCCTGGATCATTCAGTTGTTACCTTGATACAAATGCAGACATAGTTCCTCCTGAGTTGGTACTCTCTGATGGCTCTTTTGCAGGATTCTTGGAACCATCTCTCTATGAAAATTGGAGAATTTTAAAAGAATTTTGTCATGAACTTGCCCCTGGGCAAGTCAGTGGCCTGGCATTCCTTTCCCTACAGAATGCACTAGTTCCCCATCTATGACTTGCATTTGGTTCTGTATAATTTCAGTATGCCTGCTTGATGCCAGCAGGTTTTAGTTGTAACTTTAATTACTGTTTTGTCCATCACCTCAACCAAATTAGGTTTAGAGTCTGTCCATTCTTATTTTTTTCCGTATTTTAGTTAGACTGACACAATATAAAACAGTATGGTCACTATGTATTTGATTTCTACGTAATTGTTTGTCCAACCTGAATTGCTCAGATTACATTTATTTTATAAATACATCATTGTATAGCGGCAGGTTATGCAACACTGTACAATGAAAGGATCAAAGCCACACAGAAATCACTGTAAAAATATATAAACCTGAAATTTGGTCCCAAAGCAATGTCAATATATGCATGAGGGTGCTGAGTATGTGTGCATGTGCAGAAGCCTAGATCAGTCATTATAAATACATAACATGTAACAGTCCCTGCCTTACTTTTTTTCTGGGTTGGTGAAGAGAGAAGGGAATTAATGGAAATGTCCTGTTGGTTGTTTCCATGGGTAAGATCCTGGCCCATGACTTCATCCCTTTTATGCCAGTGCAAAGAAAACAGAAAGCTGCCCTAAGCTATGTATTTTTCTGATTGAGGGGAATCTCTGGGTGGTGAAAAATGGGCATCGCTGGCTCTGTATGAGCTACTCCCCATTCCCCAGCATCAGAAACATCCCTCGCTGGACTAGGACATGACCAGGGTAGGAGGAGCTATGGCTAAACCATACAGTGCTCTGGACATTTCACAGCAAAGGGGTCCCAAGAGGACCATTCTAACTGGTGTAATTTCAAGCAACGCTTAAGCTTTGAGCTACCCTTTGAAGATACAATCAAGGAGCTCCTGGGCTCTTTGCTCAGTTTTTACTCTTGCTGTATTCGGTCAAGTTCCCATTGTCTTTAGTGATATGGAGTAAGTGACAATAGAGAGAGCTGATCAACAGGAAAACAGCAGAATGCAGCTATAAGGAATCAAATAATCTTGCTGAATTTTCTTTCAAATTGTTCCATTGGGAGATGGGATTTATTTCTGCCCCCAAGTCACAGGGGCTTGCACATAAACCCAACTGGCTCCTCTAGAATTGTCTGGGGGCGAGAGTTATCCATGTGAGGCAAGTGCCCCCTATGGCCTGAACTCCTTTGAGCTGCACTGAGCGGGCTTCCTCAGAGGGGAAAATCCCAAATACGGAGGGTCATGTGGCACAACTGAACCATGAATGAGGAATACAGGATTTGGTCCAGGATGTTTAGGGTTCAGGTTTTTAGCTTATAGATTTGATAAATTGTTTGCTTTGTTCAGTAACTGCAGTGATACGTACTTAAAATAGTCACAAAGGTTTGACTAATTGTAGTTCTTCCATGAAAACAAGGCTATGCGTGCACGCTACCTTTAGCTGTAGCACACATGCGTAGTTTTGTGCTTAAAACCTGTTGGAGGTCAAGCATTTGCTTTGCTGTTTAAGTCTCAGTACTGCACTGATGATCTGAAAAAGAAACAGATGTGTGGATGTCTTCAGTAAAGATAGTTTCATAGTAAGTCTACTTTCAGTCTTGTGCTAAATCCTTCTCCCACTGAGTGCACACACTCCCTCTGAAATCAGCTTCTTTCAGTAAATTCATGGTGAGCAGGATTTAGCCTCTTTAAATACACCCTAGGTAAATAACCTGAGGCCATTAGTACTGCAGTGGAGGCCTCTGGTACTGCAATGATGATAAGCATTTTCACAGGTTTATCTAAAAATATCAGTGTCAATTTCATAGAATCATAGAATATTAGGGTTGGAAGAGACTTCAGGGGGTCATCTAGTCCAATCCCCTGCTCAAAGCAGGACCAACGTCAACTAAATCATCCCAGCGAAGGCTTTGTGAAGCAGGCCTTAAAAATCTCTAAGGATGGAGATTCCACCACCTCCCTAGGTAACCCATTCCAGTGCTTTACCATTCTCCTAGTGAAATAGTGTTTCCTAATATCCAACCTAGACCTCCCCCGCTACAACTTGAGACCATTGCTTCTTCTTTATCTGCTTGTGGTCATGGACGTGTACTGAAGTCATAACAATTCCTGTGGTTTTGTATGTGTTTTACATCTGTGACTGTAAGCATATTGTATAGCATCAGTACAACTCTATCACTTTGAAGAACTGGATAATACAGAGAGGCCAAAAATTTTTCTCAAGCCTTGAGCATTGCTCGATAGTTGCAAGTCCATTCTACTACCTAATGACCTAACAACATAGAAAACTAAATTGCTGGTATGGAAGCATCAAAAGTAGATACCTGGTGTAACAAAGTACATTTCAGAGATGGTTGAAATACTGGGGCCTTTGGGAAGCACTTATAGCTGTTCAATGTTTCTTTCAGGTCATCGGATTTTGGGACATTATATACAAAGCTGAATCTGCAGCCCGGGATTACAACAGTCATTGACAATTTCTACATTTGTCCCACCAACAAAAAAAAGGTATGTGGCAAGAAAATATTCCTCTTTCCTAGAGATCCAGTAGCTCAGGCTAGAAAACTCTCACAGAGGAATTAAGACTCCAGAAATTAGTTCAGTAAAGCACATTTTCCAGAGCTAAAATATAAAGGAGTAATTTTCATAAACATGTTGATGAACTTCAGTAGAACTGTGACCTCTGGAAATGGGATATACATTTTAGAGGGACAATGCCAAGCAATGATGATCTTATGATCTTTCAATTTTTAGAATATCTGTGTGGACAAAAACTGTGGGCAGGCCCAGGGGTGAGTGTAGTCTGTGAGGCCATTGATTAAGGAGTAGGGTTCAGACCCCAGAAACTGTAGTTCCTCTGAGAGCCACGCAAATCTTGTAATCCACGGTAGATAAATGACCATCTCTTCATAGGGTCTGTCCTGCTGCATCAGCTTCGGGGCCTCCTGACTCCATCTGGCCTCCCTGGCAGGGCGGCTGCATTGGAGCTGTACTGCCCGATCCTCCCTTCCCTGCAGCTTCCTCTGGAGCTCACATTGAGAGGGTTCTGCTACACTAAGGTTGGTGTAGCTGAGCTGGCTACAGGCCCTCATCCCCCTGCCTCATTCTATGCACAGATTCTCAGCTTTTTTGCATGTTCTTTGGTGAGGTCTAAGGCTGGGCTGAGCTGGTGCTGTGGAAATGGTTGACAATCCCTCCACTGGGGAAGAAGATGGAAATTCTCATGCTGAGCTTCAGGGAATGATCTTACATCACTGAAAAGATATATTTTTTAAACTTTTATTTAAAAATTCCCCTGCACTGTTGGTGACCCCAGTAGCATTTAGGTTAGTGCATGAGGAACTGAAGTGAAATGAACTATAAACAAAGGTGAATTTAACCAGTTAAATGTGGCTGCCTGTGATGAATGGAAAATAGAATGCAAAGAAACATGGTATTTATAAAAAAATTTTTTTACAATTCTTGCTGTTTTAATTATGTAAAGTATTGTAAATAATAAGTGCAATAAGACATTTATGAATAAAGAATTTTATCTTGAAAAGTTCCTTTCAACCACAGGATAAAGTAGGAGAATTGATTTCATGCAGGGTCCATTGATTAGACAGACAATTTTAGCTGTAGTTATCTATTTGTTCTGCCTAATCAAAAATCAGTGATAAACTCAAGGAACCTGCCTGGGTGATTAAGTGCTGTTTTTATTTCTCCTGGTATTGTGGCTGGAGTCTCCATGACCTACTGAAGCAGTAGACGAGTTAGATAATATGTATTTAATCTGCTGCAAAGCTGGTAACAATTTTCTTATTCATCAAAGTGGATCTACCACCAGGCACAAAATTGTTTCTGAGCAGCATGCATCTCAGAGCTGGGCTCTGCAGATTATTTCAGGGCCAAAAAGAAATAATAAATAATAATAAACAAAACTTATTCATGTAATTTTCTGGAATGAAGACAAAAGGATGAGGCAGGATGGGAAACCTATGGAAAATTCTGCACAGCTCATCCAGCTAATGTGTTCTACATGAAATTAAAACCTGCACAGGCTTGCGGGGATCAAGGATAATGTAAATCTGCCAGTTTGGAGGGAAAAAAAGAAAGAAAATGAATAGTGGTTGCAGGATTGCTGCTGAATTTCATGAACAAAGGACATTCTGATACATAGAAAAATGGCACATTAACCCAAACTCAGAAAAATCTGATTTATGTTCAGGGTAACTCAAAGTACTTAGCACTTAGCGCAAAGACCCTCTTTAGCAGTTTAATGCTATATTAGAATTCAGCTCTTAAATTCATTTCATTTTGGTCCTCTATGAATGTGCTATTTGATGCTCTGTACTTTGCTCTTAAGATGTCAACCTACTTTAAACATAAAAAATTCCTTACATTTTAGTGCCTGTTAAAGGTGCCAGAGTGAACATTTCTAGAAATAAGTCCTCCTTGATACAGGCATAATACAAGCTGCGGAATAAAGCTGCTCTGCTAATATACTTCAGAACTGGCTTGGAGGAACCACACTGATAAGGAAGTCAGTCTCCATGCCAAAAATACCAGAGGCAGCCATGCCAGCCATCATGATAGTAGCTTTTGTGGTGAATGGTGCTTGACTAAGACCACCAATTTGTTTCACGAAGGCCATTTGGAAAGGATGGCACATTCATCCCAGTCTGGTTGGTCCAGCATCCCACTGCCAAAATCCTGAGCCACTGAACTGATCAGGAGGCAGCCATAGCTCAGCTGCAAAGTGTTGAAGAGCACAAGACCTAGAGGCTATCCCTTGTTGTCTGCAGTACTCCAGGCTCAAGAGGGAGCACGTGTGGATGGGGCAAGCCACTGGCCTCTCCCCTATGCAAAGTCTGGCACCTGCTGAGGGACTTGTTACAATTGTTTTAGAAATAACATGAAATTGCTAGTTTTCTCCTCTATTCCTGGAGTCATCCACAGACACAGTATGCCTGATCTTCCTCTCACACTGATTTAGTTCCATGGATTTAAATTAAAAAAATTCTATTTTTTGCTTCTCTATAAGGTCTCAGTCTTGCAAGGTGCAAAGCATACTGGCCCCAGTCTGGCAAAGGACTTACATATATGCTTAAATTTAAGAACAAGCAGTCACATATTCCCATTCGGCATTTGGAGGATGAAAATGCATCCAAAGAAGCAGAGGCAAAAAATGTGTGCAGGGTTTTTGCATATTAATTATCACAATTTTAATTCTATTCCACATCATCCTTAGAGAGTAATGAATGATATTTCTTATATAATTCTCATAATCAATATCAATTTTCTAGTGTAACTGAATGATTTTCTGTGGTAAAGAATCTGGAAGGCAACTCTTTTACAGCTGGCTGGAGAGGTATGCAAATGGTGGGGAAGCTTTTAAAATAGAATGCAACCAGATCAATGTGAAAAGTGGCAAAAGGCTGTGGTTTAGTTCAAGGTTTTGGCTGAGTTTATCTATCTGCACTAATATGCAAACTCCTAACTTGAATAAGAGTTTCATTGAATGTACTTGGCACATTCACTAGCTATCATGCTGTACAATCCAATGGACTGAAAAGTGCAGTTTACAGTATGAATCTGAAACTGTACTGAAAATATTCAATCCCTGGGGGCTGCATGGGTTTGCATTTTTCTAAGAAGACCAGTTGTGGAAAAGTGACAGTTCTTACCTCTCTAACCCAGTGTTTTCAGCAGGGGTTCTCGCAACAAAATTTTTGGTGGCCTCAGAGGGTGGCCACCAACTCTTGCTGGTGGCCTCTCTGACAATTTTTTCCTAAAATACTTAATTAACTTTAGGAAAAACAAACAAATAAGCACATATACATGTCCAAATCATTGTAATTTATTTATGTAGGGGTTTTTTTCAGACTCAGTGATAAAAATAGTGTACAGTTGTCTCTATTCTTTACTGGACCTAAACAAAATAGAAACATAAATAAGGCACTTCGCATGTTTTGATTTTTTTTTTTTTTTAGATTGCTAGTTAGGAAGTCTGCTACTGTGAAAAGTGATATTTTTATATTTGTTAATATCACTTTTCACAGCAGCCTTACTCAGCGCCGGCATGCTGGGGGACAAATTAAGCCCTGGATGATGAGGTGGGTAAGGAGGTGGGGGGTCAGGAGCAATGGGGGGCTGGAGGAGGCAGCGAGGGTTGAGGTGATGACAGAGGATGAGTCCAGGGATGGAGCCCAAAACCCTGCAGCTGCGGGACAGAGCCTGTTGCCGCATGGCTAGAGCCTGCCGCCCACCACCCCAGGCTGGAAGCCTGAAGCTCACCGCCTCTGGGAAGGTGGGGAACTCACATTGGTTGCCTGCTCCTACAGTGTTTCTGGCTCCAGACAGGGGTCGGGACCAACCCCTGCAGGCAGCCCCAGGGAAGGAGCCTCTGCTTTGCCCCCCACCCCACCCCGGGCCTGAAGCAGCATCCAGGAGTCTGTGGCCACAAGAAGAGCCCCTTGTGCCCACGTTTGAGAAACACTGGTTTACAGTGTTAAAAGTTCACATAATTATATTTCCTTTTATTAAGAGGCATATTTGTAAATGCAAATGTTACATTGTTAGAATCGTGTTATTTTCACCAGCTGCATGGAAAAGGGATTATGTAACAGAATCAATTACAGGATAAACTGATGGGTAGACTTCAGACCACACAGTGGAGGAGAACAAATCCCTTCAGAAAGCCATGGTGGGTCCTTGCTTGGGAGGAAGAGGGCTAAGTAGGATGTTGGTCCTTTTCTGTGTAGCCATCTTATGCATCTGCAAATTATTTCTGTTGCCCACTGTGTGTGGGATCAAAGGAGGGGCCAGGAAGGCCCCACATGAAGTGACATATCTCACCCCCTTAAACCTCCTCCCAGACAAAAAGCTTGTGCACTAACCAATGGAAAACTGAGGAAGCATTAATGCTTGCTCCACACTCTGTGACACCCCCTTCAACTCAGGAGAAACCTGCAGCAAATGACAGCAAAGATATTGGTCCTATCGTGCTGATATGGTTGAGGAGAGGCTGCAGATGAATGATGAGGGAGAGTGGACCTGTGCAACTAGCCTGGCATTAATTTGTTCATTTTGATGCACTTATGCACAGGACAGCCTTTGAACTGACCCTGACATCAAATAGTCTTACGAGTTCACCACATCAGGGCTTATCCTGATCTATGGTGGGCTGCACATATGTCCACTGACCTTGAATTTTCTTACATTTTAAATAATGGAACTAATTTAAATGTCTGCTCTCTTCTGCTAATATTGCCCGTAGAAAACTGGTGCAGGCATCCTTGAATTATACATGCACTACAGAAAAATGGAGTCTGATCTGTGGCCTTCTATTCCTTGAAATAATAAGGTATGACTGTGGATTGGAAGTGATGTGATTGAGCCACCCAATGCCTGTATTATATAGAATCAACCTTTCAGTCAACTAAAAAGGAAACCTTTCACGTGGAAGGGGATTAGTTATAGAGTAATAGGGATGGTAATTACATACCAGTTTCACTGAGATAAATTACAAGTGATAATGCATAGTATGAAATTGTGATTGGGATGTGTGCTGGGTTTTTTAAAGACAAATTTAGTTCACCCCTGGATAGTGTTTGTAGTTTCTAGAATTAATGTCCTTGGGATTTTATGGGGAGAATCCTTACAGATTTTGCTCTGAACATACTTTAAATGTACATTTGACAAATATTTTTGACTCCCAATGCTCCAGATGTTATGGATGTGCTAAAGGAGCACTTATGCAACATAAGGAATGTAAGTCTTGTTCATATTAGAGAAAAATAGACATTCTCTGTGGCTATGTTGATTTATTAGTAAAACGGGCTGAACAGCTAAGCTTCCTATTTGCTATGCTAATCAATAACTTCACATTTTCCAAATCTAAACAGTACATTAACAGGCAAAACCTACATGCCTGATGAACCACACAGAAACCTTGATGTAATAAGGAGGAAGTGGGCTATCTGTATAATAGTTAGATTGATGGTACTTTAAAATTAGCTTAAGTATAAAATATACACCATAGAGAAGGGAAATCTCCCATGGAGATAACACTTCCCTAGTCAGAAGAATGGTTTGAGACATTTTTGCAACCATTTGAAGATAAATATAGGGCTGCCACATTTTGCCATTTGTCTTGCAGGGCAAAATAATTGACAGTGAAACTTCCATGAGGCCACCTTTTGTAAGTAACTTTTTGTCTTAAAGAGACCACTCCAGAATATGTCCAAACATGTTAAGTAGAATTCGGCTCCCCCTTTGTTAGAGACAATTTCCGTTAAGCAGGCTTTTTCTGTCTGTTCCCTAAGTGGTTGCTTAAGATAGGTTTTGCTGTATTTGCGGTGAGGCTGAGTTGTGATGTTCTAACATTTGCATCTACATGTTGTGATGCTGCATCAGTGCATAATAGTGTTGCACCTACTAGTGGTGATACCGTGTCAGTATGTGATAGTCTACTCACATCCAGATATTGATGCAACATCATTATGTCATGTTGCTGTGAAACTTGAACTCAGTGCTGATTGGTCTATAGCTTCCAGGACAGTGTATTGCCTATAAACTTGGAATTCATTCAACTGGTACAGATGAATACTACTAATCGGTTTACTGTAGGAGACTACTCCCATCAAGTAGATAGAATTAAGAGTCAGTGAGGGGACTGAGAGTCAGCAGTCATAGAATCATAGCATATCAGGGTTGGAAGGGACTTCAGGAGGTCATCTAGTCCAACCCCCTGCTCAAAGCAGGACCAATCCCCAATTTTTGGCCCAGATCCCTAAATGGCCCCCTCAAGGATTAATCTCACAACAGCCCCTATTGCATGATTAGGACGGATTAAATTTTTGTTGGTAAATGTCAATAAATGCTGATTTCACCATAGACACAAAATGATAAATATTTCCATTGAATATAATAGAAATGTACAGATGGGAAAAATGAGAAAAATGCTGCTTGAGAAAATTAGAGTCAAACTCCAGTTATTTAGACTTTTGCATTAGGCTTGTTACAAATGGACTAACGAATGAATAATAAAAATAGGTATGATTGGTTGATTTAAGAATATTATCGTTGTATATTTTGACGTGTGATGTTGGCAGTTTGTTTTAATAAAGTTTAACTTTTCAAATCTCAACATTTGCCATCATTAAATAATTATTGTCTGATTCCCCCCATAATTTCCCAGAATTGTGAAAATTTAAAATAGATAAAAATAAAAAAAACTTAAAAGTAAACATAGGTATCATGTGTATGCAGCATAGTTGCAGTCGTGTCAGTCCCAGGATATTAGAGGGCAAGGTGGATGAGGTAATATCTTTTATTGGAGCAGCTTATGTTGGGGAGAGAGACAAACTACACAGAACAATTCTTCTTCTGAAAAGCTCTGTGTGGCTCTAAAGCTTGTCTGTCTCACCAACAAAACTTGGTCCAATAAAAGATATTAGCTCTCACCAGCCTCGTCTTTCTCTGGATATTATCAGTCAAATAAAATACAAATCTAGTTCTGCCAAATCTACTCATGCCATTGGAGGTTTTGCCATTGACTTCAGTGGCACCGGATTGTGTACTATGTGATTCTGGACGAGTCATGTTACTTTCCTCTGCCTCAGTTTTCCCATCCATAAAATGAGGATAATACTTACCTTTTTTAAAAAATGAAAACTGCTATATAAATACAAAGTAGTATTGTTGTTCATGACGAGGCCAGCACTCCCAAATCAATAGTTTGTATGCGCTTTATTGTATAGTGTTAGAGAAAGAGGTTTGTCTCTTAGTGAAAATCTAATTTACAGACACTTTCTTTGCCAATCTTTTGACCTGCCACCCAAACCTAGTTTCTACCTCTCCCTGTACTGAGCTTGCAAGGCATCCCCTGTTCTTATTAGCAGGTATGGTTATTAAAACCCACTAGGTTTGAGCTATTGACAGAATACGGTTCCCCTAGTACATGGAAGACTGCTTTTTGAAAAAGATAGCATAAACCTTATTTTGATTTAACTTCCATTCAATTTAGCAAAGCCAGTACATGATATGATACTGGTGAATTATATGTGGCAATGAGTGAGTTGTAGACTGTCATGAATTGTTTGTGGATTTATCGTGGCATGTGGGATAATTACTTATTAAGGTCAAGGAGTAGTGTAGGCAGAATGGGTTAATATTTGAACAGACAGTCTTGTATTATTAGTGTATCCTATAATTTCTTTAAAAAGAAAAGGAGTACTTGTGGCACCTTAGAGACTAACCAATTTATTAGAGCATAAGCTTTCGTGAGCTACAGCTCACTTCCTCAGATGCATATCGTGGAAACTGCAGCAGGCTTTATATATACACAGAGAATATGAAACAATACCTACTCCCACCCCACTGTCCTGCTGGTAATAGCTTATCTAAAGTGATCATCAGGTGGGCCATTTCCAGCACAAATCCAGGTTTTCTCACATCCCCACATGTGAGAAAACCTGGATTTGTGCAGGAAATAGCCCAACTTGATTGTCATGCACATTGTGTAAAGAGTTGTCACTTTGGATGGGCTATCACCAGCAGGAGAGTGAATTTGTGTGGGGGGTGGAGGGTGAGAAAACCTGGATTTGTGCTGGAAATGGCCCACCTGATGATCACTTTAGATAAGCTATTACCAGCAGGACAGTGGGGTGGGAGTAGGTATTGTTTCATATTCTCTGTGTATATATAAAGCCTGCTGCAGTTTCCACGATATGCATCTGAGGAAGTGAGCTGTAGCTCACGAAAGCTTATGCTCTAATAAATTGGTTAGTCTCTAAGGTGCCACAAGTACTCCTTTTCTTTTTGCGAATACAGACTAACACGGCTGTTACTCTGAAACCTATAATTTCTTTGACGTTTAACTTGGAGAGCTCAATTGATTTCTGAAGCTGACCTTTTGCAGTGACATGTAACTTCTGCATTCTCCTGGTCTTTGCTTTGTTCCTTGTTAAAGAGATATAGTCCCTCCCTTTCCTTTGCATGCTTAATATATGTTGTTTGGTTTTATTTTTACAAATTTCCTTCCTGAACACAGCACAAATGCAGAATAAAAATGTAATTCACAGTAGTTAAGTGAAAAATAAAAAGTCTAATTTGTGGAAATACAACATAGGAGACTTAATTGAAAAAGGAAAAGAACTTTGATCAAGTGCTAGGAGATGATTGTGCATATAATTCTGCATTTGAAAGACATCCATTTCACTCCTGGTATTTTTGGGAAGTGAAGGAATCCAACTATTGTATTTTCAGCAAGACTTTATTTCCCATTATGTCAAGTAGGGGCTTTCTGAGTAGAGCAATAGAAATTGTCGGTCAAAGACATCTAGGAGAACTAAGAAGGAACATTTGAAGCTATTCCAAGCAACTGAGGCAGTAAGTATTACTCGATGAATGGTTGGGGAGAGATAGGTAGTAACTGGAAAATGTAGAGTGTTCATTTGGAATTGGGACTTTATCAGGTTTGGGGCAATTTGCAACATTCAGATACAGGTTCTCATTTCAAAGCTCTTCAACCTAAAATTCAGAGATGATCAAATCTGGGTTTTTTTGGCTCAGGCCCCATGTCTGAATCAGGGTTTTATGGCACAGAAACATCTAAGGTACCTGTGAAGTACAGCACTGCCTAGTTTTTGGATGAGGGGTGTTGACTTTCTCCTAGACATTCCCCTCTCTCACAGCCGGCCCACCCTTTGGTGGTCTGTCCTTTCAGTGACTCAGCCCTCCAGCCAGGTTGTGCTTGCTCCGTCCCGTTTGGGGTATGCATAAAGGGTCCACAATCAGGGAAGTCTTCAGGATCAAGTGAGGGATTCAGAGCTTCCCCCTTAGGTCAGGTCTCGTGATGTGGACTCTTGTATCTTCAGGATCTTCCATCAATTAGGTGCCCTGCCAAGGGATAGGCTTCCATAGTGTCCCCTAATTAGGGGTTGGTAGGGGACCCCAGACCCACCTTTTCCTCCAGGCTCTGATCCAGGACCTGATGTTAGGCAGCTAAGCTCTGCACCTTGCGGTGCTTTGTGACTGCCTCCCTGGATCACTTCCTACAAGCCTGCTTTTCTCCCAGGTTAAAGTAAAGAACTGAACATAAAAATAAAGTTTCTGACCTTCAAAAGCCACTAGTCCCTTCTTTGTAGGCTGGGTCAGGTCACTGTCATCAGGCCTCAGGAAGCAAGAGCTCCCATGGTGCTCCTTCTCAGGAGCTCAGAGTGCATGTCAGCTCACCTCCACTGCCTGCCTGCCACTGAGCTACTCCACTTCCCCTTTTAAAGCTCCTCTTCCAACTTGTGCAGATGCAGTGGGTCAGGGCTGCATGGGCCCTTCTTCTACAGAGTGGGGTTTGTCTATCCCATCACAGTACCAAACAGTGTGGGTGACAGGTCACTTGCTCTCTCCTCCTTCCGATTACTCCTTCAGACCCATATTCCTTACTACATTAATCTCCTCAGCAATGATCTTTCACCTGCTCCTTAAACTGAACAGGTGGCCTGTGTTTTTAGCACATCTGTAGGAGACTGTAAATTTATTGGACTTGGAGATGTGCTGTGTATACCCCACGCTGGAGCGAGGAGAGAAGGTGAAACTAAATGTCCTGTAGGGGTGACCAGCCAGATGGTCTGCTCCACCTCACAGAACTTCTGTTACCTGTCAGATAGCTTTCTGGCCTGAAGAGGCCTGTAGATAAGACTGTTTAATTCCTTGTTTCATTTGTTTGTGATAAAGATTGACAGGATCATGCCAGGGGACTCACTGCAAAGACGTAGAGCTCAGGGAAATCTGGGTCTTTCCTGAGAAACCAGGCTGAGCTGTATAGGGACAGCACTACCATTTCCCTTTTTAGAGTAGCAGCCGTGTTAGTCTGTATTCGCAAAAAGAAAAGGAGTACTTGTGGCACCTTAGAGACAAACAAATGTATTTGAGCATAAGGTTTTCCCCCTTAATTTCACAGCCTGATGGTGCTACAGCCCTAGGGTAGCCTTGCAAAAACAGTTAAGGATCTGGCTTAAATCTTTTGTAAGGTTCTGAGTACATCCCTGCTACAGCTGTGTAAACCCTATAATCATGGTAGCTAGAGCTATGGGAATAACCGACTTTTCAGTTTGCAGGCAATTCTGAAAAACAAATTAAGATAAATGTGTTTTGACCCAAACCAACCCCTCTTCCCCCACCCGAATTTTTGGCAAATCAAAAAGTCAGCTGGCCAGCAGCCCAGTGATTAGGATTCTTACTTAGGAGGAGGGAGATGTGGGTTCAAGTCCCTGCTCCAGAGGGGGGATTTGAACTTGGGTCTCTTACATCCAGGATGAGTGCTTTGACCAGTGGGCTAAAGATTAGAAGAAGGTATCACTACCACTGCCTCTTCCAGTGTTGTGAATAGTGCCTAAATCTGCTTGTGAATCTATCCCGAAAAATTGGAATGATTCATTCTGATAAAGTCAAAGCAATTCAATGTGACAGTTCAGAAATATTTTCATTTTTGATTTAGATCTAAACAATTACTCAAAATCGACTGAAATTTGCAAAATGTTTTAATTGACCCAACTCTACATTTTTTCAGTGCATAATATATTTTGGCCAAAAAATTTCACTTGGCTCTAGAGAGAGCTTCTCTCGTGCAACATGGAGCCAAACATTTCTGCAGAGTTCAGTATCATGGAGAATTGAATAATAATGAATAGCAGAGTTTAGGAGGGGAAGCAAGTATAGTGGCCAAGGGAGAGAGTTGCTTTCATACGATGTTTGAAGAGAGATGCAGTGTTGTTGATATAGAGAGATGCAGGAAATCTGCTCCAGATGGCAGCAGCTGCAGAGGAGGAGGCTGTTGCACCAATAATGCTGAACTTGTGTGAAGGGAAAGAAAGGAGACAGATGCTAGATGAGCAGAGAGAATGGGAAGAGGATGATTCACAATCATTTAATAGTACAGTATATCAAACTGCATGCCTAAGCAGTTGAGTCACAGAGAACATAGATGAAAGTGGAAGCTAGAGGAGGAGGATGAAAAATTCAGTGGTGTGTTTTTGGAAATTCTTCTGAGATAACTTTCTTGTTTAAGAGAAACCATACTCCATAAACCCATCCTTCGTGGAATATCCTCTTGTCTATATTTATTATAACAACACTCTTCCGTTGAGATAACTGCTTTTCTCGAAATATTTTAGAGAGTTTTATGAACACTTATAAAGCTTCACCATACATCTAAAGGCACGTGTTATTGTTCCCATTTTATGGACAGGGAAGCTGAAGCCAGGTGCTGTCAAGGCTTAATCAAAGTCTGGCAAGAAATAAGTGTTAGTTCTGGGAAGAATACTCAGGAGGGAGTGAAAAAACTTGTAAATGTTCTTTGGAAAAAGAATTTTAATGCTGTTCAAAAGGTCTGCAAGGACAAATTATGGTACACACGTTCCCTAGAGAGACAGAAAATAGTGTTATTATGTATTTGGAACATAGTCTTCATCATGCTGCTGCGTCTTGTATCTCTCTGAGAACCAGTGCATTTCTTCATTGTGTCACCAATAATAAAAAGGCAACGTGAATCATGAATTCCACACTTCATGCACTGTTAGCATTTTCAAATCTATCAATGTGTCAAATTCTGTTCTCTTTGCTGCAGCTGTTCCGCTGCCTCCTGCTCATGCTGACCACACAACTGCCTCCTCTCCTGGGAGCAGCGGTGCAGCAGGATTTCTTTTTCCTTTTCAGTGGTTGGCATGGGAGTGCAGTGGCAACTAGTAGTGCTTAACTCTCTGATATTAACATTTGACAGGACTGACAATACCCACCCACTGAGAACCCCCTCTGGTGTCCGGCCCCTCCACGCCCTCAGAAATGAAAATACTGTCTGAGCTCGTCAGCTGCTGCAGTCATGCTGTCACCACATGATGTTCGTGACCTTGTACAGGACCGTTAGTTGTCTGTAAATTTCACAGCTATATATTCTGGTGTTCTTGTATGTTCCTACCAGAAATACAATGCCTGGTGACACTTGTTTTGAGGGATGCAAAGTGGCAGCGTGCTACCTGGTTTCAATGTGTTTATGCTCTGTACATATATTAAAGCAAATGCTGAATACCCTTAACCCCCTGTCATAAATATAAAGGGAAGGGTAAACCCCTTTGAAATCCCTCCTGGCCAGGGGAAAGCTCCTCTCACCTGTAAAGGGTTAAGAAGCTAAAGGTAACCTCGCTGGCACCTGACCAAAATGACCAATGAGGAGACAAGATACTTTCAAAAGCTGGGAGGAGGGAGAGAAACAAAGGGTCTGTGTCTGTCTGTAGTCGTCTTGGCCGGGGACAGAACAGGAATGGAGTCTTAGAACTTTTAGTAAGTAATCTAGCTAGGTATGTGTTAGATTATGATTTCTTTAAATGGCTGAGAAAAGAATTGTGCTGAATAGAATAACTATTTCTGTCTGTGTATCTTTTTTGTAACTTAAGGTTTTGCCTAGAGGGGTTCTCTATGTTTTTGAATCTAATTACCCTGTAAGATATCTACCATCCTGATTTTACAGGGGGGATTTCTTTATTTCTATTTACTTCTATTTTTTATTAAAAGTCTTCTTGTAAAACACTGAATGCTTTTTCATTGTTCTCAGATCCAAGGGTTTGGGTCTGTGGTCACCTATGCAAATTGGTGAGGCTTTTTATCCAACATTTCCCAGGAAAGGGGGGGTGCAAGTGTTGGGAGGATTGTTCATTGTTCTTAAGATCCAAGGGTCTGGGTCTGTAGTCACCTAGGCAAATTGGTGAGGCTTTTTACCAAACCTTGTCCAGGAAGTGGGGTGCAAGGTTTTGGGAAATATTTTGGGGGGAAGGACGCGTCCAAACAGCTCTTCCCCAGTAACCAGTATTAGTTTGGTGGTGGTAGCGGCCAGTCCAAGGATAACGGGCGTAATATTTTGTACCTTGGGGAAGTTTTGACCTAAGCTGGTAAAGATAAGCTTAGGAGGTTTTTCATGCAGGTCCCCACATCTGTACCCTAGAGTTCAGAGTGGGGGAGGAACCGTGACACCCCCATTGGCCTCAGTGGGTGTAGATGGCCTTCAACACTTTTCAGTATTAGTCCTTTAGTGGTGGGACAGGAAGAGGTCAGGAGGCTGGGGATGGTGTGCCATGTGATTGAGTGTGGGGCAATGCAACTCTGTCAAAGGTTCATCAAGAGGTAAAGCAGAATTTTTGATTTTTTCGTTATACCATATAATCATCTGGCTCTGTAATAGTGAAACAATTATCATTTTGTATGAAAGAGCCTGAGTTTCCCTCACAGAGCTTGAAACCATGTGTACCTCACGAGATCAACTCCTCTCTAAAGCAGTCCCCATTTTGGTTTGTTTTACCAGCTAAAAGTGGTCAGACTTTTCTTTCTGTGGCACTAGTGTCAAGGACTCATCACCCTTTCCTTGCTGTGTGATCTGCTTAATCTCCATGGTCCCAAAATAGTTCCTGAGTTGATACTGAGCTTGAGTCTTCTACAAGATAGCATGTATTAGTCTGTCTCCAAACTGTTGATTAGACTCCTAAGTCCCAACAACACTCACTCTCTGTCTTTCTTTTTTTCTTTTTCTTAATGTTTTTGAAACCTCCATTATCATAAAAGCGGTCTTTACACCAGGGGCAATCTGGTGACTAACTCAGAGAATTGTTAGTCAGGAGACCTGGCATCTATTTCTATGACCTTATGCAAGCCTGAATCTCTCTGAAGCCTGATTTTCCACTGTCTTGCACACTGCACATTTATATTTGTGCAAAATGGACATAAATATATTACTATATTTGATAACATTTTACACCTACCCTGACGTTAAATTATACAAAGTACAAAGCAGTGCAGAATGAGCTGCATCTGTGCCTTGGTTTCCCCATCTGTGATCCTTGTATAAATGCTGAGTAGTGTTCTGATTCAATTTAAAGAGAGCTGCATATTTATAATGCATTTCTGTAGACCCATTCCTATAGTAACTGAACACCATTCTAGTATCAGGAGCATAGTAAAAATAATTATGTTGTAAATATGCTTCCCTTTTCTTAAATTTAATTCATATTTACATAACACTGCCCTTTCAGAACATGTGATAATCCTCACTTCACCCCTTTGTGGTAAATAGATGGGGAAATATTTTTATTCTTATATGGCAGATGAGGAAATTGAGAGAGAAGTTAAATGGCTTGCCCCGAATGGAACGTGGTGTATCTATAGAACTGCTTGGACCAGAATTCAGGGAGGCTTGACTTTCATCAGTGTGCTAAATCCTCCAGCCCAGATTGCCTCTCCGGACATTTAAATGGAATTCAAATTTTAATTAAAATGGAAGTTCAGTTTTCCCATTCTTTTTCAAAATACACTAAATCAACATGAGGAATTATTGTGATGTGGGCTGGCTAGAGAAATGCCTGCCAGGTAGCACTGGGGAGTTCTGGAGTGTTTGTCTTGCCAAAGGCTAAAGATTTGCTCGTTGCACAAAGGGCTATGCTTCCTGTGTAACTATGACTACCGGTATCAGAACTGGATCTTTGGGAATAGAGCAAACATTTCACATGTCAATTTAAGACATTACATGCCTTGGTGTTTGTTTATTTATTTAATGCTAACATGTGGTAGGTTCATTTAAATCAGCTACATCTGTGGAACTAAAGCTTTTCACATGACATCAGTTGGATTTTACTTAGCTGTTTTAAGTCCAGTTCCTTTTGGTGCTCACAGTTTCTGCGTTACATAGGAGAGGCATGAAAAAACGACTGCACCTTTGATCGATGGTTAGATTTTTGCCACCCTGACTCCTACTGCATAGCACCTTCTCGCTCAGTGGTCCCACTGAACACAATGGGCCAGAACCTCAGCTGGTATAAATTAGCCTGGTTCCACTGAAGTCAATGGATCTATGCTGATTTACACCATCTGAGGTTTTGGCCAAATGATGATATTTCAATGCACTAAGGTACTACTCAGTGAGAGAGAAGGTGACAAAATATGGTCTAGATTAATGTGCATAGACTCTTGATTATAAAGACTGTGTTTCAGTTGCAAAGAAGGGTGTTGGGGTGGTGTCTCCTTGTTTCTTGATCTTGCGTGCTGAACAATATGGGAGAGGGCACAAGTTTTCCCTTTATTCTTATTGAAAATTATGGTTTATTTCTTTCCTCATCAATCTATGGGAACCATTGTTCTGGAACTGATTGCCACTCAGCAACCTATGATGCCATTAAATACAGTATAATACCATATTAAAAATACATTGTGCTTATCTGTTGCCCTCCATCATAAGATGGCATATCATTGTACACACATTATTGAATTAATGTATCTTCATCGCATCCCTGGCATTTAGGAATAATTAATATTAATATTCTCATTTTACAGATGTGGAAACCTAAGTGACTTGTTCAAGGAAATATGTGGGAGAGATGTGAATAGAATCCAGGTTTCTTAATGTCTCTGAGTCTTAATCACAAGCCCATATTTCCTCCTCCCTAAGGAAAAGCAATAGATGGGTTAAATACAATATGTTTCTCTAACAGTCCAAAGGGAATTACTGACTCAAGGAAGGACCCACTGATATGACAATTACTCCTAGCAGCCAGATGCGTAAGAGTTCATTTCTGGAAAAGGACAGATCTCCCAATATTAGTGGCCTAGAGAAATAAAGTATAGGAAATCCTTTCAGTGGTAAAAATGATAGCCTTATATCGGGATCAGTAAATTTTGTAGTATGGTTACTGTTTCTGGAATTTGAACAAACTTAGTACAGAGATGTAGATAAACATAAATGTTTTTAAAGATAACATATACAGGTTGTGAATAAGATTTGTTAATATTTATATGGGAAGTTACCTATGCTAATCATAAAATAAAAAATTATGAAAAATGTTCCTTCAAATGCTCAGAGGTAATGGGAGGTACAGCATGTTCAGCACCTATGAATAGCTAGAAATTTATTTACATGCTAAATATGGATTTAGGAGTGTGACCAGGGTTCTGGGGGGGGCACTCTGAGATTGTGCATTTAGGGCAAACTGCAAAGAATGGGGCAGACAATCTCCCAAACTGATAGTATTCTGATTCTTAGATTCACCAAGCCAACAACAAAGCAGCTTCTGCAATACCTGACTGGTTACCCAGAAGCCAAAACACAGTTCCCTTAAAGCAACCCAGCTTTGGGCTCCCACCGAGACAGACCACGTCAAATATGATGAGGATTACTAAAAATCTTGTTCATTATATAAAAAAATCTACCAATCCCAAAGGATTGGACACATTACCTGCCAGGTTAATGTATATCTCAGATCTTACCCAAATACACACTTACAGCTAATTCTTATTAACTAAACTAAATTTTTTTTAAAAAAAGAGAGTGAGTATTGGTTAAAAGATTATTATACATACAGGTATGAATAGAGTTCTTAGGTCAGTTTCATAGTAGAGATGAAAAGAAAAGGAGTACTTGTGGCACCTCAGAGACTAACCAATTTATTTGAGCATAAGCTTTCGTGAGCTACAGCTCACTTCATCGGATGCATACTGTGGAAAGTGTAGAAGATCTTTTTATACACATAAAGCATGAAAAAATACCTCCTCCCACCCCACTCTCCTGCTGGTAATAGCTTACCTAAAGTGATCACTCTCCTTACAATGTGTATGATAATCAAGTTGGGCCATTTCCAGCACAAATCCAGGTTTTCTCACCCCCCCCCACACACACACACACAAACCCACTCTCCTGCTGGTAATAGCTTATCTAAAGTGACCACTCTCCTTACAATGTGTATGATAATCAAGGTGGGCCTTTCCAGCACAAATCCAGGGTTTAACAAGAACGTCTGGGGGGGGGGGGGGGAACAAGGGGAAATAGGTTACCTTGCATAATGACTTAGCCACTCCCAGTCTCTATTCAAGCCTAAGTTAATTGTATCCAATTTGCAAATCAATTCCAATTCAACAGTTTCTCTTCTGCTGGCAATAGCTCATCCAAACTGACCACTCTCCAAGTTTAAATCCAAGTTTAACCAGAACGTTTGGGGGGGGGGGGTAGGAAAAAACAAGGGGAAATAGGCTACCTTGCATAATGACTTAGCCACTCCCAGTCTCTATTTAAGCCTAAATTAATAGTATCCAATTTGCAAATGAATTCCAATTCAGCAGTTTCTCGCTGGAGTCTGGATTTGAAGTTTTTTTGTTGTAATATAGCAACTTTCATTTCTGTAATCGTGTGACCAGAGAGATTGAAGTGTTCTCCGACTGGTTTATGAATGTTATAATTCTTGACATCTGATTTGTGTCCATTTATTCTTTTACGTAGAGACTGTCCAGTTTGACCAATGTACATGGCAGAGGGGCATTGCTGGCACATGATGGCATATATCACATTGGTGGATGTGCAGGTGAACGAGCCTCTGATAGTGTGGCTGATGTTATTAGGCCCTATGATGGTGTCCCCTGAATAGATATGTGGGCACAGTTGGCAACGGGCTTTGTTGCAAGGATAGGTTCCTGGGTTAGTGGTTCTTTTGTGTGGTATGTGGTTCAATAGCATAAGGTAATTATCCAGTAAGCAGTTCATAGACAGTTTACTACAAACTTCAAAGAGACATATATTACACCCAAGTTTCATCTACATGTTAATATTCCCTTTTGATCTCTGAATTAATAGACGGGAACCATCTCTTTATATGGTTAACATCTAACAAGATATAAGTAAACACATACAATTAGTATTACCTCTAATTCTCTAAGAATACAGGTTTGCATTTCAAAGCTCTAGTCCATTTAACATGGCTATGTTAGCTATTTATAAGGAATAGCCCTAATTACAATTTAGATACTTCTCTAAAGGTTGAATTTGGGTCATTTAGCCTGCAAGTTGCCTAACCGTTTCTGGCCCTGTGTCACAAGGAGCCTAACATTAGATACCTGGTCTTAAAAATCTTGGCCCTGTGAATTAGGATGGGAAATAATTCACATAGTTCACACATTTGGTTAACATTTACAGAGTGAGGAAACAGACACAAAGAGCCATGCTTTAAGCAGCACCTAGAGAACTCCCTCATCAGGAAGTTCCAACATTTATTAAGCTCCCCACTGCAACACATTCTAGTTCTCTTTGGTAACTTTGGAGGATCAGGAACCCTCTAGGCCCCCTACAACATTTACTTGCTGTAGCCCAATTAAAACAAAAAAGATAACTGGAATAGTGGGAAGGTATAAAGTGACCAAATCTTTCAGCTATGCACGGTTCCCTCAGATGTACCACAACACTTCGGGCTTGTATAATGTCTATATAGCAGGGACTTTGTTTCATAGTTTTAAAGCACGCTGGTTTACTTATTTATCTCGCCTGGAGATCCTTCAATTCATTAATAAGAGAATTTTCTTTTTTTCTTTGCTAACAGGCCAATTCATTATATTGATGCTCACAGACTATGTTTGTGCAGCACTCTTCTGTTTCTTTCTCTTGTACATGTAGTGATCTATGATTTGGATAATTACTAGTTGTTTATCTTGTCTTGAACATTTGGATAGCACATATTGTTTGTTTTTTTCCCCTTTACTTCTTTCCCTTTGGATAGACTAATGCAGCCTGCCAGCAGCTGAGAGAATACTATTTGTTATTCAAAGATACTACCAGGTTACCCACCACTGCATTTAAATGAGGCTCATAGTGTAAGGCTAATTATCTCCCAGCCCACTCCTCTCTCGTTCTGTGAGGATCATGGGACTTGAACCCCAGGGCAGCAGGCTACACTTTCATGCTGCTACCAGGCAGACAGGGCAGAGCCACATCTGGTCAACACACCATACATCCAGGGAGACCAGTCATTTCAGAAAGTGCCATCCATGACAGAGAAGACTGGCAGCTCCCCACATGACCTCTGTTGGATCTAGCCCTACTATTTATGCCTCGAGAGAGTACCAGGAAGTTGTCTGTGCCACTAGGGAGATCACTGACCTGCTGCTGAGACAAACCCTGCCTTGTTCCTGTCTCCTTGCCCTGCCCTTCGGTTCCTAGCTATTGACTCTGGTTTGACAAGGGGTGGGTTCGAGCGCGGCCATGCAGGGACATGGACCCCCCCCCACAATAATTGGCGGGGGAAGCAGAACTGCTTCGGCCCCTGGGCGTCGACGAGGGGTACAGAACTGCTCCTGCTTCTGGGCTGCAGTGGGGAGAGCAAACTTCTCCAGCCCCGAATCTGTGGTAGGGAGAGAGTTCTGTGCTCCTTGCTGGGGCCCTGGGGCTGGAGGAGTTTGTTCTCCCATCCCCAGCCCACCATAATAGTACTGCATCCCCCTACCTGTGCCCACCCAAGAGCAGTAAAATTAAATTCCTGCACATGCCTCTGGGTTTGATTATTGCATGGTGCAACCCTAGTCTCTTGTCCCCAGCTATTGACCTTGGCGTGATACTTGGCTCTAGATCTCAGCTGCCAACTTTGGCTAAACCTAGGGTTGCCAACTTTCAAATAGCACAAAATCTAACACACCTGCCCCTGCTGCTGCCCCTGGCACTCACTCTATCCCACCCTCACTCAGTTTCAACAGGACCTTTTTGAGCGGGCGTTGCTGGCAACGCTAGCTCAACCCCTCAGGCCAAAAAGCCCACAATTCGGTTCCTGTCGGGTTCCTCCACAAAGAGAGAGAGACCCATTCATGTTAGAAAAGGAAATTATTAAACTGTTCAGCACCTGTGTCACTGACAAATAGATGGCCAGGTCATGATTTACCAAACACCACAATGTGACTCAGAGACACAACCCAGGAGTCCTACTGCCTCCCTTAACCACAGATTAATTTGCATTCTTCATCTAATGAAATTATCCATGGGAAGCGTTGAGGTTGTAAATCTGTTCTGGGGTCTGTCAGTAATGGCTCAAGGGAAGCATTTCAACAAGAATCTAAAAAAGTCTCGGCTCGAGCGAGCAGCACCCATTTTTTTAAACAGATCAAAATGGAAAAATAAACAAATGACAGAAAATAAAACAGATAATTAATTGCCATGTGGTTCTAGCTCCACCCTGCAATCTGGTAGTGGTGATAATGTTACTATTATTGTTTTGCAAAAAGAAAAGGAGTACTTGTGGCACCTTAGAGACTAACAAATGTATTTGTAAGTCTCTAAGGTGCCACAAGTACTCCTTTTCTTTTTGCAAATACAGACTAACACGGCTGCTACTCTGAAACCTGTTATTATTGTTTTGGGAAACCTAAGGCAAAGAGAGTTTTTGCTCTTTGATCCGAAAGTGGTGATATTCTAGGTCATTTCGATTGCTGAGGAAGAAAGTTCCATAGTTGTACAAGAGTCAGCAAGAAAGCTCTGAATCTAGCTCCTACAACTTTGTTATCATACACAGCTCTTCAGGAGCACAGAGATATGGAAGTTCCTTTCTCACAGAAAGAGGCAGTTCCTCAGAGAATTTGACAGCGTTGAAGATTAGCACATTGCTCTTGAACTGGATCTGATGATCGGCAGATATCCAGTGTAGTGAAAGGAGCACCAGGCTGATGATCGTCCACCTAGGGGAGTTGTTTAGCAGTGTACAATGCTACATTCTGGACTTTCATTGGTGCTCGTGTGTTGAATTCCAAGTATAGAACATTGCAGTAATAAAGTCTGGATGTCCTGGACCCGGCTTGTCCGTTAGTAATGGGGAAGCCTTTTAGCCAGTGTAAGTTCAGGGAAGTGTTTCTAGTGGTTATGACTATTTGGGTCTAGTCTTGGTCCTGAAGCACCTGGAGAAAATGCACTGCTTTGATGATACGCACCTCTTGATGAAGGGTGATGCTGTGGCACCTCTTTTTCTTCAAAATCCTCTCTGAATTCAATTCCTTTCTTTCAAAACCTCCAGGATATGAATCTCTTTAGCATTTGGATGTCAGAATGATAGATGCCTTAGAAATACCTAAAACAGAAAATTAGATGATAGTTGCTGAGGTATTCATACTCCCCCATGGTCCTCTATACAGGAGACTAATTCAGGATTCTATTTAGAGGGGCTATGATCCAAACTAATTTCTCTCCACACCAGAATAAGAGTATGTATTATGGGAGGCAGAGCTGTCTAGCAGTTAGGGTTGGCAACTGGAAGTCAGGACTCCTGGGTTCTGTACCAGCTTTGCCACCAGCTCATTGTGTGATCTTTGACATTCTGCTTGACCTCTCTGAGTATCATCTGAAAATGGGTAAAATGTCTCACCAGGGTGTTAGAAGAAGTAATGGATGTTTGTAAAATATTTTGAGATCCTATATGATGTAGTTTTTATTGTTTATCTAAAGTAACTATTGGTCTGTAAGATTTGCAGATTATTTCCTAAAGGAGTTCAGCTGGGAATCAGGTGGGCACAACTACTTACCACAGATAACTCCTAAAAATGACAAGTTCACTTAACTCACCTTGGTTGTAACAGTCTGGCCATATATTATCTTATGATGAATATAGCACAGCTAGTATCTATGGAGCCCTCACTCATTTTCAGAATTCTTTGGCAAACAAATTAGTTATTAGTGACATTGACCCATTGGATGAAGAGTGGCAATTTGTTATCTGAAGTAATAGGGCAGCATATGTTTCACAGAAGTATGACTGGCAGTCTAGAAGCTTGCAAAATATGTTTCTGCATTCAGGGAATATAAACATCAACCTCCTACATCTCAGGAGGTGTTAAAACCACGTCTTATGAGTCAAGCTGCAGTCAAATTAACTACGTCAAGTAAGAGCAAGCAGCATATTCAAAGTACTGTCAACTCTGTCTCTCCTCCTATTTGCCTTTTTTCATTACAGAAAATTTGTCATGATTTCTTGAAGTTCACTGACTGGGAAGGTGCACTAAGCCACTAAAGTCTCTCTTACTCATGTATCTTCAAAAGTTAATCCCACAAGTCTTAGTTTATATTTCTGCCTCTGCTCTCATAACTTTCAAAAAGTTACTGATTTATTTACCTAAACTCTGATGCTGGGGGACTCAGGGGACCTTTCTTTATTCTGAAGGGAAATCAGTGCAAGATTGTCTATTTTGGGGGGATGATGGCTTGCCTGCCAGACCAAGAACCCAAAGTTGCAAATTCTGCAGATCCTTCATGCAACAGTTTAGTGGAGTGTGTGTCCAATCATAAAAGTCATTTAGTTTAGATAAGAACAAAAGAAAGGTGTGATGGGATGTTCATCCCCACACTAGCCTGGACAGCATTAATGAGACTGAGAAGGGACTAATTAACTGGATAGTTCATCTCTGAGGGGAATTAAGTGGCCTATGCAATCCCTGATGGAACCCAAATGAGATATTGTAAGAGCAAAGAGGCTGTGAGATGGTGATCTTTCAGCTGAATGTAAAAACAAAGAGCAAGCTGATAAACTGCTAAAACCTAAAATGCTAGGGACAGTTGAAGTAAGTTGCCAGCTACCAAAGTATTTGACTGAAATATAATGCCATTAGAGCTGACCAATGATGAAATAACCCAAAAGCATAGGAGAAGATAAAGTGTTAGTAAGTAACCGACTAATTAGTAAACGAGGAGGAGAAAGCATGCTGTCAACAGATGTCCTGATTACATTTGAGGGAGGGAGAAAGTAACAATAGGATTTCAGATATTCAGAACCAAATAACTGTGGTGGTAATTACAGTCCAGCATATAAAGGGTGTATAGGCAAGCTAAAGGGATACAAAAGACAAAAATGGTTAATAACCTTTCTTATGCAGAAGCTGTAAGGAGACTTTCACAGCATCAGATGGAGAAGGAAGAAACAATAGCACAGGAAAAGGGGAACTGCAGACACAGCCTCAATCTATAAAAATAAAAATACTGCAGAAGAAACAGGCAATCATATGCTAGTAATGAAAAAGGTTTATTGCATTTATGGTAGAAATGATAAATTGTACATCACAAACTGGGAAAAAAATCAGAAAAAGAAAATTATAGCAAGGGCAGCGGAAAAATATTTGTATATTAACAACTTGTCAGTGGACCATATTCATGCAATTTTGATTGAAGTTAATGATTAATATGACTAGAATGGGGAATATCAATATTTTGTCAGAATACACACAGTCTGATAGCACATGTTCAAGAACTAAAAGAAAATATCCTGGAAATGAAAGCTATATCAGTTGTTATATGTATCCAAGAAACATGGTTGGTTGATAAGCTTGTGTTTAAAATTCCTATAGGCAAGACCGAAAACTAGGAAGAGGAGGAGACGTTTGCACTTTCATAAGGGAAAGATTAAACTACATAGCAGTAGAGAACAGAGATGTAAACCTAGAATATAATGCTGTTGAGATCCCAATGCTGCAGAGTAATATTTCTTTAAGGATGTATAATATCTATAACCCATGTGGAAAATTAGAAAGTTCAGAGCTACAAGAAATAGTGAAGAATGGTTAAAGAACAGATATTATATGTGGTGACCTAATAGTCATAATAAATTGTGGGGAAGTAAGACAACTGATAAAAATGGTGCATGCTTAGACAAGTTCATTAATGAAAACAATCTAGTGCTTGAAACAATGGCACCCCAACTAGATTTAATAAAGCAGATGGTAGTTTTTTCTGCTTTGACCTGCGAATTGTAACTGCAGATATTGCAAGTAAATGCAACTGGAAAATACATAAGGAAGAAGGAATGGGGAGTGATCATTTCCCTATACTTATTACTTTTCAAGGACAAGATAAGGTGGAAGGCAATGGAAAATTACCCACCTGGAATTTTAAGAAAACTAACTGGGAGCTATTTACAAGTAAATGTACTGAATTTGTGAATGATTGTTGTGTGAGTGATGACAGAGAGAATTTCAATGATAATGTAACAAAGGGATTAATTGCAGCAGCTACCGTAGCCATATCTAGGAAATTGAAATATTCCAAAACTAAAAACTCACTTCCATGGTAGAATGAGGAGTGCAAAATGTCAGTTAAAGAAAGGAAGAAAGCGTACAGAAAAGAAAAAAAAATACAATCAGTAGTTAAGTATAATAATGAAGTATAAAAGAAGTAGGGATATAGCACAAAAATTATTAAAAAAACAAAGTATTGCGGGTAGATAACTAAAGAAAGCAAGACATTAGAAATATACAGGAAAATTAGAAGAATGAATGGAATTAAGACTAAGTAGCCACATCCCACTCTTACTGGAACTGACAACAGAGTTAGAAGTTCTGATAATGAGAAAGCAGAAGTTCAAGAAGAAACTTTCTGAGGGGTGAGTAATGATGAAAACCAAATTGAAGTTTTCTACCAGATTAAAAGGCAGTTCATTGAAGAGAATCATGATCTATTATGTATTTGTGGTAAACTTGAAGATACTATACTGAATGGTTTTGTATGTGAGAACTTTAGAAAGTTATTGATGTCAGCAAGAATACATCCCCAGGTAAAGATAATATATGTAACTTACTGTTTAAATATCTCTCTGAAAGCAGTTTGAGGGTTATTTTGGGATTATTCAATACTATATGGGAAAATGGAGTGGATACTGGTAGGGTGGAAACAGGCAGTAGTAATTCCAATACGAAAACCAGGCAAACTATCCACGAAAGTGGATGCTTGTAGACCAGTTGCCCTCATGTCTGTCTAGGTAAAATTATGGAGAAAATGGTGGATGAAAGATTGGTTGCCTATTTGGGAAACAATGGCATCACAGAGTAGGCACAGAGTGCTTTTAGAAGAAGAAGATGCATGGGTGATCATGTTGCTAAATTAGAAACTGAAGTACAAAAAAGCGTGAAGCGCATGGGTTTCATGATAGGTGTCTTTCTAGATAATAAAAAGGCATATGATAGACTATAGATGGAAGACTTATTGTTCAAAGTATGTGCACTAGGGATGAGGGGAAGAATATATGAGTTGACTTTTTGAGTAGAAGGTCCATGCAGGTCAGAGTTGGGAAAGTTATGTTGAATATATACAATATTAAAAATGGTACACCACAGGGAAGTGTTATCAGCCCAACCTTATTTGATAATTTGTAAATGATCTTCCAGAACAAATAGGTGCTCAGGTAAGTGTCACTCTGCTCGCACATGATTGTGCTCTGTAGGTTGGGAGCAGGAATAATGAGGTGGCAGAAAAGAGAATCAACAAAGCTTGAACGAGAGACCTCTGACAAGGGAAATGCATGGGGTTTCAAGTTCTCCATTGCTAAAACCAAAGGATTGATCTTTATAAAAAGGAAAGTCACAAAGGAATATAAACTGTATCTGTATGGAGAACAAATAGAGGTAGTTGAAAGGTTCATGTTCTTAAGGGTAATATTTGGTACTAAATTATGTTGGAAATATCATATAGGCTATGATAAAGATAATTGTACACATAGGATTAATCTGCTTAAAAGTCTTGCTGGGACTAACTCAGGGTCCGATAGGAAAACACTGCCGATGGTAATACAGAGCCTTAATCAGACCAGTTATTGATGGTGGCTGCCAAGCCTTTGGGTCAGCATCAAAATCAGAACTTAAAAAATTAGTTTTAATAAAAGCTCAGGCACTGTGAATTGTGTGTGGTGCATTTATTACAAGATCTGTATGTGCTACATATAGCTTCTAGTGAAATGCCCGTTACACAAATGAAACTACTTAACCTAAATTTCAGGGACAAAGTTAATGGGAACTGAAATGATGAAAGTACCAAACAAATTTATGAGGATTGTTGGAAATTTGATAGGCAAACTATAGCACATGATGATAGAACTCCACATGCTGTACTAGTTAGGGTGGATGCAGGAGTTGAAAGATAAGGAGAAACTTTCAGTCATAGAAAAATTAGTTATGGATGGAAAGTCACATGTCCAAACATGGATTTAAACATATTTCATAAACCTAAGGGTGAAAAAGAGAGTAGGTATTAAAAGTGAAGTATATAGTACAATAGATGAAAAGTGGAGTCTGTTTTATCAAATATATAAAGATGAGTCCAAAAAAATAAAAAACAGGAGGAGTCAGGATGGCATATTGTATCCCATAAATCTGACTATGTAGCCAAACTGGGAGCAATAATGCTAGCATTAAATTAGATCTGGGATGTACACCCAGCAACAGTGGTCATTTTTTTGTGTGCAGTCTTGAGCCTTATAGTGATGAAAAAGGGTGTCTTAGTATGTAGAAGTGATTTAATCAATGAAGTTATATTTTTAATAACAGAGTTAGAACGGATGGGGATACGTGTAGCATTAGCTTGGATCCCACAGCATATTGAGATAACAGGGAACAAAATGGCAGAAAAAGCAGGTAAAAATGCTGTAAGAAATAAAAGGATTGACATAGTAATACTTTTGAGTAAACAGGAATTCAAAAGCATAGTACAGAAAAATTTAAAAGGGGCTGTCATAAATATAAAGGAAGGCTAACCACCTTTAAATCCCTCCTGGCCCGAGGAAAAAACCCTTTCACCTGTAAAGAGTTAAGAAGCTAAAGATAACCTCACTGGCACCTGACCAAAATGACCAATGAGGAGACAAGATACTTTCAAAGCTGGAGGGGGGCAGGAAACAAAGGGTTCTCTCTGTCTGTGTGTTGCTTTTGCCCAGACCAGAGCAGGAATGCAGGTTAGAACTTCTGTAAAGGGCTAATAAGCAATCTAGTTAGATATGCATTAGATTCTGTTTTGTTTAAATGGCTGATAAAATAAGTTGTGCTGAATGGAATGTATATTCCTGTTTTTGTGTCTTTTTGTAACTTAAGGTTTTGTCTAGAGGGATTCTCTATGTTTTGAATTTGATTACCCTGTAAGGTATTTACCATCCTGATTTTACAGAGGTGATTCTTTTACTTTTTCTTCAATTAAAATTCTTCTTTTAAGAACCTGATTGCTTTTTCATTGTTCTTAAGATCCAAGGGTTTGGGTCTGTGTTCACCTATGCAAATTGGTGAGGTCTTTTATCAAGCCTTCCCCAGGAAAGGGGGTGTCGGGTTTGGGAGGATTTGTGGGGGGAAAGACATTTCCAAGCTGGCTCTTTCCCTGTTATATATTTGTTAGATGCTTGGTGGTGGCAGCAATAAAGTCCAAGGGCAAAAGGTAAAATAGTTTGTACCTTGAGGAAGTTTTAACCTAAGCTGGTAAAAATAAGCTTAAGGGGTTTTTCTTGCCAGTCCCCACATCTGTACCCTAGAGTTCAGAGTGGGGAAGGAACCTTGACAGGGGCAAAAAAATTGATTAATGAAAAAAGAGGAAGAAGATTTTTTGAATTGTGCCCTAGAGTTGAGGATTATGGCATACTTCAGGGCACGGGTAGGACTAATGAGTGCTTTTGTCTAGAGTACTAGCTGGCCATTGTGCCTTAAACAAAAATCTTTTTTGAATAAAGACACAAAGATGGACTATGTGCACTCTGGAAGATGAAAGAAACAATTGATCACCTTTTCTGGGTATGTAATGGCTTTGATAAAGAAAGAGAAAATCTTTGTGAGGAATTCAAACATCTTGAGGTAAAAAATACATTATGTGACTTGGTAAAAACATTAGGCAAATGGAGTATTATTAAAAAGGTGTTGTTCCATTACCTGAAAGATACAGGCTGTGTGAGAAGATATAAACCGCTAAGTATTGAGGAATTGTTGCTGGTGGTGTCAATAGACTATTCAGTCAAGTCTGCTTCACCATAAAAAAGAAAACAAAAAGGGGCTGCAGTGAGGAAGTCTGCAGTCACTCTCTGGGCATTACAGAGGGAAAGGAGGAAACCCAGGGGAGAGAGTAGAAACCCCAGGAATCAAGGCTCTGAAAGAAGGCGTTTACCTAGAAGGGTGGTGGAGCAGAAGCCTGAGAGAGGTGGAGTAGTGAAAGGCTCAGGGAAATGGCAGCAAGATATGACATTGCAGACCTTGACTGCTGATTAGAGGGTCCCTGAGCTGGAACCCGGAGTAGAGGGCAGGTCTGGATTCCCCCAACCAGCCACTGGGGAAGTGGCACAGTCAGGGCAGTGGATTTGAAGACTGCCTGGGAGAGTTCAACCTGTGGGACTTTGATACCCTGGAAGGGGGAAAAGTCATAATGACCTGGCCAGAGGCTAAACCACAAAGAGAGTGCACCCTGAACAGAGAGGAGAGCAAGGCTGTGGGGAACACAAACGAATGACAGAAGGGGTATCTGATCTGGAAGGAGCTAATCCCTGGAGAAGTCAGGAGGAGGCACCCTAGTGGTGAGTGTATCCCATGACAAATGATCATAGTGTTTCAAACTAATGGTCCATTTAGCCAAGTATCCTGACCGTGACCAATGCCAAATGCTACAGAGATAATGAACAGAACAGGGCGATTTCAAGTGATCCAGTCCCTGTTGTTCAGTCCCAGTTTCTGGCCGATGGAGGTGTAGAGACACTTGTGGCATGGGGTTGTTGCATCCTATGTCAGCATGACATACCAGAGTGAAATCCAGAATAATGAGTAGTGGTGTCACTCCTGCCTTCTCACCTGGGGTTCCCTTTACATTGCTTTGTTGCTGCAGCCTCTGGCCTGGACTGCTCACAAACAGCCTCCAGCATGCAAATCACTCCCAGCTATGTCTGTGTGTATTGCTGCCGCCAGCCTGCCACACCTTGGCTCTTACCAGCCTTGGTTATATTGCAGGGTAACCCCAACACAGTCCCGGTCTTAGATTTTCCTCCAGCAATGTACGTCCTGGACTGCCCAGCCCTCTCCTGGACAATACAAGTTTATATAAAGTCTATTATTTCTTTAATAGAAATATTAGGCACGTAAGTTGCTTTCCTAAATAGAGTTTCCCAAACACTTCCATTTAAACACACTAGATTAGGTAAAACATTAAAACAAGTTTATTAACCACAGAGAGATTTGAAGTGAGTACAAATAATGAGGCATAAAGGTCAGAAAAAATTACAAGAAAAATAAAGATAAAACACAGCTGGTGCCTAACTTAACAAACAATGTTAAATTCAAAGCAAGGTTTTCTCACCCTGTGCTTTCAGCAGTCTTACTGACCAAACTTCTTAGGTCAGGATCCCTTCTCCTAGAATCCAACAAATGCTTCCTTTGTTGCTTCAAGTGCCGTCAATGCAATGGGCAGAGAGAGAGGGGGGTGCCTTATGGTGTTTGTCCCCCCTTTTTACAGTGTCAGTCCCCCTCTTGAAAAACATTTCCAGCTGAGATTCAGGAGACAAAGAGTCTATGTGGAAGGACGTTCCATGTTGTTTTTTCCCCACTTGTTTGAACTTCCTTTGTCTCCCATTCCTGCTTAATGACTCTGTTTAATGCTTAGATGTAAATAAAGCAGAGCACACGTTCCTTTGTTTAGGACAGGCCTGTTTGCCAACTTCTGCTCGGGGAAGACTGTGGTTTGGAATATGTTTTAATAACACGATACAGGGAAATCTTATAGCTTCACATACAATGTTGCCACACATTTTATCAGAACAATATTGACCAGCAAATTATGAGTTTTCAAATGATACCTTACAAAACATATTTGTACAAAGATTATTAGAATAGTGTGTAGGTTGTTGACCTAGGGATACATTCTGTCAGTCGGCTAATAGCAGTTGATGGATCTATCCTTCACGAATACTAGTTATAATTGTACCTGCTGTTTATTAGAACTTCCGTTTTGTGCAGAAAACAAATTATATCTAGGAAGCTGAAGCAGAGCCATCAACCATGAACAGCCCTACTCTGGGGAGGACAATGTGGGGAAAGCTATTCACAGTCTTCTATGCCCAGCAGCCCATATGGGGGTTGTAGAAGGAAAATCCTAGAGTAAGAAGAGAAGCAGGAAAAGGTGTCAGAAACTACTTTTAAAGTGACATGCTGTCTAGCAAGGGGGGACACTGCATTGCCAGAACTGGAGGCCGCCGCAGGAGGAGTGGGGGAAGGAAACACCCAGCCTTCCTTAATGACTTGAATGAAATCCAGAGAGTACTCAAAGGGGCTGAAACACAACTAAGGGGCATTGCGTTCAGGAGTTCATTTTGCCGACAGCTGTAATACTCTGTTGTGATTATGAGTGAAGTGTGAGTGTATTTAAGAAGTTCCTTTGCAAAGCCTGTGTTTCTCACTTTAACTATCACATGGCCCCGAAGATAATAAATCAGAGTGCCCATAGGGGTGGAGCTCTGGGAGAAGCATACACAGGTGAATGGAGAGGTTTTGGAGGTGGGGGGAAGTCAGCACTGGTCTAGGGGTTTATGGTAGGTGAACTGCAGCATCCCATATCCCAAAGAAGGGGACCAGAGTATGCACCTGTGGAGTGTGCTGTAGAAGCCCAGAGTTTGAGAAAGTGACTGGATTCTGCTCAGACCCAGGTTTCTTGGATGCATTTGAGATCCAAAGGATTGGTCCAATATAGCAGACTGGTGACCGTCCATTAGGTGGGACTCAGCCTGGTGCTTCAGCCAACTGAGAAACATATAACAGGTCTAGCAGCCAACCTCAATTGCAGCAAATAGAGCATTCCACATTCTGAAATAATTAACAGCTTCAGTGCTGGAGCATAACCACCTATCAGTGTTCTGGACTAATTGATTGGTGTCACACTGCCATGCAAACTGAATATGCTTAAGATATCGTTTAGCAGCAGTTGCATCCATTATAAGTGGTTTGAAAGATCACGAGCTTGACTTAAAGAAATAATTCCACTTATGCTTTGGTGGTCTTCAATCAGAATTTCTGTATTTAGTTTCCTTACTCTATCCTTTGGATTTTTAGTACTACTTGCTGAAAAAGTAGTAGAGGAATGGGAAGGAAGGTTGCTTGCCTCGGAGGTGAGCCTTTTCCCCTTCTGGTAATGCTTCTTCCGTTCAGAATTCTTCTTCTTGTGAAAGTTATATTTATAATAGAATACAAAGAAAGTCAGAAAACCCCATTCATCTTCTATCTCTTTTTACTTTCAGTGAAAGTGGAAAACAGAACACACTAGAAAGAGTGACCTTTTATGGTTTTTTTTCAGATATTGAAAAAATAAAATGGATCAATATAGACTTGGCCAATGCACTTTGTACAAAATTGATTAATTGAACCATATCCGTTACATACTGGGGAAACTCTACAGTACTCTTTCAGGTGATATCCTAAGCAGAGGTCCCATGCTTTGTGAACAGATCTCATGTTTTGTGTATCACTTATGATTAAGCCTCAGATTTGGTCACAGATCTCTTTCGTAAAAATCATGGAGAGATCATGGGCAGGAAACAAAAATTGATGGAAGCCTGTGACCTGTCTATAATTTTACTAAAAATATCCCTGACAAAATGGGGAGGGAGAAGGGTCTACCACCCATAGCAGCTGGGAGCTCTGGGGTCCCCCCCCCCCATGGCTGGGCTGCTGCAGAGGGGCCCCACTGTGTGCTATGGCTGGGTGGCTGTGGGGAGTCCACCGCTGCGGCTGAGCGGCTGTGGAGTCCCCTTGCTACTGTTCATGTCTGGGTGGCTGCGGGGGGGTCCTCTCACTACCCATCGCTGCTGGGAGAGTGGGAGTTCTGGGGTCCCCTTGCTGCCTGCGGTGGTTGGAGCTGTGTGGGGGTTCCCTGCTACCCTCGGCAGCTAGGAGCTGCAGGGTGCCCCCTCACCCTCAGCAGCTGGGAACTGCAGGCTCCAA
Organism: Lepidochelys kempii; assembly: GCF_965140285.1. Classification (NCBI taxonomy): domain Eukaryota; kingdom Metazoa; phylum Chordata; order Testudines; family Cheloniidae; genus Lepidochelys; species Lepidochelys kempii. The sequence goes on from NC_136383.1 coordinate 118,418,131, forward strand.
TCGGCGGAGGCTTGGAGCTATGGGGTCCCCCTGCTGCCCAGGGGCTAGGAGATGGTAGCTGAGAGCTGTGTGGCCTGACAGCTGACAGTTCCAGCCCTGGGGCAGAAAATGTCAGAGAGGTCTCTGGAAGTCAGGATTCCAGATGTTCGCAGAGGGGCATTTAGCAAAGTGTTATGCGGAACATAAACTAGTTTTACCTATGTCATGCTTGCTCTATTCACATGCTTCATCAGCCACCTAAAGCCTACAGCTTTTATCTGCCACAAGAAGTGTAGCATTTTAAACAGGTTCTTTATTATACAATGTACTGTGAATATCTTTATCTGATGACATAATTGTGGTACACAGTGTAACCAGAGATGTACAATATGCAATAAAAGTATGATAAGAAATGTCACCAGTGCTCATCCTTGATTAAGAATTTATTTCATTCTGCTCTTAACAAGGATTGACTGGATCATGGGCCATTTCATTTAGGAGGCTGCATGTGAGAACTGTTGATTTTTAATTCTCCTCCATTGATTTTCAGAATGCAGAGAGCACTTGTTCCCTAATGGCTCCCTATGTTAGTATTTGCTTGCAAATTGAAGTCAAAGATAAATGGCTTTCAGGATAATATCTCTCAAAGGTCTCTCACTTGGGGGCTGGTGGTTGTTAGCAAAGCTGTGGCGGGTTTAGAAAAATTCTGTGTCAAATATAAAGAGCATTTCCTGAGTCTCTAAATGCAGAACAAAAATGGTTTATTTCTTGGCCTGATGTTGTGACAACCTCCAGCTGATTGATAATTCATTACAAAGAATGGTCCAGTTTGTCCACATTTCCCTATAAAAGTGAAATGCCCTATACTTTCCTTAATGGACGTTCAAATATTTTTTCCCCTGCATTGTTTTTCGTCAGCACACCATAGATTTTTAAGTAAAGAAGGAGAAAAATATGAGCTTTTATTTACTTTTATTATGAATGTCTTCACATTTGTATTAGAGCACAGCAGCATTTGTGCGTTTGCTAAGACTGAAAGTTTTCTCCTGTCTAATAGAAAACAACACTTTGAGATGGCTACAGATTTATTTTTAGAAATCTGTGCCAATTTGTGAATGAGGCTCACATGTAAACGCAATCTGTGGTATGTTTGGATATTTCAGGTTTGGCTGTATGCAGTCACTGGGACACACCACAGCACTATTGAATATTGTTAGCTTTTGTGCCCTTGACTGCTAATTAAGGGGCCAGTACTCTTTATTTGCTTCTGACTGAGGTCAGATTTTCCCTTCTGGAAAGCATAGATGTGTATGTAGGGCCTAATCCTCTGAGACTTCTGAGAATGGGAATTGAGGGCCCTCAGTTCTTTGGGGAATTGGTCCATAGATAATGGGCCTGATTTTCAGAAGTGCTGAACATCAGTAGCTCCTGTGGACTTCAGTGGGAACTGTGGTTACTCAGTACCTCAGAAAACTTGACTTGGCATGTCATGTATTTTTGTATGGAACCTGTGTGGACTGTAATATACACCTTCATATTAGTTCTATATAGGCTAATATGTGCCACAGACATCTAATATGGGTAAAACATATGCTACTTGCATAGTATTTATCTCTAAATCACTTAATTATTTTCATCACATAGTGGGGAACTTCAACCAGTGAAAGTTTGGGCTGAGGAATGACTGCTGAATAGGACCCTATTGTAAATCCTGCTATGCCTTACACCTTGATCTCTTTATATGTGGTCTGATTTGTGTTTCTACAGATAATATAATTGATGTACTGTTTTTTACAAAAGCCTTCAACAGCAGCAACTCAAGATTTCTCTGAAGAAATGGAAATTCAAATACTTCCACTTCTTCTTTATTTTCCCGCTAAAAGAGGCAACATAACCTGTAGCAAACAGAGTGAAAATTATTTTGCTTTTCATATCATTCTTTGCCTGTAACACACCACACCTGTTTCTTGGAAGGGTTTTGTAAAAATGCCTGATTCTAGTTTTGTGGAAGAGATCAAATCATAATATTATTGGTAAAACTTCTGACTGTTGTCTTGTAGAAAAAATAAGGGGAGGTCTTCAAATGATGGGCTTTACATGTATTCCACTTGGAGTGTGCATGCAGTCCACTCTCTGGGACAACAAGATTTTTCAATAGCAGTGTCCACTGCTGCACCCATGCGCCCTTTGCCTCCTCATGCTCCAAAATGAAGGTATAAGGGGAAGTGCAGACCAACTGCCTTTCTATTTCCTTTCCATCATCTGTGGTCTAAGACAGAACTTCTCCAGTGTCCGCAGCTTTAGCTTGTGTTCTTTGTCTAGTGTAAATAGATCTGTTCTGAGAAAGGTTTATTTTAGTGTAAGGAGTAGTTTTAGAAAGCCTTTAGTGATCTAGCGGTATGCCTTGCCTAAATTTGTCAACAGGTTGCCTCAGGAGCACAGATTTCAGTTCAAAGCAGTTACTGAAGAAGGGAAATTGCTGTCCAGGTCTTCTCCCAGGCTTCGGTAGATGCAGCAGAAACAGCGTCCTGCTCTGTGGCAACATGAAATGGGCTTTGTAATTCCAATTATCCAGATTCCCCCAAGGAAGTCCAATAAACCACAGAGAATCTTCTTTTGCATAATCTATTCAGTGAGAAAATGGATGAATTGTTACAAATGCTCAAATACCCCAGCACCACAAAGAAAATATTCACTTAATCTTACCATAGATAATAGACCACTCCTCACCACTTGTACCTTTCTATGAGCCTCCAAGAAAATGTCAAAGAATGCAATGCAGAAAGGAAATTGGTCCCCCTTCCTTCTCCTCTCAGTCCCAGCCTTCTACCAAGCAGTCCTTTTGATAGGATCTTTGAGAGCTGCAAACCAGTATTGCCACCAAGTCTGCTCAGCTCAAATTTCCCCCACCCTTTATGGTGGTTGTCCTTGGCTGGAGCTTACTTTTCCTTGGTATGGAGCCATATAACACCAGATGGTTTCTGGAAATCATGACACAATAGAGTTCCTGTCCAAACACCCTTTCCCTGGCCCTCTTCAGGGACCCCCACTCATGAAAGGTTACTCAGGCAGGAAGTCCTTGTTCCAACAGGAAGCTATAAAAGCCAGGGCCACACCATAACAAGGGGAAAGGATTTTACCTGAGACCTTTCGTCACCCTTAAGAAGAAAGGAGGCTGGAAGCCCATACTAGATCTCAGACAGCTGAATGTTTTTGTTGACCACCTGAGGTTTAGAATGACCATATTGGCCTCTATAATCCCCTTGCTAAACAAAGGTGACTGTTCTCAGCTCTCAGTTTGAAGGACTCTTATTTCCACATAGACAGATATGCACCTAGGAGGGTCCTGCATTTTACCTAAGGCCACTATCAATACAGAGTACTCCACTTCAGCCTTTTGACTGCACCAAGTGTGTTCATGATGGTATTATTGGTAGCGGCAGTGGATCTGCATCATCTGGTCATATCAGCGCTCCCCTACCTGGATGACTGGCTGTTCCCAGTAAAGTCAAGCCAAAAAGTTGAGCTAGCAACTCTATTCCTAGGACTTCAAGTAAATGCGGAAATGTGCACTTTGGCTCCCATGCAGTCTATAAACTTCATAGGAACACCCCTGGATATGGTCACAGGCAGACCATACCTATCTCAGGACCAGTTCCAAGCTATGACAGAACTCTTTATTCAGCTCCGAGTGAGCTCCCAGATGACAGTACAGTCCTATCTAGCCCTCAAAGGGCATCTACACGTGTCACATGTACATATTTGACTCCCTTTTTCAAGACTCCATTGTGATTTCTAAATGTGTGGTTGCAGATTGTCTGTGCACCATCAGGCACAGTTTGGATGTATGGAGTCTTGACCTCACTCACCTCGTGGGAAATCATGAATAGGTGTTCCCTTTATACTCTCCCAACCCATGAAAAGATTCATTACGGATAGCTTCCTGCTAGTTTGGGGAGCCTGTCTGGATGAACATATGTCTCCTGCTGGGTCCAACTAACTTGTGTTTAGGTTACACATAAAGCTATTAAAACTGTGTACAGTACATGAAGCTTGCAAACAGTTAGTGAATTTTATCTGGATCCTACATATTTAAGTTATGTACAGTTTGTTACATCAGCAAGCAGGGAAGGGCACAAAATCAATCCTTTTATGGATAGAGGCTGTCAATCTCTGGAATTGGTGTATCTGTCGTCATATCTCTCTCTCAGTAATGCCCCTATCACGGGTGTGGAACATTTGGGCAGATCACCTCAGCAGGCATTTTTCCAAAGAACACAAGTGGGAAATACATGACTAGGTGGTGCACAGCATCTTCCAACAAGGGGAGGTTCCTGTTGTGGGATCACTTTTTGTCCCCTGAGAACAGGAAAAGTCCAACCTGTTGCTCCCGATTAGCTCAGGGCCCCAGCTCCAGAGTACAATGGTTGGAACTGTGAATGTACACGTTTCTGCCATCCCACCCTTACCACAAGTCCTTAGGAACATCAGACAAGGCAAAGTGACAGTGATCCTTGTAGCTCCCTTGAGGCTGAGACAGTTCCTGTTCAGCAGAATCCTCCAGATGGCTGAGCACCCATGCATCTGCGTTCAGCACCTACCAGACCTCTTGACCCTAGTCAGAGACAAGGTCTTCCATTGCAATCCAGTGTCTCTCCATCTGACAGCTTGGTTTTTGGATGGACAATTAATTTAACTTTGGGTGCCGCGCAGTGCTTTGCTGTTGTAGCTCCCAACCTGGGCTGCTCACATACAGCCTAACAGCATGCATGTCATACACCCTGAGGGTCTGTGTATAGCTACAGCTCTGTTCCAGCAGCTCTGACTCCAACAGCCCGTTAACAACGCTCCAGTCACACTCTGGCTTTCACCAGCCTTGGTTACTACTTGCAGAGTGAACCCAACGCGCTCTCAATTCTGGATTTTCCCAAAAATGTGTGTTCTGCACTGTCCAGCACTCTCCTGGACAGTTAGACATTAAAGGTCCATTGCCCCTGTAAAGAGTCAACATGCAACAGTTTGCTACTTTAACTTGAGTTACCAAACAGTTCAGTTTAAACACAGAACTTAATTGGTTTAGATTAAAAAATAAAATAAGTTTATTAACGAAAGAAGATAGGATTTTAAGCGAATTCAAGTATAAGGTGTTAAAGTCAGAAATGGTTACAAGAGAAATAAAGATAAAATGATTTCTAGTAGCTAAAACTTAACAAGCTAGATTTGGTTCAAGGTAAAATCCTCACCACAAATTTCCAGCAACATGACTGAGAAAATTCTCAGGTCAGGTCTCTCCCGACCCCAAAGACAAAGGGCTGGTTCCTTTACCTTCTGAGGTGAAAGCGAGAGAGAGATAGCTTGGGGTTTTCTGCTCCTTTCTTTTACAGACCAGTTAAACTTTGAAGTGGATTCTTCTGACGTTTACCCCTCAAAGCAAAGTTTATTTAAACAGTAAAGAAGGTGACATGGAGTCTGGGGATGAAGGAGGCTCCATATTCTTTCTTCTCACCTGTTTTTTCTGAAACACAAATTTACTTTGTCTCCTGCTGTCTCTTTTCCTTGCTGTCTCGAGGACGCTGTTTACCACTTATATGTAAATTGAGGTAAACACACATTTCTTCATTCAGGATACTTCTGCCCTGGGCAGGGCCATGTGGTTTTGAACATGTGCTATCATCATCATACAGGGGGATTTCATAACTCTACATATAATGTTGCTATTTACATTTCACCATGATACTACTGACCAGCAAGTTATTAGTTTTCAAGTGATACCTCATGAGGCGTAATATTTACCCATCTTCCAAACTACATGGAAATGAACAATTTGTAGGATAAATAGTATAACTGAAGTCTTGCATCAGCATGTTTCATTTTTTAGTCATGAATTACTGATGTGCTTTGTGTGCCACAGATTTGTGAAATCTTTTGTTGTCTTTATGTTTATTGCTTTTGGGTCTTCCCGCACACCTCCCCACCCCCGCTTTGTAACTATGCTTATTACATCGGATGGAATTTTATTTTGTTTCTTCACTGCAGCTTTCCTGATGACTTCTGCTGAGATAAAAGGATTAAAACCACCATGGGATTCCCTACAGTCACAGCTTGCTCAGCTGTGCAGTGATGGGCAATGCAGTGTTCTGAAAGCAACTGAACTTTCCAGAAAAAAGCCAGAGCTGACAAAGCTGTTTCCTGTGTCTCTCTGTATTGCTTGCAGCTCAAATATATGTACAAAGGAGTGGTTACAGGAAGGAACATTAGTCAATAGTATTTTTTAAGAGAGTCATCTTTTCTTGGCAATATTGTTGAAGCTAGTTTGGAAATTGCAGGAGAGGGGTGGAGGCTCCCTGTGAATGGGGGAGCACAGCAGGGGAGCGAGGGAAGGTACTAAGACTCGGTGGTAGAAGGGGAGGCAGCTGGCTCCAGGCTGGGAAGGAGGGTCCTGGGGGTTCCTACTTTTTCCCAGGCCCATTCGAGTTGCTCCAGGTCTCAATCACTGCTCCCAGGCCCAATTCTAGGCCCCACAATGACAGTTTGACAGTTCAAGCCCTGCTGTGTCCTGTTCTTGCCTCTGCCCCCTCCTCCAGGATGTGTGTGAGCTTACTCATGGGCAGAGCCCCCACAGTATTTCCAGTGCAGGGATGCTAGCCCCCGCTGCTGCCTAGCTGGTTCCATTAACCCCAAGAATGCTGTTCAGTCTGGGTGCCTTCAGAATAGCCCGACATCTTTGGCCAGATTTGCCCTGGCTTTGATCTTTGCAGAGTTGTTTAAACCCAGTCAGAACAAATGTAACGTGGGTATAAAATACTATCAAATCAGAATGGTGGGGCCAGCCCATATGTCTCTTGGAACGAACAAAACAAAAAAGATATCTTTTAAAGCAACAAATCCGCTGAGATTAATTCCTGTGAAACGAAGACTAGTACTAGGGGAATGGTCACAACATAGGACCTAAAAAGATAGCATAGAGAGGGTTTTAGATGGGTGTTCTTTACAATGAGGTGAATAGCAAGGGAGGGGGGAGCATTTAAGAATAGTATAAAGTGGGAGACCAAATGTTTCTGAGGAATTAAATCCACTAATTCTGCCTGTAAGGAAAATAGCTGTTTATTTGGTAAATCATTTGAAATGTGGTTGTCAAGAAATGTTTGCAGTCTCCTTTCCAGGGTCTTACTGGTTCTATGATTTATAAATGGAACTTCCTGGATAAACAAATACATTGGGCCAGATTCCCTGGGGTGCTCTGGCTGTTTTATGTGGGTCCAGAGTGCAACTAAACTGTAAAATAAGCCAGTTTTACAGCTGCTTTGTGTTGCTGTAGTAGCCCAAAGGAGCCAGAGTGTACTGGTGAATCTGGCCTATTATTTGTGCAGGCTTTTACACCACGGTAAAAATAGAGAATCAGGCTCAAATTATATAAACCGTTTGCATTACTAAAATGACCCTAGGTGAACTAATTGTATATTTCACAATACATATTGTTTTTTCAATTCTTTTGAAAAACTTCCCTGTGAAATTTGTCACAGGTCTTATACCCATGGGACTTACCTTGGGAAGTCATTTACTCACTTTATGCCTGAGTATTCTCATCTCTGAGGTGGCTAATAAAACTTATTTTTGACACAGTGATATGGAGGACTTAATTAAGGCACACCGAGTTCCTTGGGTGGAAGGTGCTAGAAGTGCACAATATTATTTTAGTCAGTATCTACTACAATACTTAAAAACAGCCAGGCAGATTCAGTTTGAAGTTTCAATCCTAAGACTGTGTCTTCAGGCTTTTTGCCTCTCCAAGTCAGGCCTTTCTAGTTATTTCAATGTGTTTAATTTTGTATTTCCATGCCTTTAATGTTGGTCTGAAACAGCTAAAGAATCTGTTTTGCAAATCCAGTCAGTGTGAATGAGACCACTTATGCAGTCGGCCCAGTTATGAACTGTAGAAGTACAGGGCACTATGGCAAGGTAAAATGCTGTAAAGCAGGCTGTATAAATCCTTTACAATAGGCCTTCTGAGCTCTGAAGTCACCAATTGCTTACTGTTCACAGCAACAATGCAAGAATGTGTTTTGCTCCTTTCCTACAATTGGCCGCAGATTCTGTTTTAAAAATCTATTTCCCATTTCCTCTCCTTGGCATGCTGTCCCCTTTGTTAGCATCTGAGTTGGACATTTCCAAGACTGCAACACTTCCTGGCCTTAAAAAAAAGTCTCCTTGTGTCACCCTCGCTTTAGTGCCTAAGCCAGACAAGAATTGGTATCTTGTTAGACTGAGAGCACCAAGAATCCATGAGGGGACGGCATGAATACCATGCTGTTGTAAGCAAGATGACCCAAACTGGCTTGGTTTTGTTGCATTATGTATATTGATATTGGTTCTTTTGTCACTTGGCTGACTTGTCAGTTAATCGCTTCCCTGTTTTCGAGCCCAAATGACATTTTGAAGACCAGTTGGTATTGGGGCTCTGTTGTGTTGGAGTGAAAGATGTGTGAAGCTCTGGTTTGGAATGCACTGAATGCTGCTTAGTTCTTGTGGCAGATGTCATTAATTATGGTTTCCCTCCGAGCAAAAGGTTTGCAAATGCCTTTGTAGCTTGTTCATTGGTAAAGAAGAGCTGTGTTGTGGGAACACAGTGAAATGTTATCCTCTCCAAAGTTTTGTTTCCTTTTTCTATGCCTTCCATACTTTGCTATTTATTGTCCTGCTTCTCTTTTCTAATTAGAAATAGAATTTACTCCCTCCTCCTCCTCCTCCTCAGAAATCTCTTTAGGATGGCCGTATGTGGCTGAACTAATTTATACTTTGTAAGAATTCAAAGCTCTTTACAAATGCGAATGAATTAACTCCCAGTTGTGCTGTGAGGTTTAAAGGTTGTTATCCCACCTTTACTTTGCTATCTGAGGTGTGATTGCAGCATGAGTAGAAATACCCATAATATCTTTACCGGCCATAGTATGGTTAAAATAGCAGCGTAAATGCGGCGGTGTGGGCTAAATGAGCTCACCAGGGACCCTGAGCCACTTGCTCGCATTGCTAGCGCAGGCCACTGCATCTACACTGATATTTTTGGCCACATCGTGTGGGTACTGCTAGCATGGGTCTGTCTTCCCAAGCTGCAGTCACCCCTTGGATTGCATTGTAGGTATACGCTAAGGATATGTCTACACTGCGCACCCTACAGCGGCACAGCTATGCCGCTAAAGCTGTGCCGGTATAAGGTACTGTTGTCTGATCTTTAGATTATGTCCACACCTGCGCTTTTCGTTGGTAAAATTTTGTTGGTCAGGGTGTGGGTTTTTTCGCACCCCTGACCGACAAAAGTTTTACGGATGGAAGTACAGAGTAGACATAGCCTAAGGGTATCAGGAGGTGTTATTGCAGCTCCTGTAGGCATACTGGAAGGAGCTTGTATCTAGCTAGATAAAAGCTAGTTTGAGTAACAGTAGCAGTGTAGCTGCGGTGGCAGGAGCAGTAGCAAAGACTAACTTCCTGGGTACAACCCCACCAAGGACCTCGGGTACAGACTCAAGCAGCTAGCCTGTGCTGCTTCCCATGCTGCTGCAGCTACATGGCTGTTTGTTGCTCGAGCAGTAGCTTAAGTATGCCTGTGTGAGCTGCAGTTGGCATCCTGATTGCAGAGTAGACAGGCCCCAAGACCCAGAGAGGTGGAGTGGTTTTCCCAGGGTCACCAGCAAGTGTGTGGAAGAGTCAGGAATAGATTCCTTCCATTCTAACCAATAGCCTGTGTGCTTTCTCCCTTTATTTTGCTGAACACATGCTTTCAATATGGTCAATGATTGTACTTCTGGGTGCTTGACTATGTGCACAGGATTTTAGGAATCCTAAGTTTAGGTTTAGGAAGGATTTTTTTTTAACGTATACTCTTTAAGAAGGAGTTAGATTTACAATATTGAAGTATCAGGGGGTAGCTGTGTTAGTCTGTATCCACAAAAACAACAAGGAGTCTGTTGGCACCTTAAAGACTAACAGATTTCATTTGGGCATAAGCTTTTGTGGGTAAAAAACCACTTCTTCAGATCCATGGAGTGAAAATTACAGATGCAGGCATTATATAATGACACATGGAGGTAACACTTCCTCATCTATTACTGGGAGTGGACTACATCCACGCTGATCGAATTGGCCCTGTCAACACTGGTTCTCCACTTGTGAGGTAACTCCCTTCTCTTCATGTACAAAATGTACAAAAAATGTACATTCTGTACTGCATAGCAAAACTGGGAACCCATTCAGCTTTCCCAATAATGCACATACTGATGGGCTTTGTTTTGTGTTGGCATTTTCATCAGCTTTGCTAAGAGTCAGCATCGATACCCAGATCAGTAAAGCTCATGTGGATTTAGTGATTACACAATTCTCTTCTCCCAAGACCAAGTTGGCAATTGCAGAGCGTACTATATTTTCTCCTCGCTACATTCTTTTACCCCTGTTAGCTGGGGATGAGAGGTGTCAGAGAAGACAAAGTTTTCAGTTGTTTTCCTCCCCTTATGCCATTAAGGTTTACTAGGGGTTTCTTTTGTGGAGGAGAAAAATGAAAGTTTCCAAGTTACAGGCTTGGATCTGAAGTAGGCCTAAGGGCAATGACCATCAAGTTGAAACAAACCGTTTTGGCTTTAGGAAAAAGTAGGGGGTGTCAGTTCAGTTAATGATCTAAAAAAGCTCCTTAGGACAAAGACCTTCTCTTCCTCTTTGTATTATGTCATACTGAGCACACGAATTAATAATAACAGATGCAAAGATTTTATTATATAAGCTGTTGAAGTGACCTACATGCCAACTGTTGAGTGTTTATATTTTATTTCTGACTACAAATTTAATATTATTTATTTATTAGATTTATGGCCAAAAGTATGCTAGGGACTTTGGAGAGTTTTATTTCTGATCATCAATTTAATAAAAGTATCTATATTGTTTCCTTTAGAATTTACAGAAACTGTCACTCAGTGGAAGTGTGTGTGTGTTACACAATGAAAGCAAAGTTCAGGCTCAGTAGATGTGTACAAGTGGAGTGTCAGTCATGACAAACTGATGGCTAAAGTCTCTGAGGTGGGAGCAACTAATTAATTTCATTTAGCCCATCTGGATGTATGCACCGACAGTTCTACAAGTGGCCAGTCTCTCAGATTCTCTCTCTCTCTCTCTCTCCATGCTTTTGCTGAAAAAGGTACTGTATCTTTTTAGAAATACAGACCATCATTTTAGGGGGAAAATGACATAAATCAGTTAGAGCAGCGAGGAGAACTTTAATTCATTTAATAAGTTTCCCCAAGACTGGTTGTTCTTACCAATGAAATATTAATTATTTCAGGACTATTACAATTACAAAAGGAAAGCATAGAATGAAGGTAGCACAACATAGGTATTTCCCTTTTCACTTTGTCTAGTAAGCATTAATAATTATTTCTCTATTTCTGTTGTCTCTGCTTACCTAGAATAGGGCCAAATTCTCTGCTGGTATAAATGGGCATAGCTTCATTGACTTAATGCCATTAGAGAGTTTGATCTCCTCCCTCCATGCAGTTTCACTGGTGGTGATAGAAGGGATTTCACTGCATGGTCTGGCACAGATGTGTTGTGTAAATTGTGATTCAATACATCCTCACCGGTGCTGACATGTGCAAATTGCATCTCACTACACAAGCAAGGCTCTGAACACCTGGGGGGGATTCACTGCCAAGGAGGGGCAGGGAGTGTTTCCACTACCACCCTCCCTCAAGGGATATGTCTGAGGGACACAGATGTAGTATGTAGGAACCACAGGCTGTAGTGCGGGTGCATCGTTTACATAATACATTGTGGTGGCATTGTTGGTGATTATGAGAATCACTGAACCTCAGTTGTGATCTTGGCCAGTCTTACCCTTAAAATCATGATTGTTCCCCTCCTATCCACAATCACATAACATCCCATGGCAAGCTGCAGCAATTGCTTACGTGGAAAATTAATACAAGAAAAGAGTTTATGTGTAGTACAACTTAGCAGATGGAAGCAAGGAACAGAGTTAGTATATCATCGACAGATCATGGTAATCGGTGGGCAGAATTGAACCGGGGACCTCTGGAGCTTAGTACATGAGCCTCTACTGCATGAGCTAAAAGCCAAATCCCTGTCAGCTAAGGCTGTAGAGCAAACTCATTAATCTCTCTCTCTAAGTTGTCTCGGTGCCACTAGATGGGACAGAACACCACACCCAGGATGTGTGTGGGTTACATTAGCACCAGGTGGCTGACTAGCTCTGCATGGACTACCAGCCAATGATCCACAGGCCACCAATAGTCTATGGACCACTCTTTGAGACCCACTGCTCTGGACTGCAGACTTCTTGGATAACTGAATAAGGCTTGTTCAGAATTGACATGACACAAACCCCTTATATGGTTCCCTTGTGTAAATTATGCCAAAATTTGAGAGAGCTCATGTATGAGCAGCAGTGTTTCATGGTAGGCTATAGACGATGCTGCTGATTTTGCTCTCATTTACACCAGTTTGGCTTCTGCATAATTCCACTGATTTTTAAATAGGTTGCTCGAAATTTACACTGGTGTTTGGGATGCCCCATGGTGCCCCATGGGATGCCCCATACTAACATGGTGTAGCATGTTAGTGCTTCAGAATTGTATTCTTCTCATAGCTTATGACTGCTGTAGACATGTTAAGAAACAAGTGCAATCGGTTTTTTATGATTTGGATAGAGAGAAGATGCCAACAGTCTGAAAACAGCAGAACGCCAAGCCTGTTTCAGACAGAGAAAGAGGTGTCAGCATCAAATATCCAGTGCTCTAAAGGCAACATTCATTTTTCCTTTGCTAAATAAATTTATGAATAGAGACTGCTCTGCCTGGAGCTCAGCACTATGTGGGCAGCTTTCCTGTTCTAAAGTTCACAAGTAAAAAAGCATTTGAAAGGTCAGTTCGGTGGCCTAAAGGTAAGCACTGTGCATTATGGCATTAGTAGTTCTCCTTGTGCGGTGACAGGAGTTGAGGAAGCTAAAGAGGAAGGGTGCTCTGTTTTGGGTTATGGGCAGAGAGCACATATTACTGATCTTCTGTACCTCACCTGCTGCATTAATGGAGCTCTGAGGAGGAGCTCAGTTTAGCTCTCCTGATACAATTTAGTTGTCACAAGAAACTTGTATTCAGGACCATGCTGGATCTGACCATTGGTCCCTCAGTCTCCAGCAGTGAGCTGTACAATATTTTAGAGGAAGGCAAACAAAGAAAAAAAAGTTAATTTGCAGTACAGTAGATGGAGGAAAAAGCTCTTTCATTAACCACAGAAGAAATTAGTATGAGAAGCAGGAAATTTAATTATCCTCATAGCCTTAGTTTGCATATCTTCAGATATTTTTACATTGTTTTAAATTACTTTGTTACATTTATGAAGGTTAAATTTCAATTACTTTGAACCCATATTTACATCCAACTAAAATTTTATCTAGTTTTACTTTTTTTAAGGACAAAAACAATGGGCCTGAGCCCCACTTATAAAATTGCATCAATCAGCAGGAAATCCATTTAAATCCTAGGACTTACACTAGTGTAAAAGCAGTGTTAATGAAAGGCAAATCAGACCCACCTGCCCTGGGGGCTAGGCCAGTTTCCAACATGAATTAGAGCATGCCTGGTTGGCAGCTGTGCCAGGATGTGCCTACTGCACATCTGTTCCCCAGAAACATCTTAATTTAGTTCCTAGAGCCACAGAAGGATCTGTTTTCCCTCCTACACACCTCAGTAACATTAATAAATTTTTTGTGAATGTGCGTTCTGGGACAGATAGAAATCGTTCTTCTTACATCAGTTTGCACATGTTGCATCTGGGGAGTCCTGCGAGGTCCGATCTGCTGGGTTTTTGGCTGCTTTCATTCAGCAAAACAATATATAGCAGCCAGAGGAAAGCCAGTACTGTGATTTACTTCCTTTGTAAAAGATCAAGCTCAGCCTAGCTTAGAAATTCCACTGCATGGCTAGGCTTACATGGTGTGAACTGCCCCGATTTTCCCTGCCTAAATGGGTACAGCGTGACAGGATATATAGCTGGTGCGAAAACTCACAGCTTGTCATTGGCAAGGGCAACTAGCAAATTAAAAAGCCAAGAAGTACAAGAAAGTGAAATAACCAGGTGGAACAACCACTAAATCTAATGCAGTTTCTGTCTCTTGAGCCTTGCAGCAGTGGTGATGTGTAGCTGCAGCATCTTAGCAAATTTCCTTTTCTATAGCAGCTTTCATGTTTTTCAGCTTTTCCTGAACATTTCCACCTTTTGAGAGTGTATCGTGCTACTGTAGCTGTTGAAGAGGAGGCTTTGTGTTTAGCTCTTAATGCTGTGCTCTTCATTCATAGGGAGCAGTGGCTTGGAAAATGCCCCTCCTGTCATTCATAATAGGATTTCCTTTAATGTTGGCTCCTCAACAGAGAGAGAACCATTAGTTACTCAGCTGTGCAGCGGTGAATGTCATCTGAATAGCTGGCTGAGTCATTTCTGAGTTATTTAACATGTTGGGAGTAAGCCTAAAGGAGTCCATCAGCCAAATAGTATCTACGTGGATCCTTACCAACAAAGACCAGTTCTAATTTCAATGGTATTTTAAATCCAAGTTAATAAAAGTACAGGGGGTGATACTCTAATCTTTGTGAAGCTTTGTTGTTATATCAGAATGCTAATGAGCCTAGTAAATTCATTATTATACATTTTAAAGGCAAAGGGGATGGTAAATATTGAATAAACAGCTGGGTCAGCTTGTTGTTTTGGTAACATAAAATAAAAACATGAAAGATCAGTAGGTTGTCCTTGTAAAATCTGAAACTGTAAATATGTGATCACAAACGCAGTAGCTGCGTCATTATGGAGAAATGTGAGTTTCCTGTTTCTGTTCTGTTGTTTAAGGACTGGTCATGTGGCTTCCCATGTGTAGAAATTCACAAACTGTATTGCTAAAAAACAGCATTATTTTAAGATCTACACATCTCAGTGCTGGAGATATACAGAGTCACTTGCTTCACGTTAGCTGACATTCTCACACTGCTGCCTTCATTATCTTGGAAGCAACCCAGGGTTAAGTCCGTATCAAGGCCAAGTAAGAATAATGATATCCCTTCTAATTCAAGGCATCTGCAGACAATACATAGTTGGCACCCAGACCTATGATTCCATTACAGCAAAGGCAAGAACAACACCATCTCTGAGCTGTCCCAGTGTCTGGGCAACATCAGCACTGGATGAAGAGCAGGCAGCTGGAGCTAAATCCCGTGAAGACAGGATTGATGCTGGTGGAGAAAGGGGAACGTTCTGAGGGACTTGGAACTGCCACCACTGCAGCAGCACTTTCTGTTGAGGACATTTGCTTCTAGAGAGCCAGAACTTCAGCTGCTGCAAATTGATGAAGTTAATGGAACTACATACACTTACATCTGAGAATCTGGCCCAGATGGTCCAGAGTCTTGGCATAATTCCGGGTTGTTCCACTATAACTGAATATCCGACAGCTGGAGTGGTAAAAAATGTCATGTTCTATCAGCAGCTAGCCAGAAGTCCTGCATCCCATCTTGTATGATTCAGACTTGGCCAGTGGTGATTTCCACAAACCAAACAAAATAAACAAACACTGCATTCACTGTAATCATTTAAAGAGCAAGTGAAATGCTGTTTAGAAACAAATAATAAAACTTGTATGAGGTCATTAATGGACAGATTGTACTCCCAGTTGCCTTGGTATAAGCACTCTGATTTCACTGGCTTTATTCCAGCTTTACACTGGGGTGGCTGACAACAGAATCTGGCTCTAAGAGTTTACATGTCTGTGCCTGAAGTTGTAAATAGAGGGCACATTGACCTTAGCAGAGATTTGAGTGTGCAAGAATGCAAGAACAGGCCCAAATAAAGTTTAAAGTAAACTCACAGGATTTTTTAAGAGCCTATCCTCCCTTATGAAATCATTCTATATAATTTAATATAAAATTATATCCATGCTATAGAATTTTATAGGCTGGTTCAAGAAAGTTATAGAAAAAAGATATTCTGTTAAATTCTGTAGGTCAGATTCTACCTCCTTTACTCATACTAAATAGCACTCATCGGGGAACCTATGTGGCATTGCTCAGTATAAATAAAGGTGGCAGAAAATGGCCCTATATGTTTTGGAGTAATTTCTTTAGAACCTTATTAAATGCTATAGAACCCTATTGATTTTATCCCTGTGAAGTTATATAAGACTTTTCCATAAATATTGCCAAGGCCTTAATTCAGAGTTCTGTTTCTCCTCCAAGAATTAATGAATACCTATTATAGTCTCCTCCTTCCTGTGGGCCAAGTCTATTCCAAGCATAGAGTGCAGCATGAATAAAGGGGCCATGATATGAGTAGAAGAATGAGACACCAGGGACCATTGAAATGGGAGATAAAAATCAAGGTACATTTCAATAAAAATAAAACCATACTTGTATCTCAGAAAAGGAATGGATTCACATTATATGAAATCATCCTGTTAAAAAATCTGAGTCTCTCTATTTGTAATCTAATAATTTGTATATAACTGTATAACAATCTGCAAAGCTGTAGCATCTTCTATTCAGGGATCTCAAAGTGCTTTCCACATGTGACTGTAAACCAGCCATGTGCTACTGTCTTCATTTTACAGATGGGGAAACTGAGGCAGAGAGCAGTTAAATGACTTTGCCTTGTAGCAAAGCCAGGAACAGAACCCAGGTTTTCCAATTCCCAGTTCTGTCACGTACTGCATTTATGTATGGGGCTAGCTCTGTTGTGGTAACTGTAATACCTTCGTCTTCTTTAGTTGATTGTGTAGTGGGCCGCAGTTGTTAGACAAGCCCAGAGGTTGTCTTAATGGCTGTTGAGCAGCTGTGTGCTGCTCTGCACCTTTCCTCTGGTTTGTGAAGAAGATTCTGTCCACTAACACACACACACAAAGCCTGTTCACTCAGGCTTAGCGCAGAGGATGACAAATAGACTCTAGGATTTTCAAACTGATGTAAGGACAGAGAACTTCATTCATCTTAGAATGCCAACTTGCAAATCTCTTCTTAATATTACTGAGGCACACAGAGGAGAGAGCAGACCCCTTGGTGTCTGCAGAGATCAATTTCAGATGTTCCAAAAATTTAAAAAAGTTAGTTTAGTTACCAATATTATAAGCTTTAATAAAACGCCTGTGTATTCCTCCAAGACGGGATTTGTTAGAACTAACACTGAGAAGTAATCAGTTAGAAGTAACACTTTTTAGATTAGTCTAGATGCAGATTTCATTTTACAGTCACCACTGCTAATAATATTTTTAGCAGAACATGGGGAAATGTACAGTTCAACATTCCATACAGCTAGAGATACAGTGCATTACTACTTTCTTTTCTGCCTTTCTTAAGCTTTGCCATAGGGCATTTCTGGCACGCTTACTCGTTGCATTATGGTTGCACTTTTGGACAGAAAGAGTGCATGCTGGATAGAGAACACATAGTAAAGAATGTTGAGTAGCATAACACCATCCCTTCTCATGGACATTCAGTGGTATAGAAGTACGTGGAAAATTAAATGGGCTCGTTCCTGGAGCCTTAATACTCCAGCTGTCCTACAGCAGATTTCCTGTCCTGCAGGTGAATTTTACTGAATTACACTGAGTTCTTCTGATTGATATTCCCTATTGCATTTCTGCATGACGTGTGGGTTTAAAGGCATCTGTGTGAACCTGAAAAGGTTTGAAAATTTGGTTTGCTTCAGATAGGTACCAAAATATCCAGACGTTTCCTTAAATCTCATACTTGGCCCCTTATTTTGTGATGACACCATCACTAATCACCTAATTCTGATCTCCCTTATATTGGTTGTACACCTGTGAGAATCTGTTGAGCTACTCCTGATATCTTCCTGTAAATGAGATCAGAATCATATCTTATAGTAGTAGTCGTAACTTGTACTGATTCGTATGCTCCTGAACATTTCAGTTGTATGCCCTTGACCTTCAAAACGTCACAAGTCTGTCCCTCAGATTTTTCAAACAAAATGAGACCCCTTATGATGCATTTGATGTTTAACTTAATTTTGGCTTCATATTATATATGAACAACAGAATAAATAATATTTGGTTCAGTGTTTAATCCAGAAAAGTGTGTGTGCACTCTTTGTCTCTCCTTTCAGCTCCTGTAAATGCTGATTGACGTATGAGGAAAGTTTAATTGCACCAAAAGTAAATGTGGTTGGATGCAGCAAGAAATACATTTGCTTTAGGACTCACAGTCTGGTTTATTAGAATAAACTGGTTTACTGCTCTGCCAAGGCCTGTTAGGAGGGTTAGAATGAAGACACATGCTGCATCTTGCCTGCTCCACATAGCGATCAGATGTAGCCAGTCAGTCACTATTATTAAGAGATGTGGTGAGGGCAGTGAGTCGCTGTGGAGATGACAGTGTAACAGACTCCAGATTACATCTGCATGCAATACCTCATGTTCATGGCATTTGGTTTTGCTGTGGCTTTGTCTGAGCCATGTTAACAGCACTGAGAATTAGCTGTGTACGGCTGTGCTGAGCAATGGAAATGGGCTTATCTGACATCTAAATAACATTCCTAATGGAACTGCATGTAGAACTTACTCCTCTTTCTTGGTTACCTCATTAACAATGCCTTGGCTTGGGAAGCATGGACCAAATTCTGCTTGATCACATAGGAATAAGTCTGGAGTAACTGTATTTGAAACTTTCTTTCACTGCATAAAATATCTAACCACCAGGCTAGATATTGTGCTTTGCAGACTGTTGGGTTCAAGGCAGGCATGAGGACAAAGAGTAGCTGATGTTTAGGTCAGTAGCCTAAATAGCTGCTCAAAGTAATACAGTAATGGTGTGAAGACCATTCTGTTCTGGTGTGAAGACCATTACTGCTAATCACATTTCCTGGTCTAAACAATGCCTGAGAATGCTGGTGGGATGCATTGGCAGTCTGAACTATTTGGTGAAAATGCGATAATTTGGAGCAACTCATATTTTTATAATTTTATTTATAAGCATATTTCTCAAAAGGTTTGACAAAGCCTTTCATTATAGAACAGCAGTAGAATGAGTGCCCATAGGAAAATGTAGTTGCCATTTAAAGCTTGGCTATATCACTCTTACAGCTGCCTACATTAGTGTCAAGTAATGAGTAGTGGCGTGAGTGAGAGGCTATTGGCAGGACAATGGCTCTTCTTAGTGTAAAAGGCCATTGAATTTTTAAACTTTGAGTGAACAAACCACTACCTAAACAGGCAGGCAGGGAGACTTATGTTGAAGTTAATGCCAGCACATCCAGGTGTTGCCATTGTAAAGCAGATTAAATAAATAGATGCACAGCAAAGAAAGGAAATCTCGTATAGGGCCAGCCAATTAAAGTCACTGGAAAGATTCCCAGTGGCTTTAATGGCTCCCATAATGCATTAGTTCTGCTGAATGCTCTGCAGCACAAGTTACGCACTTAATGCCACATTGTTGACCCCTTACTCACAACTGTGAGCAGATACTTTAATTGCTCACCAGTGTGTCATAAGAGTTCAAAATCTGGCCTTTAATAATCAAGCACTGCCATCCAAAAGATCTCAAAGCATTTCACAAACATTTAAAGCATTTTCCCCATACCCTCCCCAATTTACAGCTGCCCTCAACCTTCAAAAGTTGTGATGTTTCTGGGGAAGCTGAGCTATGAAATGATTTGCCCAACATCATACAGCAGTTTGGTGACAGAGCTAGGAATACAATGCTAGTCTTCTGACTCCCAGTCTGGTGGGCTGTTCACTGGAGCATGCTTAGCTAAGCAGAGTTTAGTCACAGGTGGCATATGTCCAAGTTCTTCTGCTCAGTCCTGAATTTGGCTGTGACATTTAGTCAGAGTTGTAGGTATTGCTCATTGAGTTACCTGATAGACCATTTACCTTGTCCTACGTGATTTACTTGGACCTCTGTTTGCTCAGTTATCACCATGTTCAACTCAAGGTTTGGTAAATTGCAGTCCAATGTTTCTGATTCATTTAACATTACAGTTTTTAAACAGTAGTGTTCATAGTCTTGTTCAACTTGTTTGTAATTACTGAAAAGATTAGGTGGTGCCTATCTGCTAAAATATATTGGATGGGTAATTAGAGAGGCTGCAGAATATTAAACAAAAGATAAACAGAAGGAATGAAAAGGTAGGCAGTTAAACTGTTTCTGCTTTGCCATAATTTAGAAGTTGAAGTTTCTAAAACTCTAATTTTTTCATAGGGTAACATTTTTTTCACAAATAAATATTAGACACTGCGACTAGTAAAAAGGAAAAATATGCTACTTCATTTTTAGAATCCTGCAGACATTGGCCAGACTCAGAGGTGACATTATATCAGTAAATCAGTATAAATAGGTGTAAATTACACATATTCTGAAGAGAGGTTGGGATTGTAGCAGATAACGTGATGGACAGGACTGTTAAAAGCAGGCCACTCATTACCTGACTCCAAGAAGTTACCCACTTTCCTCTTGTTTAATCCTTGAAACCTGAAATACCTATTGATCCAATGTTAACTCTTGAATTTTTGTGTCAGAATAGGTTGTAGTTTGTAGGCTTAATTGTGGAGGATTGTCTGACATACATCTAATGCCACACTCAACTATTTTCTTGAGGAATTCCTCCAAGAATTCCTTTTGCTCCTATTGTAGCCCCTAGAAATATCAGAAACTGACGTATGCAACCTTAGACCTATGCTAGCAATTGCTCAGTCAGTTCACTTGCTTTTCTTATGGGCATTATTTTTGAGAGTAATAATAGTTCACAGTAATATGTATATTATTTGTATTTATATTATTTCTCTCTGCACCCAAAGGTGTGCTAAGCACTTCCCAAAGCAGGAAGACATGATCCCTCCCTTGAAGGTCTGTATTAGGCACGATGTAATGTGAGTATAGCAATATAGAAGAGAGGTGGAGAGGGAAGATGGATAGCACCAATAAGATTATGCTCAGCAATGGCACAGCACATAGAATGATGAATAAAGAGAGTTGGGGGGAGCTGTTTGCTTTTTGGTCCTTGCTAATTGACCTCATTCCCAGTTCGGGGCTTTATCGGGTCTTTGCAAAGTAAGCTGTGTTCTTTCTGCACCACCACACATCCTTTCCTAACCAACAATAAGAGCTTACCTGGCACAAGCATAACTCACCTTGCACTGTGGAGAATGAAGCTCATGTCAGAACAGACTCCAGCTCACTCTGCATCAACTATATTTACTCTGCACTGCTGACAGCAGTAAAAAACATTATTTTCTCGGTAATCTTAGCAGATATCTCTCTCAAGACATGCAGTCATAAAATGTGGCACCATTTCGACAGAGTCCCTCTCCTGATCATAGTGACACTTTAATTGTCATAATACATTCAAATGGTTTCTAATGTATATCATAGGTGGGATACACATAGTTTAGTGGTATATGCCTCAGATCTGGATTCCCTGAACTCTCTGGAGTGACAGTTCAACTACTAGCAGGGTTGACTAATCCTCTTCATCTTTTTGAGGCAAATGAATGATCTACCCTGAAATTTACCACATAGGTGTCTTTCCATTGAGTTTCTAACAACTGAAGTCGTGTTTCCTCTGTCTGGATGCTAAATATCCTATAGAACTTTTAATAAAGGATGGGTTTTGCATTGTATCCTTACAAATAAATAATCCTCCGTCCTCAGCTGTTGGATAACACACCCTGCTGGTTGCCATCCTGCCACCACAGAAGCAGCAGCTTTTCCGTGGGACTATCAGTATTTAGTATAAGTGCTTTGAGATCTTTCAGAATCTTTTAGTACTTTTGCGAAAAGTACTAATCACACAATGTAAATACCAAAGACGTTGTCTGCAGATCTACTGAGTGGGCAGTTTTGCTCTTGTGAGGATCAGCAGCAGGAGCAGTTGGGGTATTGACAAGAGCAATGCCAGCTTTTGATGCTTCCAAGAGTTGCAGAAGGCAGAGGCAAATTAACAGTTCTTGGAGAAAACAGTAGTGTGTGCTACCAGGCTTCTGACAGATGGGTTTCTGTAATAAGGCCTCCACTGCTGTTGTTGACTTAAGAAGTCAAGGGAGTTAACACTGGATCAAGACGATTTCAGAAGGTCTCAGGGATTATCATGGGAGGTGGGCGGGTGATATTATTGGGACAGCCTAGAGATTAGTTGGTGATAAATCAGGCGAAGACACAGAATGTAGACTGCAACAACAATATACTGAAATTATTATAAAGCTTGTGTGTGCAGGGCGTGTCTTTTCATCTTAAAACGTCACTTATGAAATATAACACCTTCACTGCTGTTTTCTGTGGGGCGATACAGAACAGTAGTATTCTTTGAAGTGCCATTGGTCCACTGGAAATGACACTTCTAAGTGTTAATGCCACGTATCTGATAATATCTTTGAAACACTGATGCTCCAGTGGAAGATGGGAGAGAGATGGATAACAAGAATATCCAGAGTTGTTATCATTAATGATGATACAATTTTTGGGAGGGATGTCAAAATTCATGGATCAAATCTTAAACACTCTCTAACTGTTAAGAGATCAGCATGAGACCTAATGTGTTGGGGGAGGGCATTATCCCAGATCTGTGGGGTTCTTACATCTTCCTTTGAAGCATAGTATTGTAGAGGCACAGGGTTAGAAGGGACCATAGGGGTCAACCCCCTGCCCAGATGCAGGATTTGTATCATCTGGTGCTGGAGACAGGATACGGACTAGTTGAACTGTGAATCTGGTCCTGTCTGGTAATTCCTGTATAGAGAGAGTGTGCCTAGTAGGAAAGCACAACAGAAGAGTGTAGCTGAACTACTATAGAAATCATTATTATATTAGGTAAAAGCAGGTACAAAGTTAGGTAGCAAGGAAAGGACCTAGATTATATAATGGCACAACTCAAGGGGAATCTATTTGTAAGTGGCAGAAATGTGTCTGAAGTATTGGGAGGCAAATCAAGTATATGGAATAGTAGTGAGTTTGCATATTGCCTCATGAATCCGTTACACTCAGCAGCCTGAAATAGTTGTGTATAGATGTATGTAGACACATTGGGGTCCTAATCTTGCCTGGGGCCTCCAGGCACTAATATAATACAAATTATACATTGAAATCATAATAATAATATTAGAAAGCATTGGAGATGCTGTTAGCATTGTAAAGGAAATAAAAATAAACCAGGGTTTTCTTTCTGATACTGGAGAAGACTTTTAAATAGACAAGGCTAAATCCAAAAAGCCATTTCAGACATTTTTCTTACTAGGTCAGATCACTGCCTCCTTGGAAAAATCAGTGGACGGTCTAATGATACAGAGAGAGAATACCAGAAGTTTACACTAACTGTACAAACAGAGAGTGGGATGTTTGGGATTCTTGTCACGCTCAGAAACAAGATTATCTGGGACCAATGGTGCCGCAGGAAATGTTATAAACAACTTGTCACACACATCCAAGAGGGCATCTTGTAAGCAGCAGATGGGCAAAGCTAATCAGGCCAGGGCTCAAGACCATGAGCAAAAGAGAGAGAGACAGCTTAGCAGGAAGCCATAGGTGTAATGTTTATCTGAGGTTTTCTTTTTTTATAAATGAGTAGTATTGCAATAATAAGCTGGTAAAAAGAAATGTAGAGCTAGATAGCAGAGAAAGAAGCCCAGGCCCTGATGATAACACAGCCAGGCAGCATAGTACAGTGCGCGTGAATGCAGAAATTCTGATATGTGGCTGTGTTGTGAAAAACAAACTGTGCTGTGAACACCGCTTAGCGGTATTTGTGATAACTTGACTCAGACGAGTGCCATGAACCAGTTACAGAATTACTCCTGAGGGCATTCTGCGCCAAAAAATACAAATTCTGTGCATAAATACTTTAAAATTCTGCAAATTTTATTTGTCAGATAAACGTGGAGGCTCCATCATGCTGATGGGGAACACTGTGCAGCTCCTCTTCCCCCCCCCTCTCTCCCCCCGCCCCCCCCCCCAGGACCTGGACTCAGTGGTGAGGCTGCACCCAACCCTGACACACCACAAGGACCAGACCTGCCCCTGAAACACCCCATCGCCCTGCTGCTCCGTGCCAGGTGTGGGCAGACAGGCTTAGCAAGGCAGGATCCAAGTGTGGAGGGGCTTAGTGTGTGGGGATCCAGGTGTGGGTTGAGAGGGTTCTGTGTGTGGCAATCTGAGTGCAGGAGTGATCTGGATGCACAGGGGCTTGTTGGGGGGTTGTGGGTGCAACGGTAATGGGACTCCGCAAGGGGGTCCAGATGAAGGTGGTTGGGGCTCAGCAGGAGGGGATCTGGGTGTGTGGGGGGGGATAGAGCTTGGCAGGGGAGTCTGGGTGTGGGGGGCTCAGTGGGGGGGTCCAGATACGGGGGGGTTTAGGCTCAGTTGGGAGGGGATCCAGGTGAGGGTGGCTTGTCGGGGTGGTCCAGGTGGAGGGGGAGTGGGGCTCATCGAGGGGTTCTGAGTGCGGGGGGGTGAGGCTTGGTGGGAGGGTCTTGGTATGAGGTGGTCAGGATGGATGGGGGTTGGGCAGATGGGGGAGCAGCTCCCTGTACATGGATCTCTCCCCCTGCTGCTGAGGAGCGATGGGTGCAGGAAGCAGGTGGAGGTCGGGGGAAGGATTTGCAGAGCTTCCTGCAGCTGAGGGAGAAATCTGGGGATGGGTCTGACCTGCCCCTAGATGCTTTGCTTTGCAGGGGAAGAGGAAGTCCTGTCCTCCCAGCCCAGGTGGGACTAGCAGCTGAGCCCGGCAGGGTAGGAGCTACCAGCCGGGTCTTCCCCAGTCCCGCCCCACAGTGATTTACCTCTCTGCCAGCTTCCCTGGGCACCTGAAACGTACTGCTGTGGAGGGTCGCATGACCACTTTTGTGGCTTCCCTTTGGTTCCCCGTCAGTTGGAAGTTTTCAGGTACCATCACTATAAAACAGTAAAACAGTTGGCTGAAAGCAGGGACTCATTGTCAATGGGTCTGCAGAAAAAGGTGGGTTTTCAGAATGAATTTGAAGGCATTTGATTTGTAAATAATTGAAAAGATGGGGCTAAATTCTGCTCTCAATTAAAGCAGCATAAATCCAGACCAATCCTAACTTCAGTGGAGTTATTGCAGATTTCCATCCCTTTAATTGACAGCAGAATATGGCCTGTGCTGTGCTATTTGCTTCAGATTATATTATAATGGTAAGAATGGGTTGACAAAGTTCATCCCTCATATTTTACCTACATCTGACTGTCAGTGCAGCATCTTCCTCTTAGGTGCAGACCATGCAAACAGCCTCCTCAGAGACTAATGGAAGTGTCATTTGTGAATGAGAGCTTGCAAAGTTCCTGTAAGAAAAAAGCAGCCACTTCTTCCCCCGGGAGACCGAGCTTGTCACCTGTAGGCTGCTTTCAATTTTCTGAGTCCATCAGGCAGGTCTGCACGAAAGTTGTGTTCTGTATTTGAGTTGAAAAATTCATGAAGATTCTTGATTGAAAGACTGGGAATCAGATTTAATTAGTTTTTACCATGTAAATATGTGGGATTTCTCTACAGTGGTCTGCTGATGTTTTGCTGAAAAAAGCATTGTCAAGACTGGCAGTGATGAGAAGTCCCATATAATTCTAAAGTAAAAAATGTATCGATTCTGATGACAGTTGCTTGGTTTCTTCATGAATTTGACTTACTTTAAAGTGTTGGGTTTTTTTTTTTTATGTTGTGGTGCTCCAGTAATGCATGTCAGAACAATATATGAAGATCTTGCAATCATCTGCTATACAGGAGAAGTGAGAACATAAACATTACTTCTTGCTTCATAAAGAAGCATATTAATCTCACTCCACCATACTTTTCTAAAGCTCTACAGTGGATAAATGATATTACAATTCTTCAAGCATGTAGGGAAGGGAAAGTCTATTGCTTTACTTACGCTGTCAGCTATCATTGACAACATAAACCCTGTATTCTTACTGATGCTGACAGTTTGTAGAAGTCATGAAAAAAATGAATTCTTACTCAAATATGCTGCTTACCTAGAGTACATTGTTAATGTGAGGTTCTATTTCTGGATGGAATATAAAATTTCTTATTCAGTAATCCTCTTTTGATGTTACTGTTTCATTTTCCAGTCTGTATTCTAAAAGCTATAAATATATCAGTGTGATCATTTAAATGTTAAACTTAGCAAGTATGGTAACTCCTGGATAAAATCCAGTTTTTTAAAAGGAAAATTAAATATATGCATACATAGTGTTCGTGTATCTCTCCCTATCTAGTATCTTATAATAATGTCTTTAATATATCACAATATATAAACAACAAAACCCATGTAATTACTCTGTTATAGGATGATAATTACAAGAGTAATTCTGCTTTGTAATCACAAGTGTTAACGTCTGATACAATGTGTGGATTGCAGAATGACTCCAAATGTAATAATTTTGTTTTGTGCGGGCCATAAATAGACATGTAAGTACACGGCAGTAATATGAGTTCTAATTGTAATGTAATTAGAGAATAATTAGATAGCTATTTGTCTCTTATAAATTGGTAGCTATATTTCCTGTAAATGTCAGCTGTACCTTTTAGTGTTTCCATTTTCTTTGATGCAACTGAAGTAAAATGTCATTTCCCAGTTGACTAAATCCTACATAAATACAGTAATATAAAATTTTAAAATGTCAGCAACAGCTTAATTTGAAGAAGACCATTATTTCTCTTTCTCTCTCTGTATACTCAGACATACAGATAGTAGGGAAAGGGAGATGCATGTTTTCATCACTGCTGTTCACGATGAAATTTCAAACAGCATTTTAAATCTCTCCATCACAAACAATTATATGGTGTAAAATAGTGGTCACAGCTTTAACGATACTAAAAGGGACGCTTAAGGCACCACTCTGTGAGAGAATCTGAAAGGGATTCTGTATAGAATTAGGCACTACGTAGCGTGACTATGGATGGTGAAATCTGACCTTTGATTTTTAGGGGCAAGAGTGATGTTTCAGACAACCTGTACCTTATTTATATGAATAGATTTGTTCATGATTTTAAATTACAATTCAAAACTGTTTTATGGGGTATAACAGTTCTCCTCATTGTTATGGTGCAAAGTACAAAAGCATAGTGCTAGTGCATCCCAATCAAATACTGAAATTGACGTAAACCAATGTGGCTCTGAAGAAGAACTGGAAAGCTTGTCTCCCTCATCAACAGAAGTTGGTCCAATAAAAGATACTGCCTCACCCACCTTGTGTCTCCAATATCCTGGGACCAAAATGGCTACAACAACACTGAATATAAACCAATGTGAACACAATTCATCGTTTAAATGATCTAAAATGAGTGAACTGCAGGATAAACGTGATAAGTAATTAGATTTGATATCTATTTGTACTTGGAGCTTTGGCAAACTTACGGAAGTGCTGCACAAGAACGTATAAAAGGTATCTCTCTGGGACATAAGGGACTAGAAACGAGATAGGAAGTCTTACAAGGAAAAAATTTCATTGAAACATGCAGCTTCATGGAAAGCTCAGGCTTCTGTTTTTACATGTTTATTTTTAAGCTGAGAAGATAAATGAGAGAAGGGGAACTTAGGACACCAGGTGGTATGTGTGAGGGGTGTTCTGACTAGAGTCTTCACCCATTCACTGTCCCTTTAATAGAATTTGCTTCCATTAGGAACATAAAAATTGCCATAGTCGATCGGATACAAGGTCCATCTGACCCAGTGTCCTGTCTTTAACAGTGGCAGGTATCAGATGCTTTAGAGGAAGGTGTAAGAATCAGACAATAGGCCGATCTAGGAGATGATCTGCCTTCCATGTTAGGTTTCAGAGTAGCAGCAGTGTTAGTCTGCATCCACAAAAAGAACAGGAGTACTTGTGGCACCTTAGACACTAACAAATTTATTAGAGCATAAGCTTTCGTGAGCTAGGTATGCATCCGATGAAGTGAGCTGTAGCTCACAAAAGCTTATCCTCTAATAAATTTGTTAGTATCTAAGGTGCCACACGTACTCCTTTTCTTCTTTCATGTTAGGTCTCGTCCTGATATGTACTAGAATTGGCTGAAGGCCAGTTGTTTCATATCCCTTCTGAATTTTTGTGTGTGTGTTAACAATGTTAACTCAGGATATTTTTGTTACCATATAAATGTCCAATCTCTCTCTTAATTTTGCTAAGTTCTTGGCCTCCATGATGGCCTCCATGATTTTCTGTGGCAATCGGTTCCAGAGTTATTTATGCTTCGTGTGGGAAAAAAAAGTATTTCTTTTTATCACTTTTGAATTGACTCCTTTACGTTTCTTTGTCTGTTCCATAGATGTTGTATTATGAGACAGGGAGAACAGAGGCCCATGTACCATTCATAATTTTATATACTTTAATTTTGTCCCCTGCTAATGTCTCTTTCCTATGGTAAACAGACCAAATATTTTCAATCTCTCTTCAAAAAAATAATTCTCTGCTCACAAAGGACTCCTAGAAATACAGGTAACCCTATATAAATTGAGCACGTCTATTGAGCACGTGCACACACACATACCATGGATGCAACATATGCACCAAGTAGAGTATGGAATCAGAAAATGATGTTCTGGCTGGTCAAAGACCTGGATTTGCAACTACCAGGCTGATGAAAGCTGATGTTAGCCTCAGAAAATCCATCTCATATTTTGGAGGGTAGGGAGACAGCAACGTCTGTCTTCTAAACCAAATATATTGATTAAGGCTGTCTCTGAATGGCGTTGCTGAATTCTCAGCTCCTCACCAATGTAATGGAGTCAGAGAAATAAACATTTGATGCCTGGTTTGGAGATCACATATAGAAATATAAAGCATGCAAGAAGTCCACAGAGATACATAGGTGGGTTTAAACATGGTTTTATGAATGCAGCTAAGCAGAATTTGAACTACCTTTCTTCTTGTCACCTATGGCCCTTTTTTCCTATTACACTTTCCCCCTTCTATCCTTTCTTCACCTATTCATTAATTTAACACAGCTAGAGACTCCCTTATCACCTTAGTTTGGACACATTTGGTACTTAAACCTTTTATTTTTTCAATTGTGCTGACTAATGAGTTATATGACTATGTTAAGTCACAGCAGAGCTGATCACCATAAAACCAGGGCTGGTTAAAAAAAAATGCATCAAAACTGTTTTTGATAGAACATTGGGTTTTAGTCTAAGCAATTTTTTTTCACAAAAAGTATCTGCATTCCACAGATTTTTTTCATTTAACAACCAAATGCTCCCAAACCAAACTATTTCAGCTGAAAACCTCATGTTCCCATTCTCCTCTATGGGCCAGACTTCCCAACTGAACTACAGCTCTCATGATACACCATTGGCTTGATTCCCATGATGCATCACCTCTCCTCTGAAGAAGGGAGCCCATGATACATAATAAGAAATGTAGTCTGACCCATGAGTCCAGAATTTCCAAATCAACATCTTTCGGGTTTAGAATTTTCACTGAAAATCTAAATTTTCCTCATTAACCCCCCCCCCCATTTTTGACCAACTGTACACACAAAAAAGTTCCATATTTTGCTCCTAATTCCTTGACCCATTTGATTTAAATTGTAAAACAAGTGCATTATCATTATGTAAGAAACATTTAGCTTTAAAATCTAATTTGAAGTGATTTTAATATCTCATTGCTTTCAAATTATGTCATCTTGACATGGATTCCTGTGTTCCTTACTGCCCATTCTTTTTTCCATGATGGTTATAGTCTCTTGTGTGTATAAATATTTCTTCCACTTTCCCATTATGATCACTCGCAAAGGCATCTGAAGATGGCCATGGCTAACTGCTTCCCAGAAAAATCGCTCATCGGACCAGTGGTCCAATCCTGTAAAGGCATGTGCTTAGCTTTACACAGAGTTGTCCCATTGAAGTCAATGTACTTCTTACATAAAGACTTTGCACTTGTTCTATAATTTAAGTGAAGTCAGCAGCGTCACTTATAATGAATATAATTGAGCATGAGTCTAATGGCATGTTTACGCTGCTCCGCAGTTCAGACTATGTGGGTATGATATGTGCACTGAAGTGCTGTGGTATAACTGCATTTGAAAGCTACGGACATGAACTAAAGGTTTCTACCTGATGTTAGTATAGTCCAGTTTGAAGAAGACTATGTTAATGCAAACTAGGAATTTTTCAGTTTGCACCCACAGCATCCACACAGAAGAGTTATGGTGCTGCTATTCATACCCCCATAGTCCGAACTGTGGTGCAGTGTAAACATGCCCTTAGACTCATGCTTAATTTTAATTGCTGCAATGTAGACATGCCCTGAGTCTTTCCAGGGTTGCTGCCTAAGATGATAAAAGCCTGGGAAACCGTTAGTTATGTGGCAGAATCTAGCCCTCAGTTTTGTAACATTGGTTTGGGATTTCTGATGGAATGGTATGCTTATTGGGTAATGCAGAAACTGTACTAAAACCATACTGTACATAGAAATTGAGAAACCCCAACTTTTTATACAAGCAGTTGCTTTATGTAGTTTAGAGTATATATTTTTGTTGAAAAAATACTGTTCTTTTAATTGTCAGATTCCTTGCACCTAACCTTAGACAAAAGCTGATCATTAGAAAAAGACAATGTATATGACAGACTCAGTGGCAAGTTTAAAGTCATAAGTACATCTGCCTATCCACTGTTTCTCTTTATGTCTCAAGGAGTCTGAAGATTCTATAAGCAGAGTATATTTCATAGGTGGCATCTGTGCTGGCTAACCATGACTGTGTTCAGCTAGGACCGAGTAGCTAGCATAGCCCTTGTTTCAGCAGTATTTACATATGTATGTAACCAGAGAGAGCGGGAGAAGAAGGGTTGACTCTTTATCAATCATGCCTTACATTATGCATTCCAGTCTTAATTCTGAAAAGAGAATATTGAAGCTATTAGTGTATGAATTATTAATACACTAATGAATTATTACAATTATTAATTGTATGAATTATTGACTTTCTCCGTTTTTGAAAATTTGGGCCATACATTATAGAGCCTTACTCTCCTCTCGCCTACACTGGTGCAAATCAGGAGTAACTCCACTGATGTCAGTGCAGTTACATTGGTATAAAACTGGTGAAGATGAGATGAGACTCAGCTATTATGTGTGTATGACTAAACCTTGGAATGAGAATTTATGGTTAGACTTGGTTACATTTTGGTTACATATTCCTTATGGGTATCATATTGCTGTAGAATAATAATTTTAGGTATACTTAGAAGCTTTTTCTTCCTGTTTATGGAAAATAAAAATGCAGTGTAAGTCAGTTTGTTGGGTAATTGCAATAAGTAAATGCAAAATGGGTGCTTATAGTCCTTATTTTATATCTAATTGGAACATTGTCACTTCTTAAATTTATTAAGAGACATCGTTACTATTTAAGCAAAGTTCTTGAATATATATTGCACTTTCTTGACTGTTATTGGCATTATAATATATACAACAGATACACACTTAAATTGATTGATTAATCCAGGTGCATACTGTAGTAACAGTGCTTTGCTTAGGTAATGAAATCGTGGTGCACAATTTCAGTGTTAAGTCATACACTTGAGAATGGGACTGCATCTGATGTAAATCTATGTAGCTTTATTTACTGTATTGGAGCATTGTTAATATACTTCAGCTTGAGCATATGGCCCTTGGTTTCTATGAGCTTCTCTAGGATGAAAAGGATAGTCAGTATGCATTGATCTCTTCTTTTATTGCTACAAAAAGGTATTCTAGGCTTCTAACATTTTCCAGATACACATTGTCTGAGATTTTGAACTATTTCTCTAACAATTTATTGCTCAATTACTTAAATTATTTATTTCGGAGCCATTGAGGGAATCTGTAGAAATGTTCAGGAGATTAGGTGACAATGGTAGTAGAAGATTGTTTTGAATAGGTTTCTTCAAAATCAAGTTACATCACAGTTTTGTTGTCTTGTAAGCTTTTAGTTTAATTACTAAAAATATCTAAGAAAATAAGTAAGTCTCAATTACCATTTTTACAGAGATCTCTGTTGCTTAATTGAATCAGAAATAATTTGTTGAATTGTTTTACTGATGCGATATTTCAGACAGGTACATTTTAATAACGCCATTAAAATTAAGTATATTATTGTTGATCGAGTGCACTGAGAAGTATTAGTTAGCTCTTGGCCAGTATTAACCTGAGTCATCAGGTATTCAGATTTCAATACAGAACCTTTTATTTCTTCTTCTTAAGACTGAATAATGAAAACAAAAGCCGGACATTTGCTGGAATTATAATCTAAAGAAAAATAATTCGTAAAAATCAGCAATGATATATTTAAGATATGAGGCAAAAAAACAACAACCCCCCACCAAAATCATGACCTTGTGAAATACTCCCCTCCCAGGCTTCCATAGCTTAAAGGTAGCTAAATTGATGTCTCCTTAGAAGAGACAAAACATGAGAAATTTCAGCACAAAGAGTTCATGTTAGGAGTGATAAATGACTGAAAATCGGGGTTAAGAATGAAAAAGTCTTCTCAGCCATAATAAGTAGGTTGCCATTGTCACTATACCATATACATATATAGACAGTAGTATTGATCCTTTATCAAAGCTCTCTAAAATAAAGCACACATACTTAAATCTCTGATTATATTTGGGGATTTGCTTGTCTGGATGACTTTTTCCTTCTGTTCTTCCAGTAATTGGTTTGTTTGACATCTGCTTCTGATGATGGAGCTGATTCCTTTGAAGGTTCCCCTGCTGATGAACTTAATAAAATTCATGATTACAGCAGAAGTTTATGCTATATGGGGTGACAAACATTTTTTGGATTATGTTTTGCTTTCATTCTTTCTATTCCAAAAGTAAATGTTAGCATGGTTCTTTGAATTCATTATTTGGCAACAAGGGCTAATTTCAGGACCAACCTTTGACTTCAGAACCTAAAATGAGTCTCCCTAATAGGATGCATTCTATAAACTATGTGGACATTTGATATAGAGTACAGTTGTGCTCATTATAACAAGTACTTTAAGGAGGGCTGCTGTCTTTAAAGCTAGAGACATGACTGACCTGTGCAGTGTTTTTTGGAAAGCAAGAGGTGTTATATCAGGGATAGTTAATCTGACCCTCCATAGTACATCACAATTATGTCATGTAAGTACAGCTGGAAGAATATTTGTCTGGCATTAAACCACAGAACTCAACTCTTTAAGACATCAGCTTACATATAACAGTTTTAGATCATTCATCCCTCTAGTTTTTGATCTATTGTGAAAAGCAATGCCAAAATTTATGGACTCAGTCATATGACAGACAAATTCCTCAGGATGCTTTGAAGAAATCTGACAGCTTCAATTTAACTTTACTAATGTGATAAAATGTTTTTTAAAGGGATGAAGAAATAGCTTTATGTAGGGAACTGCCAGGAGAAGTGTTGGGTATTTGGTTTTACAAACAAAACAAAGCGTCATACTAATGGGTCAGTAATTAGGTCAGCATAAAATTTGCTAAACAAACCAAACCTCCCTAGATTATTGGATCCATAGGGGAAGAGGAGACTAGAAAGTTCTGAAATAGGCTGAACAAAAGAGAAATTCAGTGGATTTTACAATCAAACTTCTTTGGTTTAGACATTTTGAAAAGTTTGTTTTTTGAGTAGTAAACAAAAGATAGAGATGACCCAGAACCAAATCCTTACCCAGACACCTACTGGGTTTGCAATGTTCAGATCTGAATCTGAAACTACTGGTTGGTCACTCTTGCTATAGTAGGCTAATCTGAAACTCTGGATTAAAGCACCCTCAAACTCTTAGAAGGTCCAAATCTGAACTACATGGCTCATCTCTAGTATTACAATAGACATCCCCCCCAAAACCACATTAAGGTGGTATTATAATAATTTTACAGATGGGGAAACTGAGTCAGAGTGTGGGTACTGTAAGTATCTTATCTAAGCATATACAACAAATCAGGGGCAGGTGTGGGATTAAAGTTCAGGAGTCTACTAAACCATAGCTTCTACACTATGTTAATCTCCTTGCATTGTAATATCTCTTATATTCCTTGGCAACAAAAAATAAGAAAATGAATCTTCTCCCTTGCATTGCAGATCAGGGCAGTTTACTGAATGTTATTCCATAAACACAGCAAAGGGGGAGGTTCTGCTTTAATACTAAAATACTAAGCATTTTCATCTGAATTTCTGAAATGGTTTAATTGCTATTAAGGATAACCACTTGTTTTTTGCCTCACTATAATAAATAATGCAATTTTTGCACTTAAATCCTTTCACTTTGACATATCAAAACCATCACTTCATTTAAGTATCAGAACACCCTGTCGGATAAGCACTATTCCCATTTCACAGATACGTACATTAAAACACACGGAGGATGACTGACTTGCCCAAGTGTGCACAGTGTGTCAGTTTTTGGAATCACTAGTTCATGCTTCTTTCATCCTTTTGACTAAAGTTATTTGTATTTACTGTAAAAATCACTCATCTAGCACCTTTCATCTTCTAGTTTTTTTAATATCTAGTACCACGGGGCTTATGTCGATTTTTATGTTACATCAATTCTAAATGCTCTTAAAATCAAATGTGTAAAGCTTGTCCTTTAAATAGATTAATATAAAATGTTAGCCCTCTGAGGGGATAATATGTCTATTTTCTGGAAAGTTGTGACATCAGAATGAGAGGTGGTCTATAGGATACTGTGCTATGTGTGGTTAAGTTGTCGGTTCAGAAAGGGATGTGTTAAAGGCCAAATTGAACATAGTGTCACAGATCCAACTGGACATCCCTTGCTGGCTACGCACTGGACTACTGTGCGGGGAATCCAAACCACTGTATCCCAGGATTCCTGGGTGTTTTAACATTCTCTGGGTCTCAGCAGGCTGCAGCACCCTTTCCTCCCTTGACCTCTCTGGCACGTTTCCTGGGCACAGTCTCTGTCTCCTACTCTTTCACAAAAATCGAGCTCCTCAGTGCCTCCGCCCCGCCTGCCCCATCGTAGGCCCTTAGGAGAAGTGCTGACCATAAAGATACCCCAGTTGTTTAGACACCCCTCTCTCAGAACTCCACCCAAAGAAGTGAAGCTTCTGGTTTCAAGTTTAACTCTCTCTGGAGGCACACAGTAGTTGCAAAGCAGTTAATATACTCAGACACTTTGCTCAGAGTCTAACACATTTGCTCTTTTACTTAATCATAAAGCACAAGAAAGTACAGGTCATACAAAACAATAAACCCTACACACATTTCCCGACCTCAGTTTCCTCATCACTACAGGACATTTTGGGGGCAGGGATCAGAGACCCTTGGGTAGTCCAGAGTCCTTCTGTTTCCTTCTGCTCTTCAGTCTCACAGACAAAGGTATAACATGACCCAATGGCTAGAAGTTGAAGCTAGATAAGTTCAAACTTGAAATAACGTGTAAATTTTTAACAGTGAGAGTAGTTAACCACAGAACGGTTTTTATCACTGACCATTTTAAAATCAAGACTGGATGTTTTCCTAAAACTTCTGCTCTAGGAATTATTTTGGGGGAAGTTTTATGGCCTGAGTTATACAGCAAATCAGACTAGATGACCACAATGGTCTCTTCTGGTCTTAGACTGTATAAATCACGGTATGGATTGTGGGCTGAAATATGGAGCCTTCTTCCCCATCAGTTAGCTTGCTTGAAAGCAGGAAGGACCCCCTTCCTACGGCAGACCCCTACATGCTGGATTGCTTCTCTCTCCTTTTGGACTAGAGACAGAATAGCCAAAGACCTCCAAAATATGAACTCCTTCCTCTTTATAACTTTTGGCCCGCTTTGTCAGGTGACCAGCTGACAAAGCTTCCCCATGGGAGCACACCCCTGCGGGGTTACTTCGTTCCCAAGGTGACCTCTCCCCTGCAATAACTTTTTTCTCCGGGTTGGAAGACAGTCTATTGTTTAGAGCTATTCCATGTCAGTGGAAAAGGACTTCAACAACTCTCTTGCTATTCTTTTCCCACCAGCCTTTGGAATTTCAGTGCAGCTTGGAGGCAAACAGACCATAGAAAAGGCAACAGGCTTCACGTTTAGAAGGATACGTAGAGTAAAGTAAAGATACATAGAGTTCATAATCTCACACAGAATTAGTAATTTGTATAGGCAGATTCCCAAATCATCACTCATAGTATGCCTGAAAATAACTAAGCTGATTCCATATGGAGTTCCTTACTCTTGATACTCAAATAAGGATGTACTCCTCAAGAAAGGAATATAATATACACAAGGGGTCGTGTTTTAATACATCAGTGCTTTCTATATTTCATCTTTGCTAATTGGCAGGTTTATGGAATGCACATGATATTGGGTGCTGTGACTTTTTTATAGTTTTCTAAGTCTTCTGCCAAGTTTCAGGAGAAGGTAAGGATGTAGTGTATTGGGGGAATGGATCTTCAAAGCGCACCCTCACACAGAACAGCACAAAAACTTCTGTCAAGTTATTCTTTTCTAGTTAAGTATTTACACTATGCTCATCACCCTGGTATCTACGTGCATACATTTATCTTGCCATAACTGCATATGTTTGATTTTAAAGGATTCATGTGCTTTCTGCATTATGAGCCAAATTTAAGCCATGGATTTTGTAGAATTTATGTTAATAATTATATTAAAATGACATATAATTAGAAGCAAAATTGCTTCTTTTATTTCAATTGATTTGTCATACTAAGCAAATTTTGAATTGGTGTTTCTGTTGATTTTACTAATCTGAATGGGTGAGAAACAGCTTCAGAGGAAGAGGAAATATTGATAACATATAGCTAAACTGTTAAATGAAACCACAAAAAATGTGTCATAAAAACTGGGGACCACTAAAGACCATATTATATTGATCTGTCATTGCACAATGAAAAGAAATCTTAGAATAATAACTCATATTTCTATGCATATTGATTTTCTGTTTCAGATTATAATTGGATTAGAAATATGTTGAAAACCTTTGTTAATTAACCATTCATTCAAGTATTGACAGTTATATGTTTTTTTAATATTACCTGATGCCCATTATGGAAGAGCTTGCATTCCAAGCAAATGGGTGTCTGCTGTCCTGTCAGCCATCTAGGAATGACTGCATGATCCCAACAAATGTATATTTATATTGATTTGCATTGTTTTCCCAGTTGAATGCAATGCTTGTGAAAAGTGCCCAGACTGACTGCCCATGCATATGAAATCCTCTTTTCAGCCAGAGAAATAAGTATAGCACATACAGCAGCTGTGTAAGCTTCTGAATACTACCCTTTCAAGAAGGGATCACCTCTAGGGGTGAGGGACTGATAATCTTCTATGCCTTTTCTGTCCTTAGTCTCTCAGAGGAGACATCAGGTAAGGTTGACAGTTGTTGTTGACACCTGTCCATTAGAAGTGGATTAAGATTACCAGGTAATTTAATATGAATAAGTGAACCACTACCAGGTAATGGCTTTAGGTTAATAAGAACCTGAGCCAATAGTGGTAGATTCTATACTCAATTATCAAACCCACTTATGATTTACATATCTAGGACCAAAACAGATGCATTTTAGGAGTGATTTTTCTCTTGTGCAATTTGGAATTAGAGGTTTAATCCACCACATATTGGATTTAGAGAGCAGCCACATTATCACATTTCTTATGGAAATGTAATGTAAAGAGGCACTCTTTGCTTTCATTTAAGTACAGTTTGCGTTGCTTATGAAAAATCAGTACAACAGCTTTTACACAAAATGAATGTCTGATACCAAAACGATCATGGCGCAAAGGAGCCCTTCTGGTCTCTCAGGGTAATATGTTTGCTGTGCATGCACCATGTATAATGCATAATAAATGTCATTGTGAATTTTTTTGTTGCAAAAATTTTTTTGCATGCATAATAGCATCCTGAGGCACAAGATTTTCCCATATAACTCCCACTAGTATTGATGGGAGTTTTCATGTGTAAATCCCCCACTTGGAGATGAGAATATCAAATGCTTCCTTACTTCAGTAGTGCAGAAAACCAGATAGTTTCCAAACAGAATAAATTAAAGTCTATCCCTGCACCTTATTCATGAGAGCAATATCACTAACTTCCACAGTGTACCTCTGTGAACAAGGAATATTCGAATGTGTAATGATTTGCAGGACAAGGCATTTAGTTATTTCCAGTTTACTTTTTCCCAAGAAATACAGCCAGCACAAGTTAGCCCTTGAGTGACACGAATAAGATGCAACTTTTCATGTAAACAACAAAGCCTTTAAAACTTAAATAAATAAAATAAATGCACGCATCTTATATTCCTCTCAATTATAAGTTTTAATATAGGATTTTTTTAAAAACGTTAAACTTGATTGTGCAAACTGTACCCATACAAGTTGTCCCAATGATATCAGATTTGTGAGTGATCCCTACATGCAGTTCCTTGGAAAGAGGAACTCTACCCCATCATGGGACAAATCTCTGTGAGGAAAATTTTCTGGATAATACATCCTTCTCCCTCTCTGCTTCCCCCCCAGTACACACTTGTGGGATTTCTTGCAGGAGGGGACAGTTGGGTCTCCTCTTATTTTTCTTCTTCTTTCTTTCTTCTATTCTCTCTCTCTCAGGCTCTGATCCCATAAGCACTTAACACACATGAGTAGTCCCCTTGAGTTCAGTGGGGACTACTTTTGTACGTGAGTGCCTGCAAGATCATATTCAAAGATGTAAATTATTTGGGGCAGGTGTTATCTGTAGATGTCACACAGTACTGAGCACAGTGTCAGCACTATAAACAGATAATAAATGATAACAATAATAATAATAGATCTGGCTTAGAGCTATCAGAGTGCAAAAAAGAAAAAGCATAGAACACTTTTCTTAAGTGAAAAATGCTTTCTCCCTTATGCCTGGATAATTCAAAAGTGGCAGAATGGATATTGTATCAATCTTTCCAAAATATTTTTATTCTGAGCCAAAGACCAGGCATGAGAAATTTCATCCCCAATTATATGTTTTTGAAAGGGTTACACATGACTGAAGACTCTTAGAATGAAAGTGCCATCTCAGCTCGACCTTTAACATCCATCTCATTATGATGCTCTGATAAATGGCCCAACTAGTTTTTACTTTGGAAATTTGTACTTAAAATAAATAACATCATGGACTAAAACCTTGCATGCCAAGTTTCATCCCAATATGAATCATAATCAGCTACATCTAAACCTCTGACAATATATGTTTGGTATCCAAAAATGCTGACACAAGCTGTGTTGGTGGTGGTGTTGATGTCCAGTTGGGGTTCAGTAAGCCCGATTATGGTTGCGTAGTGAGAAGTGCGAATATCATCCACAGGAGGACCATGGATGAGGTGTGGCTGCAGCACTACACCTCTGCTTTCAGAATAGCATGTGTTTGTATTATTTGTATTTCCGAAACATGCATCCTTCCCTCTGGGTGCATTACACACAAAAGAGTCACAATCTTCCATTAAATTGGAAGGCAAATATTTCCCAGAATAATGACAACCATCTCTATAATTTAAAGAAAGGAAGAAACAGTATCACCAACCAAACACAGGCAAGAGAAATATCCTTTCCAATCAGTGATTTGGTATATTTTTCTCTCAGGTAGCAAGTTGCTTAACCAGATTCTGATGGGGCTTACCCCCTGTCACCTGCAAGGCCAAGAGAAAAAGCCAATTTGTTATACTCTGCACTTGGGGAGTGATTAACTAATTGCCTCCTGGCCAAAGGCATGGAGCTAGGCCTTATAAGTAGATTGGGGGAGCTCAGTTGGGAGGAGACTGCAGAGGAGACAGGTCTCTTGTAGAGAGAAGTCCTGGGATAGGATTTAACTGACAGAAGACAATGGAGGAAGAACTCTACAGAAGCAGATTAGGTCTCTTCGGGGAAGGGGCCAAAAAGAGAACTACAGTGGCACCTGAGGGGGCAGATGATGTTTTAAGGTTTGTTTGGATTTTCATTTGGAATTTCTCTGTTAGTCCAGAAGGGATTTAGACATGCATGTCACTTGGCTGGAGGGTCAAGCTACAAAAACCTAGAGGGAGAGATGGGAGAAGACAAAGACTGGGAAAGGCCTTTCCAGGGCCAACCGAGAGCCCAATAGAGGGTGCCAGGGAAAAGGACTCTGTGCAGCCCTGCAACAAGAGACATTGGGGTCCCCACAAGATGAGGACACACTATTACACAGATAAATAACATGGTCACAGTACTGCTGTCCTGCAGCTATTGCCCTGTAGCTCAGTTAGATGAACCACCTTGTATTCCATAGCATGTACTACTGTAGTGGAAACAACCATCATCACCTCCTTCCAGTGGTACTTCCAAGCCATCTGGATTGGCAGCATGTTCTGAATCACGCCTATTAATCTTTGTGACTTTTATTATTTTGTATCATTCCAGTAATCTTTTCAATTTGTAAAAGTTTGCAGCTCTAGGAAACCTGATCACCCATTCAGAAGTACACCTTACGTCGTGTACTGTGCAAGGGGACTCATAGGGGAGATTGAGGGCACTAAATGGGTCTGAAGTAAAAATTAGGCTACAAGTATATTATGAAAGCTCTTGAAACTGTAAACCCTCTATATCCCAGAATTTCATGTGGCTTAGAAACCCCTATAGGGGCAGCTTTTTAAACTTTGAGAACGGTGATGGCTTAAAATAGGGCATGTCTACGTTTACCTCAGGAGCGATCGGTCCAGCGGGGGTCAATTTATCGCGTCTAATGAAGATGTGATAAATTGACTGCCAAGCGCTTTCCTGTCGACTCCGGTACTCCACCGGGGAAAGAAGCGTAGGCAGAGTCGACAGGGGAGTGTCTGCTATCGATCTACCGCAGTGAAGACACTGCAGTAAGTAGCTCTAAGTACGTCGACTTCAGCTACACTATTTTCATAGCTGAAGTTGCGTAATTTAGACCAACTTAGCTGGCCCTCCCCCGCCCCCAGTGTAGACCAGGCCTATGGTCTAAAAAGGTGGTAAAGTTCTTCTAATGGGACTGTGTAGTGTAACGATCACATTGTTAAGCACTGGCTGACATATCAAAGTGGTTCATAAGTTCTGGGTCCTTTGTGTAAGATGTTAATAGTTTATTTGAAATGCAAATGAGGGTGAACTAAATTTTATTATGAAACCACGTTTCACATTTGAAGTCCAACTTTGATGTGTGATTATGGAAAGAGAGTTTCTGAAATTTGGCTGCAGTTTCTACATCAGCTTAATGTATTCTTAGGGAGTTGCTTTTGTTTTAGTTAAAAGATGTGGTAGTCTAACAATATTTTTTTTTAATAAAATTTCCTTTCTTCCAAGACATCAAACAGCGTTGCTACTGTGGCTCATTTGTTTATCTCAAATGGACTTGGAAGTTATTTACTGGAGAGGGCAGGACTTGTGTACTGACATTCAGATTTCCTTCAGAGACCCTGTTTTATACAGCTCCACTTACGCTACTGACTGCTGATCAATAACACTTGATTGAAAAACAAACAAACAAAAATAAAAGCTCAAGAAGGTCTCCTGAACACATCTGCCTGCATTGCCTCTGTGAAATGAGAGCACTTCCTATCTTTAGCTTTCTGCCTTTGTCTTAAGGTATAGGCAGTGTGTCAGGACTTTAAATTAAATCCTCCTCATTTTTAGGACCTTTCTGATATTTTTGCACTGAAAATGTATAATTTTTTTTTTTGCAGAGCCATATTCTCCAATTCCCTGCACAAAGTGTAGTCATTTATAGTGGTGCAAAATAAGTATGTAAAAGCCACTGTTCGGCTCTGTAGTGTTCTCGCCCCACTTTGCACAGATGGAAATGATCACCCAACTTGCAAGATAGTGAAGAATCAGGCCTTGAGTGAATGGTCTGTCACGTACTACTGAAACTCTTAATATATTTGGCTTGTTGTTTGTATGGCTTAGGCTGTGTCTTATTCTTATTCCAGTATTCAGGAAATGTCAAAGCAGGTCGATAGGTACTTAAATTGGTTTATCTAAATGGAAAAAAATACTCTTTCACTACCATAGCAAGACCATGAAAAATTTGAATCAGGATGAGCATCTTCAACTTGTAGAAGGAATGGGAAGGAGAATGTTATTTTTATAAAAAAAATGAATGGTATGCCCTCAACTGGAATACTGTGCTCAGTTCTGGTCACCCCATCTCAAAAAGATATAGCAGAAATAGGTTGAGAGACAGAAGATGAGAATGACTGGGCATAGAAAAACTCTCTCATGTAACAAGAGATTGAAAAGATCTAAAAAAAAATGAATGAGAGGGTAAATAAACTACACAGTATCGTCACTAGAGAAGGCTGACTCAGAACTTCCAGTCCTTATTTTTATAATAAAAATAACAAATGGACACTGATTTAAACTTAAAGGAGGGTAAATTGAAAACTGATGAGAGAGAATACTTTTTCATAAAATGCATAATTAGCCCATGACACCCATTGCCACAAGCTG
Source organism: Lepidochelys kempii (assembly GCF_965140285.1). Lineage (NCBI taxonomy): Eukaryota > Metazoa > Chordata > Testudines > Cheloniidae > Lepidochelys > Lepidochelys kempii. The sequence goes on from NC_136383.1 coordinate 118,460,548, forward strand.
TCATAGAGACCAAAAGTTTAGGAGGATTAAAAAGGATTAGATATTTATATGGATAACAAGAATATCTGGAAAAAAGAAAAGGAGTATTTGTGGCATCTTAGAGACTAACAAATTTATTTGAGCATAAGCTTTCGTGATCTACAGCTCACTTCATTGGATGCATGCAGTGGAAAATACAGTGGGGAGATTTTATATACACAGAGAACATGAAACAATGGGTGTTACCATGCACACTGTAACCAGAGTGATCAGGTAAGGTGAGCTATTACCAGCATGAAAGGGGGGGGGGAAAAAAGAATATCTGGATTGATAATGGTAAATACTACACAAACCTCTTCAAAAAAAGCCCCAGAGAGCTTTGGATAGGATCTTAACCCTTCTACTTTGGGGCAAAAGCCAGTCTCTACTGTGAAGATTATAAGTTAACTATCTCTGGGGAATCCTACTGCCTACTTCAGCTTGTAGCAGAGCACTGATTTGATCCAGTATGGCAATTCCAGTGTTCCTATGAATAGTGTGACTTGGGAATTATTTTTAGGTTATAGATCTTTACTTTGGAGAGAAATGAAATGAATGGACAAGATAAAAAGCAAATGGCCTTGAGGAAAACGTTTCAACATTAATTTTTTGTTTATGTAAAATAAATGTACTTTCTGAAACCTTCAGATCTGATATTGCTAGATTCTCTTTTTTCTCATTTATTCAACTTCTTGCAAAATTTATTGTTATCCATTATCAGAATGGAGGCATCTTTTTTGTTCCGGATATACTAAAATCAAAATAGCAGCAATATTTCAAAAAGCACAGACTAAGGCAGTTTCAATGCATTTCTGGCTGGGAAGAAGAGCTCAAAGAAAACGCAAAGGAATTCAAACAGATTCCAGCCTTTAAATGCTAATTGGGTTTTTCTGCTATGTTGTTGATAGAACCTATAAGGAAGAGAGGGGGAATTCATTTTTGATACAGATAATTAAAGGAAGAGGGTGTGAATAAACCTTTTTCTTCTTCTAGATATATCACTCATTTGAGCACAATTACTAATGGTCAGTGTAATGTTTTAGTTTTTATTGTGTTTGAAGTTTAATTAACTGTTACTTTATTATTTTTATTTATTATTTATATTTTGATAGCATTTAGAAATGTCAGCCCCATTGTGCTAGACATTATAGCTGGTTAGAAAATGTTATTTTTCTTTTTCTTTCTTTCTGCAGAAAATTTAGACATTTTGGTTAAAAAAATAAATAAAACGTAAATATTTCAGCTGAAAACTGAAATATTTCAATTCAGAAATGCTGCCACAGTTGTAGCTTGTTCCCATTCCTCTCTATAGATTGTTTTCCCTGGCTGAATTTCATCCACCATCTCTTAGTGAGGGGAGGGAGGTGCGTAAACCGAGTCCAGTAGCTAGGGTACATCATGGGAGATGAAGTCTAGAACCCAGCCCATTGAAATGAAGGAGACATCGGATGATTTAACTACAGTTCCATGAGATACTGCAGCAGCATATCAAGTTAAAATATTTCAATTTTTCAATTAACACTTTGAATGACACTTTTTGTGAAAAATTTAATTTAATCAAAATCCCAATTTTTCCATCCAACTGTTTAGATGGAAAATTTTCAACTAGCTGTACTAGATACTGCATAAATGTATAACAAATAAATGATATCTGCTCTGAAGAGCTTACAGTTTAAGATCAAACAAGTGGATAAAACAGCATGTTATTTAGAGATGGCATGAAGCAACAAATAAAGTTGTGATCTGAAACTCAATTACATAGTGCATTTCTAGCCTCTGTACTGGGATCAGCTCTCTCTCTCTCTCTCAGTACATTCTGCAATGTGGGCTCAAGCCTTAAGTCCTTAACTGCCAGTGCTAATGATTTCCTCTAGTGACATTAGTTGGCTTCAATACAGTTTCTGAGTGAATGAGAACTAAATAAGGAATTCAAAACGGGGCACAAAGGACTATATTCAATAGTGTCAGCTTATTTGGGTCACACTGTTGATGCATGGCATCTTTAAACATGACATAAATGGCTAGTTAAACTGGGTCATGGGTTTATGGTTGCTTTGCCTCACATGTTCGAAGACATGTATACCGGTGAACCTGGCCCCACATTTTTAGCTTTTATTTGTGGAACCTAGGGCATTTGCTCCTTTGGATTAAGTCTGTGAAGTTAAGCCAATTGAAAGCTGGTGTAATAGGAGGATTAATAGTACCATAGTAACTAGAGGCCCCACCAAGATGGTTTATGACACTGTACACACACATCGTAATAATAGTCCCTTTCCCAAAGAGAGTACGATCCAGTTAGACAAGACTATTTTATGAAATTTCGCTGATATAGATAAGGCTTGAGTATGTCTATGCAGAGCTGCTGCTGTAACTTGACAAAGTTTACACCTCAGCTATGTCTTTGTGTGGTTTTTTTCCCCCATGCATTTCAGTGATCTCATCTTCCAGTGCTGCTACTAACATTTTTTGAGGCTATTTTTTTTTCTGTTGGTGAATAAAGCACACTGATTTAAACATGGATTTCAAACACAGGGTTTTCCTGCTCATTAGGATCACTTAAAAAGGGATTTCCTATCTTCCCGCATTCCCTTTAGAAGTGGCATTACAATATAAATATTATAATGTCCTGCTGAAGAAACCTAATATAGTTGAAAACTAAGTATAGTTACATGTAAATCTGATATGGGTAGGCAAAGTCATTGCTCTCCTCTCAATGCAGCATGTGCCCATATCCACACATTTGGTTAGCATCCAAAACACACACCCTTCTTGGAGTTCTCCTTTATTCTTAACTTCAGAATAAAACTATATAAACCTTAGGATTTTTCAGGATTACTGGCCCAATAGATATGGGGGAAGCTGTAGATGTGATATTTCTGATTTTAGTAAGGTTTTTGATGCAGTCCCCCATGACATTCTCATAAGCGAACTAGGGAAACACAGTCTAGATGAAATTAATATAAGGTAGGTGCATAACTGGTTGAAAGAGTAGTTATCAATGGTTCACTGTCAAATTTGGAGGATGTTTCAAGTAGGGTCCTGCAGGAATCAGTCCTGGATCCAGTATATTCAACATTTTCATTGATTACTTAGATAATGGAGTGGAGAGTATGTTTCTAAAATTTGCGGATGACACCAAGCTGGAAGGAATTGTAAGCACTTCAGAGAACAGGATTCGTATTCAAAATGACCTTGATAATTGGTTTAATTTCAGGAAGATGAAATTCAGTAAAGGCAAGTGCAAGTATTGCATTAGGAAGGAAAAATCAAATGCACAACTACAAAATGGGGAATAACTGGCTGGGCAGTAGTACTGCTGAAAAAGATTTGGGGGTTACAGTGCATCACAAATTGAATATGAGTCAATAATGGTGATGCAGTTGTGAAAAAGGCTATTATTATTTGGAGAGTATGTAAAAAACTGGTGGTAATGTCCCCCTCTACTCGGCTTTGGTGAGGGCTCAGCTGGAGTACTGTGAGTAATTCTGGGTGCCACACTTTAAGAAAGATGTGAACAAACTGGAGAAAGTTCAGAGAGGAGCAACAAAAAATGAGAAAACATAGAAAACTTAACCTATGGTGGAAGGTTAAAAGAACTGGGCATGTTTAGTCTTGAGAAAAGAAGACTAATATGAAACTTGAGAACAGTCTTCAAATAAGTGAAAGAGTGTTATAGAGAGGACTGTGATCAATTGTTCTCCATGTCCACTGGAGGTAAGAGATGAATTAATGAGCATAATCTGCAGCAAAGGAGATTTAGGTTAGATATTCCAAAAAAACTTTCTAACTATAAGGATAGTTAAGCACTGGAAAGAAAGGGGTCCATTAGAGATTTTTAAGAACAGGTTAGGCAAACACATGTCAGGTATGGTCTAGGGACAGTCCTGCTTCAGCACGGGGGTGGACTAAATGACCTCTGGGGTCCCTTCCAGCTCCACCCTTTGATGATTCAGTTAGCTTTCTCCTGATTAAATTATTCTGCTTCTTCCCTGTAAAGCCCCTTAGGTCTGATTTGACTATAACCCCCTTGTCATGCTGATTCAGAAGGAAACACAGACCCTTTTATACTATTGACTTGGGTCTAGTGAGAGCCGTCTTGTCTAACAGACGAGAAGGATCAGCAGAATACTATTTCACCATGCAAGGTCCAAGAACTTGATGGCTTGTCAAAATTTCAAACTTTTGGGGTACCTAGTTAAGCACCTAAAGCTTTTTGGTTTTTTAGGCAGCTAAATAAATGCCCTGATTTGCCAAGGTGCTGAGCAGCCATGGTTCCTAGTGACTTCAACTGGAGATGAAGATGATTGTCCTCTTTGCAACTGAGTCCACGTATTTTGAAGTGAATGTAGACGATTCACTTTGAGCCCAAACTTAAAAATTTGGGTCTTAGCCTCTTTGTTCACATGATGTTATGAAAATGAAGTAAAGTGCTTTGGTCTATTATATATGGTCTATTAAGTGCTATATGTGGGCCATTATGAAAAGGACATGAAAGATAATCTAAGCAAGCAAAGCAATCTAAGCAAAAATGGGTAACAAGTCCTGTATTCAAGACATATAATCAGTATGTGAGGAAGATTTAAATATAGCCACTGTCTCTAGTTTTGTTTTCAATTAATAGCTGACAGGTGAAGGAAAAAGCAGATACACCATTAACTTGGACTTGTTTCAAATTCTGCAAATACCATTCCTAGGCAGCCAGACTCATTGGGCTTCTTTATATTTTAGTTCTTAATGAAGAAAGTGAGTTTAAGGGAGCAAAAAAGAGTTTGTGAGCTTGTAACTCTCCATGCAAAACTTGAGTTCTGTAGCTAATGAGGAAACTTGCCAAAGTTTCCCAGCTCTGCTTCAGTATATACATGTATTAGTCCCCATAAATCAGTTTGCCTGCTAGCCCAGCCTTGTTAAGCAGAATAGAAACTCTCTAAATAAAGTCAGTGTGTATAACAAAGCTTTAAGATCACTAACGAGTAGAAATGTTTCAGAATGGGGATTTTAAAAAAAATATTTGAAGAAGAAAATGGTATCATGTTGAGGAATGGAACAATGACTTGATCTGACCTATCACACTCTGCTTAGCAATTCACCCTCAAATGAAATAAGACCTAAGAATAAGAGAGAAAGAAAGGGTCATCATAATATAGAAGGTTACTATAGTATTTATCTTAAATTGTTAGTATTCACACTGTGGTCCACAGACCACAGTGGTCCATTGGAACATTTCCAGTTGCTCTGCGGAGGTGCCCTTGTCACAATGGTGAAGCACCGTGACATTTGCTGCTCATTACAGATAAGGGCAACACTCGCTTAGGCTTTCCAGAAGCTATTTTGACCAACTACACTAAAAATAATGTTCAAAGCACTTTTCTTACCATCTGTATGCCTGTTTCGTGTCTCTCTTGGTCAAGTATTTGTTTGGTGCAAATTCAGTGATGGCCAGATTTGCAGAGGACACCAAAATTGGAAGGGTAGTCACCAGAAAAAGAAAAAGGGTGGGGGGAATTAGAGAATTGGGAGCTTTGGGCATTAAAGCAAGATTTGGTACTAATAAAGTCATGTACCCACCATAGATTAAAAATGAGGTGTTGTAACCAAGCTGTCAGTTGGATACCAGTAAAGTGAGTTTATTGCAGTTGTCTGATTTTCCTTTCTCTCACACCTGTGTAAACTGGCAATTACTCTGCTAAAGTCAATGGAATTATATCCGTGTAAAACTGTTGAGAAAGGAGAATAAGACTTAGTACACTCTGACTGCTTTCTGCTTCTCCAGTGATTCAAAGCATCTGTAAAGCTGTCTTAAAATGGGTTTAAATTACAAAGAATTTACCTAAAATTAAATTTCATTAAGTGGGGTTTATAGTTGCATTGTGTTGTTGAAGCAGTGGAAGGCAGCCAGAGTATATCAGTGAATCTGGCTCAATATTTGCATTCTATTTGCTGCAAAGAAGGAGTGGGATTAGAGTTGGGAAGGGAGGTGTCCATGAAAAATTTGCTTTAAGTGATTAACAATATGAAAAAGCTTGAGAGCCATCATCCCAAGAAATTAATCATGTCCAACTTAGTCCTCCTCATGCTTTCCCTCCCTTGGATCTTTCTTAATCCCTGGAATGTTTACTGAAGTTTCAAAATAATTATTTTCTCTGTCTGAAATGTTTACTAAAGTTTTATCTGCCTCCTCAGTGGGAAGCTACTAGTTCATACTGACAACATTCTGAATTAATATTTGTAAGAATTTTTTTCAAAGTTTCAAGGGAGCTCAGAATTATCCTTGCAATGGGACTGTGGTTGCAACCTTAACTATATAGTGGCTGTCTCCCCTCCACCATAAACCACACAATATAACAAAAAAAGCATTTGATATTTTTTTCTGAACATCTAACTATACATTGTGATGGGGCAAGGCCAGATGGCTATAGAAAAGTAGTGGGAGATAGATATATTAGCTCCAGGCTAGACAAATCCCTGGTACCAGAATAAGTGAAATGGCAGCTGTTCCAGGTCAGTTAAAAGAAAAGGAGTACTTGTGGCACCTTAGAGACTAAAATTTATTTGAGCATGAGCTTTCGTGAGCTACAGCTCACTTCATCGGATGCATACCGTGGAAACTGCAGCAGACTTTATATACACACAGAGAATATGAAACAATACCTCCTCCCACCCCACTGTCCTGCTGGTAATAGCTTATCTAACGTAATCATCAAGTTGGGCCATTTCCAGCACAAATCCAGATTTTCTCACCCTCCCCCCCCCCACAAACTCACTCTCCTGCTGGTAATAGCCCATCCAAAGTGACAATTCTCTTCACAATGTGTATGATAATCAAGGTGGGCCATTTCCTGCACAAATCCAGGTTCTCTCACCCCCTCACCCCACTCCAAAAACCACACACACAAACTCACTCTCCTGCTGGTAATAGCTCATCCAAAGTGACCACTCTCCCTACAATGTGCATGGTAATCAAGGTGAGCCATTTCCAGCACAAATCCAGGCTTTCTCACCGCCCCCCTTTTTCCCAGGGACACACACACACACACACACACACACAAACAAACTCACTCTCCTGCTGGCAATAGCTCATCCAAACTGACCACTCTCCAAGTTTAAATCCAAGTTTAACCAGAACGTCTGGGGCGGGGGGGGGGTAGGAAAAAACAAGGGGAAATAGGCTACCTTGCATAATGACTTAGCCACTCCCAGTCTCTATTTAAGCCTAAATTAATAGTATCCAATTTGCAAATGAATTCCAATTCAGCAGTTTCTCGCTGGAGTCTGGATTTGAAGTTTTTTTGTTTTAAGATAGCGACCTTCATGTCTGTGATTGCGTGACCAGAGAGATTGAAGTGTTCTCCAACTGGTTTATGAATGTTATAATTCTTGACATCTGATTTGTGTCCATTTATTCTTTTACGTAGAGACTGTCCAGTTTGACCAATGTAAATGGCAGAGGGGCATTGCTGGCACATGATGGCATATATCACATTGGTGGACGTGCAGGTGAACGAGCCTCTGATAGTGTGGCTGATGTTATTAGGCCCTGTGATGATGTCCCCTGAATAGATATGTGGGCACAGTTGGCAACGGGCTTTGTTGCAAGGATAAGTTCCTGGATTAGTGGTTCTGTTGTGTGGTATGTGGTTGTTGGTGAGTATTTGCTTCAGTTACCAAACATTCTGGTTAAACTTGGATTTAAACTTGGAGAGTGGTCAGTTTGGATGAGCTATTGCCAGCAGGAGAGTGAGTTTGTGTGTGTATGGGAGTGGGGGGGTGAGAAAACCTGGATTTGTGCTGGAAATGGCCCACCTTGATTATCATGCACATTGTAGGGAGAGTGGTCACTTTGGATAAGCTATTACCAGCAGGAGAGTGAGTTTGTGTGTGTGGTTTTTGGGAGGGGGGTGAGGGGGTGAGAGAACCTAGATTTGTGCAGGAAATGGCCCACCTTGATTATCATACACATTGTGAAGAGAGTTGTCACTTTGGATGGGCTATTACCAGCAGGAGAGTTTTTTAGGGGGAGGGGGGCGGAGGGTGAGAAAACTTGGATTTGTGCTGGAAATGTCCCAACTTGATGATCACTTTAGATAAGCTATTACCAGCAGGACAGTGGGGTGGGAGGAGGTATTGTTTCATGATCTCTGTGTGTATATAATGTCTGCTGCAGTTTCCACGGTATGCATCCGATGAAGTGAGCTGTAGCTCACGAAAGCTCATGCTCAAATAAATTGGTTAGTCTCTAAGGTGCCACAAGTACTCCTTTTCTTTTTGCGAATACAGACTAACATGGCTGTTACTCTGAAACAGGTCAGTTAGGACACCTGGGGCCAATTAAGAACTTTCCACAAGGCAGGGAGAATGCTAGGTTGATTGGGCCACCTGAAGCCAATCGGGGTGGCTGAAACTAGTTAAAAGCCTCCCAGATAGTCAGGTGGGTGTGCATGTCAGGAGCTGTGGGAGGAAGTTGTGCTGTTGGAGAGACTGAATAGTACACACCGTATCAGGCACAAGGAAGGAGGCCCTGACGTAAGGGTGAAGTGGAGTTTGAGGAAGTGAGGGCTGCTGTGGAGGAAGTAGCCCAGGGAATTGTACATGTCATGTTTCTAAAAGGTCAGCTACCACAGCTGATACTGTTAGGGTTCCTGGGCTGGAGCCCGGAGTAGAGGGTGGGCCCGTGCTCCCCCCCACTTTGCCCCCTGATTAATCACTGAGACTGGGAGACAGCAGAGACTGTGCAAGGAAGGATAGCTTCTCCTCACCTCCGTCATTGGCTTATGATGAAAATGGCTCAGTAACTGTGACCCTTGTCTCTAGAGAGAGAAGGGTTACGTGGAGGGTCACATTGAGCCTCTGAGGCTAGTGAAATCTGCCAGGAAACGCTAGCAAAATCTGCTAGCGAAATCTGCCACGGAGGCAAGGACAGAGCTTTGTCACAGTATACATACAGAAATAGAGCTAGACCCTTGCATCAGCTCAAAAAACAGAGACTCTGCCACTCAATGAAAGCAGGATTGGGTTCATATCCTCCTTTGTAATCACAGCTATCAACATCAATCATCATTAATAGCTGCTTCATTACAAACTATTCTCTTCAGATATAGGAGTACCAAGGAGATTTTGCCATGTGAAAAGTATGCAGAGGTAGTAAGAAACCATTTTGAGCTTCTTATTTATTAGATTGAATGCTTCAAAGCCAGGACTGTGTGGACAGAGCCTACTGTTATGGACTGGAATGTAGGCAGTCTGGTTTAGTAGTCAGAGCAGGAGTCGGATCTAGTGGACAGAGATGGCATCCAGGTTGCAGAATGAAGACTAAGGTCAGAGTCAACTGCCAATTACCAGAGCCAGGGGTCAAGCCAGAATCAGAACCAAGAATCCAAGCTGAAGGTCAGAGCCAAGGTCAGATACCAAATGCCAGAGCCATAGGTCTAGCCAGAATCAGGGTTAGAAGTCGGAGTTGGAGCCAGGGCTGGTAACTAGTTATTGGGGGTGAGGTGTAAGGACAGGAAGTGGAGGAGAGGCAAGGATCAAGCACAGGAGTGCAGTGGGAACAGGAGCAAAGGCAGTGGTGAGGCAGGAGCCAGGAGTGGAGCAGGAATTAAGAACAGGTGCAAGAGGCAGATACCAGCAGGGTCCAATGCAGTCAAAACAGAAGATCACCTTATTGCTCAGACAAACTTCCTGTGCCTCCTTCTGACTTAAATAAGAACATAAGAATGGCCATACTGGGTCAGACCAAAGGTCCATCAAGCCTAGTATTCTGTCTTCCGACAGTGGCCGATGCCAGGTGCCCCAGAGGGATTGAACAGAACAGGTAATATCAAGTGATCCATTCCTTGTCGCCCATTCCCAGCTTCTGGCCAATAGAGGCTAGGGACACCATCCCTACCCATCCTGGCTAATAGCCATTGATGGACCTATCCTCCATGAATTTATCTAGTTCTTTTTTGAACCCTGTTATAGTCTTGGCCTTCACAACATCCTCTGGCAAGGCTTTGGTTGTGCATTTTGTGAAAGAATACTTTTGTTTGTTTTAAACCTGCTGCCTATTAATTTCATTTGGTGACCCCTAGTTCTTCTGTTATGAGAAGGAGTAAATAACACTTCCTTATTTACTTTCTCCACACCAGTCATGATTTTATAGACCTCTATCATATCCCCTTTAGTCGTCTCTTTTCCAAGCTGAAAAGACCTGGTTTTATTTCTTTCTCCTCCTACAGAAGCCGTTCCATACCCCTAATCATTTTTGTTGCTCTTTTTGGAACCTTTTCCAATTCCAGTATATCTTTTTTGAGATGTGTGACAACATCTGCACACAGTATTCAAGATGTGGGCATACCATGGATTTGGCAATGTGATATGATATTTTCTATTAGCTATCCCTTTCTTAATGATGCCCAACATCCTGTTCACTTTTTTGACTGCCGCTGCACACTGAGTGGATTTTTCACAGAACTATCCACAATGATTTCAAGATCTCTTTCTTGAGTGGTAAGAGCTAATTTAGACCCCATCATTTTATATGTATAGTGGGATTATGTATTCCAACATGCATTATTTTTCATTTACCAATGTTGAATTTCATCAAATAGTGTGGTTGGACAAGTCGGTGGAGCCAGGCAATCCTCCAATCAGGGCTCCCCAGGTGGTACCTTGGCAGATGCTATCATCCTACTAGCTTCTCAGCCCACCAAGTTTCAATAGATAATGGGTGGAGGCCAGGAAGCAGCAGCTGTCTCGGAACACCCAAGCCTGCGTTCAAGACGGGACATCAAACCTACATGCATTGTAGGTACTACAGAAATACAGATAAATAATAATTATATCTTTAGAATAAAGCACTTTGTTCATACTCTAGATAGACGGGGTCAGATTCTTCAATATGTTTCATCAACTATGCGCTGTTCAGGTGGCACAAAGAGGTCAGATTCTGGCTGTAGTTGGTCACTGGAGAATTTCCCTGGTGGATGGGAATTCCTCATGGGCAGACAGCTTTTCAGTCAACAACATCCCCCCTCCCAACATGCATAGGGAGGTATGCCATGGAAGAAACAGGTGTGTGAGAGCAGAGGTCTTGCTGTGTTGATCCTCTGCTGTTTTAAGTCATAGCAGCCCCTGGGCTGTTCTAACTGACATCAGAGCCAGGCTAGCACAGGATCAGGGCATTGTTACTGCCTCCTTGGCACCCCACTCCCTCACCTTCCTTGGTGAGTGGAGTTCAGATCCCAGGGATAATTGAGCCAACAGTATATAAATAAGGTAACGGGGGATGGGCTGAAGAAAATAAGTGAATGAGAAGTTTATCATGTATCTTGCAAAGTGCGTTGCTTTTGTCACTATTTTGAAACTTCTGTTGTTCTGTTAACACTTCTGAAGGAGTACCTATGGTTTAAAGGCCTTATAGAATCGTGTTTGCAGGCAGGAAAGGAAGGGACATGTGGGGCAGACTGGGTGAGGGAATGGATTCCAGGGGTAGGGAGCCTGTATTTATAGGGTTATGTTGTGTTATCATTTAGTTACCAATAAAGCCAAACCCCAAAAATGAGATGATTTTGGAGACTAGCTCAGGGACTGTGCAGTGTTGAGGATGGGACAGGGACTCAGACCATTCCTAGGGACATATGGAAGAATGTCTGTAGGTGAAAATAGGAAAAGGGAATTATTTGTGGCATGTGCCAAGGAACTGGAGCATGAGGAAAAAGAGTAAAAAATGACAAGACCTAAGAAATATTCAGGAGCTAAAGTATACAGAGCCCTGAAGGCATGGCAAAGGTAAACATTTTGTGCACAAGATGATAGAAAAGGGTGTGAAGTGGGGCTGGACATGGCAGAGTAACAGGTACGCGAGATATTTTGGATTTCATTTTGATAGACTGAATGTGAGAATGCAGGGAGAAGGGAGAGGATATCTGGAAGTAGTTAGACAAACCTGACATAACCTCACTATGCTCTTTGGGCTGGGTCCCTTTCTTCTTTGATCTTCCATTGTGTTCTACTCTGGGGTTTGTGCAGCACACAGAAAAGCAGGACAGCCGGCACTGTCTATTTTGCCTGCACTGGACCAGCTGCTTCTGAGATTATGTGAATTTTTTACTGTTACTCAAGTATAGCTGCTGCTGACTGTTTACTGAAAGAGTAATTACTATTTTCCCATTTTAACAGGATTTTTCCTGAAGAAATCAGAGCACTTGTATCTGTGTTTGTTTCCCAATGATCTAGTGCATTCCCAGTGCATTTGAATTGTTCATTATCCAGATGCTGCCTACATTAAAAGGAAAAAGGTAATCTACCATGTAGCCTGACCTAGTACTCGCTACAAAAATGAACTAAATTCATTCCAAACAATAGCAAATAATGTGGGCTTGTCTCATGGGCTTTCCCCTGAAAATTTTATACACAGCTTATAAACATCACATCTGTGTGCATGTGCAGTTTGTACGGATGCCATTTTGTATAAAGAGCTGTCTTATCAGTACTGGAGTGAGTCAGAATAGCACTGTAGGAGCCATAGGCCATAGTCACTTTTGAATTCAGACCAATTTTTTCAGGGGGATGAATGGAGAAGCATGAATCAATACAATAAAAGCAAAAAATACCATATTTCTTTTGAAGCATGTTCATATCACCACCTGGTGAAGCTGACAAAAACATAGTTTCCGATCCTCCAGCTGGATTTGCACAAGTGGGCTCCTGCACCCGTGTGTTGTCCCATTGATTTCTGTGTGGCTTCATGAGGGCGTACAGGTCTGCCCATATAGATGCATTGGTATGATTGGAGACTGGGGGCCTAAACCCCGTTGAAGTCAATGGGACTTAGATGACTAACTCACTTAGGCACTTCTGTAAATCCCACTGGGTGCCTATTTGCATCTTTAGGCACCTAAATTCCTTGATAAATCTGATCTAAAAGCTCAGTCCTGCACAGTTACTATGTCTTCACTTCTGGGCATAACCCCCCTAGAACTACAGGCAGGAATAAATGTAAGCATGATAGTAACTAGTAGATCAGGCAACAAGGCTTATCTCTTTCCACATTCTCATTTTTACTGTTATAATTGCTTGTTTGTCAAGCATCAACAATGTGCTATATACGAGGCACAATAGAAGACACTGCCTTTGCCCTAAGGAGCCTGCAATTGCAGCCCAAAACTTTCAACTGTTCCCTGATTTTTGGTGCCTTAAATTTTCTGTACCTATCTTTGACTGTGTTTGACCTGATTTTCAGAAGTGCTGAGCACCTAAAACTCCTGCTCAAGTCAATCAAGGCTGTAGGTGCTCAACACATCTGAATATTAGAAACAAAGGAAGATGGGGATCTCACAACTGGACAGTTTTGCAAATTGGGCTTTACATACACAGCTAAGAAACAGACTTAAATGTATTGGGAGTTCCTTGCTTACTATAATTAGAGCATCTTTTAAAAATTATTTAATAATATGGTGGCATAACAGCCTTTTGGCAAGGATTAATGATTTTCTTGCAGGATACACCTTTCTGGTGCTTGCCTACTATACACAAGAAAAACTTTCATGCTGTTGTGATGTTTAAGGCTCTCTGTATTAGAGCTTCACTGATAAATGGCATTGATCTAGCTGGTTTAACTTTAGTTCATTGTCTTTCTTTATACTCTTTGTTATTTCTTGTCTCCACTTTTTCTTCAAAGATATCTTAGTTACACATTCATCTCTCTCTCTCTCTGATAAAATATTAGGTATGGAGAGGCAGACTTTGTAAAGTAAACTCTTTGAACGTTTTCCAGCAAATTCAAATTCAAACCAATTTTTTCTATATGTGAGTGTTTTTTCCCCTAACAAAAGTGGGTTCTTTGCTCTGTATTAGAGACAGAAGAACAACCAACTAAAAGCTAGGATGACCTAGGCTGATGCATCAAATCAGTTGGGCCAGATTCTCAATAGACTTCAATAGAACTATGTTGTTTGCAGCTGCTGCAGATCCAGCCATATATGTTGTAGAGACGGGCATGACCAGAAGTGCTTGGAGTCCTGCCCACAGATTAAACATAGACTTCTAGATTAGTCCATTTCTAATGATAATAGATATACTATATGTGAGAATTTCTCTTTCCTTGTCATCTCCCTTAGTTTAGCCCCTTTCTATATCCTTTCTGCTTCTCTGCTCCATCTCCCCTTCCCACCAGTGTTTTTTCCAGATAATTTTTTTCCTTCCTGCTCCTGTTTTTAAGTCTCCTGTAAGTAGAAGAGAAATCCAATAGTGTTCAAATCAAACTACGATGTTTGGATTAGGCAAAATGTGTTCACGCCTCTTTAGTATTAAAGGTTTCGGATGTGCTAGTTGTTCCTGTTTCTGAAACTTTTTCTTGCATGTAGGTATTGAATCACTGCAGGAACTTTTGAATGTTAAGGGATAATTAGACCACTCTTTCTTTCTTGATGTACCTTGAACATCTGCAATGTTATAGGCCTACAATATTGCTGTAAAAAAGTCTAACAAAATGTTATAGGCACTTTTTTTGTGATGCTTCTGGCAGCACCTTTGGCCTGTGAACAAATTGGAGTTGAGTTAATCCAAGGTGAATGGCTTTTTGTTCACAAAGGTGTTCAATTATTCATGAGCTACTTTGCATCCAATTCTAAAACTTCTGGGTGATCAAATGATCAATGCTTTTCAGCTTGTGGAACACAGTTCTGTGCAATAGTTCAATTCACTAAGGAAAGGAGTGTAAACAGAATTAATATGAGGGTAGGTATTATGCACAACTAAAAGCTCCAGTGCTAGGAGCTTATGATCTTTAGTCTCCAAGGTGCCATGTTGTTGTATGACTATGCTGTCCATATTTCTGTAGCCACAGTTTACTACAAAATGGGACGGGAACTCTTGTGGACCCTGGATACTCAGGTCTAGCTTGTATAATATGGGCAATGTGTAATATGCTGTCTTAGTGTATGTGACAGTGTCCCTCTTATAGTTTGGCCCCAGTGCTTGCTACTTAATGGTAGCCAATTGAGTTTCTTTAGCTCAAGTGGCAGATGCTAAATGTCCTAGATCTGAAGTCATGACTTATTTTGTACAGTGCCTAACACAGTGGGGTCTGGGTCCATAACTAGAGTTCCTAGGCACTATGGTAATGCAAATAAAAAATCATAACAATAATAATAATGGTATTAAGATCTGACTCCTTGTGTATTGTAAGATGTACTGTATACAAACAATACAAATTCAGTCCAGTCACTAGTGGTCCACAGAGAGCTGGTTGGGGACATGTTACTGCATTCCCTCCATGTTTCCAACTACTCAATTACATTTAAAGAAGTTAAAATACATTAAATAGTTTCCTAATATTATTTTTTCCGTAAACAACTGCAGATTCCTCAGGAACATTATGTGCTTATAAAAAGGAGGCGAGGTTGTCCATGTGACTGTGAATTAGGGAGGAGGTGGCCTACAGCACAGTATCTTTATTAAGATATAGCCCATGCTATTAATGTTTTTTTTTTAAGAAACCTCATAATAAATGACTGGAATGACCTGTTTCTGCAAATTGTTGGTTTCAGAGTAACAGCCGTGTTAGTCTGTATTCGCAAAAAGAAAAGGAGTACTTGTGGCACCTTAGCCCCTCTGCCATTTACATTGGTCAAACTGGACAGTCTCTACGTAAAAGAATAAATGGACACAAATCAGATGTCAAGAATTATAACATTCATAAACCAGTTGGAGAACACTTCAATCTCTCTGGTCACGCAATCACAGACATGAAGTTCGCTATCTTAAAACAAAAAAACTTCAAATCCAGACTCCAGCGAGAAACTGCTGAATTGGAATTCATTTGCAAATTGGATACTATTAATTTAGGCTTAAATAGAGACTGGGAGTGGCTAAGTCATTATGCAAGGTAGCCTATTTCCCCTTGTTTTTTCCTACCCCCCCCCCCCCGGATGTTCTGGTTTAACTTGGATTTAAACTTTGAGAGTGGTCAGTTTGGATGAGCTATTGCCAGCAGGAAAGTGAGTTTGTGTGTGTGGTTTTTGGGAGGGTGGTGGGGGGGTGAGAGAACCTGGATTTGTGCAGGAAATGGCCCAACTTGATTGTCATGCACATTGTGTGGAGAGTTGTCACTTTGGATGGGCTATCACCAGCAGGAGAGTGAATTTGTGTGGGGGGGTGGAGGGTGAGAAAACCTGGATGTGTGCTAGAAATGGCCCAACTTGATGATAACGTTAGATAAGCTATTACCAGCAGGACAGTGGGGTGGGAGGAGGTATTGTTTCATATTCTCTGTGTGTATATAATGTCTGCTGCAGTTTCCACGGTATGCATCCGATGAAGTGAGCTGTAGCTCACGAAAGCTCATGCTCAAATAAATTGGTTAGTCTCTAAGGTGCCACAAGTACTCCTTTTCTTTTTGCAAATTGTTGTTTACTGTAATTGCATATCAGGAACAGCATTTGTTTCAATTAACATCTAAGAATATGGCATAGACAATTGGCACCATTTCTTCAATTAAAGAAAAGCTGTAATGTAGTAATAATAATAATAAAAAAAGATTTTCTAATCTTTACATCTAATTTCAAAGGAGAGTTAAATCATTAATAACTTTTCAAAGATGTGAACTTACATAAAAGAAAATGAATAAGAAGCAATGCTGCAGGAAGCTTCCATCTAGACAGCTTGATGTCATAATCTGAGACACACAAAGGGTTATGAAAACATAAGTGAGAGATTTTCAAAGGCATCAAAAAGTCAGATTAGGAATTTCCCAAAGTGTTTGGGCATTCAGATCTGGGATTTGGTATGGGTCCAACTGCAGTAAATTACATGTAATGTAAGTCTTGTATTGCATTATGTACTTTAAGCTACTCCCTAATAAATATCAGAGAATTTCCCCTAATTGCCCGAAATTTGAAACTTTTCTCATACATCTGAATGGTGAGCAGCACTTTCTGTGTTTCATCGCCTGACTTAACTTCCTGAATGGAAGTGCAGTATCATTCAAATGGCTTCAGTCACTGAGAGATACCAGCACTATGTACAGTAATGGAGTTTCTGAAACAAAGGCAAGTATTCCTCAAAAAATTAAGCATTTCCTAAAACACAGTCTATATTTTTATTTAAAGTTAGGCTGTGCTCTTATTAGGGCCCATGTATGTGCAGTGGAGTGAGGGAGGACAAAAGAAGCCTTGCATCTGGTACACAGGACCTCGGACAATTGCAGTACCTGTTCTCTCCTGAGCAGTGTCATGTTCCCACTTGTGCTTTCTGGGACTGTAGCTATCCATAAAGGAGAGGGAGGAGACAGGGCCATGGACCTCATACATTTCCACACCAGCCAGCAGAGCTGACTTGCTACTAGAGCTGGTAATGAAATAAAAAAAGGTGACAAAAAATTAAAAACTCGAAATTGTTTTTGTTTCATGTGGTAATTGTTGGTTTTGAAAAAAGGCCATTTTCCTCTATATTGTTGAAAAAACTGTGACTATGTCTGTTTGCCTCAAAGTGACATGCACACTGTGCCCTTCTGCGGGATGGTACAGCATGCAAGAGGCATTCTTAGTACCAGAGGAACAGTGTTTTATTGCGCTTCCCTCCCCCCCCCCCCAGCTCAATGAGGCTCTACACAGGCCCCAGCGGGAATCTAGCTGCTTGTTGTTTTAGCTTTCAACTGTGGCTTTAAATGAAATGCATTAGTCCCATTTGTATAAGTGTCCAACATGAAATGATTCTATCATGATTAGAAAGGTAAATGATAGATTTATTTTTTCCATTCAGTAATTTGACAAATTGAATGATCAGAGTTCATAATTAAGAAATTAGTTTCTTGGAAAGCTCTGACTTCAGAATTAATGAAGTAAAGACCATAGAGTTTACTGGGGATAGTCACATCTCAGTGAACATACAAGATATTAATTACTGGTTTAGAGCTGTGTGCGCTGTGACGTGTGTATGAACCGAGGCCCTCTGATAAGTTAAGAAAGACATCTGAGAAATCTAGCATTAGTATTTCCTTCTCAGAGATTTATATTAATTGTAGTGTTAAATAATGTTCTTTATTATTTGTATTATCGTAGCGCCTCGGAGCCCCAGTCCTGGACCAGGACCCCTTTGTATGAGAAATGCCAAAACAAAAAAAGACAGTTCCTGCCTCAAAGAATTTAGAATTCCATGCTGCACTCCAGTTTGCTTCCTGCCAAAGTATACTGCATGTTTGGGATTTGTGATTCCAGTGACGACAATATTTCCCTGCATGGAAAAACATTAATAAATGCACTTCATCTTTTAAAACTGTGAAAGTAAGGAAGGTTCCGTTCACAGGGGATTTCATGTTAAAAATAATGAAATTTCTAACCCTAATTTTCCTTGGTTAAAATAGTACTAATATTGGCAAGGAGTACTGCTTGGTACATATCAAAGTTGATTTCTATATGTTGGCATCACAATTGGGTCCAGTCTTAGTAGTAATCACTTGGAAAAATTAGGGCCAATACCAATCACATTAGTACACAGCATTTTTTTCCCAGTACAGGATTCTGTTTACTGAGATTACAGATCATTAATATTTTGACCTAAAAATAGCTGTAAACTTTCGCTGCTAAATTGTTGACTGTT
Source organism: Lepidochelys kempii (assembly GCF_965140285.1). Taxonomy (NCBI): domain Eukaryota; kingdom Metazoa; phylum Chordata; order Testudines; family Cheloniidae; genus Lepidochelys; species Lepidochelys kempii. Next base: position 118,479,142 of record NC_136383.1, read on the forward strand.
CTTGGCTACTCCTGTGGCTAACAATCAAATAATCAAGCTAAAGCTTGTCAAACTAATATTAGCAACTAAAATCTTATCCAGCTGATAGTATTCCTTTTTAACATATCCTAATTGAAATTGAATTTACTTGTTCTTAATTTTAATTACTTGTTCTTAATTTTAACAAAGAAAAATATTGTTCCATCTTGTAGCAACTTCTTGAAAAATGATTTCATGTAGGACAAAGGTAAATGCTCTTAGTTTTGAATTTTAGATAGGTCAGTAGGAAGGTGTCATGGAGGCATTGATTAGAACTCCACAGGTTAAGGTTGAGTTCTGTTTTGCACTTAAATCAGGGATTGAACCTCTTTTGGATTTTTATGAAAAAAATAGAGCATATGCTCCCCAAACTTAAGCACTTACTCTGAGTACACAATAAATTTTCTGAATATTTACATCTTCAACCCATTAGTCTCTAAGTAAAAGATAATTAAACACTGAGTTGTTTAAGAAAATTAGCATCTGTGTCAGTCTGTTCTTTTGTCCAAATGAATGTTCCATGCCATTGAAATTAATTGAAATCTTACATATAGGATATATTTGAAGAAATTAGGTTGTAATTAAGCTAAAATATTAAGTATTGTATCTAATTATTATGATTATATAGGCTTATATACAGGCTCAGATAACTTTTTTAAATAGGGTACTTGCAACAGAGATAACTCAAACAATCATCACTCTTCCTTTACAACTAATTTTCATTCAACAGTTCTGTTGGTTGTAATGACTCCGTGGCATGAGGAAGGCATGTGTCAAGAGTTCTCATTGGTAGTTTATCTGGCCAAGCTGTCACTATTCTTTATAAGATTCAAGGCCTGTGTACCTTGAAAGGGTTCCCATGGCACTGCTGCCTCATCTGTAATGTTCTGAGAAACTGAAACAGGAACTCGTGGGTTCCCTGGAAGCGCAATCATTGACACTCACGTGCTGAGCTCTCCTGCGCCCCTTTTACATCATGCCAATCTTACTACAGCCCTTTAAAACAATGTCAACTATAAATTACGGGTCAATTTTTGTGACCACTTTACATTACTTTGATGCAAATGCAAATCATCTGTAAACCCAGGTTAGCAGTCTGGTGCACTCTGGCTGCCTTGCACTATACTGCTTTGGTGTTCTAGTGAACCATAACTCTACCCTTTAGGAATGCTATGTGAGGGGAAAATATGTCTTTAAAAACCAGTTTAATCTAATCTGGCCTCACAAACAGTAAAATGCCTTAATTATAATCACATGGTTATTGCAAGACATCACTATAGGGTAGAGTTAAGGTTGTTTGGGTACCTTAATTGTACATTTCTTACCTTAATAAGTTTGGATTTCTCTTAAGTATAACATGAACTCTGAATTTTCAGAGATTATAACATTTGGTTTCAGGAAAATTACAACATCCCTGTAATTTTTATTTTTTTACTCTTAAATTACGGATTCTGTGAAATGTAACTCATCATAATGTAGTTTTGGTCTGTGAACCTTTTATCTGAGACTTTGAGTATGAAGGACGATAATGAATTAGTTATGCAGATGTTTACAGGAAGCTCTTCCCAAGCTTGAGGGCTAGCCTGGAAGAACCATGATGGTGCTTGTTTGAAAAAAAAATGTAACAAGTGGGCAATGGAGGTTGGCTTTATTCGCCAAACCAACATGGTTTAAGAAAAGAGTTAAACTGGTTTAAGTTTGTATGCATTACACAAGTTTATGTATCCATTTAAGATTGATTTAGTTAAACCAGTGCAACTTTTCCCATGTAGATAAGTCCATAGATGGGCACCAAAAGGTTAAGGCCAAGATTTTCCATAATGAGAGTACTCAATATCAACGAAAATCAGACTCCTTATTTATATGCCTAAATGTGAATTTAGGAGACTAACTTTAGGCACCCTTTTTAAATCTTTGCCTAATGACCTGCCCAAGGTCGCACAGTGTGTCAATGGCAGAGATAAATAGAACCCAGGAGTTATGTTCCCAGTGATATGCACTAACCGCAAGACAATCTTTCTTCTCATTTCCCTACTTAGTGGATTGCACTCCTGCATTTGACTTTCCACACCAGTCAACAAGATAAAATTATTGGCTGCAGTTAGTGAAATGTACTAAAAGAATACTGAAGGGTTTATGGATGAAAACTGCTATAAAAATACTAAGTTTTATTATTCTTATTTATTATTTGCAAACATAGGAATTTCATAAAGTTTACTGGTAAAGAAGCCTTAGCACATGGCTTGAGTTTCTGACTGTCTTTTGTGTTCCAAAAGCTTTATTCATCAGTTAAAATATTTAGTTAAAAAAGTGGTTGATAGCATGTTTCTGGTAACATGGAATTTATTCTTGGGGTGGTGGTGGAAATTAACATATGAATGACTAGTTATGAAAAATCATTTTAAATTAGCAACATTTCCTGCTGCCACTCTTTGCCTCTGTTCTTGAATGATGGTTATAGGGCTCCCTGCCACAAATACAAAGCAGCACCTGTTAGTGATTTCAGGGCTACATTCCAGTCACCAGCGATTCTACAAGGGGTTTTCTTTCAATGACCAATCATATTCACTAGTTATTGCATACAATCAATTTTCCAGCCTGAGGTCATTTCCCATTTTTTACCTATAGTCCTCCTTTCCTTCTCTGTCAGTTAGTGTGTGTCTGTGTAAAAAGGGCAAGGAAAGGGTTGTATTATCTGTAACCATTCAAAATGAAAAATTATATAAATGAAGGGCCATATTCTTTCTTTTGGACTCCTGCTGATTTAAAAGGGAGCCATATACAAGAGCTGGACTTTTCACTAAGAATTTAAATCATTGTCAGTTAAGTTGAGCAGTTAAATTAAGCAGTTTATAAAGCTTCATGCAATTGCCTTGCTCTGCAAGACTAGAAATGCATGTAACCAACAACAAAAAAACAGAACTCCCATCTTCACCTAGACCTGATCCTGTTCCCTTACAAGACAATGGGTACTTTGTATTACAGTGCTTTGAAAATAAAAAGTGCTTTTTATTATTACTGTCAGATTTTATTTCTTGTACAATTTACAGTACCCCCAACAGGAAGACATTAGGAAAAATTCACTCAGTAAGTCATGGAGTCCGTGATTTTTTTAAAATAAAAGTTGTAGTGCAGTTTTATTAGCTGAAATAGTTCAGCTTTCTGTACCTCAGTTTCCCCATCTGTAAAATGGGAATAATGGTCCATATTGATCCTTGTGAAGAAAGCAATTTGAAAATTTACAGGTGAAAATACTGTGAAAATATTATTACTGTTACTAATACCACCACACTGAAAGCAAGATATTACATCACCGTGGCAGCTAACAAAAAAGAAACCAAGAACCTGAATATGTAAAAAACGTATGCAAGGGATGTACTTAGCTCACAGTACTACTGAGCATTTATGTGACTAAGGTGACTGAAGCAGAAGGACATAGGGGGATACAGTTATATTCTATCTTCACATTAGATTAGAGGACAAAATTATAACCGCTTTCGCACACGTTGGGATGTGTAGCAATCTGCCAAATGCTTCATTTTTGGAATGCCATTTGTCCAAGAAAGAAATAGAAATCCATTACATAATAGCACTAGTTCATAGTTGTTAAGGCTAAATCCATATTTTTGTGGGGATTGCCATTCTGAAACAGATCATCCACTCCTGTTGCCAACTACGGCCATTGCTAGAAGCTTCAGGGGAAGGCATAAAACCTCATGGGGCTTGGGGAGATTTCTTTCTTACTCCAGTTGATCAGCTTATGTCCTGAAACATGAGGCTTGATGTCCCTTTTTGCTTAAGCTAGCTAGAATAAATGCAGATGCCATTCTTGTTCCTAGGTTTATCTAATCATTTTAAAATGTACTCAGCTTTTTGTGTCAATAATATGCTGCAGTGAGGAATATCATGGGTTCATTTATATGCTCTTTTGAAAAGATATATCACTGTATTCATTTTGTAGGGAAAGAGATGATTTTTGTTACTTGTGTAGATTCAGGTTATAAATATTATCTTTTGAAGAAACCCTTGTGGATTGAACCTGTGATTTGCTTATGCTGAGCTAGTCTACTAGTTTAAATCCCTATACTCAGAATTGGGAGTACCACAGTAATATTAATTATTTTCAAAGGCCTTTGGAAAGAACGTAGTGTCTACCACTGTGCCTCTCATTTAAACAAAATCGTAACAATACGGATGAGATGCTTGCTTCAGCCTTTCTAATATGAGCAAATAAAACATGGAGGGTGAAATCCTGTTCCTATCAAAGCCCATGGCAAAACTCCCACTGACTTCAATGAGTCAGGGAACATTTTATTTAGTGTGTAGGAAGGCAGGGCATACTTCTCTCAACAAGGTACCTGCCACTGCAGTGTCTGGTGAGATGGTGCTAGACAGGCGCCCATTAGGAGTGTTCAGAAAATGTAAATAGACGGTTAATGAACCAAAGAACAAAGTTAAAATGTTACATTAATTTATAGCCAAGCAAAGGGTCAGATTTGTGGCAGGAGGTTGCTACTTTCTTGATGTGATTTGTGTTTGTTTTGTTTTTCTTCCTTTGTCTCTGTTGGGATTCACAGTGCCACAAGGCAAAAAGGTTTGAGTGTATGAGTTAGGCACGTGACTTGGGAATGGGAGCGGCTTTTAGAGTGTTCTTTCTTGGTCAAGAGAAGTGAATTATATATTCAGCACTTCAGTAATGAATAAATAAGCAAAGGGGAAAGATACACAATGTAATTTAAGATGCTGAAAGCAGAAAGGGGCAGGATGGATATCAAGAATGTCAAGAGAGCTACACCTAACATTGGGCAAAATGGTACAGTGCCATTTGGTTGAAATTTCTCTCAGAATACTGCTATTTTTTAAAAAAAAATACATGTTGTAAGGTTAACATGATGACACAGACATTGGGTAGTGTGAGGCCTACACTCTTTGTGCAGCTGCGTATGACCTAGGCACAAATACCTGGCCTAAGGTACAGTCATATTACTGGTCCACCTGTGCATTCTAGCACCAGGGCTTTCTATTTCTTCCTTTCCATTTTCGTCTTATGTCAGCGGCATTTCACCACTGTAGCAGGGTGAGAAATAGGTTTGCCTCCTGACCTCTCTCTCTTTCAGGGCTGGCCTTACCATGAGGTGAACTGAGGCGGCCGCCTCAGGTGCCAGATTGGGGTGGAAGAGCGCCACTAGGATCCAGAGTGTAGAAAGTTGTGTCTGCTCCTGGTGCATATGTATTCTCTCTGCACTAGATGCACAGAGATGGTGGAGTGCTGTGCTGGAGGAAGGAGGGCACAAGAGACATAACAGGCAGGCAGGGGAAAAGGTGAGAGGGAATAACAGAATGCAGCAGGAGCTGCAGAGAGAGAGAGAGGAGGAGGAGCCTCTTATGTACCTCTCTAGCACCCCCAAGAGCCTGGACTTATTAACACCAGCTTCCTAGAGAGCTTCCTGTTTCCTACTGCTTCCCTGATCCCACTTCAGGAGAACAGGCAGTCAGCTGAAGTAGTAGGAGCCAGTTAGGCCCTTAAGACGCTGATATCTTCCCTCACTCAGGCCCTGCTACCAGCCTGCTTATTTGTCCCCTTCAACTGAATGTTGAGAGCCGTTATAGCTGGCACAGAACAGCAGTCATTAGTGAAAGAAGAAAGCATCTCTCTGGGGCAGCATGCAGAAAAAGAAAGAAAGCAAAGGAAGCTTTTCTATCTAAGCAGGAATGCGCTCTCCTGAGATACATAGACACAAATGTTCACAGTGAGCCTTCCGGTCGCAGTGAGGATGTGCATGGTAAGGAGATGCCTGATCTTCCAGTTAGTCAGAGTTCAGATGACCTGGCAGCTACTGCAGCATCCATATCTCCATCTCAAATGGATGTAACCATGCACATTGCTGAAGAAAAGTGTAGATCAGAGAAGAGTGTGGTGGAGGCGCAAGAAGCAGCTGCCGCTGAGTTTAGTTCCTTAAGTCTGGATGATCCAGGACTGTGGACCCATTTGAGCAGTAGCCTGAGGGACTTCCTTGTACTGCACGGGCCACAGCAAGTGAAAAACTTCATTTTCCCCAAAGACAATGAAAATAGACGTTTCCATCTAACACATTACTGGCGTGAAATCCCCAATGGTGACAAAGTGGAGAGGCCATGGCTTATGTACTTAAAAACCCAGAATGCTGCGTACTGTTTTTGTTGCAAACTCTTCCAGTCTAATGTTCCAGCCACATTGGGTTCTACAGGAACAAAGGTCAGGAAAAATCTGGCTAGCAGTCTGGCATGCCATGAGAAGACAGGAAATCACCAGAGAGCATTCCATAGGTGGAAAGAGCTTGAGATGAGATTAAGGTTAAAGGCCACCATAGATGATCAACATCAAGAGGCGATTGCAGCAGAGTCTCTTTATTGGCAAAATGTTCTGAAAAGGCTCATTGCCATTGTGAGAGTACTTGCTACCCAAAACGTAGCACTGCATGGCACTTCAGATCAGCTGTATGTGCCAAACAATGGAAACTTCCTTAAAATTGTGGAGCTGATGGCTGAGTTTGATGCTGTACTGCAGGAGCATCTAAGAAGAGTCACCACCCAAGAAATGTACACACACCACTACCTTGGAAAAACAATTCAAAATGAGATCATACAGTTACTGGCAACAAAAGTCAAACATAAGATTGTGGCAGATCTGAAGTCAGCAAGATACTACTCTATTATTCTGGACTGCACACCTGACATCAGCCATATGGAACAAATGACTTTAATGGTGCGTTTTGTAACCAACAACAGAACCTAGTGAAAATGTCCCTGCAATGGTGACTGTCAGAGCATTTTCTAGAATTTATTGACATTGATGATACTACAGGAGTTGGTATGATAAATGTGCTTCTTAAAAAGCTGGAAGATATGGAAATTGCAATAGCTGACAGGAGAGGTCAGGGCTACGAGAATGGTGCCAACATGAGAGGGAAGAACAGAGGAGTGCAGACACGGAACCGAGAGTTAAACCCTTGAGCTTTTTTGTCCCATGCAGTTCTCATTCATTGAACTTGGTGGTCAGTGGTGCAGCATCAGCTTCTAGTGAGGCTGCTGAATTTTTTTAATGTAATTCAAAGCATCTATGTATTTTTCTCTGCATCGACTCATCAAATTTTGAAGCAACTTCGGGGAACATCCTCTCTGACACTGAAACCACTGAGTGCCACACAATGGGAAAGTCGAGTGGAGGTGATAAAGCCTATTAAACACCAAATTGGGAAGGTTTCAGAGTAGCAGCCGCGTTAGTCTGTATCCGCAAAAAGAAAAGGAGTACTTGTGGCACCTTAGAGACTAACCAATTTATTTGAGCATAAGCTTTCGTGAGCTACAGCTCACTTCATCAGATGCATGCAGTGGAAAATACAGTGGGGCGATTTTATAGAGAGAGAACATGAAACAATGAGTGTTACAATACTCACTTTAACTAGAGTGATCAGGTAAGGTGAGCTATTACCAGCAGGAGAGAAAAAAAACCTTTTGTAGTGATAATCAAGGTGGGCCAGTTCCAGTAGTTGACAAGAATGTGTGAGGACCAGTGTGTATGGGGGGGAAATAAACATGAGGAAATAGGTTTACTTTGATCTCTATCAAGCGTTCTTACAACTACAATACCCACCTGCTGAAGTAAAGAAACAGATTGACAGAGCCAGAAGAGTACTCAGAAGTTACCTACTACAGGACAGACCCAACAAAGAAAATAACTGAACTCCACTAGCCATCACCTTCAACCCCCAACTAAAACCTCTCCAGCGCGCCATCAAGGATCTACAACTTATCCTGAAGGACGACCCATTACTCTCACAGATCTTGGGAGACAGGCCAGTCCTTGCTTACAGACAGCCCCCCAACCTGAAGCAAATACTCACCAGCAACCACACACCACACAACAAAAACACTAACCCAGGAACCTATCCTTGCAACAAAGCCCGTTGCCAACTGTGTCCACATATCTATTCAAGGGACACCATCATAGGGCCTAATCACATCAGCCACACTATCAGAGGCTCGTTCACCTGCACATCTACCAATGTGCTATATGCCAGCAATGCCCCTCTGCCATGTACATTGGCCAACCCAGACAGTTTCTATACGCAAAAGAATAAATGGACACAAATGAGACGTCAGGAAATATAACATTCAAAAACCAGTCGGAGAACACTTCAATCTCTCTGGTCATTCCATTACAGACCTAAAAGTTGCAATTCTTCAACAAAAAAACTTCAAAAACCCACCCCAGAGCATGCACCCCAGCTGGAGCCCTCACCCCCTCTCACCCTCCAATGAGAGACTGCTGAATTGGAATTAATTTGCAAACTGAACACCATTACATTGGGCTTGAATAAAGACTGGGAGTGAATGTGTCATTACACAAAGTAAAACTATTTTCCCATGTTTATCCCCCCCTCAACTGTTCCTCACACGTTCTTGTCAACTGCTGAAAATGGCCCACCTTGATTATCACTACAAAAGGTTTTTTTCTCTCCTGCTGTTAATAGCTCACCTTACCTGATCACTCTCATTACAGTGTGCCATTGTTTCATGTTCTCTGTGTATATAAAATCTCCCCACTGTATTTTCCACTGCATGCATCTGATGAAGTGAGCTGTAGCTCACGAAAGCTTATGCTCAAATAAATTTGTTAGTCTCTGAGGTGCCACAAGTACTCCTTTTCTTTTTGCAGTTGGGACGATAGATGATGCCAAAGTTGCCATTATGGAGGATAATGCTATGACAGGAACTGTTCATGGGAGAACAGTAGCAGAGGGAAATGGAATCACCAGAAACATGCATAACTTCAAATTTCTGTGTAGCTTAGTGTTGTGGCATGACATACTGTTTGAAATAAATGTTGTAAGCAAGAGGCTCTAAGGTGTTGACCTTGATATATCTGGAGCAATGGTACAACTGGACAAAGCAAAGTCATACCTACAGTCTTACCGGTCAGATGAGGGATTTTAAAACGTTCTGAAGGGTGCACAGAAGTTGGCAGAGGAACTTCACACTGAAGCTATTTTCCCACCCATTCAAGAATACAAGAATCACCAAAGAAGAAGACATTTTGATTATGAGGTGGGGATAATCCCATAAGAGACCCCAAACAACAATTCAAAGTTGAATTCTTTAACCAGGTGCTAGATTGTGCAATACAATCAGTTGAACGTTTCATGCAGCTCAGGGAACACAGCAGTATATTTGGGATGTTGTATGATATTCCAAAACTCCTCTCTATACCTGAAGAAGACCTACACCAGCAATGCAGGGCACTAGAGACAGTGTTGACAGATGATGACATGCGCGGTATTGATGTGAGTGATTTAGGTGATGAACTGAAAGCCCTTTCAAGATACATTTCAGCAGGATCTTACAGGGTAATTAGATTCAAAAACATAGAGAACCCCTCTAGGCAAAACCTTAAGTTACAAAAAAGATACACAGACAGAAATAGTTATTCTATTCAGCACAATTCTTTTCTCAGCCATTTAAAGAAATCATAATCTAACACATACCTAGCTAGATTACTTACTAAAAGTTCTAAGACTCCATTCCTGGTCTATCCCCGGCCAAGACGACTACAGACAGACACAGACCCTTTGTTTCTCTCCCTCCTCCCAGCTTTTGAAAGTATCTTGTCTCCTCATTGGTCATTTTGGTCAGGTGCCAGCGAGGTTACCTTTAGCTTCTTAACCCTTTACAGGTGAGAGGAGCTTTCCCCTGGCCAGGAGGGATTTCAAAGGGGTTTACCCTTCCCTTTATATTTATGACAAGTAGACACTGTATAGAGATCGAGGAAGCCCGTATTGCTGCAAATTGAAACTTATTAAATATATATCTACGTCTTATGCCACCATTTATTAGGACTTCTTATGCTAGGATTATCCCAATCCCAAACCTCCGTGCAATCCCAGCTGTTTGGTGTTTGTACAGTAAATAACAAAATATGCATCTAACCTAACAAGTTGTTATTACTGTTTGTATAAAAGAACATATCACGCTTAGTAACAGGACATAATAATAATATGTATTTTCCATAATACATTGAGTGCAGCATATTGAAATTAAGGTAATTGATAAACATTGAATTTCTGGCATGGGGTCATGTTTTATTATGATGGAATACATGGAATATTTGAGTAATGCCTTTTTTATTCCAGGCATTAAAACCTCACAATTGTGTTAAGAGGAAAAAATGAATGTTTCATGTGGGCTGGAAGTGAAACAAACTATTTTAAATTATATGTGCCCTTCTTCATCAAAGCACTTAAACATGTTTTGAAATGTTTTGCTGAACTGGGATGAGATTACTCACATACGCAAGCATCTTGTTAAAGCACAGCCATAGCACATGTATGAGTGGAAAATAGGTTATCTCTGAAATAATTTTGTATGTCACACCCTGGAATAAATTATAAGAATTTCAAACACTGATCAATTTCTAATTAAAACTGTTAGGAATTATTGTGGTATAAGAGTATTTCAAGTAGTAATAGAAGTGTGGTAAAAGTAATCTTTACCTCTCATTTTTTTCTTTGTTTTTCTTTGTTTTTTGAACTAGGAAGCAAGGTCATCCACTGGAAGAATCCAAAATACATAATTAAGTGCAAGCACGATATTCATTTTAAAATATTAATTTGAGATGTCCAGGAAAAGTTGAAACATTTTCAAAGATAGATTCCTAAATGTGTTACCTTGGAGTAGAATAAATGTGACTACATCTAGCAACTAAAAGGATTTTAACTTTTAAATATTGTATATTCTCTTGCCAATTTAAAAGAATAATTCAGAAAAGGACCAATTTAATCATGTCACAATGAGACTTGGAGTGCCAAGTTTTATCTTGGTTTATCTTAAAACCCAAGACTGCATAAAAACATAACAGATATAATTAGGTTTGACAAAGAAAATATAAGTTTTGAGACAAAGTATATTGGGCAGAATTAATCTGTATATTTCCATTTTAACATTCAGTTTGTAATGGTTCTGCCTAATCCTTGTGTGAAAAGTTCCATGTAAATGACAAGCAAAGGTGATAACATATTTACAAAAAACTTAGCCTCAAGCTTTTGTACACAGCTTTAAACCATTTCAGGTAAATATTGCTCAAACTTACATTTTCAATCATTGCAACTGAATACTTGCACTCCACACAGTCAAAAGCTTTTTCTATATTAACTAAAGGACTTCCATTTGTTTTATTCAATTGAATAAAGTGACCATTTTCAGTGTCTAATATTTATTGAAGGTAACTTTAATCCCTCTGTAAATATTAGGATATAAACCTTTCATTCTTAAACCCAGTATTTTATAGGATTTTTAAAATAATTATAACAGAAAAACTTTACCAACTACTGTTTTCTTATTCTCACCCCTCTTTTTTGTATTTTGTTTATTCATTCATTTGTATTCCCATAATTGCATATATCATATCTTATGGAAGTAAATCAGCATAATTTTGTCTACAAATTTATGTGGACTCTAATATGTGAGAACATCGCAATTTTAATGAAGTTATCCTTAAAATTCCTCCGTAGTATGAAGGTATTATAACCCATATTTTAAGAAATTTTTATTTGCTCGGGTTCATACAGGAAATGTGACAGATGGAATTCGAAGTAAGAATTACTCAAACTCCTTGATTAACAGTCAAATATTGTAAAAACAAGACTACGAACATTGCTATAAGACTATTAATCTTGTCTAAAAGCCTTACAAAAAACAAAGGGGCTAGGAACTATATGGGATGTAAGTTATAAAACTGCCATAAGAACTTCCTTTTTAATTTATGTCTTAATGATTATGTATTTGAGGGGCCACATCTATGTACTGTAACAGCATCCAAATACTATAATATTTTATTTGTTTTGAAATAATATTTATAAATTTACAGCAATTTCTCTATGACTTGTTTTGTAATGCCTTCTTTCTTGTGCACAGAATCAATGCTAGCATTTTTAATTTTCAACTACAAAGTCAGTAATTTGTTTATAAAATTTCTTTATAAAATATATTTTATGTATCAGTGAATTTAATATTTTCTTCTGAAAAATGAGCATTTGATTGTCCCTTACCACAAATTAGTTTTTATAAACCCTTAGAAAGTCCATCTTTTGTGGAATTGTTCACTTTAAAAAGCCTCTTTCAGATTGCAAAATCTATTAAAAACTCTTCGCTGAATTTATTTCGGCTTTTTCACTGGAATAGACAGAGTACAAAGAAGTATTTCTTGTCCATCACTCTCCAGATGAATTTCTATTTGTTACAGTTACAAAAAAGAATAAATATTCAATCTGTTAGCTAAATTGACTCTTCAGGATGTGATGAAGCTTGGGATATTGTACAGCTTGTTCTAATTCTCCAGCAGGAGGAATAGCTTATAAATTAGTCCTATTTTTTCTGCCTGTAGAATGCCTCTGTTGTACTTAACTGTTTTACATTCTGCGTATTTATTGTAATGTAATGATTCAGTGTTCTTTTCCAACTGAATGATAAGCCATCCTGGTAGCTTTTTGAAGAGACTGAATTACAGAAGTACCATCTTCAGGCTAGCTGGGGAATATGAAATCCTTGGGCCAGATCCACAGAGGGACTTAGGGATCCACTAAGGTGAGTGCCCTAACTAATGGACTTATAAAGAGATTCTCACTCTGTCTCTGGCCCCATTAATAATTAATTAAAGTGAAATGGCGTCAACAAAAGATGTTGACAGATGCTGTCATCACAATATCCCATAAGTCAGCAGTTTGGGCACTCACCAGAGAAGTGAAAAAACTCTATTCGAATCCCTTCTCCTCATCAGGCAGAGGGGAGAATTGAATTGGGGTCTCCCACATCCTGGGTGAGTTCTCTAACCACTAGGCTAAAGGTTATAAGGGATTCTTCATAGTACCCTTCATGGGACAGTTTTGTATTGAGTTAGGCAGGTGCCTAAACTGCAGTTCTTAATTTGTAATGAAATAAGTGGCAGGGCTCAAGCAATTATTTTACATTCATAACTGATGCAGGAAACCCAGAGGTGCTGGGGCTATCAACTGCCCAGCCTAGAGGTGCCAGGGCTCAGTTCTGACACAAATTAAGCACTGCTAAGCTGTCTGACTCCAGGAGAGGGGTTCCTGGCTCACAAGCGGAGACAGGTGCCTTCTTGCAGCCCAGATTTAGGAGCTTACCTCTTTGAAAAGGGCATGGCTTAGGATACACCCCTCTTATTCACATCTCCCACTGGTTAGCTTAAGCAGCTCCCCAATTAGCATGCTGTGTTTTGTGGATCCCATTCTCAGGCACCTATCTCTCCCCATTCATTATATAGGGAGCCTCAGCACCTATTTCAGGGTTTGTGGATTCCAGATCCACCTAACTCCCTTTGTGGATCTGGGCCCTTCTTAGTCAAGAACACTTGACCAGTCTGACTCCTAATGAGAACAGATAACTCTACTAGTAGGTTTCCTCTAGACATTTTGGGCCCTTACTGTGCTGAGTGTTATTGTCTGTGGCCAAACTGGGCATGAACTGTGACTCTGTAAATTTTAATGATTTATAATACTTATGCTATAGTTTTCTCTTTTCAAATAACTGTACAAACAGTAATGGAATAATTGCTAACATATGCTGCCTTCAGGATTTTAAAGAGACAAATGGCAGTATAATAACTACTGCACCTTTACTACAATATAGGCATTTCTACTTTTTACATACATGTGAGTGAATCTGTCCCTACATGGTGCCAATGAGACCACACAGTATTCAATTTTAGGAGCCTCTCTACTCTGAAAAGATATTGACAATTTTTATGAAATTTGGAGAAAGGCAACAAATATGGGGATGTTCAGTGCAACTTTTTGCCTAGTATGATGTCCTAGATACTATAATGGTGACAACTTAGAAATGCCATAGACTGATTACCTTAGAAGGATTTTTAAAAGCGGCAAAGAGTCCTGTGGCACCTTATAGACTAACAGATGTATTGGAGCATAAGCTTTCGTGGGTGAATACATCCTGGACAACGATCCCTCACTTTCACAGGCCTTGGGAGGCAGGCCAGTCCTCGCCCACAGACAACCCACCAACCTGAAACATATTCTCACCAGCAATGACACACCGCACCATAGTAACTCTAACTCAGGAACCAATCTATGCAACAAACCTCAATGCCAACTGCCCACATATCTACACCAGCGACACCATCACAGGACCTAACCAGAACAGCCACACCATCACCAAGCAGTTCATTCACTTGCATGTCCACCAATGTAATATACACTATCATGTGCCAGCAATGCCCCTCTGCTATCTACATCGGCCAAACTGGACAGTAGGAGAACCTGTAGGAGAACACTTCAGCCTCCCTGGACACACAGTAGCAGATTTAAAGGTAGCCATCCTGCAGGCAAAAAACTTCAGGACCAGACTTCAAAGATGAACTGCTGAGCTTCAGTTCATTTGCAAATTTGACACCAGCAGCTCAGGATTAAACAAAGACTGTGTCTGGCTAGCCAGCTACAAAAGCAGTTTCTCCCCTTTTGCTAGAAGAGGGCTTTATCCTCCCTGATTGAACTAACCTCGTTATCCCTAGCCTGATTCATGCTTGCATATTTACACCTGCCTCTGGAAATTTCCACTACGTGCATCCGACAAAGTGGGTATTCACCCACAAAAGCTTATGCTCCAATACGTCTGTTAGTCTATAAGGTACCACAGGACTCTTTGCTGCTTTTACAGATCCAGACTAACACGGCTACCCCTCTGTTACTTAGAAGGATTTTTTTTACTCTAATTTCTTTCCATCTATGACAATTGACAATTATATTTTTTAAAGCACAATGAACCCAATATCTCCATGCAAATATACAATCCACTAATAAAGTCACACAATATAGACATCACTCTTGCTCAAATGAAAAGAGAAACTCTTGTATACTACAGGAAATACTTTTTATCTAGGGAGAAGGAAGGTGCTCTTATTGCTGTATTTTATGTAAAGAGAATGACTTCTCAGTGGTAAGTGCATTTTGTCAGGGCTTTATTTCCTCTAATTATGGCATCAATTCTGCTATCACACATGACTGAAATCCAGTTGGGAGAAAAAGGAAATGTTGTTCTGAGGGGAATTAATTAACATTAATTCATTAACATCTATCATGCAACTCCATTTTTAATAATAAAATATTTAGAACTGAACATATTTGCCAGTAATAGTTTTGTATGGCTAAGATTACCATGAGAAATCCATATAACAGAATGTATTGTGGAGCCCCTCTAGACACTCACATTTTTGGCAGCACATTTCAGCTTTCAAGACTCTTTAAACACATGGCCTCGGTAATTGTAAATTAAGTGGCTGTCATGAACAATGGAACATATCATAATACCAGGATTACATGCCACTGAGGAAAACAAAGAGGGCTGCCATATGTTGCAGGATTTGCGCTAATTGAATCCAGCCAATATAGCAACAAATATTTAGCCCTCTCCCGTCCACATCCCCTCCCGCCACAATAGCGGACACATCTACAGCTGCTACCGCTGGATGATTATGGACTCATTTCCGGAAACCACTCTCAGAGGAAAGTTGTGAAGCTAATATACTCCAGAATTGAACTGTAATTCTGTTTCAGCTAACCCACAACTGAAGTTTCATAAATTAAGTGGCAGTGGGCAGGGTCCCAGATCCATGCTGGAGGAACTGCAGGAGTAAGAGCAGGCACAGAAGGTTGCTGATAAGAAACGTGTGGAAGCATGCTGAGTGTGGCAACAACCTGATGCCAGTATTGAAACTCACCCACAAAGTTAGGCAGCTCTACATTTGTGACTGGGCTCGTGGAAAGAGTGATAGGAATTCTGTAGGAGCCTGAGGAGGTGTCTCACCAGGTGTGACAGAATTTCATGTAAACCTGGTGCTTATTTTACAAACAAAACAATTTATTGAATTCAAATTGATTTATAAAAATGTAGAGGGTTCCTATGTGCTGTATGATTTAATATTTTTTTAGCAATGCATTGGAATGTAGTATGGTAGGATGTATATACAGTAGAGCCTCAGAGTTACGAACACCTCGGGAACGGAGGATGTTTGTAACTCTGAAATGTTCGAAACTCTGAACAAAGCATTATGGTTTTTCTTTCAGAAGTTTACAACTGAACATCGACTTAATGTAGCTTTGAAGCTTTACTATGTAGAAGAAAAATGCTGCTTTCAACCATCTCAATTTAAATGAAACAAGCACAGAAACAATTTCCTTGCCTTGTCAAATCTTTTTTTAAATTTTCCCTTTATTTTTTTTAGTAGTTTACGTTTAACACGGTACTGTAATGTAGTTGCTATTTTTTTTTTTGTTTAGTGTTTTTTTTGTTTCTGCTGCTGCCTGATTGCATACTTCTGGTTCTAAATGAGGTGTGTGGTCGACAGGCCAGTTCGTAACTCTGATGTTCATAACTGTTAGGTTCTACTGTATGGAGACTGAGAAGAAAGGAACAACCTTTACTCTCGCCCCCCCTCCCCTCCCATTCCTCCCATACAGGGGCAGCTACAGCTTATGGACTGCTCCATATACTAGCCCCTTAAAAAGTCAGGAGGAGGACATGGGTCTGCCTCTGTCTGCACAAGCTATCTGAACTGCCTTTGCTGGAGAGGGGAATGCATGCTTGTACCCCCTAAGGAGTTGGTGCAGCAACAGTGCTCCTCAGCAGCTCTGGGAGTGGAGTTTCTGCTGGAGAGTAGCGGCTTTGCCCTGCCCTCTACTTAAAGCTTTGGAGCAAGAGATTGGATAAATGAGAACTGGATCCAAACCATCCATTTTTCACTTGATTTTTCTAAACTTGATAACAATGGTATTGCGAGTTCAAATCCTGGTTGTTTTTGCCTGTCTCGCATAAGAATTGCTTTAGTGGCCACCAAGCTTCTTTTTTCTTTAGTGGCTTGCATAGGCCTAGTCAGGATCACTCATTAAATGCTATTCTTAAATGTGAGTTCTGAAGCCACTTTTCTGCTCAGAGCTGGTTCTGTTGGAAAATGGATGTCTTTTGGTTTTGTTCTTAAACAGAGGAGGGCCACATTTCAGGTCAGACTATTTATCGGAAAAGCACTTCAGAGATAAAAACAAGAAAGCTGAATTTATCTTGCAGTCACAGCAACATCCAGCAAATAATGCTGCAGGCTCCCTTAACTCCTGTGTCTGAGACCAGCCAACCAACTAAAAAGAGCTGTTCATGTCAATATGGATTCACAGTTTCAGCATTGCATATTAAAGGATCTGTGTTTTCTCAATTACTCAATTGTTTTTCTTGCTCAGGAGGTAAACAATCCTAGTTATTTTCAGTCATAAAGGTTCTCATTCCCTTTGCCTTCAGTGGGAGTAGAGGGCATTCATCAGCTCTTAATATCAGGTATAAAATCTGACAGCTACTGTTTTGTTAGCAGTTTTTGCTACATCAAAAAGAGTTAACAAAATAAAAATGGGGTGGTGGGGCGGTTGTATTGCCGCTTAGTGCAATGATTGAAAACAAAGCAACACAATAGGGAAACCTGGACTTATTCCAGTATTTAGTCAAAATAGTCATTAATGGCTAATTTAAATGTGAGCATACATGGCAAGTGTGAGTTTTGATCCCTTGTATCCCCTTTAATCAAATGATACCTAATCCTTTTTTACCTTTTTTTCTTTTTTTATAGCATGAATCATACCTTTTTGAAGGTGGCATTCTTATCTTTTGAATTGTATTTACCTCAACATTTAATTTGTCACTAGCTTAGATATTGCCATCTGCATTGTGAGCTGTGACAAATCAAAGCTGCTCTCATAAATATTCAGTAAAAGCTATTTGTTGAGGTATAAAAAGAATTATATTTATTTAACTCTTGTGTATATTCAGAGTCGCATCTACTGAATGTTAGTATTAAATATTTTTTTACTGTGTTTTACTACTGTTGGCTAAGGAGAATATGTTGGATTCTGTTCCTGCTTATGCATTAACAGTGTTGTTTACTAAATTACCATTAGTTATACCTATTGAAATCCACTGAAAATAGTGGGTTTGACCATGTCACTAAAGACATAATTTAAGTCAGTGGGGTTACACAGGTGTAATTGGCATAATATAGTCTGTAGAACCTTTATTACTGATGGTGATGCATTTTAAAAATTTCCAGTTGACTTTCAGATTCCATGCTGAGTTTGCAGGGGTGGCAGATGGGGGGAAAATGCCATAAACTGAGCATATTGCATATGGAAATCACTGAGAGACAATAAATTCCAGGATGCATCTTTAGTCACTTTTAAGAGCAGAACTGCACTTTAAACAAGATTTGGATTTGATTCAGTGCAGTTAGGGAAAATTCTTGTTTTGTCCAGTTTACCCTTCCTTAGGGGCAAATCTCTTTTTTTCCTTCATAGACTCTCCTCCGTGGTAGCAAATGATATTATCAATCATAGGACATGATACTATGAAATCTATTTTTTGTAAAGCAAATGTAAGAACCAATATGTTTGCAGTTGCAGGTCCCATTCTTAGGGGCCAGACCTTGAGACATACTCAGCTCATTTAGGAAACTTTTGAGTTCTTAGAACTGGACATTGGTTAGGTTCAGAGGCAAGCCTTGTTCAAATGCAGTTGCATTCATAAAGATGGCCAATTGGTTAAAGAATTCAGTGCTGTATCTTTAACATCTCTAAAATTGCACATTTTTGGATTCTGGCTTTAGAGGATTAAAGGTGATTTAGGTGGTTGTTAGAAGTGGATTTCACTGAAGGCTTTGAATAAAATCCTGATCTCCTATTCAAAGAAGATATAAAGCTGTAATTCTTTCTTTGATGAAGTCCACCACTGTGAGATTTGACACTTGAGTCCCCATTGTATTCTGTACACGCATGATGGATTTCTGATAAAAGTATATGCTGCTTTCTCATCTGGCTTTTTGTGTGTTTATGTGGGGTTATTAGAGAAGATATAAAACATCTCTATCCATTTTGTTGTCGGTGTTCTGAGGGTAGATAATAGGAGTTCTTCTAAAAGAGTTTATTATATAAATGCAATTGTAGATAAAGAGAAATGCAGTGGCTCATTGCTATGAGAGAGAGAGAGAAAAACCACCTCAACCTCTCCTTTTAATTGGTAGTAGCATTAAAAAATAGATGTACTTTGCTTTCTGGAGAGTTTTATAATGCTGTGCTCAGTGTAATGTTCCTCCCTCCTTAATACTTTTAATAAAGATGAAGAATTTGAGTTTTGTATCATTGACATGCAGCAGTTTGGCATAAAAACTAACTAAATCTAGCTACGGTCAGAACGTTTAGGAAGATTTCCTTTGGACTGGTTAAAACCAGATTAATCCTCTTATCCTGACTTTGCCCTACTTGAACAAAGTTGCTGCAGTGAAGTTATAATCTCTTAAACTTAAAATATTTCTACTAGTTGGTCTTAAAAAAGAAAAAAAAAAGGCGAAACTAGGACTCTGAAGTCAGAATGGCTGATGTGATCCTAGGTGACATGTAGTCAGCAAAATCCCAGAATGCAACCTTGTACAAATGGGCTAGTCATGACATTTTCTCCCATCAAGCATATTGTGACATCTGTTTTATTTCCCTTCTTTTCTCAAAAAATGTTCTATTTTGCTGACCCAGGATGGTGCTTTCTATTAAAAAAAAAATCCAAGCAGCTACCATTCCTTATGCGCACAAGACTTTTGCCACCTCAGTGGTGAGATTCTATGTGTCACATGAGTAATGTTCCAAGTGGTTTGTGGAATGTAGGTACATGATTGCAAAGTGTCTGTCAATAGTAACCCTTAGAATGCTACCAGACGTCAAGGTGAATAACACATGGAAACTGGGACATCTTGACTGCTGGGTTGATAGAACAAGGAAGTTCAGGTCAGTAGTGTCAGAGTTCCAGAGATGGTTGGGCATGAGCCACTGAACCTGTAATCTGTAGCCACTGAAGTCTGTTAGGGATGGTACCACCCTACTTCTCAACCTTAAAGTAGCTCAATCTGTTTACCTTGTCAAAAAGAAGATTGAGATGTGACGTGATTTTGACACATAAGTACCTTCACAGGGAGAAAATATCAGATACTATCGAGTTCTTTACTCTAAACTAGCAAATACACGCATAACAAGAATCAATGATTTCAAGTTAAAACTAGACAAATTCAAATTAGAAATTAGACACAGATTTTTAACAGTAATGGTGATTAACTATTGGAACAAACAGGGAAATAGTGGATTCTCCATCTCCATCTTCGGATCAAGACTGATGCCTTTCTGGAAGATATTTTTTTAAAAGGTAGTTTTCTATTGAGGATTTTCCTTTTTGTCTCAGGCATTTTCTTAAGCCATAAGATGGTTATTTTTTTGTATTTAAATGTAATTATCACTTGGTACTGGTCCTGAAAACATCTATAATTTCAGCTGGAAAAAAAGTTCAAAAATATTCCTCCTAAACATGATTTCTGTTACTGTCAGGCCATTATATGTGGTGATGTTCTATTTCAAGACTGCCACTACTGCCAAGTAGTACATTTGTAGAATGAATTTTAAAAAAAAAAATCCTGCATTTGTTTGCCTCTTGACTAACCCCCATTGGCTCACTCTATTTTCTTCATCAATGTCTCAGTCTTTCCTTTCTCTTCTTCTCATAGATCATTCACACTCATCTATGATTTTGTAAATTGGCTCTCTTGCCAACTGCTTGTCATTCTCACTGATGTTGAGCGGGCCATTGCTAGCTTCCTTCAGATATTTTTGGAATGATCCCTGTATTTTACACACAGTAGTAGAACCCAAAGGTAATGGAATTCCTTTCTGTCCTTGAATCCTTTTTTATGGAAAGGTAACAAGAATAAATGTACTGTGCAGCTATATTTCTGTGTTCTTATAAATAGCAAATTCAAAAGGACAATATATAGGCAGCGTCCATTTGTTATTCTGTTGTACTTCAAAGGGAAATATTTATACTGAAGGTACTGTAAATACAAGTTGCCATAATGTATCACCCATAATTCCTAGCATCCTCAGCAACAGAAGCATTTTCTTAACTGTAGGTCGATAGTTTAGTCTCCTGTGGGTTGTAATACATTGGTCTCATTCATGTTGTTGGGTTCAATGTGCAGGTGGATGGGTGGTGTTGGTGGCCTGTGATATACACGGAATCAGACTGGATGATCCAGTGGTCCCTTCTGGCCACAAACTCTGTGACTGATTGTGAGGCTTGTATTGATCAGTCATTGTCTCTCTCCTCTCCACCTGTCCTGTCCTTTCCAGCTGGAGTCAGTTTCTTCTGCTAATCAGTAAGAGAGATGTAGTTGTTGCATTGAACACTGTCATTTTGCCGACTCCTTTGTAGGTAGTGCTGAATTCAAGCAATCCATTTGAACTTGGAGCACTGGGCAAGTAGTAGGAAGAGAGAATAAAGACAACAGAGAATGATGGAAAATGGCGCCTGCATACACACACACAAAGTGTCAGGAAGATGTGGGTGAACAGACACACAAAAGAGAAAGGAATAGCGACAAAAATGCTTCCAGAAATAGGGCCTCTTCTCAAGTAACAGAGTAACAGCCGTGTTAGTCTGTATTTGCAAAAAGAAAAGGAGTACTTATGGCACCTTAGAGACTAACCAATTTATTTGAGCATAAGCTTTTGTGAGCTACAGAAATGCATCCGATGAAGTGATCTGTAGCTCACGAAAGCTTATGCTCAAATAAACTGGTTAGTCTCTAAGGTGCCATAAGTACTCCTTTTCTTCTCAAATAAGAGTCTGGAAACAATGGGGAAGACCATGGAGAAAAACCCTGAAACTTTGTCACACATTTTAATGGGACATTTCAAAAATAGCATTGCCACTTCTGAACAAAATTAATTCTAGAAACGCTTCATCGGAATGTCTACTGTATGGTAGCCATCTGCTTTCAGTCCAACAGTATTTGTACTTAATTTGCCTTGATGAATTAGTGATATTAATATTGCAAACAAAAAGGGAAATTGATATCAGATTAGTGTTATGCTGTACAAAGCACCTTTGTAATCTTTTATAAGAGAGAAGGCAAATACGCCATATTTATTGAAAATACAACAGTTAGCATATGCTTTTCAGTCACACAACATACCCACAAACACACACACACTCGCAAGTCCTGCAGATGGTCTTTATAGTTACCAGTCTGTTGTAGCTCAAGTCAATCTAATGGCCAGTTAGATTGAGCATGAGTGAGGAGCTAGGCTCTGTCAGTCGCGATCTGATGCTCCAAGGCTTTGCAGGACTGAACCCGGAGTTCCATGGCAAAACACCCCATCTTTATAGTTGTAAATTCTCATTTGAGTCCATGCATTTTGCAATGTCATCCTGTAATCATTAGTCTTTAAGTGGTGGTAATCTTGGGGGTTTCTGCTGCTATCATTTGATGGTTATTGTCGGGCTTCCCATCATTATCTCCTATTTGTTGTCTCGCCTTCAGGGGTGCCTGCCTCACCTCTGAGGTCATCAATGCTGCTAACATGTTTAGCCTCGGACACAATGGATATTTTCTGATTGTCTCCTGGCGTTTCCAAGTCTCTCACTTTTTCTTGACCATCTGGACATTTGTGATGGCTTTCACACCTTCTCTTTTCCTGATGTATGCATTCCTCATTCACACAAATAGTCTCTCACAGAAACCTTCAAAGGTATACAGAATACCTTGTAAATTAAGTCTTGCTAAATCTTATAACTAAAACAATTCACATTGGGGCTTCAGGCCCTCATCATTTCTCTAATCTATTTATCATAGATACAATACAAAATCCTGTCTTTTGCTTACTCAATCTTAAAACAAAGAAATGTATATTTAACTAGAGTGCCTAATTTATAATACATATAGGAAACCATAGTAGACATTATAACTTATCCTAAAACGAAAGGGTGACCATAATCAGTCATAAGGATTGTTCTGGTCTGTCCCTGCCTTAACATCAGTACAGACACTGACAGTCTGTCAGATGCATTCCTACCAATGTCTCAGAGGGGCATTCCTTTCTGCTATTCAAAAAGGATGGCTGGTAAAATGAAATCAGGACATACATTAGTACCTCTGTTCTTATAGTACAATTATAAAATCCTGCTCCTACATAGGCATAGCTTTTAGGTGCACTATGGATAGTGTCACCAAATGATATATACGCAGTGATCCAAAGTTCTGAGAATGAGCCCCACACTGTACTCGCTCACTAGACACAGTGGCACCATCTACTTTACTCATAATATGCACTCTGGTCTTGTTATAGCTTCTAGCATTTGTTTAAAATTTAAAAGCCTAGGAGCATGCTTCATCCCACTGTGGCGTGGTGATGGAGAGGAAGCTCAGCTCAGATGTCACCTCTGATTTTCTCTGAGGTCTTAGATTTTTACTCATTTTTTTTCCAGCTGAACTGAATGAAGGACAACGAGGACTTGCCCAAGGTCATACAGTCAAGTTCATGGCTCAGTGACTAATTTTCGCATGACTTCTCATCTAAACACCTGATCACATGGTCTCATTAAAAATGAACAAGAAACAAGAATGTGCAGAAATCCCATGCAAAATAGTGACATAGTTAGGAATTTTGTTATTCTAGCTGTGTGATTTGATCTTCAGCAGAAAACAAGCTCTCCTGAAACAGTGCTATTGAAAATCACCAGGCCAGGCAACCAGAAAGGGAGTCACTACCTTCAAGTACTGTCAAGACTGGAAGTGGTTAAAATTATTTTCACATCTAATTATTTATTATATACAGTATTTGAACACCTTTAGGGAGAAGAAAGCATGCACTTAGTAACTGGCTTCAGTTTTAAACTTGACTAAATAACTTCATATAATTTTTTTATAATCACTTTAGAAATAAATAATATGTAATTATATTGGTTGCAGAAATATCCAAACGCATTTTCTCTTTGAATGAGGCTCTGCTTTGTTTCTTCTCCATGGTTTTCTCAACTCTGACAAAGCTGGCATTGTCACATAAGCCTTAAGGCACAGTGTGACTACAAGTACATGGAAAGCATTGCCTGTTTTACAAAATGCCTTGTAGCAGAGACAACGGGACTGCTCCTATATTTTCTATGTAAAAATTGTTCAACATCAGCAAAGTTTTCTGCACTGTTCAAGACACAAAATATAGGCAGTCCCTGCACTTAAGAGCATACAGTCTAAAAAAGACAGATATGGAGTAGATGGGACTTAGAAGCTCAGAAGATTGGCTGCCCAAGGTTTATTGTTGTTTACTCATATCTTGTGGGCAATAATCCAGATCCTCAGATAGTAAATTCTGCTACATGGAAATCCTTGTATTTGTACTCCATCTAGACTACTTCTCATCAGTCTGTTCTTCTTAAACATCAAAAGGGCGGGTCATTACTGATCCTGTTGGTGTACATGCTGTGACATGAAGTGCAGCATGTGTTCTGATTGAATCTCACTTTGGCACAGAAATAAAATTGAATCTTGACAGGGTGAGATGGGGGGGTTATTACTTTGCACAGGTCTGCCACAGAGATACAGGGGAAAATGGAACCTTAAGGCCTGACCCTGCTGCCATTAGAGTCAATGGCAAAACTGCTTATAGGCCTGATCAAAAACCCATTGCAATCCCTGGGGGTCTTTCTATTGACTTAAGTGGGTTTTGGAGCAGGATTGGGTTCATAAACAGTCGGAAAAGGGTACTGGAAATCTCCCCATTGGCCATCTTATTGTGTTTTAATAAAACACCTAGAGCAGGGGTTCCCAAACTTCGTTTGCGGCTTGTTCAGGGTAAGCCCCTGGCGGACCGTGAGATGCTTTGTTTACCTGAGTGTCCTCGGGTGCAACCACTTGCAGCTCCCAGTGGCCACGGTTCGCTGTTCACAGACAGTGGGAACTGCGGGAAGCAGCACTGGGCGGGCCACCACTTCCCACAACTTCCATTGGCCGGGAATGGCGAACCACGGCCACTGGGAGCTGCGAGCGGTTGTACCTTCGGACACTCAAGTAAACAAAGCATCTCGTGGCCTGCCAGGGTCTCACCCTGAACAAGCCACAAAGCAAGTTTGGGTCACCCCTGACCTAGAGTAAGGGCTTGAGTTGTGAGAGGATTACTCATCCCTTTGAAGGTGATGGTTGCCCTTCTCTCTCATGTTTACTGAAGTCTTTGGGAACTGAGGACACTCAGCACTACTCAGAAGGCACTAAGCAGCTCACAGGACCACTGTAGCATCACTGTGACAAGCTCATAAAGGGTGAATTTACATTTCTATAGAAAGTATTACAATGATAACTTAATTCTCCTGTCTGCTGATTGATTCTGTCTGACCTTCCTTTCCAGTTAGCTATATTGGAGAATCTCACTAATTCAAATTAATGACTTGGAGACTTGTTATACAATCACTGACTTTGTGAACTAGTGAGTAAGCAAGCACACAATTTTTTTCTTTTATAAAAAAGGCAAGGATAATGCATCACAAAATATACTTTCTTCATTTATTTGACCAGTGGAATTTAATTTTAATTAAAGACTTCCTAAGATGCTGATAAATAGCCTATGGTATATTTCATAAAATTCATGAATTCTTAGTGAACAGCTTAGTAATTAGCAAATCTCACTACACATTTTATAAATCTGTCCTGAGAATGAACTGTGATTTCTTTTTCTTTTTTAATGCCAATTGTAGAGTATACGAATAAATAACTACCAGGGTGCTATTCTATTTATCTTTTAGGATCCATGTTTTCTCAGATTAATAACACTGCTGTATTCATTTTAGAAATAAATAGTCCCATGGAATCTATTTCTACTGTACATTAGGCTAAGGTACATTACAAATTTTTAATTTGTAGAGGAGCTATTAAAATTATATATTAAGACACTGTCTTGCTGCATCTTTCTCTCCCCCTCTGAAATTTTTACTTTCTTGTTTTCAGTGGCTGCTTACTATTAACAAATGGAAGGAAAGCTGATTTGAGCTAGTATGACATGACTTCCTGGGGGCCATGGGCACTTCCAGTGGCCTTAATTTTTCTAGATGAGCCATGACTTTACTACTGAATTGTCATGTTATCTTTCCCTAAAGTGATGGTGCTCACTACTCCTTTGACGCCTTGCTATGACTATGTGGTTGCCAGGAGCATTTACCTTTTCTTTTTTTTCTATATAAACAGGATTCAACTACTGAATTGTCTTTACATCTATGGTAACAACCATGTTTTAGCTGAAAGGTCAATTACAGTCATGTTGGTAAATGAAGGGCTTTAGAGATCAGAAGCTAAGTTGTGACTAATCCAATCTATCTGTGACCAGCACAAAGGTGTGGGTTGGTGTAGGAGGCCAAATAAGTCAATACATTTTTGAATTATGTGGCCTGCATGGAGACATCTTTTGCAAAGATCAGGGCAGCACAAATTAATGTCTTACAATAGTCAGAGTCAGACATATGTATACACTAAGCCCCTAGTCCTGTGCGGTGCCTAGAGCTCTCATCTTGCCATTGAAGTAACACAGAGTTGAGAGGAGGGACTCTGGCCGGTCAGGAGATACTACGCTGTGCACTCTCATCTCCTTCCTGTTGCTAGCTTTTGTACCAGACAGCCATGTTTGAATAAGTGACATTTGCCATTTATAACTATGTATTTTGTGAAAGGGCTTCAGCAGTTTCATCTCACTACATTACAGTACTTTACTCTAGAATGTGTAATAGGATGATTAGGGCTATAAAGCCATGCTGGATGTAACATGTGTCTTGAAAATAGATGAGCAGCAAGGTAGTTGCCATGGGTTTGTTAGCAATCAGTGCATTGTCTCTTCATTGCTGTTTAGCCCTAGCTCCACGGGTCCAATTTACTACTTCATAGAGGTGAGGAGTTTCAGAATTGAACAAATCCATACAGCCCTATTAGCCTCCATTTCATTGGTACCTGACAACAGACATGAAAAAGTGTACTCTCTGAAATCACTTACAAAGGGAACAATGCATCAAATACATCTGGAGCTAGCGAACAGGAGTTTTGCAGAGGACTGCTCCAGGTGAAGGAGGAGCAATTACGTGACCCTTGGGGTAAGTTTGTTGTCTGTTGTGTGTGTATTTGTGTGTGTTGTGGTGTGCTTGCTGCTGGACTGAAATATACCATGTGGTCTGTTCGTTTGGGGGACCGTATGCTGACCGTGTGAGTGCTGTGCATAGTGGCCTACTAGGCAAGGCTGACAGCTTCTTAATGAGGCTTTGATCCCTAAGCCCTTTAGCACCCATCAACCCTTAACCGGGGCTACTCAGGAAGACCAGGGCTTTAAAAAGCCCTCTCCTAAGCGACCAGGGGAGTTTTGCAAGGGAGTTTACAGGGGGAGAGCGGGGGGGGGGGGCTATACACATTTAACATTCTGTAAAATTAAGCCAATAAACATCCCTGATAAAAACAAAACAACAACAAAGAAACGAGCTGCAAGGGTAAAAAGAGAATGCAGGCAGAAATCCAGCAACAGAGTGGGGGTTACCCGGTTTATTACACCCAATGCGGCATGTATGATTACCTGCCCTATGGACAGGTGACATATGTGTGCATTCGGTGCAAGGAGCTCCTGGCCCTCAGAGACCGTGTACGGGCTTTGGAGACCAAGGTGGAGGAGCTAAAGGAGACAGAGGTACATAGATGAGACTTTCCGGGACACAGTAGAACCGTCCCACCCCTGTCTGACAGCCTCTGTGCTATTGAGGAGAATGAAAGTCTCAGGGAAGGAGAACAGCTAACTGGAGCAGAGGGAAATGATCCCATAGTTGGGACCCTCCTTCCAGATCATGTTATGGTATCCTCTCGCATTGAGGATAGCTCTCCAGGGGAGGGAACTCCAGTTAATAGGAAGAGACAGGTATTTATGAGGGATTCAATCATTAGAAACATAGATAGCTGGGTTTGTGATGACCAGGAGAACCGCATGGTGACTTGCCTGCAAAGGTTGCGGATCTCTCAAGATATCTAGATAGACTTATGTGTAGTGCTGGGGGAGGAGCTGGTGGTCATGGTACATGTAGATACCAATGACATAGAGAAGGATAGGAAAGAGATCCTGGAGGCTAAATTTAGGTTGCTAGGTAAGAGATTGAAGTCCAGGACCTCCATGGTGGCTTTCTCTGAAATGCTTCCAGTTCTACGCGCAGGGCCAGACAGACAGGCAGAAGTGCAGAGTCTCAATGCATGGATGAGATGATGGTGTAGGGAGGAGGGGTGTAGATTTATTAGGAACTGGGGAAACTTTTGGGAAAGGGGGAGCCTATACAGGAAGGATGGGCTCCACCTAAACCAAAGTGGAACCAGATTGCTGGCACTTAAAACTAAAAAGGTCGTAGAGCAGTTTTTAAACTAAAGGCTGAGGGAAAGCTGACAGATGCAGAGGAGAATGTGGTTTGGACAGAGACATCCCTTATGAGAGGATCTACTAATGAAGGTTCTCTATGTCCTAGTAAGGAGGAGAGGATGAAAGATGATAAAATACAGGTAGGATCTGATGAGAATCAGTCAAATGAAGTGAGCTGTAGCCCACAAAAGCTTATGCTCAAATAAATTTGTTAGTCTCTAAGGTGCCACAAGTACTCCTTTTCTTTTTTCAAATGAAAAAAAGTCTAATTCAATTACATCATGTAATGGGAGACAGCTAAAAAGTGACAAGTTTTTAAAATGCTTATATACCAATGCGCTGGCATCGGTCTTCACAGTTGAGGATGTGATGGAGATTCTCAAACCTGAGCCATTCTTTTTAGGAGACAAATCTGAGGAACTGTCCCAGTTTGAGGTGTCATTAGAGGAGGTTTTGGAACACATTGATAAACTAAACAGTAATAAGTCACCAGGACCAGATTGTATTCACCCAAGAACTCTGAAAGAACTCAAATGTGAAATTGCAGGACCACTAACTGTAGTCTGTAACCTATCATTTAAATCAGCTTCTGTACCAAATGACTGGAGGATAGCTAACGTGCCGCCAATATTTTAAAAGGGCTCCAGAGGTGGCCCCAGCAATTACAGGCTGGTAAGCCTGACTTCTGTACCGAGCAAACTGGTTGAAATTATAGTAAAAAACAAAATTGTCAGACACATCGATGAACATAATTTGTTGAGGGAATAGTCAACATGGTTTTTGTAAAGGGAAATCATGCCTCACTAATCTAGTAGAATTCTTTGAGGGGGTCAACAAGCATGTGGATCCAGTGGATATAGTGTGCTTAGATTTTCAGAAAGCCTTTGACAAGGTCCCTCACCAAAGGCTCTTAAGCAAAGTAAGCAGTCATGGAATAATAGGAAAGGTTCTCTCATGGATTGGCAACTGATTAAAAGGTAGGAAACAAAGGGTAGGAATAAATGGTCAATTTTCAGAATGGAGAGAGGTAAATAGTGATGTCCCCCAGGGGTCCGTACTGGGACCAGTCCTATTCAACTTCTTCATAAATGATCTGGAAAAAGGGTAAACAGTGAGGTGGCAAAATTTGCAGATGATACAAAACTACTCAAGATAGTTAAGTCCCTGGCAGACTGCAAAGAGCTACAAAAGGATCTCTTAAAACTGGGTGACTGGGCAATAAAATGGTAGATGAAATTCCGTGTTGATAAATGCAAAGTAATGCACATTGGAAACCATAATCCCAACTATACATATAAAATTATTGGGTCTAATTAACTGTAACCACTCAAGAAAGAGATCTTGAAGTCATTGTGGATAGTTCTCTGAAAACATCCACTCAATATGTAGTAGCAGTCAAAAAAGCGAACGGAACGTTGGAAATCATTAAAAAAGGGATAGATAATAAGACAGAAAATATCATATTGCCTCTGTATAAATTGATGATATGCCCATATCTTGAATAAAGCATGTAGATGTGGTCGCCCAATCTCAAAAAAGATATATTGGAATTCGAAAAGGTTCAGAAAAGGGCAACAAAAATGATTAGGGGTATGGAATGGCTGCTACATGAGGCGAGGTTAATAAGACTGGGACTTTTCAGCTTGGAAAAAGACGACTATGGGTGGATATGATAGAGGTCTATAAAATTATGACTGCTATGGAGAAAGTAAATAAGGAAGTGTTATTTACTCCTCACAACGCAAGAACTAGGGGTAACCAAATGAAATTAATAGGCAGCAGGTTTAAAACAAACAAAAGTATTTCTTCACAAAATGCACAACCAACCTGTGGAACTCCTTGTCAGAGGGCATTGTGTTGGCCAAGACTTATAACAGGGTTCAAAAAAGAACTAGATAAATCCATGGAGAATAGATCCATGAATGGCTATTAGCTCGGATGGGTAAGCATGGTGTCCCTAGCCTCTACTTGCCAGAAGCTGGAAATGGGTGACAAGGAATGGATCACTTGATGATTACCTGTTCTGTTCATTGCCTTGGGGCACCTGGCATTGGCCACTGTTGGAAGACAGGATACTGGGCTAGATGGACCTTTGGTCTGATGCAGTATGGCCATTTTTTTGTTCTTTTGTTCTTAAAATTCTTCTGAAATACTGTGGTAGGAAAACTATAGCTGTTGTATTTAAACTGTGATCTGTGACTTTCTAGGGAGGCAACACACAGTCTATCCCCAGGTACATCTAATAGTTATATCTTATTTCTAATATCCTGCATTTTCCATACTCACTTTAGTTTACATACTTGGATTATGTTCGTGCATATCCATAGTACAGAGGTCATCATTGTAAGAACAGTAGGACCAAGGAACAGACTGCTTCAGGAGGTTGTGGAAGCTTCTTCACTGGAGGTTTTCAAAAGGAGGCTGGATAGCCATCTGTCTTGGATGGCTTAGACACAACAAATCCTGGATCTTGGCAGGGGGTAAGACTAGATGACCCTTGCGGTCCCTTCTAACCCTATGATTCGAATCTTTACATTTTACTTTTGTAGGCAAGTAATGATAATTTGAGGCTTTCACAATGTCATGGATATGTGGATCCCATTGCTGGACTCTCTCCAGACTTCTGCATCCAAATGCTGAGTCCCACATGCCCTTTGCCCATGCCTACCAAGCTGAGTTTACTTCATGACTTTAGGCACACGCTCCACGTGCAGATCTCATGTCTGACATCTCTCTTGGCACTGCGGACCGTGCAGCCCAATTGACTAGGTCCTGAAACTAGTGCTGTCTTCTCCCAAGCCTCACTAGCAGCTGTTGTACGTTCCCCAGAATCCCATTGCGGGTGTGAGCATTTTGGCTTACCACTTACGTTTGCAGGGGCAAGTGAAAGCAAACAGACAGACTTTGCACAGCATTCAAAACTATTACGTTTCACTTAGCATTAGAAATACAAGGTCTATATAACATACTTAACACACCATTATGCATTTCTCTGGCTTGAGTTCCTCATTACTCTCATAAATTCTTTGGGCTTGGGCAGAGTCCTCTGGGGAGCTTGGGATCCTTCCTCTTCATCTCATGGTTTCTTTGAAGAAACCATGGGGCCTTTTTAGGTCTGTTAACTTTCCCTACCCGTGGTTGATCCCTTAGTAAAACTGGATACCCCTGCTTCCTTTCTTCTGACAAAAGCTTTCAATCTTCGTTTTTTGACTTTATATGTCTCCCTGCCGGCTGGGGCTGGGTTCTTTATTCTCTTGCTGAGGATTTTCCAATCCACCTCTCTGCAGAGAAGTTGGAGGAACTAGTGTTTCTACGCACATGGACCACTGTCCCAAGGTGCTTTCACCTAAATAGGTGACCATTAAAGCCTAATGATCCACCATTGTATCTGGTCAGGGTCAGATGTGCTACAACCCCTGTCAGTAAACGGTGGATTTCACATCCATCCACATAGAGGCATTCCATGATACAACAATTTAATAATAAAAACTTCATAACATCAACCAAAATGTATACATTGTACATAGACAGATTCCCCAAATTGTCTCAGTTACAACCACCTTGATGTCAGTTAGGCAAAAGATAAAATTGTAAAGCACTTTAATAACCACTGAATAAATGGCCTTGTGTAAGCCTTTAATGATATATTACTCAAGCACTCCAGTCCAGTCTAGACAATACTAGAGAGATGTATGCAGTCGGCAGATACACACTCTACCCTTAGCCCCTTGTCATTTAATGAATATACTGAATAAGTTGTATGCAAATGAAGAAAGCAAAGCAAAAACAGCTGAATTAACAAGATGTGTCTTGAGCTTCCCCATGCTTTCATCTTTTCACTACCCACTCTTACTTTATCTAGTTCAATTTTTGTGCTCTTCAGGGCAGGGTTCTGTTTATAAAGAGCTTAGCACATTGTTGGCATTTTACAAATAGTTAATAAAGGCTTGGAACCATAAAATTCTATCTGTTATGTCAGAAAGGAGAGTCCTCTTTTTCTAACAGGAGCTCAGTGTTAATCAATTAAACTTATTCTGTAATGCAGAAAAAATAACATGTAGGACAAGTGGAATTGTAAGACTTTGGGAAAGCATAATCACAATTTTCAGATGTGGTTCCTGGGGGAAATCACAAAAAGATTAGCTTAATTTGGAAAATTTACTTGATTGACTAAAACAGTTGCCCAGAAAGTTTTTCTTTTCTTCACTGTGAGAGTAAAACTCTTTGTAAAGATCATGTTGTCTTAAATGAATCTACTATGAAATGAGACTGTTTGATAATTATTCCTTAATCCAAATTTAGTCCGCCCCAGTGATGAATGCAGAGCAGACAGATATCATGTTTCAGCTGTGAATGAATGCCTATCAAGACCTGATAGCTGCTCATCAGCTGGGGCTGCAAGATGCATTTTTGAAGGATAGAATGAAGGTCAACATTTCAAAAATGTTTTTTTTTTAAATTGCATGTAGTCATTTTGCCTGTGAATAAATGTGCAAATCAGATAGTACCCAGTGTGCCATGTGCAGATAAATGGACAAAAATGTGCAGATAAATGGACATTGTAAATAAATGTGCAAATTTAAAAGCTGGGTTGAGACCACTTTGAGACAGTCATACAGGTTACTGTTTTACACTGTTCAGTGTTGCTTTGGGCCAGAAATGCCAATATTTGTAATTTTGTGTATCAAACCCTGTATTCTATGTTATAAATGTATGTAGCTTTCAGAGTTTCCCTGAAGGAACAGCATATGTCCAGTTAAAAGAGCACTTCTAAAGTACTGTAGATGCACACTATCTATCATGATGATAGCAATGGAATGACTTGAAAGGCAAAAGATCATGTTTGACTTAAAGTTTTGCATGCATAAATATGGGGGGTTAGTCTCCAGAGTTATATACAAAGGCCAGGAAAGCACATTGTATGATTAAAAAAAGGTATAGGATTTGGCTGGTGAATTAAATGAATATGGGGATGAAGTGCTGCCATCTTTGGGTAATCTACTATAATAGCATACGTCGGCTATAGAAACTTATGTAAATTACCAATTTGTAGATGAGTGATGCAGGGTGGCATTTGTCTTCTGTGAGCATGCCTAATGTTAGAAAACCAAAAAATTAGCCTAGTCATCGTCTTTCCCAAACTTTCCTATAAGAGGTATGATACCCCAGACCCTTTCTTTTTCTTGAGCTGTAACGGTGGGATGGTTGCTTTAGCTCAGTCAACCTTTAATAAACAGTTATTAATGATTTGTCAGCAAAAAAGGTTTTGCTCACATTTGTTAATATATTATGCCATGTGATGTGTAGTATCACCACAGAGTGAGGTCTAATCATGTAACTCCTTAACCCTTTTGGCTACAAAATATTAAAGGAAAATAGCTGCAACTCCCCAAATTCTTTTTCCTTTCATGAGCAGAGCTGGTCAGAAATTTCCCATCCCGCTGGTCTTTTTGTGTACAAAGATAATTGGTGAGTGCAAAAGCAGGTTGACGGGCTAGGTATACGTTATGGCATACAGCAATGAGCACATGGAAAGATTATTTATGACATGATAACAAACCAGTCGTCGACATTTCTCAGAACTAGAGCTGTGCAAAACTCAGTGGTTTTGTTTCTCTGAACGTTCTCTTCTTTTCGTCTGCAAGGGTGGCAATACCCAAATTTCACTTCGCATTTCCAGTGTGAAGAAAGGCAAATTCTCAATGCAAAACTCAGCCACAGCTGCCTAATTTTACCTGAGTTGGCATAGGAACTACATAGACCTGCTCATGACAAAGGAGTTTGAAGCAAAACATATGTTGGTCCTATGTTTTGCTAAAGGTGGACCCTGGTCCACTTGGACTTTTCAAATCTCAGTAAATATTTCAGCGAATTTGACCTTCTCTTTTGAATTGGTAAGGAATAGAGGCAATAGAATAATGAGGGAAAAAACCCGAATTTATCTGATGAAAAATGATAGTTGAATACATTGTAAAATCAGGGAAATTTTAGATTTAAATCTGGTTTCAGATTTGGTTGCAATAATTTCTAATGGTTATATACAACATTTCAATAACAGAGGATGTCTTGTATTTTTTTAATCCATTGGTAGCACTGGTGTCTAAATGCAACAACTGGATCAAGTGTTGTGGTTAGCAGCATTCTCAAGCCCAGTGATGCCCAGACAGCCATGCACAGATGGAACTAAGGGCAGGATTTATCCCATTAACTGTCCATGTGAATGAAAGGGAAGTGAGAACATACTAAACTTTATACGGAAAAAAAGATTGGACTAACATCTATCTCATTAGATTGGACTAACATCTATCTCATATGGCCCCCGTCACCATAGTCTCTGAGAGACTAGCAAAAGCTGACTGTGACCATACAAGAGCTATACTTGGTCCCTGGTGAGCTAAAGATTAGTCTGTGTTCTGATACCACGACTACTGCATACGGGCACAAGAAAAGCGTGTTTGGCAGACAACTGGGGAAGAATGTTTGTGGGAAGGCAGTGCTTCATACCCAGAATTGTAGAACTGAGTAAAATTCTATGCTAATGAATAGGGTTTTCTTGTTTTCTTTGTTATTATTATTATTATACGTGTTTTGATTTTTGATTATAAACCTCCTTTGAGGAAAACCTCTTGCTGACTGTACCTGTGTTTTGCTTCTGCTAAGACCAATTTACACTGAATTATCTTTGTTGGCTTTCAGTAGCAATTAATCACAATCCATACCAGCATGTAATCAGCATATTTGTTGTTCTGATAGCTGATGAATTGTTTCATGTCTGTGACTTCATGCTTTCTCTATGACTGTTCAGCTGTTTTGAGTATCATCTGTCATTCCCATTTGCCTTTTTGAATGGTTTTGCACATGCTACTTTCTGAATTTCTATATCCATCTCATATTTTTAACCTGGGGTGTAAAAATGGTTTGTTCTTTAGAACAGCCATGTAGCAACAGTGGTATAGTTATGGGGCTTGACGGATCTAACAATGAAGAAGTAGAATTTGGTTGATTTACATGGTTATTAAATAAAGTCTAACTGTGAGGGTCACTGACACTTACTGCAAGAAAGTATTTTTAGAGCTTTATGTTAGGTTCCCTCCTACATACACACATACAAAGCTGTGATTCAGAGATAGCATGCAGGTATCTATGATTGCCAGTATTCACTCTGCAATGTTATGTCCACTGTTGTAAAAAACCAGCATCAAATGAATGTCGCTCAAGACACTGAGAAAATCGCCTAGTCTTTAGGAATCATGATGTAAGATTTTTAAAATCCTGAATGTCTGTGCCCAGGACCAGATGGTACCAAACTCACTAAGCAGTGGCATATGATGATTTTACTGTTGAATTTCATGGCAACTGTCCTTCTACAAGGATATTTCTGTTGCTAACAGTTAATTACAGGAATCGTTCTAAAGGGATATTTTAAAAGGAACATCTTTAATTTGTAGAGCAGTTTTCATCTTTGGCTTTCATTGCCACATCAGAATCTTAACATTTTGGTAGTCCTTGACTGAGGTCCCCTGTGGGATGTGATTCATTATAGCAAATTTCTAGAATACTGGGAAATTTCTTCCCTATTCTTTAAATATAGTATATCCGTACAAGTGTACATTGAATCTCATTACTGCTGACTCTGAGGATATGTTTTTCATTGTATCAGTGTACCATTAGCATAGAATTTAAGTCCATCTAGTATGCTTTTGTGATTGCTGCTTCATTTCCAGCATAACTGTAGTGACACTTAATGTGCTTCACATCTTCAAACTTC
The DNA here is from genome assembly GCF_965140285.1 of Lepidochelys kempii. Lineage (NCBI taxonomy): Eukaryota > Metazoa > Chordata > Testudines > Cheloniidae > Lepidochelys > Lepidochelys kempii. The sequence goes on from NC_136383.1 coordinate 118,515,259, forward strand.
TGCATAAAACATTAACAATCCTTGTACCACCCCATGATAGACGTGTTATCATCTCCACTTTACAGAGGGGGAAACTAAGACCTAAGAAGGTGAAGGGACTTTCCCACAGTGAGCCAGTAATAAAAAGTTAGTCAAGCAGCATTGCTGTGACACAGCCAGGGTTAAAAATGAGTAGTTCTGATCAGTTCCAGCAGTCTTGAAGCTTAAATGCCAGACCATGTTGCCTCTCTGGAAGGAAAAGAATTATTTTTTTAAATAAAGTATTATGAATCTAGTGATGGCTGCATTAGGAAATAGGGCATTTAATAAAAGAAAAATATGGCTATTGTATTTTCTTGCCAAGGAAGTGTGATTATGAAGGTTCCAGACAGATTTCTAATTATTCTTATTCAGTTAATAGGGCAGACTATGCAATTTATTTGTCTGGTTCTGTATCTTTGTAAAGAGAATTCCAGCTTCCAGTTAAATGGCACTTTGCCCTCTGTTGTCTTTTGCAGAATACTTATTGAGCATGGGTTTCAAATTTCTTATGTCTCCAGTCACTCTAACACCAGTATTTCTCTATTTAGACTCTCCTCCTAAAGGCGACTTGTTGATAGTTAGAGTGCCTAGAAGTTTTTTGTCATTTTATGTGGATGTTTGATAGTTGAAGAACTGGTTAGATTCAGTTGTAAAATAAGAAAACTAGTTGCATAGCTGAAATGTATATGGTCAGACTCCACAGCAGTCCAAAAGAGCTACTCCAGTTCACTCCAGCTGAGGACCTGGCCTGTAAATTATTGTGTGATTAGTTATGGTTAATATTTGCTCATAGTATTGTCAGAGTACTAGGGAACCATAGATTCATTGTGTATACAATACACGTAACTAAGGAGTAGGTATATTAAAAAACAAGTGTTTCAAGTATATCTTTATCTATGAATTATGTCTTCGTATCTGCTATCAGTCTTCAGTTGTCTAAGGTCATTTTAAAGAGTGCAATATTCTTTTTTGTGTGTGTGTGTGTTCGTCAGAAGGAGAGAGAAAGAGAATAAGTATTGGTTCAGTGCTTGTAAAAAGTGAGCTTGACACCAATCCCCTTTATCCACAGCATCGGCAATGATCGGGAGTGATTTCCCCACACTGCCCATCTAAATCTGCCTCAACTTTGACCTGACCTGGAGTGGTTACCAAGGGCCTATGGCTACCACAAGAGTGAGAGAATAGTTCTATCCTAGGAGTCTCTACCAAGATAGCCAACAAGGCTGATGAGAGCCATGTTCTGCAATCACTTTAATTGTATTTTGCATGTTTCCAAAATGGAACAGAAAATAGACTTTTCATTCAAAGCAGGGGCCCAGAATACATCTATAGTGGAGGAAGAACTGACTTCCCCTTACAGATCTTACTGTATATTAAATAGTGCTTGAGAGTACAGTGATGAAAACTTCAGAAACATTGATGGAAAATATAGTAGTTAGTCGATTTTCTCATATTTTTCTTTAATGTGAAATCCAGTTTAGCAAGTAATACAGTATTTCACTAAGTATATGTTTCAAGTTGGGGCATCAAATTCTGCTGTGTGATGCCAAAAATTGATAAAATGGTAGCACAATATTGATAAAATGGTAGCACAATACTAACACCAATTCCCATTTCGCCTATCACTTGGAGATTCCATATCACAAATGAGTGGCATATCTATATCCGATTGAAACATCACCAGCACTGCACTGAAGTATTAGCAAATTTCTAGAATCTGTACAATGTACTTTTCTATCAAAGATACATCTGGGAAGAATAAAGGGTTTAAAAAAATAAAAAAGATGGGGTCAATATAAAGTTGTTCATGTATATTTGAATTTCCCTTAGGTGAAAAGTCCAGAGGACTTCATATAGTAAAGTTCAGTAGTAAATACCATTTAACTATACTTGCTTTTCCCAATCCCCATTCATTTTTAGCTATCAGATAATTCAATATCCAAAGACTCAGCCCTTGAAAAATTTGGGCATGTGGGTGTGGAAAACTGAAGCAATAAAAATTGAAGCAAAGGCCTAGAAAGCTTCACAATTTCAGTTGTCAGAGGTTAAAATATGCTGACTTGATTAAAATTCATAGGGCTCTGGCCATCCCATAGTTGTTTCATGATGTAAGTTTTCTGCAGTGTTGCTAAATATTTACTACACACACAGTGTGTGCTCCATCGCTAATGGTGAGGATGCCATAAAACTTGAAGCCAGTATCTACATCTGAGTCACTAGCATATTCTTTTCCTTATACATGAGAAGATCATATTCAGACTGTAAGCTCTTCAGAGCAGGGAACAGTAAAGATTAATTGAGAGCAATCCTGCAGAAGCACAAGTGGTGTTCTTTTGTGATTGTTGCAAAGGGTCCTTTTTCCAAATGTTTGTTCCTTTGAAGGTCTTTTCCTCTGGCCTCTGTGTGAAGTTTGTTTTATAAAATTGATTTTTTGGCAGGTAAACCCTAGGAGGCACATCTAACACACATCGTATACATCTGTTCCTCTCTGATACTGAGCCCTGCTAGAAACATTCCTAAGCCTTTCAACTGCCAGATGGCCTTATGTGTTTTCAGCAGAGCTTTTTCTTTTTGAACCCGAACTCAGATTATCCAGGTCTTTTGCTCCTGTTTCATAAATTGTGAACAGAGCATTAGGGAAATACTGGAATGCACCATTTGTTTTAATGACACTTGCCTGTCAGTTTCCATTTCTGAGTGTGCTAACATTTAGGGAGAAAGGGATCCCTTAGGTGTATTAGATGGGGGACTAACTACATTTTTTGTTTGGCATTTGTTTTGTCATTTGGCTGTTGTGTGCAATATGCGTGTATTGAACCAGAAGCATTTAACTATGTATGGAGCAAAGTGATCAGACAACAGACCAGAATCAATTTAGATTCTGTCATCTTGTAAGATGCAATAAATGGGTTTTGTACTTTCCCTATTTTAATTGATTTTATAGTTTAACTGCATGTCTTTTGATTTAAAGAATCCTACTGCTTGTGTAACACCGACAGACCCAGGTCGTTGTGGGCAGGATCAAACCGGGGACCTTTGAGCTTAGTGCATGAGCCAAAAGGCAACTGCCTGTTAGCTAAGGCTTTAAAGCAGACTCATTTAACTCTCTCTAAGTGATCGTGATGCCTCTAGATGGGACAGAACACCACACACAGAAGGTGTGTGGGTTACATATTTCCCCTAGCTGAGAAAGCGCATCCCAAGCTTGAGTCTTCCCAGTTGAAATCCCTGAGGAGTCCCCACTTGTAACACCAACAGACCCCAGCCATCGTCGGGCAGGATCGAACCGAGGAGCTCTGGAGCTTAGTGCATGAGCTTCTACAGTATGAGCTAAAAGCCAACTGGCTCTTAGCTAAGGCTGTAGAGCAGACTCATTAATTGCTCTCTCTAAGTTGTCTCGGTACCACTAGATGGGACAGAACATCACATCCAGAAGGTGTGTGGGTTACACTTGCTGATTACAAAAAGGGTTTTTTCCCTCTACATGTATGTTTGGTCTTGCTTAGGTTAAAAAGATTAAAGCGTCTGGTGTTTCCCCATCAGTATAATCATGCAACCTTCATTAATATTAATAGAAGATGCTTCATTCATAGGGAGATGCTACAGGTCATTCAGTCTGGTTTTACATCCCCTATGTTAATTATCAACATAGTAAAATTTTCGGTCACCTAAGTGACTTAGCAGCCTAAGTCCCAATGAAAGCAACGTTACATTTGTAGATATAGATGTAAATTCTCTCTCTCTCTTGCATGCATGTACATACACAGAGAGAGAGAGAGAACAGGAAATACCACAATCAAGTCAAATGCCATGATATGGTTAAAATTGATATTTTTATACTGATCATTTGCAGAATATCAGACTAAGCCCTATCCATTGCTTTTAAAAATAATGGGAATGGATAAACAAGCTTGGAGAAAATGTAATTACCTTGAACATCCGCCCACCCCTCAGACTCAACCTGAAATGAACTCTTCCTGAGACTTGATTTATGGACCTTATTGTGGAATACTGTGTGTGTCATGTGGTGAGTAACAGATAATAAAGGTAATGTGAATGTTTAAAACATGGAGAGGAGCTGAAACACCTGTGAATGGTCTAGTGAATGCTCATGGGCTTGGAGCTTACTGTGACTCTGATAATGAGTTGCTTCATGGCCTGAAGTAAGACACATTCTGTGGTCTCATTTTTCTCTTTTGTAACCTGGGGTTAAGAGGGCCTTATCCAAAGCCCATTGAAGTCAACAGAAGTCTTTCCTTTGACTACACTGGGCTTTGAATCAGGCCCATAATGCAAAATTACCAACCTCCCAAGGTTATTATGAAGATTAATTATGTTTGCATAATGTGTTGAAAATGTAAATCACTACCTACTGTAAGTGCTGGATCAGCTTTGCAAAATTGACGTGCACTATTTACAAGAAAAGACATAAACTATCCATCTTCCTTTTGCCATGATGGTGGTTGATAATGAAAAGGAAATGTATATTCTCTCTTAAAAATATTGCTACACCCAAGGGTAATTGTGGGATTAGAATCTCACTTGGCTGTGCTAGATATTATTTCATGAACACAATGAGTGTTTCCTTTCTGTGACTCTGGCATGTTCCCTTAATCCCCAACAAGTCCTATTGCATGTGTTCGACCACGATAGGGACATTAAGATATTCTAGCCAAATGCAGGGATAGATTCTTTGCTGGGGTATCTGAATAGCAGCTGTAACTATTCCATGGCATAACTGAAGGTAGTACATTTAGATGAGTTCCCACAAGACACAGCTCGTTATATAAGTTAAATACAACTACTGTCCCATTTGAGAGCCCAAACATCTCATGTCATATTTGAATCGCAATGATCCCACAAGGAGTGAAGGCCGGAGGTCAGTGAATGAGCAATGCAGAGAGTCAGACCCCTAGGACAGGCAGAGAAATCCTTCACTTTCACACAGTGATGTCATATTTGGAATACTGAAACCAGTTAGAACCACTCTGGGCTTGTAGCGCAGTCCCTGTAGGCATGTTAAGAGAGTAAAAGTGACACATTAATTTTCAATTCTATTGAGCACCTTTAAATACGTTCTGCTTCCTGCTCTCTGGTATGTCTGTGCCCTTTCCATGTAGAGATTTGTTTAAAAGCCTAGTGTGTCACAAGAATCTATTGTTTAAACAGTATTTTAAAATGCTTGTGCTTGGAAACTAAAGACTGTTAAAAAGGTGATGCAAATGGGCCAAACATCTTTACTTTTTTTGTTATAGTCTTTGTTTTACTGATTATTTATTCCTAACAGGATTTTACTTATTTTAATACCTGACATTTTTCTGCCCTGTTATCCAGTAAGGTGCATTTGAGATCAGGCAGTAATAATGAACTTTTGAGGTTAAAATCAGGGACAGCTGCAAGGTATGTTTTGCAGTCAGAGAGAATTGCTTGTCATGAGGAACTCTGCATCCGTAAAGAGCCATGGGGAAGCTGCTGTCTCTGTACATATCTTTGCAGAATAATATAAAGATAACCAAAGGCACTGTGAAGCCTGTTTTTAATCCTGACTCTTTCACGAAAAATTCCTGAAAAATGATCAGTGAAGCTTAGAGAATGCACTCAAGTGCTGAAATAAATAAATACATTTCGCTGTGGCTGAAGAGTGTTGGACGTAACTCTCTCTGGATCTGAATAATGCAACACTATGTGTTAGTTATGGTGGTCAAAAAAGAGTGGTCTGAGCATCTTTCTTCCCCACAGGAGCTATTAATAATCATACTCTGACAAATTTGAATTATATTGGAGTCCCATATTCAAAGACTTCTGGGTGCCTTAAACAAAACAAAAGAATAACTGAAATCACTCTTTCCAAATAAACTACAGTGAGAGCAAGAAAAAGGACAAATAGACAGGGAGGGCAGAATAATCGAACCCAGCATCCCTCATACAAATGCCCTGTGAAAAAGCTCAGTCAAACACACAGGCGGCTCAACTTGAGTCTGGCCTGAAATATTCAGGTGAATAATGATTGAGAGAATCACAGGCCTCTATGGAGAACGTATCAGCCCATCCAGATTATGCCTTTTGATAGTCAGCAGTTCCTGTCCTACCAAATTAAACTGGCTGCCCAGAAGACGGGATGATAGGACATTCTCCAGGTAGATAACACTGATATTGCTCCTGGCTTAAAATACTAGAAGTAAATTGTTGATCCTCCCTTGCAGGATGATAGGCAGGGCAATAAGACAAAAGCCTCTGAGCAACACGCTTTTACTTTGTGCAGTATTTACAATTCATATGTAATATAACTCATCCAGAAGTGACAAATATATGAGTCCTTGTGGCTAGTCCCAGTACTGACAAAGAAAGCTTAAACTCTGAATGTCTATAAGATGGGGGAAAAAAACATTTCTGGACACTGCTAAAACTGCAGCTCCAAATTAAGGTCCCACTCCAAAAAAAAAAAAAAATACGACTCCCCCATTGCTCACCTCATCCAGATCTCTAGAGCAAATAGATATGGCAGGAATAGAAAAACAAAATTCTTCAGAAGCTTCCCCCACCAAAGCAAAAATACCTTTTACTCTCTTTTTATCTTAACATTTATTTTGTTTCCATATCATTACTTCTTGACTTTTATCCAGGCCAGGCTTACACCAACTGTTTCACATACAATGCGCAACCTGAGTAGAACAGCAAGATAAAGCAGAGATTACATCACCATGACTGATGGTAACAGTAGAACATAGATCTTCAGGGTATTCTTAGTATAATGATGATACCTCAAAACATGCTTCCTAAGGGGCAAAATGTGACTGGCCCTAATGTGCTTGTGCAGGAGAGTAAAGGCCGCACCCTTTTGCACTGCTCTCTTAGGGCTCCCAGGATCTTGGGCTGGGTGCTGGGACTGGGAGAGGAGGGCATGGGCTATGTGCTGGGTACTCTCCTCTGCTCCTTGAATAGGTGGCTGGAGAGGGGATGAAGGTGAAACAGCATGATGAGGAATATGTTGCACCCAGTAGTGAGATATTGCAATTTACTTCATCTCCAGGAGTAAATTAGGGAGCAGAGGTAGGGAAGGGGGAAATTATGAATCTCTAAAACCCAGCTCTTTCCCAGGGTTCCTCTTTGGGTAGTGTAGATAATTGCTGCCCTATAGATAGGGCATTGAGCAGTCTAGCCCCAAGCAGATCTCCTACTGGCCTCAAGTAAACATTGGACAATAATGGGGATAGAACCAGACCACAAGGGAAAACCCTCGGTACCACCAACTAATATATCTGCATATAGGAAATGCAATCATAGAATCATAGACTTTAAGGTCAGAAGGGACCATTATGATCGTCTAGTTTGACCTCCTGCACAACGCAGGCCACAGAATCTCACCCACCCACTCCTGTAACAAACCCCTAACTTATGTCTGAGCTACTGAAGTCCTCAAATTGTGGTTTAAAGACTTCAAGATGCAGAGACTCCTCCAGTAAGTGACCTGTGCCCCACGCTGCAGAGGAAGGTGAAAAACCCCCAGGGCCTCTGCCAGTCTGCCCTGGAGGAAAATTCCTTCCCGACCCCAAATATGGCGATCAGCTAAACCCTGAGCATGTGGGCAAGACTCGCCAGCCAGACACCCAGGAAAGAATTCTCTGTAGTAACTCAGATCCTACCCCATCTAACATCCCATCACACGCCATTGGGCATATTTACCACTAATAGTAGAAGATCAATTAATTGTAGAAGATCAATTAATTGCCAAAATTAGGCTATCCCATTTTAGCATCCCCTCCATAAACGTATCAAGCTTAGTCTTGAGGCCAGATGTCTTTTGCCCCCACTGCTCCCCTTGGAAGGCTGTTCCAGAACTTCACTCCTCTGAAACCTGCATCTAATTTCAAGTCTAAATTTCCTTGATGGCCAGTTTATATCCATTTGTTCTTGTGTCCACATTGGTACTGAGCTTAAATAATTCCTCTCCCTCCCTGGTATTTATCCCTCTGATATATTTATAGAGAACAATCATATCTCCCCTCAGCCTTCTTTTGGTTAGGCTAAACAAGCCAAGCTCTTTGAGTCTCCTTTCATAAGACAGGTTTTCCATTCTTCGGATCATCCTAGTAGCCCTTCTTTGTACCTGTTCCAGTTTGAATTCATCCTTCTTAAACATGAGAGACCAGAACTGCACACAATATTCCAGATGAGGTCTCACCAATGCCTTGTATAACGGTACTAACACCTCCTTACCTCTACTGGAAATACCTTGCTTGATGCATCCCAAGACCGCATTAGCTTTTTTCACAGCCATATCACACTGGCGGCTCATAGTCATCCTGTGATCAACCAATACTCCGAGGTCCTTCTCCTCCTCTGTTACTTCCAAGTGATGCATCCCGAGCTTATAACCAGAATTCTTGTTATGAATCCCTAAATGCATGACCTTGCACTTTTCACTATTAAATTTCATCCTATTACTATTACTTCAGTTTACAAGGTCATCCAGATCTTCCTGTATGATCTCCGAGTCCATCTCTGTATTGGCAATACTTCCAGCTTTGTGTCATCCACGAACTTTATTAACACATTCCCACTTTTTGTGTCAAGGTCAGTAATAAAAAGATTAAATAGGATTGGTCCCAAAACCGATCCCTGAGGAACTCCACTAGTAACCTGCTTCCAGCCTGACAGTTCACCTTTCAGTGTGACCCGTTGTAGACTCCCCTTTAACCAGTTCCTTATCCACCTTTCAATTTTCATGTTGATCCCCATCTTTTCCAATTTAGCTAATAATTCCCCATGTGGAACCATATCAAATGCCTTACTAAAATCAAGGTAAATTAGATTCACTGAGTTTCCTTTGTATAAAAAAATCTGTTACCTTCTCGAAGAAGGTGATCAGGTTGGTTTGGCACGATCTACCTTTTGTAAAACCATGTTGTATTTTGTCCCAACTACCATTGACCTCAATATCCTTAACTACTTTCTCCTTCAAAATTTTTTCCAAGACTTTGCATACTACAGATGTCAAACTAACAGGCCTGTAGTTACCCAGATCACATTTTTTTCCTTTCTTAAAAATAGGAACTATGTTTGCAATTCTCCAGTCATACGGTACAGCCCCCGAGTTTACAGATTCATTAAAAATTCTTGCTAATGGGCTTGCAATTTCAGGTGCCAATTCCTTTAATATTCTTGGATGAAGATTATCTGGGCCTCCCCGATTTAGTCCCATTAAGCTGTTTGAGTTTGGCTTCTACCTCAGATGTGGTAATATCTACCTCCATATCCTCATTCCCATTTGTCATCCTACCATTATCCCTAAGCTCCTCATTAGCCCCATTAAAGACTGAGGCAAAGTATTTGTTTAGATATTGGGCCATGCCTAGATTATCCTTAACCTCCACTCCATCCTCAGTTTTTAGTGGTCCCACTTCTTCTTTCTTTGTTTTCTTCTTATTTATATGGCTATAGAACCTTTTACTATTGGTTTTAATTCCCTTTGCAAGGTCCAACTCTACATGGCTTTTGTCCTTTCTCACTTTATCCCTACATGTTCTGATCTCAATAAGGTAGCTTTCCTGGCTAATCTTTCCCATCTTCCACTCTTTGCAGGCTTTCTGCTTTTTCTTAATCACCTCTCTGAGATGCTTGCTCATCCAGCTTGGTCTCCAACTCCTGCCTATGAATTTTTTCCCCTTTCTTGGGATGCAGGCTTCTGATAGTTTCTGCAACTTTGACTTGAAGTAATTCCAGGTCTCCTCCACTTTTAGATCCACAAGTTCTTCAGTCCAATCCACTTCCCTAACTAATTTCCTTAATTTTTTAAAGTTAGCCCTTTGAAATCAAAAACCCTAGTCACAGATCTGTTTTTGTTTATCCTTCCATTTAGTTTGAACAGAATTAGCTCACGATCACTTGAACCAAGGTTGTCTCCTACAAGCATTTCTTCTATGAGGTCCTCACCACTCACCAAAACCAAATCTAAAATGGCATCCCCTCTTGTTGGTTCAGCAACTACTTGGTGAAGGAATCCACCAGCTATCGCATGCATCTAGGAAAATCTGAGCCCGATTATTATTACTAGCACTTGTCCTCCGGTCAATATCTGGAAAGTTAAAGTCTCCCATGATCACACAATTCCCATTAGTATTTACTTCATTAAAAACATTAAAGAGGTCTCTATCCATATCCAAATTGGATCCCGGCAATCTATAGCACATCCCAAGCACTATCCTAGGGGAGGCTCTAGTAGCTTTCTTCCCCAATGTGATTTTTTCCCAGACAGACTCTGTCTTATCCATTCCATCACTTCTTTTTTCTTTACAGTCTACCTCATCGTTGATATACAATGCTACTCCACCACCTTTGCCTTTATTTCTGTCTTTCCTAAACAGCACATACCCTTCAATACCTGTACTCCGGTCATGACGACTATTCCACCATGTTTCTGTTATCGCTATAATATCTGGTTTCACTTCCTGCACCAGTAGCTCTAGTTCCTCCATTTTGTCACCTAGGTGTCTCACATTACTGTACAAACATCTTATTTTTTGCTGTTTGGCTTTGCTCACATTCTTTACCCGATTAGGCACAGACATTCTACCGCCAGTGTCACCTATTAGACTGGTATCTACACTACCCTTCCTCCTTATGTCCATTCTCCTACCCACAGCTGCATCCTTTCTTACTTTGTTTTCTTCCTTCTCAATGTTAAAATCCAGCATGGAGATTACCTGGACATCTCCCAACCATCTCCCCCAGATTTCTAGTTTAAAGCTCTCTTAATCAGTTGTGCCAGCCTCCATCCTAGAAGTCTATTTCCCTCCCTACTCAGGTGAAGTCCATCCTGAGAGAACAGTCCTCTGTCCATGAATGCATCCCAGTGGCCATACATCCCAAAGCCCTCCTTATAGCAGCATTGCCTGGGCCATCTGTTGATCATCATAATCTTGTCACACCTTTGTTGCCTTTCTCTAGGAACAGGCAGAATCCCACTGAAGATCACCAGAGCCTCAATTTCCTTAAGCGTCTTCCCCAGCCTGGCACAGTCTCTCTTGATATGGTCCAGCAAGAATCTAGCCATTATCATTTGTTCCCACATGAAGGACAATCAGTGGATTCTTTCCCACTCCCATTAGGATCCTTTTCAGCCTCAGGTCCATATCCCGTATCTTAGCACCCAGCAGACAGCACACCCTTCCTTTCTCTGAATCAGCTCTAGTTACAGGCCTGTCTGTTCTTCTCAGTTAAGAGTCCCCAATCATGTAGACCTGCCTTTTCCTGGTGATGGTGTGATTCTCCAGTCTATCCCCTGTTCCCTCTGGCCGCAAGTCCTCTCGATTCCTAGTCTCCCTTGCAATCCTCTGTAACCCATCCTGTATCCTCCTGGGGCTCATATTTGGTGTTATCTCCATTGATTCTTCCCCTCTTCCTACAGGACTAGCTGCTCTTCTCTTCTTCCTTGCCCTCTCACCTTCAGTGACCACTGCTGTGCCCCTTCTTCATTGTCCAACTCTGCAAACCTGTTCCTGAGCTCTATTTCTCCTTCACCAGCCCGTCTTTTCCTCTGCCTGGTTCTCTTAGTCACATGCTTCCACTGTCCACTTTCCTTAGCCAGCAGTCTCCCCTCAGAGTTCTTTGGTCCTGTTTCCATCTGCAAGTCTGAGCTTTTCCCTTCAGCCTCCTCATGTCTTTGCTCCATCATCCGCTCGAACCCCCTTCTAAACTCAACCAGAATTTCCACCTGCATCTCCAATCTTTGGATCTTTTCTTCCATCAGCTCTACCAGCCGGCACTTGCAGACAAAACTCTTTTCAGGTACCCCCCCCCCCCCCCGCCCCGGATCATGTACATGCCACAGCTTCCACATCCAGTCATCTTCATTGTGTCTTCCATTGCTTGGGTCACTACCGCTGCTGCCTCTGTATCTGTCATAGCCTTCCCACCTAAATCCTGTTAGTCTGGGAAACACAACCACACCAAAACACCATCACCCACAGCAAAACAAACCCCCAACGAGCACCAAAACACTGCCAGAACACCACACACTCCCTTCACTAGCCTGTCTGTTAGTCTGCCTGGCTCTCTTAGTCTTCCCGCCAAACTCCCCTTGTAAACTCCCACTCAAACTCCCTGTTTACAATGCAATCCTAGCATTCAAAAACTTGGGACCAGTGTGCGTATGTTATATTGGCAGGGGTGGGGGTAGTCATAGAGTGTATGTGTTTGTGTTTGTTGTTGTAGCTGTGCTGGTCTTAGGAGATGGCAGAGAGGAGGTGGGTGAGTTAAAATCTTTTATTGGACCAACTTCTCTTTGGTGGTGGAAGAGACAAGCTTTTGAGCTTCACAGAGCTCTTCTTTAGGTCTGGAAAAGATAACCAGAGTGTCACAGCTAATTACACAGTGGGACAGATTGTTAAGTATAAGGGGTTAACACATGTTGCAAGAAACCACTTAACATGAAATAGGCAATTAACACCTCTGCAGTCACAGGATTAAGAGGACTAACGTAGATTACAAATTGTTGTAATGAACTATAAAATCAGTGCCTTTGTTGAAACCGTGATTTTTAGTGTCTAGCAGAGTTATGAATTTAAGTTTCCAGGCTTGCCTTTTGAAAGTGTTGTGCAGGTTTCCTTTGAGGATGAAAGGTGAGAGGTCACATATAGAGTGATCACTTTGTGAAAAGTGTTAACCTGCAGAGTATATCGATGCACACAGAGTATACTGATGTTCCTTCAGACCATCGTCCCTGCTGATTCCATGCCATTAGCAGTTAAGGGCAGCAACTCACAAAGATTTGTTAAGTATTTGTTTTGCGATTCTGAATTTTAATCTGATATTTCACCTTTTGGGCTATTCTCCTGAACTCTGGGGAGACAAACAGATGCCAGCCTCTGGGAATCCTATTAGCCCATGTGAACTTTCAGCCTAGGGCTAAACCAGGGCCGCTGGGGGGAGGGGGGGAATGGGGCAATTTGCCCTGGGCCCCACAGGGGCCCCCAGGAGAATTTTCAGGGGCCCTCATGAGAGTTTTCAGCGGCACTTTGGTGGCGGGTCCTTCAGTGCCGCCAAACACACCAGGAGTGAAGGACCCGCCACCGCAGACCCGCCACCACTTTCTTCCGCTCTGGGTCTTCAGCGGGAATTTGGCGGCGGGGTCCTTCCATGCCATGTCTTCAGCAAAGTGCCCCGAAGATCAAAAGCAGAAGGACCCCCGCCGCCGAAGTCCCCAGGCCCCGTGAATCCTCTGGGCAGTCCTGGGCTAAACAGCGCTCTTACCATTGTGAGAGTCCTTGGTTGTATGTAAGCCCAACTAGCTACTCTTTAAAACCAGTAACTAATCCCTTCCTTTAAGTGTAGGTGAAAAAGGACAAAGATCCAGCATGTCACCTAACACCATGATCTTGACCGGTGGCTGACCAGGCCTGACAGGACCAACGGCCTGGCTGCTGCTTCCTCCTTCCTGGGATACTCTGCTATCCAGCTGGTTCTCAGAAGCGTATACGTGGTTTCAGTTTGACTCTCCAGAACTCCATAGGAGCACTGCCACTGCCCAGGACTCTAAAAAATTTTTCCATCTCAAGAGAGTTTAATTTGGAGTTTTCCTTCTCCTAGGTGAGTCATCAGCCACAGCTAAAGGGTCCCATCTGCCCTGAGAGCCTGATTTTAAGGCACCAGTCGCTCATCTTTCACACACTCACGTTTTGTTTGAAACATCTCCTTCACCAGAAGGCAAGTGGGAAGAGTTTGTTTGTCAAAGGCTACATGTTAACTCTGGCCATTTGGAGCATTTTTTATAGACTGAGAGCTCATCCTCACATCCATCCCTGGCTGTGGCAACACTTTAGCCCTTTTAGGATCAGGTTAGTGGCAAAAGCAGGAAAAACCACAACTGTAAGCCAGGCTGCAGAACAGGGTGGAAATCTGATGACCGATAAGAGTGGGTTATGTTAAATGGATGCCCAGATTGTTTAAGGGACAACTACACAAAACCATGAAAAGACCAGTTCTTCTGTGTCAATCAGAGACATGGGTAACCAAGTGAGGCATGTGAGAAGACTTAAAGCCATTAAAATGAGATGTTTGAGGGTCGTGAGAGGGGTGATGTTGCTGGACCACATGGGGAGTGATATTACACAGTATCAGAGAGAAGCTGCAAGAGAGGGGGTTGAGATGGTATGGACATATACGAAGGATGACTGAAGGATGAAATGTCTGATTAGACATTTGAGACTAGTGTTTGTGGAAGGAGAACAAGAAGATGGCCAAGGCAACGATGAATAAACTGTGTACCAAATGGATATGGAGCAAGCTTTGGACTGGCAAGCCTGGAAAAGACTGAGCTGGTGACCTGACCCCAAATAGCTATGAAAAAGGGAAGAAGAAGAAGAGGTGAGAGTCTGATGCTCCTGACTCAGCACACTACAGATATAACAATGGACAAACCAAGTGTCCTGCCACTGAACATGGTTGACCAAGCAAGTAAGTTTGTGCTCAGTCAGCCTTATGCAGTGCGTGACACATGACATATTCCGTTCCAGTGCAACATGACATGTAATTTTGTATGCCATGTTGCCCTAGTCCATAGTAATCTACTGGGACCTGCATCTGGTAAAAAGATGCCTCACATGGGATTTAGTGGCAGTATTATATATACTGGGAAGAGTATACTGTGTCTGAATCTGTTTGGGTGTGTGTATATATTTTTCTGTTATATTAAATGAAACATTCATCATTTTATAAACATGAAAATGTCTTCGTCTAATATACACCCCCATTTTCAGTTTACCTTAATCCCACCATATTGTTTTTTCACCATACTCAATTTTTGTTGTGCTTCTTCAGAAATAATGTGTGTTTCTAGAGCTCATTTATATGCTCAATTTCACTTAGTCACTTATTACTGATTTCCAAAAATGCAAGTGTGCATTTACCTGCATAGATATCCACACAATCTCATTCTCTTACCACAATAGTGCAGACAGACTCGGTATTTGCACCCAGAAATGGTCAGTTATGGATCTATGGCCAATTGGAGGATGAATACAAAGCATGCAATTATAAGTGCAGTTGAGTATACCTGCTTTTTGAAAATTAGATCCTTTGTGGTTTTGGTTATCTCTGCCATTGGCAAAACATAATTCTACTCTTCCCACTGTTTCAGGAGCATACTGATGGGCTCTTCATTTGTATATTGTTGTTATAGTCGTTTATAAATACAGAAAATAAGGTAGAACCTTGATTAATTGAAGGGCTTACAGAACAATAATCATCAGATAACTGTGAAAGCTGATTACCCATGGACCCTGCATGCTGACTTAAAAGCTTGCTTGCTAGCTCCTTCATTATACTTCCTTAGGGCCATCAGGCTAGCAGGAATCTACGTTTTAGGATATCAACACATAAGTCTTTATGTGCTGAATCCAACCATCGGAGCATATCTGTCCTTTGGAGAACAGGTGTTGGGATAATCAAGATGTGATTGTTTTGATGCATGGAAATGTTCTAGAAACAATAAAACCAGGGGAAGGGGAGATAAATTCTATTTTCTAATTTTGTCAAAAGTTGGAAAATTAAATAAACAAACCTGAAAATTGTCAGTTTTTAAAAAGGCAAGCTTTTTTAATTAAAACATTTTTGTTTGCAAAATTTCTACCAGTTCTAGTATTTTGGTATATTACCTACTCCTGTGTGTGAAGTAGTTTTGCCTGAGTAGTTATCCGTACCACGGCTGTACTCACAGTCCCTGCAGCAAAAGAGTTATAATATAATTCAGTTCCTAAGGTTCAGCACACCACACTGCTTCTTCCAGGCAATAATATTCTTCCTGTGCTGTGGAGGTCTGTGCTGTATTTGCTATTCTGGATATGATCTAAACTCTGAAACAGTATCACAGTTTTCATTTTGTGGTTCATTTCTGTGCTAAGTACAATCTGGTCTCTTTAGTTGTCTGTCTATACTTCTGTTCTATATTAAGCTAATGGGTTGTGAGGTTTTGGGTTTTTTGCAATAATTTCAAATCCTTTTTTCTGATTAGGTTGCTGAATCATTTTTCCTTCATATTCCCCAGTTTCATTCTTTGCTCCTGGACTAATTATTATACAAATCCTAGGTAAAGTTCACTACCTGAAGGATTTTTGAAATAGTGCTGTCTCCCAAATTGTAAAATGTCAAATGTTTTTAAGAAGATCTCATTAAAGCCTATACAGTAAGCTATCATTACAGCAAAATTAAAGAGGCAACCAGAAGAACAACATCAATTATACCAAATCCCTAACTATTTTAAGCAGTCCAGTTGGGCTACCAGTGTGTTTAAAAAGCTGTATATTTCATACTTCCCACTTTGTTCTCCATGAGGCCTCTTCTGTCCTTACTGCATTCTGACCAGGATTCTGAATTCTGAGGTTCCTAAAGATCTCACGACTAGATACTATAAGCATCAGCTGAATGTTTCAGTCTTTGTTATTCTTTGTTGTATTTTGTTCCAGAGTAATCAGACTCTTATGCAACACCCATCACTCTGTGTGTGTGTTCTCATGATATGTCCTGCCCATTGCCATTTTGTTTTTCTTGATCTTCTAAAATGTCTGATTTGTCTGGTGGTTTGTTTGCTGATTTCATAGCCTTTATATCATTTTCTGTGTATTACTAAGTGGTAAGTTTCTGGTTGGCTTTCTTGGGGGAAACTTCAGTTTTAAATATACTCCTAAATATTCGTAAAACACTCAAGCCTAGCCTTATGCTTCTCTTACCTTTTTATTTGGTATCTCTCTTGTTCAAGGAAGCGTTTTTCATTTTGATTCGTCAATGTTTTTTTTCTTCTGTGTTGGTTAGAAAAGAGGGATAGCAAGAATTTGTTCTCTGTGAAGGTACGTGCAAGTACTTATGTAACCTGATCAGCCAAGTACCACAAAAGTTGCTCAAATTGATTATATACAATTGTTTCCCCTACTTACGTGGCAAATAACTGTTGTAAAAGGCAAATTGTGCTCTCATAAGAACATAAGAACGGCCATAGTGGGTCAGACCAAAGGTCCATCTAGCCCAGTATCCTGTCTTCTGACAGTGGCCAATGCCAGATGCGCCAGAGGGAATGAATAGAACAGGTAATCATCAAGTGATCTATTCCTTGTTGCCCATTCCCAGCTTCTAGCAAACAGAGGCTAGGGACACCATTCCTGCCCATCCTGGCTAATAGCCATTGATGGACCTATCCTCCATGAATTAATCTAGTTTTTTTTTAACCGTTATAGTCTTGGCCTTCACAACATCCCCTGGCACAGAGTTCCACCGGTTGATTGTGTGTTGTGTGAAAAAATACTTCCTTTTGTTTGTTTTAAACCTGCTGCCTATTAATTTCATTTGATGACCCTGAGTTCTTGTATTATGAGAAGGAGTAAATAACACTTCCTTATTTACTTTCTCCACACCAGTCATGATTCTAGAGACCTCTATCATATCCCCCCTTAGTCATCTCTCTTTTTTTCCAAGCTGAAAAGTCCCAGTCTTATTAATCTCTTCTCATATGGCAGTGGTTCCATACTCCTAATCATTTTTGTTGCCCTTTTCTGAACCTTTTCCAATTCCAATATCTTTTTTGAGATAGGGCCACCACATCTGCATGCAGTATTCAAGATGTGGGCGTACCATGGATTTATATAGACATTGTCTGTCTTATTATCTTTTTCTTTCTTAATGATGTCCACCATTCTATTCGCTTTTTTGACTTCTACTGCACGTTGAATGGATGTTTTCAGAGAACTATCTACAATGACTCCAAAATCTTTCTTGAGTGGTAACAGCTAATTTCAGTCCCGTCATTTTATATGTATAGTTGGGATTATGTTTTCCAATGTGCATTACTTTGCATTAATCAGCATTGAATTTCATCTGCCATTTTGTTGACCAGTCACCCAGTATTGAGAGATCCTTTTGTAGCTCTTCGCAGTCTGCCTATCTCAAATAGTTTTGTATCAAAACTCTCAATGCTAATATAAATCCAAAATAATTTAATTTTAATGGAGTTACTTTGGATTTAAACCAATGTCTAATATTTAGTCAGCAATGCATATGGCAAACTGACAGCCATACATATCTGAATACTATTGTTTGAACTTGTTTGCCAGCTAGCCACCCTACAGTAAGACAGAATGTTGTGGGAAGGATTGTCCACAGTAGATGCTATATAGAGTAATCTACTAATGGTTCTCATTTTTTTCCGGTTTGGCATCATTACTGAAGAGGCAGATTAGAGTAAGCAAATATATAATCTGAAGTCGCCTTTTTTTTAAAGTTTTGTTTTAAAGTAAGGTGTTCAGTGATAGCTAACCTAAGCAGGATATTTCAGTCCATCACAATGTCACTAACGGCATTAAAGAACTGCTCTTAGACACTGACCAGCAGACAGTTCATGTAGGGAGCACCAATTATTTATCATAGCCACCTTTTCAAGTCCTGGCATAATGAAAGTTCCTCCTTGACTTCTGTGGACCCTTTGTCAATGGAAATATTCTTCCATAGAGGCAGATTGAAATGACTTGGACAGTAATGATGTCTCAATCTAGCACTGAGCTATTCCTATGCTCAATTTCAAGGGAACAAGGAACTCGCTGGTTTGATACTGCTTTGCTGGTGTTAATATGACTCAGTGTTGCTTTTGCCCTTTGGTTCATCTTGGAAACTCATTCTCTTCCACTAGCTGAATTATATTGTTAAAACAAAAGAAGAAAACTAGGGCTGTCAAGCTATTAAAAAATTAATCACAATTAATCGTGTGATTCAAAAAAATAATCGTGATTAATCACACTGTTAAACAATAATAGAATATCAATTATTTAAATATTTTTGGATGTTTTCTATATTTTCAAATATATTGATTTCAATTACAACATAGTTTGGGAAATTGCTCAGCAACATGCATTGTAAATGGGTGTTTTCAAAAACTGTTTGGCATTGATCATTTCAATTGTCAACAATAACAGCTGTACAGATGTGGGCCAAATTCTGCCTCCTAGAATCTGGGCAAATGAATGCCCTCAACAACTGGCAGCCTCACAACAGATATAGCTAAGAATCCTCCCATTGTGCCAGTATGAAGGCACACAGCAGAACATTTTATGACCTTTCTTACAATGCTTCCTTGTCTTTAGTGTACTGCATATACAGAGCTGACAAATTTCATCCTTCAATCTCCTCAATTGCTCAACTTTTGCAAACATACCCTGTACTTAAACAAAAATGTTGCTTACTAAAAGCATATTATAATCCTAATGAGTTGTGCTGAAACCGTCGTAAACAGTTTTTGAAAACACCAATTTACAATGCAAGTGCTGAGCAATTTCCCGAACTGTAAAAAGTCAATAGATTCATAAATTTTAAAGCAAGATGAGACCATTGTGATAATCTAGTTTGTGTATGTAATGTTGCCAAGATTTGTGATAGTACCACAGGTTTCTAATTGGCCAGTCTCAGCCTGATTCCAATCTCACATCATATTTATGCTGGTGTAACTTCATTGATTTAATGGAATTACTCCATATCTACACTTCTTACACATTTATACCTGGCCTATCACTGTAGTCATTATTTGATCACTTCTGATTTGATCCTGTTGTCTAGTCTGTAAATTCACAATCTTATGCACAAGTGACAGTGTATCAAAACCTGGTTAAGAAGCAGAAGCTCAGAAGGCAGGATAGGAATCTCAAGTACTATACCTTTTAAACTACACTTGAAACCACAGAAGAAAGTAGCAGGTAACAGTAGGTTGCTATCATAAAAGTTTGAGCAGGTCTGAGGTGTCATCCAGAAAAGGGTAGTGGTACATATCTGTGTTAGCCTTTATGGGTATGTCTACACTGCAGTTAGAAACCTGTGGTTGGCCCATACCAGCTAACTTGGACTTGCAGTGCTCAGACTAAGGAGCTGTTCAATTTCGGGGTAGACGTTTGGGCTGGGGCTGCAGCGGGAGCCCAGGCTTTAGGACCCTGCTAGTTGGGAGGGTTCCAGAGCTCGGGCTGTAGGGTATCTAATTGCAATGTAGACATACCTATATTAACAGCCATTTTTCATTCTCAGTTATACCTCTCTGTTGAATTCTTTGGAGTTTCTGCAAATGAAGGCAGAATTTAGCCATAAATGTATTGGAAAGGGATACTCCATGCAAAAGACTAATATTTGAAGTTCACCTGTCGGCTGTGTGGATATTGGGCTGTAACTGCACTGGAAGAGGGCCTGGTAAAAAGGGTGAAGAAGAAAGAAAAATGCTTTAATAAATTCAAACTCCTTACTCTAATGAATGTTGCTTGCTTGATTGTGTAACTTTTAGGTAGATTTGAATTGGGATAAATGTCAATGATGACAACTTGACAGCCTGACTTTCTTAAAGGGCTTTTCTGTCTCCTTTCCCCTTTAATGAAGTCTGTGGTGATTGATGTGTCTCTAACGAAGTATAACACAGGTCATTCCACTAAACAGAAAAGGCTTCTATGAATGACATCAGAGCCATAATCTAACAATGGAAACTGGATTATTTCTGTTTCATCTGATAGGAAGAATCTATGATGTTACTATAGTATTCTAAAGAAATATCCCCAAACTTATACTGTTGTTTCAGGCACCCATTGAGAGCACCAAGAGGATATCTGATTGCTATAGAAGTAAATAAAAGAGAGAGAGAGAGGGTGGTTTCAGCATGAAGCCCTGGACTGGAAGTGAAGATCTGGCTTCAGTTCATAGCTCTGTCCACAGACATCCTGTCTAAACTTGAGGAAGTCTTTTCGGGCTGAAAAAGTGGGACTTTTTACTCATGAAAGCTTATGCCCTGTCAAGGTTCCTCCCCCACTCTGAACTCTAGGGTACAGATGTGGGGACCTGCATGAAAAAACCTCCTAAGCTTATCTTTACCAGCTTAGGTCAAAACTTCCCCAAGGTACAAAATATTACCCCCGTTATCCTTGGAATGGCCGCTACCACCACCAAACTAATACTGGTTACTGGGGAAGAGCTGTTTGGACGCGTCCTTCCCCCCAAAATACTTCCCAAAACCTTGCACCCCACTTCCTGGACAAGGTTTGGTAAAAAGCCTCACCAATTTGCATAGGTGACCACAAACCCAAACCCTTGGATCTGAGAACAATGAAAAAGCATTCAGTGTTTTACAAGAAGACTTTTAATAAAAAATAGAAGTAAATAGAAATAAAGAAATCCCCCCTGTAAAATCAGGATGGTATATATCTTACAGGGTAATTAGATTCAAAAACATAGAGAACCCCTCTAGGCAAAACCTTAAGTTACAAAAAAGATACACAGACAGAAATAGTTATTCTATTCAGCACAATTCTTTTCTCAGCCATTTAAAGAAATCATAATCTAACACATACCTAGCTAGATTACTTACTAAAAGTTCTAAGACTCCATTCCTGTTCTGTCCCCGGCCAAGACGACTACAGACAGAGCCTTTGTTCCTCTCCCTCCTCCCAGCTTTTGAAAGTATCTTGTCTCCTCATTGGTCATTTTGGTCAGGTGCCAGCGAGGTTACCTTTAGCTTCTTAACCCTTTACAGGTGAGAGGAGCTTTCCCCTGGCCAGGAGGGATTTCAAAGGGGTTTACCCTTCCCTTTATATTTATGACACGCCCCCCAAATCTCAGCTAGGGTGAAACACTGGCTGGGATTTCTTCCTGGAGCTCTAGGAAAACAGAGTTAATAAGACACATGCATCTCTAAATATACTACCAAGTACATAAAGACTAACAATATTTTCCACATCTCAAGGACGATTTTAACCAGTTGATTCTGGGAAACTTTCACGGGAGAGTGCATCAGCCACTTTGTTAGAAGCTCCTGAGATGTGTTGGATGTCGAAATCAAAATCTTGGAGAGCTAAACTCCACCGAAGAAGTTTTTTGTTAGTTTCTTTGACGGTGTGAAGCCACTTTAGTGCAGCATGGTCGGTTTGCAGGTGGAAACGCCGTCCCCAAACATATGGGCGTAGCTTTTCCAGAGCGTAGACAATGGCATAACATTCTTTTTCAGTGACTGACCAGTTGCTTTCCCTCTCAGACAGTTTTTTGCTGAGAAACACTACAGGGTGGAATTCTTGATCAGGTCCTTTCTGCATTAAAACTGCTCCCACACCACGCTCGGATGCATCTGTGGTTACTAGGAACGGTTTGTCAAAGTCTGGGGCCCTTAGTACAGGGTCAGACATGAGTGTCGCTTTAAGCTTGTTAAAGGCCTTCTGACACTTTCCGGTCCACTGAACAGCATTTGGCTGTTTCTTTTTGGTTAGGTCTGTCAGTGGGGCAGCGATTTGGCTGTAGTGCGGTACAAATCGTCTGTAATAACCGGCCAAGCCTAAGAAGGATTGAACCTGTTTCTTTGACTTTGGGACAGGCCACTTTTGGATAGCATCCACTTTGGCCTGTAGGGGGCTGATAGTTCCTTGACCCACCTGGTGTCCAAGGTAAGTCACTCTGTTTAGGCCTATTTGACACTTCTTAGCCTTAACAGTTAGTCCTGCCTCCCTTATGCGCTCAAGGACTTTTTGTAGATGTTCCAGGTGGTCTGCCCAGGAATCCGAAAATATGGCCACATCGTCAAGGTAGGCGACTGCATATTCTCCTAATCCCGCTAGGAGACCATCTACAAGTCTTTGGAAAGTGGCGGGTGCATTTCGCAGCCCGAAAGGGAGTACATTAAATTCATACAGCCCGAGATGTGTGATGAAGGCTGACCTTTCCTTGGCAGATTCATCTAGCGGTACCTGCCAGTACCCCTTGGTTAAGTCCAAGGTAGAGATGAACTGGGCCCTTCCCAGTTTCTCTAATAGTTCATCTGTGCATGGCATGGGATAGTTGTCTGGGCGAGTTACAGCATTTAGCTTACGGTAGTCCACGCAAAAACGTATTTCCCCATCTGGTTTGGGAACTAGAACCACTGGAGATGCCCATGCACTTTCAGAGGGGCGGATTACACCCATCTGTAACATATCCTGGATCTCCCGTTCTATAGCAGTTTTAGCTTGAGGAGACACCCGGTAAGGTTGGACCCTAATTGGGTGAGCATTACCTGTGTCAATGGAGTGGTATGCCCGTTCAGTCAGTCCTGGGGTGGCTGAGAACGTTGGCGCGTAGCTAGTGCACAGCTCCTGGATCTGCTGTCGCTGCATACGCCCAAGGGTCATGGAGAGGTTCACCTCTTCCACACCACCAGCACATTTCCCTTCGTAGTAGACACCTTCAGGCCACTCAGCGTCGTCTCCTCCCTGGGCTGTAAACTGACAAACCTTTAATTCTCTGGAATAAAAGGGCTTTAGAGAATTAATATGATACACCTTAGGCTTTCGGTTGGAGGTGGGGAATGCTATGAGATAATTAACAGCTCCCAGGCGCTCCTGGACCACGAATGGCCCTTCCCACGATGCTTCCATTTTATGGGCCTGGAGCGCCTTTAAGACCATGACCTGGTCTCCTACTTTGAAGGAACGCTCTCTGGCATGTTTATCATACCAGGCTTTTTGCTCTTTTTGAGCATCCTGTAAGTTTTCTCTAGCAAGGGCTAAAGAGGTTCGGAGGGTGTTTTGTAGGTTGGTTACAAAGTCCAGAATGTTAGTTCCTGGAGAAGGTGTAAATCCCTCCCATTGCTGCTTCACCAACTGCAATGGCCCCTTAACCTCACGGCCATATACAAGTTCAAATGGGGAAAACCCTAAACTGGGATGTGGTACAGCTCTGTAGGCAAAGAGCAACTGCTGCAATACTAGGTCCCAATCATTGGAGTGCTCATTTACGAATTTACGTATCATGGCCCCCAAAGTTCCATTAAACTTCTCCACCATGCCATTTGTTTGATGATGGTAAGGAGTGGCAACCAAGTGATTTACCCCATGAGCTTCCCAAAGGTTTTTCATAGTTCCTGCCAGGAAATTAGTCCCTGCATCTGTGAGGATGTCGGAGGGCCAACCTACCCTGGCAAAAATGTCTGCTAGTGCCTGGCACACACTTTTAGCCCTGGTGTTGCTTAGAGCTACTGCTTCCGGCCATCGGGTGGCAAAATCCATGAAAGTCAGTATGTACTGCTTTCCTCTGGGTGTCTTTTTCGGAAAAGGACCCAGAATATCCACAGCTACTCGCTGAAATGGAACTTCAATGATGGGGAGTGGCTGGAGAGGAGCTTTGACCTGGTCTTGGGGTTTTCCCACTCTTTGGCACACCTCACAAGACTGGACATAGGTAGAAACATCCTTGCCCATTCCCTCCCAGTGGAATGACCCCCCCAAACGGTCTTTGGTCCTGTTCACCCCAGCATGGCCACTAGGGTGATCATGGGCTAAGCTCAAGAGCTTGGCCCGGTATTTAGTTGGAACTACCAACTGTCTCTGAGGATGCCAGTCTTCCTGGTGTCCCCCAGAAAGAGTTTCCTTGTATAAAAGTCCTCTTTCTACAAAAAACCTGGATCGATTAGAAGAGCTGAGAGGCGGTGGGTTGCTCCGTGCCGCCGTCCAAGCTCTCTGGAGGCTTTCATCTGCTTCCTGTTCGGTCTGGAACTGTTCCCTTGATGCTGGAGACATCAGTTCCTCATGGGATTGTGGACCTAGGCTTGGTCCCTCTGGAAGCGATATAGGGGATGGAGCTGTTTCTGTTGACTGTGAACCGCTCTCCGCTGGTGCACTATGTTGGGATTCAGGCTCCGGCTGAGCCTCTTGTGTAGGGTTATCGGCTGCTGCCAGTTCAGGTTCGGTGGGGCCCTCTGGTGTTGAGGTTGCAAGTACTGGATTCAGTGCTGACACGGGGTCTGGTGTTGGTTGTTCGGCTGGTTCCGGTTCTGGGACTGGTTCCGTCTGGGTCTCTGGGACTGGATCCACTACTGCTGTTGCAGACATTGGCCTGGGGTCCAGGTCCATCACCTCTGACTGGGTCCTGATAGAAGTTTCCGGAACAGAGCTAGGCCTCACGGCTTGTTTAGCCTGGTTGCGGGTGACCATTCCCACCCTCTTGGCCTGCTTCACATGATTGGCCAAGTCTTCCCCCAACAGCATGGGGATGGGATAATCATCATAGACTGCAAAAGTCCACATTCCTGACCAGCCCTTGTACTGGACAGGCAACTTGGCTGTAGGCAAATTGAAAGAGTTGGACTTGAAGGGTTGAATCGTCACTTGGATCTCTGGGTTGATTAAATTGGGGTCCACTAAGGAAGCATGGATAGCTGACACTTGTGCTCCGGTGTCCCTCCACGCGGTGACCTTCTTCCCACCCACACTCACAGTTTCCCTCCGCTCCAAGGGTATCTGGGAGGTATCTGGGCCTGTGGACCTCTGGTGTGATTCCGGTGCAATGAACTGTAATCTGTTGGGGTTCTTGGGGCAGTTGGCCTTTACATGCCCCAGCTCGTTACACTTAAAACATCGTCCAGCTGACGGGTCACTGGGGCGAGGAGGGTTGCTGGAGAACGGGGTGGTGGGACGATAAGGGGTCTGGAGGGTTCTTTGGGAGGTAGGTGGGGCTTTGGGCGGCCCCCGGTAATAGGGTGTGGTCTGGGGTGGTCCCTTCTGGTCTCCGCTCCAACTGCGACCAGTTTTCTTCTTCTCTGCCACCTCCACCCATCTGGCTCTAATCTCTCCTGCCTCAATTACAGTTTTGGGTTTCCCATCTAGGATGTATCTTTCTATTTCCTCAGGAACACCCTCTAAGAATTGTTCCATTTGCATTAGGAAGGGCAAATTTACTGGAGATTCAACACTTGCTCCTGATATCCAGGCATCCCAATGTTTTACAATGTGGTAGGCATGTCGGGTAAATGACATGTCTGGTTTCCACCTTAGGGCTCTGAACCTCCGACGAGACTGCTCGGGTGTTATCCCCATTCTGACTCTCGCCTTGGATTTAAACAGTTCATACTTGTTCATGTGTTCTTTAGGCATTTCAGCTGCCACCTCAGCTAAGGGTCCACTGAGCTGCGGCCTCAGCTCTACCATGTATTGGTCAGTAGAGATGTTGTACCCAAGGCAGGCCCTTTCGAAGTTTTCTAAGAAGGCCTCAGTATCATCACCTGCCTTGTAGGTGGGGAACTTTCTGGGATGGGAAGTGGTACCTGGAGAAGGATTGCTAGGGTTTGTTGGTATATTCTGCTGGGCCTTTATCCTCTCCATCTCCTCCACATGCTTCCTCTCTTTTTCCTTCTCCTCCTCCTTCAGCCGCATGAGTTCTATCTGTCTTTCATGTTCCCTTTGTTTTTCCTCAGCCTGCAATTTGGCTAATTCCAGCTGTAGTCGAGCTGAGGATTTGGCCATTCTAACCTCTCTGTTTTTAACTAACTTTACACCCGAGGTTTAGAAATAAACAAACAAAACTTGGCTGTAAAATTTTGCTGTGCTGGAATAGAATACCTATTCTCTGATAGTGATTGTCAGCCTACAGAAAAAGACAATTCCCTTGTCTCTGCTCTGGGCCCAAATTAAAGCAAAAAACCTCCAACTACTTGGAAACCTGCTTACCCAGCCCAAAGAAGAAAAAAAATTTCTTTTCAAACCTGTGCTCCTTGTAAAACAAAAAAAAAATCAAAATCCTAAAAAAAACCCTGCCACTTTTGTCTCCAGGCAAATGGGTAGAGCACACACCCCCTATTTACTTTTAGGAAGAAAAGAAGAAAAAAAAACCCTCTGGGTTGGAAGACTGTGAATTTCCCTGCAGGAGTTAAGTACCCTGCCTCCAGGCAAAGAAAACCTGCAATTCACAAGATAATCCCCTTTTGTCTCTGCTTGGCCACAAAGCAGAGAGAAACCAAGCTGCTTTCAGTTTCAAAGCTGCCTTCTGGACTTCCTAAAAATTCCTTTTTAAAATCTGTATTTCTAGTTCAAAAAATCTCAACTGGATCTCAAAATGATTTCAGGTTAATCCCACCACGCTGCCACCATGTCAAGGTTCCTCCCCCACTCTGAACTCTAGGGTACAGATGTGGGGACCTGCATGAAAAAACCTCCTAAGCTTATCTTTACCAGCTTAGGTCAAAACTTCCCCAAGGTACAAAATATTACCCCCGTTATCCTTGGAATGGCCGCTACCACCACCAAACTAATACTGGTTACTGGGGAAGAGCTGTTTGGACGCGTCCTTCCCCCCAAAATACTTCCCAAAACCTTGCACCCCACTTCCTGGACAAGGTTTGGTAAAAAGCCTCACCAATTTGCATAGGTGACCACAAACCCAAACCCTTGGATCTGAGAACAATGAAAAAGCATTCAGTGTTTTACAAGAAGACTTTTAATAAAAAATAGAAGTAAATAGAAATAAAGAAATCCCCCCTGTAAAATCAGGATGGTATATATCTTACAGGGTAATTAGATTCAAAAACATAGAGAACCCCTCTAGGCAAAACCTTAAGTTACAAAAAAGATACACAGACAGAAATAGTTATTCTATTCAGCACAATTCTTTTCTCAGCCATTTAAAGAAATCATAATCTAACACATACCTAGCTAGATTACTTACTAAAAGTTCTAAGACTCCATTCCTGTTCTGTCCCCGGCCAAGACGACTACAGACAGAGCCTTTGTTCCTCTCCCTCCTCCCAGCTTTTGAAAGTATCTTGTCTCCTCATTGGTCATTTTGGTCAGGTGCCAGCGAGGTTACCTTTAGCTTCTTAACCCTTTACAGGTGAGAGGAGCTTTCCCCTGGCCAGGAGGGATTTCAAAGGGGTTTACCCTTCCCTTTATATTTATGACATGCCCAAATAAATCTGTTAGTCTTTAAGGTGCCACCGGACTCCTCGTTCTTTTTGTGGATACCCCTCTGATATTTAGGGCTACTGCTTCTCTCTCTCTCTCTCTCTCTTTTCATTTTTTTTAAATAAGGATATTGTACCTTGTTTGAGATCGAAGTTATAACCTGTAGCATTAAGGAGTCAGATTTCATACAATGGATATATTTATTCACAGTAGGGATCTGTCAAGAATGATTTTTTAAAATTATTATTTCACAGAATATCAACTGGTTTTATTTCTCCTCAGATTGTAATAAAAATATTGTTGTTAGTATATCCTGTAAGAAAACTGCTCAATGTGAGGGTAAATCTGACATTTTCCAATCAGAGTCATAAAATACAAAGGTTAGCCATTGGACATAGATGATAATGATCATTTTTATAAGGTTGTGTTGAGATTTTTGTCTTGATGAATTGCACAAAGACCTGCTGGGTTCTTATATTTCTAAACCAGCAAGAAACAATCTTCAGAGGCCCTTAAAATGATTTTCATAAATATACATGCTGCATAGCACACAGCATAATTAAGAGACGCTCTCAGTGTGAATGAGATCTTTGAACAATTTGCACTAACAGGATGTTTCTCTTGAATCTCACTGCCATGATGTATATTCCCATTTGCATTAGAACATGCTATTATTGTCATTAAACAATAATCACACTCACTATATCCTCATCTGAAGCATTAATCATTTAGCAAGCCCATTGTGCCTAGGTGAAAGGTTGGGGTATGTCATGAACGCTCATCAAGCTGCCATTCAAAGTATACTTTTCAGAACTTGGATTCAAACCAGAGTTAAAGAAATGTATGTGGTTGCTACAATAGCACATTGTTGTCTTCTGATTATATGCAAGACCACTGTCTCCACCCCAGAGTCGGGACCTTGTGGGTGTATGCTCCCGAAGACACCCTCTCTCCCTCCTTCCCAACAACCATCCTCCTTGATATCAGTAGTTCAGGACTCTGTGAGACGACAAGAGAAAAAACTACATGACAGATGTTAGCCACGTCACTTAATGTACTACTTGAATACACTCCGATACTACGGTTATGAACACAGTAAAGAACCTATATGACATAGAAATATTAAATAATTCAAATTTTTTATTATTCAATTGAAACCATAAATCTCCTAAGGTACTCAAGGCTTAAAATGTATGCTATAAAAACTACTTATAAGCATCTTTTTGTCACACTCCAGTTGTGAATTCTAACATTTAACTGATTCAGTGCCCCGGATCATACAGCATACCTCATGTCAGCATCTTGAGAATACACTCATAACTCTTTTAATTCATTTTTTATTATGCTAGGGGCTGTGGCATAGGAAAGAATAGGAAAATAAAGCTAAAATTAATAAACCAATAGGAACAAAAATACAAACACTGATAGTGCCTTGTTCCTGACAAGGTCCAGTCATTAATGTAATAATGTAGAAACCATAATATATAACTGGTATTTAATGGTTTCTAGAGACTGTTTTATTTTCCATTCCTGTCATTACAGAGAAATAATAACACTTATGTGTCAGTAGATGCATTGAAATATTAAGTTTTATTGCTATTTGTATAAGTTTAGTAGCTGGAACACAAACTTATTTTCAGCAATAAATCTTTGTCCCATTTTAAAAAGATCTTTCAGATTTTTCTACTGTTTTTTAACTTGATTCTTCTCTGCCTTACACCAGTATAAGTCAGGGCTAACTCCACAACATAAAACTGGTGTCACTGAGAGGAGAATCAGGCCCTTTATTTCTCTTAGAACTACAACATGGATTTTATCATTACCCCAGTGATCTGAAGAAAATCTATTAATTGTCAAGAAAGGGAGTGATGATTTTATATTCAGTATAATATGTGGCCACATAGAAGCATGAGTACTATGGGTGAATTCATGAGGACTGAGATTTTAGCAACCATGAGGACAGATGAGCAGAATTAGTAGGTGATTAATAGCACATGTTTCACTGTGTTTTTGAAAAACTGTTCTTTCACAAAAGTAAACCTGATTAAGGGCTCAGTTTTGATCTCTGATCCAGATATTTGTGCAAAGTGGTATTAGAGAGGATAGTAGCAGCCTTGTCTCAAAATGATAGCTTCAGTATGGTAATGCTATCCTCCAATAAATACATTAGGATAAAGATGCGTCTGTGTTGAAAATCAACAAAGAATAGTGATGTGGTGTGACCAAAGATGAAGTTCCTTGTTTTACACACTAGGGGTGAAATCCTGACCCTGTCTAAGTCAGTGGCTAAACTCCCATTAACTTCTGTGTGGCCAGGATTTCACCCCCGTTATTCACATACATGTGTCTGAAACTGGGGCACACCTCATGAATGATACATATTTTAATGAGACAAGGTGGGGGATGTAATATCTTTTATTGGACCAACTTCTCTGAAGTTTGTCTCTCTCACCAACAGAAGTGGTCCAATAAAAGAAATTACTTCCCCCACCTTGTCTATCTCATATCCTGGGACCAACATGGCTACAACAACACTGTATACATATTTTAATGCACTGTCTAGAAGAAACAAACCACAAGAGACTTCTTGGGAAAGTATCCAATATGATGCTTGTACCCTAGGTGTGATTTGAATACATCAAACCTAATGAAGCCAAACAACCCTATGAAAAATCCACACTCAAAACATGTGAACTTGTAACACTCACTGTGAGACTCTGGTGCTAAGCCAATGAATGGATTACACTTCCTCATACTCAACATATGGCTTTTTTTTCACTTGTATAACTACAATATAGCTAATTATTCTTAATTTATTAAGTAATCCAAATATCATCCATTCCAAGTTATTAACATATTGGTAGGTGCTAAAGTCAACATTCTCTTCTGAGCAGTGAGATTGCGTAGTGATCATTATTGGATAAATATAGAACTATTAATTTTATATTAACTCTTTTAGTTAACTGGCACTCAACTGTTTTTGCCATACGGGGCATTTCTTAGCAACGTGACAGGCATGTTATGTTCTGTTTGTGACTGAGGATAGCTGTATAGGCTCAGGCATGCTGTAGACAAAAAGCCAATTTGGGATAATGCCTTTCATTTCGCTCAGAGGCAGCACCCATGTCCTAAAACATTTCAGTCCTAAAAGCAAAATGTTGCAGTTAAAGATGATCACAAACCACAAGCCCAATTCTGTAACCTTTGATCACTGTCTTCAATGGGACTTTTTGTGTGGATAAGTATCAGCCAAGTGAATAAAGGGTACAGGATCAGGCCCCAAAATCCAGAATCCTATCACCCCTGGACTTTTGGAAAGATCAGATGTGGATCTCGGCTTCAAGGCTCTAATTACAATAAACATATATGTGATTGTGATGGACTGTGTTATGTGTGGCACAGAAATATCCTTGAAGCCCATTCTAAGTCAACAGCCAGAGAGAGTGACATGGTCTATAAAGCGGAAAAGAGTCCTGTGGCACCAGTCTGTTAGTCTATAAGGTGCCACAGGACTCTTTGCTGCTTTTACAGATCCAGACTAACACAGCTACCTCTCTGGTACATAGTAGATAAAGGCCACTTTGGCATAAACCCACATATTTCCATGGACAAGGATAAAATACTAGATTTTCCAGGAGCCCTTAGGGGCAGGAGGCAGTTCTTGGAATAAATAATTGATGTCTTAATCCTCCCAATACTCCTACGATGCAGGCAGGTATTATTATCCCCATTTTATAAACAGACATCGTGAGACACAGAGATGTTAGTGTGCTCCTTCAAGGCCACACCCCAAATCACGGAGAGAGCCTGGAATGCAACTGAAGAGTCCTGATGCTACTCTCACCTTTAGTATAGAATCATAGAATCATAGAATATCAGGGTTGGAAGGGACCCCAGAAGGTCATCTAGTCCAACCCCCTGCTCAAAGCAGGACCAATTCCCAGTTAAATCATCCCAGCCAGGGCTTTGTCAAGCCTGACCTTAAAAACCTCTAAGGAAGGAGATTCTACCACCTCCCTAGGTAACCCATTCCAGTGTTTCACCACCCTCTTAGTGAAAAAGTTTTTCCTAATATCCAATCTAAACCTCCCCCACTGCAACTTGAGACCATTACTCCTTGTTCTGTCATCTGCTACCATTGAGAACTGTCTAGAGCCATCCTCTTTGAAACCCCCTTTCAGGTAGTTGAAAGCAGCTATCAAATCCCCCCTCATTCTTCTCTTCTGCAGGCTAAACAATCCCAGCTCCCTCAGCCTCTCCTCATAACTCATGTGTTCCAGTCCCCTAATCATTTTTGTTGCCCTTCGCTGGACTCTCTCCAATTTATCCACATCCTTCTTGAAGTGTGGGGCCCAAAACTGGACACAGTACTCCAGATGAGGCCTCACCAATGTCGAATAGAGGGGAACGATCACGTCCCTCGATCTGCTCGCTATGCCCCTACTTATACATCCCAAAATGCCATTGGCCTTCTTGGCAACAAGGGCTCACTGCTGACTCATATCCAGCTTCTCGTCCACTGTCACCCCTAGGTCCTTTTCCGCAGAACTGCTGCCTAGCCATTCGGTCCCTAGTCTGTAGTTGTGCATTGGGTTCTTCCGTCCTAAGTGCAGGACCCTGCACTTATCCTTATTGAACGTCATCAGATTTCTTTTGGCCCAATCCTCCAATTTGTCTAGGTTCTTCTGTATCCTATCCCTCCCCTCCAGCGTATCTACCACTCCTCCCAGTTTAGTATCATCCGCAAATTTGCTGAGAGTGCAATCCACACCATCCTCCAGATCATTTATGAAGATATTGAACAAAACCGGCCCCAGGACTGACCCTTGGGGCACTCCACTTGATACCGGCTGCCAACTAGACATGGAGCCATTGATCACTACCCGTTGAGCCTGACAATCTAGCCAGCTTTCTATCCACCTTATAGTGCATTCATCCAGCCCATACTTCCTTAACTTGCTGACAAGAATACTGTGGGAGACCGTGTCAAAAGCTTTGCTAAAGTCAAGAAACAATACATCCACTGCTTTCCCTTCATCCACAGAACCAGTAATCTCATCATAAAAGGCAATTAGATTAGTCAGGCATGACCTTCCCTTGGTGAATCCATGCTGGCTGTTCCTGATCACTTTCCTCTCATGCAAGTGCTTCAGGATTGATTCTTTGAGGACCTGCTCCATGATTTTTCCAGGGACTGAGGTGAGGCTGACTGGCCTGTAGTTCCCAGGATCCTCCTTCTTCCCTTTTTTAAAGATTGGCACTACATTAGCCTTTTTCCAGTCATCCGGGACTTCCCCGGTTCGCCACGAGTTTTCAAAGATAATGGCCAATGGCTCTGCAATCACAGCCGCCAATTCCTTCAGCACTCTCGGATGCAACTCGTCCGGCCCCATGGACTTGTGCACGTCCAGCTTTTCTAAATAGTCCCTAACCACCTCTATCTCCACAGAGGGCTGGCCATCTCTTCCCCATGTTGTGATGCCCAGCGCAGCAGTCTGGGAGCTGACCTTGTTAGTGAAAACAGAGGCAAAAAAAGCATTGAGTACATTAGCTTTTTCCACATCCTCTGTCACTAGGTTGCCTCCCTCATTCAGTAAGGGGCCCACACATTCCTTGGCTTTCTTCTTGTTGCCAACATACCTGAAGAAACCCTTCTTGTTACTCTTGACATCTCTGGCTAGCTGCAGCTCCAGGTGCGATTTGGCCCTCCTGATAACATTCCTACATGCCCGAGCAATATTTTTATACTCTTCCCTGGTCATATGTCCAACCTTCCACTTCTTGTAAGCTTCTTTTTTATGTTTAAGATCCGCTAGGATTTCACCATTAAGCCAAGCTGGTCGCCTGCCATATTTACTATTCTTTCGACTCATTGGGATGGTTTGTCCCTGTAACCTCAACAGGGATTCCTTGAAATACAGGTATTCCTTGAAATACTTCCTTGAAGTACTACTGCCTCCCTTTGCTGCAGTCTGGCATTTGGGGCAGAGGTATGAATGATTTTTTCATAGCCAACACACCTTTTAGATCCTACACTGAGTGAAACGGTTTTGAGGATATTTAATTTCATTCTAAAAGTTCTGTTAGAAACAGACCATGCATCTCTTGCAACCTTGATCAACTTTTGTGTTATGCTGTGAGCTTTGGGACATAGTTACTGTAAACAGCTTTCATTTTGTCAAAATATAATTTTTGTTGCCATCACCATTCTCCATTGGCAGGGCAAAATGTTCTCCATTGGCAGGTCAAAATTAGATCCTGTGAAAGAAAATTATTTTTCTTTTCTTCATATTTAACTAAATGAGTTAAGAGTTAATAAATGTTATTTCTGATGTGTTAACCCAATAATACAATATGGTAATGAATAATAGAGGGAAAAAAAGAAAATAACATCTCACTAAAAGTGCTCAAGATAGGAGTAGGTGTAGATAAAACACTGGCATAGAAGAGAGCTGTAAGCAAACAGGCCTTTATTATTGGATAAGTCAACATAATACTCTTGCAAAGTATGATCATGTGACAATGTGAGAACAATAGGAACTCTAAAGCAGCATATGTGTCTTCCTAAGCTGGCCAAGATCCAACACAACTGCATGGCACACTGGGCTATTTTTTAGTTAAAACATTTGACGGACCCACTTACATGAGTGCTACTTGTTAAAATAGCCTGTAACTTGCGCTACTTGTTCTCCTTCCTCTTCTGTGATAGCGCTTGTCAACTTCCAATTTTACTTAGACATGAATAACATAGACAGCTTAAAAGCTGTATCCTTGGGTTAAGAAAAATAATTACATAAATTCCCAGCATGAGCATGATAAATCTTGGATATTAATGACAACGTTAAGTGGAAATATGTATGGTAACATGATATCCCATGAACCTTTCTGGTGCCTTGCAGACATGCAGAGTTTATTCTGCCTTCAGTCACACTGGTGTAAACCAGGAGTAACCCCACTGAATTTCCTAATGCAAAACTCTTCTTGTTGATGGGGTCTAGTTTTCCACCATGAAAGGTACTACTGTGGAGTATGTTTAACCCCTGGTTAATGATATATTATGTGAACTCGTAGTTAGGCAGCAAAATGTAATGTGCTGTCTACTGTGCTACAGATAAACCTCAGTAAAAAGCAACATCTTTCAGCAATGTAAGGAGTAACACTCCATAGAGCTAGTTTTAGATGAGAGTCAGGCCTGCATTGGAGTCAAATATCACCCAGATGGTTGTAAGTTACTGAGGGTACATCTATATTTGAGCTTGGAGGTGTGAGTCCCAGCTCATGTAGATGAACCCGCACTAGTACACTTGAGTACATGCTCAAGGGGCTGGGTGGGTTTCTACTCAGGGGGCTGGCTGAACTGCCGCATGTGCTGTCCCGGCCACACTGCTATTTGTAGGCAATATGTCAAGCAGAGCTAATGTAGGTTCATCTGCATGAGTTGGGAATCACACCTCCCAGCTCAAATGTTAGACATAGCCCGGAAGTTGTATACATGTTCCACAGTAGTAACTTTTAGGGTGGAAAACTAAAGCCCAGCAATAACAAAGATTTTGTATTAGGAAATTTTAAAATCCTCAGTGTTTAGAACTCCAAATCTGTCTTTCTCTGGGTACAATTTGTTTCATTCATATCCAGTAGGATGGAGGAGCAGTCTTTTATGGCCAGGGTATATTTTACTTCTGAGTGTGAACCATTAAAGCAAGCAGAATGGGACACTAATCCAGACAAACCAAATGAGTGGCCTCAAAAAATGTGACTGATTTGTATCTCAGTTTGAAATGTTTCTTCTTGTGCCAAAATCTGCATATTCCACAAACACCATACAGGATGGTTCACAGGCCACAGGCTTGGTGTTTGTGTCTTTGTGACCTTTCACACAATTGAAGAAGCTATGCTTCCCTCCACCATGTGGCATGGTGATTTGATTCCCTGCCCTTTCCAGAGATGCAGAGCACCACAGCACATTGGTAAATCATTGCAAACTCCCATCTACGATCTCCAATATCATTGCAGTGCACTATGAAAAAAATAGCTTAGCTTCTCCACTCTTTGAGTTTCAACTAGCTCTGGCCAATTTGACATTTGTTAATCTGAGCTTGTTTTCCAGGTGACCAGTTCACTTTTTTAAAGTCTTGCAGTCATTATTGTCAGATAGAATGGTGACATGCAAGATTCTTCAGGCCTGAACCTCCATTTTTCAGTTTTATTGTCTCTCTCTTTCTGTAGTAATTGTCCTAGCAATTACAATAACCTGAATCATAACTAATGTTTCATTAATACCCACTGCATTCCCATGATTCAAGTCCAGAATTGTTTACTAAGTCACATTCACAGCTTCAAGATGCTCAGAACTCTAATGCAGGCAAGCCTGGAATGTGGAGTTCAAAATACCAGATTTTAGCAGATTCAGGTTTGATTTTAGGCATAAATTTGGCCTTGTTTCCAGAAGTACTCAGCAATATAAAAACTGATGTGAATGGGAGCTGTAATTGTTCAGCACCTCTGAAAATCAGACTGTCTTCCTAGCAGTAGCATAATGAATTAAAGGTGTTACATCAAGTTTACACTGGTGTAACTGAGAGCTGAATTTGGCCCATTATGTATAACTCTTTCACCTGAGTTGTTAAGAGAGACGCTCTTTACTGGTATAAATTTACATCAGTGGTGATTTTTTAAAACAGCCTAATTCTCATTAAGTACCTAAATAACAGCTGAGTTTCAAAAGTGCTCAGCACCCGGCAGCTCGCAAGGTGAAACTTAGAAATATTATTATTTATTTACATGCTTTACCAGTAGCACCTAGAAGCCAGGGTCCCAGTGTGCTAGGCACTGTAGAGACATTAACAAAGGGATAGCCCTGCCCCAAACAGTGGTAATTTAAGTGATAGCTAAATAAATAAATTTGGAAATGTGCTGAAATCTTTTAAAAATCTTGCTCTGATTGTGGGCACTGAACCATTTTGAATATGTGGCTCTTAAGGTTTTTACCATTTACTATTGCTACGATAGTGCTACATCCTGGTCTAGGTCACAGCTGTACAACCCCCTTCAGCACATCTGTTTTACCCAGATACAACCAAGAAAAGAATTTGGCTGGTAGCTCCTAAAGGTGCTTTGATTTTTGGGATCCTTCAGGTGCTGTATAAATGTACAACATGATTATTATAATCAGACAAAAACAATAAGCAGAAGGTGTTACACAAACAATGAAAATGGATCTGGAGGCATCTTGCCATTAATGGCTGCCTGCCCAGGTGATCTCTCTCTCTCTCTTAAAAGTAAACTGTGTGGTATGTCTTCATGTGCCCCATGGGGCTTTTTGTTCTCAGAAGCAATAATTAAGTTATAGGCTTATTTCTCTATACACTTCTCCTTCTTGTCTGCCTATTAATTCAGAGAAATGCCTAGGAGCAAGTTGCTGAAGCGAGGTAGATT
Source organism: Lepidochelys kempii (assembly GCF_965140285.1). NCBI lineage: Eukaryota > Metazoa > Chordata > Testudines > Cheloniidae > Lepidochelys > Lepidochelys kempii. Next base: position 118,552,413 of record NC_136383.1, read on the forward strand.
TGAATGTGAGACATCGTCAGAAAGGAGGAAAGGAAATAACCTTTTTTTTAACCCCCCTGCCACCAGGCTGTTTAACTTGCTATAAATTATCGAGAACTGTTAGTAAATTAGTATGCCACCTGGGACAGTGTGTGGGATTATTGTGTGATTTCTATTTACTTTTCTGGAATGGGCTGCAGTCTCAGATGAGTGCTTCTTTCAGGAAACTCACTTGAATAAATGACAAAAGGCCATTTTTTCTGGGCATAAATTACACCAAGAGTTTTTAATTAACTTTTAATTACATGAAAGAGGCTCTTCATAACTCTCAATGTTTTTTTGTTTTATGACTCAGCCTTTCTGGCTGCTCTTACAGTCCAGGCTCCACACAGCAGATTGTGTTGTACTAGAGTTGTTTTGAAGGTAGTCACAAAGATTTTTTTAACAGTGGTACCTCAAAAACACTTGGTAGCGAAGCCAGTAAAACATCCTGCACTTTTAATCGGTGGCTAACTGTAGTCTGGGGCTGTAGTGAATTAAAATATGAGGGGAGGACAAGCTGGAGAGATATATGAGAAAGGCATTTATAAACCTAAGAAAACAGTCTTTGATGTATCCAGCAGTGGTGATAATATTAACAGGTATAAAGTACAAAGAAGCAAAGTCTGGAACAACGTGAAGAGTGGAAAAGTAATTTTGAGGATGCTCCAAAATGGAGATGGGTAGGTAATACTCAACCCTAATTTCATATAGTGCTAGAAAATTAAATTCATAGGGATAATTCATGTGTCCTGGAACCAGGGCCAATTCCAACAATGGTGCAAAGCCTGCTGCAGCAGGGGACCAACGGATCTTGAGGCCCCTTCCCATTGGGGCAGGTTGACATGGAGTGAAGATCATGCTCCAATAACAGGTGGTGAGGAGTACAGACTGTGACAGATTGATAATGTTTGTAATATGCTGAACAGCCCTTACAGAATTAAGATACATTTTATGGAATTAAGTTAAACATTACTGAATTAAGGTTAACAACTTTGGAGTTTGTTGTATTAGAAATGCAAATGTTTATGTACTGTTGTGAGATTGTATGGAACTGCTTTAGCAGGAAGACAAAATTTATGCCATCCCTAGAAGGTATTAGGAATTTCCAAAAGTCTTTTTGGAACAATACATACAAAATGGATCCCCTAGGAAATATGTTAGGGTGATGGGAATACAAATTCTCCCCTTCAAAGCCAACCCTTTGAAGATATGCCGGAGGGGGACACCCATTGTGCACACATTACACACTTCTGGAAACACCCGTTCAAAGACCCTGGTTTGTTTAAAAAGGAAACTGAACATGTTATGAATGTGCTTGTTCTGAGTTGAAGCTCTGATGAACTTGAAACCACAAGGAAGCCACTAGGGTGGGATGTTGAAAGATTATTCTTGCAAGAGCCCATGTGAGAATTGGGGTAAACCCTGGCAAATTTATAAGCATGCACATAGGTTCTTTGATTTGTTTTAATATGTTTTCTCTATAACCCTTTTTCCCTTAAGAATGAAGTAGACTTGCCTAGAAAACTCTGTATGATAACTTACATTTGTAACAATCACTCTATCAGTTTCTGAAGAAAAATCAAGCAGGTTTGTTTTGACAGGCTGTCTTTGCTGGGAAGTAGGCATAGAAGGTAGGGAAGCGCCCAGGATCTCCAGCCGAGAGAGGCAACAGCTGGAAGCCTGAGAATGGGTGCCCTTGCTGAGCTACTGAGAGGAGATACAGGTGCAGCTGCCCTGAACTGTGACACAAACTCCTTTGTGCTAGTTTAAAACTCTCTATTCCTTTCTCTATAGGTTCTTATACCATGATCATCACTGTAGCTATCTGAGCACCTTCCAGTAATTCATTAAAACCTGAATCTTGGCAGAGGGTTAGACTAGATGACCCTTGCAGTCCCTTCTAACCCCATGGTTCAATGATTCTATGATTAAGCCTTGTGGCTAACATCTGCCAGGTGTTTTTTCTCTTGGCCTCTCCCTAGGGGGAGAAGTGTGTGTGAGATGCAGTGGTTTGTTTTGGAAGGTTTATTGTGCACGCATGCACACACGCAGAGCTATCTGTGTTAGAAAATGGAAGTTCAAAGAAATGTGCCTGGCACTTATAGTAAAAGTTTGTGCGCCTTGTGAAGGTCCTTTTCCTGTCATGGTTCATTCCACAGTCTCAGGCTGGCCCCTGAGAAAGTGCCGTCTCCTGCACACAGAACTTTACCCGTTACTGTAAAAAGGGCCGTTGTGCCAGTGGAATGGAGTTATTAACCACAGTCTCCATCATGGAGCTTTAGTCAATCTTTTAGGGATCCTGGGCCCAGGCCCTTGTGTGCCTTGAAGATGAGGACTGAGCACTTGAACTTGATTGTGTAGTCTATGGAAAGCTAGCACAGGGAGCTGAAGACAGGTTTGATGTGCTCATGGTTACTGTGTTACTCTGGAGAAACACTGTAATGTTCTTTTTCGGTTGAAGTTTCCTAAGGGCTGAAGCCTTCGTGCCCAAATATATTGCATTCCTGTAGTCCAGTTGAGAGGTGACAAAAGACATGAGTAACTGAGGCCAAGTAATTGTTTGCCAGGGTGGCAGGGAGTCTTCTAGCCAACTGGAGATGGTATGTGAGAGTTTAGCATAAGAAATCCAGGAGCACCCCAAGCTGTGGACTGAAGTGACCAATTGTGCATTTGTGCCTTCAACCAAAGGAAATTGCACCATTGCTGTAAACTCTTTCAAACGTTTTCCTGTGCCTCTCTGGAAAACCTCTGTCTTGCTTGCGTTCAGCTTCAGCCAGCTGTTCTTCCTCCATGTGCTGATCTTATCCAAACACTGGTAACAGCATATGGTTATATGTGTTGAAAGATAAGTAGAGCTGTATCATCTGCATATTGCTAGCACTTGAGTCCATGTTGTCTGACTTGTTCATTTAGTGGCTGCATGTAAGTGTTGAATAACACAAATGAGAGAGAACAGATTATTATGGGACTCCACAAGAGAGCGGTCTAGTGGTGGAGGTGCAGTTTCCTATCACCACTCAGAGAGAGTGTCCCTCTGGGAAGGACTCATTCCATTTTAGCACATTACCCTGTATCTCTGCCATCACTCTTAAGTGTTGATGGTCAAGGCTAGTGCACAGTTATCAATGATTCACCAGATCCTTGACACTCTGTACTGTGGATGGAGTGCTGCTGTCCTAGCCTTTAGAATTAGGTGGAGGGCATGAGTTTTTGTGGATAAATCAGAATCTATGGTGATTAGTTATTAAGCTTTTGATGCACATTTTATTTTAGGATTACATAAAGCTGCACAAGAAAGAACAAAAACTAAAGTCCATGAGAGATTATGGTGTGTGCCTTCTCTGTGATATGCTGCATGATCTCCGCCTTACAAAACGTCAGTTACCTTCACCTGCACATCTACCAATATGATATATGCCATCATGTGCCAGCAATGCCCCTCTGCCATGTACACTGGCCAAACTGGACAGTCTCTATGTAAAAGAATAAATGGACACAAATCAGATGTCAAGAATTATAACATTCATAAACCAGTCGGAGAACACTTCAATCTCTCTGGTCACTCGATTTCTGACCTAAAAGTGACTATCCTTCTGGTAATAGCTCATCTTAAGTGATCACTCTCCTTACAGTGTGTATGATAAACACCCATTTTTTCATGGTCTGTGTGTATATAAATCTCCTCACTGTATTTTCCACTTTATGCATCCGATGAAGTGAGCTGTAGCTCTCGAAAGCTTATGCTCAAATAAATTGGTTAGTCTCTAAGGTGCCACAAATCCTCCTTTTCTTTTTGCGAATACAGACTAACACGGCTGCTACTCTGAAACCTGTCAGTTACCTTCTGCAGACTCTTAGAAGTTTTAAAATGAAATGTAGAGAAAATAAAATCATATGTTACAAGGCTGCCTACATGCAGATAAGAACTTGAGCTTCTAGAGGATTCAGAATATCTCCCCATTTGTTGTCACCCTTTCTAGGGAATATTTCAAATTGTCCCTTTACTGTTTAACAGGAAAATTTCTTCAGTTGTTGCCCTAATTCCTTCCACAGGCTCATGGTCCCTATACCCTCCAAATTCAAGATTTGGGAGCGCACAATCAAATGGCTTTGCAGATGACACGGCTAGCATAGAGGGACATTTGCTATGCTATTAGGCATCCTAGGAACAAAGGAGGTTTTCCTGATAGAAGTCTTTGACCTGAGTTGTGCCTGGTGAATAATTTGCGGTACCCAATTCCTGTCAGGAATCACTTAACACTGTTGTTGGTCTGAGGGGAAAAAACAGTTGCTACGAGTGGGCTGAGCTCTACTTGCATCTTAGAAATGAGAGCATGTCAATCTAAAAACAAAAGGAGAGAGAGAACTTGTAAAACTAAATTCTGCAAATTAAAGTTGAGAGGTACATTTTTGATGGAACACCTGGACAGTTTCCAAATGTGGAAACAGTGCTGGAGCACAGCAGCAAATCACTAAGTGAGGTGGCTTATTTTGATCCCTTATGACTAACATAGACTTTTATAAGACTAGGAGTATTTGTGGCACCTTAGAGACTAACAAATTTATTTGAGCGTAAGCTTCCGTGAGCTACAGCTCACTTCATCAGATGCATCTGATGAAGTGAGCTGTAGCTCACGGAAGCTTACGCTCAAATAAATTTGTTAGTCTCTAAGGTGCCACAAATACTCCTTTTCTTTTTGTGGATACAGACTAACACGGCTGCTACTCTGAAACCTTTTATAAGACTGTTTGATTCAAAGGTGAATATATGCAATTCCCTGTTCCTTTTTATACTGTTCATATGCGCGCTAGTACAAATAGCTGATTTCAACAAGAGATGTGCAAATCTGCGTATCTGAGATTAAAAGTCAGCCTTGGATTGAATAAGGCTCCCCCCCCCCATAAAGTTAACTCTAAGACACTGAGACTACCAAGCAATATCCAAATCTTAGCTATAAACATCAATATAGGGTAACTGGGTGAAATTAAATGGCCTGTGATATATAGGCAATCTGATGAGATGATCTAATGGTCCCTTCTGGCTTTAAAAGCTGTGAATCACTGAAGGTGTTAATAAAAATCACCTTCTTGCAAAGTAACTTTGAATGATAAAAGCAAATAATGCGGGGTATGAACCCTGATTAATATTTACTTCCATATGAGCCATAGTTGCTTGTCTTACTTTAGTTTTTCACTAAGAGGATTGGTCAGGTTAGGGTGTAATGTGAAAAAATTCTGGAGGTGTCCCTTGCCCCACATTGCTCTGTCAATGTGTATTAGCACTTGTCTGTATCTGTTTGGTACTTCCACTGCCTCCATTCCTGTAGTATCCGAGTGCCTTGCAAGCATTAATTAAGTCATTCTCCTAACACCCCCATAAATTAGAGAAGTATTTTCTAAAGATGGGAAAATAAGCCCAGGGAGATTAAGTGACTTGTCCAAGGTCACATGGGAAAGTTGTGGCAGAGCCAGGAACTCAGCCCATCTCCTGAATTTCAGATCAGTGCATTAACCACAAGACCATCCTTCATCCTCAGTCCTATTCTAGTGGAACCAACTTTATGATCTATGAGCCTGATTCCAGTCCCATTGAAGAACATGGCAAAGTGCCCATTTACTTTAATGATGCAGTGTCAGGCTCTGTATTAAGAAACATGACTTATGTCAGGCTGATGTTTTCAGACCTTTGTATAGCTTTCTCACTTAAAGGAATTTAACAAATAAATCAATCACTTTCATTTTCTTTTCTTGTTGCTGCCATACTTTTGCATGCCAAAACAAGCTCCTGAAATCTTCCTTGCGACCTACATTAGCAGTCCCCTCACTCCCAAGTACACAAAGCTCTGGAATTTCAAAACAAAATTACTTTAAAAAAACCAACAACAATCTAACTGGAGATTGTTGGAAACTTCTTACCAAAACAAAATATAAGTAAAAAACTTGAGTAAGGGGATTTGTTTCCTGTTTTCCTATTTGCTTGATTTTTTTATTTTATTTTATTTTATTTTATTTTATTTTATTTTATTTTATTTTATTTTTTGCATTAAAATGTGACCCAAAATAAGAATTCATATCTAAGGTGTCATGTTTAGAGTGGGGGGAAAGTACATCCCTTAACTATGATGGAATATATATCTGAGATAGGGAGCTCCACCCCAGAATAGCCAATAGCCCAGTGGTTGGGGCACTCACTAGGAGGTGAGACATCCAGGTCCAAGTCCCTGCTCTGCCTAATTCACATCCCAGGTGAATGGCTAATGAATATTTAATTATGTATATCAACTGAAACACCTGAGCTGAGCATGGAGAGAATCAGAACAGTGAGTTATCTTGGCAGATCTGTAGGTTTTCTAAAAACCGACCTTTATCAAAAGTGGGCACTGCAGAGTTGCACAAGCCGGAATCCTGATCTAAAAGACATGCTCTAGGAATTATTTTGGAGTGCTCTAGCCTGTGTTAGATGGGAGGTCAGACTAGATGATCACCAGAGTCCCTTCTGGCCTTGCAATCTATGAAAGGTTTGCTATTTACAGTTCTGCTAGAATCAGGGACAGCAACACTGAATGCTGTTAAATGTAAAAGCTCTATTCTCCAGTGAAGTCCTTTCTTTATTAATGAGATTCAGCCTGATGGGACCAAAAATTACTTTAAAAGACATTTCCTTTTTGCTCTTCAAGGGCTTTTTTTCCAGTCCATTTCAACTGGATATCAAAGATAAGGGAAATATTTCACTAGAAAGAGCTTTTATAATTAAGCTTTGTAGCCTACATAAGTGAGATGTAGCTGAATTCAAGTGGAAATTAATAATTATATTTCCAAGGCATGCTTTTGGTGCCCCAATAAATCACACAATTGGCTGTGCGTAACATGGTATGGACTTATGGCAACTCTTTCCTTAAGGTACGTCTGTTACCCTATATTTTAGAGGGGAAGGGCTGTGTAATCTTTAGCGAGAGCTAGACCATCATATAGGTTCTTATAGGAGTAGGTGCTTACTGAAGTGCTCTCAAAACCCCAGTCAGGTTTCTTCCCAGTTCCAGCTACCTTTTTTGTACTTTTCTGTACCTTTCAGGAGAGAGCTGGTCCTAGAATCCAAATATGTGAGTAAATAAAATGTATGAGACTGGCTTTTTCTAGTGTGTAGTGACCACATAGTTGGTAGGGGCAGGTAGGAGAAAAGGTGTCTATAACAGAAATACATGTACACTTATGATACATCACAATGCTCAAATGTTTATAAAACATAAAATAAATACATTCGATTTTCCCAAGCAGCCTGGCAAGGAGAAGACGAGAATCCTCCTTAAGCTCACTCCAGGATATTTTAGTGAGAGTTAATTGTATTCTGTCAAGATGAAGTGAAAATATGGTCCCCAGCTGGGAGAGCAAAAACAATTGGTTCCCCAGCATAAAGACACGGAGATCTTGTTCAAATCCCATATGCTAAATATTTAGCCATGGAAACTGCCTTTCTGTCCTTCCTGTCTTCTCTCTATTCATTGTATGCTAAACTAATTATTGCTATTCCAGTAATTGCCCTTAGAGCAGGGGTAGTCAATAGGTGGACTGCAGTCCAAATCCGGATTGCCAGGTGTTTTTGAGCAGATGCCAAAATCTTTTTATATACTTACTATTGTTATTTTTTATTGTTTTTCTCTGGCGTCTGGACCTGAACTATACCTTGAACAAGAAATGTGCACCTTGGAAAAAAAAAAAAAAAAAGACTACCCCTGCCTTTCAGGCTAGTGCTATCTTTGCTGCCTACAGATTTAAGGCCAGAGAGTGGGGACTGTTTGCATCGTCCTTTCATTCGATTAAAATACATATGCAGTCATTTGTTCTGCGTACAGTATCCTGCTTGGAAAACACTGTTGTTGTGCTTTGTGATGCCCTGAGGCAGAAAATATATGCATAGTTAACTGGGGAGGAGCGGGAGAAGGTGGGATCTGTAAAGCAACTTCTTGAATTATAATAATGTGCAAAAAACCCATATGTAAAAGATTAATGTCTGCCCGCTTCGTCTGGGAAATCGTAACCAATTGTGGAGATGTTAGGTCTCCCTCTTATTTTTTTTTCCAATATATAGAGAGAAATTTGCTCATTTCCATTGTGCAATCTAATTTTCTTGATTTCTTCACGTTGTGCAGAATGTCCGTATTGTATGAGAAATATAAAACCTGGTTATAGAACATTCCCCTACTGTGACAAGAATTGGTGGTATGCCTCCCCCACTGCCATTACTAATCAAACTGTTGACTTAGAATAAACCTGGGTGCAAAGACTATCCAATTTAGTTCTTGCATTTTAAAGGAAACCAGCTGAGAGAGATGTGTATATTTTACCCCATGTAACAGGATGATTTAAGATTTTGCTGTTTTTAAATACATAAATTATACACCCAATACACTAGATGGTCCATTCACTCCAGTAGCTTCCAGTAGCCGTGCCAGTGTTTGACCTTCAAGAGAACCACAAGACTTCTCTGTTTTAATTCTATCCCTGTTTACATTGCAGTGTCTTAGAGTACCATAACATGATGCTGTAGAAACTTGCAAGTTTACTCCAACACTGACACCCATGTAAAATGAAGTTAATTGTCTTAATCCATATTTAGACTCTAAAGGTGTATCTACACTGTAATAAAACACTGTGACTAGCCCAAGTCAGCTGACTAGGGCTTGGGCTGTGGAGCTATAGAATTGCAGTGTAGACATTTAGGCTTGGGCTGGAGGCCAAGCCCTGGGACTCCATGAGTGGAGAGGGTCCTGGAGCTCGGGCCTCAGTCTCAGAGCTCAGGCTCCAGCCTGAGCCCAAACGTCTACACTGCAGTTTTATAGTCCTTCAGCCCATGCCAGCTGATACAGGCCAGTCACATGTGTTGTAGTGCAGTGTAGACATCTCATAAGGCCCCAAAACACTTAAAGCTATGCTTAGAGTGCTTAAAGTTAAGAATGTGCTTGCATGTCCTGCTGGGTTGACTGGGTGTTCCAGCTTAGATGTTCATTCTCTCTCCAGCACACTTCATGTGCTACCATTCCAACTGGTTACCAGCTCATGTTAACATCTTGAGCCCTGAAAGGTTCATTGCGCATCACAAGTGTCTAACACGCTGTTGATACTCCATAATAAATAGCACAGCTAGTAGTGTCAGATTCAGAACGATTAACTAAACTGCTGTACGCAGTTTCTATTAGCCCTACAAGGAGTGTTTCAAGTAACCTTTCATTTTTTTATCCTGATTTTATATAAGTCCAGTAGATTTCTCAGGAGCACTTCTTAACATTTCCACCTTATATAATTGACATTCCCTGTTTACAGTTCACTTGGAAATCATCTACTGTTCTGGAATGTATCTCTTGAGATTTATCTGTGATACTTAAAAATTTACAAAAGGCCCTCAAGAAAACCTAAAAAGCTCCATAGAACTGAAAATCAGAGCTCTAGAAGAAGCTATGAACAACTAGAGTGTAACAATAACACAGTATCAAGGAATATAAATATGGGGGGGGAGTTCGAGTGCATGTGGGCACTTACTAAATTCAGTAAATAAATACGAGCCAGTTTTCTAGCTCTTTTTAACCGAAAACAACTGATACAAATGCATTAATAACATTAGGGTTTGTGAGGGGTGATTTAGGGACAGCTACAGGAGAAAACCTGACAATAAAACTTGTACCTGCAAGGCATTTTATTCCTCTTTCTGCCTGGAATTATCTTGGGTTGATTCTTAAGATATTGTTTTTCACCAGTATGGGAGGAAGGGGTCCATAACTCATTTCAGCTGTGCCACTCATGAGTTATCAGGTCTTTCATACCATCTGAGATAAAAATCATAACCCATGGCAGTCCATTTTGTGTGTTTTATGAAAGCCCTCTAAGAAACAACATCTCATTTACAATAGGAGCCTGTAGCAAGAGTAATTTCTGCATCAACCGATCACATCTAATAACACATAGATAATGTAAATTGTAAAAACAACAAAAATAGACAGGTTAGATACTTACGTTTGAAAAATGTTGAGAATGTGGCTGCAGTGCTGATGAACTGTTAACCACTGTCTGGAAATCTGTATTTTGTTATGAAGAACAGTTAGTTCCAAAACTCAATGAGTATGGTATGCGAGGCACATGAATCAGCAGTTTTAAGCTATTTCATCACTAAGGGCTGGATCCTTCAGAGTATTGAGCACTCTTGCCCCAGTTCAAGGCACTTAATCTGTGCTTAACTTTGTCCATGTCCCATTAATGGAAATTAATTGACCTTAGTGCTATAGCTCATCAGTGTAGAGTTTAGGCACATTCTAAAATGCTTTGCTATATTGAAGCCAGAGTGCTCAGCACTTTGCAGGATCGAATCCTAATAGCCACATCCTCCAACTTCAGTGGGAGTTCACTTTAATGGGAAAAACTTCAATATGACTTGAAGATGTTCACAGGCATCATTCAGCATCTTATTAGGAAGGGTCTGAAATATTTAAAAAGAGCGTTGCTTATTTCTTTAAGCTTTGTTTATAACTCAAAGAATATTAGTTCTTTTAATTTTAGAATATTTCAGGGTTTGTTTTTATAAAACGGCATGAATCAAGTGCTCTCTCTCCCTTGCTTACAATAGAAAGCTCTATTATTGCAAGACCATAGATAATTCCTCATGATCGTTCCTCATGTTACTTAACTATTCTGAGTATTGTCTGATGTTATACAGATGTTATGGGATTACCCATGTGCTATGTTTTTTTGTTTTGTTTTTTTAGACTTGCTAATTAAGAAAAACTTTTATGTTGAGTTTAGATTTTGAGTGGAGCTGTGTTTTGTTCTGCTAGGAGTCCTAAAAACATGTTCTCAAAGTATCTCCAATTATAGTGCAAGTGAAACGTTTTTTACTGAAGTCTGGCTAAAAATGCCCTCTGGAAACCCACTCTGGTTCACTTAAAGTAGTAGATAGCAGTATTTGTAGTAGCAAGATGTTGCATTAGTGGATCTAGCAAATTTGAGCCCTGATCCCAGATGTTACACACTGTGAGGAGTTCTCTGTAGGATTGGGGCAAAGTAGTCTTCCACAGTTCAATGGGACTACTCTGTGCCTAAAGTTAGCCACATATGTTAAGTCTTTCTGGGATCAGTGTTTAAATTTGCTGTTCCACGGATGCAACATCCTGCTACTACTACTATCCACTACCTCCAGTGAACCAGAGGGTTTGCAGGTGGCATTTTTGCCCCAGAGAGAGAGAGAGAGAGAGTGTGTGTGTGTGTGTGAGCGTTGGCCGCATGAATTTGGAGGCATTTGGTTCAATTTCTGAGAATTTAATGATTACTACAGTTATGTTCAGATTGGAAGCATTTTATATACCTATCACGCTGCTGGCCCTTTGTAACCATAAAATTATTAAGATAAAAATAAGAGATGGGGTAATTCTAAGAGATCCAACACTTTTTATTTACTGTGTTTTGACCTGTAGAAATGCTACTGAACTATTTTTTAGCTTATTTTTCCATTATATGCTTTTCTTCTCTCTTTCTGTTGGGAGGAAAGCAGGAGGGGGAAGTGGGGGAGTCATTTTGTTAGTTTAAGGCTGCCAGGTGCTGGGACCAAATCCAGAATAATCTCCAGCTTTTCCTTTCTCCCACAAACGCCATTGTTGACACCGTACTGCACATTGGCTAGATGTAGGAAAGGGAAGTGGGGAGGCCTGTGGTAACTCCATCTTAGGCTGATCATTAGAGTTCTGATTCAAAGTCCAGGGAAGTCAGTGGGAGTCTTTCCACAGACTTCAGTGGGCTTTGAATCAGGTGTTATGTCATCAGCCAGAAATGGGTGCTGAAGTACAGTATGTATAACTCCCACCCTGGTCCCTGTTCAGCACTCTTTACTATATTGACTAACACCATTGATTTCAGTGAGAGTTTTGACTCCCTTTGAGAAAGAAGTGTTTAATGAAGCAACTTTAGAACTATTAGATCAGAGTCCATTAGATTTTCAAAGCATTGTACAGACATTAACTTATCATCACAATATTCTTGGGAGGTAAATAAAGGCATATTATCATTCTGACTGGGTAGTTGGGGAAACTGAGACACTATGGAGTTTAGATGTTGCTTGTAATTATTAGAATTGGGAACACTGGCTGTTGGGAGTCTGAAAGGACAGGAAACAGGAAGGAGGGGGGAGAAGTTGAAGAGGGTGAGCTACTGAGGGTACAGCAGCAGCTTGGAAAAGAGGTTTCCACTTTTAAAAAATAAAGTCCTGTTGAAGTTTGTTAGTACCTTGCCTGGCTACTACAACATTTTGGCGAAAAGGATGGCTCTTCTGCCTCTGAACCAGCTGCACCCTTTCTACAAAGCCCAGGTGAGCCTCCAATAGCTTTTACTGCCTGGATCCATATGTTTGAGACTTATCTGTTTGCAATCAGTGCTACAGAGATTTCTGAAGTAAGAAAGCATGCTCTGCTAATCCATTGCCTTGAAGCAGAAGGGCAGCGTATATTTTACACTTTTACCCTTGCAAATGATAAATATGAGACTGCACTCACTGCATTAAAGAACATTTTTGTACCAAAAATGAATGTAGTAGCTAATCACTACAGATTTCGCCAGCATGAACAGAAACCAGGAGAGACTATAATGCAGTATATTGCTTCCCTGAGGAGTCTGATTATAAGTTGTGACTTTGGGAATATGGCAGATGAGATGATTAGAGACCAGCTCATTGAGAAAACAACCATGCTTCGTGTAAGAGAATGTTTACTTCTAGAACCACAACTTACACTAGAAAAAGCAATAACCGTTGCTACCCAGATTGAATCAGCTACAGCTGAAGCCAAAACAATGATCATGGATACAGGAGGCATAGTCCAGGCTGTGACTCCTTTGCAGAAAAGTTCACTATCACTGCAAACAAACAATTACAAGAGGTTTCAGAGTAACAGCCGTGTTAGTCTGTATTCACAAAAAGAAAAGGAGTACTTGTGGCACGTTAGAGACTAACCAATTTATTTGAGCATAAGCTTTCGTGAGCTACAGCTCACTTCATCGGATGCATACTGTGGAAACTGCAGAAGACATTATATACACAGAGACCATGAAACAATACCTCCTCCCACCCCACTCTCCTGCTGGTAATAGCTTATCTAAAGTGATCACTCTCCTTACAATGTGTATGATAATCAAGTTGGGCCATTTCCAACACAAATCCAGGTTTTCTCACCCTCCTTCCCCCCCCCCCCCACAAACTCACTCTCCTGCTGGTAATAGCCCATCCAAAGTGACCACTCTCCCTACAATATGCATGATAATCAAGATGGGCCATTTCCAGCACAAATCCAGGTTTTCTCACCCCCTCCCTTTTTTTCCAAAAACACCATCACAGGGCCTAATAACATCAGCCACACTATCAGAGGCTCGTTCACCTGCACATCCACCAATGTGATATATGCCATCATGTGCCAGCAATGCCCCTCTACCATGTACATTGGTCAAACTGGACAGTCTCTACGTAAAAGAATAAATGGACAAATCAGATGTCAAGAATTATAACATTCATAAGCCAGTTGGAGAACACTTCAATCTCTCTGGTCACGCAATTACAGACATGAAGGTTGCTATCTTACAACAAAAAAACTTCAAATCCAGACTCCAGCGAAAAACTGCTGAATTGGAATTCATTTGCAAATTGGATACTATTAATTTAGGCTTAAATAGAGACTGGGAGTGGCTAAGTCATTATGCAAGGTAGACTATTTCCCCTTGTTTTTTCCTACCCCCTCCCCAGATGTTCTGGTTAAACTTGGATTTATGCTGGAAATGGCCCACCTTGATTATCATACACATTGTAAGGAGAGTGGTCAGTTTGGATGAGCTATTACCAGCAGGAGAGTGAGTTTGTGTGTGTATGGGGGGGGGGGGGTGAGAAGATCTGGATTTGTGCTGGAAATGGCCCACCTTGATTATCGTGCACGTTGTGGGGAGAGTGGTCGCTTTGGATGGGCTTCAGAGTAACAGCCGTGTTAGTCTGTATTCGCAAAAAGAAAAGGAGTACTTGTGGCACCTTAGAGACTAACCAATTTATTTGAGCATGAGCTTTCGTGAGCTACAGCTGTTACCAGCAGGAGAGTGAGTTTGTGTGTGTTTTGGGGGGGGGGGGGGGCAGGGTTAGAAAACCTGGATTTGTGCTGGAAAGGCCCACCTTGATTATCATGCACATTGTAGGGAGAGTGGTCACTTTGGATAAGCTATTACCAGCAGGAGAGTGAGTTTCTGTGTGTGTGTTTTGGGGGGGGGGGGGCGGGGTTAGAAAACCTGGATTTGTGCTGGAAATGGCCCATCTTGATTTTCATACACATTGTAAGGAGAGTGGTCACTTTGGATAAGCTATTACCAGCAGGAGAGTGAGTTTGTGTGTGTAGTTTTTGGAAAAAGGGCGGGGGGGTGAGAAAACCTGGATTTGTGCTGGAAATGGCCCACCTTGATTATCATACACATTGTAAAGAGAGTAGTCACTTTGGATGGGCGATTACCAGCAGGAGAGTGAGTTTGTGTGCGGGGGGGGGGGGGGGGAGTGGAGGGTGAGAAAACCTGGATTTGTGCTGGAAATGGCCCAACTTGATTATCATACACATTGTAAGGAGAGTGATCACTTTAGATAAGCTATTACCAGCAGGAGAGTGGGGTGGGAGGAGGTATTGTTTCATGGTCTCTGTGTATATGTCTTCTGCAGTTTCCACAGTATGCATCCGATGAAGTGAGCTGTATCTCATGAAAGCTTATGCTCATATAAATTGGTTGGTCTCTAAGGTGCCACAAGTACTCCTTTTCTAATTACAAGAGGAAAACTAATGAAAAACCACCAAATCAGCAAATTCAAAATACAGTAAAAGCATGCTTTCTCTGTGGATCCCCACAACACCTTGCAAGCTACACACGATGTCCGGCAAAAGTAGGTTAGAGCAATCATTGCAAAAAGATTGGGCATTTTGCTAAAGTATGTCGCAGCAGCCAGTTCAATCAACAGGTGCATGCAGTCACAATACCAGATGTTACTGTGCTGAGCGTGGACAAAATCACTACTGCACGTACTCCAGAACAAATAAAGTGCACGGTGAATGTTTCCGCCGTACACTCAGGCAAATTACATTCTATTCAGCTAATGTTGGACTCTGGCTCAGCAGTATCTATACTACCTGATTCCATCTATTTGCATTACTTTAAAGGTGCGCCTCTTACTGAACCCAGCTTCACTTGGTGTGCTATTTGAAAAACCATATTCCAGTACGTGGCTGCCTGCCAGCAATTGTTACTTTTGGTGATTGCTGTGTAACTGCAGAGTTCTACATTGTCCACAAAGGAACTCCTATCCTTAGCAGAGATATATTGGCTGCTTTAAATCTCAGGGTAGTTAATGGATGAATTGATCTTCCTCAACAAAGCACTCTTGCGGTACACACACCAGTTTCAGCTGGGACCCAACACCAGGTTGAGGAGAAACTCGGCTTTGCTTATGGGTTTCTGCATAAAGTTAAAATGCGGAATAATGTGATGCCTGTATGACAGAAATTACGGCGCTTACCATTTTCAGTCAGGGAAGCTGTTTCAGAGGAACTTAGATAACTTGGTCAAGAGGACATTATTGAAGAGATGAACTCCTTGGAATGGGTTTTACCTATAGTAGTGACGCAGAAGAAGAGTGGAGGCATCCACCTTTCTGTGGACTTAATGGAGCCAAATAAAGCTATTGTGATTGACAGCCATCCTCTTCCTCACATAGAAGAAGTATTTGCAGAACTCCATGGAGCAAAGATATTTTCTACTCTTGATTTGCAGAGTGCATACCACCAGGTTATGTTGCATGAAGATAGCAGAGGCCTCACAGCATTTATTACACAAGGGACTATTCTGTTTTAAACGTGTTCCATACTGTCTCGCATCTGCCCCAAGTGCCTTCCAAAAAATGATGTCATTGATTTTGAAGAATCAACATGGAGTTCAGTGCTATTTGGATGATATTATTGTGTTTGGAAATACTTCAGAGGAGCATGACAATAACCTGCAGTCTGTACTAAACTGCAAAGCAGGAAAGCAGGCCTCAAGCTCAGTAGGTCCAAATGCAAACTTAGACAAACTGAACTCTCCTCTCTGGGGCATACAATTTCACAAGCTGGACTAAAACCTGATCCGGCTCATATCCTGACAATTTCAAATGCTCCTCCTCCAACAGATTTGCAAACCTTACGTTCCTTCTTGGGTCTTACCTCCTGGTATGCAAAATTCATTCCCAATTATGCTTCTGTCATTGAACCGTTATGAGAAATACTATGGGGAAGTTCAACCTTAGTGTGGACAGTGGATGCGCAAGCTAGTTTTGAAACAGTGAAAGACTAGATTGTACATAGTCCAGTACTTGCAGTATTCAGTCCTGCATTGCCCACAATTGTAACTACAGATGCTTCTGATTATGGACTTGGGGCTGTCCCCACACAACTTCATGAGGACAACACAGAGAGGACTGTTGTATTTGCTTCAAGGACACTAAGTAATGCTGAGAGAAAATATTCTACAGTCGAAAAAGAAGCACTTGCTTGTGTCTGGGCTACTGAAAAATAGAAAACTTACCTGTGGGGCTGCACGTTCAAGTTGCGCACAGACCACAGCCCTTTGACAAAGTTGCTCATCACGAAAGGACTGGGAACAGCAGGATATCGTATTGCTAGATAGTCTGCAAGACTGCTCTCTTTCAATTATGAACTGGAATATAAGCCTGGAAACCAAAATGTGGTAGCTGATTGCCTTTCTCGCCTGCTTTTGCCTTCACCAGATGGTCCACCGGAGGAGGAGGATGTAGTGGTTGCGCTTATTACAAGCACTCTTACTGCAGTTACAAGAGAACAATTTCAAGCTGCTTGTTCAGCATGTCCAATTCAACAAAAACTACAGGAATTTCTGACAAAGAGATGGCCCAATAACCCTAAAAACCTGGGCCCAGTTTTGCTGCCTTATTTTAGAATTCGGGATGAACTTTCTTTGCTCAATGGCTACAAGGTACACACCAGCTACTTGTGCTAGAAGAATTACAGTCAAAACTCATACACCTGGCACATGATACTCATCAAGGAATTGTCAGAACCAAACAACAACTACGCAATCTGTATTGGTGGCCAGGGGTGGACACTCAATCTAAAGCACTCATAAAATCCTGTTTCCTTTGCCAAGTGCATGATAAGTGACATGTACCCCTCCATTACAGCCTGTTTCTCTTCCTGAATCCTCATGGGAAAAAGTGGCAATTGATATTGTAGGACCCTTTGATACTGCTCCAATTGACTGTCGTTATACCATCACCTCAATAGACTATTTCAGTAAATGGCCTGAGGTAGCGTTTACATCACAAATCTCTTCTGCTACAGTAATTAAGTTCCTCTCTTCAGTTTTTAGCAGGGAAGGTAACCCCAAAGAACAGGTTTCAGATAATGGTAGTCAATTTACTTCCCTGGAGTTTGAAAGTTTTCTAGCAGAGAGGAACATTTTACCCAGAAGGTCATCCCTATACTACCCTCAAGCCAATGGGGAAATTGAACGGTTTAACAGAAGTTCGAAAGAGAGTTTGCAAACGGCTAAACTGGAAGGGCGATTGTGGATAACCTTCACTACTGATTTCTTGCAATCATACCAGGTTACACAACATGCCACAATGCAAAGATGACCCGCAGAGTTACTGCATGGGAAACAGATGAATATTAAACTGACCATTGCTGGATTGTTAAAGTCACGACCTGAGGCCCCAACCGAGGATGATGTGAGAAAAACAGTTGAACAGAACCAAGCAAAGTCTAAGGCTTTCACAGACAAGCGGAGGGGTGCTAAGGAACCAAAGTTTCGGTTTCAGAGTAGCAGCCGTGTTAGTCTGTATCCGTAAAAAGAAAAGGAGTACTTGTGGCACCTTAGAGACTAACAAATTTATTAGAGCATAAGCTTTCATGAGCTACAGCTCACTTCATCGGATGCATTCAGTGGAAAATACAGTGGAGAGATTTATATACACAGAGAACATGAAACAATGGGTGTTACCATACAGACTGTAACAAGAGTGATCAGGAAAGGTGAGCTATTACCAGCAGGAGAGACCAGGGGGACGGGACCTTTTGTAATGATAATCAAGGTGGGCCATTTCCAGCAGTTTACAAGGACAGTAGGAGGGGAAATAAACAAGGAGAAATAGTTTTACTTTGTGTAATGACACATCCACTCCCAGTCCTTATTCAAGCCTAAGTTAATTGTATCCAGTTTGCAAATTAATTCCAATTCAGCAGTTTCTCGTTGGAGTCTGTTTTTGAAGTCTTTTTGTTGAAAAGTTGTCACTTTTAAGTCTGTAATTGAGTGACCAAAGAGATTGAAGTGTTCTCCAACTGGTTTTTGAATGTTATAGTTCTTGACATCTGATTTTGTGTCCATTTATTCTTTTACGTAGAGACTGTCCAGTTTGACCAATGTACATGGCAGAGGGGCATTGCTGGCACATGATGGCATATATCACATTGGTAGATGTGCAGGTGAACGAGCCTATGATAGTGTGGCTGATGTGATTAGTCCCTGTGATGGTGTCCCCTGAATAGATATGTGCACACACAGTTGGCAACGGGCTTTGTTGCAAGGATAGGTTCCTGGGTTAGTGGTTCTGTTGTGTGGTGTGCGGTTGCTGGTGAGTATTTGCTTCAGGTTGGGGGGCTGTCTGTAAGCAAGGACTGGCCTGTCTCCCAAGATCTGTTAGAGTGATGGGTCATCCTTCAGGATAGGTTGTAGATCCTTGATGATGCGCTGGAGAGGTTTTAGTTGGGGGCTGAAGGTGACGGCTAGTGGCGTTCTGTTACTTTCTTTGTTGGGCCTGTCCTGTAGTAGGTAACTTCTGGGCACTCTTCTGGCTCTGTCAATCTGTTTCTTCGCTTCAGCAGGTGGGTACTGTAGTTGTAAGAATGCTTGATAGAGATCTTGTAGGTGTTTGTCTCTGTCTGAGGGGTTGGAGCAAATGTGTTGTATCTTAGAGCTTGGCTGTAGACAATAGACCGTGTGGTGTGGTCTGGATGAAAGCTGAAGGCATATAGGTAAGTATAGCGGTCAGTAGGTTTCTGGTATAGGGCAGTGTTTATGTGACCATTGCTTATTAGCACCGTAGTTTCCAGGAAGTGGATCTCTTATGTGGAGTGGTCCAGGCTGAGGTTGATGGTGGGATGGAAAATTGCTGAAATCATGGTGGAATTCCTCAAGGGCTTCTTTTCCATGGGTCCAGATGATGAAGATGTCATCAATGTAGCGGACACATTTGGGGACAATATATACCTTCAAATCAACGGCACTGCTATGGGTACCCGCGTGGCCCCACAGTATGCCAACATTTTTATGGCTGACTTAGAACAACTCTTCCTCAGCTCTCATCCCCTAATGCCCCTACTCTACTTGCACTACATTGATGTGGTTAGAACAACATTGTTTATTGTAATTGGGAGAGTTTCTTAAGAGAGGAGGGAACGTGGTGTTTAGATGTTGCTTGTAATTATTAGAATTGGGAGCACTGGCTGTTGGGAGTCTGAAAGGACAGGAAACAGGAAGGAGGGGGGAGGAGTTGAAGAGGCTTAGGGAGAGCTACTGAGAGTGCAGCAGTAGCTTGGAAAAGAGGTTTCCACTTTAAAAAGTCCTGTTGAAGTTTGTTAGTACCGTTCCTGGCTACTACAACAGACACAGAGAAGTTAACTGACGTGCCTGAGGTCACACAGGGAATCTTTGACAAAACAGGGAATAGTTCTCAGAAATTCCTGCATCTCAGCCTTAAAATCAACCCACTAAAGAATGCCTTTCTTCTAATATCCAACTACCATATAGTTTAAAAAACATAGCACTTCATCCACACAGCTCAGTTTATCCTGCCTCTTGTGTGTTGAAGGTTCTTCCCCTGCATCTCCCTATTTTTCTCAACATGCTCCCCTGACTCTCAGATCTGGTCGATATCTGCTGTGTTTTAACCTCGGTAATAATGATGTCTTATTTAGCAAACAAAGACTGACTTAGCTCCTGAAAACTGCTGTTGTATGATGGACGCGTCCCAGTGACTGCTGTGACTGAATAACAAGCACCCTTCTGATGAGGTGCATCTTCCTTGGCTATTAACATAATGTGAGCCATAAATAATTATTATTAGTAAGTTAATCAGTCTTTGTTATTCACTCCTCCAGGTCTGCTCAAATGCAATCCTGCCATTGGACATGTGCCAGTGCAGATACCTGGGCCTAGCACTGTAAGCTTTCTGAGGGAGGGCTGGTCTGTTTTCTGCTTTTTATACAGCACCGTGCTGTGCTCTTGTCACTTTATGTTGTATAGTAGTCAGCCCATTGTATGTGGGACCAGCTGGATCTTACCAGTGGCTTTCACTTGGGCTTAATTGAACTTCTGCTATTTGTTGGTGATCTGGGCAATATCACCACTAAGTAGATTTTGCTTCTATTTTTCTTTTTCACGGTCTTCTCCCTTAAAGTAATGGCAGTAAAACACAGGAGACTAAATCCTTCATTACACATCTTTTACTACATGTATAGGGCCCTAACAAATTCATGGTCGTGAAAAATGTGCCATGGACCGTGAAATCTGGTCTCCCCCCGTGAAATCTGGTCTTTTGTCTGCTTTTACCCTATACTATATAGATTTCACGGGGGGAGACCAGCATTTCTCAGATTGGGGGTCCTGACCCAAAAGGGAGTTGCAGGGGGTTGCAAGTTTATTTTAGAGGAGTTACGGTATTGCCTCCCTGTCTTCTGTGCTGCCTTCAGAGCTGGGCAGCACCAGCAGCGCTAGAAGTAAGGGTAGCAGTACCACAACTCCCCCTACAATAACGCTGCAGCACCCCCCCACACACACACACACGCACACAACTCCTTTTTTGGTCAGGAGCTCTGCAATTACAACACCATGAAATTTCAGGTTTAAATGGCTGAAATCATGAAATTTATTATTTTTAAAATCCTATGACCGTGAAATTGGCCAAAATGGACCGTGAATTTGGAAGGGCCCTATACATATGCAAGAAATTATGTTAGTATTTTTCACTTATATTATCGCTCTCTCTTTTTTTTTTTTTTTTTGCTGCATTCCAAGACAGTGACAAAGTCTATACTTTATCTTAATAGCTAGCCTGACAATGTAAATGTCAGGTTCTCTCTTTGAAACACTCACATAACTCCAGTTAATGCTAATGTGAGTTATGCATGCACAGCAAAAGATGAATGCACACCTAAGTGTCTTTGTTGCTTATTTAGAAGCCATATGGTTAAGCAGAAAAGTCAGAGATAATTTAATAGAGTTTTATAGTTTCACTGAGAAATAGTGGAGGATTCCAAAGGGAATGATGAAAAGCTATAAAAAAGTTATGAAAGGCTTAATTGAAGTTTAGAAGTGATTAAAATCTATTCTGGTTTCTGGGCCCAAAGCTATTCAAGCAAGTAGTTATTCATTTTGAGCTAAAACCACCAGCCATCACCATTTCATTCTGCTCTCCTGAAGGTATGTCCCTGTTACATTCATGAAGCAGTCGCAAGATCTTTTGCTAAGGGGACGATCTGTTGCTACTTGTCCCACTTAAAAAAAAAATCAAAGCTTGTTATGGAAAGTGCCTGATGAGTGTGCAATATTTTATCTGGAATATCACCCTCAATAAACAGTGTACTAGTCATGGAGTACATGTGAGTCTTTATGTATTAGTGGAGTGGTGATGTGGATATCCAGTATACTAGCAGAGGTGTGCGAACTCCTTAAAAACAGAAGCTAGAACTTCTGGTCTTTTTGGATAAGAGCATGAGACATCTATTGTATATACTACTCAACTAAGGACTTTGGGCAAATCATTCCCTCCTACACTATCTATGAAGGGGTGCAGAGAACTCTTTCAAACATGGTATTACCAGCAGTTGCAATTGTATTAAGTGTTTTTCATGAAGTCCAGCTCCTGGAGGCAAGTTATTTGGTGAGACTCTCAGCTTTCATTTAAAAAAGTTCGAAGTCTCAAACCCTCATTGTTTTAGAAGAAAGCTTGAGCCTGTCTCCTGATTTTTGAACACTTGGGGTTGGCAATGCTGCAAATGACCAAAAGTCGTGGCTGGATGGAAGTTGAGCTTAAGTGGCATCATGCCCTCACTCTTTCAACCCTGTAGAAGCCCCTTCATGTGACCTCTGTGTCATGTGGGCCTCATAGGTTTTGTGCTGTGTTTGGTGGAGCCAAACAAGAGTCTATCTATATGTCATCATTCCTACACAAATACCTGGGCGTATGCCCATGGGAAGTGATGTTTGCCCTGTTAACATTTAACTCTTCTAGACATTTCTCCAGCAATATAGTGGGGAATGGTGCTAATAGCTAGGCCTTGCTAACTCAGCCTTACCCCTCCATGGATTGCTTGAGATTTCCCAGATTTCCCGTCAGATTTTGGGACAGTTGTTTGGAACAACAATCCCTATGCATACCATGGGTGACCAAACTTAGAATTACCCTTTTAACTTTGTCCCTCCAACATCTTTTTTACATAGATTCATAATCTGTCTGTTTTGTTATTGTTTAGTTTAAAACCTGCCAAAGATCTAGCTAGGTGGACAGCTTTACAAGAGTAGGTTCAAAGGGATGAACAAAAGTCTGCTGGTCTTCATAAAATCTATAAATAACTATCTTTGTTTTAACAATATTGTTTTAATTACCACATACCCCTATGGAAATCAGTGTTTGACACATGATCCAGAACAGTAATAGCTTATCTTGAAAACAAATGAATGTTTACGATATGGATGACAGCTTTACTTTCTCTTTCGTGTGTGAGAGAATAGGCTTATTCTAATATGTTTCAGACTCTCAGTATCTTACTATGACAGGTTTCAGAGTAACAGCCGTGTTAGTCTGTATTCGCAAAAAGAAAAGGAGTACTTGTGGCACCTTAGAGACTAACCAATTTATTTGAGCATAAGCTTTCGTGAGCTACAGCTCACTTCATCGGATGCATACTGTGGAAACTGCAGAAGACATTATATACACAGAGACCATGAAACAATACCTCCTCCCACCCCACTCTCCTGCTGGTAATAGCTTATCTAAAGTGATCACTCTCCTTACAATGTGTATGATAATCAAGTTGGGCCATTTCCAGCACAAATCCAGGTTTTCTCACCCTCCGCCGCCCCCCCCCCCACACACACACAAACTCACTCTTCTGCTGGTAATAGCCCATCCAAAGTGACCACAGTCTTTAAAATGTGTATGATAATCAAGGTGGGCCATTTCCAGCACAAATCCAGGTTTTCTCAACCCCCCCCCCAAACACACACACACAAACTCACTCTCCTGCTGGTAATAGCTTATCCAAAGTGACCACTCTGGATGGGCTGTTACCAGCAGGAGAGTGAGTTTGATTTTCATACACATTGTAAAGAGAGTGGTCACTTTGGATGGGCTATTACCAGCAGGAGAGTGAGTTTGTGGGGGCGGGGGGGGAGCAGAGGGTGAGAAAACCTGGATTTGTGCTGGAAATGGCCCAACTTGATTATCATACACATTGTAAGGAGAGTGAGCACTTTAGATAAGCTATTACTAGCAGGAGAGTGGGGTGGGAGGAGGTATTGTTTCATGGTCTCTGTGTATGTAATGTCTTCTGCAGTTTCCACAGTATACATCCGATGAAGTGAGCTGTAGTTCACGAAAGCTTATGCTCAAATAAATTGATTAGTCTCTAAGGTGCCACAAGTACTCCTTTTCTTTTTGCGAGTATCTTACTATGTTAGTTCACCCAACTTTGTATTTAGAAATTAATCTTGAATATAATGAGAACAATCTGTGTGGTTTAGTAGTGTTGGTTTATTTTTAAATAACATGTAGATATAGTCAGAATTGTGAGTTAGGTACCAGCAGACGCTGTCTACAGTCACTTTCATAGTGTTTCATCCCAAACATTGCCCATTTAAGAATTGCCAGGGGTGGCCAGTCCACACAGGCGAACTAGGCAGTCACCTAGGGTGCCAAGTTAAATGCGGTGTCAAATTTGAGGGAAAAAATCAAATTTAAAAAAAAATGAAAAAGATGAAAAAAATACAAATAAAATAACGAAGATGCCATTATTTCAATTCTCATGCGCGTATGGAGGAATATGAATTATAATTCATTTTGCTACATTTCTGCGAATTTATTAATATGTCAAATCATTTATTTACTGCAAAAATAAATAATATTTCAGTGAGGTTTTTTTTTCAATTTGTGATGTAGGGTCGAGATGACCCACTCCACAATTTTGATAAGCAATAACTTAGCCCCAATGAAACACATCCACCAGAAGCAAGAGCTGCAATGCTATAGACACCTAACTCAAATATACATCAGGATTGCATAGCCAGAAATTCACGTAGAGTGGAGATATCACAGGTTGATACATGTCAAACAGTCATTTTAACATACATTGCAGGTAGATGGTTAAGAATCGAGCGAATACTTTGGAAAATTGTGTTTCTTGGTGCTAAAAAATAAAGAATAATGTTTTTCAGCATTATAAATCCAAAATGTGAGTATCTTTAAGTATTATTAACCCTTAGCGTTATTATCCGGCTGCATAATTAAGAAGTTTTCTTTGTTATAACTGGTTCACGTGTAATAAATAAGGTCTATAAAAGAAAAATAACAGCATTAACTGCTAGCGCTTAATAGACTACGAAAGTGATGATGTCACACTCCAAGCGGGTAACCGTGAGGAAAGATTACTTTCCAAACAACCGGTGTTGGGTTATAACATCGAAAAAGGTCATTTTGTTTCCATGTAAACGCTGTAACTAACTGCTTTAATAGGTAAGTGAGTGTATGTTACTAATCATTGAACCTTTAAGCAGTGAAAAGATATGTTGGGATGGCTGCAGTGTGGTTTAAATTGCCAGCCATCTGGTGTGTCAGCCATCCTTAATGCTATAATGCTTGCAGTTGGGAGCACAGTACAAAACAATATTCAAATGCCTCATGGCAGAAAGAGGAAAAAGATAACCCTCAGGAGCTGAGTATCATAAATGGAAGGCTGAGAGGGAAAAGGACCAAGCAAAACAGCAGGGATCCTTCCTAAAATATCTTCTCTTTCATCCAAATAAAGATGGAAGCAGTTCACAGCATCTAGATGAAGGAATTTTACTTGGAGAAGGAGGTTAGCTCACATCCGCATGGAAGCAGTTTGGAACATCAAGATGAAGATATATTGCTTCGAGATGAGGACAGCTCATATCCACAAAAAAGCAGTTTGGAACTCAAGATGATGGAAACTTACTTCTAGATGAAGGTAGCTCACAGCATCAGACTGATAGGAAGTGGAGAAAATGTATTCACCTTCAGAGACACATGCAGAAATTGACATAAATGAAGTAGAAGGAAGAAAGGATGAGGAAGTTACAAACAAGTTACAGTATGGGGACCCAGCTCCATGGCCCAGATGTGATGACCGTGTCCGGTAAATTCTCATGGAACATGGACCCGAACAAGTTCATGAATTTCCCTTCCCTAAGGTTGGAAATAAAAGAAAATTCTCTGCTCAGCATTACAAGAGTAAACTTGTTAATGGGGAAGAAATTCATTGAAACTGGTTACAATACTCAGTGTCAAAGGACTCTGTGTTTTGCTTTTGCTGCAAGTTGTTTAGAAATCAAGCAATTGGTACATCACTTACTGAAAATGGTTCAAAGGACTAGAAAAACATATCTTCAATTCTCTCTTCACAAGAAAGAAGTACAGAACATTTGGAATGTTTTCAAAATTGGAAAGAACTTGAATTACGATTGAAAAAAGGAAAAACAATCGATGAAGAAAATTTACATGTGATCAAGGAAAAAGAAGAATATTGGCAACAAATATTAGAGCATCTGATTGTGTTAGTGAGAGTTCTTGGTGGGCAAAATCTAGCATTCCGCAGCCGCGGTAGAAATGAAAAATTATACATGCCAAGTAATGGAAACTCTTTAAAATTTGTTGAATGCCTAGCTTTGTTTGATCCAGTCATGAAGGAGCATCTGCGTAGAATAACCAATCATGAAACATAGGTTCATTTACTTAGAAAAAAATATGCAGACTGAACTGATTCAAATCCTAGGAAATGCCATTAAAAATAAAATTGTAGAAGCTGCGCATTCTGCAAAATACTTTTCAATAATACTGGACTGTACACCAGATGTGAGTCATGTTGAACAAATGACAATGATCATTCGTTTTGTGGATATGGAAAAGTCTGCAGATGAAGATAATGCTGAAGTGCTCATAAAGGAACATTTTTTGGGTCTCATACACTGAAGGATATGGCTGGAGCATTTATGACTGAAATATTCTACAAGAGCTTAAAACAATGTCATTATCTGTTGAAAACTTACGTGGATAAGGCTATGATGATGGGAGTAATATGAAGGGTAAAGACAATGAATGATGGAAAACAATCCTAGGGCCTTTTTCGTTCCTTGCAGTGTGCATTCTCTGAATTTGGTTGTCAATGATGCTGCTAGATGCTGTTTGGAGGCAAGCAGTTTCTTTGACCTGGTGCAATGTGTTTATGTGTTTTTTTTTCTCAGGCTCAACATGCCGTTGGGAGATTCTGACTCGCCATGTGAATTCTCTAACAGTGAAACCACTTAGAGAAGATGGGAGAGTGACACTGATGCTTTGAAGCCTCTTTGCTATGAACTTGGAAACATTTATGATGTCCTAATTGAAATTTCTGATGATACTACCTTTCCTGGATCATCTGGCAATGCAGCACATTCAGATGCAGAAGCTCTTGCAAATGGCCTTTCCAAGTTCAAATTTGTGACTTCACTCATTTTGTGGTATAATATCCTTTTCGAGATTAACCTCATTAGTAAGCAGCTTCAGGAAAAGAATTTGAACATACATTCTGCTATTCAAAAACTGCAGCAAACTAAAAATATTCTGGAGGAATTCAGAAGTGATGAAGGGTTCGAAAGAACACTGGTAGATTCTCTCGAACTTGCTGAAGAAATAGACTTTCCGACAGAATTTGAACCAGAGCCAGTTCGCATTTGGCAAAAGAAACAGCAGTTTTCATATGAAGGACGAAACACTTCTAATGCATTTTCATTTGAAATTGGACTGAAATACCACCTAGCTGTCGTGTACAAATCTATTCTGAAAATTTCGTGTCTCTATTTTATCTGATCTCAGAAACATTGGTTGGACAGACGGATGGACAAACCGAATAATTAAGCCTCTGTTTAAAAAAAAAAAAAAAAAAAAAGCTTAAAAAACATTAAAAGGAGAAAAGGGACAAAATGTTTCCCAGTTTACCAAAAACCTCAGCCTAGATCTACCCTTGGGGTTTGGGGGTGGGGGGCACCGATTGCATGGTTTGCCTAGGGTTCCAGTTGCTGGCAGCTAGTCTAGGGCCGCCCCTGAGAATTACATTAGTAACCTGTGAGAAAGTTGGTGAAACATACAAAGAAGCACATTATAGCTGCATTCAGCTTTAATACCAAGGTGTGGCCCATATAGAATACTGGTCCTGATATGCAGTGCTCCATCTTTATTAAGGAAATGCAATTTTATGGTATAGAACTCTTTTGGGACCATATTTGGCTCATGAGCTGCACATTGGCCAGTGCTGCTTCAATTTATACAATTAAATACATTTTATTTGAATATTGTGTCCTTACAGGGGATCACAAAATGCTTTACTCAGAGTTTATAGACACCTAAAGAGAAAAAAAAAGACATTAAGGTGTGATGAGAATGAAAGGTAAAATTTGTAAAGATAACATTTCTATAACCTCCCCTTATAGATTCACATAAAAATTGCATATTTCACACTCCCATGTAAATCATAACGTTAAACAATACAGAATCTTATGCTGGTTATAGGCTACATCCTGCTTACTTCAATGGATTAGTTATATGAACAAGGCAAGCAGGATGTGGCCTCATATGCTTGAAATGTTTTGTTAAAACTGAGAAAAAGAATTAGTGTGTGATCCTAGGGGTGTATGCAGGATGGCCCCAATTCAGCAAAGTACTTGAGCCTATAAGACCATCTCTATTCAGCAAAGCACTTCATGCGTTACTTTAAGCACACGAAAAATCCCATTGACTGTCTGTGTACAAGTAAATGGGAATGCTCATATGCTTAAAGTTAAGCATGTACTTACATATCCTATTGAATCTGGGCCTGTGAATAACCTATTTACAAATTTCTTGCTGAGGAACAGAGGCAATAAAAGCTCAGGCCAGCTGTTGTATCTGTGCAAGTTTACCAGGGAGTCTAATTTTTTAAACTGCAGTTCTACTCCAAAAAGTGACCGACGCCTAGTATGTGCTAAATTGCTGCCGCTGCAATCAACACAGCTTCATCGATTTAATGGGTCTGGTGAAGACACAATAAGTCGATGGGAGAGCGTTCTGCTGTCGACTTAATTAATCCACCTCAACGAGAGGCAGAAGCTACGTCGATGGAAGAGCTTTAAGGCAATGTAAGTTACTTCAACTTAAGTTATGTAATGTACATAACTTAACTAGCATAACTTACATCGACTTACAGCATTAGTGTGGAGTAGGCCTAAGTAAAGTACTATTGTGCTTTACGCGAGGCACAGTCAACCTGTGGAACTCTTTGCCAGAGGATGTTGTGAAGGTCAAGACTATAACAGGGTTCAAAAAAGAACTAGATAAGCTCAAGGACGATAAGTCCATCAATGGCTATTAGCCAGGATGGGCAGGGCTGGTGTCCCTAGCCTCTGTTTGCCAGAAGCTGGGAATAGATGACAGGGAATGGATCACTGATGATTGTCTGTTCTGTTCATTCCCTCGGAAGCACCTGGCATTGGCCACTATCAGAAGAGAGGATACTGGGCTAGGTGGACCTTTGATCTGACCCAGTATGGCCATTCTTACGTTCTCAATAGATGCTCCCTGAGTGTGTGTGTTGTCATTTCTGCTTCCACTGCTGACTACCATTCACTCTTGTTTGCAATGCAGAGCCACCATAACTATGGGAGAGAGATCAGGATTCTCTGCTGACTTGTGCATGATCAACTGAATATTTTAATTGTTTTAATTGCAAAATTTGTGTTGTTGTTGATGTGTGAGCCAGAAAGAACACAGCTGGACTTTGAAATTCCACGTTGCATTTGCTGGGCTAGCGGTTAGTAAAATAATCTTTTTATTTACAAGCGGAGTACATTTGATCTGGAGACATGCTACAAATGGAACCTCACAATGCCATTTTCAAAAGCCATGCTGTAAGATTCTGGCAGGCTTTGAGGGTGAAGAAACTGAAAGGAGTTTGATTCTTATTAGATTCTGCAACGAAAATATTTCTTTGTTACTGAAAGCCCTATATGAAGTCCATGCAATCAGACAGCCAGCAGCTGCAACTTTTATTAGGTTTGAGTCAAAGTAATATCCTGAGATAAAAAGGAAATGCAGATAATTGACTGGCATTTATTTTTGCAAAGCATCAAAGTGAGATTGCTATCTGATCCAAACAGAGAGAGCACTGTTCAGCCATATGAGGATGTTACAGACCAGTTTCATCCCTGGTGTGTCCCTATTAACTTCAATTTAGTTACAGCAGTGATTAAGCAAGCCATTTGTTTATAAAAATAGCTTCACTACACAAAAGGATTAGCTATTTAAATGGTCACATTAAACAAGATATTACTAGAATTACTCCTTCCTCAGTAGTTGGAGCTCCTGCAAGTGGCTTTATCAACCCTGGGACAAGGACCGCAATAGAAATAACGGGATTAAACTCAATAGCTTTGAGATATGTGTAGGGTTGCCAGGCACCCATTCTGACAGGAACACCCGGTCAAAAAGGGACCCTGGTCAGCACTGCTGATCAGGCCGCTAAAAGTCCAGTCAGCAGCACAGTGGGGCTAAGGCCGGCTTCCTGCGGCTCCCAGAAGTGGCTGGCATGTCTGATTCCTAGGCGCAGGGGTGGCCACAGGCTCTCCGCACGCTGCCCCTCCCCCGAGCACCAGCTCCGCAACTCCCATTGGCTGGGAACCATGGCCAGTGGGAGCTGCAAGGGCGGCGCCTGTGGTTGCAGACAGTGTGCAGAGCCCCCTGGCCCCTCTGCCTAGGAGCCAGACATGCCACTGACTTCCGGGAGCTGCCTGAGGTAAGTGCCCATTGGCCAGAGCCTGCACCTTGCACCCTAACCCCTTGCCCCAGCCCTGAGCCCCCTGCTGCACCCCAAACCCCTCATCCCCAGCTCCACCCCAGAGCCTGCACCCCAAGCCGGAGCCCGCACCCCAACCTGGAACCCGCTCCTGCATCCCGAACCCCTCAGCCTCAGCCCAGAGCCCCCTCATGCATCCCAAACCTCTCATCCCAGCCCTACCCCAGAGCCCTCACCCCCTCCCACACCCCAACCCCCTGCCCCAGCTCAGTGAAAGTTAGTGATAGTGGGGGAGAGCGAGCAATGGAGGGAGGGGGGATGGAGTGAGCGAGGGCGGGGCCTCAAAGAAGGGGCAGGGCAGGAGACACAGGGTAGGGGTTGGGAAAGTGGTGTTTGGTTTTGTGTGATAAGAAAGTTGGCAAACCTAGATATCAGGTAGATACTTTGGATACAAACCTGCAAGGTGCTTAGTATAATCAGCTTGGACTGATTTGAAAGTTTATGGAGCCTGGCACCTGCTCAGGAAATTAATGGAAACTGGGTGTTCAAATCCCCTAGATGGCTTTGAAAATCTCAGCCACAGTGTGGTGCCTAATTCCTACCATCTCCTACATTTATGCAACAGAAATAATGCTGCGTTGCCTTCTAATATTGGCATTGAAAAATTCTTTATATAGAAACAGTGTTCTTAAATGTATTACCCTTTTTCGTTTTTAGATAATTCTTGTGAGTTCTTCACATAATGACCGGGACCAGAGCCTTTTCATGAGCATGGATGAAGGAGCCACTTTTCAAAAGCAGCCCATTACCTTCTTTGTGGAAACCCTGATTTTTCACCCAAAAGATGAGGATAAGGTGATTGCTTACACCAAGGAAGGCAAGGTAAAGCTTGGGTGTTCTTGACCATCACACAATGTTTCGTATTAACCTAATCAAATTGTCATGACTTGCTGATTAGGTTTATATAACATGAGTTGCCTAAGGTGAAGGAATACCCAGTTCCTGAAATGCTCCTTTCTTTATTTCAGTAAATTATATCAGTCTCAAAATGCCAGTGTCCTTTTAGAGTATTTTCATTCTCTGTCATTTCTTGTTGATACTGATATTGGCAATATAATCTATCCTGTAACGTAATTATAGTTAAGTACAATCCTAGAAACTTATTTTCCCCTAGAAATTGGCCATAAGAAATTCTATAGTATAGTAGAAAGTTAACTGAGCTGAAATATTGGCTCCAAAGCCATTCTTGGTTGTAAAATAAAATAAAATGAAATAAACCTTTGTTTAGGTGTAAAGCAGAATAAGATTCCGTAGAAACAGTACATCTGTAGAAAAGTAGAAGAATGCTTTCTTTGAAGTATTCAGACCACGTACAGATTTAGAAGTCATATCAAATTATTTGTAGACTTTCAGTAGTGTTCTGGATTACTGCTCCTTAAAGTATAAAGATTTATGGCATTTTTCTGGATGTGTTAATGTAAACACCTGCAGTTGAGCACATAATCCAGTAAAAATGTATATGCAATATTTTTTCATAGCACCAGAGCTAAAGCTGTAAAATCATAGAGATTGTGGCCCTGATTCTGGTCTGTCTTACTCTTGGTTTGTATTGAGATAACTCTATTATTACTCCTGATATGTGCAACACTGAGTGAGATCAGAATCAGGCCCTTTAAGCTTTGTCACCATGTATGGAGAGTTTATCTTGCTGATGTGATGAAGGGAGTAGAGAGCAAGTTGTTCATTCTACAGTAAAGTATTGCATAGATATTACTGAAGTTTCATTGAGCTACCTTTCAGGAATTGAATCTAAAGCTATGCTCAGCTGATCACCAGTGGTTCATGCTGTTCCACTATTTGAAAACAAGGCTACATCTAGAAGAACTAATGACAGCTTTGACTGTTTCTGCCTTACAAATATCATGGTGGATTTCTTTGTTTTGTTAAGTCAGTTTTAGGTCCTAACTAACATACAAAAATGTTCTGAAAATTTGACAACAGCAAAAATATTTACATGGGGAAAATACAGCACAAAAGCCTTCATTGTGGAAACCTCTGTTTTCAGTTGCGTTTCTGGTGGAATAATCTACTAAGGGAAGTGGTGGAAGTGCCGATTAAAATTAGACTGAACAAAACACTAGAAAATGTGCAATAAGTAACAATCCTGTATTGGCCACGAGAAGGATTAGGTGATCTAATAGATCTTTCCTTTCTATCAGTCTTACAATTAAAGCAGTGAATCATAGGGACATAAAAGACCAAATCGTGCAGTCTTTACTCAAGATGTATGTGAGAAAAGCTATCATTGGCTGGAAGGGGAGATTTGCCTGTGTAAATCTTGAGTAAGGACTGCAGGATTTGTCCTAAAAAGAGTAGAAGAGAGAAATTCAGAGGTAGAGACGAGGGGTAGAGAGAAGGAAGAGGTGGAGGGCAAAGTTCAGAAGTGGCATAAAAAGAGAATCACTGTGTTGAAATCCATGGCCCCAGAGGTAACATACTCCTTGAGAGTCTGGATCATAGTCTGGATCCTAGAGTTTTATAATTATATTTCCTAAGTGAAAGAAAGATGTATCAGAAAACTCATGAGAACAAGCTCTCTCATTTTTACAGCCTAAATTTGCAGACCCAAGAAGTTCAGATAATTTGGATAAACTGAGAAGAAGCTTTCTAATCAACCCATTACTTGCAGTAGCATTTTTGAGTGCACAAGAAATGCAGGATTGGGCTCTTTGACAACTAGCAATCTGTAAGCTTCTGTCTCCTGGAGCATCTCAATATTCTCATGATCTGGCTTGATTTAGTACCTACTTTATATAGCAAAACCTGGATTGTTCTTCTATTGAGTACCCTGTATTTTATTTAAATAAAGCTCCAATCTCTAACTGACACTCTGTAAATGAATACAGATCTAGTCAGTGCGGTTGGGTTAATCCACTTACTGGCTTACTTTCTTTTTTTGGCTATCAAAATAATAATGAACATCAATCAGTTGTTCACTGAGACAATATAAATGCTTGATTTCACTTTTAAGACTTGACAGGGATCACAGGAGATTTTAATTGTTTCTTTGAAAACTGTGTGAGGGTGGGGAGAAAACCTGAACTTCTGTATTCTGTGGCCTTATAAAAAGTGACTATACTAATTTAGTGCAAGGCTGGTAATTAACAGAATAAAAACTAATTCAGAAGTCTTTGCTGAAACTGAAAGTTTTGCCTTTTCCATTAATACAACTAATACCACAAATCTAATTTCAAATTTGATTTTTGTCATGGGTAATCAAAAATAAAATACACGATGAGCCAGAGTTTTCTCTCATTTAGGGCCTGCTTCAGCATGATATTTTAGCACATGCATAAATTTAAGCATGTTGAGTAGTCTTACTGAATTTAAGTTAAACACATTCTTAAATACCTTGCTGAAATGGGGTCTAGCTCATTACTCCTAGATATGCCTCTTTTTATTATGATAAATTATTCCTTCCATTCTTGGTGTTTTAAACTCTTCAACTTTGTGTTCATTTAGTTGTTTTTTGGCCAACCTCTACATATTTGTATAGGATACATCTATGCCAAATTATATATCTTCTCCATTTTTCTAATCCTTAGCAAGTCATTCCAATTCACATCCTTACCAATTGTTGTTCTCCCCTGAACTCTCTTCATTGTGTCTTTCTGACTGATAAAGGCTGGTGCTATTCCAGAGATGCTTTCACCAAATTCATAGACAGAATGGTATGTCCCTTTTCTCATTACATGCATTTCCTATGTCATATATGCAGCCTAATACCGCCTATAATTTATACCGTAAACAGCAACACCCTGTACAGTGAATATCCACAATACATTGTCTCCTATTCTGGTCACTTTACTTCACATTTCCATGGGGCAAAGCCCTGCTACTATGCATTATAATGCATGATAGTTGGATAGTGTTGTTCTTTGGCCATTCATATTATTTCTAATTACAAAAATTAATCAAGAAAAGGTGCGTAACTGTACATTCTTAAATATGTAGTGTAACAGGGTCGGGCCAGATGGCTATAGGAGAGTAATAGAAGGCAGATATATTAGCCCCAGGCTAAGTAGGTCCCTTTTCCCTGGGTAAGGTAACAGGGAAGGTTCCAGAACAATCAGGAACCTTCTGGAGACAATTAAGACAGGCTGATCAGAACACCTGCAGCCAATCAAGAAGCTGCTAGAATCAATTAAGGAAGGCTAATCAGCGCACCTGGGTTTTAAAAAGGAGCTCACTTCAGTTTGTGGTGTGCGTGTGAGGAGCTGGGAGCAAGAGTTGCTAGGAGCTAAGAGTGAGAACGCAGACTGTTGGAGGACTGAGGTGTACAAGCATTATCAGACACCAGGAGGAAGGTCCTATGGTGAGGATAAAAAAGGTGTTGGGAGGAGGCAATGGGGAAGTAGCCCAGGGAGTTGTAGCTGTCACACAGCTGTTCCAGGAGGCACTCTAGACAGCTGCATTCCACAGGGCCCTGGGCTGGAACCCAGAGTAGAGGGCGGGCCCAGCTTCCCCCCAAATCCTCGTTGGACACAAGAGGAGTTGACCTGGACTGTGGGTTCAGAAAAATGGCCAAGCTGAGGGCTGTTGTGAAGCTCCAAGGCGAGGAAATCCACCAATAAGCGCAAGACCCACCAAGGTAGAGCGGGAACTTTGTCATAGTAAATTACACAGTATGTAATATCCATAATAAAAGCACAATATGTACATAATGGACTCATCACTTTCACTTGTGCCTCTCCTGTTACAAACAAGTGTCTTTCTTAGTATTCCCTGTGAGGCTCTGCAGCACAGACTGTGCCTTAACAGATAAATGAGGCCTTACATTGAAAGGGAGAAGTTTTCCCTATGATTTTCATCTGAAATATGGCGGGGGGGAAGGAACCCAGTGATGTGTAAATTAAATGAAATAACAAATACAAGGGACTTCAATGTCTGTGTATATCTGACTTCTTAAAGCTGTGCTGGGGTTACTTTATATCTACAAAGGTCAGAACATGCAGGGATAAAGTGAGACAGGCTAAAAGTCAAGTAGAGTTGGACCTTGCAAAGGGAATTAAAACCAATAGTAAAAGGTTCTATAGCCATATAAATAAGAAGAAAACAAAGAAAGAAGAAGTGGGACCGCTAAACACTGAGGATGGAGTAGAGGTCAAGGATAATCTAGGCATGGCCCAATATCTAAACAAATACTTTGCCTCAGACTTTAATAAGGCTAAAGAGGATCTTAGGGATAACGGTAGCATGACAAATGGGAATGAGGGTATGGAAGTAGATATTACCATATCTGAGGTAGAAGTGAAACTCAAACAGCTTAATGGGACTAAATCGGGGGGCCCAGATAATCTTCATCCAAAAATATTAAAGGAATTGGCACCCAAAATTGCAAGCCCATTAGTAAGAATTTTTAATGAATCTGTAAACTCAGGGGTTGTACCGTATGATTGGAGAATTGCTAACATAGTTCCTATTTTTAAGAAAGGGAAAAAAAGTGATCTGGGTCTGTTAGTTTGACATCTGTAGTATGCAAGGTCTTGGAAAAAATTTTGAAGGAGAAAGTAGTTAAGGACATTGAAGTCAATGGTAAATGGGACAAAATACAACATAGTTTTACAAAAGGTAGATCCTGCCAAACCAACCTGATCTCCTTCTTTGAGAAAGTAACAGATTTTTTAGACAAAGGAAATGCAGTGAATCTAATTTACCTAGTTTTCAGTAAGGCATCTGATACCCTGCCACATGGGGAATTATTAGTTAAATTGGAAAAGATGGGGATCAATATGAAAATGGAAAGGTGGATAAGGAATTGGTTAAAGAGGAGACTACAGCGGGTCCTACTGAAAGGTGAACTGTCAGGCTGGAGGGAGATTAGCAGTGGAGTTCCTCAAGGATCAGTTTTGGGACCAATCTTATTAAATCTTTTTATTGCTGACTTCGGCACAAAAAGTGGGAGTGTGCTAATAAAGTTTGCGGATGATACAAAGCTGGGAGGTATTGCCAATTTAGAAAAGGACAGGGATATCATACAGGAGGATCTGGATGACCTTGTAAACTGGAGTAATAGTAATAGGATGAAATTTAATAGTGAGAAGTGTAAGGTTATGCATTTAGGGATTAATAACAAGAATTTTAGTTATAAGCTGGGGACGCATCAATTAGAAGTAACAGAGGAGGAGAAAGACCTTGGAGTATTGCTTGATCATAGGATGACTATGAGCCGCCAGTGTGATATGGCTGTGAAAAAAGTCTTGGGATGCATCAGGAGAGGATCCAGTAGGGATAAGGAGGTTTTAGTACCGTTATACAAGGCACTGGTGAGACCTCACCTGGAATACTGTGTGCAGTTCTGGTCTCCCATGTTTAAGAGGGATGAATTCAAACTGGAACAGCTACAGAGAAGGGCTACTAAGATAATCCGCGGAATGGAAAACTTGTCTTATGAAAGGAGACTCCAGGAGCTTGGCTTGTTTAGCCTAACTAAAAGAAGGTTGAGGGGAGATATGATTGCTCTCTATAAATATATCAGAGGGATAAATACTGGAGAGGGAGAGGAATTATTTAAGCTCAGTACCAATGTGGACACAAGAACAAATGGATATAAACTGGCCACCAGGAAGTTTAGTCTTGAAATTAGATGAAGGTTTCTAACCATCAGAGGACTGAAGTTTTGGAATAGCCTTCCAAGGGAAGCAGTGGGGGCAAAAGATCTATCTGGCTTTAAGATTAAACTCGATAAGTTTATGGAGGAGGTGGTATGATGGGATAACATGATTTTGGTAATTAAATATTCATGGTAAATAGGCCTAATGACCTGTGATGGAATGTTAGATGGGGTGGGATCTGAGTTATCCAGGAAAGAATTTTCTGTAGTATCTGGCTTGTGAATCTTGCCCATATGCTCAGGGTTTAGCTGATCGCCATATTTGGGTCGGGAAGGAATTTTCCTCCAGAGCAGATTGGAAGAGGCCCTGGAGCTTTTTTGCCTTCCTCTGTAGCATGGGGCATGGGTCACTTGCTGGAGGATTCTCTGCTCCTTGAAGTCTTTAAACCACGATTTGAGGACTTCAATAGCTCAGGCATAGGTGATATGTTTTTCACAGGAGTGGGTGAGTGAAATTCTGTGGCCTGCATTGTGCAGGAGGTCAGACTGGATGTTCATAATGGTCCCTTCTGACCTTTGTATCTACGAATCTATGAGGAGAATGCATTCTGAAGGTTCTGATTGAAATAAGGTAGTCTTTGAATGAATAGTGTTATGTATTGCGCATGTCATGGAAAGAGAATTATATCTGTGCTACTGACATTCCTTGTCTCAGTGTTCTTGTTGTTATTAGCACATTAATTTCTGAAATTAACTGTGGTGGGAAAGAAACCAAACCCAGTGTTACCAACTGTGACCAGTGCAGAGGAAGGGAGGAAGGTCCTGGCCCATCCCCTGCCATCTCCACCTTACCTCTTTTGAGGTAGCTGTTGCTCCTTGGGGTGCAATCAGGGAGCAGTCTCTGTGCTTATTAGGATCCCTGTTAAGCAAGCATTTTAAGTAAAGCTGTCAAGCAATTAAAAAAATCGATCCGATTAATCGCGCTGTTAAACAATAATAGAATACCATTTATTTAAATATTTTTGAATGTTTTCTACATTTTCAAATATATTGATTTCAGTTACAATGCTGAATACAAAGTGTACAGTGCTTACTTTATATTTTTTATTACAAATATTTGCACTGTAAAAAACAAAAGAAATAATATTTTTCAATTCACCTAATACAAGTACTGTAGTGCAATCTCTTAACATGAAAGTTGAACTCACAAATGTAGAATTTATGTACAAAAAAACCCCTGCATTCAAAAATAAAATAATGTAAAACTGGTTGAAGCACCAAGGGACATATAAATCTTTAATGCATCTGGCGTGTAAATACCTTGCGACGCTGGCTACAACAGTGCCATGCAAAAGTTCAGGTGACATTGTAATTAAGAAGTGGGCAGTATTATCTCCCGTAAATGTAAACAAACTTGTTTCTCTCAGCGATTGGCTGAACAAGAAATAGGGCTGAATGGACTTGTAGGTCCTAAAGTTTTACATTGTTTTGTTTGTGAGTGCAGTTATGTAACAAAAAACCCCTACATTTGTAAGTTGCATTTTCATGATTAAGAGATTGCACTACAGTACTCGTATAGGTGAATTGAAAAATACTATTTCTTTTGTTTATCATTTTTACAGTGCAAATATTTCTAATAAAAAATAATATAAAGTGAGCACTGTAAACTTTGTATTCTGTGTTGTATTTGAAATCGATATATTTGAAAATGTAGAAAAACGTCCAAAAATATGTAATACATTTCAATTGGTATTCTATTGTTTAACAGTGTGATTAATTTTTTTGAGTTAATCATGGGAGTTAACTGCGATTAATCGACAGCCCTAATTTTAAGCTTTGCAGAATTGGGGCCTTGAGCATTTGTAATTGGCTGGCCCCTGTGTTGGAAGAACCAAGGGAGGAAAAATTCCCTTGTACTCCTTCCTCTTGAACAATCACAGCAGGGTAAGCAACAGTCTGCTCCAAAATGAAATTGTACATTGTTTTCATGGGAAATAAGATGTCATTGACAGAGTGTTTCACTCTTATTTATATATATATAAATATAAATAATTTTATATATATATAAATATATATATTGTGTGTGTGTGTATATAAATTTTTGTGTGTATATATTAATGTTAAGGAAGTTTGTCTTTGTTTCACTTGATCAAAAAGATTCAAATGTTATTGCTTTGGAAAGCATTCTAGAAAATTCCTTGAACTGACTTTGATTTACGTGAAATCTGTCCTTTTAATAGCTTATTTCAAAGTCCCTTGGTTAACCACTGTCTTTTAAAATTTAAACTGTTAGCAGTGCTCTACCAGCTAATATTTTTCTTTTTTCTTTGAAGCTCTATGTGTCAGTTGACTTGGGGAAAAAATGGACTCTTCTGCAGGAACGAGTGTCAAAAGACCATATTTTTTGGTAAGAGGCATACATTGTTGTTAGTCTCCAATGAACACATGAAAGGAAAAAGTATCTGATACTATTCCTCCTAAGTGTTTCCTGAGGCAGGAGGAAGGATAATAAAACAAATTTGACATCTTTTGCAGGGGCAATTCTAGTCTCCTGTTCACCTGGGTCCAGTCTTGCAAATTCAGACTCATACTTATTCAGGCAAGGAGCCCCAATTGAATCGAATGTAAGAGTTTTCAGTACTGTGATCTAGTGACGTTGGTTTAGAGAGAATTTTAATGTCTACTCAAACTGCACTTCATTTTACAGATAAAAGTGATCTCTAGAAGCCAGATGTATCAATCTCAAGGGAAAAATCTATAAAGTTAAAGGCTGAATCTGGCATTATCTACATCTGTATAGAAAAATGTTCATTGCTTGGGAAGCAAGTGAAAAATCATGTTTTTGTCCAATTGGCAAAACATTTGCTGTCTTTCCACAAATATGGTGGGTTGTTTTCCCAGGGAGGAAAAAAAACTGTTTGTTGAACTAAAATGGCCACTGTTCTATGAAAGTTACCCGAAGCCAATCTGTGAAAATGTGTGACTTGTTCCAGAATGGAAATGAAAGAGAAGAAAAATTGTGGTCAGTTGTGGAAGTGATCAAATTTTATATTTAACTAATTGCCTGAATTCTGTTGGGAAAAAAAAAAACTAAAAAAAATCTCAGCTTCCACATGTGGGCTTTAATATAAAAAATACAGAGGGTTTCATCCAATTCTAATTTTAGCATTATTTATTATTATTTTGTATTCCAATCATACCCACAAAGTGCTAGACACTGTCTATCCACACAGGAAGACATGGTGTCTCCCCAAAAGATCTTATCATCATAGTTCCTTTGGTATTTCTGAACAGCGTGAATTGCATTGCAGTGTATCTTTATCCTTGTGCAGTCATCTCTGGCTTTCAAGATTATGGAGTTAGCCAGCTGTTGGCCTACACTCTAATGGACTTAACTAATTTCAGCTGCCTTCCTAACTAGTGCCTGCACTTGCTGTGTTCCCCCTCCCCAAGTTCTTTAGGCAATTGGGGTATGTCTATGCAGCAAAAAGTCAGTTGACTCAGGCGTGGGGCGTTTGTGCTCCAGGGCTAAAAATGGCAGTGTAGATGTTCAGGCTTGGGCTGGAGCCTGGGCTCTGAAACCTGGTGCTCTACAGGTGAGGCGCTAGGCCCTGGCCAACCCAGCAGTCACTCTGCTGAGCTTCTTATTTGGAGAAAGAACAAGAGGACTTGTGGCACCTTAGAGACGAACAAATTAATTTGAGCATAAGCTTTCGTGGGCTAAAACCCACTTCATTGGAGGTTTCTCTTTGTAAAATATGGAGATTATAAAGTGAGGGATAATATACTAAATACATATATATATAAAAATATCATGGTCAGATTGGAACCTGGCAATCCATCCCAAGTGCAGGTTAGCGTGTAGAGGCACTGCTCCAGAAGTGGGACCGGTAGCAAGCTGTGAGTCTGTGTCACGATCTGCTTCCTTCTTGGAAGCTACCTGTGTCACAGCTACCTGTGTCAGCTCTGGTGGACCTCTTTTCACCTGCGTGGGAGAAAGAATACCAGCTCCTTTCCCCCCCACAACTCCGTCACACAGTAGGGCTGATCATTGAGGCTCACAGCAGTATGTTTGTGCCACAAATGGCCAAATTCCATTCAAAACTCACATCAGCTGGGAATTTCCAAGGTAAGATAGATCCTTCTTCCTACATAACCATCATTATGAAGGTTCTTTTGAGTCTGTCTTAGCTACCTTGTCCTATACAGTCAAATTTAGAAGCAACATTCTGGGCCAAATTCTGCTCTGGTTTATTTCCCATTTTCTTCATTGGGGTTGCACAGGGTATATAAGTCAGGACGAGGTATGGTTCACTATCTTTAATTAGAGAAAAAACTTATAATGTGCTCGTAGTTCTATCATCTTGTGTTTTTTTAATCCTTGGCTATTATGAAACACAAATTAATAACAATTATAAAAGAAATCAGAACTTCCTTGTTCTACACACTTGTTTAATGATGGTTTTCTTATCCTGTTTTAAGTATATTTAGTGCAGATAGATTATGACAAACTGAACATTATATCAGAAATTAAAGCTAATTCTGAGTGAGTGTTACAAAAGCAAACAAACAAACTAGGAGTATTTCTTCTATCTTGGGCCCCGATAAGGTAGGGAAGACATTACAAATCCAGGAATTCAGTGGGATTTAAGCACATGCTTAAAGTTGAGTATGTACTGTACTGAGGTATTTTCCTGAATAGGGAACTTTCCTAAATTAATGAGACAGAATCAGGTTATAAATGCGGAAATTTTGGTTAAATTAGATAAATAATGGTTACTATTACTACACAATCTTATTTGTTTGAGAGCTTGTTCTTCACATTCAACACAGGTGACTGTAACAGTATTTAAACTAAGTAGTTACACTCTCTCTCTGAAGTACAGTATATAGTCTGTGTATATTTATATATATTGCATGGTGTGTGTGTGTATATACACACATACACGCACACCATATAAAATACTATATATATGCACATACACATACACCAGAAGGAATGGACTAAAGGAGCTGAGAGAGGTGCAGTCTCATCCAGGTCATATGACAATTGATCCAAAAGAACAGAAGGCACTTACAAGCCAGCAGACAAAACACTTAGAGAGAGCCTACAGAGATCATCACAGAATGTAGAGATGGAGAATCACCCACGCAGAGCGGGAAGAAGCTCCTCAGAGAATAGTTTCCTAGACTCAAAAACAGGTGACAGAGAGACAGAAATAGGTCACTCCCTGGGTCACTCCTACTGTGGTTGCCTGCTGACGAGTCCAAACTATTTCAAAGACAGTGTAATCTGCTGAGTCTGTGGTAAAGACCGGACTCCAACTCAGCTATGTTCTAGCAACATCTGGGTGAAGGGACTCTGTGGGACTCTGGGTGTCAATTATTTTTTTTAGTGTTTATATTAAAATGTTTGGAAAATAGGGAAGATGTATGATGATCAGTGGTACCAGAGTCA
The DNA here is from genome assembly GCF_965140285.1 of Lepidochelys kempii. Taxonomy (NCBI): domain Eukaryota; kingdom Metazoa; phylum Chordata; order Testudines; family Cheloniidae; genus Lepidochelys; species Lepidochelys kempii. Next base: position 118,594,654 of record NC_136383.1, read on the forward strand.
GAGGGCCCATGTTCAGTGTTTACTGAGGGACTGCTGTTGACAGGACACCAGTCTAGTGTAACAGGGAACGCAGGCTGGAAGCAACTCAGCCATGTGGACAGAGCAGTGCAAAGGGTTTAATAAAGTTCCATTTGTTCAACTTAACCTGAATTCATCTTCACTCTTTGCATATGAAACACTCATACTCTGGGAGTACCTAAAAGGTAAGGACAGACTGGGTTTACAGTACACCTCCACATCTTATACCATATAGTCTTAATTATATCATTCAAGTCCTCTCTACTGTGTATGGTCATCACATGCTTGTTAGACATTACACCACTACGCCTTAAACTAAGTTTACTTTGGCAGACCCTAAAGTATCAAGCTTGCTCTCTCTTAACATTGAGCTAAATTCACTGCTGATGAATAGGTGAAACTCTATTGAAATCAATGGAAGTGTGTCTGTTTACACCAGAAGAGAAATTGGCCCTTCTCTTTCTCAACTTTACAAAACTATCTTAACATCTAGTGTTAACAAAACTGGTTTTAATAAGGTCACTTTTAGTTCTATATTTATTACCTACTCCTCCCTTATACCCACCTATCCTTGTTCTCTTTGTTTTTTTTCACCCTCGGTTTGTGGTATTAACTCTTCTGCCAAGTAAAGTCCACATATGCTCTGTCCTCTACAATTCCGTTCAGAGGTCAGGAGGCAGAACCAGACTAGTCAGCCAGTGGCAAGGAGAGTGTGACCCATCCCTGGAAGATCCAGCCAGAGATTTTTTGTTTTGCCTACTCCGCTGCAGATAGGCTTTTCCAGATCTCCTTGTTGCAAAGCAGAGCACGTCAGAAAGTGGAATTTCTGTCCAGTATTTTGACATTTTTTTAATGTCCACAATGGGGATGAAAAGCCAAAATATTGAGAAGAAAAATAGAAGATAAAAATAAGAAAGAAAATAAGAAACATTTTGAAGACTTAAGAATAATAATAATAAAAAACCAGCTTGGAAATATTGAAAAAAAAAACTTTGACATTTTTCAGTTGAATCAAAATGTTGTGCCTTGAAAAAATAAAATGTAGATTTGCAATGGACATTTTATGTCAAAATATCAACTCAAAACTATTTAATTTCAAATTAACATTAAGAAATGAAATATTTTGTTTATTTAAAAGTGTCACTTCAGAAAATTGAAAAATTGCAACAAAATCATCATTTCTCCATGAAAAGTTTAAATTTCAACAAAACATTCTTTGATCAGAAACTTTTGTCACAAATTTTTGACCAGCTCTATTGCTGAACAGAAGCTGAAACCAACCAAACCTAACCAAAATGGGATGTTTTTATTACAGTTATTTAGCTTAATGGATTTTAACCCTGATTGACTCGTGTTTTATCAGGTACTTAGCATACCTATGGATGGGGACTGTGGGGAGGTTTCTCTAGAAATAGCATTATTTGGCCTTGTCCTGAAAGAGGTGAGGCACTCACAACTCTCAGCGAATTCAGTGACTGTTGTGGGTTAGGCCCATTTTAAAAAATAAAAAACATAATGTAATAACAATTCCCAAGAGGAGAAAATTTCATAGTTTGGGATTCCTCTCACTCCGTTGATATACAGTGAGTTGGACTCTACAAACCTTACTCATATAGGGTGAAATTCACCTCTGTGCAGAAGGCTAGCACAAGATCTATCCACCAGTTAAGTTCTGCTTAAGTAACACGTCAGTAATGCATGGGCTGCGTGTTGGCTGTCTACACAAGGGCTAACCTCACCCCAAGACAGTCATAGAATCATAGAATAGAATATCAGGGTTGGAAGGGACCTCAGGAGGCCAACTAGTCCAACCCCCTGCTCAAAGCACGACCAATCCTCAACTAAATCATCCCAACCAGGGCTTTGTCAAGCCTGACCTTAAAAACCTCTAAGGAAGGAGATTCCACCACCTCCCTAGGTAACCCATTCCAGTGCTTCACCACCTTCCTAGTGAAAAAGTTTTCCTAACATCCAACCTAAACCTCCCCCACTGCAACTTGGGACTATTACTCCTTGTTCTGTCATCTGCTACCACTGAGAACAGCCTAGATCCATCCTCTTTGGAACCCTCTTTTAGGTTGTTGAAAGCAGCTATCAAATCCCCCCTCATTCTTCTCTTCTGCAGACTAAATAATCCCAGTTTCCTCAGCCTCTCCTCATAAGTCATGTGCTCCAGCCCCCTAATCTTTTTGTTGCCCTCCACTGGACTCTTTCCAATTTTTCCACATCCTTCTTGTAGTGTGGGGCCCAAAACTGGACACAGTACTCCAGATGAGGCCTCACCAATGTCGAATAGAGGGGAACAATCACATCCCTCGATCTGCTGGCAATGCCCCTACTTATACATCCCAAAATGCCATTGGTCTTCTTGGCAACAAGGGCACACTGTTGACTCATATCCAGCTTCTCATCCACTGTCACCCCTAGGTCCTTTTCTGCAGAACTGGTGCCGAGCCATTCGGTCCCTAGTCTGTAGTGGTGCATGGGATTCTTCCGTCCTAAGTGCAGGACTCTGCACTTGTCCTTGTTGAACCTCATCAGATTTCTTTTGGCCCGATCCTCTAATTTGTCTAGGTCCCTCTGTATCCTATCCCTACCCTCCAGCGCATCTACCGCTTCTCCCAGTTTAGTGTCATCTGCAAACTTGCTGAGGGTGCAGTCCATGCCATTCTCCAGATCATTAATAAAGATATTAAACAAAACCAGCCCCAGGACCGACCCTTGGGGCACTCCGCTTGATACCGGCTGCGAACTAGACATGGAGCCATCAATAACCATTGAGCTCAATGATCTAGCCAGCTTTCTGACCACCTTATAGTCCATTCATCCAGCCCATACTTCTTTAACCTTCTGGCAAGAATTCTTTGGGAGACCGTATCAAAAGCTTTGCTAAAGTCAAGGAATAACACATCCACTGCTTTCCCCTCATCCACAGAGCCAGTTATCTTGTCATAGAAGGCAGTTAGGTTAGTCAGGCATGACTTACCCTTGGTAAATCCATGCTGACTGTTCCTGATCACTTTCCTCCCCTTTAAGTGCTTCAGAATTGATTCTTTGAGGACCTGCTCCATGATTTTTCCAGGGACTGAGGTGAGGCTGACTGGCCTGTAGTTCCCCAGCTCCTCCTCCTTCCCTTTTTTAAAGATGGGCATTACATTAGCCTTTTTCCAGTCATCCGGGACTTCCCCCAATCACCATGAGTTTTCAAAGATAATGGCCAATGGCTCTGCAATCACATCCGCCAACTCCTTTAGCACTCTCGGATGCAACTCGTCCGGCCCTATTTGCTTGTGCTCGTTCAGCTTTTCTAAATAGTCCCGAACCACTTCTTTCTCTACAGCGGGCTTGTCACCTTCTCCCCATGCTGTGCTGCCCAGTGCAGGAGTCTGGGAGCTGACCTTGTTTGTGAAGACAGAGGCAAAAAAAGCATTGAGTACATTAGCTTTTTCCACATCCTCTGTCACTAGTTTGCCTCCCTCATTCAGTAAGGGGCCCACACTTTCCTTGACTTTCTTCTTGTTGCTAACATACCTGAAGAAACCCTTCTTGTTACTCTTAACATCTCTTGCTAGCTGCAACTCCAAGTGTGATTTGGCCTTCCTGATTTCACTCCTGCATGCCTGAGCAATATTTTTATACTCCGCCCTGGTCATTTGTCCAATCTTCCACTTCTTGTAAGCTTCTTTTTTGTGTTTAAGATCAGCAAGGATTTCACTGTCAAGCCAAGTTGGTCGCCTGCCATATTTACTATTCTTTCTACACATCGGGATGGTTTCTTCCTGCAATCTCAATAGGATTCTTTAAAATACAGCCAGCTCTCCTGGACTCCTTTCCCCCTCATGTTATTCTCCCAGAGGATCTTGCCCATCAGTTCCCTGAGGGAGTCAAAGTCTGCTTTTCTGAAGTCCAGGGTCTGTATTCTGGTGCTCTCCTTTCTTCCTTGTGTTAGGATCCTGAACTCGACCATTTCATGGTCACTGCCTCCCAGGTTCCCATCCACTTTTGCTTCTCCTACTAATTCTTCCCAGTTTGTGAGCAGCAGGTCAAGAAGAGCTCTGCCTCTAGTTGGTTCCTCCAGCACTTGCACCAGGAAATTGTCCCCTACCCTTTCCAAAATCTTCCTGGATTGTCTGTGCACCACTGTATTGCTCTCCCAGCAGATATCAGGGTGATTGAAGTCTCCCATGAGAACCAGGGCCTGCGATCTAGTATCTTCTGCGAGTTGCCGGAAGAAAGCCTCGTCCACCTCATCCCCCTGGTCCAGTGGTCTATAGCAGACTCCCACCACGGCATCACCCTTGTTGCTCACACTTCTAAACTTAATGCAGAAACTCTCAGATTTTTCTGCAGTTTCATACCGGAGCTCTGAGCAGTCAAACTTCTCTCTTACATACAGTGCAACTCCCCCACCTTTTCTGCCCTGCTTGTCCTTCCTGAACAGTTTATATCCATCCATGATGTTACTCCAGTCATGTGAGTTATCCCACCAAGTTTCTGTTATTCCAATCACATCATAATTCCTTGACCGTGCCAGACTTCCAGTTCTCCCTGCTTGTTTCCCAGGCTTCTTGCATTTGTGTTTAGGCACTTAAGATAACTCACTGATCATCCCGCTTGCTCAGTATGAGGCAGGAGTCCTCCCCTCATACTGTACTTGGAGTCCTCCCCTCATACGTGTTCTTGATGAGTAAGGACTACGGAATGTGCCCTATTTCATTTTCAGTTAGAATTAGGGAAATTGTTTCTTTATTACTATATCTCAATCCTTAAAGAATTTATTTTCCTCAACTAAGTGGAGTATGTCGATCCTGTGCTACAGAAATCTATTTTTCAAAATATAGGCTCTTTATTTTCGCGAATGGTTAAAAAAAGACTTTATTTATGAAGAGCTCTTGCACTCTGGAGACCAAAGTTCAGTTCCTAACATGAAATCCTATGTGAGTAATCAGTCATAGCTGGAATCATGGATGTCAACTGTAGTGGGTTTCTGGCTATTGAAGTGCCAAGTGAAAAAGGGGATTTCAGACATGTCATGCCCTTAAGGAGGGGGAAGTGGAGATAGGATTTCACTGAGTCTGTAACACTGAATTTTGTGTGAAAGGCTTTTGACTGTTAATCCAAGAATCTGTATGGACAGTCATTCTTACATTTGGCTTGATCAGTTAAGGTAATATTTATTTTCACTTTTGTGCTGAGATCAATATGACAAACAGCTCCAGTACTGCTATTAAAATGAGATGGGCTGGGAGAATATTTTCATTAAAAAGTATTTAAACATGGGGGCAGACACAGAGCAGGGGACACTGGCCTGGTAGGACATTGAATGAGCAGTTGACAAATTGATTTTCAAAGATGATATAATGAATTCCCCTTGCCACGTCCTAAACATAAAGCAGTTGTAACTCAAATATATTATTATATTGTGTAAATCAAATTTATTTGTCTCACCAAGTAACTCAAATTCCCAGGAACCATTATCCTTTAAAGCTAATCAGAGCAGACATTTGCAACAGTGTTTAAAAAAAAAAATCCCCACAGTACTGTATGTAGTAAAAACAGTTTTTCACCTGGTCCTTCCATTGTAAGCAATGAATAATGCTGTTTTCACTGGATTTCTAAGGAGTGCTTTACTGTTGAACTGACAGTGTGAATTACTGAAAATCAGTTTCAGTTCCAGATCTTGAACCTATTAACATTCTGATAAGCATACTGTTATTATTAACGGGTTATATTAAAGCGGTGCTGGAGAACAGAGAGTGCAAACTAGCTAGTTTTCACTGGGTCTTTGATAGGAGGCTCATGTAACAGTGATGAAGAGGGTTTTGTTTGTTGTTTTTAGAGCTAGCTTATTTGAGGATCTCTCTGCATCAGCATGCACCACAGTAAATTGCATGAAATATTTAACAATGGAGCCCTTTTGTGTGCTTCTTGAGGAACCTAATTAGTGTAGATGAGCTATACATCCATGACAGGTTCCACCTGATTAGGTACCTAATTCTTGCTTCTCTTGAATAAAATGAGATTAAAAAAAAGAAATCATCCCCTGTCTCTTCCCCCAAATTAGCCCAGGGCATTTAAAATACAGAAGTACTGCCTATGTGGAGATCATATCCAAAGGCATCAGCTTTATATTATAGTGTGTGAAGGGTTATTGTTCATGATCCACATTTCAAAATGTACTGTGTGTTAACAATTTGTGTTTTTGACTCCCATATATTATGTGACTGTAGGTCAAATTATAAATGACCACTACTGCTTTTCTGATATTTTTTGTGATTGAAGTAAGTGAAAGCTGTTATGAGCAGCTCACAAGGATGAGAAATAATTAAATAAAATAACAATCTTGGTTAAAACAATATTAAAGGCTTGACAAACTCAGACAAAGGAATTCTGAATATAGAAATTCTTAGTGTTCTTACTGAGAAATGTAAAATGTGCACAATGTGTGAGTGTATATTTGTGTAGACACAGACACAGAAGCTTGTTTTTCTACTCCATTATATCATTTTTATGCTGGTGTAACTCCCTTCAAGTCAATGTTTTGCACAGTGTAAAAACTGAGTTAACAGAGTTGAGAATTAGGGTCCGTGAGATGGGGGCTGAAAGGAACAGAAGAGGAGCTTAAACCTCCCACACACACACTAAAATTGCAGGGAGCTCTGCATAATTAAGCGGCCTAAGTGAGAACCTATTAATAGCTGTTTGTATCAAATCCATCTAAAAGATCAAATTCAGGGCACTCATGATGTGTATGTGGGAACAAAAGTGGCCAAAACCCATGAGGACTGATGTAGCACTGACTTGCGCCTTGTTTAGTCATTTATACTCTTCTACAGTTGGGATGAGCCACTACCAAATCAGACTAGTAGTTTCACACTCACTTTGCTACAGGTATACACAACTCCACAATAGAGCTGGTCAGGAGATGAGAACATGAGAATTCAGGACTGGAAGAGATCTCCTAATTCATCAAGTCCAGCCCCCCTGCTATTACAGGTGACCCCATCCTATAATAATACACTTACCAAGCTCCATCTTAAAACCAGTAAATTTCTTGCCCCCGCAACTCCTATTCAGAAGTTCTTCCAAAACCTCCTCTGGTTAGAAACCTCCTTCTCTTTCCAGGCTGAAATTACTCACGGGCATTTATACCCATTTGTTCTTGCACCAACATTGTCCTTTAGTTTAAATAACTCTTCTCCGTCCTTAGTATTTACCTCCCTGATATGTTTAATGTCCTCCTTCCTCCATCTCCCCCCCCCCCGCACCCCGGGAATATTTCACCCAAACCAAAAAAATAGTCAAAATTTTCAGTGGAAATTTTTGACTTTTTGTCAACAACAAAGTCCTTCCCCCAAGTCAGCTGCTGGCAATCAAATATCAAAAGATATTGGGCTGAAAACTGCCACAAATTGAGGAATTTTTAGCTGAACACTGATGAAAATTAAAAATGATCAATATTTTTGGTTTTTAACACAAAATCTAACATTTTCAAGGAAAGCAGGTACATTGAGAAAATACTTGTTTCCTTGAAAACCCAAATTGATGGAAAATTTGTAGACAGAAGTAGTCCACAAAGTACACACCAGTTGAAAATCAGGCATTATGGAGCCCACATGCCATAGATTCTCCAGGGCTGCAGAAGTGGTATTCTAAGGTGGGCAACCTTGTAGTATATACCCCACAGATCCACCACGCACCCCACACTGCTGAAATCAGTTATGCACTTGGCACTAGTAATCTGTGTGAGCGGCTGAGCAGGCTTTCCTGAGCCAGCTAGAATAATATTGCTTGTGTATCAATAGTAACTCTGTCTGTATTTGAGGACAGACAACAAAAATGATTTTGGCAACAAAAATGATTAGGGGGCTGGAGCACATGACTTATGAGGAGAGGCTGAGGAAACTGAGATTATTTAGTCTGCAGAAGAGAAGAATGAGGGGGGATTTGATAGCTGCTTTCAACTACCTGAAAGGAGGTTCCGAAGAGGATGAATCTAGACTGTTCTCAGTGGTACCAGATGATAGAACAAGGAGTAGTGGTCTCAAGTTGCAGTGGGGGAGGTTTAGGTTGGATATTAGGAAAACTTTTTCACTAGGAGGGTGGTAAAGCACTGGAATGGGTTACCTAGGGAGGTGGTGGAATCTCCTTCCTTAGAGGTTTTTAAGGTCAGGCTTGACAAAGCCCTGGTTGGGATGATTTAGTTGGGAATTGGTCCTGCTTTGAGCAGGGGGTTGGACTAGATGGCCTCCTGAGGTCCCTTCCAACCCTGATATTCTATGATTCTATCATTCTATGAAATGTAAAGAGGGCCTGGATATGTCCCACAGTATTGGTAACATCCAACTGAGCTGTCCATCCATGAGCTGCATGTATTGTGTGTGTCCTGTAAATTAGTGTTTCCCATACTTTTAAAAATTTATAAGTCTTCTGCACCCACCAGGTCTGCAACCCCACACTTTAGTAATTCTTAGATTCCAAGGCCAGAAGGGACCATTGTAATCATCTAGTTTGACCAGCTGTATAACTAGGCTTGGCAGACTTTTTAAAATCATTTCAATGGATAATATATTATTATTTTTGAGCATTTTTTAATTTGTTTGGAAAAGTATTGTGGGGGTGCGCAGTCAGACAATAATTATGTAATCACAGTAGACGTTGAGCTTCAAAAAGCTAAAGCTTAATAACCATTAAAACACAAATTGTCAACATCACATGTTGAAATACACAAAGTAAATATCCTTAAAACAATCTTGAATACGTTCTCAAGCAGCATTTTTCTTATTTTGCCTATCTGTAAATTTTGATTATTATCAATGGAAATATTTTTTCATTGGTTTGTGTGTGTACAGTAAAGTCAATGTTTAATGATATTTACTTATAGAAACCTAACCTTCCAAGCCTATATATAACACGGGACACAGAACTTCCAAATGCTTGTGTAGATCTTCACAGTCTAATACTGTATCTTCTTTGTTACACGCTTTGAGGACCAGTGAAAATAGTTAACAATGTTGACCTTTAAAGCACCATTGGCATGTGAGTTATTTAAATGAAGGGAGCAGTTCACACTTCAGAGTTATTGTTTCAGGCTGTCTGCAAACTCAGTGCATTGGTTACACACACTTCATGTTTTGAGATTTTCTTTGCTACCATAACAACCAGAGACTGAGTTCTTAAAAAATGAAAGCTTGAGACTCTGGAGAACAATTCAGAGATCTATCCATGCCTTACCCTTTGTGGTCCTGAGGGGCAGCATCCCACATTTTGGGAGACATTGCTGTATATTAGTATAGCTGAGACTCAAATCTAGACCCTGATGATCTAAAGGTTACGCTTTTACTAGATGAGCCAAAAAGGAGCCTCCCCTATGTAAGCTGAATTAAACTTGTCTCAGCTGGTGGTTGTTCTTTAAGTATCTTACAGAATTGTAATAAAGTGAAACACAGTTTATATATACAAAACATGTATTGTCTGTACATTAATGTTTTTTTAAAGCTAACTTGCCTGTTTTATTATTGGACTATTAATAGGATCAAGTCCACATTCAGTGGCTTATGTATAGTTACAGCAAGTAGTTATGTTGGAAGAATACAAGAAAAACATCTGAACCAGAAACAAACAAACACATACACGCTATTTTCCCCCACCAAGCTAAAAAAACCCAAAACACTTTCATTTATCCACATCGGTTTAAATAATTTTTTAAGGGGAAGAGAGCATCTGGGGATCATAGAATATCAGGGTTGGAAGGGACCTCAAGAGGTCATCTAGTCCAACCCCCTGCTCAAAGCAGGACCGATCCACGACTAAATCATCCCAGCCAGGGCTTTGTCAAGCCTGACCTTAAAAACTTCTAGGGAAGGTGATTCCACCACCTCGCTAGGTAACGCATTCCAATGTTTCACCACCCTCATAGTGAAAAAGTTTTTCCTAATATCCAACCTAAATCTCCCCCACTGCAACTTGAGACCATTACTCCTTGTTCTGTCATCTGCTACCACTGAGAATAGTCTAGAGCCATCCTCTTTGGAACCCCCTTTCAGATAGTTGAAAGCAGCTATCAAATCCCCCCTCATTCTTCTCTTCTGAAGACTAAACATCCCCAGTTCCCTCGGCCTCTCCTCATAAGTAATGTGTTCCAGTCCCCTAATCATTTTTGTTGCCCTCCACTGGACTCTTTCCAATTTTTCCACATCCTTCTTGTAGTGTGGGGCCCAAAACTGGACACAGTACTCCAGATGAGGCCTCACCAATGTCGAATAGAGGGGAACGATCACATCCCTCGATCTGCTGGCAATGCCCCTACTTATACATCCCAAAATGCCATTGGCCTTCTTGACAACAAGGGCACACTGTTGACTCATATCCAGCTTCTCGTCCACTGTCACCCCTAGGTACTTTTCTGCAGAACTGGTGCCGAGCCATTCGGTCCCTAGTCTGTAGCGGTGCATGGGATTCTTCCGTCCTAAGTGCAGGACTCTGCACTTGTCCTTGTTGAACCTCATCAGATTTCTTTTGGCCCAATCCTCCAATTTGTCTAGGTCCCTCTGTATCCTATCCCTACCCTCCAGCGTATCTACCACTCCTCCCAGTTTAGTGTCATCTGCAAACTTGCTGAGGGTGCAATCCAGACCATCCTCCAAATCATTTATGAAGATATTGAACAAAACCAGCCCCAAGACCTACCCCTGGGGCACTCCACTTGATACCGGCTGCCAACTAGACATGGAGCCATTAATCACTACCTGTTGAGCCCGACAATCTAGCCAGCTTTCTATCCACCTTATAGTCCATTCATTCAGCCCATGCTTCTTTAACTTGCTGGCAAGAATACTGTGGGAGACCGTGTCAAAAGCTTTGCTGAAGTCAAGGTACAACATGTCTGCTGCTTCCCTTCATCCACAGAGCCAGTTATCTCGTCATAGAAGGCAATTAGATTAGTCAGGCATGACTTGCCCTTGGTGAATCCATGCTGACTGTTCCTGATCACTTTCCTCTAAGTGCTTCAGAATTGATTCGAGGACCTGCTCCATGATTTTTCCAGGGACTGAGGTGAGGCTGACTGGCCTGTAGTTCCCAAGATCCTCCTTGCTCCCTTTTTTAAAGATGGGCATTACATTAGCCTTTTTCCAGTCATCCGGGACTTCCCCCGATCACCATGAGTTTTCAAAGATAATGGCCAATGGCTCTGCAATCACATCCGCCAACTCCTTTAGCACTCTCGGATGCAACGCATCCGGCCATATGGACTTGTGCTCATCCAGCTTTTCTAAATAGTCCCGAACCACTTCTTTCTCCACAGAGGGCTGGTCACCTTCTCCCCATGCTGTGCTGCCCAGTGCAGTAGTCTGGGAGCTGACCTTGTTTGTGAAGACAGAGGCAAAAAAAGCATTGAGTACATTAGCTTTTTCCACATCCTCTGTCACTAGTTTGCTTCCCTCATTCAGTAAGGCCCACACTTTCCTTGTCTTTCTTCTTGTTGCTAACATACCTGAAGAAACCCTTCTTGTTACTCTTAACATCTCTTGCTAGCTGCAACTCCAAGTGTGATTTGGCCTTCCTGATTTCACTCCTGCAAGCCCGAGCAATATTTTTATACTCATCCCTGGTCATTTGTCCAATCTTCCACTTCCTGTAAGCTTCTTTTTTGTGTTTAAGATAAGCAAGGATTTCACTGTCAAGCCAAGTTGGTCGCCTGCCATATTTACTATTCTTTCTACACATCGGGATGGTTTGTCCTTGTAACCTCAATAAGGATTCTTTAAAATACAGCCAGCTCTCCTGGACTCCTTTCCCCCTCATGTTACTCTCCCAGGGGATCTTGCCCATCAGTTCCCTGAGGGAGTCAAAGTCTGCTTTTCTGAAGTCCAGGGTCTGTATTCTGGTGCTCTCCTTTCTTCCTTGTGTTAGGATCCTGAACTCGACCATTTCATGGTCACTGCCTCCCAGGTTTCCATCCACTTTTGCTTCCCCTACTAATTCTTCCCAGTTTGTGAGCAGCAGGTCAAGAAGAGCTCTGCCCCTAGTTGGTTCCTCCAGCACTTGCACCAGGAAATTGTCCCCTACGCTTTCCAGAAACTTCCTGGATTGCTTGTGCATCGCTGTATTGCTCTCCCAGCAGATATCAGGGTGATTGAAGTCTCCCATGAGAACCAGGGCCTGCGATCTAGTATCTTCTGCGAGTTGCCGGAAGAAAGCCTCGTCCACCTCATCCCCCTGGTCTAGTGGTCTATAGTAGACGCCCACCACGACATCACCCTTGTTGCTCACACTTCTAAACTTAATCCAGAGACTCTCAGGTTTTTCTGCAGTTTCATACTTGATGAGATAATGAACTTTAAATGTCAGCCCAATCCACATTAAAACAGATCAGTTGCAGCCTCTTGCTCTAGAGTGTTACAGTGGAAATGAAAATATATGTACAGATGCAGACCTTACTTTTGTCACTGCCAGGTGCTGCCATTGTGTGGAATGAAGCTGTCAGGAGGCAATTGTCAATTCTGGGATATTAAAAGAAGTATGAAAAGCCTAAAGCTATTGACAGACATCAAAATCTATGTTTATGAAGCCACTAGTGATAAAGTATGGATCTGAGAGGTTATTTAAAGTGTACCCCAAAAAACAGTCTTTGCATTATTGATGACAAATGGTATCTCCATCTCAACTTTTGAAAATTTCAGCTTGAAGTTTCTGCAGGTTTGTTGCTCGGTTGTATGGGGTCAAGTGCAAAAAGTAAAATATTCAGCAAACAGCATTCTTCTTCTCTGAAGAGCAACTGTTGAGCTATCATGGTTGATTTGACATATTACAAATATCTAGATGGATAGAGATGTTCCACACTGTGAAAAAGATTGAAGATCTTCCCACCATTCACATACACCTTAGCTTAAGCCATTCTGTGGGTTAAATAGCTTCTCTGGCTTAGGATATTGTTCACAAAATACCACAATAGATTTTAGAGTAGCAGCCGCGTTAGTCTGTATTCGCAAAAAGAAAAGGAGTACTGGGGCACCTTAGAGACTAACCAATTTATTTGAGCATAAGCTTTCGTGAGCTACAGCTCACTTCATCAGATGCATTCAGTGGAAAATACAGTGAGGAGATTTATATACACACAGAACATGAAAAAATGGGTGTTATCATACACACTGTAAGGAGAGTGATCACTTAAGATGAGCTATTACCAGCAGGAGAGCGGGGGTGGGGGGAAAGAAAACCTTTTGTAGTGATAATCAAGGTGGGCCATTTCCAGCAGTTAACAAGAATGTCTGAAGAACAGTGGGGGTGGGGGAGGGAATAAACATGGGGAAATAGTTTTACTTTGTGTAATGACCCATCCACTCCCAGTCTCTATTCAAGCCTAAATTAATTGTATCCAGTTTGCAAATTAATTCCAATTCAGCAGTCTCTTGTTGGAGACTGTTTTTGAAGTCTTTTTGTTGTAATATTGCGACTTACCAGTTGGAGAACACTTCAATCTCTCTGGTCACTCGATTACAGACCTTGATTATCACTACAAAAGGTTTTCTTCCCCCCCACCCCCGCTCTCCTGCTGGTAATAGCCCATCTTAAGTGATCACTCTCCTTACAGTATGTATGATAACTCCCATTTTTTCATGTTCTGTGTGTATATAAATCTCCTCACTGTATTTTCCACTGCATGCATCTGATGAAGTGAGCTGTATCTCTCAAAAGCTTATGCTCAAATAAATTGGTTAGTCTCTAAGGTGCCACAAGTACTCCTTTTCTTTTTTACAATAGAGTTTGCATTTTGCAGACCGATTTCTCAACAAAAGCAAGATTTTTCTCTTGTTTGTGATCTAGCAATTTCCTGCCTTGTCTTATCTCCTGTTCTCACATCTCACTTCTCTCCCCATTAATTTTGTCCAAAATACTGCTGCAAATATCTTTCTCACTGGTTCGTCTGATCATGATTTTTCTCATTGTTAAGAGCTAGCTTATGACTTTTCTACAAGCCCTGTGTATAGGGCAGCATGTACCTTGGATCATCCTAGGAGCAATGCCGGGGGGGCCTTGTGCCCCTCAGAGACACGCTTCCCTCCCTGCTTCTCCCATCGTCTGTGGGTAGGAGTACTACTTTGCTGCTGGCACACTACCATGTTGCATCATGTGTGCTAGCTAGCAGATTGTGTGGTGGATTCAAGGCTCCACCCATTCCTGACACACCTTCTCTGGGGGATGGGTAGCGTCTACATGCACAGTACCAAGTCATAGTCTAGTTCTGAGTGTCACACTACTACCCATCTTTTTCCATGATCAGGTCAAACTTCTCATCTGCACCTTTAAAGAACTCATTAGTATCTCTATTCACTCACTTCTCTCATCACATTTTCTCCTCCACACCATTTTATTGCATCCTAACCTTGTCCTCTTACAGAGGACTTCTACCAATCCTACTTGGAGGGCTTAAGTGGGATTAAAGTGGTTCATAGACCTTGGGCTGGCCCTCTGCTCACAGATGAATACTATCCATTTACAATAGCACTTTTAAGACACACTTTTCAGACACAGAAGCCGTGGGATGGGGGAAGCCCCAACAGCCCCTGACCCCCTCCCCGGTAGAAGCTGTGGGATGGGGGGAGCCCCAGCACCACCCAGCCCTGTCCCTGGCAGAAGCTGCAGGATGCCAGGGGAAGCCCCCAGTTCCACCCAACCCTGTCCCTCGCAGAAGCCTCAGGGCAGCAGGAGAAGCCCCTGCCCCCACTCTCTGGCAGAAATGCCAGGCGGGCAGGGCAGGAGAAGCCCAATCACCTGGTCCTCCACAGAAGCTTGGGAGTGGCAGGGGAAGCCCCAGCACCCGCTGTGGCCCTGGGCCTGAAGGAGCTCTCACTCCCTGCTGTGGACCCGGGACCGTGGTGCGGGGACAGAGCTTCTCTGGTCTTGGGGCTGCAGTGGGGAGGCAGAAAGGAGTGAATGGGTTGCAGGGGGATGCAGTGGGGGGTCAGAATGGGGAACCCTGGGTGGAACAGGGATGGGCCCCGGGGAAGGGGCAGAAAGGGGTGGGGCCTCGGGCAGGGCCAGGGGCAGAATGGGGGCTGGACCACAAGCGGAGGGATGGGAAGGGGCCCCCCACTTGCTCCGGCCCAGGGCCCCAGGGAGCCTTAATCTGCCTCTGAGTCTGACCCTTAATCTTTCCCATAAATCAGTCCCACCAATGCCATAATCAATCAGTCATTAAACAATTATGCAAGTTCAACATAAAGTATACTCTTTATTGCTCATAACCATACCAAGATCATCATTTGCTCTAAGTATTTTAGTGATTTTTAAAAAGTATCCAAATTGCACTTTCTCAGTCCATGTATTTGCTCCCTGTGTCTTCATGTCATATCTGCTTACTTTACGGGCTCTTATATTTTGCTAGTGTTGGCATTGAAAAGCCAATGCAGTTGCGGATGTGTGAGCTGGATTCTGTTTTGCTGGGTGTATTGTCAGCAGAATTGTGTCACCTAAATGTTCCTTGCAGAATCTTCCTTATGAACCATGTTGTAGGAGGCAGAAAGAGTACCACTTCATTTTCTAATCCTAGGCTGAGATAGAAGCTCTGAGGTTTAAAAATAATCTTTTAGCTGAGCAAATGTGACAGTTATCTGTTCCGAGAGAATCAGTCTGGATCCCTGTTATTTCTTTTATTAAGTTAAAATGCACCTTTAGTTCCATTCTCAGGATTTCCTACTGAATATTATTCTTCATTTTTGAATTGCTTTGTCAAAAGAGAATCTGTACTTCCAGTGAATGTGCCTAACAAAGAGTAATTGATTAGTTATAGGGGCTGTGTGTCAGGTTTAGAAGATTTCTAGTACAAAAAGAACCCCAAATATTTCTTAGCAATATATTTGCCCCTATTGTCACTAATGTCAGAGCTAGTTTTAAAAGAGAATGTGCTAACGTTCAGTACTGTATATTTATGAAATTAGGAAAGGATTAAACTGGGATTGCCTCAGAAAGATCCAGTTTTATTTACTGTTCCCCACCTATTTCTGTTCCTTTCTCCAGTTGAACTTAACGTATATCCTGGTGGTTTGTGTGTTCTAGTAATGGAGATTCTAGTAAAACAGAAAAAGCAACGCATAATGCTGAGAACAGGAAATGTATGATTTCCATCCATATAATCTAAAATTATAAATGGGGTTTATTTTAAATGGCCAATGAGGATGTGGGAGCAGTTTAGTACAAAATCTTTCTATTTTTCCATCCATGTAATTACTATTCTGTAGCAGGCCCAAGATAACTTAATTATATTATGTTCTCAGGGCCATTGCCGGAGTTGACAGAGACCCTGATTTGGTTCATATGGAAATCCAGGACCCCAGTGGAGGTATGCTGATGAAAATGATAGCAATAGATACCTGGTGTATGGCTGTTTCTTTTGATTTTAAAGACTACTTTTTGCATTCATTTATAAAAAAAAGTGGGAAGAAATATTTTCCACTTGTCAGATTCTTGCTCTGTTTATATGTATTCAGCAAAACTGTCCTGATATATAAAAATGTAGTATGATTTAAAATGTACTTGTTTTCCGCTCTGAAATAAATTGAAGTCAAGATGCTATGCTCCAGTGAAAAAGTCCATTAATAGTGCAATTTGTTCTGGCACTTAAACGTTGAACATTTTTTCCTGATTTGCAAATACAGCTGGCAGTGCAATGTAGTGCTGGATGAGTGTCTGCTAGAGTGAATCCTCGCATGTGTCAGCTCCACTGAATTAACAGTCTTTTCCCCGAAAATCCTTATGTTACACATTCAACATAGTTTTGTTTTTGTTTTTAAAAAAACATACTAGTAGTTACAAAAAGTACAAAGTAGACACTTCAATTACAACATATATGTGTCTGTCTTCTTAGGAGTTCTACCCTTGAAAGATGATTTAATTCTGCAGATGATCATCCTACCTCCTACACACTATTATACATTAATTGTAAAGGATGTATAACTTAACCTTTCAGACCGTGATAGCTCTTTCCCCCCACCCCTGCCCTCAGCACTGTGAAAAATTAAGGCCAACCCTTAAAAATCAGGTACCTAAAGTTCAGCTCCCAAATCCAAGTGGTCACATGTCACAGAAGCTCAGAACAGTTGCAGGACCCAATGAGTTTTTGAGTAGTTGGTTGGGTCTAGTGAGGGGAGATTCAATAGGAGCTGGATGGAAGAAAATTTCCCATTCATTCAACAGAATAGTGGTACGATTACCATGAGACCGTGGCATTGCCCTGATGCTACATTCGCCTCTACTGTTCCTGCAACCCTGTTCTTCAGAGGACAGTGGCCAGTCAAGGTTACATGTGGCAGAAGATCCATCATCGTGACCTGGTTCCTCCTCAATTCCACCCTTCCCTCAAACTGCTGTGTGGTGATAATTCCATTTCCTAGATTAATAGATTCTTAAAATGATTCCAAGTGGGTCTGTGAAGAGCGAGCACATTTTTTTCCCCTTGAGAATTCTCTCTTACCTCCACTTGCCTGATGAAATCATTTCCATTACACCTGGGGCTCTCCAGTTAGAGAAAAAGAGTTAGGGATTTGTCCTTTGGTTTTTTTTTAATTAGATGTGAACTCAGCTATGCATTTGGCTCCGTATTTTATGTGCCACCAAGGCCACAATGATAGTGGCCATTTGCAAAATTCATGTTCACAGATGTATTTGGAAGTTTAATGTCCTCAAAATGCAAGGGGGGCAAGGGTTGGATCCAGCATGTTTGATTTTTGCCCATTTCTAGATTTTATAACTCATTCTGTAACTTCAGAATAGAGTAGCAAAAATAGCTGTTGATTAACTAGTATCCATGTAATAGTTCACCGCTTTTTTTTTTTTGGTTAAATTCCATGAGAAAGTTGAACCATGTGCATTGAATCTGATTCCCTCAAATGAACTATCACAAGTAATTGTGTTGTGTTTATTTTCTAAAGAAGAATCTGAGAAAGGAACACTGTTCTCTTCCATGATTTTTAATACATTTATTTCCTGGCTGAGTCCTTTAGTGCTTTATCTGGCCCTGTTGAGGTCAATAGAAGTTTTGCCTTTGACTTCAATGGAAGCAAGACCTAGAGACTAGAGACTTTACTAGTTTCATGCTTGTCCATGTGAATTATGACTAATTAAAGGAATTTTGATGGCACTTGGCTGTGTTTGCCCCAATTTCCTTGTGAAAATAGTTTGGAGATAAGCAGTAGAGTATGGACTCAAGCTGCTTCAGATCCACGTACAGATTTTAAAACTGTCCCAAAAGTTTGACACTGTTTGGATTTGGTGTTCTGGTTTGGACCTTCTCATAAAAATCTTGATAAATGGGGTCTTGGGCGGTAAGTTTCTTATCACACTGCAGGAATAATGAAACACATGAGTGCTAAAGCTTTGCTCATTCAGACTGTGACAGAAGCGAGGTGATGTGTAGTGTTCTTATCTCAGGTTTGGGAGATAGGAATTTCCTTCATGGGCATGGGCAAGTCACTTAGGGCTGGACTGACTGTGTGCTGTACACAGAGCTCTATAGTGGGACAGGAGTTTGCTAGGCTCCACCATAAGAGAAGTTCTGTCCCATAGCAGCTTGGCGTACACGGTAGGTGGGAGCACTTTGCTCCATCCATTAGGTGGGAACAGATTGCTTCCCTGATCCACCAGTCTGCACCCCATCTGGGGTGACTCACTCAGTGGAGAAGAAGGAGTGGAGCTGTGCTCGTGACAAGGGCTGCAAATATTGTGGGCCAGAGCCTCAGCTGGTGCAAATCAGCATAGGCTTTTTATGCAGGCCATTTACCAAATAGACATTTTCACTTGCGAGGAAAATCCTAAAGCATTTTATAGAGAATTATAACATGTCTGGAGAACTTTGAAACCAACCTTTAAAATTCCATAGCAGGGATCTGTGTATTCTCTCTTAAATTCTATGGGCTTGATTCTATTTTCACCCAGTTTTACATGAGGGGAATTTTCTGGATTTCAACTACAGGACACCAGATCTCCACTGCTGTAAATGAGTGATCTGGCCATGTGAGGGGCCCTTGTGCAGGTCAGGCAAGCCTCCACTCTTGAACACCTCCACAAGGGCCATTCATCATCTATTCCTTAACCTTTCTGGGCCTCAGTTTTTCTGACCATGAAATGAGGCTAATACCTTCTTACCTCTGAGGAGTGAGGTGAGGATTCAGTAGTTAATGTGCATCTAGCACTTTGGAAATTAAAAGGTTTCTGCGGGAGGGTTAGGTGTAATTATTTTATAACTGACTATACTGATTAATGTGATGCTTCCCCCACACAAACAGAATGTCAAGATATTTGCTTCTCTGTCTTTGAAAATGCTGTAACATGTTTCTCCCCCTGTCCTCAGGTTATCGCTACATCACCTGTCAGATTCTGAATTGCTCTGATAAAACACCAATAGTCCAGTTTGCTGGCAACATCGACCAGGATTCCTTAACTGTACAGGATGACTACATATTCCTCCAGGTAATGTCATTTACTGCAAACACAAGCCAATGTTAAACTAAAATTGGGAAATACAAGCCATACAGCAAAACAGTAGCATAAGAAAACAAAGAACCCTATTGCTGTGTAGAGATGGATTAAGAATCTTCACATACAGCAAGGCATTCCGTATCAGTCTTATGAAGGATGACACATTTTTGACCCAGAGCAAACCAGCTGATTACACCCCCTTAGATTTTGATTTATCGTTTGATTTAGATGTAACTAGATTTGCCAAGATTTAGGTTGGACTATTGGGACAAATTCCTGCTGCAAATTAGGCAGTATTTAGCATTTGGAGTCAAATCCTCAGGCTCTGTTCTGGTTTCTTTTCACTGCTGTGACAGCACAAAGCAGACAGAAAGCTGCCTGAGTGGTAGCCAAGGGAATCCTTAGATGCTGTAAAGCCAGCGCAGCCAGTTTTTTGCTCCCCAACTGCTTACGTAGTGAGCATGTTGGGAACGGCCCCGGAGCAAATACCACTGTGGCCAGTCCTCAGCTGATGGAGTGACCCTTGTGTCTCTTTAGAACCACTCCAGTGGTGCAATTTAGACCAGACTTTAGATTTCTCCAAGTTACACTGCGGCCCTTTCATCCAACCAGCAGTCACAGGGTCTGGGAAGCAGCAATATGGCAAAAGGCCATTTTCCCCCCTTCCAGTTTCCCCATGTGTGAGTTTGGTGCAGCTGAAGATAACACGAGTCTGGTCCAATTGCAGGCCAGCAATCCCGGAGGGATCAGCCAACATTATCCCAAAGGATGGAGCAGTCCTACTGCAGGCTATTTGGAGAAGGATTTTTCCCAAGCCATCCCCGAGTTCCCTGTAGGGTGGTGTTTCTATGCATTGCCCCCTACTCAGTCCTGTGGTAAAATGCCACAATTTAGCCCCAATTTGATGTCATCTGCTTGCCGCAAGCCTTATCTCCTACAGGAAAGCAATATTGGTTTTGCTAGGTGGTATTAGAGGAGATCTCTCTGCTCCACAGCCTTGGGGTACATTAGATTGGCTTTTCCACAGCTTTCTTCCCTTGTAGCCTGTTTCTTTCAGAGGAATTGTGTACACTGGTACAGAGACAAAGAAACTGACATCCATGTTGCTGAGCACAACAATCTGGAGGTGCACATGACAGGAAATACTTATCACCACAAACCAACTATGAGAAATGCAACTGGAAATGAAATTTTGAATTAAAATTGGCATTTCCCAGCCCAAGCTGCTCATTGGTGGCAGCCATTTTGCTTAAAGGTGGCTCCCACCAGGCACGTTTTAAAATTCATTTCACAGTTAGTAGATGGTGAGAAGTGTTTCTCTCCATGTGCACTTCCAGACTGCTGTGCTCAGCAAGACACGGGTAGTTTACTCTTCAAGCATCTGTGTTATTTTAGGACAGTACATATTTGTAGGCAGTATTGTTCTGATCTGATGCCAGACACGGGCAGGCACAGCACAGAGGAATGAACTGGAAATCTACCCATATCAACTGAAAGGTAACATAAAACCACTACCAACAAAGTTATACAATAAATAGTGTATTCTCGTCTCCCGGTGAATTGGCCCTTTTTTGATGGTAGTGGAAGTGACGTGCACTTATTCCATGGGAGGAATACATCCTATCAGTGTTTCCTTTCATAGTATTTGCAGTAAATTTCACTGATATAGTGTCTTTCGTTCACTGGATCACTGTAAAACAAACCTAGTGTAGACATGGCCCTAGATATATGTGAGTTCTTCAGGATAGGAACCATTCCTTCTTACACTTCCAGCTTCCATGGAGTTAGGGACTAATACTGGGAGAGGAAACCAAATGGATGTCTCCCAGAGCACCAAATACCCTGATAATATTGCAGTTGTAAAGCACAGAACATAAAGCTGTTGTCATACTAACACCGTCGTAGCTTTTGTGTAATAAGGAAAAGCTGTCACTCCATCTAATTACTTGGACTAGGCAGCATCAGATGTGTCTCCAGCTTTGTTTCCCTGCAGTAATTCCACACCAGCCACAAGGACCTGATTTCACTTGAAAGACCAGGAAATCTATATTTACTGTTTAATGTGATGGATAAGACTGGTATTTAACAAAAATTAAAAAAATTGAAGGGGTTTGGTTTTGTCTCTCAGTTAACAACTCACATTCTGAAAGGCTTCATGTTTGTTATGCTACAAAAAAGGAGATGGACAGGAAAGAAGTGTAGAAATGGCCACTGTTCAGTTCGTTGTTACATTTAAAATATTCAGGCAGCTAGATCGGCGGTCATGCATCAGTTCTATTTTTACCAGGCAAAGGTCAAATTTGCATGTTTCAGCATAGTTTGTTTTTCGAACCAATTCCTTTTTTTAGACACGTAATTAAGTATGTGATGCTCTAGGGCCGAATCCCAGGGTCCTCAATTTGTTTCAACTATGGCAAACGCCAACTGATTTAAATAGGTGTTTCATCTGAGTAAAATCCCCAGCATTTATTCCTAAAAGTTTATTTTGAACAATACATTAAAACTTAGCTTTTCTGTGTATTTTTCATGAATTGGACAAAGGTGTTCCTTCAGGAATTACATTGCCTTAGTAGCTGCCTTCCATATAGCCACCACATTGTGATGTTTTTATCCATCACCCCTTCCTATGCTCTGGGGGATG
The DNA here is from genome assembly GCF_965140285.1 of Lepidochelys kempii. Lineage (NCBI taxonomy): Eukaryota > Metazoa > Chordata > Testudines > Cheloniidae > Lepidochelys > Lepidochelys kempii. The sequence continues at coordinate 118,616,789 of NC_136383.1, forward strand.
CCTTTTCTGAGACAGCTGAGGTAGAGAAGACTGAGGCCAGAAGGGTTCACTGCACATTCGCCCTTTAAGCCAGCTTCTACTATGGCAACCAAGATTTTCTTCTGCATTAATCAAGCTTCGTTTGAGAGCTTGGAGTAGAAATTGCCACATATTTTCTGAGAAATAGGAAAGCTGCCTTAAAAACCTTTTCCCTGCCACAATGGAGGTGGCTTTGTCAGATGGGTAACTTTATTATTTTGATTCAGGGTATCCCCCCCTCTACACAAGGCAGGGATAAAGGTTGAAAAGAGGGAAAAGAAGGACCTGAATAATTGTTCAGTGCATGGCGTTGGATTTAATAAGGGATCCCAGCCTCCTCTAGATGCATGAGTCCACCTGTCTCAATGCAGAAGAAAAGTAGCAAAGACAGAGATTTGGATGCTAGGTATATCTTCTAACTAAAGGCACAAAGTTTGGCCATTAGTGCTGCTGACCTACAAAATGGTTTTTCTTTGCACGGTAATAAACCAGAGAAAAAAGTTATATATTTTAATTTTACCTTTTTTTAAATCAGTCTGTTACTGTTAATTTATAAAGCAATAACTTTTGATAAATCTAGAGTCAGTGGCTGAATTGCTGTTACCTAGGGGGAGAAGTCAGTGGTGCTAACCACGGCTGCAGAGAAGTGTTTTGGAAAATGAGAAATATTATTTATTAAGGGCCGAATTATCTGCTAGCATAATTTGATGGAGCACCATTGACTTCAATGGAAATGTGCCAGTTTACCCCAGTGAAGGAACTGGCCCTAAATTCATGATAGTGAGGTACAGTAGGGTATACACTGTCACTTCGTTGTTTTAATCCATCAGTACTTAATACAGATATGTTGCTACTTTGAAAAAGATCCTTCTGTTGTTGTTCTAAAAACTGCAAGGAAAGGCAAGGCTTGCAAATATCAATATGTCTGGTATGACATCAGGAGAGAAAGGTGGAAATGGAGAACATCTCCATGCTAATTTTCCATTCACTAGCTGCTTTTGCTTTGTTTTCTATTTAGGGGAAATCTTTTCAGGGCTTCTGGATTGTTTACATGGGGCCCAATTATGCCCTCCGTTACAGAGGTGAAAGGCCTATATTCAGAGCAAAAGGAGTGTCACCCATATTGATGAAGCTAGAATTGGGCCTATAGGATACAGTTAACCTATTTTCAAAATCACCACTGCACCAATAGGTTAAATGTTGCACTGTTACCAACCGTGGCACTTCTGGGAGACTTGTGCCAGAAAATGATTGATTTTAGCTAGAAAATGCTTGTCCAATATAGGGATTCAGAATGCTTTATATAAACCTTACACTATGATTTATTCAGCCTCTTGTGTTCTGTTTGAATAGTGCACTTGGAATAGCAGTTTTAAAAGAGAGACATGGTAGATGAGGTAGTATTTTTTATTGGACCAGCTTCTGTTGGTGGAAGATACAAGCTTTCAGGCTTCACAGAGCTCCTCTTCTAGTCTGGGGAAGGTAACCTGAGTGTCTGAGCTAAATACAAGTTGGAACACATAATTAAGCATAAGGGATTCACACGTGCTGTAGGAGACCACGTAAAATAAAGTAGGCATTTGAGGGATTAGCAGGCAGTGCGGTGTGCTACAAATGCTTGTAACGAGCCATAAAATCATTGTCTCTCATTGTCTCATACAATATCATCAAACAGTTACAACACATATTGGACGGGAACAACATTCTGAAAAAAATCTTTCCTGAATCCACTCTTCTAACCTTGAAACAACCTGTTAAGCTCATCGTTGGAAGCAAGCTCCCCACAGACCAGGACACACCAACTCAAAGTGGCACCAGACCCTTCCAGAACAACAGATGCAAAACCGGCAGACATATCTCCACTGCTATGATAATCAATATCTTCCCACAAGATTCGTGATCATACACATACCTATCACAACACGTGGTATGCTTCACCCAAGATGCCCCAACAACAACAATGTGGGTGAAACCAGTCAATCACTGTGCCCTCAAATGAACTTCTACAGAAAAATGATAAAAGACAAAAACACCCTAACACCCGTGGAGAACACTTTTTTTTACAAAGTGATCACTCCACATCTGACCTCTCAGTCCTCATCCTCAAAGGAAACGTGCACAACAATTTCAAAAGGCGAGCCTGGAAATTTAAATTCATAACTCTTCTAGATACCAAAAATCATGGACTCAACAGATACACTGGATTTTTGGCTTGTTACCACACTGCTAACCCTTAATTGCCTACTTCATTTGAAGTGGTCTCCTACAGGAGAATTGTGTGGATCCCTAATGCTTAACAATTTGTTCCATCTAGTATTTAGCTCAGACACTCTGGTTACCTTCCCCAGACCTGAAGAAGAGCACTGTGAAACTTGAGAGCTTGTACTTTCCACCATCAGAAGATGGTCCAGTAAAAGATATTACCTCACCTACCTTGTCTCTCTCATATTGTGGGATCAACATGGCTATAACAGCACTGCAAACTAGTTTTAAAAGATACTAGTATTCACTTCCAGTTTATATCCTCCTCTGTCTCTGTAGGATGAGTGTCTCTTGCCCTCTGTGCCCATGCAGCAGGTTGTGAGAGCAGAAGAATGAGCTGCCCACAGAGTGAGACATTAGTGGGGAGATGGGCTGGGGGTAAGGAAAGGATGGCGTCCCAGTGCACCAGCCAGCAGAGGAGAAGTCTATACCAGTAGCAGATTACTTCTTTCTGCAAAACAAGGGAGGAAATTATGATTGTTGGAACCTGTTGTCTGTTCCTGGGGTGACATAGCCACATGCAACCCCCTGCTATCAGCTGAGAGTAAACTCTACCTGGTCTTTAATCAGTAGTCTGCAGTACCACTACTGCAGGAATGTCCAGATACTGTGACAGTGGAAATGAATACACTACAATACTAATATTGCATGTATGTTTAAATTGTAACAAAAAATCTGTTTGCGTCTTTATGGACAATTGGGTTTAGTGCCAAACTAATCCTAGTTTTCCCTTTGTTTCTTTGCATAGACAACATCAGCAAATCGGACTAAATATTATGTCTCTTACCGTCGAAATGACTTCATACAGATGAAGCTACCAAAATATGCATTGCCAAAGGTAAGTGCACACAACTTATATTTCTTTCCACTATCTTTTTTGTCTTCATTCCCCTTTTGATCAGGAGTAGGCTTCTTCTGTGCCTATTAATCCTCACTATTTTGCTTATTTTTGCTTCCATACGGATTTCTGAATTCTTCCTGAGGTGTGTTTTTGTTTTGTTGCCTTAATGTGCATCCTTGAAGTATAGTAGCTTACATTGCAACTCATAGGACTGAAGAGCAGAGGCTAACATACTTGTCATCTGTTACCCCAATAACTTTCAATGATACAATGGTAATGTAGCGATAGTGAGTAACCTTTCAAGAATCAATTACAGTTTAATGTCATATGGTGTCTTTCTGCTAGAAACATGAATGGAAATAAGAGAATTTTACCAGCTGATGTGTGTTTTCTGTCACCAAAGAATCAAAAGATATTCCCTAGTCCCATCAGAGTGACAAGGTTGGCGAAGCTAATTGAGGAATTCCTGTGCTCTGATATATTTTTGTAAGGACAAGGCTTTCTGTATTTGCATAGCACACTGGTAATAAAATACAGGCATATAGTATTTGCATACAGCCTAACTGATGAGATTGAGGCTTTGCAGCACACACAGTATGCTCCATATATTTATGGATAGCTGGAAGGCTTCTGCAATCCCTGAGCAGAATGACTTGGTTAAGTACAAGAGTAACTGATAAATTTTATGTCTGAATTTTATGGATGGTGTATGTTTAGGTCACTACTTTACTGTTTAACATGTATGGAATTTCTTTCTTTCTTTCTTTCTTTCTTTCTTTCTTTCTTTCTTTCTTTCTTTCTTTCTTTCTTTCTTTCTTTTATTTTAAAGCAAAGAATAATTTGAATGATTCTTTTTTCTCCAAGTTTTTTTAATATATAATAGTTTTTTAATTTTAAATATACACATAGCAACTAATAAAGATACTGTTTGAATAAGAAGCTGGAACCCCCTTCTCCTCCTCTAGGTATAGCTGCTTTAAAAAAAAATCATAACCAAGGCCAAATAAATATATTAAACCCATCCACATAATATTTATTTGAATGTTCGGAACGGCATCCAAAGTAGACTTTGTGGTCTCTTGGGTGAATGTGTAATTAGGAAAACAACAGGAGAAAGAATATAAATTTCCAAACATGCAAAAAATCAAAGGGAACTATATCATTTACAGAGTCACAGAATTTAAGCCTTATTTCACATGAAAGAAATGAGTTTGAGAGTGTTGACAGAAACGGTATTTCTCAAATAAACTTCACGGTTTTCTGTATAATTCAAGAAACGTTGCAGTGACTCAGCACATCAGTCAAAGTCTTTGGTTGATTGTTTTTATTTCTTTGTTTGTGCTTGTGTTTATTTTTCATTTTTAGTTACGCTGATTGACAGACTAGGATTTTAATATAGGCAGGTATACATGGTGGGGAAGAAAGCACAGGAAGCCTCTTCCTCTTACCTCTCAAAGCCTGTGCTGGAATCTTCACCATTGGAGCTGGGTCTCCACTGTTATATCTAGTTTGCTGCTTTGTGGACATGAACAGCCCTATAGCCCCTCAGTTTATATATTGCTGTCCTTTATAACATATGCCAACCTAACAGTGTGTTGTGACCCTAACCAGTTAATGTTTGTAAATTGTTTTGAGATCTTTGGATAAATGGTCCTAGACAAGTGTGAAACATTATTCCATCAGCTTCCAGGAAATTTAATATATTTAAAGATTTCAGGAAACAGACCTCTTTAATGCATGAAAGTTGATCATAATAAAATGGATGCATGGTAAAGATCCTTAGTTCCAAAGGATGTTTATCACTCCTTTGTCAAACCTTATTTCATTTTTGATGAGTTTGCAAGTTTAGCTGCTAAAAGTAACTGCATAGATGTAGAACATTTAGATTTTTGTAAGGCATTTGACTTAGTACTGTATGGCATTCTGTTTAAAAAAAAATCAAAGTACAATATAAATAAAGCTCACACTAAATGGATTAAGAACTGTCTGATAGATCTTAAAAGTAGTTGTCAATGTAGAAACATCTACTAGGGGTGTTTGTAGTGGGGTTCTGCAGGGATTGGTACTAGACCAGAAGCTATTTGTTATTTTAATCAATGGGCTTGAAGTAAATATAAAATGATTGCTGTTAAAATCTTTCTGTGAATGATACAAAGATTGTCAAAGTGGTAAATAATGATGAGGACAGGACTACCTGGGTCACTTGGAATCTAGGCCCATTTAAATAAAATGTGTCTTAATAAAGCCAAGGGCAAGGTTATACATCAAGGAAGAAGTTATGCAGGCCATATCAACAGAATGTGGGGGACTCTTTTCTGAAAAGCAGTGATTGAAAAATGATTTAGGGGTCCTATTGGACAAACAAGTGAACATGAACTCCCAGTGCAATGCTGTGGAAAAAAGGGTGAATGTGATTTTTGGATGTATAAACAGGGAAGTAATGAGTAGGGGTGGGGAGGTGATTTTATCTCTGTAAATGACATTGGTGAGACAGGTATTGGAATATTGCATCCTGTCCTGCTGTCCCCTTTTTAAAAATTATGTTGAAAACTTGGAGAGCATGGAGAAAAGAGTTATTTGAATGCTGGAGAAAATCCTTTACAGTGAGAGACTTACGGAGCTCAGTTTGTATAAAAGAAAATCAAGAGGTGACTTGGTGGTAGGTAAGTACCTTCATGGGGAGAAAATATTTGGTACTAAAATGCACTTTAATTTAGCAGATACAGGCATAAGCCAAACCAATCACAGGGAGCTAAAGCTAGACAAATTGAAATTAGAAATAAAGCACAATTATTTAACAGGGAGGGTGATTATCCATTGTAACAAACTACCAAGGGAAGTGATTGATCTTCCAGCACCTGAAGTCTTCAGATCATTACTGGATGCCTTTCTGGAAGATACGCTTTAGTCAAACACAAATTATTGGGCTCAATACAGGAGTAATTGGATGAAATTATCTGGCTTGTGTTAATCAAGAGGTCAGAAAATTTGGTCTTAAAATCTATGTATCATCTATATAGGGCACTCACTTGGTTTACTGAGAGCATGAAATTATCCAGTGAGTATTAGTATTCCAGTGTCTCTTACATACACAAAACTTCTAAACATATACCTTTTAGATATGCTTCAGATGTAGCCTGGATTATTTGATGTGCTGCTAGATGCTGAGTCCTTTGTCCCGGAGTGTCCAGGCTTGACTGAATAAATGAATTAGATGCTAATTGTTTCATTTGGGATAGATTCAATAACCTTGTTAGGAACACACAGACGGTTTTATCTGGAAAAGTATGCAGTGTTGCTGTAGCTGTGTTGGCCCCAGTAGATTAGAGAGACCAGGTGGGTGAGGTAATATCTTTTATTGAACCAACTTCCGTGGGTGAGAGAGACAGACTTTCAGGCTTATACAGAGCTCTTCTTCCATTGATTTAACTACTGCCTCTTAAACAGGTGGATTAACTGCATCAAAAAACCCCCTTTTCGTTGCTGTAGGAAGCAGCTACACGACAGCACCCCAGTGGCAGTGCCGTAGTGGTGACACAATAGCAGCTGTAATGTAAACATACCATGTTTCTGCTTTTCAGGTGAACAGAGTGAGGCATCAGAGGGTCTTCTTTCAGGTGGGCTCTGCAGCCCTATGCATGTCACAGAGCAGAGTGGTTCCCTACATAAAAAGGGGAATTGTGGGCAAACCAGAGAGTGCGGCAGGCTGGGAAAGTGAGTCTGTCTAGTGCAGTGGTGGGCAGCACACAGCCCGTCAGGGTAATCCGTTGGCGAGCTGTAAAACAGTTTGTTTACATTGTCTGTCCACAGGCACGGCTGCCTGCAGCTCCCAGTGGCCGCGGTTCGCCATTCCCGGCCAATGGGAGCTGCGGGAAGCGGTGGCCAGCATGTCCCTGCGGCTCATGCCACTTCCCGCAGCTCCCATTGGCTGAGAACAGCGAACTGCGGTCACTGGGAACTGCAGGTGGCCATGCCTGCGGACGGTCAACGTAAGCAAACTATCGCAGCCTGCCAGCGGATTATCCTGACGGGCCACGTGCCCACCAGTGGTCTAGTGCTAGGAATAGCTATGATGGAACACCAGATGCTATGTGTTCTTAGGGAAAGAATTTTTGGCACTCCTTGATGTTCACTTCCTTCCTCTGTGCAAATGTCTTGTGTTCTGGTTTTGTGTGGGGAACCAGGATGAATATTTTAAAACTGATCGATTTTTAAATGTTGTTTAGCCTTAAGTTTTCCATGGAGATTAGAATGATTTATGTTGATGTCTTCTTGGTTTTCTGTGTTTGTGCACACATGCAAGTGCATACATATCCGCGTGCACACGCGCACACACACACACACACACACACACACACACACACAAAATAATATGCAGTGTATTTGTATCTTTTGGATCAAATTCAGGCCATCCATTTCACAAATGTGTATGTCACACATACATGCAGGCACCCTGGATGTCCACAGGGATTGGACCCAGGACCTTCAGCACCAAAAGCCTCCTTTAGTTGTGAATAAATAGCTGGCTGTTAGAGTTACTGAGGTCAGCCTCTATCAAATTCACAAGTACTAAGCAACTATTTTACATACTGCCCCTGTTAGGCAAGCTAGGATCTAGCTCTGCAGGAGTTCCAGTTGCACCTGGCCTGCCTTTTTGCAGCATATCATGGCTACATGCATATAAAACACCACAGTCATCTGTGGATACTAGACCGGGAACCTAGGCATCATAGCACAAGCACTGGTGCTGTTGCCAAGGCAGAATTCCTTTAGCCATGAGGAATTAACAGCTCTTATAATCATTTGAGTCAGTCACTAGAGGGAGACTGGATCATACCATACTAAGCCTGTGTTGCACAAGCAGGGGAAAAGACATAGCCAAGTGTTGCGCCTCACTTCAGTCTTCTCCAAAATGTACTTTGCAGGCCAGCCACAGCTGGGGAAGGGGTTTCTGGAGCATTGTCCACACTTGTTAGTGTGAATGCTTCTTGACCCAGCTGCCTCATGATTGATGTAGTTGACTCCTGTATTTGTTGGGACTGATATGCATGCATTACTGTGTTGACTGCTACCAATCAGAATACTGAATCACTTGTTTCAGCATTCATGGATGCCCATCTGCTCCCTAGAATAGAATAGGGCTTGAAAATCTGACCCTGTATTTTCAATAAAAAGAAAAGGAGTACTTGTGGCACCTTAGAGACTAACCAATTTATTAGAGCATAAGCTTTCGTAAGCTACAGCTCACTTCATCAGATGCATATCGTGGAAACTGCAGCAGACTTTATATATACAGAGAGAATATGAACCAATACCTCCTCCCACCCCACTGTCCTGCTGGTAATAGCTTATATATAAAGTCTGCTGCAGTTTCCACGATATGCATCTGATGAAGTGAGCTGTAGCTCACGAAAGCTTATGCTCTAATAAATTGGTTAGTCTCTAAGGTGCCACAAGTACTCCTTTTCTTTTTGCGAATACAGACTAAAACGGCTGTTACTCTGAAACCTGTATTTTCAATATCCACTTTAAGGTAGTGGGTCTATACTGAGTCTTTACTTCTTTACTTTATCTGGTTTGAACCAGATCTCGTTATGTGATGCTGAGATAGGTTTCAGAGTAACAGCCGTGTTAGTCTGTATTCGCAAAAAGAAAAGGAGTACTTGTGGCACCTTAGAGACTAACCAATTTATTTGAGCATGAGCTTTCGTGAGCTACAGCTCATTAGATTGTAAGCTGTTTGGGGTAGGGACCATCAGTGGAGTCCTGGTTCACGGCTAGGGCTCTAGATGCTATGGTAATACACATAATAAATAATAATGTTGAAACCAATTTACTCTGTTACTATAAGACCCATTAAGAGTCAGAATAGGTTAGCAAAAACCACTGAGAAAATGAAGTGATTTTCTGTCAGCTGTGTTAGTTTAATTGTTGCATGGAAGAGTCTAATAACTCTAACCCACTTCTCACCTTTGTAAATAACCCTTGGTGGTGGTAATATCTCTTCATAGGCTGCTAGTGCTACAAGTTTTTCCTGCATTCACTCATTCCAAGTTAACGTAACTAGATACTGACATTTTATAATGTAAAAGCAACATTCTCTTTTATTTCCTACTGCAATTTAGAAAAGCATAATGCATGGCTCTAAAAAGATAATGGAGTGGAAATACTGTGAATGAAAATGTCTGTTTTTTTTACTTGATCTCTATGTATCTGTACTATATTGCCACATGGATAATAAAATAAAAGTTTCCAGGTAATAGAAACCCAGGCAAAAGAGAATAGGAAATAAACAACCTGCTATTGCCTCAGAAATGGCTCTGTTTCTTTTACCTTTTCAAAGTGGTACATGGCTCTTTCGTATACGCTTTTCACCAAATAAATAAATAAAGAGAGAGAGAGCAAGATTTTCTTAATTTGGCTACCACCTGGAGATTTTTCTGTCTGTGAAACTTAAATCTACAAGGCTTAAAGAAAAATATGCGTTAGGAAAACAAAGTTAAACTCCTCTCTGGTGGGGAGAGAGGCTGTCTGCAGCTGCAACAAGACTTCCACTCTGTCGTCCCCATGCACTGCTGGAGGGGCTGGTGAGGAAGTGGTGCAGAGACTATGTGGTGCATCCCACATGTACACTTAGTGGTGCTAGTGAGCGATGAAGGAGGAAAGTTCCCCTTTTAGGATGTGCCACAGCAATGCGTGTATTGATATCTACTTATCACAGAGGTGTTGGGAGATTTAATCATCATTATAAACCAGGATGAAGGTGTTGATGAAAAATATTATACTGAGGTATCAATTACTGAATATGCATGACGTAAGGCTAGATTAAAAAAACAACAACAACAAAACAACCTCTCCCCCTTTGGCTTTTGTACCAGATCTGATTTTTGGATAGGGGCTGGTGCATTTTTCCATGGTAGGAAGTCAGGTTTAACTAGTATTGAAGATGATCCATGATTTTCTTCTGACTTAACTCTATACAAATGCTATCAGTGAAGTTCCTCCTCACTACCACTGAAAGCAGAAGACTTTTGGAAAAGGTCCACACAGGTTACTTTGGTACCTCACTATAGGCAGAAAGTAAAGGATTAATGAAACATTGTGGACATTTGTCAGGAAATTGTAGAGATTAGATTTCTGCTGTATGAATCTGGAAAAGTTCTTGCACGTGTTCCTTGGTGGGTATTTACTGTTCCCTGAAAGAACACACACAATTGTGTAGAAATAACCTACACGTGTCAGTTTCACTCAAATGATTTAATGCACCTGATTGAGACAGCTGCTAAGACAGGTACTGAACACTGTTAGCGCACATTGGTGTCCATGAGAATTGATGGCACTTTGAAGGACTGGGCCCAATATATAGTAAATGTAACCACTTCCTGCATTACTTCCAGCTCTGTGCTAATTTGAGTGTTTGCCTTTTCTGGTGTAGCTGTCAGATACAGGAAAAGGAATCTAGCTCAGAAGTCACCACGAGGGGAAAGCTGTCAGGTTTGCTACACCCCCTACATGGCATGTTTAGCCTGGCGAGCCTTTGATCACCAAAAGGATTTTGTAAGCAGTTCTATGTCAATTAATTCTGTTTCAGCACCCTAATGCCAATCACCTGGGCACGTGTACAAGATTAAACACCATCAATCTGAAATTCACCTTTCTGTCTGCAAATTTTATCCTCTATACTCAAAAGTAACACCTAAAATCACTCTAACTGAAAAAAGTTACAGTGCTTATGCTTAAAAGGTTCCTTCCATTTTGAAAGATATTGCTGTTTCCACTGGTATTCCCCATTTTAAGTGAGTGGAACATCTCTCAAACCACTAGAATCTTTCAAAGTGGAAGAAACTCTTTTTTTTTTTTTAAGTGCAACTAATTGAGTGGGGGAAAACATTTTCAACTTGTTTACGCTTTGCATTTTACAGCACTTTATGGCCAGTTTTACTATGAGGGGTGGGGGAGTAGGTTACACCCCAAACATATCCCTGATCCTCTAGAGCTGACCCCTGTGCAGTCCCATTGATTTCAGTGTAGACACAGGAAATATGAGGTTTAGCCTGATATTATGGTAGACAGTCATGAACAGAGCTGAATGAATTTTTTGACCAAAACTTTTTATCACCAAAAAATTAAGATTCAGGTTGACTGAAATATTTTGTGAAATAGATTTTGCCAAATTGTTTTGGCGGGGTGCGGAGAGAGGAGAGGGAGAAACCAAAAGGTGGAGGGTGGCAGAAAAATCAAAATGTTTCCTTTTGACATTTTTGAAACAAAGCACTTAAATTTCTCTGTTCAAAATGATGTTTTGGTTCAAAAATTTACTTCAGTTTTATTTTTAAAATATAAAAGTTTCTTTAAAAAATCAAAAGAAAACATTTTGTGTGTGGTCGAACAAAATATTTCATTCTACACAAAATGATTTTTTTTTACTTTTCGGTTCACTTAAAATTTTGATTTTTTTTTTCAGTCAACCCAAAATATTTTTTTCAGTTTTTTAGATCTGCTAAATGAAGTGAAAAATCACGCAGCTCTAGTCATGAATGTGAGAGATGATGATGATGAAGGGGAGGGTATGACAGGATTAGCTGGCAAAACATAGCGCACAAGAGAGGGGTCAGAGGAAACAAGGATTGAGATATTGACAGGGAGGCATGATGCAAGCCTTATAAGTGAAGAGGAGCCTGAACTATATTACTGTTATTTAGTGTGTGCTCAGTGCTGTACAAAGCACACAGGGAGACATGGTTCCTGCCTCAGAGAGCTTACAAACTAAAAAAATAAAATAAAGCAGAGGCAATGCAGTGAGGTGACCTGGATGGTCTTTTCTGACATGGGTTACCTTTGGGGGAAGAAGTAAGCTTTGAGGAGCGATTTCAGGGAAGGATGGGATGACACTTGGCATAGTAAATGGGGCATTCCAGGCATGAGGCCACATGAAAGAAGGCATGAGGATGATCTCAGGAGAATCATAGAATATCAGGGTTGGAAGGGACCTCAGGACGTCATCTAGTCCAACCCTCTGCTCAACGCAGGACCAATCCACAGTTAAATCATCCCAGCCAGGGCTTTGTCAAGCCTGACCTTAAAAACCTCTAAGGAAGGAGATTCCACCACCTCCCGAGGTAACCCATTCCAGTGCTTCACCACCCTCCTAGTGGAAAAGTATTTCCTAACATCCAACCTAAACCTCCCCCACTGCAACTTGAGACCATTACTCCTTGTTCTGTCATCTGCTACCACTGAGAACAGCCTAGATCCATCCTCTTTGGAACCCCCTTTCAGGTAGTTGAAAGCAGCTATCAAATCCCCCCTCATTCTTCTCTTCTGCAGACTAAATAATCCCAGTTCCCTCAGCCTCTCCTCATAAATCATGTGCTCCAGCCTCCTAATAATTTTTGTTGCCCTCCACTGGACTCTTTCCAATTTTTCCACATCCTTCTTGTAGTGTGGGGCCCAAAACTGGACACAGTACTCCAGATGAGGCCTCACCAATGCCGAAGGAAGGAACTGAATGGAGTGTGAGGCGGGATTGACTGATGGAACCAAGGTGTTGCAAGTACTGATGAGAGCAGGAGTGGAAATGATGTGCAAGATAGGAAGCAAGTGGAGAAATTACATTAGAAGGGATGACAAGCTTGGAGAAGCAAGCAGGGAAGATCATTTTAGCTGCAAGGAAGATCAGTTCTGCCGCAGGGGGCCCAAATGAGCAGCTCTATAATTTGAATATGGAAATGAAGGTACTAGTGGTCAAATGTTACATGAGCACAGTAAATATGCTAGAAAGTACACCAAAACCTGACTTGAGACAGTAGGAGGATTCCAGGTTCTTGAGGACTTTTAAAGTCAGCTGAAGGGCCCTGAGCCAATTACATCAAATAAATAATGTGCAGGTAGGAAGGTTAATGGCAAATTAAGAGGGCAGCATGGCTTTGAATAGCCTACAGAAGGGAGGAATGAATGCATAGCTTACAGGATCTGCTGAGATCACAGCATGACACAGTGTGGCTGCAGGCAATGAATTAGATATAGCAATAAAAACTGCCTTCTTTGGAACAAGATATTTTCTCTCTCACATAATATCTTATTAGTTAAACCTTTCCCTCCTGACAGGAAGTCCTGCCTAGCAACACATCTGCTAAAGGCCCAGTCTTGCAAAGTGCTAAATGTCTCCTGTGAAGTGCTGAGCACCCACTGTAGTCAATTGGAACTCACAGGTTTCAGAGTAGCAGCCATGTTAGTCTGTATTCGCAGAAAGAAAAGGAGTACTTGTGGCACCTTAGAGACTAACCAATTTATTTGAGCATAAGCTTTCGTGAGCTACAGCTCACTTCATCTTAGCAACTTACAAAACTGGGCCCTAAATCGGTTAAGCTTTTATCCTTGATAACCATTTCTTCAGCTTAGCTCTAATAGTGGAAGATGGTAATATGAGCAAGGCAAGGGAACAGGAGGGGGGATTATTTGTAACTTTCTTTTAGTTTGGTTTGCACAACCCATGTACCATTCAGAAGTTTAAAAGATGTTTTAAAACCAGGTATGAAACTTGCATCTTTCCTTACTTCCGTTAATTTCCTCAGAGTTATATTAGCAACATTTGGCCAGATGATGTTCCTCGGAACTGTTGGAAGGCAGTATAACCAAGTAATGGGGTTGTAAATCGTTGGGGAAATATATTGAAATAGATTATGCTGAAAAAAATCAGTAATCCTGAACTGAAAAATAAAAATCTTCAGTGTAAAACCTGAATGGAACAGACTGTGCCCGAGAAGGGTGAAGGGCACATTTGGTTACCCTCTGTTAATACAGACTAACACGGCTGCAACTCTGAAATCTGTTAATACCAGCATTCTAATTCCTGCCAGACACATAAAAAGTAGCAACTGATGTCTTGAACAGGATGAGTACACACTCCACTTTCTTACTATTGATAGTTGCAATTGGAAGAGAAGAGTTAGTGAAACATACTAATTAATATAAACTCCTCTAGTCTGGCCTTCTTGCCTTCCAGCTGTCCCCTGCCAGTCTGTCCAAAAATCCTTTGTTAAAGTCATCTTCTTCTCTCACTCCTCCAGTCATGTTAGCTCCTCCTGAACTTCCATTGATTTCCCATCTCCTAACACACAAAATTCAAATGCCTCATCTTGAGACACAAAATCACATCTATTCTTGCATCCATCTACTTCTCTGCTCTTACTTACCTCTTCCCAGGCCTCTTGCCTTTTCTCCTTACTGTTGGATTTTTCCCTTATTTACATCAATGCATATCAGGAATAACTTCATGGATGTCTATACAGCTACATCAGGGTAAAACTGATGTGAGATGAGAATCAGATTAGTCACATCTCCCATTCCCAGTTTTGTTCCCCCTGTGTCTGGTACCAGTCTCACAGTTTATCTGAAAATCACTTTATCTTTTCTCCTTTAAATTTGTGCGTAAACCCCACATCTCTAAGTAATCCCTCCTCCCACATTCTGATCAATAGTAGCGCTCAGAAACACCCTCTTTTGCACTGTTGTCCTATGTTTCATCCTGCGTTTGCTTTTCTCACTTTATTTAGATTCTAATCACTTGGGGCAAGGAACATGTCTTATCTGTGTTCTGTAAAGCATTGTGTATGTTTATGACACATTATAAACATTTTACTATAATAATGCTCTTAAGACTTCTGCTGAAGGGCTGCTAATAGCTATGACAACAATTTAAGGGGTTTTAGAACTTTTCACTAATGGATACCCTTTCAAACTCTTTATTCCTGTACTCTTTAGTAATTTATTTCTCCTCCCCCTCTATCCCTGTTAATTGGATTGGCAGCATAACCATTCTCAGGCTGTGTCAGGGAAGGCAAATATGATGTTCGTCATGGGTTATGGTGAACTACCAGATGTTGCATACCCATCCTCTTGCTTATTTATTAATAGTGCTGGCAATTTAAGACAGCAGAGTTCCATTAATGGGATTCTAAAAAAAAAAAGCTACTTCGGATTCAATACAAGTTTTACTTGCAATGCTTTGGAGAATGGCTTTCAGATCAACCACATGTGGGAGGTTTTATCTACAACAGAGACTCAACCACTGGTTCATTTGTTTTGGCAGATGTCTCCGTGACATTTTAAAAATAATTTGGAGTGGTGAATTTGATTCAACGAGACATTGAGGTTAACTCCTTTTATATACAAAAATGTTTTTGTCTAGCTTTTCATTATATATACTTTTCAAAGAGGTGCTCGCTGTGCAGTGTAATCACTCCTATATGTAGTCACCTCTTCTTCTGCACCTAGTCAACTCTTGTTACTTCTATGTAAAGAAATAGAAAAGTAATAAAGTTGTTTGTTACATATTTACTCAGATGTCATTCCCTCCTGCCACCTATCTGTTTTTGGAAGCTCTTCTCAGAATTCCTTCTAGGTTGTCAGTGTTTTTCCATTAATAAGGTGACCAGAACTGAATACAAGATGCCCGGTGGTTATTGCAACCAAGTTCGTGGAAAGGGGTAATAATCTCTCTCCCCTGATATGATGCTTCTGTGTATGCAGCCCAAAATTGCATTGGCCTTTTTGCTGCCATATCCTATTGCAAACACAGGTCCAATTTTCTGTCCACTATTACTGTCTATTTCAGCATTGCTACTTCCTGATTTCTTCCTCTGATTGAGTATTTGTGTATTGGACTATTTTCCTCAAGATGTATTAGCCTGCATGTTTCCCTGCAGAGGATGGAGAGAGGAAACAGGGAGTCCAGTAAAGAGACTATTGCAATAAGCAAAGCATGAAATTATTGAGGAATGAATGCAGAATGTTGTTGTTATTATTTAATATGTATATTACAATAACACTCAGTGGCCCTGCTGGGCTCAGTGCTCTGCAAACACATAGGAAGACATGGTCTCTGCCACAAAGAGTTTTTCTCATTCTCTAGGTCCTTTTGTAATATATCTCTGTCCTATTTGGTGGTTGCATTTCATCCTATTTTAGATCTTAAGAAGAGTTCATGGACTTTTGTCTATTTCTTGTAATTCACAAGTAATTCACATTCTGTGTCCTCTCAGTCTTAGGCATCTCTGCTGCAAATGTGAATATTGGTGGAGGTTTTGTGATGCAGAAACCTGTTGACTAGTAATTGGTTTAAGAACTCCAACTCATTTCTAATAAGAAACAAAAGCACCTCCTTCAGGCATTAATAAGTGGTTTGGATTCCAAATTCTAGGTGAAAATTCTATATCCCATAATCTGAGAGAGATAGGATATAGTAGATTTCCTAGTACCTAGGCTGAGAGAGCTCAGAGTCAGGGATCTTTAAGGTGTATCTGTTTTCTCTGGCACTTGACTCTCATGACTAGTTTGTTTTTTGTCATGTAGGCACAATAGTATCTTTTTTTTAATTGCCAATTATGATTCATCTTGTATCTTATTTCTTTTTCTGCAGGATTTACAGATTATCAGTACAGATGAAAACCAAGTATTTGTGGCTGTTCAAG
The DNA here is from genome assembly GCF_965140285.1 of Lepidochelys kempii. Taxonomy (NCBI): domain Eukaryota; kingdom Metazoa; phylum Chordata; order Testudines; family Cheloniidae; genus Lepidochelys; species Lepidochelys kempii. Next base: position 118,633,382 of record NC_136383.1, read on the forward strand.
AATGGTACCAGACAGACTCGTATAACCTGTACCAGTCTGACCCACAGGGTGTATACTACTCCATTTTACTAGAGAACGTCAGGAGCACTAAGCAGCCAGAAGAGAATGTCCTGATAGATATTCTGGAGGTAGGGTGCTGTGCAAATATTAGAACTTTGTTGCTTTCTGTCTCTTCCCTTGTCTCTCCTACATTATGTTGTCAGCAACTCTAATTATGAATGTAATTAATTTTATAGTGATAACATTCTCCCCAATTTTCTAGAGTGATGAGAAGGGAGTATTGTATTACTCTAATTCTCCCTCTCTATCCTCTTCCTCCTAAAGTGTTGGTCGTTTTATAAAGACACAGTTTCCACGGATGTGCAGGAACAAGTTTAGTATTTTTCACTTTCTTCAAATATTGGGTCTGGTGTTATTTCAAGTACTGAAGAGTCAAGCAGTAAGATTCAGTTAGCACTAGTTTATTGTGGAAGGAGGAATATAAACAGCTATGAAACTGTCTTATGTAACAAAATTTAGCTTCTAGGCAATACAACAATACTCTTTTTGGCCTTACATTTGTTTTATAGTTTGTCCGCATTTCAGATGCTGGCTGCTTTGTCTGAGAAACCGATGAATGTAATTATCAGATACTATGTAAGTCCATTCATTGAATTTTGCTTACATACTTTTTTTTTTTTAACCAGCAAGCTCTTTAGCCAATAGGGTCTCAGACCAATAGCAATTGTACGAACCTAGTACTGGGTCTTTAACATGTTGACCTCGACAAATGAAGAGCCAACAACATTAGATTTGAGTCAGACCACAAATCCTCTTGCTTTCTGTAGGTATTTTTCCCTAGAGGCGCTGCTGTGAGAGGAGCCATCTTTGCAAATACTCAACTCTGTATTTTAAACCTGCAGCAGTTGGCTAAAGAAAAAAGGAAAAATAGCAGTTTAGGGAAAAATTGCCATCAGTTCTCTTGTTCAGAAAGAAGGTAATGACAACACTTTAATTTAATAGTCTGCTTCCTCTGGAGCTTTAAAAAATATTCTTACTAAATGCACAAGACTTCTTTGCAAAGGATTCGCAATACTCCTTAGCCTGGCAAGTAGGGTTAGGAAGGAGTTAAATGATTCTCTCTAGTATTGTAATTGGAGGGGGGAAATGATGGCTTGCTCCAAATTTTTCTAATCTCCTCCACCTTTATATAACTCCCTCTTTTTCAATAGACTGCAGTGGGACAAAGAGGTGTGACATAATTACCACCCTCCCAATTCAAGCACTGATGACTGTAGGGGGGTTCTGCAGGGAACGGAGGGTATGGGAAAAGGCCACCTTCTTCCTCTTGAGTAATCCCATGTGCTGATTTTAATGACAAAATATGTTTTTGCTGCTTTTTTGCTCCTGTTAGCTAGGCAGAGCCAGCACAGCTAAGAGGAAAGAAGCTGGGTTCTCGTCTCCTCCGGCATCTTCTAGAGCATGGGTTCTCAACTGGAGGCCACAAAGAGGTGTTAAGGGGTCACAACCACTCTGCTGTTCCCTTATTACTAAGGAATTGCCAGTATAGAAAAGGTTTGGGGCTACTGATCTTGAGTATTGTTTACTAAAGTCCGTTCAGTTTCACCTGTGCAAGCCCACTGAGGTTCAGGAGTTGCAAAAGTGTCACTGGGGCAATATCTCTATTATTGGTGATGCACAAAAAGAAGAGATCCTAGATTATTTGCAAATTCCAGATTTAGTCTGTAGAGCTGGCTTTAAAAATTACTTATAATGGAGCATATTTAATAAGGAATGATTGAGACACAATAAACATGGAACCTTACAATGCCATTCTTACGTAGTCAATTTTCAGAAAAGAGCTGCACTGTACATGGACAAATTTCTCTGCCTACATGTAGAAAGTTTAAAACTTGCAGATCATTTCTGCAATATGGTGAAATACAATTAGTGTTTGTTTTCTCTACTAGAATGTGATGAGCAATAATATCTACAAGGGTTTTTTTGTGTTGACTTAGTTACACTGTGCAAAGTAGTTAATAAAAATAAGGCTTTAGGGATTGCTCGGCAGTTGTGATTTTGAGTTTTTTTCTGACTTGGGATATCTTGCAGAGTGTTTCAATAGAAGTGTCTTGGAAAAAAAATCTTCAACTCGAAACACAGACAACCCTCAATGGATTAAGAATTTCTCTTTCAACTAATGTATAATTCTGCTTGAAATTTGCACAGTTTGTCTTGATTATCTTCCACTGGCCTCATTTCATCCTTTACATGTGCATCTGCTTTATAGTCTTTTAGAGATTTTCCCCTGTCTGCATTCATTTTCCTTTATATCCTTTATCTCTTTTGTACAGTACATCTTTTCTTCTCTTGTTGCATATGTGCGCAGGGACTAACCTCTAAAATATATGTTGAAAAGAAAGAAAGAAGCAGTGAGCATCGATTCAAAGTCAGTATGGTCTTGAAATACTGTACCAAATGCTGTCAAAGTGAACCAGCCGCAAGCTTAGCATAGAGATCACTGCAAAACAAGCATGTTGATATCACGTTTCATGAAAAGAGTGGGAATACTCATAAGTAAAGGTCACAGCACTGGACACTTGATTTACAGCATACTCCTATTGTGCTAGCAATTGCTTATTTAATATCCCAAACTGCAGGCCTTACTCATACATTTATTCCCCAATCATGAGACTTGGCCCCATTGATTTCAGCTGAGTGCTTGTAATATTTGCACAATTGTCCATCAGGTGGTAACTACACACACTGTATGTTGCAAATGCTGAGGCACCCTCTGTATGCTCCCCCTTCATAGTAAAATGGCACAGAAAAGTTCTGCAATAGTTACTACAGAACAGATCTATGGTAGTTAGTACGTATCATACGGTCTAGCCATAAAAAGAGAATGACTGCCGAACAATAGGAGCTGTTGGCTGCTGAGTGCTGTTGAAAATGTGCTGCTTCACCTAGATGCCTGAACAGGAGCTGAACTCTCTTGAAAACATGGTCATTTATTTAGGTTCCTCTATGGGAGCTGCTAGGCCCTGAGAGCTTGAAAATCAGGCCTCATATGACTCCCATCACCAAACTATCTGAGCATTTTACAATCTTTTTATGTATTTATCCTCACAACATCCTTGCTAGGAGAGGAAGGACAAATATCCCCATTTTACAGATGTGGAACTGAGACACAGAGAGAGAGAGCCTAAGTGACTGGCCCCTAGCAGGTCTGTAGCAAAGCAGGGCATTGAACCCACATCTCTCAATTCTCATGCTAACACTTTAGCCGCTGGGTGATCTTTCCTGTCTGTGGGCTTTGGATCAATCCTGGGTAGTCTATCACCATGCAAATTATCAGTAATAAAATAATAATTAGTATCAAATCTATACCATGTTAACAGGTCTGCTGTCCCATAAGTCTGCAGGCAGAGCTCTCATTAATGTTAATATCAGAGGGAGTTTGGAATGAGGGCAAATATACTCGTAAATATTACAGATTGAGAGGGATGAAAGAGTATGCAGAATAACAATCTCAGTGAAAACTAGCCATTCCTGATTGTACCAAGAGCTGATGACACTTATTCAAGTACAAAGCTGTAATAAATCCTCAGGTTATGTTAAGCATCCACATGTCTGCTGGAGAGTGGGAGAGAACATTTGGGCCTGAATACAGGGAATGGCATTTAATCTGGCAAAGTGTTTTTCTTCTTGATGAAAACTTTAAAGAGTGTGATCCCAAAATCACAGGGCAAGCTCTCAGTTTTAAAAGTCTCTCTTGCCACACACAGGAACTCTCCTTGCATCGCTTCTTCTTCTTCCTTTAGCACATCTGTGTCCCTCCATACACCCTACTCCCCAAAAAGTAACATTCTGGTCCTGTTGTACTTCCATTAGATTCTGGGCCAGGTTCCTCTGAGAAGGTTCTGAGAGCATAGATACCAGAAGGGATCATTATGATCATCTGGTCTGACCTCCTATATACCACAGGTCATAGAACTTCCCCAAAATAAGTCCTAGAGCAGATCTTTTAGAGAAACATCCAATCTTGATTTTAAAATTGTCAGTGACGGAGAATCCCAACCCTTGATAAATTGTTTCAGAAGCTAATTATTCTCACTTTAAAATGTGCACTTTATTTCCAGTCTGAGTTTGTCTACGTGTTATACTTTTCTCTGCTACACTGAAATGCTCATTATTAAATATTTATTCCCCACATGGGTACGTAATCAAGTCACCCCTTAATCTTCTCTTTGTTAAGATAAATAGATTGAGCTCTTTGAGCTCTGTAAGGCATGTTTTCTAATACTTTAATTATGCTCATGGCTCTTCTCTGAACCTCTCCAATTATCAACATTTTTCTTGCGTAGCTGACACAAGAAAGGGACACACTATTCCAGCAGCCATCACAGTGCCAAATATACAGTAAAAATAACCTCTCTACTCCTACTCAAGATTCTCTTGCTCATGCATCCCAGGATGGCATTAGCTCTTTTTGGTCACGGTGTCAGACCGGGAGCATCTATTCAGCTGATTATTCACTACAACCCTCATATCTTTTTCAGAGTTGCTGCTGCCCAGGATAGAATTCCCCATGGCATACTTTCCTTTTTCCTAGATGTATACGTTTACATTTAGCCGTATTAACATACGTATTGTTTGCTTCCGCCCAGTGATCCAAATCACTCTGATTCAGTAACCGCTCCTCTTCATTATTTACCACTCCCCCAATTTTTGTGTCAGCTGCAAACTTTATCAGTAATGTTTTTATGTTTTCTTCCAGATCATTGATAAAATTGTTAAATAGCATAGGGCCAAGAATTGACTCCTGCCAGACCCTATTGAAAACACACCCACTCTATAATGATTCCATGTTTACAATTACATTTCATATAATTGTATTTTATATCGTTCTAGATTTTTTTTATCAAAATATCATGCAGTACCAAGTCAAATGCCTTACAGAAATCTAAGTACCAGTATATTATGTCAACACATTACCATTATCAACTAAACTTGTAATCTCCTAAAAAAAAGTATCAAGTTAGTTTGAGAGGCTCTGTTTTCCATAAATCCATGTTGTTGCATTAATTACAATACCCTTCTTTAATTCTTTATTAATCAAATCTCTTATCAGCCCCTCCATTTTCTTACCTGGGATCAGTGTCAAGCTAACAGACCTGTAATGACCTGTGCCATCCCATTTACCCTTTTTAAAAATTGGCACAACATTAGCTTTCTTCCAGTCTTCTGGAAGTTCTCCAGTACTGCAAGACTTACTTAAAATCAACATTAATAGTCCAGCAAGCTCATTAGCTAGCTCTTTTAAAACTCTTGAATGTAAGTTATCCAGACCTGCTGATAGAAAAATGTCTGATTTTAGTAGCTGCTGTTTAACATCCTCCTGAGATACTAGTGGAGGGTTGTCAACATCACATGATGAGACCATATCATCTGTTTTCCTCCAAATACAGAACAGAAATATTTATTGAATACTTCTGCCTTTTTTGCATTATTAACGATAATTCTATCATTTCCACCAGTACCATAGTTAAGATTTGTTTTGTTCCTAATACATTTAAAAACTCCTTATTTTCCTTAATTCTGCTGGCCATAGATTTCTCCTTGTGTCCGTAGGCTTCCCCTAGCAATTTTCTGCAATTCCTAACTTCTGATTTATATTCATTACTATCAACTTTCCCTTTCTTTTGTTAAATATTGTTTTTTTGTTTTGTTTTGTTTTAAACTGCTGTTGCTTCCCTGCTAAATCAATTTGGGTTTTTTAACCAGTATGGCCTTCTTTCCTGATTGTGGGATTGTGTCAGAAATCAATGGTTCAGGAGCCAGATTAGTGATCAGCATTACCCAAAAGAGCCACAGTAGTTTGCTGCACATTGATCTCTTTCTTTCTTTTCCTTTTACTATGAATTTTTATTGGAAAAGTTTTCATAGACATTTTAAAAGAACAAAAGACAAATATAAAATCCAAGAAATTAAATGAACATAGCTCTGTTCATCTAGCTTGCCCCCATAGTCTTTAATTATAGTACCCAATCACCCTCACTTCCTATTGAAGGATGGAGCACATAATAACTAAACTAAACAAATGTCTAGGGTCAGCCCTGAGCTGGAGCAAAATAGCATAGCTGTATTTATTTGGCTGGCTTTTAGTCATACCCCATCAACTCCACACAGGGGGACATTAAGGACTACCACATGCACTGACCTCTGAGAATCATGGTTGCTCTATGTGTAGCTGAAATGGACATGAATGTTCTTCTCCCTTCTTAAGCTCCATACATTTATTACGTTTGTAATGTATTTGCTATTTAACTTGCACAGAATTTTTTTGGAGTGTTTTGGTTATTCAATAACATTTTATTGTCTGGAAAATAATTCATCTTCATTAGTTCCCAATATATCCTGCAGAATGCCTAGCAGTACTGAAAGCACCCACTTACTTCTTGTTGTACAGTGTGGCACATCTCATAGAATCAGTGACAAACACAGTGTAATAATCATAAATGTACACCAAGCACAACACAATTCCTAACAGGCCCCAAAATAGCAGAACCAGGTTGAGCACAGTATACCACAGTGCTTTACTGTGGCTCACTGTCCAAGTGCCCTTTCAAAGCCTTCTTGAGCTGTACAGTCTGTGTTGAGCTCTTCAAATAGCCTTTGGTAGTGGCTGTTCAAACTCAGCAGACAGCTGCTCCACCTCTGTGCTCAACCCCCACAGCAACTTTTCCCCCCTTGCTTCACAAATATTATGCAGGACACAACCGATGGCTATAGCCATTGGGATGTTTTTTTCACGCAGGTCCAATCTAGTGAGTAGACAATGTCAGCATCCCTTCAGTCTGCCAACAGCACATTCAGCTGCTTTTATGCACCTGCTGAATTTGTAATTGAATATTTTCTTGATGGTGTTGAGGTGACCAGTGTATGGCTTCGTGAGCCAGGGGAGCAAGGGGTAGGCTGGATCCCCCAGGACCACTATTGGCATTTCCACATCATCAGTGGTAATCTGCTGATCAGGAAAGAAGGTCCCTATTTGTAGCTTTCTGAACAGTCCTGTGTTCTTAAAGATGTGCGTGTCATGCACCTTCCCTGACCAGCCAACGCTGATGTCGGTGAAGCATCCCCAGTGTTCCACAAACACTTGCAAAACCATAGAAAAGTAGACTTTTCTGTTGATGTACTCTGTGGCAAGTTGGTTTTTGGGGATATGCATGCCATCTATTGCCCCACCATATTTCAAGAATCCCATAGCTGCAAATCCCTCTACTATCTCCTGCACATTCCTGAGAGTCTCAGTCTCACGTAGCAGGAGACAATTAATGGCCCTGCACACCTGCATGAAAACAGCCTCCACAGTGGATTTTACAATTCCAAAATGTTATCCCACTGATCAGTAAGCAATCTGGTGTTGCAAGCTTCCACAGTGCAATTGCCACTTGTTTCTGTGCTGTCAGTGCAGCTGTGATTCTGGGCTCTGGCACTGAAGGGCTGGGACAAGCTTGGTATACAAATTTTTTATGCCTTGCACATCTGAAAGTTCTGCAGCCACTGCTTGCCATCCCAAGACTGCATTGCAATGCGATCCCATCACTCAGTGCTCATTCCTCAGGCCCAGAAGTGAGGCTCCACCATCTGCAGCTGCTCTGTGAATACCACCAACAAACTTGAATTGGTTCTTGCTATGTCCTGCAGCAGTCTGTCCTCTACAAAATCATCACAGTTCTTGCTGAATCAGTTCTTCTTGTGGCTCTGCAAATACCAGAGGATCATGCATCCTGTGCTTGCAATGCTCATGACAGTAGTACAGAGCTGTGCAGGCTCTATGCTTCTGTCGGAGATGGCAGACAGAGCGAAGGGCAGTGCAGGTTTGTGAAATTTTGGGAAAATTATGGGAGATAGATGACATTATTGGATGGACAAAGTTGCGTGCTGGGAAGTTGACCCCTTGCTCTCAGTCACCCCTGCGTGATTTGTTCTGCCCCACCATGGATTGCCAAAACTTCCCAAAAGAGAGTGCACTGGATGGTGCTGAGTTGCACATTGGGATACTCGCCCATAGTGCACTGCAGTGTGCATTGGCACAACCACTGCTGGTGAGTATGCACAGTGACGACTCAAGGAGCCACGTGTGCCAGCAATATAGTAACTGTGGCAGCTTCATGCCAACGTAACTTGCATTGGCAAGAGTTTGTAGTATAGACATGCCCTTAATGTCTTGAAATATGTTCAGAAACCAAAAGCACCAAGTGTTGCAGTTTTTTTAAATGTCCACTCTCTTCCCTTTTTAAGAGTAAGTAAGTATCTGGAATATTGAGTTTGTAAGGAACTTCTAAACCAGGAATGATCTATGCTGAAGAAGTGTTTGCAGGCTGGTCATTAACCCTCTTAATTTTATGCTCCAGGTCAGAGGCGTTAAAGGAGTCTTTTTGGCCAATCAAAAAATCGATGGGAAAGTTACAACTCTAATAACCTACAACAAAGGCCGTGACTGGGACTATCTGACCCCTCCAATCTCTGATATGAATGGTAAACCAACTAACTGCAAACCTGTAAGTGGTTCCTTTTAATGACTCCTATGTTTTGTCCAGTGTGCACAAGAACTATTCATAGAATATGCTGATATATAAATAAGTGAACAGTAGTTAAATCATCTCAAGCACCTAGTACCAAGCTATATTCTCCTCTAATTTACACTGGATGTAGATGTATGTATTCTCTATAATCGTGCACCTTCACAAGTTATTGGGCCAAATTAATCTCTGTTTGTTCCATCTGCAGCATCGCACCTTCTTATGTTAGGGCTTAATTTGACTTGTATGGGACAAGTGTGCTCTAATTTGCCTACCATGCATCCTGATCCAAGGCAATCAGTCATTTATTATTAATTATTTTACACAGCAAGGAGCTTGTCTGGGAATAAGAGCACTTCATCAATAGGATTAAAAATATGAATACCTTTTATTTCTGTTTTTGCATTGTATTATTTTATCTTAAAATACAATTACCCTATTATGGGTGAGGGGGGAGTTACACAGTTGCCTGGAAATGTAAATCAAATAGCTGTCAAAACCCCTTTTCTTTTTGTGAATGGACGTTATTACAGTTTACGTGTCACAGCTACCCACAACATTTTGGATTTTTTGTTGAGACAGCACTGTCAAGCAGATCCCCTGTGTCTTTCTCCCAGGCTCTCTGCTCCACTGGACTCTTAGATCTCTGCATTGGGGGCAAAATATACGTCTGTAGTCAGGGGGACAGACTAATGTTTATCCCTCTCTGCATAGTAGGAATAAAAGACTGAGACTGAGGGAGATGTTGACTCACTTCAGAAGACTGAACTACAGCAATACATGGTTCATGCTACAGGGCTTGATCCAAAGCCCACTGAAATCAGTGGAAGACTCCCATTGACTTCAATGGGCTTTGAATCAGGGTCTCAGTCCTCACTTAGGGTGTGATCTTGCTCCCATTAACTTTAGTGGGAGGACTATTGAGCTCCATGTACTACTGTGGAAAGAGCAGAAAGCAGTAAGTTAATTAACCAGAGATACGATCAAGCTCACTCCAAAAACATCATTTAAAAATATTTTTCATATCATGATTTTTTTTCATGACAGAAGATGTTTCACTAGAAATAGTTGTTTTTAATCTAATTCTCTTTTAGCTGATAAATGCATAAAGGCAGACCAGGGATGATGATAACCAACAACAACAAATAAATCTTTGGTGCGTTTTATTGCTTCTTCAAAAGATCCAAGCAGTCACTCTGTCACAAAGTTATTTTGTGCTATAATTTCACACTGTCTCTGTCTGAATTGCAGACCTTGTTTTAAGGCCACAGAAATATACAGAGCCAGGGTAATTGGTTCCCACTAGATACATCACACTAATATTTTATTCTGGACCTTGCCTTGTGAAATTCAGTCACTTCCCCGTTTTTGTAAGGCAGTTCTCACTGCATGCTAGTTTCTGATTGTGCATTAATTACCAAAGTAGCAGAACTGCTGTTAACAGCTTGTAAAATACTGTGTTCTTCCTCTTATCCTTAAAGCCTGATTGCCATCTTCATCTCCATCTCCGCTGGGCGGACAATCCATATGTGTCAGGAACAGTCCATACCAAGGACACTGCACCTGGGCTCATAATGGGCGCAGGTAAATGCACAAAATTGCTTTTTTTCCCCAAAACGTTGTTTCTTGTGAATCACATTTAGTCTTATGAAGAATAATATATTGACTGTATTATAAACATTGCCCTAGTGCGCTTGCGACTGAATACCACTGATTTTAGGGAATTTGACTGGTCAAATGTGATTGGTCAAATTGTTGAAATGGAGGTTATCAACCTTTCTGCTGGGTAGCCTGCAGGGATTGGAAAGAATTATTTATCCCAAGATGTCACAAGTGAACAGGTGCATTGTGTGTATCTAACTATCTATCCGTCATTTATGGTCCCCATTACCATAGTGTCTGAGTCCCTCACAATCTTTATTCTAGCAGCCCTGTATTTATTCTAACAGCTCTGTGAAGTAGGGAAGTGCTATCATCCCTATTTTCCATGCAGGGGAGTGAGGCACAGAGAGTCTAAGTGACTTGCCCAAGGTCACACAGGAAGTCTATGCTGGAGCAGGGAATTGACTCTAGGTCTTCCAAGTCTTTGGCAATTGTCCTAACCACTGGTCTAGCCTACTCTCTTCATATTTATATGGTGAAATGTTTCATCTTGTTTTGCAGGATCGTGTACTAGCCTCTGAGACCATTGTTGTAATCTAGTATGGCAAATCTTTTTTTTTCTTTACACTTAATGCACATATAATTATCTTACAGTATTTATTAACTTCTTTATCCATGACAAGGCAGGTATGAGAGATAAGGTGAAAGTAGCTATTGCAGCAGCGTGTTGGAGTCAGGTTTGGATTCTCTGTCATGCCACGTGTACTCGTATTGCATCAGAGCAGTGGTCCCCAAACTTTTTACCTTGTGACCCACCTTACCCCTGTCTGCACCCTTCCCACGGAGCCAGAAGTGGGGCCATAGGTCCAGGGGGCCGATGCTGGGGCCACAGCTTGGGGTAGGAGCATGCAGCTGCAGCCGGGGGCGGGGCCCCAGGCATGGGGCAGGCAACCAGGGCCTGGACCAAGTGTGGAGCTGGGCACCATTCCCTCCCTGGCCCCTTTGGCGGCTGGTCCAGGCCCCAGCTGCGCCCCCTGAATGTTACTCCACATCCCCCTAGGGGGGCGCTCCCCACAGATTGAAGACCTCTGCATTAGAGAGAAGTGACTAACTACCTGTAACATATAAAATCCCCATAGATATGCTGGCCAGTCAATATAAAAAATGTCCATATAAATCTGCTTTGTTTTTTTACCTTTGTCACTCAACAATTCAGTTCCTCTGAATATCATGTTTCTTCTTCTTCAAGTTATTGAGACATCAGGTTTGAGCTACAACATCAGCTTATCAGTTTATTTAGGTTTTATTTTCTTATTTTTGTGTCTCACGTTACATTTAAATTAAACACACACGTGCGCACACACACAGCTGCTCTGTTTGGAAAAAATATATTTTCTCATCGTTATTGGATGTTCTGTCTCAGTTTATACCAGTGGAAGGTTTGACACCATCAGTTTCTTTGATAAACTCTGGCAGATGGCATACACCTTCCAAAAACAAAATGTAATTGCTAATTATTGTTTAAATTGTTCTGTGGCTACTGAGGTGAAAACCGTGGTGAAATCCTACCCCACTGAAGTCAATTGGAGTTTTTCCATTGACTTATGAAGCCAAGATTTCACCCAATGTCTTTAAACTTCACTTTTCTATAAAATATCCAAATTAGGTATTTTTAAGTTACATGCATGTATCTTGGCATTTTTTAAAAGAAAAACAACTTCCTTTGTGGGCAGACATTATAGAAAAGTATCATAAATCTATTCTATTGTATTCTGTTCTTTTATATGTATGATGCTCTCATCACCGTAGTATCTGAGCACCTTCCAGCAGTGCATGAAGCAGTGTGACCAATATTGGTTACATGTGGTTCATTTTTTCTCTCAGCCTCTCCCTCTCTGTGTGCACTGTTGTGTTTGGATTTGGTAGGGTTGTTTTTGTTTATTTTTAAAAGGTGGGTTTATATAAGGAAAGGCTAAAGAAGTGTGCCTTGCCCTTGCAGTAGAAGGTGGTGAGGCTAGTCTGAGAGCAGCCCCTGAGAAAGCTCTGTCTCCTGCAGGGATGAGCTGTATTCTTGTGTTAAAAAGTTCTCTTGTGCCTGAGGAGTACAGTTGTCAATCACAGTCCTCATCAAGGCATTTTAGGCAATCTTTTAGATCTCCTGGGCTCAAGCCTGTGAGAACTTTGAAGATATGGACCAAGACCGTGAACTAGACTTGATTGTTCAAATTAAAATGCTAGTTCAAAAACTAGTTCAAATTAAAATGCTTTCCAAACTATGGGGCTATCCCTAATAACCCTTACCCACGGGAGTAGTCCTTACTCCAAGGAGTAGTCCCACCGAAGTCTGTAGGGCTATTCTTGTGAATAAGGACTTTTCCATGGTTAGCAGTTTGGAAGAGTTGGCTCTAAGTGCACACAGGAGTCAATCCGCAGCTGAAATACAGCTGTCTGTGGCAGCACAAGGGAGCAACCAGGTACACAGCTGGCAGACATCTCTCTACAAAACAACATGTGGTGGGAGAGGAGGAAAGTTTGGCCAAGAACACTGGGGCAGACCTATATGCTGACAGAATATGCCATGGAATCATTGATGTCCAAGTCAACCAGGGAGAAAATCTTGGCTTTTGAGGCCTCTTCTGAAAGCCCCCTTACCCAGCAAACTACTTGCACCAGGGAAGAGGAAAGGCCAAGTCAAATAACATGTATTACCTTGGTGTCGAGTCTTTCAAACCTGGTGCACGTAAGTGATGAAATGAGAGGTGTTCAGTCTTATCTGTCAAACTTGGTACAATAAACACACACTTCTCACCAGACATTCTTTACACCCAGAGACAGCCTATATTTCCTTTGGGGCCTGGTCAGAATTGATGAACATATGCAAATCAGTAGGGGTAGTGAGTGTTTCAACATGTATGAGAATCAGTGCCTTTGGGCCACATCATGCTCTGAATGAAATAAATGGGAATTTTACCATTATATTCAATGAGAGAAGGAGTAGAATGTTGGTGTGCAAATCACAGGGCTCAGGATATTAAACTGTACATTTATTTTAATTTCAAATAATTATAATTAAATAGAGAACAGCATTAATACCTAGAGTGCTTGGGACAGAGACATTAATAGGATGTTAACATTGCATCTTTTAAGCCCCAGCATTTGTAATTTACAGAATGAAAATTCTACTTTATTAAAATTTCATAAATAGTTCTGAGAAATAAATATTGTTAGTATTTAAATGTATGTAAATTGTGCAGACACAATATTAAATTTAATAGCGGCACATTAAAACATTATTTTAAATAACTAGTCTTCTCCCTTTAAGGAATGTAATAGGATTTTACATTTACATTTGATTTTACTGCATTTTAATCTCAGCAAAAGCTTCTATGGTATAAGCTATTCAACATGGGCCAATTGATGTGTAAATTTTTACGTTCAGCCTCAAACCTGTAAAGGATTCTTCTGTGAAAAATGCTAAGAGAAGAGTAAATTTTCAGATTCCAGTTTACTGACTTTCTGTTCTTAGCCTCTTTTCCAGTTAATAAATCAAGCAAATAGTACATATTGCACTCTTGAACAAATTGCAGAGGTTAATTAAAATATATATTGAGTACTTCAGCAGCTGTACAGAATGGTTAAATTACTCTTTGTCACCTCTGGCCCAGATGTGCTGTATATGTTTTATTAAAGTTCATGTCTTCATGCATGGAGATTGTATGTTATGACACCATTGCAGTACAGGAAAAAAGAACAGGCAGATGTTTGACTTTTACTAACACACACAGATTCTGGGGAACCCTCAGGGTTCTCCAGATTTTCTTGCCCCGCACCCTCCCATTATAAAACAATAACTTCAAATTGCCAGACAAACACCACTTGGCTGGGGCAGGGCCATTTGACCAAAAAATAGTTTTGCCTTATTGCTCTATGATGTGACTATTAGTTTTGAAATAAAAAACTATTGGCTGGCTAGCCGTTGCTTGAAGCAAATCACATGATTATGTGAGCTAACAATGTGTTAGACATTACAGAAACATCTGGAAGAGGATATGCATGACATTATGTGAAATTTGGGGGGGAATACCCCATATTTGAAGAATTTAAACCTATCCCATTCTGGGTTGCATTTGGGTACCCATTTCTTTGCATTGAAGCATGTCTTCCATAATGTAGACAAGAAAAAGATTTGAAAATTAATTAATTAAATAAATGATTACATAACACATGATAATGAATGGAAAATGTATTACTGAAAAAAGTTAAAACGGCATGAAAATAAAATAAACAAAAAGGTCACACACTGACTTGGGTCATAGAAGGGGTGTCAACAATGCTCTGAGTAACACTAAGTTTTAAATTGTGTAAGAAGAACAGAAACTAAAATTGAGGGAATTCACTTGAAGTAATTCAAGATAGTGGGCAGGACTATTGGTATACCTTTTTGATTGGCTGAGAAAGATTCACATGATCTTATAATGACAGGTTTCAGAGTAGCAGCCGTGTTAGTCTGTATCCACAAAAAGAACAGGAGTACTTGTGGCACCTTAAAGACTAACAATTTATTAGAGCATAAGCTTTCATGAGCTACAGCTCACTGTATCAGATGCATAGAATGGAACACATAGTAAGATATATACATACAGATAAGTTGGAAGTTACCATACAAACTGAGAGGCTAATTAGTTAAGATGAGCTATTATCAGCAGAAGAAAAAAACTTTTGTAGCGATAATCAAGATGGCCCATTTAGACAGTTGACAAGAAGGTGTGAGGATACTTAGTTTAAGGAAGGTTTCAGAGTAACAGCCTTTTGTAGTCGTAAACATCCATTTTTTCATGCTTTGTGTGTATAAAAGATCTTCTATACTTTCCACAGTATGCATCCGATGAAGTGAGCTGTAGCTCACGAAAGCTTATGCTCAAATAAATTGGTTAGTCTCTAAGATGCCACAAGTACTCCTTTTCTTTTAGCTTAAGGAAGTAGATTCAATATGTGTAATGACCCAGCCGCTCCCAGTCTCTATTCAAACCCAAGTTAATGATATCTAGTTTGCATATTAATTCAAGCTCAGCAGTTTCTTGTTGGAGTCTCTTTTTGAAGCTTTTCTGTTGCAAAATTGCCACCCTTAAATCTTTTACTGAGTGGCCACAGAGCTTGAAATATTCTCCTGCTGGTTTTTGAATGTTATGATTCCTGATGTCAGATTTGTGTCCATTTATTCTTTTGCATAGAGACTGTCCGGTTTGGCCAATGTACATGGCAGAGGGGCATTGCTGGCACATGATGGCATATATCACATTGGTAGATGTGCAGGTGAACGAGCCCCTGATGGCATGGCTAATGTGATTAGGTCCTGTGATGGTGTCACTTGAATAAATATGTGGACAGAGTTGGCATCGGGCTTTGTTGCAAGGATAGGTTCCTGATTTAGTGGGTTTTTTTGTGTGGTATGTGGTTTCTGGTGAGTATTTGCTTCAGGTTGGGGGGCTGTCTGTAAGCGAGGACTGGCCTGTCACACCAGGGCTGTGGAAGACCAAGTTTGAATTCTTGCTGAGGAGCACAGATTTGATCCCAGGTCTCCCCTTTCCCAGAGAGTGCCCTAATCACCAGGCAATTCTGGCCTGGGTCTCTCGCCATCTCTCCTGTTGATGTTGTGCCACTTTGTATAAAATACTTGAATAGCGGGTCTCCTGTGTCCCCAGTGAGTGCACTAACCAATGGCCTAAAAGTTATGACACAATTAGCACTATATCTTTTGGTTATTTTGCAAATCTAGGCCTTAAAAATGCCCAGAAATAAATATTTTTTGACCCAAAACAGACTTTTTGATTTGCCAAAATTTTTCACCAATTTTTGGGTTCCGGTCAAACTGAATTTTTTTTATTTGTTTTTCTTTTTGATAATGGCCACCAAACTGAAAAATGAGTTATTCTCCCAGCTCTACTTATTACCTCATGTAAGGGTAGGTGTTCCAAGCCAGTATAAAGGGCAGTGTGAAAGAAAGCATGGAGATGAGAAAAGAAGACAGACTGGTGACGCTGAGATGCTGGCAGAGTGAAGTGAGTGGGGGCTATGGGAGAAGAGGGAAAATCAGAAGCTATGATACGAAACAGTACCATGAAGCTAGAGCAGGGGTTCTCAACCTTTCTCTTTCTGAACACTCCTTCCCCAAACATGCTATAAAAGCTTCACGTACCACCAGTGCCTCCTCCCCCGAACATGCTATAAAAGCTTCACATACCTCCAGTTTTTCTGCATATAAAAGTCAGGGCTGGCATTAGTGGGTAGCAAGCAGGGCAATTGCCTGTGGCCCCATGCCACAGGGCCCCACATGAAGCTAAGTTGCTCAGGCTTCAGCTTCAGCCCCAAGTGGCGGGGCTTGGCACATGGTGGAGCTGCGGCTTTCTGCCCTGGGCCCCAGCAAGTCTAACACTGGCCTTGCTTGGCAGACCCCCTGAAACCTGCTCATGGCCCCCACGGGGGCCCGGACCCTTGGTTTAGAAATGCTGAGCTAGAGGAGATTTGTGAAGAGCCTTTCAAGATCAGGGCAAAGTTTGAACTTGGTGAAGAAAGCCGAGAGAGAGGTGACTGACCAGTGAGGGAAGATCGTGAACTTCACAGCAGCTACATGGAGCTTCAGAATTTGCTTGGGATTTTTTTTAACAGAACTTTTCAGATTGTAGCTCTTCAATATTTTTTCAGTTGCGTTGCTTTATAATGTCTTTCACTTCATCCTTCTCTCTCATGTGTTGGCTTCTTTTCCTGGGGCTGTTCACAATTTGGCTATTTCTCACTTTCTGTGTCACTTGATTGCACTGGCTGCTATTATGCACATTTTTTGTTGCTTTCTCTTGATTGCTACATTTATTATGCATATGGTTCATTAATGGTTGCACTCAGTTGGAGGCTGGAAGTGTTCAAGACACTTTGACTGCTGGTGAAATCCTTATTGTGTTGCTGTGTCTGATTTTTCACTCTATCTTTGTCTCTATATTTTCAGAGTTTCTTTAATTTGAGGGGTTTGTTCAGTTAGTTTTACCTGATTATCTATTGTTGTAAATTGGTTTATATTTTGTAGTGTTGTTAGGCAAACTTCTGGCACTGTGTAGCTGTCTGGTCTTGTCTAGCAGGTTTCTTTATGCAGTCGGAGACTTGACTTTAATAACATATATAAAGGGAACCATGAGAAATGCTGCATTGACAGCAGTGGAAATTTAAGTCACTTATAAATCCACAGAATAGGTGCAGTACACCCAGCAGCAATCATGTTTCCCTGTATGCATCGCCTACATGTCTCTTAACTCTGACCTGGAGAAGACCTAGGGCTTGTCTGTGCTGCCCTGCAGTTTGGACTATGGGGGTGTGAATAGCAGTGGGCACCAAAGTACTGTAACTCCTGCATGTAGATGCTGCAGGTGCAGGCTAAAAGATTCCTAGTTCACATTAACATAGTCCACAGCTGAAAAGGTTCATTCCTTTTCCCAGTGCAATACATCGCCTCTCTGCCAAGCATGTAAGCAAGAGCACCATTGGTGGCCATATTTTTGACAAAAACACATTTCTGCACAACAAAAACCAAACCTACCAACTCATTTCACTCATAGAATCATAGAACTGGAAGGGACCTCGAGAGGTCATCTATTCCAGTCCCCTGCACTCAAGGCAGGACTAAGTATTATCTAGACCATCCCTGACAGGTGTTTTTTCAACCTGTTCTTAAAAATCCCCAGTGATCAAGATTCCACAACCTCCCTAGGCAATTTATTCCAGTGCTTAACCACCCTGACAGTTAGGAAGTTTTTCCTAATGTCCAACCTAAACCGTCCTTGCTGCAATTTAAGCCCATTGCTTCTTGTCCTATCCTCAGAGGTTAAGAAGAACAATTTTTCTCCCTCCTCTTTGTAACAACCTTTTATGTACTTGAAGACTGTTATCATGTCCCCTCTCAGTCTTCTCTTCTCCAGACTAAACAAACCCAATTTTTTCAATCTTCCCTCATAGGTCATGTTTTCTAGACCTTTAATCATTTTTGTTGCTCTTCTCTAGACTTTCTCCAATTTGTCCCCATCTTTCCTGAAATGTGGCACCCAGAACTGGACACACTACTCCAGTTGAGGCCTAATCAGCGCAGAGTAGAGTGGAAGAATTACTTCTCGTGTCTTGCTTACAATACTCCTGCTAATACATCCCATGATCCCAGCTCATATTACTCAACAGCAAATGGATGGTAGTATCTTTCAGTCATCATCAAATTAACTACCTAGTATGAAAAACTTTCTATCCCAGTAACTGCTACTACTGCTGTTTAGTTTTCAGAAGAACTTCCTTTAGCCAAGGCACTTTGCAATTTAAAAAAGTACAGTTACATTGGAGAGAAGTACCAATAAGAGAGAAAAGAGATAAGAATTTTTAGTATTATCAGCATATAAACGATAGCAAAAAGCAAAACTAGCAATGAGTTGTCTACTATAATCTGTGCAAAGAAAGACGAGGAGTGGACCAGGAACGGAACCCTGTGGTATGGAATTAAAATGGAAAGAGAGTTTGCCAACCGGTGAGAGCCAAAAGAAATGCTAGGAAAGATAAGACTGGAATCATGAGAGTACAGAGCTTTGTATTCCAAAGAAGCAGGTAGTCAGTAGTAATGAAAGAAGTACAAAGGGCAAGGAGAGTAAGAACATGAGAGGGGAAGAGAAACATGTTTAGCAGAGGAGAGGAAATTAGAAACAGACAGGAAAGCAGTCAGTGGAATAGTTAGAGATATTCTGGCTGTAAAGGAGATCAGATAATGTGGTGTGAAAGAGAGGTTCAAAGTTAGGAGTGAACAAGCATGGTCCATAACTTTAAAGAGAAAAAGAAGATCAGAGATGTTGGTTTAAACCCTGAAGCTGCCCAGGGCTCCCTTTGAACTCACCTGTCTTTCAAATTATTCTCTTTGTTTGCAATTGTTTTTTGTGTTCCATGCTCATTGTATTTCCCTTCATTAGCATATTCATGTTTTGCTACTGTCTATTTTCTTTTCTTTGTTTTATATTGGGTGTAACAGACATTACATGATATCCTGTATGCAGTTACCCAGAAGGGACGTGAGAAAGTTTGTGCTTTAATTTGCTAGGATTGTTGCATAGATTTTGTTCATTTTTGTAGGTGTCTTTTAAGTTTGATGTTCCAATATCTTTTTAAAAGAATTCCTGATTATGGGGTTGGTCCTGGAAAGTGCTGAGTCCTCTCACAAGATGCTGAGTCCCACTGAGATCTGTAGGAGCTGAAGATACTCAAAGCAACTCCTCTTTACTTCCTTTTCTCAGTTGACTTTTAGGATTGGTAGTGATAGTTTCTTCAATAATTAGAGAGCGGTTCACACCAAAACCTAGATATTAATATACCTGAATTTATGGGGAAATTTGCATCTGAATTCAGATCCCAATTTTGCAGCTCAGACCAATCTCTTTCAAAAGGGTGCTTGCTATGTTGGTCCCAGGATTTTAAAGAGACAAGGTGGATGAAGTAGTATCTTTTATTGGACCAACTTCTGTGGGTGAAAGAGAAGCTTTTGAGCTTCACAGAGCTCTTCAGAAGAAAATGCTTGTCTGTTTCACCCACAGAAGTTGGTCCAATAAAAGATATTACCACATTGTCTCTCAGAAGGAGGAATGTTTAACAATATTTAATTGTGATAGTTTTCTGTGATGCTGGCATCTCAGTGTAAAAGAGAACAAAAGAATCCAATGTTACTATAACCAAAAGATTCGAGCACTGTAATTTTTAAAAGGACAGCAATGTATATAAAATGAACAGTGTTTCCAAAGGGTTCTTAGGCCTTGTCTACACTACACAGTTTTGTTGACAAAAGTCCACTTTCGTTGACAAAACACTGGAGGTGTACACACACTGAAGTGCTCCTCCCCTAATGTAACTCCCCTACTATGCCAAAATGGGCGGTGTGTGACTCCTCCATTCAGAGAAGCTGCGCACGCTCAGACCGGGGCCCAGCCCCGAGGCCTGCCCCTCTCAGCCTCCACCCCCTGGTCGCACTCAGCCCACTCCCGCCTGCCTCTCGTGCCTCTGCCCCCTCTCCGCTCGCACCTGTTCACCCCCTCCACAGCCCCCCACCTGCTGCTTATGCCTTTTCACCCCCTTCCCTGGCCCCACCCACCCACCGCTCAT
The DNA here is from genome assembly GCF_965140285.1 of Lepidochelys kempii. Lineage (NCBI taxonomy): Eukaryota > Metazoa > Chordata > Testudines > Cheloniidae > Lepidochelys > Lepidochelys kempii. The sequence continues at coordinate 118,653,721 of NC_136383.1, forward strand.
GCCTCTTCACTTCCTCCCCTGGGCCTCCCCCCTCCCGCCCACTGGCTGGCCAGCTAGCTATCTGAGCTGGCCGGCTGCTCATCACTTGAGCAAGGTCCCCATGTGGGCAGAGAGGGGACAGGAAGAGGCAGAGCCTCAGGGGGAAAGGACGAGTGGGGCCTTGGGGCGGAGCACAGGTGGGACCACAGCCGGGGCACCCATCCTTTCAGTGGTGGTGCACTCCAAAGGCAGCAGGCTGGCTGTTTGGGGAGGCTTAGCCTCTCTGACCACTTATACCTGCTGCCTATGTATGCCAACATCATAAACCCACCTCAGTGAGAGGCATAGGACATATATCTGTGTACTTAGGGAGATGCAGTGTCTGTGTAGACACTGACAGCCGGGTTGCTGCTGGTTCTCTGCTCCAAGCCAGGCTGCCACTCAGGCTCCTGGCTTGGGCTGCCACCTGGGCTCTCCACTCCACACTGGGAGCCCTGCTGCTACCTGGGGTCCCAGCTCCCCAGTACCCGCCAGGAGCACGGCAGGCTACCGCACTCCAGGTGCACATCTCCCCGTCAGAAGTGAGAAGCCCCGCACCACTGCCCCCTGCTCCTGGCTGGGAGTGTGAAGGTGAGAAGCGCCGGGAGGCAGCTGGGGTCCTGGTGGGTTGCTGCGCAGAGCTAAGGGCCCTCAGTCCCCCACGTTGCCCCTCTTCAGTCGGTGGAAGCACTCCTAGAGAGGACGTGCACCACTGACAGGAAAGTAGTATGGACATCAGCCACTGCAATAATTAATGTGGTGGCTCTAAGTCGACTTAACATAGGTCGACTTAAGATTGCAGTGTAGACATAGCCTTAGATGATTAAATGGTCAAATGTTTCCTTTCTGCAAGCGTTGATGATGTGGTTGTAGTTTTCTGCATCATTTCCAACTCTGAGCTTTCACTGTGATTGCTGATTTCACTAGATCCTTTCTTAAACCTAGAACAGTTTTATGTTAAAAACAAATAATCTTCTTGTGCAATTGTATTAGTAAAATCTTAGGTTTCAGTTCCATATGTGGCCTATTCCAGAGCTCAACCACCGTTATAATTAGAAAGTTTTCCAAATGTCTAACCTAAATCTCACTTGTTGCAGATTAAGCCCATTACTCCTTGTCCAACCTTCAGTGGACATGGACAACATATGATCACCATCCTCTTTATAACAGCCTTTAACATATTTGAAGACGGTTATCAGGTCTTTCCTCACTCTTCTTTTCTCAAGAGTAAACATGCCCAGTTTTTTTAACCTTTCTCATAGGTCAGGTTTTCTAAACCTTTTCACATTTTTGTTGCTTTCTTCTCTGGAGAGTCTCCAATTTGTTCACATCTTGCCTAAAGTTTGGCAACCACAGTTGGACACAGTACTCCAACCAAAGCTTCCCCAGTAGATCAGGACAGTGACCTCCTGTGTCTTACACCCCAGAACAATATCAGTCTTTTTCACAACTGCATCTCGTTGACTCATATTCAATTTGTGATCCACTCCAACCCCCAGATCCTTTTAATCAGCGCTATCACTGAGCTAGTTATTTCCCATTTTCAATTTTCAATTTTATTTTTCCTTCCTGAGTGAAGTACTTTTTACTTACCTTTATTGAATTTCATCTTGATTTCAGACCAGTTCTCCAGTTTGTCAAAGTCATTTTGAATTACAACCTGTCCTTTAAAGTGCTTGCTACCACTCCTATCTTGGTGTCATCCGCAAATTTTATAAGCATATTCTGCACTCCATTATCCAAGTCATTAATAAAAATATTGGATAGTACAAGACCCAGGAGTGACCCCAGCAGAACCCCATTAGATACACTCTCTCAGTTTAATCATAGAATCATAGAATATCAGGGTTGGAAGGGACCTCAGGAGGCCATCTAGTCCAACCCCCTGCTCAAAGCAGGACCGATCCCCAATTAAATCATTCCAGCCAGGGCTTTGTCAAGCCTGACCTTAAAAACTTCTAAGGAAGGAGATTCCACCACCTCCCTAGGTAACGCATTCCAGTGTTTCAGCACCCTCATAGTGAAAAAGTTTTTCCTAATATCCAACCTAAATCTCCCCCACTGCAACTTGAGACCATTACTCCTTGTTCTGTCATCTGTTACCACTGAGAACAGTCTAGAGCCATCCTCTTTGGAACTCCCTTTCAGGTAGTTGAAAGCAGCTATCAAATCCCCCCTCATTCTTCTCTTCCGTAGACTAAACATCCCCAGTTCCCTCAGCCTCTCCTCATAAGTCATGTGTTCCAGTCCCCTAATCATCTTTGTTGCCCTCCGCTGGAAATTTTTCCACATCCTTCTTGTAGTGTGGGGCCCAAAACTGGACACAGTACTCCAGATGAGGCCTCACCAGTGTTGAATAGAGGGGAATGATCACGTCCCTCGATCTCCTGGCAATGCCCCTACTTATACATCCCAAAATGCCATTGGCCTTCTTGGCAACAAGGGCTCACTGCTGACTCTCATCCAGCTTCTCGTCCACTGTAACCCCTAGGTCCTTTTCTGCAGAACTGCTGCCGAACCATTCGGTCCCTAGTCTGTAGTGGTGCATCGGATTCTTCCATCCTAAGTGCAGGACTCTGCACTTGTCCTTGTTGAACCTCATCAGATTTCTTTTGGCCCAATCCTCCAATTTGTCTAGGTCCCTCTGTATCCTATCCCTACCCTCCAGCGTATCTACCTCTCCTCCTAATTTAGTGTCATCTGCAAACTTGCTGAGGGTGCAATCCACACCATCCTCCAAATCATTTATGAAGATATTGAACAAAACCGGCCCCAGGACTGACCCTTGGGGCACGCCACTTGATACCGGCTGCCAACTAGACATGGAGCCATTGATCGCTACCTATTGAGCCCGACAATCTAGCCAACTCTCTATCCACCTTATAGTCCATTCATCCAGCCCATACGTCTTTAACGTGCTAGCAAGAATACTGTGGGAGACAGTGTCAAAAGCTTTGCTAAAGTCAAGGAACAACACGTCCACTGCTTTCCCTTCATCCACAGAACCAGTTATCTTGTCATAGAAGGCAATTAGATTAGTCAGGTATGACTTGCCCTTGGTGAATCCATGCTGACTGTTCCTGATCACTTTCCTCTCCTCCAAGTGCTTCAGAATTGAAGTTTGACAGTGAACCACTGATAACTACTCTTTGAGTAGGGTATTTCAACCAATTGTGCAACTACCTTATAGTAATTTCATCTAGCCACGTGTGACTGTGTCAAAAGTCTTACTGAAAGCAAGATCCATCTTATCTGATACTTCCTCCCATCCAATAAGCCAGTAACACTGTCAAAGAAAAAAATAGGGTTGGTTTGACATGGTTTGTTCTTGACAAATCCATGCTGGCTATTCCTTATAATCCTATTATCCTTTAAGTGCTCACAAATAGATTATTTAATAATTTGTTCCAGTGTTTTTCCAGGTATTGAAGATAGGCTGACCAGTCTATTATTCCCCAGGTCCTCTTTGTCCCCCTTTTTAAAGATACATACTATGTTTGCCGGTGTCCTATCCTTTGGGACCTTGCCCATCCTCCATGAGTTTTCAAAGATAATTGCTAGTGGTTCCAAGATAGCTTCAGCTAGTTCCTTAAGTACCCTAGGATGAATTTCATCAGGCCCCACTGACTTGAATACATCTAACTTATCTAAAAATTCTTGAACCTGTTCTTTCCCTATTTTGGCTTGCATTCCTTTCCCCTGTTTTTGTTTGTTTGTTTGTTTGTTTTTTAAATATTAATTGGGTTATATATCACCATTAACCTTTTTTAGTGAAGACTGAAACAAATAGGCATTAAACACCTCAGCCATCTTGATGTTGTCATTACTAGCTTACTTTACCCACTACGTAGAGAACCTACCTTTTCCTTCATTTTTCTCCTTATCCTAATGTGTTTAAAGAACCTCTTCTTGTTGGCCTTTTATGTCCCTTACTAGGTGTAATTCATTTTGTGCCTCAGCCTTTCTGACTTGGTCCCTACATTTTGTGCTCCTCTTTTGTTCACCTCCTCAGTAATTTGTCCATGTTTCCACTTTTTGTAGGACACTTTTTTTATATATTTCAGGTCATTAAAGAGTTCCTGATGGAGCCATGTTGGCCTCTTTCTATTTTTCCTGTTTTTTCTTTGCACTGGGATAATTTGCAATTGTGCCTTTCATCTTGTCTCTTTGAGAAACTACCAGGTCTCCTGAACAGCTTTTTCCCTTTAGATTTTCTTACAGTGGGACCTTACCTATCAATTCTCTGAGTCTGTTAAAATCTACTTCTCATGATCAGTCATGATCATTTCATGATCACTTTCACGCAAACTGCCTTCCGCCTTCAGATTCGCTACCAATTCCTCCCTGTTGGTCAGAATCAAGGCTAAATGACTTACTCCCTGGTTACTCCCTACACTTTCTGAAACAAAATGTTGCCTCAATACCTCCAAGAATTTACTGAAAAATTTATGTTTTGCTGTATTACTTTTCCAACAGATGTCTGAGTAGTTAAAATCCCTCATTACTATCGTGTCTTGTGTTTTGGATATTTCTGTTGTTTGTTCTAGAAATGCCTCATCTACCTCCTCTTCCTGATTTGGTGGTATGTATTAGGCCCCTACCTGGCATCATCCCTATTTCTTACCCCTTTTATCTTTAGCCAGGGACTTTCAGCTAGTCTGCCTCTCACTTCCTTCTGCACCCCTTGATGTATAATGCAATACCTGCTCCTTTTTTATCTTGCACATCCTTTAGCCCGCTGCCGGTCTGAGGTTCCATCCCCCGGCTCCTGCCAGCCAGGGTACTGGCTGCCAGTCCCACTCAGCCCACTGCCGGTCTGGGGTCCCAGCCCTGCACACATAGAGCAGGTGCCTACCTTCTTCCTGGTTCTAACCATTCTCTTCCCCTCTCTCTCTGCACTGAGCTGAGGGTGGGAGTGCACTGAGCACAGGGCTGTGGGTGAAGGAGCAAGCTGGGGGTTGGGGTGCAGGGTCTGGCCAGGAGCTAGAATGAGGGAGGGGGCTCAGGGTTGGGGCAGGAGGTTTGGGTGTGGAGTGCTTACCTGGGCATCTCCCATTTGGTGCGAGGGGTGCAGGTGGGAATATGTGTGTGTGTGTGTGTGTGTGTGTGTGTGTGTGTGTGTGCAGGAGCTCCCATTTGGTGCGCAGGGTGGGGCTGGGGATGTGGGGGGTGCAAGAGTCAGGGCATGGGGTGTGGGGGTGTGTGAGGAGGGTGCAGGAGTCAGGGTAAGGGGCTGGGTATGTGTGGAGGGTGCCGGAGTCAGGGCTGGGGTTGTGGGGGGGTGCAGGGGTGAGGGAGAGGGCTAGGTATGTGTGAGGAGGGTTCAGGGGTCAGGGCAGAGGGCTGGGGTGTGTGGGGGGTGCAGGGGTCAGGGCAGAGGGTTGGGGGTGTGGGCTGGGGTCGTGGAGGTGCTCCCAGCCCCCTGCCCTGAGCAGCTCACGGCAGGGGGCTGGAGGGGATATGCTGATTCCACCCCCTTCCCCAAGGTCCCCAAGGAGCACTGTGGCTCCAATTTTCCCTCTCCCCCTCCGTAGCAAGGGCCGTCAGCTGATCAGCTGCAGGGAGGGAGAGGAGGAGGGGCAGGAACCCAGCACACTGGGGGAAGAGGCGGGGGGGGGGGGGAAGCTTGCTTGCCCTGCAAGGAGAGAGTGGGGGGGGGGGGGCAGAGAAGAGCTGGCCGGGCTGGGCCAGGCTGGATTTTTAATGGCACGCTGCTGTAGACAGCAGCGTGCCATTAAAAATTGGCTCGCATGCCACCTTTGACACACAAGCCATAGGTTGCCAACCCCTTGTCTATAAGGTGCCACAGGACTCTTTGCCGCTTTACCCTGTTGTAATTTTCCATTTGACTCCCAATATCTGGCTCTGTTTATGCTCACATGTGAGTTTTTGTCACCTGCCCCCTTTGAAACTAGTTTAAAGCCATCCTCACTAGGTTGGCACCTTGGCTCAAAGATGGTCTTCTACTTCTTGGTCAGGTGGATCCCATCTCTTCCTAGCAGACCTTCTTTCCAGAACAGCATCTCATGGTTGAGGAAGCTAAAGCCCTCCCATTGACACCATCTGCAAAGCTATGCACGCATCTCCAAGATGCACGTGTCCCTCTGTAGGCCCAAGCCCTCAACTTAGAAGATGAATACAACCTACACTCTCAACTCCTTCACTTTGTCTTCCACAGCCCTGTAGTGTTTGCTTGCCTTACCACTCGACACAAGTAGTATGCAGGGGCGGGGCGGCCTCTATTCCACCCCATAGTGGCCTAGGGGGACTGAACTACATGCCTGCTCTCTGACCCTGAGTGATGGTGACAATTTGTGTGTTAATTTGGCAGGTGATGGTGACAATTTGTGTGTTAATGGTTTATAAAGCTTTAACATTTTGAATATCAACATCTAGTCTCACTAAATAATTGTCTGACCCCCACTATTATTTCCTACAACTGTGAAAATTAAAATTGCTAAACAGCTTTAAAAAACACTTAAAAATACATGTTGATATTATCCTTCAAAATTAAAATTAAAAATAGAATTCTGCCATCCTACGTATAAAGGTCAAGAAGCAATTTTCCCCTCAAAGAATTGCATGGGTTGTTTGTTGTACTTGATTTTGATTTTTTCAGGGTGAAGTGGGTTGAAGGGAGGATTGGTGATCATCTAAAGCATCAGGTACAGCTACTGTTAGATGTCAGTAGTAGGCTAGCTCCAATAAATTCTCTGATAGAATTTTCTGATCCCATTTTAGCTGTTATTAGGGTTAAATAGTTTAAAGTTAAGCTATTAAAGAGCCAAGTACTCATAATCTTGATGGTGTAAATGGAACATATAACTTTCAACAGTGTTTTCTCTCAATCTCTCTCAAGTCCCTTGCATCCTGAATAAACCCTAAGTGTGTGTTTTCATATCTAACACATTTGTTTATATAGTATGTTAGTAAAATTTCATAATGATATCCTAATCTCAAGTGTATTCTTTCCGTATGTCTCTTTTACTTAAAAAAATCTGACAAATGTCATCTATTTTTCCCTGAGAACATACAAATCATACATTTAAGGCAAAATCACCTCAATAATATCACTTAGGTGCAAAAGCATACTGTGATTGCATCTGTTCTAGCTTACTGTAAACTGACTGACAGTTGAACAGTTGATTATTTGAAGAGCAGCTTGTCACAAGATAGAAATCTATGCTTTTGAAACTATTTGTTGAGATCTTATGTCACAAGTTTGCTTTGCAGCCCTCTGAAGACTAGCTACTGCTCTTCAGTGTTTATTGTCAAAATATAGAGCCAGCTTTTTGGCCACTGTCAGAATAGAGTATATGATTCTACTTCAGGATCTTTTTTTACTTACACAGTTTTTGATACCTACTGTTTTTAAGTGCTGTAAATCTTCCTTCAAATGTTCCTTCCACTGAATAAAATCAGCCAGATAAAACAGGAACAGTGGTTCAGGATGAATAAAGAGGCTAATATGGTACTTTACATAATGCCATAAGAGAAAAGAAAACCACTCATTCTTATTTATTGCTAATTTTTTGCAGTGCTTCTGCCAAGGTAATCGCAAAAGATATTCACACAGCCTGAGTCTGAGAGATTCTTATTCCAAATACACTGATCATTGCTTAACCCTACTGGGGGTTAAGGGATACTATAGAATCATAGAATCATAGAATATCAGGGTTGGAAGGGACCCCTGAAGGTCATCTAGTCCAACCCCCTGCTCGAAGCAGGACCAATTCCCAGTTAAATCATCCCAGCCAGGGCTTTGTCAAGCCTGACCTTAAAAACCTCTAAGGAAGGAGATTCTACCACCTCCCTAGGTAACGCATTCCAGTGTTTCACCACCCTCTTAGTCAAAAAGTTTTTCCTAATATCCAATCTAAACCTCCCCCACTGCAACTTGAGACCATTACTCCTCGTTCTGTCATCTGCTACCATTGAGAACAGTCTAGAGCCATCCTCTTTGGAACCCCCTTTCAGGTAGTTGAAAGCAGCTATCAAATCCCCCCTCATTCTTCTCTTCTGCAGGCTAAACAATCCCAGCTCCCTCAGCCTCTCCTCATAACTCATGTGTTCCAGTCCCCTAATCATTTTTGTTGCCCTTCGCTGGACTCTCTCCAATTTATCCACATCCTTCTTGTAGTGTGGGGCTCAAAACTGGACACAGTACTCCAGATGAGGCCTCACCAATGTCGAATAGAGGGGAATGATCACGTCCCTCGATCTGCTCGCTATGCCCCTACTTATACATCCCAAAATGCCATTGGCCTTCTTGGCAACAAGGGCATACTGCTGACTCATATCCAGCTTCTCGTCCACTGTCACCCCTAGGTCCTTTTCCACAGAACTGCTGCCTAGCCATTCGGTCCCTAGTCTGTAGCGGTGCATTGGATTCTTCCATCCTAAGTGCAGGACCCTGCACTTATCCTTATTGAACCTCATCAGATTTCTTTTGGCCCAATCCTCCAATTTGTCTAGGTCCTTCTGTATCCTATCCCTCCCCTCCAGCGTATCTACCACTCCTCCCAGTTTAGTATCATCCGCAAATTTGCTGAGAGTGCAATCCACACCATCCTCCAGATCACTTATGAAGATATTGAACAAAACTGGCCCCAGGACCGACCCTTGGGGCACTCCACTTGATACCGGCTGCCAACTAGACATGGAGCCATTGATCACTACCCGTTGAGCCCGACAATCTAGCCAGCTTTCTACCCACCTTATAGTGCATTCATCCAGCCCATACTTCCTTAACTTGCTGACAAGAATACTGTGGGAGACCGTGTCAAAAGCTTTGCTAAAGTCAAGAAACAATACATCCACTGCTTTCCCTTCATCCATAGAACCAGTAATCTCATCATAAAAGGCAATTAGATTAGTCAGGCATGACCTTCCCTTGGTGAATCCATGCTGGCTGTTCCTGATCACTTTCCTCTCATGCAAGTGCTTCAGGATTGATTCTTTGAGGACCTGCTCCATGATTTTTCCAGGGACTGAGTTGAGGTTGACTGGCCTGTAGTTCCCTGGATCCTCCTTCTTCCCTTTTTTAAAGATTGGCACTACATTAGCCTTTTTCCAGTCATCCGGGACTTCCCCTGTTCGCCACGAGTTTTCAAAGATAATGGCCAATGGCTCTGCAATCACAGCCACCAATTCCTTCAGCACTCTCGGATGCAACTCGTCCGGCCCCATGGACTTGTGCACGTCCAGCTTTTCTAAATAGTCCCTAACCACCTCTATCTCCACAGAGGGCTGGCCATTTCTTCCCCATTTTGTGATGCCCAGCGCAGCAGTCTGGGAGCTGACCTTGTTAGTGAAGACAGAGGCAAAAAAAGCATTGAGTACATTAGCTTTTTCCACATCCTCTGTCACTAGGTTGCCTCCCTCATTCAGTAAGGGGCCCACACTTTCCTTGGCTTTCTTCTTGTTGCCAACATACCTGAAGAAACCCTTCTTGTTACTCTTGACATCTCTTGCTAGCTGCTAGTATAATAATACTAATAAATAATAGTAATAAGTGTAGTTTATTAAAGAGTAAGCAAGAGGCACCTGTTAAACCTTAGGGACTGACCATTTTCCTAGAGTTAATGGAGATGCCACTGTGGGGCAATGTGTGAAGAAAGAGGTAAGTTTGTGAACTCTCAGAGGAGGCTGGGACTCACAGCAGGAATGTGTTGCATTCTACACCCTTCCCCACCCCATGCTAGGATCCTTGCCCCTTCCTTGACTTGTAAGCATAACTTGCCCCACTTCACTTTCCAGCCAAGGCCTACCTCTTGCCTCATACTACAAAGCACCAGTGGGTATGTGGAAGCAGGAGAAGATGTGGTAGATGGTTAGATAAACTATGGAGTCCAGAGTGGCTGACCATCTGGTGTGTGAGGGCAATTTGGCACTTTTGCAGAAGAAGCTTCTTCCCATGTTCATCGCACAGGAGCAGTGGGGTTTAGGATGGGCTCTAGTTAGAATGAGGGATGTGAGAGAGATTGAATAAATCCAGGTGCAGGGAGAAAGGTGTTGTGGCAGGGAAGGAGATGAGAGAACCAGGAAAAGAGATGACACAGCTCCAGTGTCCAAGATAATTCGGAGAAGTTCTGGAAGTCTGGGTAAGTCTTCTTATGGGCATCTCACAAACCATGCTGTTTCTACTCAGGGGAGTCATTTTAAATCATATGGATTAGCCTGACAGTTCCCACCCTGCAGTTACTATCCATCTCTCAACAACCAATTATGTGGAAATTAAACATATGTAATAAAAACACAGCAAATATTAATTATTGTTATTGCAGAAAATAAAGTAATCCTACTTCATCATTTGGAGCCAGGGTGCACTTGTGACTCTCATTGAAATTAGGCCAGTCCCAGTCAAGGATCCCAGGGCAGAATTTGATTTGATCCTCATCTGTTTTCCTGCCTATTTTGCTAAGGAGAGAGGTGACTGTATAAGGAGAGAGGTACTATATAAATGCAAGCTTTGCCTTTTTATTTATTTATTTATTTACTTGCTTTCTTTGTGTCCAGGTAATCTGGGCTCCCAGCTGGTTGAGTATAAAGAAGAAATGTACATAACATCTGATTGTGGGAATACCTGGAGGCAGGTAAGGAAGGAGAAATAAGACACTTGAAACTAATTTTGAGCATCAAATTACTATTTTCATTGATTGATTGATTGTAACAACAATTATCACATTTAATGTATTAACTAATTAAGCCTTCTAATCCTCCTGTAGATGTAAGTAGCTATTGTTGTTCCCATTTTACTTTGAAACTGAGATGAAAGGGGAGATTTTCACAAGCAGTAGTGAGAATTAGGTTCCCAGCTGCTATTGATGTTCAGTAGGAATAGGGCACCTATTTTCTCCCTTTGAAAATCTCCTCCTGAGTAACTTGCACAAGGAAAGTGCAAGTCTTTTTGGTTTTGGTTTTTGTTTTTTGTTTTTTTTTAATCATTAGCCTTATTTCAGGATATTCAGAATGTATATACTCAGAGGTCAGACTTAGGATGCTCACATGCAAAGGTTTTGTACCTGATTAGCTAGAAAGGAAGAAAATCTTTTTTTCCCCCAGTTTAAAATTGGTCAGACCTTTCCCACCCCCCCCCAATGATGTTAATAACAGAATAATAACAACACCTCAAACTTTCCACAGAGTTTAAAATCACTTAAATCTTGTGCCTTGTGGCCATTTTGCAGGGGTCATCTATCTCCTATTGTTGTCAATGAAATCTCTGCCTCCTGACAGCATAGGAAGTCACCATCTTCCCTAGCTTGACTGAAGTTGGAAGCAGTTGGCGATGGTGGCCAGTTTGAAAGATGGCAATTCTTAATGAGTTTTTCTGAAGGGAAAAGCTTTATGCCTCAACTTCTGCTGATGGATAAACTTTCAGTTCTGAAAAATAGCAGCCAAAATAAGCATTCATCCTACATATTTATTTTCAATTGCTACCTGCTGCACCAGATCAGATCAGATCAGTAGAGGAGGGAGGAGGACACAAGGGTTTGTGTATGATTGTGTGCATGTGCAGGGAATGTAGGAGGTGCAGTAGAGATGGGGAAATAGGGGTAAGTATGCAAGGAATAAAGAGGATATGGAAAGGAAGGGGGAAATGATGTATGGGCATGCAGGGGTGTGTGAGAAGGTGTAAAGACAGGGAGAAACTGGAGGACAGGAGGGAGAGGTGAACCAGAATATATTCTCTACAGCTGCTTTGCACTGCTCTGGTGAAATAAGGTAGCTATAAACCCACCTTAAGTGACCAATATGGGAATAGTATAAAGCAGCCACAGCATACCTTCAGTGAAAATAGCCCTTAAGCTGAAATCTTTAAAAATGCTTTAAAGTTGCTGCTTCATGTCTTCACATCATTAGAAACATCACATGGTAATAGTCTATTTGGCTTTATTTTGTGTTTGTATATGAAATTTCTAATTTAAAAAAAAGACATTCCCAGTTAAAAACTATAGTAAAATTGCTGTGATGTTGAGAGTACATATCACTAATTTAAGGTAAAATACATTAAAGGGATGTTGTAATTATCCCAATACCAAGTGTTATGATCCTAGGAAATTCAGAGTTAAGGTTAACTTTTTAAAAAATCCAAACCTAAGATATGGAATGGACATGCACAGTTAAGGCACTCAAGCAGCTCAATCTTTGGATAGCCTTAACTGTGCTCTTTAAGGACAACATGAGGGAGAAAATGTGACTTTTAATATTTTGTTTAATGTAATCTGAAACAACAAACATGAAAATACCTTAATCATAATCTTATGATAATTGCATGGCATCAATTAAGTTTTGAATTTCCTGGATTTACACTGTTTGGATTTGGGATCATTACAAACATCACTGTAATGTATTTTACTCTCAATAACAAAACACAATAGTATAACATGAAAGATGAACATGATATTAAATCAAATAGGTAGTAACCTAAGGTCCTTCAGGAAATGAAAACCAGCTTTGAATGAGATTCCTTCCCCACTCAGGCTTTATAACAGTTTTGGGCCTCATTGAGCAGTTTTCTGCTGTCCATTTTTTTAAAACCGCGACTGGCCTGTCTAGTATTGAGGGTGATTTTAGTATTTTTCCACTTCGTAGCGTAACACCGACAGACCCCAGTCATTGGCGAGCGGAATCAAACCTTAGACTTCTGAAGCTTAGTGTGTGAGCTTCTACTGCATGAGCTAAAAGCCAACTGGCTAGTAGCTAAGTCTGTAGAGCAGACTCATTTTATCTCTCTAAGTGTTCTCACTGCCGCTAGATGGGACAGAACACCACACCCAGAAAATGTGTGGAATACAGTAGCACTCTGATAGTGATGATGATTATTATTATTATTGCAGAAGAGTGTAGCACCATTGTGCTAGGGGATGAGTAAACAAATAGTAAGAGACAGAAATTACCCAAGTAGCTTGCAGTTTAAATAGACAAAAAAAATATTGGGGAAATAGCATTATCCCTGTTTCACAGGGTGGACATCTAAGACTCAATTGTGAGAGATCAATTGTGTGGTCCAAGGTTACACAGAAAGTCTGTGACATGGCCAGAAATTGAAGCCAGATCTCTTGAGTTCCAGTCCAGTGCCTTAATTACAAGACCATCCTTCTCTCTACATGATACCTCTGTATTAGACAAGGTAGAGAAACCTTTGCTTAATCAGGACAAGGCTCAGCAACTTTGTAACCATCCAGGCACCAAAGAGAGGTACAGATTTTCTTCTCCAAGCAACCAAGAGATGGGTAGCATCTCTAACAAGCACAACAAGCAAGAGAGGCTGGAATCACTCCCTTTCAACAGCCAGGAAGAGAGAGTCAGCTAAGACAATTGTAGGAAAGTGTTCCAGCTTGGAATTTAGGAATGGATTTTTCTTGGTGAACTACACAGGGGACTGGGTGCATTTTTGCCTAGCTTTGAGTTCAAGGTAATGCAGAATTAAATCTCATAGGATAAATCCTCACCAGGTGTAAATCAGCATGGCTCCATTGACTTTATGCTGACTTTTACTAGTAGAGAATCTGTTCTGGTGTATCAACAGCTATTGCAGTAACAAAGACATAAACAATACACCATGAGAGAGAAAACAGTTGGCATTATTATGAAGCAAATAAAATTCCCTAAATATTACAAAAGAGCTACAAAGGATGGAGGACGCATGAGGTTCCAATGGTGTTGCCCTGTAGCAGCTGGCCACCTGAAATGACTAAACAAGTTCTAGTTAGTGGAGATGATCTCTAATTCATTAATTTGATTGTAGTTATGGAGAGAATTATGATTTGCACAGTTGAGACTTGCATATTTGAACTGCTTATGAGCATAGATAAGCATGCTGCGGTGGACTAGAAGCTAGGAGCTCCTGAGTTCTAATGTCCGCTCCGATGCTAACTTCACTTTTTACTTTGGGAAAGTCCCTCTTAGAGGATAGGGGTTACCATGTTTCCTTATGTGGGAATTTGGGGTAATATTTATTTCTGTAGTGTACTTCATTGGGTGAATTAGTTCATGTTATTACAGTGTTCTGAAGATGAAAAGCTACTCCTATAAGTGCTAGGCGTTTATACTGTGAACAAACAGAAAATTAGGAAAAGATGGAGATACATATTGGTGCTATTCCCTGTGTATCTTAATGGAAACAGAGGGCTTGACCACACTCACCTAGGCATTATTTATTCCTCTTGCTCGCTAATGGAAGGTAGAAGGTTATCGCAATATGATTTTAATATTCCTTTCTGTTAAAGCATTGGCAGAGTGCCAGTATTATTCACTGGAAAGTGAATTAGTCCTGGAACACTTTATGCCCTTTTCAACTGCACACTCAAGAATAAATAACACTACGTTGTATTAGATGCTCATGTTGTTCATAACTATTTTCTATTGGCTCTGCCATTTTGATGGTTTAGACCTACATCTAACTTATCGTGAGTCTTAAATTATATGAATTATTGCACATGCATATTATGGGCCCAGGTAAGAAGTCCTTCCTTGGTCTTTAGTCATAGACTGAATAGAGACTTAAAAATTAAGTCCTATGGGCCTGATCTGATACCCATTGAATTCACTGACATTCTTTCCACTGACTTCAGTGGGATTTGAATCAGGTCCTGATCTGAAATTCTTCCATAGATTCAATAAATGTTTCTGTTTCTAATTAAAGTCTTGTTTACTGTTGCTATTTTCAGTCCCTTCTCTATAGACAATATTTACACCAAAAGATAGATATAAAAACATTCCAAGGAACAGGTGAAATTAAACAAGCAATCAGTACCAGCAGAACGGAATCACAGCTTTAAGAAGAATATAGAGTAAAACTATGGTACCCAAGCAATATAACCATGAGCTGTACTTCCCTCAGTGGTATCCATCCAGCTCTAGCGCCCTCTGAAGTGGCACACGTATGCATCGGTATAAGGGGAGCAGCCAGCTGCCCTCTCCTTCAGTTCCTTCTTACCACCAGTGATGGTGCTGGAACGTCCCCTTGCCTCAGCAAGCTTTCCTTTTCAACTGTACCTACTTGTGAATCTCTTATATATATTTCTGAGAAAGCTTGTATAGTTTGTTAGTTCCCTTAGTGCATAAGTTAGAAATAGTTAGTTAGTCCCCTATGGGACTTAGCCTAGAGACAGGGCATGGTCTGATCCCCAGGCTTCAAGCCTTGTGACTACTGCAAAAAACCTATGCCAGACAGTGATCCCCATCAAAGCTATCTGAAGTGTTTGGGGGAGACCCACGTGGACAACAAGTGTTGTAAAAGTTTCAAGCCGCAACCCAAAGGCGCTCCTTATGGAGTTGGCCCTTACACCGGCTTCTGAGCTGGCTAGATCAAACTCCTCTCCAAGCACCACAGCATCCCCATCCCTGGTACCTGTTAAAAAGCAAAGAAAGACCGGGAGAGGGCATTCTCCTATGTCCTGTAAAAGGAAGGAGAGAGCCAGAGCAAAACGCAGGGCAGCTCCTCTCCTCTGGACGATGACCAGGCTGCAGCACCCGGTGAGCTGTCGAATCCCCTTTGAGACCCCGGGAAGCAGCAGAGGCACTCAGTACCTGGCGGTACTGTCCATGCCAGAGGCCTTTCAGGCTGCTAAGGACATATTGTCCCTTCTCATGCCACCCATGCCGAACCAGAGGGGTGCCCCATTCGAGGGGTAAACCAGTCCTGGGACCTTTCCAGTGGTCCCCATCAATGTGGCACCGCTCCCCGATGAAGGGGGTGCCCCACCAGTGTTCACCTGAGCACTGCTGCCAACCCCCCGGATATGGGTCGGCTTACCTGTCAGCATTCCCAGCGTAGTTCCGAGGACTCTAGGCAGCCTTCCCCAGGATCCCAGTGCCAATTGGCAGCTCTCTGGTGCAGACCTGTGGAGGCACCTCGCCAGTCCCCAGAGTCCCGGCACCGATCCCCAGAGCAGCCGAGTCCATCTCCAAACTCGTGGCACCACTCTGGAGAGTCAAGATGCCAGTCCCCAGAGTCCTGTCATCTGTCTCTGGTTCACTGCTACGGATCCCCATGGGCACGTCAACGAGCTCCTGAGCCAAGATGCTGATCCTCTCGCTCCTGCTTTCACTCCTGGTCCATGGAGCAGCACCGCTCTCAAAGTGTGAGGTGTCAATCACTGGGGTACAGGCACTGTTCTACCAAACGCTGCCACCGGTCACTGGAGGCGCGGCACCGAGAGCCATCTTCCCAGCACAGGTCAGCAGTGGAGACCTACACAGAGGGCTGACAGCCCAGGAACAGGGTAAACAGGCAGCATCAGTACCGTCCTGGTCCCTCAGATGAGTCTCTCCCTCCTCAGGCTCAGAGAGTGAGGAGGAGGATTTGCTTGCAGTCCAAGGCCACCCACTTGGGGCATCAGCATTCCCATCGGGACCACCAGTGGCCACAGGGCCTCAGGGCCAGTGGCTGCCTCCCTGGCAGCTATGGAACCCCTCGGGGTTTTCCCAACAATCACAGGGGCACCAATCAGACTCAGGGCATCTGAGAAACAGTGACAGTCTCCTGCCCACCCCTGGACTTGGAAGCGGAGTCAGCGCAAGGTCCCCAGGATCAGCCAGCCTCCACTGAGGCACCCCCGGTGGAGGCTGCAGAGTTGGCAAACCTGCCGTTACCTGCCTCCTCATCCTCTTCACCTGATGAGTTGGTAGCAGGACCTTCCCACATGGTTCCCAAGGATGATGTAAAGGGTAACCAGGAGCTTCTAAAGAGGGTGGCATCTAACCTGGGGTTCGAGGCTGAGGAGTTGGCGGAACCCTCCAACTCACTGTTTGATTTTTAAGCGCAGCAGTCCCTTCCAAGGTGGCATTGCCCGTCCACGAGACAGTGGCAAAGCTGATCAAGGCCTTGTGGCCAACTCCCTCCTCCCTGCCCCCCATCTCCAAGCAGGAAGAGAGAAAATATTACGTCCCTACTAAGGGATTTGAATACCTGTATACAAACCCCACTCCAAGCTCACTGGTGGTATCAGCAGCCAATGATAACGAAAGACAAGGCCAACCGGGATTGACCCCTAAGGATAAGGAGGCGAAGATGCTTGATCTCTTTGGCAGAAAGATTTATTCTATGGCCAGTCTCCAGCTAAGAGCGGCCAACCAGCAGGCCTTACTTGGCCATTATGATTTTAACATCTGGCAGTCCATGGCTAAGTTTGCAGACTTGTTGCCAGAGAAGCCCAGAAAAGAGTTCCTGGCTATTCTGGATGAGGGCAGAGCTGTGGCAAGGGCAGCCCTCCAAGCAGCCTCAGATGCAGTGGACTATGCTGCCCGGACCATGGCTTCGGCCATTTCCATGAGGCGTGCATCCAGGTTGCAATCGTCAGGCCTGTTGGTGGAGGTTCAGCAGTCCATCCAGGACCTCCCCTTCGATGGCTTGGCACTGTTCATGGGACAGACAGCAAGTTACATGACCTGAAAGACTCTGTGCATTACTCGATGCATTATGCCATCACCCAGCAGGCCAGAGATGATGCTGGATTTGGCAATGCTGTGTTGCAATCAACACGTCTATGAACTCCTACCAACCTCGGATACTGCTTGGGAGTCACTTAAAATGGAATGGACATGAGCAATCACTCGAAGAAGAAAAAACGGTTATTAATCTTTCGTAACTGTTGTTCTTCAAGATATGTTGCTTATGTCCTTTCCATGACCCACCGTCCTTCCCCTCTGTCAGAATTCCGGCAAGAAGGATATGAGGGAGGGGAGAGCCGCCGGCACTCCGTATACCAGCACATACGGGCGTCACTCCAGAGGGCGCCAGAGCCAATCCCCTACGGATACCACTAAGAGAAAAACTTACAGCATTGGTTCACGTGGTGAGCACACACACCTATAATGGAATGGACATGAGCAACACATCTCAAAGAACAACAGTTACAAAAGGTTACTAACCGTTTTTTTTTTTTATTTGAGCAGAAGTTCAGAGCAGGTTTGTAGAGGAATCCAAACTTTGCTTATCCGATTACATCTGATCAGATCCTTTCGAAGTGCATCTAAAATTAGTGTCTATCCACTGCTGAATTCTCTAAAATATGCAGCTGTATGTAATAAGCAGACAGGACTATAAATTTCTCATATCTGGTGCTGGTCTGTAAATGGAAGAGAGCCAAAGGGATTCTTGAAACTACAGGATTCTTTTTAAATAAGTTCTTATTAGGTGAGAGAAAGATATGCAGCCAAGCTTCTAGCTAGGGTGTTCCTGCTTTATGAATGCTTCCTCATTCCTTGGAGTGAATGTGAATGTACTTGGGGGGTAAAGAGTTTTCTTCTACACTTCAGTCTATCACTGATATGGCTTCAAAATGGGTAAAGAAAAGCTGTTAGCATTGTCGGTATTTTCTCATTCTCAAAGGCAAAGTAAAGCAAACGTCTTGTTCACTTTTCTTTGTCAGGTTGTATAACGGGTACAATGTCTGTGTATTAGTTTTCAAGGAGTGTGCATTAATGCTCACTTTATCTCATGCTGCTGTGTTAAATGAAGTTTGACAGACATCTGAAGCAAGCAGACACTCTCTTATGACAAATCTCAGATGTAGAAAGGAAAATATATTTATTTATTTAGTGCTTCCAGTGATTCAGGCTAAGCTTTTTCCTTTTTTTCCTTTTCCTTCCTCATGCTTTCATCAGTTATTTCGGCTCCGGGCTTTCAAAGGATTATTTTAATTTTCCTGGTATATAGTCTCCATTAAGCCTAGGTATTGTTTAGATAGGTTGCTGTTGAAAAGTCTGCGCTGACCAACAGCTGCCCCACAATAGTGTGAGATAGCTAATATTTCCCTCTGCTTAAAATAGGAAATAACTGTGTATCTCAGATACCATTGTATACTAACTTGATCAATCTAGCCTTTGTAATAGTAATCACCATACTCTTATTTTCCTTTGGTTGTTTGGCTGCAATTTCAATAGTTTATGAATATCAAGAATATTGAGATTCAGGACTTCCACCAGAGAGATTTTTGTGCAAATCTTTGAGCTGTGGAAAAGAGAGGGAAGAACCCTACATTTATCCTCAAATCTTGGTTATGATTCATCGCTTGTGTCACCAAGCCAGTATCACATATGTCCTAACTTTTTAGACCATTCAAAAGTCACAAAGTGACCTCATTGTTAAACTGCACAGAGTCTATAGTTAGACAAAGTAAGTATTAATAATAGCTTCTTTATCCTGAAAATATAACTCATACCAATTTACATCATGTTCTGTACATTTTGAAGAATGTGTTAGAATTTCACAGACAGAAATAACTTTCCTGTTTTTCTTAGAATTACACTTCAAGGCATGCTATTTTGCAAGACATATAGAATATGACAAATACCTTAAGTAAGTTGTTAGGTCACAAAAAGATATATAGTGGGAAAGAATAAAGAATGCATATTGTTAGAAGCACGAGTCTGGGCTGAGATCACCTACCGGCATTTTTACTTGATTGTGATTTGAGCCTGAACATTTCCCAATTCACCAGCATAATTTTTTTTTCCTTCACAACCGAGAGAACTTGATCCACATGGTAGAACCAGTCTTTAATAACTGTGTACAATGTAGGAGTAAAACTAATTATTATGTACTTTTGAATTTATTTAACAAAGCAGACTGTTAGAAAGCCATAACTTGATAAGTATTTTAATAATGTTTTGGTAATGCATTTTATTTTTTCCAACCCAGACATCTGCTTGGTCTTTTTATCTGATTTCTAGGTCTTTGAAGAAGAACATCACATCTTGTATCTGGACCATGGTGGAGTCATTGTGGCCATCAAAGACACTTCTATCCCTCTGAAAATACTCAAGTAATGCTGCAGTCAGTTATAGTAGGGTTATTACATATTCAAGACCTCAAACATACTTCAGAATTACTCAATAATGTGCTTTTCAGTAAGTTTGTGTAAGAAATCTAGGTGGAGCCACTTTAATTTAACATTCGTTAAACCAACAAAATGCAGGTGGACATTTTATTAAAGGATTCCCAGTGGAGTTGTTGGTAAAGTAGTTTGCTACAGCATTAATAATAACACTTGTTTTGCGTCAGTATGGCCCTGTTCATTCAAAAGCTTCCCAAAGTGGACTGCAATACAAACTATACACAGAGGTCACTTAATCCACCACTAAAATCCAGTGACTATTTTAACAGTATACACTACCATTGCCCTGCAGATTGGGGTAGGGAGTAAACTTATAGCTGTAGGATGCATTTAGGGAGGCAGTATACAGTTGCCCATGTTGGAATTTTGGAATAGCACGCAGAGCTATCACCTCTAGAATTATGCAAAAAGTAATGTATATGTACTGAATGCAAGTGATCAATGCTTCAATTTTACATAATGATATTTTACATAATGATAATTCTGACACGTATATGAGCCAAGTTTGTGATCAATTGTCTGGGGAGCGCATATATGAGGAATTAGGGTGAAATATAGGAAAGCAAAGAGATTTCTTGTTTTTTTGTCATTCAGAGGAGGATTATTCCCAGTTTTTGCAACTGTGTGTTGGTGATCCTGAGTCCTATGGAATCTCCTCTTGTGATTTTATCCAACATAATACCATAATTATAATATTTATTTAAGAATGCAATGAATGGAAGACATTTCTCTCTTTAAAGGTTCAGCATAGATGAAGGTCAGACATGGAGCACACATAATTTCACCAGTACATCAGTTTTCGTAGATGGGCTACTCAGTGAACCTGGAGACGAGACATTAGTCATGACGTAAGTTTTTGTTTATTTAGGCTACCTGTCAGCAATGCACTTAATCATGGGCTTAACTTTAAACAGGTGAGTAGTCCCTGCATCTGGAGCTTTAGTGTCTTGCAATCATGTGGCCTTTCACCATGACCAGGTCTGAACAGCACTAACAAGCAGCCTATCCTTAAAATGATCTGAATCAGATATTTCAAATGTAAATACGAAGCATTGTGTTTTATATTCTGTTTTTCATAGTTATGACCTGAAACAGTGGAAAATTATGGGCATAAATGGATATCTGAAAACTGTTCTTTCACATTATTTCCCCTCTGTTTTCTGCATACTCTAAGGTGTTATTCAATAATAATAGGTTTCTTGCTTTTTATGTTATAGAAATTGTCTTCACAGTGTAAACCAATATGCTGTTGTCCTAGTAACCTAGCATTGTAATAAATTATGTGTAACCAAACATCCTGTAAAAAAATACACATTCTCCCCACTTCTCTGTCGTTTTTGTGATGGATCCTATTAATAGAATTTAATATAAATATGGGCCTGAGCCACAAAGTTTGCTTTCGTATATGCACTTTCCCACTCTGGTCCCAAATTCTAATATTATTAAACAATCTGATCCTAAGAAACAAATACTCAATCAGTACCTCTAGCCTTGTGTTGATTGGAGGAATAGGTGGGGAGGAAAAATGAAACTTAAACCCCATTTGCACATATTTGGGAGCTGTTTTGGGACTGGCAGAGCCCCGAACACTTAAGGGCCCTGAAAAGTAGAGATTGGCCTGAATACAGTGTGTTCCCAGGGGCTGGAAATGGAGCTGCTGCATTGCTGTGTCAGCAGCTCTTCACTGACACGTGAGCCCATCTATACACCAGATACTCCCTGGAGCTGTTTCCACCCCCTTTAACACCCCTTCTCACCACCAGAGTGGCATAAAGGGATTGCAGCACAGAAGCAAATCGGACCCACTGTAATTAGAGCAGATTCACCCTGTTGAAAGCCTCAGAGATGAATTTGGCCTGTTGTCATCTCACTATCTTTCTGCCCCCAAAAGCAGGTCTTATGATTTCTTGTTGTACTTTCTGGTCTGGAAAGAAATCGAAGCTTTCTCTGTTAAATCTTCCTGGGATTTTTCTCCTTTCCCAACCTTTCTTCCCTCTGTCAATGATGAAGGATGAGACCATGGCTTCTTGTCTTAACTGCTGGTACCAAGCTGTGTACAAACCACTGGGTCTGTTGGGGATGTTGAGGGAGTTACTATGCCTACCTTACTCTTAGAAATTTTGAAAGTGCCCAGTCTCTTAGAAACCTACGTAGGAGAAGATTCACTCCCCATCTAAATTTGGTTCTCCCACTTAGCCACCTCCTACAACTACCTGTTGCTGCTATGGTGAGCTATTTTTGCCTCTGTATACCTAGGTATAAAATTTTACAGAGAGGCTGTTATGCCACAGTTTAAGATTTCAGGAAGTTAAAATGTGGTTCCATTTTGAAAAGTGACTCTAAATTTCCTCATTAGATTTCATGTTCATCTCTCATTATTTCCGTATCTAATTTGCTTTGTTTACAAGTCAAAAGATATATATATATATTTTTAAGCTAACAGTCCAGTGAAGTCAGGCTGGGATTTGAGAATCAAGCTTGGTTCTTTCTTTCTGAGGCATTGTTCATCCCAGAATTAAAGTTTGTTTTGTTTGTTTGTGATTTCCTCTAGGACAGATCCAGTTTTATCCTATATTCCAAGGACCTGAGCACAGCTCTGTTCACAGCTAATTAATACCAATGTTTCAGTTGACATAATGTGAGAGAATGCTGGGAAGTGACACAAAGTGCCACTCTTGCAGGGACTTAACATGTTGCCTTCCCAGTGGTCCCAGCATTTATAAGTGTTGGTAGGAAGGGGCACCACATTGCTCTATCATTGGACATTGAAGCTGGAACTCCATATTTAAATTTTCACTTAAATCCTAACATAGACACCTCCATCCACTGAACTCCCTCTCTTCCCCGCGTCAAAAAAACCCAAGTATTAAAACACCCCAAGTAGAGTTTTGTCCTCAAAAAGGAAGGTGGGCGAGAGACCCCATTAAGTCCATGAGGGACTTTGCTATTGTTATTGATTTTATGTGGAAGGCACTCAGATACTGCGGTGATGGGAAGCAATATAAAACCCTAAAATAGAAAGATAGATAATCCAACTGTGAATCAAAATTTTAAAACATTATATATATATATATATAAAATATTATACAAATATAATTTCACATGGCATTTGCATCTGGTTCTGGTTTAATATACATGATGGAAAGCTTCTTCAGTTATTTCTTTCTTAGCATTTTGTGTATCTCTCTGTTAAATCAGTAACTCATTCCAATACAATGTTTTTTCCCCCTGTGTTTGTCACTGTCTGAGAGTAGAAATAACTCCTCCATTTGCCAGTTATTTCTTAGTTTTTACACTTGCCTGAAGCTGTTTGGCTAACGTGCCCTTGGAAAACCTGTCATGTTCTATTTCAGCATCTCTTACAGATTTTTTTATCTCATTTGATCTGTAGGGATATACCATCACTTTAATCTAAGTTCTTATCAAAATAATCGTTGGCACTTTCTGTGGGGCCACAGATCCACACACAGCACTCTGGGTTTAGGGTCTGTGGATAATATGATGGAAACTATTGAACATGAATTGCTTGGCTTGCTTAATGTAACATTTCTCATTTGAAACATCACTGTAACATTCAAAAGTGATTGCAAGAGATTTTCTACTTGTTCATACAAAACTAGTGAATAAGGGCCTATGATGACCATTTGGGCAGTTTTTTTCATGCCATAAGGGCAACTGGACTTCCATGAGATTATGCCACTTAATTTTTTTTTAATCTGTACATAATGGCTGTGTGGGGCACTGCAAATCCTCTAAAA
Source organism: Lepidochelys kempii (assembly GCF_965140285.1). NCBI lineage: Eukaryota > Metazoa > Chordata > Testudines > Cheloniidae > Lepidochelys > Lepidochelys kempii. The sequence continues at coordinate 118,677,344 of NC_136383.1, forward strand.
CATGCAACATGTTAAAAATACGCCCTCCAAAGTATGTAAGATACCTATAGCTCTGATCTAAGATACATAGATTCATGAGCAAAGTTATCATCATCTTCCAAACTGTGGATCTGGGGATCAGATTCTCATACTTTTACTGCAGTTTAGCAGCACCTTACCGCACAAGCAGTCCTACTGAAGTCACTGAAAGCAGAGTAAGTTACTATTCAAAGTAAGTAGGGCAACCACGCTCTAGTCCTTACAAGATTTGAAACACTGTACCATATTCACCAATTTTGTATGAATTAAAGGGAAGAAAACGTTCTGCACAATGTGTTGCTAGTTGTATTTATTTCAGCTTGCTTACCTCACCTGCCTAATGCTTAACACATATGAGTGCCCTTGCCTGCTTGTCCTGTTTGATTTCATGTCAAAAACCTTCTGTTATACTTCCTCACTAAGGGCATGGCCACGGTGCAACTGGAGATGTGACTGCAGCTCAGGTAAGTGACCCTGTGCTAACTTTAGTCTAGCGAGTGCGGCTGAAGATAGAAGTGGGCTAGGAGCGCGAGTGTGTTCACAGAGTTCTGGGCAAGCCTGTGCAGACCACACTGAAATTTGCACTCTGCTGCGGCTTCGCTGCCACTTTTAGCCGAGCCAGCTGCACTAAAGCAAGCACAGGTACGCCTCTACAAGCTGCCATCATCCTTCAGTTGACATGTGGACATACCCTAGTGTGAGGAATCCAGATCCTCCTTTTAAAACCTCACACTTCTCGGGTCAATGATTGATTTTTACAGTAACTTGCTGCTTCTGAGAAACGTCCTCCACTGGGATACTTTTCTGTAGAAACATATCTTCTACCTTTTCCATGAGACAGAGGTATGAGACAGAGGCTGAGTTTTCTGCTGACAAGACAAACTGGTACATACTAATAATTATGGCTCTGATAGCAAATTGATTATAGTATCTTCCATCACGAGGGATCCCCAAAGCACATTACAAACTAGGGAACTGCTTCTGCACCTCTTCCTTGGACGAAATTCTAATTGGTTTTGGAGGTCTGTCCCCTCTTCCCCACCATCAATAGGAATATTGTCCAAGTAAAGAGTGCAGGATCAATATACTCTGCTTACATCATGAGAGATGGAACCATCTCTGGCATAAGAGGGCAATAACCAGTGGTGGGTGCAGTAACACTGTGCAAGTGTATGGGGAGGGTACATTTTGGTTAAGCCTTTCAGGGCTAATGCATGTTCCTTCAAAAAATGTCATGGGATCTTTTAGGTATACACAGAGCAGATACAAATCCAGGGCAAAATCCTGGCCCCCATGAAGTCAGTGGCAAAAGTCCCATTGAATTAAATAGGGTCCGGATTTCCCCCTCAGCTTTTAAGATTTCATCCAAAAGATAGATACATAATAAACATTATGGGAAAAGGCATCATTGGACCCAATAAGATCCCGAGTCTGTGCTCCACTGAAAGCAAAGGTAGGAATAGTTCTTTAATGGAAGAAACAATCACAAACCCAGTGTGTTTTGTTTATCTACCTAAGGAGGTTGGAGAGACAAGGTGGGTGAGGTAATATATTTTATTGGACCAACTTCTGTTGGTGAAAGAGACAAGCTTTTGAGCTACACAGAGCTCTTCTTTGGGAGGAGTGGGGTTGGACTGAGCCAACTTTGGCTGTGGCTTGAACCTGTATTTTATGTCTAAATCTTAAAACATTAAACCATTCCTCAACCATATCCAAAATAGATACATGCAAATGACAAAAAATATGCATTCCACTCTGTTCTACTAAGTTTTGAGCACTGTGAAGTATATATCTTGTGGAGAGAACATGTGCCATGTAGGCATCAATATGCAGTTGTATTGTATTAGAGTTCTGTAAGTAAAGAACCACATTTCAGCATTCATTGTTAATTCAGTGAGGATTTGTTAATGTTTTTTTCTGAATTAAATGAAATAAGTACAGTAATTTTATTTAAAATAACACATACTCAAATACAGTCATTTTTATTTTGTCTTAAGGTCTTAAAGAGTGAAAATTACTACTACATAATGTTATACTTTATAATATATTGCACTGGGGAAAAAAGTCTGTCTTGTACTTACTAGCACTGAGTTGAGTAATGGCCCCACTTAGTGGGAAAAAGGAGGAATTTTATGTATGTCTGAAATACTGACAACTCTCTTAAAAGTAAGCAGCTTACATAGGGAAGGTTTCAAGCCTGTGTTTTTTTAAATAACATAAACAATATGCATTATTGTACCCCAAAGTCTAGTTTAGTTAGAATTGCAATATAGCCCTGGTATCTGTGGCATCTTTGATAGAGCAGGCCACAAGGACTTGTGGACCCATTTGTTGGGCCGTGTCATGGGGTTGATTCACCTGCCACCCTTCGGGAGGGGGGTGGGGTGCGTTACAACCCCTCAGTAGCATCTATAGGACTGTCCTCAGTCACGGGGCTGTGTGGCCTTGTGGCCTTAGTCAGTGATGCAACCCTTGCAATCGGCAGCATGGCCTAGTGTCCAGAGTCAGTAACTCAGCCCTGGTTATCAGGGCAGTGCAGTCTAGCAGCCGGAGTCAATAATACGGCCCTCGCTAGCAGGGCAATGCGGCGTAGCAGCCGGACTCAATAGTGCTAGTGAGCTGTTGGGCAGTGGCTAGGATAGGGGACCCGGGCCTGCCCTCTCCACTGGGTCCCAAACCAGTGCCCTGTCGGGGGTGGGGCTGCCCACTACCTGCTTGGCGGGGATCCTACCAAAACACGCCAAGCCTGTCTTCGGTTCTACAACCACTTCCCCGCCAAGTTTCCCTGGGTCACTTCCTACCCGACAGTATCATATCTGGGTCTCCGCAGCCTCTTCCCTCTCTGTGGCATCCCAAGCCAGTGGGTCGGGGTTCAACTCTGGCTGGTTGGCTGGCCTCCACGACCTGGAATGCCGGCAGTCCTCCACCAGGAGTATCAGCAGCACACCTTCATCCTTGCCGGTGGTCAGCCCAGACAGAGCTGATGTGCTGCTTTTTATATCCTGTCTCCAGTTGGAGCATGCCCAGCAGAGCCGAGGGGGCATGGCCTCCTTGGCCCAGAGGGAGTGGTTAACCCCTGTTGCACCAGTGTGGGGTTCATACACCCCGTCACAGACCAGATGTAGGGATTTCCTCAAGGAATCCTTATAGGGATTCTTTTCCTTCATGCACTGAAGCACCACGATGTCAGATATCAGCAACTGCTCATGTTTCTACAGAGTTCTTTGCTGGGGTCCTGCAAGGTTCCGTCATGTCCGTTCTGATTTTTAACATGATTATATGGCTGCTGAGGGAGGTCGTGAGATCTTTGGACTGCAGTACTATCAGAGCTGATATTCAGTTGTCTGTCTTTCATTAAACTCAGCTTTCATAGTCTCTAGTGGAAGCAGGATCTTGGATAAAAACTAGCTAGTGTAAGCTTGATCCAGACAAGATAGCAGTGATATTAGTGGGTTACATATTAGAGGGAAACATTTGGAGGAACTGACTAGATTTGTGACTGCTGTCTCTACTTAGGGGACAGAGTTTTGGGTTCTTAATGGGTCAATTGCCCTTTCCCGTGTGGTAGTGGTAGCACAATATGCTGCCTACAGGTTGTAGCTATTCGTTTGCGATGTGGAACTCTTCACAGTTATCCAAGTCTGTATCAATTCAGTGTGTGATGCTACGATGTACTATTTCCTATTTCAGGAGGACAGTCCTTTTCTAGTTCCTATGTCAACCAAACAGTGGAGATGGGCTGGGAATTAGGAATCTTGATCTAACATAAAAATAATTACGTTTTATTTAAATCCTAACTGGGCTTTTAATCCATTTGATCATATATTGTTGTAATTGCTTTGGCTACATTATGGTGACACCCACACTCTAAGTGAATGTAGCCTGAGATCTCTCTACTCTTATATGTTGGAGTCCCAAAAAGGGATTTCATACCCATCGTAAAATATGTCAAGCTGGCCATAAATTAGGTTAAATACTGAATCTGAAATTGCATTAGCCCCAGAATAATAATTGCTGAAATATGAAACAGTTTAAAATGTATTTTCCTGAGACAGTAAGTCCTCAGACAGTCCCAGTCGTAGCTAATATATTTAATGCAGGAAAGGAAGCCCTGTTATCATGAGCAAATCCCTAATCACACTTTGCAGCATAATTTATTTCCATGGATGCATCCATTTAAATGAAGACTTTGCTATCCATTTTGCAAGTGATTTAGGCAGGGAGTTTCATAGAACTTGAAGGGTAGAGCCCTGCATGGATACAAAATTTATATCCGCATCTGATCCACAATCCGCAAACATGGTCTGTGGACCTCTGTGGATATAAAGCAGATATCCACAGATTTTCAAGGCTCTATTGAAGGGGACTAAATGCTGAACTCCCACTGAAAGGCAATCGGAGTTGGGCACTTGACTCCCTTCGAACCTTGGAAAAGCTTTGAATACTTGAGAATGTTTTATGATCAGCACAGCATATAATGAAAAGGAGTACTTGTGGCACCTTAGAGACTAACCAATTTATTTGAGCATAAGCTTTCGTGAGCTACAGCTCACTTCATCGGATGCATACTGTGGAAACTGCAGAAGACATTATGTACACAGAGACCATGAAACAATACCTCCTCCCACCCCACTCTCCTGCTGGTAATAGCTTATCTAAAGTGATCACTCTCCTTACAATGTGTATGATAATCAAGTTGGGCCATTTCCAGCACAAATCCAGGTTTTCTCAGCCCCCCCCCTTTTTTTTTCAAAAACCACACACACGAACTCACTCTCCTGCTGGTAATAGCTTGTCCAAAGTGACCACTCTCCTTACAATGTGTATGAAAATCAAGGTGGGCCATTTCCAGCACAAATCCAGGTTTTCTCACCCCCCCCCCCAAAAAAAACACACACACACACAAACTCACTCTCCTGCTGGTAATAGCTTAATTGATTATCATACACATTGTAAGGAGAGTGATCACTTTAGATAAGCTATTACCAGCAGGAGAGTGGGGTGGGAGGAGGTATTGTTTCATGCTTTGTGTGTATAAAAAGATCTTCTACACTTTCCACAGTATGCATCCGATGAAGTGAGCTGTAGCTCATGAAAGCTTATGCTCAAATAAATTGGTTAGTCTCTAAGGTGCCACAAGTACTCCTTTTCTTTTTGCGAATACAGACTAACACGGCTGTTACTCTGAAACAGCATATAATGTTATGTTTTTTCTTATGATTCAATCAGAAATCCAGATAGCGAGAGGAAACCAAGTGTAGTGACTGAATAACAACTCTGGGAGTATTTCCAAGCTCTGTCTCATATTTACTAGGGGATCTTAGGAAAGTTGCTTTACCAGTCTGTTCCTCAGTTTCTACTATGTAAACTGAAAAAATAATGACTCCCTGTAACTAAGGAGTATTCTGAGGTGCTTGTATACATTTAAGGAAATAATATAGCTTCAGTAAGGTGGTTCAAGTTCAGATGGAAGGTCCTAAAGAAGTGACAGTATTATTACTAATATGAAATAAGAGTCTCTGCTGTAGTGAAACAAGGATTTTGTGTAAGAAAATATTCTATTTCATTCCTGTTAAATTACTTCCCCCTGATTACAAGCCTTATCAAAGACAGTAATAGCCAGCATCCCTCAAGAATAAAGTTTAAATGTAGCTTAAAAACTACATTAATTCTGTCTTAGCCACCAAATGATGCAATCAAATTAAAAAATGATGTGCTCATAAGTGAACTTGGTAGAAATGTATTAAGTTGTTATGGCAATTGGAACACTGAATTTAAAGTTATGGATCCCAAATTCTAGCAAATACAAGTAAATGAATTTCTAAGGTAATTAGAATTTCTTTCAAAAATTATATATCTTGGTACCATCTTTCACGGTTACTACAGAATTGATTTGATGGCTTTCTAATGAAATCCAATTAATCAAGTAGAATGTTTTACTAGCTAATGAATTAATATTATCTTGGTATTCATCTTATAATCATCACTTACACTGTCCCCACCATTCCGTTTTTTCCTCATATGATTTTATTGAACATAAATATTTTGCATGTGAGCAATTAGATTATGATTGGTTTCGTGGTAACCAATATCAGATCCTTCATTTTTGGCCTTTCTTGGGATCCCATTTACATTGTGTCCTTATTTCTTTCTTCTGGAGAATGCTCCTTTAGTTTAACTCTGGTGTTAGGGGTTTGTTATAGATATAGATAACGGGACTTATGGGGCCAAATCTTGAAAGCAGCTCAGTAGAGTGGATGCCCAATGGGTGCTGAGCTGTTCTGAAAATCTTGCCAAGGCTGGATGTGGTTATTTTAATAGGTGATCATGTTTTCCTCTGTTGAATATATGAAGCCAAGGATTGTTACAGATTGGGACATGTGAACCCCAGAAACTCAGGGATGAGCTATACTTTACCATGGGAAAGGCTGAACATGTGATGTGCGTGCGGTGTTTTATCTAACATTGATCTTAGTTAGATGGAATCAAACCAGCCCCCATGTGCATCTATGTTTCTCCTTTGAGCAGGTGGCCTGCTGGGAAGATCATATCACTCCTGTTAGCTAATAAGAAATTCTCCTTTAATTCATATAGTGGAGGTCTGTAATTTTGGCACTGAAGGGATTAAGATCTACTGCCCATGTTACATCTATGTGGATTACTTCATATATGTAATTTATGAACCCACATTTTATTACAGTGTCACCTACTTACTGCCTGAGTCTGAATCCTCAGTGAATCACAGTGATCCTTGTTCTTTCATGACATCCATCCATCCATCCATCCATCGTACATAGTTTTAAAGTCCTAGTAGTTTCACTGTTTTAATAGTTTATAGATAGATGGGGTGAGTGAGGTAATATCTTTAATTGGACCAATTTCTGTTGATCAGAGAGACAAACTTTCAAGATACACCGAGCTCTTCTTCAGATCTGGAAAGGTACTGAGACTGTCACAGCTAAATACCAGATCGATCATATAGTTTAGCATAAGTAGTTGGCACGTATTGTAAGGGACAATTCAAGATGAAGTGGCCCCTAACTCTCCTGGAGTCCCAGGACAAAAAAGGGGGTAGTGGATTACAGATTGCTGTCATAAACCATAAATCCAGTGTCTTTATTAAGACCATGATTTTTAGTGTCTAGCAAAGTTATGAATTTAAGCTCCCATGTTCATTTTTTGAAAGTGTTGTGCAAATTTCCTTTGAGGCTCAGGTATGATAGGTCAGATGTAGAGTGATCACTTTGTGAAAAGTGGCAAAGAGTCCTGTGGCACCTTATAGACTAACAGATGTATTGGCGCATGAACTTTTGTGGGTGAATACCCACTTCGTCCGATGCATGTAGTGGAAATTTCCAGAGGCAGGTATAAATATGCAAGCAAGAATCAGGCTAGGGATAACGAGGTTAGTTCAATCAGGGAGGATGAGGCCCTTTTCTAGCAGTTGAAGTCTGAACACCAAGGGAGGAGAAACTGCTTTTGTAGTTGGCTAGCCATTCAGTCTTTGTTTAATCCTGAGCTGATGGTGTCAAATTTGCAAATGAACTGAAGCTCAGGAGTTTCTCTTTGAAGTCTGGTCCTGAAGTTTTTTTGCTGCAGGATGGCTACCTTTAAATCTGCTATTGTGTGTCCAACGAGATTGAAGTGTTCTCCTACAGGTTTTTGTATATTGCCATGCCTAATATCTGATTTGTGTCCATTTATCCTTTTATGTAGGGATTGTCCAATTTGGCCGATGTACATAGCAGAGGGGCGTTGCTGGCACGTGATGGAGTATATTACGTTGGTGGACGTGCAGTTGAATGAACCGGTGATGGTGTGGCTGATCTGGTTAGGTCCTGTGATGGTGTCGCTGGTGTAGATATGTGGGCAGAGTTGGCATCGAGGTTTGTTGCATGGATTGATTCCTGAGTTAGAGTTACTATGGTGTGGTGTGTCGTTGCTGATGAGAATATGTTTCAGGTTGGCGGGTTGTCTGTGGGCGAGGACTGGCCTGCCTCCCAAGGCCTGTGAAAGTGAGGGATCATTGTCCAGGATGGGTTGTAGATCACTGATGATGCGTTGAAGAGTTTTTAGCTGAGGACTGTATGTGATGGCCAGTGGAGTTCTGTTGGTTTCTTTCTTGGGCTTGTCTTGCAGCAGGAGCCTTCTGGGTACATGTCTGGCTCTGTTGATCTGTTTCCTTATTTCCTCATGTGGGTATCATAGTTTTGAGAATGCTTGGTGAAGATCTTGTAGGTGTTGGTCTCTGTCTGAGAGGTTGGAGCAAATGCTGTTGAAAAGTGTTCACCCACAGTTGATATATGTGGTGTTTTTGTCTTTTATCATTTTTCTGTGTGAGTTCATTCAGGAGTGTAGTGATTATCTGGTTTCACCCATATAGTTGTTATTGGTGCATTTAGTGCACTGGGTGAGGTACACCACATGTTATGATAGACATGTGTAGGTCCTGTGGATCTTGAAAGGTGTTTTTGGTGGGTGTTGATCATTATAGCAGTGGAGATATGTCCAACAGCTCCATCCAGGAGTACCATGCTGGACTTCCCTTCCCTACCACTTCAGCCAATGATGGATCTACCTTCTGATGCATGGGATCTGTCTGTACCAACCTCCTATACTCCTCAAACACAGGGATGAAGTAAGACCTTTATTTCCCGAGGGGTATTTTTGCCTTACTGTACTTGCAGTCTCCTCTTCTATCAGGTCTGGTCCTCCTCAGAGACATCAGTACAACAGAGGAAACCATTTAGAGGAATCCATCAGAGGAAACTCCACTACATCTACAAGTCAGAGCATTCTTCCTTCAGTACTGACAGGGTGATCGGGGGAGGTCCTGGACGAATGGAAAAAGGAAAATATAGTGCACATATTTTAAAAAGGGAAGAAAGAGAACCCGGGGGACTATAGACCGGTCAGCCTCACTTCAGTCCCCAGCAAAATCATGGAGCAGGTCCTCAAGGAATCCATTTTGAAGCACTTGGAGGAGAGAAAGGTGATCAGGAACAGTCAACATGGATTCACCAAGGGCAAATCATGCCTGACCAACCTGATTGCCTTCTATGATGAGATAACTGGCTCTGTGAATATGGGGAAAGCGGTGGATGTGCTATAGCTTGACTTTAGGAAAAATTTTTACGATCTCCCACAGTATTCTTGCCAGCAAGTTAAAGAAGTATGGATTGGATGAATGGACTATAAGGTGGATAGAAAGCTGGCTAGATTGTCAGGCTCAACGGGTAGTGATCAACAGCTTGATGGCTAGTTGGCAGCTGGTATCAAGCGGAGTGCCCCAGGGGTTGGTGCTGGGGCCAGTTTTGTGCAAAATCTTTATCAATGATCTGGATGATGGAACTTCAGCAAGTTCACAGATGACACTAAGCTGGGGGGAGAGGTAGATATGCTGGAGGTCCAGAGTGGGTCCAGAGTGACCGAGACAAATTGGAGGATTGGGCCAAAAGAAATCTGATGAGGTTCAACAAGGACAAGTGCAATATCTTGCACTTAGAAAGGAAGAATCCCATGCACCGCTACAGGCTGGGGACCAACTGGTTCTGCAGAAAAGGACCTGGGGATTACAGTGGATGAGAAGCTGGATATGAGTCAGCAGTGTGTCCTTGTTGCCAAGAAGGCCAATGGCATATTGGGCTGTATTAGTAGGAGCATTGCCAGCAGTTTGAGGGAAGTGATTATTCCCTTCTATTCAGCACGGGTGAGGCCACACCTGGAGTATTGCGTCCAGTTTTGGTCCCCTCACTACAGAAGGGATGTGGACAAATTGAAGAGAGTCCAGTGGAGGGCAACAAATATGATTAGGGGGCTGGGGCACATGAGGAGAGGCTGAGGGAACTGGGGTTATTTAGTCTGAAGAAGAGAAGAGTGAGGTGGGAATTGATAGCAGCCTTCAGTTACCTGAAGTGGGGGTTCCAAGGAGGACAGAACAAGGAGCAGTGGTCTCAAGTTGCAGTGGGGGAGGTCTAGGTTGGATATCAGGAAACACTATTTCACTAGGAGGATGGTGAAGCACTGGAATGGGTTACCTAGGGAGGTGGTGAAATCGCCATCCTTAGAGGCTTTTAAGGCCCAGCTTGACAAAGTGTTGGCTGGGATGATTTAGTTGGTGTTGGTCCTGCTTTGAGCAGGGGATTGGACTAGATGACCTCCTGAGGTCTCTTCCAACCCTAATATTCTATGATTTTCTATGACAGCACTGCCCTTAGAACTTGAGCTGATTTCTGTATCAGAGTAATCCAATGATCTGGACGAACCTGCGCCCCCTTTGAAAGAGATTAGTCTGGATAGAACCTTTAGGAGAACTTGGAGCCATCCTCCTCTCAGACATGACAACCAAAGGGACCTTTGGAACCCAATGCTTTGAGGGCCCCCACAGCCAATGAACTCCTCATATCAGCCTTAATTGGACACCCGGGATCCATGCAGGAATCACAGCAACCACCTTCCCTAGCCAGTACCTGCAGGCTCCATCAGCGTATGTGGCAGAGGCAGATCTGATGGTTCCGATGGGTGTATCATCCTCTTCACCCAATGAAGCTATTGCTCAGTTATCCCCATCCCCACCCATTATCCCCATCCCCACAGGCAACACCAAGAGCTTTTACAGAGGGTTGCGACCGAGCTCTCTTGAGAGAGTCTGTGACATGCAGCACAGACTCCTGGACATCCTTCAACCCTCTAGCCCTAGCAACATGGCTCTCCCAGTGAACAAGGCCATTATGGAACTGACTAGCCCAGTGTGTTTCCCTCCCAGATTACAGGACTCCATGTCAACCCATCTAACAAGTGTGATAAATGCCTTGACCTTTTGGGGTGGAAGGTATTTTTATCTACAAGCCTCCAATATAGAATTGCTAAGTATCAGGCCCTGTTAGTGAAATATTATTTCACAAATTACACTAAATTTGTGCCATTCAGAGATAAACTTCCGCAGGAGGACAGGGCCTGATTCCAACCCCCATCAATGAAAGCAAGCTGATGGCTAAGACATTGCCACAGGCAGCAGTGGATGCAGCATGTACTGCATCTAGAGTCATTGCCGCACTGTCATGAGGTCCAAATTGTGGTTTCTCTCTTTAAGGTTTCCCTGGGAGGTTGAAAATACCATTGAGGACTTACCCTGGCTGAGTCTAATCTCTTCAGTGAGAAGATCAATGAGTCATTTCATTCCCTTAACAACTCTGGGACAATCCTCCATTCCCTGGACATTTGCACCCTGGCACCAAAGATGAAAAACCTCAAGCAAATCTACAAATCCAGCCCCAAGGCATTTTATCACTAATCATGTAAACCATCATGTAAACAGCAGAGGGTGCCAACCCCCAGATACCCCACTTCCTCCATCTCAACATCTTCCGCTGCTCAACCCACCTGTCACCAAGGAGTTCATTTTGATGGGACATTCAAGAACCATGTACCTCCATTGATGCCATTACATACTGTCCCCCAAACCTTCAGTGATCATCTCACCCTCTTTGTGCACACCTGGAGGGTAATAACAACAAACAAGTGGGTACTGGAAATCATCCACTTCAGCTATGCTATCAAGTTTCTCTCCCCTCCCCCTCACTAATCCCCTCCTCAGCCCCTTTTCAGGGACCACTCTCAATAGGAAATTCTCCATCAGAAGGCGGTTTCTGTCCTTCAGCAAGGGACCATAGCGCAGGTGCTTCATCACCGTCAAGAAAGAGGTTCTACTTTGTAGTTCCCAGAGAATTGGAGGTGGGAGACCCATTTTGTATCTTCAGTAGTTAAATGTTTTTATTTACAAGTCAAGATTCTGAATGATTTTGTTGGGATCAACAACTCACTCCTTAGAGGAGGGCATGTGGGTTGTGGCTCTTGACATGAAAGGTGCTTACTTTCGTGTAGGTTTCAGAGTAACAGCCGTGTTAGTCTGTATTTGCAAAAAGAAAAGGAGTACTTGTGGCACCTTAGAGACTAACCAGTTTATTTGAGCATAAGCTTTCGTAAGCTACAAGCTGTAGCTTACAAAAGCTTATGCTCAAATAAATTGGTTAGTCTCTAAGGTGCCAGAAGTACTCCTTTTCTTTTTACTTTCGTGTAGACATTCATCAGTCCCCACAGAACTTTCCTTGGGTTTCTGGTAAGACAAGAACACTATTAGTTCAGAGTACTTTTGTTTGACTAACCACAGCACAAAGGTCTTCTCAGTAGTGGCAGCCGAGGTGAGACAACATGGTTACACCATGTTCCCATACCTTCCCAGTTGGCTACTAATGGGCAAATCCAGTCAGGAAGTCCAATCAGAAACCATATTTGTATTCAGTCTCCTGGCATCCTTGGCAGTCTGCATCAACAAAGAAAAGTCCACTTTGACTCCCACAAGCACTATAGACTTTATAGAAGTGACCCTAGTTTTGATCTCAACCATGGCCTACCAACCTTTGGAGAGATTCCATGCCATGAACAACTTGAAAAGAAAAGTCACTCTCAGTCTTCAAACCATAGTCAAGGTCTGTCTTTCCCTAGTAGGACACATGAGCTGGTGTACTTATGTAACTTCATTTGTCAGGCTCCATCTTCATTATCTGTAGGTCTGGCTCTGATCTGTTTACTCTCCATACAGAGACAACATGAACATCAAGGTAACAGTTCCTGACAACACTGTTCTCTTGTCCACAGCAAGTGCATGCAGGAATATCTTTCACTGCACCCACATTATCACGGATGCATCCCTCATAGGACAGGGATCCCAGATGGACCATCCAGGTTGCATATCTATCTACTAGAGCTGAGAGCAGTCCCCCTAGCCTGCAATCCATTCTTTCCACTAATTTGGTCCCACCATATCCAGGTAGTATTAGATAACATGATGAGTGAATTCTACATAAACAAACTGGGTGGAGCAAGATCCTTTCTCTGTGTGTAGAGGCAGTCAACTTACTGAACTGGTGCATTAGAAACTGCAAAACACTCTTGGTAACATACCTACCTGGTGCACAGAATTCTCTGGAGGACAATCAGCAGACACTTCGCCACAGACCACGAATGGGAGTTACACAGTTGCATCCTGAAAAAGATTTTCACCAGTAGGGAATGCTATCACACGTTTGCCTCACAGAGAAACAAAAATTCCATCCTTTATTTCTCCAGAGCAGGTCTTGGCAGGGATCTACATGTGTTGCCCTTCTATTATTCTGGACAGACCACCTGAGGTATGCCTTGCCTCCCATTCTACTACTGCTGCAGGTGCTGCGAAAGAGTCACCACAACAAAGCTAGAGTCATTCTCATCACACCCAAGTGGCACAGACAATTCTGGTTCGCAGACTTGATGTGGATGTCAGTCTGCCCTCCCACTGCCATGTGATCCTTCCTGGATCTGGTGACCCAGGCTAATGGCAAGACTAGACACCCCAAACTAGGCCCTCTCTGCCTCACAGCCTGGTATTTTGATGGACACCAGACTTAGAATGTTCATGTTCAGAGACCGTTCAATCCATTCTTAATCAAAGCGGATAAGAGTCAACCAGGAAATGCTATTGGGCTAAATGGAAACATTCCTCCACCTGGATGCAAAAGAACCATTTGTCCTCAGAGATGGAAGGTACTCCTGCTACTCTAGACTACATCCTTCACCTCAGGAAGTTTCACCTTCTGTTAGTTCACTGCAGGTCCAACTAGTGCCTTCCATTCTTCAGTGGATGACTAAATTATTTTTCTCACCCAACAATCCTCAGATTCCTGAAAGGCTTCACTGGAGCCTTCCAGCTGATAATGAAACCAACACCACAATGGGACCTCTATCTTGTACTTTTCTGCTCTTGAAGAAGAAATGGACGTTATTTACCTATAACTAGAAGTTCTTTGAGATATGTCATCCCTATCTGTATTCCACGACCCACTCTCCTTCCCCTCTGCTGCAAATCTTATCTGATTCATGGTGAGACGAGGGACTGGAGAGGCATCAGTTCACACTGCCACTTATACCCTTAGTTCAGAACACAAGGAAAACAACTACGCAGGTGTGGAACAACGGACACTGCTTTCAACAAATCTCTAATCTCAGGTACATGGAATACAAACATACCCATGTGTGGAATGCAGATAAGGACTACACACATCTTGAACAATAAAGTAACCTCAATTTATGTCAGAGCTGGACCATGGCTCCCCTGTGAAACATAAGCATCCATTCGGAATAGTCCAGTAGTCTGAATGTTCTTGAATGGGATCTCTGACCTCCACCTAAACAAAGCTCATGGACATTACCTGCTCCCACCAATGTTTTATGGTAGGTTGACAGTGTACCTACTCACTATACCTGGTCACCATCAACTAGTGTAGGTTCTGGGCATAGAAGGAAGTAGAGGGGTAGTCTGAATAATATTAAAAATGTATTTGTTCTGTAGGAAATCCTTTTTTCGGAGTCAGCAATGCGACACTGGAACCACACACTTGATCACATGTCTTGGCACCTGTGTCAAAAAAAAGAAAATATGAACAGATTGAGAGGTTCCGTAATGCACAGGTGACAGACTGTTCAGGAAGGAGTCACAGAGGCAGATAGCTGCATTAGCAGAACATGAAGTCTGCATTATTTTAGTACCTTGCATGAAAAAAAGAACAGACATCAAACATGGCAAAAGGTAGTTCATGCTTGCCAGCCCAGCAAGTCATACTGCAGTAGGCATTGTGGAAAACCATGAGACTACTTAGGTAGTCATTATCTAGTGTATGTAACTCCCATATGAATATCAGCATATCCCATATGAATATCATCAATATAGCAGACTATGGCTCCCTTGTCAAACTGAGCTACAAAGGAGTGAATCCTGTAGATCCTGATGAGCAATCTACATCCTGAGAAAAATGGATGCCATAATTTTAGGATAATACCCCCATTGGTCCAACAACATTTTTGAGATTTTGTATATGTTGCTTCTACCTCTGAGCCACTCCTGGTTTTTTGGGGCACAATTAAAGAAAAGAGGGCAGAAGACAGGTCATCTAACTGCTCAGATCCCAGAGCGTGGCTATACATTATAAAAAGGAGTAAAATAAGCAAACTAGAGGAATGCATGTTTCTATTTAATGAGGGACTTTGGTATTTGTCAATGACGCACTGATATCCCATCCTCGTGTGTTACAGCAAAGTTTTCCACGAGCATGCACAGCTCTATCATTATAATGTAACAGCATGGGCAAAATCCACGTCTCTGCACTGGGTCTGAATAGCAAATGTAGAATTATAAGTGAAGAGGGAACAAATCCTCCCTGAATCTTTAGCCCAGTGGTGGGCAACTTGCAGCCCGTGGGCCTCACGTGGCCCATCAGGGTAATCCTCTGGTGGGCTGCCAGACAGTTTGTTTACATTTGCACAGCTGCCCGCAGCTCCCAGTGGCTGAAGTTCGCCATTCCCGGCCAATGGGAGCTGCGGGAAGCAGCGTGGGCCAGAGGGACGTGCTGGCTGCCACTTCCCACAGTTTCTATTGGCCAGGAACGGCGAACTGCGGCCACTGGGAGCTGTGGGCAGCCGTGCAAATGTAAACAAACTGTCTGGCAGCTCACCAGCGGATTACCCTGGTGGGTTGCAGGTTGCCCACCACTGCTTTAGCCTGTGGAGCCATTCCACAACCCCTCTTGGAGCCCCAGACCTTTGTGCCTATAATCTACAGAAGCAATCCATGTGCAATCTGCAGATCCACCATTCCTATCATTCTATCATTGTTCCTAATTTAGTTCTACCTGTTCTAAGGGCTGGGGGACAGGAGGTCACATGTAACAGAACAGTGCCCAGAGAATGCAGGCCCCAAATCCTCCCATCTTCTGCTTACCTCTTGGTTCAACTGTGGACTTGGCCAAACTTATGGGCACAACAAAAGGAGTAAAGTAGTCAGTGGATGCTGCTAGAACCTGGAATAGGAGTTCTGTGGAAGCACTGAACAGAAAACTGTTCACTTCAGAATCAGACTTAAATTCTTTGGCAATTATGCCACATGAGACTGAATGAGGCTCTAATTCAAAGCACAGATATATCTGACTTTTACCCAAACAGAGTCCTTATCCTTGCTAATTTGTTGCTGGATGTCATACTTACTCATTTTGTTTTGGAAATAAATGGCCTCACTTTAGACATTGTGACTGCTTTGAAAGCACAGGCAGGTTTTTGAACTTTAATGGAGTTCCCATTTTGGTTAGAAGGAAATTGACTATTTTGGGCTATCCTTTACTACAGCTTAGGGGGTACTGAGCCTTTAGATGTAACTCTTTAGGGATAGGAGTCAGAATTTCTTCATGCAATGCACTGATGAAAAATAATTATAAACAATAATACATGTTTTACACTTATCCCAAATCTAAGAACATATATTACAAATCATTAACTATTTGAACCTCACAAAATCCCTGTGAAGTTGATCAGTAGTAATATTAGCATTTTATGGCTAGGTAAGGTAAGGCACAGACAGACTAAGGAACTTGCATCAGGGTCACATAATGAATGAGTGGTGGAGTGAGAAATTGAACCCACCAGTCCTGACTCCTATTCCACTTCTCTAATGACTAACACTCAGCCTCTCTTATCTTATTGCAGAAACTCAAAATATGTCAACCATAAAGGGGATAATTAACTAAAATGTCAGACCCTCATTAAAATCATGTATATCTCTACCTCAATCGCAGAACAGTTTACTGGAAAAAAATAGTTCTTTAGTAAATGAGCAATATCATTTCTTATGGTTCGGTAGACAATTGACAGATGTTTGCTCCCCATAGAGATCTCCTGAAAATGTATATCAAAAGCTGGGGGAAGTGGATAAGTTAAGAAGCAGCACTTTTATTTTCAGCAGAGGGCACTGTAAATAGAGGGGGAAGTGAATAATAATGAGAAATCTGTGAAGTATGAAGATGATTTTCCACAAGGTTTTTACTTTTGCTCTTTCTGTTCAGAGTCTTTGGTCACATCAGTTATCGTTCAGACTGGGAGCTGGTGAAAGTAGACTTCAGGCCATCTTTCCCCAGGGAGTGCACTGAAAATGACTATGAATCTTGGGACCTCACAGATCTACAGGTACTGGACACACAATGATCTTGTGTTAATAATAATACATAGTGCTTATGTAATGCTTTGATATTCATTGTACTGTACAAACATTCACTAATGAGTGTGGATTTCAGCACACAGCTTTGACAACCCCAGAGTGATTTTCAGGGGGATGAAAATAGTCCATTGCTGTTTTTATCAGTGACTTCAGAATGGCTTAGTCATTATACAGGAGATAGATTTTGTGTTTCTTTTATTATGTAAACTGGGCTGGGGAAGGAGGAAGTATACTTAATTACTTACCACAGTAATAGGTGGTCGTGATGGATTGTGAACTGTTAGGCACACACTGGAAATTAAAACCCATCTCACCAATTGAAGCAGTTTGAACATGCAGTTACATGTTCTGCCAACTTCCCAACCATGCACTGTACTCATATGTAAAGCACCAGAAGTAATTCCAGAATCTCAGTGAACTAATCATGTATTAGAGGCCAGTTGTTTGGGGCAATTGTTCTGTATTAATGCATTAATCCCAGTATCCTGGCAAAATTTAATTTTTGGCAACTACATTCTCTGTACTATTCTCTTTACAGTGTATTTTTTGTATAGACCACTTTGTGATCCTTTTGGATTAAACAAGATATATCCCTGTTAGTCATGATGCTCACTGTCATTGTTATTTTTACTCTTCTCCCTGTGAATTTATTCCCTTTTCTCCTTCTGTGCCTCTTTCTCTAAGTTTCTTCTTCATCTGCCATTCTGTAGTATTCCAACCAAACTTTCCTTCAGCACTTATTCATTGAATATATTATCACTACTGCTATACTCCTCCTCACCTGGGGCATGTTAGGTATGTACTTAGAATGTAACATAGCCCCTAGCCTTAACAAGAAAAGTACATTGAAACAGTGGAATTACACCTCTCCATGGACGTTTCAGAAACTGGAAACTTCTGAAATTATTTTAAAAATTGATGGAGTATTTAAAAATACCCACTTACAAGTACAGAATGTTTAAGTGACCATTCTCCAGGCATAAGTAATTGAGCTGTGCATATAACTGCAGAATTAGGGCCACAATTACCCATACATTTTTTAATGCATATCGTTAGACTTCTGCCCTTTAGAAAATATGTCTCAGTATCTGGAGAAGATAACTCTGTGTGCCATATGTGTATTGTGAATGATCCAGAAAGAGTGTTCTAACAAAAAGGAAAAAAAGAAGCAGTTGTTATTCATTATAATGCATCATAAGCGTGTACGAAACTGTACAGTTGCAGAACTGTGCTACAGAAATAAATCACTGTCTCAAACCGTTAATCACTATTGCTATTATTATTTATTTGTATACAGTAGCACCTAAAGACCCAAGTGAGATCTGGGCTCCATTGTGCTAGGGAGCTGTACAAGCATATAGTAAGAGACAGTCCCTGTCCTGAAGACCTTAAAGTCTAATTAGGCAAGACATACAAAAGGATAGAAGAGGAAAAAAAGTATTAGTATCCCCATTTTACAGATGAGTTCAGAGAGATTAACAAGATGTTCAAAAGTGACAAGATTTCAGGAGTCTTTGTTTTTGAGTGCCCAACTTGAGACATCTTAAATAGGCTTGTTTTACAGAAAGTGTGGAGTAAATGCCATCTGAAAAACCCCTTTAAGGTGTCTTATATCTGGCACCACAAACCAAGACGCTCAAAATCAGTAGGCACTTTTAAAAGTCTTGACCTAAATGCCTTCCAGAGTTCACCCAGGAAGCCTGTAACAGAGTCAAGAATTAAACCCAGATTTCCTGCCCCTGAGCCTTAGCCACAAGACCAGCCTTTCTCTGGCTACAGTCTAAGTCACAAGTGGGTGGACTTCATGACAGTATAATTTGGAACAAACACAGAAAAATAAAACTTCTCATAGCTTTGGTTTTTACACTCCTGTGCTTTAATGTTCAGGGTGATCGCTGCATCATGGGTCAGCAGAGAAGTTTTCGGAAGAGGAAGATTTCATCATGGTGCATTAAAGGGAGGAGTTTCACATCTGCTCTCACATCCAAAGTTTGCGAGTGTGCAAACTCTGATTTCTTATGGTGAGCCTTTCTATGGATTTTCACAGTTATCCTAAAGATGAAGTGTGTGAGAGTCTGGGATATATAAACCCCACAACTTTCCTAAGCTGAAAACAACAATAAAACACCCCGGCAGGATCTGAATGAGAGGTTGTTTTCCCAAATGTTAGATCTGTTTCTTTTTAAAAGGCAAAATTACTGCAATAATCCTATTACTGTTTATGTTGGTGGGTTTTGCAAGCAATTATATAGAATATCATAGCATGGCAGAGTAATGCAGAGCTATTGTTATTGCCATAGAAGCTAAGTGCTGTGGAGTTTCTTCTGAAAAACAGAACCACAAAAGCTCTGACATTTTTGAAGTAAGGTGTCAGGTGGAAAAAAACAAACTAGACAAGTCCTGATGTTTTTTTTACTCAGGCAAATTCCCATGGAGCAAAATGTGAATGATGATCAGAGGATTTGACCTATGGTATTTAATACAAATCCTCTCTAGTTCTGAGTGAAGTGGAGGAGAAAGCGTGGTCAAAGAACCCCTTTAAAAAAACTAAGCTGCCAACAGAGAGAATTCTATGGAACTCATTCACAAAACTTTTTGGACCCAATCCTGCTCTCAAATCACTGCCTTTGAAATCACCCTGAGGGCAGAACTGGGCTCAGCATGTTGTGTGTTGGCTTGGTACGAGATAGTATTCAAAAATAGGGTCTCCCTCACTTCTACCCAACCACAGAAAACAGATTTGCTAATAAAACAGGGGCGCTAACAGATTAATTGGATTTGTTTTGCAGTGATTATGGATTTGAACATTCAGCACCTCTGAAATCAGAATCCAGCAAGTGCTTTGCTAACTTTTGGTTTAACCCAGAATCACCCCCTGAAGATTGTGCATTAGGGCAGGCCTATGCGAGCAGCACAGGGTAAGTATTTGATACTTTACCAGCATTCAGGGGGGAGAGTACTCCTGCAGAGGATTACAACATGGCCTTAGGGAAAAGTAAATAAATACTCTTTATAGTTAAATTGTTTGCATCAAAATTGTCCATAGGTAGGGTTAGTGTGTAGGATGGTTTTAGTGGGGGGAAGGGCTAGGACTTGTAGGAAGGGCCACGGCACTGTCAGCTTGATTTTTTTTAAAATTGATAAAGCACCCTTTAAATGGTATGTCCTGATTTTTAAAAAAAAGGTTTTAAGGGTTTTTCTACTCTTTGAAAGCAAAAGCATCAAACATGCAAAATATGTCCAAACCCAAGCGCCCACAAGTCTTGTCAAACTCCAAAAATCATAAGATAGGCTTAAAAAATAAGGAGATTTGAGATTTTTTTTTCATTTCTTTTGTGATATTTAAGCCTTTAGGGATGTGATGAGCTTTACAGTTACTAAAGGAGTGAAGGAGCATCACTGGGCCAAGAGAGCCCACCTCTCAGCAGGTGCAGAGCATGTTCCAAATGGAGGATCTACTCAAAAGGAGACTCTGACAGTCAGGCAGGGAGGGAGAGTGAAGGAGAGACTATCCGAAGGGAGGAAGCCAGTTTGCAGCTTTTGAGGACAAAGCAATCCACAGGAGAGGGTCTGGACTGTGGGTAAGACCCAACTGGGAGGATAAGGGTCTGACCCTTTTCCCTCCCTTGACTCTCTGATGAGGGAGAATAACTGGATACTTGGACGAGAGCTGGGGAATGTTTGGTTGACTGACTGAGCTGCTGGGACTGACTGGGAACTCCCACTGGGGGAAGTGGGCTGCGACCACTCCCCAAACTAAAGAGAGAACAAAGAGGAAGGAAGCAGCCCAGGGGAGGCAGCTCAGGTGCACCACGAAGAGGCAACTGAGTCATTCCACACCTCTCCCCCTGGGGCTCTGGGCTGGGACCCAGTGGAGAGAGAGAGCCTGGGCCCCCAACGTTTCCCTTCCCCTCAAACCCCCAGTTGGTCCAGGAGAAACCTGGGGCACCAGGGAATTGGTGGGCTGGCCTCAGAGTGAAACCCCACTACAAGGTGCAAGGAATCTCAAGCCAAGGCCTGCCCGTTAGAGCTGCTGGCCTCTGAGTAAAACCTGCTACTGGGGTCACATTTTCCTGCTTTTCTTCACAATGATGAGAGTTAGAAACTTTCTTTTTTAAAATATGTGAAAGGTGAGATTCTTAGGTAACCACATGCTTCCAGGAGCTGGCATTTTCAAGAAAGCAGCAAACATCAAGAGACTAGTGAAAAATCACTAATGTTGGCAACAGTGCACTGCTTCCCATTTGTCTCCTGTTTGCACCCATAATTGGTGTCTTTTCAGTTTCAGTGTTGCTACTACTATTACTAGTAACCAACTTCTTGCAGAGCCGTAGTTAGAGCGTAACAAATGTATCTGGGCATAGGCTTTTGTGGGTTAAAACCCACTTCATCAGATGCGTGGAGTGAAAAATGATGCATCTGATCAAGTGGGTTTTAGCCCACAAAAGCTTATGCCCAAATAAATTTGTTAGTCTCTAAGATGCCACAAGGACTCCTAGTTGTTTTTGCTGATACAGACTAACACGGCTACCACTCTGGAGCTAGAGCATGTGAATGTGCTCCCCACAGAGCAGCGCATGAGGGATTCAACTTGCCATGTAGAGAACAGTCCTCAAAGGCCCTGAATAAACAATCGGAAAAGAGAGAGAGAAATATTTTTCTCTAAACTCTTTTCTGATCATCTTAGGAGCTGTTTATAACAATTGTAACTACACATTTTTCGGATATGACTTTAAAGTTGGCAGTGACCCTTTAATTTTAATCCTTTAATTTTATTTTGGAGCAATTTACCCTCTGATTCAAATAATTTACAGTTTTAGGAATAAGTATATATCCTCACTCAGCTTCTCCTTCTTCCCCTCATGTCCTCAGGGGTAAATAATCTGCAGTGAATGTATTCTTTTCCTAATCCTGTGGAGAACTGAGAATCAAAGGAAAGCTTTACCGAACTGTAAACAATAGCGCACAGAACATACACTACAATGTAGTATGATGTCTGTGCTGAGAATAAGTTGCAGCTGGCAATAACATCATCTTTCTCAGCTGCATAGATTGGGACCAAATGTTGAAATGTCAAATCAGGAAAGAAAATCACAGTTTGCTTTATCAGTGAAAATCCGTATTTTGTTTGTTTGTTTTTTGGTAGTGTATGGCCATTGTAACGTAGCATGTTTGAACTCAGAAGGATGAAACATCAATTGTGTTAAAAAGAATGGTTAAAAATAACAAACCTGAATAAAACTGATTCTTGCACAATTGCAGCATAATCCTGAGTGCTTCCTTGTTCACCCTCAGCCAATCTTTGTCAGGCTCTATTTTTTATTATTCTGTTATGCAAAATTTGTATTTTAAAGTGTTTTAAGAGCCACGCAGGCATAGAGTAGTTCATCAGCACTGGAATTAGCTCCTTGGGAATGCAGAAGCTGTTTGATCTGATTTCCATCTGAACTTTGGGACATTGACCAGCCCCACTGAGAAGTCAATTACCATGTGGTAGTATTGTTATACTGTCCTGCAGTGCCCCCAGTGGCACCCACCTGCTATTCCCCAGTCCTGTGTGCTCACTGCTTACTGTTTTATGCAGGTACAGGAAAGTGGTGTCTAATGTATGTGAAGGTGGTGTCGACTTGCAGCAGAATTTAGCCCAGCATATGTGTCCACTGATTGCTCCCAAAAGACTGCAGATTAGCATCAAAGGAGAGAGCCTGGCTGTGAAACCTGGAGAAGACATCACCTTTGTAGTCACGCAAGAGCAGGTAATGAAGAACTTCAGCCTCTTAAAAATGTCAACGCTCGTTTAGAAGTTATTTCTAGGCACTAATTTCTCTCCTCTCTGGATGGTGGGTGAACCGGGATTAGCCCATGGCTTAGAAATAGGTGCACAAACCTTTCTGTTGCTACTGCTGCATCCATTTAACCAAATGGAAGTATTCAGTGAACCTACAAAAATGATAGCTCTGTCTAAGAAACTGGGTTCACCCCTCAACAGCGTTTTTCTCCACTGTTCCTTAAAGACATCATTCAAAGTAGCAGCCGTGTTAGTCTGTATTCACAAAAAGAAAAGGAGTATTTGTGGCACCTTAGAGACTAACCAATTTATTTGAGCATAAGCTTTCGTGAGCTACAGCTCACTGCATCAGATGTGTAGCTCACGAAAGCTTATGCTCAAATAAATTGGTTAGTCTCTAACGTGCCACAAATACTCCTTTTTTTTTTTTAAAGACATCAGCAACTTTGAAAATTTTAGCTTAAGTGAGTTAAGTGCCAACTCGCTTGATCTGCTTTGAATATTCCAGTCTTCAGTGTTAGGGAGGATTCAAGTGAATTGTAAAGAAATTGTACTTAAAATCATGTGGAAAATGGAGTAGAGACAACATTAATACAGATAAAATGTTCAACCTCAGTAAAGGCATGGAGGGATGATGAAGCCAAAGAGCCTGAAGTAAATTCATGCATTTCAGCAAGGCTGTTGATACAACCTGCGCCCCAGATTCATTACTACCCACAGATGGGGGGATTAGCCATCATATCCCAGATTTTCAAAAAGGTACAGCACCCACAGTGTTACAGTGGAAGCTGCTAGTTCCAGATTTGAAAATCTGGACTTTGTTTCAGTGCCTAAAATGGGAGCTCCTATCTCTTTGTTGACCATCTGGCCCCAATTGTGGGTACTGAGCACTTGAAAATCTGGCTCTGAGCTCTTTTAGTCTCGCCTATCAAAAAAGTGAATCACATCTTGTTGGTAATCAGGTAAAACATAAAATAAAATCACCAGGTAGTAAAGGATAATCACATCTACTATGTATAGTCCTTATTGATAAGTTTCCCTGTGTTGCCTAAAAGAGGCAATACCTTAAAGGCATAACCAGACTGTAACAGTCTGATCTGTAGGATGGAACAGTCTGATCTGTAAGTTTGTGGTTCTTAACACTTTCTCATTAAGTGCCAGATTCTGCCATACTTTCTCTGGTTGAGTACTACTTTACTTTGTCACTAATCCCATTGATTTCAAAGAGTCTGAAGGAAATTCATGCATCTCAGCAGGCCTGAATTGGGGATACTTGCAGAGTAAGTTACTACTTAATATGTGGCAGAATCTGGCTCTAAGTAGGTATTGGCCTTAGCTATGGTAAGGTCAGATATATCTCCATTTCTTTTCCTAATTCTCTGTGCTGTCATCATTTCATTATTAGTAAAGAAACAGCACTTGACTATAATCTGAGAGCTCAGTGATTCATCATTTCTGTTAATTGTGATGGGGCATCTAAAAATATGATTTTTGTCAGAGTAGGAATTCTGAGACTTGAATGTGTTTCTCTGTCAACTGGTAGAACACCTAAGACATGCAAAGATGCTCAAAGATCACAAATGGTATTCTCTCTCTCTCTCTCTCTATTAGTGATAGCTATGCATAATACTCTGAACTATAAGTCTCCTTTACAAGAAACCTAACAATTTGCTGCCCCCTATGGCTGAGAATCAATAAATCCATAATAGTTAGAAGCAGAACGGCAAGTTTTACACAAGAGACCAATTAGATCTTCTGACAATTAGTGAGCTTACGGGATAGATCCAGTAACACCAAAGAGATGTAGTATTATATCTATCTGTCACACAATATTAGTTTATTGCTGTATGTGAATACCGGTTATTAGTTTCACAGAAGCAAGAGGCTTTGGCTCACACTGTGTTCATCTGAGTGATACATTACTGAGTTTATATCTAGTAATATTATTAACAACAAGAAGAAGAAAATAAGCTGTCCCAAGCTCTGCTCGCTCAGTCCACAAAATGCATGAATAAACAATGTCAAGAAAATCCACTATTCGCAGAAGAACTATGTAGATGTGTCCAAGTTCCATTTAATTTAGCTGAATTTTTCCTGTGTTCCTCTTTTGTTATCAAACCATTAATATCTTCCTATTTTAGAGAATGAAATCAGTGCTTTGAAAACGTCAGGGTCCTTAAATAGTATTATAGTAGGAAGGGCATTGTGAGAACAAAACATTCATTAAAACTCAGATCTGGTTTACAACATAACACCTTACTCCTATACCCCCCTGGAGATAGTATGTAGGTGCTTTGCTAGCATAAGAAAGCAAACAAGCAGTATTTCCACTTTAGTGTCACCTAAGTGAATTGCACTTACAAGGACACAGCTGAGGAATCTCCTTTGCTTTAAACTTTTAATAAGGTATTGTCTCCTCCACTAAATTCCACCCATCTGTATCCAAAGAAAATGGTGATTTGAAGAAAATGTTCACAGCAGAGGAGTGTACAAGGCAATAAACTCCTTGTGGGTGATGCATTCTGGAGTTGAGGCATTTGAGAACTATGCAGGATCTTCATTGTGAGCATTCTCTCACCTTGTGAACATTTTTTCCTTTTATCTGACAAGACAGAAGAAAATTCATCCAAACAGCAGCACTTAAAAAAAATGTTTTCCTTTCCTTTGTAACGCAAAGATCTGAAAGTTCTTGTCTGCTGTTGCCTCCTTTGATCTTCTGTTAACATCATGTTTTGGGATGAGGTTTTGAAGTATGACTTTTTCAGAAAGTGGCCAGTGTGGAAATGGAATAATGAAACTGAACATATAAAGATTTCAGGGTCATTTGGGAGGCGATAACACGTGATTTTTCAATGCTGTGATTGGCTGAAATCCTTTTGTAGTAATATAATTATTGTAATGCACTGTCAGGTGAGTAGCTGCATGACTGCCTTTCCTGGATGCAATCAGAACTGTTACAATGCATGTCCTAGGCAATGTACTGCTAATGGAGCGTCTCCTTTAGCTCCAGTCATGTGGCTCTGTCCAGATGGGAGAATCTGAGTTCTGTACTCACTGTTATGAATATCCATGGTGTGTAGCTTAGTGACAATGTAAAGTCATAAGTGGTTATGTTTTTTGTTTTAATGAAGTTGCACATTGAAGACAATCTTCATCATCCCAATACTTTAGGCCTGACTTTAGAAAGACAGTGTCATTTTCATGAGCACTTGGCAGAGCTATAATGAATAATAAATTATAGCAGATGGCTAAGGTGGTATAAATGCTATGCTAGCCATAGTAATACTGTGCTAACGCATATGCTATGTCAACTGGGTTTTTGCTAGCACAGTAGACGGGGCTTAAGAGTCCTAGATAAAGTCAAAGAATACTTATAGATTGGGATGGCTCTGCAAATCATGTTGGTCATATCCAGAGGCGTGGTCAGTGTAGCATAATGCAGTTACAACCTGTTGACTAATCTGGAATATTTTATCCTCATTAAACTGGATCTGTGTTACAGATAAGGGAATATTTATATAGACACACACAGAATCATAGAATATCAGGGTTGGAAGGGACCTCAGGAGGTCATCTAGTCTAACCTCCTGCTCAAAGCAGGACCAATCCCCAATTTTTGCCCCAGATCCCTAAATGGCCCTCTCAAGGATTGAACTCACAACCCTGGGTTTAGCAGGCCAATGCTCAAACCACCGAGCTATCCCTCCCGCCCCACATCACCACTTGTCCTAAACTGTTTGGAGTAGGGATTGTCTTTCTGTTCTGTGTTTGTACAACACTTACAACAATGGGGCCTTGATCCATGGCTGGGACTCCTAGGCACTACCATACACAAATAAGTAATAATAATGTGTCCTGTTTCTTTGAATCTTGGCTATTCAAAACATCTCTGATCTATTTCTTCTGCTAGGGAGATATTCTAAACACCAAGTACCAGGTGGACCTTGGAGATGGCTTTAAGGCAATATACGTGAACCTCACAATGACAGGGGAACCTATTCGGCACCGTTATGAGAACCCTGGGATTTACCGTGTCTCAGTCAGGGCTGAGAATGTTGCCGGGCATGAGGAGGCAGTGGTGTTTGTTCAAGTTAATTGTAAGTTGTGCTGTTTTGTTTTTCTCTGGTTTCACGTTTGCAACTTTACCACAAGTTGATAACACCTATGGGGCAGTGATTTCCAGAAGAAATTATATTGAAGATATTATCACCAAAATACATTTCTTTGAATGTGCTCATGCAGTAATGCACCTGCTGCACATGGTTAATGCAGATAATTGTAAATGGGGGAAGGTATTACCAATCAAAGGGAGACCTTACTTTAAAGGGAAGCATGATCTAGTGATTAGATAACAGGAGCATATAAGGCAGGAGTAGGGGTATCTGTGTTCTAATCCCAGTTGTGACACTAATTCCCTCTACGGTTTCAGGTACCATTTTCAATCTTGGGTGGTTAAATTTAGCCACGTAAATACATATACAGATACTTAAGTAAGTGACCTGATTTTCAGAGGTGTAGAGATGATGTCGTCTCTTCCCTGATTTTCAGAAGTCTCAGATTAGTGGGAGCAGTAGGTGCTCCCCATTTCTGAAAATCAGATCATTAGTTAAGATGCCTGAATCTAGATTTAGTTGCCTAATTTTAGCTACCCAAATTTAAAAATGTTGGCTCCAGTATATATTGACTTAACTGTATATTGCAGTGAGAATGTGCAGTACCACATGAAATAGACCATTTATTTTTCTTTTAATTAAAACCAAAATAAAAACCATCAACTAGAATTCAAAGAAAAGAAACAGCAGTGCACAAGGAATAGCATGCTCCATCAGAGGTTTAATGTACCTCAGTCAATTCATAATTGAAATAAAACAGGCAGCTCACTGCTGGAACTGCATTTTCCTCTCCTTTCAGAACTCCTAACAGCTGTTGCTTCTCCTGTTCTTAGATAGGTCAAATAGAACCCCAGAAACAAATAAAAAAAAGGCAAGTTACTTCTCTTGTGTTCTCCAAGTACTAGCTTAAGGCTTTGGGGAGTGGGATGGGTGGCCTCCATCATGAATCCTGGAACCAAGTAGAAAGCAGTAAACGTTTGAGCCTCTGCAGAGATTGGAATGTTTAGTGCAAGTCTACAGGAAATGGACAGTGGCTCCAGCTACCCATATTTCCCTTCTGTTAGCCAGAGTCTTTGAGATGCAGCATTGTCTAGCAAATGATGGGAGTAAAGAGATCTGGGTTCTATTCCTTCCTCTGCCCCGACTGACTGTGTGACCAGTTAGGGCCCTATCTTGTGTCCATTCAGATTAATTGCAAAATTCCCATTAAAAGCACAGGGAGCAGGATTAGGCCCATAATCTCTGTGCCTCAGTTTCATTATCTGTTTTTTTTTAAATTTGTGGTAGTAACATTTCCTTACAGCATAGTGTTCTCAGCTTTAATTTAGTAATTGTCAGGTGCTTAGATGCCAAGCTGGTAGATTTGATAAACAGAAGCAGGGAAGGAGAGTGGGTGAGTATGGATCTGTAGAAGCAATATATGCTGCGAACTTTCTCCCTTGAGAATTGTCGCACTCTTGGGAGGCTGACAAGCAGTAAGATGCCCTGAAGGAGGGCTGAAGGATTGCCTTCCCAAAAAGTCCCTGTGATTTGGCCCCTATATCGTGAGATGAGTGAAGGATGTAAATGGAGTTTCATGTGGTGGATTTACAAATGGCAGCGGGGGAGGTATATTTCTCAAGCATAAAATTAATGCTATATCTAATCTGGTATTGGAACACTCATTTGATTAGGATTGAGTACAAAGGTCGATCCACTAGGATAATTTCTAAACTGATTTTGAGTCCCATCCCCCCTCGTATCTCCCTCGGTATTCCCATTGGACTTTTACCCAACGTCACAGACAACCTTGGAGTCTTATGAAAGTATTTTGTCTCGTTCAGGGTGAGTAGATACTTTACATCTGATTTATGCAGGCCTGATAAATTGTGAGGTTTGAGGAGGATGACCAGGACTAATTAAAATGGAATCTGGAAATTCTGGAGGAATTTAGGTTGTGGGCTCAGAAACACCTTATCCCGTGGAATATCATGAAAGTGGAATAAGCCATAAACCCCAGTATCTCAAAATTCTTTTTACCTGATGTAACAGTCAGTAGGAATGTAGTTTTGAGGGACAGAGGGAAAAGACAGAGTTCATTAAACTTGTCAGTACTAAACTCAAGCCCCATGAATAGGAAAAGTCCCAAACGGCAGGACAGATATGCACCAGATCTTTAAAGAAACTTTTCATAGTAGGATGAACCAATATTATGGTTCTTTGATCCAGAGGATAAGATGCTGCAGCAGCCTAGTAAACTTTACCAGAAGCTAGAGCAAGCCTCAGTTCTTTTAAAAAGCAAGTTGGACCAGAATAAAGGGAATTGCTGAACGACGTGGATCTGTGTTTTGTTGCTTGTCTACAGTGGATGTGAAAGGGATTTGTTTTTGTGAGTGAGTTAGTATTGGGCACCAGGTATATTTTTAAAACTAAACCTACAAAAATTATAGTCTGGACAAACAAAAGTCTTGCAAACCAACTAATCAGTAATTGTTTCTCATTCTGTCTGTTCAGAGGTGTGATCCCAAAACACGCAACATCTTCTTCCAATTCATTCCAGGATGCTGTGACTCAGACAATCAAAAGAACTCACAATTACTAATAATTAGCTAATTCCACCTTCTCTAAGAGTGAAACCATAGCTCAGAGGGGCACTTTTCTCTGGGAAAGCTGAAATAACATGTAGTTACAACCAAAAATCAAGACAGTGATCCTGTTTGCTAATCTGACTAATCCAGACATTTTATAGATGCCCTCCCCCCAAAAAAAATTATTTCAAAATTAAGTAGTTTCTGTCTTCCTTTTGTAGAGGATCCGGACAGCTTTAATCCACATAGTCAAAAAGGGTTTGTTCCAAGTTTAAGAGATTTTACTACCATTCCTGAATTTTCCTCAAGATATTCAGCGGCTAGGGGAGTGCTTTAATTCAGCTTCTTAAAACAACTATTGAAGAAATTCCATTCACTTAAGATCACAGTATGTTGAACACACTAACTTGGTTTTAGAGTTATTTGAGAGAGAGTTTAATAAAAACAGAAACTCTTGTGTTCAAACAAAATTGCACACAATCTGGCCTCTGCGAAGTGGAGAGAGGTAGGTGTATGCTATATGGGCCACCTGCTCTCAGGGAGGAGAGATCTCTCAGAGTATGTCTATGCTGCAGCTGGGAGTGTGCCTCCCAGCCTGGGTATACAGACGCACCAGCTTTGCTTGAGCTAGTGCTCTAAAAATGAGTGTGGATGGTTTGGCATGCGCTAGCCTCCTGAGTATGGATCCAGGGAGTCAGGCAGACTTATACTTGCGAGCCAGCCCGTGACACTGTCTGCACATGCTCTACTCCCAGGTGGTAGGCATCCTCCCAGCTACAGTGTAGGCATACCCACAGTGAGTGTGAATTGGACGTGAATGGGCAGTGATGTAATTAGTGCAAGGAGGGTAAGGAAAGGCTCAGAGTGATGTCTGGATTGAGGCTAATTGCTCTGAATGACAAAGAGATGTTTAGAGTACAGAGAGAAATTATAAAATGGATTTGTTATATATAATGACTTACATGACGTTTGTAAAGCACTTTGGGTTTCTGAAATGGAAGGTGCAATATAAGTAAAAAAATAAGTGTTAAAAGCCTCCAAGCTTTGAGTGCTTTTCTGAAACAAATATAACTCATGCCTCCTATAAAGATTTTCTTTCAATAATATTATTTTAGTAAATATTTTTATGGACCCAAATACAATGAGACTAGTAAAAACCCGATACAGAGATTTTAAAGTGATGCAGTTTTTGTACTCTGCCTGCAAATACTTATAGCTGCAGGTATAGCCTCACAAGGTAAAACTTCAGAAAGGAACAAACTTACTCTAAGAGCACGTGTTTAATGTACAGAAGTTATACATTTAAATTTGAGAACCAATTAGCTTCTAATAGACAGATTTTTAAAGTATGTATTAATTGGATATTATGCTGAATATTAGCCTGACCGCTGATACTTCATAATGAAAATGAACAGTCAGCATCATTCTTCTCAGATTTTGCCTTAAAAATATCAGAGCCCTGGTAGAATTTCCATCAATTTTATCTTTGATTACTTTCCTTTTCCATCTTTTTTTTTCAATTGGGCTAAATTTACTTATGATCTTCTATGTCAGACTTGCACAAGAAAGACTCATGCAGGTGCACCAATAAATCACATTGTTCTGGATTTTTATTTGTGACCTCCTTTGTTTAATTAAAATGTCCATGACACACCTTCAGCTCTTTTCATTGATGTATGCAGAAAACAGGAGGGAGAAAAGTAAATTCAGGACCTTGTTCTGTGCAGGTGAGACTGCTGCAGAATTGCTGAACAAGAGAAAAAGCAGAGGCATTCAATAAATTGATGGATTCTTGATTAATGGCCTTTTTGGAACTCTATTCAGCTCCACTGCAGGCTTTACATCTAGAAGTGGTTCCAGTCATTGGGAGAAACCAGGAGATGAATTTGACAGCCATCGTATTGCCCAAGAACCCTAACTTGACAGTCTTCTACTGGTGGATAGGAAACAATCTTCAGGTACACACAAGATTTCACTGGAGATTTTTTTCCAGCCTCTCTTCAGTAAGGATTATGTCTAAGTCCTATTCCTTTCGGGAAAATACTGTCCTAGTATACATGACATTTTGCAGAATACCTAGGGGGGAGGGATAGCTCAGTGGTTTGAGCATTGGCCTGCTAAACCCAGGGTTGTGAGTTCAATCCTTGAGGGACCCATTTAGGGATCTGGGGCAAAATTGGGGATTAGTCCTGCTTTGAGCAGGAGGTTGGACTAGATGACCTCCTGAGGTCCCTTCCAACCCTGATATTCTATGATTCTGTTTCAAACAGTCTGTTATACCATCTATTAAATGTTATTTAAACCCCATTAAATGATCATGAATTTTCTTTATTGTTCCTTTCCCATTATTGCTATTTTTGTGATTCATTTTTTTTATTTTCATAAACAAACAAAAATACAAAAATATAAATGACTTGCAGTTTGCATATGTTATCAGGTACCACACATTTCACAGGATATCCCCTAGCATCTTTAATTTAAGCACCTTTATTGTTTGTCAAAGCTGAAAAATCAGACAATAACACAGGCATAAGATGTTAGGGTCGTGGTAATAATCATCAATCATCATCATCAATCATAAAAAGACACATACAAATAAGCAGAAAAGAGGAGGAGGAGACCTCAGGTATAACAGAAGTCTGGCATTATTTGAGCCATCTCAGAATCCCTTATCCAAATGTATCAAGAAACAGAGTCCAGTTTTTTTTAATTCATATCATTGCTCTCCACATCAATAGGCTGTTCTTTCTTTCGCTGCTTACTCAGTCAGGTTCAAATACCAGTGCTCTATTTTGGGCATAAACCTACTCCTCCATTTTTGTAAAATCACATACTTGATAATCATTGCAGCCTTCAAGAACCAAAGTCTTGGTGGTGGAGTTAAACCCAGCGTAGTAGGTACATAACCTAAGGTATAATTCTCAGCTGAGGATTGATTGCTGAAATCAAGCACCATTTTCAGTGTTATGTCTGCCTGACTGTTGGACAGTCCCATAGCATATGCTTCAGCGTTCGTTTTTCTTTATTACAGTGCCAACAAACTTCAGAGGATAAGGGCCTCATTTAGCACAACCTCTGTGGTGTCCATTATTGTTACTTATGTATAAATGGAAATTTCTCATTTAGAATCAGGCTACTTCTCCAGATCATGTCCTTTAGTGGAGTCACAATTATATTGCAGGTTTCAGAGTGGTAGCTGTGTTAGTCTGTATCAGCAAAAAAAACAAGGAGTACTTGTGGCACCTTAGAGACTAACAAATTTCTAAGTGGGTTTTAGCCCACGAAAGCTTATGCCCAGATAAATTTGTTAGTCTCTAAGGTGCCAGAGTACTCCTCATTTTTTAATTATATTGCAATTCACCACCTTTAAGGAAACTGTGATGTAATGCATTTGGGATTGTGGCATCAGTGAATTATGAGAGCTTCTATTTATGTGCTCATTAGCAGAGATGGGAATTGAAATACTGCACAGAAATATATATTGCTGACTAAGGCCGTTTCTGTGATGTTATATTCTTTACAGTTTGTTATAGAGGGATGAAGTTAAGTCTAAAAAGGAAGAAGACAAAAAAGGTGCTCATACACCATAATTATGGTCGTAGGTGGGTAGATAGGTTAGATACATGGATCATAAAACATTACAAATCTAAATCTACTGGGACAGGATTATTCTTTTCTGTTCATTTGGGCTAATTATCTTTCAAAATTATTATTTTTAAATGTATGAGCGCAATATAGTGCTCATAAGAGAGAGACTAAGATTACTGCCTGAGGGAGGAATAGTTCAGACAAGCACCATGTACCAGTCCATTATTTTAGTCTTGGGTTGGTCTTGAGCCTGGAATGCAAATCAGGTGATACTGTGTGGTGGATCTGTGATGTGCACAAATATGGACTAAGCACCTAATTCTGCACGGTACAGAGCACCTCAGGTCCCTTTTGACATCTTTAGGAATTGCAGAAGTGCAATAGCGCACCTGTATGGATCGGGCACTAAAGTCAGGCCACAAAATTAATTTAATTGTAACTGATGAAAGAGTCTGAACTCAGGTGTGTAGAGGGGAAAGGCCTATGCACTGAAGGCCTGACCCAGAGCCCAGTGATGTCAATGGGAGTCTTTACAGTCATTTCACTGGGCTTTGGATCAAACCCTAATAGTCTGTCAGTTATATTAGAAGGAGGATTTGCTCAGTCTTTAAAAATGTGTGTCCCTAAACTTTGTAACTCTAAAGTCAAACACTAGATTTTGAACACTGTTTAAGTATATTTTATATGCATTTTCTGAATGAAGGACTATTTTAGTTTTCAAGTATCCAACATAGGGCAAGCATACCTGGTGGTAGAAAATTGGAATTCGCTGACGTGGTTAACCACTGATTAAAATCACAGAAAAAAATCAATCTGTTATTTGATCGTTCCAATATATT
Source organism: Lepidochelys kempii (assembly GCF_965140285.1). NCBI lineage: Eukaryota > Metazoa > Chordata > Testudines > Cheloniidae > Lepidochelys > Lepidochelys kempii. Next base: position 118,711,333 of record NC_136383.1, read on the forward strand.
TCCATCACTAGTCCTTCACACACTAAAACTTCTTTCATAATTCTTCGTAACATTCTTTTTTTTAATTTTCCTTCTTTTTTAGCCACTTCTCACTTTGGACAGTTTTTTGGTGACAAGATTTGCTGAGACAGGTGAGGTGAGAGTTACAGTGCAGGCCTCCTGTGGGAACTCCATGCTGCAGGATTCCAAGATTGTCCGAGTTTTTGGTGAGATAATTTTACTCCCTCGTTGTATTTTTTTTTTTCGGTCCATTGCATGTACTTTACAATTGCCCTTAGAGACCAGATCCTACTGTGAAATTTTATCCAATGCCATGTTAAACTTCTAAACTTAATACACTAAACTGATCTGTAGTGAAACTCCATTGAAATGGACAGAGAAAGGCTAAGGAAGAATTTGACCTGAATCCCTTATAGAAAATGCTACCATGTTATTCCAAAGCACTACAGATAACAGTTGTGTTAAAGCAGCACTTTGGGCCATATCTGTAGAATGCTATAGAACTTATATGTTTTTATAATATTTTTAGTCATTCTGTTGATCTTACTACAGAACGAATAATGTGAGGGAAAAGAGGTTCAGTGGGGCACATACTTTTATAATAAAAAACATGAAAGAATTTGCTTGTTGTGATAACATCTTTTTGCTTAATGATTTGGGCATTTCTCTAGGAGTTTGGATTAGAAAGAGCTGCTGAAAAATGTCAAATGACCTTTTAGCTAATGTGCTGCATTGTATCACAGTGTATTTTACTGTGCCTTGTAATGTGCTGACGAGGCCTGATGTACCATGAAAATGTAAGAAGGAAGAGGAAATATTTCAACTTGTATATCTGCTGTCAAATCTGGGTATCAGGGATATCTAACAAGTCTTACTTTGCTAAGGCTTGCAAATATGGAGAGCTAAAGCCTTCATATATCCTGGGGACACATACTTAGCTATTGTCCTAATATTCCAAGCAGACTCTGCCCTTTTTGCTTGTAATATGCTTTTTAATATAACATAATGGCAAACACCAGGATTCAAGCTAAATAGAGTGTTTGTAAACCTCTTGCCCTGGAACAAATGGATTTTATGAATACCTGTGATACCATTTATAAACCCGTCAGCTTTTTAGAAAGCTTTAAAAATATAACCCCATTAGCATGGCTTGTAAGCCTATCATGCTTCTTACTTTTCACTACTGCAGCTGCTGTTAGTATTGGCAAATCCTGAGTCAAAGACCAACAGGGCATTGGGGTTGAGGAAAATAAAGAAATCCTTAGAAAAAATAAATATAAAAATATGGTTCTGTCTAAACTGCCCAAGAGATCATGTTTGGATCATTCATGCATTCCACAGGATCTCTTTCTCTGCTTTGCATTAGGTTCTTCAGGTATGCTTCCAAGGAGCCTGTAAGGAGAAAGGAAAAAATAAAGTCCTGTTTACTAAGGAACTGTCCATTTCTAGTATTTCAGTTATTTTTGGATTACATTCATAGAAATGTTGGGAGTGTAGCTTATTTATTCTTTTAAACAATGCAGTAGTTAGCCATTGCCATACCATTTCTATTCATGTTTTCACAGCTAGACTATAGAAAACATAAAGAAGTATTTATTTTGCATGAAAAAAGGAGCATGCAATGGGCAAGAACCAGATGTTTATGTTTAAGTAAGAATCAAGTCCATAGAATCATGCCCATTAAAAATAAAAGAAACCACAGCTTTATGTGTGGTGTGATATCTTAATGAAAAATGACCAGAAAGATAATTATCCATGGAGTATATGAAATTTGACTTAACATTTTCCATGTTGCCTTTGATTGGTGGCTAGAAATATTTAGACATAAGATGCTGGGAAAGTGGGGAAAATACAAAAATCTGGTATTGGTCCATGGTATCGAATAATGTGAGGGAAATAATGTTAGATTGTAAACTCCTTGGAGCCTGAACTGTGTTTTCTTCTTTTTTAGTACAGCACCTAGCACAATGGGGTCCTGGCCTGCAAATGGGTCTTGTAAAAGCTTCTAAAAATACAAATAATAATAATTAATAACGCTAACAGACCTTTTTTCCAGAGTTACTATTTTCTACAAAACTGTTTTTCCCCAATTCTCTTTGAATTATTCAAAAATGTTTCTTTTCCTGTTTCCAGATCATTTTCAAGTCCTTTCTCTAAAGTTTACTAAACATCTGGACATGTACAACCCCAACATACCAGAGTGGAGGGAAGACATAGGCCTGGTAGTAACACGACTTCTTGCAAAGGTGCTCTCTCAGTTTGCTCGTAAACTGCTCCTTCTCCAGTCATAAAGTTGAAGGTTAAGTTAATGCCTCCCCATTTAGAAAAAACTAGGCAGAGCAGAACAATAAAACTATCCCCATGAGTGACATTTAGAAGCAGTTTGAGACCAGTGTCACTTGTGTATACAGGCCATAGATTACATTATTGCAATACTGTCAGTTTCTTTCCAACACAGGCTAATAGGGAATTAACAATAAATACTCCTCTCAGGGATTTTGGGGCCAGGTGGAAATATTAGCCAATACTGTTGACCTTGGGGGAAAAAATGTAACATGAATGTGATGTAGTTAGGGGTTACACAAAGGGTACTATAATATACAACACTTAGTCTTTGATTGATTGTTTGTTTTTTTTAAATAATTTACAGCTTTGCATGTGTAACTCTGAAAATTACAGAAAATATGTAAGGAATTAATTTGCTGCAGCCACTTTATGTAGATTGCAGGTATGAATAAGACATAGATTCAGATTCAGGGCTTCATTTATGCTAGAGCTTGCTAGGGCTCAGTCCCAGCACCTCTAGGCTTAGCAGTTCATAGCCCCGGTACCTCTGGGCTTGCCACATCAGTTATGAACATAAAAAAACTGCTTGAGTCTCCGCACCTACTTGAGCCCTGGCACCTCTTTCATTACAAATTAAGCACTGCTCAGATTTGAACGCTGAATTGTCCTGTAGGTTACTTAAGTCAAGCTTCACATACCAGCATTGTGACATGGATAAAGAGTAATGCTGTTAAGGTAGGGAGCACTTGAGTGATAATATTCAGATGCACACACTGCCAGAGATAAGCACATATTGAATTCTGTCGTGGAGCATATCAGTAAGTTATGACCCCAGAAGTAAATATTTATAGAAATAATTATCACCAAGGAAACACAGAGCCATATTGTCAAAGGGCCCCCAGTGAAATTAGTGGCCTTACAATGAATTTGCACCAGTATAAACCAGATCAGGATTCTGACCTTCTGTTTTACACCTATTTCACCCCAGTTTATAACCCCAACACCTACTAAATGCCAAATTAATGGAACTCACTCTATCACACATCAACTTCTACCCATTTCATAATGTACATCTGCCTGATTAGTGTCTTCCCTTCTTCCTCCCCCCCCGCCCACCCAAAATCAAATTGGCTCTACATCATAACTTTTAAAAAATCATATACAAAAAGTTAGATACAGTTATATGGATTTCAGAGACTGTTCATTTGACCTAAGGACTATGAGATTTGACCAGTTCTTTTCATTAAATTCTCACAACAGCCGTCCTAGATATATATCACACAACAGAAGAATTTGTGACGAATGGTAACATTTTCAAAAGTGATGGTGGCATTTAGAAGCCAAAGTCCTACTGAATTTCAATACGACTTGGGCACCTAAGTGTCTAAGTCACTTTTGAAAATGGAACTTGTACTTCTAAGACACTTAGGCACTTTTTAAACATTTTATCTTGGAAGATTACATGCTCACTGCACAGTTGTGGTAAACCTGCAAACCACTTTGGCTTCAGTTCACTCTTTCCCATGATACCATTAGAGCTCTTTGATATGATATGTGTGATAACACTTCTAATTTTCAAAGAGCTTTTCAAATCTCTGCTAATTAATGTAAGGTTATGTGCAGCTTTCTGGCTTCCAGTGACTTCCATAGAATTCTCTCTACATATTAAAAATCTTAACACCAAAGACCAGATCCAGAAGACCATATGTGAAAGTAGCTACATATTTTATTTATTTTTTGTATAATACTGACAGTATAAAGTTAGTATAGCATACAGGCCTGTAAATCTTTGCATGTCTTTGTCTCTGCAGGAAACTAATATCCCTGAAGAAACACTGGTGACTGTGGTGAAACCTGGTCTGCCCACAACTGCTGATTTGCTTGTGCTGCTTCCAGCAAACCAGCCAAAGCGGAAGAGAAGTGTAACTACTGATAAGGTAGCCAGACCAATCTGTGTCTGATTAGGGCCAAATCTTCATCCCATTGAAATCAGTGGCAATACTCCTACTGGCATCATTGTTGGGCCTTACACACCTCAATGTCATCCTATTCTTGGCATGACCTATGTAAGAGCTAGCAGCAATTGCGGTCCTTGTCTTTAGTAGAGTGCAGTGCCTGCTCTTTCCCTGTGCACTCTGGGATGGAATCTACCCCAAAGGCAACAGGAAGAGAGCAGGCCATGGTCTTGCCTCCTACTCTAGTCCAGCCCATAATGTGGGATGGCATGCAGTGGGGAATATGCTGCAGTCCCTGCATTCCTCTCCAAGCTCCTCCAGAGTGTCTCCATACCAGTCTCCATTTGCACAAGCCAGCTCCAACTGGTATCAAAATATTTCTCAGGGATGGCTAATATTTGTCTGTTGTTACATCTGCAACTAAAGTGATAACATATTGGTTTATAATGATCCAGTAGATTAAAATTCTCTAATCAGGAGTACAAACCTGTGGAAACCACATATTTAGAACATTAACATTTTTGATTAGAGGAGAGGCATCCTCCTCACTGACTTAAAAAATACATTAGACCTCAGATCCTACTGACTCAAGACTTTAGGATTTGGCCTATTACATGAAGAGCAGGTGGTTTCTGTCCTAATGGTCAGGAAGCTTATTCAGGTACTGAGGCAACAGGAGCAAAGAGTTTAAGTGCAAAAGGACAAAGCTCAAATATGAGACTTTCCCCTATCTCCCATTTCCAAGTGAAATATGCTCAGTGGGAAGGGGTCCTAGTTCAGTAGAAAATCAAAATTTGTCCACTGGCCCTACCTCTGATTTATAATGTATGACATTATGCCTTTTTTCCATAAAATGAATGTCTCAGCTCTGCACCAGTTTTGCGTTTCAAGCATTATCAGTTAAAAGGAGTTATCATTTCAGAAACCATTAGTTTTTAAGAGACTAGTTCAGGAGGGGAATATGTTACAAATAATAAGGTTCAGCGAATAGGCCACAATATCCATCTAGCCAGAGTGTGTCTACTGGTAGGCAGGCCCAAGCTCCCAGGGCAACATGGTACAAAAACCTCATTCATGGAATTGCTTAAAGAGGCAAATCTCAAAGTATTTTGATGTGACTTCTGAGTATTGGAGCAGGAGACTTTAAACTTAACTTTTAACTTTCAGAATTGGGTAAATTAGGATTGAGAATGGTCCTAATGCAAGAAAAAACATCCTTAGGCTCCCCCTCCCATCTCAATGTGACGTTCTGGAAGACTGAAGTGACAGTTAATTTCCAGGAAGCACTGTATTTTAATAGATAGCTTACAAAGCCCTATGTGAATTGTGGCTTGCAGCCAGGTGGGTGTCATCACCTTGAAACTCTTAACTTCTTTGCTCCTTTTAAGGAACGAGATGCTGATTTATGATGAAATTGTATCTTTTTCTGTTCCAAGTTTATGTGGAATGGACCTCTTCAATAGTTAAAAGCAACAGATTAAGGCAGACCCTTTTGTCCTGCTGTTTGTTTTCTTTTTAAAAAAGAATACCTAAATTATTCAGATTAGCTCCTTTAAAATCTCAGCCATTGCTAGTGGTCTGCTTCCAGGGAGCTCGAAGAATACCATCAGTTGCCTTCAATGCTGCCTCAGTGTTTTCATGGTCAGATCTGAACCACCTTTCCGGATATTCCAAGAGGAAAGACATGAAGGGCTACACTGAGCTGCTAATGATTTGGAGAAATTCCTAATATCAGGACTGGATAAAAATGAAAGCAATTTAGTATTGCACAGTTTGTATCATAAAGGTCCCCATCTGAGAGCTAACTTGTGGCTATTGGAGCACAAAAGGGATGCCAAAGTCAGGATTGAAAAGATAAATCTGAGAGTAGCTATATATTTTTCATCATACTTATATGTTGCTGACAGAGTCCAGTCAGCATTCAGCTGGGGGAGGGGCACACAAAAGGGCTTACAGATACCAGGAGCAGAAAAAGCACCTCCATGGACACTGGAAGGAGTGTGTTCCCTGGTAACCTTTTCTCCACAGTGGGAAGAGGTGCAGCATGCAGCTTCCCCACCACAGCCCTAGAGCTGCTTACTGGTGTATAAGGCAGTGTCGCCCCGGGCACACCCCTACTGACACACCCTGTGTTGAACTTGGAGTGGAGCTATAGGTGCTAGCAGCCACATCTTCACCACCTTAATGTAGGCAAGGCAGACCACTGAAGCTACTGGTGTGCGTGCATTTCTGTGCGGAGTGTTCTTTTTAAAGAGGAGATCACAAATTTTTATAACATCTACGATTGTACCAAAATCTGTGTTACTCAGTAAATATCCTTCCAGAAAACGTCCATGGCAAACTTACCACCCTAAGGCCTAATCCAGTGTCCAATGAAGTCAATGGAAAGACTCCATTGACTTCATTGGGTGTTGGGCTGGACTCTTACTTATCACTTGTGACAAACCGCCCATGTTTATGGATCATTCATTCTTGATGTATAACTGAGAGGAGAACCTCCAAGATCTTCAGTATTTCCCCCTTTTCATGTTTCAACAACGGGACATTTATTCTGCTGATAGCTCCAGTTCTGAAAGTTGGTGCCCTGGCATTCTTGTGAGGCTTTGTCATGTACTGAGAATGCACTCTGAGTCTGCCTATTAACCTGGGCAGCCCTTATGGACTCTACTTTATAGCTGTACTCTGAAATGTAAGTGAAATTAATGTCGCTATAAAAGTTTCAGATCTCCATGTCATTTCAAAAGAGAACTAGATAAATTAATGGAGGTTAAGTCCATTAATGGCTATTAGCCAGGATGGGTAAGGAATGGTGTCCCTAGCCTCTGTTTGTCAGAGGATGGAGATGGCCGGCAGGAGAGAGATCATTTGGTCATTACCTATTAGGTTCACTCCCTCTGGGGCACCTGGCACTGGCCACTGTCTGCAGACAGGATACTGGGCTGGATGGACCTTTGGTCTGACCCAGTATGGCCATTCTTATGTTCTTATGTGTTACTCACTTGCTTGTGTCTCAAAGGAATTTCACTAGGAAGAACTACTTTTAGATCTGGAATGCTTATGTGATTTGAGAATTGCTGGTTGTTTCCAGTTAAGTATGGTTCAAGTACAGAACTCTGTTGGAGAGAGACTGAGTAAATATATTTCAGCAATGGTTGCATTATTTTACAAGTTGCTGTTGATACAACTGTCAGAACTATTCCTCATGTCAGACATGGAACAGAATAGTGGAAACAATATATGGCCAAGTCACTAAGTTGGGGATAAAAAGTTAAGAATTCTCTGGAAGAATTCTATTGAAAATTAACTGAGGCCCAAATTATGTTACCTTTACACTGAGTGCACAAAGAGTCCTATTTAAGTCAATGAAACCATTTATGGACTGAGTGTGGGTATGGGGATCAGAATTTGGCCCTTTGTGAAATTCATGCAAATACTATAAGAGAAACAGCAAGGGCTTTTCTACCTAATAGGCTGTGAGGGCTTGTCAAAACCGAGCACAGTAATATAAAAAGAGCCTCTCTTAAAGGTTTCATAGATATAAAGGCAAACTTAGGGAGGGCGTGGAATCTCCATCATTGGGGATTTTTAAGAGCAGGTTGGACAAACACCTACCAGGGATGGTCTAAATAATATTTAGTCCTACCTTGAGTGCAGGGGACTCCATGGACTAGATGACCTCTCAAGGTCTCTTGCAGTTCTATGATTCTCTTAAACTTTTAATTTGGCATCCTGTGGGGAGCGGTATCTTGTACTAAGGAACAGTCTATAAAACTAGCCTTGATCCTCTGGAAAATTGCCTATGTTGAAGATGCAAGCAAGAGAAAGAGAGGGACCAGACGATGTGTCTGACAGTGGTGGGATGTGGTGGCACTTTTAACGGTGCTGTTCCACAAAAATGTGGGAGATCATATTTTAATATGCTTTGTCCCCATTAGAAAAATAGGAGAAACTGTTTCTATGTGGATGGAAATAACTGTTTTGACAGAATCTTCTTAAAAACATGTTACAAACAGCCAGCCAGCCCTAGAGATAAGCAAGTGAAGTAAAGCATGACATGCACTGAATTATCAAGCAACAGTTACTTTTCATGTGTAAGAAATCTAAAGTTCCAGAGAGGCCTGTCTTTTGGTATCATTAGAAGAATATGTATATTGGAGACAGGTATCAATGTAGATTATTCATTGTGCAAGTTACAGTTCGGGTGGGCCCAATAGCTCCCGTAAATGAAATGTTATCTGTCACATAATGTGGAAAAAAGTAAAGAGCTCCATAAGGGGAAGACAGATTTGGATATAAACATTTGTAACTTTCCAACATTGATGTGTTGCACAGATTCGAATGATTTTTAAAACCAGAATTGCCTAAAAATTTACAACTAATTGAAACGGTCAACAAATGTCTTCGGGTTTCTCACCATATTGAATGAACTTAGAGGTTTCTCAATTTAGTGCATTGAATTTCTCAAAGTTGAACTATGTGGAAGATGCGTGACATTATCTCTCTTATGTTTTCAGAGAATAGCTGCTATAAAGCAGGCCTTGAATGCACATAACATCAGCTTTTTCCTGAGAGAAGGATATTGGGTCTTAGTGACGTTAGCCAGCTCTGATTCAGGTAAAAACCCAATCTATAGATTGCTATTAGAGTTCTGAGAGAAGTGTTACATTAACTGGTTTCTTCTGCTGTTTGTTAATTTAAAATGTACCATCAAAGCAACTTATTTTACAGTTTTTCATTATTTGTTTGTGATACCCTGTTAGAAGCTTGAAAACACTCTGAGTGCAGGAAGTGGGAGCCTGCAAGGATTTTAAAAATTAATACTTGCCACTCCAGGCTTGTATTAAACTCCCAAGATTACAGCTTCTCTCTGACCTTGGCTTGGTAAACGCTGCCAACACCCAAATGCAAAAAAACCCCTTGGACCCAGGAAGGAGCACTTGGGAATTCCTCCCCGTGGTGTACCCTCAAGCCCTTTCACCCAACCTTCCGGGGAAGAGGTGAGAGAGAAAACAAAGGAAATTAGCTGTTGCCACCAGCTAATCAAACTGCATATGCACAAACCTCTTAGGACACCAAAAATCCAGTCCTGTTCTTAAAAAAGGTAAATTTTATTAAAAACAGAAAGAAAATACATCTGGAACTTAGGCTTTTGCTAGATTTTACAAAGAGCAATTCCAAAAATCAAGCACCCAAAATAGCTTTCTTCGGGGTTCAGTTTAAGGGTTAGAAGCAAACAAAAGCATCTCGGGTTAGCACAGGGGAGTCCATAAGCGAATAAGAAATAAAAGAAATAACCCTAATCGTGTCTTTTTAGACATTCTCTAATTTTACTTACATATCTGAGGCTCCAGATAAGTAAGTTCGAGGTATGAAGTGATAATCTGTAATCATGCCTGGCTTAAAGCTGGTTACAGCATTACTGCTCCGTGTCCCTACAGCTGAGAGAACAACAGACAAAGGGAAAGGTTTCAGAGTAACAACAGCCGTGTTAGTCTGAAACAAAGGGAAAGTTTCTTTCTGAATTTTAAAAAGTTCTGCTTTCCTATTGGCTCTTTTGGTCAGGTGCCCACTCCTTTTCTTTTACCTGTGGGCTTGTTAACCCTTTACAGATAAAGCAAGCAGAGGACAGACCAAGAAGGATTTTACAACTCACTGGCTGGCTGGGTGTCCTTCAAAGTGAGCTACTCCTCCCCCGCCCCTCATGTATCACACTCACTTTTGTCCTTTTCACTAAAAAGTAGACAGATTATCAAACACTGGCCAGCTTAATACAGGCACAAATTGAAAGCACAGTTTTGGATGCTCAGATATCAGAGTCCCCAATTTGCCAGCCTGTAAATTTGGACCCACAGATCCAACCTACAAAAGTAGAGACAAGGACTGAAAAGTTTTCTGCATTTGTGTGTGGGTATTTTATGAAGGGAGCATACAATGAAAAGGCTGTGTTTTAGCAGCAAGGACAGCTTCAACTTAAGCCCTCCCTGACAATGTCAAAGCCTCTTTGTTTGTGCATGTGCATCATCATTCATGACACCTGTTCTGTTTGTTGCTGTACGACACTGACCCAGCAAAAGAGCAAAGCACATCGGGCTCTATTCAGATGTGTCATAAATAGTGATATAAATTATATATTGCCAAGTTAGTTCCCAGGGCAAAATAAGGCACATCCTCTCTATATCTTAGGTTCCACTATAAGACTCATCACTGTAGTTTCTAATCTGAAAGTTACCGTAGAAATCACTTGTGTTAAGAGCCAGTATTCCCTGGTGGGAAGAACAGAGACTAGAACTGAGGATTCCTGAATTTCATTCTAGACTCTGGCACTGTGTAACTGTGCAAGTCAATTGACCTTGCTCTATCTCAGTTTCCCCATCTAGAAAATGAATATAATAATGTTTATGTATGTCAAGGTTCCTCCCCCACTCTGAACTCTAGGGTACAGATGTGGGGACCTGCATGAAAGACCTCCTAAGCTTATCTTTACCAGCTTAGGTCAAAACTTCCCCAAGGTACAAAATATTCCACCCGTTGTCCTTGGACTGGCCGCTACCACCACCAAACTAATACTGGTTACTGGGGAAGAGCTGTTTGGACGCGTCCTTCCCCCCAAAATACTTCCCAAAACCTTGCACCCCACTTCCTGGACAAGGTTTGGTAAAAGCCTCACCAATTTGCCTAGGTGACTACAGACCCAGACCCTTGGATCTTAAGAACAATGAACAATCCTCCCAACACTTGCACCCCCCCTTTCCTGGGAAATGTTGGATAAAAAGCCTCACCAATTTGCATAGGTGACCACAGACCCAAACCCTTGGATCTGAGAACAATGAAAAAGCATTCAGTTTTTTACAAGAAGACTTTTAATAAAAAATAGAAGTAAATAGAAATAAAGAAATCCCCCCTGTAAAATCAGGATGGTAGATATCTTACAGGGTAATTAGATTCAAAAACATAGAGAACCCCTCTAGGCAAAACCTTAAGTTACAAAAAAGATACACAGACAGAAATAGTTATTCTATTCAGCACAATTCTTTTCTCAGCCATTTAAAGAAATCATAATCTAACACATACCTAGCTAGATTACTTACTAAAAGTTCTAAGACTCCATTCCTGGTCTATCCCCGGTAAAGACAGACACACAGACAGACACACAGACCCTTTGTTTCTCTCCCTCCTCCCAGCTTTTGAAAGTATCTTGTCTCCTCATTGGTCATTTTGGTCAGGTGCCAGTGTGGTTACCTTTAGCTTCTTAACCCTTTACAGGTGAGAGGAGCTTTCCCCTGGCCAGGAGGGATTTCAAAGGGGTTTACCCTTCCCTTTATATTTATGACAATGTATCATATATAATAGAGAAATGTGAGGGCTGATTGACTATTGCCTACAGTACCTTTGGAGATCCTTGGAAAAATGGCACTATCCATGCAAATAATTACATTATTTATTTAGTTAGTTATTTATTTCATTTAAATTTGTCCTCTCTCCAGCATCTGTAAGTTGGTCTACAAATTAGTTTATGGTGCTACCTATTTTACTCCTGGGGGAATGGTGCGCCCTGCGCGGGGCGCAGAATTCACACCTTCCACAGATTTCTTGGCTCCCCCGCAGAACAATGGGGGAGCAAAGAAATCTCTGGGGTTCACACGCCCCTTCTGCAGCAGCGCTGGCGCGTCTGCTGAGATCAGCTGGCATCAGAGATCAGATCACTGTGGTGGGGTCGGGGGAGGGAGGCTAGTCCTGGGTCCATGGAGAGACAATAAGGGGGTGAGGCGGGGCACCTGAGTGAGAGAGACTCACTCTTTCCCTCTCGTCCCTGTTGCTGCGTCCTGGGCTTGGAGGCATAGGGCTGTGTGAAGCAGGCTCTGTCCCTGAGGCAGAGTAGAAATGTAACAACTAAACAGGCAGGCTTCTCATGTTATCATTGTTAGTTAATTGTTCCCATTCTTAGTCAATTAAGGCTCCTTTACCTTGCCAGAGTGGTGTAAAGGAGCCTTATTGTAAATGACAGTAAGGGAATCCTCAGCTAGGAAGGTCTGTGTGCTTTCTTGCTTTTTTTCCTGTGCCAGAGAGGAACAATGGGGTTAGATTACAGCTCAGGATCTATTTTACTTATCCATTTAAAACAAAATGCAGGACAATGATTAGCAAAACCCTATGACTTTCTTGTGTGAAAGTCTGAGTAATTTAAAGCTACCTTCCATTTTACAGAACACCAAAAACCAAAATAAAAGTAATTCAATTTAAATGAAAATCCAGGATTATAACTAGATGACAGGGTCTTGGTTAGCAAGTATTTGTAACTTAACTTTCATGCATTTAGGAAATGCTGAACAATTATGATGATTTTTTTGGTATCGTAGTTTAAATAAATTACCAAAATAAGTGAAACTGGTGTGATTATATTGAATTATTCTGACAAATAAAAAATGCAGAATTTTGGATTTGTTTGGTGCAGAATTTTGGAATTTTTGGCACAGAATTCCCCCAGGAGTACTATTCGAAGAAGTGACAAGGAGATGGTAAAAATAAAAATCTAGTGGTTTTTATTTAAGAGATTCAATAATAAGGCAAACCCAAGATGATGATTGGTCTGAAAGCAGATTTACTAAGCTCTTCAAATATATGTCTTGCATTTCAGACTCTCAGAGAAGTGGAGGAGGCAGTGGATACTGGGCTATAGTGGTTCTCTTTGTTATCTGTCTAGTTGTAGTTGGAGCCTTCATTCTCTACAAGTTTAAAAGGCAAGTAAACCTTATATACTTTAAGAACTAGATTTGTTCACATGTATCATTTCTTGAAAAGTAGCCTTTTTTGAAGCAATGCACTGATGGGTCTCTAGCTTTTAAAGCCCATGTTTTTTCTGAGCGTTTCAGACATCAAGGTTATAACTGATGTTGACGTAGGTAAATAGCAACAATGTGGGAGCGCGTTCAGCTTGCATCAATACAATCACCAAAAAATAGTCATTCTAAAATATATTCCTAATTATCTACTCTGAGGAGTAATGAGTAACCTAGGCAACCAGGACAATTAATTGATCCACAAGTCTAATTTCTTACCAAGAAAACAAAACAAAATGATGTGGAATTTCTCTGTTGAACATGTTAGAGTTTGATTACTGAAACAGTGCCACACAGGTTAAGAGTATCCAGCTGTGATAGAAATGATAAGTAAGAATTGAGTCCGCACGATAACGTATTAGGGAGGAGATGAAGAAGCTATGGAAGTGGCCTTAATATAAAAAATATGTTCTTGAGGAACAACTGATACCACATAAGCTGTGTAAGCAAATACTTATTCCTTTAAGAACTCTAAGACACTTTTAATCTGCATTTGATTATGGAGATGAATTCATTATTGTTCAGGTGGCAGGTTACTGGCTTTTTTATGCTGGTTTATGTATTTGTTTTATTATTTGGCCATGGTCCTGATATTTTTTGTTAGGTACTCAAAAGTCTTCAGGTTTGAGCAGTGTGGGAATGAACATTTATTATCATTTCACAAAATCTGCAGTCTTTAGTCAGTGAAAACACCTATTGATTAGGCCCATTATTATTTCAAGATGGATTTTTATTTAAAATAAACATTCTTTTAAAGGATAGACTAGGTACCATGCTGTGCTAGCGATAACAGCAAGAGTACAGCATTTAACTGAGAGTTCAAGTTAGCAACCATCTTTGTTATCTCATTAGACAGAGGTGCTTTGTTTCATGGAGGAAGACTCTCTTGGCTTTCCAACCGTGGAATCTTAAATTTCTTGATATTTGTAGTGACTTATTGTTTTATAGGATGAAACACAAAATTTGATATCAGACTCTGTCTACAGCTGAATAAAAATAATAAAAATCCATTTAGCTATTCTGGGTTCCCAGAGCAACAAAAAATCATCAAAAAAAAATGGATGATGTGATGCAATAATGTTATTTCATTTGCAGTACATTGTGGGTTGTCTGTTTGTATTACAAGATCATAAAACTCGGTGGCGGTGACTGTTATGAGACATTGTGATGTACATCTCTTGATTAGCCCTTAATTTGGAGGCAATTAGACAACAGACACATTTAATAAGCGGCAAAAGAAATATACAATATTTAAGAAAGAAAAAAAATATTTTTTATTCATCTTGATTCCTTTCTAAAATGGCCTCTTGGCTTATTATTTTCTGAATGGGACAGTTATTGCAGAGGAAGACTGTAGGAATGCTAGGAATTGAAACACGGCTTTAACTCCCCTAATACACTGGAATTTCTCAGTTGAACAGATCAAACTTCAGAGCCGGATCTCACAGCATCATGCAGCCCCCAGCAAAATTTGATTCTCCTGAAATGGAAAGCAGGGGGCTTAGAGACAGATATTACTAGAAATGGGTTAATCACCTGAAGCAGAGGCTCACCTATGAGTCCGGCTTAAATTCATGAGTGCACATGCTTCACAAGATCACATTCCTCCCCGAATGAAAAATGTAGAGTAAAGATTCCCTAGAACTGAGATTCATAAAAACAGAGCATCTGCAGCAATCTCTCCTAAGGTATGTCTACAGTGCAATAAAAGACCCACAGCCTGGCCATGGCTGGCCCTGATTGGCTGACTTGCGCTTGTGGGGCTAAAACTTGCAGCGTAGACATTCAGGTTTGGGCTGGAGCCCAGGCTCTGAGACCCCATGAGGGGAGGGGGTCTCAGAGCCTGAGCTGCATCCTGAGCCTGAATGTCTACACTTCAATTTTTAGCCCTGCAGCCTAAGCCCCATGGCCCTGAGTCAGTTGATCTGGTCTCTGAGACTGGGTGCTGCAGGTGTTTTATTGCATTGTAGACCGCTAGAAAGCAAACATTATCCAAAGACAGAAATCCACAGAGCACTTAGTTTTATAGGACCCGGATCCACAGGAGTAGTTGGTCCACCTAGACAGAGATCGACAAGCAGAAAGGGGTAATTTCCCTGCCAGAAAATGCTGCTGAAGCAAGAAACAGTTCAGAGAACAAAACTGAGTATCTCAGAGGCAAAAAGATCTCCTCCTCCTCTTGGCTTCAGACTGCATGCATTAGACAATTATCATGGTGCCTCAAGCTAATGATATGCTGCCAGATTCACTAGTATGCTCCATCAGCTTAACCATCCAGATAAACTGGGATCATGGCGCATCCTGTCACTGGAACAGCATAAAGCAGCTGGAAGGTTCCAGTGACTCTGGCCCATTATCTAGCATGGATCCGGAATCTGCATATTGTTTTTCAAAGCAATGTCATCTTTATCAGTGGTAATTCAATCAAAGAAAAATCCTCCTTTTCTTTTTCCGATGTATTTTTATGTTTGTGATGTTTTTCCTAGTAGGATTTCTTCATTCCTTCAGCAGCACTCTGAGCGGGGTTCCATGGTGTGGGGTACTCTGCAGTAATATAGACAAGACAAACAGCACAGTGTCCACCACGCAAAGGCAAGGGAAGGAAAATGATATTTCACCCACATCAAAGCTGTCATGTATTTAATACATCACTAGCAAAAGAGCTGAAATCGTCCTTCTTTTATTTTTGCAACAGCAGGAACATAGATTTCATCATACCAGATTAGACTATTGTTTCCTCTATTTAGGTATTTTGCCTACTTTAGTGGGAGTACATTTGATTCTTCAGAAGAAGAGAAAGATTTCTGTCTTTTCACAGGTTTCAGAGTAACAGCCGTGTTAGTCTGTATTCGCAAAAAGAAAAAGAGTACTTGTGGCACCTTAGAGACTAACCAATTTATTTGAGCATAAGCTTTCGTGAGCTACAGCTCATTCATCGGATGCTGTAGCTCACGAAAGCTCATGCTCAAATAAATTGGTTAGTCTCTAAGGTGCCACAAGTCCTCCTTTTCTTTTTGCCTTTTCACAGTCTCAGATACCTCCTCTCCCTCCCCTTTACCCCATTCATTTTAAAATCCTGTTAAAAATTACACTCGTTGTTGTTAAAAATATCCATGGACTTGCTGCAACCAAACTCAAGGATCTTTCTCTGTATTCACCCCCTTGCATCCTGTCCTTGAGTACCACCACCAATCTCACCACTCTTGGAGCAGAGTTTCTAATCTTCCCTCATCATTGATTTCCCATCTCATTTACACTTTCAGAAGAAAACCTCCCCTCCCCCCACCTTTGCCTATATTACTATTGTGTTGCATGAGAGCAAGTGTAGTCCCAATCCTAGCCATTTAGTTATAAAAACAGGTACTAATTTGATGATCCATATTTTATTAAAATCAAAATAATACCATGTAGAAAAGGCAGACTTCCAAAATGAATGGGACAAAGTAAGTCATGACTGCTCTAAAGCACAAAGAAGTCATTCATCTGAACATTAACCTCAAAACTAACACCACAATAAATACTCTATTCAATGTATTTTCATTATTATTGTTACTGTTACTTTAAATGCTGATAGCATGCTCCAGTACTCTGTATTATTTACATTTCAAAATCTTTAGTAGTAAGAAACAGTAGGAGGGGGATGAAAGAAAGATGGCCGAACAGACACACTATCCCTACTCATTTAAGCTATTCCTATCCTATTCCTCATGTAGTATCTGCCTTCTGAAGCCAGTGATTATGGTTTATTCATTTTCTAGAGGATAGATTAAGCGTTTCTTTGGAATATAATATGCATATAGTAAACAGTGTGTGTTCTAGGCTGATTAGGGTTGTAATGTAGAAAAAACACAGCCCTACTGTCCAGAATAATTTCTAGAAAGATGTGGGACCAAGAGACCATATACCTCTAAACTCTTATTGGTTTAGAATATCAGAATTCCTTTTTAATAGTTATTTAAAAGCTGCTGATGCTTTCTTGTAGCATGAATTGTATTAGGGCACCTAGAGCTGGTATCGGCATCTTTTTATCATTATTTAAATAAACATAAATAAAATGCCATCTTTCTCCTGAAGAGTGTCTTATCTCCTGGTTATGAAGACCCTTGGAGCCAGGACTGGGTGCTTTGATTTGCTATATATATTTTTAAATAAACCTTTTCAGTATGTTTTAATATTGTACAACACTGTGACTACCTCAGCAGAGGGGTTGATGAAGACACTATGGAAATTAAACTATGATGTCATACTGCTATTGTTCCCAGCTGGGCCACTGACTCTATGCAACCAGGGGCAGTTTGCTTTACCTCTCTTGTCTTCAGCAGCTATTAAACTGAGGTAACCTCAGGGCTGCTGTAGTGCAGTGTTTCTCAGTTGGTGGGTCACGACTCCCAGGGTCACGAAAGGCAGTCGGCAGGGGCAGGGGGTACGAGGCACTGAAAATGTTATTACAATCTGAAAAGCTTGCTGCACACCCTGACCTGTGAAGGTCCAGTATTGTCTGTCAATCCCTCGAAACAACACACACATAAACTTATTGTTGTTAGCATTGATACAAGGTCACAAAATTTCTTTTAACTTTGAATAAGGTGTTGTCATACTGCTGCAGAGTAAGACATAACTAATTGATGCTTTGTCATCCTTCTATGATGACATTTTCGGAATGCAAGAAATATTATTTATTCACATGTTTTCAGCTTCAAGTGTTTTTTTTAAATTATTATTTTTTTAAAATTATTAAATCAGTAAATATCTGAACAAAAAACAAAAAAGATCTGTGTTTATATAGAAATCCTTATATCAAAACCAGGCAAGTTCTTGATACCTATCTAGAAAATTCTTATAAAATGTAATAGGGATAAAACCAATGAGCTTTTGTAGATATTAGTAGGAAATCTATAGCTATTACTCTAAAATCCTATAGAATTAAATAGAAAATGTATTACCATAGAGTTCTATTGGCTGATTTAAAAATTCAGTGGAAACATTGTTCTTTATTTAATTCTATAGGATTTTTCCATAGGGGTTTGAGGTTAATATGATTAATTGTATATAATATGAAACTAAATTCCATCAAAGGATATTTTTCCTGTGCTATTTAGGAAACTGCCAGGCAGAAACGTCTATGCCCAGATGCACAACGAAAAAGAACAGGAGATGACAAGCCCTGTTAATCACAGTGAGGACACCCAGAACATCATCCAGGGTGAGGAGTTTATTGATGATGATCTGGATTCTCAAACGCTAGGTAACGCAAGAGGTAACTTCACCTTCACTTTATTAACATCTCAATTAGTATTTTGTTTGCTTTGTTTTTTTAAATTACGTTTTAATGTTTGCATTTTTAGTATCTTCATTTTTATACTCAGCTTCAAGAGGAATCGATTGGTAAACTGCTAACAAGGAAACACTTCTTTTATCCTCCTTTTTTGTTTTGTTTTAAATTCAGTCTATTCTGCTGATTTTTTATGACATGCCATATAAATACACAGTATGTAAGGTAGTACAATGCACTGTCATGAGATATATGTGAACAACATTAGGAAGATCGTACAATAAGCAGTATAGATTATAATTGATTAACTTCACTAGCATTTAAATTAACTTGAGCATGCCCTGAAATCAAAGTGTAATGAATTTTAGGCAGAGAGAAATGATATGTAGAATGAATGTTTCCATAATGCAGGGTAGATTATAAGGAGGTGTCCTCTCTTTTAGACACATTAAATGAATTCCCAAATACAAAACTTCATTGAATTCATCCTATTTTGAGTCCTGACTTGCCAGTATCCAATGGACAGTCATTAGAATTCCCATTCAGGAATCTTTTATGAATGTCTCTTAGAGCAGATGATTCAAAGTTAAATGAAAGTGCTTGTCTAGGCAATTCATGAGTATGCTGAATGTAATGTAGAGAGCTAGTCTAAAATATTCCAAATGTATTGAGAACACAGAACAGCCTGAAAAGTGTAGCTCACAAAGGAAGATCGTCTAGTGCTGCTTCGGACAACTCTGTGAAAATGGAACATCTGACCCTAAATCTCAGGCTTTTATAAAACTGGCTGAAATGGTGGTAGAGACAGACAACTGTGAGGTTAAATGGCTTCATTAACCCTACATAGAGGGCTAAGATCAGCCACGGAGGGCAGACGTCCTGGAAGTCCTTCTTTATCTCTTTGTTATTCTTACTATCTATCTCTAACTGTCTTTTGTTGTTGTTTTAATTTTCCTTAGCTGAACCATATGCTGCCATTTGCTTTGATTTTAGCTTTGATGAAAGGGAAAAAACATATTTCACCTGGAAATTGTTTTTGCCCAGATCTGTACGTTTTTTAACAAATTGCACACACTAAAATTCGTTGTTTTCATGAAAACCCTTCAAACAGAACCTTGATTATACTACAAAGCTCTACCAATACTGTAGCACTGCAGATGACCCTGGGACACAAAAATTGTTTGCATGACAAGATTGTTTCAATGATCTCATCTCTAGAATAGACTCCTGAATGCCAAGGAGGTACTCTCAGGGTTCTTCAGTTAATGTGAAGCACTCATAGCCACTTAGCGTATATCAGGTACTCTTTAGCCACAATCTTCCTCTTGCAGTTGTGTAATACCTCTTACTGTTTTTGCATATGTGCTGCTTAGGATGAAGGATATGGGAATGAAGAAGCTCTACCCGGATTTACAACCCATTCAAAAATAATCTCCTTGCCTGATCACTGTAGGCTATATTTGGTCTGATCCTGCACTCCTTACCTTCCATTGAGGTCAGTAAGAGTGTTGCTTGAGTAAAGAGTCCAGGACCAAGACCTGCCAATGAGGAAGTCTTAAGTTAGACAGTTAACAAATGCAAATCTGAAAGTGACCTGCAGTTCTGCCAGGTTGTCAGCACCAGCAGACATCCAGGGGAACAGGAATAGCTCATGTCCTTGGGTCAGAGCCATCTATGTTTATCAGCTGCCAGACAGTGTTAAAACATATAAGACTTTTTCTTGCTATACTTCTACACCGTGCACTTTTTGTTGTTTGCCTTCAATATAGCCTTCAATAGCACCCAACGCTACATAGGAAATCTTCCTAGTTGTCTCAGTATTGTGCTGTTTTGTCTGGCTGAAGTATGAAGCATATCACCATCCCTACTGAAATATTAAATTCTGTTTTATGTCATTATTTTCAGCTGGTTCATATGCTCTGGAGATTCCTACTTATGCTGATGGGATTTTCCCCCCTATTCTAGAGATCACTATCGTAGCCTCCTCTCCATGCACAGCTGGGTTTTACAAACCTGGTTTTCTGTTTGCTCTCTCTCTTTTCATAACTTTTGAATTGTCACAGTACAGTATTTCCAGACTCACCCATCCACTTTTTTTGTTTTCTATATATTTTGTTGCCTACTTTATCGCAACCCCCACCTTGGGACTCCTCAACTCCATTTCCTTGCAGTGACTCCTTCTGGGAGAGGTGGAAACTTGAACAGCTACAGAGTTCCCTTATTGCTGATGCCGATCAGTGTCCAGTCCCAGGTCAGTGGCATGTTGAATGGAAGCCTCAGGTTCCATTCTCCTCCCTCACCTGCTCCCCTCAAGACAACTACACCTTTTTAAGCTGCAAAGAGAACCACCTTATGCTGTCACTGGGATAGAAACACTAGGAATTCTAACAACCATCATGAGCAGACACTTTAAAGCACTGAAGTAGAAAGTATGTTGTAGGTACACTGAGCTGCTGCACCACCTGCACCTGAACTGTTGTTTGATAAGACAACCATCTAATTTGATTGTCTTGTCTCTGCAATAAAAGGGGAATGTATAGTAAAATGCTCAAAATATACTAATGTTAGTATTTTGTTTTTATATTTTTTTAGGCAATCACTCAGGCGTGGTTTTGAGCATTAACTCCAGAGAGATGCACAGTTACCTGGTTAGCTGATGTTTACAGCTGAACACAAAAACCGAAAGACTCTTCTCTGTATTGTTTAATTTTTCCCTGGGGATGTCACCAAATGGCAAACATGGCTGTACCTGCTGGAGGAAAGTAGGTTCCTAAACAGTCTTGAAATTACAAGTGTCCATCATCTGTTACTGTAGAATGAGAACTTGTTACAATTCAAACTCAAACTAAGGTAGCAAATTTGTAGCCCTTGGCATACTAGATGCCACATTTTCTCTGTCCTGTATATGTTCTAGTTCTTTATGTTCAGTTTTAGAAGGACTGGACTTTAGTTCTTTTTATTGGCTAGGGTGTTCAGTGGAAGACTGAAATTCAACAGCCCTGAAGAGTTGACTTTAAAAAACCAGTAACTAGAAAGTACAAAGCAGATGGCTGGTTGTTCGCTCCAAATTTGTACTTGTTTAAAAGGCGGGGGCTGCCTGTTCTAGTTCAGCACTATGAGAGGAATGAGTAAGGAGATAAATGTACTCCTTAGCTCCTCTTCAATCCAAGTTCTTACCTTTAAAATGTGTGAGACAATCTAAGGAGCTTCAGCTCACTATGTGAGTCCCTGCTATAAATTGAATAAATAATGTGTTAAGACTTTTTGCAAGTAAAATGAGTCCTAAGAAACACCAAACAACACTCCCCGAGCCCACCCCACCCAAAAAACCCCACTAGCTTGGTGCTACTTCCAGACCAGGTGCTTTCACATCTAGAGGCTGGTTGGTATAAGTTGCTCTTCTGTCGTCTTCTAACTTAAGCACCTCCATCATGGCAGTTGCAAGACCAGTTATTATATAATAAACAATTCTGACTGCCTGTCCCTTTTTCTCTTTTTAAAAGTGTAAATACCTCTTTTAAGTAGCTTTTTGTATGTTTTTAAAAAATTTCTAATTTGAGGGCAGAGGCCTAATATATGTAAGAATTCTCCCCCAACTAGGTCAGTACAGCACACCAGAACCTTTAGTCCTACAGATACTTGGAGTTTCCCTATGTGTTCAGTTCCTGCCTCTGATGTAAGGAAGAGCAAACTCGCAGCTGAACTTCACCACCTTTGACGTGTTTGACAATCAGGAAGGATCATAGCAGGGAACTGATGCAATTTAAGGGATTGCACTTCATCAGTTTCACCACCAGGTGTCACTCTTATTCCCTCATCACTGAGCTGGGCCCTATTTCTGCAGGGAAGGGCAGTGAAACTGTCAAAGGAGCCAGATTGGGAGAGGCATGTGGGAGGGTCAGTTCAGAGTTTGCTTATCCCCAGGAGTCCTAAGGCATCACTAAATCCACATCTTGCAGGTTGTTTGTATGTGGGTTTTTGTAGGGATTTGTGTAGGAAATGAACCACAGCATGGTTCAGCCAAATGTTTGGCATCCCATGTATCACAGCTGCCTGGAATTAGGACACTCTCTCAGAAACCTATTTAATCTTTTCACCTTTTGCCTTGAACAGGGGATGACTAGCTCTTTTTTACTCACTGAATGTTGTACTAATGCTTGTAGCTAAATTTCCATACCACCTTCCTTAAAGGGATTATACTCAACTATATACTTGTGAATGACCAAGCAGTCATGCCGGTGAGACAGAATGGCACTATCTAAAAATTCTCCTATGCAGTAGGTCGCTTTTCCATGTAGCCAGGGAATTAATGATATCATGAAATATGCTTTCTTCAGAAACAACATGTTAGCATGCCACCTCCTATGTGGCAATATAAGCTCTCACAAAGCTCACAGAATCTGTGTGTGTAAAGCACAAGAAAATCTAGTTTAGGAACGAACAGTATGAAAGTGGATGGGAACATGTAAGGTCTGAATGCTTGAAAAGAGTGGCAAGTGCATGCCAACTGCTCAGGAAAAGGTCTGTTTGTAACCATCTCACAAAAATTTCATCTTGCAAAGCCCTACAGGGCCCTGCAAACTAACCCACAGAGAGATAGTAAATACTTGAGTTGACAATGCTGTATGCAGGACTAAGTATAATTCTGACACAGTCATAAGAACCAAAGACCAAAGGTCCATCTAGCCCAGTATTCTGTCTTCCGACAAAAAGAAAAGGAGGACTTGTGGCACCTTAGAGACTAACCAATCTATTAGAGCATAAGCTTTCGTGAGCTACAGCTCACTTCCTCAGATGCATATCGTGGAAACTGCAGCAGGCTTTATATATACACAGAGAATATGAAACAATACCTATTCCCACCCCACTGTCCTGCTGGTAATAGCTTATCTAAAGTGATTTCCAGCACAAATCCAGGTTTTCTCACCCTCCACCCCCCCACACAAATTCACTCTCCGACAGTGGCCAATGCCAGGTGCCCCAGAGGAAATGAACAGAACAGGTAATCATCAAGTGATCCATTCCTTGTCACCCATTCCCAGCTTCTGGCAGAGGCTAGGGACACCATCCCTGTCCATACTAGCTAATAGCTATTGATGGACCTATCTTCCATGAACGTATCTAATTCTTTTTTTAACTCTGTTATAGTCTTGGCCTTCACAACATCCTCCATTCATCCATTAGTGTCTGTGTCCTGGATTTTCTGAGGTGAAGTGCCAATACAAAATCATTAGTGCTTTGGAAGCCTACAGGACTGTTGCACCATGGGCTAGCCCTATTCACCAGCTCCTTACTGGTTTTAGGGGAAATGAACTAGAAATAATACAGTGAAACAAGATTGCAAACAACTTTTCCTGGGAAGTAAATTCAAAATAGGGCAGGAGAGTGGAGGATTGAACTCTTAAATAATGTAAAGAATTGAACTTCTATATTAGAGTCTTTTTGTTGGTCTGCTTGCAGGCTAAGGGAATTATAGGGACTAATTCACATACACTAATTTTATGCTTTGACAACTATTTTTATACATTTACAACAGTTTAATTCATGTTTCTGTTGACAGGAAACTCCTGCTGCAAAGCAAAATATTTAACTGTTGCGCAAGACTCTACTAGTCATTATCATTAATACTTAGCACTTATGTATGATGCTTGTAATCTTCCCAGCATTTTCCAACATTAACTAATTTAATTCTTGAAACACACCTGTGAGGTTGGTATAACATGACTCACAAATGTGGTGAGACACTGTTTTTTGAGGAGTTTTCAGTATTATTATGTCTGTGTAAATAATAGCCAGTAGACAATAAAGCAAGCCTTTTGAGTTCCTGACCAGAATGCCTTTATAATGGATTATTTCTAAAATGGGAGGACCTCATTCCCATGCAATGTGACTTGTTTTTTGTTTAAATGAAAATTCATACCTTTGATAGAGTTTGAATCTGTTTAATTATGCCCATGGGAGCACATTTTGTTTTTAAAGGAAGAAGTGTGTATATACACACACACACTTTTGTATCTCTTTATACAGAAAGATGGACAAATGCACAGAAATAATATGTACACACACGTGTATATATAGCTGTGTACACACATTTATATTGTGATGAACTGCCAAAATCTTAACAACCGGTTCCCTCCTCACCCCATGAGGGGGTCGTTGCCCACCCCTGCCCCCCCAGGACTTCTTCCCCATCCAACCTCCCACATTCCTTGTTGCTCCCCCCCCCGGGACCCCTGCCCCATCCACCCCCTTCCCGCTCCTCTGACTGCCCCCAGAACCGGTCAGGAGGGTCTCATGGGCCACCGTAGTGGGTGCCCACCCCTCCCCTAAGAGCCAGAAGGACCTGCCGGGGGGCGAGGTGGGGAGTCCCAGCGGTGCTTACCTGGGGCAGCTCCCAGGAAGCATCCGGCAAGTCTCTCTGGCTCCTAGGGGCAGGGTAGCATAACTAGGGGAGGAGCAGGGGGAGCGGCCACTCCCCACTGATCACATCAAAAGTGGTCCCTTAGGTGCCGATTCCGTGGGTGCTCCGGGGCTGGAGCACCCACAGGGAAAATTTAGTGCATGCGGAGCACCCACGGGGAAAATTTAGTGCGTGCAGAGCACCCACCGGCAGCTCCGCGCCCGGCCCCAGCTCACCTCACCGCCGCTCCGTCTCCTCTCCTGAACGTGCCACCCTGCTCCGCTTCTCTGCGCTCCCCACCGGCTTCCCGCGAATCAGCTGTTCGCATGGGAAGCCTGGGAGGGCTGAGAAGCAGGCAGCAGCTTCGCACTCAGTCCCAGGGAGGCAGAGGTGAGCTGGGTCGGGGAGCGGTTCCCCTGTGTGCCCCCAGGGTTACCTGCTGCGGTGTGGGCGGCCCTCCTTGCGCCTGCCACCCTCCATCCCCCCCGCCCCAGCTCGCCTCTGCCTCCCTGGGCCTGAGTGCGAAGCTGCCGCTTGCTTCTCAGCCCTCTCCGGCTTCCTGCACGAACAGCTGATTCACAGGAAGCTGGGGGTGCGGGGTGGAGAAGCAGAGCCGGGCGGCGCGTTCAGGGGAGGAGGCGGAGTGGAGGTGAGCTGGGGCCGGGTGCGGGGCGGGGTGGGAAGCTGCCGGTGGGTGCTCTGCACCCACCAAATATTCCCCTTGGGTGCTCCAGCCCTGGAGCACCCATGGAGTCGGCGCCTAAGGCGCCACTTTTGGCCGGTTCCCTCATGGAAAAACCGGTTCTAAAAGGGCTTCTAAATTTAACTACTGGTTCCAGCGAATGGGCTCCAGCTCACCACTGCATCTATAGATATGCACAGAGGCATACACACACACAAACCCTTATAATTATATTAAGTTCTAAGTGAGGAAGGACAACATTACGGGTAAGGAACAGGATTTGGGAAACAGGTGACCTGGGTTCTATTCCTGTGTCAGACAATCTTTGTGCATGACTTTGGGCAAGTCACTTAGGCCCAGTCTTTCAAGATATTTAGAAGCCTAACTCATGAGAATTAGGTACCTAAATAACTTTTAAAATCTGGGTCTTAACCTCTATGTACCTAAAAATGGGGATGGTAATACTTATCTATTTCACAGGGATATCATGAGGCTAAATGTGTTTGAGATCCTCCAAATGAAAGGACTATACATGCAAAGTATTAATCATTAATTATTTCTTTTTCTTAATGATTGTTAGGATTAAAAGTATCATTTAAAAGGTTATGAATAAATATGGAAACCAGTAGCCCCACACAAAGGTGTTAAGAGTGTTAAAAAGCAAAAATGTAGTTTCAGTCAAAGATAGCTTATGGAATAGCTAATTGTTGTATGTTGGCATCGTGACATCGCCATTGATTTTGCTAATCTGCACACGGCTTACTAATGTCTTAAATTTATTCGCATTCTGCAATGTTAATGAGTAAAAGACCTTATAATGTGGGTTCAGTGAGCCACTCACCACATCGACGTCTACCAGTGCTGGTACTGGACTATAAACAGCATAACTGACCATCTGTTGGCCTCATCTACATGTTGTTTCCTTCTTAGAATGCCAAGTGACTGACGCTGTAAAAACCATGCCTTGAGTTCTAGAATGATCCTTGGAGCCTTGACTCCTTCTCAGTAAGGCTGTCTTAAACAGAACCTAGGGCTAGGGCTGCCACCTTGGATTTCCTCTCTACATTATGTGGAACAGCTTCCGGGGGCTGATTTAGACAATTTCATTTCAGTTTTAAAACACTTCCTTCGTAGCAAGCTGCAGCATACTCACAAATGCATTCAAGAGGTTTACAAAATACCCCCTCCCCCCACATAGTATAAGTGAACTCCTCAAAAATAAATGCAATAAACTCCAAGGTGTGTCTGTGATACCTTTGGAGCACAGTTCATTGTGGTCCAGCCCCTTGTGTAGGCATTTACACCAGGTTAAAGCGGGTGTAAAATGCTTCCTTATTAGAATGATGAGTAGTTCTTTACTCCTTAAACAGTCTTCAGATTGAGTCATACATTTCTCATCAAATAGACTGAAATGAATGGAGGTACTAGAGGATTAAGGTACGGGTATTAATCAATGTTAGAAAGGGTGGTACAGGCTAGCCCCATGTTAACAACTGTTCAATCTTTGCATGTGAAATACCTTGGCAATGCTCGAGTTGTACGTACAACAAAAAGGTTATTTAGGAATAGATTTTGATACCCTTAAGCATACTGTGTCATAATTTACTCCACAAATAGCCCTGTTTGAGTTCAGTGGGACCACTCATGTAGTAAATAGTAAAATCTGAGTAAGAGTGTCAGAATCGGGTACTGGGATTCATCAAGATTTCCCTCTTTCATTCTGCATCCTATTTACCTCTGTTTTCTTTTGGCCAACTCCTGATACATTGAATTGTGCCTTACTTGAGTTGTATGATTTCAATGAGATTATTCAGGGAATCAGGTGCTTTTCAGCATGAGTAAGGATATCAAATTCTGGTGCTTCAGTTCTATAGTTACTGCTGGTTGGACTAGTGTAGCCAGATCAGTGTATCTCCATGTATCACCAGGGGCTAGTACAAGAATGAGACATTTTTCATATAACCTTTTAATGATTACTACTTGTTTTGCCTTTTTGATTAAAAATCCTCTCTAATGTTTTTGAGAGGCCTTCTGCCAGTAGATAGTGCCTCTTGAACTGAGGTCAGTAAAATGTAACTATAATGGTGGCTATTCTCCTCTACACTGTGTGATCCTGTGTGTGAAGAAACAATTTTCTTTCTCAAAGAATAAGAAATATGTTCATTTGTTTGCAGTGTCTTCTTAACATTTTGGTTCTAGGTGTGTCTTGACTGTTTAGACTTATCAAAAGTTTACTACATTGTAACTAGGCTTATGGCTATTTTCATTCAAATCATAGGTTTTATCACATACCCAATTTTATTTCATTGAAAAAATAGATTTGTTTTTGAGGGGAAGGAATTTTTTTTATTTTATTCCTATTCATTGGCATTCAAAGTCTTTGTTATACATGAGCATTTGATTGATACAGTGCTAAAGTCACCATCTCCATTTATATTTCAGCTGTTTAAGATTAGAATAAAAACTTCACATTATCTCCAAAATAATGAATTTTGGTTGGGAAGTTATTTTCAAGCATTTAACTTTTCGTATGTATTTTTCAGATCATTTCCAACTCAAAAATTCTATGATCTATCAGCTCACCAGTACATTCAAATGTAAACTTGTTCCGAGTATATTTTCTATTTTTTTCTCGAGTCTAGTCCCAAATGAATATGGCTTCCACAACTTTCCTTGTGACACTTATACAGTCTAATCAAGCTAATCTATGGAAGTACTTATATGATCTCCATCACTATAGTATTTGAGTGTCTGGAAGTAGAAATAGTATCTGCCCATAATTGTTTATATGATATTCAGCCTAAATATGTGAGTTCTTTATTTCCTCTTAATATTTTTAGTGGTAATCCTCTCATGCCATACTGTCTAATAAATCTTTACCTCTGATGTTTATGTCCTTCATATTTTTAGACTTTCGCTAGATAGTCACTTAAAAGCTCAGACTCATACAAATGCGGCCAGATTCTCAAAAGAGTTCCACTCCGATTTAGACACCAAAATAAGTGGCCAAATTTTTGAAAGTTATTCAGCATGTTGGGTGCAGAGCACTTTTGAATAACTGACCCTGGCAAGAGAGATGAAGATAAGACGTGCCCTAACCACTGAGCAATGGAATAGTCTGATGTGGACCAGTCCCTTGGTTTCTCCTCTTAAAGCTGTTCCACTTTGGATAGAGTCAGTGGAGCACGGAGACTGGCTCCTGGGTCTCCCAGATCCTGGGTGAGTGCTCTAACCACAAGGTTATAGAATCTTTCGTATGCTCACTTGTGCTCTCTCTTTCTTATTCTCCCTCCCCCTACCTCCCGCTCCCGCCATTTGAGTGGTCTGCTCCAATAAGCAGCTTCTGAGCATGTCTGCCATATTGGTGCCCTCAGGCAAGTTAGGGGGAGAAATGCCTATTTTCTCCTGGTTCATGTATTGCTCTGGTGCTTAAGATTATCCAGACACCTAGAGTGAGATTGCAGTGCACAAGCTCTGATGCAGAAACATAGGCACCTAGGGAACTTTTTTATTGCAAAAACTTAAGTGTGAAGTGAGCGTAGGCACCTACAGCATTCAGCAGCAGCTGAGTGGGGGTGAATACCCATGAGGCCTGATTCTAGGATTTAGGTGCCTAAGTCCCTTTGTGATCTAGCTCTAGGACATATGGCCTTAGGACTGCAGAAACATATAGTTACTATCGCATATGCATACCCTCTCCCTCTCTCTAAATGGATGAAAAAAAACCCAAGTGACATTAATTGTCACTAAAAGGAAAAAGTGGAGACATTCTTTTACACTGACAATTCTAATGATAATGATTTCTTTGCAACACCTGAAAACATTAACTGCATTTGAACTTTATTGATCATTCTTGATTTGTTTTTGTAGAATTTACATTATCATGGTGTGATAATTGATTGCAATAGAAAGGGTGTAAAGCCTTGCCATGTAGCGAAAATTCATACAGCAGTATACAACATTTCTTAAATACTATGCCTTTGTAGTGTATTTTCTTAGTACTATAATAGGGTTATTAACCACTTGTGAGACCAGGCTTTTTAAATATCATATGTTGAAATGTATCTTGTTTTTATTTTGCATGGTGCTAATGTTAATGGGCCGAATTCTGCCTTTTGATGCTTATATCAACTCCCTTTGACCAGAACACTAGCTGCTCTAAGGTCAAAATTTGGCCTACTCTGTACAAATGTGGTATCATTTCTCACTTCTTTCTTGTTTACGTACTTCAATCCAAATTTGGGTTCTGCACTGTAATGGCTCACGTAGGAAAACAGCAGCTTTTTAGACTAGTGGCCTTTAAGGCAGACAATCTGGTTATGGATTATAACAAAAAGTCAATAGGGCTGTGTGAGATGAGGAATTTATCACCTCAACAGCAGGAACACACACATCTGCGCATACACAAAGGATGCGAGGCAATAAAGCTACAGCCTGAGGCTCATGAGTGCCGCTTTGCTGATAAATCACTGATAAGTGACCCGGATTCATGGAAGAGAATTAAGACCAGAGAAACATTGTCAAATCCATACTGGAACTTTCTGATTGTGCTTCACCCAAAGTCTTGCAGGGCATACTACATACTGTTTTTTCAGGGCATAGTACATACTAAATTTCTATTTTTTGAAAAAGGAATGAGTAGTGCAGGAGAGGTACAATAGGTTTCCACATGAGTCTTTCCCTTATGGTATCCTGGAGTCAGGTGGTGGTTGGCTCATAAAAGGTTGTCTCAACTCAGTTGCTAGTGGCTGTTCAGCCACATCATAAAAACTGCCTTATAAGGCAGCAAATATTTTCAGTCTCCCCTGAGTTTACCTGCACAATTCCCAAGTTTTGCAGAGGAGGGTTGGGGTTGCGGGGGGAGTTGCACTGATGGGAAAAGCCAGCTCCAGATGTGTCCTCTCCCTTGCATAACTGCCTTGTCAAATTCTTCCCTTAGGTCCTCAGCTGATGTGATGGAACTCTGTTCCCTGCAGCTGAGAGAAGTGGGGACAGGAGAGGGACAGATTAAAGGACAAGGGTGCAGTGGTCCAGTGTCTTGTGGAATTTCAATAGGAGCGCCCACAGTGAACTGAGACATCTGCCAGGGAAATATTGCCTCCTCTTCTCCATCCCATATGCATCTCATTTCTTTCTGCTCAAGTCCATACAACTCACTGAAGCTTAAGGTCTCTTCCTTGCCTGCTGCGCTGACCATATCACCCCACTAATTCCAGACCCCTCCAGTGGTTTCCTTTGTAATGCTGTATCAGCTTCAATCTTTGACCTCATTTTCAAGACTCAGTCTATTCAGTAAAAAGAAAAGGAGTACTTGTGGCACCTTAGAGACTAACCAATTTATTTGAGCATGAGCTTTCGTGAGCTACCGCTCACTTCATCGGATGCATACCGTGGAAACTGCAGCAGACTTTATATATACACAGAGAATATGAAACAATACCCCCTCCCACCCCACTATTCAGTATAACTTTTGCCTTCTGCTTGGCTCTTCTTCTTCCTCTGTGAATGACTTATTTGTCTGAAATAAGCCACAGCTTTGGGTTTATTATACTATGGCAGGCTCTTGGAAGTTTTGCTTTCTGCACTTTGGGCTAGGTCCAGAAAAGACCCTAAGCATTACAATGCCTAACTGATCGTGCCTTGCTACCTAGTGGAATCCATAGCCCCAAGTTAGGGGTCCAGGCTCCCTGCACAATGCCAGGAGAGAATTACTCACCTAAGAATGAGATCTATAGAAGCCACCCTACTGACTGGGGAGCCTCTTAAGCTAGCCAATTGGAAATGCTGAGGCATGTGGCCTAAGCCCGACCCCTCAAGGGGAGTTAGGCACCTGACTCCAGGCCCAGCCAGAAGCACCTGTCTCTGCTTGGGATGCGCTCCTGGAATTAGGTGCCTAACCTTGGTTTGTTACAAGACATGGAGGAGAAGAAGGTGATGGGGGCACCACCACCTCCCTTATTACTTTTAGCCCAGTGGTTTGGGTACTCATCTGGGATGAGGGAGACCCAAGTTCAATTCCCCACTCTGCCTGGTGAGTGGAAACGATTTGAACTAGGGTCTGCCCCCACCCAGGATAGCATCCTAATCACTGTGTTATAAGATAGTTATATTTCCTATTGAAGCTGTTCCATTGTATAGTCAGCAGGTAAGAGAGAGAGAGAATGATGCCATAGCCTAGGGGTGAGGGCAGGAGTGGGGAGACCCAGGTTCCAGACCCCCCTTTCTGTCCCACTCCCTCCTCTGGCTGTTTTGTGGAGTGTTAGGCATGTTCAGGCCCTGCAGGTGAGCTAGGCAGGGGAATGCTTAGTTTGAAGATCGTGCTGGGGCTTAGGCCTGAGATACGAGGCTGGATGCTAGGTTGAGGTGGTTGTACACATGCTCACTGGCAGCAACTTAGTGTCCAGGGAGCTTTTGCAGTTGAAATTCAGTACCTAAGGTGCCAGGTGAGTTAGACAGCCAGTGAGCAGGGGTGGCTCTACCAATTTTGCTCCCCCAACCAGGCACCGCCAAATTGCTGCCGCAGCGGGAAAAGCGGCTGAGCTGCCGCCGAATTGCTGCCGCAGGACACGGACTGCTGCCCCATTCTGAATACCACCCCAAGCACCTGCTTGGAAAGCTGGTGCCTGGAGCCAGACCTGCCTGTGAGAATCTTAGTGGCACCTAAATATTGAACTTTGCCATCTGAAGTGGCAGTTAGTGGCCTAAATCCTTTTGTGGATCTAATCCCCCGCCCCATTATTTTACCTCCCACCAGCATTTGGAACAGTTTCTTCTTCATTTACGCTAATTCCAGTTCTTCGAGAGTCACTCCTTTCAGCTAGCTTTCTACCCAGAAGCACCCACCCCTGTTTTACCTCACCTCACGGTTCTTCAGCATTAGTCCATAACATGAGCTACGTTAAAGAAAGCATAGACCAAAGATCCATCCAACGTACCTGCTCCATCACAGGTTTGATGTTGCACCTCTTCCTTTGTTCACATTTTAGCGAAGCACCTGGAGCTAATCACTAAGTGATTTGGCCACTTTGTTAGCCAGACTGTCATTCGTTTGTTTATCTCAAGTTTCTGTTTTTTCTCTCTCTCTCCTTCTCTGTGTTTTTCTCAGCTCTTCCTTTCACTCATGTCCTTTCACATTCCTAGTTGTCGGTTGTCCCTGCTCCCATCATCTGGTGTATATCCCACTACATGCTACCATGCTTTTCCTAGTCCTTTGTTTTGCACTCTCTTCTTCCTCTATCTAGGGTTTTATAATGAAATCCAACACCAGAGCCGTTCCATCCACAGGATGGACTAGGGCAAACACCCCGTGCTTCGGGGGGCCCCGCACTTCAGGATGTGGGGTCCAGGGTGGCCTGGGCAGTTACCCCAGCCTGCCCCGCTCTGCTCCGCCCCACCGGCTCCCAGGGTCACTTGGGGAAAGGGGCGGAAGCTGAAAAGAGGCGGGGTGGGGATTGGGGGAAGGGGCGAGGAGGGGGCAGAGCAGGGATGGGAAGAAGCTTGGGTGGAATGTGGGTGGGGCCTGGGCGAGAGGGGGTGGGTTATCCTGGGCCCTGCCCAACGCTGCAGTATCTGAGCAGATCTCGCAAGCTAATAATCAAAAATCATACCATGCTACCATCCCTATTTCTTCCCCTATTCTCTTTTATATTAACTCCGTCTCCCCATGTATTCTCTCTGTCCTCTTCCTTTCTGTTGTTTGCTGCCTTCCGTCTCTCCCAAGCATCCCAATCTTTTAACTTCCTTTTAGAGCCTCTAATTTTTCCAAATTGTCTCCTCCTCCCTCTATCTCTGCCCTCCTGCCTTTCCCAGGGCTCTTCTGAGCAATTTCCCCCCTCCCACACCCACATGGCTCTCATCTCTGTTCTCTTCACCTCTGGCTCCCTCACTAATCTGAGCCTGGGCTATGAGTTATAGTGACACCGCCTCGTCTGCCACTAATAGGGCTGCCGACTTCCTAATCTCACAAAACCGAACACCCTAGCTCCACCCCTGCCCCGAGACCCCACCCCCTGCTCACTACATTGCCCCTCCCTCAGGGGCTTGCTCTCCTCCCCTCACTTTCACTGGGCAGGGGCTTGGGGTGCGGGAGGGGGGCGAGGGTTCCAGCTGGGGGTGTGGGCTCTGGAGTTGGGTTGGAGTGCAGGACGGGGTCCATGCTGGGGGTTGGGGCCAAGGGATTCAGAATGGTTCCCGGCCAATGGGAGTGGGGAGCCAGTGTTCTGGGCAGGGGCAGCACCCGGAGCCCCCCGCCCCGCCTAAGAGACAGACCTGCTGGCTGCTTCCAGGGCGCAGCGCGCAACCAGGACAGGCAGGGACTAGCCTGCCTTAGCTCCACAGCACCACCGACTGGACTTTTAGTGGCAGTGCCGACAGGAGTCACCAGGGTCCCTTTTCGACAGGGCGTTCCGGTCAAAAACCAGACACTTGGCAACCCTAGCCACTAATAATCTTCCTCTCTGTCTCTTCTACACACTCACACTCACGTTCTGTCTTTGAGCTGTCCTTTTCAAACCCTTCCTCCCTCCCTTTACACACACCCATATCCCAGTCCCCCACTGCCTTCTCCCAGGGGCCTTTCCCCACCTTAGTTTCTAGGAGAGAAGAGTGCTGCTGTCGCATGCATGTGGCCACACAGCATGCCTTCTCTTGTCCGCCAAACACTTGGCCAGGTGCCGAGGGGAGGGAGGGCAATGAGGCTGGGCAGTCCCACAAACATGGACCTCCCTGCTCACTTCACTGGTGCCTGAGCTAGAATGTGGCTTACTGGCTCAACTGCCCTGGGATGGGGCTTCGCTTACGTAAGATGGGACAAGTCACTTACTAGAAGGCGGGGCAGGTGTAGGGGCTGTTTGCCCACTGGGTGGCATATGGTTGCTTTGTGTGGCATTGCTTGCTACCCACTCAGGTGTCCCCAGTGGGCAGCGGGGAAGGTATGAGGGGATGAGCCTATTCCTCACTGCCAATACAAGGGTACGAGTAACCCAGGACTGCCAGAGGACAGTGGGGTTTGGCAGAGTCAGGTGGGTGAGAGGAGCCTAGAGAAGCCGGTGGAGGGGGGAGGAGGGAATTGCAAGATTTCTGGGGCAGTTGTGGAGGGTGGAGCCTGTGGGTTTAGAGTGAGGCAGTGTGAAGGTGGTGGCTGAAGGGGGAGAGGTCTGAGAATGGGTGTGCAGTTCAGAGATCCTGGAGCAGCCTGAGGAGGTATGTAAGGTCAGGGTTGGGAGGAGGGAGGGCAGCGTTGCTAACTCTTGTGATTTTATCACAACTCTCGCACTCTTAAAAGTCATGATTTATGAGGAGAGGCTGAGGGAGCTGGGATTGTTTGGTCTGCAGAAGAGAAGAATGAGGGGGGATTTGATAGCTGCTTTCAATTACCTGAAAGGGGGTTCCAAAGAGAATCATAGAATCATAGAATATCAGGGTTGGAAGGGACCCCTGAAGGTCAAAAGAGGATGGATCTAGACTATTTTCAGTGGTAGCAGATGCTAGAACAAGGAGTAGTGGTCTCAAGTTGCAGTGGGGGAGGATTAGGTTGGATATTAGGAAAAACTTTTTCACTAGGAGGGTGGTGAAGCACTGGAATGGGTACCTAAGGAGGTGGTCCTTCCTTTGAAGTTTTTAAGATCAGGCTTGACAAAGCCCTGGCTGGGATGATTTAGTTGGGGATTGGTCCTGCTTTGAGCAGGGGGTTGGACTAGATGACTTCCTGAGGTCCCTGCCAACCCTGCTATTCTATGATTTAGTATTTTTCTTAACGCCCCAGCTCCTGGAATTAGCTATTTACAGGGCAAGCTCTGGTTTCATTTTCTTTGAGAAGGTAAGTTGCTAGCCTGCATGGTTGCAGAGAGGCTTTAGAAAATCTGAACCTTACATGCTCCAGCACCGGGAGGCATATGAAAAGAACACAAGCGTCTTTTTAAAATCTGACCATTATTAAGCCAATCGTGTGGTTTTCAGGGACCTGATGGACATGTTTCGAACAGGCGGGGGTTAGAAATACTTGGGGGGAGGGGAGGGCTGCAAAGGGCTGATGGAGAGTTGATGAGGGAAGGCAGTGGCTGGACTGGCTCTTTCACTGCACTCTCTTTGAGCCCTTCCCAGTGAAGCCATGGTGCCACTGGAGGCTCCCTCTGCCAGCTCTACAATGCCCCAATTCCACACTGCCTGGACCCCACTGAGAGCAAAGGAGATAGTCTCTCTGCCCATTGCTTCCAGGGTGGCCTAGTGCTTATGTGTGATTCCAGCAGGGCTGCAGGAATGAGGAGCAAATGTGTGAGTCTTGCCCAAAGTGTGACATTTAGCAGCCCTGCATAAAAAGGTCAGTACT
The DNA here is from genome assembly GCF_965140285.1 of Lepidochelys kempii. NCBI lineage: Eukaryota > Metazoa > Chordata > Testudines > Cheloniidae > Lepidochelys > Lepidochelys kempii. The sequence goes on from NC_136383.1 coordinate 118,747,092, forward strand.
AACAGCCACAGCACTGTGTTTACATACGGGGTAATGATTGTGAGCCACATTCGTGTTTGCTACCCAAGCTGCTCCTTAGCTTTTCCCCTGTATCAAGAGGTAAGGAGATGAGTCACAGAACAGCTATTCTTTATGGCATGTTCCCTGGAATTGATGACGCTTAACGCATCATCAGTTACAGACATTGTAACATCTGCAACTTCACAGTTTTGTAGAGGGGCTGTATTCAGCCAGTGTGGGACAAAGGAGGAATGGGGCTTGGAGGCCAGGTCCTACCATATGAAAAATTAATGGTGATTGGGTCCCCCCCACCCCGGGTCTTTTTCTGAGTGGGCCTTCTTCTGGAATCGCTCTGCTTCCAACTCCACCATTAAGGTGGGTTGATGGGGCAAAGTGGGAGCAACTCATGGGCTGCATTTCTGTTTTCCCTTCTGTGCCCTTTGATGGGAGAAATTTGAGGTCAGAATTAGGGTGATTAGATATCCCGATTTTATAGGGACAGTCCCAATTTTTGGGTCTTTTTCTTATATAGTCTCTTATTACTCCCCACTCCCTGTCCCAATTTTTCACATTTGCTGTCTGGTCACCCTAGTCAGAATAGCAGATTGGTAGAGGTGAAGATTTGAGTAAATTGTCAGAACTCAGTAGGGAAGTTTGCACAGTGTTTGCCTACATTATATTTGACTCCGTCCATTGCTACTTTATCTGCTCACTTTGAAAAACACACATATTTACTATGACTCCCTTCCCACCAGCTCCACTCATACCATTTCCCAATGATAAAGATGTTGGCAAATAATATAGTGTTGCAAGTGTAGCTTTAAGAGAAAGCAGCCACCCCCGTCTCCTGACTGAGATACAATAATTACAATAGCATAATTTTATATTTATGAAATTGCAAAACTAAACATTTTAATATATTATTGGGGAAGGATCATCAAGCTGGAGAATTTTCCATTTTCTTACTCTAGGTTAAATGTGATAGTATGAACATTTTTAGAATGGCTGTAGCCTGCATTTGTAGACCATGCAAATGATCATATAGCTTTTACTGACATTGCGTGTGTGATTAAGATAAGAAGGATTTGGCAAAGAGACTAGGTCAAAGTCAGACTTGAGGATTTGGACAAATCAAGCAACAGCTCTTGATTAAAACATGAGAAAGGAATAGAAATGAAAGATGACTTGTGAAGGTTTGTGAATCACATTATCCCTTCAGTGTATACTATTATTTGTTGGCATTACTGAGCTACTTCAGCCCTCACAACTGCACAACTCCATCAACTTCATTAGAATTACACTTTGTGTAAGAGAAGGCGGAATCTGATATATAGCAGTGGGCCAAATTAACCTCTTCTCACTCCAGCTATACTCGGATAAGCAGTTAACTATGTTACCTGTAATTGTTATGCCTCTGGTTATCCTGACAGCATTTAGCACAAACATAAAAGAGATGAAGCCAAGATGTAACTTACTCAGCTTCCAAAATTCTTTGAGTTGCTTTTATGAGCAACTGCTTAACAATGTATTTTTAGCTGGAATTCGAACAACCGGCCCCCTGCAACCCACTTAAATGCTCTTAGCAGTAATATACCTTTAACATCAACAAGATGCAGTCCTCTCTTTTTGCCTCCACATTTTTTCAGAGTTGTGAAAACAATACTGCCCTACTTTCCTAGGAATTTTGACTTTGTCCAAGCCTCTTTGTACACAGCATCAGGACTCAAGGGAAGAATGAAATTAAATCCATAATTAGTGCATTGTCAAAAATGAAAAGAAGTTCTTTGTATATTTTTTGTAAATATGTAACAGATTAAATGGCAGTTTTGTAGTGACGTGATGTTTTGGAGAACAAAGACTCAACTATGTTTGAATATGCTTTAATGTAACACGTAACTGTGATTCAGTTGCACAATCAATAGCTTAATCAAAAGTCTTGTGCAATATGTAGTGCACATACATAACCAAGTTTCTGTTCGTGGTCCACCACCAAATTTTAATTATATTTATAACCTGCACAATGCAGATTTAACAGTATTTTCAGCTTCCAAACATGTAGCAGGCAAACTACTGTATACGTACCTGTGTACTCCACTGCATCCAAAGGTATGCATTTGTCTTGAGAAACTGCACTACGGCTTTTTCTTTAATAAAATTTGTTTCTAAACTATTTGCATGCATTGTCTTTTTGGGTTAAACTTTTTTTTTTTTTTTTTTTTTTACTGTGAAACAACCTAATGGATATTTTTAGTGCAATTGTATTGACAAGTATAAGAACATACTGTGTCAAGCCAATGGTCAATCTAACCCAGCATCCTGTCTTCTTGCAGTGGTCAGAGGGAATGAACAGAACAATCATCAAGTGAACCCATCCCCAGACATCCAACCCTATATCAAGCATCCCCTGCCTAATCAAGAGGGATTTAGACATCTTTGTAACTGAAAAACTTAACAGAGCATTAACTGCAGCCTCACATACGGTTGTATGTGAAGATGCTGCTATGCCACCAGAAGAGCTCCTTACCTCCCCAAGACAGGGTAACTGTGTTGACAGATAAATCCCTCCCATTGACACAGGGGGGGTTAGGTCATTATAACTACATCACTCAGGGGTGTGAAAAATATAAACCCGTGACATAGTTAAACCAAAATCGGTCAGTACCATGATGGCTAGCCATAAAGTTGGATGTATTCAGTGGCCCTGGCCTGAGCCCCAAGCTGCAGGCTGGAGGTGAGCCACTGACAGCTTCAGGGGAGTGAGGGTGAGGCCTCGTGGCAGAGCATGGGCAGGGCCCCAGCCTGCGTTTTAGAGACTTAGGTTCCCTGGCCTCCGATACCCACCACCCCTGGTTACCACCTCCTTCCTTCCTTCTCCCAGCCACATGTCCCTATCCCCGGAACCATGGGGACTGTCTGCTGGCATCTTTCTAAGGTGCACAGGCACAAAGATGAATTCCTGGAGCATAGATTCTACACCTGGCGCCATCTTTATGATGCAGTGGCTGCCCTTCCTCCTCCAGCGTGGTCTGGATCGCTCAGGCTGTGGCGTGCTGGCATTGTGTAAGTCAGGTGCAGCGAAAAACAGGCTGTGGCCATACTTGTGCCAGTGAATGGTTCTGGCAAGGGCTGAGGCAGTGGGGAAAGGCCCTTGCCAGAGCCTTTCCCTGTTGCTTGAGCTGTTCGCTGTGGTGGAGAAAGACTCCACCAACTCCCTACTGTGGGGCAATAGCGGGACACGGCAGGCATGTTTGGGAGTGTAGTGTACATACCCTAAGGTGCTGGCATATTTTTACTCTACTTGCTTAAGCAGTGCCTTAGCATCTATGCTAGAAAGTCCCTCGTGGGGCAGGGGGGGGGGGGAGGAGGGATGAGGTGGCATGCAGTGCCGTGTCTGAGCTCTACTGCCTCCTGTACGTATAGACACAGCCTGAGACTGGATTCAGCCCTTAAAGGCTGCAGAGCCTAGGTCAGTGCTTTATAGTAAGTCATGGGCTGTTCTGATCGTGACTTGTTCGCCCCCTTAAGGTTGAGCGGTCTGTGACGCTAAGGTTTACTGAGCACCTGACTATGCTGGTGTACGATACCAGCTCAGTGCAGGGTAGTTGTAGCTGTGTCAGTCCCAGGATATTAGCACTACGGGGGGGGAGGGTGGGGGGGGGTGTGACATCATAGCTTTTAGTGCAGGCGGGGGGCGGGGGAGGATCTTAAAAAAAAAAAAATGTTGGTCGCCTCAGCATGCGGCCACCAACTCTTTCTTGCTGGTGGCCACTTTGACCAATTTTTCCTAAAATAATTAACTTCAGGAAAAATAAATAAATATTCACATATACATGTCCAAAGCATTGTAATTTATTTGTGGGGGGCTTTTTTGCAGACTCACTAATGTACAGTGGTGCCCCTGCCCAGCCACCCATTGCCGCTGACACCTCCCCCCCCATTCCTCCTGGATCCCCTCCCCCCCCCGCCATCCCACTGGCTTCCCCATCATGCCCACAGGCCCTGTGCTTCCCCCACATTACCCTGAGGTCCTTCCTGTGACCTCACACCCCACTCCTTGACCACGGTGCCTCGTAAGGCTGGCCCTGCTGAACCCTGTCGTCATTGGGCTGAAGTCCAGAGCTAGTAGGGGAGGGTCCTGAAGCCCAGAGCCCTGCCACCCCAAGGCAGGGACTGAAGCACAGCACCCACCCCCAGCGCCCCACGGCTGAAGGGGGGAGAATGGTTAAACTCGCCCTGAGACCCGCAGCTGATGTGGGGGGGGGGGGAACTGCAGCCCTCCCACAGAGCACCTGGGCGCTGCAGGGAGGGGCTGCTGCTTTGTCCCCCTCCCCATCTTTGCCAGGAGGCTGTTGCGGCCGCAGGAAAACCCACGGGTGGCTGCATGCAGCCACATTTGAGAAATGCTGTTTGAGTGGCCCAACGGCTGTTGGTAAGTGGGAGAGAGGGACTTTCAAGTCACACAGCGCGCTTGGTCAGGGCTGGCCATGGAATGCCCAGCTGCGCAGCAAAAGGCAAGGTGGAAGAGCTTGTTTAGCATACGTCATTAGCACATGTTATAAGTAAGGCTACGATTTAGTCATGGGTATTGTTAGTAAAAGTCACGGACAGGTCATGGGCAATAACCAGGGACTTGTCCATGCCTTTTACTAAAAATACCCCTAACTAAATCTTAGGTGCTGGGGGAGGGGTGTGTGCGCTCCAGCGGACACTGCTGTTGAGGCAGGGTGGGTGCTCTGGGGGTCACTGCTGCGTGGGGGGGAGGAGCGGCCTGGGGCGCTGCCCCAGGGCAGCACTTGGGACCAGTTGCCTGGGCCGATGAAGGAGCAGCTGGTGCGGCTGGCCCCAGTGCCCTTCCAGCAGCTTAGGTTGCCCTGGGGTCAGCTGCACCAGCCCCTGCAGCTGCAGAAGTCCTGGAAACTGTGACCTCTGTGAAAGCCTTGCAGCCTTACTTATAAGGCAATGGTGCCCATGGGTGGAAAAACCTCCCTCCGACCCCTTCGGGGAGGCTGGCCCTGCCTCTTCCACACAAGACCCTGCCCTGCATGGCAGGAGCCCTGAGCCCCCTTCCCCACCCGCCCCCAGCACAGCTAGAAAAACCCCAGGCTGGCCAGAACCCCAAGCTCCTCCCCATCCCTGCTGCCCCATCACTTCGGGGCTGTGTGCTGAGAGCCCCCTACAGTTACTGCCACCCAGCGCTGGGTCCCCCCACCCAGGCAGCTCTCACTGGTTTTGCGAGCAGTCAAAGGGGACTGAGAGCTGCAGAACAGCCCCGGGGCCCTGAGTAGCAACCATATGAGGAGACAGGGAACACTGCGGGTGCCCACTCCATGGCAGCAGCCACCCTACCCTGCCCAGCTCTGGCTTGCTGCCTCCGCCTTCACCGGGGGCAGGGGAGATGAGGTGGGGTATGTGTGCACGTGTGTGTGTGTAGCTGCCCACAGGACTGGCCCCCTCGGCTGAAGGCACTGCAGTTTAGGGGGGCAATGCCCCCCATATTTCCCAACTCCGCCCATTGGCTCAGGCTCCGTGATGCTCCTGAAACCAGCCCGCCTTCTTGAGACCCACTGTTGTAAGGGCCTATTCGAAATAGAATGGTCTGTTAACACCCCTGCAGTCATAGGACAGAAAAAGGTGGTTAGTGGGTAACAGATTGCTGTAGTAAGCCATAAAGACAGTGTCTCTGTGGTCAACACATGATTTTAGTGTCTAGCAGAGTTATGGATTTGAGTTCCCAAGCTCCTCTTATGAAAGTGTTCTGCAGGTTACCTTTGAGGATGAGGACTGATAGATAGAGAGATCACTTCATGAAGAGTGTTCACCCACAGGTGATTGATGTTTTATCATTTTCCTATGTCAAGTTTCAGACTAGCAGCCGTGTTAGTCTGTATTCACAAAAAGAACAGGAGTACTTGTGGCACCTTAGAGACTAACCAATTTATTTGAGCGTAAGCTTTCGTGAGCTACAGCATCCGATGAAGTGAGCTGTAGCTCACGAAAGCTTATGCTCAAATAAATTGGTTAGTCTCTAAGGTGCCACAAGTACTCCTTTTCATTTTCCTATGTAAATTCAGTAGAGAGTGTAATGATTGTCTCGTTTTATCCACATAGTTGTCAGCGGGGCATTTAGTGTACTGGATGAGGTACATCACATATTGTGATTGTGTAGGATTTGTGAGTCTAAACCAGCAAAGGGGGCACCCTTGTGGTCCTCAACTGGGATGACTGTGTTAAGGAAGCCGACTGACAACTCTGACACCACCTATTATAAGGAACTCAGCGAAGACCCCCAGTCACACCACATTTTACCCAGGAACTTAAGGATATCATAAAAGCCTTCCCTCAACCCCTCCAAAACAAAGTCCAGAAACTCATCCCCCCCACAAACCCACCCCAGGAACAGTCTACATGCTTCCCAAGATAAAGAAAGAAGGGAACCCAGGCAGACACGTGATATCTGGCCATGGCACTCTTACTGAATGCATATCGGGACTGATAAAAACCATCCTCAAACCAAAGGGCTCGCTTTCTCTAGGACACAATTGACTTCCTCCATTTACAACCTCTCTCAGAACACCATCCTTGCCTATATGCCCTTGTCCCTTCCCTATACACCAACATCCCCCACAATGATGAGATAGCTGCCTGCCTCAATTCAAGACAATGGACAATCGTCAGCTATTCACCCCAAACACATTGCCAAACTGATGGATTTCATCCTCAACAATTTTACAGTCAACAACAAACACTTTGTCCAAAGCATGGGACCAGCCATGAGTATGAGCCTGGCTTCCCAACTTCTTCATGAAGCTGTACTTCTGGACAAATATACCACAAAACCAATGATATACCTGAGTTACATCCATGATACGTTCAGTCTCTGGCCAGATGGCTTAAACGCCCTCAGATTACCACCACTTTAACAACCGCCACCCATCCATCAAACTCTCTCCAGAACACGCCAACAATGGAACCCTACAGACAATCATATACAAGAAACCCATACACCTTCAATCACCCCAACCCACCAAAAAAAAAATCTGTTATATACAGTCAGGCACTCAGATACCACAGAATAGGCACTGAGGCAAAAGTCAAGGCTATGCAAACTGCCTTCACCAAACAAGGCCACTTCACCAGAGCAGTAGATTCCATAATGGACTGGGCCACCCAAATACCCTGGGAGACTCTGCGGCAACACAGAAATAAAACCCCTCTGACTGCACACTCCTAGTTGTCACCTACTACTCATATTTGGGGTGGCGGGGGGGGGGGGGAAATCATCAAACAACTACACCCCATACTTGATGCCACCCGCATCCTGAAAGAAATCTTTCCTGAACCCCCAGTTCGAGCCTTCAAACAACCCAAACTCATCATAAGCAAGCTCCCCACAGACCAGGACACACCAGTGCAAAGCAGCGCCAGACCCTGCTGATACAACAGAGGCAAAACCATCTCCATGGCTACAACACTCCTTTCAAGCTCTATGGGCCCTACTCATGCTGCTCACATCATGTGATGTAGCTCAGCCAGTGCACTAAATGCCCCACTAATAACTATGTGGGTAACACCAATCACTATGCTCTCAAATGAACTCACACAGGAAAATGACAGGCAGCTCAGTCAAAGTCCTGAATGCTGCAAGAGCAGGGTAAGAAAGGTCAGTTCACTGGCACCTGACCTGACGTAGTTTTTCTTCTTTTTTAAACCTCAAAAAATAGGGCTGTTGGTGACCAATGTGGACGGGAAAAACTGGCTGTAGAGTGCCTACTAGTCTCGCACGCTGCAGCCAGCCTTCCACTTTGTTTGCCCCACCGTAACAGGTGAGCAGCAGCTAAACCAATAGTGGAGTCAGTCCAGCTGATAAACCACAGTCGTTTCTGACCTAAAACAAGGCTTTCATGGGAGCCCGTGTTGTTTGTTTCTTTATGGAAGAGTTGTGTACAAAAGTTGGACAACTGGAAGAAAAAGCTTCATAAATATGTGCCGAGAACTTTTCTTTAAAGCCATACATGGCAGTCTTGCAACAGTAATTACAGAAAGACAGGTCGGTTTTAAGACATCTATTGGCCAAGATTTGTCAGCCCATGCAATGACACCTCATGTGCTTGCTATAAGCAAGGCTGGATTCAGGCATCAATGAAAACATCATGCTGACCATGCACAGAGAGAGCGAGCAAGTTTTCCTCCGATGGGCAGCTGGGATTTAGAGGTAAAATAAAAAGTACTTCCATAGCAATAGCAGAGCCCCTCATTAAAAAAAAGGAGTCTCTTCTAATCTCAGGTTACTGTGTTTTACGTCCCAAGAGCAGTTCTCTAGCTGTGCAGGAGGCTAAGCATTAAAAATGGTTAATGAGGGAATGTATAAGTAGAAATAAAACGTATTGAACCTCCTTCTCCCCTTTCTCCCAGTGGTGTGTCTTCTATTGCTGTCCATGGAGCAATGAAACGTTATAGTACAAGGGTGGCCAAACTGCAGCTCGCAGAGTCCTCCATGCCCCCTCCACCCCCCATTCTCTGCCTATTGGGGGCGGGGGGCAGACTTGGGGCTTCTGCCTGCGGCGGGGTGGTGGGGCTAGGGGCTTCTGCCAGAGAAGATTGGTCCCTGCTGAGAGTGGGGAGGGGGACACAATTTAAAGGTTCGGGCCTCCCCACCATCTTGAATCATGCTCCCCCTCTTATCATCAACAGCCCCTCCCTGTAGCTCCCAGGTGTTAGCTCCGCCTGGCAAACAGCTGGGAGAGGCCACTGCTTTAGCTCCATGGGGCGAGGCAGCGGCTGTCCCTGCAGCTCCCAGCTGTTTGCTGCTGCCTCTGCCCAAGGCGCAGCTCTCAGCTTGCCGGCTCCAGCAACTGCCATGCAGGGAGGGGCCCAGTGGAACCATGTGACCGAACAGGGCCAGCAATCCCTGGCAAAAATCACATGCCGCCCCATGTGTTACCTCTGGCTTCTGCCCGTGGGGACGAGTGTCTTAGGGCTTCAACCGAAGCCTCGAGCCTGGGCAGGTGCCTCCCACAGGGCTGAAGCTCTGAACTCCCACTCCCTGTGGGGCTGAAGTCCTGAGTCTGGGCAGGCACACCTCATGGGACTGAAGCTTGGAGACTCTCCTCCCACTCGGGCTGAAGCCCTGAGTCCCAGCTCTCAAACTCAGAGGGTCAGTAAATTTGGCCACCCCTGTTATATGACATCCCAATGCAACATGCTAAACTTGAATGCAAAGGGCTGGGTTTCTCAAGCCCCTCATTTCCAAGAACAGGAAGTAAAATAATGCTCACACACTACCCTGGTGTTTTATTTGCTGTCTGCTTTAAAAACAATAACCAACAAATTACTTTGCAAATCTCCAAGAGTAGCCATTTTTCAATCCCATCATAAACTTGATTAAATTCCTGTCATGCAATTTCTGGGTCATAGATATATAAATGTTTTCCCCCATTTTCCAGTAAGCTTCTTCTTTTTTTTTTTTAAAATTACATCTGGAAATCTGCATCATTTTCTTATGAAACTCACTACTCTGATGAATGTGTTTACTCTGACCCCAGTGGTTTTTTTAAAAAGGCAAAGAGGGCAGGGTGTGTGTGTGTGTGTGAGAAACAAGCTGCTCACTACATTTTAAATTTCTGTTTAAAAGACATTCTCACCCTTACCACATCACATGCAAGCTGGCCTGAGATAAAGTACCAGGAGGAACAGTTTGGACTAAAAAAAAAAAAGGTTAATAAAGGCAAAACCCCCAAGAAATAATGCATTGGCAGCAATTACCAACCCATTTAAAAATGAATGATGAACCAAGGAACAGCAGCTTTTTCCCTTTTAAAATCTTGTCAGGAACATGTAGTGATAACTATAAGGGATGAAGCAAAAAGTAATTGGAAAAACTTATTTCCTTGATGCAAGTAAATTAATCTGATTATCTAATATACTCTAATATAGGAAAGACCTTAAAATGGTTCATTGTTTTCATGTAGTGACAGATGCAGAGTTTTTAAAAAGTGACAGAATGCTGATGGACGACAGTATGAGGCTATTTTAAAGGGAAAATGCTTTTGTAGCTGCTAAGAAGAAAACTGCTTTAGCTATTTTTAAAATAGGTAACAGTTGCATTTGATGGAGAAGCTGACTTAATAAAAGAAAGTATATTTTGTCCCGATACTATTGCCAGTGAGGCGACATTGTCAGCCTGTTTCAAATTCCTAAGCACTGAAATATGCATATCGGCACTTAAGATTCCTTTGATAATCCCAGTTTATAAGGGAATGAGATGCCCAAATTCCACTATATTTCAATGGGATTTGAGTTCCTAAGAGCCAAATTTTTAAAGGATTTTAGGTTTTGCTCAGCTGCAGTTTTCTCCTGCCACAAACGCTAAATGTCCTGAACTTTGTTTCACTTGTGTGGCATTACTTAGCCTTAGAGCTCCAGCTTTACAATTGGCTTTTGGGAAGCTAAAGGGATCACAGTGCAGTTCAAAAAAAAAAAGTTGCAAGTATCTGGAACAATTGTAATAACTTGTGCCTCTTTAGAACCCATTTAGATGAGTCATGCCAGGTACATTTTGATTTTCTTCTATCTGATCTATTTAGGTATTAATACCATGCTCCTCTCCATGGTGTCAGAGTATCCCATAGTATTCTTGTCACCAAGTTAAGGAAGTATGGGCTGGATGAATGCACTATAAGGTGGGTAGAAAGCTGGCTAGATTGTCGGGCTCAACGGGTAGTGATCAATGGCTCCATGTCTAGTTGGCAGCCGGTATCAAGTGGAGTGCCCCAAGGGTCGGTCCTGGGGCCGGTTTTATTCAATATCTTCATAAATGATCTGGAGGATGGTGTGGATTGCACTCTCAGCAAATTTGCGGATGATACTAAACTGGGAGGAGTGGTAGATACGCTGGAGGGGAGGGATAGGATACAGAAGGACCTAGACCAATTGGAAGATTGGGCCAAAAGGAATCTGATGAGGTTCAATAAGGATAAGTGCAGGGTCCTGCACTTAGACGGAAGAACCCAATGCACAGCTACAGACTAGGGACCGAATGGCTAGGCAGCAGTTCTGCGGAAAAGGACCTAGGGGTGACAGTGGACGAGAAGCTGGATATGAGTCAGCAGTGTGCCCTTGTTGCCAAGAAGGCCAATGGCATTTTGGGATGTATAAGTAGGGGCATAGCGAGCAGATCGAGGGACGTGATCGTTCCCCTCTATTCGACATTGGTGAGGCCTCATCTGGAGTACTGTGTCCAGTTTTGGGCCCCACACTTCAAGAAGGATGTGGATAAATTGGAGAGAGTCCAGCGAAGGGCAACAAAAATGATTAGGGGACTGGAACACATGAGTTATGAGGAGAGGCTGAGGGAGCTGGGATTGTTTAGCCTGCAGAAGAGAAGAATGAGGGGGGATTTGATAGCTGCTTTCAACTACCTGAAAGGGGGTTCCAAAGAGGATGGCTCTAGACTGTTCTCAATGGTAGCAGATGACAGAACGAGGAGTAATGGTCTCAAGTTGCAGTGGGGGAGGTTTAGATTGGATATTAGGAAAACCTTTTTCACTAAGAGGGTGGTGAAACACTGGAATGAGTTACCTAGGGAGGTGGTAGAATCTCCTTCCTTAGAGGTTTTTAAGGTCAGGCTTGACAAAGCCCTGGCTGGGATGATTTAACTGGGAATTGGTCCTGCTTTGAGCAGGGGGTTGGACTAGATGACCTTCTGGGGTCCCTTCCAACCCTGATATTCTATGATACTATGATTCGATGATTTCTAGTGAGCTGCTGAGGTATTATGCATTAATTATGTTAACAATTACAAAGAAACTGTGATATAAACACTTCTTGTTTTGACAGGGTAATTTTTATTAATAATGCACATAAATCTGTCACACCTAGTAGGCGCCAGTCCTTTTTCACACTCTAAGACTTCCTGGAGAACAAACTAGAAAGACAGAAATTAAATGAAGCTAAAGACACACACTTGCAGGTGGGTCCATTTTGGATTTTTTCAACATGATTTCCCATGGATGTGTCTCTAAAAATTAAATACATTGAGAAATACAGTAGAAAGAATATATTTACAATTATAATGGGCACTGCCAACATATCCAATAACAAAAATAAAACAAAAGCTTTTTTCATGTTTCTTGCATGCTTTTTTCCCCACAGAGATTTTTAAATATGATTTTGTTTTTTTTAAAAATACAATAAGGAAATAATTACATTCTTAATATGAGAACATTATCTTACAACATACAACCAGACCCAATTAATTTGAACGTGTCTAAAAATGAAAAACTGAAACTAAATTAAGTATTCTCTGTTAGAAAAATCAAAACACCAAAATCATCCTATAAAAAACACCTTTGGTCTTCCCAAAATTATGATCTGATATTTAAAAAAGCACCTGATACAGTAATAGGAGTTTGTTTAGGAAGCACATGTGTAACATTATCTCAGAAGACATAGAAATGCGATGATTTAAAATAGAAGAGTTTTCTCTTTAAAATGTCATACTGTCCTATTGCTGAGTTTGCCTGGTAATTTTGAAATTTCAAAACTACGAAAATACAAACTTTGTTGCTTTTTATTAAAATTTGTACAGTAAGAGTAACGCGCAAAAAATGAGTATTTCACAGCACTGAATATGTTCTGGAAAGAGGCTATTTCCGGAGTTTAGTATATTCTATATTATAATACCTTGGCCATTATATAGAATAGTCTTAGCTAGTATGCTAATTGCAAAATATTAGCAATGTACTTGCACATTTAGTTACATAATATATCATTTAGAACAGGCATTTGGGGTCCCATTCTTAAAGGTGTATGTGGCAGAATGGAAGAATCATTACATGGAGTCGTGCATCTTAGAAGCAGCCTGCAATATCTGTTTGCTTAGAGGAATTTCCACACTCATCTCAGACATGAGATAAAAATTTAACCCCACCCTCCCTACAAGTCACTCCTCACTGTGGGGAAAAAAGTTACAGAGACAATCTGGGGGAAAACAGACTCAAATTAGTTAGGCTATTGGCTGTTCAGTGTTATTGATATAGGACCACTTATTAACGACAACTGTTTCAGCATCACACATGTTGACTAGAGGCCTAATTTGCATCATAAATATGTACAGATATAAATTAAATATTTAGTGAAATATACAAATAAATAACTTTTGAAGTAAAAAGCCTAAATGAACTTACTTTTGCATCAAACTTTTTTCCTGATATTTCTGGGATACTTTATAGCACTATAGTCCATATCATGCAGCATAACTTGTGCCCTTCACCTAGAAAATGTTAAGGTCAATCTAAAATACAATACAATAGCCAGCTTTGAAAAAGAGACAATGCTGACATGTATTTCCCCACTGTATTTGCATTATTGTGGACCCTAAAAAAGGCAACAAGGCCTACTGCCATTTTGGTCCTGATCCTGCACCACTGAGGGAGCCTTGTCTTTGACTTTAATGTGTAACAGAATCAGACCCTGAGTAGTGGGCCATTATGACCCACTCTTTCAAAAGTGCTCAGGGCCCACAACTGGGGCCAGATTTTGGGGCTGCTGGGTGCTGAACATTTTAGCCTATGGTTGTAAGCCTGCAGTTTGCATGTGTGTGTAACGTCCATGGATGTCCTTTTGCACCTTACTCTGAGTTTTACATACCAGTGTACATTTATAAAGCTAAGTAAATTATTACCAATGATAGAACTGCAGGACTGGGACATCAAGTGATCTGTTTTTCCCTTGATGTCTGTATCTGCAATGTTGCCAACTCTTGTGTTTTTATCAAGAGACTGGTGATATTTGATGCTTTATTTAAAGCCCCAGCACTTGCAGACAAGTGATTATGTCAAAATTTCAACTTTAGTTTCAAGCCCTCCTGATTGTAGAGATAATCTTGAAAACGTGACCTGAGTGCATTATAAAGGCTCAAAAAACAGAAGACAAATAGAAATAACTTTTTTAAAAAACAAAAGTTTCATGATTTTTAAGCTGCTCTCAGTAATTTGACTCATGAATTTTGAACAGTTGGGGTTGGAAATAAGGCATCTGACTTTTCAGCAGAGACACATAGATAACAAAAGGAAAACAGACTTCTAATTATTCACAGACTAAAAGGAAAACCCTGTTTCTTGGCAAACAGAAAATGAGTCCTCTCTCACAAATGGTCTTGTCACTTCTTATTTCATCATCGTGTATAAAGGAGATTGGAAAATCGTATTTCCTCAAAAATATTATCCAAGTTCTGAAAGGACTGCAGAAAGCAAATACAATAGAGTTATAAAACCTGACTTTAACAATGTTAAAACAAGCAAAACAAAACTGCACGAGCCTTTTAAAGTTGCTGTTATTTAAAAATTAATTTTAGAGGCTGTCAGTGGGATTTTTTTGGGAGGTGCAGAAAGGAAGCAACATATAAAAAGGACTTTGTTGCCTTTTTTAAATCATGCCCAAATAATTTTTAGACTATATGAGAGAAACTGTTTGAAGATGACAGGTGCTTAGGAACAACAGCAACACTAAAAAGAACATATTAAAATGCATGTTTCAGAGTAGCAGCCGTGTTAGTCTGTATTCGCAAAAAGAAAAGGAGTATTTGTGGCACCTTAGAGACTAACCAATTTGTTAGTCTCTAAGGTGCCACAAGTACTCCTTTTCTTTTTATTAAAATGCATGGCAGCTTTTTGTGCCCTGATGACAAAAGCATCTGTCTAAAATGTATCAAAAAATGATTCACAGCCAAGTTGTCATTCCATGGTCGTCTCATAACCATTGAGAAAAGAGTGGTGGGGAAGAGTTCCTGACTTCCCAGCTCAAACAAGTCATGTCGTTCCTGTGGAAACATTTCTTCGATCTCCTGCCAAGTGAACAGGTAACAGCTGAATGAATCCTAACGAGCAAGCTTGTGAAAAGTCCTCTCTCAGGTGGTGGAATTCTGAAAGTAAAAATTAGCCTTAATAGTAAAACATATCTAAATGTATATGATTTTATCTGGGTCTCAAAGCGTGCACCAGTCTTGATTTCCATTCAGGACTTTTGATGCAATGGCATTTACATTGTTGTTTTAACCTCTTTCAGCAATGTAAACTTTCAGTTGCAACTATATGCTCCTTTTTACTAAGATTTTTACAAATAAAGTTGGAAATAAAGAGTTACAGATAATAAAAAGGGGCACACTCAGTTACACAATAATACAGTAGAAAGAGTACAGTCAAATGAGGGCCAAGCTACTGTTAACTGAACATAATTATAAAACCTTGTCACTTGACACCATTTTACAGATGCGTCTTTCGCAGCCTATGTCTTGGTCCATATGAAGCAAGGCCTTTAAGCAAAGGAAACAAATTTCTAATGCTTATGTTCCATTTTTCAGCTCCCATTCCTAGAAGGGAAAAATAAAAGACGAGGAAATATTATAGAAATCTAAGTGTCTATACATAAGTGTACTCTGTATGCTATTATCTAAATCACAGATAAAGATATTGAACAGAACCTGACCCAGAACTGATCCCTGTGGGACCCCTCTCAATATGCCCTTCCAGCTTGACTGTGAACCACTGATGATTACACTCTGGGAATGGTTTTCCAACCAGTTATGCACCCACCTTATAGTAGCTCCATTTAGGTTGTATTTCCCTAGTTTGTTTCTGAGAAGGTCATGTTGAGATGTTGAGACAGTATCAAAAGTCTTATTGAAGTCAAGATATATTATATCTACCACTTCCTCCCTATCCACAAGGCTTGTTACCCTGTCAAAGAAAGCTATTAGGTTTCTGGCGTAACACGCTTCGTTACTGATAAATCCATGCTGTTACTTATCCCATATCATCTTGTAGGTGTTTGCAAACTGATTGTTTAATTATTTGCTCTGTTATCTTTCTGGGTACTGAAGTTAAGTGCATGACCCAGATCTGCAAAGTTCCCGGAACAACTGCACACAAGGGCACAGGACATTGGGCAGAACATGCAGCCACAGTCTTTGGTCTGAAGTATTATCTGTGGAGCAATTACACATCTGATTCAGAACTGGGGGTGGGGGGGAGGAGAAGGGAGCGAGGTCCTTCTTCCCCCATTCCCATTGCAGAGATAGGATAATAGAAATGTAGGGCTGGAAGGGACCTCAAAAGGTCATCTAATGCAGGCCCCTGTGCTGAAGCAGGCCTAAGTAAACCAAGACCATCCCTGACAGATGTTTGTTTAACAGGTTCTTTAAAACCTTAACAATGGGGATTCCACAACCTCCCTTGATACTTAACTAAATTATCCTTATGTTAGAAAGTTTTTCTAATGCTAATTGGGCTTGATGCTGGATTCCTGAATTTGTTGCTCATTCCATAATCTTTATCTTGCTGCTGCTTAATAGCAATAATTTATCTTGTTAAGATAAATAGGTGCATCACTCCAACTGCATGATCCTTTTTGATGTTACAGTCATGGCAGTGCACCCGTGGTGACCCATAGCTGGTGTCCCTTAGGGATGCATGAACAGAACAGGCCCCAGAGTCTGAACTTTTAGATTTGAGTTGGTTCGTTAAGCATAAACTTCTCCCCGACTCCGTTACTCTCAGGAACACCCTCTCAGGCTCCTGTATTGTCAAAGATATTTCTATTAGGAAGCCGGAGGTTTGAGAGTCCCTCTGCTAGACGGGCTGCTCTGTTCTAATTCCTCCTGCTTCCCCTTTCAGAGGTGCACAATGTATGCTAGAGTAGTCTCTAACCAGACAGGCCCCAAAGCCTGGGAGATTTGCGGAGAGCAGCTACTCCAGCAGAGTGTGTGCAGCCCTGAAGTTACGCAGTGCCATATAACGCTCAAATGAGGGAAGTAACAGATAAAGGGGCTCACAGCAGAGAGAGTCAGCGCACCAGGGGTCTGATACAGAATGGACAGAGCTGGGGAAAGAGAGTAAGAGACAGACAAGGGGTAGAAATAAAAAGATAAAGAGGATCAGATAAGTATCCAAAATTTTCAGGGCTTACGCAAACACATCCTACCTATTGTGAAATGTATCCATTACTAGGGACTTTAGTGTTAGCACAGACATGAAATTGGCCTCACCTCCCACACACTATGAGGGAGGTTACATATGCTGAACCAATTCCACTCTCCGGATGCTCACAAACAACTCCCACTGATTAGTCAAATCATTAAGGGCCAAATGGCTCCCTAGGCTTACTCATAACTACACAAGGCCAAAACATTAAGTGCCAAATTCCACCCTCATATTTGTGCATTCAGCTCCCATTGGAATTAATGTGAGATGCAGATGCATAGCTGATGGTGGAATTTGGCTGTATCTAGTTTTGAATGAGTTCAGTACAGTTTGGGTTGTATTATCTAATTCAGCTAAATTTCACTGTTAATATTTGGAGTATGAGGTTTTATGAAAAGGTGACAACAGCTGTTAAATCTGAATTCAGTATGTGGAATTATTTCCCACTGATAGAAAAGTAGCTTCGTATTCTTTTAAATAGTCTAATCCTACACCCAAGATTCTTCCAGAAGAGACTCTGACTAACCAGTAGTGTTCTTTAAATCTTCCATTCACAACTAACAGAGCAGATTTTGCTGCATTTTGAGCAACTCTTGTAGGTTGTAAAATACATTAGTAAGTGAATAATTAAATTGCCAATATATAGTCTCTTTCATCCCAAGAACTTTACTTTTCTGAAATGGGGAAACTGAGGCACAGATAGGGTTAGTGACTTGCCTTATGTCACATGACAAGTTTGTGGCAGAGCAGGAGAGGACTCTCAGTTGCATGTCATAACTACTAGATGGTGCTCCCTCACTAATCCTTTGCTAAAATGCATTTGTTTGTAAATTCTGCTTTCAAACACTGCAAATATCTATAATGGATGAAAAAATATATATCTTAGCCTCAATGAAATGTTAAAATGCTTCCTAAAATACAACACGTATGGTTGTTTTAGACAAAAGAATGGAGTGCAGTATGAAGAACAGATGTGAAGGATTCTGGTTTATAACTATAGTTAGCAATGAACAGACCAAAACAACACAAAGATCTCAGACCCATGCCAGCAGTAACATCCCTTTTTATTTGCTATATGAGTTGTTCAGTAACATACCTTAACTAGCCAGTTCAGCCAGGCCCAGAGAACTGTCATGAAAATCCCATTTAACATAAAGCACAAGTAGCACGTATATTAAAGACTATATCAATGGGGTAGGAATGCAAAGTTTCATCCAGGCACTAGTCAGAACAAATTAAATTCAATGGATTTCTACTTTAATTGTACAGCAAGAGTGGTTGCTTGCACAGTGTATTTTCAATTACTACAGCCTAGAACTATTTAGCTCTTGCATCAGCTGGCAATGATTAGATCTGATATTCCTTTGATTACTAAAGCATTGGGTTTCACAACGACACTAAATACTTATTGACTAAACCCATTAGCGTAATGGTGAAAGGACTAAAGGACCAGTCTGTATCACAGGCCGTTTACAGTGAACTCCATAAAAGAACAGAGACAGATACGGAGTCAAATCTATCGTCTTAATGCAGTATTTCTGTTCTTCTGTCATCTGGTTCCCCAAATTTACTCCATCAGAGTGAAATTAATCCCTGTTCAGAGGACCAGCATGAAACCATGCACCACTTAATGTGAATGCAGACCTTGGGCCAGCCCTCTATACTGCTGTGAAATTTCACCCTTAGACATTCAAGCAGCAGGAACCCATCTTTCCCTCACCATGAATAAAGGAGAGATGAGAAACATGTCATGAGGGACAGGGGCAGAAGAAGAAAGTCAAACAATAGATGTTCTCACCTTTGCTTTTCGAAGGACATGGCCTCGACACGGTGAAGTACTTGATGAAGGAGGTTTCTTCAGCACTGCTGCACTGTTCACTGGTATTGAACATTCAGTATCACTCGTATCACAACTGGAGATAGGAGAGTTTTCCAGAGTTCGGTGCTTGAAAATCGGAGACTGACAGACAGAGCAGACAGAATGAAAATCTGAGACTGGGCAACGTTTCCTCCAAAATATTCATAAAAATAAAAATCTTCAATTGGGTAAATTTTTCTCCAGATATTCACGTAAATATTATTTATTTAAATTTAGAACTGCAGAAAACTACAAGTATTGTTTTAAAGTTATGAAAAGTACATTGACAGACAATCCTTTCAAACATGAACTACACTGATTAGGACAGCAAACGTGATTTCCTGAATAAGCAAAACAAAAGAAAGTAAATAGTTATATACTCTGTGATGGCTGCTTCAGTTCCCTCTAAATGACTAAACAACAGCGACTAGGTGGGCCACCACAGTGAACCAACACAATAACTGACCATTGAACCAACACAGTAATTTTGTCCACATTGACCCTTGTGATATTAAAGGTCTAGAGAGGTTAAGCTCTTTGGGGAAGGGACTGCATCTTATTATATGTTTGTACAGCTCCTAGCACAATGTGGCTGTGGCCTCTAGGCACTTCCACAATACAAATGGTAACACATGTTCCCTATAATTCCATACTATCAACTCAATTTCATTGTTGAACAGGACACCAGGTGCAGGAGAGCAATGGAAATAATTCAAAATAGAGCTTGGCTGCTTTATTTTCATGGCCTTTATAGATCATATGCCTGATCCGGCAAGATGCTGAACACTCTCAGCTCCTATTCCCTTTCCTGGATGTAGTAAATGCTCAGTACTCCCATCTCACAGGATCAAGTCCCACACAGTTGGGAGCTTTTCTGAAATCATTCAGCTGTGGACATACCTGTGGGCTTGAGGTTCCTGATTTGGGCTCGATTGCCAATCCCAGTGTGATGCCGCCAGCCAAGGCTTTCTTCAGGCTCTCTTTCACTTCAGTCAGTTCCAACTCCAGATTTACACGCTCTGTCTCCTTCAGCTTACATTCTTCTTCAAGCTTCCTTAACTTATCTTCAAGAATAACTTGAGTCTTCCTGCCTGAAATCCAGAGATGGGTGCTATGCCAACAACAGGCTACAGTTGATGGACTCAGTGCTAAACGGGGTTCACTTATTTACAAGTAGGGAACAAATGCTTTAAAATACTTGGCTACCCAAACAGCTACACACACTGTAAGGTTTCAGCCTCATTCAAGTAAAATGTTTCGCACTTCAGACAATGCTCAGTGCTTCATCTGGGGCAATTGTTCACTTTCTAGCCATGTTATTTTTCAGTTAGTCTCTGTACCACAAAAATGGAAGTAGCCAGTGATTTTTAAAAAATGGTGACCTTCCTTACTTCTCTGTGAGTTGCTGATAATTGTGATAGCGTCTTTTTGAGTTAAATGCGCTAATTGCACAAATATATTTGTATAGCAATTATAGTCTAATTTTACATATTTTAACACAAAAACTGAACCTCATGTTACACCTGTAGCAAGCAGTTTGGATTTTTGAAAAATACATTCCAGGCCCCAGGAAAGAATTCCATTTGGTTAGCTAGAATTCTTGGAGTGCCAGGCTCTAACACAATAAAACACCTCATACCAGCATTGACTTCAATGGCAGCTCGCAGGTCTTTCCTTTCTTTTCGGAGCTGAGCCAACCTGTTCCTCAGAGCTTCTTTTCTCCTTAATAACTCCTCCTCTTTGGTTTGTAACCTCTTCGCATCTGCCTCAACGCGGTTCTTACCATATTTATACTGATCAGCATCTATACAGAAAGATTAAAGAGTAATGATGATTTTATTCAGCTAACTCCTTCTCTGAATGGCTTAGAATCTAGGAACATCACTAATCAGAATTTGAGATGGGACAAACAAAATACAAATACCCCTGAAACTTTATGCTCTCAACTTTGTGACCTGGGCCCTTCTCCGATCTTTTTGGATAAAATAAGCAGTGAAAGAACCCTTCATCTATCCATCAAATCCAACCGCACCAAAACCTTCTGCAATGTCTGAGAAAGTTGGGTTAAGGTTTTTTCTTTTCTGTTTTCACTGGCTTTTCCCACACTCCTTGATCCCTGCTGAGATTTGAAGCACAAAAGCTGAAATAATGTGAGAAAGTCTTGTTTTCAAGAACTGTCTGGAAGAAATGGAAAATACCTGACACCTTGCAAGACACCTGTTCTAAGAATTCCTGCCTGAGAGTGCAGACAAAACAAGTTCAGAAGCATGCAAAACTTTTCCTCTGCATACCCAGACTGAATCTCTGACCTGAGACTTAACTGAATAATGAAGCTGGAAAACTCCCAGTTTTCCAGCTTCGCTCCGCCTCCATTTCTACCCCATGCAAAAGGTTGAGGTCCCCAGACATGTGCCTCTTCTCTCCCAGTGAGGATAGACTCTGACAAAATGGCAGATGTCTCACTCTCTTTTCCTCTGCCTAGGAAACTTATTGGCCTAGACTCCTCTGGCATCTTTAAGTCAGAGATGTTTACACCCCCATTTCCTGCAGAATGGGGGCTGAACCGCAGAAGATTTTTTCCCTAGATTTCAAACCTATTGGACTCCACCAAATGTCAAAGCATTTTATAACCTTCCAAATCTAGAATTAAATATTTAGATTATTAAATCCCATACTAGTATAGATTAATTTCCATAAGACACTATTACATTTGTATAAAATGTCATTAGTTTCATCTATATTATCATCATTATTAAACATTTATATTATAGTAGTACTGCAACGAGGTTGGGCCCCTAGAACTTTTCCAGAAGACTCTTCCAGAAGACCCTGGCATGAGAAATGTAATAACAGAACCTTCCAAGTAAAAATCTTGAGGTAAGAGAAGAGGGTGCTAGTACTTACTGAGGTTACTAAATGAAAAACAAGCCTGAAATTCAGCAGTCTGAGCTCTGGTCTACACTAGGAGTTGAGGTCGAATTTAGCAGCGTTAAATCAATTTAACCCTGCACCCGTCCACACGACGAAGCCCTTTTTTTCGACTTAAAGGACTCTTACAATCGATTTCCTTACTCCACCCCCGACAAGGGGATTAGCGCTGAAATCGGCCTTGCTGGATCGAATTTGGGGTACTGTGGACACAATTAGATGGTATTGGCCTCCAGGAGCTATCCCAGAGTGCTCCATTGTGACCGCTCTGGACAGCACACTCAACTCAGATGCACTGGCCAGGTAGACAGGAAAAGGCCCGCGAACTTTTGAATTTCAATTTCCTGTTTGGCCAGCGTGGCAAGCTGCAGGTGACCATGCAGGGCTCATCAGCAGAGTTGACCATGCAGAGCACATCAGCAGAGGTGACTATGATGGAGTCCCAGAATCGCAAAAGAGCTCCAGCATGGACCGAACAGGAGGTATGGGATCTGATCGCTGTATGGGGAGAGGAATCCATGCTATCAGAACTCCGTTCCAGTTTTCAAAATGCCAAAACATTTGTCAAACTCTCCCAGGGCATGAAGGACAGAGGCCATAACTGGGACTAGAAGCAGTGCCGCGTGGAACTTAAGGAGCTGAGGCAAGCCTACCAGAAAACCAGAGAGGCGAATGGCTGCTCCGGGTCAGAGCCCAAAACATGCCGCTTCTATGATGAGCTGCATGCCATTTTAGGGGGTTCAGCCACGTTGTTTGACTCCTTCAATAGAGATGGAGGCAACATGGAAGGAGGTTTTGGGGACGAGGAAGATGATGATGATGAGGTTGCAGATAGCTCACAGCAAGCAAGTGGAGAAACCGGTTTTCCCGACAGCCAGGAACTGTTTCTCACCCTGGACCTGGAGCCAGTATCCCCAAACCCACCCAAGGCTGCCTCCTGGACCTTTTATTAAAGAAATCACGAGTAAGATAGGTTTTGAAAGGAGAGGCCTACTGCTTCAACATTTTTGCCACAATCTCAAAAATTCATACCAGCAGCTAATGAATTGTGTGTTTGAACCAGTTATTTTTTGTTGTTTCCTGTTTTAGATTATTATAAAATCCTCAAGGGAGAGATCATATGCACTTATGGATTTATACAGCTCCAAGCACACAGCTGATGTTTACCTAATGATTCCATATGTTAATAAAATGATAACCAGAGATACAGGGACTGATTCTGATTTCACACCAGTTTTACATGGACTTCAATATAGTTACTCTGATGTAAGGCAGTTCAGAATCAAGTCTTCAGTCTGTCTTTCCATAGTGATGGTTATTAAAAGAATCTACCTGCTAGCACCACCAGTCTGGTCTTTACCTTGCTTGCTAGCGGGAAAGACACGTCATGTTTCCAGATGCCCAAAGTTACAAAGCAAGATCATTAAGAGATGCACTTACTCGATGCTGTGCGTTTCACACTTGATGCTGATTCAGATTTCTTCTGTTGGTTGTTTAAAATTCTCCCTTTTCCCATGATCCCATTTGCAGTTGCAGGGCTTTTTTTGCCCTTAAACTGTTTGAAAACAAAATATTTATGCAATGGTAACTATTATTGTACAGCTGGTGCCATAGTAACACTTTCACCACGAGCAAAGCTTGAAAGAATTGTTTAAAACAGTCTGCCTTCTAGCAGGCTGTTCATATGCTTAATTGATTCTGTTGGAAACAGTGCATTCTCTAGAGACTGTATCATTGAGAATTGCTTATTCAGTAAGATCAGAGGCTGGCAATCACTGGGAATTGTGAGATTCTCTCTCTCTCTTCCTGTTCCATCTGTGACAGCATCACTGTTGCTAATTTGTTCAATTTTTTTTAATCAAAACTGGCACATTTGAAGAGTGATGCTCTAATGCAGCTAAGTGGTACTTTGTAACAATTTTCTATTGCAAAGCCCTTTAAAAAACATAGTAGGGATGCACATTACTTTCATACCCATCACAAGAAGCTGTAGAACCATCAGCCTTGCCCACTCACAGTGAGGTACAATTTTAAACTGTTGCTTATATATTACAGGTCCTTATTAGGTGCATTTCCTCAGAATTGCATTGCTATAGTACATGGATGCCATTTCCAAATTAAATAATTAAAACCACACAACTTTATCCATAAGGAGTTAATCAACTGATTCTCTCCTAGGGTACCTCCAACAAAACAAACTCACTGAAAAAAGCAAAATTAGGGTGGTTTTCGTATCACATCCTTACAGTGGCTAGACACAAGCTCTAGCAAACTACTAGACAATATAAGAACATTTCAGAGCCCCGGAGAACACTCTGCTGCCAGTCTCTAGGAATGAAACCACATGGACAGACAACAAGAGCATTCTGGCCAATGACAAGTTCTGCAAAGTGCAATAGGATAGCTAGGTCATAGGGCAGTTAGGGCTTTTGAGATGATAATCAGCATCTTGGACTGTACCCAAAAGAGGAACTGGAGCCAATGCAGAGCACAGTATTAGGAGGTCGCAGTGGCCTGCCCAGTTTCAATGGGGGTTGCTATATTCTGGATTAACTGAACCTTCTATGTAGTGCTGAAGGGGAGCCCAAAGTAGAATACATTGCTGCATTCTATCCGGGCGATGACAAAGCTATGGATAACTGTGGCACTGATCCTATCCGAAAGAAAAGATTGAAACTGAACCCCCTGCAAGATGTAGTGATAGGGATGAAATTAACTTGTGCACCCTGGGTACAAAGGAACATAATCAGAGCCCCATTCACACTTTGTAACTGTTGATAAATGCGGGCTTTTAACAGCAACTACTGGACATTTATAGTAGGATATAGAAACAGTACAGTTGTGAGCTGTGCCAGATAATTTCTCTGAATGGTATGCAAAGACATAGTCCCTGTCTATTCACAGAACATTTTCTTCATGCCATACTATGGAATATTTCCTTATGTGGTCAAGATCGTAATTTCATATTTATTGCTACTCCTTTGTTGCATCCTGAGCAACAGGTTGCAAATAGAATCCAACAGGCAAGTTATTTATAGTTCTTTTCTGTCACCCTCACTCAGGCTGAGTAGCTCCTTAACCAACCAAGAAGCCCCACTGAATTCAACAAGGCCAACCCCAGCATAATATACTATACTAGAGGGGAGTAAGGGTGGCAGAATCTGGCACTTAATTACTGGAGAGCAGTCTGCAATACTGGCTAGCTGCCAGGATCGCATGTGGGTTTCCTGTTGGAGGTGTGCATGACTGAATACAGGGGTCAGAATTATCCTTTTCTTTCTCACTTGTTTTTTCCATTTAAAAAAATTATACTGCTTCCATCATTTTATCCAGCTCTTGAAACATTATCTAATTCTTCAGAGCAGTATTGCAGAATAATTTATTACAAGACACTCAATCAAAATAGCAGCTTCTTCACTAGACATGCAAACTGACTGGCTAAAACAGGGTCATGGTACTAAAAACATTATCTCTATAATTTTCTTTTAACTGGTCAGCCAGATGAGGTCTACACTAGAAATTTTTGATGGCATGGCAATGTCGGTTAGGAACATGCTTTCATTTGTAATCTTTCTACATCAGTAAAAGCAAAAGGCAAAAAATTATAAAATTATATTATAAAGGCAAAAAAGTCCTTTTTCCAGTGTAGCTTATTTTGCAACAACACACTTTTGCCAGCATAAGCTGAGTCTACAGTAGGAGTGTTTGCCATTATAGCTGTACTGGTAAACCCTTTCTCTTGTAGACTAGGCCCCAGTATTCCTAAAATGACTGAATAGGGATTTGTTAACCTAAGAGTAAAATTCACCCTTATACAAAAGGCTGACAAAAGATCTAGACAAGTGCCACTTAAACTATCTTTTGAGCCCTATTTTGAAGGCTTAAGTGTGACCTAAATGGTGCATAGCTTTTGTACTGACCCTCTACAAAGGGGTGAATTTTTTTACTACTTATTAAATGAAGGATTCAGCTGCTCTATAAAAGGTAGAGGATTGGACTCCCTGCACATACAAACAGCATCAATGTAGGAGGCTTGGATCTAAAAGTCAAGAATAATTTTTTAAAATTAAAAAGAGAAAAAAATGGTTTTGGTTGAAGCATACAGTGATGCTTATGTTATTTCAAACACTTTCCCCTTTGCAATACAATGAATAAAGGTTCTCTATTAAGTCTTGTAAATCTAAAAGTCACCTCATGTGATTCTTGTACAAAGGTCCATTTGTTCACAGACCTGTATCTACACGTATGTTCCTTACAATACATATTCTGTTTATTTGTTTCTAGATGCTTTTGAAATATACCAATAAAAAAGTCTGAACTGGTGGTGCAGAGAGTAACCTACTACTGCACTCTATTTTAGTCCAGGAAAAGATGGGCCTAAACCAATAACCCTGAACTTTGCTGCTCAGGCCCATCTCTGGTTCTAACATTAGATTCATAGTTTCGTATGCATAATTAGACCATACTAATGGTCAGGTAAGTAATACATATTATTTCAGATGCATCAAACAAGTAAAAGACTACATTCATTTTACTATTCTCTTTAAATTAGGCTAATAACCGGATTGAGAATTGCATGCCATTGTTCTTCACAATGGCTTCAGATATTGTAATATAGCTTATGACTGTAAGCAGGGAATCTTCGATTTCTCCATGGAAGAAAGCAACAGGGCAGTTAGTTAAATATAGTTACATTGTATGTTTCAGTAAACTAGTACCACAGTTAAAACTAAAATGCCAAGTATTTTATCTAATAAAAACAAATCATTTAAGGGGCCAACGCTTCAAAGGATGGTGCACAGAAATTTGCACATACAACTATTGCACGTTATAGCCCCTTAAATATTTATATGTAATATTTTTTGTTACAGTGGCAAGCTGTGCTGAAACCCCCAGTAGGAAATATGCTGAAGCCAACTTAAAGCCAGAAGAAGGCCTGCCGTTATACGGCTAAATTTTGGAAAGTTATGCCTATTGATCCAGCTACAGCACCAAGAACAAGCTAAGCAGACATTTTATGGACAAACAGGAAGACAGCACCTCTACTTCAGAATTTACTATTTAGGTGAAACTCTTACTTGTAGTGGGCCCATTTAAGTTGCAAGCATTCTAGTGTTAAAACCAGGCCAGTGAAAATAGCCCCAGATACAAACAGAATTGTGCTAAAAGGCTTTGTTACAGTATTAAACATTGTAGTACCTGAGAGCCAGATCCCCGCCCCACAGCAGAGGTGTTAGTGACAGACTGAGCAGAGGACAGATTGCATGAGACAGGGTTTTTGTAATGGTTAGAGGAGAGTTTGTCAGTAGATAACCTATTGGCTTTTCTCTCAGCAGGTGGATAGCGTGCAAAGATTTTCGGAGACGGCAAGTTATCGTACAGGCCTGCGTTATCATAAAGCACTTCTTCTCCCATATTTCTGCTACGAGAAGTAGGAAAGCCATCTTCCAATTCCCACTGCAATACACACACTTTTGCTGTTAGTAAACAAAACATCATGCAGAACCTATCCAAAATTAAAACATAAGCAGGTTATTTAGAATCATTAACACCCTCTGAGTTTAGCAAGATTTTGATTTTTCCTGACATTTGAGCCAAACTGGTCTAGAAAGACATGGGTTGCTATGGCGTGTTCGGATGACTGGGGAAAAGGGAGGATCATGTTACCTATTTCATAACCTGAATTTTCTTGTGTTTTCTGTTAAGCAGAGAAAAGGGGACTGTGATGTTACCCCTTATACTATTATTTGATTATTATTATTACTTTCCAGTTAGTAATTCTGAGAAAGAAAGCACTACAGTGCAGATGTTGATAATTACTTCCTTGTATAAGATAGGACAATAGTGGGGTACTCATGGGCAACGTAGATGAGTCTTCAGGAAAATCTCTAGGACATATTTTGCTAAACCTGGCTTGGTAATACAGATTTTCAGACCTGGCAACTATCAGAAGCTGTAAGGTTTTTCTTGAGGCCATGTGTCTTTTCAGGAACTACCGGCTGCTTGTGCCCTAGCTGCTTGTATTTTTTTTGTTGGAAAAGTATTACTTAGCTAAATACATATCCCCAATAGCTCCAGGCCATTTCCTCTTTCCATAAGAATGGAAAACTCAGTAACACTCACCGAGTGATTCACTCATTTAATCTTAAAAGAAGTTGTGGGTCTGAATGCCCAAGATCCTTCCTTAATCCACCCTGTCTGCATGAGTGCCCTCTTCAGATACAGTCCCAAGCACATATGCATCCCACTCACCAAACGCTTCGGTGTGTCCTACTCCTTAGAGATTTTTCCCTACTACTCCTCTGACATGTCATCTTGTGACATCTTATGTCTTGTTTGTGACATCTTATGTCTTGAATTTCTGTACATTTCTCTCAGTTCAGACTCAGGTCTCAAATCTGCCTTTAAGATAGAGCCCAAATGAGGAACTATGCTAAGCTGCAGCACCCCCAAACAAGGGTCTAGAGAGCATATGCCACTGTGTGCAAATATGCACTTTCCCCCTCTCTCCTACACAGGACCAGCTCTGCAGGACAATTCAGAGGGTGAGGTGGGACCACGGCCTTGCCCTCCGCCTGCTCTCCTTGGGATGAATAGCACAACTGTCAGTGGAAGCCTCGCCTTGGAGATGGATAGCCCTACTGTCAGCTGTTCCCTGGATAGTGCCATATTCCTGCAAGGGAGCACAGAGTGAGGTCTGACGGCTTGTTGCCCTTTCTTCACAACTTACAACACACAGCACAGGGCCTGGCACAATCAAGCCCTGAATTTTGCCTTGGTCTAATGAATGTTTCTTTTAAAAAATTCAAGGATTTTATTAATGGATTTGGCACAAATTGATCAACAGGCAGCTGTTTGTGTAAATATATGCCTGCTCATGAACAATTTAATTTAAACAATATGTCCCACTCCCCCAAAAGTCTCCAAATGGGAGAGAGGTTTTGTGGTTCCTGATTATGAAGAGTAGAAAACTTGAGTTCATCTGGAATCTGCCCAATGGCACTCAATGAGGTAATACAGTTTTCAGGTGTCCCTGTGTTCAACACATATAAGCCATTTGCGCTGTAAAGATTAAATTCTTACCGATCCATTTATGCAGGGAACATCATCATAATGAAGTGCCATTCCACTGGGACATGCGTAGCCATTGGTAGTGCTTCCCCGATATGGATTAGTAGATATAACACGTCTGTTCATAAAACTATGTAAAACAAAAAACACCACTTGATCCTTAGTCTTCAAGATGATTCAATGGTGCTACACCCACATTTGATTATCTGTCCTTTCTGGAAGCACAGAGCTTTTCTCTTTGTATTAAAGCTATAGATAGTTTTCCTCCTTCTGCAACCTCCGTGAAAGAAAAATAAAGCTCTGTATTTTACTCATATCCGGCTGCTAATATCTAATATCGCAACATATGGTTCTGTACCATAATCATAAGAGAAAGTGTAGGATTGTGTGAAAGCCAGGATGGAAACAGCTGTTTCCATCCTATCATGTTACATGTTAATCTGCTGATATAAACCAGTTTGCCAGACCACAATACAAATTTTTCTCCTGTGTCTATATAGGACAGAATGAAGAAGGTGTGCGTGCACATGGGGGAAGGAGAGAGGGGGAGGGGGAGAATGAGCCAAGACTTTACTACAATCATTTTAGGAACTGGAGCAAACCAAGGTCCAAATCCTGCAAATGCTGTGAGTGTGGAACTGTGAGCTGATCAAAATTTTTCAAATGATTTTTTTTCTGGCAAAGGAAGCATATATTTGAAAACCAAAATTTTCATGAAAACTTTTAGGTTCCAATCACTTTTTTCAGTTATATGAAAACTTTTCTTAGAATCTTTTGAAATGTTCTGTGCATTTTTTAAAAAATATTTTTATTTTTGGTTTGCTGCTGTGTAACTTTTGACTGGGGACTGATTATGGCATGTTGTCATGTTCTCTGGACTCCTTGCCTGGATGAGCGTGCACTCCAGCTGCCTCTCACACAGGGGTGTGAAAACTCTGAAATGGAAACTTTTTCTTATAGTTTTGAATGTTTTTAATTTTTTAAAAAGGAACAGTTTTGATCCAGCTCTTGTGGGATCCTTTATCTATGCAGACCACTACTGACTTCAGTGACGCTCCTTGTGACAACGAAGGTCTATCCATGTGAAGCAACTTGCAGATTTGGGCCCCAAGTAGCAATAAAAAAAGTTACCTACCTTTCATAACTTTGTTCTTTGAGATGTGTTCCTCATGTCCATTCCATTCTAGGTGTGTGCATGCCCATGTGCACAGTTGTCAGAGACCTTAACTGATGAAAGGGACAAGTCTTGGAGCTTGAGATGCATAAGGGTACTCTAGGATGGACTGGTTGACCTCTGACCAGCAGCCTTGTATACTGAGCTCCCCAGCCCAGGTCCGAGGTATTGGAAACTAGAGTTAGTGTCTGATTGGTCCGCCATCTCTTCTGCCTCTAGGCCTAAGATAGTGGCCACCCTTCGGAGCAGGGCTTGGTGTTCCTTAAAGTCATCCGGTGGGTTAGCACAGGAGGATCCCACCACAGCCTCATCTGGAGAGGAGGATGACGACTGAACCGCTGGGGAGCGGGGAGCCTGGGGCATCATCCCCCTCAGGGGAAGCGGGGGGCTCTCAGGGTGGGCACCTGTCTCTCCACCTCAGCGTATACTAGCGCTTCATGCACTAAGCCTGGTGCCATTTGGAGCTTGTCCAATGTGGTGACTGACGATTGGTGAGACAGGGGCATCGGCATAACTGGCACACCCCAGGCATCCCAATAGGGCCATTGTCCTGGCAGCAGGGCCAGTGAACAGAGCAGCAGAGCTGAGGTGATGCAACCTCAGGAGCCCAGTCGCAATGGTGCTGTCTCAGCGAGGGGTTGAACTCCCTCTCCGCGCTCAAGGAATCCTCCTCCAGTGACCAGGGCCTGAGTCTGGCAGCTAACTATCGCCATGGGTGACCAGTGCCTTGAGTATTCACACCGGTGCAGGGAGTAGTGGGAGCGGCACCATGTTGGGGACTGTGATCATCGGTGTGGAGAGGGTCAGCGCGAAGATGACCAGTGCCAACTATACGGCGACTGGCACTTCCCCCTGGGCGAGTCTCGACGTGAAGGCGTAGACTGGGAGCATGGTGCCGGCGATCTGTGGCAGCAAACTGGTGACCTGGGCAGATATGGAAACCAGGAGCATGGCGAAAAAGGGCTCTGCCCAGCTCCGGAGATCAGTGGCACTCACTTGCTTTCTGGCAGGCTTTCATGGCTGGCTTGCCCTCATAGGGAGCCTCTGCCGGCTCCCTCACCGCATGCGGTGCTGGCTATGGTGGGAGAGTCCTTTACTCTCTGGGCACCGGGAGCTGGGAAGGCATTGACTCTGCCATCAGGCTGCGTCCCCTACTGCTCCCTGGAGTCAGATCCCTTAGGGGGGGTAGGAGGTCCCCTTGGGGATGTGCCCCCTTGTGGCTCCAGCATGGGCAGACGGCCCGAACAGGGTCCTTTACCCAATGCCCCTTGGTCTGTCTTGCTTGGTACTGGGTCCTGCTTCTTAGACATCTTCTTGGGCACCAACAAAGGGGATGAGTGCCGTGTAGAGTCCAGTGCCGGGGGTGCTCTATGCACCGAGGCCAAAATGCTGGGCACTGCATGCAGCTGGGCTGGCTCCGAGGCTGAGCGAAGAGTGGCCTCCAGGAGGAGGGCCCTCAAATGATTGCCGTGCTCTTTTTGTGTCCTGGGACAAAAGTTCTTACACATGCGACACTTTTCTTTAACCTGGGATTCCCACCGGCACTTCAGACAGCTGCCATGCAGGTCACTAACAGGCAAAGGCCTATTACAGTCAGTGCAGGGCTTAGAATCACAGAATCATACAATATCAGGGTTGGAAGGGACCTCAGGAGGTCATCTAGTCCAACCTCCTGCTCAAAGCAGGACCAATCCCCAACTAAATCATCCCAACCAGAGCTTTATCAAGCCTGACCTTAAAAATGTCTAAGGAAGGAGATTCCACCACCTCCCTAGGGAACGCATTCCAGTGTTTCACCACCCTCCTAGTGAAAAAGTTTTTCCTAATATCCAACCTAAACCTCCCCCACTACAACTTGAGACCATTACTCCTTGTTCTGTCATCAGCTACCACTGAGAACAGTCTAGATCCATCCTCTTTGGAATCCCCTTTCAGGTAGTTGAAAGCAGCTATCAAACCCCCCCTCCTTCTTCTCTTCCGCACACTAAACAATCCCAGTTCCCTCAGCCTCTCCCCATAAGTCATATGTTCCAGTCCCCTAATCATTTTTGTTGCCCTCCACTTGACGTTTTCCAATTTTTCCACATCCTTCTTGTAGTGTGGGGCCCAAAACTGGACACAGTACTCCAGTGAGGCCTCACCAATGTCGAATAAAGGGGAACGATCACGTCCCTCGATCTGCTGGCAACGCCCCTACGTATACATCCCAAAATGCCATTGGCCTTCTTGGCAACAAGGGCACACTGTTGACTCATATCCAGCTTCTCGTCCACTGTAACCCCTAGGTCCTTTTCTGCAGAACTGCTGCCGAGCCATTTGGTCCCTAGTCTGTAGCGGTGCATGGGGTTCTTTCGTCCGAAGTGCAGGACTCTGCACTTGTCCTTGTTGAACCTCATCAGATTTCTTTTGGCCCAATCCTCTAATTTGTCTAGGTCCCTCTGTATCCTATCCCTACCCTCCAGCATATCTACCTCTCCTCCCAGTTTAGTGTCATCTGCAAACTTGCTGAGGGTGCAATGCACACCATCCTCCAGATCATTTATGAAGATATTGAACAAAACCGGCCTGAGGACCGACCCTTGGGGCACTCCACTTGATACCGGCTGCCAACTAGACATGGAGCCATTGATCACTTCCCATTGAGCCCAACAATCTAGCCAACTTTCTATCCACCTTATAGTCCATTCAGCCAGCCCATACTTCTTTAACTTGTTGGCAAGAATACTGTGGGAGACCGTGTCAAAAGCTTTGCTAAAGTCAAGGAACAACATGTCCACCGCTTTCCCCTCATCCACAGAGCCAGTTACCTCGCCACAGAAGGCAATTAGATTAGTCAGGCATGACTTGCCCTTGGTGAATCCATGCTGACTGTTCCTGATCACTTTCCTCTCCTCTAAGTGCTTCAGAATTGATTCCTTGAGGACCTGCTCCATGATTTTTCCAGGAACTAAGGTGAGGCTGACTGGCCTGTAGTTCCCAAGATCCTCCTTCTTCCCTTTTTTAAAGATGGGCACTACATTAGCCTTTTTCCAGTCGTCCGGGACTTCCCGGATTGCCATGAGTTTTCAAAGATAATGGCCAGTGGCTCTGCAATCACATCCGCCAACTCCTTTAGCACTCTCGGATGCAGCGCATCCGGCCCCATGGACTTGTGCTCGTCCAGATTTTCTAAATAGTCCCGAACCACTTCTTTCTCCACAGAGGGCTGGTCACCTCCTCCCTATGCTGTGCTGCCCAGTGCAGTAGTCCGGGAGCTGACCTTATTCGTGAAGACAGAGGCAAAAAAAGCATAGAGTACATTAGCTTTTTCCACATCCTCTGTCACTAGGTTGCCTCCCTCATTCAATAAGGGGCCCACACTTTCCTTGACTTTCTTCTTGTTGTTAACATACCTGAATAAACCCTTCTTGTTACTCTTAACATCTCTTGCTAGCTGCAACTCCAGGTGTGATTTGGCCTTCCTGATTTCACTCCTGCATCCCCGAGCAATATTTTTATACTCTTCCCTGGTCATTTGTCCAATCTTCCACTTCTTGTAAGCTTCATTTTTGTGTTCAAGATCAGCAAGGATTTCACTGTTAAGCTAAGCTGGTCGCCTGCCATATTTACTATTCTTTCTACACATCGGGATGGTTTGTCCCTGTAACCTCAATAAAGATGCTTTAAAATACAGCCAGCTCTCCTGGACTCCTTCCCCCTCATGTTATTCTCCCAGGGGATCCTGCCCATCAGTTCCCTGAGGGAGTCAAAGTCTGCTTTTCTGAAGTCCAGGGTCCATGTTCTGCTGCTCTCCTTTCTTCCCTGTGTCAGCATCCTGAACTCAACCAGCTCATGGTCACTGCCTCCCAGGTTCCCATCCACTTTAGCTTGGACTAATTCTTCCCGGTTTGTGAGCAGCAGGTCAAGAAGAGTTCTGCCCCTAGTTGGTTCCTCCAGCACTTGCACCAGGAAATTGTCCCCTACCCTTTCCAAAAACTTCTTGGATTGTCTGTGCACCGCTGTATTGCTCTCCCAGCAGATATCAGGGTGATTGAAGTCTCCCATGAGAACCAGGGCCTGCAATCTAGTAACTTCCGTGAGTTGCCGGAAGAAAACCTCGTCCACTTCATCCCCCTGGTCCGGTGGTCTATAGCAGACTCCCACCACGACATCACCCTTGTTGCTCACACTTCTAAACTTAATCCAGAGACGCTCAGTTTTTTCTGCAGTTTCATACTTGAGCTCTGAGCAGTCATACTGCTCCCTTACATACAGTGCTACTCCCCCACCTTTTCTGCCCTGCCTGTCCTTCCTGAACAGTTTGTATCCATCCATGATGTTACTCCAGTCATGTGAGTTATCCCACCAAGTCTCTGTTATTCCAATCACATCATAATTCCTTGACTGTGCCAGGACTTCCAGTTCTCCCTGCTTGTTTCCCAGGCTTCTTGCATTTGTGTATAGGCACTTGAGGTAACTCGCTGATTGTCCCTCTTTCTCAGTATGAGGCAGGAGCCCTGCCCTCTTGCATGCTCCTGCTTCCTCCCGGTATCCCACTTCCCCACTTACCTGAGGGCTTTGGTCTCCTTCCCCCAGTGAACCTAGTTTAAAGCCCTCCTCACTAGGTTAGCCAGCCTGCTTGCGAAGATGCTCTTCCCTCTCTTCGTTAGGTGGAGCCCGTCTCTGCCTAGCACTCCTCCTTCTTGGAACATCATCCCATGGTCAAAGAATCAAAAGCCCTCTCTTCAACACCACCTGCGTAGCCATTCGTTGACTTCCACGATTCGACGGTCTCTGCCCAGGCCTTTTCCTTCCCCAGGGAGAATGGACGAGAAGACCACTTGCGCCTCAAACTCCTTAAACCCGGAGACTGGGGCATGCCCTGCCTGGGGCAAAGTCCCCACCAGGACCCTAACTGCCTAACTACAGTACTAAACAGCTACTTACTAACTAATCTACAATAAACAAAACTATTTAAAGCTGGAACACGAAGTCGAAAGGGAAAGAACGGCTGATCACTTGCAAGGCAAGGGAGAGAGGCACTCTGACCAACCACCACAGGCGGTAAGAAGGAACTGAGCGGGCATAGGGCCGGCGGCACCTGATATACCGACACATGAGCGTGGCACTCAAGGGGGTGCCATAGCCAACCCTACGGATACCGCTAAGGCAAAAGTCTCCAACAACTGTGCACGTGAGCACATACACACCTAGAACGGAATCAGCATGAGCAAGCACTCGAAGAAGAACTATGATTCAGAGAGGAAATTGCTTTCACAAATGTGTAGAATGAGGAACAATGTTTTCTGCAGATATTTTTAATATTATTAACTAACCATTGTCAGCATTTAGAGCCTGGTCCTGTAAGGTACTAATACTCTCAACTCCCACTTAATTCAATAGGAAGTTGAAAGCCTTCAATACATTTCAAGATCTGATCCTCAAGAGAATGAACATACTGCAAATGTCACATCAAGCTGTAAAATAACTGAGAAAATAACTAGTGCCGTACTGTATGTTTTGACATATTACACTGTTCACAGTCTTTGATTATAATCAGAAGACATTATATATT
This sequence comes from Lepidochelys kempii, assembly GCF_965140285.1. Classification (NCBI taxonomy): domain Eukaryota; kingdom Metazoa; phylum Chordata; order Testudines; family Cheloniidae; genus Lepidochelys; species Lepidochelys kempii. The sequence continues at coordinate 118,782,653 of NC_136383.1, forward strand.
GCTTTTGAAAATATAAACCTGGTATCTCTCTATAAATCAAATGCCAGATTAGAAAATTATTGTGCACAATGTTCACTGCTACATTTTTACTACTGATATGCTCCTTTTAGAACTCTTTCTTTGTGTGTATAGTGAAATTCACCCTACTGCAGAGGGGCCAACACAAGGCTCATGTGCTATTTAAGTCCTACTTTAAGCCCTATTTTTAGGGGTCAAATGGAACTTAAATGGCAAATAGGCACAGTGGTGAATTTCACTCTTATAGTATTATCCTATAATGATCTTGTGCAATAATCATGGTCTATTATAACATCCAGTACAGAATTCCACTATTTTCTGTATTAATGTTTCACAGCCAAAACATGTTTCCTTTGTGACAGAGGCTTTTTGATCTTCTTCCTCACAGCTGAATAAAAGTTCTTGAAGAATTTATAGTTGTTTACAATTAACAGCTTTGCATAGCATGTTTATGTTGCAATCCCTAATGTGGAAAAACTCTGATCTACTGACTCCTTGTCCTATGTAAAATTGGCAGAATCTGGCTGAGGTCCTGATCCAGCAAAAACTTAAGTAATTGAGCAGTTTTATAAACAGGAATAGTCCAGTCGAACTCCATGTGTGTTGTTACTGGCATGTGTAAGTATTTACAGAATCAGGTCTTGCCTTTGTAAGTAGTTTTCCATTGTAATCTGGATTTTGACACTTCCCTCCCACCCCCACCTGCCAACCAACACTTCAACCTGAAATTTATCACGTCTTCTTCCACAGGAGCATTTTAAAAATATATATATATATATATATTAGAATTGGACAAGATGATCATGAGATCAGAGTTTTCAGGGGGAAAAAAATCATAATTCACCATTGTAAAAATGCTCCTAACTGTATCATAGATAGCTCTAAAAACAAAAGCGTTGTCAAGAAACTCCAATATTTTTTTCTGCTATCCTTGATGAGAAACACTACCCAAATATTTCTGGACTATATTTAGAAATATAGACAGCCCCTACCTCAAATATTGTACTATCTAAGTATAAGACAAGAGGGGATTGGGGGGGGGGGGAGTGCAAGGAACCAATGAGATGATATTAGTCATATATGACAGGCAGTGGTCTCAGCACACCGGCAGCCTAACTGTTGTCAAATGTATTGTAGACATCACAGCAAAAGAGAGTTTTGGAGGAGGATAGTGAGGTAACTTTATGGATGTTTATGGGGAGCTCCTCCCCATCACAAGGGGCAGCACGGGATAAAGCAGAAAAGTACTTGTTGGAAAATGGAACAAGTGACAGAGTCTGGCATCATGGGTTAACTGGAGGCGAGAGTTGACATCTTGATAGCAAAGGAGAGATGACAGGCAGGATTGGAGAGGCTGCAAAGAGCCTGGAGAGCGAAGACACACAGTTTATGTTTAATGTGGGGGAAAACAGGGGAGGGATGTAAAGAGAGGGGTAACATGATCAAATGGGCCCCAGTCCATGACTGGGGCTCCCAGGTGCTATGGTAATACAAAACAAAAACAATCAAAGGATAGGGCAGAAAAGTGATCTTGGCAGGAGCATTCTGAATGGATATGAATGGGGCAAGACTGCATTACTTGAGGCTAGAGAGAAAGATGTTGTAGTAACTGAGATGTGAGAGTTTTTGCTATGTGGATGGATAAGAAAGGCCAAGTCATTTCTCATTTCCCCTTCTAATATTACAAGAATAATTGGATCAGAAGTTAAGAGAGACATGCCCAAGGTTGCTTGCTGATAAGCTCTTACATTCACTTTATTGTGGTACAACAAATTTAAACAAATACTGGATAGGGAATTTTTATTATTTTGCAAGTTAGGTTTGGCATTCCTTTCTAATATGTGGTCTAGTTGCACTTATTTTTTCCACTTGGTTTCAATTAATATCACATTTGTTCATAAAATGAAAGCCAAGCAGTATTCAGGCAAAAACATTTCCATCCGGCTTCTCTCTTACATGTGGTTATCACTGGATGCTGATGGAGGCGAAAAATGCATGTCACAGGAAAAGCTTTTTTGAGCCCTATTAACTTCAAAATGTATATAAGCACAAGCCTCTAAACTAACTGCATTATAATTCGATCAAAATTACTTGAATTTGACAAAAATGGGATTGTGGTAAGAGATGAATCAACCCTGATTTCTATCAAAAGCCATTCAAACTAGAGCAGGGGTGGGCAAACTTTTTGGCCCGAGGGCCATATCGGCGTGCAAAACTGTATGGAGGACCAGGTAAGGAAGGCTGTGCCCCCCAAACAGCCTGGCCCCCACCCCCTATCCGCCCCTTCCCACTGCCCGCCCCCCTCAGAACGCCTGACCCATCCAACCTCCCCCTGCTCCTTGTCCCCTGACCGCCCCCTCCCAGGACCCCCAACCCCAAACTGCCCCCCTGAGATCCCACCCCTTATCCAACCCTCTCTGCTCCCTGTCCCCTGCCTACCCCCTCACCCCCCGACAGGCTCCCCAGGACTCCCATGCTCTATCCAACCCCCCTTGTTCCCCGACCCCTGACCGCCCTGCCCCAGAACCTCCGCCTCATCCAACCGCTCCCTGTCCCCTGACTGCCCCCAGGGGCCCCCTACCCAACTCCCCCACTGCTGCGTGCACTCCGCCCCCTTACCATGCCACTTGGAGCAGCAGGAGCTCGCAGCCCCACTGCCCGCACGGCAGCAGCGTAACTTCAGGGGAGGGGGGACAGCAGGGGAGGGGGGACAGCAGGGGAGGGGCCGGGGCTAGCCTCCCCAGCCGGGAGCTCAGTGGCCGGGCAGGGTGATCCCGCGGGCCGGATGTGGCCTGTGGGCCATAGTTTGCCCACCTCTGAACTAGAGCATGAATGAAGTGTCTCATTTTTCTACGCTGCAGCCCTCCTGACCCTTCACTGCTGAGAGTCTGATAGTATTTGCAACAGAAAGCTAAACTAGGTTCTCACCCTTTAAGTATTTTTAGTCTATTCATATTTATGATGGCTATATTGAGCTTGATTCGACAAAGTGTTGAATCCCAGTAATTTCAATGGGAGTTGAGGGCACTCAGCACCTTGCAGGATCATGTTCATAAAGCCCTAGTAAACTGTCTGGCCAAGATATCTTCTATCCACACTTTGCTGTCCTGAGGCATATACTAACAAAATCTTCATTGTGTATTGAATTCATGTATTGGCATGAATTTCACAACTGCGAGTTTTTAATCCTTCAGCAAGGAACAATTGGATGTAGTGGGTCTATGAGAAAGACAAGGTGGGTCTTTTATTGGACTAAATTCTGTTGGTGAAGCTTTCGAGCTACACAGAGCTCTTCTTCAGGTCTGGGAAAGGTAGTCAGAGTACCACAGCTAAATACAAGGTGGGAGAGATTGTAGAATCACAGGACTGGGAGGGACCTTGAGAGGTCATCTAATCCTTTCCCCTGCGCTCATGGCAGGACTTAGTGTTATCTAGACAAGAGTTCTCAAACTATGGTTCACGGACCACCAGTCGTCCGTGAGTTCCATTCAGGTGGTCCGCAGATAGTTCCCTCTGAGGTGTGCCTCTGGGCAGCTGCACACGAGAGAACGAAGGGCCACCCACCTAATTAGTGGAGCCACGCAAGTATGGCTCCACTAATTAGGTGCCTGGACCCTGGAGAAGATGCACGTGTAAGGTGAGGTGGTGGTCTTGGCGGAAACAGGAGGAAGGGCCAGTGGGTTGAGAAGAGGGGGTGGGGGGAATTTGGGACATGCAAGGCTGCAGCGGCCAGAGGAAGAGGCGACTTTCCCCAGCTCCAGGGTTTCAGCTGCCAGGGAGAGACAGCCCTCCTTCCCAGCCTCAGCTCTGTGGCTGCTGTGGTGGGGGAGAGACCTCCCACCCTCCTTCCCAGCCTGGGGGCTGCCGGGGCAGAGGAGAGAGGGAGAGATCCCCCTTCTTCCCAGCCCCAGCTCAGGGACTGCTGCAGCGGGGGAGAGAGGGCACATCCATCGGATTAGAAAGGTTAGATTAGAAAGTAAGACTAGTGATATTAAAATATGAGTTGTGTGCTTTTATTTGTAGAACAAAAAAAACATTAATTATTAAGGTTCTTTTTAACATAGCGCTTTTATCCAATAGTTAGCTAATGGTAGAAACAACATTTGGAAAGATCATTAAGTGGTCCACGGAGACCCTCAGCAATTTTCAAGTGGTCAGCGAAAAAAAAAGTTTTGAGAACCACTGATCTAGACCATCCCTGACAGGTGTTTGACTAACCTGCTCTTAAAAAATCTGCAGTGATGGAGATTCCACAACCTCCCTGGGCAATTTATAACAGTGCTTAATCACCCTGACCAGTTAGCCTATGGGTAAACACATGTTGTAAGAGATCATTTAAGATGCAGTGGGCAATTCACACCTCTGCAGTCACAGGACAAAGGAGGGTTAGTAGGTTACAGATTGTAATGACACATAAAACCAGTATCTCTGCTGAGTACTGAGGGCTAAACCAATTCTGTGAATTTACATTAGTTCTGTTAAAACGCGGAAAGTGAATATAACCAGCGTAAACTCTTGTGACTGAATTGTGGCCAAGCTTCAACTTATTTGATCATTTAAAGCTTTAGGGCTGCCAGTAAGAAGGGGTTAAAATAGCACCCAATTACTAGATTCCTCTTACACTGTAAGTGTGAGAGTTGAATACATCATAAAAGTGGACATATTCTGCCTCTCTTGTAATACTTAGCCGGATGCCAGCAAGATAATCTTAAACACATCTCGTATGCTCAGAGACTCAAGATTTCAATCCCTCAAGTGTTTAATATCTTGCCAAAAAGGGAAGGTTCGATAAGGTCTCTTGATATTAGAGCTAATGTAAGGCTGTAAATTCTGAAATTACTGAAAACGCCCTTAAATTGCTTTTAATGCATCTTACCAGAAGGTCTGTTTTGCAGCTTGTATGACACTTGCAGTCATCTCCACATCAATATAGTCATAGTGCAGAGCTCCAGGATCTGTAGCTGAACCGGTTTCAGCCAGTAAAATCCCAATCCATCTGCCCATGTCTTCAGATGATGAAGGCTATGAGGATGAGAAGATTTTATGTAAACTCAAATTATCACTGAAACAATAGGCTTTTTCATATTAATTACTTCATAATTACATGAAGTAATTATTTTACTAACATATTGATATAATGATGCATGTGAAGTTCTGGATCACCTTTGCCAAACTAAGCTAACAAAAAGTAATATTCACTGAGGTTATTCTGTCATAACGAACACATTTAAAGCAACATGTTAATTGATTATGTAGTAAAGCAATATGAACAGTTCCAGCAAAATAACGAAAGCATACATGCATGAAGCCAGTGTATCTAGGTATGCACCTTCCTTATTTTAGATTTCAGAAAACTGAAAGCTGAGACAAATGTTTTCCACTACACGGCTAAGCTTTTAAGAAAGGTAACTTGTCCAAATTGTAGAGGCAGGATAACCTTGGACAAAGAAATACTAGAGCAGGTTGAAAAATGGAGGGGGGGGGGAATTAAAATGGTGGAAATCATTCTAGTTTTTGAAATTCAATGATTTTCATTTTTTGAAAAATTTCATAAAATTTTATAGGCATTTCAATATTTATTTACTTTAAGTTTCTTTATTCAATGTAACAGACTCAAAGATTTTTTTCCTTTATCTCAATTTCCTTACCATAGTTCCTCTTCTTTATACTACACTTCATTCATTTCCTGTTCTTGTAAATCATCATCCAAATAACCTGTATTGTGCATACGTAGCATGATCCTTCTTCAAGGACAAGACACTGACCTCATCTGCACTTAAGAAAACCTGAGTGTTCAAAGTATCTGACCAGAGTCTGAAAATGAAAGTCGGCCTCCCACTCGTTTCCTTACATGTTATCTTTATCTGAGGTTTCCAATTTTAACCAATAAAAAGGCAATAGAGCTACCATGGAGCAATTTTTCATAGTTCAAGTTTGTTTTTAAAATAAGCACTGAAAAGAACTTATTTTAGCTCATATGAAATTTCCTATTCTGTTTGTTTTATTCTGACTTTTTTTGGGGGGGAGGGGTTCCTACCCTTGGATTTGTTGCAAAGACATTAAATAATACAACTATGGAGCTCTTTAGTGTAGTTTTCCATTTTACAGCTATTCCCTGTGTTAAGCAAGAGCGTATTCTCTCAGATCGGCTCAGTGGTTGTCAATAGCTGTCTTCTCTTGGTCTTTGGACTCACAGAATCCAAGTCTAGAAGGGGCCATTGTGGTCATCTTGTCTGACCTCATGTGTAACACATGCCACACAACTTCTCCCAAATAACTTCTACAGCATGTCTTTTAGAAAAACGTCGAATCTTGATTTAAATATGGTCAGTGATGGAGAATCCACCATGACCCATGGTAAGTTGTTCCAATGGGGTAATTACCCACACCGCTAAACAATTTCTTGTCTGAATTTGCCTTGCTTCAACTTCCAGCCATTGGATCATGTTACACCTTTCTCTGTTAGACTGAAGAGTCCATAATTAAATATTTGTTCCCCATGTAGTACTTATAGATTGTAATCAAGTTACCCCTTAACCTTTTCCTTGTTCAGCTACGTAGATTGAGCTCTCTGAGTCTATCACTATAAGGCACCTTTTCTAACCATTTAATCATTCTCATGGCTCTTCTCTGAACACTCTCCAATTTATCACCATCCTTCTTGAATTGTGGACACCAGAACTTGACGCCGTATTCCCAGCAGTAATCACACTAGTGCCAAATGCCAAAGTAAAATAACCTCTCTACTTCTACTTGAGATTCCCCTGTCAACGCATCCAAGGATTACATTAGCCCTTTTGGCCACAGCATCGTGCTAGGGGCTCATGTTCAGATGATTACCCAATAGAACCCCCAAATCTTTTTCAGAGTTACTGCTTCCCAAGATAGACTCCCCCATCTTGTAAGTATGGCCTACATCCTTTGTTCCTAGATGTATGCATTTACCTTTAGCCATATTCAAAGTGCATATTATTTGCTTGCGCCCAGCTCACCAAATGATCCAGATCACTCTGTATCAGTGATCTGTTCTCTTCATTATTTACCACTCTAATTATTTTTTGTTATCTGTAAACTTTATCAGTGATGACTTCATGTTTTCTCCCAGGTCATTAATAAAAATGTTAAAAAAAGTATAGGGGCAAGAACCTATCTGTGTAGGACCTCTCTAAAACCACATTCATTCAATGATGATTCCCTGTTTACATTTTGAAACCTATCAGTTTACCCGGTTTTAATCCTTTTAAAGTGTACTATATTAATTTTATATCTTTCCAGTTTTTTAATCAAAATGTCATGTATCTTACAGAAGTCTAAGTATATTACAACACTACTACCTTTATCAACCAAACTTTTAATCTCATCGAAAAAAGATATCAAGTCAGTTTGACAGGATCTACTTTCCATAAACTCATGTTGAATGGCATTAATTACTTCCATTAATCACTCTTATAATTCTTTATTAATAGAGTCCTTATAAGCACTCCATTATCTTAACCAGGATTGATGTTAGACAGACAAACCTATAATTATCCAGGTCACCATGTTTACTCTTTTTAAAAATTGGCACAACATTAGCTTTCTTCCAGTCTTCTGGAACTGCCCCAGTGCTGCCCATCTGCGTGAGACATGCATATTTCCATGGAAGGATGCTTCGCTCACTGTGGGCCAGTGGTTTGGAAGAAGTTGATGCTCATAAAATAAATGCACCTATATCACCTTTATAGTGCAGGCAGTACTATTGGTACAGGTCACTTTCTTCTGGCAAATCTGACCCATGCGCAGCAGAAAGCAGACTAGAGAGGACACTACTTTGGGACAAAAAGAAAAGGAGGACTTGTGGCACCTTAGAGACTAACAAATTTATTTGAGCATAAGCTTTTCTGAGCTACAGCTCACTTCATCGGATGCATTCAGTGGAAAATACAGTGGGGAGATTTATATACACAGAGAGCTCACGAAAGCTTATGCTCAAATAAATTTGTTAGTCTCTAAGGTGCCACAAGTCCTCCTTTTCTTTTTGTGGAAACAGACTAACACTGCTGCTACTCTGAAACGTGTAACGAGAGTGATCAGGTAAGGTGAGCTATTACCAGCAGGAGAGCGGGGGGAAGAAACACTTTTGTAGTGATAATCAAGGTGGGCCATTTCCAGCAGTTGACAAGAACGTCTGAGGGGACAGCAGCACTAAGGCTATTTGCAGTACTGGAGCTATTATGCTAGCTTTTTCCATCCAATGCTGGAAGAGTACACAGTGCTTAGCCTTGCTTGAAACAAGTCTAATGTAAACGATGGTATAATGGCCTGTGTACAACTGGGAATGTTTCACTGATGTGCATGGTAGGAGGCCCAACTTGTGGCTAGGAACCAATTTCTCTAGTATAGATATACCACCTTACGATGACTTCAGAATAACAAATCTTAAAGTTGATTAATATTCCCAGGAGAAATACAGATCCAGCATTCTAATCTTCAGTGTAGTGAGCCACAGCAATGTTATTTAATTAGCGCTCAGTCATTTGTATTCTGAATTACCTCCTTGATAGAAGACTAACAGGGGAGGTGCATAGGCACTTATAAAGGGAAGAGAAAAGGTCAGAGTGGAGAGAGAGAGAGAGAGACAGCAGAAAACATCTTAACAGGGAAGACTGTTGTGAGTTAAAAATCAACAGTATTAGGGTTTGATTTAACATCAATTCTCATCCAGATAAGTCTCTTTTGCCTGTAACTCTTAATTTGTTTCTTTCTGTAATGATTGTTACCCAGCTCTGTAACTCTATTATTTAACTGTGGAAAGCATTTTGAAAGGCAGGTTGTATGAACGAGGTCATGTAATTAGCCCATATGCATCTCTGCAAAGTATGCACATCAATAAACATCGCACCTCTAACACTGCGACCTCCTGCCCATTTCGAAGCAGACGGAATGTCAAGGGATGCTTGGAATCCAAGCCTGGAATGACTTCACAGCCACGCAGAGGAATAGAAACAATGTGGGTCTTCAGATCTGTTCTGTCCTTATGGAAAATGAGCTTATTATCTTTCACTCTGCACCAGCGTTCGCGCCACCGGTTATTTGAGAGCACATTCAGATATCCTGCAATAAAACAAAATATGAGATATTTTATCCTTCACATTTTTTTAAAAATGTTTTTTCGATGTAATGCTAGTTCATATAAAACTTATTCCTGTACATGCAGATTGAAAATCCAGATGATTTTAAGAAGACAAATAAATGGCCTTTTAAATTTTTTTTATTGAAACTCTCACTGTACCAGTAACTCAGAAAGCCTGGCCTATAAAGATTTGATCCTGGTCATATTCCGAACATATGCAAATGACTGTGCTGAGTTAGTGACAGTTCTGGCTGAATATTCCAGAGCTCTCCTGCCACAGGGTTTCCCCGAGATTTTAGTAAAAATGGAGGTAGCAGTGTGGGAGTCAAGAGGTGTTCCCACCGTGAAGCCCAAAGTAGGATGATATTTAAAAATACGATTTAAAAGGTTTCAGCATATCCTAGACTACACTAGAAACATAACCTGCTCATGTGAGAGTTACAGGCACAGCTGATTTGTGCCCACACAGCTTTTTCACAACTGAACCATATTCTACAGTTCTATGGATACATCCAGATCTATCACACTGCTAATTGTGTTTTCATAGTGCTTTCTGTGGAAATAATGACAGCTAACCCATGATGATTCAACAAGCAACACAAGGACTAATGGACATGCACATAAAACAGCACCAGCAGCACATGGGACTAAGCACTCAAAAGACATCCCACTGCTTAGAGAGTTGGAAGGAAGCAAGATCAGTTAAAGTGGTTACACAGGCATGATTATGAGGTCCCAGCTGCACAGCAAAAATATGAATGTTATGACCTGGCTGCAGGAAAACAACTGTATGCAACCTAAGCTGCTGATGAGGGCAAAACACCATTACAGCGGCCATGGTTACCATGTGTTATTAATCACGTTTTTTGTGTACATGCAAGATGTGTAGAACCAACCATGTCATTAACTGGTTACAAACCCAGTATATGGATGGTAAGTTAAATATGGTGGTGGAGTTTCAGGTAACTATGTGTACAGGGCACTGGGAGAAAACCCTGTGCTACTGTGAGATGATCAGGGAGTGAGCTTGTGTCTATAATGTCTGACAACAATTCCATAAAAACCCATTTGGCAATTCATTCTACTTAGCTAGAACAGCTAAACCAGAGAGGTCAGTTTTACCTCTGCTGTTCTTTGGGTTCACAGCAGGGGAATTTTAAAGCAGAATAAAAAAAAAATCTCCACTGGGATTTCACTGAAATTAAAATAAGTAACTTAAAAACTAAACAAAACAAAAAAACCCCAAGAACACCTTCATATTAGGTTTAGTTTAAGCCACTAGTTTATACTGGAAGAGAAAAATACCTTTGAACTTGGCTCCCAATCACATATGGTTCATGAATTATAGACAGTATATTTCCACTTCCAAAGAGAGTATTAAAAGAGGAAAGGATTGAATGACATCTTCTTCCGGGCAGAATTTATATGAAATGATTCATCTTTTACCTCATTGCCGATTTTCATTTTCAGTTACAAGGAGGAAAGCTCTTAATCATTCTGGATAGCTATCTTTTTGGTTTTCATTTAAATTATGTGTTATATAGCTTAATTTTTCTGGGTTTCCATTCCAACATCACAGTTACAACTTCAGGGCTTGATCCAGCAGGATATATCAGCATATCTGAACTGTGCAACCCTTGGAAGATGCCACCAAAAAAATAAAAACCCCAACAACAACAAAAAGTGGAAATCTGGAGAAGGAAAGAGCTTCCTGATCGTGGTTACTTAGGATTCTCAGTATTGTCCACCCCACTCAAGCCCCACCTTCTCCCTCTTGAACCAGAGTTGGTGCAAAATGATACAACCACAGGGATGGAAAAGCCTTCTCATATACATTGTGGCTGACCTATTTAGGAACGATGAGTGGTTCCTATTATCTAACCCAAATCTCTCTTTTTTCTCCTATTGTGCCTCTTACAGAAGCTCTCCCAGTCCAATGTAGTCTCCCTGAATTAAAAGAGGACCCCCTCCACTTTTTTTCCCCTCCCAAATGGCCCTATTTAACTTTCAAAAATCAACATGTATCCAAGTCCTGTGCATGGTCTTAAGTGGGGGACGGTCCAGGGGAGAAGGAGAGACAGCTTTGGACGGAAGTGGAAACACAATTGAGTGGGGAAATAGCCTACAAGAAATTTGTAATCTTGTGAAGTTTTACACAATACCAACTAGTTTGAAAACGATTGCAGTAGGGGCAATTGTATATGAACGGCTAGGCTGGGAGTCTATAGTGCTTTCATTGCAGTGTAAGCTTAAGAATCTAAAAGCATCAAATCACTTACCACATGTTGGAACATCTTCCTCAGCTGATGAGGTCTGTTCATCTGTTGATGGCTTCTTCTTCCCTAAACTGATGATCTTTGTTATTTTTTTCCCGGTTACTTTAGTCACTGTGCCCTTGGTCTCTGACTTGGAACTCTTCTTCCTCTTAACTATCAAGAAAACAAACATGGACATCTTAGTATGTTTGACTGAAACCAATTATATTAAAGCACATGGATCAAAATAGACACGAAAACAACTGCACTGCAGATATACAAGCACGCACAAAACTGACTTAATTCTTAACACAAGCATTTGGACAAAACAGCTACCTTCTGACAAGAGACGCAAAGTTGCAGGCATCATTAATGCTGATACCCATATCACATGCCCAGCACAATATTAAAAACATGGCACACAGAAAGGTAAGACTAAAGCAAGTTTATCATTAAAATTCATCAGTCGAATTGCTCCTCTCCACTATAACCATCTTCTAATTTAGAAGTGTGGTTGGGGTAATTCCATGCTGTACATTCAACCTGACTACACTGGAACAAAAATGGAAGTTGGATGATCTCCTGTCATTGTTCCTGAAAAGCATTTCCAACATAATGCCATGGCAATGAATCAAGCCTTTTTTTTTTTTTAAAGTAAGTATATGCCTGGCAAAAACATCCCTGCTATTGGAACTAGGTAAAGGTAACTATACAGATCAGAATGGGTCTTTGAGAAAGGCATGTATTATAAGATAACTTTCCTTTATAATGGAATAATCAAGATCACTTAATGCTCCCAATGACTGGGAGCTGGTGTTCATTTTTATGGAAAGGACAGTGCAGAAAAAAATAGTTTACTAGATCTAATCAATATATATGGGAACTTAAAGTAATGTATGAGTATTATTGGTATGAACATACAGATTGGTGCTGAACTTAACTTGCTTCCATTAAAGTGAACAGGATCAGTGCTGAGGACACAACTTTCAAAAGTGGCTAAATGACTTAAGAGCCTACATAATATATTTTTAAAAAATATAGCAGACAATCACAACCAATACAAAAAAACAGAGCTGCACAAAACCAGAACCATAATTATCTGTCTTGAGTTTTATCAACAATATAAAACTCAGCCCCAACTATTATTGCAAACATGGGCCCACCTTGAGTTCAACCTTAGTTGATTTGTGGCTTTGACAAAAAATGAAATTTAACTTAGTGGTTTTGACAGAACTGACAGTTTGTTAGAACCATCTTTCCCCCTCTCCACACACACAAGCACAAAAAGCAGCACTCTGTGGGTCTGAACTGAGCCCCCCCAAAAACAAACAAAAGGTTCATTTGAAAGATATGAACTGAAATGTGAAATGTTGATTTAAGCACAACAATGTTAAAAAAATAACTGGTACAAATTATGTGAATTGGTAACTCACGGGAAAGAATGTACACAAGAGAGAAATAGTTCAGAAACTCTCAAGCCACAATTTGTTGTCTTTTTTTAGCCTTCGTTATTTGTTAACACGGGAAATCATTAGAAATTCCATCTGTCATCAAGACTGTCTCTTTCAGTAAGACTCTGCCACCAACGTATATGCAGCAGGGGAGTCCTTTTTTCACAGGTGAAAGTGGATTATCTGAAAACCTTCAGTAGAATGATGATTTGTGTATGGGAGCAAAAAGCTAAATCCTGCCCATGGATCTGCAGGGCTGATGTAACCTAATATGGTGCTGTCCCTACATGCAATGAATTCCCAAAGTTCTAGGGAAGGAGAGTATCCCATCTGCTTATATCATCATGAGCATAGGGAGACAGCAGGAGGCAGCACTGGACTGAAGACGAGCTGCTATCCCATACAGCAGCAGCTGAAGAATATCTGCAGCTGTGGAGTAGGGGAGGGAGGGAAGAAGAACGTTTGTGTCTGCGTTTGGGGAATAAATGCTCACATCCCTCAGAACTCAAAGAAAGACAAATCAAGCTCAGTAAGGTGGAAAGTGCAAGGGAAGAATTCCCAGCTCCAGGAAAATGCAGTGAAAGGAGCCCACGTGAACTCTAATGTTCTTGCTTCCTCTACCTTCACTCCGCATGGCGTTTTACTCCGCCATGGAGAAGAAAGGTAGAGGAAACAATATTTCTCCCAACCTCTTTCTCCTGCAGTATGTAAAAGGGATACATCCCCTGATCTCAAGACAGATTGGCAAGTAAGCCATTTCTTCTCACCTTCTTCACCACCGCAGAACAAGATGCTGGTGGAGAGAGGGGGAGAGTAGAAGCAGGTGGGCAGCAGCTCTGTGGGAGCAGAAGGGAGATCAATGCACAGTGAAGTCAGCTTCCCTTCACATGGCTAACTGAGCTTTCACTCTCACTGTTACAGCTGATTTAAAAAAGAACCTGCAACTCATTCAGAACCCCTTAAAATGATTTAGTGATGACAGCTATGTGTTAATGCATTAAATGTCAGTATTTAAATCTCTTCACTACTATAAAAGACTGATTCTACCATGACAGAGTTGAAGGCCAAGAGTTTCAAGTGACTAGTGCTTTTGATTACCCAGCTTCAGACACTTCAAATGGGCCTTATTTTCCGAGGGTGTGCATTCAGCACACTTTTGAAAATCAAGCCCCTATAAGGTGCCTCAAGTTGGCCACTCAAATCACTAGTCACTTGTGAAAATCTTGGACTATGCACATATTTTGGACTTTCGTACCACAGACACATGCAACCAGCATGGGGGTCTACAGAGACACAATTTTTTTTGCCTTCTGTAGTTTTATGGAAGTTTCTGTAGTATGTAAATGTAGCCATACATTTTGGACCTAGAAGTCATAGTGAGCTACTATGTTCCATTCTGTTGACTGGGGTGTGGAGATCTATGAATTTGGGAGATTTGTTCAAAATCTCCATTGGAAAAGGAGGGCAAAGATTACAAACTAAAACACCCAAAGGAAACACACACCCAATGGTGTCAGGAAGGGGAGGCACAGTGCAACTTGCCCAAAAGCCAATGCTGATGCAACTGTTTTCCAATAGCGCTTCCATCAGCTTTTTCACACCTACAGGAAAGTACTGGTTAAAGCAAATGTGCTCTTCTGAATAAAACTGAATATCTGTATATGTCAAGCTAACTAGCTTAACTAGGTTGGTATCACCTGTTTACAGAAATCTTTTCTTCAAGGGGAAACAAAAAGATAATCTGGGGATTGATTTTGCAGACCTTACTCAGGAAATTGAATTTGGAATGTCCCTCAGCTTGGAATCGAAGGACTGGGAACAAGGTTTCTGACTCCAAAGTGGAGTAGATCATTTTAAAGTTATTTTGCATACATGATTCTTGTCTTCCCTTATAAAATTCTATGATACCCTTCCTGTTTAAAATTATAGGGGAAAACCTTACATACAGTTAGTGGTTGGCTCAACTCCCCCATAGAAGACAGCGTACTTTATGAACACAGGAAAAAGTCATTTAAAAACTTACATATGGGCCTTGATCCTGCTGTCACTTACATCAACGTTACAGGTGGATAACTCTCATAACTAGCAAAAAGAAAAGGAGTACTTGTGGCACCTTAGAGACTAACCAATTTATTTGAGCATAAGCTTTCGTGAGCTACAGCTCACTTCATCGGATGCATACCGTGGAAACTGCAGCAGACTTTATATATACACAGAGAATATGAAACAATACCTCCTCCCACCCCACTGTCCTGCTGGTAATAGCTTATCTAAAGTGATCATCAGGTGGGCCATTTCCAGCACAAATCCAGGTTTTCTCACGCTCCACCCCGCCCCCCCACAAATTCACTCTCCTGCAGGACAGCAGGACAGTGGGGTGGGAGGAGGTATTGTTTCATATTCTCTGTGTATATATAAAGTCTGCTGCAGTTTCCACGGTATGCATCCGATGAAGTGAGCTGTAGCTCACGAAAGCTTATGCTCAAATAAATTGGTTAGTCTCTAAGGTGCCACAAGTACTCCTTTTCTTTTTGCGAATACAGACTAACACGGCTGTTACTCTGAAACCTCTCATAACTAGAATGGAGATATTCTAATATCCACCAATGTAAAGGTTTACGTAATTCAAGCTTGGTATAGTTCAACTTTCAGGGTAGACATAAAGACTAATTACATTACTTACAAAGCGTTATTACCTATTCCCCAATTCATAAAAGAAAAAAATTATTATATTCTTTATGCTGAATATTTAAAACACACTCGGCATATGGGATTCACCTTGTTCTTTTCCATTACACACAGCAGCGATTCCATTTTCTATAGCACCCTCCCCATCTGAGCTTGGCCTCTCAGAGGACAATTTCTGCATGGACAAAATAAATTAAGTCATTTCTCATGCGGTCACACTGGCCAAATGATGTGTCATGAGTCAAATTAAAGTTACGCTTATTATTAAATTAAACACATGCCAAGCATCCATCCTGAGAACAAATAAATATGAGATAGTCAAGTGTTCATTTACATTACATAGATTTCTTATGTCACCACACAAGCATTAAAAACAAAATAAAACTAAGCCACATTAGAACTGTATTGCCAAATATATCCATTCTTTTATCCTTTTAAGAGTAATTTAAGACTAATCATGTTACCCATAACAATGTTACCCATAATATATTTTTATTACATTTTTTGATTCTAAAATGTTGCTCTCTATTAATGTGCTAAACAACAAGTGCTCATTTTACATAAAAGAAATCTTCAAAACTAGATCTTTAATGAATGCTTCAGGTATACATTTACAACTTACAACCTACCAAACACAACACATTTCTATAGGTAGAATTTCCGTATTTTCGATGTGCGTAAGTAAAGATCCCTTGCTGGTATGAACTAGAGTAAATGGTGGATTCTCTGCAACAGGAAATCTTTAAATCATGATTTCAGTAACTCAGCCAGAGGTTATGGCTCTATTACAGCAGTGTGGGGGTGCGGTTCTGTGGCCTGCAATGTGCAAGAGGTCAGATTAGATTATCACAACGGTTCCCTTATAGTCTGAGACTATAAAAAGGTCTGTGAAATAAGAGACTAGTAATTATGTGTATATTACTAATAAAAAATTAAAAATCTAAAGTTTATAAAATAGCTATTACCTAAAATGTGTGGCATAAACAAAACTCATATGTTGTGGTGTGCCATAAAGCTTTTTATTGGTATCTGTTTAACACAATTTACATAACTCAATCATGGCTTCACCACTTATGAGTAACATCGGCATCCCAAATTTGTGGCAAGGAAAACTTGATACCGCACCATCCTGTATTTCCTTCCCAACCGGTACAGAGTAACTGGTGCTAAAAACTTAATTGAACAGACTCTTTTCTTACATACACTGAAAGGTCTGAAATGCTACCTGTACAAATGTGTTGTTTGTGTAAGGCTGTCAATTGTAAATGTATATCTAAAGCATTCATTAAAAATATCATTTTGAAGATTTCTTTAATCTATGAGCACTTCTTACCTGATCTTGCTGTTTAACACATTAATAGACAGTAACATTTTAGAATCTCTCTCTATATATAATATTGTAAAACAGGCAAGGGAAATGTCTCACGACAATTAAACAGCCCCATGAGCTCAAATCAGTTGGCATGGGCCAGCCCCGGGGGTCTAACTGTAGTGTAGATATACCCTTAGTGAGTCAGGGAGCCAGGTATCTCTGTGTCAAAACATGAGCACTTCACAGGCTCTCAACACTGCCACCTCGCTATGCCAGGGGTGCTCAAGCCTCAATACAGACTGGAATTCCTCTGCCAGGCCTCCAAAACCCCAGTCCAGCCCATCATATCCCCACCAACCATTCCTCCCCAGGCTCCGCATCCCTGCTTGTTTCCCTTTGTCTCCACAGGTCCATCTCTACACCAGAGCTCACCCACCATGTCCCGTGCTACTGAGCATGCCTGCTTGTAAGCATCTAAAACAAAAAGCTGCTGATGGATATGAGTTGCTGAAGTTGGCCAATTTTGCGTTGCCTGAATATGAGGAATAATTGTGTGTGTATTTCATTTAAAAAATGGCCTCTTCCAGAGATGTTATCAGAATGTGAGAGAGAAATTTGGAGTCTTTGGGAACTGTGCAACTTATGTAGAGGAACCCAAAGAAATGTGAGGAAGAAGGGGAAAAATTTCCACAAACGTGGCATCTTAAAATGTTTCCTCTACAAAAGTTACCAAGTATTTTACTGAAAAAGCTACACAGTTACTGTGCCAAATGTAGAGATTGAATTCAATCATTAATTGGAGTCCTGCTTTAAGGGTAAATGCAACCTGAACTTTAGAGTCACTGTTGACATCTCCATAATATAACACCATCATCTATCTTTGCATTAGTAATACTTTAACTTTACCTTTTCCAGTTCTGTCTTGTGTATCGGAGAACTAGATGATGGTCCATCTGAATCTATTGCTCCAGTGCAGTTGCTGCAAACGTCTTTTATCACCTTAAAAAGAAGTACAAAATGGTTTCATTGACACACAAGTCAAAGAACAGAAAAATTATATTTTGCTGAGCAGAGGACTTTATTCGAGATGAAGCACTAAGAATATTTGCTATCCTGAAGGTTAAAACAGCAGTGTGGAAATTATTCTCTTTATCCACAGGCAATATGTTAGGCAGGCTGCCACTGCTTGAGCTTCTCCACACTGCCTCACTAAATTGCTTCATGAATGACCTGGAGGAGCCATAATGTCTAGAGGTGAAAGGTTTCAATTTCTAGACTAGCTAATCTCCAAGCCTCTCCTGAGTAAAGAAGCTGCCAGCACTTGCAGTAGTTTTGCAACATGAACTCAGCTGACACCACCAAATTCATTTCGTTATGACTAAAAAATGGGATTAGATCCAAGATCCTGCAAGCCAGGGGACAGCACTGCTGCCTAGTATGCTACCCAGCTGCTTTTTTTCTAATGAAGAAATAATGATGTGCTGACCAAATTGCAGATCTGTATCAGATACTCTTGAGTGTGTGGTTTAAATGGATTTTTCATATTCATTATGTGATGTTCAGTGGTCACAGTAACATTGGCACTGAAGCATAGTTCATACTACTTGCAAATATCTCTTAGGAAATGTGAGTTATTTTATGCGCCCCTCCCCTGCAAAGAAAGAAAGAAAGAAAGAAAAATCCACAGAAGGAGATGGATTTTGATAGAATTTATGGGAGCTCAAAAACTGCATCTGTAAAATAAGGCCTCAAAAATATAAAGGCAGAAGGCTTTTACTTTTCCTGTTTTCTCTGTGCACACAGTTTGGTTTTGATTCTTAGATAGGGTTGCCACCTACCAATCTTCATACTGGAGTACCTGGTGTTGAGGGGAATATTTGAGTTCTTGATTGCAAATGCCTTAGAGAGTGTAGATATCGCCAGAAAAGTGACTATGTAAAAGTGGGACCTTCTTAATTAACAGCTCTCCTCCCTGGGTGTAGTCAGAGCAGCATCTGCTGACCTGAATGACATATATATGCTTTTACTCCCCTTTGCCCTTGCTAATACAGCAGAGTCCACCCAGCTAAGAGAGAAATGCATTTTATTGTGCTTGAGGCATCATTAACAGAAATGTGAACTAAGTTCCAAATGTAGGGCCAAATTCTGCCCTCATTTATTCTTCTGACATCACATGATTTATCTAGCGAGAGAACTTGGCTCACAGAACCTTCACTCCCAGTGACGGTACACAAGCCAGAATACAAGCTTAACATTCAGATCCCAGGCTGTTTGCATGGCTGAAATAAAAATATCTTTTTAATTGAAAACTGAACAAATTTGATATGGAAACCATTAAGACATAACAAAGATGGCATCAAATAATGTCCTTTTCTAGTTACTAGAGCTGAACCTCACTTTAAGGGCATACTAAGCAAACCAAGTGTCTATCTAAAGTACTTATATGGCCCTGTTATTGCAGTATCTGAGCAGATGGGGAATTGAGGCACAGAGAGTCTAAGTGTCTTGCCCCAGGTCACATAGGAAGTTGCTAGCAGAGCAAGGAATTGAACCTAGGTCTCTTGCTTCCAGGCTAGCAGCCTGAACACTGGACCATCCCTCCTCTCAGGCCTATTGACACTCTACTCCCTTCCTCCCTGGCACCCCAAACACACCCACACTCTTTTGGGGACCACAATGCATGCAATTTTGCATCTTGAGGTCTGGCCCCAGCGCTCGCTCTCTCTTGTCAGTAGCAGGGTATGAATACCACTTAACAACTTTGGCATCAAGACCAGATATAGATACAACTTATGGTCAGATTTAATTCCTGTGCTTCAGTTTAGTGGAAGTATGTGAGTGTTTTATTTGTAAAGAAACTTGACCATTCAGTTTCTGGGAACATTCATTCCTGTCTCCTGTATGACCTTGATACAACGGCTCATGTTTTCAGCATCTGGTCACACCACACAGTTAGTTAATTTTGGCAAAGGCAGATAGTAATGGAAGTTACAGACAGAACAGAGGGAAATGATTTGGCAGCAACCACAGAATAGTATGTGCAAGTCATGCACTCGAGTAAATACTGTTCTTGAAATACCTCACACACTTAAGGGAAAGCTTTCCCAAAGTGCTTAGTTGGGTTTTAATAGAATTTTGAATAAAAATGATGCACAAATAATGTTGATCATAGGAAGCTCATGGCAAACTCTGAAGCACATGCATATTCAAAAATTCAGTTTGTGAACATTTTTGGATTCAAGGGATCCATCTTCAGCTGGTGAAGATTGGCTCATCAATTTCCAGGTGGAACATTACTGTGTTTTATTCACAGTTTCAAACTTGTACTTCCATGGTGTTCTGGATGAGTGCTTTGATGCCCCTTTTATAATTATGTTGCCATAATAATTGCTGTTTTCACATGCTCATAGTTTTTACTCACAACTTTTGAAGCTGAAACATCAGTGTGGCCAACTCTCATGATTTCATCACGAGTCTTAGAATATATGTTGATTTTCTTAAAGCCCCAGGACCTGGAGTCATACGAATACACAAGAGCCTCAGCTTTCATTTAAAACAATGAAGTTTGCATTCCTCATGGTCACTGAGAAAAGCATGAAAATGTGATCTGAACGTATCGTAATAGCTCAAAAAGGCACATAAAAAGAACCCTAAATTTATTTTTAATATAATCTCATTACTTGGGGATTTGAGTCATGATTTTTGAATGCTAATACTATCTCTTGCAGTGTCTACTCAAAAAAGAGGCTTTCATGGAAAGACTGAACAAAATTCCTTCAATATTTTAGATTTCAGTGTGAGGGGTGGGTGGGAGAGAGTTTTCCTCCCTCTCTCGGTCTCTCACACACACAGACAGGAGTAGCGTTCATATATGCCACCAGCCGACACTGATCCATTGAAGAAAGTCAATCCAAGTTTGTATGAAATGAAGCATTATTTTAAAGTTTAGGACTACATAAAATCAGCACACTGCAAGCTTTTCATTTTTTTGATCACTTCAAAGCTAAACCACTTAAAATAAACTTGACAAATTTCAGCCCCCAAAAGTTAAAAATATTTCTGGTCTTAGCATGTGAAAATGGCTTTTTGGAATGAAAAGGTTGAAAACGTGTAGGCTGGACATTTTTGTGCAGCCTGAACTATATATTCATATTTTTTTTCAGTCACAATAGTGCCTGGAGGCCCCAACTGGATCAGGAGTCTGTCGTGTGAACTATTGTACCAACATAGGTCTGATCCTACAAACACACACATTGTGTCTTATTGACTTCAGTGGCACACAAGGTAAGCGTGGATCAAGGCCACATAAAGACAGAGTACCTGCCCCAAGGAGCTTGCTGTCTAGGTGTGAAATCCTGGTCCCACTGAAATCAATAGGAGTTTTGCCATTGACTTCAATGGCGAGGATTACATTCCTGGTGTTTGCAGGTGCTGGGCCTACATGCTCCAACTACATAAGCATTTGAGTTAATTATAGGGTGCTCACCTGTACTGAACTCATCAATTTCCACAATTACTATTTACTATTTTAAATGAACACTATCAAGGCTGGACGGCCCAGTATAGGACCTACCTTCCTTTCTTTTACATGCTTGTAAAACCCAAATGCTCTAGTCACCTGAATTTATCCACCATCTTCCATGAGACAGGCTGCAGATAAGATACCAGCTATGTCGTAAGCCAGAGAA
This sequence comes from Lepidochelys kempii, assembly GCF_965140285.1. Classification (NCBI taxonomy): domain Eukaryota; kingdom Metazoa; phylum Chordata; order Testudines; family Cheloniidae; genus Lepidochelys; species Lepidochelys kempii. Next base: position 118,804,177 of record NC_136383.1, read on the forward strand.
CTGGTTGCCTGCTATGTAGAACCCTCCAGAAAAAGAAAAACTTCTCTGCATTCCATAGAGTGGCAGAGATGCGCTAAGTGAGAAGAACTTGAGTAAATGAATTCCTTGCCTCCTGGCCACTGCCTCCTAACTCTGAAGATAGTAATACTGTCTCTTTAAAAGTGGTGGCTGGGGAGGGTTCTAGATAGGAGTGCTAGAATGAAACAGAGGGAGAAGAAATAGCTTTAAGGCCAAGCCCCTGTTTTTCTTATTCTCATATAGCTCTTTGCTCTGTGTTAGAAGAAGGCGGTTATTTACCATTATCAAATGTGACAATGGCATCCTGAGTCTGTCCGTCTTTCTTTTCAGCCTGTGTGAGTTACGGCCCTAGTACAGTACCAACCAAGTGCTGGATGTTTTACAGGCAGATATGAGAAATCCCCTGAAGACCTCTCCGTCTAGCAATTCACATAAGTAGCCCCAGCAGGCTAAGAGGGAGAGAAGAAATAACTTTCCCACGCCACTCTCCAAGCACTAAAGACGAGCTCCTGCTCCCCATTGCAACGACACACCTCTTATAAAAGCACCCCTAGACTTAAATGAAAAGGACCATCTCCCCTGCCCATTGCCATTGGTTGGGAGGAGCGGAGAGTGGCAGGGGACTTCAAACGAGCTAGCAACTATTAAGATGGTCTTTAGTCCACACATATCCCCTTTAAAATTCGCTCCCATCTGACATTCAAACAGGCCAACTCCCATACACACTGGCCTGTGTTATTAACATCAAACCTACTGCCATATATGGCAATTGGATCAGAGTCTTGTGAAAGGAGCGTTGGGCAGCTACGTAATGTTGCTTTAGGCTCTGGCATTGCAGTACTGCTACAGATGTGGAGGTACCCCCTCGGAACGGAAAGCTGCCTCCATCGCCCTCTGGATGCGGATATTATTTGAGGCCAAAAAGCTCCCCTTGTAATCACAGATATGATTTTCTACAAACAGATGTTTAATACCCGTTTTATGAAAAAAAATGCAAAGAAAGGAGCTCAACCCATGAGCTAACAACCCATGAGCTAACATGATTACATGTGAAAGAATGGGAAATTATTAGGGAAGGAATATTATCTAGTGGTTAAAGCAGGTAACTGAGTATCAGATCTCCTGGGTTCTCTTCCCACACCTACTGCAGACTGTATTTGTGACTTTTAGGAAAGTGTAATTCTGCCCTAGAAAGTGACTATACAAGTACGACATGTGTGGTTCCATATTAATTGTTTTTCTGATTTTCATATCACATGTACTCATTTTACACATAAAGATTCTTTTTCTTACTGCCAGCCCCCCGAGCCCACTCTGTACTGTGATAGTAAAGCTGTATCCTTTCATATCAACAACAATAGCAGAGATTCTACAAGCCAGACTAAACTTTCAGGTACACCTCTGTCACTCATGTAGTCTTCGGGTTATGCCCTCAACAACACTTACATAAGCCCACTGGTCTTTCATGGGTTTGCACTAGTGAAACTGAAAACAATCTGAAGACTATGGGGTTGTACAGTTAGATGAGGCTAGATAGAGCCCATTCTGACAGACATGGATGGAGTGTGCAAATACGTTTGTAAAAAGCTTCTTTTCATATGCAAACTGAGCAAATGTGACATAGAAGTCTGTCAGGCACAACAAATAGAGAACCACACAATACCACTTTTACAAAGCCACTTTTAAGACACAACCACAATTTAATCTTTTTTGTGTCTCGGTTTGCCCACCTGCAAAATGCGGGGAAACAACCCCTCACAGGGCTATTATAGGGCGTAATACATTAATGTTTGTGAAGTGCTTTAAGAGCCTTTGTTGAAAGGTGTTGTCAAAATAATATTATTCCTATATCGCATACAATTACAAAATTAGTCCTATACAAGCTTAAATTGATGAGCAAACTGCTATGGATTTAGTTTACTCTCTACTGAAACGCAGGCCACTTCTGGAGGGAGACAGAAGCTATTTAAGTGCACTTAACATGACACAATAATTTAAGTCAGGCAGTTTCAAAAGACTAAGGGAAATTTAAACAGTAGACAACATGCAATTACCAGAGATGGAAAATGGCAAGGACGCTTGTGCTAACAGTCTTACGAAAAGGACTGTAGCATCTTTAAATGACCACATCTGGGCACAGTCTCAGTCTTGAATATCAGGAAAAAACACTTCATAGTGTCCTCTACTCCAGTGTTGATGGACAGATTTAGTACTGACTCAGAGGGCAGAGGGTCACCTATTGAATCACCAAAAAAGGCCTGGTTACCTACCTTTCCGTAACTGTCCATTCCCTTCTAAGCGTGTGCACGCCCACGTGGACAGTTGTCGGAGACTTTTGCCTTAGTGGTATCCCTATGGTCAGCTGTGGCAAGGAGTGCCGTGCTCATATGTCAGTATATCAGGCGCCACCGGCCCTATGCCCTCTCGGTTCCTTCTTGCCGGCAACTCCAACAGAGGGCTGGGAGGGCGGGTAATGGAATAGACATGAGCAACACATCTCGAAGAACAACAGTTATGAAAAGGTAGGTACCCGTTTTTTTTCTTCTTCGAGTGCTTGCTCATGTTGATTCCATTCTAGGTGACTCACAAGCAGTATCTATGGAGGTGGGCTTAGAGTTCACTGCTTGGCGGCTTGCAGTACTGCACTACCGAAGCCAGCATCATCCCGGGCCTGCTGGGTCAGCGCAGAGTGTAACGTGAAGGTATGGACCGACGACCAGGTGGCCGCCCTACAGATGTCCTGAATAGGCACTTGGGCCGAAAAGGCTGTCGAAGAGGCCTGAGCCCTGGTAGAGTGGACGGTGATGATCATCAGGGGCGGCACCTTCGCTTGATTGTAACAAAAACGAATGCAGGCAGTGATCCAGGAAGAAATTATCTGAGTGGAAACAGGGTGACCTTTCATTCTGTCGGCCACAGCGACAAATAATTGCGTTGACTTACGGAACAGCTTGGTACTGTCAATATAAAAGGCCAGCGCTCATCTAACGTTGAGGACATGCAGCCTGCACTCCTCTTCTGTCTTGTGTGGCTTCGGGAAGAATACCAATAAGTAAATATCTTGGCTTGAATGAAACTGAGAGACTACCTTGTGAAGGAAGGCTGGGTGCAGTCTTAGCTAGACTTTGTCCTTGTAGAAAACCGTGGAAGGTTAAAAGACCTCCTGAATGAGGAGTTGCTCATGAGAAGGGTCCTTGAAGAGGGACGGGGAAGGAGGATGGAAGGGTTGGTCGGCTACAAAGTGCAGGGTATAGCCTGACGAGACTAATGCGAGCACTCAGCAGTTCAAGGTGATATGGGACCAGGCTGACTGGAAGGGGCGGAGGCGGTTGAGGACGATGGGGACCGGATTCCGGTGCAGTGACTGGGGTATCGTCCTCGGGTGCACCCTCAAAATGACTGCTTTTGGCTGCGTTGGTCCCTGGAAGGACCAGGCTGGGTAGATGGGCGAGATGACGACTGGTGGCGTCGCTTAAACCCGCTGTTTTTGTCCTCCTTTTCCTAGGGTCCAGATCGAGGGGCACCCCAAGATCTTGACAACGGCGGAGGCAGTGGTGGACAGAATGGCTTTCTAGCCTGCTGAGGAGTATGCAGGCCCAAGCAGCAAAGGGTAGCCTGGGAGTCTTTAAGGCCATGGAGCCTTGCATCAGTCAGCTCTAAGAGAAGCCCCATTCCCTCGAAAGGGAGGTTCTGGAGGGTGGATTGCATCTCCTGGGACAACCCGGAGGTCTATAACCAGGAGCTATGCCTCATGGATATTGCAGAGGTGACCACCCTTGACGTCATATATGTAGCATCCCAGGCCATCTGGAGGGCACCCCTAGCTGCCGCTTTGTCACTCTGGTGGAAGAGGGCCAACTCCTGTGCTCGATCATGTGGGAGGCTCTCCCTGAACTTGCTGACTGAGTCCCAAAGGTTGAAATTGTATCTGCCAAGTAGGACCTGATGCCTAAATTGGAGACTCGCTGTTGAATAAATCTTTCTGCCAAATAAATCCAGCCTCTTGGCATCTTTATTTTTGGAAGTGCTACCCACCTGGCCCTGCCTAGCCCTTTTGTTGATGGCAGACAAGACCAGGGACCCCGCGGAAGGGTGCATGTATAAATATTCAACCTCCTTTGTGGGGACATAATACTTCTTTTCCACCTTCTTGGATGTGGGCAGAATGGAAGATAGGGTCTGCCACACTGACATGGTGATCTTCAGGACCCCTGGGTGAAAGGGCAATGCCACCCAGTCTGGGGCAGAGGAGGGGATGACACTGAAGAAGTCATAGGGCTCCTCAGCTAGTTCCTCGACCTCCACGTTCAGGTTGGTGGACACCCTTTTAAGTAAGGGCTCGGTGCTCTCTGAAGTCATCGGGGTTGGGGGCTGCTGGTTTGCGAGGGCCCCGCCACCGCCTCGTCCGGGGACGACTGCACCGCTGGAAGGAGGGGAGCCTCCCTGTGCTGTGTCAGGGACTGTTCTTAAGCCACTGGGGCCTCCTGTGAAACTTCAGCTTTGGATTCGGCTCCTTGCTCTGACACTGGTGCCGGCTGCGCCAGGGCTCTATTGTCCGAAGCCGCCTGGGGGGAGCAGTGGGAATACAGTACCGGCATAAGAAATACCCCCACAGGTTCCACTATTGCCACTGGACGGGCCATTACCCTTGATCCCATGCCGGTGCCGCAGGCACCTTGCAGCCTCCCAGATAGGGGATGATTCGTCCTTTACAAGGGAAAGACTGAACTGTCCCTCTGAGCCAGACCACTGCCCTTCTGGTGACCAGGGCGGGGCTGTGGAAACATGAGTCTGTCGACTGACTCTCTCTGGTGGTACAGGGAAGGCGAGGGCCAGTGCCTGCCTGAAGAATGGTACCGAGTCCCGGTGATCAGTGCCATGACCAGGAACGATCTCGTGCTGGAGGGGAGTGACACCTGGGAGATCTGCAAGGCGATGGTGACCTGCACCTCGGCGATCTCTGGTGGGAGGACCGTCGGTACTGGGAGTATGGGGATCAGCACTGCGACTCCAGAGTTCCATGTCTCGTAGGTGGGGAAAGCGGTGTCAGCGGTGTCTGAGATCTGGGCCTCCTGACCGGAGACCAAGGTTGCGGTACCGGGATCCTTGGCCGTGGTGAAGGGGAATGACACCTGTTCCACTGCCTTTAGGGGCGGTCCCATAGCTGGTTTCGTCATCTGAACCGGTATTGTGGCGGGATCTGCAGTGCGACCAGGTGTCTGTGGTGCCAGTCAGCCTAACTGTTCCTTGGCCGCTGGGCCTGCTTCAAGTGCAGATGTCCCTGCAATGGACCGGGACCCCCTACCACTCCCCAGAGCCAGAGTGGGTCCCTGGCTGGGCTGTGGGTCCAACCACAGCAGTACCCCAGAGGGCCTCCACTGCGGGCATGAGGCCTAACACAGGTCCTTTGCCCGAAGTCCTCTTGTGCAATGCCTGTGGCCCAGTCAATTTAGACCACTTCTTCGGTACCGGAGAGGGGGAACGGTGCCTGGCAGATCCTAGTGCCAGCGGTACACTGTGTGCCGATGCCAAAGTACCGACATGGAGTCTGAGCGTGAGAGCTCCGATGTTGGGCGCAGAGCAGCCTCCATGAGGAGGGCCCTCAATCACATGTCCAGGTCTTTTTGAGTTTGAGGACAAAAGTTTTTGCAGAGCCAGCACTTTTCGTTTCTATGGGGCTCCACAGGGCGCCACAGCCGACCCTACGGATACCGCTAAGGCAGAAGTCTCCGACAATTGTGCATGTGGGCGTGCGCACACCTACAATGGAATCGACATGAGCAAGCACTCAAAGAAGAACTCTACTTCCAGAAGCATCTAGGTATACCATCAACATTTTCCATTAGTAACCCAGCCCAACCCTGCTTAGCTTATGAAAGCTGATGGGATCACAGCAAAGGGTGGTATACTTGGAAACATTAAACTAAAGAAACTTCACCCAAACAATGCATAAAATTATAAAAAAATGAATATGTTTTGATTAAATGGATTTTTTAGATTGTCTTTCATACAGTACTTGACGACCGAACACTAGAAAGCACGCTCTAGCAAGCAATACTGCAACGGCTAGAGGATGGCCTTCACGACTACTCCGTCTCCGTAATGGTCATGATTTTGGACCTTAAGGCCAAAGATATCTTTGGCATAAAATTGGTTTTTTGTTCAAAGACCAGTTTTCATATGAAGGGGTTGCTTGCAACACAGACCCCATTTATCTGCATGAATGAAGTCACTAAAGGAAATATATTGCTGTAATACCATTTTATAAGTAGTATTTTATTTTCTTAATCCACTACCTCTTTGGGGCATGATAAACAAGTGTAATTTCTCACAGCCAATTGGATATATTGGAACAAATATTCAGAACATAGATCCGTAGCTGTACACATGCATGCGCATTCTCAAACATCCACTGAAAAAGCTCACTTTTGGGGCACAAAGAGTAACTGTGCACATCTTTTCATGGGCATGGTTATAGGCGCAATTCAGTGTTACTGATGTAATCTCTATAGCAGCCTGGAATCTGTACTGGTTATGCTTGGTGCTCTGAAATTCTGACAGACCGGTGACATCAGCTATTCTTCCAACCAAGCATTCTTTAGCTGGTAAGCCTGAAACTGCCTATGTGGTTTGCTGTCTAGACTTTAGATTTCTCAGCTATTTTCTGGTGTCATCTCTATAGAATTCTTCAAAATCGTCTACATATGTACTAGAGTTTAATTTCTCTACCATCATATAATCATACTTGAACTGACGTTTTAAAATCAGTTGCTTAAGTAAAGTAATGTATATTGTCAAAATTACACCTTGGCCTGTTCAGTCTAAAGGAAAAAGTACTAGCTTGAGACTTAAATTTGGATCCTTGCATGAGAACAACTTGTGCTTGGCTTGCAAGCTGGCCCCACGGGTACATATTTTTGAAGAAGATGGCATCCCCGTTTGATAGGTGGAAATGGAAGTGTTCTGATAGGAGGAAAATAAAGATCCAATCAGCCCTCTTGTCTAAAACAGTACAATAGTCTCAGACGTTTGGGGAACTACGTGTGCTGGATATAGTCATGGCTATATTTCCAAGGTGGGTGAAGCAATTCCTGCATGAGGATATAGAACTTAAATCTTGCCCATGCAGTGTCTATTGTGCAGAACCATCAGCTGCTCTGCTGCACTTGCAAAGTGTGAGGCTGCTAACACTAAAACAATACCAACCTCAGATATCCCATAGCATTAACATGTGTAGATCTTCCCCGTTTCAGAGATCGCAACCCCATGCAGTATCTTTAAGTAGTGTTGCATTAATTTATGAATCGTTCATGAAGGATTGAGTTCTACTTTATACATCTCATACAGGAACTACAAACAGTATGGGGTCATTTGTAAACAACACCAGAGAAACACCATCCCATGGGGTGGCTTGAAAATACTGTTTCAGGCTGGGTCTTCCAGAGACCTAGAAACAAAAAGTGTGGGACATATAAAGGATCAGTGTAAACAAACTAGGGGTAGAGTTGCTAGGTGTCTGGTTTTCGACTGCGGGAAAACTAGTCGAAAGGGGACCCTGTCGGCTCCAGTCAGCACTGCTGACCAGGCTGTTAAAAGTCCGATTGGCAGAGCAGCAGGGTTGGCAGGCTCCCTGCCTGGTTCTGAGGGGCTCTGGGGAAGTGGCTGCCATGTACATCCAGCTCAGGGGCGGCCATGGGGGCTCCGCACGCTGCCGCCACCCCAAGTGCCGGCTCTGCAGTTCCCACTGGCTGGAAACCACAGCCAATGGGAGCTCCAGGGGTGGGGCCTGCACGCAGTGCCTCCTGGCTGCCCCTCTGCCTAGGAGCCGGAGAGACATGCCGCTGCTTTCTGGGAGCCACTTGAGGTAAGTGCCACCTGGAGCCTGCACCCCTCACCCCTTCCCAAACCCCTGCCCCAGTCCTGAGCCCCCTCCTGCACCCAAACTCCTTCCTGGAGCTCACACACCTCATCCACTCCTGCATGCCAACCTCCTGCCCCAGCCCTAAGCCTCCTCCTGTACCCCAAACCTCTCATCCCTGGCCCCACCCCCAGAGCCCATACCCCTCCCACACTCCAACCCCCTGCTTCAGCCCAGAGCCCCCTCCCAGACTCCAAACCCCTTGGCCCCTCCCCACAGCCTGGACTCCCCTCCAGCACCCCAAACCTCTCATCCCCGGCCCCAGCCCAGAGCCCTCACCCCCTCCCACACCCCAACCCCCTACTCTAGCCTGGTGAAAATGAGCAAGTGAGCAAGGGTGGGGGAGAGCGAGTGACGGAGGGAAGGGGGGGAAGCAGTGAGTGGCGGGCGGGGCCTCAGAGAAGGGGCGGGGCCTCGGGGAAGAAGCGGGGCAAGAGTGTTCAGTCATCTGTGATTACAAAGTAGGCAAACTGGGGGCCCACATTTTGACTGGGCAAATGGACAGGATATTCTGTCCAAGGAGAGGTCCCAGACTTGCTGAAGGGTTGAACCTATTTGGGCCCAAAGGAGTGATGTGTCATTTTTGGTATGTTTATCAGTAAGTGTGTGGGAACTTTTGTTGTTTTTATATGTCTTCTCTGTAATGCTTTGTCCTTAAAATAAATGTACTCTGCTGAGAAAGAGCTGTGTGGTCACCTGTAACTGCTCAATATACTGGTCATAGCCCTTGGAAAGTAAGCAATGCAGAGGTGCTGGCCGTTAGGCAGACTGGCTTGTGGGGGATGTCACAGTGTATGGTTGGGGGCTGTGCAGCCTTAAAACCCCTGGTCAGGAGGGAGAGGGATATCAGTGGCTGCCCAAGAGAGGTGATGGCTCGGAGCTTGAAACCTTAGGTGGATGCCCCTGAGGGACCACAAAGGGAGAATACAGGTGCAGGTACCCTGAAACTGTGGCACTTCCCTGTCTGACAATCAAATCTAGAAATCACAAGCTGGGGACAGAGATCATGGGAGGGAGTGCCTCCCAGCTGACTGAAAGACAGAGGGAAATTGAGGGCCCCATCATCTGCCCGCTGAAGTCAATGATCTATTTCACTGGAAAAAGAAACCGGGACAGTCTGGAAAAAGCTGTGTTTGGTCAAGAACGCCAAGAGTTCCGACAGCCAGGAAGAATCTTCAGCACTAAAAATGCTTCCCCATCTATTTGTAGGAGAGGACACGCCCCGCAAAGCCACTCCTGCCAACACAACACGGTGAACTCATTCCCAGGATTGTCCTTTCCTGCACACATCCACACACATTGCAGGAGCTCACAGGGAGTTATGGTAAACAGGAAAACGAAACAAGTAAACAGTAAAAAGAAAATTCGCGGCAAAATAGTGCAAGTTGAAATCTGATGTATCTGATTTTCCATTGAAAAGTAGTGTTTCTAAGCGGCTGCAAGCACAGCATAACCTGCTTTCGGATTGTTCTGGAGCAGGCAATTTGTATTGTGTAGTATGGCGTATGTGATAGCAAAGTTGTAATCCTGGAAGTTGAGAGGACAGTAGCCTTGCCATGTACTTGAAATAGCTTTATTAATGGAAAGCTTTGTAGTGTGATGGAACTGAACAAACTACTGTCAATCTGTCTCCAAATGTTCTGCAGATTGCCTACTCTTTCACTCTCAGCACAGATACAATTTTGCAAAGCTTTTTTTTTTAAGTAGTAGGAATGTGCCTCGTATGTGGAAATAACTATCTCTGCCTGTGTCTGTGAAGACTGTTTTGTGTATAAATAAATACATTAAACATATTTTATGAAAGAAAGCCTGATAAGCGCCAATGCATTCAGCATTGCAAAATCCAAGTTTAGAACAAGACAGGAAACAGCAGTGCATTTAGTATGATCTAATTACAATGAAATTCCTTTGAAAAAGAATGCGACAGACTAATGCCATTTCATTCCAATCAGTTGCCATATGCGTATGCAGGACAGATTCCAATCAGTGTTCATGAAATGTTAAATGAATTAACAGGGTACTTATTCAGTGCTACTTTTTAAAAATAATAATTAGATACTGGTGTTATAAATAGCCTATAAGAGCTCACTGTTACTTTCTATGAAAATCCAAATTTCAAATCCAGAGATCAGAGGCTGCTCTAGACACAGGCAAGCTAGGCAGTTGCTGAGGATGGCAGATTTCAGGACTTCCCTTGGTTCCTTTCTCCCTTGGTTCCTTCCAGGAATGGGTGGCAGGTGATGAGGCTGGCGGGGCTGCCAGTTGGGGCTCCCAGTTGGGGCTCCCAGGAGCATGAAACGGACACCAGCCGGGCCGCTGAGAAAGTGCTCTCATCCCTAGCCGCTCCCCACCCCTAATGCAGGTACAATTGTGGCTGCAGATGCAGCTCAGAGATACTCCTGGCAGCACTACAAGTGCTGTCAGGGCTTCAGCCCAAAGCAGTGACCTGCTTGGCTCCATGTCAGCACCCAGCCCACACCTGCTGCCCAGCGCCCAACCTCTGGAGACCCTGGTGCCTGGGCAGCTCTCAGGACTTGCCCTGACTGCTAACCTGGACTCACACTGCAATGGCCCTGTACTACAAGCCTGACAGTGAACAGCTCATCTGGAATGGTATGAGTGGCATGGGGCTTGCTGGGGACCAGGCAGGGGTGCAGGCTTGGGAGTGAGGAGTACAGTGGGGCCTGGGTTGAGCTGTGTGGCTCCAGGAAAAGAACTGCAGTGTGGGTCAGGGAGGGATGGAGGAGGCTGGGGAAGGGTTACAGGAGGCCGATGGGGAGTGGGCCCAGGAGGTGGAGGACATCAGGGAAGACTTGTGGGAGCAGGTCCATGACTCCGGGGGCCGGGGGAGGGCGGCGTAGATCCCTGCCATAAACTTTGAAGCAATTAGAAGGAAGGTTGTCTTATTTTGCGTAGGGCGGCCTCTGCCTGAGATATTAAAAAGCAGAACAAAGGCTAATCTGGTGGTATATAGAATTACAGATTAATTTTCCATTCAGCAAGTCACCATGCAGTCATGCCTCTGAAACTGCTCTTCACTTCTCTTTTCATAGGAAGCCTACATGCCATCAGGAAATTCTTACGTGTTTAATCAAACCGTGTTTAGAAACATACAATTTATTCTTAAGAAAATAAGTACCATATATGGTTACATCAGAGCAAAGCATAGAGAACGTTGGGTGGATTCTTATGTATTCAGACTTGTAGCTGCTCTTAAAATGCTGGATTAAAAGTTTTGTTTAAAAAGCCACTATAGCTGAAGTGATACTTTCCCACACTACTTCACTGACCTTCACATCTGAGAATAGTGAAGTCCAACATAAATACTAGTAATCTGGTTAGGATCTGAAACTACAGTACTTGCATTGGGAACTTCCACATTTCTAGACACTGAACAGAACAGAGTGAAAAATGGCAAAATCCTGATTCTCAGAAGTCTGCATTCCCAGGACAAACTGCAACACATGACATGCTGCTAGAACAGGCTTGAAAACTGGACTCAATCTTCTAGACAGAGTGAAACGTACCTACACTTCTGCCTGCACAAAAAACATGCTCCCTGCAATTGACAGTACTCCTACAGCTGTGCCTGTGTTTACTGCGTAATGTACTTAGAGTAACATATTGCCAATTATCTTTTTCTTTAATACATTTTAAAGTGTTACGTCTTACTGTGTCTCTCCATTTGTTATATATTCTTTCCCCTTCTGCTTTCATCCCTCTTTCTCCTATCATTGCTCAGGATTAATCTTTTTCCTGAAATGTCATCTCCTCCCCTTACGGCTCTTCCTCATTCTTTTGCTACATCATGCTCTCTAATTCCTCCGCCACTTTCTTCCTCTCCCCCCTCCTCCCTCTTCACACAGACATCTGCACCCATCTACAGAGCTGACAGGTGTTCTGTATCTCATGGGACACAGTCGCCTGGCAACACTGTCACACCTACCCATAGCTCTGCAGGCAAGAGCTGCAGTTGTGCCTTCTGATCTCTATGTCACCTGCTGAGCAGGCAGCCAGTTGCTTCACTCTCACTGTTCCCCCTGCTGGATCCCAGCTGGAGGAAGGAGTGTTGGCACCAGCAACACAAGGTGAGAGGCCCAGCAGGCATCAGGCTCTCTTATTTTGCCCCTACAACTGTCCGCATCCAGCTCCACCTGGCTTCTCACAAGCAAACACCTCCACACCCGTCAGAAGACACGCCCTAATTCCCCAGCCAACATCAATTCCCCCACTGCAGCTTCCCTCAGCGACCAGCCAGTCCCAGCAGCCCCAGGCGACCATCAATCAAAAACCCCTCTAGGCACCCCGTACTGCTTTCAGCTCCGCCGCTCACCCAGCTGCCCTTAAGATAGCCACCAGCTGCCCCCAGTCATCCCCACTTTCTACTGTCAAGATTTTGGCCAATTCCTGAGCCTACCCCTACCACTGTTTAGGCGGAACATGTTTATCATAAGCTGAAGTTTATGGATATATGCAAACTAGCTCATGAACTAACTTGCATAAAATGCCACATGGAGCTGTGCAAAGCATAGCAGCTATGCATCTTCGTACCCACCCATAGTCACAGCCACTCTCTATCACACTTGCTATCTGGTCACCCTATTCCCTTGCTATATCAGAACGAAGCAAGCAGTACCTGCGTCTTTCTGCTCAATAGACCCACTGCCTACTCCAGGTTTCAATTTGCCCCAGTCAAAAGGGATTTTTCAAGCCCTGCTCTAGGTTTGGTAGAAAACATTTTCTTCTATGTGCACAAAGAATTTCTTCCATAAACCAGGGTGTTAAGAAGATAAGTGAACAATGTGTACTAATCTCTGCAACTCCCATCCACAACATACATGCCACCCAATGATTCTGCATATGAACTCAGTACAACTACTCACACACATAGTTACTCAGGCACATAAACTCTCACAGGATCAAGGGCCCAAGAATGTAAATATGAGTGGATCCAGAAATTTACTGGTATGAACTTTGAGTGGCTGCTTCACTCATGAATGGCAAAACCATACATTCTTGTAAGTTATGCAGGTCAAGCCAAAGGAATACCAATAAAACCTTTAAAACCTACGTCATCATCTATTTTGCATTAGACAAAATTTACAGAAACCACTCCCCCCATTTTTTGTGTGTGCTCTAGAAAGTTAACACACACTTTACTGGTATTTTTTTCCTCTCTTTCTGCCTTGGTTACAAATTATTTTTTTTGAAACACCAACAGTAATGCTAGGCCCTGTGGAGCCAGCTGCCTTTGAAACAAGAGTTCCCACTGCACAGGCTTAAGCGGGAGCAAAAATGATGCAAAGCATGGTATTCATTTGAAAGAAAATGAGGGTTGGCTTTTTATTGGCATAAAACCACCATTTCTGGCCTTGATTCATCACAAGATAGCAGTGTAGTGCTGTTTCAGGAGTAAATATTATACTATCATTTTGGGGAGAAATTCTACATTTGAAGAGAAGAAAACATTTTCATAACAGATTTGTTAGTTTTTTAAACAGGGAGAAGGAGGTAGCTGTGTGAAAGCAAATCACTAGTTACTTGTTAATTAATTCTAAAAAACCCCCAACAACCCAAAAACCTAAAACCTACTGTCTTTTGCTTGTATTTTTTTTTAATCAATACCAAAACTAATTTCAGTATTTTGAAGTTACAGGGCAAAACGTCCTTCTCCCGTCTCAATATTTAGCATCATGTGGCATTTTAATAAATACTGATTTGTTTCAGAGACTTTAGTGGCACAAAGCAGATCTTATGATTTGCTCTCCACGGATTCAAAATCCGGTTTCTCATAAAATTGTACTCTTGAAAGGGGCTGCCTGATATTTCATGTGAACAGCAGAATTCAGTAAACACAGCCATTTCTATTAGGGAAGAAGCGTCATCATACAAGGCAAAAAGTGAAAGGATTTTGTCAGTGGCAGGTGAAAGAGCTCAAAGGCTGGATATATGGGGCCATTCTTCTGAACAAGGAAAAAAAACACCCAACTACCTAAAACATTAATTTAAAAAACAAACAGTCATATTTTCATATCTCACCTTGTAATATCAATTGATATTGAGTAACCAACACAGTGTTTTATTGTCAGAAATGTTTTTAGATATGTAACTGGTCAGAAACCGTCCAGTACCTTCAACCACTGTTCTGCCTGCTCTTTGCTCTGTACTGCTAGAACCAGGGCATCTGTTCCTTGGTGAGTGATTTTCAGCTCGTGCTTCTTCTTTTTACTGTCTTTGGGAATGTATGTGATACTGCAGTCATTCAACAGCAATTCCATCTGAGGTTGCTGATCCTTGGAACTTTTATAACACTAAATAAAAAGCAGGTTATTAGGTTAAAACTTAATTTCACGCACTTCTGGTGAAAGCCCTTACTATATAGCAGTACTTCACTGCTTTAGCTTTTCTCACTCATCCCCTTACCATCTGCCAAAGTTATTCAATGCTAACTTGGCATCCTTCTCTATCATCCCCTTCCCTAAAGTGAAATGGTTGCCAGATTGATATTACTGGAGACTGTTTAATCACAGAATAGGTACAGCACGGGGAATGCCGTTGCAGGCCTTTTTTAATATACCTACTGTTTTTTTTACCTACCAATAAGCCTCAACCCTGAACTGGATAAGAGAGTCAGGGCATAGTTCAGTGTCCATGCTGGTTTACTCTTTGCTTCCTCTGCTAAGACTGATATGAATTTTTCTCCCCCTCGACTGTGAGAAACATTAGTGAACCCCCTTCAGATGCTGGGTCATTGATGAACCTGGCCCAGATTTGAAGCTGTGACCTAAAGGTGAAAGGCTTCACACAGCATGACTCATTTGATGAGTCATCTAGTGCCCATTCTGAACTTCCATCCTTCAGTTCTTTCAATCTTTCAGTGTAGTTCAGTTTTATTAGGCTGTCATACATAGAATAACAGATTTAAAACAAAAACAAGTCAAGATCATAACATTGTGTGCCTGTATTTCCATGTCCAGTTACCGTAACTACATGTGCAAATTGGTCTTTTTACCCCATCTACATTTTCATGTGCATGTACAATAGCTATTTGGATATTAAAAAAGACCAATCTGCATATGCAATATGGATAACCCAACGAAAAAGGTAGCCTAACAAATGCACATGCATTTTTATACATGGAACTGAGACCCCTTATTTTAAAATGTTGCCTTACCCACTTCACATGTTAAGATTCAGGAACATATAGCAATTGTTAACAGGATATTACAAACACTACAATCAAGGCTGAGAAGGGAATAATTTAAAACCAATCACAGTTTTCTAATTGTTTTCCTTTCCTTTCAGGCTAAAATTTCTTTGGCCTGGTCTCAGCTGAGTGGTAAATAGTTTTTTGAGGAAATTTGTTTTATAAAAAAACATACTTAAGTTCTATGAGCATGAAAAGCCACCACCACCTTTTATCAGTTTAAGAAGCATTTCTGCGGCATATCTTGATATATATTTCTAGATTTTATTTTTCAGAGTATATATAAGAAGTTTACTAAAAACACACATTTACATAACAAATAGTGCCAGATGAGGATGTATAGAAAGCAATTATTGGCCAAATTATTTATGCTGAATGTCTGGTTCTGATCTAAAATATCACATTTTGGTTTCAGTTGAATGCTGCATTTATAATATAGGGAATAACTAATCCCTAAACACATATATATTTGTATTACTTTCTGCAAAAATCATAGGATAAGTCTTCTAGGTCTTTCTTCCAATAGTAAACTAATCTTGTTTAAATCTCCTGTTATGACTTTTATAACAATTTCTTAGACCACACAAGTGGTTAAAGGAACATGTGGTTAAAGGAAAAAGAGTACCACCAGGATTTTAAATAAATAAATAAACTTAATTGTAGAAGAAATATAATGTGCCTTTTTAATTTCTCTTTCTTTCTCTATTTTGATTTTAAGCTTCTATCCTTCATTCCAAAAGTCTGATTCTGATCTTGCATATGTTGGCATAGATCTGGACTAACAACAGTGAATCCAACGGATTTACACCAATATACGAGTGAACAAAATCAGTCAAACTTTTTTTGACAATTAAAATATATACAATGCAAAAATAATATCCTTAAAGCATAAATTGAACTGCCCATTTAATAACAATTTCCCACCATATTTACAGCAACCTCTTATCTGACCATCTATGGCCCAAAATCTGTCCGTTCCCCCTTCAGCCAAAGTAGATGAACTTTGCAGCATACTCAGAACATTGACAAATCTGGGCCATGGACGACCAATGACGGAAAATGAATTGCTAAATTGAGGACCCTGCCTTTCTAGAATATCCCTTTCCAGGTGCAACCAAGTTGGGATGCAGCCATCATAAACGCATCTGCTAATTGCAACTTTGTGGGCACCACACAGGAAGAGAGAAACAGACCTCACGTGATTTAGGGTGCAGTTTAAAACCCTTGTATGTTTTTCTAATAATATAGAAATGAAAACCTCTCATAAGCAGAGCCGTCCCTAGAGTACGGTGAATCGGGATGACCGCCCTGGGCCCCACGCTTTGGGAGGCCCCACGCTTGGTGAGGAGGCGGGCGGGAAGGTGAGGTGGGAGGGGGGGCGAAGAGAAGCCCCCCTACCAACCTCCCCCTCTCTTCAGTGCCTCCTGCCTGCCGATGGGCCCCACCAATTGGCACCTCCCCCTCCTTCCCACTGCCTACTGCCAATCAGCTGTTTCGTCTGGAGGCGCTGCGGGGGAGGGGAACTGGGTGGGGAAGAAGTGTGGTGGGAAGAAGCGAGGCAGGGCCTTCGGGGAAGGGGAGGAGTGGGGGCAGGGCCTACCGGAGCCAGGGGGAGCACCCCTCAGCTGATAGAAACGCAGCACCTATGTCCCAGGCACCGCGCTCTCCTAGGGTCAGCCCTGCTCATAAGATAATCCTTTCTTCACTAAACAGAAACAAGTCTTGCAGCAGGGAGTTTACTAAGTCATGGACCTGCAACTGCTGACCAGTATATGAAAGAAACATAATAGAGTTCTAGAGAATGAACACAAAGACATTTTAATCACTTCCATCTTTCCTTTCTATGATGCAGCTGTGAATTATGTGAATATTGCATCTGTAATTACAGCAGAACAGATGGTGAAGGTTTAGTTTTAAGTATATACATTACAATAACATATGCTGCCAAGTGATTGCTCAATCTACCAAGGGACTTGTTTCTCTCTAAGGGTCTGATCCAACAGCTCTTATATACGGAAAACTCTCACAGAATCTAGTGGGATTTTTGCCTCCATAAGGGTTGGGTTTGCAAGGTTTCAGGGATGAAATATATTAGGCAGAAATAGGCTTCCGGCTATGTTCTCTGCATCAGAGAATTTTCTAGGGTATAAGTTTCACTGTGACAGGTTCCATGTTCTAAGTGAATTTTAAAAAAGCCATCAATTGATCAATATGGGGCCCTTGGTCATGCTCTCTGACAGCAATATTAAACTTGATCACTATTTACAAAATATTTACCATAAGCCATTTTCCTTTAAAAATAATCACATCTTTAAATTACAAACAAAATCTAGCCAAACGAAATAAAATAATAATTACCAGTAGTTTGTTTTCTTTGATAACACACAGTAGTTTGGTCCATTGTCCAAATCGCTTCTTTCTCAAGAGGAAGGCACAAATTTTGGCATCCTTTACGAGGTCCATAGAAGCCTCCTCAGAAGGCCACTGATGTCTCATTTTTTTCCCTTTTCCATCCTCCTCCTCTTCATCATAAGATTCATAAGAGCTGCTCATAGCATCTGAGTCATAATCTTTAAGAAAAGTATAAAAGTACCCAGTTAAAACTATCAACCATGAAACACACCTATAAAACTGAACAACTGTAACGGATCTATTTTAAGTACTACCTTTTATTCTAAAGACAAACCAAAAACAATATATTTTTCAATCCTCCGTAATATGAATACATTAAGTTTATTGAGTATGAGATGCTATAAAAATGAGAACTGCATCATCATTAGATTTAACTATAGAACCATAATTATACCCCTGGAATTTTAACTAAAACTATAACTTGGGAATTAATACTTAGCACTTAGATACTGCTTATGTTGAAAATGCTACTTGCAATTTCATTTTCCCCCCTTTTGCAGCTTTTCTAGAGGAAGCGATTATAATCTTTCCCTATTCCTTAATGCAATACTAAACTCTTCCTGACAATGTCTGCATGGAAAGAAAGAAACGTAAATATTAAGGACCTAGCATGTAGAGAAATAAACATAGAGTATGACACAGCTCACAAGGAATCAAGTATTTCTGTATGTTTAAATATTTACACCATATACAGTAGAAAAATACAGGTCTGTACAAAATGTCATACAATTATAACAGCAACAAGTTACAAACCATGAGACAATTAATGCTAATGTAGACAGTGCCATTGATTGCATCAGTGCCTCTGCTGATGTTGAAAGCATTCTGAAGAAACTCTCCCCTTATGTTCCTTAGCCTAATCCAAAGCTCATTGACATCAATGGCAAGACTCTGATTTAAGTGGGCTTCTTATCACTCCCTTTGTTATCAAGAGCCAGGAGTTAGCTCTCTACTACTTGAAAACTTTGTTATCTTTATCAAAGAACTCTGTACCCCCTTACTAAATGAGGACCTTTCTGCCAGCTGGTATGCCTAGAAGCTCCAGAAGATACAATCCTTCCTAAGCTGTGGAATGACAGGGCTCAGCAATAAGCCAATGCAAGGCAGCGGCTAAAAGCTACAAATGAATCTAAAGTTAAGAAACACGACAAGGTTTTTATTGTTTAAAAAAATAATAAATGGAATAAAAGGGAAGGGTGGAAAAGGTTAGGGATTGTCTATTATTTAATTTAAACTGGCAAACTGGGAAATGGTTTTATATTAAAGACTGTTCATTTTCTCATAATCATGTAAAAATAATATGTGAGATCTCCATCTCTTCTAATTACCTCCCTGAAAACCAGGACAAAAGAGCCTAAACAAAAACGCCTTTCTGGTGGGGTTATCCAGGAAGCTCTATGAAAGTTTACACTACTAAATTAGAAAATGCCTAGGAGGCCACTGATCAAACTCAGACATCCAAAAGAACACCCACATGTTACCTGCAGAGACAGAAGAGTTAAACTGGTGAAATTACTAAACATGAAAATGCAGAATTCAGTAGTTAAACCAGCATTTTCAGGGAGGCCTGACTATCTCCTTGCCCTAGAGTGATATCCAGAATCCTGGTCCATCCCTCTGGCAACAACAATCCTCCTTGAAAGGCAGCTCCTGACTCACACTACATTCTTCCTGTATTCAGGACCAGCAATTCTTTCAGGGGCCATGAGTTGCCTCCTTCCCCTCTTCCAATCTAACAGTGATCTAGGGCACAATTAGGCCACCCATGTCCTGCTCTGCTCACAGCTTCTAGCAGTGGGGCTGGGGCGATGGGGGTGAGGTGGTGGTGTCCTACTCCCTGTCTAAAGCCATATTTTCTTTTTTAATTTTAAAGTTTGTTGTGACTCTACTCTATTCTCTGCCACCAGACTCCCTCTGAATGCATCCGATGAAGTGAGCTGTAGCTCACGAAAGCTTAAGCGCAAATAAATTGGTTAGTCTCTAAGCTGCCACAAGTACTCCTGTTCTTTTTTCTGAATCTGAAAACTCCCAAAGAGGTGGCCAGCAGTGGTGGAGAGCAGAAAAGACGAAAAACCACTTTTCCATCTGCATTTTTAGTGTACCTGACACTGAGGAGGCAAAAGGCAATATTGTATCTGTCTTTGCTGTATTTTAATAAACCATTTCCATTTTATGGGATGTTTTAACTTTCTCATATTCCACAAAAGAATGTTCCACCTACCAAATACCATTGTTATCAGTCATCTCCATACTATATTATGAAGGATTGGTTTCTTTTTACCTCAAGCCCCAAGCAAATATCTTGTTTCCATCACTGCTTTTCAGCACAGTAATTTGATTAACCACTGCACTTTTTTTCACAACACCTACATACTTTCATCAAGGTTATTAATATCCCAGTTATGGAGGTGCTAGTGGGGACTCAAAATTTAAAGGTTCAGTTTTGTATTTCAAGTATGCATACACACAGACACACACCACCACATGCCACTCTGCATCCAACAATTTACAAAGTCTTGATTTGGAATGTATATACACATTATTAAAAAAATATATATAATTACAGACCAAGTCATATTTTATAAGACATCTTATTTTGGCACATTGTTTTGACCCAGAGTTCTCCCTTTGGGCTGTGTCATTTATCCCTGCATAAAATACTTATTCACCTGGCTCCCTTCTACCCCAATTTCTGTTGCCATCATGGTACAAACAAGGGCAATTATCAATACTGAGTAACCATATAATCTTGGCACTGTAAACCCTCGCCCTTCCTCACAACACCTCCTCTGTGCTTCCTTATTCACTTTCTCCACATCATTCAGGCTTTTATAGATCTCTGCCATAAGCCTGCAGATTTAAGCTTTCCTTTTAAAAAAAGTTTCTAGTCCTTGCTGTTGCAAAGATAACCTTCCAAGTGTGATCTGAATGAGAAAGATGCAGATCCACTGAAGTAATTCAGAAACCTGATGGCAACAAAAGGGAAACTGACAAGCAAGTTGTCAGTTCAACTGTTTACCAAGACAAGGAGCTACAGCAGAGGTGTACAATGGTGATCTTCATGGCAAAGATTTTTTTAAAAAGTTAGGGGAAGGGGGAGTAGTGAGACCTTACCCCACCCCCTCGGCAGCAGAGAGGATACTGTGGGAGGACAGGGTAGTCGAGAACGCCAACCCAACACTCAGAATACATTAAGGTTGATGCAAAGAGAGATTGCTCCTTTTTCCCCAGCAACACAGGGTGGAGGGAAGGGGTTCAAGACTATCCACACTCACTAGCCAGAGATTAATGTCTCTATAACCTACAGTGACTTGACCTTCCACTAGACCTCAAAATTTCATACCAGCAGAACACACACAATGATCAAGATTATTTTAAAAAGGTGTTTAAAGTTAGACTCCTAAATCCTCATTTAGGTTCCTAAACTAAGTGGTCTGACTTTCAAAAGTGCAGAGCATCCAGTAGCTCCCACTGACTTTTGAGTCCAAGCTCAATTGTAATATGTACTGTATAGGAAGAATTCAATTTTTTTTAAAATATAATTTCAACAGATAATATCAATGTTTATTTTAAAGCAATTTTTCCAATTTTTCTCAATTTTAATGTGGGAAATTATGGGGGGTTCAGACAACAGGGAAGTCAGACACCAATTTAATTACAGTAGACCCTGGGAGTTAAAAAATTAATGCTTTATAACTGTCAAAACACAAATTATCAACATCACATGTCAAAATATACAAATTAAGTATCCTTAAATCAAACTTTACTAAGTTCTCAAGTAGCATTTTTCTTACTTGCCTCACTGTAAATTTTGATTGTTATCAATGGAAATATCTGGGGGGGAGTTGTGTATGAATGTGAAATCAACGTTCACCGACATTGACCATTAAAAATCTAATCCTTCCAAGCCTAGTTACATATATATACTTTTTGGCAGAGCCTGATGGTTATTCTAGTATCTGTTGTATGAATTACATGCTTTTCTGTGTATAAAAATACAAATTGTTAAGGAAAATAATATACTCTAACACATTTTCACATTATTCCGAATAAGGTATTCAAAGGATTAACCTGAAGCTAATTTAAAGTAGGTCACTCTGGATCAGTATTTTTCAATAAATGGAGATGGAAAAAGAAAGTCATCATCAGCTGAGGCACACTTCAACTTGTTCTTATCTGCAAATAAATATTTATTTACAGACCACAGATAGGGAAATCACCATCATTTTGTTTTCATGAACTATACTCCTGTGGATTTTTCACCTTTTTATAGGAACATAGAAGATGTGAGCCTATTTACTGTTAATTATATTAGAAAAAATATTCTTATTACAGTAGAACCTCAGGAGTTACGAACACCAGAGTTACGAAATGACCGGTCAACCACAGACCTCATTTGGAACCGGAAGTGAGCAATCAGGCAGCAGCAGAGAAAAAAAGAAGAAAAAAACAAATACAGTACAGTACAGTACTGTGCTAAACATAAACTACTAAAAAAAATGGAAATGTTTAAAAAAAGATTTGACAAGGTAGGGAAACTGTTTCTGTGCTTGTTTCATTTAAATTAAAATGGTTAAAAGCACCATTTTTCTTCTGCATAGTAGCTTCAAAGCTGTATTAAGTCAGTATTCAGTTGTACACTTTTGAAAGAACAACCATAACATTTTGTTCAGAGTTACAAAGATTTCAGAGTTATGAACAACCTCGATCCCCTCGTAACTCTGAGGTTCTACTGTATGAAGAAACATATACTAGAGAGAGTTACATCTGGTCGAACATTTATTTAATCCATTAGAGCTGGCATTCTCTCTTTTTTTCCTCCGCTTCTTCATCATGCTGTTCTTGTAGTCTGGTTCCTTAGAATCTGTGTCTTCTCAATCACATCCACCTCAAAAACAGCGCTGTACCCTGGCTGCAGTTATTACGAGTAAAGTGAGTTTGGTGGTTTTATTTTAGTCACTTATGTTCGTATTATTCACAAAGCCATAAGACAAGCTAGCACAAATGAGCTCAATGGGAATTTTGCTGGAGTAGATGGGTAACAAGCACTGAAGAAGGCCTACGGTGAATTTAGCCACTAACTTTACTACAAATAAACAGAGTTGTTGACAGTACTTATATTCTTCTAGAGGTGTTAAAGGATTCGATGACAAATATAAAAGGTAATGGAATTCAGCAGAGTTGAGGCAACATAGGTTATGAGTTACGCTAGTTATGCATAGAACTTTTACAAAAGTTATAACTTTGATTTATGGAAGTGGGGGATGGTCCATCTCCCCTAAATGTTCCTGTGGGTCTGGACGGTAATGAAGGTCAATAAAAATAAGTCTGAAATTTGGTTAGCGTGTTTTGGGTTTTAGCTCCACAGAAACAACTACTGTACAGTACTTTAAAATGCAGCTAATATTTTCTCCTTGAGCTGGACCCTTGCATTTAGCAGCTAACCGCGAACTGGCAGTTCACTGGGTCAGAGGGTGTGAGCAGGACCACCCTGCACTACTTCTGGGGGAGAAGCAGGGAGTGGACAGTCCCTGAGCACTGCTGAGGCTGAGCATGTCTACATTCATTTTACATTTTTTTGAACTCTTATTTTTTTGCCCCAATTGCCTAGGTTAAGTTATTCCTATTAACAAGTGCCAGATTTTATTTGGTTTTGGTTTTTTTTTATGTTTAGAGCTAATGCATACATACCATTCTCCAAGAAAAACAAAGGACTCTCCCTAATCCACGGTGTACAAATGGCACACAGATCATTTGTTAGTGTTATAATGTTTCTCTTGTTTTATTATTTAGGAGAACAGATTTTATTTAGTCATTCATTTAGATTTAAACAACAATAAAAATGGTCTAACAAATTTAGGGTCATGAATGATGATGATCCAGCAGAAAAGTATTCGTACAGAAGTGATGAATTAACTCTGCCAGACAATAAATAAGAGCAGCAAAAGAAACCTTTTTACCTCCTCCAACCCACTGGAAAACACCCTCCATCTTTTAGCACTTAAATGTCCAGCTCACTAAACCTGCACAACTGTTCAGTGGCAGGCATGCCATCATTCTATCACTGTGATCCAATCATACGTCAGTGTAAGATAGATTAGACTGGGTAAGTATCTGGATATGATCATGGGAGACCTGAATGCTGAGATAATTGGTTTTGGTGATTAATTAGGAGGTAGCACTCTGTCCCCGAGTTGATATTGAACTAGTGTCACAGAATAGCATTGGAGATACTGGTCACTCACATCAGAAACTGCTGTGGGGTCCAGCATGCCTACCTGATCCCCCTGTCATAAACCAGCCACAATCTATCCTTATAGACACAGACAATACTGAGCCCTTCATATAAAATTCTTAACTATAGAGGATGTAAAGAGAGAACAGTTTTCTTTTTTGTTTATGTCTTTGTGTTTTAAAGCACTGAAAGTCACTAAAACTGACAATTGCTTAGGATGGCATCAGGATATATATTACTCACTGGAAGTGATATATTCAGGAGCCTTTCCAGGACTAAGTGGCACCGCCTCCTCATAGTAGCCTTCAGGAAGGGACGATGTTGGTAGCGGTGGAGGCCCATTATCTGGTGGCTAAATGAAGAAAGAAATGAATGAGATCAAAAGGCCAACAGATCACTGATCAATAAAATGCACCTAAGATGTCCGCTAATGTTCACTGCTAATTATGGGACCACTACCAAGGTTAGCAATGACAACTAATTCTCTTGTGACTTTTTGCTTCTTTATACAACAGAGGTTGTGGAGGGTAGCAGCTTTTGGAAAGAAAATCGGTCCAAGTTTCAAGCTCCCCATGGGTTGTTATAATAAAATAATAGGTTAGTCGTTGAGATTAGCAAAGCAGCAGAAGGAATTTAGCCACATCATCTTCCATATCCTGATGATACATTCTGAAGCCTCAAAGGGCCCAAATCTGTCTCCATTGCTCATGTCGAGTAGTACCTTACTCTGTAAATACTACAGGTGATTCCAGCAGGACAACATGCCGACTAAAGTATTACTCAGCATCATCAGAGTAGCAGAACTGGGATAAAGGATTGAAACTACATTAAAAAATACTCTTACTATGTAAATATTAAGAAGTCAAAAACGTTTTACAGTCTAACATCTTGAAAAGAAGACTTTTTTTTTTTTTTATTTAAGAACTATAAACTCAGGATCCTACAATAGAATCCATGTAGCTGGACTCTATCTTTGCATGGAATCCCATTCAAGGATTTTTCTGTGCAGACAATTGTACAGGATCAGGGCGGAAGATGCTAACAGTGTGCTGTTTTCAGAGACACAAATGTTCATGTTGTAAAAGGACATAAATATACCCTCCACTAACAATGCACAGACCATTTTAATACCAAATTCACTGGATTGGAAGAGACCTTTGGTGGATCACCTAGTTCATAGTTCAGGGATCAGTTAGTTCTTCAGTTACATTATATTTCTGAATGAATGAGTTAATCCAAATAACTTTATGCAGAGCCTTCTGCAGGTGACAATATAATAGTTCAGAAAATCGACACTTACTGATAAATATTCAAATTTTAAAATGCTGGCTTTCTAAATATAATCTGTCTTGAATTTTAAACACTAGTTGCTGATAGGCTGATACAGTAGCAAGGTAAATTTTAGTATTGCATGATTTATACCATATCAGGTTACTGTCATATTTCTTTGACAAGCAGGAAAACCACCATATTTTATAGATTTCACTCATGTTTGCTGCAAGATCTTAATCCTACAGTTTCACACTGAAGGGAATTTGTATACCGCCTTTCAATGCCACAGGCTTATTGTATGCTATGTTACATCTTTTTCTACACCTTATCTCTGGGTAATCTCATTTGCAAACACAAATTCAACTACCATGTCAATGCTGAGAACTCAGATCTACCTCTCTATTTCAGACCAGTCTCCTTTTGACCAAACAAATATCTTGTCCTGTCTCCCTGACATCTCCTTACAGATATCTAATGACAATTCAGGCTCAACGTGGCTAAAACAGAGCTCTTAATCTCCTCCCTCACTCCCAAGTCCTCTCTGCTACCTCCTCTCCCAATCACTAGGCACACCACCATCCTGCCTGTCACGGAGGCCTGTAACCTGGGTATCATCCCTCCCTTCAGGTCATCAAATTCACGCTATGTCTAAATTTTACTGATTCTTTCTGCATAACATCTCTAAGCTACAGCCTTTTAAAATCCATCCTCATAGCTAAAACTCTCATCCAAGTGCTTATCTCATGTCTTGATTACTGCAACATCCTTCTCTCTGGCATCGACAAACACAATCTTGCTCTGCTTGTATCCATTCAGAATGCTGCTGCATTTTCCAAGAACATCACTTTGACCATGTGTGATCAAATCTACCCCTGTATTCACAGCCTACACACTACATAGTCTACTATAGTAATCTTTGTACAAAATACATCTTGTGAGGTAGCATTTGAAAACTAGTAACTCACTGGTCCATAATATCACAGTGAAATGTGTGTAGCAACATTATATGTAACGTCATAAACATGAGCTGAACACATTTTACACCTACCAGACAAGTCAGTTTCTCAAAGACAGAGCAAAAGCTGATACTAGCCAAGTATCATCAAACCTGATGGGCAATCACCTGTCAAATGGCCATTCTTTGGCATGGATGAGGGGCAGGAACAAACAGATCTTCATTTTAGTAAACACCACCAACCACTTTCTCTACCAGACATGGGGGAAGTGGAGGAATGACAAAGGAAGCAGCCCTTTGACTTTGGGAAAGATCCTGACCTGAAATTTGGTAAGCCTTGTTGCTGGGAGCACGTGGTAAGAATTTATCTTGAACGAAGTCCACTTTGTTAAGTTTTAGCACGAGAAAGTGTTTTATCTTTATCTCTCTTGTAACCATTTCTGACTTGAATTCCTTATATCTGTACTCCTTTAAAATCTCTTTCTTTGTAGTAAAATAAACTTATTTTATTTTTTAATCAAAACTAACTCTGTGTTGTGAATTGTTTGGTAACTTCGATTAAAGTAGCAAACTGTTGTATATTGTTCTCTTACAGGGGCATCGGACTTAAAATATCTCAACTATCACTGGAAAGGGCTGGACACTTCAGAACACATGTTTTCTAGGGAAAATCTGGGACTGAGACTGTGTTGGGGTCAGCCTGCAAGTGGTAACCAAGGCTGGTGGAAGCCAGAGTGTGCTTGGAGTGTGCTGGCAGGCTGGAGCTACACACAGACACTCAGAGTGTGACCTGCATGCTATTTGTGAGGAGCCTAGGCTGGGAGGTACAGCAGCAAAGCATTGTGAAGCACCCCAGGATACAAGGCAGGTGGCAACACAACCCCTCACTGGTCTGGATTGAATCCTGGAATGTCATACCATGTCACCCCTCTCTTTGCATCCCTCCGCTGGCTCCCCTTCTCTATCACACATAACATAAGCTGCTTGTATTCACTTTCAAGGCAATTCACAGTCAATCCCAACCTACCTATCATTCACTATTGAGCTGTCAATGCTCACCTCTGATGAGCCCATGATGACAGCCTTCGTCACACTACATTTTTAGACAAACACCTTGTCTGATTCTGCTAAACACATGATCGGCCAAATAAAATAATCTTTCAAGTTCATCGGTTGCTGCATAGAATCATAAAATATCAGGGTTGGAAGGGACCTCAGGAGGTCATCTAGTCCAACCCCCTGCTCAAAGCAGGACCAATCCCCAACTAAATCATCCCAGCCAGGGCTTTGTCAAGCCTGACCTTAAAAATGTCTAAGGAAGGAGATTCCACCACCTCCCTAGGTAACGCATTCCAGTGTTTCACCCTCCTAGTGAAAAGGTTTTTCCTAATATCCAACCTAAATCTCCCCCACTGCAACTTGAGACCATTACTCCTTGTCCTGTCATCCACTACCACTGAAAATAGTCTAGATCCATCCTCTTTGGAACCACCTTTCAGGTAGTTGAAAGCAGCTATCAACCCCCCCCTCCTTCTTCTCTTCCGCACACTAAACAATCCCAGTTCCCTCAGCCTCTCCTCATAAGTCATGTGTTCCAGTCCCCTAATCATTTTTGTTGCCCTCTGCTTGACTCTCTCCAATTTTTCCACATCCTTCTTGTAGTGTGGGGCCCAAAACTGGACACAGTACTCCAGATGAGGCCTCACCAATGCCAAATAGAAGGGAATGATCACATCCCTCGTTCTGCTGGCAATGCTCCTACTTATACAGCCCAAAATGCCATTAGCCTTCTTGGCAACAAGGGCACACTGTTGACTCATATCCAGCTTCTTGTCCACTTCTTGGACCTAATCACATCAGCCACACCATCAGGGGCTCGTTCACCTGCACATCTACCAATGTGAAATATGCCATCATGTGCCAGCAATGCCCCTCCGCCATGTACACTGGCCAAATCGGACAGTCTCTACACAAAAGAGTAAATGGACACAAATCAGACGTCAAGAATTATAAAATTCAAACACCAGTCAGTGACTTCAACCTCCCTGGACACTCAGTTACAGACCTAAAAGTGGCAATTCTTCAACAAAAAAACTTCAAAAAACAGACTCCAATGAGAAACTGCAGAACTGGAAATAATTTGCAAACTGGACACCACCAAATTAGGCCTGAATAAAGACTGGGAGGGATGGGTCATTACACAAACTAAAAACTATTTCCCCATGCTCATTTTTCCCCCTACTGTTACTCACACCTTCTTGTCAACTGTTTGAAATGGGTCATCCTGATTACCACTCTAAAAGTGATTTTTCCTCCTGCTGATAATAGCTCACTGTAATTGATTTGTCTTGTTAGAGTTGGTAAGGCAACCCGCATCTTTTCATGTTCTCTGTATATATCTATATCTATATATATATAGGTTTCAGAGTAGCAGCTGTGTTAGTGTGTATTCATAAAAAGAAAAGGAGGACTTGTGGCACCTTAGAGACTAACCAATTTATTTGAGCATAAGCTTTCGTGAGCTACAGCTCACTTCATCGGATGCATGTAATGGGACAGGGCTGGATCTGGGGAAAAGCCGTTGCCTTCAGCATATTGTGGCCAATGGTGTATGGGATTATTCAAACAAAACTAAAAAGGGGAGGGCCAGGTATGGAGATATGAATTTTTTCTCAACCTGGGATCAAATAGAGAAGTCAATCTCATGTTCCCCTACAGTAACCTTAGTGAAAACAATACAATCTTTCAATGTCATGCAAATAACACCACTCCTCGTAAGGAGAATTACCCTGTACCCTTTGGGGGATACTACTCCTCCTTTGCAAACACCTATATGACAAATGGGTGCAACCAACCCTTCCTGGCCTTAATAGGCCATCACTGGGTGTGTGGGACCAGAGCTTATACCGCACTACCAGCTAATTGGTCAGGAATCTGTTATCCCGCCTGACTCTTCCCACAATTCTGAGTGCTAGGAACCTTCCCTCGAGAACGCCTCCGCAATTTCAGGCGAAAAAGAAGGGACTTAACAGATGCCCAATGGTATGTAAATAACATAAGCCCCTTAACCTGGGAAGAGGCCATTGGCGGTTCCTTAATACCATTAGGGGGAGTAATACACCATGCAAAAAGGCTCCTAAGGTTACAAGCAGTAGTTGAAATAATGGCAAATGAAACTGGAGAAAGTTTAAGAGCCCTGGCCAAAGAAACAGGGGCAATCTGACAGATGGCCCTCCAAAACCGTCAGGCATTGGACATAGTGCTGGCGGCAAAAGGAGGGACTTGTGCTCTCATTTGGAAAAGACTGCTGTGTGTATATACCAGACAACACCAATGAGGTAATAGATCGTGCTAGCCACTTAGAACAAATCACATACCTTCCCCACAAAGAGCCAAGTTCTTTATGGAAGTGACTAAGTAACCTTTTCAATTTCTCTGGCATAGGAAACTGGTTGTTTCAGGGAGCCCTAACTCTCCTGTTTGGAATCCTAATAATTTTTGTATGTTTTCAGTTACTTTCCTGTTGTATCCAAAATTGTGTCAGGCATGCGACACAGATAGCTGCCCCAAACCAGAGTGCTAATTTGATGATTTTAAATATCACTGATGAACAAAGAGATAAAGAACGATTGATATGTGGAACCCAGTAATTGTTGGTCATTGCGTAGCTTGACCAAAAGGAGGGACTGTGAAAGTAGAATGAATTATATTGAAATTATAATTCATTAAAGAAATGCTGCTTGAAGGGTTTGTTGAAATATAGTTGTCAGGAAGAGAAACATTAAGGAGTGTGAGACAATGGGTCCTCAAACTAATTAACTTAGAGCTCCTACTGAGCTAGGAGATTGGTAAACGTTAGTGTGCAAATAAGATATGTATGTATATTTGTCAGTTTCTGCTTCCTTTTGTCTCTTATGTTAAATTGGCTTTCCCTTATCTGTTTAAATAAAGTTAGCTTGAGCTTTTGCAGGAGGCTCACATATCTGGGTGCACTGGCAAAGCGCTTTGCTAATAAACAGAGTGGTCTGACAAATTTTGTGAGTCTTGAATCTGACTTTGACAATTTGACAACACATCCGATGAAGTGAGCTGTAGCTCACGAAAGCTTATGCTCAAATAAATTGGTTAGTCTCTAAGGTGCCACAAGTACTCCTTTTCTTTTTATATCTATCTATTTATCTTTTTACTGTATTTTCCACTCCATGCATCTGATGAAGTGGGTTTTGGCCCACGAAACTTATGCCCAAATAAATTTGTTAGTCTCTAAGGTGCCACAAGTAGTCCTCGTTCTTTTTGCTGTAACCCCTAGTCCTTTTCTGCAGAACTGCTGCCTAGCCATTCAGTCCCTAGTCTGTAGCGGTGCATAGGATTTTTCCGTCCTAAGTGCAGGACTCTGCACTTCTCCTTGCTGAACCTCATCAGATTTCTTTTGGCCCAATTCTCTAATTTGTCTAGGTTCCTCTGTATCCTATCCCTACCCTCCAGTGTATCTACCACTCCTCCCAGTTTAGTGTCATCTGCAAACTTGCTGAGGGTGCAATCCACACCATTCTCCAGATCATTAATGAAGATATTGAACAAAACCAGCCCCAGGACCGACCC
Source organism: Lepidochelys kempii (assembly GCF_965140285.1). Classification (NCBI taxonomy): domain Eukaryota; kingdom Metazoa; phylum Chordata; order Testudines; family Cheloniidae; genus Lepidochelys; species Lepidochelys kempii. The sequence goes on from NC_136383.1 coordinate 118,834,796, forward strand.
TTGGGCACTCTACTTGATACCAGCTGCCAACTAGATATAGAGCCATCGATCACTACCCATTGAGCCCGATGATCTAGCCAGCTTTCTATCCATCTTATAGTCCATTCATCCAGCCCATAACTTCTTTAATTTGCTGGCAAGAATACTGTGGGAGACCGTATCAAAAGCTTTGCTAAAATCAAGGAATAACACATCCACTGCTTTCCCCTCATCCCCAAAGTCAGTTATCTTGTCATAGAAGGCAATTAGGTTAGTCAGGCATGACTTGCCCTTGGTGAATCCATGCTGACTTTCCTGATCACTTTCCGCTCCTCTAAGTGCTTCAAAATTAATTCCTTGAGGACCTGTTCCATGATTTTTCCAGGGACTGAGGTGAGGCTGAGTGGCATGTAGTTCCCCGGATCCTCCTTCTTCCCTTTTTTAAAGATGGGCACTACATTAGCCTTTTCCAGTCGTCCGGGACCTCCCCCGATCGCCATGAGTTTTCAAAGATAATGGCCAATGGCTCTGCAATCACATCCACCAACTCCTTTAGCACCCTCAGATACAGCGCATCCGGCCCCATGGACTTGTGCTCATCCAGCTTTTCTAATAGACAACCAATTAGATCAACCAATGTTGGATACCTATTAATGCTGAAAAACTGAGAGCGCATTGAGGGCAAGACTGCCTGTCGCCCTATGCATTTTCACACGGGAGCAAACGGGTGCTAGCTATGAGCTACCTGCATTGCCGGACACCACACAGGGTGGACAGCAACCTCTGTGGGGCTGGCATTGCCCCTCTCACACAAGTGGACAGAGCTTTGTTCTGAGGCAGGGAAGAGGGGGAAGTAATTTCCTACTGGTTTATATCAGTTGCAGATTACCTCTCTTTGGAGCAAGGGGCAAAACTAAGTAATGAATTGTGACTCTTAGGGTCAGTTTGCTCCCTGGTCTGCTCTTGGATGTGTGCCTCCCCTTGTCCAGGAAGACTTTAATGTCCCAGTCTAGCCTTAAACTATTTTCCCATTGTGTGTGTGTGAGATCATATGTATATGTATGAACTTCCTATTATTAAACCAATTCATCTAGGAAATTTTGGTCTAGCGAGTCATGCATATTTTGATGCAGCACAGATACAAGGCTTCTAAGCTATCTTTTATTCAGCAATAAATAAGAGATTCCAACAGAGAACTGAAAAATGCTTGTTTTTAGTCTAAATGTTATTCAAAAAGAAAGTGGGAAAAAAAAGAAGGGAAATGAAACACAAATGGTGCTTGTCTGAATTCGACCCCTTTAGAGCACTGGTTACTTCACACAGCTGGAGCGGGTAAACATGTGCAGCCAATGTCAACACAGATGGAATCCATTTCTGAATTAACGGGGCCCTGATTTCTGAAATGTATTTTGCAGTTCTTGCCATAGACAAAGTTTTAAAAACAATGAAAATCCCCCAGCACAATGGCTTTTGAAAGAGGCACAAACAGTAGAAACAACTGAAGGCACTTTTCAAAAATGTCCATTATAAAGAATGTTTTCTGATTAAAGTGAGACAGCTTGCTTTTGTCTTTTTTTTTTTTTAAAGCAGAAACATAGACCACATTCAAAGTCTGTACTGTAAACCCCTGTGTTTTCTATGAGATCTGGCACTCCTAATGCTTTGTGCAGCAAATCAAAAATGTATGAATCTACATACAGACATTCTGATTTATTGATATTTATAATTATTTTTTTAAAAAACATGTTATTGCTAGTTGCATTTCAATTCACTATAAAGTTGTAAATTTTTCTGGCAACTTTTCAAGAGCAGAACTTACATGGAATGCATCAAAACAGAACATCTGATTTCAATAAAACTTTATGAATTCATCTGCAAACGACAAGCATCCCCAAATGCAACTAGCTTGCTTATTAGATAAGATGATTGAGTCTGATGAAAATCAGGTAACCCTGCACAACTAGACAAATTGCTCCTATTTTTTTTACTTTTCTATCTGTCATATATCTTCTAATATTTAAGTTGGTATTATGTTACTACCTTTACATGAAGTGCATCCTGACAACCTGACTACCTAGAGTCATTAAAGAAGCTATTGCACTTTCTGTAAGAGTAGCTATGATACCTCTATGTCCTTGCTAAATTTCTATTTTGTTCTAGCCAAACACTACAGATTAAGTAGTTACAGTCTCACCTGGCTAGAGTATTCTTCATTTCCTATCTGTAGCAAACGGCATGGGACTTGGAGGGACTAGAGATGATTGGCAAAGACTCTAGCGCAAGGATGAGATACTGACCAAGAAAGTCACTACTAGTGGCAGATGCAAATTAAGCACTGCTGCTAAGTGTACCGAAAGAGGTGCCAGGGCTCAAGCAATTTTTTTACATTCATAACTGAAGCGCTGGGGCTAGGAACCGCCAAGCCTAGAGGTGCTGGAGCTTAGCTCTGGCAAGCCCTGGAACAAATTAAGCACTGCCTAGCAGGGCATACTTCCCGGACTACAATACAAATAACTGTGGAACAGGACACAGAGTACCTTCAAATCTCAGATGAGAGGCTTCAGGCATTCCAACAAAGCACCAAACAGCATTGGGTACTACATGCAGTTTACAAAAAATGCAAGATCATACCGCAGGGCTGGCCACATTGCAAGGAGCAAATGCCACAGGAGTTTACCCACTACAACCAGGTGAATCATCAGCTGTACATGCAGGACAGGATTTTGTTTAAAGGAGACAAAGCAGTAATTCCAGCAGAGTTAAGAGCTGACATAATGAGATGGATACACACTTCACACCTGGGGACAGCGGCTTATATGAAATGAAACAGGGAACGTGTCTAATGGCCAACAGAGAGTGTCTAATGAATGCCCAACAGAGAGTGTATATGCAACCGTGTGAGGTGTGCAAAGAGTATGGGGACTAACAACAGATGGAGACTCTATAGCTTCATGAAATCCCACCCAACCCTGGGGAAAGACTGGCACAGACCTGTTCACTTTTAATGACAGGAACCACATGGTTACAGTAGACTACTTCTCCAATTTCTGAGAAGTGATCTCTCTAGAGGACACTCAGGCAAGGACTGTGATTAGGAAGTTGCATTTTGCAAGGTATGGCATACTTGGCATGCTATGCTCAGACAGTGACAGTACACTGCACCAGAATTAAAACAAACAATTCAGCGCCAAATGGGAATTTGAGCACAAGGTATCTTCCTCTAGGTACCCAAAAAGGAATAAGAAGACAGAGTTGGCAGTAAAGACAGCCAAGAGACTGATGGTAACGGCAAAACACATAGGAAGGGGGGATCCCTCCCTCACAATGTTGGGTAATCGCAATACATGCTCCCCAGGGATCAGATTGTAGCCCAGTACAGAATTTGAGATATTTATTAAATAAAATTTGTACAGTACACACCACTTAAATGACAAAAGGCAGGCACTCCATGGCACAGTGACAGAAGAAATGTGGAATTAATTTACCTCAGAGATTCAAAAGTAAAAAGAATGAAAAAATTAAATTTCTGTTTTATTTAGGATTAATAATGAAAGATTAATACATATCCACTTGGAGGTGTCACTTAGACAACTGGAAATATACAGATGAAGAACCCAGAAAATAAAGAAAAGGCAGAACGAATTTGTATATAAAATCAATAAGAATTAGTCTATGTACCAAAAAGGTACAGGTGTAGAGAGAAGAGCGATGGTCCTTAATCAGAATTCTGGCAAATACCTCGATATGAATCCCAGGAAAATGGATTTAAATTATAGTCTCTGTGAAAGTACCAGTCAGACGTGATTACTGATTTTTTATTCTAACTGTGCTAGGCACTTTCCTCCTGAAGGAGCTTACAAGGTATTCATGCAGATGGCATGATGAGGGGTTAAGACAAGAAACAGCAGACACAGGGAGAAGAAGAGAAAGTTGACATGGCAATGCCAATTAAATTATGCCATTATTCTGTGAAGGTTTGTCCACAGCATGATATAGTGAAGAGTTTTCTTTTAAAAAATGAAACAAAACAGGAGGAGAATTTGGGTAGGATTTTCACAAGTGGCCAGCATTATCCTAACTCTGCCCCCATTGAAAGCAACAGGAGTTATATCATTGACTTCAGTGGGAGCAGAGTTAGGCCAATGATGAGTGCTTTGGAAAATTTCACCTTTAAGTTTAAGCAAGTTTAAAAGAGGAAACCAGCTCAGGAATGGCATCGCATGGATAGGGAAGACATGACAATAAGAAACTAGCAACAGAAGGTATGTCATTCCATGGATAGGGATGACATAGCAATAAGAAACTGGTAACATGATGAGACCCGATCACAGCAAATGAGAGTACAAGCTGTTGATCGCAACCAAGGGAACGTGTTCCCCTGGGGGTACTCAGAGGTCTTCAATGGAGTACGTCAACTCATCTAGATATTTGCCTAGTTTTACAACAGGCTACATGAAAAGCGCTAGCGAAGTCAGTACAAACTAAAATTTCATACAGACAATGACTTGTTTATACTGCTGTACATACTATATCAGTGTTTCTCTACCCAGGGGTCACAATTTATTTTATAATTATATGGTAAAAATGAGAAAGTAAGCATTTTTCAGTAAAAGGGTGCTGTGACACTTTTGTATTTTTTGGTCTAATTTTGTAAGCAAGTAGTTTTTAAATGAGGTGAAACTTGGGGGTACGCAAGACAAATCAGCCTCCTGAAAGGGGTACAGCAGTCTGAAAAGGTTCAGAGCCATTGCTCTAGAAAAGCAATAGCAGCAACAAACAAAATAACACTCTTATAGTCCAGTGGGTCGAAGTTCACCAGCAGATCTAATACAATTAGAAGAGATGACATTCTGCTTCATTTAGACAGACAGTTAGGTCACTATATATGCCTTTAGTAGAGCAATTTGAGTCAACTGTAAACCCTAACTGTAATGGATTGAGCAAATGGCTGAACTGTAGTAAAAGCCAATCCAAGACTGTATGCCCTTGCAGGCTGGAGAAGAAGAAAGCTTTGAAATAGAATTCAATTTATGTTATTCTTCATAAAAGGGTGTCATAAAAGTCTCAGAATTATATCACTTAAAGACATTCCTATGATGCTATATACAAATGTGAAATAAAGAATAATAAATAAAATAAAATAAAATAAAATAAAACAAAATAAAATAATAATAATACCCAAGACCAATTCAAGTATCAGGGAAAACATAGGAATGGCAAAGGAAACAGAATTCTGAAGGACAACATAGCCAGAAGAAAGGACAGAAACTGTAGGCATCCAAAGTCTGAAGTTTTTAGCTTCATTTACTTATGCAAATGCCTCCCCAGATGATCTCTGGACCCAGACCCACAGAACCAGTTACACATGCACATTTAACAAAGACATGGCTAGAAGGGGAAAAAAATTTTCAAAGAACCAGCCAATCATCTTCAGTTGAGGAAGGCTGTCCTCCAGTCACTGGAACATACACAGGTTTGGGTTCCGTCCAGAGTCTTCACTGTAATTGGATACTCAAGATTAGCTGCAAGAATAGCAATAGATGCAAGAATCAGCCTTTTCCATGTCTATGTGGTCACGATGCTGCACCCCATGCTGACAAATGTTACCCTGGTCATGGCGACCCACGGAATTACCACCTCCAATCTTGAGCACTGCAACATACAGTGAGGTCAGTGGCAGACTCAGGGACAGAATCTAGCTCTGACTCCCAGCCCTGTGCTTTAAACACAAGACCACCCTGCCTCAGCATTTGAGCAGCTAGCTGTTGTTATAACGTATGTATAAGTCTGAGTTATATTGTCAACTGTTTGGAGCAGGGACATCATCATTTACATGGCTGCAAAGTGTTTGCACTTTGTAAACAATAACTCTAACATTTTCCTCTGAGTCCCACACATGTTTTGTAGAAACTCATAATCTGGACGTCAGCCTTCTACATTTAACGTATTTTAACTTCAATATTTGCGAAAAAGATTTTATAAAATATCATACCAGTTGTAGGCTAGAAACATAGTCTTTTAAATATTACCATTTATGAACTAATAATCTGATTTGAAACCAACAATTGAATGCAGATCTGTATTTATTGGAATATATATATTCAATTTACTCGGGCTCTGTCATCTTAACATTCAACAACAATATTCAAATTCCTCTACATCCCCCAATGGCTGGAAGGTACCTCAGGGACCAGACAAAGAAAGGTAGCTGGGACCAGCCATGAAACAACTGCTTACAGACTACAGTGAAGCACTGCAAATTCTCTTAAAGAAGCAAGCATGCAAAATATACCTGATTAAAGAGGGGTGGTATTTCCTGCATTTTGAAGAGAACCTCTTGACATCTCTGTATCTAGAACCTTACTGAATGGGGGGCTACCTGGATAACAACTCCCAACAGCATGGCTACAAGACAAAACCTACCCTTTCATTAAATACTAGCAATGTACATGACACTGTACAGACACAGAATATGTTGAGGTCCCTCCAGTGGACTTTGGTCTTATATAGGCATAGATAAAACTAGGGGTGGAGATGAAGTGGTCTTGTAATCTTGCATAAGGCATCATTGACATGCATCCCAGAAGAAAAGCATTTTGGAGACATTTGAAGGAGAAGAGGAAAGTTGGTTGGTGCATAAAAAGAGGAAGACAGACACTACTTAGCCACTTTCATAGCCCCCTGGCAGAGGGAAATCTGAAATACTTGGGGAAAAAACTGGTGCCAGCCTGAAGCATACAAGACTGTTGATAAAGGAGCTCAAGCCAAGAAGCAAAGTCCCTAGCTAGGTTCAGTTCGAGGTGGTGGTGGGGCGAAGAAAAGACAGGTCTGGAACATTTCTTGTGCTTGCTTGGAAAGAAAACTGGAGTGAGGTCAGAGCTATTAAGAAAGGGAGCTGTAGAGCAAGGAGCTATCAGGGCTTCCAAGAGAACAGCGTACAATTTGCCACAAGGAAACTCAAATCAAGAAGAATGGGTCATACTCTCATTGTAAATGAGGAAGTAAAACATAGTGACAGTTGCAGAGTGATCAGTAAAAGCAAGCATATTTCCAGATCACATATCAGCACTACTGCACACAAGTCAGAGACAGAAAAGTGAAGAAAGAGAGCCAAATTGGATTGTGGGGGTCTAATGCTGAACATGTGTTACTTTTACATTCATCTGAAAATGTAAGTATGCTATTGATCGAAGTTAGCCTCATCATAGGGAAGCAATAGGTTTAATATCGTAGTTTGGGGGGGGGAGAATCAGAATTTTTAATAAAATTCTTTTCTAGTGTCTTTTGAAAATATTTTAAAGTATTCTTTTTAATACACTATGGTAATATAAAGAAATAATTTGGAAACAGTATTTTTATATTGTGGTGTGAGGAGGGGAAACCCAGACACAAGGATCACTAATGTTACCTTCGCTACTAAAAACAGATTTAATCTAGTCATTTGTCTTTGTAATATGTCGTTCTGTATTTGTGAGCTGTAGCTCACGAAAGCTTATGCTCAAATAAATTGGTTAGTCTCTAAGGTGTTACAAGTACTGCTTTTCTTTTTGCGAATACAGACTAACACGACTGTTACTCCGAAAAAAGACACGTTAGTAAATGTACAAACAGTATTAGAGTCACAGAGTCTAAGGCCAGAAGGAGCAACCAAACACCTCGTCCTACTGACTGTATATCACAGGCCACCAACACCACCCAGTACCTGAACACTAAACCCAACAACCAAAATTAGATCTTCCTGTATAATATTTGGACCTCCTCTGCATTGACAATAACTCCCAACTTTGTATTATTACCAAATTTCATTAGCAAATCCTTTGTGCTAAAGCCATTAACAAAAATATTGAATAAGATTGGTCAGAAGACTAACCTTTGAGGAATTTCACTAGTAACCTCCTTCTAGTCCGATAATCCACCTTTCAGCACAACCCATTGCCTTCTTCCCTTTAGCCAGTTCCTTATTCATCTTACAGTTCTTTTAATGAGCCCCATCTCCCCTAATTTCACTAATCATTTCCCTTGTGCTACTGTGCAAATGCTTTAAGTATATCAGATCTACTGCACTTCCCTTTTCTAAAAAATCAGTTATTTTCTCAAAGAAGGAAATCAGGTTAGTCTGGCATTATCTACCTTTGGTAAACACATGTTGCATTATATCCCCTTTACCATTTACTTCCATTAATTTAATTATTCTTTCCTTCATGAACCACTAGCGTGTCTTTGGCTGTAGCCTTAAAAGTAATAAGCTGCCAACAGAATCTACAGTACTAAAAATCTAGCATTAATGTTAATTATGGAAGATGCTATTCAAGGTCCTTTTAAATTGAAATCATTAGTCAGCTTTTAACCATACTCAAATGGCTTTAATCAATTAACTTTTATTGAATTTACACAATTTGACCTTTTAATACAAGGAAGGAAAAAAGCTAATTTCCAGCATTTTTCTGAAAGGAAAAAATATGTAACAATGTCGTAGAACTCTATTTTTATAAGGGAGACCAGACAGTAATGAGTAATATTGAACCCTAGAAGAAGTCTTGATATAAAATAAAGAGACACAATTTCCTCTTTAGTATTCAAGAAGTGTATTTTTCTTATATCGTAATCCTATCTGTGTGTTCCAAAGAGAACCCAGAGAGTTGGCATACTTCGTGTTTACAGAGTGATTCATGTAATTTGCAACATCTCACTTTAAAAAATCCTTTTGATTTCACTACGGATTTTCTTCTCCTAGGGCACCATCTCCTTTTTGGCATTTTCTAATAAAAGTCTGTGAGTATACCTGACAGAGAGCAAGATAAAAGGAGGCTGTCAAACTGATTCCCAACAATAGGAAGCCCATTTATATGGAACACTCCTACAGAGTAAGTATGTATGTACGTGGGGAAGTGTAGGGCGTAGAATTGACCTACTCTTTTGATTTATGCCTATAGGGAGTCTAGCACATTGCTGGACACTTGTTGTGGTTAAATAGTTAGGCTGTCAGTGTTCCAGGAAAAACAAAAATATGCATGCACTGTGGAAATAATGCAAAATAACTGTGTGCGCTGTTGGATTTTTTTTCTTCTTTTTTTTTTATTGCACAGAGCATTATCTCTGAAATCACTGACAGCCAGATGAACTATGACAACTGTGACAAAGTTCCTCCTCTACCTTGGTGGGTCTTGTGCTTATTGGCAGATTTGCTCGCCTTGGAGCTTCACGGCAGCCCTTGGTTTGGCCGTTTTTGTGAACCCACAGCCCAGGTCAACTCCTCCTGTGTCTGACCAGGAGTTGGGAGGTTTGGGGGGAACCTGGGCCCACCCTCTACTCTGCGTTCCAGCCCAGGGCCCTGTGGAATGCAGGTGTCTAGAGTGCCTCCTGGAACAGCTGTGCGACAGCTACAACTCCCTGGGCTACTTCCCCATGGCCTCCTCCCAACACCTTCTTTATTCTCACCATAGGACCTTCCTCCTGGTGTCTGATAATGCTTGTACTCCTCAGTCCTCCAACAGTATGCCTTCTCACTCCCAGCTCCTAGTGCCTCTTGCTCCCAGCTCCTCACACACGCACCACAAACTGAAGTGAGCTCCTTTTTAAACCCAGCTACCCTGATTAGCCTGCCTTAATTGATTCTAGCAGCTTCTTGATTGGCTGCAGGAGTTCTAATCAGCCTGTTTGTCTTAATTGTTTCCAATTATTGTTTCCAGTTTCCTGATTGTTCTGGAACCTTCCCTGTTACCCTACCCAGGGAAAAGGGACCTACTTAACCTGGGGCTAATATATCTGCCTTCTATCACTCTCCTGTAGCCATCTGGCCCGACCCCGTCACACAACCTAATGCATGGAAGTTATGTGTTCTGTCATGCTGTGGATAATTTATGCTAGTCTTCCTTAGGAATATCTGAACAGCAGGACCTACAGGATATTATGTCATTGCTTCACTGGAAAGTTATTTTTAAAGCTGCTTGATGATGCCACAGTAGTGGGATCCTAGGTGATAAACCAGCAGCAGTTGAGCAGGACATGGAGCATCTTCTCTTTTGTTACTCCAAACCCATGAGCAAGGACCATTGTTTGCAGTGTCACAGCAACAGCATCTTCTACAAGAGAAATAGTACAAATTTAACGATAGGGAAAACGTACACCAAGACATACTCAAGTACTCAGGCTAGAAAGGAAGGTTACTTACCTTTTAATAACGAGAGTTCTTCAAGACGTGTGGTCACTATAGGTGCGCTTGCACACCATGCACCCAAGACTGGAAGATTCTTTATTAGCAATGCCCGTTAATCTATGCCTGCATCCTTTGCCTCCTTGAGCTCTGAACTGAGGGCATAGGGGTTAGCACAGACCAACCGGATATTCAGTTCCTACTCTACCTTGAATAAAGGGAGGATCCAAGCAGAGGGGGGAAAAAAGGCAGGTTGTGAATACCCTTAGGAACGGCATCTTGAAGAACTCCCAGTTACTGTAAGGTAAGTAACTGTACTCTCTTCTTTGAGTGCCAGTTCTTATGGGTATTCACCGTCAGTGACTCACAAGCAGTACTCACTGATGAGGAAGGGGATGCAAGGACCCATGCTGAACCATAGATTGAAGCACTGTGGTGCCAAAGTATGCATCAAGTAAAGAAGCCCGGTTCAAGGCATAGTGTCTGGTAAAGGTGTGCAATGAGCTCCATGTTGCCACTCTATAGATTTCCTCTAGAGGCATACTTTGGTGACAAAATACTGAGACAGTGTGTGCTCTAGTAGAGTGGGTCCTTAAACGCTGAGGAGAAGAGTCTTCCATCTGTTCATAGTTGGATACAAGATCCATTTGAAAAGTATTTGAGATTAAATTGCTTCCTTTTCATCTGCTCAGTGAATGAGATGAACAATCTCAGGGATTTTCTGGAGGGCTTAGTCCTCTACAGGTAGAAAGTCAGAGTTCCATGAATGACCAGGGAATGTAGCTTCCTGTCCACTCTGGAAACGTGAGGTTCCTGATAGAACACTAGCACATGAACAGTCTGATTCAGGTGGAATTCAGAGGGAACCTTTGTGATGAACTTGGGAAATAACTTCAGGGTCACTTTGTCCTTATGAGATATGCCGTAAGAGCTGCAAATTTCCCTACTCTCCAAGTGGAAATGACTGCTTTAAGGAAGGCCATCATGGTTAGATGGAGAAGTGAGCAGGAAGCCAAGGGTTCAAGTGGCAAATTCGTAAGTGCTGCCAACACCAGGTTGAAATCCTAACTAGGAGTTGGTGCTGACACAGGAGGAAAGGTTCTGAATAAAGCCTTTTAGAAATCTCATGATTATAGGGTATCAATAGACTGTATGAAGCCAAGCTTAGAGGCAACTATGGTGGAGCCTTGAGAAGGGTTCTACATATGTGCAGGCAGCCATGAGGCCTAGAAGAACTAGGCAGGAACAGGTTGTCCTCTGGGCTTATTTGGAGTCAGACAATTACGTTCCTTAACACAAGGAACCTATCTTGACGTAAACTGGCTTTGGCGGTTGTCCACTCCAGCTTCGCTCCACCAAATTCTATAACCTGTGTTGGGATTAAAGTGGACTTTTCTAAGTTTACTCAAAGTCCTAAGGATTGTAGGACTCTTAGGAGGGAGTGTGCCAATGACTGGACTTCCTGGGATGAATGACCCGTAAGCAGCCAATTGTTGAGGTAAAGTAACATCAAGTCTGCCCTGATGACGACAGTGCGCTGCTACCATGGCAAGCGCCTTCATGAACACTCCTGGGACCACTGAGTAAGCTGAAAAGAAGGACTCTGTATTGGTAATGTTCTAGGCTCACTGTAAAGCACAGAAATGTCCTGTGGGCTAGGTGGATGTCTATATGAAAAGAGGTATCCTTCAAACTGAAAGCTGCAAACCAGTCATCTTCATTGAGGAAGGGGATTATAGAGACCAGAGTTGTCATCCGGAATCTCAAATAATGTACGAAGATATTCAATTCTCTGAGATCTAAAATGGGCATCCATCTGCCCTGTTGTTGGGAAATGAGAAAATATCTCAAATAGAAACCCTTTCCCTACGACTCTACGGCTCCTAGTCAAAGAAGGAAGCCCAATTCCTGTTTGAGAAAACTCTCATGAGAGGGGATCCCTGAAGAGGGATTGGAAAGGGGGATTGGACGAAGGGATTGACAGGAGCTCCTTTTTACCATAGTAAAGGGGTGGAAGAAAGCAAAGTAATAAAAACATACAGTAAAATAACAGTGTAACGGGGAAATGTTTGTGTGAGAAAATAAACAGCCAAAGCTGTTTGCCATGCACAATGTGTTTGCAAAGCTCTATCTTCTAACTTCTTTCATCATATCATTTTGATCTGTTGGAAACATAGGAGCTTCTGTTAGGATGCCGCGGGCTCATGGGACAGCACTGGAGGTGGGTCCCTCTCACCACCATTCTTTCTCTCTTTCCCCTAGCCAAGCATGCTAGGAAGTACGAAGTTAAGAAAAGACCAGGCATACAAAACACTATAATTTTGCAATATTCCTCGATCCTTAATTGAAGGTCTCTGATTCCACAGACTCACTTGGCACTCAGAAGAATCCCTTTCTCGTTGCAGTGGGAATCAGTCCTGTTTAGAACTTTCAGTCACAGGCCCCCTGGCTCTAAACTGGCTCAATTTCAAAGTCAATTTTCACAATATCTTCCAGCAATAATTATGTTACTTCAGAATTGAAAAGAATTTAACTGCTGCAGAAATTGTCGACATATTGGGCCCTATTTATAGCTCATCCCCCTGTACAGCTTTTTTAGTTTTAACTATATTTATACATTGGTATAAGAGAGACGAGAATCAGGCAAATTTCTTTGGAACCAACAGAAAAGCTTAGTTTGGCGGCAGTTTCTGCAGCCAATTTACTGAATGGAGCCTACATGCGTACTGGAAAATAAAGAATTAAGTTGGCTTGATTTTACGGGATTAGCACTTGAAGCACATCTTCAAAAATCTGCAGGCATGTGCATATATTTTTTTGTGATTTTCTTGTATCTCCTCCATAATTTCCACTGGATTTTATGTTATGCACTTCTTGTACGTTTTATTATCAAACACTATAACCATGGAATAGGTTCTCCAGATTCCAGTGCGTACTAACGTGCATTTTTGCATCCACTCAAATTTATTGCATAATAATTCTATATAGTTACCTGCAAAGAATATTAGCACACATTTTTGCTGAGTATTGCCAGATTTTATATATAAATTAGTTATATGGCTATCACTAGCATAAATATTTGTGGTTTAAGAACATCCACAGTTAAACTAGATAGGATTTTTTAAAATTTTGTTTCAAGACATAAGCCAAAACACTGATTGCGGTTAGGAAGAAACTACTCCGATGATCAGGTTATTCCAAAACTGTCCACTATGGGGATTTCTGCACCTTCCTCTGAAGCATTTAATACTGTCCACCGTCTCAAGATGAATAATGGAGAATAATGGCACACTGGTCTGATGCATTACATCACTGCCTTATAAAATGAGTAAAACAAAAATGTCAATCCGGTAATTTGAAAAGAGATTAAAAAAACATCCTAAGGTCATCCAGTCTCTCTCGCACACCTTGGGAACACTGAATTCTGCATTGCAAGCTAAACATAGATACTTTATAAAAAGTACATCTCCTTAGTGGGGACTCATCTAATACCTTTCATTAGGAAGTTGATCAGGAATAAGTAAGAATCAGCACAATTTATCAATAATTAATCCTCTCTAATATCAGGGCTAAAGTTGTTGTCAAAACAGTCCAAAGCAATTCTTTGCAGAGTCACTGCTAGGAACCTACTTACATTATTTTCTTCTAAGCTATTGTCAAGTCAATAATAAACAATGACTAAAACTTGTTTATAATTAGGTTACTTTTCAGCAAAACAGCTGCTTCCAGCTGGACGATTTTCAATGGAGATCTCAGTCCAGCTCTCATATTTTCTATAAACATCACTAGAAACTTAAAATTTTACTCTTTCAGAGAATTTCCTGTTCTAGAAAGCGAACTACATTGGACAGCATTAAAGTCCTTTCTTCCCCTGCAAGCCGGTTTGATTTTTCAGACTCTGGGCCTCTATTTTGTTAATTATATATTGCAAAAAGAAAGGTATCATCATGCTGAGCTAGCCTGAGGAAAATGAGAGTAGCTTTCTTTTAATTATTTGTGTTAATGGTTATCACAATAATAGTAAGGAAATATTTTCTACGGGCTGAATGTACAGTTAAATTAACACATACCAGCCATTGCTGAGGTATCTCTGGTAGAGGCATCTGAGGTGGGGCAGGCAAACTAGGCAAACTATTGGAAACTTCTTGTTTCTGTACATGTTCTTTTATTTCAAAACCTGCAGGAAAAAAATGCATGACACATAAGACAGTAAACCAAAGTATTAAGATGGGACACTGCTCCACTATATCTATTTACTTATTCACACAATCTCTTAATTCTCCATTTCAAAGAACTTCTGAAACATTTTTACCTGAACATTTGTTTTTAGCATCCAAAAATCTACCAACACAGAACAGAGGTTGTATTCATCACCTTCATAAATGGCAGAGGGTAGAGACCAACACAAGCTCCCAGAATGTGGATGTGTAGGACACAAATTTCCCTCTTGGCCTCATTCCCGTTCCCCGGATCATAATTGATTTCCAAAACCACAGCGATGAATGTCTTAGTGACTTAAAACACAACTTAATAGGATCGATGCTATAATTTAAGCTTCTAATAAAACAAAACAAACTCATGCTCACCCACCTAACTGTATATGAGAAAGCCAATCCAGTCTATTGAATACCAGATACAGAAAACTATTCAGGAAATAGTTCTAGATTAGTGGGAAAAAAATCAGAATTTAAGGGAGCTAAATCAGTGATTCTCAACCGGGGTACATCAACTCATGTAGACATTTGCCTAGTTTTACAACATGCTACATAAAAAGCACTAACGAAGTCAAGAGAAACTAAAATTTCATACGACTTGTTTACACTACTCTATATACTACACACTGAAGCGTAACTACAATATTTATATTCTAATCAATTTATTTTATAATCATATGGTAAAAATGAGAAAGTAAGCAATTTTTCAGTAATAGTGTGCCGTGACACTTTTGTATTTTTATGTCTGATTTTGTAAGCAAGTAGCTTTTAAGGGCAGTGAAACTTGGGGGTATTCCAGACAAATCAGACTCCTGAAAGGGGTACAGTAGTCTGGAAAGGTTGAGAGCCACTGATCTAAATAGCCAGAGTTTGAACAATTCACTAGACATCTAATAACTGCTGTTTACAAAAGGAAGATATAGAAACTGGGGATGTGCCAGTGGAGTAGAGGTTTCCCTCAGCCATCATTTACTAGACTAGAAAGTGTCAACAAAAACTATTTGAACAGAGTTACACAAAAGTTCTGTCCTCTAAATATTTTTTGCATAACTCTCAATTTTTGTTATGAGGAACAATGGTTTCCAAAAGGTCTAACAAACAACAGGGTTTCATTAGTGCAACTGCCTCTGGAAAAAACTCAGAAGAGAACTTGGAAGTGAAAGGGAGGTTAAGTGTAAAAGCTGTGTCTTGAGACTCCTACCAGTCACTCCTGCCCGACAGTCATCAAGGAAGAACAACAACTCAGTAAAATAAATTTGAATCCCAGTCACTCTCTTTTCATAGGAATGTAGTATAGTTTATCCAAAAAATCAGCTTGGGAGACTAGGTGTCAAGGTTCCTTCCCCACTCTGAACTCTAGGGTACAGATGAGGGGACCTGCATGAAAAACCCCCTATGCTTATTTTTACCAGCTTAGGTTAAAACTTCCCCAAGGTACAAATTATTTTACCTTTTGTCCCTGGACCTTATTGCTGCCACCACCAAGCATCTTACAAATATATAACAGGGAAAGAGCCCGCTTGGAAACATCTTTCCCCCCAAAATCCTCCCAAACCCAACACCCCCTTTCCTGGGGAAGGCTTGATAAAAATCCTCACCAATTTGCATAGATGAACACAGACCCAAACCCTTGGATCTTAAGAACAATGAAAAAGCAATCAGGTTCTTAAAAGAAGAATTTTAATTGAAGAAAAAGTAAAAGAATCACTTCTGTAAAATCAGGATGGTAAATACCTTACAGGGTAATCAGATTCAAAACAGAAAGAACCCCTCTAGGCAAAACCTTAAGTTACAAAAAGACACAAAAAACAGGAATATACATTCCATTCAGCACAACTTATTTTATCAGCCATTTAAACAAAACAGAATCTAACGCATATCTAACTAGATTGCTTACTGACTTTTTACAGGAGTTCTGACCTGCATTCCTGCTCTGGTCCCGGCAAAAGCAACACACAGACAGAGAGAACCCTTTGTCTCCCCCACCACTGCAGCTCTGAAAGTATCTTGTCTCCTCATTGGTCATTTTGGTCAGGTGCCAGCGAGGTTATCTTTAGCTTCTTAACTCTTTACAGGTGAAAGGGTTTTTTCCTCTGGCCAGGAGGGATTTAAAAGTGGTTAGCCTTCCCTTTATATTTATGACACTAGGGTTCATTTCTTCAACATTCTGGCACAAATTCAATCAATGGAGGTGCATCCTGCTTACCCCAGGGCTAAATTTAGCTCTTTAGTGTTTTGTTTAGCTTTTACATACATATTTGAACATCTCTGTCTGAAGCCACACAACTCCCAAAAGTGCAATCAATGATTAAATGCTTCTTGTCATAACACTGTAGTCCCAACAGGTGTGAAGTAATAGATGAAAAAAACAATGCTGATAAAACAGACTATGACTAGAGGCCAGAGATAATTCCTTCTTCCTAAAAAATCAAGTTTAGAGATATTTCTTGAAAAACTTTCAAAATTTTTTTTAAAAGGTCAACTTTCAGTTGTGCCTCTTCATGTAGGACAAATCCATCTTTAGAATTTTACCCATTTGCGTATTCTTTCTTTGCTTTCTTTTGCGGTATTTGATTGATAACTAGAAAGTTAAATAGGGAGTTTCTTTCTGGGACAAAAAATCAAAATTAATCCTGCTGAATAAATAATTTTTTCTCACATTTTTATTAATTTGTTTGCTAACAGACAAAGCTGTGTGTGTTAAATAAGGATGTGCCCCAATAGCCCATCTTGCATTTCCTTATGCAGTGAAGTCAGAATGATGATCAGCCATTTCTATAGAAACAGGCTATGCTGTCAATCACACTATTGTAAATTCCTTCCAGGCTC
This sequence comes from Lepidochelys kempii, assembly GCF_965140285.1. NCBI lineage: Eukaryota > Metazoa > Chordata > Testudines > Cheloniidae > Lepidochelys > Lepidochelys kempii. The sequence goes on from NC_136383.1 coordinate 118,851,971, forward strand.
CAGCAACTGAATAAACTTGATTTTTGGAGGACGAAGCCCTGGTTTTTCCACAAAACAAGGTGAAGCAAAATGGGCTTGACCGAGATTTAGTTTAGAGTTTTCATTTGTTCAAACGTGAAACTCGAAAGGGAATTTCAAGAAGCAGGAGGAACATACATATAAATGAAGGCCAAAAGATTATATCTGCATGTAACCCTATGATGCGTACGGTTAGACCAGTGATATTCAGACCTCAGTGGTTCAGGAGCCAAATCAGTGATCAACATTACCCAAAAGAGCCACAATAGTGTGAATTCATTGTTTCATTTACTATTTATAAATGCAAAATGACTCACCAAGTATTATTATTTCGTCAACTACAATTGGTTAATAACAGAGTAAAAGCATCCTGTTTGGTTAATAAACTTAGATTGGTTAATAATTAAATTGCACAGTATTTTAATATCATGTGCTGCAAAGAGCCACAGGAGACACATTAAAGAGCCACTTGCAGCTTGGGAGCCTCAGTCTGAGTATCACTGCATTAGACTAACTCATACTCGTTAAATGCAGTGATTAATTTGTAATGAAAGAGGTGTTGGGGCTCAAGCAATTTTTTTTTTTTTTTTTACTTTCGTAATTGACACAGTAAGCACAAAGGTGCCGGAACTATAAACTGCCAAGCCTAGAGGTGCCGGGGCTCAGCTCTAGCAAGCCCTGGCACAAATTAAACACTGGTTAAATGTAGTCTTCATGTCACACCACTGAAGTCAATGTTCAGTGGTGGTACAATGCACATGCTCATGAAAGATTTATAAAAGATTCCCTTAACAAATAACTTAAACCATAACTATCTTGTACCTGAAGTGTTTCAATGAAATCCTACTCACGCCCCCTGCCAAATGACACTTTCTTTACAATGTTTGACAGCTTTAAAAACCTGAAACATTAAAAAATTCTGGAAATGAACAGCTAAAGGATACAGACAATTTCCACTTACACATAATCCGTGATTACCATTCCCGCAATCCTTAATTTTGCTCACTGTTTTCTTCAGTGATGGGAATATACTGTTGGGTATATACAATTGCATAGCTGTGTAGTGAAGACTTTGAAAACAGTATAGTCCCAGGGCACTCTATACCACAGTTCCATAAATTCTCTCATAGTGTTGTGTGGGCGGCGTAAAAGGATATTTTAAATGACCAGAAATAATATGATTGTTCAGTTTGGTTATATGGTATTGTATGTTTATGTATTCTTTTATTGTATGCAACATAAAGAAAGATCAAAGCTGTGCAAGGAGATGGGAGTACTTAATGTTATATCATATAACAGACATAAAAAGAAACTTGCTTTACTTTATAAAGGCACTCAATATTCAACAAAGCTTAGTTTAGTCTTTTTCACAAATTACTAATATTTAATATAATAATTATAAATTCTAGATAACAAACTTTTCCTCATATCCATCTGACCTTCATTATAAACCTGAATGCCAAATACTAATAATATTTTCAACTACAGATTGATTCACTTGAATTTATTGTGTGTGCGTGAGAGAGAGAAAGAGTTAGTTAGCTAGTTAGTTAGTTCATATAAGCACTCTTTGGTGATGATCCACGGTACTGTTTTCAGTCAGTTAAGGTAAGTTAGGACTTCACTTTATCATATCTATCACATGCGCCCTGTTGGGTATAAAGCTTTTTGCCCACGATTGAACACTGCAACCATAAACAATGTTCTGTACCTTTAAATCATAGCCAGAAACTTGGTTTTATGGAGTGAATCAATCTATAATAAAGATTGATTCACTGGTTCAATTACCAGTGTGGAATGTATGGAATGGTGGGTCTATGCTCAAAATCTTTGATTGTAATGGCACTTTGAAAAACAACATAGAGGTGACTGTGACAACCACACTTTGTATTCAGATGTTTTCTTGCCACTGATTAACCTAACAGGAATTTTAAGATCTCAAGATCTAGTGTATGCACTTGGTAGTGTTTTGCAGTGAACAAGTTTGTACAGTAGAGATAGGAGATTAACTGGGTAAGGCCATATCATCTTAAAGTTTCTTCTAAGCAGATCTTCCAATTTTGTAGTTTCTCCTACAGTTACAGCATCTAGACATTTTTAACTTGTAAAGTACATATAGGAATCTGGAAAATAGTAGGTAAATTTTATTCAGAAGTGTTCAACATTTAGTCGCATGGAAAAATCCACTAATGGTCTATAGTCTTTGATCTTCCTTCTTTTAAAAATATTGTGTCTTTGTGTCATGGAGGAAAACCTGATAACCCATACATCTAGCAAATCAGTGAGAAAGGTACCTGATGCCTTTTTTCTATATTTGTAGAGTGGTTCCTATGACAAGATGATGTCCAATTTCCTGTTTGAAGAGGACTACGGTTACGTGAACTAGGATGCTTTCAGACTGCATCCACAACATCCACATGGAGGAGTTACAGAGCAGCACTTTGTTGTGCACTGCTATTCACATCCCCATAGTCTGAACTTCGGGCAGTGTAGACAAGCCCAAAGTCTTCTTTGAGGCACTGAATGGAGATTTGTATTTCACAGAGACAAAGCAAAGTGTCACCCATGAAGACAGCAAATTTAAGCTCATTATCAGAATTCCCTAAATCTCTGGGGAACCAGTCAGCTATTGCAAGTAGTTCAAGAATGATAGAAAACAAGAGGAGGTGACAAAGAACACTCTTGACTTGTGCCTCTCTTTAAAGAGAGAGTCCTTCAGAAGCCATTCAAATAAAGGAAGATATATGACAGATCAGTTTGCGATGGAGGTTATAAATTCATTTTTTAAACTGTAGTTCTCCAGTACTACAAAAAGATAGTCCCAAAGAATCTTAACTAACATCTTTTCTGCATCTAATGCTAGAAAGCCATTTTTATTCATTTCTTTAATATGATGAATAAATATTATTTAATATTATAAATTGTGGCTTTCCCTGGAATGAAGCCAGGTATTTGGTTTCCTAAGCATTTTGCTAATACTTTATTTTCCAGGCTGGTTAGTTATACTGGCCAGTATGATCTACTACAGTCTTCTGGATTTTTATCTTTTTTCAGGGGTATGGTTATACTGGCTTCCATACAAGAATTAGGCTATTTTCTTTGTTCAAGGGAGTCACTGAACATTTGAAGTATTCAAGGCACCAGAAGCTTCTGTAAAGCTTTATACACCTCATGCTGACTGTGTCCAGCCCATGACATCCGCCATTTGGAAAGTCCTTTGTAGCATTTCTAATTTCAACTGCTGGTATCTCACGTCAAATTTGACTTTTTTATTTTAGCAATCTGCAGGATATTTTTTGGTTTTCCAAAATTGTATGTTGTAAAAGAGATCCTGAAGATGGCAAAAAAAAATTTTTTTGGTAGCACTTAAAATGTGTCTGTTATCTCTTTTTGATCAGTTGCTTTATTTTTCTTCTATTCCATTTGCAAGTATAACAATTGGGACTATAGTTGAATGACATATTTTGAAAGCTTACACATGTGATTAAAGAGTGCATTTTTACCTATATTGTACAACTGACATACGTAGGTTCCTTTACAGTGGGGAATGAAATGTATGTCACACTTTTACTATATTCAACAATTTTGAAAAGCTCCTCATCAACTTACTACTTTGATTCATGAATATAAGTTTTTACAAATATCAAAGGGCAAAGTTAAGGTCATGGGGTATTTTAAATAGAATAGGGTGACACGAAAGTGAGGAAATTATTGGAGAACACTAACTCTAAAAATTCTTCTCTCCTCTTCCTCTCCCCCACAAAAAAACTTCCCAGAGAACAAAATTTCCCTGGGGAGAGTGTGGCATGCGAGGGTACATGGGGCAGCAGGCATTCAGGCCCGGATGTTGAAACCTGGTGAATGGGGAGGGTCTCAGAGCCCAGACTCCAGCCTGAGCATTTACACTGCTATTTTTAGCCCCACAAGGCCAAGTCAATTGACGCAGGCTCTGAGACTTGCTGCTGCAGATCTTTTCTTTCTGTGCAGACATACCCTGAAGTCTCAGAGACTGGCTTCTTTTTATGAAAGTTAGGGAGGAAGGGGTTTGGAGAGAAATCAAAATTAGCATACAGAGCAACTGCCAATGCTCCATAATATAACGCTATTTTTCAGTCAATACCACCAATTGCAAATGCATTCACAATCTAAATAAAGTAACTGCTTAATTCACAGATCAGAAAAACACTGTGGTTGGCAGATTATCTGCAGTACGATAAATTACTTTGCGGCTAGATTGTGTTAACATTCATGTAGTGGAAGACACATGTAATAGCTTAGTTCCAAGCCCTTTGTTACAATTAACAATAAAAGGTAACAAAGGAAAGCACTCAGAAGCCTATATTTATTTTTTGCCTGGTTGTATGTCTTTTTGCTTTGTTTCAATTTGGCTTTCAGGGGAAAAGAGAAAAACTTTGAGCATAAACTAATTCTTCCCATTCTGCAAGGAACAAAATAAGTCTCTGACACTGACCTTTTGATGACTGTATCCTCAGGAGAATGTTAGTTATTACTGCTTTTTTCTCCCTGACAGTGGATGTTAGATATTCATGGTCCAAAAGTTCAAGAAACAGACGCAATTCAACTATTAATTCTTCCATGGCTGAAAAAAAACAACAAGAATTAACTTTTCTAAACATGTAAACTTGATTTAAACAGGCCTGTGAATTCTCTTATTTAAAAACAGACGGCTATTTCTTGTCAATTTTATTTTAACCTGTACTCTCCCCCTCCCCCAAAACCCACATATACACCAAAGATATGTCTACACTACACAGACTATACAAGCACAACTGTGTCATCATAGCTATGCCAGCATAACTATATAGTCTACATGTGGTCCTCCACACTGATGGAAGGGGATTTTCCATCAGTGCAGGAGCACCACCTTCACGAGTGACAGTAGCTACACTGACAGAAGCATTCTTCCTTTGACATAGCTGCGTCTACACTGTCAACCCATCTGCCTGTCAACCTAACTTTCAATGTAGACCAGGCCTAAATCTAGCTGGGAACATATTGCATGAATTAGCCACAGTGTCACCCATCCCACCATTAGTCTCTGGTGAACCACCCTGCTCACCCTTCCTCATAAATGTCAGAACGGAACCTGGCCGGATTTTTTTAAAAAACACTTTTTTTCTTCTTTTTAGTGTCATTTAAAATGGAAAAGGTTTTGACAAAAATTTCTAAATGCATTGACATTTGCAAAATTTTTCATTTTGGAATTTTGGGGAAAATCTCCGCCCCCCCCATACACCCTTAAACATTCCATCCATTGTTTCTGGTGGGGGGGGGGAGAAAGGACGGGATTAAAAACAAACAGGAATGTGATTTTTTTCCCCTAAAAAAATTTAAAAGAATTTTGCAAATATGAAAAATTTTATTAAAAAAGAATGAAAAAGTCTCAGCCCCTACATTTTTCATGAAATATTCCTTCCTCCTTTATTTTTTTTTTATCAGCTCTACTTAGAACATGTAAAAACAAAGTGGATCCAGATACTCAGCCCCCAAACTAAGCAGCTCCACACTCAGAGATGAGGAGGCTCACAGGTCCAAAGGTTCAGTGGGAGGTAGTTTTTGCACATAGGCCCTATGTAGGTGTCTGCACAGATAGCAAGGTCAGTCCTAGGACCACATCATTTGTCCCTGCTGTCTACGTCCAGTGCTAGCCTGGAGTGTTGACTATTACATAGTAGGCTAATTCTCCAGGCATCATCATCTTGGCAAAGAACTCTCCTCTGAGGGTGTCTAATAAGCTAGGGACAGGGTGATGCTACAGAGGCTTCTGGAGTTTGCAGGGATGCAGTCATACAAACGCTATGTGATAAATGAAGTAGTAACAGTAGGAAGAAGTGTTTGGAAGGGCTGGATGTTGTGGCTGAGAAAAGTCTCTCTCTTATTATTAGCAGAACCCCAATGTGCTAGGTTTGTATAGGACAGGTAGGAAACTTTAGTCCACATACCAAAGAACTGTAGATTACTCAAAAATGAGCAAAGACAAATACACATGTTTTTAAGGACTATTTCTTTGGCTATCAGATACACAATGGTATAAGACTTCTGAGAAAAGCATTATTAATGTGCGGGACTCTGTCTGGATTTAAAACAAAATACATACACAAAAAAAATATTCTTTATTTTGCCCCTGGAAAGAATGAAGCAGAAATAAATTTCCTTACCTACTTTGCTCCTTCCTTGCCTTCCCTCCCATCATATCCACACGTTTGTTTCCTAATACAGTATTTCCATAAAACCAGTTCCTACAGTGCAGTGAAATAAGTGACTAATCTGTTCATATGACCATCAATGTGCATATCGCAGCTTGCTGAACACTGCACATTGGTACTTCATTTGCAAATGTTTGAACACTTTGTCTTTAGAAATGGCCATCCTTTTTCAACACAGGCCTTCTCTGAGCTCATTTTTAACTCTTTCGTATTAACAGCTTTGAATTGTTTTATTCATTAAATGACATATTTCCATAGTCCATGACTAAATTACGCAATACCAATAATATAACTACATTCTTAAGATATGACATTTAATGCAAGAGTGAAGTATTACTGTGAAACAACTGTGAGCTGGAAGAGCATACTGGCTAATAGTCTCTAACTGAGAAATGCCCAGCACCCCGCTGTATCTGGTCTCACCCCGGGCTCCCTGTACCATATCTCTAGCACTGCTTCAGTCAGGATTTTTTTGAAACTGCAATAATGTTCACCAAGCTCTTGTGTATAATTGTGACCATATGTTTTACAGTATGATGTGGTCCCATTCCTGCCCCTATTGAATTCATAGAATCATAGAATATCAGGGTTGGAAGGGACCTCAGGAGGTCATCTAGTCCAACCCCCTGCTCGAAGCAGGACCAATCCCCAATTAAATCATCCCAGCCAGGGCTTTGTCAAGCCTGACCTAAAAAACTTCTAAGGAAGGAGATTCCACCACCTCCCTAGGGAACGCATTCCAGTGTTTCACCACCCTCCTAGTGAAAAAGTTTTTCCTAATATCCAACCTAAACCTCCCCCACTGCAACTTGAGACCATTACTCCTTGTCCTGTCCTCTTCTACCACTGAGAATAGTCTAGAACCATCCTCTCTGGAACCACCTCTCAGGTAGTTGAAAGCAGCTATCAAATCCCCCCTCATTCTTCTCTTCTGTAGACTAAACAATCCCAGGTCCCTCAGCCTCTCCTCATAAGTCATGTGTTCCAGACCCCTGATCATTTTTGTTGCCCTTCGCTGGACTCTCCAATTTATCCACATCCTTCTTGTAGTGTGGGGCCCAAAACTGGACACAGTACTCCAGATGAGGCCTCACCAATGTCCAATAGATGGGAACGATCACGTCCCTCGATCTGCTCGCTATGCCCCTACTTATACATCCCAAAATGCCACTGGCCTTCTTGGCAACAAGGGCACACTGCTGACTCATATCCAGCTTCTCGTCCACTGTCACCCCTAGGTCCTTTTCTGCAGAACTGTTGCCTAGCCATTCGGTCCCTATTCTGTAGCAGTGCATTGGGTTCTTCCGTCCTAAGTGCAGGACCCTGCACTTATCCTTATTGAACCTCATCAGATTTCTTTTGGCCCAATCCTCCAATTTGTCTAGGTCCCTCTGTATCCTATCCCTACCCTCCAGCGTATCTACCACTCCTCCTAGTTTAGTATCATCTGCAAATTTGCTGAGAGTGCAATCCACACCATCCTCCAGATCATTTATGAAGATATTGCATAAAAAAATAAAATTCAAGTTCTACCATTGACTTTAATGCAAACAGGATCAGGAGTCTACGACATAGCTGATACACTGCAGACAGACTGAGGGAGAAAACATGTCGGTTCATTATATTGGGAGGTACCAACCCCATCTAAGCCCAGAAGCTAAAATAATAGAAAACCCATCCATAATTCTGGCTTGTGAAGCAAGTATACAAAGAAAGATCTTTATGCAGCCACCAAGCTTTTCTGTTTATTCTCTCCCCACCACACTCAAATCAGTGCTCAGACAAATAGCACTGTTCTGAAACAGCAATGAGCTAGAGGAGCAGTCTGTATAATGACACAGAAATCAATCATGAACAAATAGTTAAGATTACATTTTTGCAAATCCCCTTCAGAAAGGCACTATTCATCTACTGAAAGACACTTATCTGCCCCATCCAAGTCTTCTATTGCCTGGCATGTTTTTCTACTTTAGCTGAGTTGTACAGCTACTTTTAAGTTAATTGTGCATTCTTTCAAGATGTATATTCCACTGTGGCTTTTAGAAAGTCTCTTTAAAAGGGTAGCAAAAAATGATAAAATATCTGCTCAAGCCCCTTCAAAAATCAGAATCTAAAAGGGATGCCTTATTTGCTTCTTGGTAAACTTGCTACTTGCTATTAGCTTGCTATTATTTTACATGTCTGTTTCAAGACAACTACATCATTTCCAGTTCCATGTGTATTATGTAGTCATTTGCACCTTTGAAAAGTGTGTGTAAAATGCTATCAAGTCAGAATGGTAGAAATTACATTTTTTTCCAACTTAAAATGTAAAAGTGTTCAGAGGAAATCTTTAAAACATTCTTGTAATGTTATATATTTTCTATTTCATCTGACTTTTCAACTGTGGGCTATCCTAAACAGTGCTGCAGGAAACCACATCTGGTTCGCAAGTTTTGCAGTAACATGAAGGTGCTCCAAATGTTGGAATCAGAAATAAGAACTCAGAAGAGGGATCAATGATTGTGTGACACTTTTAATATTTTGGTTAACAATATGACTTTATAAAATTCTGCAGACCCTTACATGACAAATGGTACATTAAAATCCAATTCCTCAGCATCATTATAAGTACTAAGTAGTATTAGCCCCATTATAGAGGGAGGATAACTTCATGTTCCAGGCCACTAAGGCTATCTGGGTTCTATTCCTGGCTCTGCCACAGACTTCCTGTATGACATTGGGCAAGCCACTTAGTGTGTGCATGTCTCTGTTCATCTTTGTAAAAGACAGGCAATGCTAAACCTATCTGAAGGGGGTATTGTGAAGATAAAATCATTAAATATTTATGGTGCTCAGATACTAAGGTGAGGAGTGTCATAGTCATTTAAACTTATAAATACGTTTAAAAATGGATAAACAGAGGGGCAGAGAGGTATTCGAATGGCACTTTTGTAGCCGGCATTGCAAGGTATTTACGTGGCTGATATGCTAAATATTCAAATGCCCTTTCATGCTTGGGCCACCATTCCAGAGGAAAAGATTCCATGCTGATGACGCTGGTTAAAAAAATAATGCGCTAATTAAATTTTGACTGAATTCCTTGGGGGAGAATAGTATATGTCTCCTGCTCTGTTCTACCTGCATTCTGCCATCTATTTCATATTATAGCAATCTTGGATGATGACCTAGCTCCTAGCACAGGCTGTTCGTTTTAAGAAGACTTTCACTACAGATTTGACAAAATGCAAAGAAGGTACCGATGTGACATTTCTAAAGACAGCTACAGCACTCGACCCAAAATTTAAGGATCTGAAGTGCCTTCCAAAATCTGAGAGGAACAAGGTGTGGAACATGCTTTCCGAAGTCTTAAAAGAACAAACACTCCAATGCAGAAACTACAGAACCCGAACCACCAAAAAAGAAAATCAACCTTCTGCTGGTGGTGAAAATGAACATGCATCGTTCCGCACTGCATTGAGTCGTTATAGAGCAGAACCCGTCATCAGCATGGAATGGTGGCCGAAGCATGAAGAGACATATGAAACTTTATCGTATCTTGTGACGCTAGCTACAACAGTGCCATGCGAACATCTGTTCTTACTTTCAGGTGACATTATAAACAAGAAGCGGGCAGCATTATCTTCTGCTAATGTAAACATACCTGAGCGATTGGCTGAACAGGAAGTAGGACTGAGTGAATTTGTAGGCTCTAAAGTTTTATGTTGTTTTATTTTTGAATGCAGTTATTTTTTTCATAATTCTACATTTATAAGTACATAATTCTACATTTATAAGTTCAACTTTTATGATAAACAGGTTGCACTACAGTACTTGTATTAGGTGAATTGAAAAATACTATTTCTTGTTTTTTTACAGTGCAAATATTTGTAATAAAAAATATGAAGTGAGCAACGTACACTTTGTATTCAGCGTTGTAACTGAAATCAATATATTTGAAAATGTAGAAAAGATCCAAAAATATTTAAACAAACAGCATTCTATTATCGTTTACCAGCACAATTAATCACGCAACTAATTGTGATTAGTTTTTTAATTGTGTGATTAATCGCAATTAATTTTTAATCGCTTGGCAGCCCTACTGATTTTACAATAAATAATACAAAAAGCTGTATAAGATTTTAAAAGCAACAACAACAGAATAATTTGCTAGATTTTAAAAATCGTTATAAATATTTCAAACACAATGTTTCTGAAATTACTTCTCATACTATCCTGCCAGGATCTGAATTTAGAGGTCTGTTTTTCTTCTGCAGAAGCTGATGGCATCATAAATACTTAAGAAAATCTATGGAATGTAGCTCCCTACTCTTCTTTAAATTTATGCAGTGCCATCAAATCTTGAAGAAACTCCATGTTTATTGAGTAGAGAATGGATGTCTCATCAATTAGAGTGATAGGTCCCTAATGTGCTCTTACACTTGTCATGCACAAATCCAAAATAATGACACCTCAGAAGGGTTTCCAACTTTGGGATTCAAAGTTTTTGAATTTTTCAAATGACAGCACATAAAACCTACACTCAGATGCCAGAAAAGGAAGACAGCAAGGTAAAAATCATCAGGGAACGACAATTACATAGTGCTACAATTTTTGTTCCAAATCAAAACTAAAATCAACTGGAACCGAAACAAAATAATGATGCAGTTATCCCAGATCTACATTTATGGGCACTATTCTAGAAACATTGTTTAAAAATAATTTGAAGTTTTCATTGCAAATTGATTTTAAAATTCGTAGGAACAGTGCCATATAGTGTACATAGTCTCCCAAGTTTTCTTAAACCAGAAGCAAAAAGACAAGAATGAGCTGATTACAATCATGTTCAGATTGTTTTTCTTCACTCAGAGTGTAGATGTCAATGGGAGCTAAGGTACAAATAAAGCTTGCTGAAAACTGGTCTGGTGGTTTTAAAAAGGTTATGGATGTTTAATAATAGATTAAATTTATATTTAGTTTCCAAACTAGAAAAGCTTTGGAACATTAGGCTGGCTCAAAATTTGTGTCCTTTCAAACTACTGAGCTATTTCAAAAGCTCATTATCTCAGACTCTGGATTGTCTAATTTTAAACATTTATATTTAATTTCCCAAACTGATTTTACTCAAATGTGGTTGCCTTGTACATCTGATTAAGACCAGTCTTCAGGTCAAATATGAAAACTATGTATTGTAATTTAGTGTATTTACATTCATTTGAAGTTCCAATTTGTGTATTATCTAATTAAGGTCATACAGAGAGGCCATATTTTAAGACACAACACAAAGACACATATTTTAAGGAATAAGAGTTGATGTTGAGTTTTCAACCTTACTGCTGCGTTTACTGACTTTTCAGACCTTGGACTTCAAGGCCATAACCTTGTCTTAATACTAGTTTTTACATGAAATACATTAAATTAAAATAAAATATATACACCCTCCCATAATGGTTAAAATATTTTACACACAGAAAGATGTTTAAGGATGTGATACAAACTACAGGATAAGTATAAACAAAAATGCTCCCCAGCCCCCACACTACTTGGAATCACTTTAAAACACGGACATTTTCCACTCCAAAATTCAAGACTCCATTTCCTGTGAGCAGCTACGACACCTGGCAGACTTAGGGTTAGAGGCCCAAGACTAATGCTGTTAAAAATATACAAAAGTATGAGGAAAAACAAATCCATGTCTTTCAGATGACCACATTTTTGGTTTTAGACAGTTTTTTTAGGTCTAGCACTTGCAAAAACCTGAAACACACAGAAAACAGACTATACCAATCCACCACCTGAATTTTCAAATCAGCATTTTATCCTAAAGAAAGGAGCACAGAGAAGCTGCCTGCAAGAACTAGTTTATCAGCATGACCAGGGTATGAATTAATGTCTGCTACCATGGAACTAAGCCCATTTCTACTGAAATGAGCTCATCATCGTAACCATTAAACTGTGTCAGCTTCTAATCTACCCATGAGAGTGTTTTAAAAAAAAAAAAATGGGGGGGATGGGGAATCTATGAGGAAAGCATGAGGCTGAGCCTGTGTTTTATATAATCTGTTGTACACCCATTACAACTGCCAGATGGTGGAATAAGTTCCTTTCACGGCTCCTTCCTGACCATAAATGGCAACGGCCCCCTACAGAAACACATGATTTCTGGAAGCAGGCAGTAATAGCAGATTCCACATTAGGAACAATTCTTACTTTTCCCAACACACAACTGGGAGAAATCTACAGTAACTGAAAACTGCGTCATGATCCTACTAGCAGGACAATAACCTGTTCACAATAGCTAGGCAAATGGACATTGTTTCCCTATTTGCCTCCATCTTTTCAAGAGATCTCTAGAGACCCTTTAAAATGCTCTTCTTTGATTTAGCTAGAGAGACTTCAGCACCTTTTAAATATGACACTAATGTGATCTCTTCCTCTAAATAGTGTAAATAATGGAGGTGGAATAAATGAAAGAGGAGGCTGCTTCCTCCTGAGCATTGCCTAAAAGACTTAAGAATGTTCCTAATGGAACGTCTACACTGCAATAAAAAACCCGCGGCATGGCTGCAGCTGGCTCTGGTCAGTTGATTCGGGCTTGTGAGGCTCGAGCTATGGGGTAAAAATTGCAGTGTAGACGTTCAGGTTCAGGGTGAGTGTAGTGGATGTTGTACTTATGAAGTAAGCAGATTCTCTGGGTCCAAACCCTGAATTTTCACAGGGACCAGAGGACAAAAGGTGGAAAAAAGGCATCAGCTCTATGGGATGGTGATGTTTATTATTATTTGTATTATGGCAGCATTAAAAGGCTCCAAGAGAGATTGTGACTCCACTTTACAAACACATAATAAGAGACAGTCCTTGCCCCAAAAGCTTACAATCTAAATATACAAGACAAATACAGGGGAGGGGTCTAAATTAGCTACTGCCACCCAAGAAAGAGACCTTGGAGTCATCCTGGATAGTTCTCTGAAAAAAAAATCTGCTCAATGTGCAGCAGCAGTCAAAAAAAACTAACAAACGTTAGGAACCATTAGGAAAGGGATATATAATAAGGCAGAAAATATCATTATGCCACTATATGAATCCATTATACACTCACACCTGCATGCAGTTCTGGATGCCCCATCTCAACAAAGATATATTAGAATTGGAAAAAGTACAGAGAAGGGCAACAAAGATTATTAGGATTATGGAACAACTTCCACATGAAGAGAGAATAAGAAGATTGGGACTGCACATCTTACAGAAGAGACAACTAAGGGGGACGGGGGGAAGATATCATACACGTCTATAAAATCATGAATGGTGTGGAGGCAGTGAATAAGGAAGTGTTATTTAGTCCTTCTCATATTCAAAGAACCAGGTTCACCCAATGAAATTAAAAGGCAGCAGGTTTAAAACAAACAAAAGGAAGTTCTTCACACAACACAGAATCAAACTGTGAAACTTATTACCAGGCCAAAAATATAACTGCATAAAAAAAAGAATTAGATAAGTTCAGGGAAGATCGGTCAATCAATGGCTATTAGTACGGTTGCCAACTCCCCAGGATGGGCCTGGAGTTTCCAGGAATTAAAGATTAATCTTTAATTAAAGATGTCACGTCATGAAACTTCCAGGAATATGTCCAACCAAAATTGGCAACCCTTGCTATTAGCCAAGGTGGTCAGGGATGCAACCCCGTGCTCTGGGTATCCCTAAACTTCTGACTGCCAGAAGCTGAGACTAGAGGACAGGGGATGGATCTCTTGATAATTGCCCTGTTTTGTGTGCACCAGCCATTGTCAGAAGACCCAGTATTGGACTAGATGGACCACTGCTCTGACGCAGTATGGCCATTTTAATATTGTTATAACTATCCCGAGGATGAAGTGAAACACGGATAAGATCCCTCAGCAGGGCACTTTATCCCCAGAATAATATAGGTGAGCCCAGCTAAAAAAAAAAAATAGCAACGATCCTTTATTCCAAACCTGAAGCCACCCAGATTGTCACCAACTATCTTTCCAAGCAGCATGAAGAACAGTAGAGACAAAAGACATAGCCACCAAACACTCCTCCTGCCTCATACATATTTATGGTAATCCTTAATGAGCACCATTACAGTTACAACCCACATGTATTCCTCCTTTTTTGTTTCTTCCACTTCAGTCTTCAAGGCACTGGCTTGTACAAACTTAGGTTTCCAAATAAATAATCTGAACTCCTACTGCTGAAGTCAAAGCATTAAGGCAATAAAACAAGAGGTGGGAAAGCAGATAAGGAATGTTTGGGCAAGAAACAAAGTAGCCAAAAATCCTGCTCACTCATCTACAGCTGTTTGACTGACAGACTCACTGGAGTGTAATCCATTATATAGGGCAGATGGATAAGGCTTTTTTTTCTTTTCTTTTCTTTTAAGTACAGTTCAGTGTTTTATGCACTACCACAGATTTTAAAGAAAGTCTGCTTTTAAACAAGTTCATAGAATCAGAAAAATCAAAGAGCTTGTGATGAAGAATTAATATTATAATTATTTAACATAATATTAATTGTATAAATTAAGCTAGTTGTAACAATGTGTTGCACAAATAAGAAATTTCAGTAACTAAGAACAGAAATGTAAAGCATAATCCACTTAAGTTTTTGAAGTTTTCCTCTAAAGATATATTTTTCAAGCAAAAAATGTTTTTTTTCCTCCCCAAAATATACTCTGAAAAGTACAGACATATGGATCTCACTCCACCTTGGAGTCCAAACTAAATAGAAAGCCCAGGCCATGCTTATTTTTCAGTGAATTTTGTTTCACTTTCCTTTCCAGATTCCACTATTCTTACCAATGAAGAAATTTGAGTTTCTTACATTGCAGCGTCTCCGTTTATTTTGGTTCACATCATCTTGTCACCATGACATTCCAAGTCTTGCTTCATAGCTCATACACTAACTCAACTCCTGTGTTGCATCGAACCACAGAAGATAAGCAACTGTTACAGTACCAACAAACACACTCAGGCAATGAAGTCTCATATGCTACAAAAGGTGGACAGAAATTATGTGATAGAAGACAAAAGCTCTGCCCCAGACTCCAGATCTCAGTAGCAGATGGTGGCCAGATACACAAAAAAGACTCGAGGATATGGGTAATGCATGTTAAATAAAATAAATTAAAGCATACAATGCACCCCATGAGCTCATATGGACCCTGCTTGAGGACTGCCTGCTTATCTGTTTTTAGGTCAGGATCTCTGTTACTCAAAGAGCAAAAATGTCAGAAAGCAAATTAACTAATTCAATTGAAACACAAACTAATGTAACGATGGAGGGAGACATACATAGAAGGCAACCACTGGATTTTTCAGTGTAATGTTTCTATTTTTGTACTAAGCAGTCTAATTCTTGTAACAGTACCTCAATCACCAGCAGCTAACACTTAAAACCTCTTTTACATTCATAGGCATGTATATTTTAAATCGATTATCTTCCATGCAAACTAGGAATATTTTGTATTATGTGAATTTGACATTAAAGCTTCTCTGAGTATTTGTCTAGTCTGTTACTAATTTAAAAAGGGGAATCAGATGATAAAACCAGAATACGTGGGACCATATCCAAAAGTCCTTCCACTCACTTTTGACCAAGAAAGGGTGAAACAAAAAAACAAGTTAGGACTTCAGGGTCTGAACCACAGTTTCTATCAAGAACAGAAAAAGCCCTAGAAAATACACAGGGGAAAAAACTTGCACAAGACTGATTAAACATATAGATCTTTTCCATCTCCAGTTTCCTACCTTCTCTGGTATTTGGCAAATCTTATGTTGCCTGGGCTGTCAAATATAGCTGTGAGTGTAACAGAAATTTAAAGCAGAGCCTTTGAAAAAGTACATAAATTCCCAAGAGGTTTCAACAAGTCCTCCAAAACAGCAAAGTCTCAAACTATATCAACATTGCACACTAAAGAATGTTATGAAGGTTGCAAAGTTAAGCATTCAAAAGTTTGGAAATTCCTGAATTTAAAGTTGCCTATGCAATCATAATTTGGCCCACTTGTACATTTGCATTATCATAGAATATCAGGGTTGGAAGGGACCTCAGGAGGTCACCTAGTCCAACCCCCTGCTCAAAGCAGGACCAATCCTCAATTTTTGCCCCAGATCCCTAAATGGCCCCCTCAGGGATTGAACTCACAACCCTGGGTTTAGCAGGCCAATGCTCAAACCGCTGAGCTATCCCTCCTGGTATAGTCTTTAATTATATGAACTCCATACTTTATATAAACCACACACTTTATTTTCCACAGGAACCCTGCCACACTCCGTGCACAGGATGATGGTGCTTGCTTAATGAGCGGCTATTCTATATTTTGTTTTCTCCTCATTATTCAGTGTGCAGCCCAGGCCTCATTTACTGCACAACTATTCAAACCCTACTCTAAAGGCAGAATTAATTTTCTCCTGGGTTTCTCTATGGCATTCATTACTATAGTATGTGAGTGCTTCACAAATATTAATGAATTTATTTTCACAACACCTCTGTAAAATAGGAGGTATTATTATCCCCATTTTACAGATGGAGAATTGAGACAAAGATTAAGGTCAAAAGTTTCCAAAGATTAAGGTCAAAAGTTGCATTTTGGGTCTTTTAGATTGGTACGACCCAGAGCATTTATGGTATTACAGATCTAAACCAACAGCTTAAAATCAACTCCAAAACTAAGACACAACCAGTGCAAATCACTGAGAATTGGTTTAATGTGCTTGCAGAAAAGATATGCCCAACTTAACAAGTGGGCCACTGAGTTCTACACCAGCTACAGTGTCCAGGTGGATTTAAGATGTAGTCCCATATAGCATGCATTGGAGTACACACAGAGGGATCTCCTGGCAGCGGAGCTGCTGCAGTTCTACCGAGTAAGGTAGGGAGCAGGATTCTGGGAAATCAAGCATTACTGGATGCAAGAACCCTCTCCATAGCCATATACAAGAAAGACTGGATGCAGAACCACAAAGCAAAACCCACTCAGAGACTTGCTGTGTGAAAGGGGTCACCAGTAAAAAAGTTTGAGAACCTCTACCCTAACCAGTTGTCCCTCATGGTTTCTTTTTTCTCTCCTCCTGGTTATGAACAGCATCAATGTGGGGCTTGGACAGTGCAAATTACCAAAATTTGCATTAAGATACATTTTACAATCTACGGAGACAAAGCAAAGGAAGTGAAACGAAGTATGTGCAGTAACTCAGAGCCCAGCCACTCTTCTAAGACAGTTTGTGCGGGGTGCATACCACATGGCATTAAACTAAGACCAAATAGTTTAGAAAGCTTTACTTTAGAGATCCACTGTGCTGGTAGCACAATGGACTGGAGAGGAACAGGAACTCTGGCAGCATGGATTTAGTGTCAGCTCTCTACGAGGTTTGGGTCAATCCCGAAACCTAAAAATAAGTCCACATCAGATATAATGTCTAGGCACAAAGGCATAACCAAGGATGGACCCTCATTATTGACTTTGAAATTCCCTGGGCCAAATCCTCAAGACCAAAGACTAAGCTCTGAAAATGTGCTTGCAATTGCAGCTATTTGCTCACACACAAAAAACTGATGAACATGTACACTTTACAAGTGCATTTTTAGAAACCCATTAAAAAGCTAGCCCCAAGGGTCTAAACTATATTTTGAAATTTCTTACAAAAATAGGACAAATGACAGTTTTGAAAATGCATATTATATAGTGATTAGAAAAGAAGGGCTTCTTAGGAGACACTGGTGAAATCCCGGATCCACTGAGGTCAATGGCAAATGATATTTTATCAAATAAATTCATATTAAGGTCTTTAAAATAAACAAGGAGACTTTCTCACTTAAATACATATTCTCTTAGACGACAAAAAGTCATGAGTGCATGTAGACACATAAGTGTTATTTACTCAGACCCAAAAAACTCCAAAATTTTCAAATATCATCATCGTAACTGGAAATAGTACTCTCAGTAGCACATTTACATCTATGCTGAGACACAAGGGCCAAAACAGGCAATCTGAAAGATTGTATAGGTGAATCAAAAATATGTGAAAAGTCCTACACAGTAATTCCTATGCCCAACTCTATCAAGACAGTAAACAGTGTTACAGAGAGGTTAGATCTATGATTCTATGATAGATTTCAAAAGGAAAAAGTGACTTCAGCATTTTGTGGCATATTGCATGCATGTAAGGGAAATATGAGAGATGTTCTGAACCTGCTTTTCAATTGGGTTCTCTACAGTACACTGAAGGCAGGACAGAGCATGCCAGCAGCTATTCTCAGAGAGAATTTAATGGACAACAGCTGCAGTTTTATCTGCAATGTGCTCATATACAGAAATTCAGCGGAAATCTGCCCATGATTTTTCTGTCTGTTGGATTTTTATTTTATTGCTTTAAGTTATAACAACATGTGGCTGGCTGAAGATCTATCCAATCAGGCTTCTCCGCTTAACAAAAATTATAATATGGATCTTGAAAAATCATGTAAGTGCTATATTGCTTTAATTAGTCATATTTACAATGTTGTACTCAGGGGTGGAACCTCCAAAACTTTATGAAGCATAAATATGTGTTGCTATATTGTGTGAACAAATTAAGCTTTTAATTCACCAAGGCTGAATACAATTTTAGTTTTTGGTTGTCAAAATGTTCTTGAAGAGTACTGGTTTTCAGAGGGAAGAGTTAGCTGAAAAAAATGCACATCCTTAAAAATCTGTTTTAAAACATTTTCAAAAATTACTGCAGCCTTCCTGAACATGAAGCTTGGACTATGGACTGAAAAAAAACAACCTACCCAACCAACAAAAAGCCCACTCAAATATATTTATACACTATACAGGCAGATTGTGAGTGAACAAATAGTCATCAGAACTGCATAAAAAGTGTGTCATCTTATCATATCTGTTAATTAAATGTGATGCTCCAGAACCTCATCTGGTGTAAATCGCCATAGTTTCATTGATTTCAATGGCACTAACCTAATTCACACCAGATGAGAATCTGATCTACTATTTTAACGATATATAGATGTCATTTGAATTGAGCATCAAGAATGAAAAATTAAATCAAATTTGTCTAAATGCTAACACAAAAACACTAGATGCCAATGATAAAATCATCTTCCTCTCCTACTACTCCATCCACCTCTCCTCCCCTGTCTGAATCAGTTCATTGGGTTCTTGTCTCTTACAATATCCATTTCAAGCCTTATATTCTCCTCTACAAAATCCTACATAAAATCTGACCCCATTGTTTTCATTTCCCCCTGCTCCTCTTCCACTCTCTACATTCTATCCATTTCCTTCACCTTATTATTCTCTAAGCTCCCTGCATTCTGTCATGCTGCTCCATATGCTTGGCAAGTCTTCCTCTTCTCTGCCAAACATCTTCTCTTCCCTGACCCCTTGAAATACCTCCTTAAACACACTTCTTTCAGCACTCCTTTCCACAATGATCTCCACACTCTCCCTGCTCTAACAGTTGTGCCCAATCTGATCTTGCATCTGTTTTTCTTCCCAACCTTTGGGTTAGACTCTGCAAACCCTTTTCCAGTCCCTGCTCACTTAAATAGCTCCACTGAATAAAAATCAAGCCAGGTTTGAAGAAAATTAGTGGTTTGTTATTTTAATTATTGACATTTAATACTTGGTAATTTCACTTATGGGCAAAAGGAGAAAAATACACAAATAGCTGGATTCGTGTTCTTCCCGCCAGAAGCAGAACATGAGAGATATAAGTCAGCTGTCAGGAAACAGTGACCTCATCATTTAATGTCCAGTAGTCTACTGTAATTAAGGAAACTGACCTGCCAGTTGTGTCTGATCCCTGCTTACTTAAAGCTGGTCCTTTCCAATCTTGCAAATTATTCTCCAGTGGTACAATGTTTCATAACACTGCAGAAATATGTCCAGAGATTCAGTGCTGCCAGAACTAACTGACTGAAAATTATGCATGCAGCACTTCAACTGTCATTACTGTAAAAGAAACATCTATATGCTGCAACACACAAGTCCGTACGTGGTATCCTCTGACTTTGTTACATACATTCACCAAGCTGTACTCTCATGTAGGTAGGTTAACGTGATTTTGAATGCATTCACTAAGAGGGACCCCACTGGAGTCAATTTAGTTTCGTGAAAAGTGCCAGAATGACGGCCCTGGTGAAGGAGTCCTCTCCTCATCCACAGAATGATCACAGCTCAGGCAGTGTGTAATTCCCACCACCTGCATGCCCCATCTTTGACCAATCACCAATTTATCAGTGGTGGAGGGGCTCTCTGCAGATTAACAAGATCCTCACCAGGAATCATGCGTGCCACCTGTCTAGTACCTTAACTCGCTGGATCATTTCCTGAATAGCAAGCTCAACAATAACTGACTAAAAGGTGCCGCTCATGACTGAGCAGTTCTTCCTATAATCCCAAGTAACATTAAAGGGTCAGTACTGCCAGATACGCTTCCACCAACATCTCACATGCAAAAATCCCCACACCTTACTGATTTTTAAAGAAGTGGCTCAGTTTGTAACAGGTGAAGATTTTTTGTTTGCATGTTTTGCTTTTCATGGACCAAAGAATCTCACTGAGGAAGCCTTGGATCTGTTGGTCTCAGAGTATTATCAGTGTGTCTACTTACATAAAAAGCCATCCCATGGCATCACAACTAAAACAATACAATACTTGTCATGTCCTCAGCAGTACACACATTAGCATGCACCAGCCTTCTGAAAACAGCCCCAGGAAGGACCCAGCTGGTTGGAGTCCTGATAGCAATCAGGACCCTGCTGGCTTAGCCAATCACCAGCCAAATTTATTACACAAAAGTAAGAGCTATCAATGGCAAACATTTGACTACTTCCCTCATCTCACCATCTGCTGCTTCTGCTGCTCACTTGAAAATTAATAAGGCTGTTATCTAAATCAGAAGCTAATGCTACATCTGTCTTCCTTAAAATTACAGATAATTACTAGACTGTGCACATAAATGCTCTTGCAATTAGCATAAGGATTCAATAGCCTCTAATCTGACAGGACCATTTCCTTTCCTAAAGAAAAGGCTATAACGTTTCATCTGCAGTTGCAATCCCTGAATTAAATTGAATTGGTTCTTGAGATTTCATTTTTCCCCCCACTTCACCCACAGAACAACAACAAAAAATCCAAAAATGACTTTTGAAAGACATAATAAAAGTGTGCCTTTGATACTTAGATATAAAAAAAACCTAAGGACTGCCATTGCGTGTATAAATGACATCTATAAGCCCAGCTCGTAGTGCCTGTTCTCACTCTTGGCCAAATGAGATTGATTTTTGCCCTCTAAAGACTCATTCTTAATACTTTTCTATTTTCATCTGGCTCGAGCCAGAGCTAGAGTAGGTAATGTGAAAGAGATTAAATCACAGATGTCTTAAAGAGCCCTAAAACTCCCTGATGTTAATATTTTCAAAGGATCCTAATTCTGTTTTCTTTAATCAGGTAAAGCTACCAGAGGTCATATATGAATTTTTCCCAATTAAAGCCATGATGCTGTAGTCTTAACTTGCACTAGGAGAATTCATTTCACAAACCTTCAGGAAAACAGTCCGAAGCAGAACACTGAAAACTTCTTCCCCAGTTACGTCCCACTTGAAACACCATTCAGTCTTAAAGGGGCACTGTCAAGTAAAAAAAAAAAAAATCGTATTAAAAAAGTCTGTTTGAGTTTCAACAGGAGTTTGAGTTCCAAAAGGAGTTTGAACTTCTCACCATTAATGAAGTAGTTAGTTTCACTTTCTTATCCTCAAATACTAGCAAAATTTAATTTTTTGGGTTGTCAGCCCTATGGTGAAATGTTATATCCAAACAAAATCTATATTCACTGAAGTTTAAATACAATGCAATGAAAGCTTATGCCCAAATAAATCTGTTAGTCTTAAGGTGCCACCGGACTCCTCGTTGTTTTTGTGAATACAGACTAACACAGCTACCCCTCTGGTTTTGGCTTTAAACTACTTAGCGACCAGCTAACTGTTAAAGATAATAAAGTAAGTGGAATGGGACAAAAGGCTCCACTGCACCCTAGATCTTCTCCAGTGTGGTCCTTCTTTTTATACTGGTTATATGGGATACACACTGGCAACAGAATAATGAAAGCTCAACTTAGCTTTCTATAATACTAATACCTGCCAGTCAAACAATGGCAGACTGAAGGACAAAGACAGGACAGCCAGTGAAATAGTGGACCGCTGTATTTCAGGAGATTTACCATACAAAGGATATGTTTTGAAGAAGCTAGACTACCACTGGAGTAGGAGGAAGGAAAGATGGTTAATTTGGAGTCTGTAAACCTTGACAGTATCCCTTTAAAGAAAAAAGGTCTGTCACTGCAAGCTTGCTTGTTTATATGAATGATGCAAACACATTTTTGGCAAAAGATTTTTCCACAGTTTCGATTTTGTGCTAGCTTGCCATGATTGTGCTTTTTCTTAATTGTTTGTTAATTGCATGCAAAGTGAACAGATGTACATCAAGTCAAGCTCTCCCTTCATTCCAGATTTAGGAGTGATGGAAAATGACAAATGGACAAATCCAGAAAGGAATTACAATGAAGGCATTGATTCTAGAAAACAACCTTTATCCTCTTTAAGAGAGAAGATGAAAAAGTGCAGCAGATATTAATCGCATATAACATTTATGTAATATCTTACATTTTAAAAGTGCTGTACAAACGTTAACTGCTTCATCCTTTTAAGGCCCTATAGAGGAAGGAAAGTATAACTACCCTTGTTTTACAGACGGGGAAGGTGAAGCAGACATGTTACGACCAAACTCTTCCATATCTAGGTGCCAAAGGCTAGGCACTTAAGGTGGGAATTTCAAACATGCTCAGCCTTTGCTTAACAGCTACGATTGAAATCAGTCATAAAATTAGACTAACCAATCATAAAAAGCATCTGTGCCTCCTTCTGAAAACTGGGTCATTTTCATGTATTTTAACTTTTGGCTCCCACAGTTGAATATTAGGAGAAGTCGTCCTAAGGGACTTAACTAGAAAGTAATAAGTTTTGTGTAAAACTATTTTTAAGTAAGCTTCTGATAGAACGAAGGGAATTATATATCCCTGCTATACAATTCTGTAAATTGGTTTAAAATCCTACAGAATGTAATGAAGATCATTTTAAAATAATAATTTCTATAGAACTCTTTTGATTCAGTTCCTGTCAAATGTCACTGAACTTTACCAGGGCCTCATGCCAGTGATTCAATTGCAGAACCAAAGTACAAATGCAGCTGTTTTAGCTACCCGTGTGCAGTCAATCCATAAAGCCACACTGCCTCCAATAATGAGAAAAGGCCACACTGGCAGCTTTCTTAAACCATGAAGGGCCACACCTAATTTGAATGAAATGGACTGCAGTTGCCTTCATGCCAAATAGGGAAGTGTGAGATCATGGGGACAACAGATCTCGGCACACAATGCCAACACGCAGCATAATGGTCCATTCAAACAGCCTGCAGAACTAGATGATTTAGTTGGGGATTAGGTCCTGCTTTGAGCAGGGGGGTGGACTAGATGACCTCCTGAGGTCCCTTCCAACCCTGATATTCCATGATTCTATGCACTGCCCTGCATTCCACTCCTGGACTTGAGTAAGCAATTTATGAGTAAGAGGATTAGATTTCAAGCCAAGTCAATGATCATCTGCAGCCTGGATTAATTAAACTGACTTCAATTTAACTTTTTATTGTGCATACAGTAAGAAGAAATGTTTCATATAAAAATTTTAAGTGCCAGTATTTTCCCCCGCACCAATAACAGAATACTGTTTGTGCCAGGGCACATTCTCATCATATGTGGAGGGAGTAAGGTGGCTGGCACAATTCTTGTTAGCTACAAAGATAGTTGCCCAACTCATTTCCCAGGCACCAGGATGAAAATATATCCCACTATGTAAGCTAAGCTTTTGATTCTGGAGAAAGAGTGGGGGGAGAGATTAAATAAATTTAAATAAAAAGAGTCATGAGGCACAAGGGGAAAAAATAACTGAAATGTTCATGTAAAAATTACAAATAAAAGTTCTCAATTTCACTACAGAAACTGGAAAGGACACATTTTGAAATGGATGGAAAAGTGTATGGGGGTCTTAAAATGCTTTAAAATAGGCTGGTTCAATATTTTGAAAATTCTGAAGCACTTGTTTTTCAAAGCACCTCAAACATTAGCCTTCACAACATCCTTGTAAGAGGAGCATTATTATCCTAATTTTACAGATGGGGAAAACAGAAGCAGAAAGTTGCCCCAACCATTAGAAGATGACAGGGAAAAAAGGACCAGCAGGGAAAAAAGGGAGGAGGTGTTGCCTTATATATTAAAAATGTATACACTTGGACTGAGATTGAGATGGAAATAAGAGACAGACTTGTTGAAAGTCTCTGGGTAAGGATAAAAGGGGTAAAAAACAAGGGTGGTGTCATGGTAGGGGTGTACTACAGACCACCTAGCCAGGAAGAAGAGGTGAATGAGGCTTTTTTTAAACAGCTAAAAAAATCATCCAAAGTGCAGGACTTGATGGTGATGGGGGACTTCAACTACCCAGACATCTGTTGGGAAAACAACATAACAAGGCACAGATTATCCAACAAGTTCTTGGAATGTATTGGAGACAATTTTTTATTTCAGAAGGTGGAGACAGCTACCAGGAGAGAGGCTATTCTAGATTTTATTTTGACAAATAGGGAGGAACTGGTTGAGAATTTGAAAGTGGAAGGCAGCTTGGGTGAAAGTGATCATGAAAGGGTAGAGTTCATGATTCTAAGGAATGGTCGGAGAGAGAACAGCAAAATAAAGAAAATGGATTTCAAGAAGGCAGACTTTAGCAAACTCAGGGAGTTGGTAGGTAAGATCCCATGGGAAGCAAATCTAAGGGAAAAACCAACAGAAGACAGTTGGCAATTTTTCAAAGAGACATTATTAAGGGCACAAGGGCAAACTATCCCACTGTGTAGGAAAGATAGGAAGTATGGCAAGAGACCATACTGGCTTAACCAGGCAATCTTCAATGATCTAAAAATAAAAAAAGAGTCCTACAAAAAGTGAAATCTAGGTCAAATTACAAAGGATGAATATAAACAAATAACACAAGTATGTAGAGACAAAATTAGAAAGGTCAAGCCACAAAACAAGATCAAATTAGCTAGAGACATAAAAGGGTACCAAGCAAACATTCTACAAATACATTAGAAGCAAGAGGAAGACCAAGGACAGGGTAGGCCCACTACTTAATGTGGGACGGGGAGAATAACAGAAAATGTGGAAATGGCAGACATGCTTAATGACTTTTTTGTTTCGGTTTTCACCAAGACGGCTGATGATGATTGGATGTCTAAGGTAGTGAATGCCAGTGAAAATGAGGTAGGATCAGAAGAGGCTAAAATAGGGAAAGAACAAGTTACAAATTAATTGGACAAATTAGATGTCTTCAAGTCACCAGGGCCTGATGAAATGCATCCTAGAATACTCAAGGAGCTGACTGAGGAGATATCTGAGCCATTAGGGATTATCTTTGAGAAGTCATGGAAGACGGGGAGATTCCAGAAGACTGGAAAAGGGTAAATATAGTGCCCATCAATAAAAAGGGAAATAAGGACAACCCTGGGAATTACAGACCAGTCAGCTTAACTTCTGTACCCGGAAAGATAATGGAGCAAATAATTAAGCAATCAATTTGCAAACATCTAGAATATAATAAGGGGATAAGTAACAGTCAGCATGGATTTGTCAAAAACACATCATGTCAAACCACCCTGATAGCTTTCTTTGACAGGGTAACAACCCTTGTGGATAGGAGGGAAGCAGTAGACGTGGTATTACTTGATTTTTGTAAAGCTTTTGATACTGTCCCTCATGACCTTTTCATAAATAAACTAGGGAAATGCAACTTAAATGGAGCTACTATAAGATGGGTGCAAAACTGGTTGGAAAACTGTTCCCAGAGTGGTTCAGAGTCATGCTGGAAGGGCATAACCAGTGGGATCCCCCAGAGATCAGTCCTGGGTCAATTTCTGTTCAATATCTTCATCAATGATTTTGACAATGACATACAGAGTACACTTATAAAGTTTGAGGACGATACCAAGTTGGGAGGGGTTGCAAGTGCTTTGAAGGATAAGATTAAAATTCAAAATGATCTGGACAAACTGGAGAAACTGTCTGAAGTAAACAGGATGAAATTCAATAGGGACAAATGCAAAGTACTACATTTAGGAAGGAACAATCAGTTGCACACATACAAAATGGGAAATGACTGCCTAGGAAGGAGTATTGTGGTAAAGGATCTGGGAGGCATTGTGGATCACAAGCTAAGTATGAGTCAACAGCGTAACGCTGTTGCAAAAAAAGCTAACATCATTCTGGGATGTATTGGCAGAAGTGTTGTAAGCAAGACATGATAAGAAATTCTTCCACTCAACTGGAGTATTGTGTCCAGTTCTGGTGCCACATTTCAGGAAGGATGTGGACAAATTGAAGAAAGTCCAGAGAAGAACAACAAAAATGATTAAAGGTCTAGAAAACATGACCTATGAGGGAAGATTGAAAAAATTGGGTTTGTTTAGTCTGGAAAAGAGAAGACTGAGAGGGGACATGATAACAGTTTTCAAGTATCTAAAAGGCTGTTACAAGGAGGAGGAAGAAAAATTGTTCTTCTTAACCTTTGAGCAATGGGCTTAAATTACAGCCAGGGAGGTTTAGGTGGAACATTAGGAAAAACTTTCTGTCACGGTGGTTAAGCACTGGAATAAATTGCTTAGGGAGGTTGTGGAATCTCCATCATTTGAGATTTTAAAGAGCAGGTTAGATAAACACCTGTCAGGGATGGTCTAGATAATTAGTCCTGCCATGAGTGCAGGGGACTGGACTAGATGAGCTCTCGAGGTCGTTTCCAGTTCTATGATTCTATATCAGTCAATGTCAGACACAGGATTGGAACTCAGAGATACTTAATTGTACGCTACCCAACTCCATCCTCTACATCATCCACTTTCTCTTTAAGAAAGAATTACTATGAGATTCCTCAAGAAGCAGCTAGCTACTCTATAACTGATACCACACGGACATCTAACAAATGAATTGCTTTTAGTATTCTTACAATAATACCATCTAGTTCTTGTAGTGCTTTTCATCCATCAATCTCCAAGTGCTTTACAAAGGAGGTCAGTATCTTTATCCTCATTTTACAGACTGGAAAACTGAGGAACAGGGCAGGAAATGGCTTGCGTGTGGTCATTCACTAGAGCAGTTTTAAAGCTTTTATGAAAAGGTCCATAAAATCCAAGTCCAGTGCTCTAGCCACTAGGCTGCATTGCCTCTGTGCCTAATGGAGGGAATTCACTTCTCCAACCTCTATGGCATCTCTCAGCTCTGCCATGATGATCTGCACTATTATATCCATTTTGGAAAATGACACACATTTCTCATGGGTTGTCTCTAATCAGCTTGACACACACTTCATCTGATCTGCAACCAACCAGCAGCTATACAAAAATACATCCTTCTCCTTGTGAGAGTGAATATCATCACCTTCTTGAAAAAGTCAAAGCATTCCCATGCTGCAATCAAGAAACAGGCCACACTGGTTTGCCCCAGGAGGCTCCTGTAACCCTCCAGAACCCCTTTAGAGAAAAAGGCACTCAGCTGCAAGATTAATGCACTGCAGATCCAGTGGAGTAATAAAACCAACAGAACCTCCCTCTTTATTTCACAAATAAATTACCATAGTTCACTAATGAACTATGTCAGAAAAAGAGGAAAACAGAAGACTAGAATGTTGGTGGTGCAAAACCCTTTTCAAAATCACACAGACAACTGCACCAGAATTCTTGCAGGTACCTACTTGCTTAGTGAGCTTCCAGAGTGTCATGTTCTCTAAGAAATAGGTATAATGAGACACTTGAGTGTCTAGAAACACAGTTAATGGGAGTAAGACTCTAGTCTGAACTTCCTCAGTAAAAAATCAAAACAAGCCACCAGTCATTCTTTCAGTAATGTCAGGACTTTTCCCGGTATAAAAAAGAAATGAAGAAGTCACCTTTTATGATAAAGTTTTAGTATTCAGGGAGAGCACATAAAAAAACCAAGATCAATCCTCATTTACAGGTTACATTTCTAGAACATATAACAAAGAGAGAGGGTCACAAAAGGTGCAAGCGTTTGGGTTTAATCTGTTCAGCCCAGGAAATGGTGAGCTTTTTCTAAATGAACAAATAAATATATGCCTTGAAGCCTCCCCTCTTTTGAAGTAAACAACATAGAGCTAAGTAATTTAAGAACAACAAGGAGAACAAAAACAAAGAATAGCGAAAGAGACTCGGAGGCAACATGGAGGTACAAATCTTAAAAATGCTGAGTCTGTGGAGAGGGAAGATGGGGTGAAAGTTCACAAGTGGCTTTCAAAGGCTGCTTTTTATAATGGCACTTGGACAGCATCCACATAAAGCATGCATACCCTTAGCCATGAGTCTCCCCAATATTGTTTTGAGAGCTGTTCCTCAAGCGGACAGTGAGCTCAGTCTTCCACAAAACACAAGAGTGGATACACTCCAAGCCCCGAAAAAGTTTATAATCTAAACTTTCTCTGACCAAAAAAACCTCCTGCAAATTGTGTTTCATTTTGTTCTCCTTTATTTATTTTGGCCTTCTGGAAAAGTATGTTATACTCATGGATGCAAAAGTCTCTTTGTAGCCAGAATTGACTCAGGCTTGCAGGGCTTGGACTCCGGGCTGCAAAATTGCTGGTTAGACATTTGGGCAGGAGCCCAAGGTATGCGACCCTGCAATAGCGGAATGTCCCAGAGCTCGGGCTCTAGCCCGAGCCCAACCATCTACACAGAAATTTAGCCCTGAAGCCAGAGTCAGTTTAGCCGGACCAGCTGCAGGTCTTTTATCCCTGTGTAGATGTCCCCTAATATTGTAATAAGCCCATGGCCAGCAATAGTAGCCACTAAGCTGCACACTAGAGTTAACAAGAATTTTGCAGCAGCAGCAGCTGGAGGAATGGAGGAAGAGCACCTGAGTTCTAAAAGCACAATGCGCTTGAACTAACATCTCTGATCGTTAAATAGTTCTGATACTCTCCAGTAGAAGATAGTGAAATACACACAAACACTCGACAGATGAGTACAATATTTTACACTCTTCTAGCACTTTCCAGCCAAGGATCTCAAAGTGCTTCAAATTCATATAATGAACTTAGCTTCACAACCCCTGTGAAGAAGGCACATCTTCCCATCTGTAAAACAGCAGAAATGTCAGGTGACTTGCCCAAGGTCACTTAACGGAAAGGGTGTCAAAGCAAGGAACAGAATATTGATCTCTTGATAAGTAGTTGTGTGCGCTAAGCACTAGATCACCCTTCCTCCCATTTCAATCGATTTTAGTGTTCAGGAAAGTCAGCAGGCTCACAGATCCAGTGCCAGAGGTTCTCAATACAAAGAAGACACTGAACTGATTTCTTGCAACGACCTGCTCATGTAGCTCTTCCTTGCTCTGGAAAGAGACCGAAATTCACTCTCCGTGCCAGCATCACTTTTGTTGAGGATACTAGCAAAGGTGTCAAATTGTTACAATGGTAGTTTTTGTAACTTCCTCTAGGGCTGAACTATCAATGCATAGTACAAAAACCCATGTAACAGCCTTTATATAGCAGTAATTTTGTGTGTGTGTGTGTGTGTGTGGGGGGTGTTGCAAGGTTATTGTAAGGGGGTCGCAGTATTACCACCCTTTCTTCTGTGCTGCTGCCTTCAGAGCTGGGTCCTCAGCTAGCAGCTGCCGCTCTCCAGCAAGCCACCTTTGCAGGCAACGCAGAAGTAAGGGTGACAATACCACGACCCCGCTACAATATCTCTGTGACACCCACACACACACAGTCCCCTTTTGGGTAGGAACCCCCAGTTTCAGAAATGCCTGTCTCCCCCATGAAATCTGCATAGGGTAAAAGCATACAAAAGATCAGATTTTCCTGGCGGGTGGGCGGTACCAGATTTCACAGTCTGTGATGCTTTTTCATGGCCACAAATTTGATAGGGCCCTACATATGAGTAAAAAGGAAATTATCTGCTTCTTGGCAACTTCTCTTATTTAGGGAGGTCTTTTATTTTTTTTTTTTAAATGACTCTCTCATTAAAACAAACACATTACTCATCTCCAGAAGGAAGTGTGACTTTTCAGGGGGGGGGGGGGAAGTCTTTCCTAGTCAGACAATTTCTAATCCCAGGAGAATGAGTAGGATAAAAGCAAGATTCATTAGATTAAAATGATCTGTCACAAGATAAATGCCAAGTTTTTCCTAAGTTAACATCTTGCCCTCTGAAGCAGAAACTCAATTCAATTAAGTCAAATATTTCCTGAAAATATATAAATACAAATATTTTTCTTTTAAAAAAGTGTATTATATCCTTAATTAGTATGTTTATACAAAACAGAATTTATTTATTTTGAAGGGTACAAAAATAAATGTTCTGATATCATTTGGGGCTATTTTGCCATTTAAAACAGTAATACATTTTTGCTTTTAAAAAATAGCTTTAAAACACCTGTTAATTTTAAGCATCTCAGTACCACTGTGAAGTAGATAGATAACTATTATCCCATTTTACAGAAAGGAAAGCAGAAGAAACAAAGGGTTGTATCCGGCACCATGTCATGCATATTTTGAGAAACTGAACACTTTCCGTTCAGTAATGAAGGTGCTCAGCACTTCTCAGGACAAAGCCCCAGTGTCAAAATTTTCAACCCTGAATGCCTAAAGTTTGGCACCAAACTTCACAACAATTGGTTTTCAGAGATACTGTGTACCCACATTTCAGTTGCAGGTCCACAACCCCTATGAAAACCAGGCCCAATCCGCTTAATTCTAGACATCAGAGTTTAAAAAGTTTGGCCTAAGTAAGCTGCCGAAGGCTATGCAGTGAGCTGGCATCACAGCTAGGAAGACAACCCAGCTCTCCTGAGTCCCTGTTGTGGGCTTCATCCAGGAGGCCTTCCTTCCTCTTGCATTATGCTTTATTAGGCACTTCGCCTTTGGTTGAGTACTTTCTAAACAAAATAAAAACATTATTTTGAACAATATAGAATTAATGACAATGACACAGTGTGGCTAAACATTAAAAAAAAAAATCTTCAGGGTGTCAGAATAACATATATAAGATCTTGCCAACCCTCTCCTCCTCTCAAACATGTGGCACCACGTTGTTTTATACCAATATCTAATTTTAGTAAAACTGACACTTAAACGGAATGTTCAACCTATAAAATCCACCCATGATTGAAGTTCAATATTTTACACTTTTTTATTTTAATATTTTAAATGCAATATTTTAGGGGTTGCATTTAAAATAAGTGGCTACTCAATCCAGCAAAAAACAGAATGTAGATTCTCTGTACCATCATGTTCTTTTCAGATCTGTAGGCCTTGAGTCTCAAACTGACAGGGCACAGGCAGACTGCTGCACCCAAATGGAGCCCTATTGAAGTCAGTGGTGAAGTACTTCACCACATGCTGTCATTTACAGGATCAGGCCCACATTCAGTGGAATCATGGAAATGGAGAAGGGACTTCAACAGGTCATCTATTCCAGCCCACTGCTCTGAAGCAGCACCAAGAAAACCTAGACCATCCATGACAGGTATTCGTCCAACCTTCTTCTTAAAAAACCTCCAGGATTCCACAACCTTCCCTGGAAGCCTATTCCAGTGCTTAGCTACCCTTATACTTAGAATATTTTTCCTATTATCTAACCTACATCTCTTTTGCTGCTTGTTGTCCTACCTTCAGTGGACATAGAGAACAACTGATCACAGCCCTCTGTAAAATAATAGGTTTTAATGTATTTGAAGACCATCAGGTCCCTCCTGCCCTTAGTCTTCTCAAGATTAAACATACCCAGGTTTTTTTTAACCTTTCCTCGTAAGTCTGGTTTTCTAAGCCTTTTATTAGTTTTGTTGCCCTCCACTGTACTCCCTCCAATTTGCCCATATCTTTCATGAAATGTGGCACCCAGAAATGGACACAGTACTCCAGTTGAGGCCTCACCAATGCCTAGCAAAGTGGGACAATTACCTCCTGTGTCCTTTCCCAGGCCTGAAGAAGAGCTCTGTATGGCTTGAAAACTTGTACCTCTCACCAAGAGAAATTGGTCCAGTAAAATATATCACCTCACCCACCTTGTCTCTCTAAACTATTTTTTGTGAATACTTCCTAAGCAAACTCATGCCACAAAAGAGAACCGGCAGCCGCCCTGGAGGGATGATTCTTATTTGCCTCTAATAGCAATAGCAAGAGTTTGGAGGGGGAAAAAAAAAGAGAATATAATTAAACATAGAAGAAACCATGTGATTGATTTCTAGTTGCGAACACTCAATATGACTGTCTCAAGGCTGGCGGGGGTCATTGGCACACTGCTCAGAAGCCGCCTCATTTTTCTCCTTTTGGGCTCAATCCAGCAAAGCACTTAGTGCTTTAGAGGGGTAGCCGTGTTAATCTGTGTCAGCAAAAACGAGGAATCCTTGTGGCACCTTAGAGACTAACAAATGTATTTGGGCATAAGCCCATGAAAGCTTATGCCCAAATAAATGTGTTAGTCTCTAAGGTGCCACAAGGATTCTGTGTTGTTTTCACTTAGGGTTTGTGAATAGTCTGCTCACATTCTTAAAAAGTTAAGCATATGCTTAAATGCTTTGTTGAATTGGTCCAGAGCGCTCAGCTCCTTGCAGGATAGAGCCCTTATTCTCCTTGCCCCTTAGAAGGCAAGATCATGCCCTGGATGCATCTACCTTCAATTGACTAGAGGAGATCACTTGAGAGCAAGGACACACATGCACAGAGACACACACACACGCACACCCTTCCCTTTGGCTTAATGCGCTGTCTCGACATCCCCTCTATTAGCCTATAGATTGAGCTCTAGAGCCCCACTCTGAAAAATTCCTCTGCAGACACATATAAATCCATTTCTTCCTCTACCATCTATTATTATAAAAGACCACATTCAATTAAGTGGTCTACACAGCAAAGAATTTAACATTTTTCTACAACCACAATGGCAAGTGCAGGCGTTGTTTAATCCAACAGCAATGACTGTGTTGGGAATTTCACAGAAAGAGATTCTCTTTTCCCACAGAAGCTCAGGCACCCTAGACATAATTAAGCCCTTAGCCGAATTCTCTACAGTTCTCAGCAATTGTTCTGGGGCTTTTCTGAGGACTAAAGCTTTCTTGGCTGTCACAGTGAAAATAAAAGCAGAATTTTTTCACAATAAATTTGGAAACAGCGTCACTTCCCTCATTAGAATAAAATACAAATAATTACAAAACAGAGCTATAGAGGGTTAATTTTCAGGCACCATTCAGACTTTCTAACGTAGTATTAGCAAGGCACAAGATTTGTTTTCATAGATTAACATTAGATGTGGTTTGGGATGCTCAGATTGCTCTTTCCACTTAGAATCTACTGATCAATCTCTCTTCTCTCCCTCTCTCTGCCCACACTCTCCAATTAAATGTTAGCCAGCACACAAGTAGATTGAATCTACCTTTTCCCTATTGGTTCATGGTAACATGCATCCAATAGTCCTGATCTCTTCCCCCGCCCCCTTGCTGAAGTTAAAGTTTTTACTTTTCAAGATAAGCTTTTTAGGGTTTCCTCCCTCCCCCCCTCACAGACACACTTTAATTTTATTATAAAAGGGAAGTGAAATGCTTCTAAAATGTACTAGATTCACAGTCTTGAAAACTCAAGTATTCCATTCATAATATAGCACGGCACCTGGAGTGCAAACTTGCCTATAATGCCCCATCCTTGACCTGGAGAGAGTATATCTCTGGGCAAGAGGCTCTTCTGTCTCTAGGAAGATGCTTTATTATTATTGTTTAAAGTGCATCCATTGTGCATCAGTTGCGGTGGGAATTATTTTGCAAGAGATGTCTCTCAAGAACTAGACTGAGACCTCCAACTCAGTTCACGTTAGCCAGTGAACAGCCATCAGATGGGGGCTTTTGATGTGGGCCAGATTTCAACTAGAGATCTTAAAAGGTGAACAGTCCCAGGAGTCCAATTACTAATCTCCCAAGCAATCCTGTCCCCCAAAGGACATTAATTGAATCAGATAAGGAAAAGGAGAGCTCCCCTTACTCAGATAAGTTAGCAAAAGCAGAATCCCATTCTTTGGTAATCATATGGAATACGTAGTAGATCTACCACTGCAAATATATATATATATTAACAATTGTAAAACTGGTATGAAAGGAAGATTGTACTTGGAACCCATGACCTTATTCCAAATCTGTGGGAATAATCTTTCTAACATGTGGTCTGATCCTCAGCTCCTACTAGTCTAGGTGGAGTTTGTGCCTAACTGCTCATATGCACTGTCATTACCATACAGCTAAGGGTAGCCTAGAATTCCTCCTTACCTGTAAGGGGTAAAGAAGCTCAAATAACCTGGTTGTACCTAACCAAAAGGACCAATGGGGAAAGAAGATACTTTTAAATTGGGGGGTGGGGGGGAGGCTTTGTTTGTGCTCTTTGTTTTTGTGTTCTCTTGGGAAGCAGAGATGCACCAGGTCAGAAAACTCCTTCTCCTATAAACCATCCTAAAGTGAGTCTCAATATTGCAAAAAGAGTAAGTAAATAAGGCAGGGCACATTAGATTACCTTTTGTTTTCAACTTGTGAATTTTCCCTGTGCTAAGAGGGAGGTTTATCCCTGTTTTTTAACTTTAAAGTTTTGCATAGAGGGGAATCCTCTGTGTTTTGAATCTGATAACCCTGTAAAGTTACCTTCCATCCTGATTTTACAGAGGTGCTTCTTTTACCTTTTTTCCTTTATTATAAAGTTCTGTTTTTTAAGAATCTGGTTTACCTATTTGGTTGGTATATTATTCTCAAGCCTTCCCAGGAAGAGGGTGTAAGGCTGTGGGGGGATATTTTGGGGGAATAGGAATTCCAAGTGGTCCTTTCCCTGATTCTTTGTCTAAATCGCTTGGTGGTGGCCGCATACTGTCCAAGGACAAAGAATTTGTGCCTTGGGGAAGTTTTTAATCTAAGCTGGTAGAAATAAGCTTAGGGGGATTTCATGCAGGTCCCCACATCTGTACCCTAGAGTTCAGAGTGGGGAGGGAACCCTGACATGCACATTCAGAAACAGTAAGTTACAATACAAAATAACAACTGCAACTGGTAGCTGTTCAGTCCAAGTTTTCTTTAGATTTATGAGTGCCTCCCACTTCTTGTACTTCTCTTTTATCAGGGATAACTCACCACAAATTGAGCAAACCAAAAATGTTTTCACATGAAAAAGAAATATTTGGTAAATCTGAAACTGTAAGAATGTAGACTAAACTGTTTATGTTGTGAGCCCTGGTTAAAATTATTTTAGATTATACAGAAATGAAGTGAGAGAATAATCAAAGCTAAGAATGTCACAAAAACAAAGAGAAAAATTGCAAGATGCTCTATTATTATATATTTTAAATGATAGGTTCTGAAATAAACATTTCTTTTTAAAAACATTGAAGGTTAGTATATGATCTCTCTTTAATAAGCTTTTTTGTTTCATACTTACAAAAGTTTGTCTTTATTACTGGACATATTCTCTTTTTAATACCCTAGTGTCCCTTCATTTAGCATACTGTAAATAAACATGAACACTTGAACACACAACTAGGGAATAAATATGAGAGTTGGCCAAATAATTAAAAAATGAATCACTTAATTTATTAGATGTCAGATGGAAAATTTGTTAGAAATTATTTAATTTATTATTTGACCATCTAAGAATGTAGAAGATACATGTATCCCAAGTGACACATATATCCATACAGTTCAGACAGATACTAAATGACTAGATGGTAGTCAATCTCAAAGCAGAGCACTGCTTTGTGGGCCTTGTTTTTTGCTGACTCCAAAGAAGGTGTAATGCAGGGGGGAAATGCTGTTTCTATACTGCTAAACAAAAATTGATCCTCTGGGGTAGGATTGAAAGGCGAGGAGACTATAAAGATGGGGCAGAGAGGTACACTTTGACATCAGTTACACAGCCATAAAGCTAGTGATTTTATTCCAGTTTTGTATTTTTGTAATCCAGGGTCAGAATCTGACTGAGTGTAGTGGTTAGAACAGAAAACTAGGAACTTGGACTCTGACTCTGTCACGGACTTGCTGTGTGACTACGTAAATCATTTAATCTCTCTA
This sequence comes from Lepidochelys kempii, assembly GCF_965140285.1. Taxonomy (NCBI): domain Eukaryota; kingdom Metazoa; phylum Chordata; order Testudines; family Cheloniidae; genus Lepidochelys; species Lepidochelys kempii. The sequence goes on from NC_136383.1 coordinate 118,888,416, forward strand.
GGTCTCAGTTTCTCCATCTGCAACATGGGAATAACACTTCAGCCTCACAGGTGCTGTGAGACTTAGAGTTATTAATGCACTGAGATCCTGATGAAAGAGGTTAGAAAATGCAAAAGCACCCTAAGTGACCTACTGAAGTGGTTGTATTAAACACTTAAGAACAATATTCTAATAGGTGTAGTTCCCAGAAGAGACACAACATGTAGACTGAGGCAGCCAGCTAAGAGATAACAACTGTTGTAGATGTGAAATCACTAATCCTGGGGGAATTCTGCACCACTGCACACGTGCAGAATTCATGTTCCCTGCAGATTCCCCCCCAACCCCGCAAAAAACAGATTCTCCCAAGGAGGCACTGAATTACACCTTTCGACCACCAGGGGCTGATGTGGCACAAGAAGAGAGGGCCGGAGCACCCAGCCGTGGAGAAGAAGGAGGCAGTGGCTGCCTTCCTCACAGCACCCTGTCCATGGGGCCAGGTGAGGAGACCCAGGATGGGGGGGGGACAGACATGGGCAGCTCGGGGGTCACAGACTGGGGTTCAGAAGGGCTAGTGGGGGGGACAGACTGAGGTGAGAGCACAGGAGACAGTGGGGTGACAGCATTGAGCCAGGGGTTGAATAGGAGTGGGGGTGCAGGGACACATGGGGATGGGGCAGGCAGGGTGACTGTGCAGGGGTGCATGGCCACGTGGGGACAGGGGAGGAGGGGTGGCTGAGTGAGGGTGCAGGGACACATGGGGACAGGCGCAGATGTGACTGCCTGAATGGGACAGGCCAGGGGGCAGCTAGCGTCTGCATGGGGGAGGCTCCCCAACTCCCTAACAATCCTTCCCCCCCAAAAAAACTGTTCTATACTTCTCCCATCCACCCTAAACAACCCTCCAGGGTCACTGCCAGGCTCCTTCCCAACAATTATTTCCTGCTCTCAGCTCTTCCATTACCCCTGACTCCCGCAAGCCTATGCACTGCTTCTGAGGGGTGCAGGAAATAAGTTTCTGTGTTGTAGTTTAAATGAATTCTTACTCAAAGGTCTCTATTAATATGCCTAGTAAAGACTCTGTTTGTCAAAAAACATTTCCTTAATCTTTTTTGTTGTCTGTATTGTTACAGGCATACTTGCAGACGGGTATTTTGAAATAAATTACCAAAATTATTGAAACTGACATGACTATATTGTGTTATTTTGGCAAAATAAAATATGCAGAATTTTAAAATATCGAGCACAGAATTTTTAATTTTTTGGAGCAGAATTTCCCCATGAGTAAAACACTTTCACCAACACCCGCTCTCGAATATCAAAGTGATGGGGGCCTCTGTGCACAATTATGGAGTCAGTGGGTTCAATTCTCTCCTCATACATAAACCAAAGTGACTCCCTTAATGTCAATGAATTTACTCATTCCTGATTTGCACCAGCATAAGAGAAGTGTGAGGTCTATTTATTTCAGTCATGCCTTGAAACTTCAGTACTGTACAGTGGAAGCAAATATTTCAATTATTAACAGTTTTGCGCATGTATGTGCTTTCACTTCTGATTACTGCACTACTGCAAATCTTATCTGACAAAGCAAAGAATCGAGGTGTAATTTGCTTGTCAGTAACTGTTACTTTAAACTGCCAAAGAAAAAGTTGAGGAGCAAAAGTTACTAGAAAATGTATAAGGTATTTCATCTCATTGAGATGAACATCCTATAAGGAATATTAAAACATGAAGGCCAAAATGCTCACATTTGGATGCCTATATCCACATTTGAGAGTGTAAGTGCCAATGGTGAGATTTTTCAGAGATTCTAAGCATCCGTAGTTTCCATGGAAGTCACTGGCAGCACTGGGTACTCTGCTGGCCCTCACATTAACATGCAGGCACTGTACTCTCTCTCAGACACTTTCCCTGAAAACTGGTGAAGAAAGTGAGAATAGCTTTATGCAGGTATTATTTTTTTATTCAGATTTTTACTGAGCTACAATTAAAAAAACAGCCACTCATTCAGTGCCTTAGCTGGTCATGTCCATCTAGTAAAAAAAACACATGAACAAACAAATAGATCTGTCAGTTTATTATGCCCAACCAATTCAAATACACCAGCTACACACAAATTTCACAAAAGTTAAACCACCTGCAACCATTACCATTATACACATCACCCATATCATGGGCAAAGGAGAAATGAAAGATGTTCCAAGAATCTGTATGACAATGAATATTTAATCAAGATTTGCATTAAAATTAAAATCAAATCATACCTTTGGAACATATTAGAGCTTATTATTACTTCATTATTACTAAATTGTTAAAACAGATATTTGCAAAATATTTCAGTACACTTCCATACTCCAAAACACTTCAAGGTCTGTGACCTGATTGTCATGAACCTTCTCTAAAATCCTGGAACCTTAGTACTATCCCCAAATTTTATTTTAAAAATGAGAATGTTATGAGTAAAATTGAATGTAGCATACGCTAAAAAGTTCCTGGGTCCTGTTACTCATTACCAGGAGAATAGCAATCCAGTTACGCAGAAAGTTCATGGTTTCTGCAGATTTAGGATTACCCAGTTGTATTTGATAGCTTTTCCCTTCATCTAATCATTTGCATCTGGACTTTAAATAAATCAAATGTTTTCCACCATCTACAAAAGTAAAACAATGCCACCAATAAAAATATGCACTTTCTATCTTTAATGTGGTGTTAAGTACACTATTTAATTATAACCACTTAATCACAGTAAGTAAGCTGTAGCTCACAAAAGCTTATGCTCAAATAAATTGGTTAGTCTCTAAGGTGCCACAAGTACTCCTTTTCTTTTTGCGAACCACTTAAAAGTTTACAGACCTAACAGAAAGTTACCCGTAACTCAAACATCCACCTTGGGCCACTGAAGTGTATTTATAAAACATATATTGATCTATGTTACCATGCGAGTTGGTTTTTTTAAAACATTTAAAATATAACTAATGTTCATATTAAGTATAAGGGATTAGAAAGGATTCACCCCAGGCTGAAGTGTTTCTTATTTCCTACTATCACTAGAAATTTTTTGAAGAATTTCCCTGCATATTGATTGCTTTACATGGCCCTGTTACAGAAGTGCAAAGTGCTTGGTAACCACTCTCATTAAATAAATGAGGTACGGAGTAACCAAAAAGAAACTCCCAGTTGAATGTCCTCGAGGATAAGTTTTCACTGCAGAGTTACCTCAGATTTTTTTAATAATTTTAATAATAGTATAATATTAATAGTATTTAATTTATTTAATTATTTAAATTAAATAGTATTTAATTTAATATTTAATAATTTTAATAATAGTATAATATTAATAGTATTAATTATAATAATAGTATAATAATATAATAGTAATTTTAATAATACAAATTATCAGTATCTGGGACAGCCTCACCTGGATGTGAGCAGCCACACTGCAATGCCATAACCGAGTTACTGTGTCCTCACTGGACACACACTGCACTCCCCTACGTGTGTCTCTAGGACTACTATCTAGGACATATCCCATAGTTATTTGCACTGCAGTAAGATGAGCTGCTCTATGATTCTTTTTCAGTGAATTATAGAACTTGTCTGTCCTCCTAGGCACATGGGGGGGGGGGGGGGGAAGAGACAGTGGGAAGGCACTGGAGGACTATCAACATCCAAGTGATCCATGCAAAGAAGGAAGGTTACCAGCCCTAGTGAAGACCTAACTCTGCTTTTGGTCTGCAGCCACAGATGAGTCAGTTGGGCTGACAGCTTCACACTTGGGTGAGAGTGGGTTTAGAGCAGGGGTAGTCAATAGGCAGCCCGCGGTCCAAATCCGAACAGCCATAGTGGACCACGGGGTGAACCGGAACTGGGGTCTTCAGCCCTGTGAGAGGTGCGCCGGGACTCAGGGATTCGGGGCCTCAGCCCTCCAGGAGGGCACTGGGTTTCCCGCGGGTTTGAAAATATTTACTGAAGCTCTGCTCCAGTGGGCTCTGGCTGCATTTAAGCCCTGTGCAGGGCTGACAGTGGAAGCTCTGCTGCACAGGGCTAACTGCCAAGTAACCCCTGGAACCACAGGGTTAAAGTCGCTGCCAGCCCCCCCGCCCCCACAGTCTAAATCTGAAATGGTGCCCCTGAGTCATGGACCCTGCAATTAAAATGTCCACAATTCCACCTAAGCTGCCAAGGGGTGCGTATTTCCTGTCTGTCTTGCAGAAACCTCCTCTGCTTGGCAGCAAGGGAAAGAGCAGCCAATCAGGGCTGCTGCCGGAAGCAGGCGGTGCTCTCTGCCCCAGCCCCTCAGCAGGCACCATTCTTACAGGAGACAGGAAGGAGAAGGAAGAGTTCATTGGCTTGCTGCAGCTCTGCTCTTCCCTTTCCTTTACTCCTGTGACAAGGGGGTGGCTCTTGTGCCTCTCCCTTGACTCTTCTCCCTCCCTGCACCCCCTCTCCCTGGCCTGATTGGGGTAAGGGGAGTGAAGTGCCCCAAGAACTGAAGGAGGAGCAAAGGTGAACCTCCGGCGCTTTTGACGTTTAACGGCACTGTGTTTAAACATGGCAGCAAAAAAAAAATAAAAGGAAAGTTGACACCAAAACGTGTTCATTTAAAGAAGAAATGCTTACTGTTTTATTTTGCCACAACATCCAAAGGGTCAACAAGTACTGTAGGTTTAATTTGTACAGAGACTGTGGCTGCTGTTAAAAGTGGGAACATCAAACAGCACTACAAAACGAAGCACATGGACTTTGACCACAAATATCAACTGGATTCCAGTTTAAAATCTGACAAGAGTGCTTCATTAAAGGATGCATCTTTTCAGAGCACAATTATTATTTAAAAGGCTACTTGTGTTCAGGAAAAGGCAACTGAAGTTTCATTAAGGTGTGTGTGGGTAACAGCAAAACACAGGAAACCTTTTATACATATGCAGACATTATTAAGCAGTGCATGGTTACTACAGCTGATACCTTTTTTGTGGGGGGCATTGTTGACGCCTTCAGACAACTGCCACTCCCAGATATGACGACTGTTAGGCACGCTGAGATGATGGCACAGGGCATTTTCAAGCAGTTGTGTGAGAAACTGAAAATTGGAAAATTTTCTATGGCAGTGGACTGAATCCTGTGATATCAGGGACACAGAGCAGCTACAGTTGTATGTCTGTTCTTTGCTGGGGTTTTTTTGTTTTTGTTTTGTTTTTTGATGAAAAGAAATTTGGAGAGGATTTGTTGTCCCTTATACCACAGAACAATCACACAACAGGTGAGAATTTGTTTAATTCTGTTTAAACTGTTTTGTCTAATGAACTTTTTGACATGACTCAGTGCTGGTGCTCTTGCCATGATCAGTAGTCACCGAGGGCTTGTGAAATGTCTGCAAGATCGGAACCCCAATGTGATTTCCTATCTCTGTGTGATCCATCAAACCGCACTTTGTGCGAAGCTTAGCGATGAGTATGCTGATGTAATGTCAGTGGTGAATAAACTTGTCAACTTCCTTTGGTCCAAGTTAACACTGCAACACAGACAGTTCAAAAGCTTTCTTTCAGAAGTATTTGCCCATTACGGTGACCTGTTGGTTCATAATGACATCCGCTGGTTGAGCAGAGGGCAAGTACTAAAAAGGCAGTGGGAAATTAGAGTTCATGTTGGCAGAATATCTACATAACATTCCAGGGAAAAAGGCAGAAGAGCTACACCCTTTTTTGAGGGATGCCACAAGCATGATCATCCTGGCCTTCCATGTTGATTTAACAGGTCAATTAAATTATTTCAACTTAAAGCTACAGGGGCAAAATCTCAATGTAGTGGCTCTCCACAGCAGCAGCATCTCATTTCAAAACAAACTGAGTCTCCTGAAAAGTGATTTGGAAACTGGGGAGATGCTGAATTTCCCAAGGCTACTAAGTTGCCAGGACACTGCAGATGTGACTCAGATGGCATTGTCTCTGGACAGGCTTCTTCAAAAACTTCCAGCAGAGTTTCCAAGAATTTGAAAGTGTAAAAGACATCTTCCTGTTTGTAATGAACCCATTCGTGATACAAACAAATGGCACTTGGAGTGATCAAGCAAAAGCATCCTTTCCAAATGCCGAAAAAGCAAAACTACAGCTGGACCTTACTGATTTACAAGAGGATGAAGTGCTTAATTTGAGGCACACTGAAACTACATCAGAAACTTTTTCGACAATCTTTGTGCTGGACTCCATGTAGTCACGCTTGAGGAAGGTGACATTTAACAATTTGACTATGTTTGGCTCGACATACATGCGTGAGTCAGCATTCTCAACAATGAACAACATTAAATTGCGTAATTGCTCTGTTCTGACCGATAATCATCTGTGCAATTGCCTCCGTTTTGCCTTGACTGAACTCACTCCAAACTTCAAGGCCCTAGTCCAGCAGAGGACCTGTCACTTTTCCAACTGATGGCGAGCAGTATTTATTCACACACATTTTAAATTTGCACTGCTATATAAAATTACTTCTTCAGTAGTGAAACTTGTCTTAAAAGGCACTTCACAGTAATTATTCTTGATTCTTTTGTGTAATACACATGTAGGTCGGTGCACATTTCTTATTGGAAAGACTTGAATCATAAAAGATGAAAAGTTGTGTTTTAATGCTAATATTTGCATCTGTTTCAAATTTTATCTAAGTACTTTCTCAAAGTCTCAGATGTAATTTATTACATCTTTCTCGGAGGTTATTTTTAGATTATACAGTGCTTTGATTTTATTTTTCATTTAATGCACTACAAATATAAGCCCTGGGTATATTACACAGCATTGTATGTGTTCCTTGAACAGGGGCACATACAGTGCGAAGAACGTTTCTCTAGAGTCCGGACCTTGACCAAGAAATTTGGACCTTGACAAAAAATAAATTGACTACCCCTGGGTTAGAGATAACACTTGAGTAAGACCCTGAGTTAACTCTGTAGTAAGGACATACCTCTAGTGACAGGTTTCAGAGTGGTAGCCTTGTTAGTCTTGTATCAGCAAAAAGAACGAGGAGTACTTAGAGTACACCTTAGTACACCTTAGAGATTAAGAAATTTATTTGAGCATAAGCTTTCGTGGGCTAAAGCCCACTTCATCAGATGCATGCAGTAGAAAATACAGTAGGAAGATATCTATCTATCTATCTTCCTACATCTATATATATAGATAGATGCACACAGACACACAGAACATGAAAAAATGGGGGTTGCCATACCAACTCTAATGACAGTAATCAATTAAGGTGGGCTATTATCAGCAGGAGAAAAAAAACATTTGTAGTGATAATCAGGATGGCCATTTCAAACAGTTGACAAGAAGGTGTGAGTAACAGTAGGGGGAAAATTAGCATGGGGATATAGTTTTTAGTTTGTGTAATGACTCATCCATTCCCAGTCTTTATTCAAGCCTAATTTAATGGTGTCCAGTTTGCAAATTAATTCCAGTTCTGCAGTTTCTCGTTGGAGTCTGTTTTTGAAGTTTTTTTGTCGAATAATTGCAACTTTTAGGTCGGTAATTGAGTGTCCAGGGAGGTTGAAGTGTTCTCCAACTGGTTTTTGAATGTTATAATTCTTGACGTCCGAGTTGTGTCCATTTATTCTTTTGCAAAGAGACTGTCTGGTTTGGCCAAGGTATATGGCAGAGGGGCATTGCTGGCACATGATGGCATATATCGCATTGGTAGATGTGCAAGTGAATGAACCTCTGATAGTGTGGCTGATGTGATTAGGTCCTATGATAGTGTCCCTTGAATAAATATGTGGACAGAGTTGACACCGGGCTTTGTTGCAAGGGTAGGTTCCTGGGTTACTGTTGTGTGCTGTATGGTGGCTGGTGAGTATTTGCTTCAGGTTGGGGGGCTGTCTGTAAGCGAGGACTGGCTTGTCTCCCAAGATCTGTGAGAGTGAGGGATCATCCTTCAGGATAGGTTGTAGATCCTTGATGATGTGCTGGAGAGGTTTTAGTTGGGGACTGAAGGTGAAAGCTAGTGGCATTCTGTTACTTTCTTTGTTGGGCCTGTCCTGTCATAGGTGACTTCTGGGTACTCTTCTGGTTCTATCAATCTGTTTCTTCACTTCAGCAGGTGGATATTGTAGTTGTAAGAATGCTTGATAGAGCTCTTGTAGGTGTCTGTCTGTGACTGAGGGATTGGAGCAAATGCGGTTGTATCATAGAGCTTGGCTGTAGACAATGGATCGTGTGGTGTGGTCTGGATGAAAGCTGGAGGCATGTAGGTAAGTGTAGCGGACAGTAGGTTTCCGATATAGGGTGGTGTTTATGTGTCCGTCGCTTATTAGCACTGTAGTGTCCAGGAAGTGGATCTCTTGTGTGGACTGGTCCAGGCTGAGGTCGATGGCGGGATGGAAATTGTTGAAATCATGGTGGAAATCATGGTGGAAATCAAGGGCTTCTTTTCCATGGGTCCAGATGATGAAGATGTCATCAATGTAGCGCAAGTAGAGTAGGGGTGTTAGGGGACGAGAGCTAAGTAAGCATTGTTCTAAGTCAGCCATAAAAATGTTGGCATACTGTGGGGCCATGCGGGTACCCATAGCAGTGCCGCTGACTTGAAGGTATACATTGTGTCAAGAATTATAACATTCAAAAACCAGTCGGAGAACACTTCAACCTCTGTGGACACTCAGTTACAGACTAAAAGTTGCAATTATTCAACAACAAAAAAACCTTCAAAAACAGACTCCAACAAGAAACCGCAGAACTGGAATTAATTTGCAAACTGGACACCATTAAATTAGATTTGAATAAAGACTGGGAATAGATGAGTCATTACACAAACTAAAAACTATTTCCCCATGCTAATTTTCCCCCTACTGTTACTCACACCTTCTTGTCAACTATTTGAAATGGGCCATCCTGATTATCACTACAAATGTTTTTTTTCTCCTGCTCACAATAGCCCACCTTAATAGATTACTCTCGTTAGAGTTGGTATGGCAACCCCCATTTTTTCATGTTCTCTGTATTTATATATCTTCCTACTGTATTTTCCTCTGCATGCATCTGATGAAGTGGGCTTTATCCCACAAAAGCTTATGCTCAAATAAATTTGTTAGTCTCTAAGATGCCACAAGTATACCCCTAGTGGTTAACTCTACATCTACCTTTTCTTTGTAGCATTTGAAGAATTCCAGAACTGTAACTTAATTGGAATTAACATCGTGCCAAACAATAACATTCAACATAACTGAATTTTTTGTCTGAATTGAAAGCCAGAGTTACAAAGATGAATCTGTCAAGCATGCGATATAAATATGGTTTAGAAGGATTAGATTTTTATCAGTTAATGTCAGTAAACATAGATTTCATTGTACATACATAAATTGATGAAAATATTTCCATTGATAATAATCAAAATTTACAGATAGGCAAAAGTAAGAAAAATGCTACTTGAGCATGCTTAAATCATACTATTAGAGTATGATTTAAGGATATTTACTTTGTGTATTTTGACATATGATGTTGAAAATGTGTGTTTTAACAGATATCAAGCTCTAAATTTTTAAATCTCAACAGCTACAGTCTTAAATAATTGTCTGATTCCCCCATAATTTCGTGCAACTGTGAAAATTTAAATAAAATAAACAAAAATTCCTAAACACCATAATTTACACAATTGTGAAAATTTACATTGAAAAAATAAAAGTTTAAAAATAAACATTGATATTATCCATCAAAATTATTTTTTAAATTGAATTCTGCCAACCCTACATATACTCATTATAGCTTCTGATGTTAGTTTAATGTGACAGATTTTGTAAATTTCAGAAAGCTTCTTTTAATAAGTTTCAGTCTGTCCAAATCTAAGAGTGTGTTGAGAGTTTGTTTTGACCCCACTTGCTAGAAGAAGTTTTCCCTGGTTTCAATTACACCTCTTAAAAGTATAGTTTTTGGTAAATCTTTTCTTTCAAGCAAAGAGTAAAAATGATTTTTTTCACTGGGGAATTGCAAGGAAAGAAAGTTTGGCAAACAATATCAAGAGGATTCTTTTTAAAAAAAGATAAACTGCAGACCGGTTCTAACCCATATTTTTTGTTTTCCTGGTCTACACATACAAGGTTCTCTTTGCTTATTTCTGTTATACCATAAAACAAACATTTATAGTAAACATACATGAAGCATGTGTGGTCTTCATTTTGCTGCTGTGTTTTGGTCTTTCCATTGTTCTCTTTTTAAAACATTCACTGCATATGACAAGCTGTTTCTAGGGAGCTACCTGGAGAAAACTTCAAGAGTTGGTTTAATATTCAGTGTGCATGTCCCTAAAGAGAGTCAGTATCATTTTTAACATTTCACTTTACATCTTCCTATTGTCACATGTCACAGCACTTTCTAAACACTGACTTAAGCCCAGCATCACCCCTGACTTGGGTGCAAAATAAGAAAAATGCAGTTTTAGCAAAGAAAAAGAAAAAAGGAGAACAAGAAAGAGCAACACGGATGGTGAAAGGTAAAGAACAGAGACAAGGAAAGAATTGTGGAGAGCGGTTTGTGATTGCAATTTTGCAACCTTTCAGCATGAAATGTTTATTAAAAAAATGGAATCTTAATCTTGATCATTATCTCTGTTTTTTGTTTTTGTAACAATGTGATTGTATTTAAAGCAGTTTGAAGTCTGTCATGTTTACACAAGTGCGTGGGGTCTGACTTAGAGAAATCTAGTCTGCCAAAACTAATTGAACCAAAAATGTCACTGAAAGTTTTCTTGTTAAACAAGGGCGAAAAGCCATAACTATTGATGTTGCATTCTACATAGAACAGGATGAGAGATAGAAAACATGACATGTAGTGATTGTACTTTCTTATAAGTATTATTTCCACACTCAATTAGATAATATTTTATAAATCAATTGGGCAGTGATATTTGGAATGACTCCATGGTGGCAACTTCTCTGGATGGCTAAAGTCCCAGTTTTTAAGAGTGAGGCACCAATTAGAATGAATGGGAAGAAGAGCAACAGAATGAAGTATAAAGGGGACCAAAAGAAAATACAACTCAAGAACAATTTGCTCTCTTCCTCCAAGTCCCTTCCTAACACAGCTGCTTGCCCAACCACTTCCTCTAAGTGGTTGGTCTGTTATTTCCACCACAAAACTCAGGCTACACTAATCAGGGATTGCTAGCCTATTCTAGGTACATGGTCTTCTGTACAGAAAAATCCAACAATGGCTGAAGTAGGAGTTCCTGATCTCTTACCACAACCAACTATTTTCACCATAGAATGGAAAGTGACTTCCACTCCAGACTAAATTGAGAGAGGTGGACCGGACAGCACTTATTCCACAAGAACTTTGTCTGATGGTTGATTGTTGCTCTGTGAGCGACCAAAAAGTCTGCTTTTGGGCAGACTGCAGTCTTGTGATGGAGATGGAGGGAAGACGAGGGGGGAGGTTGTACTGAAAAGAATAGCTGAAAACATGGAAAATCCTGTAGGTCGTAATCAAAGGCACAAAATCAGTGGGAGTTTTGCTTTCGGTAAGGACTGCACAATCAGATTTGAATAGGATAATAGAAATAAGTACAGAGTAATACTATATATTAAATAAAACATTGATATGAAGAGTAAGAAGGGGGAAAAATTGGATGAATAAGAGAAAAGGAGGAAAGAACTGAAACTTAAAAGAGTACCAATAATGTTTGGCACCTGACGTTCCTTTCAAAGACTTACAGCTTTAGCAGTTCATCCACGAAAGTTAAAACATTTCTACAAAGATAAGTTAGCTACTGTATTATCATCCTATATGGAGGCATATAGTTCCCAAAGTTCATTGAGTGAGTCAGTAGCCAAGTCATTAATAGCTTTGGCCCCCAGACAATGTTTCCTCATGATGTTTAAGTTCATATTTGATGAGAATTAAAACAATAAATAAAAGAAAACTGACACAAAAAGACTGAAGGAAAGGGAAATCAGGTAGAGAGAAAGGAGATTTGTGGGGAGCAGGAGAAGAGGAAGAGACCACAACACAATGTTTACACAGTATTTTATTTATTTTATAGAATGATTGCTTCCAAATTGGTACTTAAAAAGAAAATGAGCAATTTTTGCTCTGTCTGGCAATCATATAGTTATTTTGGATTTAGTTACCATGTTTGGCATCACTGTGTTAAAGAAAAGAAAGGAGAGAACCAGGTCTGTCACCTGGCTACAGAAAAATATCTGTATTATGTAGAAGTAAGACAGGACAGCAGTATGCTAAGCCCTAGTCTCTTTATAAGTGGTAGCCCTTTAAACAAACAATGTTAACATCAACTCACCGCTTTCTTACTTAAATCATTACTCACAAGGGAGTGAGTACTGACACCTACAGGCAACAAATTTCAGGATATACTAGGTACGTGCTGCACCTGCGTCCTGAGTTACACCAAAAGAACTTTCTACTCTTCAAAATGCATTTATCTCTCCTCATATACTACAAGCACCAGAGCCTCCTTGCCTTCTGTTCTCAATCTTTAAGGACCTTTTTTCTGCACCAACTTTCCAGGTTGTGTATGGATCTCATAAGCTTACAGCAAGCGGCTAAAAAATGCTGACTTCTCTCTTTGTGGTCTCATCTCAACACTGGCCGAAACATATTAGCTTTTTCTCCAGTAAATTGTATAATAGCATAACTAAATTAATCTCAGTGCTTAAGAATTTTCAATTACAAATAATATTTCCCTATCTAAGAGGCTTGAGTATGTGGTCAAGTTATACTTCGTTTGAAAACAAGGCTTAGAAATAAAAACTACACTGCTTCAATTTTCATCTAGAGGACTAGCTCCTCAGACTTCATCTATTTTCCCGTGACATTCAGTGATGTGAACAATCACTCACAATCCACGGATGTAACATTTGCTCACCCAGTTTCAGATGTGGCCAGTCTCCACTTAACCTAATTATCACTAAAAAATACTTGAAATGTAAAGATTAGGTCTGATAGACTGTTGTCCTATCTCCATGCTACAGAAACATTTCTCTATTGAGATCATGATTATTGAGCCTAAAGTCAAACTTCAGAAGAAAAAAAAACCATGAAACATTACTGGACTGTTAAACTTTACCATTCTCTTTGCATTAGGTACTTTCTAGCCTTTAAAAAGAAAGAGCTGCACTGTAATCAAACTAGCTAATACATTCCATAAAGATACGAGATAATACACATATTTGGAATGTATTTCCCCATGGGCGAGAACCAAATGTAAGTCTACCTGTAGCTATTGCTTGCATTTGAAAATAATTATAAACATTAAGGCCAAAGGTGGCATTACTGTAATTTCAGCAGTTCACAATACTTGAATGTGGTTGATATAGAACACATACACACACAAATAGCTTTTGCATGTGTGGTTAATAAATCTTGGCTGTTGCATCTTCCAGTTGTTTTGTTATAGAGTGACCTATCCAACACAGAATTTCTGTGGCCTTCCAAGCAAGGCATGCTCTGATAACCTGCTGAAGAGCAAATATACATAGCTTAACACAGTGGTGGGCAACCTGCAGCCCATCAGGGTAATCTGTTGGTGGGCCAGGAGACAGTTTGTTTACATTGACCGTTCGCAGGCATGGCCGCCCACAGCTCCCAGTGGGCATAGTTTGCCGCAGGTTGACCACCACTGCTCTAACAAGTCAAAGGAAAAGCAACCTTGCTGCACAACACCCAGCCCGCATTTTCCCTTTCCATACTGGTACTGCTCCCTAAACAACAAACATATATACATAATATAAATTACACACACAAACAAATGCATGCCCAGGGACCTTCAGTGACCTTCCAAGACCTCAGAATGAGTGCCATTGTTCCCATCATGCTCCATAAAACTTGATCCTCCCACCCCCACCCCACTCAGGATGTCTTCCTCCCTCCCCTCTCCCAACATTTGTGCAGCACATTAAGCTACAGTAACAGTGACGCTCATACCATCTGTAACAAGGAAAGAGGGGGTGGAGAGAGATGATAGACTCATTATCTATGCAAAACCAAGAGAGAGAGAGAAAATGAGAGAGATTCTCACTTGAGAGAGACTGATGGAGGGTGTCAAAATTCTCTTTCACACTTCAGAAAGTGATGCAGTCCCCCATTTCTTCCAAGGAGGAAGACTAGGAAGGTAGTCTGCAACCTGCCCACACCTGGCTTTAAATAAAATATTCAAAACAGCCTCAAGGCTTGGAAGACCCGGAACCCAGCAATACCTAAACCTCACAAAAAAAGGTGAATTTTCTCCCTTTCTGAAAAGGTCCCTCATGAACATCAAAAGGGGGAAATTAATACGTTGTAACTTAAGAAAATCATAAAAGATGCTCTACCAGAAACTAAATTATTTGAAGCTACTCAGTCTAAAGCAGCACAAATTAACAGCTTCCCTTTAAACTTCACTCTTGTTACAATGTGAAAGGTTTCTTTCCCTAATTTTTCTGACTGTATTATTTTGGGAAGCTAAGGTAACATATTTATGAGAGTTATGAACTTATTAAAAAAAACCAACATCTCAATTCAAATCTCTCTCAAAGAGAAAAGATTCCTTTACATTCTGATACACCTTTCCTCTCTATTTACATTGCACAGTCATATTTAAATAATTAATAAGAAACTGTTTTCATATATAACTCTCTCAAAGTCAAAACTGATTAATAACTTACTAACATTAGGAGTGGGGAGATCTTAGAAAAAGTGTATCATGCACACTTTCTTATATTTGCAATCTAAGCTTTTAAAACATTATATAAAGAGTCCTATAGAATGCCACAAGAATGGTTATTTTAGAAAGACATGTATAGAACTGAGTCCTATAAATATCCCTGTCTCTATTTTCCCTCGTGACTGAAACTTTGCAATAATATCTGGACAGATTGAATGGTAGCAGATAACCTGTTCCCCTCACTCCATAATTGATTGAATTGGCCCTGGATCCATTTCTTTATGTTCTCCCAATTTATCAGATAAGCAGATCAATGTTTTCCTACAGTAGCCTTTTTTATCATGCAAGGAAAAGGTCAATGAAGCACTATTTATATTGCCATTGTTACATTTCATACATATGTAAACTGTTCCTCCTATTAAAAATGATTTACAGAAGCGTCAGAATGTTCAACATTATCTCATGTTTTCTTCTCCGCTGCTGACACTGGTCCTGGTCTACAGAGAGTCTAAGGCACAAACCCCTTGGCAAAATCCAGACCTGAGGGCTGTTCCCAGCCTCCAAAGCAGCCATATAGTATCAGCCTGACCACTCAACCCTGCCCCCTCCCCAAGGGCACCCAGACCTTAGAGGATGTCAAAGAAGCAGCTCCTCTCAATATCTTAGCATGTGGTGGGGGCTCTGTCATCCTGTATCTGAGCAGCAGCCAAGGCAGCTGATTGAAGCAGGCCTAGAGACCCTCTGGCCCCTGTCCACCACACCTTTCTGCACTTAGTCAATTGTGATTAGGATCAAAGTACAGAGCCATACAGCAAGGCAGCAAGGGAATAACATGGGCTAGGCTACCTATGGGAGTTTTCCTGAATAAGGACTGAGTTAAAAGACTCAGGATTTGGGCCATGAGCCCAAAAGCCATTGGCTTTTATGCCTTTGAGTGACAGAGAAAAAACAAGAAGAATATCTGCTCTCAATTACACCAGTGAAAATCCAGATTAATTTAAATGTAATATAATTTCTACAGATTTAGACTGGGGTAAGTGAAAATGAGTGCAGAATTTTATGCAGAGCATCTGAATACAAGGGAGCATAACAAATACATGTACAACTGCACTGTTCATAGTACAATCTACACAACCATGTCTTCACTGCAAAGTTAACTGAAGTTATAACTCAAGTATTGCCCCTAATTCAGCTCCCATCCACACACAAAACCCCTTAACTCATGCTTTTAACTCAAGTTGGCTGGCCTGTTAGGTCTACACGCTAACATCCTAGTTAGCACCAATTCTCAGCTACTAACATGACCACTTTGCAGTGTAGACACAAACAGGCTAGTGCCACTCGCAGTGGTGCTATTCCTCCAGTGCTTTCCCACAATTCCCCATGTGCCTGGAAAGAACAGACAAGTTCTCCCACAATTCATGAGCAAAGAATTTGCTGAGTGTTGTTCAGCCTACTGAAGTGCATAGTACCATGAGATGTGCCCCCAGAAGTTTCAGCGTCGCACACCAGCGAGTGCAGCACCAATATAGACACAGGAGCTCAGAAGTGTGATTTTGCAATGTCCTCTCTCGGTCGAACTGGACCAACTCAAGAAAGCTAAGCATAGTTGACTCAAGCTAACTGTCGTGAAGACATACCCAGAGTATTTGTGTAACACCGAGCATGACTGGGCCCCAAACCCTTTTGGGAGCTACCAGAGCACAAATAATGTGTAATAATTATTTATGTGAAGTGGATATCCTTTAACTTTCCTATTACTGAACTTTTTTTTGACAGCATGCAAACAACTTCCTTGTCATGCCACACAAGTGTGTAGAATCACAATGAAAAGGCATGACACTTCAGGCAATATGAGACAAAGTTTTCTTCAGGCTAGAGGCACTCTCCAAATTAGTCCAAAACTAACTGAATTTTTTTTAAAAAAAAAAAGACTTTGTCAGAATGTTGATAAAGAGGTAGGATCAGATGGCTGGCCAGCCATCCTCTGACAGAGGAGAATAGACTCAGCTCCCACCAAGCAGTCTCAAGGCTCCAGGTGAAGTTGCTTAAAAGAAAAATATTAGGCACTTTCATCATCTGAAAGATTGAGCACATATGCTACTTATGTAGTATTCCCAGCCCACTTGTCAAGGAGTACATGACTCAAGTCCAGAATCAATTCACATGTAGAATGTGCTGTAACTAGATTGCTGGGTCAGACCTCCCTACCTTCCTAAATAAAGACCCTGTATGCAACTTATAATTCTAAGTCAAAAACTCAAAGCAGCATTCGATAGGTGATTCGCTTAAGCGTTCACAAAGTTATAAATATGTATAACACTGAACGTTGCTAATTGTTAACCATTAATTGGGGGTGAAACGCATCCCCATCAAAGAAGGCCTACACAAAAAGCCTTCAATACCCTTGTAGCCCCACTTTTCAGGCTGAGGGAGCTGTTTAAGCTTAACAGATAGCATAGATGTTCATTGGCCAACCAGATAGGGTGCTAGCCTGGGATTTGGGACCTTCGGCAAATTGCTTAGTTTCTCTGTGGCTCAGTTCCCTATCTGTAAAACGTGGATAACAGCACTTCCAGGGGTGTTGTGAGGATGAACAGATCAAAGATTGTAAGGTGCTCAGATACAATGGTAATGAGGACTATATAAGTATCTGAGAGAGCCACATCACCTCCTGGAAGGCCTTGTTATACAGATTATTTTCTTATGTTACGGATCCTGATTATCATGCTATAATGTCAGGGACAGTGTAAAAATATCTGATGCCCTTATAATTTAGCTTTATTTCATCCTTGTTTTAATACATAATGATTAACACAAACTCCAGCTGTTCCCCATATTATACCTCCTTGTAAAGAACATGTAAATACATGCTTGTCTAAACTAAACTCTAGCTATGTGGCAGTCTAGATTTGAATGAATTTGATGTGTTTATGAACGGTACTTTCTTATAAATGCTACAGAGTTGCAAATTTCATCTCTCCAGATCCTAACCATATTTAACACTTAATCTTTCAGAAAAAAAAATGCTTTGTTTTGAATGGAGTACAGTTAAAACAACTACAGGAATGATTCTCCGCAATTGTTCTCGTTTTGAAGAATAATAAACAAACAGCTTTTCAGAAGGGGGCAGGCGGAGGGATAGCTCAGCGGTTTGAGCATTGGCCTCCTAAACCCAGGGTTGGAAGTTCAATCCTTGAGGGGGCCACTTAGGGATCTGGGGCAATAATTGGGGATTAGCCCTGCTTTGAGAAGGGGGTTGGACTAGATGACCTCCTGAGGTCCCTCAATAGAATAGAATTATTCTATGCTTCTAAGGTCATGTACTGTAAGTAAGATAATCAAAATAAAGCCATCTTCAAATAGGGGATATTATTCAGCTTTAAATGAAACTATTCATAAGAAGTGACATTATTAATAAAAATAGCACACTCTCCAATACTTAAAATACATCACAGAAAGGCAGCAAAACAATGAAACAAAACAAAATAGAGATACTGGAGTTATGTGCACTAATATACTTTATGGGTAAAATTAACTCCAATCCAGGGAGCTTGCACAAGGCCCTTTGAACCACTGAGATGTGTTATCTGACCTGATGCAACAAAGAATTTAAGGACACGCTTAATTTTAACTATGCAATTAGTCCCATAGACTTGAATGGGCTACTCACATGCTTAAAGTACTTTGCTGATCATGAATTACACATACAAATATACCATGCCTTTATATTTCCATTTCCTTTTTGAGAGGTTTTGGTATTGCTGGGTGCTGGGATACAGGATTCCCAACACTTTAGGCTACTTTGTACATTGTTGTTTAAAAATAGGGCCCAGCTACAAATAAAAAAAACCACCACACTAAGGGGATCAACTTGCAATACCATATTTTACATCAGATAGGCTGATGAAAACCACATTTTTCAATTGTCTATTTATATGGCCTCTCTATATCTCACTGTAGTATCTCACCAAGGACTGATATTTATATATAAACTCAAAATTATCAGTTTTCTATGGACTTCCTTTTCAGTACTCAACAGAAACAAAAGTTTCAGGCATTATTCAGAAATAAGTTTAATATTATAAACTGGTTCACATGTAACTGGTTGAAGCCAGACACTACCTCGTCTAAGAAAATATGGCCTCCATGTGTACCTTTTAGAACAGCATAGGAATCAAAAGTTTTCCCACAAACTCTAGCTATATAAACCGCTGTCAATTTACCTCACACTGCTGACTGCGAAGTACAAGGCACCGTGCATGGGCAATTTCCTTTTCACATTCTCTATAGTAGAAATATTCTTTACAGTGACTTGAGGACAAGGTTTTTTATTCTTTAAATATTGCTGAATCCTATGCAAAGCCCCATTATTTTTAGCCTGTTATTTAATTTTCGTAACTTAACTTACACAGATGCAAATGATTTAAACTACTGATGTATTGCAATACCTCCATCTACATGGAAAGTCTCCTCGTAACTAATAAATTAACATTTGGCATACAGATGGTCTTCCATGAGACCCAGACATTGCAAAGCAAACTTCTGCAAAGATGGTGAAATAAATTTTATAGGAATACCTGGTAGGGCAGCTGGCATATAGCAGACAATTTCTACCATAAAACCCATTTTGTTAGGGTTATGTCTCTACTATAAGAAGTTCATTTCTGGGTTACCAGTCTCATCTATAAGACATTTTTATTTACTTTCATCAACTTCCAGAATAATACATAAGCAGACATTTAAACAGTCTGGGCCAGTTTTTCAGAGTTAGGCACACTCCGCTACATTTGCCGATATTTGGGCCCACCAAATCTATGAGTGCAAAGAGTCAATATGTTTGCACAAATCCAGGAGATGGCCATCCCTTCATTTATACCAGTTTTAATCCCATGTAACTCCATTGACTTCAGGCAAGTTACTTCTAATTTACATGCCTGTAAATGCGAGGAGAGTTGCATGCCCAATTTTAGAGGTCATAAAATAAGTGTACACAAATGTATGTGCATCTAATTTGAAAATCTGATCCCATAATTACAACATACTTTTCAGCATTGCTGGTTGAGACATCCTTTGCATATATAAATCTCAAAAGCTGCTTTGATTAAAAAAATAATTTGGCAAGCAATGATATTGTCATGTAATGTAGTGGTGAAGCTATTGTATAGCAAGATCCTGCAACACTTACCCAGCCCTATTAGAGTCAATGAAATCAATCACAAGAGTAATAATAATGAACACTAATCACATTATTCACTTCTTTTTAAGATGTTTTGGTAGCTGCAGATGAAAGTTTGTACATAAATGTGAAGTAACCAATAATATGCCCATTTTGTAGACAGAGGAAATGAGGCATGGAAAGGACTAGGCTCAGATTTTCCAAAGTGCCCACTAATTTTGGATATTTCAATTTTTAGATTTTTCTTTTGTAGATGTACTGAGCACCTACAATACTCTCTAGTACTTTCATATGGAGTCTCACAGGTTTCCATCATATCCTTCCTTTTGTTCGGCAAGTATACGAGCCTGTTGCAAGCATGGGTGGTTGTGCCTTCAGTTCAGGATGACTTCCACCTTTATGTTTCTATTTCTTCTAACTCAGATGGTTCAGCTGAGTGCTTTTCTTAGTGTCTGGTAGGCTCTCAAGTAAATGAGCCCTAAATCATTAGGGGTTTATAGATCGAAGCAAAATAACAACTTCCCCTAGGTGCAAATAAGTTTCCAAGTGTTGGTCATAAGGACTGGTGTCTGTATGACACACTGCTTGGTTAGAGGGCATCCTCATTCTGCTCTAGCTCCATCTTCCACACAGTCTCATAGCACAGCCTCACAGAGAGCACACTTTGTTCATGCTTCTTTCATTTCATGACAACAGCAGCAAGTTCAATGTAACAAACTCAACTCACCAAGCACAACCAGGCAAAAAGCATGCATGGGCACAACTGCCACCTGAACATCCAGAGCAGCCAAGGATGTAATAACATCCCGTAAATTGCAACAAATTGCAGATCCTCCTACTTTTCCCAAACTCTGCTCAAAGTCAGGGTGCAGATTTATATAACAGCCAATTCTTTCCCCTTTCCCAGCTGATCAACACAACTGCAGCCTCATCTGGATGGAGCCTCAGCTAACTAGCTTCCATGGATTTTGGGTCATTCATTCCAGCGCACTAGCAGGTCAGATGACATGGAGACACAGAATTGGCTGTTGTCAGTGAGTAGACCACATCTCCTCATTCATCCTCCTAACAGAGGAGGCAATGAACCAGAACTCTGCCTCATCCTCCAAGAAAAAGCCCAGATACACTCACTCACTCTGACATTATCAGAATTTTATTCTGCTCTTATTTCAATATCCCTGTTAGTGTGAGGGATCGCAGGCCTCCAAACCCACGCCTGCGGTTCCCCAGGCAGCTAAACTCCCGCTAAGCTGCACGGCCACATGGTCACGCAGCTGCCTATTAAGCACCACACAGGCCCTCAGGGCTACGTCGGGGAGATATGCCTTTCCCCCAGCACAGACCTGCCTCAGTGCCCCCCCCCGGCCCCAACCCAGCCCGAACCTGCCGTAGCCGGGGGACAGGCAACCCTCTGTCCCAGCCCTGATCCCCTCATCCCCGGCTCCACCACAGAGCTTGCACCTGCAGCTGGAGCCCTCCCCCCGCAACTCTCTGCCCCAGCCTTGAGCCCTCTCCCACATTGGGCCTGATCTTGCTCCCTTTAAAGGCAATGGCTAGACTTCTATCAAGGCAGGCGTAGGCCCATCATAAGGAAGATTACTGTTCTTCTAAGGCCATGTCTACAACACTAACAAGCTTACAGTGGCACAGCTGTACCGATACAGCTATGCTGCTGAAAGAGCGCTCGTGTAGCCACGTTTTGCCAATGGGTAAGAGCTCTCCTGTTGACATAATAAAACTAGATCAATGAGCAGTGATAGCTATGTTGGTGGGAGAGCGACTCCCACACACATAGCACTATGCGCACGAGCGCTTATGCCGGCAAAACATATGTTGGTCTGTGTGATTTTTTTTCACAACCCTGAGTGACAAAAGTTTTGATGACATAGGGGCTAGTGTAGACATGGCCTAAGGTATGTTTCTTTCTTATTACATTTAAACACAAAGCAAATACATAAGTACTAAATGTTACAATAGGGTAACAATGTTAGCAGTGTTATTAGCTACTTTAAAACTATACAGGAAAATGCACCTTGAGTGACGGCTCGCAACCAACAAAGCTTTTACATTCATGTGTGTCTCTTCATTGTTTTTAGTACTCGTTTAGCGGTCTGAAAATAGCATTTACTACTAGTTTGGTGCTTTTTCATTGTGTGAACAGACTGCCCCCATTCTTTCCAGCTTCCTAAGTCTGGCAAAAAAATCTCACAAAGATTGTCTGTTAAAATTTCATGGGGGGAGTTAGTGGGGTAATAGATTTCAAAATAGGATATTTAAATTCACTTATAACCACTCTTTCTTGGCTTGGAGAAGTCTTGTTTACACTGTAACTCCTTCTCTTCATGCTGCTTTTGTGTAAATGTAATAGAAGAAACAGTTTCCTTTTTAACAAGATGTTAAAATGAAGGGAAAACAACATAAAATTAAATATAACACCTTTGAAAAATCAAGTGCTAACTAGGTTTACATTTTTTTATTCTGTTTGTAAAATGAACATTGTAGTTGTCTGTTTGGATTATATGCTAACACAGATCTCTCATGCATATGTGCAGTTCTGCCTATGTTGCACAAAGAGCTACTGTTTACAGAGTAGTCTTACAATGCTGCTTATTTTCACACTAGATTTCCTTTTAAGAGCTCCATAGCTGGATTTTAAAAAGAGAGACATGACATGAAAAACAAGTTTATTCAACATAAAATCATATAAACATTGTGAATGACCACATACACAGAGAAATACATAAACAAAAATAAACAAATCCTAAGCAACCATTACACATGGATCACCAAGGCACGACCATCAGCAAAACAACAAGGAGCCCGGTGGCACCTTAAAGACTAACAGATTTATTTGGACATAAGCTTTCGTGGGTAAAACGCCACTTCTTCAGATGCATGGAGTGAAAATTACAGATGCAGGCATTATATAATGACACATGAAGGGAAGGGAGTTACCTCACAAGTGGAGAACCAGTGTTGACAGGGACAATTTAATCAGGGTGGATGTAGTCCACTCCCAATAATAGATGAGGAGGGGTCAATTCAAGGAGAGGCAAAGCTGCTTTTGTAATGAGCCAGCCACTCCCAGTCCAAATTAATGGTGTTAAATTTGCAAATGAATTTTAGTTCTGCTGTTTCTCTTTGAAGTCTGTTTCTGAAGTTTTTTTGTTCAAGTATGGCTACTTTCAAATCTGTTACAGAATGTCCAGGAAGATTGAAGTGTTCTCCTACCATCACCAAGTTCACCCAAAACACTGTTAACACACCAGGGTCAGCAGAAAAGTGTCCAGATTACAAGTCAATTTATAAAAGGTGTAGTCAATCTGCAGGAAGGTGACACTCAGTGCCCTGAATAGCACATCACATCCCTCTCCGCCACCGCTGTCATTGTGAAATTTTAAAACAGCCAGTTTGGCCTGACCAGTAAGAAACCAGGAAACAGGCCCTACATGCGTGCTGTATCTCACTCCAAGAATAAACTGGGGAAAACCATTTCCAAACTGCTAACAAGCTGTTGAAAAACTTCTAAAAGAGGCTTCTCCTGCAGCTCACAGGGGCTAGAGTAATGAAGTCAACTGGAGAACTTTCTCCCATCAGCTTAGAGCATCTGCACTAGCCGTGCTACAGCAGTGGCCACTGTTAACTCTGGCTACACTACAGAAGTCACCAGGCACTGAAGAGGCCATTGTAGAATGGAGGCAAGTCCAGACTCTCTGAGCAACCAGGTGCTAGTGGAAACAAGTGAGAGTCAAAACCCATCTCCCCAGGATGACTGAGAGAAAGAGAGAAGGGGTACCCAGGCCAGGGGCACAGAGCAGAGCAGCTGCTGAACAGACTGAAGACAAAAAGCCAACACCCCGCTGGCCAGCTCGATGAGCCCCTGGTTCCCCTCATCTAAAGGAAAGAACAGCAAAGCAGGGCACAACCAGTGGTAACTGTTCCAAAAAAGAAAATGGTTGATGTACCTCTGAATCCGGTCCAGGAGCCCTGGGGGAGGTTCCAGATACACCAGCTGGTGTCACAACATTGAGGCCACAAGGTTGCTGGCAACCAAAAACCATCCCCAAAAAGAAAGGCCTGGAAGAAGCCATCATTATTTCTACAGGGAGTTCTGCTCCTTCTTATCAGCCCTCTCCCAGTTCTTTAACATATAATGTTCAGATCTCCCTCCCCGCCCACCAAAAAAACCCCAAAACCCCAAAACTTCAATCCCACAAGTGCCTCAGTGCAATTGCTGGGGCAGTAATGGTAGACCGCTGCACTGCCAAGACCCCGGTAAGATTGAATTGCTCTTAGCCCAATTGATTCAGACAGAAGATGCTTGTTCATATACTGACACACAAGTGGAAAGTGCCCACATGTCACCCTTAGATGTGATAAAATCTGAGACATCATTGGCAATGACTGACAGACAAACTGGAAAAGCATCCAGTACCACTGGCACAGAGAGGCTGGTCAGTCAGCTTCTAAGGCTAGGGCTTATGTCAGCAAGGAGTACATCACTAAGGGGTGTGGGAAAAAACACAGCCCCTGAGAGACATAAGTTTTGTCAGCGTAAGTAGAGCCTTCCGCGGATACACAAATGTGTGTCTGCATCTGATCCACCATCCACAAAAATTATCTGTGGAAATCCACGGATTTGCAGGACTCTATGTGGGGGTTGGACTGAGGCTCCAAGCTGCCCCCCTCCCCAGCCGGGTCAGTGAGAGGTGTGCTGGCAGCTGTGGCAGACCCTCCACCTGCCCTGGCCAGGGGGCCTGAGCAGCCCTGGCCCATGTCCCTGCCCTCCACCCACCCACCCCCGCCCAATATCCCTACCCCCCAGGCCATCCACCTAGTCCCCTCGCCCCCCAGCCCAGGGCAGGTGGAGGGATCCAGGCTCACCTCAGCTGCCAGCGCAGCTCTCCCCAACCTGGCTCTGGCCAAGGGGTGATTCAGAGCCACAGCCAGGCCATGATAAAAGCCAGGCGGGCAGCTGTGGGGAGCTGCGGTGGACCCTCCACCTGCCCTGGGCGTGAGGCCCAAGCAGCCCCTGGCCCATGTCCCTGCCCTCAAAGCCCCTTGCCTAGGGCAGGTGGAGGATCTGCCCCGCGGTTCATCACAGCTTGCCCACCCGCTCTCCTGAGGATTTGCAGAACTCTAAGCATAAACAGTAGTGTGCACAAAGCTATGTTGGTGGGAGAGCTTCTCCTGCCGACATAGCTACCGCTGCTCATGGAGGAGGTTTTATTATGTCGACAGGCGAGTTCTCTCCCATCAGCATAACACGGCTTCACAAGTGATCTTACAGCAGCACAGCTGCATCTGTACAGCTCTGCCGCTATACTCTTGCTAGTGTAGACCCGGCCTTAGAAGGTGCAAGAATGGCTCCAGGCATACAAGATCCCAGAGAGAGGGCATCCCTGAGAGACATCTCATCTAAGACCTCCATTAATCTTTAAAACACTAAAAACATTATGGTATGAGTAAAAAAAAAAAATGAAGTACACAGTGGCCCAATCCCAGATGCTTCTAACATTTTAAAAAGAAAGCCATGGTCAGCTCTATCAAAAGCTCTCCCCTAGTCCACTGAAATAAACCCCAAATCCAGATTAAAAAACTGGTTGAATCATTATTTAAAAACACAGCAGATAGGGATATGTTTGATCAAGGTACATCAAAGGGTCCAGATAGTCCCTCAGATGATTTGCTAGGCCCTGTATATAACATTATAATCTGAACAGAGAAGGGAAGTAGGTCTCTGGTTTCATACATCACAAAGGTCCCTTTTCTGGAGCAGCATGGCGATTATTGCCTGGCAGCAACTGAGGGGTTGCTCCTTCTCCTAGACATAATCCAACACCACCAGTGGGTTGGCAGAGTGGCAGGGGGGAGGAGAAATCAGAACCAATAAGATACCAGAAACGTTTATAAAATTCGGAAGGCAGACCATCGATACCTGGGGCCTGTCTTGCAGAACTCCTTTAAGAAGGGAAGGGCATCCAGATGCTGCTTCTCCCTGCCACTCAGATGGGGTGACTCCTTGTGCAGCTCATCCATCATCAGCATTTCAGGCAAGTACAGAGCTCTGTAAAAGGAAACTGTTACTTTCCTGGTCCTGGTAGAATCAGCCATCAGATGACCACCAGGCAGCCAGAGACAGTGAATCTGCTGGCAGTCCCTAGTCTCTCTCTTCAAACTGAAACAAAAAACAAAACAAAAACAACCCTCACGGAACCATCAGTGTCACACATCTGGATGAAATGAGTTCAAACCACAGCTCCCTGCACCTTCTTCTCCATCAAGCAACTCAGAAACTGGTCTTCTCAGTAAGAGACTGGTGCATCTGTGCCACATTCCCCACATCAAGGCTGTCACGAAGATCCATGAAGGTCCATTCCAAGGCACTCACCGCATGATATACAGACTGCAGCAGCCTGAGTGTTCTGCTGGCAGAACAACTAGATTTGGACCTTCCCGACATCCCACCACTGTCTCAGGGACTCAAACAAGGACTTTTTCTCCCGACAATACTCCCAGAACATACCAAATGCCTGGTGGAAATTCAGGTCCAGCAACAGTTTGGCATTAAAGCCTCAGTAGGAAGCACAGGCAGAGAGAGGGAGACACATGCTAACAGAAACACAACAATGGTGAGAAAAGTGTGTGGGAGACATGGAAGACTGAACAAATATATTCACACTGGATTTCACAGTGTAAAAATGAAGTGATTGGGAGTAAGTAGCCTTTGGCCAGCAGTACTGCCTAACAATAGAGTGAGAGCACCTCCAGACATCACTATCCCAAAAGTCTGCAGGAAACAGTGCAGTTCCCTGGCTGACTTTGCATGTGGCTCTTCATGATTTCTGTCTAAAACCCAGTCTACAGTACAGCACAATAATACTCTCAGGATCACAGCAAAGTAAGGCCTGGAGAAGCATCTGCAGAAAGGAGACATGGCCGCCCAGAGTATGAGCACAGACAGTAAAAAAAAAAAATTAAAAACAGCACCACCAATACATGCCTCCACCTGGAGGAGTCGGCCCTGAACCATTAGGATAGCCTAATTTTGGCACTTAATTGATCTTCGACTACTAGTGGTAGATATACCCAATGGCCTGTGATGGGATGTTAGATGGGGTGGGATCTGAGTTACTACAGAGAATGCTTTCCTGGGTGTCTGGCTGGTGAGTCTTGCCCACATGCTCAGGGTTTAGCTGATTGCCGTATTTGGGGTCGGGAAGGAATTTTTCCCCAGGGCAGATTGGCAGAGGCCCTGGGGTTTTTTCGCCTTCCTCTGCAGCGTGGGGCACGGATCACTTGCTGGAGGATTCTCTGCACCTTGAAGTCTTTAAACCACGATTTGAGGACTTCAGCAGCTCAGACATAAGTTAGCGGTTTGTTACAGGAGTTGGTGGGTGAGATTCCGTGGGCTGAGTTGTGCAGATGGTCAGAATAGATGATCATAATGGTCCCTTCTGACCTTAAAGTCTATGATTCTATGATCTCCTTCAGAGAGAAGCTGCATCCTCAGGAGAAAAGAACAGCTATCCCACACTGGAGCCATGGCTTGAGAAACATTCCCCTTCCCATTCCTTCAATAAGTCCCCCTGGTGATCAGGAACTGAATGTGTCTCTCACAAAAAAACAACACTGGCCCGTTTTTGTCTGAGAAATTCAAAAAGTTGCACCCTCCTATGACCAACCCAGCATGTATTAATATTCAGAGAGCCAAGGCTGAGTAGCACCATAGAAGGAGGAAGAATGATTGTTCCAGGAAGTGGGCAGAAAGACAGAAGGATAATGGAATTGGGCAGAAAGGAGAAAATGAAATAAAGCTAGGAAAATAATTTGTGTTTTAAAATATGCTAGCTGGCCACTAGGAGAGCCTTGGGTTGACCACAACTAGTGAAATCATGTTAAAACACAACTATTTTCCTAGTCTAGAGATGCCCCAAGAGTCGCAGGAGAGGACAAGGCTAGGGCCCTGATGCAGCAAAGCATATAAGCATAAGTGATCCCACGGACATCTGAAAAGCCGACGAGTCATGTGAGCAAATAAACTCTCCAACAGATGGGTTGCTTTTCCTTTCCGCAAAGGAATTTGTTTTATTTGTTTGGGTTTATTTATTTAGTTGGTTGATTTGTGGCGTTGTTTTGGTTTTTGCTTTTATTTGTTTTTAAAATGGGAAATTTTGTACCTTCCCAGCTGTTTTTTCATTTTAGATGAGATCGTGATTGTCAAATATACTTTTTCAACAAAAAAAACTGGAAATGTGGTTGTCTTATGTATGCAGGTGGGGTCCAACCCAACTAAACTAAACATTATTCACACTGGCTCTTGACCAGAAGTTTCCCCAAGATATTTAAGGTTGGGTTTCTTTGGTTTCTAAGCTCACAACAACAACAACAACAACAAAATCACACCCTGGGCTTTCATCTCTGGATGAGCTGTTAGGGTTTTCCTAAAGGACCTTCTATCCACCTGGTAATTCCCTGGACCAGAGAGAATCTCACTGCTTTTTTATGCTCATCATTATAAGCACATGGTGTGGATGAGGGGTTGTCCAAGTAGAACAGTTCTGCACATCCGAGCAAGCTCTAGACCATGAAGACATTTGTTTTTTTAAAATACTGAGCACGATTTTTTCATTTTAAAGAGGTATTCTTTAGTAATGGGATATTTCAGTAGAAAGTGGAAGATCTGGTTAGTTCGTAGTTTGCAAGATGGATTTTTAATACCATCTTTGCGTCTCCCATCTCTCAGGGCAGGTCAGGAAACTACCCGCACCTCACCATAAACTAAAATAGCTTCAGGGTTTCTCTAACTTACACTCAGCTGCCAACAGGGGACAATGCCAGATCTGTAGAAAGACAGTAGTATTCTTGCCGTCGCCCCTTTCCCCTGGACACGTAATCAGTATACCCCCTGTGTTGCGGACTGCGAGTAGTCTACTCGTCACACCCATTGTCTAACACAGTCCTTAGCTCAGCTACTGGATCACAGAAAAAAAAAAACTGTCACACTTCTATACCACAGAAGCCCAGACAGACTTTGAAACCTCACTGGAGCAAATCATTCTCCATTGGAGTCATGTTTTTTTCAAGCCAGCTGGAAAATTAACCTCAATGATTCCATATGTGAGGACAAGTATTTTTGCAAAAATATTTAGTGTTTTTTTGTGACCAACTCTACTTAAACGCTTCCATACACATCTGTTTATTACGCCTTTTAGAATTTGTTTGCCGGCATGTGATGCAAATAACTTCTGCTGAGACTTGCCTAGTTTAGCAAATAAGGTTGGATCATCCTATCTCAGCCACTGGCTTAACCAGTTAACAGTTCAAGGCAGTATTTTTTTTTTAAACCAGCGAGAAGGTCAATACCTTAAACATATTTTAGGAAACAAGAGCCGGTCTCAGCCAAATAGACTGTGTGACAATGGAGTCTGTAATAAACATCTATGTACATGGCTTCGCATACTGGGCAGTACTACAGAAAAATGAAATTAGATAGTGCAATTTTGTTTGTCATAATTGCCTCCCATTCTCTTATCCTACAGGAAAATTCCTTACTTTTAGCTAAGACTCTGCCTAGAAGGAAGAAGAGAGGTAAGGGGACAACTGTCAATTGGATACAGACTAACATGGCTACTCCTCTGATAGCTGTCTATTGTGCTGAGCCTTGAAGATGAAGACAAGAAGCTTGCACTTAACGCAGAAGGCAAGCGGAAGCTAGCAAGAGAATTTGAAAAGGGGAATGATATGGTCTGAGCAGTAGAGGAAAAGGATAATCTTTGTGGCAGCATTTTGAGTAGATTGTGGAGCGGAGGTTTGGACGAGCAAAGAAACTCGAAGCGGTAAAAAGCCTATGTCTATGAGGTCATGCTATACTCATAGTATCTTGACAAAGTTGCTAGAAACCAGTCTGTAAATGCCATCTAAGCTCTGGAGGATGGAAGAGCAATGCAGGAGGCTAGAACCAGGAAGACAGAGCCTTTGTTAACTGGTGTCAACCACAGATTTTGTTCTGGGCTACTTGACCCAAGGGTTCCTCCTGTCCTTCATAATGTCAAAGGAACCCTGCTGCCAAACTGTCAGAGGTCTTAAAAAAACCAAAAGGGGGGGGGGGGGGGGGAGAGGAGGAGGAATGAAAAACTTAATTATATTGAAAGTAATTCCTCACCAACCCAGAGCAGGCCCAAGAAGAGGGAAAAGTTCAAAAGTGTTAAGAACAAAGAATGTTTGCATAGAGAAGAACAAGGGAAGGGTACACAGTACTGCAGGACAACTGTCCAGGGTGGGCTGTCAAACCCTTTGCTTCTAATGTAGGCAATACCTAGTCAGTGGACCTCACAGCGGGTTGTCTTCTCCCCATATTCTCAAGACAAATTGCCATACATCCACTCATGCAGCTGCCACCAGTGATGAACGAAATACTGTAACACATGTTTCTAGTTTAATACTCTCAGAACTCCATCATCGGACCACAGCCACAACACCATAGAAACATTTGCTAAGGCAATAACCAACCCTCCCACCCCTGTAAATGAAAACACCCACTCATAGGTTCAAATCTTTGAAAAAACACATCAATTCATTTAAGAGCAAGAGCAGTTCAAAAACCTTTATTTACTTTGCATCACCCAGATTTGCAGCAAGTAAATGAAAATAAACAACAAATCACATACAACCCACAGATAAAACCTCTCCAGCACATCATCAACGATCTACAACCTATCCTGGAAAACGATCCCTCACTGTCACAGACCTTGGGAGGCAGGCCAGTCCTCGCTTACAGACAGCCCCCCAACCTGAAGCAAATACTCACCAGCAACTACACACCACATCACAGAAACAACTAACCCAAGAACCAATCCCTGTAACAAACTCTGTTGCCTACTCTGTTCCCATATCTACTCCAGCGACACCATCAGAGGACCCAACCACATGAGCCATACCATCAGGGGCTCATTCACCTGCACATCTACTAATGTGATATATGCCATCATGTGCCAGCAATACCCCTCTGCCATGTACACTGGCCTAACCGGACAGTCTCTATGTAAAAGAATAAACGGACACAAATCAGACATCAGGAATGGTAACATACAAAAGCCAGTAGAAGAACACTTCAATCTCCCTGGACATTCAGTAACAGATTTAAAAGTAGTCATCCTTCAACAAAAAAAAACTGCAAAAACAGACTTCAAAGAGAAACTGCAGAGCTACAATTCATTTGAAAATTTAACACCATTAATGTGGGCTGAATAGGGATTGGGCGTGGCTGGCTCACTACAAAAGCAATTTTCCCTCTCTTGGTATTGACACCTCCTCATCAATTATTGGGAGTGGACCACACCCACCCTGACTGAATTGGCCTTGTCAACACTGTTTCTCCACTTGTGAGGTAACTCCCTTCTCTTCATGTGTCAGTATATTTATGTCTGCATCTGTAATTTTCACTCCATGCATCTGAAGAAGTGGGTTTTTTATCCATGAAAGCTTATGTCCAAATAAATCTGTTAGTGTTTAAGGTGCCACGAGATTCCTAGTTGTTGTTTTTAAACAAATCACACTGATCTCTTAATTAAATAGCGCTCTGCTTGGGGTCAGAATTGAGCTGTTTTGACTGTGGAAGGAAGAAGATGTGATGCAGGCTTTGTGAATGATTCATCAATGAATCTGCAATTTATAAGAATCTCGTGCAAGTCTGTCACGTTGATTTAAAACGGTTTCATTTTATTAGACCAGACCAGCAGCACAATGTACAAGTCAAAATCTGTCAATGAAGTTAGCGCAGATGGGAAAAGCTCATCGTTGTTTGTTTTGTTTAATTTAAAACCTACAGTAGTTCCCTTTGTTTCTCTCCCTAGACTAGACAGCATGTGGCCTGTGAGCCACACAGATAGGATGTGATAAAGCTTTGTGCCATATCTGATTGATGACTACACTAGTAAATTCTATGAAGGCCACTCCTCAATTCCCAGTTTGCAGCTGGTCTTGATAAGAAATGCCTAGGCAATTTAACCACGTATGCTAATTGCTAGTAACAATACAAATTATATTCTCCCTCATCACTTCTTCCATTCCCCTTTTATAACAATGACATTACCATGATAAGGGAGCATAACTCAAACACCTGTAAATCGCTCTAGCATCTGTAATTCATCTCTTAAAAATGTAAACCAACTAGGTAGAGAGACTTTTTATTGGACAAACAAATCATTCCTAACACTCAAGTTTAGAGGCCTAAAATGCAGGTGCGCACCTTGATCATCCTAATGCTTAATATTATTTGTTAGTTTAACAAGAACGTGTCCCATTAAGTAGCTTTTAGTTTCCCCTTTTTTCCATGAAGATAACATGCAATTATGAATAGTCTATTAAAGATCACAGTAGTAGTTTAGTTACTATGGATGTATGAAATACACCAAGTTTCTGAACTCTTATTTTAGATGAACTGTAAGGGACCTACTCCTTAGCAGTGGCTACCAGCAGAGGATGTATTAAATGAACCAGAAGATTGGTCAGCCAATCAAGTGGAATGACACCAAGTTCTTGTGTTCTATAAATGTTTAGATATGATTAGGAAAGGGATAGAGACTTCAGGGATTCACAACCATGATACGATGACAGTTCCCTAATGAATAATGTATACTTAGTACAGCTCACCACAATTACCTCACATACACAAATGCTGCATTTTACCAGCTGAGGGATAAAATACCCAATCTCTGAGACATCAGCAACAGTACAGATTGAAGTGAAAGCACCTGTGCACTGATTTCTGATGCTTATTACTGATGAATGATGGGATTTTTTTCGTTCAGTATTTAGTGCTTATAAAGCCTTTGGCCCAAGTGCAGAAATTATCTGTATCTGCCCTGGAGCAAAAAAAGCCATCCCCATCAGTTCTAAAACATGTCCTGACAAAGATATGTCC
The DNA here is from genome assembly GCF_965140285.1 of Lepidochelys kempii. NCBI lineage: Eukaryota > Metazoa > Chordata > Testudines > Cheloniidae > Lepidochelys > Lepidochelys kempii. The sequence continues at coordinate 118,921,136 of NC_136383.1, forward strand.
AAGGAGAAAGCCCGTCAGAAAACAGAAATCCCAGAATTGTCTCAGAACTTATAATTAAACAAGTGGTGCACTGTTTTTTATAATTATTCCTTTTTACTTTTTAAAAAATGAGATTAACTTTTATTATTTATGCAAGAGTTTTGTTTTGTTTTTTAACATCAGTTTCTAATTATTTTTGTCAGTTATGCTGGCAAACACACTGTCTACTCCCAAGGTGCTTGTATTTTTGACAGCAAAGCCGTTATAAAGGAAATTCAAAAGCAATCCTTTACAGTAACATTTCCCCCTATTTATCTTGATAGACACAGCAGCAAAATGTGCAACAGAGGGCTTGTCTACACTTGAAATGCTACAGCTGCACTGCTGTAGTGTTTCAGCGTAGACACTCCCATCGGTGCAGGTAATCCACCTGCCTAAGAGGTGGTAGCTAGGTCAATGGAAGAATTCTTCCGTCAACCTAGGGCTGTCTACAGTGAGGGTTAGGTTGGCTTCATTACACTACTCAGGGGAGTGGATTTTTCACAGCCCTGAACAACATAGTTAGACATTGATCAGTCTGCCCCACAGCCTAGTATAATCTCCAGGGCCACTTCCACAATGAGTGGAGTGCCATTAACTCACATTGACTTCAATGGGAATTGAGGATGCTCAGCAGCTTGCAGGATCAGACCTTACTGCATCATGCATGCTTTGAAACACATTCTGCCCTTGATGGCACAGCTGTGCTTACACCACCTTTTGACTTTATTTCTGATTATTTCCCACCCTATTCCTGTAAGCATCCCTGAAAGAAACAAACATAAGTAAGGCCACTTTCACAGTCACTCATGCCATCCCATTAACCCAGCCAAAGGTAGAATGTGATGCACTTCCAGGTAGAAAAATAAGTGTTTACATTATTTTTCTCTTTGATTACCTTGTTCTTACCTGGTAAATATGCATTTAAGTTTTTACAGTTGCCTTCCCACAAGAAATCTAAATGCCAGATCTCAGTGACTTTTCTAAGAGTCAGGCTATGTCTACACTTGCAGAGTTTTTGCACTGTCAGTTTCACCAGTGATAGTGAACCAGTGAAAGAAAAGCACTGGTTTGTGTACTCACTTACTTCAACAGGCGTCAGAGAGTGTTTACATTTGTAGCACTTCCATCGCAGATGAGAGCAGTGCACTGAGGGCAGCTATCCCACAGTGCAGCTCTCTCTAGTTTGACAATGGGTCTTGTGGGAAGGGGGCAATAGTGTGATCGCGGGGCATCCTGGGTCCCTGCACAGCCTCCTCTCCCCAAACACTGATCAGCTCCAGCAGTTCAGCATGGGTCCAAGCAGGGGATCGTTTGCTCCACAGAGCAGGCATTGTCTCCTGGCCAGATGATCAGTGAGCATTTGCCAAGAAAACAGGAAGGGGAGTTTCAAAGTTCCCGGGGCTTTCCTGGGGAAAGGGTGGATGTCTGTTTACCTGGCGTCAGAGCAGCAGAGCTGCTGGCGAGAGTGGTCATCTAGGCACTTTGGGATATCCTGCGGAGGCTAAAAGCTGTGTAAACAGGAAGAACATGTCTTCACTTGCACATCACCGCAAAAGCATCACCAGTAAGAGCTGTATGCCTCTCGTGGAGGTGGTTTTCTTTTTGAGGTGAAAGTTCTGAGTTTCAGGTAATTTCCATTAGGTCTAAAATCTGGATTTCATTGAAAAACTTAAGAACATTGCCTACAGAAGTATATGAACCTAGATACCTGTCCATTTCTGTGTTCGCAGTGAATAATCAACAGACGCAGTGAATAATCAATAGACACAGTGATAACTAGGTGGAAACACAAAAATATATCCACAGACAGTCATGAGTCCTGTAACTGATCGGTCTAGATGGAAAAAATGCATCAATCTTTTGAAGAGGCTGCCAATAAAAGGGTTTTAGAGTGCACAAAATAGGCACAAAAACATAAACTAAATGTGCCCAATCATTTGGAAGAAAAAGTAGGCCATCTCCACCCCCTTCCACTTATCAGGATAGATTATCTTTTTAGATCAATATAAAAACACACCTCTTCACCACACACCTTTTCTAAAATAAAGGAAACAGCTTTGATCAGCGTGGTTAACCAAGTGGATGCCTGGTTAACCATACTCCCCTTGACAGAGGCATTTGAAATGAACGTTTTAGATAAATGCCTGAAACTAAGCCAGTACCTCTCCATACACTGCTAAGGAGCACTGAAGTGACAACTCTTTGCACTAGGGCAGAGCTTCTCAAACTGTGGTCCGAGCTCCATTCAGGTGGTCTGCAGATTGTTCCCTCTAAGATGCATGCTTGGGCGGCCGCAGACGAAAGAATGAAGGGCCACGCACCTAATTAGTGGAGCCGCGCAGACATGGCTCCACTAATTAGGTGCCTAGACCCTGGAGAAGACGCACATGTAAGGTGAGGTGGTGGCCTTGGGGGGAATAGGAGGTGACAGAGGGCAATGGGGGGAAGAGGGAATGGGGGGAATTTGGGACATGCAGGGCTGCGGCGGCCAGAGAAAGAGGCGACTTTCCCCAGCTCCAGGGCTACAGCTGTCGGGGAGAGATGGCCCTCCTTCTCAGCTTCAGCTCAGGGGCTGCTGCGGCAGGGGATAGAGGGCACATCCATCGCATTAGAAAGGTAAGACTACTAATATTAAAATATGAGTTGTGTGCTTTTATTTGTAGAACAAAAAAACATTATTATTAAGGATATTTTATAGAGAGCTTTTATCCAAAAAGCTTTACAATAGTTAGCTAATGGTACAAACAACATTTGAAAAGATTATCAAGTGGTCCGCCGAGCAATTTTCAAGTGGTCTGTGAAAAAAAAAGTTTGAGAACCACTACACTAGGGCATTCTGTTTCAGGGAAGCTTTGATGAGTAGCAATGACAAGATGATTCACATTCTAACCTTAGAGTTGACTTTCCTTACACCACTGAAAAGGAACAACAAACAGAATAATCTCCTGAAGACGCAATCACAATGTACTTATTTCCTACAGCCATAAACATCCTTTCCCACCTTTAACTTACCCTAAACTCATAGATGATAAGTTTAGAATACCATCTAAATTCTGCTCTTATACCAAACTGCACTCAATGGGATTGTGCAGGTGTACTACAGTACAGAATCTGGCTCCTTTTGCTTTCAGTGATAGTTTCTTAAATATAAATAAATAAGATCTCTCTCTTTTAAAAGGTCAGAAATTCTCCTGAATTTGGAGAAGCCTTGGAGACCATTTTATTATCTTGCTTGCCTTCCCATAGCTCCACCTAAAGCTTTGGTGGAACCCTTGGCAGGTACATACTTTACGGAAAAGGTCCCTCCAAAGCATAAGTTCAGCATCTTCTGTCTATAAAGTCCCCCACTAGTTCCTTTTGATAAAGCACGTCAAAAGTACATGGATGGCTAGGCAGATTAAATAGAACTTCAGTATTTATGTTCACAACGAAACAAAAAAATACTTCAGTCCAAAACCTGTAAGGTTTTAAAACACTATCAATGACCGGTCTATTGAAGCTCCTGTGTTCCGTGCATTTGTTGGTGACCGCTAGCCCCTCCTTTCAAGAGATTATGATAGACAGGCTATTTGGAACAGCTCTGACCCAGGTGATCTTCCCAAACCCTAGCATCCAAGATTCTATTGGAGAGCTCATAATACCAACATAATGCTTATACTGTTGCCTAGAGATTTTTCTTTGACAGAACACCAAACAATGGCTGACTGATGGGAAATAAGTGCTCATTATTCCATGTACAGGACTGCCATTAAAATCCAGTGTGTTTTCACAAAAATAGAGCAGAGTGTACTCTCCTTTTCTTTTCAGAATCCATTTTAAGATTTTCCTGGCTATTTCTGGTAATCCTGTTGCCATGGTAACACAACTCAGCCATCACCCACTCTACCTAGTGTCCAATGCACCACCAGATCTCCTATTCCATTGCCATTTTCTTCCAAAAGACAAGATATCTTGTTTACAAAAGCAAGGTATTTGTGCAGCTTTTTCCTGGGAGGTGACCAGGAGGCAGAGGAGATGGCTGAGGAATACCCAGTAGAGGAGAGATGGGTGAAGTACTCTTCTTCCTTTGCTAAAGTATCCCAACCAAACTACCAGCTGCCAAACCAGCTGATATCTTTCCCCCATCTGCCATGCCTACGCAGACCTGACATAGAAAAATTAACCTCATATTTCCCTAGACACCCCTTCCAGCATCTCAGAGAAAGTTATTGCACTTTGCTGCCTACAGCAGTACCTCCACAGTACCGCAAGGCTGTGTGTGGGAGGGGAGGGGTAATCCATTTGTGAAAAATATCATAAACGGTAGAGTTGATCCATGTTGTCAGAATATAGTTTTCTCCCATGGAGCAAAACAAAGAGTGCTATCAACAGAAATCTTCAGAGGATGTGAGGTTGGAATGACCACAACTTTACAACACAGTGTTTTTTGAAGGGATCCCTCTGCATTTGGGGTCTGCTTCATTATTTTATCATTCTGATCTTGCTTGAAACCATCACCCATGGTCCAAGCATGAAAAACTAACTAACTAAAAATCTATTAAGTGTGAGGAATAAACACTAATGAAACAAATGGGAGAGGACTGGAAAAGCTGAAGTCTCTTCCATCCCTAACATCCATGGAAAGGAAAGATGGTGATTCTTCTCTGAGTCACATGTATATTCCTCCATACTACCCTCCCGCTCCAGGCAGGTGAATCCCTTCCTTTCTTACAATCAGTTGCAGTCTTTGAACTCTGTACACAAACTAGAGAATGTGCTCTATTTCCAAACATCTCTCTCTGTTGCCTCACTACTCATTTTGCAACGGGCTAAATCTTGGGTACATTTCACCTATCTCCAAGCAGAACCGACAAAGTAAAAATTGAATTTAAAAAAAAAAATCCCAGTGGAATAAATCAAAATACGTCGCTGTGAGCTGAACATCTTTCTACCAATCACACGGCTGCTTTTCAGTTTTAACCTCTCCGTTAAACAGGAAATACAAAGGAGGGGGTAATATATTGGTGAAGCCAGTGGGGATAGGTCTGGAAAGATGGTTCTTTTTGCCTTCGCCCTTACTGACTCCGGGACTGTAACATGATGCAATTCCCCTCCCCCGCTTCCGTGCTGAAACGGGTTGAAATGGCAAAATCGGGGTGGATTGTCCCAGAAGCTGAGGGGAAATAATGAAACCCTCTGCCGTGCAAAGCAGCAGCCTCTCGGAGTTGGGGCAGCTCCTCAGACAGGCTGGTGCCTTGCACTGGAGATTGGAGTCACAAGGATCACAACCAGATGGCATAATCTGGGAAGAGCTCAACCCGGATTGTTGCTCTTTCAAACCCTACGCAAGGGTTGCATCATGTAACAGCGCCGGGGGCGGGGGGCGGGGGAACCCAACCACCAGAGATCTTGCAAGGGGGGGAAACAGTAACTGACTTAATGCTACCGCCCGATGCTCTCGCTCCATCACCGCTTTTTCCATGTGCTTCTCCCAGCCAAAACAGAGAGGGACTTTTTTTGTCTCTGGGCTAGGTGCTTCCCAAAGGACTTCCAGCTCCGGGCTGTTCGCAGGGGCTGCCTAGGGGATCAGAGCCTGGCCAGAGAAAGCCCCGTTCTGGTTTCAGAGCCCCCTCGGCCGAGCCCAGCGCCCCGTTTCTGCCTTGGCATTGGGGCTGGCTGGGGGAGCTCTGCAAACAGGGAGCCGGGAAAGGGGCAGCGGAGCGAGAGTGGAAGCAGCAAAGAGACATTTCCTACCTCGAGCCTTGTCTTGCAGCAATTCTCCGCGCAAAGCCGGGCGCCTGCCCACCCCGAGACCCAGCGCAACAATGGGGAGAGGGCGGGCAGGGAGCCGCGGCTCCACTCCAGGCCGAGGGGGAAGGAGGAGGCAGCTGCCGCGAGCGAGCCCCACACGCCCGGGGAGTATCATTCACACATGCCAGAGCCGGCCCAGACTGGCGGCGCCGCCGCCCAATCAGCCGGCAGCGCTGGCAGGAGGCGGAGCCAGGCAGAACAAAGGCGGGAGGGGGAGAGCCCCGGCCCCCGGCCTCGGGGCAGGGCGCGCGGAGCCGAGCTGCTCTCTGGGGCCTGCGCCCCGAAAGGATATAGCGGAGTGGGGCGCTACGGCATCCTCTGGGTGAATGCTCCCTGGGGACAGGCAAGGAGGTACCCTGGGGAAGAGGGTCTCGAGCACCATCCAGAGGACTAGGGGGTTGCAAGAGGAGCCAGCATTTAGGGGACTAGGGGGTTGCAAGAGGGGGCCAGCACCATTCAGGGGACTAAGGGGTTGCAGAAGGGATGAGGTGCCAGCAAGGGAGGTGCCAGTTCTTGGAGCCCAGGAAGGGTCATGTGAGCTCTAAGGCTGGGGCCAAGCGGAGATGAGAGGGGGTGCGGGGGGCATAGAAGGGGGCTGCTCGATGCTATGGATTCTACCTGGGAACAAGCAAGTGCTGGGGGGTGGGGGGGGGGAATGTATGGTGAAGGGAGGTAGTCTCCTGGTGGGGAAACAGGAGAGGCTGAGGTTGGAGTTGCAAGCCTGCTCCTTGGGAGGAGTGAAGGGATACAGTCTCCTCCAGAACCCTGACTCTTATTAAACGACACTTCTACCTGCATTTTATCCTGAGTCCTATATCAACTCAATACGGGATGCTCGTTACCCTGTATTTCAGCATTAATTTCATGCAGCAATACAGATGTCTGGCTGCTTACCATGAATAAAATATGGTAAGTGACATTCCTTCCACATGAGCTTTGTACTGTAATCATTGTAGCGCACAGGCAGTTGACCTCTATTTTACCAGTTATCAAGGGGCCAGTGTAAGCCCCACAATCCGTCTCTTTGCCCTGTGCTGTCAGTGGACAGGCTCATGGTGCCTGGAGATGCTACAGGCAGAAAGCCTGCACATAGGGAGGATGGATGCCAAGACAGAAACATCCTGCTGTTCAAGTCAAGTGGAACCCGCCTCCTCCAGACTTTCATCCTTCTGCTCTAGTCCAACAGCATTTTCCCTAATCCTACCAAGGGATGTGATCAACTGGGATAAAGCAATCCAGAAGTCTGAGCCTGGCTATATTGAAAGTTATACCTGTTTAAACCAAACCTTTGATTTTAAAACCCATTTGGTTAAAATGGTGCACAATCTTGTGCATACACTTTTAAATCAGTTTATACCCAGTTTATATTGATTTAGCTTAGGTCAGTACAGGTTAGACAAACACCTACTGGGAATGGTCTAGGTATAGTTGGTTCTGCCTAGGTGAAGGGGCTGGACTAGATGACCTCTCGAGGTCCCTTCTAACCTTACATTTCTATAATACAAATCATATTTAAATAAGATTAATGATGCAAATTAAGATGAGTAAATATAATTTAAACCAGGTGTAAATTAAATGAAAACTGTCCATAGAGAATTTTGGACTGATTTAGCTACTTTGGTTTTTAAACATATTTGAAGTTAAAATGGTGCACATTGGAATATAGACAAGGCAATAGACAGGCACTGATTACTATCAGTTTTGATATGTTTGAATGTTCCAATTGTTTTAAAAAGAACATTAATTTGCATGTACACCTAAACTTTACACACCTTTGCCCAGGAACTCCTTAAATTATAATATTATTATATCTTTGGGGCAGGGCTTGTGTTTGTACAGCACCTAACACAATAGGGACCCGGTTCCTGTCTGGGGCTGCTAAGTGCTACTGAATACAAATCAATAATGATAGGGAAGGACAGAGGTGCTCATCTCCCTGTCTTGCCCATGCCAAGATGGGAGGTAAGACAACAAGATCCGCAGCATCCTGGGGGCAAACAGTGGTGAGGACCTCCAGCTTCTTCCTGGAGATAAGATGTGGGTGTGGAAGCGGGAGACATCCTTTGTGAAGACAAATTTAGCTACAAATTATTCTTAGGGATGTAAAAAGAAAAAGAGTACTTGTGGCACCTTAAAGACTAACCAATTTATTTGAGCATGAGCTTTCGTGAGCTACAGTTCACTTCATCGGATGCATACCGTGGAAACAGTTTTCCACGGTATGCATCCGATGAAGTGAGCTGTAGCTCGTTTCCACGGTATGCATCCGATGAAGTGAGCTGTAGCTCACGAAAGCTCATGCTCAAATAAATTGGTTAGTCTCTAAGGTGCCACAAGTACTCCTTTTCTTTTTGCGAATACAGACTAACACGGCTGTTACTCTGAAACCTGTCTTAGGGATGTGCCATGCTTGAAGTTTGGAGACTCCAATGGTCTTTTTTGTTGTTGTTGCTCTTGCAGTTTTTGGTTCCCGTATCTATGTTTTAAAATATATTGCCAGAAAAAAAGTTTGCTGGTTACAAACTTTTAAGAATTGCTTTCTCATGGCTGAGTGACATTACGCATAACTTATGTGGCTCAGTTTTGTAGTCAATATTTGTGGATGTTAACTCTTTCGCCTTTAATTTTTATTTGCTTACTACAAAAGTGGAGCATATGTCACCCTTAGATGAGTTACATTGATTTCTGAATCCCACTTGTAGCAATTTTTGTTTATCTTTTGGTAAGTTCTCTCTTTTCACACTATGAAAACTGATAACATTGCATTGGAGTGTCTTTATAAGGAGCATCTCCACTGAGAGGGATCTCTCTTATTTCTCTTCTGTATCTCATGAAATATAAAATTGTTTACGAGTCCAGGGGCCATCAATTTCTTCAACCAAATATGCAATCCATTATGTTAACCCGTTGTTGGCAAAAATATTGTTGGGGTGTGCCAATGCCATGTTTGGGAGTTTTACATTTTAAAATGTGATTGGAGGTGGGGGCAGTCCACTGTGGTAGCTACAATATGGAATCACCCAGGCAAGTGGGGCAAGGTGGCTGGCTATGCTCTCCTCACCACTAGTGAGCTGTGAGGAGCCAGAAGGGAAAATAGGGCAGAAGCAGGGACATCTGGACCTTAGGCCTGTGGATGTGCAGCCAATTCCCATGGAGGTTCATAGCTAGGCTTGGTCATGAGGCTAATCTGAGTTGGACTTGGCATGGCAAGAGGGGCATGCTCTGGGACCAGCTGATACCCCTCATACATGCTTTGTACACCTGGGTAAAAATTATTTGGATTTTTTTAGTGGGTGGACTTCATAGAGGACTTAGAGATTTAGGGCAGATCATGAACCTTTCTCTGGGGGTAACTGTACGCTGGTTTGAAATGCTGCAGGGAAGGGTAGTGTAGGGAGCTGCCTGGCCTTCTCAGATTGACAAGGCTAAAAGATGAGTGAAGCACCTGGATGGGGAGAATTGGTAATCACACTCACCCTAATTCATTAATTAATGTGAGAGAAAGGGGTCTAGCAGAGCAGGACATGTTAGAAAATATCAAAGAAAGAATGCTCAAGTGGTTGGGACTTGTACACCATAAGGAAGATGGGAGACATGCTAAGCAAGCATTGAATTGGATACCTGAGGAAGGAAAGAGAAAGTGAGGAAGGCCAAGGAAGAACTGGCAGAAGACCATGACAAAGGATATTGAATGCACTGATATCATTTGGGAAGAAGTACCACAAATAGCAAGTGACCCTAATCAGTGAAGGATTAATTAATTAGATTTTACTTATATTTTAGCACTGCTGATGCATCAGGCCGTGTAGTCCCTCCAGTGCTGGAGCCAGTGAATGACAGAATAACAGTCAGGCTATAAACAAGGCATGTCAGATATATAATAATTCAAATATATGCACCAAAATTTGCAATAGCCAACAGACAAAAAGATACATTTTAAGAACAGGAGCAGCTTTGTATGGGCAATGGTGGGCATCAAGAACACACCACAGAAGCTGCTCTCCATGCCCTCTGGAAGAGTACCAGGTCTGTTGCCAAATATGCAGTGGAATTTTGATGTCTGGCCACAGACACCCACGGGAATGAGGCTGTGCAGTGACACCACTTTAGGCAGGGGCTCAACGACTCTATCAAAGATGAACCAGTACGGGTGGAATCTCCATCTAGCCTGGGAACTTTAATTGATTTTTGCATCCAGATTGACGATTGACTAATGGAGAAAGCCCAAGAAAAGCATGCCACTCAATCCCCAGTGTCCAGAACTCTTCTGCCTCCCATGGTCTCAGTTGTCCAGCCCCACCTCTCCACCAACTAAAAGAAATATCATCAGGCACTGGAGTTGTGCCAGTATTGGGGGCTGCAGCAGAATGCCCGCCAAGTGCCCATCCACCCTGGGTCAGTCTCATGGAGTTCATTCACCGTTTGTGCAAATTCTCATGGTTGTGTCTGGGGAATCGGCCCTGGTCCAGTCTAACATCCCTTGTGTCATTCACTCACCCTGTGGCCTCTCTGTCTCTGACTTGGGGTTCTCTCTTTTTTTGTGACTCAGCCCTCGGGCTAGGTCACTCTATAGTCCCCACTGTGACATTACACTCCATATTCTTTGTGGAAATATGTTTATGGTATGGATATGGCATAACTGAGATATACTTTATGCCAGATGGCTCATTTAAGATATCATTGGAAAGGTTATGATTTACTGAATGTGATTATCCAATTTGTATGTATCATTTCTGTATCTGAAGTTAGGAATATTGACCATGTATCCATATTTCAAATGTGCTACTTTGGGTTTCACCCACAACTAGCCCTTCAGGTAAAATAATGAAAAGGCCAGACAGAGCTGATGGCCCATTAGGAAAGACAATGTACTGTGAAAGAGCTTACTTAGTCTTCCTATGAATGCTCCAGACAGTCTGTGAGTAATGGCTACTACAACCCCACAGAGACATGGGTCAGAGTTACCTGGTACTGGACCCCTGCCCTCCTTGGAATGCCAGTGTTTTTCCCTGGAAGACAAAGGGTTCCTGCCATACACAAAAGATATATAAGGCAAGGGAGTGACATCATCATGATTCTTCTCTGCCTCCCCGCCCAAAGAGACATTAAGAAATACCTGAAAGGAAGAACTGAACTGAGGGGAGAAGAGTTGAGCCCAGGCTGGAAGATTGTCTAGCCTATGACTGATAACACCTGAAGATTCAGCTGTATTGGCCTGACTTTCAAGAATCTCTGTAAGCTGCCTGAAACAATTTTTAGGGTGAGAAATTACTATTTGTAGCCAATTTCTTTGGTGAATCAAGCTTAGTTTGTGTGTTTTGTTTTATTTGCTTAATAATTTGCTTTGTTCTGTTTGCTATTCCTTTAACCACCTAAAATCTGCCTTTTATAGTAAATAAATTTGGTTGGTTTATTATTAAACCCAGTTTGTGCAATTTCTAATGGTGGGGGCAAGGAGGCATGCATATCTCTCTTCACATTGAGGAAGAGAGTGAATTTTTATGAACTTGCGCTGGGCAGATTTTTCTATACAGTGCAAGACAATATACCTTTGGCTCTGTACTTCAAAGGAGGTAGGCACCTGAGTGTTGGGGAAAGTCCCTTAAACTGAGTCTTCCCAGAGCTGATTTCAGTGTCTGTGTCTTTCTGCAGTGGGGTATAGCCCTGCCTGTGTGTGTGTGCTGGAAGAGGCTTAAGAGCCTGGCTCAGCAAGACAGGTAAACGGGGGCCCATGTTGACAGAACAGAGGGGCTCAGTTGTATCTCAGCACATCAAGTGGCACCTTGAAAGGGGGCAACCCGTCACAACCCCTTCCAGGATAGAAAGTCCCTCTGGACTAGCTGTCCGGTTGGCATCTCCCACAATTGTATGCCACTTCCCAGTGGCTGGTAGGGGAACTTGAACCCATATGCTACTCTGAGTTCAAGCTCATGGACCCTACAATCAACAGCCAAGGTCTCCACAGTCTCTAATTGTGCTGCTCTTTCTTTGAGCTGCTTCCTATTCTTCCTCCAACAGACTTTCTTCTCTACCTTCTGGGTAACCTTTCCCTCAGGGCCAGGATCCCCAGGCTTCTCTTTCTCCCTTGGTTTCTTCTTTTTCCCTCTGTAAGCCTAGAGAGTGACAGCCAGCTTCCACACTGAAGCCCCTTTCTGCTGCAAATGTCCTGGCTTTATACCTTAGTCAGCTTCTCCCCCAGCTGGGCTTTATCAGTCATTACTCATTTTCATTCAAGCCAGACTCTAAACCCAGGTGCGGCCTATAATGTTAACTGGCCACCTTAACCCCTTTGGGGCTGGTATGGGGTGAATGTCTCATCAAAATTGGGAAATACCAGAGCCCAGCCCCAGTAGGGGAGCTAGGATTGGGTCAGTGCTCCACTCCTCCCCATAGTGAATCATGCTGCCCCCGCTTTACCAGAATCTTGGTAACCCCTAATCAGCACACTTCCTCGCTGCATCTGTTCTCCATGGTGCTAACGGGCATGCCATCCCAGCTCTAGTCAACAGTCGATCACATTCTGCATCATGCTCCAGCTCCTGAAATGTGGCGCCCAGAACTGGACACAATACTCCAGTTGAGGCTGTACCAGTGCGGAATAGAGAGGAAGAATTACTTCTTGTGTTCTGCTTACAACACTTGAAAAATTCTCATGTTCTTCTGAGTACTCTCACTGGGACATTTCACAACACCTGTATTTACATAGCACTTCTTCCTAACTACTCTTAGTTAAGTAGCTTTTTCCACTGATTAACATGAAGTATTTTCTTAGCCTTATTTATGTCGGATGTACTGAGTCAATCATTTATTAAATTTAGAGTTAAGAGCCATACGTTCATGCTGCTAAGAAAGTATGACCAGATTAGTAGTTTTACAGTGCTTTCTGATGTAATGTAAAGATACAGTGGGTCAAATGCTGAGGTGCTTACAAATTTTTTTTCTCCAGGTAAAAAACATTCTGTGTTCTACTATTGTATGTTCTACTACATCATTCACCTGTTGAGTTCAAGGGGATCTGATGGAGTAAGGAATTAACAGAAATGTGCACCGACATTAGCTTGGTTTATGTACATTTTCTCCCTTCATGATACTTAAAGCATTTTGAGATCTATGCATGAAAAACACCATGTCAGAGTAAGTATTATTATTATGTTTGCATCTACATATAGTGCAGGGATCGGCAACCTTTGGCTTGTGGCCTGTCAGGGAAAGCTGCTGGCGGGCAGGGATGGTTTGTTTACCTGCAGCGTCCGCAGGTTCGGCTGATCGCAGCTCTCACTGGCCGCGGTTTGCCGTCCCAGGCCAATGGCTGCTTCCCACAGCCCCCATTGGCCTGGGATGGTAAACCGTGGCCAGTGGGAGCTGCGATCGGCCGAACCTGCGGACGTTGCAGGTAAACAAACTGTCCCGGCCTGCCAGCGGCTTTCCCTGACGGGCTGCGTGCCAAAGGTTGCCGATCCCTGATATAGTGGGTCCAATTCTATTCTTATTGACATCAACAGAAGTTTTGCCACTGATTTCTTAGTAAACGTAATGAAACCTTCTCCTTATGGAATATAGTAGAAAAGGAAGACAAATTCTTCATTATGGACTAAAAAAATAGCTGTGCCAACTTAAAACACTGCTTTATTATTATTGTTATTAATAATCTCCCACTTGCTGCTCAGGACTGTATTAAAAGGGACGTAAAATTGTCATGACTGCCCCTTCCTGGGCACGCAACTTGTTTTTGACATTAGTGTCTCTGGGTCATTAGCGCAGCCCTTTCCCCCTCCAACCGTCCTCTCAGGACACTTGCCTGTAAAGACAGAGCAATCCTAGCTGCTTTTCCTAACTCTATTTCGAGGGCTTTGTAGATCTGTTCAAACCCCATCTTTTAATTATGCCTCTGATTTCTGAGTTTGAAAAACCACTGAAATTTGATTGAATCAGATTAAACAAAACAATAGCTGTCAGTAACTTGTCTACTTCTTACTCCAGGAGGGGAAAGCTTAATCTAGCAGTGCTTCCCTTCCTGATCACAGTCTAGTTTTCCCGACCCCTTCTGTGATCCTGCTTCCTCTTTCCTCAGAAACCAACCACCCATTCTTCAAATTCAACCCCTTCCAAGTTCCAGGTGGGTAGTCTGGGTGCAGGAGTCTGAGCCGGTGTGTCTCTGTGCACTCAATGGCATGTGTTCTTTTCAGTCTTCATACTACACATATTCCGCCATGCAATCCATGTAACAACACTTATCCTATAACATCATCTCATATCATACAATTTTAACATTGTTCCTTTTCCACAAAAATCATCAGTCCTCATGGGCACAAGGGAATATATTTCTATCTAGTGGCCTGCAGCACAAACCATTTATAAACTATGGCTTTCCATGGACAGAGCATAGTCAAAAGTGATGCCAAGATTCTTGTCCTGACTCACTGCCTAAGACAGAATCTCCCTCAACAAGCAAAGACACAGCAGAGAAGCAAGTCTCTTCATATCAACAATCTCTACCCAACAGCAGGGTATAGCACCAGGCCATCTAACTGGTATCGTCATCCAAATATTTCTCTATAGCAGAGACTGAGCTGCTTGTGCCACAGGGAAAAAGACATATACTTGACTTGTGTATCATCAACATAAAATGATACCTAACCCTGTGTTTTGAACTGATCTCACAAAGAGGCTTCATATACATGTTGAACAACATGAAAGAGAACAGCTCCACATGTCAGTGACAGCACACAGTTGCAAATCATCATTGATTGATTCATATGACACATCACAATTGTCCCTCAGTTGCCCAATTAACAACTCCACAACAAAACTGGATGCTACTCTAGTGGCAGCTGAAGAACATTAGGACCATCCCTGACAATGGCCACCTCAACTCCAAAAGAAGGCTGGGACGTAGATTGTCATAAGTATCCAAATCCACCCAGACCTGAAAAGCAACTGCCTTTCCAGCCACCCTCCCACAAATGTGGTGGTTGCAGACTGCATTCCAGTTTCAACAGGGGGTTCTTCAGAAAGTAAGTCAAATCAAGGCAAGGAAGCACAGTACCTGTCAGGAAGCAGTAGATCTTACAATCAAAAGACCCAGAGAGACAGCACTGGAGCTGATCTATCTTATCTGCAAATAATATAACAGCATCCTGCTGGTGATCTGCTGAAGGTCACGAAAGCTCATGCTCAAATAAATTGGTTAGTCTCTAAGGTGCCACAAGTACTCCTTTTTGAAGGAACTAAGGAGAGTGAAGCAGTATGGCTTGATCAGGCTGTGCACTTCCTACCTGAAAAAGCTCAGCTGCATGGTTCCTCAGCATTTCATGTGACTGAGGAGAAATTGTGTCTTTTGGCATCAGTCATATCTCCTCTGACCACTCACCTGAAATCCTTGTACAGAAGGTGGTCAGTTGTACGCTATGTAACTTCCCGCAACTGTCTCCTTCCCAATCTGCACCTCAGCTGCTTCAGCTCTCAGAAATCTGAACAGTGGACTCCAGACAGAAGAAACAGCCAGTGTACAGCAAGGAATGAGGGAAAAGACACCCATCTCCTCTGATAATGGCGATCAGGGAGCTGACGGATTTCCTGTATTGAAGGGGAGCGCAGATCAACCCCAGGTCTAGTGGGTATTCATTTGTCACAGGATTCATTTGTCTCAAAAGCCAGGGTGATGAAATAAAACTGGCTTCGGCATTGATGTGTATGGGGGAATAACTGAAATGCGTAAGGTGATGGCCAAACCATGCAACAGGGGAGACCCAACTGTCTGAGATACACAAATCGGTTCCAAAGACAAAACATGGAATCTTAGAGGGGGGAAAACCACAAAGACTTCATTGCTGCTATGAAGACATATATTGGCACCTCATAACTGACGTCTATAAGCACAGAAAAATAGCCCATTGGAACACAAGAGATAGCAGCATTTAGTGTTTTATAAACTGTGAAAAGCATTGCCTAAAGCAGTGGTTCTCAAACTTTTGTACTGGTGACCCCTTTCATGTAGCAAGCCTCTGAGTGTGACCCCCCCTAATAAATGAAAATCACTTTTATATATATTTAACACCATTATAAATGCTGGAGGCAAAGCGGGATTTGGGGTGGAGGCTGATAGCTCGTGACCCCCTGAGTGGTCCCAACCCCCAATTTGAGAACCCCTGGCCTACAGAATGACAGATGTTCTGCTAAAAGTCCAGGTTTGTAACAGCCATTTCTGGATCACATTACTAGATGGAAAATCCTGACAAAAATTTATGTAATTACCCTATACCACACTTGTGACATGTTATGTAGATTTCCCCCCGTGATTTTCCATTTTATAGTGCTATTTAGGATTGGCTGTTGGAACACTGCAGACCTAGGAGAATACTGATTACTGATTGTGTAAGTCTATTCACATTTAATAGATGTTTTAGGATACTGCATGTAAAATAAATGAATAAAACCATAATCTGTATCTCAAAAATAAAGATACATTTTAGAAATTAAGAGGTCAGATTATAGATTAAAGATACACTGCAATGGAAGGTGTGATTTACAGTTTGTGGTAAGCATATCTATGGTAGGTTTAATCTAGCTAGCTTGCTAAAAATAGCAATGAAGACACTGGTGCTGCTGTAGGTGGTCAGACCTAGTGATAGTCAGGAACCAGAAGTCAATGATGGAGACAGAGTCAGGAGTCAAACCAATAGTCAGAGCTGGAGTCAGCAGCCAGGGCTGGCATCGAAACAGGGAATCTGGAACAAGGCAGAAGGGCAGGAACCAGGAACAGGACATGACAGGCAGTGCTTACTTTGTAATGAAAGAGGTGCTGGGGCTTGAGCAATTAGGTGATGGGGCTCAAGCAATTTTTTTTACTTTCATAACTGATGCGACAAGCCCAAAGGTGTCAGGGCTATGAACTGCCAAGATGAGAGGAGCCAGGGCTAAGCCCCTGGCACAAATCAAGCACTGATGACAGGATAGGAAGGCAGGAATCAGGAGCAAGGCAGTGCTCAAGAGTCAGGTGAGAAGGCAGGGTCCAATGTAGAAGCCAGCCAGAAATTCACCCGGTTGCTCAGACAACTTTCCTGTGCCTCCATCTGGTTTAACAGTAAGTCTGAGCCAATCAGAGAGGCCAGATGTCGCCTCCAAATTGTATGATGCCTATGGTGAACTAGGGTCCACCAGCCCATACTACCTGCTGGTGGTACCAGTGAGCTGCCAGATGGTGGCTGTGGTCTAAGAACTGCCTCGGACCCAGGTCTGAGATCCATGATACATCACAGGCATGGACTGTAGTGCAGGCTAGCAATGCAAGTACATATCCAGGGGGACTGGATCAGCTTGCACAGCCTACCAGCACATCTCTACTGCTGTTTTAATGAGCTAGCTAGATTAAAGCATGGGTATGTTTAAATAACCTGCAAATCATACCTCTGATTGCAATGTAGACATAACTTCCATCACAATAAGTCTGGTTTAACAGTTCTGTCTGTGTAAAATGGCCTTATTGTGAACGAGTCAGAGGCTCATTGGAAACTGAGTGATTAACCAATATGGTACGCAAAACATCTTTACTAAAATATATGTGCAGGGTAGCTGTGTAATGAAAGTGTCAGAAATGCTTATTAAGGCAGTATATTTAAAGACTTACAGTATCACTATGCGTGAAATTCACACAAGTATAGAAGGCATGCAGGGGCCCAGGCACTACATAAGTGCCATTTAACCCCTATTTTGAGGATTTGTGCAAAGGGGTTGGGTGGGCACTCTGAACAGGAGTGAATTTCACCCAACGGGTGGAGATGCAAATCTATAGCTTCAACTGACTTCAGTGGGAAAACTCTGAAGAATTCAGTTCTGTGTTAAATATGATGAGTAATCCTCTCTCCTCAATGTGTGAACATGGAGTTATGTTCCTGTAAGTTTAATGAGAGTTACATGTCAGTATCAAGGGATGAAAAGACCTATAGCAACATTACAACTTGAAATTATATACATTAAAACGATTAGCACATGTATCAAGCTATGTTTTCCTTTTTAATGATTTCTCTAGACATACGTATTATCAGACAAAACATTTAGGTCATGAGAAAATATTTATTTCCAACAGCATGAATTTTGAATGTTAATTGGAAGAAGGCATGTTCAACGCTACAATTTCTCCATCACTGGACCAGTTGAACTAGTGTGAAGCAGTGCATATATTAAAGTTACTTTAAGGAAATGCAAAAATACAGAGTGATGTAGAAGATGAGTACAAACATTCAAGACAGTAAAAATGCAGAATGCTGACATATGGCTGAAAAATGTACTAAAAGAGCATTTAAAAAAAAGTATCACATAAAACTAGCAACTCACTTTAAAAACATTCTTCATCAGCAACTGTATTTTTGACCATATGAAATTATTAAATTTAATACTGTCTTTCAGCTGGAAAAGATCTTAATATCTAATGCTCATATCAAACATGTAGATTTTGTTAACTTTACTTGTTATTTAAGATAAAGTTTCAAGGTGCACCAATAATACATAGGATTTTGATTTGATTTGTACAGAAACATGCAAATATTAATGAACAAGGGTTTTGATAATAGATCTATTTGGTTACCATTTGATAATTATTGAGAGAGTACATCAAGCTTTTGTTGTTTTTTTTTTTTTGTTATATTTTATGCTGAACGCTACGATTCCACAGCTACCGAATTGCCACCATAGCTCTACAGGCTTAAAAAGTATAAAGCCAAAGAGTGGAGGAAATAAGTATGCCTTTATGCTTTAACATATATTTACAAAACAATATTATTTTATATGTAGCTAGAGAGAGAATTAAGATTTCATGGTATTTTTATCAGCACGAAATGTAAAAAATCCCCAAAAGATTAGGAAAACACAAGTAACTGGTACTTTACACCCTTGAACCAGTTTTGTATAAGGCTTTAGTTTTCCTGATGAATGGGACATAAAACTTTTCTTAGTAGGTCTCTTTATATGCTTTAGTCATTATAACTGTAATTTGTCACAATATACTTTGTAATAAAATAAAATCTCTTTGTGTTGTAATTGAACATAACTAGTTACCATTTAGATGTATGTGATCTTTTAGAGAGTAACTTCCATCTAAAGTGTAAGAACTAGATTTAAGGTGCTTTGATAGTTTTGCTTTCATTCCTAAAATGTACCACACAAAAACAGTTGCAACTTGCTGAAATGCTTTTCTTTGGCCTTTACCACATTTTTTAAAAAATAGCCTATTATCCCCCCCGTAGGAGAACTGTTCATTAGTCATGGGATTTCTAAGTTTCATCATTATTGTAAAACTTATTGAAATGAAATGTTAGGTGGATTTCTTTTGTCACAGCTACATTTCTTTCTCTTCCCTTTTAAAATCTCCTTTTGCATCAAGCAATGACCACAAGCAACAATTAATTTAAAGCTAGATCTTTGTATGTTGTAAACTGGCTAGGACCAGGAGCTACTGACAGAACCAGCCAGTCATGCAATGTCAGCAAATTACCTCTATACCAATGCACTACCATTTAATCTTTTCCGTCGTTTCCCTCCCACATACACTAGCACAATGAAGCTGGACAATGGTTCAACAGTAACTGCATATGATAGTGCTGGCAAGACAATTTTTGTTTTGATTAACCACATTTGTTTTTTTTTCTGTCTGAGCGAGGTTAGAAAAGCAGGGCCTTTTTCTTTAGGTCATTCCGCTTCCAAAGTGCCAGACGATCAAATTCTTCAATGTTCATTTTGAAGACTTCCTGGAACTCTTCAGGGGACAAGTGCCTCTTGAAAAAGAAAATACAAAGATACGGTAAGTGCTTTCATAAAGAAGGACTATTTCTCCCTTTCCTGCACTATGAAACAATGTACTGGGATTTTCATTTGAATTCCCAAACTGCTTCTGTAAAAGACTGCATCAAAATTAAATAAGCTAAGATCTCTTGGGAAATGAAATTGACAGCAGTGGCTTACTTGTACAAAAAGAGAACTTTTCCAATACAGTTCCCACTGAGTAGATGCCAGGGCTTTGGGAAAGAGATTTAGATATTTCTACATATAACTTGATGATAGAACATACTGAGACCTATTTAAGCCAATCTGGGAATTTAAAGAGATTGTTATCAATTTAATTTCAGAGCTGGATTTCCCTCCCTTGATCTATATAATAAGTCCAACAGACACCATCATAGTTCACTAATAGTAGCCTTGTAACAAACGAGAGACCATGCTGCTAAGCTCTTACATGCAAAATGTATTTCTACATGGGGTTAGAATCATATCACAATGAGATGTTGGATAAGGCTGATTTGAAATGACATGAGCTGGGCTTTTATTTGATGTTTCCAGTTTTCTCAGCATAAACTGAGGTACAGAGCAAAAAAGAGAGAATTACAAAAATAATACTGCCAATAGGGCTAACATAGGGGACCTCTGTGATAAAGTTATGCTTAATACCTAATTATTATATTTACAGAAAAGTCTGCAAAGACTAAAGGTGTACAGTTCAACTATAAATGAAAAATAATTTTTAGATTCTCCATTAGCTATTTTGGACTCAATTCTGTCAAAGCATTTTACAAATATTAAGGCTCACTGCATCTATAAAGTAGAGATTATACCATCTAAAACTGATATAATCCACAATTACCAAGAGTGACAATTTTGGGTACCCAACTGAGACCCAATTTTCACCAACTCCTACTGAAAGTACTGCGAGCTGAGGGAGTGCAGCACATTGAAAATCAGCCGCTCAGTGTCTCAAGCTGTGCTCCCCAAAACAAAGGTTTACAAAATCAAAGGCCGCTTTTTGGAAACGTTGGTCTGATTAACTTCACAGCCCCCTGCACTTGTGCTCCTCAACCCTGCTACTCTGTATTGTGTGGCTGGGAAAAAGGGAGCAAGGGAACACCCTCCCTCCCCCTGCCTGTTATTGCTATTATTAGTAATAATTATTATAGTATTAATAATAATTACTGTAACCTAGGAGCTTCAGTCATGGACCATGACCCCATTGTGCTATGCACTGTATAAACACAGAACAAGAAGATGGTCCCCAAAGAGCTTTCAATCTAAGTATAAGACAAGAGACAACAGAAAGATACAGACAGGGGAGTACAAGGAAACAATGAGACAATAGTGGTCAGCATGACAGTGTCGGCACACCAACAGCCTAACCTGGCTGCAACCCCCATTTTGGATACCCATGGCCCCTCAGCCCAGCATTATTCTCCCACACCCCACTGGAGCACTATCCCCTACAACTCAGGATCACCAAGTCCCTCCACCACAGCAATGCCAGGCCCCTCCCTTCATGAACACCAGCTCCTACCCCAGGCTCCCCCCTAGCAGCAGCAGCGATTATAAAATTGTCTGCAGCTCTGGAAAAACTTGCTCCCAAAAAGATGTCATCAAACTGGAGAGACTTCAGATAAAAGTAACAAAACTAATCATGGGGCTGAAGAATTTGATTTATGAAGAAAGATTAAAAGACCTAACAATGTATCAGCTTGGCCAAATGATGACTAAGGGGGTGTATGATAAATGTCTACAAGAGTTTGAAGGATCTAAATACCAAGGGAAAAGACCCACTGAGAGAGGTTATGGCAAATTATTCATATTTTTCTCAGTACATATGATTTTAATTTTGTTGGACTTTACCTATAGCTGAGAACTTAATGCTCTTCACTAATGAAGTTGGGGAGAACAAGTCCCAAAGAAATCTAGGAGTGAATTTTCTCTCTCATCAGCTGTTTGAACATTAATTATCTTCAATGAAATTCTCTGGCCTCAATAGCCAAACCAAAGAAGGGGAATTGAAAATTGATGTGTGAGGGGGAGTGAGAATGTAAACTTGTGTGTGTGTGTGTATTTTATAAGGCTGTGATATGACTCTGAAGTCCTTGTAGGAATGGCTCAGTGAAAAGCAAGTTAAAAATTCCAACCCTGTTTTGTGCGACTCAGCCACCATTAAAGAAACGCAGGCTGGTTTTGTCAGAACTGCAGTATTTTAGTCATTTTCAGTTGTATCATAAAATATTGCTTAATGGTATCGTTTTTATCCCATACATGCTCGCAATCTTTTATTAATCTAAACACCAGAGTTGTGTGATCACTGCTATTGTATCTTATGTCACTGGCACTGGCTACTGCACCGTGGCACACGGAGTGACAAATGACATTTTTGTGCACTCGCAGCTTGTTTGGTGCTGTACCGAATACAGAGGAAGACTGACTCCCTTTCCCAAAGTGACAATCTAAGGGCCATGCTGACATCAAATGGGAAAAACCGGCATAAAGATTAGAAAACTAAACAATCTGGCTTCCTTCAGATTGTTCTTGGGGTGGGCTGCCTTCTCTTGAAAGGCAAGGAGGCAAAGCCCACTAAAATATGCAGATTCCCTGAGATCGAGGGGAAAATTATGCAGATCTCAGGGCATCCATGGAGGGCAGAGGTGGTTGTACAGATGCACATTGGTTGTAAATTTCCTGACCTCCCTTCCCCACCTTCTGAGTCAGAGCATGTGCCCTTACCAAAAAGTGCACGTTTTTCTAAGAGCATAGGCCTGTGAGACTAAGGGTCTGATTCTCCACACTGGCATTCTCCCACTGTAACTCTACTGATTTCAATGGGAGTACAGCAGTGTAAAGAACTGATTGCTTGGAGCTGCCGTTGTTCTTAACCTCTTAACCATCCTCCATCAACCTCAGCCTGGACCAGTCCACTCAAGAGATCCACTTCCTGGACGCTATAATGCTAATAAGCAATGGTCACATAAACACCATCCTATACCGGAAACCTACTGACCGCTATGCCTACCTACATGCTTCCAGCTTTCATCCAGACCACACCACACGATCATTGTCTACAGCCAAGCTCTACGATACAACTGCACTTGCTCCAACCCCTCAGAAAGAGACAAACACCTACAAGATCTCTATCAGGCGTTCTTAAAACTACAATACCCACCCGCTGAAGTGAAGAAACAGATTGACAGAATCAGAAGAGTACCCAGAAGTCACCTACTACAGGACAGGCCCAACAAAGAAAATAACAGAACGCCACTAACCATCACCTTCAGCCCCCAACTAAAACCTCTCCAGCGGATCATCAAGGATCTACAACCTATCCTGAAGGATGACCCATCACTCTCACAGATCTTGGGAGACAGGCCAGTCCTTGCTTACAGACAGCCCCCCAACCTGAAACAAATACTCACCAGCAACCACACACCAGAACCACTAACCCAGGAACCTATCCTTGCAAAAAAGCCCGTTGCCAACTGTGTCCACATATCTATTCAGGGGACACCATCATAGGGCCTAATCACATCAGCCACACTATCAGAGGCTTGTTCACCTGCACATTATAGAACTAAAAGTTGCAATTCTTCAACAAAAAAATTTCAAAAACAGACTCCAATGAGAGACTGCTGAATTGGAATTAATTTGCAAACTGGATACAATTAACTTAGGCTTGAATAAAGACTGGGAGTGGTCATTACACAAAGTAAAACTATTTCCCCATGTTTATTTCCCTCCCGCCCCCCCCCCATTGTTCCTCAGATGTTCTTGTCAACTGCTAGAAACGGCCCACCTTGATTATCACTACAAAAGATTTCCACTCCCCCGCGCCCCCCCCCCCGCTCTCCTGCTGCTAATAGCTCATCTTAAGTGATCACTCTCATTACAGTGTGTATGGTAACACCCATTGTTTCATGTTCTCTATGTATATAAATCTCCCCACTGTATTTTCCACTGAATGCATCCAATGAAGTGAGCTGTAGCTCACGAAAGCTTATGCTCAAATAAATTTGCTAGTCTCTAAGGTGCCACAAGTCCTCCTTTTCTTTTTGCGAATATAGACTAACACAGTTGCTGCTCTGAAACCTGTCTATATTAACACTAGAGTATAGTAGTTCATGCTACTGTAAAAAAAGGAGTCACCAAAATATTGCTATCATAATTTAGTAACCCCCATTAACACACACACACACACACACACAGAGGAAGCATTAGAACACAAGAGCTTATTCTCAAGAATTACAGTAAACGCCAACCACTTTTGGAAACTGTATCATTAATTAAAAGTTGTGCTAAATCTCTTTAAAGCAAGGAGGAAGGCAAGCATTACAATGTGAAATCCTCATTTTCCAACATACAGGCTCATTAAAGTGAGTATTACAGATACGGGCTCATTACATTGCCTGCCAGAAGAAAGGTAATTAATTGCACAGTCAAACAGTCATAAATAATGTTTTAAATGATGCTTTTCTCTGCAAATTAATGAGGCTTGTCTCTGTTTTTCTGTGGCCTGTTTAAAAAAAACACAAAGCAGTTTAAATAGATTTATAATGTTTATTTAGTTCAGTTAACTTTGTTTTCTTTGAGAAGAATTGTGCTTGTAATGAAATCCAGAGATCTTCAAAACTAATAGTTAGCAACATCACATTAATGTGAATAAATTATGGTAAAGGAAGGCTGTAATTAACCTACACCCATATTGCCTCAAGCTGTGGTCATGTCAGCTTGCACAACCAAAGCAGGCTTTTGCTGTGTCAGTAATTAGATGAGAGATCTCAAGGGAACAGGTACTAGAAATTCAGTACGTATTATACATCCTTGTCAGTCAATAGTGAACCAACAATCCAATGTAATGCAAAGTACTGCATGGCTGGAGAGGATGAATTTAAGAAGAGAAAAAACAAGGTCCTGTTCACTTGTTGTCATCAAAAGTATAATTTTATTTCTGTTTGTTTATTTCCCATGTCCTGAACAAATTAGAGCTAGGCTTTATATTACGCCAACCTGAATCCATACTGTGCTTTCAGTTGGACACACTTGTTCTAAAATATTATTTATATTTATATAGTATGCTGTTAAACAGTTGCTTTGTTTCATTTCAGTGGGGACCACACTGATCATATCACCTGCACTCTGCCCATTAATCCATCTCTGCCAGGACTGCTATTGACATTCCCAAACCTCTGAGCAACAGAATCTGGGAGTAACAGTTGCAGAATCTGGCCCTGTGCTAGCATCCAGCTCCCAATATAAAAAATTGTCAGAGAAATCTGGGACAGACTGTCAGCCCCTCACGAACATGGGACAGCAGATAGTCACATAAGTAGCCTACTTTCATTTCAGCTCTCCAACGTGAGTAAGTTGCTGCTCTGTCCTGGGTAGGTGATCATTCATTTCTTGAGTGTAAAGATAATAAAACTTTCACCATTCTAAATAGCTCACTAACAAAAGGAATTTGGGTTAAAAATAACTTTCCCCCCATGACTTAACCCTGGCCCTAACCTTATCATGTTCAACCATCATTACTTGGACACCATCTGGCCCTTTTGTGCTTCACTCTACTGCCTTACCGACTACCTACCTTGCTGCTACAAGAGTTGTCTAACCTTCCCCCCTCTCTACTTTGCTGCTTGTGGCTTAGCAGGCTTCCTGGATGCTTCTTCCAAGCCTACCACATGGCTAATTATAAAACTGTAATTAGCCATGTGCTAGGCTCCCAGGGGAGCATTCAGGGTTATTCTCATCTATGGGGTAATTAGGCTGCACACTTGATAAATATTTCAGTCTATTAAGTAATTATGTGATTGGAAAAAATGCTTAAGTGGTGGCACAAGCTGCCTTCTAAGGAATGTTAAAAGATATCACAATATACAATAACTCCATTGACTACGGCTATAACTGGTGACTACAGCTGTCACCGAGCTAGACATTGGCATTTAGCCATGGAGTGGAGTGGCAGCATCCCACAACCCCTGGGGAGTGAGAACGCTTCACTCACACAATCTACTCCCCTTCAGCATGCCTGGCCAGATCTTCAAGCTGCTGCTGTAGCAGATGGGGAAAGGTAGATGGAACCATGGCCCTGCCTTATTCTTGCCCCCTTTAGGCAATTTGTGTCCTCAGAGAGGCTCAGAGGGAGCAGTTCCTGAGTGCCCTGGTGCAAGATGTGCAATAGGAAGAGGATTCGTATGACCTCTCTCCTGCCCTTCCAGCCCCCTGCACAGGGCCTCTGGCTCTTTGGATGTGCCCTGCCTTATATCTCAAGACATTATGAGATTACAGAGGAGCTCCATTTTACTCGGTGATGTTACTGTGGGACGTCTCGTAACCCCTTGTGATGTATCACAAGGCTCTAGCAAAACCATTTGCAGCACCACTAAGCCTATACTATTTCCCCCTAATTAGGCAATTACCCAAGAAGCTAAAGATTTCTAATATGGGATTAAAAAAATAGGAATTATTTCACTCAGTGGAACTATTCTCCTATCCAGTGATATAGCATCATGTAACTCTGACGATAACCACATTATTATTCAACAAAATGAACTTGTTCCTATTGGGAATTACATAATTGGTCCCTGCATGGGATCTGTAATTAAAAATGTTATGATAATGTATGGAAAGTGTGTACTGTGCATGCAAAGAAGACTGTTTGTTTTAACACTTCAAGTTTTATAACCACTGCTTTACCTTAAAAAAGGCAGATAATGTTAAATTGTGGAATCCAAAGACGTTTATTATTTTGTTAGTATGAATGTTAATGCTCACGCGTGGTTCCAAACCGACAGCTGATGCTCAGAGGCTCGATCTCAGCAAACTTGGACTTGAGCTCTTTAGACCTGATCCAAAAAGTTGCCATTTAATTAACAGGGCTTTTGAGCTTGTTCCTAAAACATGTCTTCTAGTTTGTCCTGGGTCTGGGCTTCATAGTGTCCATCTGAGCATCTTCTACCTACCCGCTGTGAACTTCTCACACTGTTCCCATCCTGGTAGGAATTGCATTTTTTCATGCTTCACATCATTCCAAATGAATAATTTTCATCTGACAAAGGCTTCCTTCATAAGGCCTCTGAAAACTGATATGAAGAAATACCCAACACCGATAGCAGCCTAAGCATACACTAAGGATAAGCAAACACATTTTCTGCAAGTTTAAAAGGGTACTATTCCATTAAAGTCAATGAGTTGTGTCCTCTTCATGCCACTTGTGAATTTCAATGTGGGTTGGGTCCCTAACTTCCTTAGGCTCCTTTGAAAACTCCAGCCTGAAACGATAAACCATTTCTCTGATCTCAACACATGCAACATTCCAACATTTTCTTGAAAAGTGGCTAGAACCCAGCATGAGTGAATAAAAGCTAGGGCAGAAAACTTTATCCTTAAAGCAGATCCAAGTAAGCACTTTTAGGAGGAATATACATGTTTGAATCACTATGTGGATTCTGTTCAAACAAGGTCACACCCATATATAAACAGTTGATTTCTGTTTGCCAGAGTCGGCTGGCAGGCAAAGTCTTGTGCAAAGCATTCGCTCAGTTGCATTCCTGTTTTTTTTTTATTAACAATTATTTTTTTAGTATATCCTTCTGAAACCAACAATTAACAGGCACAGACAAGAGTGAAATGAGTTACACTTTTCAATTGCATTCCATAGGAATGACTGAATAATGTGTCTTCATTAACTCTTTATGATATTCAAAAGAAAAGCCCAAGAAAAACAAAGAAATACATACATACCGATAAATTTAAATGATAAAACTGAAAAGATAAATTTAAAATGAGGTACTCTAAGCACACGTTTGCTTGTGAGACTCACAAATCATGGCCACATATCTGTGATAAAATTAACTGCAGAAATTAACATGACCTCACATCTGTGATAAAATTAACTACAGAAATGAAATCTATGAACACACCATTGTTCTAAAAGTGGATACAATGAAAACCTTTAACATCATTGTGATAGAACAGGAAGAGGCAAACAACATATGATATCATGTAAGTGGAGGTTACTTACTGTAACTGGAAGTTCTTCGAGATGTGTGGTCCCTATCCATACTATACATGGAGGTATGCACGCGCCCGAGTCTGGCTGTTCTTCAAAGCTGTGCCCGTTGGTCCATACGTGTGCAGTAGCTCGCCTCGTACTCCCAACTACGGGCATAAGAGGCAATGTGGGTCGACCCCTCTCCAGTTCCTCTTACCACAATCTAATAGGATCTGAAGCAAAGAGGATGGAGGGCAGGTAGTGGAATACAGATAGTATATATATACAGTATCTTGTTCAGGACTCTGTCATGAATCTCCCACTCATAGGCTATTGAGACGCTTCTGCTTAGTTTGCCTGCCAAGGAGCTGTCAATACTGGGAAGGTACACAGCTTGTATTATGACACAGTTCCTGATGCACCTGTTCCAAAGCCTGACTGCCTCCTGGATGAGGGGAGGAGATCTCGCTCCTCCCGGTTTGTTTATACAGTGGTGATATTGTCTGACATTATCTGAATATGTAGCAAGCATATAAGCAGAAAGACCACCCTCAGTTCCAGTAAATTTATATGTAGCCAGGCTACTCATGGGGTACAGGTACCCTGAGCAGTGTGATTGTCCAAGTGAGCAGCCTACCCCAGAAGGGAGGTGTCCATCCCAGTGATGCCCCTGGGGCTGGGAGGGCTGAAGGGTATTCCCATCATGACCTCTTCCTGTTTTGACCACCAAGTTAGAGAGGAGACAACTCTGGGAGGAACGACTACCCTGGAGTTGATATGGTCCTTGCTTGTACTTGCAGGTACCGTAAGTGCAGTCTGGAGTTGATATGGTCCTTGCTTCATTGATAGGTTGAGTGGCCTAACAGTGAGAAGCACTTGTGCACTGTGGCTTGTGATCTGTGAGTGATGTGGTCAATCAGGGTGCTCAGTGCATGAAACCTTTCTGAGGGGAGGAACGTTCCTGCAGAAATCGAGTCCAACTGAAAAGTTGTGGGTCACAAAACAGACTTTTCTTCATTTATGCAAATACCTGGGGCTGTTAAAAGTTGTATCAGAATGCTTGTCACTGACCTGACCTCCTGATGAGATTGGCCTACCAGGAGCAAATCGTCCAGGTATAGTCCTGGCATGTCAACTGGGCTGCAATCATAGAGAAAAGCTTTGTAATTACTCTGGGTGCTGTAGCCAGCCCAAAGGGGAGGACTCAAAACTGGAAGTATTCCTGGCCTACTATAACATGCAGGAAATTCCTGTGTGAATGTCCACATGGAAATATATGTGTCCTTCATGTCAAGAACTATGAACCCCTTCTGGAACAGAGGGGATTATAGATGCCAGTGCAATCATCCGGAACTTCAGTTTTAGAATAAAGACACTGAGTTCATAGAATCATAGAATACCAGGGTTGGTAGCGACCTCAGGAGGTCATCTAGTCCAACCCCCTGCTCAAAGCAGGACCAATCCCCAATTAAATCATCCCAGCCAGGGCTTTGTCAAGCCTGACCTTAAAAACTTCTAAGGAAGGAGATTCTATCACCTCCCTAGGTAACGCATTCCAGTGTTTCACCATCCTCCTAGTGAAGAAGTTTTTCCTAATATCCAACCTAAACCTCCCCCACTGCAACTTGAGACCATTACTCCTTGTCCTGTCCTCTTCTACCACTGAGAATAGTCTAGAACCATCCTCTCTGGAACCACCTCTCAGGTAGTTGAAAGCAGCTATCAAATCCCCCCTCATTCTTCTCTTCCGCAGACTTAACAATCCCAGTTCCCTCAGCCTCTCCTCATAAGTCATGTGTTCCAGACCCCTAATAATTTTTGTTGCCCTTCGCTGGACTCTCTCCAATTTATCCACATCCTTCTTGTAGTGTGGGGCCCAAAACTGGACACAGTACCCCAGATAAGGCCTCACCGATGTCGAATAGAGGGGAACGATCACGTCCCTCAATCTGCTCGCTATGCCCCTACTTATACATCCCAAAATGCCACTGGCCTTCTTGGCAACAAGGGCACACTGCTGACTCATATCCAGCTTCTCGTCCACTGTCACCCCTAGGTCCTTCTCCAAGAACTGCTGCCTAGCCATTCGGTCCCTAGTCTGTAGCGGTGCATTGGGTTCTTCCATCCTAAGTGCAGGACCCTGCACTTATCCTTATTGAACCTCATCAGATTTCTTTTGGCCCAATCCTCCAATTTGTCTAGTCCCTCTGTATCCTATCCCTACCCTCCAGCGTATCTACCACTCCTCCTAGTTTAGTATCATCCGCAAATTTGCTGAGAGTGCAATCCACACCATCCTCCAGATCATTTATGAAGATATTGAACAAAACCGGCTCCAGGACTGACCCTTGGGGCACTCCACTTGACACCGGCTGCCAACTAGATAAGGAGCCGTTGATCACTATCCGTTGAGCCCGACAATCTAGCCAACTTTCTACCCACCTTATAGTGCATTCATCCAGCCCATACTTCTTTAACTTGCTGACAAGAATACTGTGGGAGACCGTGTCAAAAGCTTTGCTAAAGTCAAGAAACAATACATCCACTGCTTTCCCTTCATCCACAGAACCAGTAATCTCATCATAAAAGGCGATTAGATTAGTCAGTATGACCTTCCCTTGGTGAATCCATGCTGACTGTTCCTGATCACTTTCCTCTCATGTAAGTGCTTCAGGATTGATTCTTTGAGGACCTGCTCCATGATTTTTCTGGGGACTGAGGTGAGGCTGACTGGCCTGTAGTTCCCAGGATCCTCCTTCTTCCCTTTTTTAAAGATTGGCACTACATTAGCCTTTTTCCAGTCATCTGGGACTTCCCCCATTCGCCACGAGTTTTCAAAGATAATGGCCAATGGCTCTGCAATCACAGCCGCCAATTCCTTTAGCACTCTCGGATGCAACTCGTCCGGCCCCATGGACTTGTGCACGTCCAGCTTTTCTAAATAGTCCCTAACCACCTCTTTCTCCACAGAGGGCTGGTCATCTACTCCCCATGCTGTGATGCCCAGCGCAGCGGTCTGGGAGCTGACCTTGTTAGTGAAGACAGAGGCAAAAAAAGCATTGAGTATATTAGCTTTTTCCACATCCTCTGTCACTAGGTTGCCTCCCTCATTCAGTAAGGGGCCCACACTTTCCTTGGCTTTCTTCTTGTTGCCAACATACCTGAAGAAACCCTTCTTGTTACTCTTGACATCTCTTGCTAGCTGCAGCTCCAGGTGCGATTTGGCCTTCCTGATTTCACTCCTGCAAGCCCGAGCAATATTTTTATACTCTTCCCTGGTCATATGTCCAACCTTCCACTTCTTGTAAGCTTCTTTTTTATGTTTAAGATCCGCTAGGATTTCACCGTTAAGCCAAGCTAGTCACTTGCCATATTTACTATTCTTTCGACTCATCGGGATGGTTTGTCCCTGTAACCTCAACAGGGATTCCTTGAAATACAGCCAGCTCTCCTTGACTCCTTTCCCCTTCATGTTAGTCCCCCAGGGGATCCTACCCATCCGTTCCCTGAGGGAGTCGAAGTCTGCTTTCCTGAAGTCCAGGGTCCGTATCCTGCTGCTTACCTTTCTTCCCTGTGTCAGGATCCTGAACTCAACCAACTTGTGGTCACTGCCTCCCAGATTCCCATCCACTTTTGCTTCCCCCACTAATTCTTCCCGGTTTGTGAGCAGCAGGTCAAGAAAAGCTCCCCCCCTAGTTGGCTCCTCTAGCACTTGCACCAGGAAATTGTCCCCTACGCTTTCCAAAAACTTCCTGGATTGTCTATGCACTGCTGTATTGCTCTCCTAGCAGATATCAGGAAAATTAAAGTCACCCATGAGAATCAGGGCGTGCGATCTAGTAGCTTCTGCGAGTTGCCAGAAGAAAGCCTCATCCACCTCATCCCCCTGGTCTGGTGGTCTATAGCAGACTCCCACCACTACATCACTCTTGTTGCTCACACTTCTAAACTTAATCCAGAGACACTCAGGTTTTTCTGCAGTTTCGTATCGGAGCTCTGAGCAGTCATACTGCTCCCTTACATACAGTGCTACTCCCCCACCTTTTCTGCCCTGCCTGTCCTTCCTGAACAGTTTATAACCATCCATGACAGTACTCCAGTCATGTGAGTTATCCCACCAAGTCTCTGTTATTCCAATCACGTCATAATTCCTTGACATCACCAGGACCTCCAGTTCTTCCTGCTTGTTTCCAAGGCTTTGTGCATTCGTATATAAGCACTTGAGATAACCTGCTGATCGCCCCTCATTCTCAGTATGAGGCAGGAGCCCTCCCCCACAGATGTTCCTGCCTGTGCTTCCTCCCGGTATCCCGCTTTCCTCAGGGCTTTGGTCTCCTTCCCCCGGTGAACCTAGTTTAAAGCCCTCCTCACTAGGTTAGCCAGCCTGCTTGCAAAGATGCTCTTCCCTCTCTTCGTAAGATGGAGCCCGTCTCTGCCCAGCACTCCTCCTTCATGGAACAGCATCCCATGGTCAAAGAATCCAAAGCCTTCTCTCCGACACCACCTGCATAGCCATTCGTTGACTTCCACGATTCGACGGTCCCTACCCAGGCCTTTTCCTTCCACGGGGAGGATGGACGAGAACACTACTTGTGCCTCAAACTCCTTTATCCTTCTTCCCAGAGCCACGTAGTCCGCAGTGATCCGCTCAAGGTCATTCTTGGCAGTATCATTGGTGCCCACGTGGAGAAGCAGGAAGGGGTAGCGATCCAAGGGCTTGATGAGTCTCGGCAGTCGCTCCATCACATCGCGAATCTTAGCCCCTGGCAAGCAGCAGACTTCTCGGTTTTCCCGGTCAGGGCGGCAGATAGATGACTCAGTCCCCCGGAGGAGAGAGTCCCCGACCACCACTACCCGCCTCCTTCTCTTGGGAGTGGTGGTCGTGGAACCCCCAATCTCAGGACAGTGCATCTCATGCCTTCCAACCAGCAGAGTCTCCTTCTGCTTTCTCCCCCCAGACATATCATCTGGTCCACTCTCCACAATGGTACCTGTGGAGAGAACATGAAAGCGGTTAGTTACCTGTGTCTGCGTTGCTGGAACCCGGACATTCCCCCTTCTTCTTCTGGAGGTCACATGTTGCTAAAAGTCCAGGAGGGGTCTCCCCCGCCGCCTCTTTGGGGAATTAGGAAATATGGGGAGTAGAATCCTCTTCCACGGTAATAAGGCAGGATGCACTCTATTGCCCCTTGGAGTAAGAGGCTTTCTGTTTCCCACTGAAGAATTACCTTGTGAGAGTGGTCCCTGAAGAGGGATTGGAAAGGGGGTTTGTGAGGAGGGAATGAAGTATCCCTGGCAGATAATCTCTAGAACCCAGCTGTCCATAGTGATCTTGTGGGTGAAGAATGTAAGATGAGGTGGTACACAGGTCTTGACCAATATGTCAAAAGTAGCTCTTGGCTGATGACTGAGAATGAGTAGAGGCTGAGGAAATACAGGGGGCTGAGAAGTGAGACCTCTGAATCTTTTTGATGTTTGTGCAGTGGCTTATGCACTGGTAATAAGCTGCAGGAGGAGGGGGTGGCCTGCGTTTATAGGGTTGCCTCTGGTGTTTCCTCCTGGGGCCAGAGTATAAATCCCCGGGGAACCCAGAGTCAATCTTGTCTTTTAGTGAGTGCAGGGACTCATCTGATTGCTCATTAAAAGAGATTTGACTCGACAACAGGGAGGTCCCGGATGGTGTTTTGGACCTCCCTGGGAAACCCTGATGATTGCAGCCAGGAGTTCCTCCTTGTGACTAGATCAGCAGTCAAACCACTGGAAGCTGTGTCTGCAGCATCCACTGAAGTCTGGAGTGCCACCTTTGCCCCTAGCTTCCCCTCATCTAAAAGGGCTGAAATTGCACCCTGTCCTCTGTGGAAAGCTTGTCTGTGAAGTCCACAAGCCTGAAATAGATATTAAAATCGTATTTTGCTAACAATGCTTGGTAGTTAGTGACACAAAATTGGAACCCGGTGGAGGAGACAATTTCCTTCCTCAGGAGGTCAAGTCTTTTAGAGCCTTTATTTGCCAGGGTGGCCCTTTGACAGCATGATCTAGCCCTTTCAGGAGCCACCTGCACTACTAGCAAGTTGGGGGCAGGATGAAAGAATAAGAATTCAGCCCCTTTTGCAGGAACAACATCTCATCACTTGTCCCTTTTTCAGTGTAGGGGCACAAGATGCTAGAGCATGCCATACTGCTCTAGCCAGTTCTAGTAATGACCTCACTGATGGGTAGAGAAACTTTACTCGGTCCCTGGGGCTTCAAGGTGCCCAGGAGCCAGTATTAAGGGTCCTAGATCTCCTCTAATGGGATCTGTAGATCACTGGCCACTCTTCGTAACAGCTCCTGGTACTGGTGATTGTCATTTGGCAGAGAAGGTGAAGGAGGAGTGACCACTTCATCTGAGGAAGATGAAGAGGCACCCATTGGAACCTGTCGGTACCTGAGGATCCGGTTCCACCTCTTGCTCCTCGTATACTGACAGAACCGGCTGACAAGAGGGAGCAGTACAACTCCTGAGGGGCCCCAGACGCCTGCCATAAGGATCCTGCGGATCCCAGTAAGGCCAGTAATAAGTATTGATTGGTTGTGGGGGACCCCAAGGAAATTGGTACCAGCGGCGTACCTCGCAGAATGGTGAGAGTAACCCCTTGACTGTCTATCAGGGCTCAATGGCCGCTGCAGAGACACCAGTGTAGCCTTTTCCTCTGATTCTTCTGAATCTAAGAACTGCTGCACTAGTAGGGGCACTCCTGCTGGATGGTCAGAGGTGAGACAGCTCCCGGGACAGTGATGAAGGCTCCTCTTCCAGAGTAAGGACATCCCTGGGGAGGGCCAGGCCGGAAAGAAATGGAGGCTGTGGGTAAGGGAGGTGTTATATAAGTCTCTGTATGCCCTGGTATCTGAGGGGTTCACATGAGTCTGATGGATCCAGTGCATCTGCAGCAACTGGACAGTCTTCAGATGGATTAGGTGGCACTGACACTGGATCTGGCACTGGTAGTCAGAACCATCGAGCGTCTATCTTTATGCTTTGGTACTGAGGTGACCAACAGATCTTTCTTTTTATGTGTCTTGCCCTCGGATCTGGGGCTCTTCATCTGAGGCAGTTCCTTAGGTTCCACTCGCGACATCTCACCTGACCTGGACTGGGTCAGGGAAGAAGCATGTTTCTTATGGATGGTCCTCACCGGGGATTTGTTCTTGTGCCCATGAGAGAGCCCTCTGCTCTCATGGGGAGCCCGGGAAGAAGAGTCCTTGGGCTTAGTTGTGATGGCTCCTCTCCAAGGCACGTTATCTTAATGTATTGATGCAGTTGAGGCCCATGTACAGCGGGGGGAGGGGGGGGTCTCCCTGGCCCGGATCAGAGAGGGGCCTCATAGCCTTCTCCAACAGGTGCTTCCGTAGGCGAAGCTCTTGGGCTTCTCAAGGTCTGGGTGTGAAGGAGCAACAGACACGGCACTTTGCAGAGATATGCGCCTCACCCAGACAGTAATGCAGCATTGATGCTTGTCACAGATGGAGAAGGATTGAGGTCAAGATGCAATTCTTGAATTCCAGGACTCTGAGCTGGGGGTGGAGATTTCCCCAACTGCGGAAAAAAAAATACTCTATGCTATAGTATAAACTACTCTTTAACTATTAACTACTAATCTAAGAAAATAACTAATTCCACATGGTTTCTATATAGATTATGCAACGAAGTGCAGGAGGACACAATTCCAACTCAGGCCATGCGGTTGTGAGAAGAAACTGGAGAGGTGTTGTACCCTTGGTTGGGAGCACGAGGCGAGCTGCTGCATATGTGGGCCAACGGACACTGCTTTAAAGAACAGCCAGACTCAGGCGCATGCATACCCACATGTGTAGTATAGATAGGAACCATGGGTGCGCGCCGACCGACACTGCTTTGAAGAACTTCTGGACTCAGATGCATGGCACACATGCGAACCCACGTACTCATAGGGACCATCACTTGAAGAAAAAATTAATAACCAGGGTATTTTCCAAAAGTAACAAACTGACTTAGGAGCCCACCATTCAGATTTATGCAGGAACTCTAAGGAGCCTAAAGGTGCAGACAGATGCCTAGTGGGATTTCCAAAAGCACCTAAGCAAGATTAAGTGCCTAACACTCATTGATTTCCATTTTATTTCAATGGGTGTTATATCTGCATCTTTAAGTGCCTAAATGCATTTTAAAAAATCTTGCCCCTCATAAATCACAGAGGTGACCTGGAATATCTTATTCTAGAGAACTACAGAGTGAGAAAATCTATTCCTTGCTGTCAAGGTTCAGGTTGACTTTTTAAAAAATAATGCTATAATATTTAAAGATGCCAAAAAGTTAATTAGATTATATAATCTTTAAAAACTGTTTCATTCCAAGCTGAGGAATGGCTTCCATCAATAAAGAAGACTGGATAGGAAAACCTTTGGGAATGTAACAGTTAATGAATGTGCTAATTTTATGTAGTCAATACAGAATCTTTTAGTCTTTAGAAACTTGAGCTTGTAAGCTCTCCAAAAATGGGCATGTCTCCTCTAGAACATGCATGTCTACAACTTTGTTGTAATAAACTTATTCTTCTTACCAATCTTACTAACACTGCAGAACAAACTACCTTTCTTTCAAAACTACAGCACTGGCAACATTTTAGGACTATATGCTACAATCTTTAGACTAAGACTTTGTCTACAAAAAAAGTGGTAGCAATTTAATTAAGTCAGTAAGGAATCAATTTAAAGTAAATTGTTTTGGGGCACTCAACCAAAAACATGAGCATCTAAACAAGGAGGTTGTGCCTATTTAAGTAAATTGGCTTCTAAAACAATTTACCTAAATTGCTGGAATTTACTTGTTTAGATACAGCTTTAGTAACTCTCCTGTAAACAGTCTCCACTGAAGTCAATGGGGACTACTCACGTGAGTAAGCAAGGGTTGCAGAGTCTGACCCTTAAGGATTATACAAGTATGTACCATGTGCACTGTTCTGTTTTGCCACTTGAGAGGTATGATTTTTTTCCCCAGCAAGAATATGCATGTGTGACAATCAATATGCTTTGATCTAGTAGGAAGACAAGTCTAAAAAGCTGTTCAATAACTGGAATTACATACGCTCACTTTGACTGTCTTTATTCTATGAAGTCAGCCTTCTTTATAATTTAAATCCATGTGTCATTGTTGAGCACAAATACAAACAAACTTCAAATACTGGCGGCTGAAAGATGCGAATATAGAGACCAGGATTATTTTTACTGTATTAAGCACTGTGTATTAAAAATTAACTCCAAACAAAATTATACTATTACAAGCCAATGCTGTCTTACTACTTCATTGTACTGAAATACTATTTAAGCTCATTCCTATCTCTCTCCACATTTCCTTTCAGAATCACTCCTGAGAATGCTGCTTCATTCATCTTAAATTAGAATAAAGGTCAATATGGTAAGAAATAGCTCAAAAATTATTGGGCCAGCTCCTCAGCTGTTGTCAATTTACATACCTCACTGAAGTCAATTTACAGCAGCTGAGGCTCTGGCCCATTAATTTGAATTCAAGGTCTCAGAGAGCCTGCAATATATCTGTGCATCAGCAGGTCATTTGCTTTAAGCAATTCTAATAGGTCAGTGTATTAGTTCAGTGTTGGCATTAATAATGTCTTCTCTGCAAGCATCAGGAACTGAGCTACATCAGCCTCACTGCTGGTTTAGAACAAACAAAGAAAAATAAAAGGCCTCAATTATGCTTCTCAGATGTATGTGTCTCAGAAGAAAGAATTTATGTTATTTTAATGCATTTATTTACATTTATTCCCAGTTGCACCTATCTAATCTCTGGCTAAATCCATACATTGAAAAGCACACATTTAAATATAACTTAAAAAAGATTTCCTAAACAAGAAAGGTGGGATTCTCAAAATCAGTCACAATGGGAACATAATAAGGCACACCCTGAACCCTTCTGAAAGCCCCACCCCAAAGCAGTTATCCTTCTTAACATGCCCTTCATTGCAACTTCTCTTAACTGGACCCTAAAGAACTAACTTTTGTCACTAGATTCTATTGGTCATTTGGGAAATATCCAATACAACAGATTTCCCCTCACAATTGAGGAGAGATGAACAATTCCTGATTTCTATGGCATCGACCAGAGATAACTGAAAACTAACAGTAAATTCCTCTTCCCTAAAAAAGAATTAAAGTCAATTTAAGTCAGAACTGCTCAACGAACGCTGCTTGTTCAGAATCTCCGGCATCAGCCATATTGAAGACTGTCAAAGGGATCAGAAGTAGTGAGTTTACAGACCTTAATCCCACTGGACAAGGAGAGATCGTTTGCCTCTCCAACCTTTAGCAGAAAACACAATGGGGCCTGAATCTCCTCTCACCTACGCCAGTTTTGCTCTGGTGCAAATCCACGGATGTCCTGGGAGCTAGTGCTGATCTACAGCGGTGCAAGTGCGATAAAAATCAGGCCTCGTTATTTTACTGCAGGAAAGCCGGGACGCTAGAAAATGTAGGTTGTTTTAGAAGATATAATCTGAGCTAGACTGCTGAATAGATGGATTATCTACCCTTACTCCTGCTGCCACCCACACCAGCCCTTACAACAGATGGGGGAGGGGAGCGAACTCAGACAAGAGGAGGGTTTTCAGAGCCATCCTGCCAATTTGGTGGCAATACACTGCAGCAAATACTAACATTGCTGCAGTGTTGCACTCTAGCCTGTACTCTCCTGTATTTTCTGCTTCTGGGGTTCTAGCCATCACCCCTATGATGCTGCAGGGGGGCCAAACATGTTACCCAGCCCCCTCTTCCTGCTCCTATGGTGTTTGACTGGAATCCTGCTCTGCTCCTGTGAAGGTGTGGGTCAGGGGCTTCCTGGGTGCTGGTCTCCCTCCATCCCCAAAACCTACTGAGCTTACGCACCACATTTGCCCTTCTTTGTAACTCAGTCACAGGGTTCCACCTTTGCTATGAGAAGAAATAATGATGAACTGACTTTCTGTGCAAAGCTGTTTAATCCCAGCAGTTCTCTAATACAGAAAAAGAAAAGAAAAGCTGCCATCAGTCTGCTCTTGTCACTCAGCTTTGCATACGGTCTGAATGTGCAGATCCATCACCTCTATTTTGCCAGTCGTTATCATCCTATTAAAATGCTGCTAATTGAATTATTTTTAAAACTACCAGTCCCTAATAATTCCAAGATGCTGCACAAAGAGCTCCTTTTCTCAGATGCACGTTTTAACATAGCGCAGCAATTGAGAGGATCAGTTGTCTGGTCCCCTTATCGCTTTCCTACTGCAGGTTTAAAGCAGATCTTGTTTATTGTTCTTTTGGAACTCACTGTGAGATCTTTGAAGTGGTTGGGCTTTTCGGGACTTTAGGCACAGGCCTGCGCCTGGTGTGAAGCAGGCTGAGCAACTTTAATGTTAAACAAACAGCAGCCCCAGCGGAGGACAATGTATGAGTTATTGATAATGGCAGCCAGAACATACACTATCCATCCAAAGCAAACTATACATTGTCTAAAAAAGGCAATTTAGTGCAGTGCCTGCTATTCAGACCAGCCTGATGAGTTGAAACAAAGACTGTGTTCTTTAATGTGAAAAAAAGATAAAAGAATGCTTTAATGTATAGGATGTGTCCAGATGTGTTTTTCCTTTTCTTGGACTCTTCTTGCTTTTTATTCCGCCTCTGGTGCTTTGCTATACCCTGGGCGTAAAACAGCACACATCTAAGACATTCTGTTTCTTACAACCAAATCAATATTGCCTGCTGGATAATCAAACAAGAAGCGCATTGAAGCATTTGAAGAACAAACACCAATTCCAATAAATACCTATGGATCTTTTAAAAAATTTACCCTTGTTTAGTCTTTAATCAGGAACTTGCAACTAGTTCACAGTTTTCCTTTCTTTTTTGCTTAAAGATTAATGGCTTTTTCTCTCCTTTTATTGGCAAATATTATATTTTTGACCTTCCTGTTAACCCATTTACACGTAAAACCTTTTTCAAGGACTAAGGCTGGTAATCACTGAATTTTTATTTCACAAGTATTGAATGACCACTTAATCATAAAATTAATCTACAATAATTAGTTAATCATTTACGTCAAATCCTGAATTCATTATTCAGTCCTTACACAGACAAAACTTCCATTGATGCAGTGAATTTTGGCTGACAGTGGACTTCAGGAACTGGCCCTTAGAAATTAATTGTTCAGTAATTCATTAATGGTAAGATTGGTTTGTTGATATTATGGATCACGGAGCCAAAGGGGAGGTTTCAT
The DNA here is from genome assembly GCF_965140285.1 of Lepidochelys kempii. Taxonomy (NCBI): domain Eukaryota; kingdom Metazoa; phylum Chordata; order Testudines; family Cheloniidae; genus Lepidochelys; species Lepidochelys kempii. Next base: position 118,960,999 of record NC_136383.1, read on the forward strand.
GGTTTAGGGTTCACTCACGTCCTGATTCTGACACCTGTGTGACTTAATCAACTTTGAAGGAGATATTTCTGATTTACAGCAGAGTGAGTGATAGCAGGATCAGATCCCTAGACTCCATGGAAACACAGGTTCAAATTCTAGCAAGATAAACTCAGACTTTTGATATGTTCAGGATAGGTAATTTAGTAACATGCACTTTACTCTGTGGGGTTCTTTTATATAGGATCTTAAAAGCCAAGGGCCTGGCTGCTCAATGTGGATATTCAAGATCCCCTGGAACTTTTTGTGAGTAGTGAGTTGCAATAGTATCATGGTCAAAAAGTCTTCTCCCCACACATTTGTGAAGGGTGCTGTTTGGCTGTCACCCTCAACACCCAGGAATGGCTGCGTTTCTCTGATATTGTCTATAGATATATTTAGCTTGTGCAGTGCTTTGGGATATAGACAAATCAGATATAAATGCAAAAATTATTCCTACTGTCTTTATTTTAAGGCGGGGAGAAAAATCTTCCATTTCCCTGCCTGTTGCTCATCTACTGGCTGCCCCTTTCACATCTAATGGCATCTATCATGATCAACATATTTCTGTTTAGGGGAGGCTAAATGGGATTCTATTAGCAGCCTGTCAATATCACACTCTAAATTGACTGGAAAGACACTCAAGCAACACACGTAGAACTGAGCATGCTGCTCTTTAATGCTCCCAGCTCTTGCTGATCTAAGAAGTAATAAAATCAAACCCAAGAAATTGTCCAGCAACATTGGATCTCTTGCGGTACCACCCGGTAGCCAGTGGCTCTCCAGGAACTTCAAAAATAATCCATTCAGGGCTAGTTGAGTGATTATTAGATCTATCAGGTGAATTAGAATATACCAAATTCCCTCCTGAGGGGATGGCAGTTGGTCCATATAATGTCATTTTGTTCAGAAGCTCAGTCCCTAGCAGTGCGGAGCTCAACAGCATGCACATACAGAATGTCCCTGATTAGCATGCATTAGAAATAAAGCACTGCCCTTAATTAACAACAAAACAGTCATAATTGAGAAGTTGCCAGAGTGATTTCACAGATGGAAACTTAATAAACCTCCATATTTGCCTGGGTGGCAATTTGCAGCTTCAACTTACATTTAATGAAAATTGGATGTGGTACTTAAAAATGAGATTTAATAATCTAACCCCAATGACTGATTCAGAGCCTAGCCAACACTTCCCAAAATGTAATAGCAATTCTGTTTGTCTTACTCTCTGACATAATGCAGTTAAAATATACATTCACATTATGATTTTCAAGCACTTCTTTGTTTTTGTTTTGCAGGTGAGATTTGCATGCACACAATTCTATAAAACAGCCCCCTTAAACCAGTAACAGTTACAGCCTGTGAAATGAAGTCTCCATGTTGATTAATATGTCTAATTAAACTGAGCAAGACTTGGGTTCACCCCACAAGACTTCCACATTTAGAACTTTTATTGGCTTCAGAAATTGTTCTCTATATAAAGAGATTGCAGATTCAGGCCTTTTATTTATGGGAAGCACTCCTGGAATTCTAAATATTTGATATATTAGAGCAAATTCTTTCACTCTCAAGATCTTCAATTTTGTCACCATGTATAAATGCCCTGAAAGTTTGTAAACTTTTCTTTTTCTCCATTCATGACCCGTTCTGTCAATTTTATCAGAATATTTGTACTCAATTTGTACAAATAATCAAAGTACTAAATAACTTACTCTTTTTTTTCAAAAATAATGAGAGGCACAGACCATCCCTGGAAAATGCCCGTATCATTTTAATCGGTAGTCTTTCACTTGCAATATTCACTCATGTTATATTAACTAACTCATTTATTTAAGAGATCAGTAACTTGAAAATGAGTGAGATCTCCCAGGGCCAATCCCGCAAGGGGCTGAGTTCCTTCAAATTCCACTCAATTCAGAGGATGCTAAGAGGATGACATATTTTGCTCAGCGCTTCACAGGATAGGGCTCTCAGTGAACAATGTAGACTGATAAGCACTGCTGCCCAAATAAATGATTGCTATGAAACAACCAACATCTGGTTAATGGACAAACCTCTACGGACCAGCTCTTCAGCTGGTGTAAACTGGTCTAGCACCAATGAAGTCAAAAAAGCTATGCCCATTTACCCCTGTTGAGAATATGACTTCTCCCGAGTTCATTTACACCAATGAGCAACAGTAGAAATAACTAAGTCAGCTAATGAATGAACAGAACAAGGATTTCAAAAGCAAATGGTTTCCTACCTCCAGTCTGGTCCTGTCCACATCCTTAGGCAGTTTCACCCGAATTCGGTTTGTTACAATAAGCGTTTCATAAGGATAAATCTGTTACAAAAAGTAACAAAGGCATGAACTCTAGCAAAATGTGTTTCTGCTGTATGGCAACGTGTGTAACTTACAAATTTAAATGGTACATACTTGTATCCATATTTGACATACATATTTCACATGGACACAATAAGGAAAAAGGAACACATTTAACCTTGCTAGGAAGAGGTGAATCTGAGCATTCTCCCAGTGTTGGCATGGCACTTCTTACCTTGTATTCTGTAAGAAAATGGGAAATGGTTTGATAGTTTAGAATACGTAGGGTTCTTTCATGATTGCATTAGTGCACAGTTAGCAGAGATGAATGTTTCACATGACTGCATTTCTCTCAGTTCCTTGACTAGCTGCTGGATAACTGCATGTACAGTTATCTACAGGTAACCTTCTGACCCTGGTGATCTGTATGGCCCTAACATTATCCATTGCTGAAACAACGATGCTGGTAATCTGCATCAAAGGCTGATGACAGAGGCGTCTGCATCCTGGTGCCATGGGGTTAAAGAATGGGCGTCCTTAGCAAAAGCAACCTATGGAGGAAATTGGAAATCTTTCTTCTCAAGTGGCTTGTGTGTGAGTTAACTCAGCCTCTTGTCTGAAAGCTCCTCCCTTCCTGCTCTTTACTGAAAATCATTAAAACATACAGATCACTAGACACATTACAATCTTGGAACATATGAAAATCATCATGTGAACAGAACGTTTCAAAGTGACAACACCCGATGTTTGGACCAACTGAAGTGAAAAGAATGACTGCAATGAGAATAATGAGGGTTTCTTTTCTGTTCTTTCTAGGATTACTGGTCCTAAATTAGCATGAGATTAGTCTAGTTAGGTCAATGTTGCTGGATATACCACCACACGGCCACCAATCCCCATAGTACTTTGATGCTTGGAAGGACCACCAGGATAGTGGGGAGACTTTTGTAGAACCGCTATTGCCGAAAATATTTAAAATCAAAGACGAAACTTTTCTTTAAAGCTGTGCTCCCTTATCTACTCAGATACTGAGAATAAATTAAGGATCAACACAAAGCCCTAGAGCAAAGCCTAAGGGTGGGATTTTCAAAAGAGCTTAAGTGATTTAAGAGCAGAAGTTCCCACTTGAGCTCTTTGGAAAAGCCCACCCCAGGTCTAGTTCATCATGATCACAATCAGGTCGACTCATAATAAGGGAAGTTAATGCGGAGAGATACTGCTTGTTGGATCCTGCTAAGGTTTAAATTCCATTGTAATATAGCCATTAAGCACCATGCACACACTTTGTGATTGGTGATTAGACAAAAAGGTTGTTACGAGGAGGAGGGAGAATAATTGTTCTTGTTAACTTTTGAGGATAGAACAAGAAGCAATGGACTAAAATTGCAGCAAGGGAGATCTAGCTTGGCCATTAGGAAAAACTTCCTAAAAACTGTCAGGGTGGTTAAGCACTGGAATAAATTGCCTAGGGAGGTTGTGGAATCTCCATCACTGGAGATTTTTAAGAGCAGGTTAGACAAATAGCTGTCAAGAATGGTCTAGATCAGGGGTGGGCAAACTACAGCCTAGGGGCCACATTTGGCCCTTCAGACATTTTAATCTGGCCCTCGAGCTCCAATGAGGGAGTGGAGTCCGGGGCTTGCCCCACTCTGCATATGCCAGGGTCCGCACGGCTCCCGGAAGCAGCAGCATGTCCCTCCTCCATCTCCTACGCATAGGGGCAGCCAGGGGGCTCCTCACATTGCCCCCGCAGCTCCCATTGGCCAGCAACTGCAGCCAATGGGAGCTGCAGGGGCAGCACCTATGGACAGGGCAGTGCACAGAGCCGTTTGGCCGCACCTCCGCATAGGAGCTGGAGGAAGGACATGCTGCTGCTTCCAGGAGCTACTTGAGGTAAGCGCTGCCCGGAGCATGCACCCCTGACCCCTTCCTCCGCCCAAACACCCTGTCCCAGCCCTGATCCCCCTCCCACCCTCCAAACCCCTTGGTCTCAGCCTCGAGCACCCTCCTGCACCCCCAACCCCTGATCCCCAGCTCCACCCCAGAACCCACACCCCCAGATGAAGCCCTCACCCCCTCCTGCACCCCAACCCCCAATTTCATATGCATTCATTGCCCATCATATGATGTCCATACCCAGATGTGGCCCTCGGGCCAAAAACTTTGCCCACCGCTGGTCTAGATAATACTTAGTCCTGCCATGAATGCAGGGTACTGGACTAGATGACCTCTCAAGGTCCCTTCCAGTCCTAAGATTCTATGATTTTGGACTGAATTTCCTCTCTGCCTTTGGAATGAGAATATCACTGGCTAACAAAAGAGCACAATGGAGGCCACTGCCAAGTGCTGGGAGGTACTGGGTCTGATCCAATGTATGATGGTAGCACTCTACACTTTACCTTCTCAATAAGGTAAAAATAAAGAACAACAGCAGCTGATTCTCTGTGATAGACAAATTGCTGGGCTGTGCTACCATCTAGCCATCGTTAACAGAGCCATGAGAGGATCTTACAGGGTAACAGTAGTAACAGCATGTTAACAAACCCCTCCAAGGGGCAAAACACATGAAAGATAGGAGTGACTGAGAATCATCACTCAAAGTACCTCTCATCCCCCAACTGGCATCTTGGTCTGTTTCATATTGGCCCATACTCGCAGTCTGAAAGAGAAGGAAACAAAGAATGTAGCAAGAAACTAAAACAAACAAAACAGTAGGTAAAACACTGTAGATGAAAATAAGAAAGCCTACCTGCATAATCAAAGCACAAATCCTTTTAGCTTTGTTATAACACAGTCTATCTTTTCAAAGCAGGCAACTGAAGCAGCTGCAAAATAACGCAGCGTACAAATGCAGAGAGCTAGTTGTGCAAACAGAAACACAGGCATTGTCAAATCAATGGTCTTCAGCTATGGATGTATGTTTTTCAACAAACTTCCAGAGGAGATAACACAAATCCAGAGCCTGCGCATCAGCCTTAGGGAATGCTGCAAAACCTTCCTCTATGAAAAACTCCTTTCACCATAAGAGACTAACACTGACACTCCCGTTCTTGCTCTGCACCTCTACTAAAAATACTGAACCCAAAACCCCTCCCACAAGGAGAGTTTCATCCCTTAAAAGAGAGAAGTGCTAGAGACTCCTTGAAATTAATGAGGGACTGCACTATTGCTATTTATTTTATGTTGAAGGTGCTCAGATTCTACAATGATCAGTGGCAGCATCAAGCAGATGATTAGATAGACAGACACCTAAGGCCAGATTTTCGATCCCTCATGTATTCCCCCTGCTTCACTCCACAGGTAACTGAGGCTGCTCTAACTTGAGCTCCAATTCCCAGCATCCCCCAGGATCAAAGAGGTGAAAAAGTAACAGAAAGTCACCTACACCCTCCCTCCCAACAGGTGTGTTGGACCTGGTTTTTGAAGACCTGGCACTATGGGCGAAGACTGGAGATTTCACAATAGACTAACAGAGTTAGGCACCGAAATCCCACTGAAATAAAAATTCCCAGCCCAAATTCTGCCCTCAGCTGCAGTTGCCAATAAACTCAATAAGAGTTGTGCGCACAGGACACAGCATTCTTTGTCTTCCTTCTGGTTGACAAGTCCTATGATGAGTTGATTGACATTACAGGACACTGGAAAACCAGTGTTTTTGTTTTAAGTCCTGAGGTTCATTCTTGTCTGTTAGGGGATGAGTCACATGCACAGCCATGGTTACAGATCCTGCAAGGCCCCGTTTTTTGGTTTTATTTTATTATTCAGCATTGGGAAAATTGATTAAAAATAACAAACCTCAAAAGTTGGTACAAGCCTGCATTCCAAACCGAGAACAGCTATGCTGAAAAGAATGCCACAGTTTTGGCCTAAAGGACTTGACCGTGCACGACCTTTTCAACTCACGAAGTTTACATGTGCGTTTCAACTTTCGCATTGCATAGATGGAATAAATACTGCCACCGGCTGGTCACAAATGTCTACTGCATGGTTTAATTCTGAATAGTAAACTGTTCTATTACATTGTCCTTACCCATAACTATTTCACATTTGGGGACAATGTATACCTTCAAATCAGCGGCACTGCTATGGGTACCCGCATGGCCCCACAGTATGCCAACATTTTTATGGCTGACTTAGAACAACGTTTCCTCAGCTCTCGTCCCCTAATGCCCCTACTCTACTTGTGCTACATTGATGACATCTTCATCATCTGGACCCATGGAAAAGAAGCCCTTGAGGAATTCCACCATGATTTCAACAATTTCCATCCCACCATCAACCTCAGCCTGAACCAGTCCACACAAGAGATCCACAAACCAGGACCCCACACACAAACCAGGACCCCACTGTGTTAGGTGTCTTCTACAAACACAGAAGAAAAAGACAGCTCCTGCCCCAAGAAGCTTACAGTCTAAGTAGCTGTAAGAACTCCCCAGTTTTACTAATTCAAAGTAATTTCCTAATCTCCCTGTTGCCTCAGATTAGAATAATTCTTACCAACAAATTAGTCAGATATCAACTACTGGTTCCCTAACTAAAGTATTATGTATAGGCAGACACTGGAAGTCAAATCCTACTGAGGAAAATAGAAAGAAGCAAGTCAAATGTAAAAGTATAATTAGGCAGGCCAAGAAAAAATTTGAGGAGCAACTAACTAAAGACATTAAAACTAATAGCAAAATATTTCCTAAAGCACCTCAGAAGCAGGAAGCCTGCCAGACAATCAGTGGGGCCACAGGACAATCAAGGTGTTAAAGGAGCACTCAAGACAAAGCTTTTGCAGAGAAGCTAAATAAATTCTTTGTATCGGCCTTCTCTGTATAGGATGTGAAGGAGATTCCCAAACCTGTGCCATTCTTTTTCAGTGATGGATCTGATGAATTGTCCCAGATTAAAGTGTCAATAGAGGTGGTTTTGGAACACACTGATAAATTAAATAGTAATAAGTCACCAGGACCAGATGGTATTCACCTTGGAGTTCTCAAGGAACTCAGATATGAAATTGCAGAACTACTAACCGTGGTATGGAACCTATTGCTTAAATCAGCCTCTACACCAGATGACTGGAGGGTAGCTAATATAATGCTGATTTTAAAAAAGGCTCCAGAGGCGATCCTGGCAATTACAGGCCGGTAAACCTAACTTCAGTAGTAGGTAGACTGGATGAAGTTGTAGTAAAGAACAGAACTACCAGATACATAGATAAACATAAAATTTTGGGAAACAGTGAACACGGTTTTTGTAAAGAGAAATCATGCCTCACCAACCTATTAGAGTTCTTAGAGGGAGTCAACAAGCATGTGGACCAGTGGATATAATGTACTTGGAATTTCAGAAAGCCTTTGACAAGGTCCCTTACCAAAGGCTGTTAAGCAAAGTAAGCAGGGATGGGATAAAAGGGAAGGTCCTCTCATGGATCAGTAACTGGTTAAAAGATAGGAAACAAAAAGTAAGAATTAATGGTTTTCACAATGGAGAGAGGTAAATTGTGGGTTCCACCAAGGATCAGTACAGGATGTGTGCTGTTCAACATATTCGTAAATTATTTTTAAAAGGGGGCGAACAGTGAGATGGCAAAATTCACAAATGATACAAAATTACTCCAGACAGTTAAGTCCAAAGCTGACTGCAATGAGTTACAAAAGAATCTAATGACACTGGGTGACTGGGCAACGAAATGGCAGTTGAAATTCAATGCTGATAAGTGCAAAATAATGAACATTAGAGAAAGTAATCCTAACTATACATACAAAATGATGGAGTCTAAATTAGCTGTTACCACTCAAGAAAGATCTTGGGGTCATTATGGATTGTTCTTTGAAAACATCCACTCAATGTGCAGTGGAAGTCAAAAAAGCGAACAGAATGTTAGGAACCATTAGAAATGGTAACAAATGAAACAGAAAATATCATAATGCCACTTTATAAAATCATGGTACGCTCACACCTTGAATACAGTGTACAGTTCTGGTCATCCCATCTCAAAAAAGATATATTTGAATTGGGAAAAGTACAGAGAAGGGCAACAAAATCATTAGGGGTATGGAACAGCTTCCATACGGGGAGAAATTAAAAAGCCTGGGACTGCTGATCTTAGGGAAGAGATGTCTAAGGGAGGGAATTAATAGAGGTCTGTAAAACCATGAATGTGTAAGCAGAGTCAGGATGAGCTGTACCCTGACATCTGGTGGCGAGTTGTGGTGGGTTGGGGAAAAGAACTTCAGGGGCTGATCTCATTTGCATAGGCACACCCACCCCACCTAGATGCTCACTTTGGCTGCTGTAGGAGCCCCAGTTTCTCTGTTATTGGGGCAGGAAGAATAAACTGTTATTATCCTGATTATGTGAATCAAGGACAGTGGAACTGTTCTTGGCCTTTTGTTATGATGGAGGGACTCGTCATCAACTAAGCAGCACTTGCTAATCAAGGGTCATGGGTCAGTGAACTGAGAGAGATTGGGAACAGGTGGGATGGGTCCCTGGTGAGGGCCCGAAACACCAATTGCACCTTCTCTCTCCACTGTGGAATATCGGAGCTAATTTTGATTTCATTAGGAGTCTAGTTACAGGCTTCTGGACTGAATTCACTTTGGGCCAATGGTGCACCAGCACTGAGGCTCCCCTACTACAAGCTGAAATCACTAAAGTGCTAAAATTATTAACAGCTGAAGTCACTGAGTGCTGTGTTAAGTAGTTGGGGGGGGCTGGCGGAGCAGTTTGTGGGATGGCTGGTGGAGCTTGAGCTGGTTTTGCATTGTGTTATTGGAACGGAACCCCTAGATACTGAACCCGGCCCTTGTTGCTGCTAACTCTGATGAGCAGAAGGGTTACAAATGGTATGGAGTAAATGAATAGGGAAGTGTTATTTACCCTTTCACATACCACAAGAACTAGGGGTCACCATGTTTAAACCAAACAAAAGGAAGTGCTTCTTCATGCAACACAAAGTCAACCTGTGGAACTCACTGCTAGGGGATGTTATGAAGGTCAAAAGTACCACTGGGTTCAAAAACGAATTAGATAAGTTCCTGGAGGAAAGGTCGTCAATGTCTATTAGCCAAGATGGACAGAGATGCAACTCCATGCTATGGGTGTCCCTAAACCTCTGGCTGTCAGAAGCTGGGACTGGATGACAGGGGATGGATCTCTCAAAATTGCCATTCTGTTCATTCCCCCGGAAGCAGCTGACACTGGCCACTGTCAGAAGACAGGATATGGGGCTAGATCAGTGGTCCCCAAACTTTTCAGGGTCTTGCCCCTGCATCCTGTCCAAATACCCTTCCCGTTCCCCCGAGCCGGGGGCAGGGCTGCAGCTTAAGGGGAGGATGCAGTTATGGGTAAGGGGACTGAGGCTGGGACCACAGCTGTGGGCAGACCCAGGAGTGGAGGCTCGGCCATAACCTCCTGAACATTCCTCCGCACCCCCCCAGGGGGGGCACACCCCACAGTTTGAGGACCTTTGGGCTAGATGGACCATTGGTCTCACCCAATATGGCCATTCTAATGTTTTTATATTTAGGCCATTTGTCCAATTTTAAACCAGACAGCCTTCTTTTTGCATGTTTTGTTCCCCATCTGGTATTGAGGCAAAACCAGATGTGGTTTTGTCCAGTATCATATGGGGATGTCATTTTGAAGAGCACACTGCTCCACCCAAGCCGGCGTGACCTTGCACATGACACAACACCACCGTTCTCTTTGGGGTTGAATTCAGTGTGTCAGATGCTGGGATCAACACCAAGACTGCTAGTCATTTTATATTAACAGGATGTACATTTCAGAAAATGCATACAAACATATTCAACATTTCAGCCAGGCTATGGCACTTGCATTCTTGCTGCTCCCCATGATTAATTGGAGGTCATTCTCTTGTCTTGAATAAAATACAGCCTAGATCACATACTGTATCTCTTTTCAAACTTCCTTTTGGAGACACTCGTGTAATGACTATCATTGTCAACTGTACAGTAGAACCTCAGAGTTACAAACAACTCAGGAATGGAGGTTATTCGTAACTCAGAACAAAACGTTAGGGTTGTTCTTTCAAATGTTTACAACTGAACATTGACTTAATACAGCTTTGAAACTTTACTATGTGGAAGAAAAAATGCTGCTTTCCCTTTATTTTTTTAGTATTTATGTTTAACAGATCACTGTACTGTATTCGGAGGTTTGGGTTGTCTCTGCTGTTACCTAATTGCATACTTCCGGTTCCAAAAGAGGTGTGTGGTTGAGTGCTCAGTTTGTAACTCTGGTGGCCATAACTATGAGGTTCTACTGTAGTGCCTAGGAGCCCCATCGTGGACAAGGAACCCATTGTGCTAGGTGCTGTACAAACACAAAACAACAAGATAGTCACTGCCTTAAAGAACCTACAATAACTATCATTAGATACCTGTTCTTCTCTCGCTCCTCCTCCCCCGATCCCTCCCCCTTTTTTTTGACAAAAAAAAAATAAAATAAAACAAAATCTGGGAAACCTACATATATGAACACTGGAAAAAATCAGATTACCCACTTCAGGAAATGCAACCCATCTGTGGGTTGCTCCCCCTTTCTTCTAACATAGGAGAGCTAGCTTGCTTTAAATAGATGCCAGCCTTTCTCTATGATTTAACACTTACTGAGTTCTGTTAATATATCAAGACTACATTTTTGGATCTGTGTTTGTTTTCGGAGAAAAATAGGACTCTTAATGCTCATGGGACACACAATTAAAGAGAAGCCTCAATCTGGCTGACTGCTTGTTGAAGACAGACATGGCTGAACTCCCTTGGCATATGAATATGTTATGCATAGCTGATAGCCAAAAATCTTTAAAGAGCTCTATGTTATTTGTGATTATCTACCTGGTTACTAAGCTGTATTTATGGTACAATATCAGCAAGTGTAACACATTCTATACTAATACCTACCTGGTGCAATCCGTTCTTTCCGTAGCCAGGAAGAGAGGCAGATTTGGCATATGGGAATCCTGTAAAAGACACAATATGTATCAAGAGATTTTTGCAAAAACCTTTACAATCAAATTAATAAAAACAAGCAGAGAATACAAGAAACAATTTGCAAGAACTTTTGCCCGGTCTCTGAGATACATAGAGCTGTGTATGGTTTATCTCAGTCTTGCAGGAGGATTTTAAAAAGAGAAATATGTCCGCATCTATAATTCATATCACGTCAGGAGGGGATCATCCGATATCTCAGAAGACTGCATGCTTTTCGCAGACGGTGATGGGGAAGACCTCTAAGGAACAATTTGGTGCAGTAGAGAGTGGTACTGAGGACTCAGTAAGAGGTAACCTTCTCTCTGGCTCAGTGCTGAGCTACTACCCCAGAATGGTAATAAACATGCCATTATTTCAGAGGTTCTGTCAACTTGCGTTCCTGGCACCTTTTGTAAGACTATGGTCCTGGTGAAATTCCAGTTTAAGAACAGCTTTTTGCCATCTATAAATTTGCTCTACAGTTTCAACTGGAAAAGGTATTTTCTATTTTCAGTCTTAAACTGGTGAATAGTGTTGTGTTTCATTTCTCCCCGAGGTGACTGCATTTCAGCGGTGGGTAAAATGATCTTCAGGTACTGTTCAGATTCTCTGGCATCACTAGAGATGCTCTGATCTCTTTAAACTGCCACTTTCAAACCTCCTTCTTAAATAATCAGTCTAAACTATTAGCCAGATCTTTAGAAGGTATAAATCTGTACAGCTCCCTTCACTAGTTCTTTGCCACTTTACAGCAGCAGAAGATCTAGTCCTGTATGTTTAGAGAGGAGATGAATAAGAGGGGACACACTATAGGTAGAGAAAACAATGAATGGTGTAAGAGAAAATAAACTGGGCACGCCTATTTACATTTCCTTCTCATATGAGACTGAGGAGATGGTCGATGGAACTGAAAAGCTAAATATTTTAAAATGATAAAAGGAAAAAGGTGCCTGCACCACCTGTGGAACTCATTGCCACAAGATCTCATTGTGACCAGAAGCTTGGCAGGATGCCAGAAAGATAAAGGCATTTATATGAGTAATGTGAAAATCCACAGGTACAGTAGACAGGGTTCATTAAAAAAAAGGGTATAAACTAGCTACTGATTCATGGGATCAGGAAGAAATTATACTATAATTGTCCATTATGGAGGATTCTTGCACCTTCCTCTGAAGAAAGTGGTACTGGCCACTGTTAGTGACAGGATATTGAATTCTATGGACCAGTTATCTGATCCAATATGGCAAACTCCACGTTCCTACTTAAAGAACAAAGTGCATTATTTATTATTAGCTACTATTTTGTATTGCAGTAGCACCTAAAGGCCCCAATCAGGAATCCAGACCACACTGCATTAGGCCCTGAACATGCAAATAATAAAATTACAGTCCCTGTCCTGGCCTATCAAACAGATTAGTGAAGAACACTGCTGGGGAGACCAATTCCTCTGACCTCTCTGCCCTGCAGAGCAGTGACACTGAGTAGATGGCTGACATGGTTTAGTGTTATCTCAAAATATTTTGACTTTACTGCATATCTAAAGGGATAGGTTAAAATAGGAATAATGAAAAGGTGTAAAGTCCTATATTCAAATTATTTAGGATCATAGGAATTGCAGTGTCAGAGGGGATCAAAGGTCTGTCTCATGCTGTTTCCTGCTTCTAAAGGTGGCCTCTTCTGATTTGTGAAATTTCCAGTGGGACTTTCCCACCATGCTCCTGGTTAATGGTAGAATATTATAGCACCAAAGACTTTGGGTTAAAGGAAACAGTTTAGAATTAACAAACTTTCTTTAACACTTAACAGTTTGGGAGTTTTATATCCTAAACTTTAATGAGGACAAACATTCATTTCAGGATGAACATGATGAATTGTGTGTGAAAATCAGAGAAGTAAAGTACAGGCGACATCTTGTGGCCATTTGGAAAACTTCCAGGGGTGAAATCCTGGCCTAATTAAAGTCAACGGGAAAACTTCCACTGACTTCTACCGGGGACAGCATTTCACCCAGGTCTTCATTCCATAGGAAGTTCTCAGGTATATTACCTTATTCCTGATTGCTCTTCTTTGAATGAAACAATCTAGACTGAACTAGCCAACATACTTGTAACACCTGCAAACATCATATGCTAAATGCTTCCGTTTTCGAGTACTTGACTGATATGTTTCAGAGTAACAGCCGTGTTAGTCTGTATTCGCAAAAAGAAAAGGAGTACTTGTGGCACCTTAGAGACTAACCAAACATGCTCAAATAAATTGGTTAGTCTCTAAGGTGCCACAAGTACTCCTTTTCTTTTTGACTGATATGTGACAATCTGTTCTTACCAATGAAGATACTACAGACTCATCAGCTATATTGTAAATTGATATGGCTCCTTTCATGCCATTCATGCTAATTTGAAATGTGATGAGACTACATTTCAGCATAGGCTAATTGGGGCCAGATTTACGAAGGCGTTTAGGTGTCTAAAAATGCAAATAGGTACTTAACGGGATTTTCAGAAGTGCCTATCTGCATCTTTAGGCACCTTAATACTTTTGCAAATCTGGCCTTTGGTCTTTAAAATGAAGAATTATGGTAAAGAATAACAGAAACAATCTATACTTATAGATGATAAATAAAAAAGTGAATGTATATTTGACAGCCAAAATATTCAACAGCTTTATTTGAGAGGAAAATATAGGGCACGACTACTTTACACCACAAGAAAATAAAAATAAATAATAATAGCATCTAGCTCTTATATAGCTTTTTTCAATCACAGATCTCAAAGCGCTTTACACAAGAGCCAATTTTACAGATGGAGAAACTGAAGCACAGAGAGGCGACTTGTCCAGGGTCACCCAACAGGCCAGAAGCAGAGCCAGGATTAGAACCAGGACCAGGTATCCCAAGTCCTGGTCCAATAATATAACCACAAAGCAAAAAAGCTTTATATATGAACAATGTATACTTCCTGCTACATGGTAACCAGCATGTCACTGAAGAAAGGGAACTATTAAAACATTGAAAACTACAGAAACTTGATAGTAGTATTGTCTTTTAACTAACTCTATGCCCAGCGAGTGTATGTATCCACGTGTTCCTGACACTGTTACTCTTGTTCTTCTTTTATCACCTCCAACTGTATGTTTCATCTTGCCTTAGATTAGACTGTAAGCTCTTTTGGACAGAGACTGTCTCTCACTATGTCAGGGTTCAGTGGACCCCTGATTCTGTTTTGGGGCCTCTAAGTGCCACCGCAATACAAGGAATAAGTAATAATAGTAACAAGCTAAGCATTGAAGGGTCCTCTGGGAAGTAGGTTATACAATCATTTGTAGAGCTTCTTTTGCACTATCTCAGACCTCAAATTCAAGAATGTCTGTGGTTCAGGAAATAGTAACTGCTGAATTCCCTTTAACTTCTCATGTTAAATGAGTGGCAGTACAATGCACCAGAAATCTATGTCGAACCATTTACAGACACTGTGTTTTTGTAAATCAGTACAGATTTTCTTAGAAGAGCTATTTGTAGCAATCAACCTTCAAAAAAAAAAAGTTTAAATGCACCGAGGAATCATATTCAGTTACTATTATGTTATTCTGAAATGTTATAAACACCAGTTACTAAACCTGCCTACCATAATATACAGATGTATATCTCAGTTACATAGAGCAAGATATTTATGTAGACATGTATGTAAGCAAGAAAAGAGAAACAAAACTTTGGACAATGATTGAGTCTTGAATACAACAGATCACACCAATACATGAAGTGGTCTGATACACCATTGGTGCCCAAAGTGCCCATGATTTTTGAATGAGAGAAATGTTTTGCATGGAACAGAGATAATCATTACTGACATTAAATATATGCCTCTCTCCAGATAAATGTTTACACACGCATACACAACCAAATAGAGTTGATAAGGTACCAGTATTTGGATATTCAGCACTTTCCAAATTATACACAAGGGTTGGAGGGGAAGGTGAGTTCAGCATCTTAATGCCCTAGCCTTTTTTTCAACTTGACAAGGTGATGCATGAAATGGTATCCATGAATAAAATCTCTCCCACTAAGAGAGCTCAGTGGGCATACAAGCCCTAAGACATTTCGACACCTAGCCTACAATATTAATACCAGACAGAAAAAAAAATGAACTAGGGTGGAGCGACCATTACTATGATGTCTAGTTACTACAGAGTTCAATTGTGGCTTTGCCACAAGACCTCTGTAATGGCCAAGGCATTGTTGCACTGCCCCAGAAGCAGATCTGCAACCAGACTGTGATTCAGCGAGTCACCTGCAGTCCCCTCTTGCTCTGTGGGGGAAATAATCTGTGCCAGACCTACACCTGACATACATAATTTCCCTTGCTGTGCCAACTAAACTGCACTGACCAGCTCATCGGGTATAGGGGTGGGGCTAAGGTTCTCTTCGCTCCCCATCCACATGTGAAAGGGAGAATAGCTAAGGAATGATCAGTGGGGCACTCAGTAGCCTACAAACACTTGAAAGGTGTAAACAATAAAGAAGGAAAGGAATTATTTAGGACAGCATGGGGGATAGAACTAGGAGTAACTGGATAAAATTAAGGAAGGGAATAAAAGAGAGTGAATATCAGGAAAAAAACTTTCAAAGCCAGAACAATTTGGCTGTTAAATGGCCTTCTGAGACAAGTGGTGGAAACCCGCACTGGGTACACTGAAAACTACACTGGGCAAAACATCTAAAAATGTAACATAAGGAACAACTTGCATCAGCAAGGAGGTCACCACATAACCCACAGGGTCTTTTCTATCTCTGACTTCTGTGGCTCTGAATTTGTGTGTGTGATATTAGAAAATATAAGATAAATGAGTGAGTGGAAGCAGAATGGTAGAAACCTATGTCACATGGAGAAACCTATGTCACAGTACATTGCTTGTATAGAAAAAAAGTTTACTGTATGTTACAAACATTTTTATGGGAGAGGTTTTTGCCTCATAAGGGTTTCAAATAAAGCCTGTTATCTCAAAACACGTATAGATAAGCGGCATATCAACCCATCAGTCAGCCTTCTCATGGCGCATGTGCCTACACCATTTATTTGCATAGTCTATGCTCATTTCTGCCAGTTGCTTCTGGATGTGAGGAGTTTGTGGCATTCAGAAACAGCTTCACATGTACAAGGGCATTTGTGAAACATTCCCTGTGTGGGAAAAGTCTGATGGTATTTGAGAAGGGAAATCCCCTTGCTTTGGTTCAGTAGGATCCAAAACTACTTGTTTCTTTCCACTTGGTTCACTCTAGTGACAGATTCTGCTGCATCAGTTTTTCCCCCTCTCTTGTATTGCTGAGTCATAATTTCCTTAATATAAAGATGATGGAACCAGCTATCATATTACCAATGACTGGCACATTACCTTTGCTGCCAGATGTGCCTTGCAGTGGGATGAAAGCTTTTGAAAAAACTGCTTCGCCAAATTGTTTACCCCAGTTGACCTGTATCTCCAGCACGGTGTAGAAGGGGACCCTCTCTTAGGACAGCTGCTCTTCAAAGGTATTTTCCTCTAAAGTTATCTATCATTTTGTGATTCATGTACTAAGAGCAAAATGTAGGTTCCTTTATTCCTGATGACTACGTCCCTGTACTCCCCCACTTCCTGTCAAGTTAAATGAAGAGAATGTGGAGAACACTTTCAGTACTGACAGCTAGTGAGAGCGGCATTTCAAAACAATGATCTGCTGGCTATTCCAATTTACATATATGGACTGTTTGGGTGGAGGCCCAAGGCAAAGAATGAAAATGTGCAGAGAAGCGTGTGTTGCATGGCTGTCTCTCTCAGTCAAGCTGCAATCCTACATCCACGACTAACTGTGTAAAGTAAATACTTACTTGAATATACGGTGGTTGCATTCTCTTGCATTTGCTGGAGTTGTTCTCTGTCAGTTCCAGGACCATGTGATAGTGACTGAGTATCCAAATCTGGAGAATTAGCTCTGGTGTCTGTCTCCCCCTTCAGAATCAGCCAACTGGTCTTTAGCTGAACAGAACAAAACCGAACTTTTAACGTTTGGATTTATTCTTGCAAATTCCCCCACATGGGAATTCTATGATCAATTTTTATTTATTGTAATTTTATACCAATCATCCACTCAGTCACAAAAGTGGAAGACAGATCCTATGCAATGCATCATGGGACTGTCTGTTCGAAGTTCTAGTATCAGATACTTAACATGATCCAGCTAGTTGAGAATGGGTTTCCTCTTAATTACCGCTGTTACTCTGTCCTTGTTTCAGAATATGTGAATTTTTTAAAATTAAGCTATTAATGCCCACAAGTGAATCAATGTTACTTTATTACTTTTTCTCATTTTAAAATAAATACATGGAATAAAAACACCTCCACTGAACCACCAAGGAGCATGCCTAGATTGAGTAAATGCATGCACTTAATGCATTAGTTCAATTCTCCCTACTTTTTGCCTCCCCTACTAGTTCCATCACTTGTAAAATTTAGATTGTAAGCACTTGGGGGGAGGTGCAAGACTGGTATATCTTCTGTGAAGGACCAAACACACATTTGCTGCTATTAACTAACTAGAATAATGATAAATAAAAATAAAATATCTAAAAAATAAGAGAGATTTTAAAATGGTACCCTTGAGAAACATTAACACCCTGCATGTTTTTCCTGCATTCTGGTCATTACCTTCCTATTGTCCTGATCAAAACTTCCATCCTCCCCCTCTGATCTTCTTACTGTTAGAATATAAAATGCATTGTAAGAGTTAAAACAGCATCATATCATTTGTTTCCATTTTGACTGTCATCATATTGCAGGTTTCTTAAAAGAATAAAATGATCCACACAAACAAAGGGATATGAGAAGTTGGAAGTGTACTGGTACGATATCATCGACCCATTTAAGCCATTATGAAATTATTAAAATGGTTTAATGCTGTAAATACACAGTATATGCATAAAATCTACTCTTCCAAGCATTTTAAAGTACCATTTTTCTAGGAAAGATGCTACTTTCTTGAGCTTGACTGGAGGGAAAAAAACCATAATTTATTGCACGGCTACACTACAGAGTTGACAGTGGTGCAGCTCCACCAATGCAGCTGTGCTGCTGTGAGCTCTCTAATGTAGCCTCTCTGGGCTGACGAGAGAGAGCTCTCTCATCAGCTGAACTAGTCCAGCCCCCATGCCTGCTGACACAGCGCTTCCACACTGGCACTTACGTCAGTGTAACGTATGTTGCTCAGGGGGGTGATTTATTCACCCTCGAGTGACATAAATTATGCCAACATAAGCTGTAGTGTAGACCTAGCCTTAGAAACAGATTGTGACTCAGCCTAACACAGCTGTCCAGGGGAGCAAGTCCCTCCTTTCCTCTGTTGCCATGTTAATGCTCTCCACATGGTATCTTGGATATAAGCAGGTTTTACACCTGGTCCTCATTCCTCTCCCCCAGGAGGTAGGCAGGGAGGGTACAGCAAATGGATCCGCCACCTCAAAATGTCAGCCAGCAAAGCTAAACCACTGTGGGAGGGTTAGGGGTAGGGAGTTAGCTGTCCCCCTATAAAGGGCTGCAGTAAATCATTTCACCATCAGGAGCAGAGTCACATTCTGAGTCACAATTCCTTCCCCAGGCTCCTCCTGGGCTATGTGTTACCCTGACACAAGGAAGAGACAAAAATTTCAGTCCAGCCCTTAATAATCAACATCATGGCATTAGCGAGAGCAGGGTCTGCAGAAGGGTTGCAATTACCAACACTACTGCAGAAAAAGACAACCAAAGTGCAGCCCGTATTTTCTGAATTTATCTATTTGCTAAAGAATTGTCTGTTGAAATTTTTTTGCTGACACTAACGTGCCACTATGTAGTACTTTGTATTGAGTTACCAAGTCTGCTGAGAAAAAAAATCTTGCCACTAGAAGGTCCCAGCATTCTCCTCTCCCCCTGCTATTCTGGCCATTTTGTGCCCTTTATTTCCAGACAGGTACAGATGTGCCTGTAAATGATACTGATCTGCACCCCAAAAATGATTTCACAACCAGCAGATTTTGCAGACATACACACGCCAAATTGCACAGACAACTTGCCACAGTTTGGGCCCGTGAGATTCAGCGTTTTAAAACATTGATGGATGCACCTTTTAAAAGGTGTCATAAGGGTCACTGTGGGGTGGCAGCAACTCTTCCCTACCTAGCCTTCGGCCCCTGACCCAGCATGTCTGCAGATATTTCATACAGCTTCTGCCCTTCCTGGGCAGACTGCATCTGCCATTAGCACTCAGCTGCTATACCTCTGCACCCCCTAAACCCCCACATAAAGGCAAAATTTTGATCTATGTTTGTATCAGTATGTAGCGGAGTGAAACTCCTACCCCTAAAAGTTGGAAACGGTGAACATTATATTGTCCCATGCATGCAGCACAGGGCAAGTGGAAAAGAAGTTTGAAAGACAGCTCTTGTCATGTGCACCTTCTACACAATAGGATGCAGGGCTGGTCAGGCTTCTGTACCAGGTATGGACTGGCCACAGAACTTCCTTCTCAGAGATACACACCAGATGCACTTCACTATAAGATCTTTTAATGTACTGCATGGTACCGCTGATAAGGTATATTACACAGAGCACTGCCTAGTGGTTGAAGGGTATAATACAGTTTAGCATTCCATTACATCATCCCCTTCCTGGAGGTGCTTTCATAGATTCATAGATATTTAGGTCAGAAGGGACCATTATGATCATCTAGTCTGACCTCCTGCACAACGCAGGCCACAGAATTTCACCCACCACTCCTACAAAAAAAACCTCACACCTATATCTGTGCTATTGAAGTCCTCAAATCGTAGTTTAAAGACTTCAAGG
This sequence comes from Lepidochelys kempii, assembly GCF_965140285.1. NCBI lineage: Eukaryota > Metazoa > Chordata > Testudines > Cheloniidae > Lepidochelys > Lepidochelys kempii. The sequence goes on from NC_136383.1 coordinate 118,981,156, forward strand.
AACAGAGAATCCTCTAGCAAGTGACCCGTGCCCCATGCTACAGAGGAAGGCGAAAAACCTCCAGGGCCTCTTCTCCAATCTGCCCTGGAGGAAAATTCCTTCCCGACCCCAAATATGGCGATCAGCTAAACCCTGAGCATATGGGCAAGTTTCATCAGCCAGATACTAGAGAAAATTCTTTCCTGGGTAACTCGGATCTCACCCCATCTAATAGCCCATCACAGGCCATTGGGCCTATTTACCATGAATATTTAATTACCAAAACCATGTTATCCCATCATACCATCTCCTCCATAAACTTATCGAGTTTAATCTTAAAGCCAGATAGATCTTTTGCCCCCCACTCCTTCCCTTGGAAGGCTATTCCAAAACTTCACTCCTCTGATGGTTAAAAACCTTCATCTAATTTCTAGTCTAAATTTCCTAGTGGCCAGTTTATATCCATTTGTTCTTGTGTCCACATTGGTACTGAGCTTAAATAATTCCTCTCCCTCTCTGGTACAGAAGCACTTGCATAAGAGGAAAGTGATCAGGAACAGCCAGCATGGATTCACCAAGGGAAGGTCATGCCTGACTAATCTAATCGCCTTTTATGATGAGATTACTGGTTCTGTGGATGAAGGGAAAGCAGTGGATGTATTGTTTCTTGACTTTAGCAAAGTTTTTGACACGGTCTCCCACAGTATTCTTGTCAGCAAGTTAAGGAAGTATGGGCTGGATGAATGCACTATAAGGTAGGTAGAAAGCTGGCTAGATTGTCGGGCTCAACGGGTAGTGATCAATGGCTCCATGTCTAGTTGGCAGCCGGTATCAAGTGGAGTGCCCCAAGGGTCGGTCCTGGGGCCGGTTTTGTTCAATATCTTCATAAATGATCTGGAGGATGGTGTGGATTGCACTCTCAGCAAATTTGCGGATGATACTAAACTGGGAGGAGTGGTAGATACGCTGGAGGGGAGGGATAGGATACAGAAGGACCGAGACAAATTGGAGGTTTGGGCCAAAAGAAATCTGATGAGGTTCAATAAGGATAAGTGCAGGGTCCTGCACTTAGACGGAAGAACCCAATGCACAGCTACAGACTAGGGACCGAATGGCTAGGCAGCAGTTCTGCGGAAAAGGACCTAGGGGTGACAGTGGACGAGAAGCTGGATATGAGTCAGCAGTGTGCCCTTGTTGCCAAGAAGGCCAATGGCATTTTGGGATGTATAAGTAGGGGCATAGCGAGCAGATCGAGGGACGTGATCGTTCCCCTCTATTCGACATTGGTGAGGCCTCATCTGGAGTACTGTGTCCAGTTTTGGGCCCCACACTACAAGAAGGATGTGGATAAATTGGAGAGAGTCCAGCGAAGGGCAACAAAAATGATTAGGGGTCTAGAACACATGACTTATGAGGAGAGGCTGAGGGAGCTGGGATTGTTTAGCCTGCAGAAGAGAAGAATGAGGGGGGATTTGATAGCTGCTTTCAACTACCTGAAAGGGGGTTCCAAAGAGGATGGCTCTAGACTGTTCTCAATGGTAGCAGATGACAGAACGAGGAGTAATGGTCTCAAGTTGCAGTGGGGGAGGTTTAGATTGGATATTAGGAAAAACTTTTTCACTAAGAGGGTGGTGAAACACTGGAATGCGTTCCCTAGGGAGGTGGTAGAATCTCCTTCCTTAGAGGTTTTTAAGGTCAGGCTTGACAAAGCCCTGGCTGGGATGATTTAACTGGGAATTGGTCCTGCTTTGAGCAGGGGGTTGGACTAGATGACCTTCTGGGGTCCCTTCCAACCCTGATATTCTATGATTCTATGATTCTATTTATCTCTCTGAAATATTTATAGAGAGCAATCATATCTCCCCTCAACCTTCTTTTAGTTAGGCTAAACAAGCCAAGCTCCCTGAGTCTCCTTTCATAAGACAAGTTTTCCATTCCTCGGATCATCCTAGTAGCCCTTCTCTGTACCTGTTCCAGTTTGAATTCATCCTTCTTAAACATGGGAGACCAGAACTGCACACAGTATTCCAGGTGAGGTCTCACCAGTGCCTTGTATAACAGTACTAAAACCTCCTTATCCCTACTGGAAATACCTCTCCTGATGCATCCCAAGACCGCATTAGCTTTTTTCACAGCCATATCACATTGGCGGCTCATAGTCATCCTATGATCAACCAATACTCCAAGGTCCTTTTCCTCCTCCGTTACTTCTAATTGATGCGTCCCTAGCTTATAACTAAAATTCTTGTTATTAATCCCTAAATGCATGACCTTACACTTCTCACTATTAAATTTCATCCTATTACTATTGCTCCAGTTTACAAGGTCATCCAGATCCTCCTGTAGGGTGTCTCTGTCCTTCTCTATATTGGCAATACCTCCCAGCTTTGTATCATCCACAAACTTTATTAGCACACTCCCACTTTTTGTGCCAATGTCAGTAATAAAAAGATTAAATAAGATTGGTCCCAAAACTGATCCTTGAGGAACTCCACTGGTAACCTCCCTCCAGCCTGACAGTTCACCTTTCAGTAGGACCCGTTGTAGTCTCCCCTTTAACCAATTCCTTATCCACCTTTCAATTTTCCTATTGATCCCCATCTTTTCCAATTTAACTAATAATTCCCCATGTGGCACGGTATCAAATGCCTTACTAAAATCTAGGTAAATTAGATCCACTGCGTTTCCTTTGTCTAAAAAATCTGTTACTTTCTCAAAGAAGGAGATCAGGTTGGTTTAGCACCATCTACCTTTTGTAAAACCATGTTGTATTTTGTCCCATTTACCATTGACTTCAATGTCCTTAACTACCTTCTCCTTCAAAATTTTTTCCAAGACCTTGCATACTACAGATAATTACCCGGATCACTTTTTTTCCCTTTCTTAAAAATAGGAACTATGTTAGCAATTCTCCAATCATACGGTTCAACCCCTGAGTTTACAGATTCATTAAAAATTCTTGCTAATGGGCTTGCAATTTCTTGTGCCAATTCCTTTAATATTCTTGGATGAAGATTATCTGGGCCCCCTGATTTAGTCCCATTAAGCTGTCTGAGTTTCGCTTCTACCTCAAATATGTAATGTCTACCTCCATATCCTCATTCCCATTTGTCATGCTACCATTATCCCTAAGATCCTCTTTAGTCTTATTAAAGACTGCGGCAAAGTATTTGTTTAAATATTGGGCCATGCTTAGATTATCTTTGACCTCCACTCCATCCTCAGTGTTTAGCGGTCCCACATGAGCCTTTTGTCAAGATTAATGCTGTATGAAATGCTAACAGAGAACAGGAGGAGCTTAATCTTACAGTATATTTCTAAGCAAAGAATCCATACATTTTAACCTGAACCTTGAAAACAGTGGTCAAAATATTCAAACATAGGGTCTGATGCTGCTTGGAACTCCAGTGGGCAGACCCCAGCACTTGCTAGGAATCCAGTCAAAATCAATGGAACAAAGCATGAATGCCAGGGTCTGCACATGCAGCGTTCCTTGAATCTTAGGCACCTAAATCTATATTAAGGCACCTACATCAAAGTGACCTGACTTGTAGAGCTGCTGAGCATTGGCTTCTGTGAAAATTGGGCTACTCAACCCCTCTGAAAATCAGGTCCTTTTTATATGGATGTCTAAATATGGACTCCAGGAACCCAAGTTCAACCATTTGAGCTCTCTGTTTGGATCAGTGATAAAATTGATGAAGGCCAAACTCTTTTTAAAAGGTTTAATATTGAATCAAATGTTTTGAAAATATGAAGATACTAAAAAAGAAAAATGCAATACCACCCTCCCCAGCTTTCCCATCCAAATTCACAGCCTGAAATCATGCATGTGACATTTTCCCAGCTCATTTTTATTCTGAATCTAGGAGTTTATAACAGGAACACAGAGGCTCTTAGCTACAAGAAATCTGCTGGGCACCGCTGTAATTGAGACCTTTCAAAGTCAAATGTTTTGGAAGAGTTTCTTGCACTTTTTGTTTTAGAGAACATTTTTGCGCTTGTTTGTTCAAACTTCGTTTCTTCAACAAGAGAATGTTTTCTGGCTCCAACTCCTGAATGTCCTACTTCAATGCCCCTTTAGCTTAAGAAGCTGAATCATCAGTTGCTAATGTGTTTCTTCTTTAGCAAAAAGATTTACACAACTTCTGCTGGGAACAAAAGGTTGTTTCCATTAGCCTCTACACAGAAATGGATACTTCATCACTCTCAATTTTTGTTTTCATTTAGAATAAATTAGTAGGTGCACTCCTGTAGAATCCCAGCCAGCCTCCATTTTCTACACTCCTTTTCAGAACCTTGTTTATATGTAAAACAAAGATTAAAATACATCTCCTCAGGGTATCCGCAGAGATGTCTGACTGACCTGCATATTAACATACAGGGCCTCTCACACCAATGTATATCAGGAATAACTTTGCTGAAGTCAGTGTAGTTACACCAGTATAAAACTGACAGAGGAAAATCTGGGCCTTGGTTGTGTACATCAGCATGGCGGCTGACATAGAAAACATATGGCCATGAAGAAAAACTCCCTTTTTCAGAGTCATTTTGGCAAACCAGAGGTAGCTATAAAATAATTAAGGATGACATGCTCAGGGAACAGGATGTTAGGGCCAGATCCTCAGCTGGTGTAAATCAATGTTCTACTGAAGTCAATGAAGCTATCCCGATTTACAACAGCTGAGGATTTGGCTTTCTGTTTTGCTTGTGATTTTCCCAAAACTCTCTCTAATGATTCAGGCCTTTTTGCCTTGTCAGTAGCTTTTTTGCTTTTTTTGACTATTTATTACCAATGATTTGTAGCTCTGCAGAGGAGGAGAAATTAAAGGCTTTGGATAGACTTTAATGTTTGCTATTTATCCTAAAGCCAAGTGCTCATATAAATGGATTCCATCTCATTGACACCGAGGTGACCCTTGTATGTGATAAAGCATATTAAAGCACCACTGGACCTTGCTTTGTTCTGAAGCTTAACCAGAACAGTCTAATAGGTTATTTAAATGTCAGTGATTTAAACCTGTCTATGCAATTGCTTAGCATCAGACACTTCAGTTATGGAGAATGTGTGCACGCTGACTCACTGTACTCAATGTCAGTTTGACTGATATCGGCAATAGTGCTGATGCAATATACTTAAATTTCTATAAGGCATTTGACTTTGTGCCACATGACATTTTGATTAAAAAACTAGAATGATACAAAATGAACATGGCACACATTAAATGGATTAAAAACTGGCTAACTGATAGGTATCTAAATGTAACTGTACGTGGGAAATCATCATCCAGCGGGTTTATTTCTAGTTGGGTCCTGCAGGATGGTTCTTGGCCCTACACTAACATTTTTATTAATGACCTAGAAGAAAACGTAAAGTCATCACTGCTAAAGTTTGCAGACAACACAATGATTGGAGGAGTGGAAAAGAATAAAGAAAAGGGGTCACTTATTCAGAGCAATCTGGATCGCTTAATAAACTGGCCACAAGCAAACAATATGCATTTTAATATAGCTAAAGGTAAATGTATCCATCTAAGAACAAAGAATGTAAGAACTAAGAACTTACAGGATAGGGGACTCTATTCGTGGGAAGCAGTGACTCTTGAAAAAGATTTGGGGATCATGGTGGATAATCAGCTGAATATGAATTCCCAATGTGATACTGTGGCCAAAAGGGCTAACACAATCCTTGGATGTATAAAAGGGGGAATCAAGAGCACAGAGGGTTTTTAACCTCTCTATTTGGTGCTGGTGTGACTGCTGCTGGAATATGCTATGAAGTTCTGGTGTCAACAATTCAAGAAGGATGTTGAAAAATTTGGAGAGGGCACAGATAAGAGCCATAAAAACAATTAAAAGGTTAGAAATATACCTGACAATGACAAACTCAAGAAGCTCAATTTATTCAGCTCAGGGGTGACTTGATCAAAGTCTATAAGTACCTCCATGGGGAAAAATATTTGATAATAGGCTTTTTCAGTCTAGCAGGGAAAGAACATAAGAATGGCCGTACTGGATCAGATCAAAGGTCCATCAAGCCCAGTATCCTGTCGTCGGACAGTGGCCAATGCCAGGTGCCCCAAAGGAAATAAACAGACAGGTTATCATCAAGTGATCCATACCGTGTCACCCAATCCCAGCTTCTGGCAGACAGAGGCTAGGGACACCATTCCTGCCCATCCTGACTAATAGCCACTGATGGACCTATCTTCCATGAATCTACCTAGCTCACTTTTGAACCCCATTATAGTATTGGCCTTCACAACACCCTCTGGCAAGGAGTTCCAGAGGTTGACAGTGCGTTGCGTGAAAAAATACATTCTTGTGTTTGTTTTAAACCTGCTACCTATTAATTTCATTTGGTGGCCCCTTGTTCTCGTATTATGAGAAGGAGTAAATAACAAAGGTATAACAAGATCCAAATGGTGGAAGTTGAAGCTAGACAAATTCAGACTTAATATAGAAGACATAAATATTTATCAGTGAGAGTAATTAACAGTTGGAGTCATTTACCAAAGGTTGTGGTAGATTCTACATCACGGGCAATTTTAAAATCATGACTGAAATTTTAAAAAAAATATACACTCTAGTTCAAAGGAAATTATTTTGGGGAAGTTGTATGGCCTGTGTTTTATAGAAGGTCAGACTAGATGATCACACTCTTCTGACCTTGGAATCTATGAATCAGCAGCATCCAGAGAGAAGCCCTTATTTATTTATTTATTTCTCCACATCCTTAAATCAGTCAGGTGTGAGGCAGAACATGATACAAACCAGAAGAGTCAATGCTCTCCCTGAAAAGAAACATGGGGAATTTCTATTTTACTGCTTCATTTGAAGCATTCATGATTTATACAGTTCTTTTCGAAGTCATGTGTTGTGTCAGATTATTATGTGCCACAAAAACATTTTCTGTATAGTTCTGTTGTTTAGTGACTTAGGTGCCAATCTTGCAATTGGGTCTGCCCATTCAGTTCCAATTGTATGGTGCAGATCAGAAGCCATCTTCAGTCAGGTTACTGCCTTAAAAAGGAATTTGTCCTCAGCGGATATAACCTCATTAAAGAATTGTTCTGATATTATGATAAAGTAAAAAAATCTTGCTGATGAAAGATGGATATTCAATATGCACCATATATCAATGAACCTAAAAGTTTATTTTTTGCTGTAATATAGACGCAAAAATTACCTTAAAATTTAGATATTCCCCAGGATCACCTGAAAGCAGTATAGTAATGTACTATATTTAACATGCTATTGTATCATTCTGATAATAAACAAATTGCTTTAAGATCAGTATTAGCTTTAAATTAATAATGTACAGCAAGACATCACTATGCCAGCCACTTACTGAGTCTTCAGACTTCATGTTATGCAGAGAGTTATCAATTTTCTGTGTTACTTAATTCTTTTCCTTTTTGTTTTTAGATAATAGGGATTCTGGCATAATTAAATGAGAATACAATAGCACAACTAGTTCAGTGGTAAATATGCACTTCCTTAACAAGGGCATGCGTAGAAAACACTGCAGCCGAGAAAAGCAGACTGTACCATGCTGTCTGTAGATAGGGGGTTTCCTATAGATGTTATCTTTTACTCCAGTGTCTGAGAAAGAGGAAAGAAAAAGGAAAGAACAAAAGAGTAAGCAAGCAGTTTAGACTGTGCTTCTTCTGTTTAATTCTTAAAAAAAAAAAAAAAAAGGAAAAAAAAATCACTTGAGCAGAGACCATTCATTCATTTTAATGTGTAGTAACTGCTATTACAATACAATGCAACATTTCTCATCATTAGTACACACTTAAAACATTCTGGGCTGCATGGTAGCCCAAAATTTTCTATCAATCCTAAAGGGATACATTAATATGGCTCCTTACCCATCAGTTCATTTAGTAGATGGGTACTTAAAAAATTCAGCCTTACATCATATCCGTAAATTGAACAGGCCTGTGCAACCAGCAGTAACATTTAAGACAACAACATCTTCTAGGTTTAACATAAAATAAAGTTGTCTCTTTGGGCTTCTCCTAGTGCAAACTTGTTGATACACAGAAAAATGTGAAGCGTGTAACTCATTCACTTCTGAGATCATGTTTAACAGCTAACATATTTTCACTCTTCAGAAGAAATAAGGTTTTTTGTTATTGTTGTTCTACAGTTCACAAAGCAATGCAAAATCCATTGACAATTTAGGAGAAAATGAACATATGCCATCTTTAATTGAAGATTAAAAACTAAGCTGTGAATGCCTACCTGGAACATGGAAATGTCTAGGAGCCTGCTGATAGGCAGAAGGCGAAGATTTGCTGTCTGAATACATGGATAAGCTTGGAGTGCTCCGACCACTTTCACTGCCTCCAAGGGGAAGAGCAAAGAAAGCAGATAAAAGAAAAAAAATGGAAAGCAAAGTAGAGTACTTCAAGCATAAAAAGCTTACTCAAAATGACTTGTTAATCCAACATTTTAAAATAAATAGTTCTTTGTAAAACCTCAACTTCCTTATTGGCACCATGTCTGGTTTCTGATGTGACTCTCTTAGCAAAGGCAATACCGAACAGTGGGTCAAACGATAAACAGATCTAGGAACTGGAGTGTGCTATATCAGCAATAACGCATACTTGATGGATAACATCAGGTACAAGCATCAGCCCTGTAGCTCTGCTTTGAAATCTAACATTCTCTTCTCAGAATGTGATGCTGTTAAAAAGATAAAACAAAAGCAGCTTCAGGAATCTGTAGGTCCTTTTTTTTCAAACGGCTCCTTCGTAGCCTTAACTGAGCAAATATATTAGGGAATTTTAGCAAAGTTTAAGGTTATGGTGTTAAATTATAGCCTGCCCTTAAAACCATCAGTGAAATCATTCAGTGATGTTAAGTTAGTTCAAAGCAGGACTGCACCAAAAAGCAGCTGCTATAGCTGAGTCATGTCTTATTGGATATATAAATTACAAAATAGACTGCTGTTGAGATCTTGTACTAGGTTTATTCTAACTTTCCCCCCGATAACTCTCCACAGGATTTTATTTATATGCAGACAGGGTTGGATTATCAAGTCATGGATCTATAATGCCATAGCCAACTTGGCAGAATTTAAAGGTACAGAATATACTATTGATCCGTACCCATTTATACTCTTATTTTGTAAAATACTCTTCAAATACTCCATTTATTTCCTGTTAATTAATCCTCAGGGCGTACTCTATGGCATTATAATGCTGCTTGGCAAACGAAAAAGTAAAGCACTTTTTGGGGACTTGTAAAATCCAGTTCATGTGTAGCATTGTTAAGCCACTGGTAGCTAAACATGATATTTTTACAAAACACAGAGCTGCTGACAATTTGCAGTAACCATTTTAGAGAGGATGGAGCGCAGAATTAATGGATATTAATGATGACAGTACAGCAGTTCTTTTGAAGAAAGGCCAGCAGCCCAGAGTATAGCTTTAGATGTATCATTTAGCACTGCCATGTGGGAGAGAGGGGTTTATGGGTAACTTTGAGTTAGTAGAAAGCCCAGAGCAAAGGTGAAAAATCTGGTAAACTGGGGATGGAACAGGGGATTGCTAACCATTCACAAAGCTGGGTAGCCTCTGTTGAGGAGTACTGGAGAGACATTAAATACAGCCCCAGAGAATGTCATATATTCCATCATTTTAACCATGGGCCTGCCGCTGATGGGAGTATTGCTCTTGACCTTAATAGGAGCAGGAGAAGGCCCCATGAGAACAGAGGAGAGTGCTGTGCATCCCATGAATATTCCTGCTAATTAATCCATTTTATTGTGGGAGTGTTACTTCCCTGTACAGTGCGGATTTAAATGAAGATCATTGAAACTACAAAATTAGGAGTCACTGCCATTGTTTCTCTGGTAGCAATGACTTGATAAGATGGTAACAATTTTTAAAAAAGTATTCTGCATAGTTCAGAGACTGAAATTAGAACAACATTAGTTGATATTCTTCAAGTACTACCAAGAACTGAGGGCTTGATTGTGGAGTTACTGCAAGCCCTGAGTAAGGGGCAAGTATCAACATGCTGCCCTAGGAGCAAACCAGAAGCTAAACCGTGACTGACAGAATCACAGTTTGGTTTCTGGTTCCCATCCTGCTCCAGGGAGAAAGATAGGTGTGCCATCCATTTACCAGGATCAGATTACTTCCCCCTCTATGCCAGCTCACCTGCTGCACTTCACCCACTCCCTGTCACTACTAACCCACCTATGCAGTGGATGGGGAGTAGCAGCCCCGTAGAAACACCTCTACCCTTTACACACAATGCAGATAGCCAGGGAGTGTCTTATACTCCTTGACCCCCTTGCAGTGGGAGCATGGCATGGGAAATAGCTGCTTCCTGGTTAAGGTCTATGCACCCCATTGTATCCCAGTTATTACCACCCCCCTGGAATGTCACATCCCAGGGTAGAGTTTGCCTGGAAAGGTTGCGAAAAAATCAGAAAGGGCGTTTTAAAGTTATGTTGTTTTCAAAAAATGCCTGTCCTTTGCTTGCTCAAAATTCCTGTATCACTAAACATTTATAATTGGGGTACTGGAAGGCATGGCCCTTAATACATCACATACTTTGGGCACTTAAAATAGTCCACGTGGATAAAAGCCTCACCAGACAGGATCGGGGCCCCATCATTCTGGGAATCATAAACAGAGACAGAAATCTTTCAGGCAGGCATTATTTTCCTGTTACGTTCAAGGGACCAGAAGGAAGCATGGAACAGGAGGTGAGAACTTGGGAAGAGAGGACAGAGGCAGGGAATGCAAACACATGGAACTGAAGGCTGCAATTCTGCCAACTGCTCTGTGTGGGATCCACTTGTGTGGAGTAGTTTTTAAGATCACGGCCTAGATTTCTATTAAAAGAAAAGAAGGAGGCAAGCTATTCTTGGGGCACATTATACCATACAAGCTGATCCACCATTTAAATTATTAAAATTATGTCAAAAATTTGCCACTGATTCTGAGAGAGTGTAGCTGGATTTTGCAATTTACATGCAAAATTATGAATATTTAGCAATAAATCAAACTGAAGGGCAAAGTAAAAGGTCCCATTATCTAGCTTACAACAACCCCTAAGATCCTATATAATTGTCTCTTGCCTGAAGTTTCCCTGGGTAAAAACTGAGTAAAGACTCCATGTCAGATCCCATAGAATATACAACTACTGGAGAGAGCAGTTTTACAAAGTTTTGCTTTGGTTCTCTGCCATTAGCAGGATGAAAAAATAGAATCATGAACTCTTTCCTGGATTTCATTTTAATTTATTTGGAAAGAATCCTGAAAGGCTTACTTTGAACTTAAGTACCAACCACAGAAACATACTCATGTCTCTTGGCTCTTAACAAGACAGGCTGCCCTTTTAACCTAGTATGTTTGCACTGTAATGACCAGACCTCAAAACATCGTCCTCTCTCATGCCGTTACATGGCTGGTCAGGAAGAATAGAATGTCTTTTTGTAGCTCCTCATTCTCAGCAGCATGCTGCTTATTGTCAGTCCCTTACATTTCCAATCTAGCCATTGACACTGCAGAATTGTATTTTTGTCTTAGAGGATGGGGGGTCTGGCAAGAATTTTGCAGATTCATAAAGCAGTTAGAAAGCTATTGTAAGGGCAATATGCCTGAAAATCCTTCCTGCCCTGGAACTCTGCAACATGCACAGTCACCACTGGCCCAAAAATGGCGATTCCAGAAATTATTTCTGAAGTTGGGTCATTTTATATATCCATATGTTAAGCACATGAACTTGTTTTTTATCTGAAATCTTGAAAACAGCAATGATTCTTTCCAAGCTTTCAAAGCCAGTGAGTACTAAAGTGGAATAAAAAGGACATGTCCTGAAAAATCTGGTTCTTAAATTAAAAAAGGCAAGGCACTCTCCACTGCACTGTGAAGGTGGGATTTTCCAAAGCTCTCAGCATTGGCCTAACTCTCACTGACTCCATTGCATCAATGGGAGCATAGTTAGACCAATCCCAAGTGTTTTTGAAAATCTTTACATTTCTGAATTGTGATGGGCACTAACTGTGAGATAAGTAAAGCTGCATTCTTACCTAGGCTGTCACAGAAGTCACTTTTCTGATTAAAAACAAACAAAAAACACCAAGCCTAGACATATCCAAATGATTTGAGGACTTTTGTGTGTGAGTAAATGTGATAGTGGAGGGTCAAACATATTACACCCGCCAAGATAAACTCTGGGTGGTAAAGAGGGAAAGCAGAAACTCAGTGACAACATTCTTATGGCTAAAAAAAGGGCCAACCCAGTGAATTGTCAGTGAGGGCCTATGGCAAAGCCCATAGTCAAGAGAAAAGCCTATTGGTGTGGTGAGGTTTCTCTCACTCAGAAGTTTAAAGAAAAATATTATTAAATAAATGTGGAGAGTTAATTTTGAGTTTAAAAAGTTCAGGTGTAGTACTGTAACTAGTGTATTACATTCAGACATGTTCAAGTCTATCAGCCAAGCACATCTCTAATTATTTTGAACTGAAATGGCAAAAAAAAAATAAAAAAAAAAATCTTATTTTGAGCACATGGCATTTGACAATAGTTTATCTATATTCCCATGACTTTTGCTCTTCTCACTATGATCTCTCCATAGCGTTGCCTACATTTTTAAAAACAGGGAAGGTAACGTCAAACATTTATCAAGATAAAGAAGGAGGGCATCCTAGTATTTAGAACAAGGCACTTGGGGATCTCAGATCTCCTTTTTTATTATTATTTGCTGTGACACTAATTGAATGTACAACAAGGGGAAACTATGTAATACTTATTTAACCCATATGTAAATTGTATAAAAATACTTACCGACACCTCATAGGAGAGTTGTGAGGCTTAGTTAATATATGTTTGCAAAGGGCTCTAAGCTCCTTGATAACAGGTGCTACAGAAGTGCAAAATATTATTATTTTGGTTGTTTTACTAATTTTTATTTTGTAACAACAGGCTACTGCTTGATGGATTGTTTTCCAAACAACAGCAACAAATAATTGCTGCCGCAAATGGCAATGACAGGTAGCCGTGAACATATACTGGTTTAAGTGTGATCAAATAGAAGTGCGGCTGAGCAACTGTCAATTGACTTTCAAATGAGAACATTCCACACTGTGTAATCATGCAGTGCAGTACACAGAGAGGTTTTCTAGCTAAATGCATCAACTTCTGATAAAACTGTCCAGCTTTACAGTACACATAAAACTGTATCCAAGCAGAGACTCATGTGATACAAGAATGTGCTTCAGCCCTCCTAGAAGTTGGGGGACAGAATCTTTGTAGGTAGATTGTCTGTTAAAATGGCATCACTTTGTTTAAACTTATTATTTTTCTCCAGAATTCTCTTTTGGGGGTCACATTTGCAGGGTATGGACCTGATTCTGCTCTTATTTACACCAATGTACAATGCACCTGCAGGGAGTCACATCCTTTCCTTTGCACTGCTCCGATGACAAAGCTTTGCTTCTTCAACTCAAATAGGACACAAAGATAGAGGATACAAAAGTAACTGAAAATGCTTGTGATTTGTGCCCATTTGCTTCCCCTTCCTCCCCACATTAATCCTAGTGGAAGGACATTGTTGTGATCATTCAACACCCCGCCTTCCTCTCTAACGTTTAAACAACATGCCAAGCAAAAGTACACTCTGCCTCAAAGGTTCCAGAGATTCCCCCATCACAGTGGCCTGTCTCCAGCATGCAGAACATTAACAATTAATGTGCCTTTGTGAAATAGTTTGACAGGAATGAGCATTAATTTATTCAAATAAATAACAATAAAGTTTCTGTGCTTTAAAGTATATGGGCCAGATTCACAGCTGATCAGTGGAGCTATGCTGATTTAACCAGCTGTGGATCTGGCCCAATAGATGTTAACAGTATTAAAAATGGACTAGATCTCTAAATGTTTTGTAAAAAAGATGGATGGATATTTGATCCTCTAGGGTGTTAATGTCCCTTATTCCAATATCCAGTTAGCTTCACTAAAACATGGAAACAAGGTTAAATGTTTCTGTAAACGATAATAAACAAAATTTACAATTATTCTCCCCTCCCCCATCTTCAGATTTTTTTTTTCCCTTTGGAAAAAACACTGAACATTGATTGAAAAAAACACAGCAGGTCCCAGAGACTTACATGGTATGTCAAGAAAGCACTCACACAAAGTTAAGACAGACTATCCTGTTGGAAGCCATGCTTGCACAAAGAAAGTCAAAACACATTTGGAGAGGTCTACAGTTATCACAGCACAGTCGGCATTCCTGGACCTTACCTTTGAAGAAAGGGATGTAATGATGTCTGAATGCAGATGTAGGGCTTGGGTGTTGGGGCAGGGAGATGCAGCTACTGGTACCAAGAGTCTGAGTACCAGCTAGGGGGCAACAAAGAGTAAGTGAAAATAAACTATTTTGTTCACTTACTGAAAGCCACAAAATATTCCTAGCAACAACATCCTTCTCACAGGAGCAGTTTTCTCTTGATGACATACGAATTTGGAAAGTATATTTTAGCTCCAGTCTGTCTTCTTGTTTCCAAAATAACGCAGGTCATAGTACACAGTTTGGTAAGGGACAGAGACTTTCCATGAATGGAAAGAGAACAACACACAACTGATAACTATGTCCTGGGTTACACAGGAGGTCAGACTAGATATCAGCAGGGCCAGATTTACACCTTACATGCCACTAGGCACAACATCTTCAGCACCCCCCTGCCTACAGCTGACTTTTGTGTTTGCCGTAAAAAATGAAATAAATAAATAAATAAAAAAACACAGCCTCCCCAGGAAGGCACGAGACCCTCCGTCATGCACAGCGCTCCCAGCCTGAACCAGGGCACAGCCCACCCGCCCCAGGCTAGGCGTAAGGGGAGGACTGTTCCTCTCCCCACAGTGAGCGGTCCCCAAGTGTCTTCCATTCCCTCCTGCAGCCCAGCATGGCAGCCATGCTCCGGCTCATCCCGTGCAACTGAATGGGGTGCTGGCTACATCCCTCCCTCTTCCTCCACGGCATGGGGCGGAGGGAGTGGGGTGGCTGAGATTAGGAAGGGGCTGGGACACTCCCAGCTACTTCAGCAGCCTCCCCACCCAGCCACAGCTCACAGCACCCCCCAGACGGACTGACTTGGACGCTCACTCTGGCCCACCCCACTCTGCTCCAACTGGGCGGCTACCAGCCCATGCCAGGAGCCTGGCTGCCTGTAGGAGAGCGGTATGTATTAACTTTTAACCCACTTTTAACTTTTAGGCACCCCTAGGCACATGCCTACTGTGCCTAATTGGAAATCTGGCCCTGATGATCAGAATGATCCCATCTGGCCTTGGAACCTATGAATTTAATAGGTGGAACATCAGAAAATATTCCAGAAGAGCAAAACCTTACTATAAAGCACACTGAGGAAAATCAGTGTTTTCAAAAGCTGCAAAAGGGATGACGTGTTTATAAAGGGTCACAGTGGAATGAAATGGGGAGATACATCATCTCTTTCTTTGCTAGGAACTTTGTTAGGGCAAGGTCCAGCTCCCACTGAAGTTGCTATTTTGCTATTAGTTTAAAGGATACAGGATCAAGCCCACAATGCAGGAAAATGCATTGTTAAGCACATGCCTAACTTTAAGCATCTGAGGAGCCCCACTGAAGCCCTTTTTTGTTGCAACACCTCGCTCTGAGGGCTAATACTGTCAAAACAACAAATACAGGTTAAAAATTCTTGCAGTCTCCCCCTCCCACCAAAGTTGTACAGCTTTATAGCTCACTTTGGGTTGGGAATTGTTTGTTTTCCTTCCCCTCCCCATCTTACTCCCATAGCGTGCAACCAAGCAGAATCCTGATGGAACTGCTAGAGTCTCAGCAGAGACTAATTTACTCTCCTCAATAGATCTTCGATACTTTACTTTTTTCCATCCCCATCAAAGACTGTATGAATTATGAGACACAATCTTCTGTAAATGATTTCTGTAACCCATAAAACTTTCATTTGCATTAAGATTTCCATTTGAATGAAAGCTTATTGATTTTCACAATGAGTTTCTGGTCTTGTAGTAAAACACTTTTTAGGCCCCAGTCATTCATCAATATTTTTGTTAAGATGATAGAGTGACCCAGGAAATTATATAACTCTTTATTGAGGAGCTTTATTACCTATTTTTAAAGGGTCAAATCCTGCAAAAGCCCCACTATAAACGCAGGGTATCCTGACAAAAATCAGAAGGGGCCCAGAGGCGTATCACTGCTGCTACCGTGACCCTTGGCGTAAAAGAGGCTTCTGCAGCCACTACTATAGGAGAGTTTTGACCAGCAAACTGGCCACTCCTCCAGCCTGGTCCTCAGCCCACCCAAAGCAGCGAAGAGAACCACCATGAAACATTACTCTGCAGTTGAAAGGGGGTACAAAGTGCAGCTGTGCAGTCTCTTGGCTGCATGTCCGCTTCCCACACCGTGTGGTGGAATAATTGTGGTTTTGTTGTTTAGATTCCCATGATCGGTAAGGCTAGGGGCAGGATTAAGACCTTACTCCATTACATTTTCTGTTTTCAGCTACCACCAACACATAATTTCCTGATGCCTATTAAGTTTTATGAAAAAAAAAAATCACCACATGTGCATAATCGAAAGTACTTGTTTGTTTGTCCCCCTGGGCACCTCTGTTCACATTAACCAGCATGTTGTAATACACTTGAAAAGGGAGGCTGGAATTGCTTTCCACACTGTAAACCTTTCTCTTGGTATCTTCTACAGTTACTAAATAGGCCAAAGGGGGAGGAGGGGAAAGAGAAATTAAATGAGCCTGCTTGTCGATTACCTGGTCTGCTATAATGCTGAGGAGAATGGGATGTTGGAGTGTAGCGACCATAACCCAGAGATCCAGTAGAACTAGGACTTGATGTCCTATACTGTTTGAAAGATCTATCATCTTGGTCGCCCTGAGAGGAAAGGGGGAAAACCTAAATCAATAGCAAAGACAGAGTGAATTACAAGATATTCAGAAGTTATCCATATCCATTGTTGTTTTTTTGCCCTATATGCAAAGGGCCCAATTCTGTCTTCATGCTCCGTGCAATCATAATGAAATGAGGGCAGAATACAACCATAAACATCTAAAATCGGTTATGATTAGAGCAGTTCCGGAATTGCCAGACATCATATCAGAGAACAGTCATATAAACATGGGAGGCAGCATATAAGAAATGCGTCTAAAATGAAAACACAGTTTGAAAAGAATGTACTATATCTGAAATGTTGTTTTAGCACTATGGGCAGAATTCCCAATTTGTTTGTACCTTTTATTTGTTTAAACACAAGCAAAATGAATGTAAGATGACAGCATTTTACATTCATTTTGTACATGTACATGTGCAAATAGTCAGACAAGGTGCCAGACAGTGTAGAATCAGGCCTCATCTGTTTAATTATGCTATGCAGATCTGTTGTGCCTTCTCTGTACAACACATGCTGTACTATAAGCAAAACACATTCTATAATACTCAGGTGATCAATTTATGTATGAATATGTATCATTAGATTTAATGTTCTAGCATTACCACTTTCTATTTAAACCTATATCCTAAATACTTTAATTCCTGCAAATATACCTCACAGGGCTGTTCCCTTTTGCAGACTTAGGCCACTTCTCCCACAATCACTGCCGAGATTTTAATTCGTTTTGTAGCAAGTTGGTGACTGAAAATTACAAATTGGTGACTGAAAAAGTATTATTTTCTTAGGAAGCAAAAGCCCCCATTATGTAGAAATCACCTTTGGATAACTAGCATCACTCTGGAATTCATTTTTCTCAGTCCTTATATAGGAAAATCAGAATTTACCTGAGTAAGGTTGAATTAAAAAGAAAACAGTCTCAGATCAATCTCTCCTGCAGAAAACACTGTGGGAGGGAGTCCTGAGAGATACCCTTGCAGAATTATTCCCCCAATATTCCATCATTGGGGTGGGAGGGGGAGAGAGTGCTCCTCTACGGAATGTCACAGAGCCACCCTCCAAACCTGGGAGATCCCCAGGGATCTGTCTGAATTCTAGGGGACCAGCTGATGGCCAGGAACATTCACATGGAGGCCTTGCATCTCCATATCTGCTTCCACCCTGCCCCAACATCCTCTCCTAAGTTTAAGGCAGTGCCGCTCCATCACAAAAACACAGCCAGGATGACTCCTGGCCACAGCTGTCCCCTGAGTTGTCCTGAGTCCTAATATTATTCCAGGGTCCAGAGTGGGGACAACATGTATCATTGGCCCCAGTTCAGCCATCAATTCCTTTCCCCCTAGCCAACGTATTCCCTATTCTCTCTCCCCCGGGCAGACCCCAGACTCACAGAATACCCTTTGTAGGGCCAAAAGAGAGGCTGCAGTGCCAAAGGGACACCTTTGCTCCCTTCCACATGGATGGAAGGTGATCTGTGTCCAATGGATTCCCTCCAGGTGTATCTCCGGGATGGGAAAGTAAAGAACGATCAGGGTCTGAATAAGCATTTGAAGATTTGACCCGGAAAGAGCATGACATGGAGATTTAGGGGCCTATTGTGCCATCAAAAACATGGTCATGCAGAGCAAATGATTTTTATGACGGTACATGGCAATGGACGACCATGTATTTGAAGATAGAACCGAGCCCTTAAGAGAAGAGCTATCTGCAATTTTTTTTAAACGCCTGTATAAGAATTCAAAATTGTCCAAACAAAAAGGGAGAATAATTTATGCCTGCCTAAACAGGTAGCACACTGTAGGCATTTCGTAGCCTTCACTTCTGATTGCCACCAACTACTCCATGTTCACTTAAATCCCATGGTCATGTTGAAATACTTCTGCATGTCCTTTCCTAACTAGCTACATATCATCTACATTCTTACTTCTGCATAATGTATTCCAGGCAAAAGAGCATAATGTCTTTGGAAGGCAATCTTTATGAAGTAGAATCTTAATAAGTACAGTTCTTTATAGACCAAAACAGTGTCACTTAATGAGCTAAATAAAAAGTGGACAGGACAGTGCAGTTTATTAATATTGAGAAAAGTCCTGTAGCGCCGCTCATTTCTAAGCAGGCTGAATAGCTTTGTAAGTAACAAGTACCATCCTTAGCACAGAAAATACACTCTGCAGAGCGAGGGCAAACTGTGGGCATATCTGAACATCCTTAAAGAATTCATGTGACTTTGTGAATCACAGCAGTTCCAAGAACAGTACCAATGTATCCTCTGGAGTTTACTATTATGCAGCATAACAGATGGGCAGTAAGTGAAGTTATTGTATTTCTGAAACACTGGTATTTCCACTTTGACTATCTCATGCATGTTTCTGCATGTTTTTGTCTCTGTAAGAAACAGCAAGCTAAATCTGTGGAACACAATGAGTGATATATTCCTTTTAAAAGAAAAATATCAGATAAATTTCATTTCTAATTGAGAACTCTACTTTTTTCTCTGAACCAACAGTTCTAGTGACAGTTTGCAATTTTTGATATTTAAGGGAAACTATCAATTAATTATTGGGCCCAAATCTCCAATTTATTACAAAAATTTTACAACAGTGTAATTCCACTCAGGTCAGTGAAGTTATGAGGACATAAAACTGGTGTAATGGAGTAATGAGTCAGGCCTGCTGTATTTATTTTCCAACTACATAAACTAGGAATTACTGCTCCTGAAAGTGGTATTTCTTGGGTGTGATGTCCTTGTGCTGCTTCCAAAGTGGTAATTCTTGAACTGGCATCTTTAACAATGATGGTCCTGGGTATTGGTATAGTTCCATTAAAGTCAATGGAACTATACAGATCAGCTGTGTGCCTATATACATATAGGCAATATAATTACATGTATATACAGGTAGTTGAACCGGGGAAAAAGTGGACAGAAAGAGGCACATTAAGGCCCTAGTCCAAGTAATTAAAAATGCTAGTTGTAAATGTAAAAGCAGATTACAATTCAGAATATAATTTATTTGGTAACATTTGAAAAAGTTATGATCATCTAAACTTTATTTTGTGAAGTAACTATTTCTGAAGTAGAAATGCAGATGACAGCCAATGAGACAGATGCATTCAGATGACAATATAGAAGCACAGCAGTTGTTTGGTATAAGTAACAGTATTAAATAAACCTCTTTATAAAGATAACATGGCTCTGCAGACGCAGGGGGCAAACCACCACCATTTCAGGCTCTGGTGATTATCTTTATAAACAAGTTTAATGCATCATGAAACAGATCAGAAAAGAACAAAGGCACTGGGGATTACCTCAGTAGGTGTTGAAGAGAGCAATTGAGGTGACTGCAAACGGCAACACACAAAGTAACAAATTAGTCATACAAAATTCATGCAGGATGCTATTTGTGAGAAATGCTATGTTAACGGTATCAACATCCATGTGTAACACATATGACATATACAGTTAAAACAGGACCTCCACCAAGTAGGTCAAAAATACTAAGTTAGATTTTTTAAATAAAAATGAGGAGTAAAATGGAAACATCTTCCTTACACAGCTGTAAAATTATTTCATGTTAAAAGAGAATCCCATGGGCAGGTTGCACTCTATTGAATCCTACACTAAGGACTGCACCTTTAATAGAAAAAAAACCCTTGTTTAAAGCAACCACTTTAAAACAGAGATAAGCCTATGCCAAACCCTCTGTCTAAATACAGCTGAAGTTTGGATTGGAATTTTGAAGCTCAGCCCATCTTTGCTTTAAAGTATTTCAACATATCAGTACATTTCCCCCCCCCCTAATCTTTAAATAAAGAACATCTTTACTTGGCAACTAATTTTTGCTGTTCCCTCATTTTTCATTCACAATTGAGAGAGAAATTCTGCTTTCTGCTACACTGTTGTAAATCCAGAGTAATTTTATTGAAGCCAATAAAGAAACTGGTACAACAGAGCATAATTAGACCCTATTTTTAAAATATCTTAGTTAAGTCACAGGCAATTAAGCATACATGTTACTTATGCCTAGCACTAAACTATGCTGACATTGGCATAGTTGGTTTAGTTTAAGGTAACTTAATAATACCCAAATGTAACTGAGTAAAACACTACAAGGAAATATTGATAGCGAAGAATTTTAGCATTAGAAACTTTTAGAAACATTTTATATGCTCTTTTGTTTTCTCTACATATCATCTCTGAAACAGAAGGTTCTGACTGACAGCTCAGTTTATAAGGGCATTTATGACTAAATAGTTTGGCTAACACCAGTCTAAAAATAACTGTAGCACTCACAGAAATGTTTCTATTCATTTAAAAACATTTTATTTGGTCTTGAAACTAAAAGGAGTCTGTTTAAAAACCCTTTTCAATAGCTAAGGATGCATAATGTCCATCAGGTAAAGGGGCACACATGGATGTTTGCAGGGACAAGGACATACAACTCACATCCTAACCTTGGAAAGAACAAGTGGTATCAGTTTTATAAGGCAACGAAAGCTATGGAATGGCATTGTTGTATTGGTAAAAAGCAGGACTACCATTAGGTGATAGCATGTCAAATGATTAATGGTGAATGAAGGTGTCATTGAACAGATTATGGCTCCACACATGAAGTACCTCCCCAATTCCCCTAGCAAGAACTGCTCCCTATGGGAAGAAATTTAAGGGGCCCTGTGTTTTTTCAGTAACCCAGGCTACACTGAAGGTGAAATCTTGACCCTACTGCGGACAATGTGGGTTTTGCCACTGGCTTCAGGGGAGCCAGGATACGACCTTTAATCTTATTCAATGCCTACAAGGGATTTACAGATTTTATGCATATTCTCATGCTTATTATTAAAATCACACTCTTCTGCCTACTGCTTTATTATGCTTTCTGTTACAACACTCACTCTCTTCCTAGATTACTATACCAGGAGTCACCAAACTTACTGACCCTCCGATCTTCAGAAGTTTGAGAGCCGGAGAGCGCCTGCCAAGGCTTCAGCCACTCGGGAGGCACCTTCTGAGGCTCAGAGCTTCAAGCCCACTCCTGCTGAAGCCCTGAGCCCTGGCTGACATGCCCCATGGGGCTGAAGCCCTGAGAACACCTCCCTGCAGGGCAGAAGAAGCCTCTAAACCCCCCACACTGCCACAGGGCAGAAGCCCCAAGCTCTCCCTCCCCCCCGCAGTCTGATAGGTGGAGAATGGGGGTGGAAGTAGGGGCTCTGCAAGCTGCATTTTAACTGTAAAAGAGCTGCATGCAGCTCACGAGCCACAGTTTGGCCACCTCTGTACTATACCTTCCATCTACACCTTTCAGTGCCCTCTTTAATGGGAAGAGTCTGATACCCTTACTGCCATCGAACAGTACCTTACTCCACAGTTTCAGCAGGCCAGTTCATGGAATAAGGTGCTATCCACTGTGAGCAAGGATGGCAGAATCTGGGCATGTGATACTGGAAATATTTGGATCCTGAGGAGAAAATTAGGTTAAGATGCTGAATGAATTAATCTAAGTCTGATGCATATAAAAAGAGTCCCAGTTTCCCATTAGAGCAAATTCTTTCATGTTGAATATGTTGTGCACTATAAGGTGGGTAGAAAGCTGGCTAAATTGTCGGGCTCAACGGGTAGTGATCAATGGCTCCATGTCTAGTTGGCAGCCGGTATCAAGTGGAGTGCCCCAAGGGTCGGTCTTGGGGCCGGTTTTATTCAATATCTTCATAAATGATCTGGAGGATGGTGTGGATTGCACTCTCAGCAAATTTGCGGATGATACTAAACTGGGAGGAGTGGTAGATACGCTGGAGGGGAGGGATAGGATACAGAAGGACCTAGACCAATTGGAAGATTGGGCCAAAAGGAATCTGATGAGGTTCAATAAGGATAAGTGCAGGGTCCTGCACTTAGGACGGAAGAACCCAATGCACAGCTACAGACTAGGGACCGAATGGCTAGGCAGCAGTTCTGCAGAAAAGGACCTAGGGGTGACAGTGGACGAGAAGCTGGATATGAGACAGCAGTGTGCCCTTGTTGCCAAGAAGGCCAATGGCATTTTGGGATGTATAAGTAGGGGCATAGCGAGCAGATCGAGGGACGTGATCGTTCCCCTCTATTCGACATTGGTGAGGCCTCATCTGGAGTACTGTGTGCAGTTTTGGGCCCCACACTTCAAGAAGGATGTGGATAAATTGGAGAGAGTCCAGCGAAGGGCAACAAAAATGATTAGGGGTCTGGAACACATGAGTTATGAGGAGAGGCTGAGGGAGCTGGGATTGTTTAGCCTGCAGAAGAGAAGAATGAGGGGGGATTTGATAGCTGCTTTCAACTACCTGAAAGGGGGTTCCAAAGAGGATGGCTCTAGACTGTTCTCAATGGTAGCAGATGACAGAACGAGGAGTAATGGTCTCAAGTTGCAGTGGGGGAGGTTTAGATTGGATATTAGGAAAAACTTTTTCACTAAGAGGGTGGTGAAACACTGGAATGCGTTACCTAGGGAGGTGGTAGAATCTCCTTCCTTAGAGGTTTTTAAGGTCAGGCTTGACAAAGCCCTGGCTGGGATGATTTAACTGGGAATTGGTCCTGCTTCGAGCAGGGGGTTGGACTAGATGACCTTCTGGGGTCCCTTCCAACCCTGATATTCTATGATTCTATGATTCTATGATTCAACTGCTGAACCACTCATGTAGGGCTATTCAGGGTTATATCTTAGTTATGGGTTGGCAACAAAATACCCATTCATCACCACTATTCATAGGCACCCTTAAAATACCTGGGCAGATGCTAGAAAGCCAAACTGTCAATGTAGCAACATCATTCCCACTAGCAAGACCTCCAGCAGGTGGGATCACGGGGAACAGCAGCAATGAAGCGATGGTTCCAGAGCTGCTAGCCCATTTCCCAGGTGGATTATTATTAGGAGCATAGAAATTATCCTTCAAGTCATATTTTTGTTTGGAATTGATGTGAAACTGAAAAGGGCTAAATGAGCTTGTCTAGAATTCGGGGAGAGGTCAGCATTTTGTAAATCTTGAAGAAATCTTCTTATGTAGAAACAAAGCAGAAAAGGCCAGTTACGGTGCTTATAGTTCCCTGTCAATGCCGGATTGTTCCCTACAGTACCTTTACTTGTGCCCTTTTGAACAGAACTAAGAGTCATGTGCATAACGTACAAACATAAATGCTCGCAGAATTTAGGACTTTATTATTCTATTGCTATTATTTCAAGCATTTATTTTTACCCATCTATTTATAACCAAGTTAAGCTAGTGTTCACAGCAATTAATTTTTCATAGAGATTTTAATTTAAAAAATCTAAACCTATAAAAGAAATTAGAAAAGGAAATGAAAGGCAGACATGAGTGAAGAAGAAACCCTACCTTTTATGGCAGGAGTTATGTAAAAATATGTTTCACATAAAACAGCATTAATATAAAATGACATTAGCAAAAATGTTATGACATTAGCTCTGCAAATGGAAAGGGCAATATGTATGCATGGCATGAAAATTAACCTTATCACGAGGTGGTTGAAAGGCATTTGTGCACAGAAAAATGATACCTTTTTTTTGTTACCAAAATAACATGCTGCATATAACAAAAGTACGAAGGGTATTTGGTTTGGCTTCTGATCTTTGTGTTATAATTAGCAATGGTTCCTGTTTCCTACCACATGCAAGTATTATTTCTTTGGCAGAAAAACATACTTTTATTAATCTCATTTGTTTTTAAAAAATATTTGATCACAAAAAGCTATCCTTTTATTTCCCATGAACTAAAGAGTGAAATGTAAATCCCACTTTTTTTGTGAACAATTCAAGTGACTGTGAATGCATAAAATAACTCCCATTAATCCAAGTTTACAAAGTAATTACAAAAATTGCAAGTGTGTCTAACAACTTAGACACAGTGATGTGTTTAATGATGCATATTAATTTTTAGATTCACAAATTTAAAAAAATCGTAGGTTTCAGTACCTCCCCATAACTATGCCTGTCATCTGAAGAATAACTGATATATGGAGAATAGGAGATCATATCTGGGCGGTCAATGTTATAGATGGCTTTATTTTTAGGAAGAGCAGCCAAATCCTTGTAGTCAAGAATTTCATCTCCAAGCTTTGCCTAAGAAAAGGAGGAAAGAAAGCAGTAAAGATAAGAAGGAATGTGATCAGGATAAAATCAGAAAAGGACAGACCCATATAGGCAGAAGAACCAATAAATATTTAACTCTTTTATGACTGAGAATGTAAATATCTTTTCAGTGCTTACCACAAGATCTTAAATGCACATGGTTGTTTTCTTTATATATGTTGATGACTTCTCTGCCATTCAAGTTTAGTGTATAGTTGTAATGTTGGATAATCCTAGTTTTCTTCCATTTACATCCTGCTGACTATTAGCTATGCAAAGAGACAGCAGGGCTAATCTTGCAATCCTTGGCCAGGCAAAAGTCCATTTCTTCTAAGGTGATTTTGGATTGCAGTGTTTGTTTTCTTTTTCATTACAGATGGTAATGAATAATCATAAACTAATTTCCAATACTAACTATCCCCTGTCCAGATGCTGAAATGCTGCTAGTCAGTAATTTCTCCCATTCAAAAGAGCTGCTTATTCTATCCTACAGTTCCCGCATAACTGATCTGCAGTAAAATTGCATTACAGTGTACGATCCCTACCCTGCAACTGAAGTTAGGCTCCACCTCCATGGAGCTCTTTGCAAGATCAAGATTTATATTTGAAAGGCACCAAACTAAGATCCTTGGCCTGTAAATACTGGTGTAGCTCCATGGAATCCAATGAAGCCAAACCAGTTTAAACGAGGGCTGAGACTCTGGCTATAAGTCTTCCGCAAAACCTGTGATTTTCACAACGCTCCATAGCTGTAGCTACACAACTCAGAGTGGGTTGCCCTGACCCCTCTTATGCCTCAGTTTGGATGGAGCATGATTTTGAGGTGGATCAATGTAAGCAAGCAATTTCTCTATTTTTTTATACATCTTATCTGTATGCAATACCACCCTGGAGAACACAGAACAAAAGAAGAATTTATTTCTGTACTGGAGCAAACATACAAAACACCTTATAAAATTCCAGGAACACTGTATAAAACAAAATCCCAGGAACAATATCCACGAAAGGAAGAAACTGCAGATAAAATGGAAAACAACCATCCTCCTAAAAATCACTTAAAACAATTGAAAGAGAAAATACATTTCTTCCCACTGCTTTGACTCACACAGAATATATTTTGTCTCAGGTAATCTAACCCTTACAGCTGTTAGCTGCTTCTCAAACCCTCCTTCCCCCCTCCCCACCTCCAGGTCTTCTCTTTGGTGAGTATATCCGGAGTCTGGGGTAAACAAATATCTATTCTTCCTTCCATAAAGCTATCTCAATGAGTAACTGATCCTAAACACACTACTCCAGATGTGTCCCACCTTTAGCTCCTTCACTATCTATTTCACAGAGTCCTCATTCCTGATTATGAACCAAAAGATACCAAGCCTCATTGGAAAATATTATATTTTAGTATAATTCTTTCTACGCTGCCCATCCAAATATAGGAAATGTGGATGAAAACACATTTTGTTACAGACAACATGGCTCAGCTCTGCTCTCAATACCTTTTAAAACCATTCCATTATTTTCTGCAATCATTCAGTTCAAAATGATTACCCATTCTAACAGTGTGGGTGATATTTAAAATAGTGGGGGAAAAACTCAGATTCAAGCTGAAAGGCATAGATATTAAAATACAACATAAATAAGATTCATTAATGATCTAGAGTATTAGGTTTTTCAAAAATCATCCCCACTGTTCAGAAGTACTAAACGATTCACATAAAATTATTTTGGAATATGTTATTTTACAATTGTGTATTATGATTTCCACTCCTAGTATGCTAAAATTTGACATGTTGAGTGAGGCTTTATGCAGCGTGAAAGCAGTCTTCCAGGTTCAGGTATCTCTGAGCAGAGCTCAGACCTAATTCTCTCTCTGTGAAATTCACCCCAACAATGTACTTTGTACTTACGCACCACCAAAGACATTAATGCAGAAGGCAGTCGGTATTTAAGTGGTACACAGAGTGCTCTGTGGGACCCTCTGCACTAGAGTGCAGTTCACTCTGGACATAATCCTGTGACCAGTGAAGTTAATGGAAAGATTCCCATTAACTTCAATGGGCACTTGATCGAGCCCTCTGTGAGTGCAAGAAACCAGTGAAGTTTAGTTTAGTGTCAGTAAAGGGGGAAGGGAAGTATGTGTGTTTAGGGAAGGGATGGTGCTTGTTGCATTCTTTTAACAGGTAGCTCAGGGACTCCACGGGCATCCAGTCTTAGTTACAACACGTCTGGGGATTCTCACTGCTTCATGGCCTATGTGCACCTCCTCAAGGACTGTACCTCAAAAGCCATAATATAGCCCCATGTCCCTAAATAGTTAAGATTTACTGTTCTGTTTTAATGTGACACATTCAAAAGTGTGAGAACTATCAGTTCACAGCTTCTAACCTCCCAATCTTCTCTCTGTACTCTTTCTTTCATGCCATCCTTCTGCTCTGACACATTACAGAGGTACTGGTCACAGCTCTGTTGTTCAGGCTAAG
Organism: Lepidochelys kempii; assembly: GCF_965140285.1. Taxonomy (NCBI): domain Eukaryota; kingdom Metazoa; phylum Chordata; order Testudines; family Cheloniidae; genus Lepidochelys; species Lepidochelys kempii. The sequence continues at coordinate 119,008,659 of NC_136383.1, forward strand.
TTGAGTTTTGCATGTAAAGTGGAATATATGCATGCCATGCTAAATCCTTTGCTGGAAGGGAGTATGAGAGTGGTAGAGACTACTCCTTTAAGGTATGTTTACACTGCACACTACTGGCGGCAGCGTGCAGGGTGCATGTAGCTGTACGTTGCAGGGAGAAGAAGGCTGTGTCCTCACTGCAGGGTGCAGCTACCCATGACAATGGAAAGCTCCAGCAGCAGGACAATACACGGCTAGAAACAGCAGTGTAGATGGGGGAGACGCTGCTTGGGTGTGTAAAGAGCCATGTAGGGTACATACCCTCAGGGGTCAAGCGTGTCTTTACTCTACTGGCCTAATCAGTGCCTCACCATCCACACTGCTATTTATACCTGTGCTAGGGAGAAATGCAGTGTATATATTCTACACGCCACTGTAAGAAGTGTGTAGGGAATACCCTGAGATAACGTTTGAATTCAATAACAACTGGTTTGAATTCTCCTCCTGGATATCTACATGGGAGTTATACAATCTCAGAGCTTACTGACAATTAATAATGTGAGAATGAGAGACGTGGCATTCCCCAGGGGAATCTTTTTTTCTGACTGACACAGCAAGCTTGCTTCTTTTGAAGTATCAACTCCCCCTAAATAGCTATGTCACAGATACTGACTTAATGAGACATTTTGAAAAACATAGTTTAGACAGAGAATGAAAACAGAGGTTTGTCCTAGACTATTAGCAGCCCATGAAATATACTTAAAGTAATCATATGCTTCAAGAAAAATGCTTGAAAGCAAGTACTGTACCACAGCTACATATTTGCCACTACAGGTATAAATAAATAGAAGAATGTAAAAAAGTAAGAGAAAGGCATAAGGCTAGAGAAATATCTCACATCTAGTCAAGGAAAATATGCTTAGGAGAGAACAGTCCCAATGTACAGTGAATATGTCCGTGCTGATGATGGTTGTGGCCATGCCATTATTACAGGCAACGTTTCAAAAACATGTCAGTCTGCAGCCCTATGGAGTTCCTGCCAGAAAGGCAAGCGGAAATACCAGCAGGCACCTTTACATGAGCCAAACCCTACTGTCCTCACACAGGCTTTAGTCAAGCAAAATTCCCATTCATAGGAATAGAAATTTTACCTCAGGAAAGACAGCAGCCTTTGGCTCCAAGGTATCTCTCTGTTGGTCTCTGTGTGATAAGTACAGACACCTCCGCTCCGTATAATAAACGTCAAGTTATAAATTGGTAACCTGCTGTCTGCAGCTATTCGCTCTGGGGTTGCTAGTGTGCAATGAGCAAGACCTGTGTGCCTCAGGGACACTGCATGGGACAGGCAGGTTAGGAAGTGGAATCCTGCAGCGTTCCCAGAGGCACAGGCCTGGCGAGTGCCAGCTGTGCTGATATTTGCTGCTTTGACCGTTTTGTGACCTTGAGGACGTGCTTATGAACATGATCTCCAGATGGCTGTCACAGCAGGTACTGAGAGTAACACCCACCATGGGCTGGAAAAATTAAGCAATAGAAGCTTTTTCAGCATTTATTTAACTATTTTAATACTCATTACAGCTACTCTCTCAGCTGGAACCCCTTGGTTCTTTATATCCTTAGGATATCATGTTCACGCCTGAGACCCTTCCAACTGCATTATTAGTAAAAAGTCCCAAATCTGTTCCCATTGAACTCAGAGGCAAATCTCTCACTGACTTCACTGACATTAGAAGCGGGTCCCTAATTCCTTTCAGGTTAGAAAGAGTGTGATCCTGGAAACGCAACATGTGCATGCAGAGGTGCACTTGCATGCAATCAATTGCAGAATCAGGACCTATGTTTGTAAAAATCTCACCATGTCAAAATTAGATCTGCTAAATCAGTAGTGTTCAAGTCTAAATTTGTAATCTGCTTTGAGACTGCTGTTTACTTGAACTTTTCTTTCCTTTGTAGATACTTTGCATGTTTGGTACAATCTAAATCTAAGTGGTAATCTAAGACCTAAAAATATACAGCAAAGGAAAAGAATAAAATGGCCAATATCCTGTTATTTTTAACTATGGTATTCAAAAGATTTAATGGGACAACGTCAATTCTGATTTGCAAGAATCAACAAATGAAGAGGTTTTGAAGATATCAACTTTCTGTGCAATAACAGAATATGTTAAACAACAGTTAGTAAAAAGTGGTACACCTTTCTTTCTGTCTTATAGCAGGGACTGCAGAAGGGGATACTTACATAGATCACACGGCTTGGGGAACCTGATGTACTTGAAGCAGGAATGGAAATAACACTCTCAGAGGAAGTTCTAGTTTCCTAGGACAAAAATCAAAAGGAAATTTATCCATGGCTTCCTAAGAAAGAAAGAGTGTAAAAGGTCTTTCATTTAAGCTCAGCTTTGCAACTTAAAAATAAAATGCTATGGTCTACTCTAGCTAAAACTAACATAAACATCAAAGAGCACTAGTCAATCATCAAAATAATTAATTTTTGCGCAGGTCAGTAAGTTATCTCATGTACCATTTACCTTCCCCCCACCAGAATGAGCCCCAGTGGTGTGATCCTGGGCTACCAGAATGGTCCCAGAGGGCTGCTAATGCTGTTGCAGTTACAGCAGCTTTGAGGCTGGGGTCATGTGGGTGCATAAGGGAAGAGTTTGAGTCCCTATGTGTATGTTGTCAAATTTTCGTATTTGTTTTTCACAATGTCTCATGGTGCTAGGTAATTAATTGGCAGCCAGCAAACAGCACTTAGAGCACTGCAAATAAAGCAGACAGACTGCAAAAAAGACTCAGGCCCAGATGCTCTAAGGTATTTAGATTTCTAACTTCTATTGAAATTAATCATAGAATATCAGGGTTGGGAGGGACCTCAGGAGGTCATCTAGTCCAACCCCCTGCTCAAAGCAGGACCGATCCCCAACTAAATCATCCCAGCCAGGGCTTTGTCAAGCCTGACCTTAAAAACTTCTAAGGAAGAAGATTCCACCACCTCCCTAGGTAACGCATTCCAGTGTTTCACCACCCTCCTAGTGAAAAAGATTTTCCTAATCTCCAACCTAAACCTTCCCCGTTGCTACTTGAGACCATTACTCCTTGTTCTGTCATCTGCTACCACTGAGAACAGTCTAGAGCCATCCTCTTTGGAACCCTCTTTCAGGTAGTTGAAAGCAGTTATCAAATCCCCGCTCATTCTTCTCTTCCGCAGACTAAACAATCCCAGTTCCCTCAGCCTCTCCTCATAAGTCATGTGTTCCAGTCCCCTAATCATTTTTGTTGCCCTCCACTGGACTCTCTCCAATTTTTCCACATCCTTCTTGTAGTGTGGGGCCCAAAACTGGACACAGTACTCCAGATGAGGCCTCACCAATGTCGAATAGAGGGGAACGATCACGTCCCTTGATCTGCTGGCAATGCCCCTACTTATATATCCCAAAATGCCATTGGCCTTCTTGGCAACAAGGGCACACTGTTGACTCATATCCAGCTTCTCGTCCACTGTAACCCCTAGATCCTTTTCTGCAGAACTGCTGCCTAGCCATTCGGTCCCTAGTCCGTAGCGGTGCATGGGATTCTTCTGTCCTACGTGCAGGACTCTGCACTTGTCCTTGTTGAACCTCATCAGATTTCTTTTGGCCCAATCCTCTAATTTGTCTAGGTCCCTCTGTATCCTATCCCTACCCTCCAGCGTATCTATCTCTCCTCCCAGTTTAGTGTCATCTGCAAACTTGCTGAGGGTGCAATCCACACCATCCTCCAGATCATTTATGAAGATATTGAACAAAACTGGCCCCAGGACCGACCCTTGGGGCACTCCACTTGATACCAGCTGCCAACTAGACATGGAGCCATTGATCACTATCCGTTGAGCCCAACAATCTAGCCAACTTTCTATCCACCTCATCGTCCATTCATCCAGCCCATACTTCTTTAACTTGCTGGCAAGAATACTGTGGGAGACCGTGTTAAAAGCTTTGCTAAAGTCAAGGAACAACATGTCCACCGCTTTCCCCTCATCCACAGAGCCAGTTATCTCGTCATAGAAGGCAATTAGATTAGTCAGGCATGACTTGCCCTTGGTGAATCCATGCTGACTGTTCCTGATCACTTTCATCTCCTCTAAGTGCTTCAGAATTGATTCCTTGAGGACCTGCTCCATGATTTTTCCAGGGAAAAATGGGGGTTGGGGGCCTAACCACCTTCGAGGATCTGGGACTCTGTCTCTTTTGCTCTCTTATTTTGAGTACAACAGATTAATATTCATGCCAATCTTAGTATGGCACGTATTCCCTGTTTTTTTTAAACTAGTTACTGCATTTAGAATGTCATCTAAGTCATGACAGAACTTTACTGCAATGTTTTTGGTAGTTTCCTTTATTGTGAGAAGTAGCATCAATTATAAACAAAAAAGAAGGTCAGCGAGACACAAGAACAACTAGAAATGAATGATCTTGAAGTTGTTATTCAAATTGAAACCAACCTGTGGGATCCACATTTAAATGATAAAAGAATGAAAATAACATTTATTCCCTACATTATCCTTCAGCCATGTACCTTAGCTCCTCATAAAATATTTTCTGCTTGTATGGAGAAACCTGTGCTTGACTGCAAGTGGATGTGAATTTTGCCATGAGTACAGTGATAGTCATGCACAGTATTCCTAAAGCCAGAAATGTCTTGTCTGGGGGTGACATATTGTTAGTAGTGTTAAGCTGTCAGATCTAGTTATTGTCCGAGCTATCCCTGTTCATTACTGATAGTAGCTTCTACCTTATAGGTACAACCACAGAATGGGTCTAATTTCACAGTTGTCTGTAGGAGTCATCCAGTATAATTGTCTTCAAAAAGGCCCTGACTAAATAATTTATAGAATTTGATTAAGAATTTTACAATAAATCTTTGATCTCTAACATGACATTACCTTACCAAAGAGAAAATACTTGATGGCTCTATATAATGTGTCTCTACCAAAATAGTGATACATTCCTATTTGTCATTGTTAATATTGCATTTTTGCCGCTTCTATGATTTTCTTATATGTCTTAAGAGCTAGATTGTGAGATCCTTCCTCACACTAAGTAGTGCCTCATTCCACAAGTAGTCTCATTACTTTGGGACAACTTGTGGAGTAAGGCACTATTCAGTGTCAGTAACGGATCACTAAACAAACAGTTATATAAAAAAGAAACAATCGATCTATTTTGGAATATCTGGCTGATTATGAAGTGCTTTAGAGGAGTTTCATCACCCTGTTTACTTCTCAAATTTATACTGAAAGCCTTTTCTCACCAGGACATCAGCACAAGGGTGTGCATCATTGGATATTTCCATTACACGGCTAAAAAGACTCCAAAAACAGGTATGTAAGTAGAGTATTATTAGATAATGTTTGGAGAGTGTGGTGACATAAAAGACCCTATAATAGTGGCAGTACAGTTCTGTATTTGAAAGTTTCTCAACCTGTGTTGTTGGGTACATCACATCTTTCTCCAACTTGGGTAAGGGGCCTGAAAGTGTCGCCAACATGTAACCCATATACTCTACGGCCTCCTCTTACCTCAACTGCCATTAGGTTTTTGCTTAAGCTCCAGTACTGCAGAGTTTAAAGTTCAGTTCTAGTCGGAAAAGGAATTAAGCATGCAACAAGTGCCTGATCCAAATTCCTTTGAGGTCAAATGTACAGACTCTGATTGACTTCAGTGAGCTTTGAATGAAGCCCCAGTCTGTGTGTACATAGTCAAATCTGCTTTGACTAAATTAAGAGCACAAAAAATTGGGTAGAATATATTTAATAAAACTCAGCTGGGCACCTCCGTTGGTGACTTTTCTGACTTTAAAGATGCTATCTTGTTTCCCTAAGAGAAGGATGATCTATTAAATTCCTGCCTTTTGCAGGCAACCTCTGGCTCCTCATTTTGAGGAGCAATCCCAGTAGATTTCCTTCCAATGCGGTTAATTCTACTAGCCGATTCAGTCACTCCTGTGACCCGCTCTTTACTCGATACTATACTCTCCCATTTCCATTTTCCCCCTTTCTGATCAGTATCTGCTCACACAAACTTCCCTTGCTCTCTGCATTGTCCATTACTCTTCTTGAAATCTCTTCTCTATCAAGCTCTGATTTCTGTCACTTTTAGCCCCCACTTCTCTCCTCCAAAACTCAATCCTCTCAGTTGATACTATTATAACCATCCCACCATCAACCTCAGCCTGGACCAGTCCACACAAGAGAGCCACTTCCTGGACACTACAGTGCTAATAAGTGATGGTCACATAAACACCACCCTATACCGGAAACCTACTGACCGCTATACTTACCAACATGCCTCCAGCTTTCATCCAGACCACACCACACGATCCATTGTCTACAGCCAAGCTCTACGATACAACCGCATTTGCTCCAACCCCTCAGACAGAGACAAACACCTACAAGATCTCTATCAAGCATTCTTACAAACTACAATACCCACCTGCTGAAATGAAGAAACTGATTGACAGAACCAGAAGAGTACCCAAAAGTCACCTACTACCGGACAGGCCCAACAAAGAAAATAACAGAATGCCACTAGCCATCAACTTCAGCCCCCAACTAAAGCCTCTCCAGTGCATCATCAAGGATCTACAACCTATCCTGAAGGACGACCCATCACTCTCACAGATCTTGTGAGACAGGCCAGTCCTTGCTTACAGAGAGCCCTGCAACCTGAAGCAAATACTCACCAGCAACCACACACCACACAACAAAAACACTAACCCAGGAACCTATCCTTGCAACAAAGCCCATTGCCAACTGTGTCCACATATCTATTCAGGGGACACCATCATAGGGCCTAATCACATCAGCCACACTATCACAGGCTCATTCACCTGCACATCCACCAATGTGATATATGCCATCATGTGCCAGCAATGCCCCTCTGCCATGTACATTGGTCAAACTGGACAGTCTCTGCGTAAAAGAATAAATGGACACAAATCAGACGTCAAGAATTATAACATTCAAAAACCAGTTGGAAAACACTTCAATCTCTGTGGTCACTTGATTACAGACCTAAAAGTCGCAATATTACAACAAAAAAACTTCAAAAACAGACTCCATCGAGAGACTGCTGAATTGGAATTAATTTGCAAACTGGACACCATTAAATTAGGCTTGAATAAAAACTGGGAGTGGATGTGTCATTACACAAAGTAACACTATTTCCCTATGTTTATTTTTCCCCCCTACTGTTCCTCACACGTTCTTGTCAACTGCTGGAAATGGTCCATCTTGATTATCACTACAAAAGGTTTTTTTCTCTCCAGCTGGTTATAGCTCACCTTAACTGATCACTCTCGTTACAGTGTGTATGGTAACACCCATTGTTTCATGTTCTCTGTGTATATAAAATTGTCCTACTGTATTTTCCACTGCATGCATCCGATGAAGTGGGCTGTAGCCCACGAAAGCTTGTGCTCAAATAAACTTGTTAGTCTCTAAGGTGCCACAAGTACTCCTGCTCCTTTTACTTTTTGCTCCTCTATATACTTGACCTTTTTGCTCCCTGCTTCCAGCATTCTGCCCACTCATCTATCCGCCAGCCTTCAACCCCACCCCTCCTGTGATGACTCTTGCCCTTCCTCTCCCTTATTTGCAATTTTTCTTGTTCTTCTGGCTCCTTCCTGTCTGCATGCAAGCTTGTTCTTATATCTCTTAGAGGAAAAAAATATCCCTCAGCTCCACCTGTTTCTCCCCAACCTTTTCCCCTCCACTCTTTCTTCTCTAAAGCCCTGGAGCATGCGTCCACCCACTCTTTCTTCAGATGCATCAGAGGAAGTGGGTATTTTACCCACGAAAGCTTCTGCCCAAATAAATCTCTTAGTCTTTAAGGTTCCACTGGACTCCTCATTGTTTTTGTGGATACAGACTAACACTGCTACCCCTCTGATACTCTTTCTGCCTTCTTCACATACATTTATTGTGCTCAGTACATAGAAAATAACCATTCTTTTAAAACGATCACCCTGAGGATGCTCTCCTTCATCTACTAGAACGGGGTCGGCAACCTATGGCATGTGTGCCAAACATGGCATGCGAGCCAATTTTTAATGGCATGCTGCTATCTGCCGGACCCGGACAGTATCATGCCACTAAAAATCCTGCCCGGCCCGCTGTTTTCCGCCCCCCGCTCTCTCCTTGCAGGGCAGGCAAGCTCCCCCCCCACCCCACCCCCCGGCCTCTTCCCCCAGCGTGCTGGGTTCCTGCTGCTCCTTCTCTCTCTCCCTGCGGCCGATCAGCTGACAGCCCTTGCTACAGAGGGGAGAGGTAAAAGCGGAGCTGCAGTGCGCTCTCTGCTCCGGGGACCTTAGGGAAGGGGGTAGAATCAGGGCATATTCCCTCCAGCCCCCTGCTGTGAGCCGCTCAGGGCAGGGGGCTGGGAGCACCTCCATGACCCCAGACCACACCCCCAGCCCTCTGCCCTGACCCCACCCACACACCCCAGCCCTCTGGCCTGACCCCTGCACCCCCCTCACATACCCCCAGCCCTCTGCCCTCACCCCTGCACCCCCCCACACCTCAGCCCCATGCCCTGACCCCTGCACCCCCCCCAACCCCAGCCCTGATTCCGGCACCCCCCACACATACCCAGCCCCCCCAGTCCCCTGCCCTGACTCCTGCACCCTCCTCACACACCCCCAGCCCCCTGCCCTGACTCTTGCACCCCACACATCCCCACCCTGAGCACCAAACGGGAGCTCCTATATACACACACACATTCCCACCTGCACCCCTCGCACCAAATGGGAGCTGCCCAGGTAAGCACTCCACACCCAAACCTCCTGCCCCAACCCTGAGCCCCCTCCCTCATTCTAGCTCCTGGTCAGACCCTGCACCCCAACCCCCAGCCTGCTCCTTCACCCCCCGCCCTGTTCTCAGCACACTCCCACCCTCATCTCAATGCGGAGAGAGGAAGAGAATGGTTAGAACCAGGGAGAAGGTAGGTACCTACTCTGTGGGGACAGAGCCAGGACCCCAGACCGCAGTGGGCTGAGCGGGACCGGCAGCTGCCTGGGCTGGCAGGAGCCGGCGGACGGAACTCCAGACCGACAGGCTGCCGGTCTGGGGTTCTGGCTGCCTGCCCACCCACTTCCCTGATCCCAGTAGGGCCAGCCAGGGTCCCGGCCGCAGGCCCCACTCAGCCTGCTGCCAGCCTAGGTGAACGGAACCCCAGGCCGGCAGTCGGCTGAGCGGGCCGGCAGCATAAGATCAGCATTTTAATTTAATTTTAAATGAAGCTTCTTAAACATTTTGAAAACCTTGTTTACATACGACAATAGTTTAGTTATATAATGTATGGACTTATAGAGAGAGACCTTCTAAAAAACATTAAAATGTATTATTGGCATGCGAAACTTTACATTAAAGTGAATAAATGAAGACCTGGCACACCACTTCTAAAAGGTTGCCTACCCCTGTACTAGAATGTCAATCAATTGCCACATCCCACACAGTCACCTTCACAAGCTGTGCTAACGGTTCACCCCTACCCTTTATAAAATTCCCTCCTTCTCTTTTGTTTCTCCTATATAAAAAGGCACTGGTAAATTAAAACAAAAAGCAAAGTAAATGAGAGTTAGTGCTGAACAACTTTTTGGTCCGGTTCTGTATTTCTTACTGAAGCAAAACTCGCCCTGACTTTTATGAGGTTTACTCATAGAGAGCCTCTTTCACTCTGCTCAAGATTAGGGGCACTTGCATAGCACTTGAGATGTGTGGCTAATCCGTCAGTCTTTAAACAAAGTCCTAAGAGGGTGCTTTCTGTGCCTTAGGGGGAAGCCCAGCTAGCACCTGGCCAGCACAACAGTGTCTACTGTTCTTTTAAAGAGGAAAAAATATTTAACTACATAGGAACATATGACTAGAAGCAGGGCCATCCTTAGCTCTTCTGGGGTCCTATGCAGGCCCCCCCCCGCGGGGGGGCAGGCGGGCAGGCCTCCATGGTGAGGGGTGGGGCTGGCTTGGGGGGCAGCGGGGAACCACACCCCAGCACTCCCCAGCAGCACGACTGGGGCTGGGCTGCTGCACTTCCTGCTGCCGTTGAGTGCAGGCCCGACCCTGCTGCAGTCCTCAGGGGAGTCGGGGCAGGACTGGGGCGGGGAAGAGGGTGTGGACGGAGCAGGGCTGGGGCTTTAGGGAAGGAGTGGAGTGGGGGTGGGGTTGAGGCAGAGCAGGGGAGGGAAGAGGTGGAGCTGGGACGGAGGCGGGGGCATGGGGAAGAGGGCGGGGGCTGGAGAAGCACAAATTTCCTGGTGCCCTACTAGAAGCACATCCTATGTAAGCAAGTCCAGTTCCCTGCTATCACAGGCGCCCCATCATATAATCCCACTCCTAAATTTATCAGTCTCTACATTTTCAAAAAGTTGCATGGAGTTTTAGCCAGCAACTTCCATTAATGAATTGAGAGTAAAATGAGGTGCAAGTCTGAAAATGTAGGATATACTGTTATGCTGAATCAAAAGCTCTTCTACCAACTAAAATACTTGGTTGTCAAAAAAGGTCATTTGGAAATTTTTTTGTTTTTGTTTTCTATCCTGAAATACCACTTGCTATTGACTGAAATTTATGAGGCAAAAGGTTAATTGGCTACTTTACATTTTAAACACTCACTTGAGTTCAGAGCTCTCCAAAAATGATGGATCAGAGCAATCATTTACCTCTCCTAAATACATGGGTACAATACATGGGGCCATGACCTTTTAGGATGAAGCCGAAAATAATGTTTTTCAAAGCTGTACTTCGGTCAGAGATGTAATTGCTAACACACCAGATGTGTGGGCATTCTCCTTTCATAGTTGCTGCCCTGAATTCTGTCCTGTCCTGTCCCATGCGTTTGGAGTATAATTTTTCTCAAGCCAAATCAAAGCTCTTTCAAACAAGACCACCGCTTGATGCATCTAGAGAAAACAATCCAAAAGACCCCACATTTGGCCTCACTCCATTAAGCAAGACGGTGGTGTCTCAGTCCCACTACTTGAGACAGACCATGTCCCTAATTATTGATTAATTTTCCATTTTTCAGAGTCAGCTCATCCATCAACTGTTCTTTTAATTATTAAGATTCCCAGAACTCCTTCTTCTTTCCACTACACACAGAGAGAGATCATCCCCTTTCCACCACACAAATCATCGTAGTTAGTATTTATTTAATATCAGAGGTTAAATTAGGTTGAGTAAGTGTGACAGCTCTAAAAAAGCAAAAAAAAGGTGCTAGAAAGAGATTTTTATGTAAGGAAAATATAGCGAGATTCCAATGATGTTTTATTTATAGCCATCTAAACAGAGAGGCTGCCAGTGCACTAATCTTTCGTTACATACTAATCTAATGACAAAGAGTTCATTCATATACCTCAGGCCAAAAATTTCCTTAAAGGATAGGTTTAATCACCGACTAGCTAAAATACAGACTCTAATAAATAAATTACTACTGCGCCAATTGTATTGTCATTTAAAGTACTGTGGTTAACAATCTCAGTGGCCAGTAGAACAATAAGACAATGTAATAAATTAAAACTGGCTTAAAAGATGTTTCATTTACCTTGCTTTTTTCTTCAGTCTTGGCTGCCTGTCTACAGGCTGGATGCCAGATGGAAGTACCTGAAAATAAAAGCCAGCACTTTGGTGAATTCTGTCCTGTAAATGCAGCTTTCAGCATGAAGGGCAGAACACTGATCTCCAATAATCATAGAAACCAGGGTGAAATCCTGGCCTCACTGAAGTCAGTGGGAGTTTTGCCATTAACTTCAACAGGGCTAGGATTTCACCCATGGTTTCTAAGTCAAAATATGACAACTTTGGGATACTCAGAAATCATTAAACAGGCTTAGCTCTTTTTTAAATTCTTTGAAAATTCTTTAAACTATAACAACCCCCTACTCATCAAAACAAACAAAAAAACTCTCTATGTTCCTCATTATCCTCCGAATAATGTACACACTTTGGTCTAGATTCTCAGCTGGTGTAAAATGCCATAGTTCTATTGATTTATGCTGATTTACATTAGCAGATAATCTGGCCTGCTATCTTAATTGCTCATGAAATTAACATTCATCTTGCATTCCCTACTTATAAGTGGGACGTAAGTTAAATACTACCACACGAAATTAATTCAGGGAGATTGTATAAGGCAGTGACACTCAGACCTCAGTGGTTCAGGAGCCAAATTATCAATCAGCATTACCCAAAAGAGCCACAGTAGTGTGAATTCATTGTTTCATTTACTAGAGTAGTATTCATATTTAAACAGTTCGATGGGGAAATATTTAGTTTATATATACATATATATATATACATATTCTCACAGCAAACAAGTTAATAATTTAGTGCAAGTTGATAACTTGGATTGATTAATAAAATAGTAAAGCATCCTGATTGGTTAATAATTAAATCACACAGTGTTTTAATATCGTGTGTTGCAAAGAGCTACAGGAGACACATTGAACAGCCACTTGCGGCTCGCAAGCCACAGTTTGAGTATCACAGGAATAAGGCAAAGAGAACAGCAAACAAATATAGAATGAAGCCAGCCTAGAAATACAATACATTGAAACCAGAAGGCCATGGTGCAGTAGACATTAGAAAAAAACTACACAAAGTAGTCTTATTTTGTAACATATTAGCAATCAAACTTCAAAAAAGAGCATAACTCTACCTGGAGAATTTAAATTTAAAAACTATGTCCATGAAGTTAACACAAGATGCTAGACTGTTATGGTCTTTTTCTTTTAGCTAAATAAGTGTGTGTGGTTTTCTCTGAGCAATAACTAAACTAGCAATATAACTGCTATAGCAAGCACATTATCAAACAGAAAAATGGAAAAGCTTCATCTGCAGAGAACAGGAGAATCGACCATTTGAACCAGAGCAATTTGCTTGATATACACAACAACAACAAATCACCTATAAACAATTAAAAGGGTGCAAGTGTTTCAATAAAATGTCAGCATGAGTGAGCTTCCTTAAGGAAACAGACTACAGGCCAAATTCATTATCTCAAATAAGGATAATATGAAGTGCTGCTGTGTTACTTATGTTTTATATTTACCTCTGTTTTATAAACAGTAGCACAGTAATAGTAAAAAAACCCAAACGTGCAGAATCCAAGTCAATGAGGTTTCCAAGACAGGACAATCTTGTGTCCCTATGCACCACATTTGGTCTGGAATATTTCACCTGAATTTGGCTACATTAATTTAATAATTTGGGAACAGGATATCAGGGTTGATTTATATTTATGTTCCAAATAGGAACAGGAAGCAATGCTGTTACAATAATGTGACCTTCACAGACTTTCTGGGCATGAAGATCATTGAAATACTGTGGAGAAAGTATTTTTGGGGTATTGCAGGTTAATGAAATTGAGCTGGTAAAACTGTTCAGTGCTGTTTCATGAAGAGCATTTTCAGAGGGAGGACTGGGTGTCTGTGGGGGTGAAAATTAAAATTTAAATAAGATAAACATATATGCAACAAAGAGAAAGGGAGAGAGAAAGAGAAAATTAGCACAGAAACTTAAGAGTCAAAAACAAAGTAAAATCTGAAAAGTCAAACATAACATCAGTATGTTCAGAATTTAGAGGTAAGCTGTATACAGATAACTATACTGAATATATCAGTAACTGCAGAAAACAAGATGGGTCCAAAAGCAAAACTCTGAACTTTGGGACTGTTTGAATCAGAACAAAAATCAGCAAACATCCATCTTTTAATGTCTTTATAAAGGATTAAACTGAAAATCTGGATTCAGACACAACTGGAGTGTTTGAAATCTAAATTCAAATTTTGTGGTTTGGTATCATCTCCAAGACTGGTTTTAGCATTGATTTGTTACAGGATTTCACAGATTCCTACTACTGCTGAGCAAATTGGCTTGTCATTAACCAAGGAATCACAACATTCCCTGGCTTCTGCAGTGAGTAAAGTCATGGATCACATTGGCACTCAGTGAACTACTATAATTTGCTCTAAATCAATGTGACACTAGAATAGCGGCATTTGTGATTTTAAATAATGTAACAGCAAATCTTATGTAGGTAGTGTCTAATTTTCTCTGTTTAAAGAATAAACACAAAGAACGATTTAAGTGTACTACTGATACTTGCAGGTTATAGAACCAAGCTGGGTAAAAAACATTAATCTTGGGTTCATACATCAACTTGCTAGTTCCCTCTGCCCACTTAGTTTCTCTGTCTGTTTTGCCATAAAAATGTACTGCCAGAGCGGCTGTGCCCAGATGTTTATGCTAGAGGGGGCTGTGTTATAAATGCAAGATATTGTTTTAATAAATACATTAAGGATCAATACTAACAATAACTTTTGTTTGTTTACCTTGCAGATACATTTCTTCTCCTTCTGCAAACATCTGACTGCATCTGACACATCGTGCACAAGCTGGGTGATAATGTTTTTCTCCGGCCTGTTGGGGAAAAGAAAAGGTAATTATGGATAATGCAAACTCTAGACAGCACTGCAGCTTATTCAGTGATTACACCTTCAGATTTCATATTATGTTTCTGAAGAAAATATTTTATTACAGGTAATTTTCTTTCAAACTTTTAATTAAGTAAATTATTATTAATCAGTTAAATCAAGTTATTAAAACCGCAATGCTGATTTTAGTTACAGAAGATACACCTTTAAAAATGAAATATAGTTTTGATAGTAGGTCTGATCTGACCCCATTTAAATGAATGAAAAAATTCCCATTGACTTGAATTGACCATAACATACTCCAAACTGTTGATAGAAGCCAGTGGTTGCAGGTTCCAGTGACATAGGGAAAGATAGGAGAGCAGTCCTGGAGGCCACATTTTGGCTACTAGGTAAGAGATTGAAGTCCAGGACCTCCATAATAGTGTTCTCTGATATGCTTCCGGTTCCACACAAAGGGCCAGTTAGGCAGAACAACGAGGTCTCAATGTGTGGATGAGACAATGGTGTAAGTAGGAGGGGGTTAGATTTATTAGGAACTGGGGAACCTTTTGGGAAAGGAGGAGCTGATACAAGAGGGATGGCCTTCACCTAAACCAAAATGGAAACAGACTGCTAGCATATAAAATTATAAAGGTCACCGAGAAGTTTTTAAACTAAGGACTGGGAGATAGCCGACAGGTGCAGAGGAGCACATGGGTTGGACAGAAACATTCCTTGGGAGACACTTTTCAAAGAGGTTACTCTATATCCTAGTAAAGGGCGGAGGATAGAAGTTGGTAAAGTACAGGGGAGAACTACAGAGAAGCAATCCACAAAAAGAGACCCATTCAATTACATCACATGAAGGGAGACAACTAAATATTGACAAGTGAAGTACGAGTGTAAAAAAAGGCTTTGCCATGGACCACATGAAACATTATGCATCGAGTACAGCAGACCTGACTCAGGCAAAACACTACTGGTTTTACAAAAAAAAACCCCATGGTTTTACAAAAGGTAGATTGTGCCAAACCAACCTAATCACCTTCTTTGAGAAGGTAACAGATTTTTAAGACAAAGGAAACGCAGTGGATCTAATTTACCTTGATTTCAGTAAGGCATTTGATATGATTCCACATGGGGAATTATGAGCTAAATTGGAAAAGATGGGGATCAATATGGAAATTGAAAGGTGGATAAGGAATTGGTTAAAGGGGAGATTACAATGGGTCACAATGAAAGGTGAACTGTCAGGCTGGAAGGAGGTCACTAGTGGAGTTCCTCAGGGATTGGTTTTGGGACCAATCTTATTTAATCTTTTTATTCCTGACCTTGGCACAAAAAGTGGGAATGTGCTAATAAAGTCTGCAGATGCCATGAAGCTGGGAGGCATTGACAATAGAGAGAGGGACCGGGATATCATACAGGAAGATCTGGATGACCTTGTAAACTGGAGTAATAGTAATAGGATGAAATTTGATAGTGAAAAGTGCAAGGTCATGCAGTTAGGGATTAATAACAAGAATTTTGGTTATAAGCTAGGGACGCATCAATTAGAAGTAACGGAGGAGGAAAAGGTTCTTGGAGTATTGGTTGATCACAGGATGACTATGAGCCGCCAATGTGATATGGCTGTGAAAAAAACGAATGCAGTCTTGGGATGCCTCAGGCGAGGTATTTTCAGTAGAGATAAGGAGGTGTTAGTACCATTATACAAGGCACTGGTGAGACCTCATCTGGAATATTGTGTGCAGTTCTGGTCTCCCAAATTTAAGAAGGATGAATTCAAACTGGAACAGGTACAGAGAAGGGCTACTAGCATGATCCAAGGAATGGAAAACCTGTCTTATGAAAGGAGACTCAAAGAGCTTGGCTTGTTTAGCCTAACCAAAAGAAGGCTGAGGGGAGATATGATTGTTCTCTATAAATATATGAGAGGGATACATACCAGGGAGGGAGAGGAATTATTTAAACTTAGTACCAATGTGGACACAAGAACAAATGGATATAAACTGACCATCAGGAAGTTTAGACTTGAAATTAGACAAAGATTTCTAACCATCAGAGGACTGAAGTTCTGGAACAGCCTTCCAAGGGAAGCAGTGGGGGCAAAAGACGTATCTGGCTTCAAGACTAAGCTTGATAAATTTATGGAAGGGATGGTGTGATGGGATAGCCTAATTTTGTCAATTAATTGATCTTTGACTATTAGCGGTAAATATGCCCAATGGCCTGTGATGGGATGTTAGATGGGGTGGGATCTGAGTTACTACAGAGAATTCTTTCCTGGGTGTCTAGCTGGTGAGTCTTGCTCACATGCTCAGGGTTTAGCTGATTGCCATATTTGGAGTCGGGAAGGAATTTTCCTCCAGAGCAGATTGGCAGAGGCCCTGGGGGTTTTTCGCCTTCCTCTGCAGCATGGGGCATGGGTCACTTGCTGGAGAATTCTCTGCACCTTGAAGTCTTTAAACCATGAGTTGAGGACTTCAATGGCTCAGACATAGGTCAGGGGTTTGTTACAGGAGTGGGTGGGTGGGATTATGTGGCCTGCATTGTGCAGGAGGTCAGACTAGATGATCATAATGGTCCCTTCTGACCTTAAAGTCTGTGAGTCTGCTGAAGTCAAGTATGAGTTCAGACGGAGTTTTCTCTGAATTAGGAGTGAGCACATGATTTGGCTCTATGTAAAGTGTTTCATATCCTGTTTCCTTGGGAAAGTGTGGTTGAAAACTAATACAATTAGTATCAAGTATTGTTGCTGTTGAAGTGTTTCTACAGTACTACATTACAACATGGTCTGTAAGTCTCTTTATTCTGTGCAGTTCCAGCATCCAGGCAATAATAATTAATCAATGCTAATAATGGCATGCTGTTAGAAATGTAACTGTGACTAGGTGGAGGATCTGCCTGATTACTTATAACTGACAAAGTCGAAGGGTTCAGCAAATGTACCACAAAGCATAATCCTGGTCCAGTAGTTGCTTTCTAACTACTCAGTACTTGGGTCTGATGAACTCAAGTTTAAATAGTCTCTGTTTTTTACTTCACTAATGTAGGCCTTGTTTAACCCATGAAAACCTATTACCATACAGATGTGTAACACTAGTGCTAAGAAAGAAAACAATCCATTATCTGAATGCTTTGGATCCTTTCAGCGGATATGGGAGAATTACATCAACACTGATAAGGAAGGTGCTACTGAAATGTTTGGAAGACTTGTGTCTATAGAAGAGAGTTACTATAACTCTGAGGTGCAATAACAGCCCTTAAAAATATGTTTCCTGACGCAAAATGACAATTTAAGCCATAGAATGAATCAGGTATAAAAGAAGACAATGGCACTGTCAGGTGGTAGACCTTTTTGCTGAACAATGTCATCTGGAGAAAACACTAATATAAGCAGAGTAGTGACATTACATGTATCACTTAGCTACTGAACAGATATAAAGGTCAATTCTGTTTTTTTATTTCATCGGTGTGGTATCACAATATCTGATCATAGAGTTTAGCTTTTTTCAGTTCAGATATTTGTATTTCTTTTAATGTTATACCTTTTATAACAAAAACATACAGAACTTTGTATATACACAAATATACAATAATAAATTGGCCGATGGAGGTCCCTATAGTTACACTAATGAGACCTTCTACTTCTTTTTTAGTGCTCCGTCTTGCAAAATGCTGAGTGACTCCTGTAACCCTAGGGACTGAAGGCATTCAGCACTTAGTATCAGGCCTTTAGGTCTAATATTGCTTGTTTGTGTCCATAGGTTTAGCATAGATGGACACAGAAAGTAAATCAGAAAAACCTAAAGTTGGGATTTAAAAGCAAAAAAAAAAAAAAGAGGACCATTTCCCTTGGGAGGTTGGTATTATATGGGCAAATGCTAATGCAGAGCAAAATCTCAGTAAATTTGATTGATTTGGTCTAGCAGGTACAATTTAAACCCTGGCTAAAAATATCTAGGGGAATTCAATGACTTTTTTCCCCAAAGAAACTGTTTAAAAAAGTTCTGAAATGATAACTTGGCAGCATCATTAAACTAGAATTGATTTCCAAAAATTTTAAAAAGACAACCTAAGTCCATCATTTCAGACCACTTACATGTACAATAACTAAACTCTAACGAAAAAGAACAGGGGTACTTGTGACACCTTAGAGACTTTAACAAATTTATTAGAGCATAAGCTTTCATGGGCTACAGCCCACTTCATCGGATGCATAGAATGGAACATATAGTAAGAAGATATATATGAAGGTGGAAGTTGCCATACAAACTGTAAGAGGCTAATTAATTAAGATGAGCTATTATCAGCAGGAGAAAAAAAAACCTTTTGTAGTGATAATCAAGATGGCCCATTTAGACAGTTGAGAAGACGGTGTGAGGTATGTATCAGACCAGATTCACCCTTACTCGTGTTGAGTAGAATGTTTCTCTCTATGTAGCCCCACCGAAACAGATGGAAATACTCACTGAATAATGTACTAAAGTGCTTGCAGAATAAGTGTCCCAGAATCTGGCCCATCATAATTTGTTCAGCATACGTAAGAATCCTTGCAATCATTTAGAGATATAGGGCCAGACCTCATCTGATGTAAGCTGTCATAGCTCCATTTAGTTGGAGCTATGACAAGTTATATTAATCAGGAATCTACCCCATAATGATTAAAAGCACTGTGTATTTTTATGACACTTCGAAGTGTACCTGCTGGAGTTGAGGTTTATAGTGTAAATCTATTGCCCTATTGATTAGAGAAAAGGGATAACAAAAATGCACCACCAGTTTCTCCAAGAGCAGCCTGAGGCAGAGGCAGGACTACCTCAAAAAGACTTTGCTCAACAGATGCCACATCTTGAACCAAAGCTGGACTACCAGTTCCAGCAGAACCTAGAAATTTTGTGACCTTAAAACGTAAATTGTGTGTATTATCAGCTTAAGTTGAAAAGATGGCCTTGTGATTTTCCTTATTTCTGTTTGTTGCACTGATGTGAGGGTGTCTAATGTGGCAAACAAATTCCTAACCATATGGCTGTTTCTTCATTGCAGTTTGGAAGCTTAGTTTGCCAGATTGTATTTTATAAAATGGGCAACACTGGGACAACAAACACACATGCAATGCGTGTAAGTGACAATTTGTTGTTCTCATGAATCCCTTATTGTTTTTGAGCTTGACCCTCTAATACCCTACTCCAGCAACCTGTGCATGCAGGAATAAGTGGGACTAGCATTTATTAAATCCTCCTAGTCTGAGGGCAATAGGCCATGTAGAATGGCAATGTCTCTCCTAGGCAACACAGGCTACCATGAGCCCATCTAACCTGTCCTTCATTCTCTACGCTGGCTTCTTATAGAACAGAGAGTCAAGGGCTTGGTTTTTATTTTTGAGTCAGTCAATAGTTGGGGCCCAGGATTCCTAAAAGATCATCTAAAGAGGAATATGGTCAACAACTGCACTCCTCAGGCACAAACGAACTGTTCAGTGTAAATATAAAAAGTTTGAATGTGCAGTAGGCAGAGCTTTCTCAGGGCTAGTGAAAGGCTGTGGAATTAACTCCAACAGGAACTAAAAACCACCACAAATCTCATCGCCTTCTGCTCCAAGTGCATGGAGCACTTTTCTGATCTTGCTTTCTTTAATATAAATGCACAGCACAGGGTACATATTGTGACGCTACCAGGCCAGGTGCCAGATTACACCAAGGCCCCAAGACCTCACTGGACACTGACAAGTGCATAGCTGGAAACCAGTTTAGCTCACCTGTGTGTTAGCATTTTTAAAACTGATATTAAGTTTGTTAGAATGTGTTTAGATTTGATTAAACGCTTGTAGGATGCTGCATATATTGATCTCACTTATAAACATCTGTATCCCATTGTAAAAAGTTATATTGAGTGTTTGCACTGTAAACCTCTGTAACTGCGTAACACACCAAACAGGAAAGAACCATTAATCAGTGTAAAGTGCTGGTCCTGCACACATGAAGGCCCACTGAAAACAAATGAGCCTTTTTAGACATCAAAGGACAAAGGCTTAGCTGATTGCCCCTATCCCTGTGCCCAGGAAGAGGAGATGGGCACCAACTCTTGTCCCATCAGTTTAAAGTCTAAGGGAAGGGAATAAAAATGCTGGTACAGTGACACAGTTCCTGACCAGAAGGAACTGCATCACTATGCTGCTTGGAATTTGGAGAGGGCAATATTTCTCAGCATAAGCAAGGGATCCCCAAGGTGCTATGCTTCGGTTAGCTCTAAAGGACACAGAAAACTTGCATATCGCAGCAGTTTCTATTACCTTTTGGAATCTAAGACTGTAACTCATTTGTGTGTCTGTTGACCGGCTTTAACTTTGTAAATGACTAATTTTTTCTTAGTTAATGAATCTTTTGTTAGTTTATTATAGGATTGGCTACAAGCATTGTCTTTAAGTGTAACTGACCTGTGATGTGTAATTGGTCCTTGGGGACTGGGAGTAACCTGAATATTGTTGTGATTTTTGTGTAAGGGACAATCTATCACAAAGACAAGCTTGCTTGGGTGCAAGACAGACCAGAGTACCCGAGGGGACTGTCTGTGATTCCATGGTTAGGCTGCTATAGTACTTGAGGAGTTCACACTTGTTACTTTCTTGGTGAAATCTAAGTATAGAACTCACAACCAATTTGGGGGTTGTGCCCTGCTTCTTGACAGTTTGCCTGCGGCTGGCACTCATGCTCATGAGCTACTCCAGACAGCTCAACACATCTAATTTATAAAAACAAACAAAGCAACAAAATGCCTACCCTACTCATACAATTTCTCCCTTGGGGAGTAGGCGAGAAAAATAATTAATCAGATATGAAAAATGTTAATTACGTCACTTAATGTACTACTTGAAGGTAATGATGATGGTAGTACAACAAATTGTGTTGAATACAGACTAGAAAGGAATAGCATAGAATAGACTAGATGCAGCGGCAGATGTAATTCCATGTTGACATATGCAAAATGCATATTGGAAAGAGTAACTTGAATTACTCATCAGTGGGTTCTAAATTAACTGTCACCACTCAGGAAAAAGACCTTGGTATCGTTATGGATGTCTCAGTGAAAACACCTGCTAAATATGCAGTAGCAGATGGATAAAGTGTAAGGATGGATAAAGGTAATACTGGAGCTATTATAATGACATTATATGAATCACTGGCATGCCCTCACCTGTAGCTATAACTCCGACTGAAGTAAACTCTTATTGCAGTGGAGCACCACACCTCAGAGGATTAGGCCCTAAATCAAGGGAAGAATTTTGCCCACGGTGTTGTGTCACAGGGCGACGGGCCCTTTAAGGGGAATCAGGCTCATGTCTGCCTGCCGCTGCCTTTTGAAGGTCCACCTGAGGGTAACTGACTGTCCCAGGTGGCCACTTAACGGTTAATTGGTCAATAAGCACCTGGATCTAATAAAAGGCTACCTGAGCTTAGTTAGGGAAGGCATTGCCAAGGAGATAGGGAGCTCCTGAGGAGTGAGGCTCCCAGAAGAGCTCATCAGATCAGGGAGTCTAGAAGGTGTGCTCCTGGAGAAAGGGAACTCTCCAGTGAGCCCCCCCAAGCAGGGAGTCCAGAAGGTGCTCCTGGATTCTGGGGATTCCTAACGAGAGAGCTTCAGAAGGCAGGCATACAGGAAGGGCTACTCTCAGCAAAACTATGCCAGGAAAGCCAGCCTCCCCGGAAGCTCCTCCCAAGGAGAGGTGCTTCTAGAAAGAAGGGGCTGATGTAAAGATGAGCAGTCCCAGAGAGAAAGTTCTCCCAGGGAGGGACAAAAGCAGCCAAGGAGACGGAACTGGGTGTGGGACCTCCCAAGGAGCTACCAAACATTTACTCAGCAAAGAAACATACTGTCGGGGGAAGAATGGCAGTGACAGGAGGCCCTGCCGAGGCCCAAGCTCCAGACAAGGAATTCAGCCGGAGAGTGCTTCCTGGCTAAAGGGCCAGGACATAAGACTGTTTAACCCAGAGGTTGTTCTTTTCTGTTAAATAAATTAGACCCTGTAGAGGGTTCTCTTTAGAACCTGAAAGCCTGGCTGGACTTGTTTATACCCTAAGTGAGGGGAACTGAGGCAGGCTCACCTACAGCACTACACCCAACATGAGGGGTGCATTAAAGGGTGAGACCCGACTACATGTGTTTAGATCCCAGATACACTGAGTTGTTTCCCAGGCACAGACAATGGAAAGGTGACTTAAGGCTTTTTTAGATGGTGCGTTAATGCAAACCAGCTGGGCTATAAATTCTAGTGCACACTAGGTGATGCTCACTGAAAGTTCCTTAGCGTGCACTGATGTTGTCCTATTTCAACCAGTACTATGTCAAGGTACATCAGGGAATTTTTAGTGCATGCCAGCAGGGTCCACACAGAAAGTTAGTGGATGACAAGCTGGTGGGCATGAGAATTTATGCTGAAGCTGATGTACACTAACGCACCATGAAGACAAGTCCGTAATCTTTTTAGTACACTTTTCCCCCCATGACTATAACCTAAGTTCCCTGTAAGCTGTGTGGCTGGGAACTTGCACTATCAAGTGCCTTGCAGTTCATGTGTTCCTCCTCGCACTGCCATGTGCTGCTCCTGCCCTCTGTCTTGGAGCTGCTCCCAGGAGCCTCCTGCTTGCTGCGCAGAGTGGAGGGGGAGGTAGAGGGCTGCTGATATCAGGGTTTTCCGTTCCCCCAGCTCCTGTACTCCATCTCCACAGAGCAGGGTGTGGGGGAGACAGGACAGTCCTCAAGATGGAGGGAGCTTTCTGGCAGCTGCTGCTGCGTCTGAACTTGCTGATCTACTTAAAAGGGCAGTGTACTTAAAGTGGGATCATCATACTTAAAGGGGCCACACACATCTTTGTCACTCACACACACATACTGGATTTCACACTCACCTCCCAACCCATATGTGTATTGTTGTTGTTCTTGTTACTTCTTTCAAAGTGTGTTATTTTAGTTTTTTGACTGATCTATGCATTTCATAATTTTTATTTCTCTCTTACGCTTGTAAGCAGAGTCAGGATGAGCTCCACCCTGACATCTGGTGGTGAGGTGTGGCAAGTTGTGGAAAAGAACTTCAGGGGCTGATCTCATTTGCATAGGCATACCCACTCCGCCTAGAATGAGGCCACAGCTGCCCAAATGGTCACTTTGGCTGATGTGGGATCCCCAGTGTCTCTGTTATTGGGGCAGGAAGAATAAATTGTTATTACCCTGATTATGGGAATCAAGGACAGTGGAATTGTACTTGGCCTTTTGTATGATGGAGGGACTCACCATCAACTAAGTAGCACTCACTCGGCAAGGGACATGGGTTCCAAAACTGTGACTTGAGAGAGGCTTGAGACAGGTATTAGTACCTGGTGGTGTGGGCCCCTTTGTGAGGGCCTGAAACACCAATTGCACCTCTGTCTCTCTCCACTGTGGAATATCAGAGCTAATTTTGGGTCTATTAAGAGTCTCCCTACAGGTACTGTGCTGAATTCACTTTGGCCGTATGGTGCACCAGCACTAAGGCTCCCACTACTACAAGCTGAAATCACTAAAGAGCTAAAATTACTGCGAGCTGAAATCACTGAGCGCTGTGTCAAGTAGGGGGGAGCCTGAAGATCTAGAGTTCAGTGGTGCTGTTCATGGATAGGCTGGCGGAGCATTCGTGAGACGGCGAGCGGAGCGGAGCCGTTCGTGAGACAGCAAGCGGAGTGGAGCGCTGTAGAGCTGTGGGACAGTCAGCTTCAGGTCACGTAAGGTGCCCCTTACCTCTTTCCCGCCTACACAGGCACATTTTTACCCAGACTGGGGAGTAACACTCTGCAGATGAACTTTTGAACTCTGGGGCTGGACTTTTTGGACTTTGGGTGATTTTTGGATTGCTGGACTCAATAGACGTTTGGGTTGTGGGACTCAAGAACCCGAGGGAAAGGATGTGGCCTAATTTGTTGGGGTGAGTCTTTGCTCATGGTTTGGTTAATGAACACTAGTTGTGGTGTTTTCCCAATTTAATGCTGATGTCGTTTACCTCATGTTATTAAAGATTCTCTGCTACACCGAGACTCTGTGCTTGCAAGAGGGGAAGTATGGCCTCTTTGAGGCACCCATGGGGTGTGTAAGATTTTCCCAGGTCACTGGGTGGGGGCTCGAGCCAGTTTTGCATTTGCTTTGATGAGAGGGAACCCCTGTGTATTGAACCCGGCCCTTGCTGCTATCAACTTGACCTGGCAGAAGGGTTACACACTTAAATTTAATTCTTTGAGTAGTGAGTTCTAAAATGCCTAAACTGTCCTGGCTGGAGTAATTGTCCCTACGCTAACTTTTTTAAAAAAAATATCCATTTCTAATCGTGGTGCACATCCGCACATTACCTCGATATGGTGCACATAACAAAATTCATTCCACACGTAGATGGAAAAAATTAGAGGGAACACTGACCATAACTAACAACAATATAGGTATGACTAATAAGGGCTGAAATCTTTTTCTGCTGAGAGCAGCAAGCTCATAGAAACGAGAAGAGAATTCAGGTTGATTCAATGATTCCATTACAGTGTTGCATATTTTACATTTCAGCTGACATAATACAAATGTAGGTAGCTGTAGAGGAGTACCAGTAGTGCTGAATCTTATCTGTTCAGGTAGATTCACATTCTATTGTCTTTGCTAATGCAAGACTCCTATTGACTGCTCGAGGAAGGATTACAGGCGTTAGTCTGCAGTAATTGAATTTTGACATATGAAATATTGAGGCAGCTGAGCTCCTCTAGGACAATGCAGATAACAAAGCCCATCAAAGCTGGGGACAAAAAGCTCTAGGTAGAAGGAATGAACATCTAGAGAAGATCAGGCAAACCCAGAGCCAGAACAGCTTCAAGATACACTGCAAAACCTTCGTCTTCAAAAAGGCCTTTCCACTACAGCAAGACTGGTGCTCCAATATTGGCTCTTTTCTACACAAGACCTTCCCTTCCTAAAAACATCTGAAAACAAATCAACCAATCAGTTAAAAATCCTAACCGAAGCAGAGTTTCCATCTTGAGAAGAGCAGAGACTCCATAAAGTCCACTAGCGACTTCCTACTGCTATTTTATGTGGAAGGAGTTCAGACGCTATGGTGATGGGTGGCAGTATAAAACCTAAAATAGATTCTGGGTTTCCTCTTTTTTCTTGGTTTTGTCTCCTTTTAATAGTTCAGACCAAAACAAAACTCAACTTTTCATCTGAAAATGTATTCTTCTCAAGTTTCATTTGATTACATAGTGCTTATAGACAGAATGCTGTTCAGGTTTAAAATTCAGAAAGTGTGCAAATATATGCCACACTGAAATAGATGTTATCTACTCAAAGATAGAGAACAAATCAAACGTACACAAAACAGATTGAAATAAGTGCAAGAAAAGTTTGAAGCTATTCATAATAAAATAGATATATCATTTTTAAAAATCACCCCTTGAAACATGCATCATCTAGCCTATAAGATAATATGCACCTTTCACTGTGTCTTGTTTAAATTTGATCATTGTCCCTTTTCTAAAATGGTTGTTTTTATAGATAGAACATCTTTACGTGGGTGAACTGTTTTTCCCCCCCAAGATAGCTGAATTGTGTGTTTTGAACACATTGGTTTCTTTTCTGTATAAACTCTAATCATTTTTGAATCTCATGCTGCACTTAACTTCTAGGAATCCAATGTAATTGAAGAGAAGCCATTATCAAAACTGTATTGACTCACAGGGCCAAATTCACAAGTGGCATAAGTTAGTGAAGCACCACTGACTTTAATGGAGCCACGCTGATTTACATCAGCTAAGGAACTGACACTCAGCATCTTAGAAGTAACAGCTGTTTTGTTACATAGTTTAATGTGATTCTTAGACCATCTTCTAACCCATATCAAACTTAGGCAGAGGTTCAGACTCATTATACTATTATTTGAGACAGAAATTTCCAACCTTCACCACTAAAATGCAGACATGTGATCAGCTAGCTCACACCACCTACAATTCCCGGGATAACCATCATTTCCCCCTGTTCTCAGAACAGAAAATATTTATGATAATAGGCTTGATCCTCCATAGTAAAGGTATGGAGTGCTGAGCAGAGAAGCGTGTAAGATAAAAAGTGATGAGTAGCATAGGGAGATCATTCTCCATTAATACGTGAGCTGCTGCAGGCCCATCAAGTTACTCCACCTAGAAGCAGGATTAACACTTTGGGTCCTGATCCTGCAATCATTGAAGTCACATTTACTATTGATTTCAATGAGTGTGGGAACTGAGCCTTGGGGGGGATGCATAGCTAAGCCCCTCTCCAAATATACAGATTTACATGTAAACCCTTGGCCACTCAGACGTGGTCATTCCCTGCTCTCCATTTGTAATTGTATTTGCAATTAAGGGAGTGGGTGCATGGGGGGGTGAATATCTACCACTGGTCAGAGCAGAGGATTATGCCCAGACATTAACCCTATTTGAAGCCACATGGAATCTCCAGTCACACAAACTAGAATGCAACAACCTTATATATCAACCAATAACTTGCAGGTGGTACTGGCTAGACTAGCAAACATTTATAATGGCTTCTACTGTATTTGAAGTGGTGTAAGATCACCCAATTAGTTGTGTTGGGCAAACATTGTACTTATTTTTAAGGAGGGGGAGGAAGGATCAGAGGAACGCTAGACTTCAATACCTGTAAAGATGCTGGAACAAATTATTAAATAATCAATCTGTAAACATTTATAGTATAAATAGCCAGCATGGATTTGTCAAGAACAAATCATGCCAAAACAACCTAATGTCCTTCTGTGACATGGTTACTGGTCTAGTAGATAAAGGGGAAACAGTTAATGTGATATCTTGATTGTTGTGAGGCTTTTGACATAGTCCCACATAAGCAAATTAGGGAAAGGAGATCTAGATGAAATGATTATAAGGTGCGTGCATAACTGGTTGAAAGACCATACTCAAAGAGTGGCTACAAAATATTTCGCTGTCAAATTGGGAAGGTGTATCTAGTGGGGTCCCACAGAGGTTAGTCTTGAATCCAGTACTATTCAATATTTATATTAATAACTTGAATAATGGAGTGGAGAATATGCTTATACAATTTGTGGCCGATACCAAGTTGGAAGGGGTCGCAAGCACTTTGGAGGACAGGATTCGAATTCAAAACAACCTTGACAAATTGGAGAATTGGTCTGAAATCAACAAGACTCAATTAAATAAAGGCAAGTGCAAAGTACTGCATTTAGGAATGAAAAATCAGATGTATGATTACAAAATAGGGAATAACTGGCTAATTAGATGTTAGTACGGCAGAAAAGGATCTGTGGGTTATAGTGTACCACAAACTGAATGAGTCAACAATGTGATACAGCTACGAAAAAGGCTAATATCATTCTGGGATGTATTAACAGGACTGTTGTATATAAGCTATGGGAGGTAACAGTCCCGCTCTACTTGGCTTCAGCTGGAGTAGTGAGTCCAGTTCTGGGCCCCACACTTTAAGAAGGGTGTGGACAAACTAGAGAGTCCGGAGGAGAGCAATAAAAATAAGGAAAGGTTTATAAAACCTGACCTATGAGGAAAGGTTAAAAAAACTGGGCATGTTTAGTTTTGAGAAAAGAACAGTGTGGGGGGGGAAGGGGGAACCTCACAACAATCTTCAAATATGTTAAAGGCTGTTATAAGAAAGACAGTGATCAACTGTTTTCCATGTCCACTGAAGGAAGGACAAGAAGTAATGGTCTTAATCTGCAGCAAGGGAAGTTTAGGTTAGAGATTAGGAAAAACTTTCTACCTATAAGAGGAGTTAAGCTCGGAAATAGGCTTCCAAGGGAGGTCATGGAATCCCCATCCTTGGAGGTTTTAAGAACAGGCTGGACCAATACATGTCAGAGATGGTCTAGATTTTGCTTGGTCCTGCATCAATGCAAGGGGTTGGACTTGATGACTTCTCAAGGCTCCTTCCCGCCCTACAGTCCTATAATTCTAAGAACTATTTATTTTGTACAGTAGGCAATAAATCAGAGGAGGAAAAATCTGTGAAAGAGTAGGTACCAGGAGAAATATGTGGAGGAGCAATTCTTACTAACTGTTCTATAGCCTCAGTGACCCTATTCACCATTGTGTCACTCCAGCTTTATGCCAGTGGAACTGAACTGATTTCAGTGGAGTTACACCAGCGTTAAAGTGGAGTAACACAGTGCTGAATCTGACACTCCCCCTCCCTTTCTTCACTGGAGTCATCTGTCAACCCACACTAAGCCAAGAATCTGTCATTTATAATGGTCTGCATGTGCACCTGCAGCACCACTTCAGCGAGCTCACATGTACAATTATTTTATTTTGTGTGAGCTCTGGCTCATCCCCATGTGCTTTGCAAAGCTCTGAGTTTTCCCACCCACGGTGGATACATCTGAGTCATACTTACTGCCTCCCACAGTTTCTTTATTCTTCCAGGTATAGAGTGCAGAGACAGATGTACAAATGGGGAGATTTATCTTCTAAAGAAAGTAGCTCACTGTGTACCAGCCACAGAAAACAACGGTTAAAGGAATTATGTAAAAGAAAATAGTATAAATATAATTCAGATCTTAATTTGTGACTTCGAGGGCCAAGTTTTGACTCGCAGGGCCAAATTTAGCCTGGGTGGAGGCAGGTGTAACTTGGATGAAGTCAATTATGCTCTGTCCGCTTATATCACAGCTGAATTTGGCCCATATTTCTATTTATTAAAATAGTCTGGATAAAGTTACTGGTTCTGTCGCTCGGTTGCATATATTTCACAATAAATGACCTACAACCTTTGTCTTTTTCTCCCACTCTTGGCTTTCCATCTTTTTCGTGCCACCCATTATGCCTGGAATAGACTTCTGCTTCCCATTTGCTAACGAATCGCTCTCACCTCTTCCCAATCCACCCTTAAATTCCATGGGCCTGATTCTCTCCTAGTGCAAATTGCCTCAGCTTCATTGACCTCAATGTAGCAGAGGCTTTGGCCCCAGGGCTGTTGTGCAGCTTTCCTTAAAATCCTCTTGGGGGCCAATACAAGCTGCAGCAAGTTAGAGTTGCCAGCTTCTCTAACTTTTGCCACATCCAAGATGGAACAAGGCATAAAGGTGGCAGAGAGTCACTTTTTCTTCTTCACCTCAGCTGTGCCAAGCTCTGCTCCAGTGCAGTTGGGGATCTAGCCCATTAATTTTCGGGAGGCAGAGTGAAATTACTGAAACAGGAAATAATATTGAACAGTACTGGAAAGGCAGCACGGAGCACTGGATTGGAGGCTAGAATGGGAGTCAGCAGGCCTGAAGTACGATTTCTGGCTGCTAGGTCTGGGTACATCTACATTGCAAAAAACAGCAAAACAAACAAAAAACCCCACCACCAAAACAAAACACAAAACAAAAATAAAAACAAGAAAAACCCCAAAACCAAAAAACTCCTCCCAAAACCACGTCAGCCAGCCTCAGAGCCTGGGTCAACTGACAGCAGCTTGCAGGGCTCATGCTACATGGCTAAAAACTGCAACGTAGACCTTCCTGCCTGAGCTGGAGCCTAGCCACTGAGACCTTCACCCCACACCATGGCTCCATAGCACAAGCCTGAGTCAGTTGACTCTGGCTCTGAGACTCATTGCTGCAGGGCTGGGTTTTTTTTGGTTTTGGTTTGCAATATAGACATGCCCACAGTCACTTATCTGTTATCCTTTCTGTGCCTCTGTTATCCTTCACACCCTTTATTTGCCTTGTCGATCTAGACCAGCGGTTCTCAAACTGTGGGTTGGGACCCCAAAATGGGTCACGACCCCATTTTAACGGAGTCGCCAGAGCTGGCTTAGACTTGCTGTGGCACACGGCCAAAGCCGAAGCCTCACCACCCGGGGCCAAAGCCTGAGGACTTTAGCCCTGGGCGGTGAGGCTCAGGTTATAGGCCCCTTGCCTGGGGCTGAAGCCCTTGGGCTTTGGCTTTGTCCCCCGCTGCTGGTGGAGCTTGGGTGGGTTCAGGCTTCAGTCCCCCATCCTGGAGTCATGTAGTAGTTTTTGTTGTCAGAAGGGGGTCGCGGTGCAATGAAGTTTGAGAACCCCTGATCTAGACTGCAAGATCTTCAGGGCAGGGGTTGTCTCTCACTAGGTGTCTGTACAGGGGCTAACTCTGTGGCACGACCGTAATACAAATACTTCTTCTTTATAATAATATTGCCAACCAGTGGCAAGTTTCCAGTTTCAGTTGCATTAATGCGCTGCTACAGCAAAGCGTAAGTTCAAAGTTCTTATTTTAGTTTAAAAACAACCTAAATAAAACAAAAATAGACTGAAGGCTGGAAGGAGGAAAATCAGAATAAGACATACAATATTTTACCCCACGGAGCCTGTTTTCCTGCTTGCAGTAGATACACAATACATACTTCAGAGGATCACAACATACTGGAGATATTTTATCAACAAAACCAAGTGCCACTAACTGAAGTTAAAGCAAAACAAAGCTTAATGCTACACCACGGCCATGGTTACTGCAGAGAGTTAGAGGGAGGATGTTCCAGTGTTGGCTGGATCCATTGCTACGTCGCCAGGCACTGCAGTGAAGCAGCCTTGCTGACTCTAGGGGCAGTCAGTCAGATGCCAAACAGAAATGAAGGGAATTTTGTAAAGCAGAAGGGCGAGGGATTAAAAATACCCAATTTTAAATTTTATCTAGCTGAGACATTCATTAAGTGGAAAGAAGCACTAAATGCTCTGACAATATTGATGCATCACCACAGCAACACAGAGCTAAGAAAGGCAGCCTACCTGGTAAACTGTAAGCAGTTTATATTTAAAGTTAGAAGGAACAAGGCGGCTACTAAAACCAGAAATAATTCATTTTGTAGCAGAACTGTCTTAATTTGTCATAATACATCACTTTTGCATGATGCAAAGCAGATGATATACACCTGTCCCCACAATTCAAACCATGTACCAATCACACACACACACAAAATAGTGCACAGACCTCTAATCAGTGACCTCTACCACATGTAAAACAAAAGCAAGCAACTGCAAAGAACTGCAATGACCATTCTCATGGAGATTCCATTTTTTCTTAAAAAGAACAGGAGTACATGTGGCACCTTAGAGACTAACAAATTTATTAGAGCATAAGCTTTTGTGAGCTACAGCTCACTTCATCAGATGAGCTGCAGCTCACGAAAGCTTATGCTCTAATAAATTTGTTAGTCTCTAAGGTGCCACAAGTACTCCTGTTCCTTTTTCAGATACAGACTAATACGGCTGCTACTCTGAAACCATTTTCTCTTAAGTTTCAAATATAGTTTCATGTTATTCAAAATATTCAGCAGCATCTAGCACACTGGTTAAAAAATGTAGACGATTAAGATATCAGTAAATGTTATAAGCCAAACTGCTTGCTAAACAAAACACGTAATTGATGTGTAGGGTAACAGTTATGCAAAAGCTCATTTTAACATTCAGCAGGTTTTCGACAGTTCTGATGGTTTTTTATGTCACCTTACAGAAAAAGATAATGCATATTGATAGTGCTGGATCCTGGAAGGAAGAGACTACTAAAAATACATGAAAGAAAAAGAAACACAGGATGAACAAATCCAAAATAGCAGAATTAGCTAAAGCACTGAACAGGCTAAAGCCATGATTAAAGGCATTTTCATTGCTATTTATGTGTTTATGTTTGGATGAAGCCTGTTTAAAAGCAACAAGTGACTGTGAATTGTGATCATAATATTCAAATTAAGGCTTCTGAGTACCAATGTACACTTAACCAGCCAAATTCAGGTGGAACGCACTACAGATTAAAAGAAAAGGAGTACTTGTGGCACCTTAGAGACTAACCAATTTATTTGAGCATGAGCTTTCGTGAGCTACAGCTCACTTCATCAGATGTTTACCGTGGAAACTGCAGCAGTTTCCACGGTAAACATCTGATGAAGTGAGCTGTAGCTCACGAAAGCTCATGCTCAAATAAATTGGTTAGTCTATAAGGTGCCACAAGTACTCCTTTTCTTTTTGCGAATACAGACTAACACGGCTGTTCCTCTGAAACCTGTCACTACAGATTAACACAGTTTTGTAAAGCAGCAGCCCCCAAAACACCAAAACCAAAGGATCATTCCCGAACTGCAAAATGCACTGAACCTCCGTACATAATGCTCTTTGCAAGTGCTGTTTAATATTTCCTACCTTAGCTGTTTTCCTCTTGCAAAAGCTAATGCTGATTTATTAAGACATATCGTTTCCCCAACAGGTTTTGCTTCCTTCTCTCGTGATAGAGAAAACTGGCTTTGGCAGCAGTTTGTAACTGATGATTAATTCTGACACTTGAGTCCTTTTGCCTTTCTTGCCAGCTTTTCAAAGGCTGGCCATTCTATAGGAAATGCCTTGATCATATAGAACCTTTGCTTTTATTATTTCATTATTCAGTGTTATCATCTGTATTATAACCCCCTCCAGTACATTTTACACATCACTAGGTTTTGTTGTTAGTGAAACAGCAGGATAATAGACATTTCAGAATAAACCATTATTCCACACTGCAGGCAGAAATTTGCACACCCTGCTGTAGGGAATTAGTCTCATCTCAGTACTATACAAAGATTTTGAAAAAGGGGAAAGCATTTGATTTACAAACTAGACTGTAAACTAAAACAACATAGGCTCACAGCAAAGCAAAAACATTGGGCTACCAAGCCAGGGGAATTTTTTCTTTAGTGTATAAATCATTTGATTATAATTTTTACTTCTCTTTTGCAACTTCAGACATTTCCTGTCTCATCACCATTTGGTAACTCATGCATTTCTTCTCTTCTTTTATTAGACCTTATGGCTTTGATTTCCCGAATTCGTTAATGTTTAAAAAAACCAACAATATAGATTTACTACGTAACTATTAACTCCTTTTGATGAAAGACATATTGCCTGCCAGAGTACAGCATATTTTAGGAAGCCATCTACAGCCACG
Organism: Lepidochelys kempii; assembly: GCF_965140285.1. Classification (NCBI taxonomy): domain Eukaryota; kingdom Metazoa; phylum Chordata; order Testudines; family Cheloniidae; genus Lepidochelys; species Lepidochelys kempii. The sequence goes on from NC_136383.1 coordinate 119,042,069, forward strand.
GGACACATGTGGACACTGCAGGACAATGTACACCACCTACTGCGGGGCATACTTGAGCCCTAAGTGTATTTGTGAATAATGTGGAATCTATAGATGGCTAATCCAGAGTGGAAAACAAAGTGACCCATTGCTGAGAGAAGGATTTATCATCATCAGAGAAGGATTGGGGTGTGGTGCAAACAGGTCCAGGTAAACCCTTTCAAATGCATCCATGCAAAACTGCTTAAGCTGTTTATTCAGATGAATGACAAAGCAATCCATCTGTAGTGTTTACCACTGGAGGAGGCTCGGACTTGCCTCTCGATAACTGGCAACACACATGAGGCTCTATTACCACTTAGCTCAGACTATCATGCTATTGTGGACCCCTGCTATCAAACTAAAGTAGTTATATGGCCTCCCATTACTGTGGTATCCGAGCGCCTCACAATCTTTAATACATTTATCCTCACAACATTCCTTCCAAGCCTATGATTCTGCCTCTAGGCATGCAAAGTGCTGCCTCACTCCAGGTGTCTGGACACCTCGCTTCTGCTTAATTCCCAGGACAATCCATGATAGATTAGGGGTATGGAACCACTTCCATATGAGGAGAGATTAAAAAACACTGGGACTGTTCAGATTAGAAAAGAGATGACTAAGGGGGGAAAGGGGGTTGACAGAGATCTATAAAATCATGAATGGTGTGGAAAAGTGAATAAGGAAGTGTTGCTTACTCCTTCACGTAACACAAGAACCAGAAGTCACCCAATGAAATTAGTAGGCAGCAGGTTTAAAAAACCATGAAGATCTACTTCTTCATAATGCACAGTCAACCTGTGGAACTCATTGCCATGGGATGTTGTGAATCCAAAAGTATAAATGGGTATGAAAAAGATTTAGATAAGTTCATGGAGCATAGGTCCACCAATGGTGATTAGATAAGATAGTCACAGATGCAACTCCATGCGCTGAGTGACCCTAAACCTCTGACTGCCAGAAGCTGAGACTGTATGACGGGATGAAGTACTCGATAAATTGCCCTGTTCTGTTCATTCCCTCTGAAGCATCTGGCATTGGAGACTGTTGGAAGACAGGATACTGGGCTAGATGGACACTGATATGACCCAGTATGGCCATTCTTATGAACCAGAGGAAGATAGCTGGAGAAGTGCCTTACTCACATACTGGGCTCAATCTGGCAGGAGTGGTCAGAGACTACTTAACTCTACACAAAGCAGGGGGTAGCTGGAGGGGAAAAAGGAGGCCTTTAGCTTACTGGTTAGGATACTCAGGATGTGGGGGACCTGATTCAAGTCCTCCCTCTGCTTGACATGGCACAGGATTTAAACAGGGATCTGCCACCTCTCAGATGAGAGCCCTGAAGTCTGGGTTAGGGGAAATTCTGATGTGGGGCTACCTCAATTGAATAATTAATTATTAACTGGTCCAGAGAAAAGGCAAACATCACTCCACAGTCCAGTGGCTAGGGCAGACATGGGCGGGGGGGGGGGGGAGGGGGAACCAGCACAGCTTGCTTCCACTAGGATGTCTCCTTCTTCCTATTATGGGAACAAATCCTGAAATCAACAGAAGTTTGTCTGAATGAAGCAATGAAAAAAGTGTTTGTGCGTGTGTGTGTATAATGCTGTTTGGCTCTTCTCACTAAACAGAGCACAGGAGTAACTTGCGCTCCTCTCAGTGAGATGGAGTATTTTGCAACTGCTTCTTAAAGCATCAACAATCCCAAAGAAGAGGAGATAGCCCATAGATGGGGGGTTTTCTGTTGATACACATCTTATTTGACTCTACTCACCCAACATAAGAACATAAGAATGGCCATACTGGGTCTGACCAAAGGTCCATCCAGTCCAGTATCCTGTCTACCGACAGTGGCCAATGCCAGGCGCCCCAGAGGGAGTGAACCTAACAGGTAATGATCAAGTGATCTCTCTCCTGCCATCCATCTCCACCCTCTGACAAACAGAGGCTAGGGACACCATTCCTTACCCATCCTGGCTAATAGCCATTTATGCACTTAACCTCCATGAATTTATCCAGTTCTCTTTTAAACTTTGTTCTAGTCCTAACCTTCACAACCTTCTTAGGCAAGGAGTTCCACAAGTTGACTGTGCACTATGTGAAGAAGAACTTCCTTTTATTTGTTTTAAACCTGCTGCCCATTAATTTCATTAGGTGGCCCCTTGTTCTTATATTATGTGAACAAGTAAATAACTTTTCCTTATTCACGTTCTCCATACCACTCATGATTTTATATACCTCTATCATATCCCCCCTTAGTCTTCTCTTTTTCAAGCTGAAAAATCCTAGCCTCTTTAATCTCTCCTCATATGGGACCCGTTCCAAACCCCTAATCATTTTAGTTGCCCTTTTCTGAACCTTTTCTAATGCCAGTATATCTTTTTTGAGATGAGGGGACCACATCTGTATGCAGTATTCAAGATGTGAGCGTACAATGGATTTATATAAGGGCAATAAGATATTCTCTGTCTTATTCTCTATCCCTTTTTTAATGATTCCTAACATCCTGTTTGCTTTTTTGACTGCCGCTGCACACTGAGTGGATGTCTTTAGAGAACTATCCACAATGACTCCAAGATCTTTCTCTTGGTTAGCTGTAGCTAAATTAGTCCCCAACATATTGTATGTATAGTTGAGGTTATTTTTTCCAATGTGCATTACTTTACATTTATCCACATTAAATTTAGTTTGTCATTTTGTTGCCCAATCACCTAGTTTTGTGAGATCTTTTTGAAGTTCTTCACAGTCTGCTTTGGTCTTAACTATCTTGAGCAGTTTAGTATCATCTGCAAACTTTGCCACCTCACTGTTTACCCCTTTCTCCAGATCATTTATGAGTAAATTGAATAGGATTGGTCCTAGGACTGACCCTTGGGGAACACCACTAGTTACCCTTCTCCATTCTGAAAATTTACCATTTATTCCTACCCTTTGTTCCCTGTCTTTTAACCAGTTCTCAATCCATGAAAGGATCTTTCCTCTTATCCCATGACAACTTAATTTACGTAAGAGCCTTTGGTGAAGGACCTTGTCAAATTGTCACCCAATTAAGAATGAGCATTATGAGCCAAATTCATGGCCATAATACAATACATCTTATTTATTCTGGTCTGCAGTGCACAATTGCCTTGTTTCCAGCAAATCCAAAAAAAAAAGAGGACTCCCGTTGTATGACTGAATCTTCCAGTGGCATAGCACCATCATAGCTGCTCCTATGCCACCACCTTCCAGATCTGGTCAGGGATTGTGGCAGGGCAAACAGAGATGTGGGCAGGACACTACTGCATCCAAACAATCCCCTGCTGCTAGAATGGCACTTTGGGACTCTGAGTAATCTTAAGGCTTCTCAAAGCTGCTGCTGACCCTCAGCCTTCCATTCTTGTACCAAGCATAATGTGGTCAGAATGGAGAATCTGCCCCTATTCTGGCTGGGAACAGGAGAAGCCACTCAAGCGAATGGAAAGACCCATCAACTTCCATGGGGTTTGGATTAGACCCTGATACAGAACACTGTGTATTGTTTAAAAAGTTTAATTATGTTTAATGTCTGTCTTTATGATACGTTATTAGTGCAAATTCAAGTATTAAATTCACAAATAGCTGCTTGGGACATAAAAACAGAAACCAACATTTTCTTGGTGCCAAAACACAGAGAAGCCTTCTGCACTGTGACAGAAACAAAATGGCTGATTCTAAAAATTAACAGCTTGGGATTATAATGTTTATTTTCTGTGTTCTTCCCTGATGTCATTTGCTGCTGTATTGGGAGCAAGGCCATTCTGCAGATACTAAAATAAATAAATTTTTTCTAAGCAGTTTTACCATTCTAGCACTCCTTTCTTAAACCAAACTCAGCTGTTGTAAAGCAACCTCCATCCACTCTGGGCTTCCACATCAAGATAGCAGCTTGGAACAAATGCATACAGAAACCACACGGCAATTTCCACAAGGGCAGCCCTGATACTGTACTGGACACTGCTGCCTTTTCTTATTCATTGCAAGGGCCTAATTTTACCAGGCCCAGCATGGATGTGCAAAAGCTTTCAAGTAACAGCACAGTGATCTCTGCAGTGGGGGGTGGGGGTGGGGGAGGGGAAGAAACCAAAGGGTGACAGATAGGGTGGCCAACTTTCCAATGTCTGACAACCGGACCCCCCACCCACCTCTTCCCCCTTCAAGGCCCCACCCTGCCTCTTTCCCTTAGGCCAGTGTTCTTCACTATTTTTGAAGTGGGGGCCACTTGGGCAAAAAAACTTCAATGTGAGAGCCACATCAACTACTAAATTAACACATTGCTTACTATTCCTTAATAAGGTAATGGTACAGAGCCAGTCGTGTAACTAAAACAAAGTCTATATATATAATATATTTATAATATAAAGGGAAGGGTAAACACTTTTAAAATCCCTCCTGGCCAGAGGAAAAACCCTTTCACCTGTAAAGGGTTAAGAAGCTAGGATAACCTCGCTGGCACCTGACCAAAATGACCAATGAGGAGACAAGATACTTTCAAAAGCTGGGGGGAGTGAGAAACAAAGCCTCTCTCTCTGTCTGTATGATGCTTTTGCCGGGGACAGAACAGGAATGGAATCTTAGAACTTAGTAAGTAATCTAGCTAGATATGTGTTAGATTCTGATTCCTTTAAATGGCTGAGAAAATAAGCTGTGCTGAACGGAATATAGATTCCTGTTTTTGCGTCTTTTTGTAACTTAAGGTTTTGCCTAGAGGGATTCTCTATGTTTTGAATCTAATTACCCTGTAAGGTATTTATCATCCTGATTTTACAGAGGTGATTCTTTTTACTTTTTCTTCTATTAAAGTTCTTCTTTTAAGAACCTGATTGCTTTTTCATTGTTCTTAAGATCCAAGGGTTTGGGTCTGTGTTCACCTATGCAAATTGGTGAGGATTTTTATCAAGCCTTCTCCAGGAAAGGGGGTGTAAGGGTTGGGAGGATTTTGGAGGGAAAGACGTTACTAAATGGACTCTTTCCCAGTAATATACCGGTCAGACGTTTGGTGGTGGCAGCGATAAAGTCCAAGGGCAAAAGGTAAAATAGTTTGTACCTTGGGGAAGTTTTAACCTAAGCTGGTAAAAGTAAGCTTAGGAAGTTTTCATGCAGGTCCCCACATCTGTACCCTAGAGTTCAGAGTGGGGGAGGAACCTTGACACTCCCTTGACATGTATGAAATTAAAAAGGCACCTATGAGAGTAAACTTTTTAAGAATAGAATAATGCAACACTTACTTTAAAAGCTGGATGAGCGAAAGTGTGCCTGTTCCTCCTTGACTTTGTTCATGCAGTATTTGTAATCTGTCATCACAATCGTAGTAAAGCAGTCCAAACGTTCGTTGGTCAATTTATTCCTCTGTTTTCTTTTCACAATATTCATTGTTGAAAATGTGGATTCGCAAGTATATGTACTGACAAAAAATGACAGCATTTTTTGCACACAATGTTTCAGAGATGGGTATTGTGTATCAGGGACCATGCTCCAGAAATTATAAACACCTGTCTTAAGTTCAGACTTCATGATGCCATTTGTCTGAAGTTCCACAATTTCACTGTTCAGTTTAGCATGGTCAGAACAAATGTCTGTGATAACTGGTGACAGAGATGTCACTGATACATGGAAGGGGTTTTCAATTAAATTAAAAAACTCCTTGTACTCCATTACATTTTTGAATCGAGACTTGAATTCCACCCTCAATTCTCCCAATACTTGTACAAATGAATTGTAACTGAAGTGTTTCAAAAGCTCGGGATTTTCTGAGCTCACTGCTCTGAATTTCGGAAAGTGAACAAACGGCACGATGGGAATGAATAATGTTGTAATCTTGTTTTGAAAAGCAGTTACAACACGCAACATGTTACTAGGACATTTCTGTTTCCCTTGTAACTGGAGATTTAGCTCATTCAAATGGAAAGTGATGTCAGTCAAAAATGCCTTAATTATCCACTCTGGATTTTCTAAGTCTTTCTCCTTCTACCCCTTGCTTTCAAGGAATTCACGAATCTGAGGAAGGAGACCCAAAAATCTTTCAAGGACCCTGCCACAAGATAACCATCTCACTTCACTGTGCATCATTAGCTCACCATATTCTGTCTCATATTCTTCCAGTAATGCTCGAAACTGCCGGTGATTCAGCACTCTTGAAACAATAAAATTGACCACCTTTACAACCAACTGCATGACACTTCGCATTTCATTATTTGCTAGTCTACCCACAATTGCTTCTTGGTCTATAATGCAATGAAACATGGCAAATTTGGGTATTTCTTTTCGTTTCATCATCTGGCCAATCAATCCAGTCTCCTTCCCTCACATATTTGGTGCACCGTCTGTACACACGGAAGTTAGCTTTGTCCAGTCCAAGTTATTCTCAGCAAAAAAATCGAGTAGGGCAGTCAAAATGTTTTCCCCTTTTGTTTGACCTTTCAAAGATATTAAACACAGCAGTTCTTACCAGAATAATTCTTCTTTGGGGAAACGAACCCAAACACACAATTGTGAGATGTCACATATATCTATACTTTCATATATCTGTACTTTCATGCTATGCTAAAACATGGTGCTGCCAAAACATCTGCAGTTAACTGTTGTCGGATTTCTTTTCCAATTTCCTCCACCCTTCTCATTATGATTGTGTCCGACAGTTGCAGCCTTTTTATTTGCTTTAGGATTGCATTTTTGCTATTGAAACCTGCACACGGGATTTCCACAGAAGCCAGAAAACACTCTTTAATGATCTCTGTGTGAGTAAATGACTTTTTATGTCTTGCTAAAATCCATGCAATTTCAAAAGATGCCTGTCAAACATTTTGCCCAGACCTCTGCAATCAGCGACAACAACCCGTACAATACTGCATAAAAGTGAAGGCAGTACACAGACAGGCTGCTCTGATACTCCACATCCTGGGGGAGTCTATTCCCCTTATCTACACAGAGATATCCTGTCCGAGATCCATTTTGCTCTGACTTTACATAGGGAATGAGGATTTGACCCTCAGAAAATAGGCCACAGGAAGAACTTAAGTAAACAAATCATGCATGATATTTGGCTTCCAGCATAAGAAAACAACTATAATATTGTAAGTTATCAGCAGTTTGCACTACTAATCTCTCTCTTCCTTCTCTTCTGAATAAATACTTAACATGGACCAAGAACTGTAGGAGAGGGAGACTAAACTATATAATCTGGCCACAGAGATTAGGCATGGAAACAGCTGTCCTGCTGACTGTTAATTACCACAGAAATCAGACATGGAAAAAATTATATTAAAGTCATCTAGTCCTTTCCTTTGTCAGTGCAGGATTGTTCCCTAATGTACATTTCCAGTAGGTTGTCCAGTCTAATTTTAGTATGACCTAAGTGATATCTTCCAGCACTTCCCTTGGGAAACTATTCTGCATTTCCCCTATTTAGCAGCAATTGTCCATGATCACATTGTGAATCCTCACAATATATTCAAGATCATAAAAAGAAAACAAAAGAGTATTGAAAAAAACGGAAGTGCTGCTAACGTTTTCAAAGATGACAAACGTTAGAAGCAGCCTTGGCTGCTTCATTTTTGTATCTATCTAAGAACTATGTAAACACATGACAGATCATCTATATAGGCGGGGGAAAACAAACGCGATTAGATACTAAACTGGAATTGAGATATCTGTGCTACTTCTAGGTCAGTCAGACATCAGAAGTACAGAATACAAGGCTGTTTACATTGGATATGGATTCAGGTTTCTTTTGTATTCATGTTTTTTTACTGCCTTTTGTCAGGAATTTTTAAAATATCCTCGTGGAAAAATGTGATCTTTTGAGGATATTATTTATGATCATTGCTGCAAAGATTCTGTAGATTAATTTACTTGTTCAAATCCATTGCTTGCTTCCTGGTAACACTGTGCCTGTTGTTTTTTTTTCATCTGGGATTCCTGGGCTTTTTAGGTACTGCAAGAATCATTCTCCCTTACTTTTTAAAGCATTTAGGCCCCCATCTCCTTTCTCAAGAGTATTTGTCACCAGTTTCAGAGTAACAGCCATGTTAGTCTGTATTTGCAAAAAGAAAAGGAGTACTTGTGGCACCTTAGAGACTAACCAATTTATTTGAGCATGAACTTTCGTGAGCTACAGCTCACTTCATCGGCTGCATACTGTGGAAACTGCAGAAGACATTATATACACAGAGACCATGAAACAATACCTCCTCCCACCCCACTCTCCTGCTGGTAATAGCTTATCTAAAGTGATCATCAAGTTGGGCCATTTCCAGCACAAATCCAGGTTTTCTCACCCTCCGCCCCCCCCCCCACACACACACACAAACTCACTCTCCTGCTGGTAATAGCCCATCCAAAGTGACCACTCTCTTTAAAATGTGTATGATAATCAAGGTGGGCCATTTCCAGCACAAATCCAGGTTTTCTCACCCCCCCACCCCCCTCCAAAAACCACACACACAAACTCACTCTCCTGCTGGCAATAGCTCATCCAAACTAACCACTCTCCTTACAATGTGCATGATAATCAAGGTGGGCCATTTCCAGCATAAATCCAAGTTTAACCAGAACGTCGGGGGGGGGAGGGGTAGAAAAAAACAAGGGAAAATAGGCTACCTTGCATAATGACTTAGCCACTCCCAGTCTCTATTTAAGCCTAAATTAATAGTATCCAATTTGCAAATGAATTCCAATTCAGCAGTTTCTCGCTGGAGTCTGGATTTGAAGTTTTTTTGTTGTAAGATAGTGACCTTCATGTCTGTGATTGCGTGACCAGAGAGATTGAAGTGTTCTCCGACTGGTTTATGAATGTTATAATTCTTGACATCTGTTTTGTGTCCATTTATTCTTTTACGTAGAGATTGTCCAGTTTGACCAATGTACATGGCAGAGGGGCATTGCTGGCACATGATGGCATATATCACATTGGTGGTCACTTTGGATGAGCTATTACCAAGCAGGAGAGTGAGTTTGTGTGTGTGGTTTTTGGAGGGGGATGGGGGGGTGAGAAAACCTAGATTTGTGCTGGAAATGGTCCACCTTGATTACCATACACATTTTAAAGAGAGTGGTCACTTTGGATGGGCTATTACCAGCAGGAGAGTGAGTTTGTGTGGGGGGGGCGGAGGGTGAGAAAACTTGGATTTGTGCTGGAAATGGCCCAACTTGATGATCACTTTAGATAAGCTATTACCAGCAGGAGAGTGGGGTGGGAGGAGGTATTGTTTCTTGGTCTCTGTGTATATAATGTCTTCTGCAGTTTCACAGTATGCATCCGATGAAGTGAGCTGAAGCTCACGAAAGCTCATGCTCAAATAAATTGGTTAGTCTCTAAGGTGCCACAAGTACTCCTTTTCTTTTTGTCACCAGTGTAATTCCACTGATTTTGGCAGAATTACTCAAGATTTACACTGATATCGACAAGAGGCAAATCAGCCCTGCTGTATTTTCTTTAAAGCACTTTAAAAACAAAAGAACAAAACAAAACAAACACACACACCCCCAAAAACTTAACAGAAACTAAAAACAAAAGGAAGGACTTTTACAGCTTCTTTGGAAAGGCCACGTGCAACTGATCACGGCAAAACTCCTAGAACATCTTAAAAGTGTGACACTTTCTCAGGTTTATTACGGCCAATACGTGCCAATAAAATAGTGCCAGAGAATGGACTCATCCTGATGTATCTGCTCTCATCAGCAAACTGCAAGAGGTAGATGCACCCATGTTCCCAGTCTACCAAAACCAGTGCTGCTGCTGCTATACATCAAAGGCTCTTTTCAACCTTTCCTCATCAACCAAAACATTAAGAGCCTGATTCTCAACTGCCTGGCACCTTGTGTCATCATTGACTTCTGTGAAAATTGGGTGTAAAATGCTATCAAATGAGAACAGAAGAAATTTAAACTCACTTTTCACCGATGCTGAGAGAGAATCAGGCCCTAAAAAGACCTTTATGTATTGCAGAGCCAACACGAATTCAGGAAGCAGGTGGTGCCACTTTTGTCCAACAACCCCCTGTGACATACCCGGCTACAATTCAGACCAGTTTGGGGCTGTGTTATCCTTGCCCTGCAACCCTGGGTGCCTTGCAATGCCTTGCTGAAATAGCTCCCTCCTGGGCTCCGCACAAACAGCCTTCCCACACGCAAGTTACACCTTCAGTGTCGCTGTGTAACTTCAGCCTGCCAGCTACATGCTGGCTCTCACCAGCCTGGGTTATACCGCAGAGTGACCCCAACACACCCCTAGCTCGAGATCTTTCCCCAGAAATGTATGTCCTGTACAGCTCTTCCCTCTCCTGGTCAGTACAACTATATTAAATCTGTTATTCTTTAAGGGGAAAATATGCCAGTTTATTGTCTTAAATAGAGTTAACCAGATCATAGAATCATAGAATATCAGGGTTGGAAGGGACCCCAGAAGGTCATCTAGTCCAACCCCCTGCTCAAAGCAGGACCAATTCCCAGTTAAATCATCCCAGCCAGGGCTTTGTCAAGCCTGACCTTAAAAACCTCTAAGGAAGGAGATTCTACCACCTCCCTAGGGAACGCATTCCAGTGTTTCACCACCCTCTTAGTGAAAAAGTTTTTCCTAATATCCAATCTAAACCTCCCCCACTGCAACTTGAGACCATTACTCCTCGTTCTGTCATCTGCTACCATTGAGAACAGTCTAGAGCCATCCTCTTTGGAACCCCCTTTCAGGTAGTTGAAAGCAGCTATCAAATCCCCCCTCATTCTTCTCTTCTGCAGGCTAAACAATCCCAGCTCCCTCAGCCTCTCCTCATAAGTCATGTGTTCCAGTCCCCTAATCATTTTTGTTGCCCTTCGCTGGACTCTCTCCAATTTATCCACATCCTTCTTGAAGTGTGGGGCCCAAAACTGGACACAGTACTCCAGATGAGGCCTCACCAATGTCGAATAGAGGGGAACGATCACGTCCCTCGATCTGCTCGCTATGCCCCTACTTATACATCCCAAAATGCCATTGGCCTTCTTGGCAACAAGGGCACACTGCTGACTCATATCCAGCTTCTCGTCCACTGTCACCCCTAGGTCCTTTTCCGCAGAACTGCTGCCTAGCCATTCGGTCCCTAGTCTGTAGCTGTGCATTGGGTTCTTCCGTCCTAAGTGCAGGACCCTGCACTTATCCTTATTGAACCTCATCAGATTCCTTTTGGCCCAATCTTCCAATTGGTCTAGGTCCTTCTGTATCCTATACCTCCCCTCCAGCGTATCTACCACTCCTCCCAGTTTAGTATCATCCGCAAATTTGCTGAGAGTGCAATCCACACCATCCTCCAGATCATTTATGAAGATATTGAATAAAACCGGCCCCAGGACCGACCCTTGGGGCACTCCACTTGATACCGGCTGCCAACTAGACATGGAGCCATTGATCACTACCCGTTGAGCCCGACAATCTAGCCAGCTTTCTACCCACCTTATAGTGCATTCATCCAGCCCATACTTCCTTAACTTGCTGACAAGAATACTATGGGAGACCGTGTCAAAAGCTTTGCTAAAGTCAAGAAACAATACATCCACTGCTTTCCCTTCATCCACAGAACCAGTAATCTCATCATAAAAGGCGATTAGATTAGTCAGGCATGACCTTCCCTTGGTGAATCCATGCTGGCTGTTCCTGATCACTTTCCTCTCATGCAAGTGCTTCAGGATTGATTCTTTGAGGACCTGCTCCATGATTTTTCCAGGGACTGAGGTGAGATACTTCAATTTAAACACACTGGATTAGATAAAACTGTAAAAAAAGTTTATTAACTACAAAGAGAGAGAGAGAGTTTAACAGAGTACAAGTTATGAGGCATAAAAGTCAGAAATGATTAAAAAAAATAAAGATAAAATGCCTAACTTAAACTATATTAGAGTCAAGCAAAATTTCTCACCACATGCTTCCAGCAAGATTATTGACAAAACCCTTTAGGTCAGGACCGCCCACCCCTCACAGAGGTCCTATGTCTTCTTAGGTGTGATGCCAGAGACAGAAGGCGTGTATGTGCCTGGGGGTGTTTGTCCCTCCTTTTTATAGTTCCAGTCCCCCACTTGAAAAACATTTCCAGCTGAGAACCAAGAGGCAAACAGTCCATGTGGAAGGATGTTCCCTGCTGGCTTTTTTCAGTTTGAGCTTTCTTTGTTTTCCCTTCCTGCTTGATGACTCTGTTTATTGCTTAAGTGCAAATTAAGGCAAGCACACATTCCTTTGTTTAGGACAGACCTGTTTGCTGACTACTGCTTGGGTAGGACTGTGGGGTTTGGAACATGTTTTAATAACATCATACAGGGAAATCTTGTAATTTCACATACAATGTTGCCTCACATTTTATCAGGACAATACTGACCAACAAATTCTGAGTTTTTAAATGATACTTTACATAGCATACCTTGTACAAAGATTATTACAATAGTGTGCTGGGTGTGAAAACAGGGGTCTGTTCTGTCACCCTTCTCCCCAACCTGCCATGGAGAGAGATACAAACTCAACCAAGGAGGGGTAACAAGAGTGGATGTGGTTCAAGCACTGATCCTGTTATGGAAAAAATATATATTACTACTGCCATAGGGCAATAAGTAGGAATTCTCCTCTGCTGGCTAGCAAGTCAGTACACTCTGAGACATGTGTGTGCCAGATTAACAAAGATGCAAGAAAAGCACTGCTAATTCATGTGCAGTAAATTCTAGTTTCTTTGTTCAGAAGGATGGGGAAGATTTGCTGGAGGGAAAAAACACATATATTGCTTGACAATGCAGTATATATAATGCACAGGAACACTTTTTCCTGCTCAAGTACTAGTACTGTATATTTCCTGCTGGAACCATCAGCGCCTATTTTGGATACTGGAAACTCTGCCTCATGAGCACCTCAGCTGGAAGAAGGAGACTTCCTTCACAACCTTTCATTACTCGTTCTTATCTACCAGAAGGGGGTCACTATTGAGTGATGGGCAGAACTCCTCCTGACTTCAGTGCTGAGTGAACAAACCGGAGATAGTAGAGAGACAAGTTGGGTGAGGTAATATCTTTTATTGGACCAAATTCTATTGGTGAGAGAGAGCTCTGTGTAAGCTTGTCTCTCTCACCAACAGAAGTTGGACCAATAAAAAGATATTACCTCACCCAACTTGTCTCTCTAATTCCTGGGACCAAAATGGCTACAACAAGACTGCATATAACTGGAGATATGGCAGAGGAACAGAAAGAAAAACACACCTTTATAGATCAATTGGATAACCATCCACCCAGAACCAAAGACTTTGTTTTGAATTTAATCTTGGTTCAGTTTGGTCTTTAGTTATGTGGGGCCCATAACAAGATTTTTGCGTACAGCATATGCACACACACATCATATTCCCAAACTTTTTTCAGAACAACGAACAGGCTTGGTGAAACTACAACATGGCTCATTTATGACCAGAGACAAAAGTACTGAAAGATTCATTTTAGTTTTCCAATAGCTTCACTGTGAACTCTGAAAAATACAGAACAGATAACTGCGTATGAAATAATGGAATTTATAACTTCACAACACACTTACATTGTTACATGCCAGACAGCCCCCATATGACCTTTACTCTGCTGCCTTGCCACCTTGCAATAACTTAGAATACTCCATTTAAAATATATATTTTAGCAAAGCATCAAGCAAAGAGGTGTGCACAGAGTTATAGAAATACTTCCTGATGGTTCATAAAAAATAACATGAATGATTTAACGTTTAACACAATGGTTCTGGAAGTGAAATGGGAAGAGAAAAGCAGTTAATAAAAATGTTAACATTTAGCTCTTGCATATGAATAACCTAAACAAAGGAGTTCTCTCAAATTTTGAGAATGGATGTCTGTCTGCTTGACAGAATATTCTTACCTCCAGCACTCTTCCAGTGATGTACTTCTCACAGTTGTCACATCTTATGCCAAACTTAGCATGATAGTCCATTTCACAGTATGGAATGCCATCCCTAGAGAAAAAACAGACAATACTTGGATAGCTTCAAAGATGCCTATGGTTTCGCTAGCAGATTACACAGCTAAACCTTGTTGGCATTTCAGGAGAGGTTGATTACAGACTTCTTTTCCCTCCCATTTATTAATGTGGTAAAGACCTCAATAATTGATGAACAGGAAATTACACTTGGCTCATCCAAATCTGACTCTGCCAAATTGATCTCAATCCCACTTTCCTTCTTCCTCACTGTATTCAGCAGTTCCCTCTTTCTCCATAATAAGATCAAACGTCTCTTACGCTCAAATATTACAGTACTTACTTTGATGGACTTTCTCATTAACTTATTCCATGTGTTTCCCACTCTGAGAAATAACTCAGTCCCAATTTCCATTTACTTTTCTATCCTTTTTTATTGTCATCTAAACTCACTTTGAGCCTGAACTGCACAGGAATAATTGCTCATTTGCTAATGCTTAATTCCATGGACACTCTTTTGAGTTAGGAACTTTCGAAGTGCATCAAGATGCCAATGTCTTCTCTGTAGAAGGTGACTATGCAGAGCTCAATCTAAGTGACAGAAAGGTCTTGGAAATATGCCCAAGGCATGCAGTAAACAGCAGATTTTTGGGTGGTTTTATTTGCAGGATTTAAAATTATGAACAATCCAAACTTACAAAGACATGCAATGGGAGCTCTAATCTCAGCTTTTGGCTCTAAATAAATCTTAGCCATTTATGTTACCCTAATTAATGAAAACCGATTATATTACACTGCAAATAACTCAACAGAAATCTACTTGGATCCTAACTGATCTACAGTAAAGAGTGCCAACCACTGTTTAAAATAACCTCATACAAGAGGCAAATCTCTGGATCATTTCCATCCATTGTGCTACACCTAAACTAAGACCAAACAGCCTTATTTTCACAGGTTAGGGAGTGTTTGTGTGTGAAATATATAGAAGCTATTTTATACAATACAATGTCATGAGGTAACACAAAGCTCCTTTCATTTTCAATGCATTTTACATTTGTTCTCGCCAAACCCCTGTAAGGTAGGCAGATATTATTTTATTACTCTTTGTGCTTCCTACTTTCTCATCCCCATAGCAAGTTTGGAGACAAATCCCTGAAGGTTCCTCCACAGCCTACGGGCCTTACACTAATTGCTTAAGATGTTCTTCTCTGTCAAACATATAGTGCAAAATCCATACCAAATGAAGAATGGCATGGATAAGGGAAGAGTTTTAGCCCCAGAGAGTATGTCTACACAGCAAAGAACCCCCCCCCCCCCCGAATAGCCCGTGCCAGCCAACTCAGCCTTGCAGGGCTCAGGCTCTGAGGCTGTTTCATTGCTGTGTAGACTTCCGAGCTCGGGCTGGCACCCAGGCTCCAGCCTCAGTCCAGAAGGGAAATGAAACAGCCCCAGAGCCCGAGCCCCGTGAGCCTGACTCAGCCATGGGTTTTTCTTTCCTGTGTAGACATACCCAGAATGTAGGTAAGAGGAGGAAAAAAATCAATTAATTTAGGGGAGGCATGCATGGAGCTAAACTGCAGCAATTTTGCCCCTTTTAGACCTGAGCGCCTAGTCAAAGTTCAGGGCGCTGGGGATGTTCCCCTTGGAAACAGAAATTGATGGAGTCTGGTATTTTCTTTGATGCAATCATATTAGTTTACAAGGAATATAAAAAAATCCTCCTTCTACAAATGCAGGAGAAACAAAGAACAACAGGAGCAGTTTCTTAACTTACAGGCCCAAGCCTCTTTAGGCAACTGACCCAAAAGCTGTCTAGCTTTTCCAGGTTCACACTGTGGGCACAGTAGGCTTCTATGATTTTTGCGCTCTCTCTCTCTCTCTCTCGCTGTTCTTGTCTTTTTCAGTCTTTTTGTCCCTTTACCCTCCTCTACCCAAAACAATTCTCAGCCAAAAGCTCCTGGACAGGTTCACACTCATTTTTTGTCTTAGGTAGGGGCTTCTGCTTATAGTTATAAGAACAGGAGTACTTGTGGCACCTTAGAGACTAACACATTTATTTGAGCATAAGCTTTCGTGGGCTACAGCCCATTTCATCAGATGCATAGTTACAGTTATGCATAGTTAGTTATGTTAACTGAAGGGTGAGCTCACACCTATCAATCTCAGTGGGGTTTTAGCTCAACCCATGACTACATTTCACCTTGCTCCTTACAGTAAAAACAACAAGCTGCATTCTGACATATGCAAACTTTATGACACCCGAATTGGAATTAGAGCTATTCAAAAAATTACAAAACTTAAAGATTTTTGACAAGAAAAGGATACACTTTTACAATTTACCCTCCATATTTCAACCCACTCTCATTGGAATTTTTGATAAAAGGGGACACGAAATACTTAATCACTAGTCAACTTGGGTCTGGCCCTTTTCTCTTATTAAATAAAGATAAACCCTGAGAGGTGAACATATTTCTGGTATTTATGAGTCGGAATGGTAGAATACAGCCTGCTCAAACCCACCCCCTGCATATTTTATGTGTCCATACGGCAGGAAAAAGTCATTTCATATTACTACTAGACTTTTAGCAATTAATCTCACCAGAAGCCTTTCTTGTTTATCGAATAAACACATTCCAAAATTACTGTTCATTTGCGTATTTCAAAAAACTATTTTTGACTTGGTGAACAGAAAATATTAGAAAGAATTAGTCCTACAGTAATCTTGCTTCATTTTAACTATGGAGTTAGGTAAATGTCACCCTCTTCTAACCTCCTAATTCACCTCTGCACTATAAGTTAGTCATGTTGAGGGGAAAGGATAGTCATGTACCTAAATTCCTTCCAAGAAGCTCAGAATGCTTTATAAACATTAGCAAATTAATCCCCTAACACAGGTGATGCAGCAAATATTTCCTACCATTTTAACGGATGGAGAAATTGAAACACATAGGTAAGTGACTTGCCCAAGCTTACCACAGACATCCCAGGTAACCTTGGGCAAATCATTTCATTATGTACCTCAGTCTCTTAGGGAGAAATTAACCCCTCTTCTGAAGACCAGTAAAAGAACTATGTCCCACTTAAGCCCTCAAAACAGGGCCTCAGTGGAACTTGAACTGGCTTTGAGATGCCTCTCAGCATAGCTGTTAAATTCAGTATAAGCAGTCAAATCCTCTGTGATCACAAGGATTTGGAGTGACACAAAGACCATAGAATCATAGAATCATAGAATCATAGAATATCAGGGTTGGAAGGGACCCCAGAAGGTCATCTAGTCCAACCCCCTGCTCAAAGCAGGACCAATTCCCAGTTAAATCATCCCAGCCAGGGCTTTGTCAAGCCTGACCTTAAAAACCTCTAAGGAAGGAGATTCTACCACCTCCCTAGGGAACGCATTCCAGTGTTTCACCACCCTCTTAGTGAAAAAGTTTTTCCTAATATCCAATCTAAACCTCCCCCACTGCAACTTGAGACCATTACTCCTCGTTCTGTCATCTGCTACCATTGAGAACAGTCTAGAGCCATCCTCTTTGGAACCCCCTTTCAGGTAGTTGAAAGCAGCTATCAAATCCCCCCTCATTCTTCTCTTCTGCAGGCTAAACAATCCCAGCTCCCTCAGCCTCTCCTCATAACTCAAGATAAACCAGAAATGTATCACCTTAATGAACATTTTTAGGATATTCTTCCTAGTAGGAAACACTGTGGGAAGGGACAATCTTTTTGTTCACATCCCAGCACAAGCATAATTTGTCAAACATGGATAGCAGAGTCTGCTGAAAAGAGGGCCAGGACTAGAAGAGCAGGACTGGTCTAGGTAAGGACTGAGGGGCTGGATTTGCAATAGCACCAAAGTAACATAGCAGCATAAGACCCATGAATATTGTGGTCCTAAATATTGTGGTCCTAAATCACTTAGGTGCATAGGCAAAGTTTTGGGTAGAAGATTTCACTTACCCTTTCTCCAGTATGCCTGGCTGAAGCTAGCAGTATTATTTCTTCACTTTCACTAACAATTTGAAAATTTGAGAAAGAAAAATCTATGCTTTTATTATTACCAAAGAATGCAAGTACAGTCTTAAGAACATGCAACCACAGGCTAAACAAACACCTTTTTGCTAACAAATGCTGAAAATTTGCCAGAGAGTACAAGGATTGGTTGGCTTCTCTCATTCCAACTTACTTGCTGATGTACTCTGCACTCAGAAGTTTGCCACATGTCTTGCATTTAAAACAGCCCAAATGCCAATATTTGTCCAAAGCTACCAACGACTGTCCATTTCTTATTTCTGAACCACAGCCCCCACAATCTGTAAAAGAAAAATCCTCTGTAAAATTAATCATATGCTTTATGCGTAACTGATCATGAGTGTGCAATAGTACAGGTTACTGCAAGACAAATATCCATTAGTGTTCTCACAGGAAATTTTGAATCTCATTACCTGCTGCCCACCCATGTGTGCTTCATTCTGGGGTGGCAAGTTGGATAGATATAATATCACTGACAGGGTGACTACTTAAAAGAAACATTAGTTTTTCTAATGAGGTGGATTTTGAAGGTACTTTAATACATTTGCAGTGTATGTATACAATATGCAGTATTGCCAACTCCAAGCTTTTCAAAACTTCTAAGTCAGGTCCCCTCAAAGTCATGAAATTGTCCGAAAAACAATCCAATTTTTAAAAATAATAAATTTCAGGTTCTTATTATTTGCCCTGTTTTTTGAGTGTTTAGGTTACACTCGGGTCATGTTTTCAGGCTTTTTTCTGCAACCATGAGGGTCAGAAACTTATTTAGAATAGGAAAGCTGAAAGTTTCATGTAATAGCTTGCCTCCAGGAGCTGGGGTTTTAAGAAAAAACACCGAGTTTCATAAGGCTCACTAACAAAACATGAGGGTTGGTAACACAGAATGTACCACATGTAAAAGTTAATCACTAACTACATATTTTTTTACTTATTTATAAAATGCACTTACCAACAATAACAAAGTTCTAAGCACATATACAAAAATTACAGCCTCACACAACTTATTAATATTAGCAAAATAGACTATGTCCAAGTAGTACCATACCCCACCTACACTCATTCATTCCAGCACAAAGATTCAGGTAAGACTTCAAAAGTTGGTTTTTAAAGCTTCCAAGGCCTTATTTAGGCACCTAAATAATCTGATTTACTTAAGTGCGGAGTATCCAGCTGCTCCCACTGAATTCCCACTAAGCAAATTCATCACTCAAATTTGGAAGAAAAATACGAAGCATTTTTTTTTGTCTGAGGCTTGGTCTACACTACAGACTTACGTCGGTATAACTACGTTGCTTGGGAGTGTGCAAAATCCACAGTGATGCCGTTATACTGACCTAACCACCAGAGTCGATGGGAGGGCTTCTCCTGTTGACATAGCTACCGCCTCTCAGGGAGGTGGAGTACCTACGGCAACGGCATAGGTAGCTTCTGCACTGAGTGCTACAGCAGCACAGCTGTATCGGTGCAGCTGCACCGCTGCAGCATTATATGTGTAGACAAACCCTAAGTGAAGTAGTAAGAAGATTTATATTGAATCAGCCCTCTTCTGATATTACCAGCTCAGTTTGAACACTGAGTAAATAAGAAAAACTTTGCTTTAAGTCCCTAGGAGCAGATGAAACTTGCCATAAAAGTTTAAAAGCAACAACAAACATATAAGTAGATAATCACTATGAAGAGCTGTATAAAAGAAAAACAATTTGCGAAAGAATGGAACTGGGCAAACATGTTGCCTTGGAGAGCACTCTCAGCTCTTCCCAGGGCAAATCTCATGAATGATACCAACCTAGAAAAACACCGTCACTTCTAATTAGCATGCAAAATACAAGGTACTCTTCCTCATTCACTACTTTCAGAGTCCCATAAAAGTCTCAAACTAATGAAAGCTTCCATTGCTTAGGAGTGCAATAAATTAAAAGAGGACTAGATGTTCCCAGTTATCTTGTATTCAGGTCAGTACTATTAAAACGCTAATGTCTCTATGGATTTAAATGGATTCAAGAAGCAGTGGTGCTCAGAGTAGAATTTTTTAAGAGGCAGAGAAGATACATGAGTGGTGTGTTTTTATTTTCAGAGGGGACTACTTTCACGGTTGAGAGTGTGTAACAGGACTCCAATATACCCAAAGCGTAATGCTCGTGCTTAGTTCTGGGATCACAATAATACTTATAACAGTATGCTCATAGAACATGTCTCATCTTTGAAGTGTAACCCACTGGTAAGTGTGTGTTACAAGTCCCTCTTGGTGCCAACCCACAGACAACACGAGTTGTTACATTCCCCAGTTATGGAGCTTCAGCTAAAGCTGTAGTGGCTCCTTCATTTAGTTGTGAAGGTCCCCAGTTCAATCCCCAGCATGTTGGCCAAGATGGTGGCTGTCACATAGCACTTTACAAACATTCATCAGTTAATGCATAACACCATCCTTGTGCTGTAGGCAATAGGCAATTATCACTAGGCAGAAAGGTGAAAAGGTCTTTCCCAAAGCCTCAGAGACAGAAGTTCACAGCTCCCAGTCCTATCCTCTCTGGGTGCTCCACTGGGTTTAGGAAGATTTCCATGAGGTTGGCACTCAGAGTCATACTGTGACAGTTCACATAATGCTGGATTCAAGCCCTAGTACACCAACTTAAAAAAAAAGACATGAATTCAATTAAAGGTATTTTCACAGTGGTTACTACTGCTGGCTGTGCTACAGGAAGGTCAGATCATGTGGGTTGGAGAAAAGATGCCTGCGTTTCTAAGTTAAACTATTCCTGCAACAACGCCCATCACTGATGACAGAATTCAAACTCAGGACACTAAAAGAAAAAGCCATTCACAATGTCTCTTCTGTGTAGGGACTGTATCTTTGTCTGTGTTTGCATAGTATTCAGCACAAAAGGGTTATCATCCTGACTGGGGTCTACAGGTGCTACTGTACAATAATCCAGGTAGGTCAAAATGTGTCAAATATTTAAAACTGTAATGCAAATTTTGTATTTCAGTGAAGAAAAAGTGGCAAATATTTTCACAATTCCGGCTCCCCTCCCCCACCACTCCCATGTTTTGATCAGCTAGATCAATAATGACAAGAGAGACCTCCAACTAAGTAGCAAGAATCAGTCTGGTTAAGTAACCACTATAAAAGAAGACAATCAACAGTGACTCAGGAGCTGCACAAATCTCCTTGATTAAATGATGGCCTACTATAGCCTGTCAAACCTGCAGTGCCTTGAAAGCAGAACTGGAAGGAAAAATAAAGAAGGGAGATCTGGAGGTTTACCAGCAGTATTATCTGGGATATATTAATGAGAAAGAAGAATGCATAAAATCCAGGGTGTAATGACAGACTCAAGTCTTTAAGCATTTGCAGTCTAAAAAGGAAGGATCTGAAAATAAGTCAAGAAGGAACAAGAATATATTGATGTATTTTCAAAAGAGAAGCTTAAAAAGGTGTTAAAATATGCAGAGATTGTGAGAAAAAGCAACAATCTAGTTATAAACAAAGTGATACTAGCATCAGAGTCACAGTCATCTCCCTTCTCTTCTATCTGAGCTCCATTATTATCGGAAGAACTCTGGAGGCATAATGACAGTTTGATGGAGAAAAGACAGAACCAGGAACACTGAGACATCCAGAGTCATTTAGAGACGCCAGAAAGGAAAACAAACAAGTCCTTTAAGGAGGAGGAAAAAAGATGCACAAAGCCACACAAGATCCAAGATTATTATTGCTGGTAAAGTGATTCCAAATCAGAGGAGTCCATTATAAATTTCTGAAAAACTGACTTCTTTAGCGTAATTTCTGTTTAAAATAAAAGGTGCATTTAGTTTCTTAAATGTGGTATTAATAAGACTACAAATATGATAGCCTAAAGAAGTGTAACAGTACCAGCATGTTAATGAGCACAGAATTATAGCAGGTGATGTTTGTTTGCTTTTGGTGGATTTGTGAAGCGTGAGGGAAGTTATAATGTGTCTCTTTAAGACCATTATGCTGAACCCCAGCAGAGCTGGAAATCAGCCTAGGGCAAAAGCCTTTGCAGTCTGAAGCAGATTGCTGGACCTCTGCTAATAAATTAATCCCACACTTGGGTATGTGCCCAGACCTACTCCCACAAGACACTACACACCTCAGTATAGGTTCTCCTAATAGAAAGCAGTAATCTGTTTGGGAACCTCCATGTGCCAGGAGTTTTATTTGGTAATCTAATTTGATCTCATCTGTAGAGTTTTATTTTTACAGACTTAGTACAATACAGTGTATTTGGTTGTCATTCACTCTACATCTTATTTGAGCTTTTGGCTGGCTGTGAAGCATTTTTGGTGTATTTCTTTTAACAGCTCTTTTTCCTATTAAATTTTGGACAATTAAAAACAAATACTGCAGTTGCTATGCCAACTATGCCTGTTTATGTAAGTCCTTGTCTACTTGTCTCTGAGGAAACATCCTTCGCTGACTCATTTCTCTTCAACCAATAGGTCTGTGTAGGATACAAATGAATTTTCTGATATATTTTGATATATTCACCTTAATACACATTGTCAGAAAGTTTTACAGAGAGAGTCCACCAGAAACTAAAGAGAAAAGGAAGATGTTTATTCATATAACAATTAAAGATGCAGTGGCTCAGGATGGGAGCAGAGAGAGAGAGAAGGGAGATTCCCGTTTTTCCTCCAGATCATTAAGTGTCGGGGGGAGGGGACTGAATAGAGAAGGAGAGGAGGCCAGAACTTAAGTGAACACATAGGGATACTAGTAGATACAGTGTCAGAGAATTAGAGTTCAGCAAGTCCACAGAGATTTCCTGAAAGAAAACAGAGCATCCCTAAGCTGGATTCAGAGATGAATAGACTGATGAATAAGGCTGCACAGTTGGCATGTTGGTCCTAGAGCCAAGTCAAACTCACGTCATTGTGCTAGATGGGGTAACCTGGAATAAAAATTGGTCAGCATTTTCCCTGGTCCTTGTCTCACTTGCCTAGAAACAAATGTTTCATACACCATTTTCTTTTATGGAGAGAAGTGCTCAGTCAAAATAAAATGGCTATTAAAATAAAAAACTCAATAATAACAGGGGATTTCAACTATCCCCATATTAACTGGATACATATCACCTCACGAAGGGATGGCAGAGATAAAGTTTCTTGACACCTTAAATGACACTTGCTTGGAGCAACTAGTCCTGGAACCCACAAGAGGAGAGGCAGTTCTTGATTTAGTCCTCAGTGGAGCACAGAATCAGGTCTGAGAGGTGAATATAGCTGGACCGCTTGGTAATAACTGACCATAATATAATTAACTCCCCTGTGGTGGGGAAAACACCTCAGCGGCTGTAACTACCAACACTGTAGCATTTAATTTCAGAAAGGGGAACTACACAAAAATGTGGAGGTTAGTTAAACAGAAATTCAAAGGTACAGCACCAAAAGTAAAATCCTGCAAGCCGCATGGAAACTTTTAAAAGACATCATAATAGAGGCTCAAATTAAATGTATACCCTACATTAAAAAACATAGTAAGAGAACCAAAAAAAAAAAAGGCCACCATGGCTAAACAACAAAGTAAAGAAAGCACTGAGAGGCGAAAAGGCATCCTTTAAAAAATGGAAGTTAAATCCTAATGAGGAAAATAGAAAGGAGCATAAACTCTGGCAAATGAAGTGTAAAAATATAATTAGTAAGGCCAAAAAAGAATTTGAAGAACAGCTAGCCAAAGACTCAAAAAGTAATAGCAAAAAATGTTTTAAGTACATCAGAAGCAGGAAGCCAGTGGGGCCACTGGATGATCAAGATGCTAAAGGAGCACTCAAGGACAATAAGGCCATTGTGGAGAAACTAAATGAATTATTTGCATCGATCTTCACGGCTGAGGATGTGAGGGAGATTCCCAAACCTGAGTCATTCTTTTTAGGTGACAAATCTGAGGAACTGTCGCAGATTGGGGTGTCATTAGAGGAGTTGTTGGAACAAACTGATAAACTAAACAGTAATAAGTCACCAGGACCAGATGGTATTCGCCCAAGAGTGATGAAGGAACTCAAATGTGAAATTGCAGGACTACTAAATGTCATCTGTAACCTATCATTTAAATCAGCTTCTGTACCAAGTGACTGGAGGATAGCTAATGTGATGCCAATTTTTAAAAAGGGCTACAGCAGTGACCTTGGCAATTACAGGCTAGTAAACCTGACTTCAGTACCGGGCAAACTGGTTGAAACTACAATAAAGAACAAAATTGTCAGACACATAGACGAACATAATTTGTTGGGGAAGAGTCAACATGGTTTTTGTAAAGGGAAATCATGCCTCATCAATCTACTAGAATTCTTTAAGGGGGTCAACAAGCATGTGGACAAGGGGGATCCAGTGGATATAGTGTGCTTACATTTTCAGAAAGCCTTTGACAAGGTCCTTCATCAAAGGCTCTTAAGCAAAGTAAGCTGTCATGGGATAAGAGGGAAGCTCCTCTCATGGAGTGGTAACTGATTAAAAGATAGAAAACAGAGGGTAGGAATAAATAAATGGTCAGTTTTCAGAATGGAGAGAGGTAAATAGTGGTGTCCCCCAGGGGTCTATACTGGAACCAGACCTATTCAATATATTCATAAATGATCTGGAAAAAGAGGTAAACAGTAAAGTGTCAAAATTTGCAGATGATACAAAACTACTCAAGATAGTTAAGTCCCAGGCAGACTGCGAAGAGCTACAAAAGGATCTCTCAAAACTGGGTGACTGGGCAACAAAATGGCAGATGAAAATCAATGTTGATAAATGCAAACTAGTGCACATTGGAAAACATAATTCCAACTATACATATCAAATGATAGGGTCTAAATTAGCTGTTCCAACTCAAGAAAGAGATCTTGGAGTCATTGTGAAGAGTTCTCTAAAAACATCCACTCAACGTGCAGTGACAGTCAAAAAAGCTAACAAAATGTTAGGAATCATTAAGAAAGGGATAGATAATAAGACAGAAAATATCATATTGCCTCTATATAAATCCATGGTACGCCCACATATTGAATACTATGAGTAAATGTGGTTACCCCATCTCAAAAAAGATATATTGGACTTGGAAAAGGTTCAGAAAAGGGCAACAAAAATTATTACAGGTAGGAACGGCTGCTGTATGAGGAGAGATTAATAAGACGGGGACTTTTCAGCTTGGAAAAGGGACAACTAAGGGGGGATATGATAGAGATCTATAAAATCAAGAGTAGTGTGGAGAAAGTAAATAAGGAAGTGTTATTTACTCCTCATAACACAAGAACTAGGGGCCACCAAATTAAATTAATCGGCAGCAGATTTAAAATGAACAAAAGGAAGTATTTTTTCCACACAACGCAGAGTCAACCTGTGGAACTCCTTGCCAGAGGATGCTGTGAAGGCCAAGACTATAACAGAGTTCAAATAAGAACTAGATAAATTAATGGAGGATAGGTCCATCAATGGCTATTAGCCAGGATGGGCGGGGATGGGGTACCTAGCCTCTGTTTGCCAGAAGCTGGGAATGGGCAACAGGGGATGAATCACTTGATGATTCCCTGTTCTGTTCATTCCCTCTGGGGCACCTGGCATTGGCCACTGTTGGAAGACAGGATACTGGGCTAGATGGATCTTTGGTCTGACCCACTATGGCCATTCTTATGTTAAAACACTAAGCCTTTTTCATGGTGAAACTCTTTCAGTTGTTTTTTAGACAGTGAATCCTAAGTGCCATTTATTGCCTTATGAAGCATAACTACAATTTGTCATTTTGGACTTTCAGTTTCAAATTCAGCTAACAGATTTCTGAATATGTTTGTCCATTTCTGCCATTTTGGAAAGAATCGCTCCTTCCTGATATTTACTAAATGCTGGAGAAGTAGCTAAAGCAAATGGCATGCTGCCTTCTTTCTCGCTCAGATTTTCCAAGTTATTTTTTACAATCTCTCTATTACTACTTGATCTAGTGGTTGTCTTTATAATATTTGTTATCAGACTTTTGACTAAGTTCCTGTTGTTTTTCCTTTTCAGTTATATATATACACATCTTTATTACAGCAGATGTTGAGCTGTTTTCCTATCAGGTCATCTACTCCAGTCCCCTGCACTCATGGCAGGAATAAGTATTATCTAGACCATCCTTGACAGGTGTTTGTCTAACCTGCTCTTAAAAATCTCCAATGATGGAGATTCCACAACCTCCCTAGGCAATTTATTCCAGTGCTTACCCACCCTGACAGTTAGGAAATTTTTCCTAATGTCCAACCTAAACCGCTCTTGCTGTAATTTAAGCCCATTGCTTCTTGTCCTATCCTCAGAGGTTAAGGAGAACAATTTTTCTCCCTCCTGGTTGTAACAACCTTTTATGTACTTGAAAACTGTTATCATGTCCCCTCTCATTCTTCTCTTCTCCAGACTAAATACACCGAATTTTTTCAATCTTCCCTCAGAGGTCATGTTTTCTAGACCTTTAATCATTTTTGTTGCTCTTCTCTGGACTTTCTCCAATTTGTCCACATCCTTCTTGTAGTGTGGGGCCCAAAACTGGACACAGTACTCCAGATGAGGCCTCACCAATGTCGAATAGAGGGGGACGATCACGTCCCTCGATCTGCTTGCTATGCCCCTACTTATACATCCCAAAATGCCATTGGCCTTCTTGGCAACAAGGGCACTCTGCTGGCTCATATCCAGCTTCTCGTCCACTGTCACCCCTAGGTCCTTTTCCGCAGAACTGCTGCCTAGCCATTCGGTCCCTAGTCTGTAGCTGTGCATTGGGTTCTTCCGTCCTAAGTGCAGGACCCTGCACTTATCCTTATTGAACCTCATCAGATTTCTTTTGGCCCACTTGAGGCCTAATGGAGCAGAACTTCTCATGTCTTGCTTAGACTCCTGCTAATACATCCCAGAATTATGTTTCCTTTTTTGTAACAGTGTTACAACGTTGACTCATATTTAGCTTGTGATCCAGTACAACCCCCAGATCCCTTTCTGCAACACTCCTTCCTAGGCAGTCATTTCCCATTTTGTATGTCTGCAACTGATTGTTCCTCCCTAAGTGGAGTATTTTGCATTTCTTTTTACTGAATTTCATCCTATTTTCTTCAGACCATCCAGATCAGTTTGAATTTTAATCCTATTCTCCAAAGTACTTGCAACACCTCCCAGCTAGGTATCGTCTGCAAACTTTATAAGTGTGCTCTCTATGCCATTATCTAAATCATTGATGAAGATATTGAACAGAACCCGACCCAGAACTGATCCCTACGGGACCCCACTCAATATGCCCTTCCAGCTTGACTGTGAACCACTGATAACTACTCTCTGGGAATGGTTTTCCAACCAGTTATACACCCACCGTATAGTATCTCCATCCTAGATTGTATTTCCCTACAATATGAACTATAAGATCAAGTGGAGGATATGAAAGTAACACATGGGATTATAAAACTTTCAAACTTTTGTTGTTTTTGTGGTTTTCCCTAGTTGTTTCTTTCCAATTTTGTTACTCTCAAAATGACTGGTGTGTAATAGATCTTGTGAGGGGCAATGAAAGCCAGCAGGCTACCTCACCAGCTTGTGCACAAAAGTACACTCTCCAGCCACAGGATTTCAATTTCTTTCCTTCAGAACTTCAGTTTTATTTCTTTAAATAAAACTGTTTAACACAAGTTCAGCATCTCACTCATGTTTCTTCCCCGGACCCAGGGTCTTCTGCAGAAGCCTGTCTATTCCCTGCAGCTCTTACACTCCATCCTAGCCTGCTCCCTGAAGGTTTCACTCCAGAAGCTCTATTTCCCTGCAGCTCTTACACTCCATCTACCTGAGAGTCACATATGAAATGGGTTCTGTCCCCTGATCCAGGGACTCCTGCAGGAGCCTTCCTATTCCCTGAATTTTTCACTAACAACTAATGTACTTACTGGCTCTTATGAAGACCAGGTGATCTTCAAGGTATCACCTGATCCCTGGCCTCACAGTATCCACTGGGGTCTAAGACCAACTCCCTGCGATAGAGAATGTCTGAAAATTTGAACATATAGGGCCTGATCCAACTCCCAAAGTCAAGTTCGTGGAAAGACTCCCATTGACTTTAATGGGAGCTGGCTCAGGCCTATATTTGGATATTTAATACTTGCACATGTTTGAGGATATAGTCAAGGAAAGGACACTTTTGTTTTTAAAGGCCAAATTTTCCCCGGAATTTGCTCCTAGGATCCATGGACGTCAAAGGTACAACACAGTCCTAAACCTCAACAATTACTGTAAAACACTCAGTTTATGGAACATGAAGCAATTTCAATAAAACGGGAAGTAAAACATGAATTCTGAGTGAAAAGGAGGAGAAGGGTGGCAGGATTTATGAACCCTAGGGGATTAGGGTTGTTCTGTCAATCAACCCTTTCAGCAAGAGCTAGACCCCTACTAAAAACTGCTATGCAAATTCTGGTGGCTTATTGAGAAAGACATGGCATGTTGAACTCCATCAAGATATGGAAAGGAGAGACGACGCTCCGGTCAGAGGGAACTAGAAACAAGAATGGACAGACCCTGCAGTAAATACTAGGAACAGCCAATTCTGGGGAATAAGCTTTGGCTAAAATTTATGTTCTGTTATAATTTGAGTTACCAGAAAAGCCAAACAGCAGGAAAGGGGGTAAATTTGACTTTACACAGCCTGGGTAGATTTTATTTGGAGCAGGAGGAGACCACCACTGTCCACATAGGGATTTGGAAAAGTACTCAGAGGAATGGTGGACATCCCTTTCACCAAGTTTCTACAAGCAGAAAATTCCACTGAAATCAATGGCACTGTGCTGATTTCTGCAAGCAGAGGGTCTGGCCCAGAATATATTGCCAAGGAGGTTTGCTGAGAATCACAGCATCCTGAGTAAAAGTCACTCAGCACACTGTGTTCAGCTGATGTCACTGCTCAGTAAAATGCTACAGGATTTATGGTAAACGAAATGAAGCTCAGAACAAATAAAAAGTAGTAAGCGATGCAAGTTTATGCAACTGCATCTACCATATGTCACCTATTAAAATATGGTTTTGAGGGTAATTTGACAGCAGCATATGAAATATGCTTTACATAAAGATAAATGGTCATAAAGGAAATGGAAATGAAAAGATCTGAAAACAGCAGTATTTTAATGCAATCATAGATCCATGCCACACACATAGTACCCCGAGGGTCAGCCTTGGGCAAAAACATTGAGAAAAATCAAAATACAAAGGCAATTCAATAGGAAAGATTTAATATCAAAAGAGAATATGCTTTGATGGTCTGTGCCTTTTAAAACAATACAGAAATAACCACAGTGGGCAAAATCAGGTAAACGGTCACTGAGGCAGGATTTGGCAAAATTCCCAATTGCACAAAAAAGCGATATACTTAAGGTTTCACAAATAACCAGCATGGAACGCTCAGGACTGCTGGCTGGCCTATTGCATTTACAGACATCACGTTTGTTGAGATCTGCATAATATCCTGCAAATGGCAATAGTGAACCCCTTCTGCAGGCAGGCATACTGCAAAACCAGTTTGTCTGAAAAGTAAAAAGGCAAATCCAGACTGCATCAAAAAGACACTGTTTCTCATGCTCAATCCTGCAAACCCTTACAATCGAGCAGTGTTTTGGCCTACTCATGACAGTACAGTGAGCACTGTGTAAGGGCTGGCCCCTAAGAGATTTTCTCAATGACATGTACAGCATGGTAGATTCAATCATGTTGACTTATTTATAGATAATTAAATGAACTTGTTCTGCCAGGCATCTTGGGCCCGATCCAACTCCCATTCACTAAATGTGTGTCTTCCAATTATCTTTAATGAGAACTGTAGAAAAGATGGGCTAGATTCACTCCTGGTTTACAATGACTTCAGCCAACTTATGTCAGGGCCCATGACAGTGAACTTTAGTTCAGTTCAATTCTCTTTCCTCCAAGTCAACTTTAGTAATATAAAGATTTTAAGACAGGATCAAAGTAACAAAGGTCACTGGTAACAACCAAAAGAGGTTTCCCAGCTTCCAGCTAGTTGGGAGGGGATACAATAAGCCCTTTCCCCTAGGTATCCACCAGTATGGTAGATTCCCTTTTGCTTTTATAGCTTCTTCCCAGGGCAGATTCCTACCTGTAACTCCTTACAGGCTGTAAGTTAAGGGAATTGTACAGCCACGTGGCTTTATTCACTAAACGACAAATAGATTGTTTCTAAAAAGAACTACTTACTTCGCAGGGCCTGGACGAGGAAAGTGCTATTGCTGCCAGCAGGGGGCAGTGAACACTTCTGGCAGACACACTCTTTCCCATTGAAAGTCACCCGGTCCCCAGGAGGAAAAGGCAGCCTGCAGCAGGAAAAATGAAAACATGACAAACAGAAAATCCTCACTTCCCTTACTGAGGTCAGACATCACTTTCCTTACAGGAACCAATCATTTTTTGGTGGGGAGGGAGCTGGGTGTGTGTGTCTTTTCATTCACGTATCCAATACTTTTCATTCACACATACTTTTCGTTCACACATCCAATCATCATCACCGGGAGGCTAAAATATCAAAGGTAAGTAGCAAACTGGCAACTTCGATGCATAAGCTAAAGCTACGCAGAGAAAACTTGCCCAAGACAGGAGAAAATACTCAGAAGCCAAGGCAAAGTCCGGTGTTTCCTGGAAACGCGGTGACTGGTGACTGATAACCACCAATATCAGTCTTGGAATTGAGGGAGAGCTAGAATCATTTGTTTTTAAATATATACAAGTGTAATTGCTTTTGCAGGACTACACCAGGCTGTTAAAATGTTGAAGAAAGCTATGAGTTTTCTTTTTGAAAAAAACTTTTGAAAAATGTAATCCTGACCAGCTCTGATCATATCAAAGTTCTCCGCTGAATCGATTTATTCAGAAATCAAATGCTTGCAAATACTCCTTGGAGGAAATATACCACAATTAAAGAACCGGATGCAAGTGCATAAAGTTTCTTTTCCATTGAACTAGAGCTCTCTTTACATTTAATTAAATGGTTCCACCTATTAACATCTTCTCAACTAAAAGCAAATTTATTAGAGCATAAGCTTTCGTGAGCTAAAGCTCACTTCACCAGATGCACAGAATGGAACATATTATACACACACACACACACACACATATACAGATACCTTGGAAGTTACAAACTGTGAGAGGCTAATTAGTTAAGATGAGCTATTATCAGCAGGAGAAAAAAAACTTTTGTAGTGGTAATCAAGATGGCCCATTCAGACAGTTAACAAGAAGGTGTGAAAAGAAAAGGAGTACTTGTGGCACCTTAGAGACTAACCAATTTATTTGAGCATGAGCTTTCGTGAGCTACATAAATTGGTTAGTCTCTAAGGTGCCACAAGTACTCCTTTTCTTTTTGCGAATACAGACTAACACGGCTGTTACTCTGAAAGAAGGTGTGAGGATACTTAGCTTAAGGAAGTAGATTCAATATGTGTAATGACCCAGCCACTCCCAGTCTCTATTCAAACCCAAGTTAATGATATCTAGTTTGCATATTAATTCAAGCTCAACGGTTTCTCCTTGGAGTCTGTTTTTGAAGTTTTTCTGTTGCAAAATTGCCACCCTTAAATCTTTTACTGAGTGGCCACAGAGGTTGAAGTGTTCTCCTACCGGTTTTTGAATGTTATGATTCCTTGATTCCTGATGTCCACCGGTAGGAGCTGTAGCTCACGAAAGCTTATGCTCAAATAAATTTGTTAGTCTCTAAGGTGCCACAAGTACTCCTTTTCTTTTTGCGAATACAGACTAACACTGCTACTCTGAAACTTCAACTTCTGTGGCCACTCAGTAAAAGATTTAAGGGTGGCAATTTTGCAACAGAAAAGCTTCAAAAAGAGACTCCAACGAGAAACTGCTGAGCTTGAATTAATATGCAAACTAGATACCATTAATTTGGGTTTGAACAGAGACTGGGAGTGGCTGGGTCATTACACATATTGAATCTATTTCCCTATGTTAAGTATCCTCACACCTTCTTGTCAACTGTCTAAATGGGCCATCTTGATTATCCCTACAAAAGTTTTTTTCTCCTGCTGATAATAGCTCATCTTAATTAATTAACCTCTTACAGTTTGTATGGTAATTTCCACCTTATCTGTATGTATATATCTATATCTATCTTACTATATGTTCCATTCTATACATCCGATGAAGTGAGCTGTAGCTCACGAAAGCTTATGCTTTAATAAATTGGTTAGTCTCTAAGGTGCCACAAGTACTCCTTTTCTTTTTGCGAATACAGACTAACACGGCTGCTACTCTGAAACCTGTCAACTAAAAGGCTACCTTTGGTAGAAATTGCTTGTGCACAGAAACTAGAGAGGTTTGGGAAGGAAGAGCTGGGAAAATCACTTTATACTGCAGGGAATGATGAAGAGGGCTTATAACACATTTCTATCAGGGTGAAATTCACCTCATAGAAGGCTTATGTACCACTAAATCCCAAATGAAACATCAAAATATAACTGTAGTGGGTATTAAGTGGTGCATCGGCATAATGCATACCTTCTGCCCAGTGGTGAATTCCATCTGAGGGGTGTATTTCACTGAAATATAATTAAGAAAATTCTGCATTATATTCACCACCACCCCAAATTTTTTTTACAAATTATGAAACAGAATATAAAAGGCTCTCTGAAAGATTTTTTTCCATATAAAGGCTTTATATACACTCCTTGCTAAGTACAGTAGACAGATTGGTTTGCTCCCAGAGTAGTATAAAAACCTTCTTGGGGGGCAGGGAATGTTTCTTACTATGTGTTTGTATAGTATGTATAACACAGTGGGGCTATGATCTTAGCTGGGGTTCCTAGGACGTGCTGCAATACCAATATGAAATAATAAGAAAATATTGTAAACAGTGCATCTAATAGGAAGAGAAATCACTAACCACATCTCCATGTTTTACATATAATGCAAAGGAATGACTAATTACAAAAAAGGTGCCATCTTAATTGTAAAATGATGTACCTTAGTTTAATTCAAATACTGAGCTGCAGTACCATTGTAAATGTGAAATCCACTATATAATTTTATTATTTTAATAAAATAGCAGACATTAAGGCCAGAAGTCAGCATGTTGATCTTCTAATTAAATTTCCTGTAAAACGAAGATCAAAGAATTTCGCCCAGATTTTCTGCATCAAACTCACTAGCTTCTAGCTGAGGTAGACCATATTGTTTAGGAAGACATCCAAGCTTGATTTATAGACTCTGTATAAAGGAGAATTTATTACAGTCCTTGGTAATCTGCTCCAAATTAACCCCCCACCCTTACAAACAAACAAAGATAACAGAACCCATTTTACAATTACACAAAAAATTTTCTGTCTTATTCTTGCATTCATATGAACAGCTACATTTTCGGGGCAAAATCATGGCCCCATTGGAGACAATGGGAGCTTTGCCATTGACTTAAGGAGATCATGATTTCACACCATAAACAAAGTTAAATCATCTAACTGAACTTTCTGCTTGGGAGTTTCAGTAAAATGGCAGGTCTCTCTGAGTGGCATCAGCACCAGTTACAGTTATGGAGGTAGTAGCAGGCATGTATAATAAATAAATTGGTTTGAAAAATTCCTACAAAGAAACACTCCATATATATATATATATATATATATATATTTTTTTTCTAATTTAGTAAATATTTATAAACTTTCTAAAGTGCAGTAACTAATGACAGCAGGCTTCCTTTAAAGAGGGGTGAGGACAATCTCCAAAAGAAGTTTCATTCATTTCTTCAGAGCCGAAGGATGGTGGACAAGCAACGGGACTTCAAGGGTGGGGTTGAAAAGCAGGAAACAACGAAGCTCTGTAGGATTTTGACAAAGATACAGAAAGCCATTTTTTTTCCGTCCAAAAAAAAAAAAAAAAAGCCTTCAAAATTGTTTGAAAGTTGAGAGAAGACATAAAAAGGAGTTTGCAGATATAAAGGGGAAAAGGTGGGCAGCAAGGCCCTGATTCAGTAAGGCTCTTGCCTTCAATGGGACAAAACTCACTTGCTTAAACTTGGGCATTTGCTTACGTACCTTGCTGAATTGGAGCCCAAATTTGATATCTACCATCTTTGACAGTATCCCTTTAATACCTGACTATCTTTTTTCTTTCACAAGCAACTAGGCTCATGGATTTACAAGCCAGCAAGCATGATAGTTCATGAGAAAGAGATAAAGGTCAGTTAGCAACGTTTTAGTTTTTGAGCTCTTTAGCTTAAAGTCCGCAACATGTACAGAACTGTAGGTTATGCACAAATGCAGATATGCTGTTTCTTGACAGTTCCACACAACTCTTACCTACCAAATGCCTTTGGCTACAGGATTTCATTAGTTATTCGCACTTAAGCATTCAGTGTGATTTCATGGTGAGGCAAGGGGTTAAATATATTTTTAAGCCAATGATTCTTGATTTGGTCCATGCAACACTCTGAGATGACTTGTAGTGTCTTTTATTAGCATATTTTATCACTGTCACTTTCCTTACCAATGGATTTTGGTTTTAAACCAACTTCATAGATTATTCTATTTTCCCCCTCAACACAAACTCAAGCACTGCTCAACGTACATTTCTGATGGAGGCTTAATAGTAAGTAAGACTCCAGGGATCAAATCCTGTGCTGATTTATGCCTTGTACAACCACACAGACATGAAAGCTGTTGCACAGGATGTTAGTCAGGGCAGAATTTGGCCCAGGGTATTGAATACTGGGAACGAATGAGGCAAACATTGCTTGCTACAGGCCTCTGTACATTATTAAATCCTAGACAGGCTGATTGAAAGGAACTATGAGAACGCAGCGAAGACTGCCTGACACAGGATGCACCAGGTATCCAGATATTCATAGATTATAAAGTCAGAAAGGACCAACGTGATCATATAGTCTGACCTCAGAATTAAAGGAGTCATAGTTCCCCCATTGGCAGGGCACCGCTAGTGTCCGGCACTGAAGCTGACCCCTAAGCCATCAAGCCAGTTGTGGCTGGGCATATTTAGCCTGAGTACCTAGGGGTACACAGTTTATGCAAGTGACAGAGGCTTCTTGCTTCTCCCCAAGAGGCACAGCAAACAATAATATTTATTTCTTAGCATGCATCACGCAAGTAGTTTATAGGGAAACTAATTAAATATCTGGGTGTTTCACTACACACACCAAATACACAAGTCCTTTGCTTCCTGAACTCCAGAAAAATCTTTATTTCTGTAAGAAATATGGGCAATGCCCATACAAAAACTAATGGCCAGATTTTCCAAGAGTGCATCCAACAGCTTCTATGCAGACACCCAAATTAAGAAGCCAGATCTGTAAAAGTGTTCAGCAGCTGGGAGCTTCCTGAATGGGAGCTAAGCCCTTTTACAATTCAGTATGATTTTGGCACGATGAGCACGTTTTATGCTCCGGATAGCTTCAGTTTTGACTTCAAACCTCCCATGGTCTCCTGCTCCCATAAAAAAAGAATTGGCTTTTCCTAGAAACAGCAGAACATTATAAACAAGGCCCATGCCAACTCCCCTGCCCCAGGTTGGTTCACTCATTTTCTATGAACAAAAACAAGCGACTCCATTCTACAAGGTGCACTGCTGCCTAATTGTGTATGTCTAACTGCCCCTCTGCCTACTCATGGTGAGTTGGTTAATTTCTTGTAGGTATTAGAAGTAAAAGTGGGTCTTGAGGAGAAATTTGAAGGCGGAGAAGGTAGTATTAGTCTAACAGCTTAATTCAGGGAGGGCATTCTTTACTTAATTTACAAAGGAAACCTCTTTTTTGCTTTACATTTGGATTGGCACTAATAATAATGATTAATGAGTGACTGCACATCTGGCCCATCTCGAACATTGGCTCTATTCATTTCCACAGTGGCTTTGTTCCATTTCTGTTGTTATTATACACCTACAGAGGGGCTTCCTAATCTTTGATGAGATGTGAAGACTCAGAATTCAGAGTCCTATAAACCATACATGGAATTGTTTGTCTTTGTCTTTGCACCTGGGTCTCTGCACCATAGTTTATCCTCCAATTAAGGGCAAGTTAACTGCTTCTTTTCTCTCCACAGAAAGCATTGTCTTCCACGACTTTAGTTACTAGTATTTATGGAGGAAGTGTGACTATATACATATAGTCTTCACAGAGAGAATACAGATCACCACAGGTAGTGTTTTTGTCTTTCTTTTCTAGGGGCAGAGGTTGAGATAAGTCTTTGGGATCCCCTCCCCCTGGGGGCCTCTCTCAATGCTCTGTCTCACAGCCCTGCCCCACAGCAATCTTTTGAACGGCTTCACTAAATCTCAACCTCTAGTGGCACAGATGACATAGCTTTTACTATGGACTGTTAACAGCTTGATGCCCTGCCTCCTCCCCTCAGGGGAAATGTCTTTGGGAGCTTCAGTGGCCTACAGCCCCTTCTAATGGAAAGAAGGATGGGCCAATGGTTAGGGCACTAGCTTAGGACTTGGGTTCTATTCGCTGGTCCGCCACAGACTTCTTGTGCAATCTTGAAAAATTTACTTAGCCTCCCTGTGCCTCAGGTCCCCACCTGTAAAATTGGGATAACAGTACTTCCCAACCTCACATGGGTGGTTGAGAGGATAAATACCTTAAAAGATTGTAAAGTGAATTGAGAGCTACTGATTGGAGCCAGATATATTTATCAGAGCAGCCATAAAAATAAAGCTGCTCAGACACCATTGGAATTCAATGGAATCAGTTGTTCTGCAAATGTTTGAATTTATTCTCTTACTCTTCCATTCATTCCTAGTTATAGGCAATAACATCAGCAGGGAATAGTTGGACTGGACTATAGCAATAGCATAAGCCATCATTTTTTGCAGTCAGAGAAAATATGCAATTTAGAACCTGCATTTGTGTAATTAAGAGCCATGTGGTCAGAGCAAGATATAAGGAAACAAGGATGCAAGACATTAATTCCATTATACTGTTTTTCATTATGGAAGGACCAAGTAAAAAACCTGAGCCTGGAAGGACCCAAATCTACAACCTTTAAATGTCCTCAAAGCCCTAACATGCCAATGTATTACCTACTGCACTATTTCAGGTTTAATTCTCACTTTTCACATATACAATGTCTGTTACTTCATTTTATTCTACTCACTGAAGTACCAGCACTCCATGGTAGTGACATACTAATCCCAGTTGGATACCTCATGAAAGACTTAGTTTACTGACATGCCTGCTTTATAGAGAAGCCAAGGCTTATCAACACAAAAGTGGGGAGCAACAGATAATCCAGCCCCTGTTCTGGGACATCCAGTGACAAGATATTCCAATAGCAGCATTGTCAACAGGGCCAGAAAAAGCATATGACCAAATTTTTTGTCCGTTGCTTTTTGTTTTCCTTGCTCTGATTTACATCTGCTTTGGTTTACTACCTGCTTTTACTATTTGAGAGAAATATTTGAGTGAAATGCTTCCACATCCCACTGCTTGCTATTATAATCTTGTCTTTTCTGAAGCTGAGAAAACACTGTTGGAAGTGCCACTATTAGAAGTGTTGGTTCAAAAATCATTGGTTTGCTATTCAACGTATTAACAATTAAAACAATATGTGTCACTTTAGCAGTTACAGAGAGCACAGATTATAAAGCTGTTTATTTGATGACTAATCCTGGAATGTGCTGAACACATCTTGAAGGAGTGCAGCGTGCCCTCAAAATCAGACTTCTAAAAAGAGATCTGATTTTCTGAAGGTAAAGATGACTTTAAAATCCTGGCCCTGAATCAACTTGTTGAAAAATTATTCTATTTCCAGCCATTTTCTTTTACACCAAAACCCATCTTTATTTGAATATACTATACTTATTGCCTACTTCATATTACTTTCACTGAGCTTTAGTAGAAAATCAAATATTGATGAAGAAAGTCTCCTGGTGTTTTGATAAAGACACTCTTTCTTACAGGAAGTATAAAGCATGCCTGGTTTGCAAAGACTGGGCCATATGGAGCTATGTTGATTTACACCAGCTGAGGATCTGGCCTGGTATTTCTAATGTAACAGGACGACAGGGTTCTTCTGTTGGCCGACTTGATAAGCAGATGCTAGAACCTTGCCGGTGAAGGCTAATTGATTCCTGCTTGCAACTTGGAGGGCTGAATTGGATGGAGGCAACATGAGGTGAAGTGCCATCCTAGGGGAAGACTATAGCAAGCTTGCGCTGTTGTTGAGACAATAGCAGTTGGGAGGCTCAGCCAAATAAACGTTTTGCCTTGACTCCTTTTTAATCCAACCATTTGGTATGCTAGATAAAGAACTGAGCAGGGAGGTTGACAGAATTTATTTGGGTGAAGTACTGTCGTGTAGAGATCTGATGTTTTAAAGAGCAATTCCACTTTTGAATGTCTGCATTTAATAGTAATCTATGTAGCAGATTATATTTATGGTTTTCTCAGTGCTGTGGTTCAGTTTGCTTTGTTAGGGAGCAAGAAGTTAAGTAGTTTACTCATTGTAGAAGCTTATTCTGAACTTTCAGGGAATTGTTTCAGCTGGAACCGTAAATATCCAGACCACAATAAAGGGCTAAGTACAGCTTGGTAAATAATTTAGGTTTCAATTATAAACAAAATCCTAACAAAATCCTAATTCAGAAGTCAATCCTACTTGATGAGAAAATAATCTCAAGGAATTTTTCTTCTTTTCTTAATTGACTCTGGGTCTGAATAACACTGGTGCCAAGAAGAAAGGCACCAGAAATTTGGTATCTAGTAGGTTTGTTTATAGATGGAGCCATTAATGTATGTGTAGACTGAGAAGGCTCAGGGCAAATGTGTGATATCCTCCATCCACCCTTTGAACTTATTTATGTTACTAATAATAGACTGGAGATACAAATTGTTTCTTTCTAAGTTTTTCTGATGTTTTTTTTTTTCCCTTTTGTCCTTTTTATTTACAGTCTCCAAAGAGAATATGGTTTGGGATAAATGAGATAAATCTAAAGAGACAGGATTCAATGGAAGGAGGGTTTTAAAAGTGACTTCGCTTTAATCTGTCCGCTCAGTTATATCTGGATTGATATTATTGCCTGTTTTTGTTCTGGTTTTCTCTGTTTTTTCTCTTCATAAGGCTTTCTCTGTTCTTATCTTATCAGTAAATGTTCATAATTAGTTGTAAAGAATAATACTGTATTTCCATTTACTTTGAATTGTTATTATAAAACGGTATTTCTTACAAGTTCTCACTAAAGTCTTAAACCATTGATATATAGGCATCTAGTTATTTGCACAAAAGGGAATCAAGCTACAATTCAGTATCAGTCTTACTCTAGCACCGCCCACAAAAAACTTCAGTTACAGGGTTAGGTCCCGATCCTGCAAATACATGCATGTGGATAGTCTCATTGAACTCAATGGAACTCATGAGTAAAACTCACTACTGCGAAGAGGGCCAGCACTAGGCCTTTTGGCTACTGAAGTTCAACTGAACATCTATTTTGGAGGTTCTGGTGGTACACAGACCAGTGCTTGTTCTCTGCTCACAGGTATATGAACCCCACGTTTTTAACGTTACTCTCATGTTTAAATGTGTGCAGGATCAAGACTTCACTGTGTATTTTTGATTTCCATATTTTCTGAGAGTATTCATCTGCTTTCGTAAATACGTTTTAATGTATTGATTTTCACAGTCTGTTAACTGTAACTGCAGCAGAGTGACATTCTAGGGCAGTCCAGTGGACACCAGAGAGGTCAGGCAGCAGTCGTGTCTGGGGAAAAGAGGTCTGACTACAACAGCAGCTGCAGATCCCAAGTACCTCAGCAAACTGGGAATAAGATATCTCAAAGTTGGATACACTGTGGCACATGGAATTAGTAAACACTTCTAAAAGTGTCGCTGCAATAATTAATTAAGTAATTATTAAGTAGCACTAGTAGATGGTGTAGAAAAGCTGAACTATTTCAGTTCAAAACCCCATAAATGTAACGGGGGCAGAATGGTAGAACCAAATGAATAAGAGGGGTACCTCCTTGATGGCCTATGGAAGATGTTTTGCTTATGAGCCTCCCCGTGGATTCCTGGCTTTTGTCTCTTTCAAAATATACTTTTTTATAGTCTAAAAATAATTTTTTTTATTTGGAACACATACCTGCAAAGAGCACACACAAAACAGGCTGGGTGGTAGGTTTTCCCCAGTGCTGAAACCACTTCCCCCTCAATGAATTCATCACAGCTGATGCACCGTGTGCCATAGAGTCTTTGATAGTCCAAAGTACAGATGTAGTCTCCCTGTCTCACAAAAAATCCTCCTTGAGCCAGGTCACATCCACAAGCTACATGGAGAGAAATGGAAAAGATTTAGAGGACTGAAAGAGTGGAACTGTATCTATAATAAGATGAATCTTCATTCACGATCAGCACATATATATATATATATATATATTATATATATATATATATATCAGATCTTCAAGCACAGGCATCTTAATATTTGGGGCTCCTGAACACAAGACACCAATGAGTCAGAAGGTTGCTACGCTTATGGTTTTCATCTGTGATCTACATTAAATAAGCTTGTTTTATTCCATATAGAAAAACTAACATCACAGCAGAGAGCCTGAGGCCTGGTCTACACTCCAGGTTTAGGTCGATGTAAGCTGCCTTGTGTTGACCTACCTGTGGAAGTGTCTTCGCTTAAATTTGGCTTCTGCTGACATAAATGCCTCTCTATGCCCATTTGGTATCAGCACCTCCCCGAGCGGTGTTGAGTCATGGTAGGCACTGCACTTTTACATCAACTGTTACTGACTTTCAGGAGACATCCCACAATGCCCCACACTGACAATACAACTGATGCAAGCACTCCTGGTGAGGACACGCACCACCAACACAAGGAGCCAACTGTGCCCACACACAAGTGGTTTAATAACTGCAGTGGCTGTATGCAGACATAAATTAGGTCAACATAATTTTGTAGCATAAACATGGCCTGAGTGCAGAGAGATAAGCCTCTAGATGAGGGGCTACTTTGGGATGCTGTTAGGAGATGCCCCTTGACCACCACATGCAACACCCACCATTGCCGTCAACAAGATTTACAAAAGGAAGGGATTTAAACCCTCATTCTCCAAAGCAAAAACCAGTCAGTAATTTAGAGATTAGAAACTTTTCCTATTGTTTATTCCATAACTGCCCATTACAGGATTCCTATGAGGCATCCAGTACTGGCAAATGACGGAGACAGAACAGCAACCTGGATAGACGACTGGTCTGCTGTGGTACGGCAATTCCTGTGTTCCTGTGTACAAGGATGGTGTAAGGACATTGGGGAGAGTGAGCAAGATGACGTCTTGGGAAGGCACTCTCAATGTAACTGATACACACTACATACAAAGCGTGTGCGTGAGAGGGATCTTTAGGGCCAGCCTTCCCCAAACCGCCTGCGGCAGAAGTGGAGCCCAGCCGATTGTTTTTTTGCAACTCTAGCAATCAGTTCAGCTTTCCATGGCTACGACTGCATGGGAAAAGGATTAGAGACTGGCATTTTTAAAAAAACAAAACAAGCTGAGATTCTCCTTCGCAAAGCCTAAGGCTGGCCCTGCTAACAAAAAGCATGTGCAACCTCAGGAGCTCCCGCCAGTTCATCAGTACAAACAGGGACGGAGCCAGGATCATGTTTTGAGGTTACAGGGGAGGAGGGGAAGGAGAGAGCCAAAAGCTGTCTGCTTGAAATCACAGGAAGAGAGGAATGTCTGCTCTGAACCTTCAAAAAGGCTTGGATTTGGTTGAGAGAAAGGGGAGATGTTCAAATTGGTTCTTATGCTAGGAGGACTGTCAGACCTATCTTGAGTCACCGCAGCATCCTTGTTGTCACGTGCTCTGATGCCACTTCTGGAAGAACTACTTTTAGGAGCAGTACCTGCAATAACCTACAATGTTCAAGGTCAAATTAGGCTGAAATTCAAGATGTAAGAAGGATGGAAGAGGTAAGTGTGTCACCCAGGCAATGCTACCAGTCACACAGCCCACAGAAGGAAAGTGCAGGTGATGCTCATAAACTTCACTGAGTTGTGTGCATGTAATATTAACAGCAGAGCTATCCAGTGTGGCTTAATTTTTAAGTCAGCATTTACAGTATATTGATTGATTTACATTAGCCTTGTTCTTTGTCTCACTTAAGGTCAACAATGAAATCCTCATTCTAACTTTTAAGTTCATTCAGAAGTATGTATCACTCCTGAACATATTTTTTGAGCAATAGCGCATGGCTAGCTACACATCAGCTTTCTGTTATGTATACAGTAGCGTGACAGAAGCATAAATCAAATACGGATTTAAAGGTGTGAATAGGAACTGCCGTTCTGGACTTTTTTAAATTAATGACGCTAATGTTACATTTTAAAATTGCTAGAAGATGAAGTGAGCTGTAGCTCACGAAAGCTTATGCTCAAATAAATTTGTTATTTATGGTGCTACAAGTACTCCTTTTCTTTTTGTGGATACAGACTAACACGGCTGCTACTCTTCCCTCAATACCTTATCTTAGTGGTTGAGGAAGGTCTTGT
Source organism: Lepidochelys kempii (assembly GCF_965140285.1). NCBI lineage: Eukaryota > Metazoa > Chordata > Testudines > Cheloniidae > Lepidochelys > Lepidochelys kempii. The sequence goes on from NC_136383.1 coordinate 119,084,568, forward strand.
GAAATTCACAAAGAGTCTAAGACTCAGGTGCCCTAGTGTAAAAGAAGAGCTGATTTGTCCACTTCCTGGACACTACAGTGCTAATAAACAATGGTCACATAAATACCACCCTATACCGGAAACCTACTGACCGCTATTCCTACCTGCATGCCTCCAGCTTTCACCCTGACCACACCACACGATCCATCGTCTACAGCCAAGCTCTGCGATACAACCGCATTTGCTCCAACCCCTCAGACAGAGACAAACACCTACAAGATCTCTGTCAAGCTTTCTTACAACTACAATACCCACCTGCAGAAGTAAAGAAACAGATTGATAGAGCCAGAAGAGTTCCCAGAAGTTACCTACTACAGGACAGGCCTAACAAAGAAAATAACAGAACGCCACTAGCCGTCACCTTCAGCCCCCAACTAAAACCCCTCCAACGCATTATTAAGGATCTACAACCTATCCTAAAGGATGACCCAACACTCTCACAAATCTTGGGAGACAGGCCAGTCCTTGCCTACAGACAGCCCCGCAACCTGAAGCAAATACTCACCAACAACCACATACCACACAACAGAACCACTAACCCAGGAACTTATCCTTGCAACAAAGCCCGTTGCCAACTGTGCCCACATATCTATTCAGGGGACACCATCACAGGGCCTAATAACATCAGCCACACTATCAGAGGCTCGTTCACCTGCACATCCACCAATGTGATATATGCCATCATGTGCCAGCAATGCCCCTCTGCCATGTACATTGGTCAAACTGGACAGTCTCTACGTAAAAGAATAAATGGACACAAATCAGATGTCAAGAATTATAACATTCATAAACCAGTCGGAGAACACTTCAATCTCTCTGGTCACACGATCACAGACATGAAGGTCGCTATCTTAAAACAAAAAAACTTCAAATCCAGACTCCAGCGAGAAACTGCTGAATTGGAATTCATTTGCAAATTGGATACTATTAATTTAGGCTTAAATAGAGACTTGGAGTGGCTAAGTCATTATGCAAGGTAGCCTGTTTCCTCTTGTTTTTTCCTACCCTCCCCCCCCAGATGTTCTGGTTTAACTTGGATTTTAACTTGAAGAGTGGTCAGTTTGGATGAGCTATTACCAGCAGGAGAGTGAGTTTGTGTGTGTATGGGGGTGGGGGGGATGTGAGAACCTGGATTTATGCAGGAAATAGCCCAGCTTAATTGTCATGCACATTGTGTAAAGAGTTATCACTTTGGATGGGCTATCACCAGCAGGAGAGTGAATTTGTGTGGGGGGGTGGAGGGTGAGAAAACCTGGATTTGTGCTGGAAATCACTTTAGATAAGCTATTACCAGCAGGACAGTGGGGTGGGAATAGGTATTGTTTCATATTCTCTGTGTATATATAAAGCCTGCTGCAGTTTCCACGATATGCATCTGAAGAAGTGAGCTGTAGCTCACAAAAGCTTATGCTCTAATAAATTGGTTAGTCTCTAAGGTGCCACAAGTCCTCCTTTTCTTTTTGCGAATACAGACTAACACGGCTGTTACTCTGAGAGCTGATTTGTGTGTTTCCTGTGTACCTTGTAGGCCGGCTCTATTGAACGGCACTGCAAAATTTCCCCCAGAACAAAGAGGATTTCCCAGTGGCTCAAGGACAGTGTTATAGCCCTACACAAGCCCCTCCCATGCAGCACACTGGGTATATTGGAAGGGAAGCGGGGAGAGCATGTAGTCAGAGCACATTGCACACTGACTATTCTAGGCTGCTGCAACAGCCCACTGGGGAAAAAATATAAAAATCTGGCCTCCATTCAGGATTGCTTTCTTGCTTTAAAACCAAAACAAACAATGGCAATTTGTAATTTACAAAGGAGCTAAAAAGAATTTAAAAACAAAGTGTTGTGCGTCCAGGTGTTGAATTTTACAGTTCTGTAATCTAATCATGGTTTTAGCCTTTAGAAAGGAAATATTGCAGTCATATACCATTCCACAGATTAATTTTTCATGAAAGAAGTTTTGTGTACCCAGTTACAACACAGTAAAAGATCTGCAAACTAAAGACTCGCTCTAACTATACACTGACATGACAGATGGTCCATTGTGTCAATGATTCCCAGAAAAAAGTGGCAAATAATGGATCTACTGAGAGGTGGTGGCTTTTGTTGAGCAGTTCTCTCATCGCCTTCTTTCTTCACTCTATCACGCCCCTTCCCCATAGACCCAATCACACTCTGCCCCAAGCTATAGGGATATGGCTGGGAGGAGAAACCTGATGTAGGCAGAGAGTTAAGCTGTATATAAACAGAATTGGCTATCTCTGGCATTGATGGGTCAGAAGGGGTGTACCAATTTCTGTAGAAGAGCAGCTCTTCACACTAATATCCCTCTTCTGCATGGCAATTTACACAATCACAGAGGATCACAACACAACCGCTCAAATATTACAGTACAACATGGAACAGACATGACAAGTAAGATTAGAGCAGGCAGCAACTCACAAGCATTCAATAGAATCTAAAGTGGCCTTAGCTGATTGGAAAATCTGACTCTCAAAAGCAGAACTTGAATGATTCATCTGAACCAAGGGACCTAATTTCAGTGGGATTGCACACATCTAACTGAGGGCTAAATTTGGCCCTGTGTATTTAAAGCTTATCTTAGATCAGCAAGAAATTTTAATGTCTTTGAATTTGTGCATTTCCACCCAACTCTTATCATTACTTAGCAATAATGGGTGTGATATTTAAAAGAACTCACCACTATCCTAACTACTTCAATTCTGAAGCACTTAGAGGAGAGGAAAGTGATCAGGAACAGTCAGCATGGATTCACCAAAGGCAAGTCATGCCTGACTAATCTAATTGCCTTCTATGACGAGATAACTGGCTCTGTAGATGAGGGGAAAGCAGTGGATGTGTTGTTCCTTGACTTTAGCAAAGCTTTTGACATGGTCTCCCACAGTATTCTTGCCAGCAAGTTAAAGAAGTATGGGCTAGATGAATGGACTATAAGGTGAATAGAAAGTTGGCTAGATTGTCAGGCTCAACGGGTAGTGATCAATGGCTGCATGTCTAGCTGGCAGCTGGTATCAAGTGGAGTGTCCCAAGGGTCGGTTCTGGGGCCGGTTTTGTTCAATATCTTCATAAATGATCTGGAGGATGGTGTGGATTGCACCCTCAGCAAGTTTGCAGATGACACTAAACTGTGAGTAGAGGTAGATACGCTGGAGGGTAGGGATAGGATACAGAGGGACCTAGACAAATTAGAGGATTGGGCCAAAAGAAATCTGATGAGGTTCAACAAGGAGAAGTGCAGAGTCCTGCATTTAGGATGGAAGAATCCCATGAACCGCTACAGACTAGGGACCGAATGGCTAGGCAGCAGTTCTGCAGAAAAGGACCTAGGGGTTACAGTGGACGAGAAGCTGGATATGAGTTAACAGTGTGCCCTTGTTGCCAAGAAGGCCAATGGCATTTTGGGATGTATACGTGGGGGCATTGCCAGCAGATCGAGGGACGTGATCATTCCCCTCTATTCAACACTGGTGAGGCCTCATCTGGAGTACTGTGTCCAGTTTTGGGCCCCACACTACAAGAAGGATGTGGAAAAACTGGAAAACGTCCAGTGGAGGGCAACAAAAATGATTAGGGGACTGGAACACATGACTTATGAGGAGAGGCTGAGGGAACTGGGATTGTTTAGTCTGCGGAAGAAAAGAATGAGGGGGGATTTGATAGCTGCTTTCAACTACCTGAAAGGGGGTTCCAAAGAGGATGGATCTAGCCTGTTCTCAGTGGTAGCTAATGACAGAACAAGGAGTAATGGTCTCAAGTTGCAGTGGGGGAGGTTTAGGTTGGATATTAGGAAAAACTTTTTCACTAGGAGGGTGGTGAAACACTGGAATGCTTTACCTAGGGAGGTAGTGGAATCTCCTTCCTTAGATATTTTTAAGGTCAGGCTTGACAAAGCCCCAGCTGGGATGATTTAGTTGGGGATTGGTCCTGCTTTGAACAGGGAGTTGGACTAGACGACCTCCTGAGGTCCCTTCCAACTCTGTTATTCTATGATTCTATGATTCTACTTCCCACAAAGTCAGTGAGTTTTACACCATTGATTCCAATGGGAGAAGAGTTGGGCCAAGTCTGAGTTCTTTTGAAAATCCCACCCACTGTTCTATATGTGTTTAATTTACTATAATGAAGGTTCAAACCTCCATCATGGACCAAGAAGATGTAACATAAGCTAAAAGCTAGACAGTGAAAGATTAAGGAGAGATGTGTATGCTTCTCATTTTATGAAGTGTGTAGAAGTTTAGAAGACTACATTAAGCAACCGTAGTTTTGCTATACACCTTTTGATGCACATTTAACAGGAAACTAAGGAAGTTATAAGAAAAACCCTATCAAAACAGAAACTTTACCTCTTAAAATTAAACTAATCCATTTGTGAATTTCAAAGAATAAAATGTTTGGATTCTGCTTTCAAGCAGATAGTCTTTTCCCACATATAGTTACACTGCAAGCCCCACCCTCCCCTTTGCATTTTATTAATCACACAAATTTATGCAGCAGGTGTTCTTAAAATTCAATCCAGCAGACTCTAGGTGAAGTGTATGCCCCCTTTAACAAAGCGCCAGCTAGAATAGCTATATGATAAGTGATATTTGATCAAGACATTTGAGAAGTTGCAGAATGTTCTTTATGCCCCCAAACAACAGAGGAGACTAATTAGAGAAGACGATAAATGTAGAAGAAAAATTAAAAATAATTTAATGACCGGGGGGTTCTCTAAGGAATATATTGTCAGCCACACGAAGATTCTTCACCTCCTAGTGAATGGAAACATTAATTCTGGTATCTTGTCATTTACGAGCTATTTATACACAGTACTTCAGCTCCAAGTCTAGTAAAACTTCCATGGTACCACAGGATCTTTTAACTTCAGATAAAATGACCTCCAACAAGAAACCTATTAGCACTGGTCAAAATATGAATATGTATTTTCAAAAAACATCAACCACCGGTCAATGCTTGTCAAATGTTGGTAAAAACATAGCAACATTTCTCATTATAGTTTTTTTTTACATTTATTTTTCGTGTGCATAGTTGTCTAGCCAAACGATGGCATCTTCATTGGTGTGGTGCAGTTCTTCTAGGCCACCGCTGACCCTAGTTAGCAGGCATTCCTTGACAATGTATGTCATCGGCTGTGTTGCACCGCAGCTGCACAAAGGGCTGTCACGAAGGCCCCAGCGATACTGGTTGACTGCACAGAGACCTTGCCAGGTCCGGAACCTGTTCGACAGGGACCATTGGCGACAGGGCAGGTCAAAACCAGGCGGGCAAATTGTGGGGTCGGCAACGAGGGACTGGTTGGGGATTATAACAGATATCCATTCCTCTCGCTATTCCTCTCTGTTTTTTTACAAACCAGCCAGCTCAAAAAACAATCTTGGACTTTTCATTTTGAAGTGACTCACTGCCAAACCCCCGCTTTGGCAGTGAGTCTTAGAGTCCAGGTCAACTGTCTCAGGCTCACACTATGGGGCTAAACGTAGTAATGTACATGTTCCTCCTCGAGTTAAATTAGGCTCTGAAAGCTGGTGATGGAGGAAGGTCTCAGAGGCCAGCATCCAGCCTGAGTAGTAAATTCTACCCTGCTATTTTTAGCCCCGTAACACAAGCCCGCAAGCCTGAGTCAATTGACTCAGATTCTGAGACTCGCAACTGTAGGGTATATTTTTTCCAGTGTAGATCCACCCTCAGGGACTAAAGGCCAGATTTGCAAAGGGATGTAGACACCTAAAGATGCAGATAGATACCTATTGGATATTCAAGAGCTCCTACACAGGCTAGGCACCTAACTCCCCTTGCAAACAAGGTTAGATGCTCTTGAAAACCCCACTAGGCACCTACCTGCATTTTTAGGAAACTAACTACCTTTAAAAATCTGGCCCTCAAGCACATGGGCCAAATAATCAGTGGGGTCATTAGATGATTGAGATGCTAAAGGAGCGACCAGGAAAGACAAGGCTGTTGCAGAGAAGCTACATGAATTCTTTACATCGATCTTCACTGCAGAGGATACAAGGGAGATTCCCACACCTGAGTCATTCTTCTTAGGTGACAGGTCAGAGGAACTGTCCCAGATTGAGGTGCCAATAGTAGAGGCTTTGTAACAAACTGATAAATTAAACAGTAATATATCACCAGAACCTGATGGCATGGGCAGTGAGTGACCAGCAGTCTTGGGGAGGCTAGCTCCTGGCTGGCCCACACCTTCAGCCCAGGGCCCTACCCCTCCTGCCCCCCTTCCCCGGCTGGAGCCCAGAGCCTCCCCCAGCACCGCAGTGCACCCGCCCCAACCCCGGAGTGCCGGGTGGGTGGGCAGCACGGCCCCCAGCCCCGGTGCGCCAGGTGGGCGGGCAGCGCAAGCACCGGTTTCAACCGCCGAGAGCTCCTGGCTGCAGGCCGGCCCCCACTAGCCCCAGCCCAGGGGAAGGGTGCCAGAACCCTCCCAAAAGTGGGGAGGAGCAGGGGGCCCCCACCAGAGGTGGAGGCAAAGGTAGCCCACTGCCCGTGTCCCAGGTCCCCCCCCCCCCACAGCAGGTGGAGGGACCCAGGCTCCCCACAGCTGCCAATGCAGCTCTCCTGACCCGGCTCCACCGCCCAGCCATGGTAAGAGCCAGGTGGGCAGCTGTGGGGAACCACCGCAGACCCTCCACCTGCCCGCGATGTGGGGGGCCAGAGCAGCCCCCGTCCCATGTCCCACAACTGCACGGCTCTTACCATCACCGGGCTGTAGCTCCGAGGCCCTTCCCCCCGGCCGGAGCGAGGTCGGGAAGAGCTGCATGGACAGCTGGCATGGAGTCACAGACCCTCCTCCTGCCCCAGGAGACTGGGGAATCCAAGGGGTGGGGACATGAGCAAGGGGCTGCTTTCAGCCCCCCCACACCCTGGGCAGGTGGAGGGTCCGCCGCGGCTCCCCAAAGCTGCCCAGGCTCCCCAGCCAGGCTCCATGCTGGCCTGGCCTGGGGGTGAGCCCTCAGGGGGAAGAGAAGGGGAAGCGGGCGGGGTCTGCCCCGACGAAAAGTGGACAGGTCAGGCCTCTTCACTTTCAAAAAGTAGGAGGGCTATGGCCCCCTGGCCCTTCCCCATGTTCTGGTGCCACTGGCCCAGGGCTCGCCACATGGGAAAGAAGAACCATGGCGGGAAGAGGAGGGGGTCTGGAGGTGGAGCGTGGCCAGGGCCACGCAGGCAGTTTGGGTAGGCTGAGCCTTCCCTTGCCTTTGATACCGCCACCCAGGCCTGACGGTATTCACCCTAGAGTTCTCAAGGAACTCAGATATGAAATTGCAGAACTGCTAATTGTGGTATGCAACCTATTAATTAAAATCAGCCTCCATTCCAGATGACTGGAGGATAGCTAATGTGACACAGATTTTTTAAAAAGGCTCCAGACATGATCCTGACAATTACAGGCCAGTAAACCTAACTTTAGTATTAGGCAAATTGAAACTGTAGTAAGGAATAGAATGAAGAGACACATAAGTGGACAGTTCTTTGAAAACATCTGCTCAAAGGGCCAGCAGTCAAAACGCTAACAGAATATTACGAAGCATTAGGTAAGGGATAGATAATAAGACAGAAAATATCATAATGCCACTATAATAATCCATGGTATGCCCACACCTTTAATACTGTCTACAGTTCTGGTTGCCCCATCTCAAAAAAGATACATCAGAATTGGAAAAAGGACAGAGAAGGGCAACAAAAGTGATTAGGGTTATGGAACAGCTTCTGTATGAAGGGAGACTAAAAAGACAGACTGTTCAGCTTGGAAAATGACTACTGTGGAGGGATATGATGGAGGACTATAAAATCATGAATGGTGTGGAGAAAAAGTGCTATTTACCCCTTCATATAACACAAGAACTAGGAGTCACCCATTGAAATTAATAGGCAGTAGGCTTAAAACAAACACAAGGAAGCACTTCTTCAGACAATGCACAGTCAACCTGCGGAACTCATTGCCAGGGGATGTTGAAGGCTAAAAGTATACTTGGGTTTAAAAAAGGATTAAATAAGTCATGGAGGATAGGTCCATCAATGGCTATCAGCCAAGACGGTCACGGACGCAACCCCTTGCTCTGGATGTTCCTAAACCTCTGACAGCTAGAAGCTGGGACTGGATGACAGGGGACAGATCACTCGATAAATTGCCCTGTTTTGTTCACTTCCTCTGAACCATCTGGCATTGGCCACTGTCAGAAGACAGCATACTGGGCTAAATGGACCATTGGTCTGACCTAGTATGGACATTCTTATTTTTTTATGTATTTACCTATGAAAGTTTTACACATAGTCCATTGTCCCAGTCCAGCAAGCCACTGAAGCATGTGTTTAATTTTCAGTTGGATTTGAATTGGACTATTTATGTGTTAAAAGTTAAGCAAATGCTTAAGTGCTTGGCAGATCAGGAGTTTTGTGATATTACTTGAGTAATGACTAGAATTTGCTGGGCTCTATATTGAACGCTGTACCTAATCATCATCAACAATTACTTGTGCACTAGTAAAGAAAACTTATGACAAAGAAGGTGAAGGTAGGAAAGAAACAAGGCAAATCAGAGAAATAAATAAGCTTTCAGCCTGATATACATTATAGAATTTTTAAAAAGCTATGGTCTAAAAATGATCTGAAAATCCCAGCACAGGATCTGATTGACCACTGTATTACATCAGTTTTACACTGGCATGACTCCAATGAAATCAATTAACAGAGTCACACCACTGTAAATCTGGTGCGACAGAGTGGTAAATCAGGCCCAAAGCCACTAAACTCTTCAAGACAGATTGTGAGAGTGCCATGTCCACTGCTCACTTATTCCTGGTATATCTATTTAACACGTTCGGGGCCCTACAGGGCCCGAAGGATTTAGCCAGTGATGAACATACTGCTGGTGTTGTCTATGGAACAACAGCAGTTACGGATATTCCATGGCAGTCACCAAGAATGCAAGGTAATGAACCACACCTGCTTTGTTAACTTTGTTTTGGGCTTTAATCTTACTTTCAAGTTTTTTGTAAATGGCTCCTCTCCTGCAACCTGAGACTCTTTGGTTTTACACTATGTTCAAATGCAAATCCCTCACATTTCACATGGGAGCTTTTAACATGCTTATTTATAGCCCAGCAGATGGGTTTGATGTCATAAACAAACTACGCCCTGTTACCAAGTTACAGATACCTTCTAATTATTTCCTTCTCTAGTGAATACTCTCTATCCTAGCTCTGCCCATCTTCTCATCTGAATCCAATGCAGTTAAAATCATTGGCTCCAATTCCCATTTACACTAAGGGTGCTTTCCATCACTCCAGTCACGTTAAAGGGGCCTTAACATGGGTGAAGCTGTAATGAATACCCACTCCAAGACCCCCTTTTCACTGCCACAGTTGTATAAAGGAGGCATTAGTGCAAATGTGAAACAGGCACACTGGCTTACAGAGCTACACCAATTTACACAAGTTGACGATCTAACCCACTTTGATCAGTTAAACCCAGCGTGCAAGGATAAATACCTAGGAGGATGCATATACAAAAGAGCGGACTATTTCACCATGGAGGAGCAGAGCTACTGTTTCCAAGGCACATACAGCACGACAGCAATCCAGGGTCCAATAGGTTTTGATTAAAGATTGAGCAGCAAGACCTAAAGAAAAGATGGGTGGATATATGGTAAAGCTGATCCTGTATAGCAGCCTTGTTTTTCCACATCTGAGGTTCAGGCTGGAAGCTCACTGCCTTGTCTTTGACTGAAACCTGGCTAAGGACAGCGAAACAATGCACAGCACATTCCACTTACATCTGTGTAACTTTATAGTAGGGTTTTGCATGGCCCTATTTATTTGGTAGGGAAACGGCAGGACTCCACACACAGCCACTGTAAGTTTACAGAGCAGCGTTCATGGAAGTTGTGTGGATTTGTTCCTTCCACAGCATGCTAGAGCTGATCATTTAAAGCAGAAGAGTCACGCCCTCTGTTTCTTTTTAATTTATAGTCAAATCTATGCCAGTCATCACCAAATTTTCTGTGCACCACGGATACATTGGGCTTGTATATGCACCTGAACAATTTCCTAAATAGTAATGCTTGATGCAGTTCAATGTTATGCTGTAATTGTTAGAAAGATATCATACCATAAACATTGAGAGCCAAAATAAAGATGATCCCTATCTTTATTATCTGTATGGGATCAAACTTAAGTTGTCCGGGGTACTGTAATGGCACCATGACACTGGCAGGCCAAGTGCCAGCTCATGCCAAGGTCCCCGTGTCTCAGCTGGACACAAACAGATACATAGCTGTCATTTGTCTGGCTCACTTGTGGGTGGATATTGATAAAATAGGTATTAGAATTATGAGAAAGAATTTAGTGTTTAGATTCATTTGAATGCTCGTGAGATGCTGCATGCTTTAATCCTACTTGTAATATCTGTGCTCCATGTTGTAATGTAATATTTGAACGGTTGTATTGTGAGCCTTTGTGACTGTGTGAATCGCCATACTGAAGAGGGATATTAATTAGTGTGAAGAGCTGCTCTTCAACAGAAATTATGCCCCTTCTGAAGGAGGAGACCCATCAATACCAGACAGGCTATGAGTGGTTCTTACAGCTGGAAATCCCCACATCTGGATTGAGGAATTGTCAACAAAAGGACTTAAAACTTATTGTTGTTCTGCTCTGCTCCCTGTAAACAGGAGTCATGCAAGTGAACTCATCCCATCAGATGAGTTTGCACCTCACATCACATAGCAGGAGGGGGATAAAATGCAACTAGGTATCTCTGTGCTGCTTGGAGATGCTGGGTCAGCAAGCTGCTTCTAGGCATAAACAAGAGATTCCCCAGCTGCTTAGCCTGGGTTAGCCCAAAAAGACAAATAGAGCTTGATGATTATAGAAGCCGATAGACGTTTGAAAACCTAAGACTGTAACTCAATTGTGTATCTGTGTTTGCTTGCTTTAACCTTGTAAATAACTCTCTAATTTCCTTTTCCTATTTAATAAATCTTCATATAGTGTATCATAGAATTGGCTAAAAGCATTGTCTCTGGTGTGAGACCTGAAATGCAACTGACCTGCAGTAAGTGACTGGTCCTTTGGGATTAGGAGTAACCTGAATATTGCTGTGATTCTTGGTGTAAGGGATCACCTACCACAGAGATACACTCACCCCGGGGGCAAGACAGACTGGAGTACCCAAGGGGACTGTCTGTGACTCCATGTTAAGGCTGTTAAAGTGCTTCAGGAGTTTGCACTTGGTACAGTTGGTTGGTGAAATCTAAGTGTTAGAACTCAAAACCAATTTGGTGTCTGTGCCCTGTTCTTTAACAATCTGTCCTGCAGTTGGCCCAGAGGACCAGAATTTCTCTAACATCACATACCGTATGAAAAGCTATTGTGACAGATGCCCTAGGAGTGAACTAGAAAACGGATATAGCCGTAATAGTCAATATTTTATCATGTTTTGTCGTTCTCTTTCATATTTTTCTACTGCTTTAATGAAAAAAATAAAACAGCATTCTCATAGCTGTTAACCAAAGGATTTACAGCCTAAAGAAAACAGCATTGCCTTATATTTCAATGGCACAAAGTTTAAATCCTGTTATGATTATCCTTTTATTAAAACTGACTTGAATGGGACTCTGTCGGAGTAAAAACAGAGTAAAGACTTAGGTACTGGGCCCAGTGCAAGGGACATGTAGACAGATGTTCCGTAGTTCCAGACTGATAGGCTGAGTTGCAGAAATTAGATTTTTTACTTGGTCTACAAAAGATGCTGCTGCATCTTCAGTACATCAGTCTGGAACATATTACTGACACCACTGATTTTACTGAGAGTTCCTGGCATTCATAGCATTGTTGTTATTATCTTTAACCTGGATCTGTTTCCTCACAGTTTTAAGTCGGAGAAATCATTAACTGATTATTAGCTTTTCCACCCTATCTTCTTGACACTTCTCTCTGTTTTGGAACATAGCGGAGCTTTATCTGGGGAACTTGACAGAGACAGGGTGGGACTTTGAACCTTTGGTGCCAGTTTTATTATTTTTATATATTTATATGTGTCATTTCAAACAAAAGACGTCTATAAGCAAGCTGTTGGCACCTGGATAATTTATGAAACTCACAATCCACATAAGGATAACATGTAGCAATATGATACTACATTCAATTGTTTTGATAGCTAGTAAGCCAGGCAGCAGAATATACCTCATTCCACCCCACTCAAACCTCCTACCCTCCCTTGCCCACAACTAACACTCTATCAAATACATTGGTTCTATATATCACTTATGTGCTCACAAGTAACTGTAACTCCTCCCAATGTAACATCATCTGCCATTAAAAAAAGTAGTTCGATAAGACCATGCTGTACCTCATTGCACACCTCCCCTAAACTCAGTATAGATTCAGTTATACCCTTTGTTCGTGGGCTTTTAGCTAGTTTACAATCTTCATGACAGTGTTCGTGTCCAAAGCTACCTGAATGAGCTTTTTCAGGTATGATTTTGTGAGTAATGTTATCAGATGCTTTATTAAATCCTAACAAGTCTATTGTGTTCCCTTCATCCACTGAGTTTGTCACGTTATTAAAAATGACCACTCGAAGTTGGCCTAACAACTTGTGTAAAGTTTATTTATTTATTTATTTATTTAGCCTGTGCTACCTATAGCCAACGGTTCCTTTACCTTCCATCCCATACTGAAGTGGTAAGTCTGCATTAGAATACTGTCTACAGTTCTGAAAAACTAGACACCAGAAAGATGTCAATGAATTGGAAGGAGTTCACAAACAAGCAACAAAATTATCATGAAATTTGATTTATGAGGAAAGATTAAAAGACCTAAATAGATATAAGCTGGGCTAAATGATGACTAAGGTAAAATATGATAAATGTCTACAAGTATTTGAAGGGTCTAAACACCAAGGGACTGGTTATCAGCTGGAGTAAAGTGTCATACCTCCATTGTCTTCACTGGTGTTATGATAATTTAAACCAGCTGAAGGTCTGTCCACAAGGAAAACTGCCAGTTTAGGGTGGTTTTGGCAATTGGTTCAGCCCAGGTTCATGTGTTCTGTTCTCTAATCAGTTTATTTCAACTATAATTTAGTTACAATTCAGCAGCAATGTCTGTTAGTTGAGAGTTTTCTGAATTGTACATGACATCTGAAATACTCCAGTCATAAGGTACCATTACATGTTTTCTTCTGATTTCAGGACACTCTAGCAATGCGATAAATCACCTATGGTGAAATTCACCCATTGGCAGAAGGTCGCCTACATACACCACAAAACACTCACAGTAACCTTGTATAACTCACACACCTTTTGGGTGTGGTATTCTGACCCATCTAGTGACACCGAGACGTGTGTGTGTGTGTGTGAGGTCTGCTCTACAGCCAGCCAGCCAGCTTTAAGCTGATGTAGTAGAGGCTCATGCACTAAGGGTATGTCTACACTATGAAATTAGGTCGAATTTATAGAAGTTGGTGTTTTAGAAATAGTTTTTATATATTCGAGTGTGTGTGTCCCCACAGAAAATGCTCTAAGTGCATTAACTCAGTGGAGTGCTTCCACAGTACCAAGGCAAGCGTCGACTTCCGGAGCGTTGCACTGTGGGTAGCTATCCCACAGTTCCCGCAGTCTCCGCTGCCCATTGGAATTCTGGGTTGAGATCCCAATGCCTGCTGGGGCTAAAACATTGTCGCAGGTGGTCCTGGGTACATATCGTCAGGCCGCCGTTCCTTCTCTCCCTCCGTGAAAGCAGCAGCAGACAATTGTTTCGCGCCTTTTTTCTTGAGTTACCTGTGCAGATGCCATACCATGGCAAGCATGGAGCCCGCTCAGGTAACCGTCACCGTATGTCTCCTGGGTGCTGGCAGACGTGGTACTGCATTGCTACACAGCAGCAGCAGCCCCTTGCCTTGTGGCAGCAGACGGTGCAGTACGACTGGTAGCTGTCATCATCATGTCCAAGGTGCTCCCGGCCACGTCGGCCAGGAGCGCCTGGGCAGACATGGGTGCAGGGACTACATTAGAAGTGACTTGACCAGGTCATTCTCTTTAGTCCTGCAGTCAGTCCTATTGAACTGTCTTATGGTGAGCAGGCAGGCAATACGGATTGCTAGCAGTTCTACTGTACCATCTTCTGCCAGGCAGGCAAGAGATGAGGATGGCTAGCAGTCCTACTGCACCATCTTCTGCCGAGCAGCCATGAGATGTGGATGGCTTGCAGTCCTTCTGCACCGTCTGCTGCCAGCCAAAGATGTAAAAGATAGATGGAATGGATCAAAACAAGAAATAGACCAGATTTGTTTTGTACTCATTTGCTTCCCCCCCTCCCGCATCAGGGCACTTATTTCTCTAGGTCACACTGCAGTCCGTCACAGAGAAGGTGCAGCGAGGTAAATCTAGCCACGTATCAATCAGAGGCCAGACTAACCTGCTTGTTCCAATAAGAACAATTACTTAGGTGCACCATTTCTTATTGGAACCCTCCGTGAAGTCCTGCCTGAAATACTCATTGATGTAAAGCCACCCCCTTTGTTGATTTTAATTCCCTGTAAGCCAACCCTGTAAGCCATGTCGTCAGTCGCCCCTCCCTCCATCAGAGCAATGGCAGACAATCGTTCCGCGCCTTTTTTCTGTGGGGATGCCACACCACGGCAAGCATGGAGGCCGCTCAGCTCACTTTGACAATTAGGAGCACATTAAACACCACACGCATTATCCAGCAGTATATGCAGCACCAGAACCTGGCAGAGCGATACCGGGCGAGGAGGCAACGTCAGCGCGGTCACGTGAGTGATCAGGACATGGACACAGATTTCTCTCAAAGCATGGGCCCTGCCAATGCATGCATCATGGTGCTAATGGGGCAGGTTCATGCTGTGGAATGCCGATTCTGGGCTCAGGAAACAAGCACCGCATTCACGGTTCTTTTCCTGTCTACCTGGCCAGTGCATCTGAGTTGAGAGTGTTGTCCAGAGTGGTCACAATGGAGCACTCTGGGATAGCTCCCGGAGGCCAATACCGTCGAATTGTGTCCACAGTATCCCAAATTCGAGCCGGCAAGGCCGATTTAAGCGCTAATCCACTTCTCAGGGGTGGAGTAAGGAAATCGATTTTAAGAGCCCTTTAAGTCAAAAAAAAGGGCTTCATCATGTGGACGGGTGCAGGTTTACATTGATTTAACGCTGCTAAATTTGACCTAAAGTCCTCGTGTAGACCAGGACTAAGCTTCAGAGTTCCCCGGTTCAATCCTGCCCGATGACGACCAAGGTCTGTTGGCGTTACACTTGCATGAGGTGGGATTAGGGATGTAGGTGGCCATGTAAGGGGGTCTCAGCATCCCACTGAGACATGGGTTCTGCACTAGCTATGAACTGATTGAGGAGAGCATTAGGAACAGGCAGGTGGAAGTGTCAGTAGATCCATGGAAATTACATGGAAATCGCCTGTGCAATGAAGACACTGAGCAATAGCAATCACTACTGGTTCTTCTTTCTGCTCGAGTTGTGATTGTGAAGGTCTGCTGTGATTCCCTACTGCAGCACTGGGGCCTCCAGGGTAAGGCCTTGGATTTCATCAGTGTAGAGCACATACATTACTGAGGCTTTATGTAAGAGGCAAGAATTTCACTCTGAACAACAACTATTCTAAGCCTACTTATTAGTTAATGCCTGAAAAGTGTTTTGAAAGTGAAATTTATCATAGTAGTATTACTATTTAATGCATATTATAATTATATTAACGTGGAAAATTATGTACCGATTTTAGTCCAATTTAAATACTTTAAGTTCTGACCTTTATTCCTCTAGCTCTGAGTATGTAACTAAAATATTTGTTCCATTTAGAACACTGTATTATTGCTTACATGTCTTCCTGTATAATCCCTCCACAGAGTGATATATCATCAAACTGAATTAAGTCACATTATAATATCTAATACTCTCACTATTTCATTAAAGATTCATCCAGGTATTGAATATTACATGCTGTAAGTTTTGTTCCACAGGATTAGTAAAGACGTAATTGTATTTGACAGAGGGAACAATATGAAGGAGATACTCATTTAATGGGCCCTTGAAATGCGCTCATCTATATTTTGAGCAGAATTAAAAATTAAACAAACTGCACACATAGCCTAGTGGATAAAGAATTGGTCTAGGAGTTAGGAGACCTGAGTTCTGAGCCTGGCTCTGCCTTTAACCAGCATGTGACCTTTAGCAATTCACTTCATCTTTCTGTGTTTTGATTTCCCCTTTCACCCTAAATCTGTCAGCTCTTCTAGGAAGATAGTCTTTTACAATGAGTTTGTACATTGCCTTGCACAGTGGGTTTCAGATCTAAGTTGGGGCCTCTATAACTTACAGCCTAAAGAATAGAGCACCTGTTTTGTATGTGGTGTTTGGAAGTAAAGTTGCAGTAAACTGCTGACTGGCAATAGCTAGGCAAATGGCCTATTAAAGATTAATTATCAATTTGTTCACTTATATGTTTAAAACAAAACAGACCCATAAAGTCTACAAAGTTATCCTGCAAATTGGACATAGCTAATCTATGGAATCTTGTGTTTCTTTGTTGTTACCCTTGACTTCCTCCCCCTACGCTGTGTTCCTCTCCCATCTTGTCCCTATTTAGGCCCCAGTCTTACAAAAAGCTCCATCTGGGTGAACCCTTGCACTTGGAACTCACTGCATGTCAGGGTCTTAGGACCATAAACTCTTTGATGTGAGGACTGTCTTGTACTATAGTTCTGTGCCATTTCCAAAACAATGGGGCCACAATCTCCAGGGAGTTACTGTATCCTTTTATATATATATATATATATATATATATATATATATATATATATATATATATATATATATATATATATATATATATATAAAATCAATAACAGCAGTAATAAATAGTAAACACTTACCTTTACAAACAAAGCACTTAATATGAAAATATTTGTTCTGAACTCTCAAAACTTCCCCTTTGCATGGGTTTCCACAGTTATTGCAGAGAATTGCTGTACCTGATGGTTTGTCCAGGTTGCTATGTACAGCCTGTGGTTGAGAAACTGAAAAGAAAGACAAGTTGTATAAGAACATACAGTAGATTAAAAACTTCTGGTGGACAAATTAGATAAAATGATAATCTTGTCAGAGAAACAAATAATGAAAATTGACATTTCAGTCAAAACATGCCATGAACATGACACCTGGGCCAAAATGGTCTCACTTTCTGGTATTGGCCAGCTCCTGATGTGGTCTTTTAAAACTTTATTTTAATTGAATTCCCTTTAGAGTTATATGTCAGTGTAAACAGTCTGCTCACAAATGTAAGCATCGCTGCTGATTTTCATTTCCATATAGGTTACCACTGCAATAATGCAAAAGAATTGTACATGGCTTATGAATTTCACAACCAACTTGAACAAAAACATTTTGGATCAAGGGTTGTATAAAGAGAACTGTACAAAAAAATGGTAAAACTTTTTTTTGAAAATTCAACTGCCTTTTTTTTTTTCAACAGTTTGCATCACACTGTTTAATTACAAGTTTAAACATTCTGTCAATTTCAAAAAACAAAAAAAATCAAATCAACCAGCTCTAGTTACAAATTATTTGCTGAAACTAATGTCTCATAGGATCTCAAGCACCTGATTCCACCCCAGACTGTAAGAAATTACAAAAGATTTTCCTTTAGCTCAACTGGTAAGTGATTATGCTTTTAGAACCAGAGGATCTAAGTTCTGGTTCCACTTTTATTACAATATTATTATGCAATGAAAGATACTGAAGATATTACAAAGATATTGTAAGGTTTCTCTAACTTTTGAATGCTGAGCTCCTCCTCAGCAAAATAAAACCAAATGCACTCCTCCTTTTCCTGCAACCTCACCATGCGCTGTTAAAAGCTTACACATATTAATTATACATCCTCCATGTTCCCTCTCATGGCTAGTCTTCCCTCCACATCCCCCTAAACACAACTCTTTGGAAAACACTGACATAGATCTTCAGATGACCCTTCCTCCCCTTTGTTACATGCTTTGATGAGAATTGAAATAGCTTAAAATGTTGACATATAAAGCACCATCATTAGCATCAACATTAGCACCCATTGCTATGAATGGGCTCACAGCTATTTTTCGTGGGTTCTGCAAACTCAGAGAGATGTCTCTACATCAGTGGCACTTTATGTTTGAAGGTTTCTTTGTAACCATGACAGACTTTTTTCAAACTAAGGCTGAGAATCTGGAGAAGAACTAAGAGGCCTGTGCTCCCAGCTAGTCCTTCGCCCATGTTAATCCCACAGTTTGGAAAACACCAATATACTGTATATCGCAAATTTCCAGCCAGGAGACACAGAAAGTTTTGGGAATTTTAAAGAATGTTAAGCACTATGACATTACTACAGAGTTCTGGTCTGGTACATGCTTGGTAACCTTGGTACTTATATAACTGTGCTTAGTCAGCAGACGCTTTCTTCTGTATGTGGCACTGAAGCACCAAGATAGTGATTAATTTATTACTACATTAAAATGCATTTGAAGCCACTAAAGGAATAACTATAATAAATATGACTTGGTGAGTGGAGCTCTGATCTCACTTATTGACATCCAGAGCAAATGTTCTCAGCTGAGAAGTCAAAATATGACTGCTTCTGACCAATAGTTTGCAAACTCAAATTGAAATGGGGTGTGGGGAGGAAAATCACAGTGCAATTTGCCCCTTACATCATCATTAGTGATAAAGAGTCTCCAATCAGAACTTCATTGACAACTCTGTGGCAGAAAAGTAAGACAGTTACATAGTAACTTTGCTCATCATAGCCACATACAACAAATATGGATTCTTCTATCACAAAATTTGCCAAAATAAAGACCAGGATAAAATTTTCACAAGTGCCTAACTCTCTCGGGGCCTACGTCTCATGAAAAGTTAATGGGACTTAGCCAACTGAACCTATGGCAGAATTTCTGGCAAGCAAGATTACAACCACTTATGTTGGAATTGATCCAGGATGGTTAAAATACTTATTCTCATATAAAGTATCATGTAATCTTACAAATCAGATTCTATGCTAAACAACCTATCCAGGCACTTTCTTCAGACTCCCAGACACAGTCACCCTTTTAGAATAGGAAAAACAAAGGTAAGATGTTGTTGTGCTTTCCCAGCAGTATATATCAAAATGTTGAGCAGGGCATTTATTATGAAACATGCAACCGACTAGCCATTTGTACTGCAAATACTTAATACTGGAGGAAGGATCCTGCACTGGAAGAGAGATGATCTAACAGGTGTTTTCTATTTCTAATCTCTAAAAGCCAAAGCCTGCCAACTCTAAAAGCCAAAGCCTCACACAAGTATTCATGTAAGGACTACTCACTTGAGTAAGGATGTTCATGATCAAGCTTTAAGTTTACATCTAAAAGAAATCATGTGTAATATGCTAGGGATGCATGCACAAACTTCGTTTTTCTACGTTTTGTGACTTCCAGCCAAAGATATTTTTTATTACGTTTAGTAAATAGCACATTGGGAACTTTCAAGATTGTCAGCACTGAAGGTAAATGTCATTTTAAACTAAGTAAAATCTTATTGTGATAAAAACAAACACCCCACCCCCCAAAAGCAACTCCCCACCCACTCTTTATTCTGTGTATGTTCCAGGTTAAAAAGAGTTGCTAGGTTAGT
Organism: Lepidochelys kempii; assembly: GCF_965140285.1. Taxonomy (NCBI): domain Eukaryota; kingdom Metazoa; phylum Chordata; order Testudines; family Cheloniidae; genus Lepidochelys; species Lepidochelys kempii. The sequence continues at coordinate 119,104,314 of NC_136383.1, forward strand.
GTCAAAAAGGTATTCTAAGGGTCTTTATCCTGTGCATCATGGTAACAAATAAAGGCTCTAATCCTGCTGTCCTTCTGCAAGCAAATGCCTATTGACTTCCACAAGAGATGCAAGTATATGAAGGCTGCAGAACTGAGCTCATTTAGGCTAGCAAAATATCGAGCAAATTAAAAATTTGCTGCCATCTTGTGATATAAAATAGAAATTGCACCTCACCTATTAGGTTGTTTATGCAAAAAGGCATTCCAAAGTATTGTATGAAATGTTGAACACAAACTTTCTAGTTCTTGTTATTTTGCTACAGTACATTTTTTATTTTTACTTTTTAATATGTTAGGTAACAGTGTCTTTGGGCTGAATTATTAAATCAAATTGTAACAGGCTTGAATCATGACTCGCCACACCCATAGTAGCTTTTCCACCCAGCAACAGATTAATACAGGGAACTAATAGAGTGAACAAGGGAGAGTAAACTACATACTGAATGTCCCTCTTCTTACTCGGGGGATTCAGCACATCATTCTAAAGTTGCGGTTTTTTCCCCCAAAGTGATTCCAAATCAGCTTTAAAAAGGTTTCCGGTTTCCGTACAGTCTCACAAGAAGAAAACAAATGCAACTTAAAAATAAAAATAAATCAGTGGTGTTATGTCCTCTCAGATTGACCAATAAATTAACTGTGAAAGGGAATTTGGTGTATTTCCTTTTAGAGATTTAGTAAAAGTGCTATCAGCCAATTACCCCTTAATTTTCCTTTATAACTATTTCAGGGCTAAAAGTTGTCTCCCTGTATTTACTCTAATGCTCCGATCCTCCAAATATTTGTGCAAGTAACTTTTTATGTAGCAGTTTTTCAGAGCAGAAAGACATTAATGCAGCCAACCATGCAGATGTTTCCTCTGCGTGAAAATTATGAACATCTTGTCTCATAAATAACTATAGATTTTTATGAAAGGGTTTCCTCATTTGGAATTGGCTGTAGCTGTTGCTTGAACTCTGGATGCTTACACGGAAATTTCATGTCATGTTTGTTAAAAAGAAACACTATGGAAAGGTTGTTGTCAACTGCACCCATGCTTACAGTCCCACCTCCTTCGGGGCAGCAAGACTTACTGCATGCAGATGGTTTCCCTTGAATGCTAGCATTGATTCAGAAACGTGCATTAGGGCCAAGGGCTCTGCATAGCTCCCTGTAATACCTAACCTGCAATGTATCTGGAAATCAACACAGAAGCCTTTTTTGTTACAGTAGGACTCAAAAAAAAAGGCGCGGGGGGAACCTATCTGGCATGTTCTTGCCATCTTTTTGATGTCTTAGCATATCTTGTTTAACAACAGTTTCCAAGCCATGAGTGGAAATGAAAAGTAAAGAATTATATTTAGCCTAAAGCACAGATATGCAACAAACTGTACAACAACTATAACTTTTTGCTTGCGTTCCATTTTTTAAATCTCACAAGGATGCATTTGACATTCAAAAATAACCATGTTAAACAAGCATGAATGAACAAACAACAAAAACTAACAGGGTGCTTTATTTTCCTCTCAATTCAAAAGGAATTAATTAATTTACTACATTAAAACTGATCAGTGTTTCACCCAACATTCTCTGTGGATCAGAGTAGAAATGTAACCTCTGTGAGGTCATAATAAAACTATGTTTCTTCATGTACCAGAGGAGTAGCCGGATTAGTCTGGATCTGTAAAAGCGGCAAAGGGTCCTGTGGCACCTTACAGACTAACAGATGTATTGGAGCCTAAACTTTCATGGGTGAATACATCCGACGAAGTGGGTATTCACCCACAAAAACTTATGCTCCAACACATCTGTTAGTCTATAAGGTGCCACAGGACTCTTTGCCGCTTTTATGTTTCTTCATATAGTTTAAACACTGTCTCTTTCATCTGGAATACCATAATGATAGAACATGAGAAATAACTCCTTCAGACTAGAGAACGCTTCTTTTATTCAAGTCCTAATACATTTTTAACTTACATGCATTTCAATAACATTTTGAATCTAGTCTCTTTATATAGTAATTCTGATCATTTTACTTTTGTCTTTATGTGTCAAAGTTTAGCTTCAAAATATCAACATATTTTGCTAGCAATATGCTGTCATCCTTTGTGGAATTTAATGATTATACAGTATATTAGGGCATTTGGCGTAGTATCGTCCTGATTAAAGTTCTCATTTAAAGTTTGAGTGATCACATACTTTTCTTAGATTACTGAACTGAATGAAATTTGAAATTCGCCTTTATTTACTCTACACTGAAAATAGCCTCTGCTGAATGGAAATATAGAGGGAGCCCTTGTTGTGTTGGTGACGATAGCATGCATGGAGCCCAAAATCTTGCTGATGTTCTGCTGTGCCTGGATCTGGTACCTCCACAGGTCTGGATGAGGAAGCAGATTATAACTACCCATATTAGAAAGTCACTGAAGGTTCCTGCATCCTTACTTGCTTCTTCAAAGCCCAACGAAGAATTTATTGCATGTATGTTCCCACAAGAAAAACAACAGATTATAAAGAAATGAGTAAGAGTAGGACACATTTCCATAGCATTGCCACATGGGCACTATCTGGTGTCGGGAACTTTATTGCTGATATTCTTGCTAAATATCCATGTGACAGGACACCTTGATCACTGACAGTGCTGCAGCCTGGGGAAGGCTGAGGACAATTATACATTTTCGGGGGGGTGGATTGTGAGCACCTGGGTGGCAATCACTGGGCTAACAAGGTAACTGGGGAAAATATGAGGGGGAGGAAACAGGAAGCAAGGGGAGCTCAAGAGGAGCTCAGGAGGAAGCTCAGAGAGAACCTTGGATTCGGAAGTGAGGGCTGTAAGGAAGCCTACCTTGCTGTAAGCGTGTATTGCACAAGTATTACTATGTAAGAGGGAAATAAATATACACATTGGTGTAAGATAAACAGCCTAGTGTGCGTATTTGTGACTGGAAAACCATCTGAACTGGCCAGACAGTGAGGTTCACTGGGTAGCAATGGAGATGTCCTGTGACAATCCAGTATCAACATATTTCTGATACGAAAACTCAAGACAGCCAGAGGAATCACAGGTTACCTACTGAGCACCCAGCAGGAGTGAGGTGATGCTCCAATTAATTCTAGTATTAAATAAGGTTTATTGAATTAGCAGTGACTCATTGAAAAGAAGTAAGATTTTCACTCACATACAACTATTAATATGATGACCATCTATATGGCCCTGATAAGGCTGACCCTGGAATACTGCACTGAGTTGTGCACACCTCAATACTGGAAATATAAAGATGAACAGGAGGAAGTACGTTGTTAGAGCAGTTGAGGTACTGATTTACAATATGGCTGAGCCACAGCTGAGGGGATATGGGATAATCTGGCAAAGCAATGACCGAGGTCTGAAAGAATCAATGGCCATTCCCTAGTTCATATGAAAATATGAACAACAAAACAGACACAGACGGCACTCCCAGCTTTGAACACCAATGAGCAGCTCTAGTGAGGACTACTACTGCACACGCCTGGACGCATAGAAAGTGCAAAGCAGATAAATGAGAGATGGGAATGCCAGTCATTCATTAAACGTTAGAAGGACAAATGTCTTAGGGCCCTAGCCTAGGACGTGAGAGACCTCAGATCAATTGCTAGCTCTGCCAGAGACTTCCTGTGTGACTTTGGGCACGTTCCTTAGGTCCAGATTTTCAAAAGTTATTTAGGTGTCTTAAACACCAAAAAACAAAACAAAAACCAATGGAAAGTAAACACCTTGCACTTTTGAAAATCCCACTAGGTGCCTATCTGCATCTTTAGACATGTAAATTACCTTTGGAAATCTGGCTCTTAGCCTCTCTCTGCCTTAATTTCACATCTGCAAAGCAAAGTACTACACAGTACTTCCCTACCTCATCAGAGGGTTGTGAGGATAAATACATTAGAGACTGTGAGGTGCATACTCTGGTAATGGCGGCCAGATAAGCACCCAAAATAGATTTTTCCTTTAAAAATCCTTGAGACCCTCTGGAACTTTGCTGGGTACTGGGGATGTCCCTCTAACTTTCCTGCAGGGGGCTGCAGAGCAGAGCCCCTGCATAGATGCTCCTCCAGCCTTCATCGCCCTTGTGATTCCTTTCCCTCTCCACTGAAGGGAGGAGGAAGACAGAAGGGCTAAGGGATCACAGAGTGGTGACTCCTCCAGGCCTCGCCATCCCTCCCCTTCAAGCCCCAGAACATATCCATCAGCTAGAGGTTTATGTTCACAGTCTTTTTCAAGATAACCCTCTCATGTTAACTGACCCCTCAAAAGATCTTTTCATCTTAAATTTGACAGTAAAATAAAGGGTTAGAGAAGTTTGTCCACTTGGCAATGACCCATCCACAAAAAGACCTCAAAATTGCATCCAGTTCTCCGGGGGTTTGAAATCTGACTACTTTGCTGTATACTAACTACTGACTTCCTAAAGAGATCTTTTATACTGACGTTCAAGTAGTGTACTTTCTGAAGTGCTGGGTACAGTTCTTCCAAGGAATTCTTGTCAGTTGTTCCTACACTGCACCGCAGTGAAGCAAGCAGCATTATCCTTTGTTTTGCAGTTTATCTGACATATTTCTTTGCAGTCCAATGAATTACGTAGAAAAAAGCCCAAACAAACTTCATGTTCAATGAAGTCTCCAATTCTTTTCTAAAACTAAAATACAGTAATTTAATGTATTAATCCAAGAGTCCAGATTAGCAATCTTTTATCTTTGCACTATGTAGATATATTAAATATTTATTATTAATAATTGACTGTAGTATCTCTTCCAAAGGCACTAACAGAAGGTTTTGAAGTCTCATTCCGTACTGCCGAAGGATCAAAATCAAGTCGTAGATTTACAGTGTTGTCTGGCATAGGAGACCAGATTCTTAAAACTGTAAGCCTGAAACACCATGTGACACTACTACTGATTCCTGAATACCTTGCACGGGAGATGGCAGAAAAAAGGGAGAGAGGTTACCTTGCACAATGCAAAATAGGCTCGTGCAAACACACACAGTAAGACACAGATACAATGCAAAGTGCTCAGTGCCAAACAGTTTCAAATCTGCCAATATGTTCACATGCAAGATACACAAGACACTGCAAGGAGGCTAGTGCAAGCAAGCCTGTTATATTTATGATTAAATAAATGTCTTTAACATTCATCATTTCAGTTCATATGACCGACCCTCTGCTAGTTTTCAACATAAATTGTGGATTTGTACATTTTAGTGAGTTTGCACTGCATAAGGATACTGAACAGCACTCCCAATGTAGCTGCATAAAGTACAACACTTTTCATCAATAGGATTTAATATGAGATTTAAAAACATCTAATATGTTAAAGCCATGGAGTTTTAAAATGGATCACCCATTCAACTACCAACATGAAACGTAGTTAACAGAATGACAGTCATGCTAATTTGTAACTCAGTATTTTTCCAATTAACAAGAATACTTAGTACAATTTAAAATAAAGCAGTTCACATTTAACCATCCTTCTGCACTCTGCAACACTTACATGCAATAGTACATTCTGATGACAATCCACTTAACAATTTAATCACAGAAAATTCCATATGAGAGGCGAGTCATTTCTTGTGTAAATCCCCCAAATGTGGAGTCGTCACACTGTACCTGTATCATCCGGCATTCCAGCATTAATTCAGTCGGTGACACAAGAACTACTGCCAGGCATATCACCACTCCAAGTACCTATAATCTGCAAGGAGCACAGTTAAAGCAGCTGTTGAACACGTGAATTTGAAGAGTACTTCAACAGCCGAGTGAAACTGCAGCTGGGCTCTCCCACTGGAGCTCCTTCCTGAGAGAAATGTGGCAAGGGTCATCTGACTCCTGCAGCTCCCACACATAAACAGGATTATAGCCAAGAACTTACTGCCTAGTAAAAACAGAACTCTACAGAGACCTCAAAATTCCCACATTCACAGGACATCCATCTCTTACAAACAGGCCCAAATATACATTGGCCTTAGTGTTGTTATCCTTTTTTGACCCAAAAATTCAGGATCTAGTTGGTCATTCCAGTTAGGAGGAGAAATTGGTGACAGTCAGGTATTTCTTTGATGCAGTTTTGCTTACTGACAAAGAATGTACAAAGTCCTGTGTCTCTGAACACAGAAGGAATCAAAGAGCAGGAAACAGCTTCTTTTGCTCACAGCACCAAAAATATATATACTTTTTCGCCTGCACCCCGGCCCATACATCATGCTTACAGCTGCTCCTTCAGGCTGTCTGTGTTACTCCCTGCCCTCCATGGTCTACCTTTTATCCACACATACACACACCTACCCACCCTGATCCAAAACAATACGCAGCAAAGCCTTTCCGTCCACACAGTCCAAAACTCTTCAGTGCATTCACATAACCCTTTTGTCTCAGGTGGGGGCCTGTGACTAACTTGTTCCTACAGTTAACTGAAGGGTACATACACCCTCATCAAACTCAGCAAGGTTTTAACTTGACCACTAAGAAGCTTTCACCCAACTCATAACAGCACAGCATTATGCAAACCATAGTACTGTGCGTATCCACCAAGATCACTCTCTACAGCAGACAAAGAACAACAAGGATAATGAGCTCCAAGTAAAAAGAGAGGAGCAGAACACTTGGACTAAACCTCTAATCAACTTGAGCTTGGGACTGGTTGTGTTTGTGAAATTCATGGCCACAAAGACAACATGGGCTGTGGTTGTTGGCATGAATGGGAAACCTGCAAAACCTCTCCTGTTAGCCAGTATCCCTGCCTCTTCCAAACATGTACACATCTACCTCCCAACACCCAGTAGGAACCACCCTAATGTACTCAGGGGGCAGGATGCATAACTAACTCTTCAAGCAGTACTCCGTGCCATTCCATTCCAGCAGACTCTTTAGGGAGCCACCTGGTATAAAGGGCCTGCTAGGGAAGCTGGTAGAACTCCCTTTTCTCTACACACACACACACACACACACACACACACCAGACACCCTTACTCATGATGAGCAGTACCTTACTTCATGAGTAGTCCCTCTGAAATAAATGGAGCTGCTAGCGGAGTAACTAACTACTGAATATTAGCATAGTGGTGGCATCTTGCCGTAAAGGTTGCTTTTTCTTTATAATTCCTAGAATTCTAGAGGGAGGTTGTGTTCAAAAATCGTCTGGCAACCAGAAATCGATAGTACTATGTGTGAAATAGTACTATAGAAATAGTATTTTTCAATTCATACAAGTACTGTAGTGTAATCTCTTTATCGTGAAAGTGTAACTTGCAAATGTAGATTTTTGTTGTTACATAACTGCACTCAAAAACAAGCCAATGTAAAACGTTAGGGCCTACAAGTCCACTCAGTCCTATTTCTTGTTCAGCCGATCGCCAAGACAAAAAAAGTTTGTTTACATTTACGGGAGATATTGCTGCCTGCTTCTTATTTACGATGTCACCTGAAAGTGAGAACAGGCATTCACAGGGCACCGTTGTAGGTGGCATCACAAGATATTTACGTGCCAGATGCGCTAAAGATTCATAGGTCTCTTCATGCTTCAACCACCATTCCAGAGGACATTCCAGAGGACAAAATATATGCCATTATTATTTAGGTCAATCTGTCTTGGTAAGTTTCTAGACATTATTTTATCAATGAATGAATGAATAGCCTTTAAAAAAAAACCTAAAAACAAAACAACACCCCCATCCTTCATATATACACAGTACCTACATAATTATGATTAACCACTGGGAATAAATTACCAATGGTTGTGGTGGATTCTTCATCACTGACAATTTTAAAATCAAGATTAGATGTTATTCTTAAAAACATGTTCTAGTTCAAACAAAAATTAATTCAGGGAAATCCTATGACTTGTAATACAGGAGGTCAGACGAGATTATCCCAGTGGTCCCTTCTGGACTTTTAATCTATGAATGTGTGATCGAGAAAAAGGACATTTCTTGACGTCCTGGTAGGAACAGCTGATAGTTCTTAGATACTGCAGAAATCCCAGTGCACTAGATGGAAATGAGAAATTCTAACAAAGGGAGAAGCCCCTTGAAAATGTTTCCCTTTGATATATTATTTACAGGAAATATCCATGATTTCATCAGTTATTAATGGAAACAGAGTAAAGCATATTGTTTTGTTAGTCCAATACTGACTGCAGGGAATAGAACAACTGTTATCACAGAATCACAGAAGATTAGGGTTGGAAGAGGCCGAAGGCAATCATCTAGTCCAACCCTATGCTCAAAGCAGGACCAACCCCAACTAAATCATCCCGGCCAGGGTTCCTGGCTCCTTGTTTTGTCGTCTGCTACCACTGAGAACAACCTAGCTCCATCTTCCTTGGAACCCCCGTTCAGGTAGTTGAAGGCTGCTATCAAATCCCCCCCTCAATTTTCTCTTCTGCAGACTAAATAAGCCCAGTTTCCTCATCCTCTCCTCATAAGTCATAGGCCCCAGCCCCCTAATCATTTTTGTTGCCCTCCACTGGACTCTCTTCAATTTGTCCACATCCTTTCTGTAGTGGGGGGCCCAAAACTAGACGCAATACTCCAGATGTGGCCTCACCAGTGCCATATAGGGGGAATAATCACTTCCCTCGATCTGCTGGCAATGCTTCTACTAATGCAGCCCAATATGCCATTAGCCTTCTTGGCAAAATGGGCATACTGTTGACTCATATCCAGCTTCTTGTCCACTGTAATCCCCAGGTCCTTTTCTGCGGAGCTGCCACTTAGCCAGTCGGTCCCCAGCCTGTAGCAGTGCATGGGATTCTTCCGTCCTAAGTGCAGGATTCTGCACTTGTCCTTGTTGAACCTCATCAGCTTTCTTTTGGCCCACTCCTCCAATTTGTCTAGGTCACTCTGGACCCTATCCCTACCCTCCAGCATATCTACCTCTCCCCCAGCTTAGTGTCACCCACAAACTTGCTGAGAGTGCAATCCATCCCATCATCCAGATCATTAATGAAGATGTTGAACAAAACTGGCCCCAGGACTGACCCCTGGGGCACACCGCTTTACACCGGCTGTTAACTAAACATCAAGCCGTTGATCACTACCCGTTGAGCCCAACGATCTCACCAGCTTTCTATCCACTGTATAGTCCATTCATCCAATCCATACTTTTTTAACTTGCTGGAAAGAATACTGTGGGAAATCATATCAAAAGCTTTGCTGAAGTCAAGATATATCATGTCCATCGCTTTTCCCATATCCACAGAGCCAATCAGGTTGGTCAGGCATGACTTGCCCTTTGTAAATCCATGCTCACTGTTCCTGATCACCTTCTTCTCCTCCAAGTGCTCCACAGTGGATTCCTTGAGGACCTGCTCCATGATTTTTCCGGGGACTGAGGTGAGGTTGACAGGTCTGTAGTTCCCCGGATTCTCCTTCTTCCCTTTTTTAAAGACAGGCACCATATTTGCCTTTTTCTAGTCATCCGGGACCTCCACCAACCACCACGAGTTTTCAAAGATAATGGCTAATGGCTCTGCAATCACATCAGCCAACTCCCTCAGGACCAATGCATCCCCCAGCCCCATGGATTTGTGCATGTCCAGTTTTCTAAATAGTCCTTAACCTGTTCTTCACCACTGAGGGCTGCTCACCTCCTCCCCATACTGTGCTGCCCAGTGCAGCAGTCTGGGAACTGACCTTGTCTGTGAAGACCAAGGCAAAAAAAGCATTGAGTACTTCAGCTTTTTCCACATCATCTGTTACTAGATTACCTCCCCCTTTCAGTAAGGGTCCCACACTTTCCCTGACCTTCTTGTTACCATTTCACATCCTTTGCGAGCCACAACTCCAATTGTGCTTTGGCCTTCCTGATTACACCCCTGCATGCTCAATCGATAATTTTATACTCCTCCTTAGTCATCTGTCCAAGCTTCCACTTCTTGTAAGCTTCCTTTTACAATAATGATAAAGAAAGTCTTGCTGTAAATCAATCTCTCAGTGGTGAACACTTCAGTAAACTGAAACAAGACTGACCTGTCATCTGTAACTTGAGCCAGCCTCTGACTGACAATGGGCTGAAACCAGAGCAGCAGATCCAAAAATCCCACCTCCTACCCAGAATTTTTGGGTGTTCAAAATCCAGATTCAGGACCAGATCAGAATGCTGTAGCTTGAGACCACTTCTGCTTCTGATTGACACAGCGAGTAACTGAACTCACTGCCAGGAACAGCTGAATGACATTTATAATTTACCTCATCTCTTTGGTTTTAGAATTATTCAATTTCTAAACTATAATTTCCAGTTATATACACACTAGCAGGTAGTAAATGCAGCTGATGTAATTGACTTTAAAATTCTAAGGCAGTATGACTTTATTGTGTTAAATATTTATGTGCTACCGGCACTGGACCATATCCTTCCTCCCATTACTCACATGAGTAGTCCCTTTGAAGTCACTTTGAAGACACTCTGGTTGGACACTGCAGAGGGTTCCAGGATTTGGCCCATTCAGTTTTCCCTGAGACACTTTCAGTTTGGCAGAAATCACTCTGCTAAAGAGCAACACTCAAAAGAACAAAAATTAATAAGCAGAAAACGTGTATGAGCTTTCAGGAAAAAAATCACAGCTCTTCCCTCTGCTGTCAGCTTCATTCTCTATCAAAAGTCTGAACTGTAAGTAAATAACCTGTATTTAGATATTATACTATGTATGGTGCAGTCAAATAATGAGCTAATTTGTATTTACAATTCTACTTACAACAGCATTTAATGTATGTAATCTTGGAGCCTCCCCCGCAATCTCACAGTGTGGCTATTGCAAAGGCAAATCATACTTCAAGAGCTTTAGGGCTGTCAGTGCGGTTTCAGGAAAGCGATGCCACAGAAGTTATTACTCTCCAGGAGCACAGGTGTGGCAGATGTGCCACTGACTCAGCTGAACTTGATAGGAAAGAACAGTGCCAACGACACAAACAAGAAAGTTCTTCAAGACACAGGGACAACATTCCTGCATTTGATGAACCATAAAAGCAAGCAGTCAGGGTTATGAACTTAGACTGATTTCACTCATTGAAAAGACTTTTTCAAACCAACCAAGCCAGACACTTTTAACATCCTGACATTAAAAATGATAGCAACTTACAGGTATGATGAACACCTGCCATATAATCAACACTGCAAAAAAGGACAATCAACTCAGTTCATTTTCCAATTTGCAGTCAAATCCTGGGCACTGCAGTAATGGCCTCGCTGTATCCCTTACCCATCTTTGTTGCAGGATTCACTTAACCAAGGTTACATTGCTCAGTTCGTTGCCTTAATTTTCTTTTTTTGCAAAAGTATCAGTAGACAGTTTAGCAATGAATTTAGGACACTGAAATGCAATTGACTGATGGGAACTCCTTGTCATGGCAGCAGTGGTTTTAAATGATGTAGGGGTTTTTTTAAGTCTGTTCTGAAATCAATTCAGGGGTGAAAGTGAGCCAGTACGGGCCGGTACAGTGTACCGGTAAGAAGCCGGTACTGACCCGTATGCAGCCCATGGTAAAGTGCTGCCGGTCTTTTGGCTCACCCGTCGGCAGCCCTGCTGGTAGGGTCCATACCGGCAGGATGGCCGACGGGGGGGTGGGAGAGGAGAAGGGGCACCAAGGTTAAAGTGCTGCCCCTTCCCCACCCTCGTTGGCAGCTCTGTCGGCAGGGACCCTACCGGTCGGGCTGCCGACGGGTGAGCCAAAAGGGGAATGATGTTAAAGTGCCCCCCCAGCCCTGCCCCTTCCGCCCAAGGAGCCGGACCCCGTGCCAGTAAGAATTTATTATTACTTTCACCTCTGAATAAATTATATCTTTCACACTCACCACATGCAATTCCCCATCTCAACAAAAATAGGGAATAATTAAGGTTTCAAAATATAATGTAACCCTGTGTTCACATGTTCAGAGCTTTCTGCAATATCCATTTGTGAACTGAAGTTTTCCATCCTTGGCCCCTGCTTAGTTATTTTACACTAAAGCAAACTTCCTTCACCACTTGAGCTGGGGGAGAGCGAAACAAGTAAGCTTGTTTTCCCCACTGTAAAAGAAATAAAAGAAATTCTATCAGGTATTTTTGAACAGAGCTAAGTCATAGCACCTCTGCAATAAATAGCCCCCATGTCCTCTTATGCAGGAGGCTGTGTCTTTTTAAGCAGCTGAGTCTGTGTAGCCGTGGATTTCATGAACTTCCTTAGCTCTCCAGCCTATTCAAAACTGGTGTGTATACTCTTTACACAGCACACTGTTGCAGAGTCCCTCCCACCAGATGCAGCTACTTCTTCCACAGATCTTGATGGTGCCTTTCACAGAGCCTCAGCTCTGGGGTGAATTTCACCCTGTATCAGCTGGAGAACACATTGAAGCTGTATTTATTAGGTGTTTCTCTCTGTGCTCTTTAAGTCATTTCCCTCCATAGTCACTGCACTGCTTCAGATTCACTATCATTTTGAGTTTTACTTCCCTTGCTCTTTTCTTGCATTAAAGATAATCTGACACTTAAATAAATGAATAGAAGTGTCATAGGCCTGCCTCTGTGTGTGTGTGTATGTATGTGTGCATATGTGAACATGCCCTATCCCTGATAAAAAAAAAATAATCTTCATTTAAGAATTGCCAAGGATGGAAAATCAACCACACCCAATAGTGAATTGTTCCATTGGTTAATTACCTCTATTAATCTGAATTTGGGTAGCTTCAACTTCCACTCATTAGATCTTGTTATACCTTTGTCTGCTAGACTGACAAGGCCTGTTTTATCAAAATATTTTTCCCCATGTAGGTACTTATAGATTGTGATCAAGTCACCCCTTAACCTTGTCTTTGTTATGCTAAACAGATTGAATTCCTGGAGTTTATTGCATGTTTTCTAATTCTTTAATCATTTTATGCTGGTTCCTGTTCCCATCTTCAATTTGATTTACTGGAATGTAAGATCTTTCCTCTTTAGTTATCATTGTTATAGTTACCATTCAGTAACTGGGGTCCCATTGTTCTAGACATGTGCACACACAGGAGACAGAAGGAGCTTACAAGATGGACAATTGTGGTAGAGAAAACACAGCCATAGAGAGGGTAAGTGACTTGCCTAACGTCTCAGAATAGGTAAGTGGCAGAACCAGGAACACAATCTGGTCTCCTGACTCCCAGTGACTTATCTATTAGACTATACTTTCTCTCTTGAGGGCATCAGACAAGGATCTTATTTATTCTGGAGCTTAGATCCATTTGGTTATCCTACCATACTTGCAAAGTGGTGTTCAACCTTGCCAATAAGCTTAGTCCTTAGGCATACAAGCTAAAAGCCCACCCACATGGACTGACTGTAAAAGTCTTGCAAGTCATATGTTAGGTCCAACAATAGTAACAGTGTCCCTTGAAGACTAGGCCAAGAAAGTTTACATCTGAAAGTTACTAGTCATTCTAGAGTAGGTTGAAAATACCATAGCAGAACAATTAGACCCTGTCAAAAGCCAGTCTGCACAGAAGAGAGCACTCATGCTGAAGGGAAAAATGCATCTGTGATTGTCCAAATAGGTAAGCTCTGAAAATTCACCTGCAGAGAAGCATTCCTCGTCATGTACACGACAATGAAACATATGGGAACTGTGTTAATTATAATTTGCATACCACTCATCTACAGAAAACTGAAATCACCTGTGGCTTTTGCAATATGGGGGCCCAGTGTAAGTATACCATAGTTTGCATCATAATTTTATGAAGCAGTAGATCTTAAAATCTGGGACTAGATTGAGAGTTTACTCTCTGCCCTGAGTAAGGGGCTGTGCTGACCTCAGAAGTAATTGTGACTCAGCAGGTCACAATTCCTTACCTGATCCGCAATTACTGTTGGGGAAAAAGGAACCTACTGCAGTTCCCCTAAGGGTGCAGTTTACCTTGCCCATTATGTGGACCCTTCTCTGCTGGCAAGCAGGGTGGATGGAGCCAATACTCTGCGAACTCCCAACTCCCACTCACGTGCAGAGGGAAGTAAACAGAGAGGAGGAGTGGTTCTCCACACTTTACCCAAGAAGGTCTTACTTGGCTGAGTGAAGGAGGGGAGAGTTGAATGCCCTTTTACTCAACTGAGTGGCTAAATAGGATAAGAAAACAACCTAGCTTAAAAGTGATTCAGTAGGAAGAAATGATAGGGTGAAGTTACGGCGTGCTTAGCCTTTAGAGAGCCTTTTATTTTGATGCTACATACAGCATATCAACAACCCTCACAAATGCACATGCTGCAAGGAGAAATTTGCTGAACCTATGAAACTGAGAAGGATAGTCAGTACAAAATAGGAAAGAGATTGGATCAAAGGAGACCTGGTCAAATGGGGTTATGGGCTGACAAGAGCAATTTAGTGCCAAGTAATGAGGATAAGGGAAACAATTAACAAAAGAGATTATTTCCTAAAAGGTCAGGCACTACGAGACACTAATCAGGGAAAGGATTTGACAGCAATAGCAGGAGAGAAACTAAACCCATCTGCTGAATATCTGGCAGTAAATCAGCAAAGCTAACAGGCTAATGGGATGTAATGTGTTAATGGAAGGCATAACATAAGTGATTGCAATGGCACTGTTCAAAGCACTGGTGCAATAATATCTATAGTTATGAGCACAGACTTCGATTCCATTTTATAAGCGAGATAGTGAAGAGCCAGAGTGAGCACATGGGCAGTCAGCTGGGATGTTCAAAGTTCTACACAGTAAGCAAAGAATTTAGGAATCTGCATCCGTTAAAAACCAGTATGACTTTGGTATATATGTGATCATGAAGGGTGTAGAAAAGGTGGCAGGCTCTGTAAAAACAGTAAGACTATTTTGAGAATGTTTTTTACATGGAGGGAAATTAATGTGCAGAATAGATGGTTAAAGGGTACGGTTGAAGAAGCAAATGTGATTATTCATAAAGAACTAGATGCTAGCTCTCCATTGGTCCACACACATTAAGTCAACTGGAGTTTTGCCTTTGAAAAAAAAGTCAATGGCAAGTCAGGACCCTTAAATAGACAATAAAAAACAAGGTACTAGCTAACTAATCAGATGGACTTAAATAAACTTTGCAGCCTTCTTCTGTCCTTGAATGTTATGTAGATATTCCTGTAATTCTGCTGTTTTGAGCTACCCATGCCCCAAGAATAGCAGATGCTCGTAAGTACCAGATTCTACAGACAAAAAGCATCTAATTGCATTGTCCCCCTCAAGGGTTTTTTCTAGAAACTAATTTAAGAGAGCACACAAATCAATCAATAAATCAGAAAAATTGTGGATTAAGAGACCTGGTGACAAATGCAAAGTCAGGACACAGCACACTGCTTGTTTTGCAAAACTTCTTTCTTTATAAAGGGATACAGCTGAAAAACAAAAAGAAAAGGAGTACTTGTGGCACCTTAGAGACTAACCAATTTATTTGAGCATAAGCTTTCGTGAGCTACAGCTCACTTCATCGGATGTGAAAAACAGCAGGCCAGATCCTCAATTTGTGTAACTGAAGCAACACTGATTTACTCTAGTTGAGGAAATGGCCAAGTATGTATGTTGGGCAGACTCAAGTCTGCTCCCATTGAAATCAATGGCAAAAATCTCATTGTTCCAATGGGAGCAACTCCACGCCCTAATAATTTTTAAAATATAAACCATTTCTGATCTCAGTAGTTGTATTTTCTTATTACTTTGCTACAAAGTTTAAACTGTTCCCTATTTTGCCGTGGCTACTATTTTCCCTCAGCTCCATCTTAAGTGAAATAATGCCTATGGGCACACTAAAGTACAAAGAAACAAAATCTAGAAATATTTGTCCTCATAGCTGTTTAAATAAAGCAGTATTCCAGCCGTATAAGCATGAGTTTCAAACAGACTAGTTTCTGGAATTATTAGCTCTCCCTTTTTAGGAACCAATTAGAAATAGAGGTAAAATGGCATGATCTCTTTAAATTACTAATTGGTGTCTCCACAGAGGTCAAGGTGAACCTGAAATAATCAAAATATTAGAACTACAGAAAGATACTAATACCATCCAGTAATTTGTCTGTAAAAGCCTATGTGGAAGCCACACAAAGCCCTGAAGCTACAGACTAACATTTGCAATATGTCCTAATATAGCAAATGCTAACAATGCAAACCACATAAAAATGTGGAATCAAATAACTCCTTTCCATGGCAAAAGTACAAAAGTTATGTAATTGGAGTCCCAGGATAAAGGTGTGGAAATGCTGACTCACTCTCTGCTCAGTGGTCTTGTGGAAAGAGATGGTCATGGCATGGAACTGCATGGAGCTTGAGGGACTTGGGAACTGTGACCCAACTTTATAGATTACTGGTCATCTGCATATCCGTCCTAAGGCCCTGCATGGTGTCAAGTATCAGGGCATAGCCGTGTTAGTCTGTATCCACAAAAACAACAAGGACTCTGGTGGCACCTTAAAGACTAACGGATTTATTTGGGCATAAGCTTTCGTGGGTAAAACTCCACTTCTTCAGATGCATGGAGTGAAAATTACAGATACAGGCATTATATAATGACACATGAAGGGAAGGGAGTTACCTCACAAGTGGAGAACCAGTGTTGACAGGGCCAATTTGATCAGGGTGGATGTAGTCCACTCCCAATAATAGATGAGGAGGGGTCAATTCCAGGAGAGGCAAAGCTGTTTTTGTAATGAGCCAGCCACTCCCAGTCCCTAATGCAATTTGCTCCAATCCCTCAGACAGAGACAAACACCTACAAGATCTTTATCAAGCATTCTTAAAACTACAATACCCACCTGGGGAAGTGAGGAAACAGACTGACAGAGCGAGACAGGTACCCAGAAATCACCTACTACAGGACAGGCCCAACAAGGAAAATAACAGAACGCCACTGGTCATCACGTACAGCCCCCAGCTAAAACCTCTCCAGCACATTATCAACAATCTACAACCTATTCTGGAAAACAATCCCTCACTCTCACAGACCTTGGGAGGCAGGCCAGTCCTCACTTATAGACAGCCCCCCAACTTGAAGCAAATACTCACAAGCAACTACATACCACACCACAGAAACACTAACCCAGGAACCAATCCCTGTAGCAAACCTCATTGCCTACTCTGTCCCCATATCTACTCTAGTGACACCATCAGAGGACTCAACCACATGAGCCATACCATCAGGGGCTCATTCACCTGCACATCTACTAATGTTATATATGCCATCATGTGCCAGCAATGCCCCTCTGCCATGTACATTGGCCAAACCGAACAGTCCCTACATAAAAGAATAAATGGACACAAATCGGACATCAGGAATGGTAACATTCAAAAGCCAGTAGGAGAACACTTCAATCTTTCTGGACATTCTATAACAGATTTAAAAGTAGCTTTACTTCAACAAAAAAACTTCAAAAACAGACTTCAAAGAGAAACAGCAGAACTAAAATTCATTTGCAAATTTAACACCATTAATTTGGGCTTGAACAGGGACTGGGAGTGGTTGGCTCACTACAAAAACAGCTTTGCCTCTCCTGGAATTGACACCTCCTCATCTATTATTGGAAGTGGACTACATCCACCCTGATCAAACTGGCCCTGTCAAAATTGGTTCTCCACTGTGAGGTAACTCCCTTCCCTTCATGTGTCATTATATAATGCCTGCATCTATAATTTTCATTCCATGCATCTGAAGAAGTGGTGTTTTACCCATGAAAGTTTATGCCCAAATAAATCTGTTAGTCTTTAAGGTGCCAGCAGACTCCTTGCTGTCCTAAGACATGTAGCTCCTAGCAGCACAGCTGACTTGGTGGTCACTCTCTTGTTGGTTCTCTGTTCTGCTGCACGGTAAGCACACTAACCTACACATACAGAGAGCAGTATATGCCATGGAGCAGAAATTAATGCTGCCTTAAATTGTGTTGGGAACATGGTGCCTGGATAGTTTGCACTTCACCTCAGCCTCTCCATGAAAATGTCCTTTGCTTATGTGGAGGACTGATTCCAGCTTGGGAAAAAAGGGCTGTGTGCCTCATTTCTCTTTCCTCTAATCTTCAGTCCTGGCCCTGTTTTCATGCTAATTATGTGTATTTGCTCCCATCTGTCTTACTGAATGGAGGTCAGACAACAGAGGGGGAAAAAAACACATTCCCTGGCTAGGAACCGAACAAACATTTAGAGCCAGGGGAAAAAAAAAATAGTTTAGAGGGAATTTCCATGGCTAAGCTCTTCATCCTCTCCCAGCTGAAAACAAAACAATAATACTGCCTATGTGTTATAGTAACTCCAAAAGCAAAAGAGAAATAAAATCAAGTTGAAGAATGTTTTTATACTGCTAGCTAAATCATGATGAACTGCCCCAAACACTATTTAAACATTTGCTAATCTGCCACTAAACCCGTATAAAATGTCAGATTTATGCTGCACCAGCAGGCACTACAAACATTAATCTCATCTTCCAGAAGTGTGTGCCCTTTTTTTACAGTTTGCAGTGAAAAAGTTTGGAAAAAAAAAGTCAAGAATGTGGGTCTGATCTTTTCCTAGGTTTTATTTCTGTGTTTAATTCTGACATAAATGAAGGGATTAACCATTGTTTTGTTGCATTCACTTAGTCACTTCAATTGCTTGCTTGTCTTGGACTTGCAAACATGTTGGAAATAAATTGAGCCTTGCGATAAGTGGGTACAAATTAATTGATTTCAATGAAATTGTGACTGCATACAACCAGGAGCAATACACACTTATAATTTTATTATATATGTACAAATGAAGCTATTGTTTATCCCTATAGAACACATCAGCACACAGTTTTCATTTTCACATACAGGCTATACAATTTCAGGAATCAACTGTCCTTCAAAAGTACTTTCATCAGAGAAATGTGTAATATTCACATAAGCATCAGATCTGAACCTGGAACTCCTGTGCTACTTTCTGCAGATCTCCGTAACCAAAACCTCCATTTATCTGCAGCAGATAACATTTAAAACTGCCCAGACAGCAAATTCTTTGAACAGATGGGAAAGAATTTTGCTCTGTTCACTTTGCAACCTGACATCCTCTTCAAAAGCTGAATCAATTTCAGGTCAGACCAGAATAACTCTAGACAGAAAGAAACTTCATATTAACCCTTAGCAGAAAGCCCAGGAATAAGCAGATTTAGCCTAATAATAACAAGATACACACTATTTTTCATATATATGAGTGATATTTTAATACTGCTCCATTTCTGTCTGTTGCAGGATTAGATCAAAATCCTAGACCAAATTCTATATTATTGTAACTCTACTTATTTCCGTGACATTAAAAACAGAAATGAATTACTATTATACCAACTTTATCGGATTCACTGAAAAAATGTTTATGTGCATGATATATTTCAGGAAGAACACTGATAAACGCTGTTCAGAAAGAATATATTTTGCATTTTGTTCACCAGGAGGGAACATTGTAACATATGGTTGGTGGAAAGAGGAGCTGGTATTTGAGACAGTTTTATAAGACCAAATAAGTATTAAAAGAAAATAAAGTCCGAACACAAGGAAAGGGTATTCTATTTTAGGGACCCTTCTTGAAAAATCTAAATGGCATTTAGTTTCACTGAGACTGAATCAGATTAGCACTATCATCACATGGAAAAAATACAGTGAGCCTAACCTGTGCCATTTCAGTGGTTTGTCTTTGAGAACAAAGTTTTTTTCCACCCACCACAGAAGCTTCTCTTTTTATTTCTATTACAATAGCACCCAGAGGGCTTCAGCTAACCAGTTTTTCTTATGCTGCAGGTTGTTCTTATCCTCTATATAAGTTTTGATAGTCTGATATACATAGATCATATAGACAGATAAAGGTCATCACTATTTTGTGTAAAGGGCAAGGAAGTTCCAGACTCCTTCATTCTGTGCCAGTTGCCAATAAGCCTACAGATCTGATTCAATATTTTGGTAGCAGCATATTAAGCTCACAATAACTTATGGCTAGGAAATATGAGTGACTATTCATAGATTCAGAGATATTTAGGTCAGAAGGGACCATTATGATCATCTAGTCTGACCTCCTGCACAACGCAGGCCACAGAATTTCACCCACCACTCCTACAAAAAAAACCTCACGCCTATATCTGTGCTATTGAAGTCCTCAAATCGTAGTTTAAAGACTTCAAGGAGCAGAGAATCCTCTAGCAAGTGACCCGTGCCCCATGCTACAGAGGAAGGCGAAAAACCTCCAGGGCCTCTTCCAATCTGCCCTGGAGGAAAATTCCTTCCCGACCCCAAATATGGCGATCAGCTAAACCCTGAGCATATGGGCAAGATTCATCAGCCAGATACTACAGAAAATTCTTTCCTGGGTAACTCGGATCTCACCCCATCTAATAGCCCATCACAGGCCATTGGGCCTATTTACCATGAATATTTAATTACCAAAACCATGTTATCCCATCATAACATCTCCTCCATAAACTTATTGAGTTTAATCTTAAAGCCAGATAGATCTTTTGCCCCCACTCCTTCCCTTGGAAGGCTATTCCAAAACTTCACTCCTCTGATAGTTAGAACCTTCGTCTAATTTCTAGTCTAAATTTCCTAGTGGCCAGTTTATATCCATTTGTTCTTGTGTCCACATTGGTACTGAGCTTAAATAATTCCTCTCCCTCTCTGGTATTTATCCCTCTGATATATTTATAGAGAGCAATCATATCTCCCCTCAACCTTCTTTTAGTTAGGCTAAACAAGCCAAGCTCCCTGAGTCTCCTTTCATAAAACAAGTTTTCCATTCCTCGGATCATCCTAGTCCTTGACTTTTGTCCTACCAAGACAGCTGGAATCAGCCAACCTTTTCTTGCTCTCCATCTAAGATCCGATCTTGATGGGGCCTGCTTAGTTCAAGGAGCCAGTGTATGCAATTCCCTGCCTGAGCTTGTCTCAATGAATCTATTTATTGCTGGATTTGTGGCCGACAGCAAGACTTTCCAATTCAAGTCCATCCTTCCTCCGCTATTTCAACCTTCCTTCTTCATTATCTTTTCACTGTTGGCATGAATGGCTGATAAGTAAATACCAATCTGACAGTCAGAATTTATCAGTCTTCTGCGCAAATAATCCAATCTTACAAGATGTGCTTCATAAAATTCAAAAATAAAATATGGCAAAATGCTTCCTCTCTATTTTGTGGTTCAATCTGACCACTAGGGACACAGCTCCACATCTGGGGAAGTGTGAAGCCACAGGACCCCAAAGTTAGTTCACCCAATGCTATACTCCTTTCCGGGGACGGAGTTCCTCCCTCTGAACAGCCATGGCTCTGTCTCCTCCCTGCCCACTTTGGTGTGCTATGTGCCCCAGGAGGAAGCAACCATGCCTGACTGCTTTGTAGGGGTACAGGAGGGGAACTCCTTATACCCTACCCCCATCCAGACCATGGACCCAGGGAGCAGTAGGACATGATCTGGCCTTTAGATATTTCTAAGGTGTCTTTCTCATAAAATATCTCACAAAGGTATTGGCTTTAATAAGAATTAGCCATAATTTTTGATAGAGACAATAAACAAAAAGCTTAGCAATCTACACCCACAGCAGCATGTTTCCAGTATTTATTTCTAAAATAGAAAGTAATCAAAGACAATTCTTCTCCCCATCCAAACATTCATAAAGTACATGGTGACTCAGATGCTAAATTCCATGCTCTGGCATCCTGTTTCTCTCCATTATTTAGAGTGACACTGTTGCTCTCACTGATTGAAAAGTGCTGCAATGGTTCTGCTTTGCAATGAATGAAATCAACATTCACTGTCGCCCAGGGAATTTTTTCTGCACTGCTAAGCACTGTTGATGCCTCTATCTTGCCGTTCCCTTCCCCCCCCCCCCATTAGTCTTACTGTAGGAAAAGATCTGAACTTCCAAAAGGTCATTTTTCTTTCTGTGCTTTTTTAAAACTTGGACATGGACCTAATCATAAAAAAGCTCTTTAAGAAACGCACATTGTCTAACGTTCAATCAACTGCTCTAACTTTCTGTAAGAAGAGAATATTCAATTTCCTATTGAAAACATAACATCCTTTGAGGTCCTCTGAGGGTGTGGAAAACGATGGAATGTAACTGACTGACCAGCCACACTCCCAGGAAAACAGTTCCTCTTGTGTAAGAGGAGAAAGCACACAAGACCCCTTTTGTGGATCACTGGCTCCTATGAATCCCATTTTCCATCTCTTTTAACACCTCTTCCCGTGCTGATCCCAGGGACTAAGTGTCTGATTCCACTGGCTTAAATAGGCTGGCAGGCCCTAATTCACGTTTTGAAGCTGAATTCACTAAGTTGTACCCCAGGGCAGCTGGCTTTGTAAAATGCGCCTTGTCACAATTACATCAGGGTGAAAAAACACTGTTGCTTGGAGGCAGGTAAGTTTTGACTTTATGCACCTGAGGCTTGAGTTCACTTGATAATAATTCTCAACACTTACAGAGTGCTTTGCAGTTTCAAAATACTGTACAAACATTAACTAATTACCATGAGTCCTGCCCTGACATCATCAAAGCCGCAGCTGAGTTATCTAGGTGTGACAATAAAAATGGGTTTTCATTCTTTACCATAGGAGAATACAGGTTTCATACAAATATGAACACAAGTTGGGCAAAGTTATCAAATAATTTGGTCCATTTGACAGCCTGTGTGCAATTGTTCCCTACAGTTCCGTTTTTTGTACTAGGTTTCAAAAGTCGTCTGGGTTGAGGGTTTCATTATTTCCCATGTTAGACCATTCCACAATCTTACAGATCTCGCTGTCACGCTATTGTCACACTATTGTCAACTCTTACGATTTTCGTTGTGAGTTTGTCTTCAAGTCACAGCTGCAGGAGTAACACGAATATATGAAAATCACAGGCTTTGTTAAATACAGCACTCACAACATTTCCCCTGAAATTTAATGTATATTTTCCTTTACTAACTTTAACCCATTACTTCAAGCTTTACTTCCCTGTAGCAACTTATATAATTCTTTCCCTCCATGCTATATGTCAAGTATCTGTAGATAGTTAACTCTCTTAACTGTGCCTTAGCCAGACTATGTTTCATCCTTTTGGACTTTCTCTTCTCAATTCTACACACTGAAGACCTAAGTCTCTTACTATAGTTTGTGATCTGTGCCAGTATGGGATCTATGTTTCAGTAACATTGAAATCAATTGATTGGGTAAAGTTAAATACCTGCATAGGTGTTTGTAGGCTCAAACTGTAAAAACTTTCTGGAGTAGGGATAGTGTCTACTTTTGTGGGTCTGTATGGTGGTTAACACACTTTTGCCTAAATACTACTGCCTACTATTGCTACTATCGCACAGTAAACACAAAACACGGGTAACAAGGTAAATTATTTTCAAACAATTCAAACATCTAGCTAAACCATGTCAAATGGAACTATGGTACATATATCATACTTGTAGGATTCAAGAATGAATCTTGGACAAAGATTTAAAAATCATGTAGCAGGGTTATAACATGCCTTTTTAGACTCTTAATTCTAGAAATAAGCAAGGCAAAAGGTTTTGATAGACTGGGCTGGATGTATATCTTTTATACTTTGCAAAAATTTAGATTTGGATCCATATTTAGTTCTTGAACCCAATTACTATATTCCCACCTAAACTTTCACATCACCACCAGCAATGTGACTTCGGATACCTTCTGCCTATCTAGGCAAGGGTGGCCTCTCACACCATTACTTTTTTATTTGGATCTTTAGCCTCTGGCAATAGCTCATCCAGATAGCTGAGGCATACAACTTGGTTCCAGGATGTATACATTGATGTTATATGCAGACAATGCCCTTTTTAATATGTCCAAACAAGAAACCACCATTCCAGCCCTCCTGTCACTAATTCTAAAATTCAGAGCAATCTCTGGTTACAAAATAAATTGGGAAAAATCAGAACTAGAGGAAATCTCCCAGTTTTCATGTAGGGGGGCTTTTTCTCAATGGACTTTCCATCAGCAAACAGATGCAGTTAAGGACCTGGGTATAAAAGTTCCAAGACCAATTAACAAACCAATGAAGATAAATTTAGATCCTGTACTCTCTCAAATAACTAGTGATACATTCTTTCTCCCTTATTCTGTGGGGGAAGGTTAATACAATAAAAATGAATATTCTGCCTAGGCTCCTCTATATTCTAAGCAGCCTGTATCTGATTTTAAGAAACTTCTGTGGGACCCTCGTCAATGCCCATGACTATCTCTTTAAAAACTCCAACCACCTACAGCCAAGGGGGCTTTGGCTCCCAGACCTAGACAATTACTATTACACTTTTATCATGTCACAGATATCAAACTGGTTCCAGCATGCTAACACCCTTATGTTCACATGGTGGAAAATTTATGAGTATTAACACATCCAATTCCCACTATGGGTCTCCTTGGGATTTCATTCTGTCTGATGGAGAAAAATAAGGTATCTATGGTGGTGGCTGCGTGAAGGGTCTGGGCTATTCTAGTTAAGAGGTACTAATTTCTTCTTCACCCTCATGCAAAAGCACCTAGCTTGTGTTATACCAATAAAATAAAAATGAGCAGGATCTTTATTAAAGGGAAAAAGGCAAAATACCACATTTATTGTGAATACAGAAAGAATCATAGTAAGCAGTTAGTTATAGTTTACTTCACCTCACCTCAGTCCCCGGAAAAATCATGGAGCAGGTCCTCAAAGAATCAATCCTGAAGCACTTACATGAGAGGAAAGTGATCAGGAACAGTCAGCAAGGATTCACCAAGGGAAGGTCATGCCTGACTAATCTAATCGCCTTCTATGATGAGATTACTGGTTCTGTGGATGAAGGGAAAGCAGTGGATGTCTTGTTTCTTGACTTTAGCAAAGCTTTTGACATGCTCTCCCACAGTATTCTTGTCAGCAAGTTAAAGAAGTATGGGTTGGATGAATGCACTATAAGGTGGGTAGAAAGTTGGCTAGATTGTCGGGCTCAACGGGTAGTGATCAATGGCTCCATGTCTAGTTGGCAGCCGGTGTCAAGTGGAGTGCCCCAGGGGTAGGTCCTGGGGCCGGTTTTGTTCAATATCTTCATAAATGATCTGGAGGATGGTGTGGATTGCACTCTCAGCAAATTTGCGGATGATACTAAACTGGGAGGAGTGGTAGATACGCTGGAGGGCAGGGATAGGATACAGAGGGACCTAAACAAATTGGAGGAGTGGGCCAAAAGAAATCTGATGAGGTTCAATAAGGATAAGTGCAGGGTCCTGCACTTAGGATGGAAGAACCCAATGCACAGCTACAGACTAGGGACCGAATGGCTAGGCAGCAGTTCTGCGGAAAAGGACCTGGGGGTGACAGTGGACGAGAGGCTGGATATGAGTCAGCAGTGTGCCCTTGATGCCAAGAAGGCCAATGGCATTTTGGGATGTATAAGTAGGGGCATAGCGAGCAGATCGAGGGACGTGATCGTTCCCCTCTATTCGACATTGGTGAGGCCTCATCTGGAGTTCTGTGTCCAGTTTTGGGCCCCACACTACAAGAAGGATGTGGAAAAATTGGAAAGAGTCCAGCGAAGGGCAACAAAAATGATTAGGGGTCTGGAACACATGACTTATGAGGAGAGGCTGAGGGAACTGGGATTGTTTAGTCTGCGGAAGAGAAGAATGAGGGGGGATTTGATAGCTGCTTTCAACTACCTGAGAGGTGGTTCCAGAGAGGATGGTTCTAGACTATTCTCAGTGGTAGAAGAGGACAGGACAAGGAGTAATGGTCTCAAGTTGCAGTGGGGGAGGTTTAGGTTGGATATTAGGAAAAACTTTTTCACTAGGAGGGTGGTGAAACACTGGAATGCGTTACCTAGGGAGGTGGTAGTATCTCCTTCCTTAGATATTTTTAAGGTCAGGCTTGACAAAGCCCTGGCTGGGATGATTTAATTGGGGATTGGTCCTGCTTTGAACAGGGGGTTGGACTAGATGACCTCCTAAGGTCCCTTCCAACCCTGATATTCTATGATAGCTATAACATTCCACTCAATCTCATATTTATTCACACATTCATTCATACAAACACACACACACAGGTTGTCTGCAAGGTTGTTATCATAGTTACCAGCCTTAGAGTTGCTCATGCCAAGCCACTGGCCAGGTGGCCTGGACATGAGGAGGGAGCAGAGCTTTGTCAGATGCTCATCTGATGCTCCTGGAAGTTGGTTTGCAGAATCAGACCCCGAAGTTCTCACTTTTTAGAGTCTATTTTTATAGGAATTTCTTCCTATGCCAGTCTATGGGAATTGCTTCATCATGCTGTTTCTGAATCAATCAGCAGATAGCACATTCCTGACGGCTCCGTGCTGCTAGATGTTATCTTGTTCTTTGGTTCTCCCATTCTTGCGGCTGTTGGGTGGATTCCAGTCTGCCCTCCGGGGGTCCTCTGGTTATTTCCACTTGACGCCTTCTTCAGCCGATGGACACTGGATTCTTAGGCTGGCACCTCCCTGATCATTCAGTTATTATCCACACCAAGCATCCATCCACATACATCCTCTATCTCTATTTTAATCACAATTGTTAATACAACAAAAGGGCAGGGAGTCTCTGGGTGCTGTTTCTGTTGTTAGAGTATTGCTTTGAGTCTCTCTCTCTGTGAATTGCTTTGAGAACAGACTCTGTCTTAGAATGTACTAACACAATTAGCAGCTTGCAAGTTTCACACATAGAGGGAGAGAAACAGTACCAAAAACCAAGAGACCTCTTAATTAGTAATACCCTGGAATTTAAACTATGGGGAATCAAACTCATTTGTGATTTTAATACAGAACTTCTTTAATATGATCCAACACTGGGGCAATCCAGACTTGCAAATTGCGGAAAAAAACCCTATAATTTGGAAGACCTGGCTGAGATGGGGCATCCTATGGATTTCTAAATTAGTCAAGGATGAGGGTTTTGTCTCTTTTCTAATACTAAAACAATGATATCACCTGTCTCCTTCAGCAGAGTGGCAGTACTTACAACTAAAACACCTACTAACATATCAGTTTGGTCCTGATGCCCTAATATTGCCAGAGGTCCCAGAGCTACTGTGGGGACCTTGGAAATGCTTCATAAACTCCCCATGCCCATTATATATACTTTACTAAGGACGATGAACTTCACTGGGTTTGGAGTTCTGCATGAAAGTGCAGGAAGGGGCATGGGTTATCATAGCCCATAAAAGAACCCAATGGCAGAGCATATTACGGAATGTTAAAAATGCTTCTGTGGATCTCAGGATACATTTGATACAGCAAAAGATTAATTTTAAAATGTACTGGATGCCACAGAGGTTGTGCAAGATGAGGGTGTTGTCCTCTGCTTGTTTGTTTGTGCAGAAATAAAGAAAAGGGAACCCTGGTGCATATACTGTCCAACAGTCAGGCAGCTATGGAAAGAAGGGGCACAAACTACGGAAAGAGGGGGTGAAAATAGTGCCTGACTTCAGCAGCTGAAAATTACATCCTAGGTTAGGTACCTACTATGCTGAGTTTAACTCCACCACAAAGACTTTGGTTCTTGAGGGTTGCAATGATTATCAAGCACATGATGTGTCAAAAATGGAGGAGTAGGCGTATGCCTGTCCTAAGTTAGCCACAAAACAAAAAATAGCTGATCAACGTAGAAAGAAATTATATGAATTCAAAGAAATTTGAACTCTATTTCTTGACACACTTGGATAAAGAATGCTGAGATGGTCCAAATAATGCCAGACTTCCATTCCCCCTCAGCTCTCTGCCTTTTTCCTTCCCTTTCCCCACCCCAACCTCAGTCCCCTCCTTCACTTTTTTGTCCACCCCGGGGGACATTAAAGACAATTATAGCATCACGCACACTGACCTGTGAAAGCCCTGGTTGGTGTATGTGTGCCTGAAATGGAAATGTCTGTTCTTTCCCCTTCATAAGTTCTGTTCCCTTAATAAATTAAGTTTTAAATGTTCTATTTAATTCTCTGTTTCCTGTTACAGAATAAAATTCTATTTTTTGGAAGATAATTCATCTTTATTAGTTCACAACATATGCTGGCTGGTGATGAGAGGGCCTGACAGAGATCAACTACCTGTTACTGCATTGAGTCACACAACCCAGAACATAATTCACAGACAATATTAATAGGTGCACTGACAATGTTACATACACCAACGTACGCAGCAATCACTACAAGATTCATACTGGACCGCAAAAGAGCAAGGCCAGGTAGAGCACACTACAGCAAACACACTATTCTGGCTCACTATTAAAATAGTCTTTCAAAGCCTCCCTGAGCCATATAGCTCCACGCTGAGCTCTTCTAATAGCTCTTGTGTGTGGCTGGTCAAATTCAGCAGTCAGTCAGTCCACCTCCACCCTGACAGAAACTTTTCCCCCTTTGCGTCACAGATATTATGCAGGACACAGCAGGCAGCTATAACCACTGGGATATTTTTCTCACTGAGGTCCAATCTTGTAAGTAAACAATGCCAGTGACCCTTCAAATGACCAAAGGCACATTCAACGGTCATTCTGCACCTGCTGAGCTTGTAGTTGAAGCACTCCTTGGTGCTGTTGAGGTGGCTGGTGTATGGCTTTATGACACATGGGAGCAAGGGGTAGGCTGGGTTGCTCAGGATCACTAGTGGCATTTCAACATTACCAATGGTAATCCACTGCCTGGGAAAGAAAGTCCCTGCTTGCAGCTTTCTCAACAGTCCTGTGTTCTTAAAGATTCACCCATCATGTACCTTCCCTGACCAGCCCAAAGTGATGTCAGTAAAGTATTCCCGGTGATCACCAGCACTTGCATGACCATAGAAAAGTAACCCTTTCTGTTGATGTCTTCCGTGTCAAGGTGATCTGGGCCAAAATACGGATGTGTGTGTTCCACTGCAGTTCAGTAACTCACTGGTGCAAAATTATCCACTGTGTTCTGCACATTGCTGAGAGTCGCAGCCCTGTGTAGAAGGAGATGATTAATGGCGCCTGCGGTGGGTTTCCCGATTCCATACTGATTCCTGACTGACTGGTAGCAATCCGGTGTTGCAAGTTTCCACACAGCGATCGCTACTCACTTCTCAACTGTCAGTGAAGCTCTCATTTTAGTGTCCCTGTGCTGAAGGGCTGGGGCAAGTTCAGCACTCAGATTTAGGGTGACCAGATGTCCCAATTTTATAGGGACAGTCCCCATTTTTGGGTCTTTTTCTTACATAGGCTCCTATTACCCTCCACCCCCTGTCCCGATTTTTCACATTTACTGTCTGATCACCCTGCTCAGATTCAGGAGTGGCGCCTGGCTCATCCGAAAGTTCTGCAGCCACAGCTCATTGTCCCAAACCTGCATGACGATGCGATCCCACCAGTCAGTGCTTGTTTCTCAGACCCAAAACTAGCATTCCACTATCTCCAGCTGCTCTGTGAACACCATCAACAACCTTGATTTTTTTTCCCATGTCCCAGAGCAATCTAGCCTCCAAGGAATCATCATGTTTCCTGCAGCTTCTCTTGTAGCTCTATAAATACTGCAGGATCACACCCTGTGCTTGCACCACACGTGACAATAGTGCAGAGTTGTGCAAGCTCCATGCTTCCGTCAGAGATGGCGGACAGCAAGGAGGGACAGGCAGGTTTGCGGGATTTTGGAAAAAAACAAAAGTGTGGAAATTATGCTGATGCAATTATGGTACGGAGAACAATGCATTATGGGAAGTTGACCCCTGCTCCCAGTCCCCGTTGCGCAACTCATTTCAGCCCCATCAGGCACTGCAAAAACTTTCCAAAAGACCCTACGCTGGGAAGTGGCGAGTTGCGCAGTGGGATAGCTACCAATGGTGCACTGCACTCTGCATCAGTACAAGTGCTCCTGACAAGGTGCAGGGCCAGCACAAGGAGCCAGGTGAGCACATGCACAAGCAATGTAGTAACTGCAGTGGCTGTATGCTGACATAAATCTGTAGTGTAGACATGGCCTCAGTCTGGAGTTAGGTGACTAAGTCCCTCTGAGGGGCGGGCACACTCCTCCCCATGGCTTTTCCTACTGGCTAGCATAGGCAACTCCCCGCCCAAATTGCTGGCTTCTGTGCATCCCATTCTTAGGCACCTAACTCTCCCCATGCATTGTATAGGGAGCCCACGCCCCTAACTCAGGGTCGTGAATTCCATGAGGTGGCAGAACGCCTAAAAAGTGACAGCATTGCAGCACCTAAGTCCCCCCTTGTGAATCCTACCTATTGTCTCTCTGTGCCTCAGCTCCCCATCTGTAAAATGGGAACAGCAGCACTTCCCCAGCTCACAGGAGCGTGGTGAGGATAAATAAAGACTATGGGATGCTCAGATACTGGGTGCTCAGATACTATGGTGATGGGGCTATGTAAGTACCTATGACAGATGGATATGACAGTGTTCAACATTTACTTCACACAACATTTAGGGCCTTGTGACTAAGTGCAGGGGATGAACAGTGAGCCTGCACTCTGATCTCTCAAATATTAATTAGCTCCCCTTGAGAAAGCTGACAGGGTAATTAGACAATCAGGCTGGCCAGCTGGATGAAATAAGGAACCAATTACCTTATCTGCCCAAGGCTGATAAAGAAGCAGGAAGAAAGTGGCAAGAGGAGAGGGAGGGGGGACCAGAGCTAGTTGAGCCCAGTTACACGGAGGACTCAGGGGAAGAAAACCTCTTTTCCCCTTAGGTCCTGGGGAGAAGGCCAAAAATCATGGTGGTGCTGTATATATAGACTGTTACACAGGGATTGTTGGGGAAATGTTGGAGGGAACTTAAAAGGGTTTGGCGAAGGCAAAGAGGGCAGTAGAGAAGCCACGCCCTGTGACAGGCCTGTAATTGAAATATAAAATCAGATGACTGATTCATTCATCTTTTAGGAACCTAAAGGGTTTACTTTTATAATGAGAATAAGATTACAGAAAACATTTATGAAAAGACTGACCATTTACATTTCAAAACACTTTCTTTAGTTATTAAAATGAACAGTGAAATAGAGCAGAATGTGTTTGATCTGAACAAATGGAAAGCTCCCCTTCTGTTTAGCGATAATTAGTGGTGTAGTACAGCAATTTACTTTATAAATGTCATATTAAATTGAACCTCCAAAGCATTTCAGCTATCTAAACATCTGAATAAATACAGCATAGATTAGTCACATCATCGTGTTTTTGTATGGTTCTGCTGGGGGTTGATGGTTGTTGTCAGTAGGCATGTCTTGACCTATAGGCAATCTTTGACTTTGTTGAAGCTTGTGAGCATGCTAGAAACCCATTATTTTGGCTAAATGGGAGAAACAATTAAGGTGCTTTCTGAAGATAGATGGAACAACAGATGCCACCACACAAAGCACTGGCCACATGGAAGGCCTGTGCAAGAATTAACTCCGGGAGAATAAGAGGGATTTCCCTGACAACTGATTACAAATGCAGGGGCTGTGGCATTGATTGGATTTCAGCTGTGTGTGGGAGAAGAAAAAAGCCAACAGAAAGCAGACAGAAAAGCCAGGACTAAAATCAGAGACACACAGGTAGTAAACTAAAACCCTGAAAGAAAGCTTCATTTGTGCAATGATGGCTGAAAACAGGCTTGGATATCTGAACAAGGAAACTGCCTCTTGTTGTTTGTTCCTACTGTGTTAAGGGAAACAGGACTGTGTATACATTTTTTGTAAATAAACAAGTTGCACCAAAGAAATTCCTAACTCATCAATTTCTTCTCCTAATGGAAACAACTCACAAGTCTCCAAATATTGGATAGTCACTCGAGCAAAAAGGGACAATGGTATACACTGTAAGAGTCATTCTGTATTGTCATCCATCTTTTCCTTATACCTAGAAGTATTTGTAGTAGTCATTCTTATGGCAAGATAGTGTCAAAGAAGTGGTCTATAAATAAGAGTTGTCTACATATGTACAAACTTAGTTAATAGGTAATATGCCAGTAGATGGTGCTCAAGAATATGTAGCACAGTTCCTGGGTTTCTAGGACCAATACTACTTCTTGTGACATACAAATCGCTTCTTCTGTGCAGCTCCATACATGGAGCTCTTACCAAAGGGCGGGTCAAACCCTGCTCACCTCACTCACACGATTAGTCTGACTACTCATGGAAAGCTAGCAGGATTAGGCCTATAATGATGTCAGCAACAAAGTTTTACAAAGTTATTGGCCAATTCCATCAGTCCAGTTGAGTTCTGCTTCGTGGTGGTTTCTGGCGGCGGCGAAGGAAAGTGGCTGCAAGTCATCTTTCTGCTCTCCTAACAAATACCCTAGCTGCTCAAAGTTGCTCTGGATAGAACAGTCCTCTAGGAACCATTCCACCTGCTGAGGAGTGCAATGTAGTTTGGCTCCCCAACCCCGCGTGACTTCTGGCCTATCCAACAATGCCCCTTACAGCCTGAAGTGGGAGCAGAGAGTGTGGCATAGACCCAACTACGATATTTCTGCACTACCTTCAAATGTCCCCTACATCAACTGCATCCCCAGCTGCCCTGCTAAGGTGGCTCGCCATCCCTTTTGCGCTGCTAGAGCCCTACAGAAGGAATAGAACCAGAAGCCTAATATTTCAGAAGGTCAGAACAGCAGTGGCAAGGAGAAGAGGGGGAAAAAACTGGTCATAAAATAAGTATAGTAATTTTTAGAAACAGGCAAAAAGATGTAAAAAGAAATTAACTTTTAATTGATTTTAGATCTATTGAGCCAAAGTCTTCTTTCATTCACACAACTGCAATCCCACTTAAATCAGTGAGGTTACATCTGTATAACAAAGAGTAGACTAAGAACCATCAGTTTAAAATTAATACACCACTGTAAATATATTTATTTTTAAAGGTGACTGTACACCAAAAAAAAGTCTAGGCTCTTCCAGATCTGTTTTTAAATTGTCACGATTCTATGCTTATCCTATTCCCCACTATTTGGAAGGTATCCTGACTTTTAATTATATTTGCATATAATAAAAATAAATATTTTCAAAAGATAAACCTTCTTATCAGAAACTGGAAGAAACTAGTGGATCTTAAGAAACAATATATTAGCTTCTTTCCTGCATTATCTTTTTACAGACAATTACTTTCCTACAGGTCATATTAATGATATTTTATCTGAATTGTTATATACAGACATCTATTAGGTAACTAAATATCATTTTATTCCCAATTCATAAGAGTTCCGCATTTAAACTTTAAATAAAGAAACCATGTTAAAATTGGCTTACTTGTAATTATGACATATTAAACAAAAACTAAGCTGCTGTGTACTCTGGTTTGCAAAAGACACAAAGAATCCCAGAAATGCACTGGCCTTATTTTCAAGCCAGCTGTACAAGAGATTAGATTTTTTAATTATCTGTTATAAAAAGGCAAGTGGAAAAGTCTTGAATCTGTTTGATGAATTCATGACACATGGAATTAAGTCCAGCCACTGCCAAAGTGCACTTCTGCTCCCTACACCCAGCGATCTAGCTGGGACTTTAAAAGCCATCATGTGGCTCGGAACCTAAAAATCCTTTTGTCTACACTTGGAGCTGGGGGTGCGATTCTCTGTTTGAGGAGACATAACCATGTTAGCTCTGATCAAGCTATTGCGCTAAAAATATAGTGTAGCATCAGCAGCACGGGTGGTAGTACGTGCCTGGGGTGAGGATACTGGCATAACTGAAATTGTGGAAAAGCTAAGCTGAAGAGATGGATTCTGCAGTTGGCAAGAGTGACAGTCATTTCAGGAGCTGCTGGATGGTTTTCATTTCTGAAGAGAGAGACTTATTTTAGACTCCTAGATTCCCCATGTAGGCACCTAATTTTAGGAAACCATGTTGGAAAATGTTGGCCTGAGTAGATAAAACTAAGTTTTTGTTTCTTTGTTGCAAATATTGTCAGGGATCAAGAGCTATTTTGTGCCCCTGCTGTGCTGCCAATCATGACAAAATACCAAACGTGCCTATTTCCACTTAAACATTTTTCCCTTGAATTTTCAATCTCTTTGCTGCAGGGAGCATGTCAAGAGTTGAGAAGTACAGTTCAATTTGACTATTTCTATTTTTCAATAGAGATTTTACTGTAAGTCCACAAATAAAGTACCAGGAGTAAATTGGCATGAGCTTGATATTCCATAAAATTTCACAGAAAGAAGGGCTCCTATGTAAACATACATACATATCCTGCATATACAACATTCAGAGCCTAATCTTAGTAAAGTTGCATGCTGACACTCTGTCATGAGTAAATGCCAATCCTACTCATCCACATGTCCTATGAGTCAGATTCTCAGGCACGTACATTACTGTATGGATATCCAGTTTCCAGTCTTGACAGACTGTGTAGATGCCTCACAATTTAAACAACAAGGAAACTGACTATCACTGTTAGCCTGGGTGAATTTTGAAACTTGTCTGACTCTTCCACAAACAGGAGTTTGTGACTCTTTGAAATACAGTAGTGTTATCAGTTCTCACAATTATATGGTGAGTCTTGCAATATTTGGTGTTTTATTTAAAGTTCACCTATCTCTCGTTAGCCAAAGCACAGGAGACTCATTTTTTTACATGAAAGTGATGTTTCCAGCTCTCATGTTTGCCCAGAAAAGCTTGAAAATGTGACATCCCCCCCCCGCCCCTTAAAAGTTCAAAAACCAGAGGGTAAATAAAAACACCCCAAACCTATTACATTTTTAAAATCTCATGATTTTTCATGATTTTGGGGGATGGTCTGACAGACGATTTTTTGAGATTTTAAATAGGCAATTCTGACACAGTCATCTTATTAGTGTTGCATTACAGAGTGCTTCTTCGGTTACCCGGTGTGCTGCGCTGCCTTGCCTGTTTCTGTCACCTCACGGTGATAAACACCCCCAGGCTGTGTCCCTTTCGTCACATGTACTGGTATTCCTCGGTTCTCCTGCAAACAGACATGACACGTGTATACTACCTGAGGAGACTTTTCTGCCCAGCTCACCCTCTGAACTCTCCCCCTCTGATCCTCCTAATTACTACTAATGTATCATTTAGCCCAGCAATTACCACCCAGGTGTTCATAATCCCCCAGCAGAAATGTTCAGTTGCTCCCAGTTGAGCCTGCAGCCTTTTCTGTGGGGCAGTAATCTCAGTGACCAGGGTGCTACAGCCAGCGCTCTGTCACATATGGGTCATGGGATACAAAGTTTGTCAAAGAACAGATTGTTAGGTGGGGTGAGCATTGATTTCCATGGATTGATTTATCCCAGCAGAGGATCTAGCCCTTTATTTTTACACTGCAGCCACAGCTTTTCTCACTCTCTCTTGTTGAGCAGGCTGTCTGTTTCCAAAGGTTTATGTCCTCACACTACACAGGAGAGTGACAAATCTTGAGGAAAAATGTACAAATCTGTAAAAAATACAAGTACCAACAATAAAATGATTGAAATATTTTAACTTTTCTGATATAAAATATGCGACTAATGTTGTGCCCTAATCAGTGATTGACCTACATAATGCGCTATATGGACCTATGCACTGTATTCCATCCTGTCTTCTTCCTAGCCCCACTTAGTCTTCTGAGGGGAGTCCTGGTGCTTCTCCACTACAGTATTTGAAATTCAGTCCCTCCGGCTCCCATGAAAGTAGACTAGAAAATAAAGCCAAATGTGCGCTACTATTACAGGGGCAAATTCATTATTAGCATAAGCAGATTTAAATAGAGTTGTGCCTCTTTAAACCAGTGATAATGTGGCCCTTTTACTCTAATTTCTGTGTTGCATAATTTGGAATATTTCTAGGTTTAGATATGTAACAAATATCGGTAAAAACAGTCAGCCTCTCCCCATCATGAGGAAATGATGGGCAGAACATTGCTTGCAGTTCACTGAGCCAGAACAGTCTGTCATGTGTAGCTTTTAAAATGTTTCAGCTCTTGTTTTAAACTGTTTTGATGCTTTCCTCCAGCCACTAAATAAATCATATTGTCCTACTATGTTCTATGCAGTGTACTGCTGGAAAGATGATGTCCTGGGCAATGTAACCAGTATCTAAGGTTGAATGGTAATGTTTATTGGATGTTCATATTCTCAATACCCTAAAATATTGGGGATGAGATCCTGGCACCTTTGAAATCAATGATGAAACTCCCATTTACTTCAATAGGGGCATGATTTTATCCCTGGTATCCAGTGTTTTGGGTATGTGCAACTCAGATCTCTTTTATTATGTATATTGTCTTTAGTGCAGAAGCAGTGTTCAGCTAACAGCCCACTGAATACCTTACAGAGACTTTTAAGTGGTTATTTATTACAGGGGGCTGTCTCCTGGAATTAGTTCTGCTAGTTTCCAAGGTATTTTCTACTCTAAATAAATGGAAATAAAGATGCTGACAGCTGCGACTGCGACCTTACACAACCTGCCTCTGATATTCCCCTCTGATCTCTCTCTCTCTCTCTCTCAACTTCCCATGTTGCTCCATTGCTCCTCCTGAGGCTCAAGGCTAGCTTACAATGTTGTGTCTTTCTCACACTCTTGCTCCAGATAGTTTTCCATGTGTACCCCCTATACATGGATGACCTTCTTGGCCCTCCTCTGTGAAGCCTTCACACTCACCCTTTCTTTCACTGCCACTGAAACAGGCTTCTTCTAAAAAGGCCTTTCTACCTTACTCCTGTCCTCTGAGAGCATGAATGGCTCTAAATGGTTTGAGTCCTGAGAAACCAAGTCTCCCTGCAGTTGAGATCAGTTGAGGCACATCAACGTGTTTATATGAAGTGGACTGCTGGCTAGGCATTCTCAGCAAGGAGCCCTCATCTCTGCAATACTCTTGTGCCCTTGGTCAGACAGATTCAGAGCTTCTTGACCGGGGCACGTTGAAAGGCCTTGCTGTTCTCCCAGACTTTTGAGGAAATGGTGGTTGAGACATGGAACATACTAGACAACTTGAAACTGTTACTTTATTAGGGGTTCTTCTGTAGTCATACCTGTGCAACTACCAAGACCTGTCCTACATTTTGCACACTCACTGGCACGGTCTCCCATTCCCCTTCTTCAATTGCACATTGTCCTGGTCTCTGGGGCAGAGTGCATGCCTTCATACCCATTTGTAGAGCACAAATAAAATTAAATCATAATTATTTTAAAAACTCCTGTCAGGTCCCTATAGATACTATTAAAGCACCTTGAGTCCATGCTGAGAATGACAGACACACGTTTTGTTTAAACAACAATGAACCTTTTTGAGACATCTAGAGGAGCTACAATATCTAACCAAGGTATTTATATAGCACCAGTCACTGCAGTAACCTAGACGCAGAAGGAAAAAAAAAACAGATGTGAAGAGTAACTGTTGCATATTAGGTCACCTGTTCCATGCATCTAGCCTCTAATGACCCAGAACATGGGTTGTTCAATCCATTATTAAGCCCTGGGTTCCCTCACCTACTAATACAATGTACTGTTATAGTACTTAGTTACTGAAATGACTTAGTTCATTGAACTGATATTTCTTTTATTCTGATGTGGAAAATGTGGTATACTCAAAACAGTTAAGTATGTTACTCTACTACTTTAAAAAAGAAAAGGAGGACTTGTGGCACCTTAGAGACTAGCAAAATTTATTTGAGCATAAGCTTTCAGGAGCTACAACTCACTTCATCAGATGCATTGAGAACTACTACTTGAGAACACTAAAGCAGTCCTTTTAATTATAGTCTACTCCAATTTAGCATATAGAATTTACTCTAGATGGGAGCTGAAGCCTTCTGTTTCTCTGCTTTTCATACATAGCATTTATTTTAAATACCCCAATCCTTATCTTCAGTCTCCTGATGCTGAGTAAGTACAACCCAACTATCTCAAATGAATACTTAAAATACTTAATTTTCCAGCATATTTTAGCTTAGTTTACATTAAATGACACAAACAGCAGTAAATATTTAGAATACACTCTATTGAATAATTTGCTGCATTGCTGCTGAGCAATGAGTTATTTTCAGTGAAATTTACAGGAAATTATTGTAATATTTGCTTATCTCTGTAAGAGAATGTTGTCCAAAGTAATATCCGAAATAAGTTTGTGGGTTACATTAAAAATACAACAAGCTTTGAAATCTGAGATATACATGTTTGGCTCAACCAAACTGGTCAAATTTTGTGAAAAACTTCAAAAAGTTCAGTTTTTAAAACTAAAAACAGGACCTTTTGTATGATAATGGGCTCATTTCATTTTAAAAGGATCCTATTTTCAACTTCTTAAAAAAATATAACTTTTTGAAATTTTAGCTAAAGCTAAATTTTTGCATGGAAACACCTGCATTTCTACATGTTTCAATGCATAAAGTAGTTTCGGAAGTTACCATTTTGCAAAAAATTCACAGAAAAAAATAAAATGTGTAGCCTAAAAAATGATTTGGAATGAAATTGCAAAAATTATTTCATAAAGTTTCACAAAAATATTTGCTATTTTTACAAGTTTCTAGGTGAAAATACTGAGGTGTAATGGGTCGTATTTATCTGTGATTTATCTGCATTTATCTTAGTATTTATTTTATGTTATGTGACAAAGTTCCCGCTCTACCTTGGTGGGTCTTGCGCTTATTGGTGGATTTGCTCGCCTTGGAGCTTCACGGCAACCCTCAGCTTGGCCGTTTTTCTGAAGACACAGTCCTGGTTGACTCCTCCTGTGTCTGACCAGGAGTTGGGAGGATTTGGGGGGAACCCGGGCCTGCCCTCTACTCCGGGTTCCAGTCCAGGGCCCTGTGGAATGCAGCTGTCTAGAGTGTCTCCTGGAACAGCTGTGCGACAGCTACAACTCCCTGAGCTACTTCTCCATGGCCTCCTCCCAACACCTTCTTTATCCTCAACATAGGACCTCCCTCCTGGTGTCTGATAATGCTTGTACACCTCAGTCCTCCAACAGTCTGCGTTCTCACTCTCAGCTCCTAGTGCCTCTTGCTCCCAGCTCCTCACACGCACACCATAAACTGAAGTGAGCTCCTTTTTAAAACCCAGGTGCCCTGATTAGCCTGCCTTAATTGATTCTAGCAGCTTCTTGATTGGCTGCAGGTGTTCTAATCAGCCTGTCTTAATTATCTCCAGAAGGTTCCTGATTGTTCTGGAACCTTCCCTGTTACCTTACCCAGGAAAAAGGGACCTACTTAGCCTGGGGCTAATATATCTGCTTTCTATTACTCTCCTATAACCATCTGGCCCGATCCTGTCACAGTTATTATTTATTTATTTATCAGCATTGACTTTAACTGGTTTACACTAAGTACTATTTATTTATGTATAGTACCAATCAAAAATTGGTAAAGAGATTTTATTTTTTATATATTTTAAATAATCACCCACAATGCAGTTAGGTGCTTGAAATTAGGTGCAATTAGGTTCCTTTGCTGGGGATAAAATCGTTCGGGGCCTGATCCAGCAAACAGTTGCTATCACGCTAGGTCTCCATCCTGCAATGAGTTCTATATGGGTAGACCTCTGCCCCATACTGAGCTCCACTGACTTTAATGGGGCTCTGCCCCAAGCAGAGCTTGCTGCTGTAGCTGGGACTTCATGTTTATCATGAAGCGAGTAGTCCCATGAACATCAGTGGGATTATTCATGATGGAAAGCACTAATCAAGTATTAAAGGTTTACAGGATTGGTTCCTGTAAGTTGTTTTAGAATCACACTGGTAATATTAGTCAGACCTCCTTGAATGAGTCAGGCCCAAAGGCAAACAGCTTCAATGTCATTAAACAGGACATGTTTATTTCAAAAGTAAACTTATATCATTATAGCTATTAAATCAAACTCAGCTGTCACTCTTCATCAAATTTTTGAGGAGCTTCCTTAGGTTGATGGAATATAAGCATGTATTAGTCAAATTAATCTTCTTGTGTGTAGCTGAATTTCTTGGATAAGTTGGCCTCCATATCATTCGCACTTGTGTTTCCCCAAGGGTCTCTGGACATGCGCAAGATAAATTTAGCTTGTCAAAGCTTAATTCTGAAGCTCTGCCAAAGTGTATTATAACAGGCATTCCCTATGGGGATCATAGGATTTAAGACTAGCTGCTAAGTGCTTCATCAGTGAGTTCACTACTACAGTTCTGAAAATAACTTTCAAGACTTTCTTAACATAAACTGAGTTTAAACTGAAAAAAAAAAAAGGAGGACTTGTGGCACCTTAGAAACTAACAAATGTATTTGAGCATAAGCTTTCGTGAGCTACAGCTCACTTCATCGGATGCATTAAACTGTGTTTTAGAGACAAGAAATGCTACAAGACATCTGTTTTGAAAATTACACTTATGTTCTCACTGAAATTCAACTATCGTTTAGTATGAGGGATAGTAAGTCTCTAATGAAGCCTGCAGAATTACAGTTTATTTGAAATATATTTATTAAAACAAAACTGGCCCTGATTTTCACTGACACCAGATTCCATTGTCCGTCACAGCAATTTTGCACCAGTCTAACTCATGAATTCAGCTGGGTTACTCCTGACTGACACTAGTATAAGTAAGATCAGAACAAGCTTTCTGTCTTCAAAATTGATCAATAGTACCAATGTAGATGGAAATAAATTAACCATGTAAATTATTATGGACACATCCCTATAGCATTTTTTTGCCAAGCC
The DNA here is from genome assembly GCF_965140285.1 of Lepidochelys kempii. Classification (NCBI taxonomy): domain Eukaryota; kingdom Metazoa; phylum Chordata; order Testudines; family Cheloniidae; genus Lepidochelys; species Lepidochelys kempii. The sequence goes on from NC_136383.1 coordinate 119,144,865, forward strand.
AGTAAAATATTTTCCATGAATGTTTTCATCCTATTCTATTACCTGTCCCCACAAAAAAAATTAACCAACTTGCCTACATCCCACTGTGCATCAATGTGAACAAACACCACAATCTCACTATAATAAATGAACAGAGTCACTGCGATTCCCTGAAAGCTGTTTTCAGGGATTGTCCATATTCCCCCTCCCCCCGCCCCCTTTAAAAACAAAACAGAAAATAGTGTTTTGTCTGGGTTTTACACAACCCAGTAGACTGGCAGCGGAAGGAACTATCAAGCAACAGAGCTGATGAAATTGACATCAGACTGAGTGAGCTCAAGTACAGCTCCCAGGCCTGTCATATAATGTGGTTGCTCCTCTGCCCCTCCTCCCATGAAGTGTCCTAGTGAGCTCTCACCTCAACCCAACCCACAGAATCAAGGCCAGCTCAGCTGTAGCTGCATGCAGTTGGCTACTGGCCCAGATTGGAAGCTGATGTCCGTGTTTCCGCTCATCTCCCCTGCACCAGAGGTACTGTGATGGGGTATTGGGGCTGAGAGGGAACCAAAGGAAGCTAAGTGGGAGAAAATGGACTGAGAGTGGATATGATAAGTAACGGCTCCCAAACCACAAACTATCTGAGACCAACGCATAGCTGGCTGCTCTTATACTGCTGTCTCCTCCTCCTCGTTTTCATTTGCAATTAAAAGAAACTATACCTAAATTAAATACTTTACCAATATCCCTTTTCTGTGTAAGCACCTGCTGTAGTTGCCAGAAGAATGCCATTTCATCACCCAATGGGAGGGGAAACGGTCTCCACTAACGCAAATAGGTGGAGATGTGAGCCACACTATGAAAAGCTTGAGAACCCCAGTGATATGGAAAATAAACCTGGGAGAGAGAGAGAGAGAGATGAATGAGCACTAGTTAGGGAAAAGGACTCCTGGATTCTCCCCTGCATTGGGATGCCCAAATGTCAAAAGTTATAAAAAACACCCTCTTCATTTACGAATGGCCAAATGACAGCACCCCATTTGTATCAGATGCAGGAATCCACACATTTGTGACCTCCACACTCGATTGTTGCAACTCCTATCTAGGAGCAAAACCTAATAACCAGAAAAATCTTCAGCTGACACACAATACAGAAGAATGTCTGCTCAGCAACACAGGTCTCTGAATACATTACCCGGGTACTCTGCTTTGTGTTGGCTCCCCTGCGGCTAAAGAGCCTGGTCCAAATCTGAAACGTCATGCCCTTCATTTGACAGGGCCTAGCCACCTCCCCTTCCTCACAGAGCTTAGGTCTCCCTCCACAGCCACAACCTCCATCCACAGCTATGTTCCTCTGGAATCATGAAACTGTCAGTCATTAGGGAGAGGTTCATAAGCCAGAACTTTATACGAGCTACCAACAATACATAGAATAACAATGTGTGAGAAACGGTGGCAGTAAAGCTCAAGTGAGGTACTCTGGCAATCTCCTCATTCAGTAGAGGGTTCTTAAGCATGACATTCACTTCCTCCATTGCAGAATCAGTGGGGACCCTCATATCAAGCTGTAAAGCTGACCTGTGCTCCCATGGTTATTCAAGAGGGAGATGCCAACGAGGGACCAAAAAATGGAGATTTTATCTTTCAGAGATTGGATCTAGTTATTTCTATGGGTTTGTAACAAAGATGACCAGTGTGTCTTGACCAACTGACCAATGTAGCAAGTCAAAATTAATTAACAAATAATATGTACACTGAACCTGTGTGCAGGCCCCCAGGTCTGGGATGATTTTCGCACCAATAAAGCATTGCCAAGCTTTCACATTGCTGACGCACACTGAGGGCTGCAGAAGTGGGAGCATTATTTAGTCAGGCCTGGAATCTATCAGAAATATTTTCCATGTTAGATATTGCAGATATCAGAGTTGTAAAATACACAGCAACTGGTTCGATAGCTGGCCACTGATTTCAGTTGGATCAATAAAGCCCTTAAGATATGCAGCACCAGGCAGCAGAGCCCTGGCTTCACCTCTCTTTTACTGCTAATCCTTAGTCACCATGATATTGGGAATGAGGAATGCTTCTGTGGCTACTCAACCAGTTTATTGGCCTGGACCCCTACTTTCCCACATAGTTATAAATGTGGGTGGTGCTCAGGGAGTGGGGCAATAACACGTCCATCTAGTACTAGAAAGCCTTGTTTAAAATATGTAAATATTGCCTTTTTGCATTTTTGAGAACATGCCCCAGTCAGTGCTTCTAGAATGACCGAGTCCCTTGTTGTCTTTTTGGACCATTAGGTCACATACCACTTTAAACAACTCCCCAATTGACAGTAACAGCTGCTGGCTGAGGTCTGATGGGGAGAGCTTTAATATATGTTAAACAGAGATTCCTTGGCGGGGCTGCATTGTTGCAGATAGCGCACACCTGTACGTGTAACTTTTTATACCATATAAAAATATAAGCATTTTCCTGGGGCTTCTGTTTATATTTCAAATCTGTAACCCCCCCTTACCTAACTGGTAACATTAGATACAATCTTGACTTCTATTTGGAATGAAATAGCATCATAGATAGGATCCAGAAAGGAAACTAAACTCCTTGGGTGGAATATCTAGATTTGCCAGGATTCCTCCATTGATTTTACAGCAGTAAACTCTTCACATTTACTGCTCGTTTGTGTGCACCATTTTTTTTTTTTTGGTCATATTATGGGCCAGACTTTATTTTTTAGAGTTTTAGTGGGAGAAGAGTAGCAAAATATAGCAAATTTTGCAAAGTATAGCAGGGATTTCCATACAGAAAGTTCTATCTTAGGGGGGGTTTTGTTCGGGGATAAACATAACAGTATTATTGTTTATAACGCACCAGATTCACAGATGAAGAGAAAGGCAATATCCATGTCCCTAAAAGTTTACAGACTAAATGGACCACACGCAGATGATGTTAACAGCCATCTTATTAACTGCACAATTTTTGTTAATGGGGGGGTATTTGAGTTTATTGGGTATTTTGTTAATAATTCCTTAAGGACATGACTAGGTTTTACAGGCCTTTAGGAATGAGTCTCTTTTCTGGACTAATTTGTAGAGGGGAGAATGAAATTAGGACAACAAAATCAGAGGCTGGGTGCAGACTCCTGACACTGATTTACAGAGGAGGAGTCCTGGAGACAACACTATGGAGACGGAGTAGGTGGAGGGCATGAAAGAATTTTATGGCTTATCTTGATGCCTCTTTTCCATAAGTGTAACTTTTAGAGTTCACAAACAGCCATAAGACTTGGACATTATTAAAATATGCAAGATTAGCAGTCGCAGATTTGTTATATGAAGCAAGCTATTTGGTATTTCAACCCGACAGTTGTGTCTAACATTTGACAAATCAATGCTGTCACACTACTGGAAAATAGTGAGGCATTACTCTAAAAAAAGCCAGAAGATTCAGTGAATGAATGCTAAACCTTAACCCTGCAACAAATGCTGAGTAATAGGGTTGTTGGATATCTTCTGCACCATCAAGGAATACAATAGGTGCAATGACCTCTTTTTTGGTCAGTGACTATTAACGTCCTTAATACTTTCGACCTTGAAAATGTAGCTTCTGTGGGATGGGTAACGCTCAGATTCAGTGCAGTATTGGGCTCACAATAGCATAATACTGTGTCAACAGATTTTTGTTTATATTTGCAGATTTATTGATATTTCTGGGAAGGAAAAGGAAATGTTTTAGCAAAAGTGAAGCAGTACATACTATTGTTATAGGTTGGACTAAACCTCATTGAAAATGGTGTGGGGGGGGAAATATAATCACTGCCCTTCATTTAAGATACCAGTAAGAAACACTTAAGGTCCTTTGTGAAACAATAACAGCCTACACCCCCAAACATAGGCACATGTCACCATGCAAAATAAAGCACAGGTGAGGCTGCTCAGGAATTTGAATGATGAGGGAGAAGGACTTGGCTGGGTATGGCTTTTAGCAGAGATGTACACGTGTGTGAGAGTCAGAAAGAAGCAAAAGAAATGCACAAAAACAGAGATAGAGAAGGAGCAGAAAGCCAAACACAGGCTGAACCAGCAATGTGAGAAATCCTTACAGAGGGAGCTTTTGAGGGAACGGGCCTAGAGCTCTGAGCTCCTTCTGCTGGATTGCTCCTTTGTTCAGGGAAACGGGACTTTGTACATTCCTTGTAAACAAACAAGACTGCATCAAAGATGCTTGACTCTGTCATCAATTTCTCCTCCTAACAACCTGCACAGTCCGAAACTTTGGTTAACTGCTCAGGTCAAAAGGGGTAACATTATTCAACCAAGTGACTGGCACTGTTTTTCCACAACGAAGATGGGGCTGAGTCTCAGAACTGAAATTTGTGAAGGGTTTGATATACACATCCAAAAATTGGCTGTAAACATGGAATCAGAAAGATGAGACTCTTTAGTTTTGTGGATTACAGTAGAACTTCAGAGTGACAAACACCAGAGTTATAAATTGCCCAGTCAGTCACACACCTCATTTGGAACAGGAAGTATGCAATCAGGCAGCAGCAGAGACAAAAACAAACAAACACTGTGTTAAACATAAACTACTAAAAATAAAGGGAAAATTAAAAAAAAGATTTGATAAGGAACCTGTTTCTGTGCTTGTTCCATTTTAGTTAAGATGGTTATGGGCAGCATTTTTCTTCTGCATAATAAAGTTTCAAAGCTGTATTAAGTCAATGGTCAGTTTAAACTTTTGAAAGAACAACCATAATGTTTTGTTCAGAGTTACGAACAACCTCCATTCCCAAGGTGTTCATGACTCTGAGGTTCTACTGTACTTATATTTACCTGGCAGACTGCAATGTGTTATCAAGAAGATGCATATTTTAATGCAAATATCAATTTTGGAAACATTTATTAGAACGTTTAAACCACCTTTAGTGCTGTTATGATGTTTTGTTTCAATATGTACTAAAGACTCATACAAGACCAAAATGACTGGCCCTGAAGCAGTCTTTAACATTTGAACACTATGTTTCCAAAATTAACAACTTGTGTAATCTACAGGTGGGAGTGTGTTTCAGGCCCCATCTATGTCCAAACCACAGCGGACATGAGTTTACCACGGCCCCTGCTAGGGATGGGGTAAGTATCCCTGCCTGTCACATAGGAGATGACAGCCCCATATCCCCCATGGATTGGCCCAGTGGGGGGCTGTAACACTCACTGACCAGTAAGTGACACTTGCACTAATCTACATAGTATGTATTTATAGACTTTGAGAATTTTATTTTTCACTTTAAAATAGGTCAGATAAATCTGGGATCAAGTAAATATTCAGGCAAAAAGTTTGTGTAATCTAAAATACCTTTGGATTAGCAGCATGAGCCTAATCCTGCGCCTGCTCCTACTCACTGAAATTTACAGCTAATTAATATGAACTTGGAACAAATCACTTCTACTATTTTTTTTCCTCCATGAAGCACATAACTAGCCAATTATTTCATTTTAAAAAGGAGTCATGGTTTGATCCTACTGCCTTTGAAGTCAGTGGGAGCTGGAGAAGCTCAGCACTTCCCAGGATCATGTCTTAGTTCATTTAACTTGAAGACCATCAGTAAGAAAATAAAATGTGGCACTGAACAGCAACGTAATTGCTTTTCAGAATAGTTTTGTAGACATAATTTTCATTCACACTGGGAAGCACACCAAACCATATTGAGTTTTACTAGTGGATATAATGCTAACTGGTATTTTACCTGTATATTTCCCCGGGACTATACATGGAACCCTGGCCCACTAAAACAAAAGCAAAATTATTGAGTAGAAAATAAGCATGACAAACTGCAACTAAAATGTTAATGCCTGTTACTAAATGTCTCATGTTTGGTATGGAATGCTGTCTATTATAATCCTGTTTATGGAGCAAATCTCACATGGAAATCATTCTACTTCAAAAGGAAACTCCAGCTGTCTTAAATAAAACTATTCAACATATAACTTCTGCCAAGAGAACAAGGGCCCAATTCTGCTCCTGTTGAAGTCAATGGCAAAACTTCTACTGACTTCAAAACAATCAGGACTGGGTCCCAAGGTAGTGAAACTGTATTTCAAAGACATTCACTTGAACAGGAGCACTGGGCCACTCGTCACAATACTTCTTTTGGGGGGGCGCACTTTAGGAAAGATCAAGTGGTATATTTTGAATGCCATCTGCAGATAAAACCTAACAAAAGGCCTTGGGAGAGTGGTGATGGTTGTTACAGACATGTGACCCATTAAAAAATCCCAGTGGTCTTCCAGATTAATTTTACTGTGTTATTATACCACAAAAGCTATAGATATTAGGACGAAGATTTTAAGGAAATGGGTGCATAAAGTTAGGCACCCAAATTCATACAAGGGCACCTAAATAATTAGCCTGATTTCCAATGGTGCTGCACAATGAGCAGCCCCCAGTCACTTCAGTGGGAGATAGTGGGTGCTCAGCACCTTTGAAAATCAGGCTAGTTATTTAGGAGCCTAATTTTAGACACCCATTTTTAACAATCTTGGCCTAGGAGCTTGTGGATCTCCCAGTCTGAAAATAATCATGGGTAGAACATAAAGGTGGAAGTCGCCAAGAGATTAATGTCTACATTCAGGAAGGTTATCTACACCTGCCCCTCGGTGTAGAGTGGAAGTCACACATCATGTATGGGCTCACTGACTATACAGCTCTACCCCGTACTCCAAGTGGAGAGGGGTAACTGCCCTAGGGGCCACTGTGAAACAACTTTGTGACTGACCAACTCTGCCCCTTCCCCATAAGCTGTGGCCATGGCTAAGCTCATAACTTCCACATATGGAGCAAAGGAAGCAGTGCATCTCCAGCATCCTGAGATGGGAAGGTAATGCTGAATCACAACCAAGGAGACTGAATGGGAAACAGTGTCATGCAAGGGACTCTAGACTGGTACTTGCTATCCCTCTGCAGCAAGTCTACAGGGCTTATTGCAGCCCCAGGGGTGCAGTAATCTCCTTAGGGTATAATGAGACCAGAATCCAAGAAGGCTAACAATGTGCCTCATACAGCTCTGTAAATAGTCTACACAATTTGACCCTTTGCAGCTGAGTTATAGTTAATTACTTTACCAATGAGTTTTTTACAGCTGCTAGTATTGAAAAACCAAAGCCATGGTGGTATAAGCTGTGAAGAATCTGACTTCACACAACATCAAAGATATCAGCTAAGCTCCCATGCAAGAAACTTTATTACTAAGCAGGATGTAGGGTGCAGAAAAAAACCCTCAATTTCATTTTCAGATCCCAGGCTGAGTTTGCAGTGCTGGGAACCATAGTAGGAGGGGGGGAAAAAAATCTACTCAACTTGTAGATTTGCTTGTAAACTGAGCAAAATTAACAGTGTAAGTAAACTGAAAAAATAAAGATGAAACCCTAAAAGTCATTTTTATGACTTCCAGACCATCTTAGCATAAGTGCAATACTTGCAGGAGTTTAGAAAGCTCTAATCTCTCAAACCTTTCAGACAATGGTCAAAGAAAAACACCCAAATAATCTGTGTCCATATTAGAAGTGCATGAATTAGTCAATCATTACAAATAATATTCATCGCTAATTTAGCCCCATTGGGCATTAGCTAATAGTTTGTAAATGGATCCCAACTTCTGCTAATTATTTTCATTATTCAGAAGTATGCACCAAATGATTTTCAGTCTGTGGGTTTTCTGAGCTGTTCACTTTACCTGTTTGCTACCTGTTATTTGTGTTGTCATCGACTTCACATGGTATTTAGCCTTTCAAATTGCATAGCCAAAACTTTTAAAAATACAACAAGAGGACGACAAAATAATGCATGCTAAAGTTTGGAATTCTTGATTACAGCCATGAATATCCAAATTCTTGCAAATAGGATAAAATTCACCCTGGTGCAATGGGCCAGGACTTCGTGCAATGAACTACTTACCTCCTCCTATTCTGAAGAGTTAAATGATGCATATGCCTTAAGCTGGTGCTCTGCACAGGGGTGAATTTTTCTTTTGGTGTGTAATGAGATCCAATGAAACTGTACCCTCCCTTCCCCCCCAACTGAAACCATAAATCAGGATTTTCACTACATAACCACCTCTAGTTCATCTACTGAAAATACATAAAGATTGACCACATCTTCATCTTGTCAACAAAAGTAACTAGGTCCTGGGAGGCAGGAGGGTCACCACTGAAACCTCAGCATCTGCCAACAGGCATCACACAATGGTGTTTCAGATACTTAACACGTCTCATGAGACACATGTTACCAAATATTGACTGTTTAATGGCCACCACTGTGCTTGAGTCTAAAATTAACAGCTTCTAAATAGTGAAAAAATCCATACAAAAAAATCCATAAAGTGTTTTTAAAATGATACTTTTTATTACACATCAGGAATCATATCCTCTCAATTAATTCAGCAGTTTCATGTTTCCTTGGAGCAAACTTGGTTGCATTTTAGATTTTTATTCCTTCTCTACACATAAAAGGACTTGAAATATGAAATTATGATAGTCTCCCAAATGGATGCACCAATGTGGTTTCTAATACCAGTGAAAGAAACATTTGCTCTTCAGAAGATGGAAACGATTCTAAAAATCATGATAAAAACCTTCATTTGTTCAATACAAATTTTCATCTCATGCCCTTTTCTAAAACATGTAACAACAAATAAGTGTGCTTTATCCAAAACAAATATTCTGTCTACATTTCACAGCATGAATATCAACTGACAGGTTGTGACAAAACTATTCCAGCATTTCAAAGAACAATAGTTAAATGCCTTGACACAATGCTAATACATCTTGACATAGGGAAGAAACGAAATTCGGTAGTATCCACCCAAAAGGATGTGTTGAGGGGTGCATACAAATTGTCCAACAACATAAAGGCATATATACTTCCCTTTGCTGAGCACCTTAATCCTGTAGAAATAAGCAAGGGGAGCAAACAAAGCAATGGAAGTTGTTTCCACTCTTATCTCTGTCCCCTTTGTGAAGCAGGGTAGTGGCTAGGGGGCAGATGCTTTAAGCAGCATTTTCCCCTTCTATAAAAATAGATTATGATTATTATTAATACCTGTGTAAAAAAAAAACAATTGACTTCAGTGGAGAAAAGTTTGGGCTTGAAATGTAATTATTAGTAGAAACTGATTATAAGCTTGCTTGTTTGTTTTCATGTCCAGACAGAGAAATGCAGGGGGAAAAATGTTTTTTTAAAATTCTGTCAGTTTTGGGAGGGTTGTTTTTGTTTGGGGATTTTTTAAATATAACTAAGGAAATTTGTTTGTTTCAATATGGCTGGGATACACATTTTTGAGATTTAATCTGCACCAGGCTGCTGTCCACTGACATTTCTGCAGTGTTATGTGTGTGTGTGTGTGTATACACACACACACACGTAGGTATATATATAAAACTTGTTTATCATTATATTCAATTTATATTAAAATTATAAAGATGAAATTGTGCCCTTGATCCAAAACCAACTAATATAACTGGAAAGACATCCCTTGAATTCCGTAGTATTCTCTGTGAATTTTAGGTACCTACCTGACCCCATTCCTGTAGTACCTCACACTCTTTAACGTATTTATCTTCACATTACCCCTATAGGAAAGAATCATCCACAATTTACGTATGAGGAACTGAGGTACAGAGTAGCTAAGTGACTTCCCCAAAGCGGTTTGAACTCAGGTCACCCAATGCCTAGACATGTGCTCTAACCACTACACCATCCTTCCTCTTTAGACTCAGCTGTTGACATACAGAGTCACCATCTAATTGTAACTATTCAACATATAATTATTGTGGGGGGAAAAATGTATATTTAGCAGTCATTGCTATCCTCAGGAGTGAAAAACCCCCAATCAACTCTTAAAGGTTTTTTCCCCCCTGCAAACCTACATTTTCTGGTAAAGCTGTGTAACATTTTGCAATCAACTCTGCTCCAGACTAACCCGTACTTCAGTGCCATGCAAAGCAGGTGAATGCTTAATCTTTTTAAAATAACATTTCAAGTGGACTCCCAAATTAAATTCTTCCACACAAATATCTGACTATATTTGAAGCTGCATATATTATTTTAAACAGGTGTCATGTGTGAATATAATGCATTGCAATTTATTTCTTCATTGCATGGAATGAGACAGAATGCTACCCAGACTTCTATATAATTCTGTGGATCCCAAGAAGACATTCCAATTTTCATCTTGTGCACTACCATATAGTCTGGGCCAGGTCTGCAAAGGCTGAGAATTTAAACCCATACATTTCCCTTTGCAAATATGTGTTCACTTTCCAGAAGCAACTTGCAGGGTGGGAAGGTAGGCAGCGAGTTTGCAGCAATAGATCTGACCCATATTTCTGCTGCAGAAAGCAGCTGCACGTAGGAGGAACGGGGACGCTCTTTTGACACGGATTTTTTCTTCTTCACAACAAGCAGGCTTTACACACGTACGGCTGGCTCCTTATTACTGGCCTCTGACAAGGGGCGTGTGTGTGTTTGAGCGCACTGCCCATCTATCCAGGGGGCTGCGCTGCTCTCCTCTCCCAGCAACACTGCGGTATCCGCTGGCCAAAAGTTTACAGACCCTGCTTTTAATCGTGACCGCAAAAAAAAGCAAAACCACACCTTAAAAAGTTCGATTCGCACCTAGACCTCTGGGATTCAGTCCTCACGAGCCCCCCACACGAGGGCTGGCGGCGGGTGGATGAACACCAAGGCTGCCAGCACGCTAGGAAGCGCAGCGCCGGCTGGGCTCTGCAACCCGCCTTGCATCCAGCACTGGACGCAGCAGAAGCTCCCACCCTCACCCGGCTGCTTGCAAGAGGATGCCCGCATTTGATGTTTGGAGGGGGGAATCGGTTGGGAATATTTTTCAGCACCAGCTTCCCCCCCCCCCCGCGAAGAAAAGCTGCATTGTAACGTGACTGAACCTGCCGAAAGGGAGGGAAATCTCCGCCTAAAAAACATAAATGATGCAGAAGCTTTTTTCAGTAGCTTAATGAAACGACTGGAAGCAGCCGCAATTAATGCCCTGCACCCCTTCCCCCCACCCAGCCTCCTGGCGTTCAAACCTCCAGGCTGCGGGGGGGGGAGGAGGAAATTAGCCGCATGATGCCCCCCTCTCCTGCACGCTACTCCCAGAACCCCGGGGGCTCGTCTACCTCTCGCATAAACATGGGACAACTCTGCCAAACGCTGGCAGCAAGAGCCACCCTGCCCCGCGAGCCCCCGAGCACGCCAGCCCCCCCGGCGCGCGCCTACCTGTGCCGGTGCTCATGGTCTGGCCGCGCGAGCTGCTCTCAGCCGCCCCGGGAGCCGCAAGTCCCCGCTCCGGCCCGGGCGGATGGTGCGCGCAGCGCCAGGGGCGGGCCGAGCCACCTGCCCCCGGTGCACATCAGAAGCGCCCCTGAGCCGCCGCCGCCGCCGCCGCCTCCCCAGGCAGCGCAGCCTCATTCAACGCCCCGCTCCCTGGTGGCGCATCCCCGACTGCCCGAGAGCGGCGGCGTCCCGGCCCCGCAGCTGCCCTGCAAACGCCCCGCGCGCGGCGCAAGGCAGAGCGCAAGCCCGGCGCGGCGCAGCCCTGCCCCGCCGTGCGGCTCCCGCTCCTGCCCCCCGGCCAGGTGACCACCGCGGCTCTCTGACAGCTCTGGCGCAGAGGGAGAGGGGCGGGGGGGGGCCCTGGGAAGTGTAGGCTGCTCCGCCAGAGAGCAGCCGCCTAAGGCGCGGCGAGGGACTACATCCCCCGCAATGCTTTGCGCCAGCGAGCCCCAAGAAGGAGCGGGTGGGGCAGCTGGTGGGCTTGTGCCCTGTTGCGATGCCAACTTCTGTGATGCACACCCGAGCCGCGCTGGGAACTGGGCTTCTCTGCCAAGGCCACACCCTCTAAGAGAAGCAGCCGCAGCGATGGTCAGCACCGTTTAAGAGCCCCCATGCTTTAATCCGGCATCCCGCCTAGTAAATAAAAATACCTAGCTTGTAAACTCCAGGGGGAGCGAGTGGAAGGGATGCCGGGAGCACCCCTCTCTCTGCTTCAGCGGCTGATACCTCAGCAAACGATGTAGACACCAAGCGCTGGGAAGCTGGTCCTCTTTATTTATGCTCAGCACGTCTGAAGCCAGGTCTACACTACAAAATTATGTCGACTTACCTTAGGGGGGCAAACAGCCGCAGCAGTTATTCAATCGCTTGTGGGTGCGCACACTTGGCTCTTGAGGTTGGCAGCTCTCGTCCTCCCCTGGAACATTTGTAGCGATTGTTTTCTTAGCGTGGGACAGCTCCTGAAAGGCAGGAATAGTCAATGGAATGCAGTGGCCGCACTGACATGGTGTCGACCTCATTACATCAACCACCACTCTATCATCCCTTGGGGAAGGTGGTGTTTTTCAGTTGTCATAGAGGCACTTACAGCAGTGGGAGCCAAATTTCAGTGAAGACACTTGCACGCAAAGCAGCTCATGTCAACCTAACAGTGTAGTATAGAGCAAGCCTGAGAAGCCTCTTGGAACATGGCTTGTATGAAAGATTCAATACACTGTTAAGGGGTGCTTCATTTATAATGTAAACAATGAAAAAAACACTACCACCACAGGGGAAAAATAATAGGAAGGCAAAACATTCTACCTTCTGAGCCAAATTCTTCTCCCTGTTACACCACTATCATTCCAGAGTAACTCCATTTTTAGGTAGAGTTACTCATGGACACTTGCGTAACAGTGAGCAGAATTTATCTTTTGGATAGCTCATACAACCCAGGTACTGACCCTTATTTTTGATCAACAGGGGCCTCAAATCCTGTGATGTGCTAAGTGCCCTTACCTCGCCCTGAAATCAATAGAAGCTAAGGGTGCTCAACACCTCCCAGGAGCAAGCCCTCAGACATCCATTGCACATTTTGTAGAATAGTAGTGTTAACTCACTGATCACTCCAATTTCTAACGGATAAAAGATTCTGTCTCCCCCAGTGTTTGAACTTGCAAGGTGCTAAGTATCCTTAACTCCCACTGGATTCATCATATGCAATGTAGTTGTAGCTATGTATGTCCCAGGAGATTAAAGAGACAAGGTAGGTGAGGTAATATCTTTTATTGGACCAGCTTCTGTTGGTGAGAGAGACAAGCTTTCGAGCCACACAGAACGCTTCAGGCAGTTGAGGGCACTCAGCACATTGCAGAACTGGGCTCTAAATCCCCCTCTTATTTTAGGTGGGCATGGTTTGTTCTTCAATTTTTCCCCCTCGGATGTTTTGTAGAGTTTAAACAGCTGCTACTGCATTCCAGTGACACATATTGTGGTCCCTCTCTATAGCCCTTTCCTACTAGGCTCTGTTAGTTAATGTACGTGCACCTCTGAGATATTCACATGAAAGCTGCTAAGAAAATGCAGAGTTCTTACTGTTTTAATGTACCACTTTCACATTTCTGTAATAAAAACACAGTAAAGGAAAACGACCAAGTTTACACTATTTACCAACTCAATTATGTTAGTAAAAAGAAAAGGAGTACTTGTGGCACCTTAGAGACTAACCAATTTATTTGAGCATGAGCTTTCGTGAGCTACAGCTTACTTCATCGGATGAAGTGCATCACATGCATCCGATGAAGTGAGCTGTAGCTCACGAAAGCTCATGCTCAAATAAATTGGTTAGTCTCTAAGGTGCCACAAGTACTCCTTTTCTTTTTGCGAATACAGACTAACACGGCTGTTACTCTGAAACCTGTAATTATATTAGTGTGGCTTCTTGAAACCCAGCACCTGCTTTGAGTTAGAGATCTCAGGCAGCGAAGTTTCCATATTAGGTGGAGGAGGTCAGAACCTCTCCCACAAGTAGATGAACCCTGCTGACTAATCTTTCATATTTGTGACTAAGACATGTTAATAGCTCATTGCAACTAACTGTATTGAATATATTAAGACCACATCATGCTAAAGCAAAAACGATTTAGATTTTATAACAAAAAATTCAAATGGTCAGATTCAGCATTACACTCTGGCTGCTCAGCACTGCTCCAGTGACACAAAGATGTACTAAATTTGGTTTTGGCTGGCTCTGCATTACTGGAGACACACACAGAAGCTGGAGCATACAAAAGAATCTCTCTCTCTCTCTCTCTCTCTCTCTCAATAAAGTGCCTATTACTCCAGGACCCTTTGACTATTATTTAGAAAAATAATCCAGCTAAGAGCAACGGGTAACTCACAACCCCCAACCAAAGTCTCTCTAAACATTAACCTTCCCTTCCCTACTCAATGGCTAATACAGAAAAATGGACCTTGTAACATGACTTAAAGGTCAACAGATTTAAGCTATTTTGGGCAAAGGGGGAAGTAACTGCCAAACCAGAGGGCCCCTCAAAGAGAAGGCTGCACCATCCACACCATTTTGTTTAAAGGAAAGGGACTCCAAGAATCTCTGTTGTTGCAACTGTGGCAGTATCATACAGGGAAAAGTTAATCTCTCTATTAGGGCTGGACAAAAAGTATCAGATAAATAGTTTATTTGCCAAAAAATGAAGTTCTGGTCAACCCAAAACCTTTTGCAAATTTGACAGAAGTTCACCAAATAGTTTTGGTCTCAATGTTTCCCCTCAGGCTTAGGAGTCATTCACAAAATGACAGCAGGAGGATGAGGGAGCTCCTCCTTTATAACAGTTCACGAGACCTCTGGCCCAGGATATCCCATAGCCCAGTGGATAGAATCATAGAAGATTAGGGTTGGAAGAGACCTCAGGAGGTAATCTAGTCCAACCTCCTGCTCAAAGCAGGACCAATCCCAACTAAATCATCCCAGCCAGGGCTTTGTCAAGCCGGGCCTTAAAAACCTCTAAGGATGGAGATTCCACTACTTCCTTAGGTAACCCATTCCAGTGCTTCATCACCCTCCTAGTGAAATATTTTTTCCTAATATCCAACCTAGACCTCCCACACTGCCACTTGAGACCTTTGCTCCTTGTTCTGTCATTTTCCACCACTGAGAACAGCCTAGTTCCATCCTCTTTGGAACCCCTCTTCAGGTAGTTGAAGGCTACTATCAAATCCCCCCTCACTCTTCTCTTCTGCAGACTAAATAATCCCAGTTCCCCCAGCCTCTCCTCATAAGTAATATGCCCCAGCCCCCTAATCATAGGACCCTTCCCTACCATGTAGGAGAATGCAAGTTCAAATTCCTGCTCTTCATCAAGCAGAGGGGAGAAGTGAACACAGATAGGTCTAATACATCTTGGGTAAGAGCTATAGCTGTTGGGCTAAAGGTTAAAAGGGACTTATCACCTCTTCCTCCTGATTTGTGAATATAGCCTTTTCCTTTGCTTTAATTTTGAAAAGTGACCAACATTAAGCAAAACATTTTTGTTCAACTCAAAAAGAAATGTTGACTTTTTTGATTCACCAAAATTTGTCAGTATTTCAGTTTGTTTGCACCAAACCCATTTTGTTTCTGTCAATTTTTCAGAACTGCCAGCAAACTGAAAAATCAGTTACTTATCCAGCTCTGCTCTCCAATAGGTGGGTTGTAGATTTCTGCATTGACCAAACATAACTGCTTCAGAGAAGCTGGCATAACTCTGTGTGTTAGGCTCCTGGAAAGTTATTTCCCCCCCATGAATTCAATCAAAGTGTCTTGAAATTTGGTTTCCCTTTTGTTTGTTTAATGAATTTTTCCATCACCAAAACTTCTAAATTATAGTGAACTAGAAAGATGTTGGATGGTTGTTTTTCCTTCCATTGATTTGCTATAGAAAAGCTAGCTGCAACTAATAAGGGGGATATTATTTCTTGATAGAAAAATCAACAATATTTATTTGAAATATAAAAAGCCCAACAGTCTTGCCAATAAATCCATTGGTAAAATAAAATTTGTATTTCTTTTACTTGTTAGCATGTTTGTTTCAAAAAATGTTTCCAGTTTAGGTCATTACCAAATACGTATCAAAGGTCAAATTTTCAAAAGTGCCTAAGTGATTTAGAAGCCCACATCCCATTTGCAAAAGTGACTTTTGAAAATGGAACTTAGGTGCTTTAGAAAATTTTACCTGAAATCCCCACCTCACATTCTCTCCAGTTGTTTCCCCTTTCCAACTAGTACATCTTTATAAAGATACTATTGATTCAGTGGTTTGTAATCATTTCCTTTTGTGACAAAATGTAATTTAGATGAGAAACCCATTCTCCATATCTGTCTCCATTCCTTTAATGTATTTTTTAATTTCTGCATCATCACTTTCTCATTTCTTTATGAAAGGCAATTATTCTTTTGTATCACAACTATTCGGAGCTTAGAATGAGATACTGCTCCATTTATGTTCAATTCAACAACAATATAATTTTTCTGTTACTGAAAGATCTCTATTTAAAGCTTCTTTATTTTCAGCTTGACTGACATTCTCTGAGTTGTAAATATTATCACTTGAAAACTATTTTGTTTTAAACCTAATAAAGTTCAATTTTTTATATTTGTCATTGAATTCTACCAGCCTTACTCAATTTGAGTGATATTTTACCCCACAAATATGCCTGTCTAAATCAGTGAGACTATTTACATCCTTAGAGTTAAGCATATGCTGAAGTTCTTTGGGCAGGAGTCCAGCAAAGTACTATTAAACATAAGGGGTGGGTGGGGGGAGAGTTCGTATTGGGCCTGGAATGTATCTACCTGCTTTTCCCTAATATTTGAACCTTTTTATGAAGCTTAGAATGAAATCTTCATTCTCATAAACTGATGGTAGAGAAATTGGGGATGGATTTAGCAAAAGAACGCCAGTACAGAATTCATATCCAAATGACATTTTTGACTTAAACAAATAGGCCGTCAGAGACAGAATGAAAAATGTGCTTGCAGCAGTGTGAACACAAAAGGTATGTTTTTAGAACTATTGCAATGCCATTTATGTAAAAGAATCTCGTGGCTTAGTGGAATGAGAGTTTTATTTGTATAAAGACCCTATGATTGGGTCTGAAAATCTGAAGCCATCAGGCTCCAGCTCTTCCTCCCTATCAGTGATTGGACACTTACTTGTCTGAACCTTCCACAAATATCTGTGCTTTCTTCCACATCTCTCCTTTTGCATGAAGAAATCTCCCTGAAAAGACATATGTTGAATATATTTGTCTTACTCTCCCCCAGTCATGTGTTGCTTATCTTTATAGGCCTTGACTATAGAGGTAATTCACTCTGATTCCAGTAATCAATAAGCAGCAACCAATGTAGCTGCACCATTACAAATCCCAGGCAGCTACATTGGAAAATGGCCATCAACTGCTGGAATCAGAGCAAATTCCCAATGGACACAATGCCTTCAATTGTAAGCTCTTTGGGGAAGAGGCAGTACCTGCCCTTCTGTCTAACATCTTGGATTATGGAGCTCTGATCCTTCTTGAAGCTTTTGGATGTTAATATAATCAACAAAATTATAAGACTGCTCTCAAAAGAATAACATGCCAAAGATCTTAATTGCTGTAAGCTTCTGGATATGGCAACAAATTTCCAACAATTTATCAATTTGTCTATGAATAATGAGTTATTATTTCATTATACAGGTTTCAGAGTAGCAGCCGTGTTAGTCTGTATCCGCAAAGAGAAAAGGAGGACTTGTGGCACCATAGAGACTAACCAATTTATTTGAGCATAAGCTTTCATGAGCTACAGTTACATCGTTATGGCTACATTACAGTAACACTGAAATAGTACCAGAGTGTAATATTAAGGAGAGTGCATCTGTGTGATAAACTTTTGTTAAGCACGTCTCTTTCTGTGATTCATATATAAATATTACAGCAGCAGTTATAAGTTTAAGACATTGTCCAGCTGCCGTAATTACCTTTTAGGCATCTAAATATGTTTGACCTATAGCTCATAATACAATTCCAAAGCAAACTTTGAAAACAGAAAGAATGAAAACAACATCAAAGGGAACAACTAAGGAGAATAAAATAAATCTTTGTTAGAAGGGGACACTCAGGATTTATTCAATCTTGTCAATAGTCAGCTTTAAGAAAGTTGGTCAAAACAAACCAACCTTAATATCTGCAAAGCAGTTGCTTAATGTGACATGAAGCATAACAGGTATTAACCAATAGCTATGTATAAATTATACACAAGAAAGAACAGTAAGCAAGAAAGACCAATAGAAATGCAAAGAAAAATAAAACCACTGACTCACCTGTGGGGAATACCAGTAAGAACATGAGCAACCTCACAAATGGCTGGTCCGCGAAGCACAGCCAAACATCATATGTTGGGGAAAAAAATGAGATTTGAATAAATGTAATGGTAGACGAGACAGGGCAATGACAAGATAGTGCAAAACTTTAGCAAATGCTTAATACAGTCAGTCAATAAATGTTTGTGACTATCATACTAACTATGGTATTGCAATTTTGTGCTTTCTATAGTAAATACCACCCTATAATTGCATTGCTGTCCCTTGTGTGTGTGTGTGATGTAAATATATTGCAACCTCCCTTAAATATGACTCACTAGAAAACTGCTCTTTATATGAAGCCATAATTTTCTTTAGCCAATGGATAGGAATATAGTCTATTGGACTTTCATTGTACCAGAAGGTTTAACTCTACATTTCCCTACACAGGTGTCCTAATTTCCTCTTGTTTAGCCTATACTCTGTATCTGGCATCACTCTGGTTACCATATTTAGCAGATCCTAGATTCTTTGCTGATGCTAGGTTCTCACATAGCACTGTCCAACCTAAGGCTAGTAGATGCTACCTTATTTGAGCAGATGAGGTCCTGGCCTCAGTTATACATGCTCTCATTGCCTCCTGGCTAGACTCAGAGGCAGATTAGGGGTTTGTGGGGCCCTGAGCAAGACCAAGTGGGGGGCCCTAAGCAAGTGGGGGGCCCCTCCCCACCCCTTCCACTGCAGCCCCTCCTGCCCCTCTCCCCCGGCGCTCCTGCTGGGGAAATGGGGTCAGGGCACAAGGGCCTTCCCCTCCCTGCCTGGTGCTCCTGCCAGGGAGCAGGGTTGGGGCACAGGGACTTTCCCTGCCCCACCTGGTGCTCCTGCCGGGAAGCGGGCTTAGAGCGCTGAGTAAGGAGAGTGGGTCGAAGCTCGGGGGCACCCATTTTTCCAGGGATTCTCCAATTGGCCGGGGCCCCTGGGCTCCGGCCCTATTGGCCCAGTGGCTAATCCGCCACTGGCTAGACTACAGTATGCCAAGGCATGAAGACCTCAGTTCTTTGGATAATCCAACCAAAACAGAATGCTGTAGTGCACCCCCTCCACATCATGGGCTACTGTGAGCACATTAAACCTGTCCTCTGCTCCTTACACTAGCTTCCCATAGATTAAAGACTCACCTGGAAGGTCTTGGTCTTTATCTTCAACATTCTCAGTGGGCCCGGGACAAGGCTTTCTAAAAGATCTCCTAAAACTCTAGAGTGAATACTGTAGGCAACAGCTCTGCTCCTCAGGCACAATGGAACTTTCTACCACAAGGGTAAAGCTCATCTGTGTGGGAAACAGAGCTTTCTCAGGGGCTGCTCCCAGACTGTGGAATGAACTGTCACAGGAACTGAAGACCATCACATACCTTGCCCCCGTCCTCTCCAAGTGCATGATGCACTTCTTTGTCCTGTCTCCAGTAACTGTCAACATGCAGATATATAAAAAAATAAATACCAAACCCAAACACAACCACTTCCAAACCTAAACATTACACTGCACACTGAGCCCTCCACCTTGAGAGATGAGGAGAGATTGAATTTTACTTACCTCACTTAATGAACTACTGGAAGGTGGTCAGGCACTACAGGGGTGAAGGCAGTATAAGAACCTTGGTACAATTATGATACTTTATCTATTCTACAATTACTAGTATTACTTCATTCACTGCACTATAACAACACATTAAAATTGGTGGGGGTGGGAGTGAAGGGTTGAAAGCAACTAAATTAATTCCTTTGTGATTTACCTAAAATTCAGTGGTTCCCAAACCTGTTCCGCCGTTTGTGTGGGGAAAGCCCCTGGCAGGCCGGGCTGGTTTATTTACCTGCTGCATCCGCAGGTTCGGCTGATCACGGCTCCCAGTGGCCGCGATTCGCTGCTCCAGGCCAATGGGAGCTGGTGCAAATCTGGAGTAGCTCAATTACAGGCAATGGAGTTACAACACTCCAAATTTACACTGCTCTAACAGAACACAAAATTGTATTACAAAAATGATTATCCCCCACTACAGTAGGTGTGGTACCCCAAAAAGATTATATTCAAAGACAGGGTGAGAGAAAGGAAATATCCTCCCATTTTACAGATGGCAAATTTAGGCAGAGAGAGATTATAAAAGTCTAAAGGCAGAGCTGAACCCACAGCTCCTACACTCCAGACCAGGGTCTTAGCCATTAGACCAGCCACTCTTTCCCCCTTTTGTTCAAGTGCAGAACTGGATCCATTCCATGTATCATGGCCGCAAAGAGTTCTTCAGTAGAAGTCGAGTACAATACCATATCAAATGACTGACATAAGGGATTATAGAATTGAAGATTATAAAATATGAGAAAAGATCCTAAACACTGTTGTGAAAGAGGGAAGCAATTTCATACAGGGAACAATCTTGAGCCTCAACAGCAAATAAGCTATCCTGATCTCCACAATGAATCCCAACCATTACTGATTGGGGGGGAGGGATAGCTCAGTGGTTTGAGCATTGGCCTACTAAACCCAGGGTTGTGAGTTCAATCCTTGAGGGGGCCATTTAGGGATCTGGGGCAAAAATTGGAGATTGGTCCTGCTTTGAGCAGGGGGTTGGGCTAGATGACCTCCTGAGGTCCCTTCCAACCCTGATATTCTATGATTCTCAGACAACAGACTGCCAAGATTAGAGAGTTTCAGGAATGAGATAAAAAATATAAGTGGTTCCCCACCAGGATCCCTTCCTATTACTGTTCATACATGTGGAATGCATTACTAGGTCTGATTTATGCACAAGTGACATACACACATTTACCTAATTCTTGCCCTGTTTATAGGGCTAAAGGAAATAAGAATTATGCAGTTTCAGCCTCACAACAACAAGCTACATACTAGAATAAACCAGCTTCCACCCGAGCAAAAAAATCCGTATAAATCTAGTGATAAAGAGCTCCAGAACTGGAGTTCAAATCTGTGTCCAACAATTTGGATGCTTCTCTAAAGTATCCATACTTATGGATGCCCTTCCTGGACCTTGCAGTCTTCCACCCACCCCAGAATTCTTCTGCTTAAGACCCCTGAGACAGAACCCCCATCAAACCTACTGCACAAAGTGGCATTGTCTATGCAAGAAAGGAAGATGTGGAGATCTCATGGCCAGCTAGTTTTTTCTGATGTTTTTGGAAGATGATATGTTTACTCGTCCTACTGATGTCTTTGAGGGAATTAACAGGCAAGGCAATTATTCTGCACCACCACTGTTCAATTTCACATAACTTTAGACTGCATCATCTTTTTTTTAGTTTTCTTCCCCTTAGAAATATTTTATGAGACCTTCCGGGAAGACGCAGGGCAGAGTATTGAAGCATAAGACCTGCTACGTTTATTGCAATACTTTTATTTTCTTGCAGTTTCAACTAGAGGTCAGTAACAGGCTGGAATTATTCCATTCAAGTGCAGACTTGCAGAGAAATGTTTTAAAGGACTGAGTTGTCCGCTGTGTTTGGTGAAGTCAAAGTTACTAAGGAAAGGTAGTGTCTTTACTATTGGAAATTTAGTTGACCATAGAGATGTTAAACCAGATTTAAAGTAAGAGAACATTATTCTGAGCCATCATGAAAGATTACATGACACCCTCACCACCATAATTTACAGTCATTCAACTTTTACTAAATGTAGAAAAATTAAATGTTGCATTAAATATTACAGTATCTCCTGAATGAGAGAAGTAGGCATTTTTAGTGAGCTGATAAAAATCATCGTATGATAATGGGAAGGTAGACTTCTGGGACCTTTCATGCCCATTGACAAGCCAGATATCCTATGAAGCTTTGCAAGAATTCATTATTTGCACGAGTCAAATTCAATATTGGCCTGAAAGAAGTGTAACTCCACTGAAGACAATGCAATTAAGCCAGCAGTAAATCTGGCCAACTATTTCTAGACTGTACATTGTACAAGACAAAATCTCTTCACTGGAGAATTTGTAATCTAAATAGATAAGACAAAGAAGCAGGGGAGGAAAAACTATACCCATTTTATAGAATTTATGTTAAGAAGCTTGCTTCTCAAACAGAGAAGTTCAGAAGCTTGCTCAAAGTTACACAGGAAGTCTGTAGCAGAGCCAGAAATTCAACCTGGATCTCCTCTGTCCCAGTCCAGTGCTTTAACTATAAGCCCTTAGTTCTCCTATCTGGAAGTAATTCAAGAGAGGAAAGTAAGTGTGGGCATTTGTCTCCAAGGTTGTCTATCAGAGAAACAACACTTGTCTGAGAAAGTATCACATAAGAACATAAGAATGGCCATGCTGGGTCAGACCAAAGGTCCATCTAGCCCAGTATCCTGTCTTCCAACAGTTGCCAAAGCCAGGTGCTCCAGAGGGAATGAATAGAACAGGTAATGATCAAGTAATCCATCCCCTGTAGCCCATTCCCAGCTTCTGGCAAACAGAGGCTAAGGACACCATCCCTGCCCATCCTAGCTAATAGCCATTGATGGATCTATCCTCCATCAACTTATCTAGTTCTTTTTTGAACCCTGTTATAGTCTTGGCCTTCACAACATCCTCTAGCAGGGAGTTCCACAAGTTGACTGTGCATTATGGAAAAATACTTCCTTTTGTTTGTTTTAAATCTGCTGCCTATTATTTCATTTGGTGACCCCTAGTTCTTATGTTATGAGAAGGAATAAATAACACTTCTTTATTTACTTTCTCCACACCAGTCATGATTTTATAGCCATCTATCATAGCCCTTAGTCGTCCCTTTTCCAAGCTGAAAAGTCCCCGTCTTATTAATCTCTCTTCATATGGCAGCCGTTCCATACCCCTAATAATTTTTGTTCCCCTTTTCTGAACCTTTTCTAATTCCAATATATCTTTTTTGAGATAGGGCACCCACATCTGCACGCAGTATTCATAATGTGGGCGTGCCATGGAATTATATTGAGGCAATAAAATATTTTCTGTCTCATTATCTATCCCTTTCTTAATGATGCCCAACATTCTGTTTGCTTTTTTGACTGCCGCTGCACACTGAGTGGATGTTTTCAGAGAACTCTCTTTTTTTGAGACGTAACAGCTAATTTAGATCCCATCGTTTTATATGTATAGTTGGGATTGTTTCCCAATGTGCATTACTTTGCATTTATCAACATTGAATTTCATTTGCCATTTTGTTGCCCTGTCACCCAGGATCCTTTTTTAGCTCTTTGCAGTCTGCTTGGGACTTACCTATCTTGAGTAGTTTTGTATCATCTGCAAATGTTGCCACTTCACTGTCTACCCCTTTTTCCAGATCATTTATGAATATGTTGAATAGGACTGGTCCCAGTACAGACCCCTGAGGGACACCACTATTTACCTCTCTCCATTCTGAAAACTGACCATTTATTCTTACCCCTTGTTTCCAATCTTTTAACCAGTTACCAATCCATGAGAGGAGCTTCCCTCTTATCCCATGACAGCTTACTTTGCTTAAGAGCCTTTGGTGAGGGACCTTGTCAAAGGCTTTCTGAAAATCCAAGTGCACTATATCCACTGGATCCCCCTTGTCCACATGCTTGTTGACCCCCTCAAAGAATTCTAGTAGATTGGGAAGTCATTATTTCTCTTTACAAAAAACATGTTGACTCTTCCCCAACAAATTATGTTAATCTATGTGTCTGACAATTTTGTTCTTAACTATAGTTTCAACCAGTTTGTCTAGTACTTAAGTCAGGCTTACCAACCTGCTATATATCACTCTACATAACATCTTCTGGAGATAACCCTACTTCATCAGCAGCCTGATCTCTGAGGACATATATTGATGAAGACAAAAATCAGTTTTTTGCACAGACTTTGAGGACTGAAGCCATCTGATGTGCCATCAGCAATTTACTTTTCATGGTTTACATGAAAGGTCTAGACCTGACAGATTAACCTTTGAGTTACTGGCAGCTCATTTACACACCCAAGAAAGTGAACAACCATGAAGCAAATCTGGATAAGCTTTTCACCTCCTGTCAATTTTATCCTTTCCATCCAGGCTCCCACAATAACCCTCCTTGTGACTCTAGGGTATGAAATCTGTGTCAGCACTGAAATGGATCTTGTTCTAATAAGTCAAAATGCCAACACCCTACAAAGAACTCTCACACTTGTTACATTGTTGAAACTGACTTAGATGACTGTCATTAATGCCCAGATCAAGATAAATCTGCAGACTCTACAAGACAGACAGTTATACCCTCATCTCTAAGTGTGGGGATTTACATGCCTAAATCCCTGTACATCACGTTAAAGTGTCTAAGAGGCACCAAAGGCAGATATTAGTGAGATTCAACATCAAATAATATTCATTTGAGAATTTACCATGGAAGTGATAAGAACAAGGAGAAACATTCAGAAGGGCTATGACTTGTTTTAGACAAGGGCAGCAGCAACTGCCAGCAAAACTCTGAGATATGACAGAGCAATGGCACCCTTTGTGGTAATCAGCAAAGGTGGAACAAATGACGAATGCATGTGATAATGCAAAACTCCTTGGAGCATGAAGACAGGTGTGAGTCTATGGCTCGTCTCTTTCTCTGTCTCGATAACATTTACCTGCACACACTCATGAATGTAATTGTGAAGATGAGGAAGAGCAGCTGCATTTTTTTGACAAAGAGAAAGAGACACTGTTGCAACAAGGCAGTCAATTCTCATCTAGTTCAACAAAAGTGAATCAGCAGCAAAGAAAACTTGCAGAAACAGCTAAACAAGAGCAAAAACAAAGTCCATGCTATGATCTCAATCTGATTAAGCAACTTTGGGCCAGAGATGGCCATTTACTGAACAATTGTAATGAGGTCTCTAGGCACTACCAGTACAATTGTCAAACAAATAAAAATAATTGATTAACCTAATTTTTTCCAATCTTTTTATAATAATATTCATGGAATAGGCTTATGTCACATGAGGATTATTATTTATTGCTATTGTGGGAGTATCTAGGAGCCCCAGTCATGGACCAGGACCTTGTTGTGCTAGGTGCTGTACAAACGCAGAATAAAAAGTTGGCCCCTTCCCCAAAGAGCTTACAATCCAAGTATAAGATAAGAGACAACGGATGGGTGGATACAGACAGATAAATGGGGGATAGGCTGACCAGATAGCAAGTGTCAAAAATCAGGACAGGAGGTGGGGGGTAATAGTTGTCTATGTGAGAAAAAGACCCCAAAATCTGGACTGTCCCTATAAAATAAGGACATCTGGTCACCCTAATAGGGGAGCACAAAGAAACAATGAAGCAATATTAGACCAGGAACTCTGTTTAGGCCTTGCTGTCACCCTGCAGGTTAACCATAGGGACACTCCAAGTCCCGAGCCCTCTGAGCATCTCCCTGGAGCGCCCAGCATCTGGATCATTGGACACTCAGATTTGCTGCTTCCAAAGAAACCGTGCACCCAGTGTACCAATTCCATCTCAGATCACAGCTCTGTTTTACACACAGCGCTTATACTTGATTTTACTATAAACATATCTAAGTTTACTGAACAAAGCACAGAAATTCAAGTAGTAGTAAGTAGTATTGGAAACAAATGGTTACATATAAAATAAAATCATAACATGCATTCTAGAGCCTAAATTTAATTAACAAGATACTCATGTCTTGTAGAGTATTGCTCACCCAAAATCCAGGCTGGCTGTGACCCCGCTCTCATGAGACAAACATGCTATGCTGTCAGTTTGCCTCCTTGGTGAAGGAATCGGTGTGTTGCTTTACACTCCACGATATACAAGAGCAATTCTTTGCCATTATTCATAAACAGGACACACCCCACCCCGCTGTTTGTTTATTCCTGTAGTCTAGATTTCCTCTTTTGTAGTTTTTTCAATCTCTGTCTGCACCTGACTCAGCATGCCAATAGCCATACACTGAGGCATACAACGCACAGTACACAAATGGCCAGACAGGGAGTTAGGTGCAATGTTCCCTCTAATTTTTGACAGGCCGTGTGAGCAAAAAATTTCTTCTGTGCAAATTGTTGTGCGTGTGGTGTTTTGCTGTGTGTGCGGGGTTTAGGATCTGTGTGCACACATGCACAGCTTAGCCGGAACAATGGTTAGATGTCTGTTACCTGCTGCCTGAAAGGAACATTTTCAAAGTACTGTATGTCACCTGCTCTAGACCTGCCCTAACTCCAAGTCCTTAAGACCATAATTTTTAGTATAGATGCATAACTCTTTAAATCTTATCTGTACACACAGTTTGTAATGATTATGTTGACCAGTGGCTACTGGATTTCGACACAGAACTCACATGCCATCCTTTGGTAAACTATTGTGCAGATATCTGACACAAGGAATCCCTGTAAAACCCTAGGCACTTCCTGTGCCTTCTGCCATTTGGCCTCTAGGGGTCCCTGGGTAACAAAGTGAGCGGCATTCTCTATAAAATCATGGAGGGGTTTGAGCTTCTATGGTTTATAAGAGAGGGAGCTGCTGGCAGGGCGTTCTCCATGAGATGCCAGAGAGTTTGGCGCTGACTGCCCCCCAGTCCAAATGAGTCTTTGTCTGGTGACCCTTCAAGTACTCAGCATAGCACATTTTTAAAAACAGGCATTTGGAGAGGGCTGAGGAGGGTGGGGTGGGTATTTTTGGAGGGCGGGACAGAAGGATGGGGATTTTTGTTTTGTTTACTGTGGAAGGGTTGGTGGGATCTGTTGCTGATCTTGGTTGTTTCAAGACTCTATTCATACTATTTTGTAAGCAGTAATCTTTGTAGCTATGTCAGTCCCAGCATATTCGAGAGACAAGGTGGGTGAGGTAATATCTCAGAGCATTAAAGCTAAATACAAGATCAAACAGTATTTAGCACATATTCTTAGGGACCATTCAAGGTGAAGTGGTCCATTAACACTCATGTAGTCATAGGACCAAATGGAGGGGTAGTGTAGTCACTACGACTACGGGGGGGGGGGGGGTATTTACCTCTGACACTCTGAATACCTTTCCCAGATCTGAAGAAGAGCTCTGTGTTGCTTGAAAGCTTTTCTCTCTCACCAGCACAAGTTGGTCCAATAAAAGCTATTACCTCACCCACCTTTTCTCTTTGTACTATTTCGTCAGGCCCCTAGTGTAAAGGAATGCCAAACTGTATTATATAGCTCAGCCACTAGGTGGCACTGCGTGTAACATTCCTTTTTTAGGTTTCAGAGTAGCAGAGTAGTCTGTATCCGCAAAAAGAACAGGAGTACTTGTGGCACCTTAGAGATTAACAAATTTATTTGAGCATAAGTTTTCGTGAGCTACAGCTCACTTCATCGGATGCGAGCATAAGCTTTCGTGAGCTACAGCTCACGAAAACTTATGCTCAAATAAATTTGTTAGTCCTTTTTCAAATTCACAACAGCCATACCGGGGTAGAGCATTAAAGGATCTTATGGCGAACATATCTGGTGTGCATAAGCTAGCTTTATGACCAGTCCATATCTGGTATAGAAATACATGACACCCAGAGCCTCCTCTTTGTATACTTTCAATCTAAATATATTGGGCAATGTCAAAAAGTACAAAAGACAGGGTGACCCAAGCTATCACCATGAGAGAAAGAAGAAATCTTATCTATTATTTAGATTAAGTTAAAAAAATAGGCAGCTCAACTCAGGAAAATATGTCCAAATTAAATTGCAGCAGCCAGTTATGGAAACATCTTACAAACCTCAAACATTCAGAGACAATGGTGGTCTGGATAGAACATGGGCCTAAATGCTGGCTTGGTCCAGGCAAAGAAGGGGAGCAGACACACTACCCAGTTCATTGTCTGAGAGAATTGTACTGGCCATGGCACTGTACTGTGAGAAACACTTAACTGCATCTATCCAACAGAGCATAGAGATTACCCAGGCCAAGGAGTTAAAGGCTCATTAAGTCATTTTTTCCACAACCTCCACCTTGCACATCAGTGCAGAAGGAGACAGGATCAGGAACATAAATTTTAAGAGAGTAAAGGCTTGGACAGTACTTTGGCACATCAGCTCATATCCCTGTGCAACTCAAACTGAATACTGTGGGCTCAATCCTCCACCCCGTTACGCCAGTTTTAGACCATTTTAACTTCATTAAAAACAATGGTGTAATGGGGTAGAGGGTCAGTTTCTGTGTCTGTTGCTCAATTCAGGGTTCAGTCATCATCTAAAATGTTATATGTGGCTAGACAATCATCCAAATTCTAGGCAATTCCATCAGCAGCTTTACAACATCAGAAGAGGACCAGACTGTGTACTGGGCTGAGAAGGGGCAATTCTGAATAAGAGTGTATGAGACATATTGCAGAAAAACCTCCCAGTGAACACAGCTAAGAAACACAAAGGGAAGATACTTTTATGGTCACTAGAATAAATTGGACACAAAGTTTAGCCTCAAGAGTGCATTTAAAGAAAGGGAGACTAAGATTCCTCTGTATGATTGGACCACAAAGCAAGAATGAGCAATCTTCATGTTGTGAAAGGTAATTCTAGTGTTATGTTAGCATACCCTTAATTAAACAGCCCAGAAAATGCTACTATGGATTAAGATTTTCTTTCTCATTATAATCCTTCCAGTGTTTTTCTAAAATTAGAAAGAAGTTGTTGGTACAATCTTTGGATACAACAGGATAGGCCATACCTTGACGTAAGTTCTACACTATGTTAGATGCTCTAAATAGATCGGCTGAAATGTTCTCTCTGACCAACATGGAAAAAATTACACTCATGCATGGTGGAAAATACTGACAATAGCTATTCATTATTCCTCCAGGATTCATTAACACCTGAATGAAGGATACTTGCAGTACATCTGCTGCAATACCATAAACTGTGATCTTATCAGATCTCATATGAAAAATAGAATTGAACCAAGGCTCACACAAAAAACTCAAGTGCTGCGGGAAGTCGTGCTGACGATTTAGTTGGTGTCACTCTTCTGTCTGTGTCACTTAGTGAACCAATACCCAAACATAGTGCTGGGTGGACTGTGCTACTGGAGAGGATGCAAACAGGAGGTATTGACAATTTCTAGTTATTAAAGATTCTGATCATAAGAACAGGAGTGTAAACCATAGTATTGTGGCCAAATTTCAATGTCGGTAATTGCAGTCTTCCTACATAGAAACTCTCCCTTTAGTTTTAAATGGCTAAAGTACTATCTGCTTTCTGTGAAAAAGGGTTGGATAGCATTCCCATGCATTGGTTGGGTTGCATTCCCATGTGGAAAAACTGGAAAGTGTCCAGCGGAGGGCAACAAAAATGATTAGGGGACTGGGGCACATGACTTATGGGGAGAAGCTGAGGGAACTGGGATTGTTTAGCCTGCAGAAGAGAAGAATGAGGGGGGATTTGATAGCTGCTTTCAATTACCTGAAAGGGGGTTCCAAAGAGGATGGATCTAGACTGTTCTCAGTGGTACCAGATGATAGAACAAGGAGTAGTGGTCTCAAGTTGCAGTGGGGGAGGATTAGGTTGGATATTAGGAAAAACTTTTTCACTAGGAGGGTGATGAAGCACTGGAATGGGTTACCTACGGAGGTGGTGGAATCTCCTTCTGTTGAGGTTTTTAAGGTCAGGCTTGACAAAGCCCTGGCTGGGATGATTTAGTTGGGGATTGGTCCTGCTTTGAGCAGGAGGTTGGACTAGATGACCTTCTGAAGTCCTTTCCAACCCTGATATTCTATGATTCATTGTTCAACAGCTACTTTGCTCTTCCCCAGAGGTGATTGCAATGATGCATATGCACACATGTGCACAATCCTATCACTTATTTTGCCTCAGAGATTTCTCAACAAAAGCCAGTTGCCATAAAATTTAATTTTTTTAAAAAGGGGAAAGATGTCTTCCATGTTAAATGAATTTTAACCATGGTGGGGCTCAAGAACAGCCTTCCTTGGGGCTTGTCCAGACAGGATCTTTTTCTCTGTTCAACATCACTTCCATTCCTGTGGCACCTGGGGTCCTGGTAAGCACAGCCATGGTGATGCCAAAAGCCCTGTGGTGAAATCCTGGCCCTATTGAAGGCAGAATTCCCATTCTGACATTGACATCAATGGAGCCGGATTTCACCCCCAATGTTTCAAAGGCAGTACAGAGAGCCTAAGGAATCTTACAAAAGCCTGAAGCAGGTATGGTATGGACACCTAAGTCACAGAATAAATCACAAACCAGGGGAAGGCAGGTGTGGGGCCCAATCTGGTAGGCGACCTTGGAGCACCTGAGCCCATTCAAAATCCAGCCTGGGATGGAGGTGTCTACCTTATAAACTTTTATCCCAATGGTTAGAGCACACACCTAGCATGTGGGAGACCCAGGGTTAATCCCCCACAACTCTGCTAGAGGAGGAGAAAGGACAGGGATCTCTGACCTCTCAGAAGAGCACTCTAACCACAGAGCTATGGGATATTCTGAGATAGGGCTTATGATGTTATTGACATAATCTGGGACCGTATAGATCATTGTTGCAACCAAGGTCCTGTCGTGGCACCAAATCTTGTATAAATGGGGTCAAATAAGGTGTCTAAGACAAGGTTATGGTTTGCTGGTTATGATTATGCGATCTGTATGCATGTACCATATTTGTGTTTAAAGTTATGAATATTGGCTCTATACTGTCTGTATTTCAAACTTATGCTATGCTTCTGGGTGACACCCCAGACAAGTTGGTGTCAGCTCTGCCTAGCCTGCTTGATGGGCCATTAAGGACCATCAGCTATACAACTGACCCATTGAGAGAAGGCAGACACACCTTGTAACTCAGCAAGGTATGCAGGAACATACCTATGGACAGAACTCTGAGGTTTTTCCATGCCATGTGATGGACAGCTTGTCTTTGAAACAAAGAAAGAAAGACCACATGGCAAGAGAATATAAAAAGCTGCTGGAGCTCCTCCATCTTGTCTTCAGTCCTGCTTCTTACCTCTGGAGGAAGTTTGCTACACTGAAGCTTTGAACCAAGGACTGAAAGACCCATACCAGCTGTGGATGTACTCCAGAGACTTGATTTGAACCTGCAGTTTATTCTATCACTGCTACAAGCCTGAACCAAGAACTTTGCCATTACTGTATGTAATTGATTCCATTTAACCAATTCCAGCTCTCATCTATATATTTTTCCTTTTATGAATAAACCTTTAGATTTTAGATTCTAAAGGATTGGCAATAGCGTGATTTGTGAGTAAGATCTGATTTGTATATTGACCTGGGTCTGGGGCTTGGTCCTTTGGGATCGAGAGAACCTCTTTTCTTTTACAGGGGTATTGGTTTTCATAACTATTCATCCCCATAACGAGTGGCACTGGTGGTGATACTGGGAAACTGGAGAGTCTAAGGGAATTGCTTGTGTGACTTATGGTTAGCCAGTGGGGTAAAAACAAAGTCTTCTCTGTTTGGTTTGCCTTGGTGTGCAAGAAACCCCAGCCTTGGGCTGTAACTGGGCTGCTTTAAGCAATTTGTCCTGAATTGACACTCTCAGTTGGGTCCCGCCAGAACTAGCATCGTTACAGGGCTCCCTCACTGTACTCTGCTGAAGCTGTTCCACTGTGAATAAATAATGACAGTGACTGAAGCAGGGGGACTGGATCCTGGGTCTCTCACCACCCAGTTGTGTGTCCTAACCATTGACCTACAGAGTGACTTTCACATGCTCTCTCTTTCTCTGGCCCAGTGACTATTTAAGTATTTATCCACAATGAAACAGTCACCACCACTCACTGAAATTTGGCCCATTATTCCCCCCTACCCCCAATCATGATGGAAGGGCTGCTGGCCGGCCTAACCCTGAGAAGCACTGCAACCCTGCACGCCAGGCCACAACAGCCAGAATGGGGACAGGAGTTGCTGCTATGGGGTGAGTATGGTGCATGCTTAGTCTCCCACCCACCCTCAGACTCCACTCAGTGATAATTTTTTTGGGGAAGAGTATGGGGGAACCTTAGTTTCAGATTTTTCTCCAGGTCCCCAAAAGCCTCTATGTGGCCCTGCCACCACCACTTCCTCCTCCTTCTCCAGCCTTTTTGTGTGAAGCAAAGCAGGTGCCAGCCTTAAGTACCTAAGCTGCCTAGCTCCAGGCTGCTTGTTCCCATTTGTGCATTGCTAGAGGAAATAGGTACCCAACTCCAAGAGAGGGGAGAGGCCTGTCACCCATTCCCATTACCTAGCTTAGATCGTTCCCCACCTAGCATGCTGGCTTTTATGGATGGCATTCTAAGGCACCTATCTCTCCCCATTCATTGTATAGGGAGCCTAAGCACTTTAACTCAGGTTTTGAGAATCACAGTGTTGTTCCTGGGATTGTCTAAGCACTTAGAAGTTGGCGCATTGCCACTCGGAGTGACACAATGCTTAAGTCCCTTCATGGATCCCACCCACATTTTCTCATTTGAGGTCACAGCATGGGTCTCACTGTACTGTATATGTCAGAACCTCTTTGTGCCTACAAGGTTCAGACTGTTGGTA
This sequence comes from Lepidochelys kempii, assembly GCF_965140285.1. NCBI lineage: Eukaryota > Metazoa > Chordata > Testudines > Cheloniidae > Lepidochelys > Lepidochelys kempii. The sequence continues at coordinate 119,177,457 of NC_136383.1, forward strand.
GCTACTGCTTCTGGGAGAAAACACATTAACAAGGAAAATACAATCTAGAATACAGTACATTTTGCCTAATACTGTCAATATGAAGGAAGAGTTAGACACAGAGCTAAGTGGCTGCTGCTTTTTATCAAGCAGCCATGAAATTCTAGAAAAGGTCACCCTGTGCTCAGAACCCAGCTCTTCTCTATTTCTATTTTCAGCCCTATCAATTCATCACTCAGGCACAGGTGGACACCGAGTCCCTACACTCTGGGGAGCTGAAGAAAATTGCCCAGATGAAAGGCCTTATTGAGGGAAGAGCCTTGGTTAACATCCCTTTTTAAAATGAGGATACAGGAATTAAATCATATTTCTCACAACAATAAATTTGATACTCGCATACCAAGCTTATTTGAGAAACACAACAAACCAAACAATCTTCAACCAAAATGGTATATACCCCCACTAGCTAGAAGTCTCCATTAGTACTCCCAAGCAGGTGCTTTCATTAAAATCCTTTCCTTATTGTCAAGCCTGCTGAGAAGCTGAGCTTTTAAATGGAGAGCTAAGTCACATGACTACCTCACCCCCATGGACTCTTACATTTCCTAAACCACATAAAACATAATGACAAACTATACAGTGATTCCTACTGGGGGAAAAGTATTTAAATTGTTCCACCAGTCATTATGGCAGCATTTAAACTTCTACCAAACTGTGTTTAGACATTTCATAGTATCTCCCCTCCCATACTGAATGGTTTGGCCCTCTCTTGAAAGGCCTTTGTTATTTCACCAAAGCCATTTATACGAGCTCTGTTATTCTAAACAGAGAAGTACTGGCCCAATGTTTTACTGTGCTTCATCCCTCTATGCTATAAATCCAAACTCCTGCTTCATTGGGTGGCTTTATAATCCCAGTTTCCAGAAGATACAAGGGGTTTAGCTTCCTCCCAGTGGTTTCCAGCTTTACAGGAGCTGGGGAAAACTGAATGTCTCAACTATTTTTTGTAGATTAAAACCCCCAAGTACACTGAGCCTCCCTCCTTTTCCACTAAAATCCAAAGATAAAAGATTTTTCTCTATTTGTACCACCCAAGAATTCATGTTTATTTAAAGAAGGAGGTTATCCCCCTTGGAAAGGAAAGGAGTATACCAGAAAGCAAGCAGACAACAATTTTGCTGAGCAGCAAAAGGGGGAAAAAAGACATTACATCTTCCAAAGGGTAAGTCTCTACCATTCATTTTCATCCTGAGCTTTGTCAGTTGAGGCTACTTGAGCTGGCTTCACCCATTCTAATACAATAGAAACCCTGGGTAGGGTTGTAACCCTATTTTAATGTCAGCTGAATATTAGCACCTCTAACAATGCAGGCTTCTATTAGTACTGTGTTGCTTTGTTAGAATTGGACTCTGATCCTGAATCCTAGCATTCAACTTGAACTCATTGCCTTCTTGGGGCTGGAAGTGCTAAAAGTGAGCCGTATGGGTCCATAATAGCTAGCAGGAAGCTTTGTGAGACATACAGCATGTTGCCTTTCCTGCTGAGAAATAACAAGCTGCCTAACAACATACATCAGCAACACTAGTAATCTCAAGTAAATGTAACTATTATTGATAAAGCTAGGTAAACATCTTCAGAGCAACAGCAATGTATTGTCACAGCTGGGTGCTTTGAGTCAGCGTTTCCCTGCAGACTACAGGGCGACTGCATTTCCTTAGAACTGGACCAGAGTATATTTTTCTCTTGGTGTTTTCTGTTTTTACATTCTGACCCAGATTGCAGAGCCAGTTTTTCATTTTGCAAGAGCTGGGGGAAGCTAGGCTATCTTGATTCCGACAAGGAAGAGGAAATGCTGACACAATTTGATGCCAAAAGATTTTAACCCCTGAGCTGATTTTACTGGGAGTTTCTGTTCAGGTGTAACATGCTTGTTAGAGTGAAGCACAGTCTGGAATCTAATCTTCTCAAAAAGTGGAATTTAAATTTAGAGTAATCCCAGTGTAAAAATGATAATCTAGGACCATGATCCTGCAGACCTTTCTGCGTGCCAGGAATCCTACTGAAATCAATGCAATTATTTAGGTGAGTCACTGAATAAAAGGCTGTAGGATCAGGTGCATGCTTAGGGTATGTCTACACAGTAAAGAGAGTTGTCACTTTGGATGGGCTATTACCAGCAGGAGAGTGAGTTTGTGTGTAGGGGGGTGGAGGGTGAGAAAACCTGGATTTGTGCTGGAAATGGCCCAACTTGATGATCACTTTAGATAAGCTATTACCAGCAGGACAGTGGGGTGGGAGGAGGTATTGTTTCATGATCTCTGTGTGTATATAATATCTGCTGCAGTTTCCACGGTATGCATCCGATGAAGTGAGCTGTAGCTCACGAAAGCTCATGCTCAAATAAATTGGTTAGTCTCTAAGGTGCCACAAGTACTCCTTTTCTTTTTGCGAATACAGACTAACACGGCTGTTACTCTGAAACAGTAAAAGTTGTGCACAGGCCAGCCTACCTGAGCTAGCTTGACTCTAGCTAGTGCACATAATGACAGTAGTAAAGACAAGTGCAATGAGGGCTTCAGTACAAGTAGTTTAAGCCTGGCACAGACCTTGGGTATGTACTCTGCTCACTAGCCTGTACTGAAGCCCCCGCTTCTGTTATTATCCGTGTTAGCTGGATTCAGGCTTGTTCAGAGGTTAGTCCATGCACAACTGTTGTTATATAGACATGTCTTTAGCAGTTGTGCAATATGTCACATCTTCAAAGCATTATACGCATATTAGCTAATGAATGTTTACAATCCAGATTACAGTATTTTGGGGGATTACGCATCTGAGGGACTAATCAGACCAAAACTGTGCAAGAATACAAAACCGTCTTAAGCCCATTTCAAAACCTACCGTGTCCAGCATATATATATATAAAGAACTAGCATGACTGCCACGTTAAAATGACATTTCTCATTTAACTACACAGTGCATTGGGGGCAGACAAAGTTCAGTCTGGAGACTGCAGATACCGTGAGATTGGTGTTTAGAACCGCACACATTTCCCTGCAAATTAGAACATACACAAGGCAGGCAGGAGAAGCCCCCTTAGTCCCAGTTCCGAAGCTCCAGGATTGGCACTTGCGTTAAAGGTTCTCAGCTGTTATATATCCCACGGAGTCCTTAACTCAAAATATCCTTTCTTCTCACGGTTTAAATTGGGCTCTTAAGGCCAAAACCTGCCCTCCTATATATATATCTCACCAATTTCAGTGGGACTGCCTGGGTGTAATTTGGGGTAGAACTTGCTCTTTAAATATTAACACGTTATATAATATTTGAGAGGCACTGCTGAAGAAAACCCTAAAGCCTTCAGCCAAACGCGCAGCTGCATTGAAGCATGCAAACAGGATGCTGAATAGCAATGCCAGAGAAAGACAATGGAAATAAAAGGAAATATCTTGTTTTCATATGAGACGTCTTTCAACTTCCTGGCAGCTTCTTTCAATCATCCTGAAAAGATCCAGGACAGCTAGACAAAAACAGTGGTTTTTTCTCATCTCATTTGCGTCTAATTATTTTCATAGTTATGAGAGAGATCAAAGCACCAACAGAATCTATGCCCCAATGTGAAGGAATCTGAATAGTTTCTGCAAGTCATGCAGCACCAAATTCCTAGGACTTTCAAGCTGGAACATAAGGGAATATGGAATTCCTAATGTGGTATCCACAATGTACCCGAGTTGTGCTTTTTCCTGTTTGTTACAGTGCATTGGTCTCTGGGGTTATTTAATGAGGGCAGGTGTCCACAGTGTAGAGGTATTGAATTGTCTTTGTGTAGTGGTGTTTTAAAAAGGCTACAGAAGGTCAAGGGCCAGGGCCAGTTTGAGATGTGTTCATTCCCTAGGCACAAACCTTTCCATTTCCCCACGTCCCTCCAGATGCGCATCTTGAGTGAAAAGGCACTGGTTAAATTCCATTGAGAATACCACAATGTAGGGTGTCCACCCAAAGGAATCTAAGAACAATTACAGGCATGTACATGAACTATAATGGTACTATCTTCTAGGCTATAAACCACAAGAAAGGCTGAAGAAAATGGTGATTCTGATGCTGGACTGGGACTAAGGTGATTTGGGTTCAATTCCTGGTTCTGTCATAGACTTTCTGTGTGAAATCTGGCAAGTAATTTAATCCCTGCCTTAGTTTCCCTGTCTGTGAAATAGGGATAATAATAGTTGCCTACTTCACAATGGTGTTGTGAGGATAAATTTACGAGATGCTCAGATACTACAGTGATTGGAGCCATAAAAGAAACCTAGAAAGAGAGTGAGAGACTTTTCTGTTACTCACAGAACAGTCACAAATTTGAATTTGGATTAGATTTGCACAGTTACAAAAGAAAACGATACATTTAATCCAAATAAAGGAACCAATTATCTCTTCAGTCCTTTCCTAGAATCCCCAATAATGTGACTTGAAATTAGGGGAGAAACTGCTCCCAAATCTTCAAAGAAAACAAAAATGTGCCAACAAGCTTAAATATTTACAAAATTGAAGGGAAAATGGTTAGTTTAAAATATATTATTTCCTGCTAAAAAGCACAACAGTGCTACAAGTTAATTTAAAATGTAATGCCTTTAGCACAACGTGTGTTATGCAATCTCATATTATATTATTATGCAATATCATACAGTGACATTATTGATGGAAAAGACTATCAGGTGAATGGTAGTCTTGACTGTGCAAGGATTTAAGTCGCTTCCAGTTCCACTGATTTCACTGGGAATGGAGGATATTCAGCATATTGCAAGGTCAGAATATAGATGCCTATTGTTATCATATTATAACAATGTTTATAATGCACACTATCACAGTATATAACAATAAAAATAACTCATTTATATGTTGCTGCTGTAGCTAGCTTACAAAGTTCTGAAGAAAATGTTAGCTTCTTAATAACAGATATTAGTAAGTATCATAACAAAGATGGTTTAGTATTTTGGGGTTTTTCCCCCCGTGTTTGTATACCACCTAGCACACTGGGGTATGCAATGGTCCATGTCTAGGGTGTGAACACTACAAATAAATAAATAAATAATGGGTATTAAATGAACTTGAGTCTCTACTTTTACATTTTAAAACCACTGGAGCTAAAAGGAAAATGTGGAAAATATACAAGGTCTGATTTTGAGCCATTTTGTAACTGGAAGAATTTCAAGTAGGCTAATACTTAGGGCAGTCAAGCGATTAAAATAATTAATCATGATTAATTGTGCAATTAATGTGCTGTTAAACAATAATAGAATACTATTTATATAAATATTTTTGGATGTTTTCCACATTTTCAAATATATTGATTTCAATTACAACACAGAATACAAAGTGTACAGTGCTCACTTTATATTTTTTATTATAAATATTTGCACTGTAAAAATAAAAGAAATAGTATTTTTCAATTCACTTAATACAAGTACCGTAGTGCAATCTTTTTATCATGAAAGTTGAACTTCCAAATGTAGAATTATGTACAAAAAATAACTGCATTCAAAAATGTAAAAAATGTAAAACTTTAGCGCCTACAAGTCCATTCAGTCCTACTTCTTGTTCAGCCAATTGCTCAGACATACAAGTTTGTTTACATTTGCAGGAGATAACGCTGCCACTTCTTGTTTACAATGTCACCTGAAAGTGAGAACAGGTGTTCACATGGCACAGTTGTAGCCAGTGTTGTACGATATTTAAGTGCCAGATGAGCTAAAGATTCATATGTCCCTTCATGCTTCAACCATCATTCCAGAGGACGTGATGATGATGGGTTCTGCTCGATAACAATCCAAAGCAGTGCAGACCAACGCATCTTCATTTTCATCATGCCACCAGCAGAAGGTTTATTTTCTTTTTTGGTGGTTCCGGTTCTGTAGTTTCCGCATGGGAGTGTTGCTCTTTTAAGACTTCTGAAAGCATGCTCCACAACTTGCCCTCTCAGATTTTGGAAGGCACTTCAGATTCTTAAACCTTGGGACGAGTGCTGTAGCTATCTTTAGAAATCTCACATTGGTACTTTATTGGCTTTTTGTCACATCTGCAGTGAAAGTGTTCTTAAAACAACATGTGCTGGGTCATCATCCGAGACTGCTATAATATGAAATATATGGCATCATGCAGGTAAAACACAGGTCAGGAGACATACAATTTTCCCCCAAGGGGTCGAGTCACAAATCTAATTAACGCATTATTTTTTAACAAGCATCATCAGCTTGGAAGCATGTCCTCTGGAATGGTGGTTGAAGCATGAAGAGGCATATGAATGTTTAGCATATCTGGCATGTAAATATCTTGCAATGCCGGCTACAAAAGTGCCATGCCAATGCCTGTTCTCACTTTCAGGTGACATTGTAAATAAGAAGTGGGCCACATTATCTCCCGTAAATGTAAACAAACTTGTTCCTCTTAGCGATTGGCTGAACAAGAAGTAGGACTGAGTGGACTTGGAGGCACTGAAGTTTTACATTGTTTTGTTTTTGACTGCAATTATGCAAAAAAAAAAATCTACTTTTGTAAGTTGTACTTTCACCATAAAAAGATTGCGCTATGGTACTTGTATGAGGTGAATTGAAAAATACTATTTCTTTTGTTTGTCATTTTTACAGTGCAAATATTTGTAATAAAAATAATATGAGCACTCTGCACTTTGTATTCTGTGTTATAATTGAAATCAATATATATTAAAATGTAGAAAAACATCCAAAATATTTAATACATTTCAATTGGTATTCTATTGTTTAACAGTGCAACGAAAACTGTGATGAATTGTGATTAATTTTTTTATCACAATTAATTTTTGTGAGTTAATTGCATGAGTTAACTGTAACTAATCAACAGGCCTACTAATACTTTGACCAAAATCAAACAAATTAAACGAAGTCATGTATTCTCTGCCTTAAGGACTACTTATTACTCTGTTTGTGTAGTGCTTAGCACAATGCGTTGGGGCTTCCAGATATAGATGATAATAAATTTCAGCTCTTAAGAGCAAGTGTATCTGACTGAGGCTTTCAGTATATTTCTGACATATTTTCCTGCATGGCAAATTGTTAGTAGTCCAATGCACTGAGCTTGCAATTGTGAACGTTTTAGAAAAGGAGATTCTTGGATGGACGGTATCAGTTAATGGTCAACTATCAGTTAGTTCATATATCCAAGCTGGGCTGTTCAACCAACAGGAAAGTAAAAAGGTCAAACAGGAAGGGATGGATCAGGAGTCAGTTCCAACTAGAGCTGTGGAAGGCTGAGATCTGCCTGCAGTTCACCAGAATGTTAGAATAGAACAAATCAGATTCGGAAAAGGTAGGAGAAATATTATGCTTCATACCTGAGTATCTAACTGTATTTAGGCTGTTTGTGTTGTAATATTTGATTGTTGGACTCTACTATGTCTGAAAAAAATGTGAGCAACTGAGGGGAATGATTTTAGTAGCAGAGTAGCTTACTGCTTGGTTACAGGGATAGATTTAAAAATAAATGTAATGGTAATGGGTTGTAGTAATAAATTTCAGCAGTGACATTTATGGACATTTTTATGTGATGTTTTTGTTGCTTTTGTCAAGAACCAGGATGTTTCTGTTCTTTGCTTTTTGTTTTCTCTTCTCTTCTACAGTTTATTCAGAATAGGCCAAACTTTTTTAAACCTGAGCACCCAAAAGGAAGGATTTTGATCCATATTTAGACACTTTAAAAATCACCTGGTTTTCAGAAGACCTGCAGTGCACAAATGTTCACAAATGTTCACTTTAAGTTAGGTGCCTAAATGAGGATCTGAATCCATAATTTTTAGGTGCCAAAGTTTGAGAATTTTGAACATAGGATACATTTTTCAAAAACACCGAAGTCCCATTTTCAGAAAGGGGTGTAGGCAATTAGGTGCTTTTGAAAATGTTAACTATGCTGCAAACAGTAGCGTTGTCTCTGTTTAATCTGTCAATGAATAAAAGCCCTAATGAGCTTTTATGAAGGACCGCAAGTTTTCCATTTTACCTCCCCTTAACTTGAGCACTGAGTTTCACAAGGTGCTGTTTCTGTGTAATAGGGTAATACACTGAAATTATATGTTACATTTTTACTGTATCTAAGTGCTGAGAGTATAATACGTTGGATGGAATATTATTATTTTGATTTACAATTGCGGTAGCCCCTAGAGGACTCTAGCAGATCAGGACCCCATTGTGCTTGAGTACAAGCACCTAATTAATGTCCGTCTTTGCCATATGAGTCTCTGCTGTGAGAAGTTTGCAGTCTAAAAGACAAGATGAAACAGGTAGTGAAACAAACAAATTCGGAGAGAAGTGGGTGAGAAGGAAGGGTGAAGTAGCAGCTTTCACAACGTAAACCAATTTATGTTGCAGTGTTGCTGTAGCCATGTAGGTCCCAGGATATTAGAGAGACAAGGTGGGTGAGGTAATATCTTTTATTGGACTTCAGGACTGGAACCTGGACCTGAATATTGGACATGAAAAAGAGCTGTGTGTAGCTCAAAAGCTTGCCTCTTTCACCAACAGAAGTTGGTCCAATGAAAGATATCACCTCACTCACCTTGTCTAACCAAAATATAGGGTGTCTTGAAAATGATGCAACTTCTAAGGGAATTTAGCAGGGTTCAAAGGGGGATTGGACACTAATATGGATAACAAAACTAACAGTTAATGCCAACAAAAAGTATTTGAGGGGAGAGACGCTGTGTTTCATGTTTTAAACAAATCTCTCATTATTAGTAATTAGGATGAGGGCAGATTATACCTCATCATCTACTGTGGAGTTTCTTGCACTTTCTTCTGAAGCACCTTTTGCTGGCCACTGTTGGAAACAGGATACAGGACTAGATGGACCGCGGGTCTGATCCAGGAGAGCAGTTCCTATGTAGGACTATGTTACTATATTGTTTACTTAGCAGGACAGATAGCAGGAACCGAATGGCTCAGGGGCTTTAGAATGGGATAATGGGAAGGAAGCATAGCCCTGCTGTGTGTGGGTCAGAATCTGTAGTGTGGATTAGTTTTGCTGTCCCAATCCTGGCACCAGTTAGACCAGTCTAAAGACTTGTAATTTACAAGAGCTGTCCATGAGCCCCAAGAAGCTCCTCTGAGATAGCTGGGGCATAGAGAAACTCCAGCTACAATCCCTTTCCCTCAGACCATGCCCACTGTGTGGGGATGTGGCTGGAAAGAAGTGTGCCTAGGAGCTACAAAGGTGATTCTGCACCATCCAAGCATTCCCCTAGGTGTGAGGAATTCTTCAGGGGCAAGTTATGCCAGCCTTAGGGCTGCTTTGAACCACTGAGTGGCTGAGGAACTGGTTATTGGTGTCAGGTGGCTTGGGTTATGTTCTTGGCTCTGGTACCGATTTCCTGTGTGAGTCGGAGAAACTCACTTCTCTCTGCGTTGGTTTCCTCCTGTGTAAAACTGGGATAATAAATTATAATACTGATCACCACACAGGAATATTGAAGCAAAATTAATGAATGTTTGTAAAGTATGTTGGAATCCTCAAGTGGAAGGTGCTATATAAGTGCTAAGTACAATGGTCATCGATTGCATGTAGCTTTCTAGGCCACCAGTTCAAACCTGGCCCAGATTAGAAATGGCTTCCTGGTGTCCTATTCAAAATAAATGGGAGTCCCTCCCAATGCAGATCCTAGTTCTAGTTCCACATTGGAAGACACGCCACTGCAGTAGGCAATATGTTAGCCTCAGCGAAGGGTCCAGTAATGGCCACCTTTCTGACCTAAAAACATAGTCTTCTCAACTTTCTCACCTCCGAGGTGTACCTTACAAGTCACGTTTGATGCACAGGGCAATAGACAGCATCTTGCATTGCAATGTTCTATGCTGTACCTGATTTGTGGGTACAGTCAGAGGGTTTTAAATTTCTTGCTCCTCCATCCACCACTTTACCTAAGGAGTAAATTCACTAAATCAAAATGGTGGTGATGGAAAACAGTAAGTCTACGCTGTAACTCTTTACTATTTTCTTAAGCATTTTTAAAAAAAAGTTGCAGACAGAGTTAGCCTGATATTTTCCATTCCCCTATCTGTTTTGTTCCACTCTGTGGCATTTTAAAGTTGCTTTCCAGATACTTTTAAAAGGAAGTGGCAAGGGGGACAAAAACTGTGGGAAAACAGTATTGTTCCGTTTATCTTCCTTCCAAAAGGAAAAATAATGCCTTCCTTTCCCTGCCTGTCCACGCTGAACAACTCTCAAATCAACATGGTTAAGAGCCATGTTAACAAGCTGTACTTAATGCGTCGGAAAATATCTATGGCCTTCTGAGCCACACATGCCAGAATAGGCTGTTGCTAGTGGCTCTCAGGCAGGCCAGCCTGTTCAGATGAGAGACTGATGTATCTTGCTGAGAAAGCTGATAACAAAACCCAACCTCTAGCTCTACATTAGGATGTGTCAAGCAGTCCAGCTGCTATCTCTGCTCTGTTAGTACTGATACTCATGATAGGCTCTGCAGCTAGGAAATGAGCATTGTTATTCTTATTTATTTATATTATTGTAGTGCTTAGGAGCCCCAGTCAGATCAGAACTCTGGTATGCTAGGCACTGTACAAACAGAACAGCAAGTCCCTGCCCCAAAGAGCATCCCCAGGCCAGGGTGCCACAGCTTTTAAGGAAGGATATCTCCTGTTCTCCCCACATGCACTCACTGAATGAGGAATAGGCTCCTATTCAGAGAGATACAGAAAGCCCATGCAGCTTCCGTGGGCCAGCATGCTGTGATACCTATTGGCTTCCAGATCAAGGTTCACAGAATATGGAATCCTGCTATAGTAACTGTTGGTTTATTTCAAAAAAATCTGTCTAATAACTTCATTTAAAAAAATTCAAATGCATTGACAATCACTGATTATAAAGAAACAAATTCATTCAGCATAGGAATTGCCATGTAGCACCAAACCCATGGTCCATCCAGTACAGCATCTCATGTTTGACAGAGGTCAGAACCAGCTGTTTCAGATGAAGGTGTAAGTAGTACCCCACAGTGAGCAGTTGTATCCCACATGCAAGCTTCATCCTAACCCCTAGCAGTGAGAGATTGATTAAGCCCTGAATTATGAGGTTTAATGTCCCTTCTAAAGTTGTCTTGGCATTAATTACTATAGCTCTGGATATTCTTGTTCTCCCTCATATAAGGCCATTCCCTCTTTGAGTTGTGCTGACTTCAGTATTAAAAAAACAACTCGTAAGCAAAAGATAACTGGCATTAGCACAATAGATAAGGTAATGTACCAAAGTATGGATTGTTTAGTATGGTTTTGCTCCTTGTTGGATTATTTAACTGGGCACCTGAACTTTCAGTGAGAAGAAGAGAAACATGGTGACTAAAACAATGTTTAATAAGTCCTGTGGAAACCCATCAGTTGCTTGGGACCAGCTTGTCAAACGTATTTAGGTGCATACAGATGCACTTAGCTACCTAGCAGGATTTTTAAAAGTACCTAAGAAGGTTAGGTGCCTAATGCCCATTGAAATAATTGAAAATCTGGTCCCTGGTGCTTATATGTAACCCAATGGATTAAAAAAAGGTAAAAATATAAATATTAGAATTGACAGCTACTGTATCTCACCCATAAACATTAAAGATGGGAAGGGATACTACAGAGAGGAGAATCAGGTTGTCAGGTGCTTGAATGAGACATTTGCTCTTGCTCTGTTACCCTCAGAAGAGCAAAGGGAGAAAACTATCATTGGTACAGACATAGCTTCTCCTGTTCTTTCCCGCTTTGATTTGTCCCTTGGCTTGTGCTCTGAGAAATTCTGTGTCTCATTCTCCTTAAAGTGCTGATATCTATCTTAACATTCTGAGAATTCAGACTTTGTTCTGATACCTTTCAGCATTCTTCTCAATGCATTCCTTCAGGCTAGTGCTCAACCCCATTATATGTGTAACTCTTAAAACACGCACGCGAGCGCACACACACGTGCACGAAGGAGATAGCAAAAGTTAATTAGTATCTTTTCCATCACTCATTATCCAAATTCCTGGAATTCTAGTCCTTTGTACAGGCTGCTCCCTTCATGTTATATGCATTTGCTAAATTTTAATGAGAATTTGTTTCCATTTACAGATATAAAGTGATGTATATACAGATATTCTGAGCATTGTTGAATGTGTATGATATATTTTGCTATACATTCAGCTCTGCTTTTAGACCAAGATTACCCCTAACATCTCCAAATGTAAAGGACTTTGGAGGTGCCTTGAATAATAGAATTTGAAATACTAGTTCTGGAGTTTAATTATGGAATAATGGTCCAACAATCACCAATCTGAATTGATGTGCATGGGTTCTATCATTCAGATTTTTATTTATACATCCTACTTCCAAAAGTTAGCTCTGAGCATGTAAACCTTTATTGCCTGTGTGATTCTTCACTCATGTGAGCAGTTGCATTGATTTAAATGGGTCAAAAAGGTAAAATATTATTCATTTATTTATTTATGTTTTGGTAGTACCCAGATGTCCCAGTCATGGACCAGAATCCCATTGTGTAAATGGTTCCAGATGTGCAATTACTTACGGAACTTTTTGTTTTGCACTTCCGGGCTTGGGATAGAGTCCGAGCTCTGGGATCTTCCAACCCTGCAAGGCCCTAAAGCCCAGGCTCCAGCCCAAGCCCAGAAGTCTACACAGCAATAAAACAGCAGAGTCGGCACTAGGCGTAAGCAGACTAAACAATAGCTCAAAGGGGCCCTCAATTTGCTTTTTTATTATGTGTTGTGTAGAAGGGGCCCCCAAATATTCCCATTTAGAGCCTGCAATGGGGTAGCACTGTGGAACAGCCCTGCAGTCCAAGCCCCGTGAGCCCAAGTCAGCTGGCACGGGCCAGCCACGGGTACTCTTAGAGATCATTCCTCCTTGACTCTTGCTTCCAGACTCAGCCCATAATTTCCTGCACCACATACCTCTCCTAGGGTGCTGCAGGGAGCTAATAACTAATTATCCACCTCTGACTTAGCCCTTCTACCCTGAAGATTCCAGCACTGAGGGTGGATCATTAACTGAATCCACAAAAATCAGCCCCCTTTCTTGCGTTCTTTAAGAATGAAGTACCTATACCACCAATCTTGTCCTCTTCAAAATGTTACTGACATTTTTCACTGCATTGCCACTGTGATGTAGATGAATGCTATTCCTGGGAGGCTGTGTGTTAAAGCTAGCAGGGAGTGAACAATCGGCAATGGGCATAAGTAAATTTCATTCTGTCTTTCATAGTTAGTCATACTTATCTCTCTCCCTGCTTATCCAGACATTAATGAATCCAGATTTGCCAAAGCCTTTTCCTGGGGTGTAATAGGCTCAAAGTGCCATGCAGGAAGGAAGCAATCAGAACTAATGTGTAACAGCAGTTACCGTTTTCAAAGCCTTTATAAACCATCAGTTATTAATCCTCACAACATACTAATAAGGTAGATACATTAATATTACTTTCCCCATTTTAAAGTTGGGAAAACTGAGCCAGAGAAGTTAAGTACCGGGGCTTTAGTAAAGGTGTGACATACAAGTGCTGAAAAGAGGCTGCTCTTCAATTTCTAGTCCCTATTACATGTTCTTCATCTGGATTACAGAAAGTTATTTCCTACTGTGCAGCATCCCCCCTGCCATGCGGGATTTGGGAAAGAAACTGCAGGGAGGCGCGAGCCAGAGACTGAAGCCCACACAGCATCAGCAGAATCAGCCTAAGCAGGGGCTGCTGAAGACTTTTAACTGGACTTTTTCTGCCCTCTGTTGATTGGCTGTTTGCTTCAACCTTCTCCTGCCCCCGTCCTCACAGTATCTTCACCTGAGCCTCACTCCACCCTGCTCTCATATCTTCAACCCCTTCCTCTTCTCAACTGCTTGTGTCCCCTTTCATCCCTCTCTCTTCCCTTCTCTTTCATTTTAATCTCTTCTTAATTAACCCCCCCAAAAACCCCTTCCAAACTCCTCCCCCCAAATTCCCCCAAACATGGAACTAACGTGATATTTGCTGCCATCACGTCAGTGGCTCTGCTTGTGTGTTATAACTCTTTCCCCTACCCTCTGTCTCTTTTCTGTTTATGAAATTGTTAGCTCTTTGGAGCAGGGATTATCTGTTATTCTCTGTGAACAATGCCTATCACAAAGGGGCCCTGATCTGGGTTGGTCCCTAGGCGCTGTAGTAATAAACATGATGATTATGATTAGAAAGGGACTACTCTAATAGCTCCCATTACAAAAACTGTACAGTGAATCAGTGGCAGAGCTCGGACTAGAATTCACATGTTCTTGATCCCCGGCCTCTTGCTTAGTCCATGTGACAACACTGCTTCTTTACACCTCCAGATCAGAGTATTGGGGGAGCTTGAGATCTTGTTGGAGAAAAAAATCTGATGATGGAAGGTTTTAAGGAAGAAGCACAGAATTCAACTTACTGTTGAACTGGTGAGCACAGTATAGTTTTTCTTGCTACAAAGAATCCTTAGTTGGTTGACATGTTTTATTTTTTCAGTATTCAATCAAGGAGAATTCAATTTGTATATGATTTCTCTACTGGGCTGAATGTGATGGAAATGTTTTGCTTGCACACACAGTGCTGAAAGTTGTTGAATACATATTAAAAGCAGAGTCCTAATAGTGAGTTTTTATATACTGTGTTGATTCTCTTTAGAATTCGGACGATGCAAATTCTATAGCACTGCTTGGCATTGCAAGTGATGGAGCTCCAGCAGCAGCAGTGGAATGCAATGTTTCTGTTTTTGGGCTCCACACCCTGATGGAGGAAGAAGGATTCTGCAGCTCTGCTCCCTATCTGGAAAGGAAACAACTTAGCTCTTGGGAAGGAAATAAACAGCAGCTGGGGAGGAGTGTGTCTGATTGTATGCATGTGGCAGCTAATACTGCCATTTCCACATCGATTAACATGGAAGAGGAGGTCTCTTTGCAAGGACAAATGGCCATGGGTAAGTCCTTCACTGTTATATCATCTGGTCATTTTTGCTCTTCACTTGTTTGTGCTGCACAAAGCTGAGAACTGTCGGGTGTGTTTTCAGTTGTGCACTTTTTTCCCTCCTAAAGAACTTCTACAACTGTTAAACTGAGCAATACAAACAACTATATCTTTCCTTTCCAAAGGGGCTAAATGACCATATTAATGGTTCCTTTTCAGGTTTTTTTCCAGAATATCTTAAATCAGAGGTAAAATAAGGTTTAGGATTACATTGTATCAATATTCCAGGGCCAAGGGAATAGTAGAATATAAGTACTTTGCGAAAGACTCGCTTTTTGCAAAGATCCATCAGACTTCACAAAGAGGGTTGATTGGTTTGGACTCCTATGAACACCTAGTTGCTTTAGGGTTGGTGTTGGAGATTCAGTAAGTGACATTCTTCTCTCTGACTCAGAATTGAACTAATATCCAACTATAGTCTTAGAAGGCACTGCGCATCTAGGGCCTCTGTCTTTAGAATTACTGATCATTTGTGTTCATTAAATATTCCATGGACCCCACATTTCTTAGGAGGAGGGTTGTTAATCCAAATGTTCTGAACCAAATACCAACTCTGATAATTATATTCTCCTTACTGAAATTCCCCTAGCAGTTTTAGCTGATTGAGTAAACTTTTTCAAATCCTCCCCTAAATTTATGAGTACTGTTTCTGTAGACTATTTCTCCCAATCATCAAGAACTGCTAGTTTTTACAAATTGTATCTCAAATGGCTTAGGGAGAAATTGTATCCTCTGATGCGCAAATGCAACTCCAATTGCAGTCCAGGAGCCAGGTGCAATCTCCAAGGGCAGAATTCAATCTCCAGTTTAGCTAGATAACTAAGCATGTGACTATCTTTAAACATGCAAAGAGTGCCATTGACTTCAGTGGGACTACTCACATGCTTAAAGTTAGGTATGCCTTAGCCTTACTGTTAGGTCCCTGGGCTTGTTTAAGATATCACTTAGATTGGTTTGATATGGGTGTAACTCCAGTAAATCTGAGTGGATTTACTCCTAGGCTACTCTAGTGAAAATGAGATCAGAATCAGAACTTGTATCTATATTTAATTCACACAAATGATTGCTCATGATCCCTGGTACTTGCATAAGGTTACAGAAAAACTTGTTGGTTTTTTCCCCCCTGAAACTGATATATGTGAAAATGGTTATTATCCATTGAAGCACTTAGTGAGTCATAAATAAACTTTTGAAAAAGTTAGTCCCTGGTGCTGTATCAATAGCAATAGTGACAAGTCCACATATCAAAAACAGTTCCTAATTAAGCGGCACTCTAGACTTCTATTCATGCTCAAAGCAGTAGCATGTCATTGTAGTTCTAAAAGTGGCTTGTTTTGGGCTTGTGACTAAGCAGAGAATCAGAGCTGACAGTCTGGATGCGAAATGATTATACTTATGATAATAATACTCATTAAATCCAGTTAGGCCTCTTCCGCAGCTGCCATATTGCCAGATTTAACTCAAGCTGAAAGGTATGTTAAATGTTTTGCATCTATTTTCTCTTCCCTCTTCCATCCAGGTCAGCAATATAGAGAGAAGGATGAAGCCTTTTAGTCCTTTTACATGGAGTCTTTGTTATTCAAAGACTGATAGAGATTAGATTGGAGGTTTTTTTAAAACTGTACATTTGAATTAGTTGACTAGATAAGAAGTAGATATTGAGGGGACAAACTTACTGAGTATTTGCTCAATGTCAAACCATCCCATAAGGATGCAGCCATAGGACCCCACACAAACACCGGCTGGTATGCCTGGAAGAAAGGAGATAAATGTAAATATATTGTTATCCCATCCCTCTGAAACTCATGGAAACCATCTCAATGGACTGAGAGAGGCCAGAAAAGATCTACTCACGGGTATCACCTATATAATCTATAATACTTACAATGGTGACAAGTGTCTTATATCGTCCCCTTCTCATCCTAATGAGGTTTCCTTGTGCTAGATCAGTGGTTTTCAGCCAGAGGCCTAAGGCCCTCTGGGGGGCCACAAGCAGGTTTCAGGGGGTTCGCCAAAATAAACCAGAGGGCAGGGCCAGCATTAGATTATCTGGTGCTCAGGGCAGAAAGCCGAAGCCTGAGCTGCACAGGGCTGAAGCCAAAGCCCGAGCAATGTAGCGTGGGGCCATAGGCAGTGCCCTGCTTGTTACCCCCTAATGCTGGCCCTGACTTTTAATCTATTGGATATGCAGAAAAACAGTTGTTTGGGGCACAGGTGGGCTGTGGAGGTTTTTATAGCGTGTTGGGGGGGCCTCAGAAAGAAAAAGGTTGAGAACCCCTGTGCTAGATAATACTCATGTGGTCAGTGTTACCTTGTGCAGAGTCACAATTCATAAATGAGCCCCTGGGGTGTGCTGGACTGCTGCAGGGGGTTCCCATGGCTACCTAGTTCCCGAGAATCCTGCTGCAGTGGGAGCTGTGGAGGCTTGTGAGGCAAACGTTCTCCTTTTCTCACCTCCACCCAACCTGCCGGGTACGTGAGTTTGTCTAGCTCCAGAGCGTGAGTTAAAACCGGTGGTTGGCACTGAGCGAGTGCTACACTGCTGCTGCCTCTGCAATGGGTCTGGGACCGCACCCCAGCCTACTCTGCAAGGAGGCAAACATTACTGGCTCCCCTCAACATGAGGTGTATTCACGCAATGCCGTGGGACTGGGTTGAAAACACTGAGTGGAAATAGAATCACAGAATATGCTGGTTTACACTGCTGAAGTCCTGCGGGGGAGAAGGAAGGGCTGGAACTCGCAGAGGCATGCATACCGGGAGGTAGGGGCGCCGTCTCTTCACACTGCAGCCTCCACAGTATTGCCAATTGAACAAGTTTGTCACTAGATCTGGTGATTATTATTATTATTATTTTTTAGGTCTGCTACAGATTTTTTCAAGCTTCGCTGTGACAAGTCACCGAACTAAACTTTTAATGGCATCTGGTGACATTCTGGTGACTTTTGCTAGATCTAGTGATAGAATCACTTAATTGGTGACACTGGACAGAAGACAGACCTGAGGAGCTGAGATCCATGGGGGGCAGGAATGGGGGTTACTGGGGTAGCACTGAGTATGTCAAGGGGCCTGGGGTTAAGCGGAGGGAGAGCAGGGGAGATATTGGGGGCTAGAGGCAGGACAGGGATGATATTGGGGCTGAGAGCAGAAGGCAGGAAAGGGGAGATATTGGGGCTCAGGGCATGGCGATATTGCGACTGAAGGCAGAAGGATATTGTTGATCAGGGGAGAGTAGGTGGCTCTGTGACTGGTAAGGAGAGGATTAAAAGAATCATGGTCAGCCAGAGAAGGGGGAGTGGAAGGGGCTTGGGCAGGGACATGTGGGGCAGCTGGAGAGTCCCCGCTCCATTGCTGGGAAGACCACGCTGGGCAATTCCTGTCCACCGGCCCTAGAGAGCTCAGTTGCAGGTTGCTCCTCTGGGTTGGGCTCTGTGGTACAACCCTTGCCATTTAGAGTTTCCTGTCCCTGGAGATGTAGATCCCAGCGTGGTGGGCTCAGCTCGGGTGGAAGGTGCCTGATGTGAGTGGAAGGAAAGATGGCAGTTGAGCTGGGTTTGGACTCTGGAGGGAGGGGTTCCCCATCCCTTATGGGGAACCACTAAAACTGGCTCCTCGCTCTGAAAAGAGAGATGGCAGAGGGTTACTGAGCCTCCATCTCTTCTTCCAGAGCAGGCCCAGAAGTGAAAGAGGCAGCGTGAGGAGATTTTTCCAGTGCCTTACAGCATGGCCACTCAGTTTACTGAGCTGCCATCTCTCCTTCTGGAGCGAGGTGACTTAAAAAACCCTTAAATTCCCTTAAGAAGTCTTTGGGACTTTCTTTGTGCATAAACAACCTTTTTCCTTTACTGTTCACTGCAAAGGATCAGAACTTTAAAAATATGTTTATGCTGTTTTTACTCAGTCTGATTATGAAAATGCCTCTTACTAGACATTTTATTTGTTATAGACTTTTCTCAGAATAACTGCCTGAAGGCCAGTTCAAGGATAACACCCAGTCCAGCAGAAAGTTTTCCAACAGGTAGGAAGGACCTTTTTCTCTGTTACACATCATTTGAGTATTTGCTTTTTTCCACTAACCTTTGCTCTTCAGCTGAGCTACTAGATAAGTGATATTTCCAGGGTTGCCAACTCTTGCAATTTTATCACAAGTCTCACAATGTTTAATGTTTTTTTTTTAAAACCTTAGCTCCTGGAGGCATGTGATATGATGAGAATCTCAGCTTTTATTTAAAAAAACAAAATTCAAAGTCTTCTTGGATAAAAGCCTGAAAATGTTGTACCTTCAATGGTCTCAAGCCAGAAGGCACCATAAGAAGAACTTAATATTTATGGTATATCATGATTTTCAAGTCAATCTCGTGATCTTTAGGGCCCTCTCTATGTTTTGTGAACCCTTAGGTTTGGCCATGCTGTATCTGTTAGCAAAGATGTAGGAATACTTTCCGGGTACGGAGGTGCAGCAGGGTTGCAGTCCTAGTATTTATGGGAGTTGAGCCCTAGTACTTATGGTTGTTGAGCAGCTCATGTTCTGCTCAATGACTTGAAAATGTCATGTTTCTGTTCTGTTTGTTTAGATTTCCCCCCCACACCTGTGGGGAAAATAAATAGTCCATTGGATAAAACTTTCAGAGGCAACCACTGTAGTTCATGCTGATTTTTCCTTGTTTTCAAGCAAATAGAGTAACTACATATATGCATAGGTAAATGACTTGCACGATACCTCAAGATGGTTTGGTGTCCTAAAGGCAGTGCTGTGCTCTGGTGAGTTAGACATTTGGTCCAGAACTTGAACCAACTTGAACATACTGTAAGCAAATGCAACTCCATGAATTCCAATTGGTCCCAATTGATTAGAGTCTGATCCAAAGCCCATTGAAGTTAATGGAGAGATTCACATATGCTGAGCACTCTAGCTTGATCCAGCAAAATACATAAGTAATTAATTTTAAGGGAATATAATGGATAACAACTGCTTAAGTCTTTCACTGAATCAGACTGGAGTGCTCAGCGCCTTGCAGAATTGAGCCCTTACTTCTTAAAGATCTGACTCAGAGCCTAGTAACATAAATAGGTAGACTCCAATTGATATTAATGAGTCCTGAAGTGTGTTCTAAATTGGCCAAGGGGGCAGCATGCTCAACCTCCACAGAGAGAAGTGTTTCACATCAGTCAATATTAACTCTTTAGCTGATTAAGGGGGTGATTTATCAGGATTATTGGTTAATTTCTTGGAATAATTTGAAGAAAAAACATAAAAAAATCTAGTATTTAAGTACAGAAATTGCTTATTTATTAGGGTCATGTATGTGTATTTGGTTGAAAATTTGATAATGGTTTTTAGGATTTATTGTGGTTGAAGTACTGTTTAATAGCTGCAAAGGAAGTGAATGAGTCAGTGGTACAAATTAATACTTATCTCAGCAATAGTATTCAGAGCATTTACAGTTTATCATGTTCATGACTGACTCTAAGTTTACTGATGCGCAGCTAAATAACAATTTCCTTCATAATGCTTTGCCCTTCCATAACACCCTTCAACCCAGCCTTAAAGAGATTTTACAAGTTGTTACATTAGCTTTAATATTAACTGAGCCTGTCAGAATGTTAATGGTCCTCGGAGAAGTGACTCCTAACAGTGCATAACAGTTTAGGACAATGTGTGAAGATACAGTTTTGGGGAAGGTATTACAATCACTTAGGTAAGGCTTAGCGAGAACACATTTTTCAATAGGTTGCTCTCTTCCCTCTGCACTAGGAATGAAACAGTTCCTCAGCCTGTTGTTAGAGGGCATTGTGTTTTATTGGTGCCCTACTTCTAAAGACATGTAAAATCAAGGTCTTGCTCATTTTGGCCTCAAAGATTCTATGAGTGGGAATAATAAGTAGGACTGGGTTTTTTGGGTTTTTTTTACTTTATATGGATAATTTTGAGATTTTGTTGAAAACTTTTCATCTGAAAACTGAAAATGTCTGTGTTTCAGCCAAAAATTTTTGGTTGTGGATTTTTCAACAAAAAGTCAAAGTCTTCCATGGGGGTGGAGTGGGGGGTCGGAGGAAACATGACCAGTTCTAGTAATAATTTGTATCCTGGCTCAATTCTAACTCAGGCAGGGTAACTACCTACATTCTATTTACCCTAATTTCCTTCTCCCACCCACAGCTTCTGCTGGAAAAAGTTATTTTTCATTTCTTTCAAACTTTTTTGTGATGTTGCCAGCTGCTATTAAATAGCAGCCACATCTCACCACAGATGTCAGCATGTGAGTGGTAGGTGAAGTGATCCCCGTGTATTGTTTCTATAGCATATTGGTTTGTAAAGTGCTTTGGGGCCCATTCAAGTGAAAGTTTATTGTCATTCCTATTAAAATTGCTGCTCCGAGCAACGGGAATAGGTTAAAGTGCACAATATTATTCATTGTATTCTGGTGAGTTTCACTATTTTTTTACAACCTTGTATTTTTGTAGATTCAGAATTAGCAAATGCCCATGGATGTCATGCTAGTGGTGGTATTCTATTCTATATTTCTCTTGATCAGCAGAGTAGCCTTTTCTTGATAAATGAAATGCGGCAGAACTGGCTCTTCCATTCCAAAGAACTTGTGTGACTATAAACCAATATTCTTCTCAGATATCTCCCTGAAGCTAATCATGGTAAAACGAAAGAGTGGACTTCCTGACCCCCAACTGCAGGGAGAACTGAGAGGACGACTCCGTCTTCTGGAGAATGACAGCAGGGAGGTCATGGCAGTTTTTAGTGTAAGTCAGCTCTGGTATATTTACAGAACAGTTTGGGGTGTTATCAATAACAGAGTCTACCAAAACATTTCAGCATCATCGAACTAACCTCTGAAACGTGCAAGGGTCTGTTCTCCCATTTGTATATGTGTGTGTATAAATTGAAGGTGGTCAAATGCAGTCCACAGACACGGTCATTTTTGACTTGGGGGTGACCAAAATTGCTCAGATCAAAATGGGATCTCTACATGTCTCTGGGCCATACTTGCTTACAGGAGATGACATTGGCTTCAATCTGCTCCATTTAATGTAAATTAAAGGACTGATTTTCCTTCACCTCATCTGGCACAGGGGAGCAAAAATGCATGCTCCTGAGTTTGGAAATGTGAAGGTGGGAGCAACATGTGTCTCTTCCCCCCCTTCAAGGGCCCACAGGCTCTCACAAGAGGACCCTCTATATTGGCTTATGCAGGACCAATGAGGAAACTATTCCTATTACACATATGGTTTGCATAGGCAACCTGGCCTGATACCTGTACAGGGCTTAAGTGATGTGTAGGGCTTTGCGCCGACACTAGAAACCCAGATGAATTTTGCCCATTCGTTAAATGGCATGAAGCTGTTACGTATTTAGGAACAGAAGGTATAATAATGGAGACAGTGGCACTCTGGGATAACTTGGTCTTATTTATATCAGAAATTTACTTCCAGTTCTCAAAGGATCAGACAGATCACACTATTACAACATCTGTTTGATGAAGTAAAATGAGAGAGAAAACATGCAGGTTTACCAAATATTCAGATACATACAAATCCAAAATATAGTAAAATGAATGAATATTAATATCGACAATAATGGCCAAATTTTCGAAAGGGCTCAGCTCCTGTTTAGGCACTCAGAGTGGCCAGGTATTAAAAAGAAGTCAGGACTCAGTAACTCCATTTAAGAAAAATGGGCTGTGTTGCACGGTAAGCACTTCTAAAAGTCTGGCTACTTCACTTCATTAATGGACCGGATTAGAGTAATGCACTGGAGACAGCGCCACAATAATAGAAAATACCAGTTAAACCAAGTACGGAGTTTAACATCCCAGTGAAAAGCAAATGGAATTCAAGATATAGAAATGGAAAATTGGTACAGCTCTTGAGTTTCCTCATACACACTTTTAATGCACATAATGGAGGTATAAAAGGATATGCCTAGAACACATCCTACCAGTGAAACTGTCCAACAAAAGTGGGAGAAAAACAGAAAGAGAGAGAGAGAAAAAAAAATTCTAACTATTGTGAGAGGTGCCAGACCAACTCATTTAATAAGATAACGTGTGTAAGTCCCAAATTGCAGGTACTGTACAATTTATACAAATGTAAAAGGGACCTGAAATGCTATCCATATCACAAAACTGTGTGTACTGAAAATATTCAATTAAGAATGTTTGGAAGTAAGATCCTTTGTATCTTTGTCTCTGACCTGGATGCAGAAAACAACTCTATAGGCATGAAGTAGTAGTTTCTTGACTTAATGAAAGCAGAATCTGTCTACAGAAAAAGAAGAAACATGAAAAGGGACAAACTATAAATGATCACAGAATTGATACACACAATCATGTGGACGCCTTTGTATCTTCTGACTCTCAGTGAAAATCAAGACTAGTCTTGTTATGCACTCCTTCCTTTCTTAGCTCAAATACCAACTGATAGAACAAATGAACCCAACTGGAGGAAGTGAAATAAGCCACAGTATTTGGGACATTGAAATGGACAAGAATAGGATCAATTATTTATTAGTGTGATTGTTACTATACGTTACATAAAGTGTATAGCAGATGTCTGTAAAGAAAGGAATAAGACATTATGTTCTAGATTTAGAAAAAAACCAAACAATAAAATTATTACCATAGCAATGGAACGAGAAATACTGGAGAACAAAGCAGAAGGCATTTTAAATAAAACTGCTGAATGCATTGCATGTAAAGCGTAACTAGCTAGTTTTAGCTGTTTGTGTTTTTGTAAAAAAGTGGAAGGAAAAAAATCACATTTTTCCAAGCAGTTTGGAAGAAGTAAGTAAAGAAGTAAAGTAAAGAAGAGAGGCATAAATATGGGATTTATCAGGGTTGACTATTTGTAGTTTTAAATTACATATCAGTGGCATGGGTTCATTTTTTTTTTTTTATTCTCCCATAATACGGGTTTGCATTACGGATGAGCTCCTCACCAGTGATAAGCTGCCAAAATCTTAACAGCCGGTCCCTCCTCACCCCCCAAGGGGGTTGTTGCCCACTCCCGCCCCCCGGGACTCCTGCCCCATCCAACCCCCCGCATTCCTTCACATCCCCCCCACCCCTCGGGACCCTTGCCCCATCCACCCACCACCCCGTCCCCTGACTGCCCCCAGAACCAGGCAGGATGGTCTCATGGGCCACCGTAGTGGGTGCCCACCCCTCCCCTAAGAGCCAGAGGGGCCTGCTGGGGGGCAAGGTGGGGAGTCCCGGCGGTGCTTACCTGGTGCGGCTCCCAGGAAGCATCTGGCAGGTCCCCCTGCCTCCTAGGGGCGGGGGAGCATAGCTAGGGGGGCAGCAGGCGGAGCGGCTGCTCCCCCCACTGATCACATCCAAAGTGGCGCCTTAGGCACCGACTCTGTGGGTGCTCCGGGGCTGGAGCACCCATGGGGAAAGTTTGGTGGGTGCAGAGCACCCACCAGCAGCTCCCCAGCCCCAGCTCACTGCCGCTCCGCCTCGCCCCTGAATGCGCTGCCCAGCTCTGCTTCTCTGCCCCCCGGCTTCCTGCGAATCAGCTGTTCGGTGGGAAGCCTGGGATGGCTGAGAAGCAGGCGGCGGCTTTGCGCTCAGGCCCAGGGAGGCGGAGGTGAACTGGGGCGGGGAGCAGTTCCCCGGCGCACCCCCGCCCCCCCGTGTTACTGGCTGTGGCACAGGAGGCTCTCCTCGCGGCCCCCCACCCCCGGCCCAGCTCACCTCCGCTCCGCCTCCCTGGGCCTGAGCGCAAAGCCGCTGCCTGCTTCTCAGCCCTCCTTGGCTTCCCGTGCAAACAGCTGATTTGTGGGAAGCCTGGGGTGTGGGGTGGAGAAGCAGAGCGGGGAGGCGCATTCAGGGGAGGAGGTGGAGGCGGAGCAGAGGTGAGCTGGGGCCAGAGGCGGGGCAGGGAGCTGCCGGTGGGTGCACCAAATTTTCCCCTTGGGTGCTCCAGCCCTGGAGCACCTATGGAGTCAGCGCCTAAGACACCACATTTGGCCGGTTGTTAAATTTAGAAGCCCTTTTAGAATCGGTTGTCCCTCGTGGAACAACCGGTTCTAAAAGGGCTTCTAAATTTAACAACCGGTTCCAATGAACCGGTGCGAACCGGCTCCAGCTCACCACTGCTCCTCACCAAACCTGGATAGGATTGCCCCCAAGTATTGGGATGCTATAGATTTGGGTCCAAACATTTTTACTCAATAGCATCAGTTTCAAAAATGATTTGAATCATCATCATTTCATGTTGGTGGAATAACTATTTGATCTTCTGTGGTTGTCTTCTGCATGGTTCATGTTTGCATTATCCATTTTAATATGGATTCCCCGTCTCTCTCACTAACAAGTCAAACACTGAAATCTTCATTACTTAGCATTGAGTTAATAGTATCCATTTCTACATGTTGTTGTCTCTTTCCTGTGCAAGATCTCTTATTACACGTCTGCTATTGTTATTTCTACCGACTTTATAACCTGTTTTCTTGCTAGTCTGTTTTGATGCATGGTTCTTGGGGGCGGGGAAACGACTGTGCACAAATGACTGGATTTTAAGGCACTGCTAGTGTTTAAGAACAGATTTAGGAAAAGGATGGTAAGAAAAGCAAGATTTATAATGCCAAATTTACTTACAAAATGGTGAATTTGTTTTGATATTGAGTAATGCAGGATGCCTAGAGGTTGTGATATTTCAGCCTTTGGAGGCAATTTATTAATAGATTTTGGTCTCAGAAGACTGTAATTCTGTTCTTGTATTAATATTTAATCAGGTGTAGAGACTGGAATACATAGATCTATGTGCAGATGAGGGGGACCATCTGGGAATAAGACGCTTCAGTTTTTTAAAGAGACAGCAGCATTTTTTTGTAATCCATTTATGTTATATAAATGAAAAATAACATAAATTGTGTGTAAATTGATGGAATATTTCCCAAGATATTGAAATGAGTAAAATATTACTAATAATACCTAGTTCTCATATTTCAGAGTAGCAGCCGTGTTAGTCTGTATTCGCAAAAAGAAAAGGAGGACTTGTGGCAC
Organism: Lepidochelys kempii; assembly: GCF_965140285.1. Classification (NCBI taxonomy): domain Eukaryota; kingdom Metazoa; phylum Chordata; order Testudines; family Cheloniidae; genus Lepidochelys; species Lepidochelys kempii. Next base: position 119,203,475 of record NC_136383.1, read on the forward strand.
CTTAGAGACTAACAAATTTATTTGAACATAAGCTTCCCTGAGCTACAGCTCACTTCATGGGATGCATGCAGTGGAAAATACAGTGGGGAGATTTACATACATAGAGAACATGAAACAATGGGTGTTACCATACACACTATAATGAGAGCGATCACTTAAGGTGAGCTATTACCAGCAGGAGAGTGGGGGGAGGGGAGGAATCTTTTGTAGTGATAATCAAGGTGGGCCATTTCCAGCAGTTGACAAGAATGTCTGAGGAACAGTGGGGTGTGGGAGGGGGGTGGGAATAGACAAGGGGAAATAGTTTCTTTGTGTAATGACCCATCCACTCCCAGTCTTTATTCAAACCTAAATTAATTGTATCCAGTTTGCAAATTAATTCCAATTCAGCAGTCTCTCCTTGGAGTCTGTTTTTGAAGTTTTTGTTGTTGTTGTTGAAGAACTTCAACTTTTAGGTCTGTAATCTCTTTGGTCACTCGATTACAGACCTAAAAGTTGCAATTCCTTCCCGCCACTCTCTTGCTGGTAATAGCTCACCTTAAGTGATCACTGTCATTACAGTGTGTATGGTAACACCCATTGTTTCATGTTCTCTATGTATATAAATTTCTCCACTGTATTTTCCACTTAATACATCCTATGAGGTGAGCTGTAGCTCACGAAAGCTTCTGCTCAGATAAATTTGTTAGTCTCTAAGGTGCCACAAGTACTCCTTTTCTTTTAGTTCTCATATAGCACTTTTCACTGGAAGACTTCAAAGCGCTTTTCAAAGGAGGTCAGTACTCTTTTATTAAGGAATAGTGGGTGAAATGTTATCTGGCATAGGTTGTGTTAAACATACCTTTGTGTGGCAGTTTCTTTACAGAATTAATAATCTTTGAATCACAGACATGTAGGACTGGAAGGGTCCTCAATAGGTCATCTAGTCCAGTCCCCTGCACTCAAGGCAGGACTAAGTAATAAGTAGACCATTCCTGACAGGTGTTTGTCTAACCTGTTCATAAAAATCTCCAGTGATGGAGATTCCACAACCTCCCTAGGTAATTTGTTTAAGTGCTTAAGCACCCTGACAGTCAGGCAATTTTTCCTAATGTCCAACCACCACTTTCATAATTAATTATATCATTTAAAAACTTTTTTTTCCCGTAAAACTTACTGCAAATTTGTGACCAGACAAAGCTACTTTGAAGAGTAGACGATTTATTGTGCTCTCCATATTCTGACACATGTTCCATTAAAATCCTGCCTTATTAGAACATTGAGGATGAGCGTGCCACAGTTGGGAAGCAACATAGTAAACTCAACCTTAATTCTCATTCTTGTGCATACACTGTGATAAAAGGTCACTTCCTCTGCTGAGGCTCTAGCCCACAGTTTTAAAACATCTCGTAGTTGAAAGGTAATCGTGCTCTGTAATAAGACTGCTGGCTAGAAATTGCTGGAATACTGTATCTCCATTAGCTTATGAGGGGGTCTCCTGCCGGGCTGTGTAGCTCTTACCTTTATAACTGCAGACATGGTTTACATACTGCTCCAACACAGCTTATGAGAAAGAGACCCCAGCCTCGTTCATGCCTTGTCTTATTCATAGTGCACCTTTTATTGTGGGCTTTCACAGTAACTTTTACTCCCCTAAAAGGCACAGATGTAACATTATTAGTTAAGCTTTTAAATGTTCTGTCTCACACACACACACACTCTTTCTCTCTCTCTCTCTCTCATACGCACACAGGATCACATTCCGGTTTCAGTTACACTGGTGTAAATTGTAGTAACTGTTCATTTCTGTCGGCAAAGGGAGCTTAGCTAAATTTTCCGCGAGAAAACAGCAAACGAAAACACTCTTCTGAATTTTACTGTAATGGAATTTTATGGTGGCCAATGTAGCTTTAGAGTATAAATGAGATGAGAAATCTGTCCACAGTATACATTTAGGTGAATGTTTATGACCCAAACAGGTAGCTAAAGGTATTGGGTGAAATCCTGGCCCCAGTGAAGCCAATGGAAGTTTTGCCATTGATGTTAGTGGAGTGTGTATTTTTTCATCTATTCTGTATGTGCAATGTGGATGAATAACTGACACTATGAAGAACCTCAGCTTTTTAATTTTCAGATTTTGTGGATGTGTTTATAGAAACATTTTTCTTGAATTTAATTATTAATATAACTTAATGAATCTATTATTACCTGTAAGAGTATAATGAAATAATGTGTTTGTTTGCTTTGTTAGGAGCTGTCTGCCAGATTGTTGTCTATTCACAGTGACCAAGATCTTATAGTGGTGACATTTAAAACATTTGAAGAAATATGGAAGTTTTTAACCTACTATTCCCTTGGTAAAGCAATTTCATCTGCAGGACTGTTCAATATTTTTGTTGTATTTTTATTGTAGACATAACTTTTTGATTAGCTGGAAACAATTGTTGAAAGGGATTAGCAAGATAAAAGCACTGGTTCTTAATGTATAATTTTGATTGTTTTAAAGCAATACTATCTATCTGCCCCCTCATCTGAGCACCTCAGTCTTTTATATTTTCACAACACCCTTTGAGGTAGGGAAGTACGATTATCCTCATTTTGCAGATGAGGAACAGATAAATGAAATGACTTACCCAAGAGATCTGTGGCAGAACCAGGAATTAAACCCAGGTATCCCATGGCCCAAACTAGAACCCTAAACACTGGACCAAGCCTCCATCTTCCTAATACTGTCTTTCCCAAGGAGAATTAATTATCCTATTAACAGTGGCATCTTAAAGAAAAATTCATTCTTGTCACATAGATAGTATGATTCTAGGGATGATATTCTAGTTCACATGCATGCATAATTATTCAGCTATCTTCCAAAGCAGATATTCTAATATAGGCCTTGCATGTTCTAAACTCTGTAAAATGGTATCATCTCTATGTCCTATTGCACTGAGTGAGAGTTTTAAGATGTAAGGCATACAAGATTCAGAATACAGAAATGATTAGCTATTTGTGTCTGCCAGATTAATCTCTGAGAACACCATGGAGAGTTTTATATAGGAAATTAAGGGCAATTTTTCAAACATGTCCATGTTTTTTCATTGCCTACATTTTTGGGTGCTCAACTTCAGTGATTTAGAACCAAACTTTTAAGAGATGTTGACCACCGCCAAATCCGGCTTAAAGGTGTTAGGCACCGCTGGAATCAGGCTCTAGCTATCTCAAATTTTGACCCTTGAAAATATGGGCCTTAGGCCTGATTCTGAGAGTTGCTGAACACAGGTTGCTTCCATTGACTTTAACTGGAGTTTTGGGAGCTCAGCACCTCTTAGGTGTCTGAAGTTGAGCATCCAATATTGGAGGACAATTTTGACAGTTTGGGACTAAGTAAGTGGTGAGAGAATCCTGCAGGGAAGTATGTCAGAGATGGAAAATCCCATGATGTTTTCCATCTAGAGAACTTCATTTGTAGACATATAATTTTGCTCAGTTTATTCATGATCCTGATGCCAATGTTTTTGCTCTTGAGTCTTGAATTCCACGCAGTTAGGGATGAAAAATGTTAGGAAGAAGTAGGGAACTGATGACAGGACTTGTTGCAGTGGTAGTAAAAGTCTAGTAAGATGAAGAAAGACAAGAGGAGTAGGCACTGCTGGCTAATGGGCTGGCAAGACCTTTGTGAACAGCACGTATCATGAGGCACTGAGCAGCTGATTATGCAAAATACTCTTTGATTAGAACTCTGACATTTCCCCCATCAATATCTGGGCTTCATGGCCTTTTCTTAAATGCATCCCTTACATATTTGCTGCTATTTGCAAATTGCTATTTGTTGGCAGTAGAAATAAATGAAAATCTTAAAATTCACTGCTACTCCTACTGGGCCAGATACTCCGATGAATAAATCAGCATCGATCCATTCATGTCTCTTATGTGTATATCCTTGAGTCTGTCATAGATTCCTCTCGATGTCAATGAGAGTTGTGCATGTGCATTTTGCCAATACTGCAATCCAACAGCAGTTGGACATTGTATTTTAAGCAATAATTTGGATTGTCTGACTGGTAACCACCATTTATTGCCTTTTGGAGAAGTCTCTGTGTTAATTTAATTAAAGAGGCCACCTTAATTTTTTACTAGGTTTTATAAATCACTGCATGGAGAATTTGTTGCTAGATCAGTCTTTCTGGCTCTGTTCCCAAGAAGAGAATGAGGATAAACAAGAAGAAGCTGGAATTGAAGTCGATATAAATGAAGAGTCTCTAAATTTGATGTACAGAGGTCTCTTAATACAGGAAGGTAAGGAAGATTGTATTTGTAAAAGGATAACTATATAGAAACAAGTATAGTCCCCACTGCCCCTTAAAGATTTTGGTTTTGAAAATGTAAGAGTGAAAAGTTGGGGTTTAATCTATTTCCAGTTAAATCAATGGAAGCCTTTCCACTAATTTCACTGGGTTTGAATCAGACACTAACTGCGTCAGAATGTAGACAGAAAGAGAGTTGGAACAAAAACCATAGTATTGTACAAAGTTAGAAGAATCTTGAATCTTTTTAGAAGCATTGGCAGTAAATGGCATAAATAGCTGCAGATCATTTTTTAAAATGTTTTTCTTCTACAAGCCCAGTAAACAAACCTACCTAGGAACGTTAAAAACTTCCAGACTTTAAAAATATGCAGTGACCCAAATTCTGCAACCCTTATTCACACGAGTACTTTCATTGACACCAATGAGTTAGCAAGGACTGCAAAATCACTTCCTGGGGCACTATATCACCAAGTGTGTCTTAAGTCCTTTGATACCTTCTAATGTTACAATTTAAAAGACTTCTACAGTTACTAGTAGTTGTTGACTCTGCTCCACATTTTGCACTATAAATGTCATTTTAGTTTGCATTAAATTCACTCTAATAAAAGTTTAGAATTTAAAAATGTGTTAAAATAGTGATTAAAAATAGTCTTCTGAATTAATATCAATTAAAATGATCATTCTAGATGCTTGTGTTAAAAGCCACATGTGACATTAAAACAATTCAATCTCTGTAAAATATGAAATATATTTTATTTCTTTTTAAGGAACTTTCTTTGTATTATGTCCTGACAACCTCGTAAGAGAGACAACTGCTGCAGACATGGCAGTGAAAGTTTATCAAGAGAACAGAAGAGTTACTGAAGACATCTCTGGTGGATCACTGGGTGAAGACCTGACCACAGTGTCTAAAGCTGCTGCAGAGACTTTGATTCCTTTTCATCAGTAGGCACCTGACTTCAATTTCCTATTTCATATGTATAAGAATGTGTATTTATATACAGACAACTTTAAACTGACAGCATTTTGTAGCTGGCTTTGGAGGGCTCCCTCCTTTATTCAGGAGGTCTACAGATCTCTCACTCATTTCCTTCTTAAGTTCCATACCAAGTCAGATAAATAAGTGCTGATGCCATAGTGCAGTATTAAGGGAGATGGTTTACTATCTTTTGTATTAGATATTAAACCAATGTCCCTTCTTCCTGACTCTGGTGGCTATCCACTTGGATGTTTAAGGATGCAATGGAAATGACCTAGGTTTTGAAAAGCTCTATAGTGGTGTCAAAGATTTTCACTTTCAAAATCCAAAACATGGAAAAAATAGTTTTCACTTACGTCATCTTAGTGGGGAAGGATTGCTGGCCTCTTACATCACTCCAGCTTCTTTGGCAGGTGGCAGTCAAGCTCCTTTTTGCAGTCTCCTTTGGGATCAGCCCAGGGTCACTAATCCCTAAATCCAGGTGAGTGGGATCAGCCTTGGTGCCTAATTTGTGCCAGTGCTGAGCTGTAGCACCTCTAGATTTGGCAATTTATAGCCCTGGCACCTCTGGGCTTGCTGCATCAGTTATGAATGTAAAAAAATTGCTCGAGCCCCGGCACCTCTTTCATTACAAATTAAGCCCTGATCAGCAGAGAACCACTCTAGTGGTGCTGCTGGCCCATAGAAATCTGAGTCTGAAGCAGAGCCCATAAGTTAGTGTCTGTGGTTACTAAGAGATCCCAGGAAATATACCTGAGCCCTAGAAGAAAAGCAGAAATTCTGTGTTTTGTTTTTCCTACTGGCTGAAGGAGCACGCTTAAAATACAGCGGCTTAATCTAGAAAAACAAGTCCAATTAAATCAAAATGGCTTCTGCTGACCCTCCTGAGTGAATGGGTTAGCTGAACCAATCAGCAAAGCAAACCAAATACCATTTCACTTCATTCATATAACCCATCCCAGCTGATACTCACAATATGAAATGTATTAGTAAAAGATACTTGAAACTTTCACAGATAATCGAGCCTATCTTTTCCTTTGACAAAAAAGGGCTTATTATTATTACCATTACTAATTTGCCATGGACTAGGCTGCATTGTGCTAGGCTCTGTACAAACACAGAACAAAACAACAGTCCCTGCCCCTCAAGGCTAGAGAGTTTTACATGAACCACAGCATTTTTACTAGGAGTCCGGTGGCACCTTAAAGACTAACAGATTTATTTGGGCATAAGCTTTCGTGGGTAAAACACCCATGCATCTGAAGAAGTGGTGTTTTACCCACGGAAGCTTATACTCCTTGTTTTTGTGGATACAGACTAACACGGCTACCTCCTGATACTTGACAGCATTTTTACTAAAGCTCTGCAAACTTTAAATCAGGGAAATGCATAAAGTGTTAAATTTCATGTTGAATGTCTTATCACAGCTCTATTATATGACTAAATTAGTCAGTTATTGCTGCTTTGTTAACTTGCCATATTGAATAATTTAATTCTGTGGTCATCAATACCTTTTTGAGGTGGAGCTGGCAAGCAAATATGCACCAAAACAAAATTTCAACCAAGAATTAGGAAAAAATAGTGAAAAATGTTATGATTCCCCCCTGCCCCCTGTTCCCTTTCTTCTTCCAGCTAGCTGTACCTGTAAAGAGTGTTCAACAATTACATGGTTTGCATAATCAAGAAATGGACAGGATATCATTCCATTATATTTCCAGTCTCCTTCAGATTCTATGGTGCTCAGTTACCACACTGATAAATGTCATATATGTATTTAAAGTGGACAAGCAGAAGCACTGAAATCAATAAAAGTTTGAAGAAATAGGAGTTTAGAATATCCCTGCCTCTATTAAAACCTTCTGGAGGTGTTTCAGATACTTATTCCAGTGTCCTTTTTTCCTTCCTCTAGATGGTTTCTTAAAGTATACTCTGATCCTGTTCATTTTGCTAGCAAAATGGAGTCTAAATGCAGCAAGCAAATAGGTAAGAAACTCCATCTAAACTTTTGCATCTAATTTTATAGATATTTAAACGGCATTATATAAATTCCCAGAGCTAGATTTTACAGGGTTTGGTAATGTTTGCACCTTCTCATTTAGCTGTACTAGAATAGCAAAATTGCCATAGCAATTATGGTGCTGTAATATAGGATGGCTGGCATAAATTTCTGCCTACAACTAGATTTAAGCATAGCATATCTACTGAGTGTCTTTCATCCAGAGGTGCTTTACAGGCAATAGCCATGTGTCTAATTAATGTCTAGCAATATGATGTCTAGCATGTGTCTAAACTCTGAAGGTCTATTTTCTTGACTTTTCAATTTTATTTTATTGTTTTGCTCATAAATATTCATTCATACTTCAAGGCACATATATCAAGTAGATATGTAATATATTCCAGTCAAAAGAAATACATTAATAAACTATTCCATAGGTCTGACATTTAAAGTTCGTAAAGAAAAGAAGGAAAATTGGAAATTGAAAGCATTTACATATAATGAACACATGTTCACACACACGGTTCACATATATTTTTGTCTGAAACAGCCACAGCAGCCCATGTACCAGATGATCAGTTATTTTCTGACTATGGTTTATTTTGTTTTCCATTCTTTGACTTATTCCAATCATTATACTTCTAGACTAACATAAAGTCATAGATCTATTTAACAGGTACACCGTGCATGTATTCACATTTATTTACTATAGAACAAATCCTGCTACCCTTAGCTAAAGTATCAGTATCCCCAAAAGACCTGTTTCAGAGTGGTAGCTGTGTTAGTCTGTATCAGCAGAAAGAACGAGGAGGACTTGTGGCACCTTAGAGACTAACCTATTTATTTGAGCATAAGTTTTCGTAGGCTAAAGCCCACTTCATTAGATGCATGTAGTGGAAAATACAGTAGGAAGATACATATATATATATATACAGAGAAGATGAAAAAATGGGGTTTGCCATACCAGCTCTAACGAGACCAGTCGATTAAGGTGGGCTATTATCAGCAGGAGAAAAAAACTTGTGTGTTGATAATTAGGATGGCCCGTTTCAAACAGTTGACAAGAAGGTGTGAGTAACAGTAGGGGGGAACATTAGCATGGGGAAATAGTTTTTAGTTAGTGTAATGACTCATTCACTCCCAGTCCTTATTCAAGCCTAATTTAATAGTGTCCAGTTTGCAGTTTAATTCCAGTTCTGCCTTTTTTCATTGGAGTCGGTTTTTGAAGTTTTTTTGTTGAATAATTGCGATTTTTAGGTCTGTAATTGAGCGTCCAGGGAGGTTGAAGTGTTCTCCAACTGGTTTTTGAATGTTCTAATTCTTGACGTCTGATTTGTGTCCATTTATGCTTTTGTGTAGAGGCTGTCCGGTTTGGCCAATGTACATGGCAGAGGGACATAGCTGGCACATGTTGGTAGATGTGCTGGTGAACAAGCCTCTGATAGTGTGGCTGATGTGATTAGGCCCTATGATGGTGTCCCCTGAATAGATATGTGGATAGAGTTGGCAATGGTCTTTGCTACAAAGATAGGTTCCTGGGTTAGTGTGTTTGTTATGTGGTGTGTGGTTGCTGGTGAGTATTTGCTCAGTGATTTCAGCTCTTAGTCAGTTCAGTTCTTTGGTGACTTCAGCTTGTAGTAGGGGAGCCTCAGTGCTGGTGCACTATTAGCCCAAAGTGAGCTCAGCAGCCTGTAACTAAACTTCTAATGAAATCAAAATTAGCTCTGATATTCCACAGTGGAGAGAGGAGGAAGTGCAATTAGCATGTAAGGCCCTCACCAAGGGGCCATGCCACCAAGTATTAATACTTGTCCACAGCCTCTCTCCATTCACAGAGTTTTGGAACCCATGACCCTTGCCTAGAGAGTACTACTTAGTTGATGGTGAGTCCCTCCATTATAACAAAAGGCCAAGTACAGTTCCAAGCACAGTTCCCATAATCAGGGTAATAACAATTTATTCTTCCTGCCCCAATAACAGAGACACTGGGGATCCCACAGCAGCCAAAGTGACCACTTGGGCAGCTATAGCCTCATTCTAGGCGGGGTAGGTGTGCCTATGCAAATGAGATCGGCCCCTGAAGTTCTTTTCCACAACTTGCCACACCTCACCACCAGATGTCAGGGTGGAGCTCATCCTGACACTGCTTACATAGGTAAAATCTGAGAATAATAAGAGCACTCACTTGTAATTACTGGATTGATTGGAAGAAAGCAGAAAAGACTTAATTTTAATGTTTGTTTTTGAAATTTGAAATCTTAAAAAAATGTCAATCAGCTCACGAGCTTTTCAAAAAATGGAGGAAAGAGGGGATTGAATTTTTTAACATCTTTCTAGCTTTTTTTTAAAAAAAAACAATTTTTTGATGTATTAGTTACCACCAGAGCCAATTAGCATCCCTCAGACATGTTTTGGTCAGGGCAGCGTCCAGAAGAACCAATCACTGTTCCAGCCGAAGCAGGAATAAAGGTGATGGGGTGCTTTAACCAAATTTTCCCTAAGAAAACAGCAATCCAAAACACCAAATGCAGCTGTGGTGCATTTAACTCTAAGTAACACACATTTATGATGTTAGATGCATCCCTTTAACAGTGGGCATTGCCGATGTGGGGATATTTAGATTGCAGTCCCATCTCCATTCTTGTTTGGACCATACCAGCTCCTGCTTCCACAGGGTTTACTTATGGGGATTTTCTTTCTATCAAACTCACAAGTGGGTATTGCAAAATCTATTCGCCTCTTCTTTTTTTTTTCTAGTCTGTTACAAAAGTAGGTAAATGACCATTATGTTCATCTTTAAAGCAAGTGGAATTTTGAATACATTTTAAATACTGTTTTATATGGGTTGAAGGACTGTGAGATAGATTTGATGCCTTTATACAATACTGTAGTGCTCTAGAAAGCAATTGCTTGCTTCAAAGCATCAAAAAGTAATAAATCTCTCCTCACCATGAGTGCAATTCACAACAATGTCTTTGGCCATAATATTCTCCCTCGTTATGCTGAGTCACCATGATGTTAAATGCTTATGTAGTCATATTTTCAAATTAATGTATCTCCAAAACCTTATTATGCAGCTACGGGATCTTCTGAAGCAGTGATTAGTTATGCAAGTGCTGTGCCTGAAGAGATTAGCTTCCAGAGTGGAGACAAAATTGAAATCATTGGCTACTTCATAGAATGTCTGGAGTGGTTTGTTGGAAGACATATGTTGACGGGACAAATTGGTTTTGTAAAGACCAGCCACGTTAAACCTGACACCTCTGGAACTGAGTAAGTACTATGCATTATATTTTAACCAATGCATTTAAAGGGGCACAGTCAAAATTTTTTTTTAAAGTCTTTTAATATACCTTTTGTTTGTAAAACTCTTACATCTCTTTATGGAGAGAGTTTCCATTGTGTGACATGGAACAAAGAAAACTGTAGCATAAGCTGCTTCTCCTCCATTAGTAACCCAGATCCAAATGTGAGCAGTTCCTGTTGTCCCAGAAGGCACATCGTACCCACTTGATTCAGTCTATTTTTTTCTTGCCTTGGGTCTTTCATTTCAATAGTCTCCATACTCTGTGACCTCCAGTGATCCATATTAGACAGAGGCACCCAAGGATCACACTGGTACCCTCAGGCCACTGGCAGGTTAACTCCTAACTTTCCTAGGATAGATTGCAAACATTTCTATTCTGAGGTGTATGCAGTCTGTGGGCACTGCAGGCTGTATCATCTTGAACTGAGTGGAGCTCATTGATTCAAACATATGGAGGGTTTGCACATGGAAACAGTATGCTTATAAAACTTGCAGGTGCAATTTTTGAGGCCCATTTGAAAATTTGGCCCTAAAGATTATTGGAAAAGGAATATTGTGATACATGCAATCTTAGCACAGTGAATGACTGTTGTAATAAAATGCTACCATGATACACGAATATTGATAAAACTTCCTTTGATGTGCTTGAAAAAGGATTACCAGCATGCACAATTGGCATTATCAATATACATTTGTATGCACAGTTACCATTATCAATTTTGAACACACCACAATTGATTCTATGATAATGCAAAGATTTTCACCATTTCCTGTAACAAGCACAAAGTATAATAAACCCGTGCGTGGTTTGTTAGCAGGGTTTAAACCTTGGATCTTCAGCTCTGCAGCTGAGACCTATGACACTTGAACTAAAAGAGTTAGTCATTTAGCTGGAAGCAGTAGTAGGCTGATATCCTCTAGTGGGCAAGCTAATAAAGAGGGACAAAGTGCATATTATGTTCGTGTGCTGCATAATCCAAATATACTAATAACGCAAAGGAATAAGAAATATGATAGCTGTTATTCAAACTTACTATTCCCTTTTGTAGACAACAAAATCTGGATTTTCTTGATAAGGAAGAGAAATCTTTTTTCGCAAAAGAAAGAAATGTTGTGGAAGAGGATGTGGTGCATTTATTGAAGCAGACGTCAAATACAGAAGTTTGCACTGTGTATAGAGTAGGTAAGGATAGGTTCTATTCTTTGAGGGATGGATTCTCTCCTCCAGATGCATGCATAGTTCCCATTACTCCTCAGTTATTTTTGATTTCTTTCTGTATCTCAATGAGACGTTTTCCCCATTTATAGGCATTTTGAATGTTATTGGCAGGTGCATTTATATCACAGAAATTGCATGTGGAAAGTCCTTTTAGATCATCTACACGAATCTCCTGCTGACAAAAGACTGTCACTGCAGGGTATTCACCCAGACTTTTTTGTCCACTTTTGAATGACTCAAACAATGTGGCTCCAACATGCCTCCAAGAAACTTTTTCACAGTTGAATAGATCTTGCAGCTTTAAAATGTTACAGGTTGCTGCATTATAAAAGATGCAATGCATACAGCCAAATACTGTATTGTATTGTTCTCAGTTAAGGTTGAATACTAATGTAAACACACACCTTTATGCTTGAATGAGATTTCAAAGTGTAGAAAAATAGCTATAATATGTCAGTTCAAAGAAATAACATTCTCTTTCTCATAGCAGTGGCATTTTTGATGTAAAGTTATTATCATTATAAAAGCCCTCTCACTTTTCCATACACAGATAGAAACAATAGGGGGCCATTCTCCTCCCACTTTGCTATGAACAAAAATTGTAGGCCATACTGACAAGATGGGGGACTCTATCCTGGGAAGCAGCGACTTTGGAAAAGATTTGGAGGTGGTGGTGGATAATCGGCTGAACATGAGCTCCTGATGTGATGCGGTGGCCAAAAGGGCTAATGCAGTCCTTAGATACATAAACAGGGGAATCTCAAGTAGTAGTAGAGAGGTTATTTTACCTCTGCATTTGTCACTGGTGCAACCACTACTGGAATACTGTGTCCAGTCCTGAAAGGAAATTGGAGACGCTTCAGAGAAAAGCCATGAGAACACATCTTATAGTGTGTTTGGGAAGGGGAGGCTTGTTGCATCTGAGTCCAGAGGTATTATCAGGTGATGGGAGCCTGTGGAGCTGATGGTAGGGGAACCTGGGCCCTCCCTACTCCACTGGACCCTGTGACTGGCAGGTTGGATATACAGCCTGGGGGCGGACGCCACCAAGTCTGTTCCCTGGGTCACTTCGTACCTCAACCTCTGTCCTTCCAAAGTCAAAACAGGGCCTGTTTATGGACTCATAGGGTGCAGGGGAAGGAGAGGTTCTCCCTGACAATGATCCAGAGGCTTTTCTTAAATGGCGGCCTGCCGTTCCTGGTCTCCATGAAGCCTTCAGCAGTGGGGCCTGGTTTGGGTAGTGTGGTACCTCCTGCAGGAGCTAACAGCATAGGACTGTTTGCTTACTCTGTCCACCTTGACTGAGCTCTGCCTCCAATGTGAGCATGCCCAGCAGGTGTGGCTGGATGGGGCCTTCTAGGCCCAAAACTGCTCATTAACACTTGGTTCCACAGGGTGGGGCTTATACATCCCATCACATAGTGATAGATTCAAGGAGCTCAATATATTTAGCATAACAAAGAGACGTTTAAGGTGTGACTTGATTAGTCTATAAGTACCTAAGTGCATAGGTACCGACTCCATGGGTGCTCCAACCCCAGAGCATCCATGGGGAAAAAAATAGCCGGTGCTCAGTGCCCACCAGTCACAGCTGTTTTTCGGTGCTGCCAAACAGCTGTTTGGTGGCTGGGGAGGGGCTTGGGAAAGGGCGGAGAGAGTGAGTGGAGGCCTCAGGGAGGGGGGTGGAGGAAGGCAGGAAGAGGCGGAGCCAGGGTGGGGCCTTGAAGGAGGGGGCAGAGTGAGGGTCAGGCCTTGAGGGAGGGGGAAGAGTGGGGCTGGGAAGAGGCAGAGTGAGGGCGGAGCTTTGAAGGAGGAGGTGGGGCCTCTGGGTGGGTGGAGCACCCCCGGGAAGAAAAAATACTCAGCACCTAGGCCTAGATGGGGAACAAATATTTAATAAAGGGCTCTTCAATCTAGTAAAATAAGGTATAACACGAGGTTGAAGCTAGATAAATTCAGACTGGAAATACGGCATAAATCTTTAATGCTAAGAGTACATAACCACTGGAACAACTTACTAAGGGTGGTGCTGGATTTTCTATCCCGGGCAAATTTAAAATCAAGATTGGATGTTTTTCTAAACGATATGCGTTCGGAATTTTTCTTGGAAAAGTCCTATGGCTTGTGTTAAACACGAGGTCAGACTAGATGATCACAATGGTCCATTCTGGCCTTGGAATCAGTCTCTTAAACTCAATGCCGCAGCTCTCACTGACTTTCGTGGAAATAGGATTAGGCTCCCATTCCCTAAGAACAGCTTCTTATGGTGTTTTTGAAATTGTCCCTTGCTGTGTTTGTCAAACACAACATTTGTCTAAAGAAAAATATCTCTCCTTGACTTTTACTAGGAGTACCATTTACTGAACATGACAGGATTTGCATGACATAAGAATCTGAAAATAATATCCTATTTAATCTGTGGCTCAGGTCCTCAGCTAGTATAAATCAACATAACTTCACTGAAGTCAGTGGAGCTACGTCAATATACACCAGCTGAAGATCTGACACTGTTGTCATCACAGAGTCCATGACCATGGTATAGAATTACTTACACACCCACACAAAATATTATCGCATTTATGCACACACACACACGCAAAATATTATGGCATTTATGCACAAAAGAATCAGAAGGGATGTACAACAAAGCAAATACTGCAAGTACCAGCATAAAGCCATTAATTAACTCCACATGTCATTCTAAATGCCTTCTAAAACAAAAACGTTTCAAACCTGCTTTAACGTGACTTAGCTCCATGAGTCTATATTTTAGACTTTCTGCCATATCCTTCACACTCTTCGCAGCTTTAGCTGGCATTTAGCATGTGAAGGACAGTGAACTCATTCATTATAATGTGAGTAACTGAATTTTATCCGAAACATCAATAGAAGAATATGCAATCAAACAAATTATCCTACAGCAATTGACATAAGCCAGAACTTGTTAAGGAACGAGATACCATTACCAGTTATGGAGGTTGTCTGCAATTGATTGGAAATCCTTTGTGGAAGATTTGATGGTCTGTTCTACATAATATGACCATTCTTAGCTCTTCTTTAGATGTGCTTTGTTAAACACACACACAGCATTTAAATCTGGATTGTGAATATAGCGCTTAGAAAATCTGTGTTATAATGTGTCAACCCAAAAAAACAGTATGTTATACCATTATGCTGCATTCAAGGGGACAGCTTTATATTTTTATACAGTCCCATCATAGAAACCAAAAATATATTCTAATATTACCACTAGATTATATAGATATTGTGTAATGCAACAGCCACCTACTATAATTCCAGGTCAGTTTTACATGTATAGCTGTACATTGCCATATGCTCAGGAAGAGGTACCATTACTCTTAAATATTACAGGTTGTTGTGCAGAGAATATGAACGACTGTAATAGTGTAGAAGAAGGGAGTCATAAGCATAGGAGTAGCTCACCAGTGAACTAAGCTTTTTGTTAATGTTTACAAGTTTATATAAATGATCCATTCTTTTTAACGTCCATAACGCACCTGAAATACTGTAGGTAGAAAGGCTTAAATAATCCTGCTGGAGAAAAGACAGAGTATAATTACTGGTACTATTTTCGTTTTCTTTCAGACAGATTAGAAGAATTAGAATTTCAGAACCCTCAAGAACAAGGTAAAATGTATAATATATTTTATATTATTTTTGATCATCTTAGGTCTTTGTTTCTGATCCTATTGTGGGAAAAATTAACAGGATTTCACATTTTAAAATCGTTTCTGTTTGGTATGATTCCCCCCCCACCCACCTTCTGTGCCTGTTCACAGAAAGGTTGTGTGGATCCCTATTGTTGTTATATGCTCCTTTTCAGATCTCCGTTTTCCCTTGCCATGCATTCCTGCAGTGAATTTCTCTGGCTAGGAAGGCAGAATGTGTTATGTGACACCCATGAAGTGTTCAGAATCTGCTACAAACACTTTCATGCTCTTAGGGTGTGATCATCTAATGAGCATTTTTCCTGATGATGTTTTGTTGTGTCCTTTAATATTATTATTTGTATTCCTGTCACATCTGAGTCCTACATCTTGGATCAGGGTTCAGTTGTGCAAAGCACTGAACACACATAACAATGAGATGGTCTTTCAAGCTTATATTCTAAATATAAAATGGGAATCCTGCTGGATAGTTTTGGGGATGGAGTTCTGTGGGAGTTCACAGAACTTTCTATATGTGCAGCCCCAATGAACAATTGAGTATCAATAAGAGTTTTTTTTCTAATTGACAAAATCTATGGGCAATTCCTCTCCCCTGTGCTAACCCCAACTACTCTGACCAGGGGACTTCCATATCCCGAGTGGCCTACCAAATCCTCCACATAGGTCCCCTCTCTCCCCATCCCCCGAACCATGCTAGTTCCATTGCTGGAGGGTGGAAGGAAGCAGGATTTGGCTTCTTATTTGCGATTGCACCAAACACAGCACAAATCTGACTCATTCTAGACTCATTTTCCATTAATTGAAAAAGGCTCATCACAGAAGCTATAGGCCTGCTACATCTTTAATCTTCCCAGCATACTCCTATGCTCAGAGAAACAAAGAGAGAACACAATATCATTACAGTTGTTTGGATGGCTTTTGATGAATGGGGTTGGTTGGAAAATTTCTATTAATTTTTTTTAGTTGAAAAATTGGGTTTTCAACTAAATGAAAATTTTTGTAGAGTGTTTTCTTTTCTTGAACATTATATATTTTTGTCAGAAAACAAAAGGCCCAAACTGATTTCATTTTATTTTATTTTGAGAGAGAGTGTTTTTGGCAGTTTCCACCTGAAATTTATTTCAATTTGTGGCAGTTTTCAGCAACCAAAACTTGCGGGGAGGGGGGGAGTTTTTTGGGTTTTTAAAAAAAAGTCAAAATTTTCAATGGGGGAAAACACCCACTTTCCCACTAGCTGTATTTATAACCCTCACACAATTATTCTGTTTCATTGAAGAGTATAAACATTAAACGTCTTCTCAAGGGAAAATGAAAGCTCTGTTTGTTTCAGAGTAACAGCCGTGTTAGTCTGTATTTGCAAAAAGAAAAGGAGTACTTGTGACAACTTAGAGACTAACCAATTTATTTGAGCATAAGCTTTCTAGCTCACGAAAGCTTATGCTCAAATAAATTGGTTAGTCTCTAAGGTGCCACAAGTACTCCAGCTCTATTTGTGTTTCTTTACACCATTGTCTGTCAATTAATTTTGCTTGAATTTCCTGCCCCATAAATCTGTCTATATTCTTGTATTTAGTTGGATCTTGCATTTAGTTGGATCACATAACTTGCTTTTGAATTGCAGAAATGCCACATCCCTCATCTAATACAGACTCCAGTAGAATGAGGGAGATGGTAAAAGAATCCCTTATGAAATGTAAAGATTTCCAGCTCCACTTGAAAGGGACATCTAGTCAAGGAAATGATTTTCCTAGCTCTTCAAATCAGCAGACCTGTGCCTTGGCTGAAGAGCCACGTTTCTGCATACAACAAGATGAAGAAGATCACGGGTCTGGGGTCTTTCAGGCATTATTGTTGTTCTTAAACAGTAAAGAGTATGAGGTGCACTTCAAAAACCTGTACGACTTCTCCTTCCCGTTTCTTAACACCACATTTTATGGCTACACTGGTGAAGAAGAACTGGTTGACTATTTTGGACTGGCAAGGGAGGCAGCAAAGAAAGCAAATCTGCCTTGGGCCCTAACAAGGCTATGCTTTCTCTTGGGTAGACTGTGTGTGAGAAAGCTCAAATTTTCCCAAGCTCGCGTTTATTTTGAAGAAGCCTTAGGAGCTATAAGAGGAGGTTTTAGTGATCTGTATCTTGTAGTTGCTCTTTATACAAATCTAACAGTCATCTACTTGAAACAGAAGAACAAAGGAAAATGTGCTCAGATTTTTGACAAGGTTACTTCCCTGCTTATGGGAATTCCCAACTACATCTGTAGCACTGACATGGAGTCAGACATTCTAAGGTACGCTTTAAAGAGGACAGTACTGAGTCAGAGCAAGCATGCAGAAGCCAGAGCATGCTTCCTCTTGGCAAAACATTACACAAAACTTAAACAGTATGAAGATGCACTACCATTTCTAGAAAGGCTGCAGCTTTTGAATAATGACTTGGATTTACAGAAGAGCTCGCTCTCAGCCGACTGCTATTTTAAACTAGGTGAGTCCTACAATCAAAAATGCTTGCCACACATTGTGCTAAGTTGCATAAAGGTTGCTTCTTCCCAGGGATCCTATACTCTAATGGACTCTTTGAGAAGCATTGATTTAGTCACCAAAAATGCTCCCAAACTCCATAGGCTGAGGAAAGCTGGGCAAATGCTCCCATCCCAAATTGCACCTTATCTCAGACAGGCACTTTCCTCAGCATTTACCAATGAGCAGCAAAAACTATGCAGCACAATTTATCTTAGCTTATCCGAACTCTACAGTCATCACAGACGGTATGGAGAAGCCATTGTTTATATGGAGAAAGTACTGGACTTCAATACTTCTGCCCATGTGGGAGAAACTATTAACCATTTAGTTTCACTTGCTTGGTTATATATTCTTCACAGGCAAAATACTGTCGCTTTGGCCATCCTAAATACCATTGTAGACTCTTCATTGAGTAGTCCTCAGCAGTTAGGTGTTATTTATAATATGACTGCCATTGCTTTGAAGCGAACCAACAACATAAAGCAAGCTGCCGCGAGTTACTACAAGGCTCTGCACGTTTCAGAAGAGGCTGATATGGTACACAACCATGCTGTAGTTCTGGCTAATTTTGGAACTCTCTGCCTGCATTTAGCAGCCAATTGTTTGGCAGAGCACTACTATGTCAAAGCAGTCAAGCTATTCTCTGGACTTCCAAGCTTGGATGGTGGTCACAATTTTACTCAAGTCCTCCTCCAACTGGGACGCTATTATGCTAATGGAACTCATAAGAAAAGAGGACAATTTTATTATGAATGGGCATTATTGGTGGCAATGGAAACAAATCATTTGGAAAGTAAGTACATTTGTTTTTCAAATAAATTTTACTGTACCCTGGGAATTTGGGAATGTTTGCTATCTATATACATTTCAGCTCCTCCTTAAGCAATATTTTTTATTTTTAGTTGATGTGACAGTTATATGAGTGACTCAAAACCCAGAAATCTTGTGTTTACACTGAAAGCATGCATGTGAGAGAGGAGAGGGAGGATGGTCCAGTTGTTAGGCACTAGGCTGACTCAGAAGATATGATTTCAGTTCCCTGCCCTGTCACAGACTTCCTGTGTGACCTTGGAGAAGTCACTTAGCCTCTCTGTGTCTCAGTTTGCCATCTGTGAAATGGGGAGAAAATAGTGGGAAATAGTATTTCCCTATATGGCATATTGAAAACTGTGTTAAAATGCTAAGATATCACTTTAAATCTTAGGAGTTTTCCTAGTCTTGCTTGCAGGCTAGGGGTCTCTGTAGGAAAGCATGCAATCTGTGTCTTTCAGCTATCAGTCTGCAGAGAGCAGCCTCGAGCAAGGTTGGGTGAGTTGTGCCTGACTACCTTATGGAACAGTCTGCTTTCTCTCTCTCTCTCTCTCTGTTTTTTTAGTTCTTGCTTGTTAAAGTTTTGGAAATTAAGAAATAAAGCAATGTTATGTTGCAACCCTCCAGACAAAGTACTATGTGTTTTTATCTAACTTCTCTGTAGGCCATGATCATAATACCCTCCCTCGCAGGGCTGTTGTGAGGATAAAGACGTTAAAGATTGTGTGGAGCTCAGATGCTATGGTAATGAGGATTGTATAAGTACCTTCAATTGATAGGTTGCAAAGTTAGGCATTCAGAAGTTAGGAAATGCCAGAATTAAGGCCTCACAGGTTACTTCAATTCAGGTCCCTTTGTGCATATGCATTATGAGAGGGATAGCTCAGTGGTTTGAGCATTGGCCTGCTAAACCCAGGGTTGTGAGTTCAATCCTTGAGGGGGCCATTTAGGGATCTGGGGCAAAAATTGGGGATTGGTCCTGCTTTGAGCAGGGGGTTGGACTAGATGACCTCCTGAGGTCCCTTCCAACCCTGATATTCTATGATTCTATGAGACCATCTTTAATGATATGATCACATGCTATTTGGCAACGAGAAGTAACTGAGGCAGAGTCCTTGCTCTTTGAATAGTTTTTAGGGCTCTCGGAAATGGTGTAGAAAATGAAAATCTTGACAGAAAGAAACTAGTTCAATAATAAGAGTAAATGAAAAATGCCTGTGTGCCCTGCAGTATCTGGAGTGGAAATGAACTGTGTCGTAAACATGGAGCACATCCATTTTAATTTTAAATTGTAAAAATTAAGGAAAGTTTTCACTTACTTGATCTACCCAGCTACACTGTTGGTCTTTCTGAATGACACTTCATTGATCGGCAGGCAGAAGATGCAGAAAGAACAATGCTTTTAGCACCTTTTATTCCAGACACTAAGCATGAGTCATCTCTAGTCTTCACTAGTTAAGGCAGAGGGGGATGTGGAGGGTACATCTGCCATGGTACAGGGCTATGTTTGAAAAAGATATTATGTATGACAATGTTCCAGCAATTCCGGGTTACAACAACCCGAGTGAGTTCACTTAAGCCTTGTTTCATTTTTGTTTAAACTAAAGATTCATGTTGAGTGTTCATTTCTATTTCCTAATCTGGTTTCCCAGGTCAGCTCCAAGCTGTTCAGTTGCTGTGTCAATTCTACACTACAGTTGTTCCAGATGAAGCTCAGTGTGTCATTTACAATGAATATCAACTATCCTTGGCTCGGAAAATGTCAGACAAAGTTTTGGAGGGGCAAATTTTGGAAACCATCAGTCAGCTGTATCTCTCTTTAGGCACAGAAAGGTGAGGTCCATTTAAACGACTGATTTTTTGTTTTGTTTTGTACTCATGAGAAGATTTAGCTCTGGAGGCTGAAGTCAGCAGGCTGGGTATTGGCAATGGCAGGACAATCTTCTCCCACACTGTTCTGCCTATATACCTTAGCCTGGAATTGCAGAGTCTGCCTTCGCAGACGAGAGTTTAATTGGTGCGGCTTTTCCAATGACCTCCAGGCCAGATTTTCCAATGCTCAGCACTCATCGTTGGGGCCATCCTCAGCAGCCCCCCACAAGCTGAACTCTTCTGAAAATTTGCCGCATTGGTGTCACTGCTGTGACAATGACCGATGTTAACAAAAGTCACCATCACAGTTAATATGTGGAAACCTTTTCCACTAGAAACTGAACTGAGACTCTCTTGAATGGCTGCATATCCCCACGGTTATCTATCCTTCTGTTATAATACTCTTCCTGTCTGTGGTTTTACATGTATACTGCGGACACCTGCAAAGTTCCGTATTGCCAGTCAGAAGTGATTCAAATATTTTTTGGATGCAGCTATGCTTGGTGCTTCTTTGTTCAGAGTACATCACCCTGAGTGTTGACCACAGGACATCAGGATCAAACTTCTCACTTTATTGTCTGCATTAGTGATTCTGGTGCTCCAGTTACCTGAAACTTGAAATCAGATGCCACTGATAGAGTGGGTTATTACACTTCCTGGGTTTGTATCAGGCTTGCATCCCCAGTGAAATGAGTGTAATATTACAAGCCTAATTGTGAGAGGACATCTAGAAAAACTATTTTATTTAGGGGCAAATCCTGTCCCCTTCTCTGTGGCTGTTGATGGCCTTTGAGCAGCAGAACCAGCATAGTTCCACTGCGCAAGTGTGGGAGGCTGGATCCAAGTGAGTCATGCAGCCCTGGCAAAGGATAGTCCTCTTACACATATATCCCCTAGGTAGTAACACAGAGGAGCCAGGAGAGAGGTGAGTGTGGGCAAGCCAGGGGCTGAGCTAAGGATCTGCCTATGTGAGGAGCCTTCCATTCCCTCACTGGGGGAGAAGCCATGTAAGTGCTCCACATCAGTCACTGGGAAAAAATAACCACTGCAGAGTGTCTACATGGCTGCGCTGTGGCCTGTGGAGACTAATTCCTTTCCCTACCTCCCTCTTTATCTCCACAGCACCTGGCCAGCTGTATTTGGTCCTGAGTTATATGTGAAGGGTCCACATAATAAAACCACAGCAAAACATAGTGCAATTAGCTGTCTGTACCAAGGAAAGCCTCAATTCCTAGAAGGCATGGCTGGTCAGAACTGACATGAATAGATAAAATATGTGGACACTTGTATAGTGCCAGGTTTTGGCCACTGCCATCTAGCTTTCATTTCCAGGAGCTTCACATTCTTCTCCTGGGGGCAATCTGTGCCAAAAAATTAAAAATTCTGTGCACAATATTTTAAAATTCTGCAAATTTTATTTATTAAAATAACACTACATAATCACACCAGTTTCAATTATTGTGGTAATTTATTTCAAAATATCAGCAAGTATGTCTGTAACAATATGGACATAAACAACAAATTTCCCCAGGAATAGAGAGTTAAAGAAACCCCTATGACATCCCAGTTCCTGTTTCTCTGCTGTTCCTCCCCCCCCCCCCACCCCGAGCCCAGGGATCCAGAGGGAGAAACAGCCTGATGCTCAGTCCCAGGCTTGCATGGAGTTTCCTAAGTACTGCCCTGTCCTTTCCTCAGGGCATGCTAGGGACTGCAGCTGCTAGGAATCCTCTAACTCAGTGGTTTTCAAACTTTTTTTCTGGTGACCCAGTTGAAGAAAATTGTTGATGCCTGTGACAAAACGGAGCTGGAGATGAGGGGTTTGGAGTGTGGGAGGGGCTCAGGGATGGGACAGAGGGTTGGGATGCAGGGGTGAGGGCTGTGGGGTGTGGCCGGGAATGAGGGGTTCATGGTGAGGGAGGGGGTTCTGGGCTGGGGCAGGGGGGTGGGGAGTGGGAGGGGGTCAGGGCTCTGGGCTGGGGATGAGGGGTTTGGGGTACAGGAGGGGCTCCGGGTTTGGGGGGGCTCAGGGCTGGGGCAGGGGATTGCGATACAGGTTTACCTCGGGCGGCTCCTAGTCAACAGCGCAGCAGGGGTGCTAAGGCAGGCTTCCTGCCTGTCCTGGCACCGTGGACCACACTGTGTCTGGAAGTGGCCAGCAGCAGGTCTGGCTCCTAGGCGGAGGTGTGCAAGCAGCTCCGTGTGGCTCTCGCCCACAGACACCGCCCCCCCGCTCCCATTGGCCGTTTCCCAGCCAATGGGAGTGTGGAGCCAGTGCTCGGGGTGGGGGCAGCATGTGGAGCCCTGTGGCCCCCCCGCCTAGGAGCTGGACCTGCTGCTGGCCGCTTCTGGGGTGCAGTGCGGTGTCAGAACAGGTGAGAACTAGCTTGCCTTAGCCAGGCAGCACCACCGACGGGACTTTCAACGGCCCAGT
Source organism: Lepidochelys kempii (assembly GCF_965140285.1). Lineage (NCBI taxonomy): Eukaryota > Metazoa > Chordata > Testudines > Cheloniidae > Lepidochelys > Lepidochelys kempii. Next base: position 119,226,578 of record NC_136383.1, read on the forward strand.
TGGTAGTCCTGACCAGAGCTGCTGCAACCCAGTGCCTTCCATTCCGCAACCCAGTACTGGGTCGCGACCCACAGTTTGAAAACCACTGATCTAGCTCCCTCTCCTTCCCCCCAGCCGAGTCCAGTGGCCCCTCATGGTGGCTAACAGCATTGCAGCCCATTTCTGTGGGAGGAAGGAAATTCTGTGCACACAATGTTAATTTCTGCAAAATTCTGCATTGTGTAGTGGCGCTGAATTCCCCCAGGAGTAATATTCATTTGGCTTAACTAAAGAAAAAACAAAGGAGCTGACTGCAAGAGTCTATCTACAGCTATAATAATTAAAAGTGTTTTACCCAGGGGCTCGGAGGAAGAGGTAGGCTGTGCACATGTCACTTGCTGAGCAATTGTTCAGTGATTTTGAGATCTGTGCTGGATGCATTGTCTGGATGTTTCTTCCCCTCCATTTTGATTCCTCTGATTAGGATTATTTCATCTCAGATTAAGTGGAGGTCATTTATTTGAGACTCTAGAATGCTTTAAACCAAGCTTGGTCAAGAAGGTTTTTCATAGGATTGGAGCCCTATGCAGTTTATGGCATGTCTTTATACTCCTTGAAAAGACATTTGATTAGCAGGGTATGTATTGTTAAAGCATTGCTAATATTTGGGATCCTCTTTGCGGTTTGAATAGTTTGTGTTAAGGATTCATTGTAATACCATGTAGTTCTTAATGTATTATTTGATATGCTTATGCTGTGTGTTCAGGGGAAAGGATATATTGGGAATGAATGTGGTCAGGATGACTGGATGACTGCTTCTGTAATTTGAGCATATTCTCATGCGACTTCCTGAGAAAGATCACTTACACATCTAGTGAAAAGTGTTACGTTGATATTTATGAGCACAAATGATCAGAATCTAGGTTATACTTCTCATCAGAAAGACATCTCTTTCAAGAGCAGTGTCCTAGCACTGACTCCAAGGGAAGAGTGCCATCTACTGAGTTAGTAACATCAGCTTAAGAAGCACCTGGGTTTTCTTCAGAGGTCTTTCACACAGGTACTGATCAGGCCTAACCTTGCTTAGATTACAGCTCAAGGTGATATAGTGAGAACAGGTTTATTTTTTGTGACTTAATGCGCCATCTGGAAAGAAAATAACTTGTTTATGCACCATAATGCTCTATGACAAGGATTGTAGAAACTAACCATCATGACAGCAGATTCAGGGCCTGGGAGAGGTTATTTCAATCTGTCTCTGATACTGCTCATGAGAAAGGACATATCTGGAAGAAACTATCCTAAAATATTACTTTATTACACTGGGAATTTAACAAAGCAAAGAGATGAAGGAATCAAACAAAACCAAACTGGAAGAGGTGAAAAATGTGAGAAGCTGGTTATTTACCAGAAACATCTGGGAAATATTATCCAATTATACCATAAAAAGAAGACATTTTGAAATCTGACAGAAAATAGTTAACCTACTTTTTATTACACAAGGAAGATATGCATCACAAAGTTATACATATGCACTCAGTTATTAGGATTTACTTTCTTTCTACTTTTTCCTAGGGCTTACAGATCAGCTCTGGAATATACCAAAAGAAGCCTTGGAATATTTATAGATCTTCAGAAGAAAGAGAAAGAGGCATATGCTTGGCTTCAGGCAGGAAAGATCTATTACATTCTGAGGCAGAATGAGCTAGTGGATCTTTATATTCAGGTATGCTGAATTTTATCTAGGCTTTAAAATAACTGTACCTCTGTGAAAATATGATGAATGAGATACAGATGGGATTATTATGGGTGATGTAGCAAAAAAGAAACTGTCTGTAATATAATGAGTCAAAAGAGCTCTTGTTTTGAATTGATTATGTGGGCTGCTTTGTTAAAGGTCTATCACAGAGGTGGACAAATTATGGCCCGCGGGCCACATCGGCCCACGGGACCCTCCTGCCCGGCCCCTGAGCTCCTGGCCCGGGAGGCTAGCCCCCGGCCCCTCCCCGGCTGTTTCCCTTCCCCTGCAGCCTCAGCTCACTCTGCCGCTGGTGCAACGCTCTGGGCAGCAGGGCTGCGAGCTCCTGGGGCAGTGCAGCTGCACAGCCCAGCCTGACCCGGTGCTCTGTGCTGCGCGGTGGTGTGGCTGGCTCCAGCCGGGGGCGGGGCTGTAGCAACACCAGCCACCGGTGCTCCAGGCAGCGCGGTAAGGGGGCAGGGAGCGGAGGGGTTGGATAGAGGGCAGGGGAGTTCGGGGTAGTAGGTGTGGATAGGGTGCAGGGCAGTCAGAGGGTGGGGAACAGGGGGGTTGAATGGAGGCAGGGGTCCCTGGGGATCAGTCAGGAAGGAGGCGGGGGTTGGATGGGGCGGCAGGGGGCAGTCGGGGTAGGGGTTCTGGGGGCAGTCAGGGGACAGGGAGAAGGGGTGGTTGGAGGGGGCAGGGGTCAGTCAAGAATGAGATGGGGGGTTGGATGAGGCGGTGGGGGGCAGTCAGGGGCGGGGGTTGCAGGGAGGGTCAGGGGACAGGGAGCGGAGGGGGGTGGATGGGGCAGGGGTCCCGGGGGGCCATCAGGGAACAGGGGTGGTTGGATGGGCCAAGAGTCCGGGGGGGGGGGGGCTGGGACATGCCCCCCTCCCCTAACTGGCCCTCCATACAATTTCTGAAACCCGTTGCGGCCCTCAGGCCAAAAAATTTGCCCGCCCCGGTCTATCAGCATGTCTATGCAAAATTCTGTTTTAGATTTGCTGTTTGGCTATGAAACATCATTTGGGGAATGACTTCTCTGCTCATAAGAACATAAGAATAATCACGCTGGGTCACACCATAGTCCATCTAGCCCAGTATCCTGTCTTCAGACACTGGACAATGCCTAGGGTGACCAGAAGTCCCGATTTTATAGGGACAGTCCCGATTTTGGGGGTCTTTTCTTATATAGGCTCCTATTATCCCCCATCCCCATCCCGATTTTTCACACTTGCGGTCTGGTCACCCTAACAATGCCAGATGCTTCAGAGGGAATGGACAGAACAGGGCAATTATTGAGTGATCCATCCCTGTCATCTAGTCCCAGCATCTGACAGTCAGAGGATTAGGAACACCCAAAGCATGGGATGCGTCCCTGACCATCTTGACTAATAACCTTTGATGAACCTATCCTCCATAAACTTATCTAATTCTGTTGTGAATCCAGTTATAGGTGTGTCCTTCACAACATCCCCTGGCAACGAGTTCCACGGGTTGATTGAGCATTATGTGAAGAAGTACTTCCTTTTAAATCTTTTAAATCTGCTGCTTATTCATTTCATTGGGTTCTTACATAATGTGAAGGGATTAAAAAACGTTTCCTTATTCACTTTCTCCACATCATTCATGATTTTATAGACCTCTATCATATCCAGCCTTCGTCATCTCTTTTCTAATCTGAACAGTCCCAGTGTTTTTAATCTCTTCTCATATGGAAGCTCTTCCATGGTCATTTTTGCAGCCCTTCTCTTATCTATTTAGATTATAAAATGTTTGGAGGCTGGGATTGTCTTTTACTATGGGTATGTAATAGGCCCTAACTACCATAATAAAACAGAAATTAAATAAAAGGGTTATAAAACCTTATTAAGAGAGTTTGCAGAAAGTGAACAACAAGGCGCATGAGCCTATTGGGAATGAATTAATTTTAAAATATGACTGAGATTTCTTTGAAACCCTAATTTGACTATGGACACGCTATGTGCAGAAAGTGAGACTGTGTTTATTGAATACTATTCTCTGTGAGTCATTCAGTCACCTCTCTGGAATGCCCCAAAGAGCTTTACAATCTGTTACCAAGAATACTGACACTTTTTAGAAAAGATACATTACAGTGTTATTAATTTTCGCTAAACGAATCCACACACTTTATACTGTATTTCATCTGAGCAGAGTATTGAAGTGAAAGTCTCATACTGCTTAGACTTACTGTACAGTTTTGTGATCATAATTAAAATGAAGCTACTCTTGTCAAACAAATTAATGAAGTGCAGTTGGTGTTGCATTCTCTTTTTAGTGTATGTGCTCTTTTTTTGCCTGTCCACACAATTTAATCATTGGCAAGAATCATTGCATTGCAATGGCCACTGAATGAATTAGCAAGGTTCTGCTGTACTATTGCGATATATATGGCTATAATATTGATAAAGTAGGAATACTTAATTTTCTTTATTCACATGCTTTTTCCCACTATGTCTTGTAAATTATATCCTTCGGGATCAATAACTGAGTATCCTGTACATGGCAGCATTCCTTCATTTTATTGAGTGTGTCCTGACATTGCACTGTGTCTGAAATGGCATAAGTTCATTTCCCAGCAGCAAGACAGAGGGACAAATTCTTTGTTCACTTTAAGGGAACCTCACTCGGCTACATAATTAGAGCATTTGGCCACAGACTTAAACCTGAGCTATAAACCCTCACTCTGTGAAATATCCAATTTTCAATTCCTGTTTCTATCTAGATTAGCTGTTAAAGTGTATATGGTGTAGCTATTGAGTATGTATGCTACAGTACTAAAGAATACTGTATATTGGACTGAACAGCCTTACAGTGAAAAGAGATAGATAAGATGACGTAAGAAGACATTGCTGTCTCTAAGGTTTCTAATTTTGTACAGCAGGTACCAAAACCCATATACAATGCATTTCATTATGGGGTTTTAGTTCTGAATGAATAAAAATTACTTCGTAACAGAATGTGCATTTTTCTTCCTAGGTTGCTCAAGATGCTGCTCTTTGTAATGGGGATCCAAACTTAGGAATGGAATTGTTTGAAGCTGCAGGAGACATATTTTTCAATGGTACCTGGGAGAAGGAAAAAGCAGTGTCATTCTACAGGGTTAGTGATTGTTACTTATTATTTGTATTGTGGTGCTCATAGCAGCCCCAGTCATGGATGCCATTGTGCTCGGTGCAAACAGACTGTTCCTGCCCCAAAGAGCTTTACAATCTGTTCTATATTACTACTCTGAATTCTCTCAAATCCCTGGTTTCACTGAAGTAAATTGCAAAGCAACCTTTGACTTTGATAGGGCCAAATCCCATTTTTATATGCATAAAGCAAAGTACAGAATTTGCTAAATGTGAGACGAATATGGGCCATAGCAGTTATGAGTACACATGTTTTCTGGGCTTCAGCAATAACCAAACTGATCTTTTTATGCATGTGCTTATTTCAGGACAGGGCTCTTCCACTTGCCATTAAGACTGGAAACAAAAAGGCAGAACTCCGATTATGCAACAAACTAGTGCAATTGCTGGTAAATCTGCAGGATTCTGAGGACAGTCTGGAATATGCACAAGTATCCCTCACACTTAGTGTGAAGTTAGGTAAAGCTAATATTCACAGACTACTGACTGTCAGACTTCTATTATCATTGACAGAATTCTAGAGAAGAGTTGTCACTTCCTCCTTTGCATTTCGTGATGCTTTTTGCCAAGGTTCTGTGTGCTAGGAAGCCAATACCATTTTCCCTTCTGTTTTTGGATCCCCTCTAGCTGGAACAGGTGACAGTTCTTGAGTTCTATTAGTTTTTTGTTACATTTCTTAACTTAGCTGAGTCCGGTAATGTTCTGCCTAACATTTTCTTAATTAGTTCATAGAACTGTAAGTAGTGATCTGAGATTACATGTTTCAGGGGGCAATTTCCAGATGAGTCCATCTGAAATCTAGCAATTGTTAGCATTATCCCTCTCCAGGTCTCACTTACTGTACATGAGAAATGTGAGGAATGGAGACTTGATCTGACATGCTGCACCTTCCATGCTGACCAGAGAATATGGAGCAGTCTGTTAACATGAGACACAAGATATAGTTCTTAGTGTGTACCTGAATCTGCCAGATTCTTGTGTTTATGGGTAATTTCTCCTTGAGAATTTTCAAGTCCCTTGTTCCCCATTGTCTGAGTGCCTCACAATCTTTAATGTATTTATACTCAAAAGATACCTATGAGGTAGGGAAGTGCTATTACCCTATTTTACAAGTGGGGAAATGAGGCACAAAGAGATTAAATGACTTGCCCAAGGAAGCACAGGGAGTTTGTGGTAGAGCAGAGGTAGACCCTAGGTCTGCCAAATCCCAGGCTAATGCCACAACCACTGGATCATCCTTCCTCTCCTCCTTTCACATAAGACGGAGTGATTAATACTAATTAATTAGAAGTAGCCTTAAAGAGCTATCTGGGGCACTGTCTGTGACTTTGACTCCTTCCTTTCTTCAGTGATGAATAGAGCTGATAAAAAAATCAATAAAGAATTTGTGGATATTTTTCAAAATTTGTTACTTTCCCCCCAAATGTTGGTAATGTCAGACTTACTGAAACTTGTTAATATTTTTCTACTGTTAAACGTCGCTGATCAACTCTAGAGCTGGTTGAAAGAAAAGAAAATTTTGACAAAATCTTTGATCAGAATTTTTGGGGGAAAGGGGGGGAATTGGTAAAAATTTTTGATGGAAAATGTTGTTGAAATTAAGGCTATGTCAGTCACATCAAGTGATAAGAATGTAGTCAAGACCTGAGATCCTACTAACAGAGATTATCTCCTTTGATATGGGGTAAAGTACCACCAACCATAAAATATTAGATTATCCAACCAGTACTAAGAAAATCATTGTTTGATGCTAGAGTCCTCACAAAGGCATATGACACACCTACTCTCACACCCAAATATTTAACCATAAACTTAAAAACTAATCAATATATATCTTCCATAGGCTGGAAAAGAGGAAAGAGAGCAATTGCTATCATTTTTATTTTCAAATATTTTAAAGGCAATCATACTGCAGTGTTGGGGGGGAGGGGGAAGAGATATCTAACTACTTAAATTCAGCAACTCTTACTTAGAAATCAGAACTGCAGTATTTGGCCTTGGGTTTAGTCAGGCAAAGTGATTTTATATTGAATAAAGTTTAATTACCAGAACTAAATAAAAGGAAAGGTAGAACAGAAATAATACTTAAAGCAAAACACCTCACATATCTCAATGTGAGAGAATGTATCTTCTCCTCATTGTCTCTTAAATCGTATCCTCATTCACATGTTATTTCATTAGGAAATCAGCTAAATGAACGAATAGCATATCACAGACTGGCTACTATCCATCATCGCCTGGGTCAGTGCGAACTTGCTGAACACTTTTACTTAAAAGCGTTGTCCCTTTGCTCCTCTCCTCTGGAATTTGATGAGGAATCAATGTATTATGTGAAAGTGTATCTAATCCTAGGAGACATTATATTCTATGACCTAAAGGTGAGAAATATTTTTATTGATTGATTTGATTGCTGTAGCACCTAGGAGCTGTAGTTGTGGACAAGGATCCCATTATGTTAGGTCCTATACAAACAGAGAACAAAAACAAAGTCCCTGCCCCAAAGATCTTACAAACTACATTTGAGAGAAAAGGCAACAAATGGATAGAGACAGACAGAGATGGGAGAATACAGGGACACAATGAGATAATATTGGTCAGCACGATAGACTGTGGTCTCGGCATGCCAGCAACTTATCTATTCTCAAGTTTTTTGTAGGCATCCTGGAAAAAGAGAGTTTTGAGGAAGGACTGAAGGAAGACAGTGAATTAGTTTTGTGGATGTTTACAGGGAGCATTTCCCAAGTGTGAGGGGCAGCATGAAATAAGGAATAGAATGAGATACTAAAATAACAACTGTGGAAAATATATTTGCATCAGCTTATGTGTCAGCCCAGACATTTCACCTGGATAATCCTGCTACCCATGTATTTTGGGTGGAATAGCTCAGAGCTGTGGGGATTAGAGAGCTCAGTGCATTTTTAATGGAATATAGAGCTTTCTAGTACTTGGTACAAGTTCATCCCAAGTTCCTCAAGGACAGATTTCTAGCATACTGTTTATGAACTCTCATACCTATTGGTGCTCTTAGTGGAGAGACCAGGGACCAAATAAGCATGGAACCTGAACTGCCATCTCCTCCCCAGAGGTGGTCCCTCTTGTTCTGGTCTGAAGCAGAGTCATGGTGCAGTATGGAGAAGGTGGTTCCACTGTCTGCTCTGTGGATAAACAAAGTTTGCAGTCTTCACAGCCGTCAATCCAGCACTTTTCACAAATAGTACAGTCACAGTCACAGTCACAAACCAGATTGTTTTTAAAAAAAAATTCTACATACATTAGACAGAGAAAAAAAGTAATACTGATATATTGAAATTGAATGATATTGTGTAGAATAACCTATAGATAGGGAAGGTAAAATATCTGCGAAAGCATTAGAAAAAAGGATGGACCATACAGCAATATCTCAATAAAGATATGGAGAGAGGAGAATGGTTAATAGCTATCTAAGGGATAGAGTGGGAGCTCAGGGCCTAACCTGCTTAGATGTTTTAAAAACCTCACTAGGCACCTATCTGCATCTTTAGGGGGTCTAAATACCTTACAAAATCTGTCCGTAAGTGTCTAATCCTTAATTTTGCCTGAGTAGAGCATTTAGAATTGGGACCCAAATTATCTCTTGCTTTGATATCTAATAAACCAGGTTTGTATACTTCTTAATATAACATATATTCCTTTTTATTTCAGGATCCTTTTGATGCAGCAGGATATTATCATTTGGCACTTGCAGCTGCCATGGACTTGGGCAACAAAAAGGCTCAGCTGAAGATTTACACGAGGCTCGCAATAATCTACCACAATTTCCTTATGGATCGGGAGATGTCTCTTTTCTTCTATCAGAGAGCAAGAACCTTTGCAACAGAGCTTAACGTTCGGAGAATAAACCTGGCACCTGATCAGTATTATAAGAATGCAACATGGGTACCTGTGAAAAATGCCATGTGACAACCTACCAGGCAGCTAGAGAAATATCATTTTGGTTTTGTCAGACAACACCTAATGTTCCTTGATATTCTGTATTGTACATAATGTATATGGGACTTCAGTGCCACAGGCTAATGGCCCTGTCTAGACAACAGTGGGCAAAATTTCACTTTTGTTGACTCATGTGCAACCACATTTTCTTCAATGGAATTGGACATGGACATGTCAGGGCAGAATTTAGCCTAACTGAACTAACTAAAAAACCCACCCACAAACTTTTTTGTATTAGAAGACATTTTCTGTATTAAGTGCTTAAGTTCCTGGTTTTGAAAACTCATACAGGTCTTGGAATGTGATAAATATAAGTATGCAATGAAGTGTGGTAATAAAGCATTGTAGAGTGATAACATTCACTAGATAATCATGACCGCTTTTGTATTTAATGGGATCAACACCATTAAAATAGAGCCTAGGTGCTTTTGAAAATCTTATTGGGCACCTAGCTGCATCTTTATACACTTAATACCTTTAAAAATCTGGCTCTTAAGCACTTGAGCTCCTAAATCCCATTGACTTTCAATGAGACTTGGGTTCCGAAGTGCCTAAGTCCCATTTGAAAATGGAATTTAGGTTCTTAAGCCACTGGGGTGCTTTTGAAAATTTCACCCCAGATAAGATAGGTTTGATTCACTATTCATTTATGTTTCTAGGAACCTGAAAAATCTTCTGCTCAGAAGATATGATGCTGCTACATCCTTTAATATAGTCTGGGAACTGTGAATATCTGAACAGAGCAGTCAGCCTTGAAATCTTCCTAGATTATGAGAAGTTGAAGGTCTTGCCATAGGTCATTAGAAAGGTAATTTCCCCCAGATTTATAATAAGTTTCCAGATTCAAGTATTAACCTAGTGATGCAACAATCCGGGAGTTAATGCACCTCACTTCACAGCTGGGTATCGCAACCTGCAAACTTGAAGAACTTCAGCCCAAGTGTCTAATTATGATCTCTCCAGAATCGGGAAGATTGCAGGAGGCATTGCTTCTCCGCTCATTACTTTGCCTCTTGTCAATTTCTCACAGCCACAGCACAAGTCAGTTTTCTGTTCCAAGTTGTCATTCAGAATAAATATAATTATAGCAATTGGAAGTAGAGAGAGTCTATCATCACACTCATATTCCAGGAAGAGAAAATATACTTCTTCATCTGAAATTCAATTTTGCTGTAAAGGCCCATCTTCTTCTTTGCATCACTGCTTCCTGCTGCTGCCCTGGCACTGCAGACTCATACTCACATAGCATTTCAGTCCCCTACATTAATTCATTCTTATGAAGCGAGAGTGTGCTTATGCGGTGCACAGCACACTCTGGATATCTTGTGCATTACCCTGAAGCCAATTGAAAAGCACACAAAATGTGATCAGTCATCGGCAGGTTTTTCGAAAGGCAGCACCTGAGTTCTGTAACAGCTTTGGTGGTACAGGCATGCTGTGTTTGTTTTTGTGCAGTGGCGGGTTAAAAATGAGTCAGAAGCATCTGATTTCAAAGAAAGATTCATGTTTAGGGTAGACATGAGTGAATGGCATTTAGGCATCAAAGCTACTTCTCACCCTGCTTGATATCAAATCATCTTCGTCAAGAATGGCAACAGTGAATATTTCCTAGGATGCCCAAGTGTGAATGTCAGAATTTAGGGTGAGAAAGTGGTGTGGTCTGAAGGATAAGAGTAGCATGTTTTATTGCTTTTAACAAGATGACAGCAGTGTTGAGGGATCTTGCTTGTGGAACTTGACTGCAATTAAAATTATTTAATTTGAATCATCTGCCTTACTATGGAACAGAATATAACTTCCTAAGCTTGTTAAGTGCTCAGTCTTTCAACCCTTAATCATGAGGTGCCTCACTGGAGCCAATGGGATGCCTCAACATGAGTAAATGGGCCTCAAATCTGTAAATTTCCTCTTAAAAAAAGTTTTCTATTGTATATTGTAGAGCCAGCTATTGTCACATAAATGGCCAATTGTAGGTAGCTAAGAGAGGAGTCTTTCTTCCATTTCAATGAAGCAAACGGGCAGAGCAGCATGGATTTCAGCACATCTAAGAATCTAGATGTCTTACATTATAATCCACATGATACCAGGAGAGGTCTCTGCAAGGAGTTTTTGAGGATCTAAGAATATGAAGATCTGGTGGTCCTAAAACCCAGCACAAGTTGTATAGAAAGGCAGGAGCCACTATTCTATTTTAGAAGGATACAGATAGAAGGAATATAGGCATCTCTTCACCTATTGCTTTTGCATCCGCTGCTGAAGCTCAAAGCGGACCACACAGTTTTCCGTGGATGTATTTCCCTGCCTAAATACAACCTGAGATCTCCTTGGGCTCCCTGGCAGAGATACAACTGAGCACATTTTTGAGAACCCTCTCACCCGCCAGAGCTTGTCATTTGGGATTTGTCATTTAAAATATAGTGTAACAGGGTGGCCTGCCCCTTTAAGGGCCGGTCAACCCAGTTCAATTAGCCTCACCCTGCTACACCTGTGCAGGAGGTAGGACTTAAAGGCGGAAAATGTAGTGGTTGCGGGCATGCTGGGGATGACAATGGATAGGCTGCTCTGATGTGAGACAAGAAGCTGGACTCAAGCTAGGAACCAGCTGAGGGTTATGACCTGCCAGAGGCCCTGTAGGAGGGTAGCTCTGACCCAGATGGAAGATTGGAACCCGGAGCTGGTGGTTAGTGAAACAGACTGTTGCCATTGGGAGCCTGCCGGTAAGGAAGGAGTCTGAAGGGTGAGCCCAGCAGGGCTGAAGACTCTCTCTTGTTTTAATGTTGATTTCGGACACAGACCAAGGCACTCTGTTTCTCTGGAAGGGATTGAATATCAAATCACCTCTATGGGAGGAGTAGGCAGAACCAGTTTGGGGGAAACTGATGAGGTGGAAGTACCACAAGGCTGGATCTCGCTGCAAAGGGACTGCTCTGGGCTGGTGAGTCTTGTTCACATAGGTTATAGCCATGTCAGGTATGGCTTTAGTAAAGGGTCACATCAGTAGTATTTGTGTTTTTTTTATTTTAACAAACAGAAACCTTTAGCATTTTCTGTTCATTATCAAATACTTAGGTAAAGAAGCTGTACGTTAAAAATGACACCTGACAGCAGTCCTTGTGCTTCAGAAAAGGAGCTAAATTCTAAGTGGAGATGGGAAATTATTTTCCTTCTTGTATAACAGCAGAATGTTCAATTGATCAACTGCTTTGTTTTTTCCCCTTCCTTACTGTAAGTGCATCAGCTATCAAAGCCCAGGGTGGGCTAATGACTAGTTATGGAATGTCCGTTCCTTTTTTTACTAGTACATGTAGAATGTTGATGCAGACTTTACAGATGTCTGGCCTCAGCTTTTCTTTATTTACACCAATTCTCATAGATTCTAAAGTCAGAAGAGATCATTATGATCGTCTAGTCTGACCTCCTGTGTAGCACAGGCCAGAGGAGTTCCTTGAATGCATTTCTGTTTGAACTGGAGCATATGTTTTAGAAAAACATCCAAATGTGAATTAAAAATTGCCAGTGATTGCCACCAGGACCCTTTTAAAAAAAACGGTGTCTTCTATTCAGTCTGAAATAGTCTAGTTTCAACTTCCAGCCATTGGATTCCATTATACATTTGTCTGCTACGCTGAAGAGGCCACTATTAAGTTTTTGTTCCCCATGTAGGTACTTACAAACTGTGATCAAGTCACCCCTTAACTGTTTGTTTTGTACCGGTGTAAACTTTATTCTCTTCAATGAAGTTATTCCTGATTTACCAGTGAATACATTCTTCTAATAAGTTCAGTCTTAGTAACTTTTTTCTCTGACTTTAGGAATGTACTATAGAATATATGGCATCACTACTTTTCATCCACAAGATGGCAGTTTCTAGCTTTAAAAAAAACAGACCTCCCAAAGGAAAGTTTGGATTCAAGATAGAAACAAAAATTGTTATAATTAAAAAATCTGCTGACATCAGGTTGAAGTCAACAGATATGATTGCTGAGGAATTTATTCAGTTAATAAATATACACCACTCATTTGAAATTAACTAAGTTTGAATAAAATATAAGGGCCCAATGAAGTACTAAAATGCATTCTGTGTGCTTGATTCTGTTCTCAGTTACACCATATAAATCGGGAGTAACTCCATTGAAGTCATTACAGTTACACCAGTGGGATTGGGTTCAGAATCAAGCCAAATTTCTCCATTCAAAGGGAAAGCCAGCGGTATTGTATTTGCCTGGTTTGTTTTACAGTTACACAAATGGCCACGTGCACTGTGTTATTTTTGTCTTGCAGCACACAGATAAAACTACAGATTAGTATGGTTGTAGAATTTTAGGGCTAAATTCAGCAACCTTCACTAGAGCAAGACTCCCATCAAAGTTAATGGGAGGCTTGCTCAAATAAGGACCACAGAATATGCACCTTAGAAATTATGGGCCAAATACTATAGCTCAGTAATGCCCCTCTGGCAGGGCAAAGGGGCCATAGATCTGCCCCAAATGGGCATGGTACAAAAAATGGGCAAAGAGGGTTGTGTGACAAATGGGGCATCAATGTCAGCATCGTTGGCAGAGCAGAGGGGATACAACAAGAAGTGGATGAGTAGAAAGTGGCAGAGGTATGCAGGACTTGGAATTTAATGCTGAGGAGAAGGAGGAGTCAGCGGAGAGATTTGAAGAGTGAAGTGAGGTATTAGAATGACAGGCAAGAAAGAGGATCTTACCAGCTGCATATGTGTGGAGTAAAGCGGGGAGGGGGGACAGAAAAGGGAGTGATCAAGATGGAAGATGGTGAAGGCTGGGATGAGAGTTTTAGCAGTATGGACAGAGAGAAAGGAGATATGTGTATTTCATTTACTGTAAAGCAATGTGTGTGTATTTACAGTGCTATAGAAATTAGAATAAAAATCTGAGCTGTGATATACACTTTAACATTAATGAGGTGGCCTTAACCTTGTCTGGCATTTGTGATTTTATGTCCAACACTTAGTGTTAGTTTGATAGATTTTTTTTTTAAATTATATACATGTGTGCACTACACAATGTGTATTTATAGAAGGACCTGTATATGCAGGGCTCCCATATATTAAAGGATGCTATATAACCTACTATGAAATCATACCCCAAATTAACTGTCAGCCTTTTAATCCAAGCTGTGTCTTCCAAAGTTTGTGATGCTAAATAGAGGACTTTTTGGGTTACCTGTCAAAACAAGGGTTTGTAATGGCCGCAAGAGAGGCATGAATCTACTGCTATAGCCTAACTCAGGTTTTTAATCAATTCACAAGCTTACACGACCACCAACTGCTTTTGAAAGCTTGATAATTGATAGAGGCAATTGAATTACAGGAATCTGCTAGCAGAGATTTTGGAACAAACACACCAGCCAAATTAAAAATGGCCCTACATCAAATGTCACCCTGAAAGCATTGACTGCGCACTCTATAAACACAGACCAGCCATCAACTAGGTAACATCATTTAATTGTCAGTCAGACACACTTAAGCAGTATCAGAGCACCGCACAAGACAGAGGAAATCCAAAAATGAGAAAGGCAAATACTGAAACTGAATAGATAACTTCAATGTGAATTTAAAAAAATGGCCAACTTTTGACACAGATGTCAACTGACAGCTCAACATTTTGTAAAGGAATCTGCCATAATGCTTGGTTATGTGAGTCAACAACTATTATAGACCTGGCAACGAGTCAATACATTTAAAGTACCTAATATATGGATAAAACTTGGGCTTTACTCCTTTTCTGCAAATGTCTCAAAGATGTTGGTGAGACTGAAAGTGTCTGCTTACTTATGTCAATTTATATTGATTGTCTGGTTATGTTATCTGTGCTGACATGGCATTTCATTCTTGATCCAGTATCTCTCAAAGGTCTTCACTGTTTTCACTATGCTCTTAGTGATAATCAAGGTGTCATAAATATAAAGGGAAGGGTAAACCCCTTTGAAATCCCTCCTGGCCAGGGGAAAGCTCCTCTCACCTGTAAAGGGTTAAGAAGCTAAAGGTAACCTCGCTGGCACCTGACCAAAATGACCAATGAGGAGACAAGATACTTTCAAAAGCTGGGAGGAGGGAGAGAAACAAAGGGTCTGTGTGTCTGTCTATATTCTGTCTTGGCCGGGGATAGACCAGGAATGGAGTCTTAGAACTTTTAGTAAGTAATCTAGCTAGGTATGTGTTAGATTATGATTTCTTTAAATGGCTGAGAAAAGGATTGTGCTGAATAGAATAACTATTTCTGTCTGTGTATCTTTTTTGTAACTTAAGGTTTTGCCTAGAGGGGTTCTCTATGTTTTTGAATCTAATTACCCTGTAAGATATCTACCATCCTGATTTTAGAGGGGGGATTTCTTCATTTCTGTTTACTTCTATTTTTATTAAAAGTCTTCTTGTAAGAAACTGAATGCTTTTTCATTGTTCTCAGATCCAAGCGTTTGGGTCTGTAGTCACCTAGGCAAATTGGTAAGGCTTTTTACCAAACCTTGTCCAGGAAGTGGGGTGCAAGGTTTTGGGAAGTATTTTGGGGGGAAGGACGCGTCCAAACAGCTCTTCCCCAGTAATCAGTATTAGTTTGGTGGTGGTAGCGGCCAGTCCAAGGACAACGGGTGGAATATTGTGTACCTTGGGGAAGTTTTGACCTAAGCTGGTAAAGATAAGCTTAGGAGGTTTTTTCATGCAGGTCCCCACATCTGTACCCTAGAGTTCAGAGTGGGGGAGGAACCTTGACAATGTGGTAGACATGTGGGGTAAATGACATGTCTGGTTTCCACCTTAGGGCTCTGAACCTCCGACGAGACTGCTCGGGTGTTATCCCCATTCTGACTCTCGCCTTGGATTTAAACAGTTCATACTTGTTCATGTGTTCTTTAGGCATTTCAGCTGCCACCTCAGCTAAGGGTCCACTGAGCTGCGGCCTCAGCTCTACCATGTATTGGTCAGTAGAGATGTTGTACCCAAGGCAGGCCCTTTCGAAGTTTTCTAAGAAGGCCTCAGTATCATCACCTGCCTTGTAGGTGGGGAACTTTCTGGGATGGGAAGTGGTACCTGGAGAAGGATTGCTAGGGTTTGTTGGTATATTCTGCTGGGCCTTTATCCTCTCCATCTCCTCCACATGCTTCCTCTCTTTTTCCTTCTCCTCCTCCACATGCTTCCTCTCTTCTTCCTTCTCCTCCTTCTTCAGCCGCATGAGTCCCATCTGTCTTTCATGTTCCCTTTGTTTTTCCTCAGCCTGAAATTTGGCTAATTCCAGCTGTAGTCGAGCTGCAGATTTGGTCATTCTAACCTCTCTGTTTTTAACTAACTTTACACCCGAGGTTTAGAAATAAACAAACAAAAGTTGGCTGTAAAATTTTGCTGTGCTGGAATAGAATACCTATTCTCTGATAGTGATTGTCAGCCTACAGAAAAAGACAATTCTCTTGTCTCTGCTCTGGGCCCAAATTAAAGCAAAAAACCTCCAACTACTTGGAAACCGGCTTACCCAGCCCAAAGAAAAAGCAAATGGGTAGAACACACACCCCCTATTTACTTTTAGGAAGAAAAGAAAAAAAAACTCTGGGTTGGAAGACTGTGAATTTCCCTGCAGGAGTTAAGTACCCTGCCTCCAGGCAAAGAAAACCTGCAATTCACAAAGATAATCCCCTTTTGTCTCTGCTTGGCCCCCAGATCTGACAGCGTGCTCTAACCCCCCTGGATCTCTAACTCCCAGCTACCAGTGCACCCCAATGCTCCTACACCTCAGTGACCCCACAGCTTTGGCTTTGCCGCTGCAGTCAACCCCTGTGCATGCCATAGCTTGGCAGGTGCATCACAAACCCCTGCACCTCAAGCCCCAGCTCTGCCTGTGTACCTGAACCTTCCTGCAAGCTAGCCACCCTGCAATTCCATCTCTGCCAGTGCATCCCAACCCCCCGCCCCCCATGCCCAGAGCTCTTCTAGTGAACTGTAATTCCCCTGCACCCCCAGCTCTGGAAGTGCATCCCAATCCCCTTGTTTCATGGACCAGGGCAAGGGCAGTCATGCCTTATGCTTGGAACCAAGAGTGAGGAACTAGAGGTCAGGAGTCGAGGATCAAAGCCACAGTCAGGAACCAGGAATCAGAAACTGAGCCGGGGAGCATTGAGCAGCTGCTGGCCAGGTGCTACTGCTGGGCTTGTAACTTGTGATCTGACCAAGAGCTGCTGAATATATGATATCATCTCATGTATAGTCTTGTAATTGCTTAACTCTTGGTTGGCAAGCCTCTGAAAAGTGGCTCCTTCATTAGTTAAACCATGATTAAGAAAAATGGGATGAACTTAAAGGATATTTTGGATGAATATCAGATCTATTAGACTGTCAAATAATTTTCAAAGTGGCAGAAACACAACTGCTTGAGTCACTTAAAACTTTAATGGCCAATGCACTGAATAATATTGAGAACTCTTGACGTCTCATATCAATAATAAAAGCAGATTTCTTCTGTGCATCATTGCCCAAAGAAATCTGTCAGTAACCTTTCACCAGGGTGATTGTGTTTAGATATTTTGGGCAATGCAAACTATCTTAACATGTCATCATTCTGGGCATGGGATAAGCATCAGGAGCTGTGATAGCATTAAGTTTTCTATAATTGACATAAAACTGTAAAATGTTAACTTTCTTAGGAACCTGCATTGCAGGAGGGGCCCAAGAACTGTCAGACTCTTTAATTATTCCTATATCCAGCATACTCTATATTTCTTCCTCCTGCACTTTGCCAGTGGTCGGGGTGCCCTATTAAGTGCAGGTTGGGGTTGCACAGTCTTAATTCTGTGGACCATTTTATGAGTCATCCCTGACATGCTAGAAAATACCCCCTTGTAGCTTTGCAGCACAGTCACCATCTCTGCCCTCTCGGTCTGCGGTAGCCCTCTGCATATCTCAGTGCTTTCAGGTGGTGAGTAATTCTGGCTTTCAGCCCCAGATCAATGAGGTGTGCAGTCTCAGACGCCCCTTCATCACAACAAATCATATTCACAATAGCTTCTCTGTTGTGATAGGCTTTAAGCCTACTCACAGGCACCTGTCTGTGGGGCAATTTTGCTGTTGGATGTTTTTACACTGTACATGATTTCATTTTCTCTCTACACAACCTCTTATGGTCCCTCCTATTCATTCTGCACTTTTGTTTAGCATTAGCACCAAATCCCCCACCTCAAAAGAGCACTCAAAGCCTTTTTATCATGTCATGCCTTTTGAGTGGCCTGGCTATCAATGAGGTTAGTCTGAATCACTTCTGTTATGTCTTTCAACTCCTGTCTGAACCTTTGCACATATTCAGTCACTGGTTCCCCTTCTGATTCAGTGCCTTCCTCTGAAGAATCCCACACCTGTCTCCTATCAAATGGGTCAAACCTTGTGGTATGGAGGATGGGAGCTGGGGACTGGTTGGGCAGGGAAGCTCTCACTGTGAGCTAAAGGGGGGGAAGGGAAGCTGCAACTGGTTAGGCAAGAAGACTCGGACTGGAGCCGAAGGGATACTGGTATTGCGCTCTGGTGAGAGAAATGTGGGGTAGGAGAATAGGAACCAGTTTACTAGGGATGTGGGAGAGACACTGAAATTGAATGAGATACTGGAACTAGAAACTAGTGTGGGAATAAACAACATTGTGGGAGAGAGGTGACAGATCTGAGAAGGGCTGTGGGGAAGAACTGGAATTGGCCAGGCAGGGAGATTGGGACTGGGTGTATGTGGATGGGGAGACTGGTAATGTTGTGGTGGGGGAAATTGGGACTTGGACAGAAAGCAGGGAATGGGAGACTAGGACTGGCTTGGCAAGCAGACCAACACTGGGAAGAGAAGCCTCAGGAATGAAGATTGGGACTGGGTAGGGAAGGAGAATAGGACTGAGATAAGGAACCAGGAGTGGGAAGAGACAACATGGTGACAAGGACAGGTTGGAGGGGATGGAGCAAAAGGCAATGAGACTGTTCCCACTAAAGCACTCTCCACCCGTGCCTGGAATGGAACCCAGTGATTCTGAGTCTTACCATTCCTGTTCTGTCAATGTATATGTGTGAAACCCACTCTCAAATTGTCTATCCCATCCCCAGCTAATGCAGGTTCACACAGAGGATGACAACCTACTATGGCAGAGGGTTGTATAGTGGATCTAAAGGTTCTGACTAGAGCTGGGTGGAAATTTTCTGACAAAGTTTTTCTGTCAGAAAATGCTGATTTGTGAAAAGCGAAACATTTCATGGAAATGTTGCCTTTGATGAAAATTTGTTTTGAAATAAAAATTGAAAAAAGCATTTCAATAAAGATCAAAACATTTCATTTTTGATCTTGTCAGAATTTAACATTTCAATTTGCCATTTCAAAATGATTTTTAATTTAATGTTTTTCATTTTATATTATAAAATAAAGTAAAAATAGTTGAAATAGAAATAAAATGTTTAAATTTTGTTGAAGCAAGATATTCTGATTGACCCGAAACACAATTTTTTTCATATGTTAGCTTTGCGGGGCATTTCAAATTTGGGGTTTTTTTATTCTGTTCTGGAATGAAAGAAACTTAAAAATCTTGAAACTCCCCCAAAACCAAAATATCTAGTTTCTTTGGAACTCTGGTTCTAACCCTGCTGTTGAAATATGTGAATGTCAATATGATGCCACCTGATGGAATTTCTGTTTTTTTCAATTAGTTTTTTGTATGTAATTTCTGAGGTTCTTTAAAAAGCAATGTTGAAAGAACATTTAATAAGGATGCAAAATCAAGTGCTCAAAAGTTAGGAAAGGCCAGAGTTAAGGTTGCCTGTGCAATCTTAATTGCCACCTGGTGCATATGCATTATGATACATGCTTTAATTACTATTTTATTCACACAACCCCGCCTCATTCAGTGCATAGGATAGATGGTGTTCACTTTATGAGCAGCTGTTCAATATTTTATTTTACTCCTTGTTGTTCAATGTGAGGCCCCAGAACTTATTTACTGCAAACTATTCAAACCCTGCTCTGAAGACACAATTATTAATTTCCTCATGATGTTTTCTATGACACTCATCACTGTAGCATCTGACTGCTTCACAGATTTTAATTAATGTGTCTTCACAACACCCCTGTGAGACAAGGGTGGTGTTATTATTTCCATTTTACTGATGGGGGAACTGTGGCACAGAAAGATTAAGAGCAAAAGTATCCAGTAAGTTTGCGTGCTATATATGAGACACCTAGGACCGGATTTTTTCAGAACACTTAGCATTATATAGCACTTTATATGTTCAAAGCACAGCTCCCAGTGACTTTAGTTGCAGCTGTGAATACTCAGCAGTTGACCCCAAGTTCTCAAGTCAGGCATCCAGAAAAAAAAGGAACAGACAATATGTGAACTCCTGAGTAAAGTTTGGTTTAAGTGACTTACATAGCATCCCACAGGAAGCTTGTAACAGAGATAGGGATAGACTCCAATTCCCCAGGGCAGCTTTCAACTGCCTTAACCATGAGAGGTTTCAGAGTAACAGCTGTGTTAGTCTGTATTCGCAAAAAGAAAAGGAGTACTTGTGGCACCTTAGAGACTAACCAATTTATTTGAGCATAAGCTTCCGTGAGCTACAGCTCACTTCATCAGTGAAGTGAGCTGTAGCTCACGAAAGCTTATGCTCAAATAAATTGGTTAGTCTCTAAGGTGCCACAAGTACTCCTTTTCTTTTAACCATGAGACATCCTATCTCTTCCTGCAATCTTCTGATTCATTCACAACTTGCCTTCCAACTTCTACAACAGGATCAGCAGGAGTCCAACAGACAACAGACTCCTTCCCATACAACCCTGATCCATCCCCAGCATAGGCCCATCCTGTGCACTGAACAAGCCAGGGGTGCAGTGGGAAAAACGGTAGGTGAGCATATAATTTAAAGACACAGGGAGCTGCAGTAAGGGTGCACAGGCAGCCTTAATTCTGGCATTACCTAACTTTTGAGTGCTTGAATTTGCAACCTTTATAATAATCTTTTAATGTAGTTTTTTGTTTATATCGCCTCATCAGTGTAGTAATTAGGAAATAAGGATTGTGCCCGACTGGAGATTTCCTTATGTTTTATCCATGCTAATTTTAAAATCTCTCACAGTGTAGTTTCCATTGTTTCTTTTGGGAGATTGCATTATTTGATGGTTTTTTTTCTAATATTCAAACTAAGGTTCCTTTTTAAATTTTACCCCATTGCTTTTAATTTTACTTTCTTGCACTACACTAAATAATTCCTTTATGACCTTGGTGTTTATACTTCAATAATATTTTGTACATTATTATTATGCTGTCTAGTGCTTAATTATTTCTTATTTATGGTATATGCACTTAATTCTTTTAATCTGTCCTCATAAATCCATCCCTGAAGCCTGCAACTCCTATTTGTTGCTCCTGTCTGAACTCTCTCCAAGTTTGTCAGTATCTCTGTGAGTAATCTAGTGCGTGGTCTTGAACATGATACGCTGGATGTCGTCTATAATGTGGTGAATGTAAATATTAATTCTGAACACCTCAAAATTTGGTAACATTTACACTTGGATCCAGCTTTGGGATCTCCAAGTTCACGTCTGGGGGTTTGTTTCCTCCTGTTCTGAGAGATGAAATTTGGATTCAGATAAAGTGCCTGAATCTCAGCTGATGTAAACCAACTGATGTCCACTGAAATAGGGTGTTGACTTCAATAGAGCCACACTGATTTACACTGGCTGAGGATCTGGCTCAGGGTGTTTGGAGCTGAGATTTGGTGGGAGGTCCATCTGTAATTGTGATGTTCCCTTGACGCCTGTACTTTACTTATGTGATTTAGGACTATATGGTGGGCCACTGCATAAAGGCCCAAACTGAAGCCGCAAAAAGCTCTTTTAATGGAGATCTGTGGATTGGCGAGGGATAGAATCCTCCTCCCACCCCAGGAGCAGAGCATTGGTGCAGTTACCCTCCTTCCCCCAGGTGAGAGTTTTGACTAATGTATCTGAATAAATATGGACAAACTGGCCATGCACTATTTTGGATAGATCCGCTGTCGAGCACTGCTATGTAGGACACAGAGATTTTGGAGTCCTCCTTCATATCCTCTCTTTTTTCGTCCTCTCCGTGACCTCTCCCCCCACGTCCCATTCAGTGGAATTGCAGTGGCCCTTCTGCATTTGGGGCATTCCACGGGGCGTGTACTGTGATAGACCCAGGCCGTTTGGGTACAGCAGAATAGCCTTATTGGGGATCCAGGAAGTGCTAAAGGATCCCCCCCAGCCTAAGGGGGGGGTCCACAGGGCAGAATAGCAGAAGGCAGATATACTGGCCACTGGATTAACAGTTTTCTGTTCCCTGACTGACCAGAGCAGGGGCTGCTCCAGGCTAATGAGAACACCTGACTCCAATTAACCTGCAAAGACTCAGGTGAGGCCATTAAGCTAATGTGACCACCTGACTCTAATTAAAGCCCCCCCCCCTCTAATTATACAAAAGGGCTCACTCCAGTCTGGCAGAGAGGAGCCAGAGGAGAGGAAGTGTGGCTGAAGGACTGGTTAATGAAGACACCCTCAAGTCATTGGTAAGGAAACCCTAAGGTAAGGGTGAAGAAGGGAGAAGTAGGAGAGCTGTGGGGAATTGGCCCAGGGAAATGTAGCAACTCTGGCAGTAAAAGGTTGGCTGCCAACAGCTGCTACCGTTAGGGTCCCTGGGCTGGAACCCGGAGTACAGGGTGGGCCTGGGTTCCCCCCAACCCACCACTACAGAAACACCTCCTGGGAGGGGAAAACAGGCACCTGTTAGGACAGGAGGCTAAACTGTTTTGGCATGAGGCTGTAGTAGCAACAGAGACTGTGGGAATTCTCTCACCAACCTCCATTGCTGGCTTATGATGAAAAGGGCTCAGTAGACTACCCCTGGCCTAGAGAGAGAAGGGCTATGTGGAGGGTTGCAGTGAGCCTCTGAAGCTAGCATAAACCTCCTGGAAGCGTGGGACCCCCGGGGAAAAGTACACAGTACATTGCAGAATTTGGTGTAGAAGAGATGTTAGATCTATTTGGGGTGGTAGAGGAGGAGTATTGATTCCAGAAACCAGTTGATCTCTTGTCCATTATATATTGAGCAATTGAGGGCAGAGTTCATGAAACTCCTTAGCTCATGAAAACCTGTAACCTTCCCTTGGCTTATTCTTATTTCTGTAAATAATTAGTCTTGTCCTCTTCCACAGTTGGTGAGCCAAGATACTGTCTGCTTTGTTTCCCTTTTCATAAAACTTTTGCTTGGCTGGTTTTTCTACAGTGTTTTGTTTCCCAGAATTTCTACTTGATCTCCTCCTTACTTCATTTGTCATCTTATGTGGGAACTCTTAACAGTTCTTAGCTGATGAGTCAATAGAATGTCAACTAGGGTAATTTTATTCCTGTGTTTAATTCTGAATATTAAAAAAACAAAACAAAAACCCAGAAATGGCAATTGTGCACCTGCTAGTGTTTCTGAATGAGGCTACAAGGGAAACATAAAAGCATTTTATTTTTCAAAAGTAGATAGCTACAGATATTTTCAAAAAAATCCCTGTAGCCTTATACAATTGATGCTCTGACATATGTCTTTAGCTGAAGACTAAATGTAATGTGCGAGGTTCAGATAAAGATATATGCTGTCAGTACCAGCCAGCTAGCCTAAGATATGAACATTTTTTTATTTTTGCTATAGCTATTTCTCTCTTCTTTGTTTTGTGAACACAGAACTCACCTCTGCTGTCTGGCTGTTTATCACCCATTATTCTAATAAACCTATCCCACATGGGAGAGACTGAGTAGTATTTTTTCAATAGTGTTGTTCAAAGTCTAGGGAAATCTGCTGGCCCTGACTTTCTTCTCATTTTAAGCATACCAGCATAACTCCATTGATTTTAGTGGATTTACTCTTGAGAGGAAACTCATGTCCACTAAATTTTCATTTGGATTTTTTTAGGGGAAGATTATTTTTTAAAAGTGGTGCTCTAGATCAGTGACAAGTTGTTGAGCTAGACGCAGGAATCACGAGGTGAAATTCTATGGCCTTTGTCATACGGTAGGTCAGACCAGATGAATGGTCCTGTCTGACCTCAGAATTTATGAATCTGTGAATCTGAAAAGGACAGGGTGGCTGTATGCTATGCATGGTGTCCTTGATTCTCTTCTCCTTTTCAGAGGGTTTATAAGTTTCTAGAATTTTTGAAATTGTTTTGAATGTACTTCAGAGTTTGGTGACTGAGTCTCCTCTTAATTTCAGTGGTGTAAAACAGGAGTAAGTCCATTGAACTTAATGCAGCTTTACTTATGTAAGTAGAGAAAGAGGAGGATAAAACTGTTAATTGCACAATTTGTATAGCAAATGATTGAAAGCAAATCTAAGTGAATAGGAGAACATTAAATTAGTGAAATTCCCAGGTAGAGTCTTTGATCATAAAATTACACACAAAAAGTAGATATAAAGAAAAGGTGGAGATGGGCATCCCAATGTTGGTAGAGTTAAGATTTGAGGGAGTTTATCTATTTCCATTATGTCAGTGTTTCTTTGAACTTTTGCCTTAACTCAGAGTTTTCTGCCTTTCTGTTCTGACAACTACAGTGTTCTTGTAAGGATTTTAACTGTAGTCTCCACCATAGACTTTCAGTTTTAATTCCGGTTTAATGAAGCGGTTTTGCCTGGGAATTTCTTAGGTTTTTAAAAAGTTGAAATATGGGTCACTCAGAGGATTCTATAGGGAGCCTGAATCATTGCATCCCTGTTCTCCTCTCCACGCCATCTCTGAATTACAGTTCTTTGTGAGGTTCCATGGATCATGCTTATTGCTCCTTTTTCTTCCTTCTCTCCTTTTATTTCCCTATGAAATGCATCAGCTCTACAGGGTGATAGCTCCGAGGAAATGCTGTTTGATTCCATAATGACTCATCTTGCACGTCTGCTTACCCACTCCACACATGCTTCCTACACAGGTGAAAGTAAGCTGGTACAGTACGGCGTACTAGCAAGAAAGTGCCGACTGTACCAGTAGGGCCGCTGATGGGGGGGCAAAAGGGGCAGCTGCCCCTGGGCTCTGGCAGTGATTTAAAGGGCCTGAGGCTCCTGGCTGCCGCTACTGCACCAGAAGGTAGAGCCCTGGGCCCTTTAAATTGCCACCGGGGCCCCGGGCAGGGAGCGCTGAAAGGCTGGCTGGGGGATTTTGTCCCCAGGCCGCCCCTTCCACCTGAGGCCCCACCCCTTTTGAGGGCCCTGAGTCGCTCCCCCAGGACCCTGGGTGACCCGCGTACCAGTAAATCATTTAAGTTACTTTCCCCCCTGGCTTCCTATAAACTCATTCACTCACCTCATGTCTGCTTGCTCGCTCACTCACTCACCAGCTGACTTAGCTCAGGAGCTCTGCAAGTATTCTATCAGGCAGCTCCTTGCTGTAGCTGTTCCTGAGGCCCTGTTGAGCTCCCAAAATCTGGGAGACCTCCCTCCTTTTGGGGAGCAAACTAACCTCACTCCTGCACTCAACCTAGGCTGCAGGATCAGCTGGAGGAGGCTGAAGGGAAACAGCAGGGATCCAGCCATGACCTTCTGATGTAGCACTGCCTTTTAAGCCTGACATGCTCCCAGGTACAGAGTGATCATCTTACTGGCCTTAGAATGACATAAACTCTGCAGGAGCACATGGACTTTCAACTAACTGAGAGTTCCCTTGGTCCAATGAAGATGTAAGGAACCAACACATCAGGAGAACTTCTCCTGAGTTTCTAATGTCCACAGAAAGAGTGCTGTTGTACTGAGAGCATTGCAGGGCTGGAAAGGTTCACTTGCTACAAACGGGTTTATTTATAGGACAGGATTGTAAGAGCAAGCAGAACTTGAGCTTAATTGTGGAGCAGCTACTACTTGTTCATATTTATAATAATACAAAATATATAAGTAGGTTCCAGTATATATCTACTCTTACATTTATTCAAAATATCCTCAAAGCTACAGTTTGAGCCCACAAACCCTTAGTGATGCAACTAGTTCTTACTTGCATGAGTAATCCCATTGAGTTCAAGCAGGGACTGCTCAGGAGAGCACAGGTTTGCAGAATCAGATGCCAAATGAAGACTCCCCCCCCCCCCCCCCCCGGTTTCAATTTAATGTAATTTAAAAGTAAAAGGTCCAATTTGCTCCTATTGGAGTCAATTACAAAACACACACTGATTTTGAAGGGAGCAGGATTGGACTCAAATTTAATAAGGCATGCAGCCATTTTTACAAGAGTACTTAAATTAAAACAAAAGAATTGAAAAAACAGACAGCAAGAAGAAGTTAGAGGGGTTCATTTCAAATCATTTGACTGCGGAGAACCTCTGAAATTAACCTGATTTTTTTTCCCCCTTCATTTCAAATGCTTAATCCAGTGTTTTGACTTGGGAAGTTGGCTCTGTCTGTGTTGAATGGAGTCAAGTGCTACTTTTCATATGGTTGAGGCATTACAAATATATTCAAACCCAAAATCCATACATCCAACTCGGATGAATGAAAATCTAAATAAACTAACTTCTATTTGTGAAATAAGTGTCAATGATTGTGAAATAATTTATTTAGTTTGCATAAGTGAACTCGTTAAAAGAAAACAACCCATCAGATTTGTTTTACATCTGCTTAGAAATTATACCTTTTACAAAGAACTTGGGGAGTTATAATGGAAGAATATAGGTCTATTATCAATGATCCTAATCCAAAGTCCATTGACAAAAGTAGAAAGGCTCTTAACTGAATAAAAATCTTATTGTATCTGTAGATCTTTCACTATAGTGTTCTTTGAAATTTGCAGCATTAAAAAGCAAGCCCTTGTGAACTATATCAGACATGATGGCATGGAAGACGGAAATCTTCTCCTTATCTACTTAAGGCACAGCACAAGTCACAGTATCTACGCTGATCCTGAAAGACTCTAGTTAAAGGAGGATAGTTTCGTTTTTAGGCTGAGACAGGTTTTGTTGTCTGTCTCCGAGACTGACAATTCTGATATGGCCACCTGTCCATGAGGAAGTGGATTTGAGAGAGCAGTGGCCAGTAAACAGCTGTCACATGATATGTAATAACTTTGGTCACTAACATCCTGGTCTGGAATGGAACCAGTAATTTAGAAGGGAAAGGCAACAACAATATCATATTACTGATCTGCTGAGCAATCCAGGGCTAAAATAATTTTTTATGAGTGAAACTATTTTAGGCACACCATCTCATTTTTGATTTCATAATGAATAGTAAATTGATTCTTTGTACTAGAAAAAAATTCAACCACTGCTGAACTTTCAAACCTGTTACAATATGCACAATGTACATACAATTGACCCAGCAGTGTGTCAAAGATAATACAGGTTTCAGAGGAACAGCCGTGTTAGTAATACAATTTTTTTCCATCTATATTTTGGCATATATTCTTGCTGGTCTAGATTTCTTTGCTGCGTGTTAACATTAATGAGAGTTATGGGTGCAAACTCTTATTGCATGTATTTGCATGGAACAATGAGAACAGGCACACAACAAAATCCTCTGCTACACCATTAATCTGGGATGATGAAAGTGAGCAAAATTAAAATGGATAGATCTGCTTTTGTATTGTTATGGCATTTGCCTCACCAGGTGATGCTGTTACAAATAGTCTTTCAAGTTTTTTTTTTATTTTGTTTTAAATCAATGCAAGCAAAAGCTCAGTCTTGGAAAGACATAAGTTGTTGTTTGTTAGTATGGGATTTTTTTTGTTTGTTATGCAAGATTCTGTGTAGATGCAGCTTCTGGAGCAAGGAAGCAGCAGGAGAGTTTGCTCTTTACCTTTGTCTCTGGTTATAATCTTGGGGCAGTTGCCTGAGATCCAGGCATTGGCTGAGATCCCATAAAGAAGGGGATTGACCCACATGCTGTGTGGTCACCTTTGTTCAAGGACTTGTGTATAAATAAAACAAGTTGCTCTGAGACTGTGATTTCTTCTGCATTGAGAAGCCAAGCCGCAAGGCCCCGTGTATTTGCTACCACTTAGCAGAGTGACAACACTGATGTCAGAAGGTGATACTGGGGTTGGAAGAAGGGGCAACAGTATTCTGCCACAGTCTATTTTCTTACATAGGAAAAAATACTGTGATGGTGGGGGTTGGGTGAAACCTTGTTGAAGCTGTTGGGATAACAACCAGCCTTCATTCAGGATAAATGTGAAAACCAATTAACTCCTTTTATGGAATGGATAGCTGAAACAACAGGAGCCAAAAGTACAGGCCTTATGAAAGGCTGGAGTAGGAGTTTAATCTTGCAGTGTGAGGGGTTTTCCCTGGGATCTGAATGCAAGTGCATGGAGCTTGGTATTGTTTGATGGAGTTGTGTATGTGTGTGAGGCGGGGGTGGGGAGATGGAGCAGACACACCTCAGAAGCATGTAAAGAAGGCAGCTAGGAAGTCCCAGACACAGCTAGAGAAGCACTTATGGTTTGATGCTGACAAGAAGCTGAGAGTGAGAGAGAGCTTTGGGCTGAGTGCTGCCTGGAAAGAGGTTTGGAACTGCATGCAAAGAAATGGTCCCCTCCTGTTTAATTCCAAAGATGTTTTGGGAACCAGGACTTTATTTACATTCTTGGTAAATAAATAAGACTTTTCTGGTGGTCTTGGGGTGTGAAGTGGTGTGGGAAGGGCCTGCTCCTTGGAGCTGGGGGAGTGAAGAATTGCTGTCCAGTATGCTCAATGGACTGTAAGACATGGCTAGTTCGTGGAATCACAAAGTGGTGACCTGGCTGCACCATTTTGTAATTGACCCAGGAGCAGTGGAGGGTGTCCAGGTAAGCAGGCCTGTGCAGTATACAATAGCATTAGGAGGACTGCCAGAAGCAAAATAATTTGGAATTGGATTTACTCAAGTTTGGAATGAGTTATCCGGCTATCAGGTACACACAGATACCACCCATTTCAAAGTGGATTAATTAACATGGAATGAGATGCCAAATAAATAAAGAAAAAACAAAACAAAAAAGAGATTTTGTGTAGACACACAAGGCAGTTTATCTCAAAAATACTTGAGTTAATCCAAAAGAATGTTAGTATTTTTATTTTTCTAATAGGCAAAGTTAATGCTATTGTACTTATTTAGCTGGTTTCGAGTTCCACCACCAAATGTGGAATCTAAATTAAGGTATCCAATGTGAAACCCTCCCTAGAAAGTAAGCCATTTTAACCTCTTATTTTATCAGTTTCATTGCCAAGGAAAATATTTCCAAAACTAAAAATGTACAGGATTTATTTTTGTATGTGTCAAAAAAAAAAAAATCCCACTGCTGTTCAGGAAAACATAAACACACCAGAGAGAACTAATCCGGAGTGAGGTAATGGCAAAGTTAAGCATCAAGACTTTGCAAGGGCTGAGCCCTGCTAACTTCTTTACACGGTGAAAATGTTACCCTTATAGGCTGGCAGTCTGACTGGTCTCTCCGACTATTACTAGATGTAAGTTGATGAGAGAAGGATTTACTGAACCTTTCAAAAAGTTGCCACATACTTATTTGTTTTGACATAAAATGTGCCTGTCATAAGACTTGATCTTTTCTTCAGATCCACGCAGATGCACTGTGTCCTTGTATAACCCCACTGATTTTAATGGGACTCCATGCAAGTGTAAGGGTCTACCTCTGGCCATCAGATTACAGGGTCCAGGCCATAGTTTGTGGACAAACATAGCTGCAGTTCTATAGGAATGAATTGTGTGCCCTGATCTTGTAAACATTTACATACGTGCTTATTTTTTACTACCGTAAGTAATCCCATATGAAATCAATGGGATTACTCACAGTAGTAAAGATGAGCACATGCATAAGTGTTTGCAGCATCAGGGACAAATTCAGCAAGTTGACCAAAGTAGAGCTGAGGAAACAATGAGGACAAATAATTTACAACCATTTTTGGAATTTATTTTTGAATTTCAGAATTTCCTATCTAGCTAAAACTGGCTGAGGCAGGGGTGGAATGGGGAAGAGGAATTGAGAAATGTAATTCCTTTTATATTTTTTTATTTTTCACTGAAAAATTGAATGTTTCCATCCAGTCCTAACTGGAAGACTCAACAATTTCCATGCACAAATACCTCAGGCAAAAGCCTGTGTAAATGGAGATAGTCACGTGAATATTTTGTTTCTGGGTTTCAAAAAACTGAGTTTCCAAGGAAAATTTTATCTCAATCCAGTGAAGAAGTCCTGTAGTTTCTGGGGCACTGAAATCACGGAAGGATACTGATGCTGTTTGCTTTTATTGAAGGGAAATCTTGGTTTGTTTTACAGTTTGTACAGAAGGCCAAAAGATCTGCACCACAGAGCTGTGGAACAGCTTGTGCGGAGAAGAGTTTATGTAAATCAATTCCTTGCCTCTCTTACAACCAGCCTGTGGAAATCATTATCATTATTACTATTATTTATCTATAGTGCCGATAATTAGGCACTGTATAGATCCCAATCCTGCAAAGAGAATTGCACAGAGCTTCTGTGTGAGCTCCCCCATGAAGCCCCATTGATTTCAATGGGGCTCTGTATGGTTAAGGGGGTCTAACCATGTTGTTACCTTTGCAGGATCAGGTCCATAAAATACATTAGTTCCCTTTCCTGAAAAGGTTACAGTCTAATGCCAAATGTGCCACAACTAGTGAGAGCCGGAAGTTATGGAGGATGATTGGATGAGGATTACAAAAATAGGTCAGTCCTTACACATAACTCTCAGACTCTTCAGTGGGAGTTCTGGGTCTGTAGTAAATATACAATATGCAAAACAGTGTTGCATGGCAGATAAGAGAGCCACAGTGTGAACGGGAGAAGGGAATACTGTACATGGAATTAATGGCTGGGAAGAACCAGTGTTTCGTTTTGCTCTTTCTCCACTCAGAAATTAGTGCACTTTCCCAAGAGCTGTGCATTAGGACCTATTTTCAGAAGAGTGCCTCAGATGTGGTACAAGAAAGATGCACATTCCACACACACCACATCCTCCACTGAGAAGACATTAAAAAACATTTGCTAAAAATGATTATCATTGTCCTAGTTTGTGGGATAGTCATAACAAAGGGCAAGGCCATCCAGTTCTGGAGCTATTTAAGGGTAACTTTTGGATCACTCATCTTTTTATGCTGCTTGGCTGTCTCAAACTCCCTTGTCTCCTTTGAAACTCACAGCCATTACATCCTCAAAGTTGAGCATGAGACAGGAAGCACTAGAATTTATGTATATGCACGTATTGCTTGTGTCTAAAGGAAAAGAAAATATATTTAGATACAGATTTAGTTTGACTTAATAAAGGGTGAGCTATACCCCTGAGCATGTATGTCAGTTTACCTACTTCCAAAAAAAAAAAGCCAATGCTATTATAAATTCATAATACATTGCTAACGAACCTGAGGGTCATTTAGTACATTTTTAGGTAATCTCGGCTTTCTTGTGGAAGTCTTAATGTTGTTGTTAGGCTGAGGGATGTGAATCTAATATTAAAGCAAAGGGCATACTGAAATTTAGCAGCAAAAGAATATCATTTGAATGAACATGGAGGTTCATTTAAAAAAGAAGTGACACACAAAATATTGTAGTGATTTAAATGTCTACAGCATGACAGATAATTCCCCTGGCAAAACCAAAATGAAAGCCCACAGTTACTATCACAGCAGAAGTCCTCATCATGCTCCACTGTAACTTGGTAATTATTGTAATTATTATCATGGAATACGTTTAGTTGCTCTCTTTATCTGCCAGACTTTGGGGATCTTTCACTGCAAGGGCCTGTTCCAATCCCTGTGGTTAAAGTCAATGGAAAGATTCTCATTGACTTTTGTGAGGGCTGGATTTGGCTACAGATACAAAAATCCTTCACATGCATACACAGAATCAAGCATCTTTGACACACTGTATCTCATCCTGAAGATATAACTAATAACTCAGGCACTTCTGTAAATGACAAGGTCTTCAAAAACAAGTTGTAACAGGTATTGGGAAACGTGAATGGACAGCAATAGCCAAAGTTCAGCATTGCCTTCTCTCCTCGGTGGCAGAAGTCTGCCTGCAGCATCTTAATTCAGCTACCCAAGGTTTTTATGTCCCAGACATAGAGTGAGAAGAGGGATGACAAGTGATGGGATGGAATATGCACTATTTTTTTCTTGAACTAGAAGGGAAATAAGTGGAGAAAACTGGGGCGGGGGGGAGGGGAAACAAACACCCCAAATCAACTTTTACTTCTTGGCGTTCTCTGCGACAAAGAAAAATTCTGGTCTCCCTGTTGCAATCATTCCCTTCACTCTTAAAATAATTAAATTGAAACAGTTACATGTTTGTTTCTATTTTTATACATCTTTCTTCTACTTCATAACCCTGTCTGTGTCCTTACTCCAGCACAATGTACTGGAAGGGAAATAGATGACACAGCAGAAGTTCCTTCCAACCCAAATGATTCTATGTAATCAAGTTTTCAGCAAACCCACTATCTAAGCATTGCTATGCAGGGTGTGTCTCCTTCTTAAATGAAGATATATTTTTTACTTTATCAGAAAAGACTGTTTTAATGCAAATGAAATGACTAAAGTTTCCTAAAATGTCTAGTTGTTTCTTCTGATGACTGAAAATCAAAACTGGATGGAGTAGCTTGTTATGGCTCCCACAGAATATGGTTATGTGTTATGGTCACAGTGTGAAATACATTTCTGTTTCAGTTTCTGACTTTCAAGTCTTGCATTCAGCTGTTTTAAGTGTATCCAATCTTTTAGAAAATTATTCTTACTAATCTCTCTTGTTGAAGGTTTTGTAGAAAATG
This sequence comes from Lepidochelys kempii, assembly GCF_965140285.1. Classification (NCBI taxonomy): domain Eukaryota; kingdom Metazoa; phylum Chordata; order Testudines; family Cheloniidae; genus Lepidochelys; species Lepidochelys kempii. Next base: position 119,259,202 of record NC_136383.1, read on the forward strand.
ACTGTGTGTACATTTGAAAGTCATCCCTGTCTTTCCTTATAAAGATGGAGGCACTTGTTTACCAGGAACCATTCACAAGCCTATCTTATTACATCTGATCTAGCACATTTCATGCATGGAAGAAAAGCCAAGTTAAAGATATAGAAAGAAGATATAGTATCTTATTTTAAAAACTTTTCCTTACCTTGCCTTTTTGGTATGAATTTTAGTGCTTGTGAATGGTGCTGCATTGACAGCTCTGGAGAGTCATCTTTTTGGGGCCTGTTCCTGTTTTTTTTGTTTGTTTTGTTTGTTTTTGGAGGTAATGGGCATTTCACCATTGGTTACAATGATAGCAGGATCAAGCCCTGTAAGGCTCAATCTGCCAAGATGCTGAGCACCTCTGTAGATGTTCTGAGATCCTCAAATCCCTTTGATATCAATGGAAGATGTGGGTGCTGAGCCTCTTGCGGAATGGGACCCTTAATCCACAGAAAAGATACAGTATCAGCAATGGCAGTGTAAGCTTCTTCCTAGTGCCCAACTTGTCTCAAGCATCACCTTAACAGGCCAGCTGTAAGGGTAGCCTCCATGCCCGTTTGATCTTTGGCATTTCTTCTGAGATTGCCGAATGGTGCTTCATAAAGATGAATCTAAATCAAAATCCTGACTCTAAATATTCCTGAATGTGAAGTTGTTTGAAATTTGGATGCAAATATTGTAAATAGCTCTTAACTTTTATTTGGCAGAACCATAACTTACAAACAGCTCCAAACATTGGGATGTTCAAAATTGCAAGGTGGATTCTGAGTCTTGGACTCATTTCTAGTATTAACTTCATTGGTGGTTTCTGGGCTGTGGACATCTGTCCACCAGAATCTGGACTGAGCTCACCAAACAGCCATCAGATGACAATAAGCTTTGATATGTGCCAGTGTGGGTTGGATTCTGAGTGGTAAACGGCAAGCTCTGTTGCCTATTGTCAATTGCCTGGGTCATCCAGTCTCCCAAGATGTTCTTTCTGTAAAACAGATATATTAGAAAAGGGTTAAGCACTTGATCAGACTCCCAATGAAATCCATGGAAAGACTCCCAATGCCTTCAACAAGACTTAGATTAAGCACTGGTTAAACTGTCAATTGAAAGCTTGTTTTTGTCACCAACAGAAGTTGGCCCAATACATATTACTTGTCTCTCAACTGAAATGAGACACAATCAATGCTAATTTGATCCTTGCCTCCTTTTCAAAGCATTCAGTTGTGGATTTATGAACCAATTAAGGTTAAATAATGTCTAGCATGTACGTTCATTATTTTTTAAAAGAACTTTGCGAGACATTTACTTTAGGGTATTTATTTTAAAAGCTTATAGATGAGCTACCATTGTTAACATCCTCAATCACAGAAAGCCTTCTAGGATAATTAAAGCCAAGTACCAAAGGGAAGCCACAAAATATAAACAAGCCATGGGTCTGAGGTAATGGCATTAGAATGAAGTCATAGAGGGAATGAGAAAACATCAAGTACGTTGTGGTTGTGAACAGCTAAGCAGAAAATATATAGCATAGTACAGTGGCTCTCAACCTTTCCAGACTACTGTACCCCTTTCAGGAGTCTTATTTGTCTTGCGTATCCTCAAGTTTCACCTCACTTAAAATCTACTTGCTTATAAAAATACAAAAGTATCCCAGCACACTATTACTGAAACATTTCTCATTTTACCATGTAATTATAAAATAAATCAATTGGAATATAAATATTGTACTAACGTTTCAGTGTACAATATATAAAGCAGTATAAACAAGTCATTGCATGAAATTTTAGTTTGTACAGACTTGGTTAGTGCTTTTTATGTAGCCTGTTGTAAAACTGGGCAAATATCTAGATGAGTTGATGAACCCCCTGGAAGACCTCTGTGTACTCCCAGGAGTATTCATACCCTTGGCTGAGAACCACTTGCATAGTATATAAGAATTTTCAGGCCTAAGGGTTACTAACCTCCTGAATTCTGTTCTGCAGCAAATCAAGATTGGGGGGAGGGGATAGCTCAGTGGTTTAAGCATTGGCCTGCTAAACCCAGTGTTGTGAGCTCAATCCTTGAGGGGGCTGCTTAGGGATGTGCGGCAAAAATTGGAAATTGGTCCTGCTTTGAGCAGGGGGTTGACCGCCTGAGGTCCCTTCCAACCCTGATATTCTATGATTCTATGAAGGTCCACAGCAGCAAAGCTAGTTAAAGAGGCTTTGTTTTGACTGTGGCCATTGTAAACAGCTGAAGCTTTGTTTTCTGTGTGCATAAATTTTAGAGAGAATTTCTACAGATTTTAATGCAATGCAGCATTGATATGGCCTCTGGTATTTAAATAAAATAGGCCATATCCTCAGCTTCTGTAATTTGGTATAGCTCCATTGAATTCAGTGGAGCTTTCCAATATACCCCAGCTGAGGATCTGGATCAGTTAGGTAAAATGGAGGGAGTTTGCCTGGGGACCGTCCGAGAAGAGCTAAGGTGAGTGCTGCATTAGAGGGGGCTGTGTTGTGAGCTGTTGAGGTGAATATCCGAGTGTCTGTCTGCTGTGACCATTTGTTTGACTGGAGATAGTTGCAGGGACAGTCTGACCGTGTGGTTGGCTGTTTGAAAAGTGTGAGTTGGGAGTGCTTTGTTCCAGGTGGGTCTTGAGTGTCTGATTGGAGGGAAGGCTTTGAGCCGGGCCAACTGCTTCAAGCCAGCAGCCTTATAAAAAAGCAGCCAGTTGTGAATTGAGTGAGCAGGCAAGCAGAGGGAGTTTGCTTGGGAGTTGCCTTGGGGGAGTTCCCACAGAGGGTTTTTTTGCCTTTCAGGCTTCTGTGAGCAGTAAATACAACATCTGAAGAGGCTCTTAGAAGGAAGACATTATGGATAGTGAGCGATCAGCTGACCTGCACAGGATGTGCCATGTTTGTCTTTCTCTCAGAGGATAGAAGCGACTTTGTCTGTATGAAGTGCTAGCTGGTCTTCATATTGGAAAAGAAGGTTAAAGGACTAGCTACCCAAGTATCAACCCTGTGTTACATCAGAGAAAATGAAGACTTTCTGGACAGAAGTCAGCGTTTGGTACTGCAGGCAAAGCATGCTGAAGAATCAGGGCAGTGCAGAACAGAGAAGAACATTGGATGTATGTGACCTCCAGAAGAAGAAATAGGAGAACCCATGTGCCCCCAATGCAGATAGAGGTAAGAAACTGTTTTCAAGCTCTCTGCACAGGTACTATGATGGAGAATGGTTTGGAAGAGTTATCTGATAGAAGGGATCAGAAGGAGACCCCATTGACCGGAAGGCATGGGATGCATTGTCCTAGGGATGGGGAGCTAGAAGTCAGGATGTGATAGAATATCTTCTGAGACTGATCAAGCCCTTGGACTGCTAGCCATTCCTACGTGGCCCTGGGAAGAAGGATAAAGGAGTTTGAGGCACATGTCGTGTTCTCATCCATCCTCCCTGTTGAAGAAAAAGCCCCAGGTAGGGACCATCAAATTGTGGAGGTAAATGCATGGTTATGCAGGAGGTGTTGGAGAGAGGGTTTTGGATTCTTTGAACATGGGATGTTGTTCCAGGAAGAAGGATTGCTAGGAAGAGATGGGATCCACCTAACGAAGAGAGGGAAGAGCATCTTCACAGACAAGCTTGCTAAACCAGTGAGGAGGGCTTTAAACTAGGTTCACTGGGGGATGGTGACCTAAGCCCAGAGGTAAGTGGGGAAGTGGGATACCAGGAGGAAACACAAGGAGGAGGGTGCAACAGGGAAGGCCTCCTGATTCATATTAAGAAAGCAGGGCAATTAGCTAGTTATCTTAAGTGCCTGTACATGAACGCAAGAAGCGTGGGAAACAAGCAGGAAGAATTGGAAGTCCTGGCATAGTCAAGGAACTATGATGTGATTGGAATAACAGACTTGGTGGGGTAACTCACATGACTGGAGCACTGTCATGGATGGGTATAAACTGTTCAGAAAGGACTGTCATGGGAGAAGAGGTGGAGGAGTTGCACTGTAGGTAAGAGAGCAGTATGATTGCTCAGAGCTCCAGTATGAAACTGGAGAAAAGCCTGTTGAATCTTTCGGTTAAGTTTAGAGGTGAGAGCAACAAGGGTGATGATGTGGTGGGCTTCTGCTATAGACCACCAGACCAGGAGGATGAGGTAGATGAGGCTTTCTTCAGACATCTAACAGAAGTTTTCAGATCACAGGCCCTGGTTCTCATTGGGAACTTAAATCACCCTGACATCTGCTGGGAGACCAATACAGCAGTGCACAGACAATCCAGGAAGTTTTTGGAGAGTGTTGGGGACAACTTCCTGGTGCAAGTGCTGGAGGAACCAAATAGGGGCCATGCTCCTCTTGACCTGCTGCTCACAAACAGGGAAGAATTGGTAGGGGAAGTAGAAGTGGATGGCAACCTGGACATCGGTGATCATGAGATAGTAAAGTTCAGGATCCTGACAAAAGGAAGAAAGGAGAGCAGCAGAATACGGACCCTGGACTTCAGAAAAGCGGACTTTGACTCCCTTAGGTCACTGATGGGCAGGATCCCCTGGGAGGCTAATATGAGGGGGGAAAGGAGTCCAGGAGAGCTGGTTGTATTTTAAAGAAGCCTTATTGAGGGTGCAGGAACAAACCATCCCGATGTGAAGAAAGAATAGCAAATATGGTAGGTGACCAGCTTGGCTTAACAGTGAAATCTTCAGTGAGCTTAAATGCAAAAAGGAAGCTTACAAGAAGTGGAAACTTGGAGAGATGACTAGGGAGGAGTATAAAAATATTACTCAAGCATGCAGGGATGTAATCAGGAAGGCCAAAGCACAATTGGAGTTACAGCTAGCAAGGGATGTGAAGGGTAATAAGAAGGGTTTCTACAGGTATATTGGTAACAAGAAGGTGGTCAAGGAAAGTGTGGGACCCTTACTGAATGGGGGAGGCAACAGTGACAGATGATGTGGATAAAGCTGAAGTACTCAATACTTTTTTTGCCTCCGTCTTTACGGACAGCTCCCAGACTGCTGCACTGGGCAGCACAGTCTGGGGAGGAGGTGAGCAGCCTTCAGTGGTGAAAGAACAGGTTAAGGACTATTTAGAAAAGCTGGACATGCACAAGTCCATGGGTCTGGATCTAATGCATCCACGGGTGCTGCGGGAGTTGGATGATGTGATTGCAGAGCCATTGGCCATTATCTTTGAAAATTTGTGGTGATCGGGGGAGGTTCCAGATGATTGCGAAAAAGCACAGATAGTGCCCATCTTTAAAAAAGGGAAGAAGAAGAAGAAGAATCTGGGGAACTACAGACCAGTCAGCCTCACTTCAGTCCCTAGCAAAATCATGGAGCAGGTCCTCTAGGAATCCATTTTGAAGCACTTGGAGGAGGGGAAGGTGATCAGGAACAATCAACATGAATTCACCAAGGGCAAATCATGCCTGCACAACCTGATTGCCCTTCTATGATGAGATAACTGGCTCTGTGGATATGGGGAAAGCAGTGGACGTGATATACCTTGACTTTAGCAAAGCTTTTGATATGGTCTTCCACAGTATTTCCAGCAAGTTAAAAACTCAGGGACTCATTCACCTGCACACCTACTAATGTTGTATATGCCAGCAATGCCCCTCTGCCATGTACTTTGGCCAAACCAGACAGTTTCTATGTAAAAGAATAAATAGACACAAATCGGACATCAGGAATGGTAATATACGAAAGTAAGTAGGAGAACACTTCAATCTTCCTGGACATTCTATAACAGATTTAAAAGTAGTCATACTTGAACAAAAACACTTCAGAAACAGAGTTCAAAAAGAAACTGCAGAACTAAAATTCATTTGCAAATTTAACACCATTAATTTGAACTTGAATAGGGACTGGGAGTGGCTGGCTCACTACAAAAGCAACTTTCCCTCTCCTGAAATTGACACCTCCTCATCAATTATTGGGAGTGGACTACATCCACCCTGATCAAATTGGCCCTGTCAACACTGATTCTCCACTTGTGAGGTAACTCCCTTCCCTTCAGAGTCAGTATAATAATGTCTGCATCTGTAATTTTCACTCCATACATCTGAAGAAGTGGGTTTTTTACCCGTGAAAGCTTATGCCCAAATAAATCTGTTAGTCTTTAAGGTGCCACCAGACTCCTTGTATCTGTTTAGAGTGAGGATGGCAAACAGAGAGGCCATTGATAGCAAATTTGGTTTTACGAATAATTTCAGTACACCAACTGTTCAACTGACACAAGAAAATGTGATTAAACAACTGGAAAATTATGATCTTCACAAGTACTATTGTTTGCGTTTCATCATGCTACACACATCTGCCATAAAAAGGCTTATGAAATCATTTACAGTCTTTTATCTTCAGAAACATTCCTCATGAACTGATATCCTACAAAACATGCCAGGATAAACAAATAAAACACAACGGCAAACAACTAGTTTGTACAATGAGCATTGTACAATGGTACAATGAGCTACACCTGTTGTTTTAACCTCAAGGTTAAGAGTTCTACCAATATGCCTCTGCTAATTATTTCCAGGGAGAGGTCTATAAAAATTCAGATGGCTGGGGTGAGAAGTCTCATAATAACTCTTGTTTGTGGTTCTACTTTCCTAGTCAGACTTACTTTGAGTTACAAATAAATATTTGTATATAAATATAGTTCCATATATTTGTTCCCCACATCCAGTTTCCTTGCAGCTCTCAAGTTGTTCTACTTTTCTCTGTCCATACTCTGCTCAGGTGATTCTATGTTTTTTACCTTGAACTCCACCCTCTCATAGACTCTCTAAGGTCAGAAGGGACCATCATGATCATCTAGTCTGACCTCCTGCACATTGCAGGCCACAGAATCTCATCCATCCACACCCGTAATAGACCCATAACCTCTTTGCCACACTTGGCTCCTTCATTCCCCACTTGAACTGCTCTGTCCATCCCATCAATCTCCTACCTTGGTTCTCCCCTTCCATCTGTGTCCTCTGTTCCACCATCATTTTAGCATCTCTGAAGTTTTAGGGACCATGAAGACTTTCTATTCCATGAATTTCTCTCTTTATCTCAGTGCTACTATAAATAGCATTAACTCGTCTTTTCTGACCCCTGTGCCTACAGCCCTCATGCAGTGTTGCCACCTCTTGTGATTTTTACCAAAAGTCTTGCAATATTTGGTGTGTTTTATTAAAATTCCACCTCCTGTAATCACATAATCTCAGCTTTTATTTTATAATGTAAGTTTCTAGCCTTCGTGGCTGATAGTGGAAAACTTGAAAACACAAAACCAAAAGGTTCAAAGAAAAAGAACCAAATGCTAATTATTTTAAAAAATCTCATGCTTTTAAAATAAATCTCATGGCTTTTGAACAGTTTAGGTTGGCAAGACTCCCAATGGCGCCTCCCTCCACCAATTCTCCAACTGTTAAGTTAATTAGTTGTATTTTACGAGATTAAACAGTAGGGTCATATAGTGGCTTTAAGTGTACCCTAAATAAAGCATAAAATTGATGTTAAATTCTCATTTTTCCCCTTGATAAGCGAGATTGAAGACATAAGCATATATGATTGTTAATTTAAGCAGAATAAATGCTCCTTCATTCAAACTATTTATCATCATTGCACCAATTAATTCTTGGACCAACATAGACAGACAAGCATGAGCAAAATACCAGGAAACAAAGGCTATCTCTGGTTATCATTTCTGGTTCCTTTGTTCTTCATCTCTTCAGAAATCCAGTTAGGCAGCATCTCTCACAGACGTTGGGACTGACAAGTTCAGTTGGCTCTTCTGGCCCACTAATGTTCATTTGTCTTTTAATAACAATGCTAGGCCATTATAAATGATTGCAAAGATCTTTAATTCATCAAAAGTGCCAGGAATATTAGCTTAACTCCAGTCTTCCAGTTTAAGCCTGGTATAGATACCCAGCCAGGTGTTTAAATCCATGGCCATGAGAGAATGCTGTAAAATCACTAGGCAAAGGAGTCTGGGTTCTTTGTCAGTAGGAAAAATAGTCCAAGAAAATGGGAAGAAAATCAAGAGAGAGAATGAAAAAGATAGAAGACAGATGTTAGTTAGTTCTGTGGAGCTTTGGGATAATGTCCAGTTGTTTACATAGTTAAAGGTACACTACAAACTGTTTTGTTATAGTGAGTTGATAAACAGTACCCTTCATGGTCACATTAGAGACAGACTTGGTCCACAAATGGACCTTGTAAAATTTAAAAAAACCCTCCACGTACAAGAGATTTCCCAGAAGTATTTTTTCCTTCCTTGCTTAACGTAAATTTAACATAGCTGGTACGCCTCTCATTGCAGCACTGCCTGCCTCTTGGCCAGGGACCTTGCCAAATCTGTCAAGGAGATAATTGCTACCATATGGAGGGAACTCTTTTTCTTCCCTTCGGTAGAGATTTTCCTTCTTTTTATCCCATATGCCAACATTTTCTCACTGATTATTGTCCATCTTCGTCTCCTCATCCCTGGACTTCATACCCTCTGGACTTCTCTCATTTCTGCCACCATTCTCTCTCTCTTTCTCTCATCTAGCTCCTTTCCCTCTGTCTCCAGCATGCTACTGTATCCCCTATCCTACAATAGCCTTCCTTGACTCCTCCTTCCTCTCCAACTTCAATCCATCTCCTTCATCTTGGAGGTCTCTAAGTGCCTCTCCTAACACCCTCTGGGGTCTTCTGCAATCTGGCTTCCACCCCCTTTACTCCACTGAGACAGTATGTGTGCACCAATTTCATTAATGACCTGCTCCTGGCCTCTTCTCTAGACTTAATTTCATTAATCTGTTCATTGCCTTTGACATGGTCTATCACTCCTTTATTATAAACAGTCTGTCTTTGGACTTCTGCATTTTTGGGCTAGGTTGATTCTTCTCCTTCCTCCCTAAACATCCTTTTTTTTGCCTTGCTCTATTGCTTCTTTTTCTCCTTCCTTCTAACATTTTCTATCACTCCGGGATCTGTCTTTTGTCCCATTCTCTACTCCCTCTGTATTCTATCCCTCATCCAATTTCGCTGCTTTGTCAATCCCCAAACAACTTCTCTCTGCCGACCTCCCACCTCCAGTGCCACACCTGTGATTGTTACAGAGAGACCTCTTGTGCAATGTCTGGTGATCTTCTAACTGAATATCCTCTTCGTGTCAGGATACATGTATCTGCAGCAAGAAGTCAGTCAAGATGAGGGAATGGGGGGAATAGGTTCTAGGCGGGAGCTCAGCAATGAGGCAAAAAGAGGCAGTGCGGCATTAGGGATTATACTGTTTTCCGTGCTCCAGTAATGTTTTTTTGATGGGAGAAAGTAACTTTCTGTGATTTCTTTTCCATTGTTACATGACACTTAGCTCCAAGGAGATATATCACATGCTCCTATCTAGAAGTTGGGACAGGTAGTGGTGTGGCTCTCCCGACAGCCTTCACCCACACCTAAACCGATAGCACTGAGTGCCTTGTTGCCATTTATATTTTCCTTTGGGGTGGAGACATGAGCTCACAGAGAGACAGCAGAGCCACATGCAGAAATACTTTATACTGCAAATTGCCACATACATTAGGGCAATCTGCTGTGGGAATATACTGTGTAGAGTGGCTTAGCTCTAGACCAGGGTTTCTCAAACTTCATTGAACCGCGACCCCCTTCTGACAACCAAAATTACTACATGACTCTGGGAAGGGGGACTGAAGCCCAAGCCCCACCACCCTGGGCAGGGTGGCCAAAGTCCAAGCCCTGCCACCCTGGGGGGCACCAAAGCTTGAGGGCTTTAGCCCTGGGAAGTGGGGCTCAGACTTTGGCTTCAGCCTCAAGCCCCAGCAAGTCTAACACCAGCCCTCGTGACCCCATTAAAATGGGGTTGTGACCCACTTTGGGGGCCCGACCCATAGTTTGAGAATTGCTGCTCTAGACACTTAAGATTCATGTGCCCCTCTCTTTATTAGCAAGTGCTGAGCTTTCACATCGTGGGTACAGATGTGCAGCCACTGACTATCAGAAAGTGGTAGGGAAGTACTATTCACCCACCTTTTCCCATGTGCCACCCCGCTGGTTACCATTTGTGAGTGTGATTAATGCAACGGAAAGGAAACATATAATTACTGTGATAGGGTTGTGACATACTATACCTTGGAGTGTCTTGTAATCCCCACATTCCTCATCTGTATATAACTGTGATTTACCTTACAAGGCATGCTTTATATGTATCGGGGAAGGTTATGATCTGCTGACAGTCATTTCTCTATCCATATATATAATTAATGCATATGAAGTTATGTCTATTGTATGTTTTAGTGACAATCCTACAACACTATAAGTTGGGGAATCAGCCAGATATTAGCTCCCCAGAGGCAACAGCAAGGAAAGTAACCAACAGCTGGGCGGGGTGTCAAAGAATCCATCAACAACCATTGTCCAGCAAGGGAGTTACAATTCAATGACTCACCTGCATGAGGCCACACTAAGGGAATTGCTCAACCTTGCCTGGAGACTCAGCATTGCCCACAGACATGCCTGGACTTGTGGTCCTCAAGAACACAGGACTGAGGACTGGAAGCGTTCGCAGAACGTCTCCTCTGAGATATCTAGGACATCAAGAATTGTGGCCTGAATCCAGGGAAACAGCAAGGTATAAAGCATGTCTGTGCTACCCCAGTTAACTACAGGGCCAAACCACAGCCCACTGGTCTCAGCGCCCCCTGGATACAGTGGTAATCTGCTCAAAAATGTCCCAGAAAGTCTTGGGGTCGTCATCATCAGCCCCATCTTGGCAAGCCTGATGGGGGTGCGGTTAGGTGATCCTGCTGGAGTACCGGGTCATAATATTGTGGCCACCTGCTGGACCAGCTGCTGCTGCTGGGCACCAATATGCAGATTAACTGCTGCTGCTGTGGGGTCATCTGCTGCAGCAGTTGCTGCTGTTGATGGTAGGTGTTCTGCTTGACCATCCATTTTAGCAGCTGTTGCAGCTCCATTCAAGGTGGGTTGTGGTTTTTTTTTTTTTGTTTTTTTTTTGTTTAGTTTGTTTTTTTTACTTCCCTTCGGTGGGCCTTCATTCGCCACCACTTGTGATAGGGTCTTCTGTGGCTGGGTGGCCTAGGGGCTAGATCACTGGTCTTTCAGTCTGCAAAGCCAGAGCGGGTGGTGGGGGATCCAGACCCTCCTTCTTTATTGGGTCCCAAGCCAGGGCCCTGTGTAGATCTCCCCTTAAACAGGGGAGATGATGTCTCTCTCCTGGCAGGGAGTCAAGACCCACTCCCCTGGGCTACATCCTACAAGTCTCTTCAGTTTGGGGTGTGGCCCCATTAATCCAGTTGCCCCTATTGCCTCCCTTTGGCAGGGGAGCCCTTACTTGCCTCAAGCGTCTGGCTGGTCGCTGACCCATCCCTTCAGTTAGACAGACAGAGAGCGCTTGTCTCCTCGCCAGTCAGCCTCCTACTGAGACAGACTCCCGTCTTTTCTTCCCCCTCCAAGCTTGGCGTTTGCTGGAAGTATAGCAGGGTGGGGCTAGCTGAACCCAAAGGTTTTCTTTAACTCCCACTGTGCCAGATGGCAGTTTCTCTGCTCCCTCACACTTATATAGCACTTTTCATCCATATATTTCAAGGAATTTACCAACGTGGTTGTAATGATCTGCATTTGACAGATTCATAGATTCCAAGGCCTGAAAGGGCCATTGTGATCCTCTAGTTTCATCTCCTGCATAATACAGGCTATGGAACTTCCCCAAAATAATTCTTAGAGCATATCTTTTAGGGAGACGCAGCAAGACAATGGCAGAACTTGGACCTGCTTGATTTCTAGACCTGTGCCTTTTCCAATGGGCCAAACTGTCTTCCCCCTTATTGTGCCTATAGGCATATGCTTTTGTGGTGAGGAGTTGTGAATGGAGTAGAAAACAATGAAAGATGTGACTTTTCTCTACATATGTCTGACTCTGTGCTCATGCTGTGAGCACAGCCTATGTTTTTCTAGCTCTTGGCCAGATTCTTCTGTCACACCAGTTTCAATGAGTTCAGAAAAGTCACTTCTGATTTGTATGAGTGTATACTACAGGAGAATTAGCTCCTTGATTTTAGAACATGCTTTCACGAGCTTTTAAAGGACACATGAGTTTAATGCATTCTAGAGATTCGGTATTTCTTTCAAAACTGTCTTTTTGGTGTCATAGGTTTGGACAGAATACAAGAAGGGAAAACTGATCCCTACCTGCCTTCCATCACTGTCACAGAAGAGATTTGCAATAAGAATATGCCTTTGTTGTGCAGCGATAAAGGCCTCAGGCACAGCTTCCCCCTTTGATGAAGGCAGCTGAGAAAATTCTCACTGTTTGGGCTGACCTGTTTGTGAAAGTTCTCTTTCTCCCCCTTTTCTCCCTTGCAATGTCTAGTCTGAAAACAAACTGACAGCTGTATTCTTGGACCAGTTTGTGGGAGTTGCAGTGTCAGAAGTGCAAACAGACTGTAGCTACTTAGTTCAGGAAATGAAATGCAGATAATCTGATAAATAAACAGTGTTTATTACTCTGTTTTATGTGTGCTTTGGATTTCTTTTCAAAATACTCCTACAAGGAACTGCGAATGCATATTAAACATGTGCTATTAATTTAAAGTCCTGAATGGCAAGGTCAAATTGGTCATTAACTTAAATAATTTGATCCCCAGAAAAGTGAGAATCCTTGAACTTGAACCATATTAAGTAAACAGTATCAGTGCATTACTTTTATATAAAGAAAAGGAGTACTTGTGGCACCTTAGAGACTAACCAATTTATTAGAGCATAAGCTTTCGTGAGCTACAGCTCACTTCATCAGATGCATATCGTGGAAACTGCAGCAGACTTTATATATACACAGAGAATATGAGCTGTAGCTCATGAAAGCTTATGCTCTAATAAATTGGTTAGTCTCTAAGGTGCCACAAGTACTCCTTTTCTTTTTGCGAATACAGACTAACACGGCTGTTACTCTGAAACCTACTTTTATATAGAAATTCATCCCAAAGAAGAGCAAAGCACTTTGCAATATGAATGCAGACAGGGCTAGATGCGAGTAAAAGGGATAAAATACTACAGAGTTTAGGACAGAGGGTGGAGAAGAAGGTTGTATCTAACTTAAATGGAGAGGGAATTATTTAAGTAGGGTGAAAAGTAATTACCCAAACTGGAATTTGGAGAGGACAGTGGGATTTAGTTACCCAGTTTGGACAGGACAGTGGGGTTGCGTCCTTACCATTGAAATAATTTGTTAAGATATTTTTAATTATCACAGGGGTTAAGAGTCTGGTTTGACATTTCATCCAAATGACAGCTCTCTAGCAGCACGGAATTCCCTAGATCAGCACCAAGATGTGGCGTCGGTTCCTTCCTAAGTCAGGGCCAGTTTGTGACCCATTTAGTTAAGGTTCCCCCTTACTAGTCTTTAGTGGCTACCAGGACTGCTAGTAGCAGCACAGAATGGAAAATGGCATTAATGGATCCAGCATTAACATTTGTGCAGCTGGGCAAGGAATGGCCCAGCAAGGATAGGGATAGGGTGAAGCCTTGACTCCATCCCCACAGGGGGATGAGCATGCACAGCAGGGTAATTAATCTAGGCCAGATATAGGGCCTGCATGGATTCCTTCTCCTCTGGAGCAAGAGCAGAACCATGACCAGAGTGTGATTCTGTGAGTCACAATCTGGCTCCTGGTGTGCTCCTAGGGCAGGGCCATTACAGGCTACCCCATTCTCAGAGCTTGCAGAAAAGCTGCCATCTAACCCTCAGGAGAGAAGGCAGCCACCCACTGAATCATCAGCACTCTTTCCTGTACTGCCCTGGGTTTGTCTTGAGGAGCCTCCCATCCAACTACTGACCCAGCATGACTCTTGCTGAGTGATTCAGAATCCATGTAATTGTTTTTCCCATTGTGCAGAATTCTTTTCACTGAACAATCTGATTCATTGTCTGAAGGAATTTTAGCTGCATATATTTGGTATTTGTATGTAGTGTAGTTGTAGCCATGTGGGTCCCAGGATGTTAGAGTGACAAGGTGGGTTAGGTAATACCTTTTATTGGGCCAACTTCTGTTGGTGAGAGAGACAAGCTTTTAAGCCACATAGAGCTCTTCTTCAGCTCTGGCCACTCTACCTTGAATGGTCCCTTACTATATGTGCTAACTACTTATGCTAAACAATCTGTTCCAAATTGCATTTTGCTATGATACTAGGAGTACCTTTTCCAGACCTGAAGAAGAGCTTTGTGTGGCTCGAAAGCTTGTGTCTCTCTCACCAACAGAAGTTGGTCCAAAAAAGATATTACCTCACCCACTCTCTCTCTCTTATATTCAATATTTGTATTTGAAGTGAATTTAAGGGCTAGGGAAAGGTATTGGATTGACAGCACTGGACAGGGAAGTTCTTTATTTATCCACAGATGAAGTACAGCATGCACAGTGTCAGTTCCATTTCTTTTCACCCCACCATGTGTGTCAACCTTGTTTTGGAGAGAGAACCTATGGGAGTAAGAGGGTAGCTCAGTCTCTCTAACCACTTAGGCTATGTCTACACTAGAAAGCTTACAGTGGCACAGCTGTACCAATGCTGCGCTGTCCCCACCGCCAACCTAGTATAGTCCACACCGGCGCGTTTGTTGGTGTAACTTATGTCACTCATGGCGTGGGTTTTTTTCCCACACCCCTGAGTGACATAAATTATACCAGCATAAGTGGTAGTGTAGACATAATTAGTCTCTGGTCTCTCTGGTGAGACTGCTAAGGAAGGGTAATAAGAGATTGATCTTGCATGGTGATGAATTCCTACTAGGAGTTGAGAGCGCTCAGTACCACTCTGGACACAATCAAGATGGAGTCCTAGTGGGGGCAATGTTTTTGTTATGTGTACACCTGTCCCAAAGAAATTGTAAACTAATTCCTCTTACTTTGGCCACTGAACAGCCATCAGATAAAAATACTTTTAGACCCTCCCAGCCTGAATTAACAACATGCAAGCCACTAACCTAGATGTGAAGGGCTATGTAAAACTCCACACACTTGCTAGATTTCAAGTTCCCCAAGGACAGACCTAAGTCATCCTATATATTTGTAGGCCCCTAGTATAATGGAGGCCTTAGCCTACTTGGGACTTCTATGTGCTACTACAATAGAAATAATAATAATAATGATGATGATGTGAAAGGTTCTGTCACCCATCAGAAATACCATAGTCTACTCAGTCGCTCACAGCCCATTATTTACAACTAGAAATCTTTTCCTTGACCTCTCACTTGCAGCTAAGGTTGTGCCAAAATAACGAAAATACTTCCATGAAATATCACAGACAGACAGACACAATTGCACGCACACAGGTAGTTTCTTTCTGGAGTTTGTTTAAATCCCAACACTTTTCTTTTTTGTGATTTCTCTTCCCCCCTCCAAAAAAAAAAAAAAAAAGTTTTTGCATGAAAACACAGATGTTTTCAACATTTTGTTTCAGTTAAAAAAAATCTTTGTCAGATCATTTCAGTTTTTGAAAATGTCCAGGATCTGCTCAAAAGCAAAATTTCAGTTTTTTTTCTCCCATGAAACTGGACTAGTTCAGGAAAATCCAAAAGGAGTATGATAACAGAACATTTCAAAGTCTTTGAATTTTAAGTTGAGCTACACCGAACATTCTCAGTCAAAGCTTGTTTAGTTTTTCAGTATCAAACACTATAAAAATATTTTCTATAAAGTAACAAGAAAATGAATATTTTGATTTACAGTAACAACTAAGGCCACAATCCTGCAAAGACTTACTCATATACTTACCTTCACCCAATGGGACTACTCACAGAATGTAAAGTTGGATGGCCCAGATCCTCAAAAGTATTTAGGTGTCCAACTTCCACAGAAATCAGTGAGAGATAGGCGCCTAAATATCTTTGAGGATCTGGGCTGATGTGTGCATGATTCAGCAGGATAAGGGCCTAAAATGGTGATGGCAACTGGTAGCCTAGGGGCTGTATCTGGCCTGCCGGATCATTTTATTTGTCCTGCCACTGCCCAGCTTGATGCAAATGATCCAGCAGTGCCAGGGCCAGGAAGGGGGTGGGGGGCCATGGTGGGGGCAAGGTCTCTGCATGCAAGGCCCCGCATGCCTGTGTCATGTGATGCTGTGGCGAGAGTCAATGGGCCAGGGAGGAGAGCTGGGCCCAGCTCCATGGGATAGGAACTGCCACTGAGGGGTGGATGGGAAGGGCGTGCTCGCTTTCAGACCCCCCCCCCGGCCCTTCCACCCCTCTAGGGGCAGGACCTGACTCCCCCACATCACACAACCCAGCCCGCCAAAGGGTTTTAGTGGATTTTGTGGACCTCTAGTACCTTAAAGTTGCCCATCCCTGGCCTAAAATAACATCGATCTGCTCAAGTTAAAAGATTCCAGTTTCCAGGAGAGTAATGCACTTTTTGAAATGTTTGGCCTTTAAAATCTTTAAAAGTTATAGTTTAGTTGCTGCTTCCTTTACTTACTTTGGGTTAGCATAAATATTCATGTTCATACATTTCTGAGAATCAAGTTATTTATTTGAATAAAGAAGCGCTTTATCTTTCATGCAAATAACCCTCCAGACAAAAGCATATATAAAGTAAGCTGACCATCTGTTCCAATCTTCTAAACTAGATCTGCATATCAAAGGTTGGAGAATAGTATGGAGTTCCATGTAATAATTTCTCGTGGAAAGTTTTGCCAACAGGGGGAGGCTATTGACCCTGAAGATGTGGGGGGAAGCTAAGAGAGCAAGATATGGCATAATCTAGGGTGAAATAAGTTGGGAATGGGTGATAGGATCTTCTCCTTCCAAAGATACAAATTTGCGGCTTCAAAAAAATTGCACTTTTACTGGGACTATGGGAGACTCATAGTTGAAAAGTAGAATGTTTGGGCTGATCTGCAAAAGCATCAGTGTGTCTTCCATTCCCAGGGCAGAAGCTGTGAGCCAGGGCTGTTTGCACTAAACACGGAGAATTCAAACCCAGCAGGAGAGACAGATGGGAACCATTGTAGCAGCACTTGGTTTATTTGTTTAAAAAGGTATTCTGGAAGTGAGCATGAACTTACAAGCACTGAATCTGGGCATTCCTCTCCTCTCCCTTTTCTAACAGTCCTGCTCAGATAGAGTGGGGCAGCACTGTGTGTCTCCACCCGGTCCTCCGCTAACTCCCCCAATCCTATCCGCCCTATGGCTCCTCCAATCTCTCTGAGTTTCTTTCTTTGCTGAACCCTCTCTTTTTCTCCTCTTGCCAGTGTGTTGCATAATGAACATAGGAGTCCGCAGGGGCCACTCTAGCTACAGGTAAACAGACATCTGCCCAGGGCAGCAGATTCTGTCTAAGGCACCAGGGGTGGTTGGGCCAAACCTGAGTGATGGTGTGACCCGTGTGCCAGGTTACAATGCCATCCCTCAAATTGGGTCCACGTGCGCCACTCCTCGTCATGACCGAGGGATGGCTGGCCCAGACCTGAGTGAGTAGCATTGTGACCTGGCGCTTGCCCCCGCATATCTACCATAACCATCGAACCGTCAGGAGGCTCGATGCACTCCCATCCACAGTTGAGAACCTCTGTTCTATGAGTTAGGAGAGGGGAAGACTGTCTTGAGCAGCCTCTGCGAGTCTTGGGGAAGAAGGGAAGCACCGATTCAGCTCCTGCACACAGGGATTCCTGCAGGGAAGGAGGAAGTACTGTGGTGTCTGGGCTCTGCAGCATTCACCCTTTCTGCCTGGCAGGGCAGCATATTGAAGGATGATTAGGGAAAGGATTAGGGCTTTTCTGAGATGTCCGACTTTCCTCTCTGCGTCATCCAGGCTTTCCCTCAATGTCATGCTCTCCTACGAGGTCTATTTAGAGATCTGTGGCTGAAGAAACCATCTCACGCCCCATTCTCAGACTGGAAACAACATGCAGTGCCAACTCGAAGATCTGCTTGCATTCAGGGGATGAATCCCACTCTTGTGGCCCAGGGTGTGACACCACGACTGATCTCTCGACTCTCCTCTGCTACAGCAGCTCATGCACTCCTGGACAAGAGCACTACTGGCCCTTTACCATGCACAGATGATCAGTGCTGCCAGGGAGCTAAAAAAGACATTTTTATAGAGCAGAAGCATTGGTGGGAAATTCTAACACACTAAGCAAATTCAGGAGCCCATCACTTGTCCACTGGACCAGGCTCAACAGGCTACTCTCTGGTTCATCCAGAGTTGCCTCAGCTACGTGCTGCACTGGCTTTAGATTCTTCTCCATGTTGTGACTGTAGGGCAGCAGTGCAGAAAATAGCTCATGTGGTGGAAGAGTGCCCAACTGAATATCTGGAGGGCACTTTGCAATACCTAGCCTCCCTTGATACAGAGACCATGCTCTAGCTACAGAATCGGGACATTGAGCTCTGATGTCCGCATACGAAAAGAAGGAATTTCTCCTGCCCAGAGCTTGCTTGAGATTTCAACTTGTGTGCCTGAGAGAGTTAACAAGGAGGGAAACTATACCGGCTCCACAGGATGGAGAAGGAAATAAAGTTAACAAAGATCAAAGACTATAAAAGTGACACAGGATATGTCTACACTTCAAAATATAAATAAATAAAACCATCTGTGGCAGAGTCTCAGAGCCGAAGTCAACTCACTCGGTCTCGTGGGGCTCATACTATGGGGCAAAAATAGCCTTGTAGACTTTCCTGCTCAGGCTGGAGCCTGGGCTCTGACACCCTCCCTCCTCGCCTGGTTTCGGAGACCAGGCTCCAGCCCTCGCAGGAACATCTACACTGCTATTTTTAGCTCCATAGCAAAAGCCCCATGAGCCCATCGGCTAACGGGCTCTGAGACCATAGGTTCTGGAACTAGGGATGCTGCTGCACCCCCTGGCTTGAAGTGGTTTCCACCATATACAGGGTTTACAGTTTGGTTCAATGGCTCTCAGCACCCCCACTATACAAATTGTTCCAGCATCTGTCTGAAACTTGCAGCCGCAGGTTTGTTTTTGCAGGGTAGACGTACCCACAGAGAGAGAGAGGTGCAGTCTGAACAGATGACTGGAAACTAGAAATTCCTGATTACTAATGCTGGCTGTGACAGTGTCCTCTCGTGCCCTTGGTCAAATCATTCATGACCTAAAGTCAATGGGTGCAATCTGGCCCTCAATCCATGCCGTAATTGTCCTCTCTGTAAAATGGGAATATAGTATTACATCCCTACCTCACAGCACTATTAGGATTAATTAATGTGTGCAAAGTACTATGTAAGTATTACCTCCTACTGAAATATTTTATAAGAATGAGAATGTAAAAAATAAGCTTTAAAGTCATTTTCAGCGAGTGGTGATTTGGAGGATTGCAGGCAAAGGGCCAGATCCTCAGCGGGTGCACATAGGCATGATGATTTCAGTGGATCTATGCAGATTTACATCAGTTGGGACTCTTACTCAGAGCTGGGAGTCAGGAATTCCTCAGCTGTAATCTAGCTGTGCCACTGAGCCTTTGTGGGGGTCGGGCAAATCGCCTAATCTCTCCCTGCCTCAATTTACTCATCTTCTAAAAAGAGGATCATAATACTTATTGCCCTGGTACCAGTGTTGTGGGAATTCAGGGGAGAGTGGGGTCCTGATCTCGGTTGGTCGCTAGGCCTCACCACAATTAATAATGTTTGTGAGGTGGTTTGAACATATATAATTTGCTATATTTAAAGGGTATTTAATTAAGGGCAAAGGTGAGAGGGAAAGAGGAAGAAAATGAGCGTGGATGATGCCGTAGCCCACTTCCCTCTCCGATTTCCAGGCATGCCACGACTGACTTGTTCACAGCTATTTTGGACCATCTGCTTGTGAGTTAATCCCTCATTTTCACACAGTGTAGCTCTGGCCTTCTGCCCACGGGCTCGCTGCTGCTTTTCATCCTCGCTCTGTTTAACCAACAGTTACTGTGGTGAGGCAAACATGAAAACCCGAGCCTCTGCCCCCACGTAAACTCAGTCACTTCCCTTTGCACGGAGCCCAGCCAGCTTGCTGAGCCCGGACACGGTGCAGCCCAGTGCGTGTCCGCAGGGAAGGGAGGCGGCTTCCCCACGCCGGAGGTGGGGCCTGACCGCCGGCTGAAGCGGCGGGCTCTGCAGCTGGTCCTGCCAGTGCTGCCGCTGACAGGGACCCCGGAGAGGCAGCTGCTGCCGCCGCCGCCGCCGCCGCCTCCCGCATCTAACTGCCCGGCGTCACTCGCTTCTGTCTCCGCCGCGCTCCCGATAGCTCCTGCAGCGGCTCTGGGGAGCCGGAGGCCGGGGGTGGAGGCTTCGTGAGGATTAAAGGAGCGCGCAGAAGCCCAGCCCGGCAAGCGCGTCCCGAAGAGCCGCTGCGCTGTTGCACGTTGACTCCACGCGGATGGACTGACCCAGCCTTGACTTCGGGGCTTCGTGGTTTAACCTCTTCCCAGCCTCTCTTTTCTTTCTGCCTGCCGCTCCCTCCTGTATTGTGGAGAGCCCCATAACTTTAACAGGGGTGTGCCAGTCACAGGCTGGGGGGCTGTTTAAGGAAGATTAACTCTTTCCTTTTCTTGTGTGTGTGCAAAGCCTGACTTCCCCTTTTCTGTTATTCCCTCACTGCATTTTAATTGCACATTTTGCCTGTTTTTGCCCCCGCCCCCCCGCACGCCCTTCTTATTCCCCTGGATTTGCACATTTTCCTCTCCCCAATTAAAAAGGTGTCACAGGTGATGATGGTTTTTCTGTTGCGAGTTTTGCTCCTGCTGGCGCTAAGTTCTAGCCGGACCTTTGCAGAGCCCTTTGTGGCCAATGGCAAATGTCCAGCTCGTTGCAATGTCTCCAAGTGCCCGAGCCCCAGCTGCCCAAGCGGCTATGTTCCCGATCGTTGCAACTGCTGCCTTATCTGTGCTGCGGGAGAAGGTGATTCCTGTGGCCGCAAGGAAGACCCGCCATGCGGGGACAGCCTGGATTGCAAGCACCCCGTGGGCAAGCGCTTCGGCAAAGGGGTATGCCAGTGCAAGCTCAGCTACCAGGTGTGCGGCAGCGATGGCAGGACCTATGACAATGTGTGTCAGCTGAAGGCGGTGAGCCGTAAGGCTTTGCAACAGGGGTTGCCAGCTGTCATCCAGATCCAGAAAGGCGCCTGTGAATCGGGTAAGACCATGCAGGGCACCGCCACCCCCATCATTACCACTGGTAACATTGAGCTGCTGCACTTTCAGCAGGACCATCTTGGGTGCTCGGGACTGCTTAACGTGTTCCACCCAGGAGATAGGATGCAATGGGTGGGGGAAGGGAGGCGTTTTGTGGGTGAACATGAACCCCTTAGCTGTTGTGCACATCACACATCAGTTTCCAAGTTAATGAAACATTTAAATTTCAAGTGATCTTGGAGGATGGGATGGCTCAGGGGACTGGAATGAGATACAGAGCTGTTGTCAGTTAGACTCCTTACTCAATTTGGCAACCAAAGAAGATCTAAGCTGTTTGTGAAATAAGCCAGGGTGTTCAGGCCTTGTCCATATCAGATCAATCACATTCACTAATGGGCACTGTGGTCTTGTGGTTAGAGCCCTGGATTCAGGAGTACTGTGTTCTAATCCTGGCTCTGCTATTGATCTGCTGTATGACCTTGGGTAGCTCACTCTCTGTGCTTCAGTTTACACCAGTTTAAAATGGAATAATGAAACTTACATTCCTTTGTAAAGGTACTTTGAGATCTTTGAATGAAAAGTGATATAAAGGAATGAGCATAACATTTTATTAGCAGTAAGAAAGCAGCAATAGAAAAGCCACAACTGCATGGTCAGCATTATCCTTTCAGCCTTAAAAGTGGTCCTTCCAAGTCAAAATCAGGGCACTGAAATCTTACAGTCTGGGGCATTTCACAATGCCTACATTTACACAGTGAAATGTTTTGACCTGCCATACATCGATTAAAAAAGCACATGTGATATCTGATGTATAAGGCAGAGCAAGAAGAGACATAACAATAACCAGCCCAGCAGGTGCAAGCTAAAGTATCACTTATATTTTGTTTTACTGTAACAATGTACTGTAGTCCATCATCCATACAGTACTCCCCACATATCAGAGTGCTTTTGTGTATTTTGAAATGGCAAAGATACCAGGATGCTATTGTCTGTTCAACTTGTACACTAAATCATTTGAATGTTTTAGAGTGCAATTTGGTATTACTGTTTTTGTCTGACCTAGGATATTGTACTATTCCCAGCTCACGTCCAACTGGATTTACTAACTTCAAAAGACTTTGGTGATCAGTTGTTGATTTTTAGGTATTAAAATGAACGACTTTTCTGAAAGTGTCGATTTGACTTATTTTTGCAAAAGTTCACAAATTTTCTAGTAAATTATTTAATGGCTGATTTTTACATTGTTTCCATCAACATCCCCGAAAACAACAGTGGATAGGTGTTCTGGCATTTTAAGTGACACATCAATGCTTCAGTAAAGTCAGATGAAATATATTAGCAAGGGTTGTAAAAACCATAAGAACTTTGAGCAAACAATTCATTGGAAGGGATGTAGGTAGGGAAAGGGGACTTGCCTATTGTTAGACTCTTATAGCACTTTTCATCTGTGGCTCTCAAACTGCTTGAGAAAGGAGCTAAATATTGTTATCCCCATTTTATAGATGGGGAAACTGCGACAGAGAGGTGGAGTGATTTGTCCTAGGTTATCTAGCAGACCCCAGTCCACTGTACTTTCTACTGAGCCACTTTGCCTCCCTAAAATTTTGAAGTTGTAACGTTCTCTTATCTAGACATCTCAACATATAAAACCATTAACTCTGACACTTTCAATACTTAGTTTGAACTCATTCATTCAGAACATTTAGAATGTTTAACCATAAAAATTAGTATTTGATATTGTACCTAGGGACTTAAGGAATGTTTTGTTTTTAGTTTCAGAGTAGCAGCCTTGTTAGTCTGTATTTGCAAAAAAAAAAGGAGTACTTGTGGCACCTTAGAGACTAACAAATCTATTTGAGCATAAGCTTTCGTGAGCTACAGCTAACTTCATCGGATGTACTCAGTGGAAAATACAGTGGGGAGATTTATATACATAGAGAACATGAAACAATGGGTGTTACCATACACACTGTAAGGAGAGTGATCACTTAAGGTGAGCTATTAACAGCAGGAGAGCGGGGCGGGGGGGGGGGTTTGGGAGGAAAGCCTTTTGTAGTGATAATCAAGGTGGGCCATTTCCAGCAGTTGACAAGAACCTCTGAGAAACAGTGGGGGATGGGGGGGGAATAAACATGGGGAAATAGTTTACTTTGTGTAATGACCCATCCACTCCCAGTCTCTATTCAAGCCTAAATTAATTGTATCCAGATTGCATATTAATTCCAATTCAGCAGTCTCTCGTTGGAGTCTGTTATTGAAGGTTTTTTGTTGAAGAATTGGAACTTTTAGGTCTGTAATCGAGTGACCACAGAGATTGAAGTGTTCTCCAGCTGGTTTTTGAATGTTAAAATTCTTGACGTCTGATTTGTGTCCATTTATTCTTTTACATAGAGACTGTCCAGTTTGACCAATGTACATGGCAGAGGGGCATTGCTGGCAGATGTCATATATCACATTGGTAGATGTGCAGGTGAATGAGCCTCTGATAGTGTGGCTGATGTGATTAGGCCCTATGGTGGTGTCCCCTGAATAGATATGTGGACGCAGTTGGCAACGGGCTTTGTTGCAAGGATAGGTTTCTGGGTTAGTGGTTCTGTTGTGTGGTGTGTGGTTGCTGGTGAGTATTTGCTTCAGGTTGCGGGGCTGTCTGTAAGCAAGGACTGGCCTGTCCACCAAGATCTCTGAGACTGATGCGTCGTCCTTCAGGATAGGTTATAGATCCTTGATGATGCTTTGGAAAGGTTTTAGTTGGGGGCTGAAGGTGATGGCTAGTGGCATTCTGTTATTTTCTTTGTTGGGCCTTTCCTGTAGTAGGTGACTTCTGGGTACTGTCCTGGCTCTGTCAATCTGTTTCTTCACATCAGCAGGTGGGTATTGTAGTTTGTAAGAATGCTTGAAAGAGATCTTGTAGGTGTTTGTCTCTGTCTGAGGGGTTGGAGCAAATGTGGTTGTATCGTAGAGCTTGGCTGTAGACAATGATCGTGTGATGTGGTCTGGATGAAAGCTGGAGGCATGGAGGTAGGCATAGTGGTCAGTAGGCTTCCGGTATAGGGTGGTGTTTATGTGACCATCGCTTATTAGCACCGTAGTGTCCAGGAAGTGGATCTCTTGTGTGGACTGGTCCAGGCTGAGGTTGATGGTGGGATGGAAATTGTTGAAATCATGGTGGAATTCCTCAAGGGCTTCTTTTGCATGGGTCCAGATGATGAAGATGTCATCAATGTAGCGCAAGTGGTGTAGGGGCATTAGGGGACGAGAGCTGAGAAAGCGTTGTTCTAAGTCAGTCATAAAAATGTTGGCATACTGTGGGGCCATGAGGGTACTCATAGCAGTGCCGCTGATTTGAAGGTATACATTGTCCCCAAATGTGAAATAGTTATAGGTGAGGACAAAGTCACAAAGTTCAGCCACCAGGTTTGCCGTGACATTATTGGGGATATCGATCCATTGTCTATAGCCAAGCTCTATGATACAACCACATTTGCTCCAACCCCTCAGACAGACACAAACACCTACAAGAGCTCTATCAAGCATTCTTACAAACTACAATACCCACCTGCTGAAGTGAAGAAACAGATTGACAGAGCCAGAAGAGTACCCAGAAGTCACCTACTACAGGAAAGGCCCAACAAAGAAAATAACAGAACGCCACTAGCCATCACCTTCAGCCCCCAACTAAAACCTCTCCAATGCATCATCAAGGATCTATAACCTATCCTGAAGGACGACCCATCAGTCTCCGAGATCTTGGGGGACAGGCCAGTCCTTGCTTACAGACAGCCCTGCAACCTGAAGCAAATACTCACCAGCAACCACACACCACACAACAGAACCACTAACCCAGGAACCTATCCTTACAACAAAGCCTGTTGCCAACTGTGTCCACATATCTATTCAGGGGACACCACCATAGGGCCTAATCACAACAGCCACACTATCAGAGGCTTGTTCATCTGCACATCTGCCAATGTGATATATGCCATCATGTGCCAGCAATGCCCCTCTGCCATGTACATTGGTCAAACTGGACAGTCTCTATGTAAAAGAATAAATGGACACAAATCAAACATCAAGAATTATAACATTCAAAAACCAGTTGGAGAACACTTCAATCTCTGTGGTCATTCGAATACAGACCTAAAAGTTCCAATTCTTCAACAAAAAAACTTCAAAAACAGACTCCAACAAGAGACTGCTGAATTGGAATTAATTTGCAAACTGGATAAAATTAACTTAGGCTTGAATAGAGACTGGGAGTGGATGGGTCATTACACAAAGTAAACTATTTCCCCATGTTTATTCCCCTCCCCCCCCCCCCCCCCCCCCCGCCCCGCACTGTTTCTCAGATGTTCTTGTCAACTGCTGGAAATGGCCCACCTTGATTATCACTGCAAAAGGTCGTCCCGTCCCGTCTCCCCCGCCCCCCGCCCCCGGCTCTCCTGCTGTTAATAGCTCACCTTAAGTGATCACTCTCATTGCAGTGTGTATGGTAAAACCCATTGTTTCATGTTCTCTATATATATAAATCTCCCCACTGTATTTTCCACTGAATGCATCCGATGAAGTGAGCTGTAGCTCAAGAAAGCTTATGCTCAAATAAATTTGTTAGTCTCTAAGGTGCGACAAGTACTCCTTTTCTTTTTGTTTCTAGTGCATGTGGCATTTCTTCCTGGCATCCTCCTGTGTTCACTGTAATAACTTAGGAATTTGGAGCAGTGGGGTAGAGGTTACATTTTTTTTCCAAGTAACTGTTTTTGTGTTCCTGTTATTTGGCAATTTGTTTCTGACCTGGGAAAACGTCAACTCCAATGTAACATCTGGTTTAGAGTGAAGTTCTGATTTTTTTTTTTTTAAATTCTACAGCTGTGCTGACTGAAGCTCAAAGTGACCAAGTGTTTCGCCCAAGGTCAGACAGAATCAATGGATGAGCCAGGCGTAGAACTCAGTTATGGTTCTTTTAAAAACAGTAACGTGCTATGGCTGTCATAAAATATTTTAAAAGACAGTAACTGTTCAAAGTTAGTTGTGTGTCTACATTTTCTCTGTTTGTGCAGGGAATCTGGCTGCAGATTGCTCAGAATTTGGAGACACTGACATACTTATAAAGTTGATCCAATTTCACTCCACCAGTTGTATATAAAATAATATCCAGACTAACGATAGCTTTACCAAGTGGTTTAGGTTATACCTTACAGAGTATACCATGAGGAGTAACCTTGGAACTTCTGCTGCTTTGCTTGTCAGCAGTTTGACATATGTATGCAAAGTTAGGTAGTCACTATAGTTAGCTAAGATAGGGAGATGCAACACTGGCTGTACTTTCTAATGACATACATCTGTGATAAGTGTGGTTGGATAAAAATAGGGCTGGTGGAAGACAGAGGGAGGAAGAATACATGTCAAAAACAAAGGCACAGAATGACTGAGGGGGTGAAGAGTGCTCATTTTTCTGATCACCTCTGCTCCTTCAGAACATTCTTTGGTTGAGAAAGGAGCACGAAGGACCGCACAGACTCCTATACCTGGGCATGCCGAATCCAAAGAACTGAGTATCATAGATCATTTGTATATACAAACACAGCTATAAGCACCAGATCATGCTGTCACTATTGTTACTGTATAATGGCTTGAGCCTCCAACATGAACAGCCTTACTCAGGTGAGTAGCCCAAGTGACCGTGGGACTACTTGCAGAACTTGAGCTCAGGCCATAATGAGCAAGTAATTTGTTACTGATTTAATACAGTGCAAATTCATTTCTTTTCTTAGCAAATCAGCATTTTGCTACAGCTCTTAGTTTTTAAATGAATGTCTTCTATTGAGTTTTCTATCCCAAATGTAAAAAGACAAGCCATCCAAAAATTAAAGAGGCTAGGACTTTTCAGCTTGAAAAAGAGAAGACTAAGGGGGGATATGATAGAGGTATATAAAATTGTGAGTGGTGTGGAGAAAG
Organism: Lepidochelys kempii; assembly: GCF_965140285.1. Taxonomy (NCBI): domain Eukaryota; kingdom Metazoa; phylum Chordata; order Testudines; family Cheloniidae; genus Lepidochelys; species Lepidochelys kempii. The sequence continues at coordinate 119,286,275 of NC_136383.1, forward strand.
TGAATAAGGAAAAGTTATTTACTTGTTTCCATAATATAAGAACTAAGGGCCATGAAATGAAATTAATGAGCAGCAGGTTTAAAACAAATAAAAGTAAATTCTTCTTCACACAGTGCACAGTCAACCTGTGGAACTCCTTGCCTGAGGAGGTTGTGAAGGCTAGGACTATAACAGGATTTAAAAGAGAACTAGATAAATTCATGGAGGTTAATTCATTAATGTCTGTTAGCCAAGATGGGTAAGGAATGGTGTCCCTAGCCTCTATTTGTCAGAGGGTGGAGATGGATGTCAGGAGAGAGAGATCACTTGATCATTACCTGTCAGGTTCACTCCCTCTGGGGCACCTGGCATTGGCCACTGTTGGCAGACAGGATACTGGGCTGACCCAGTGTGGCCATTCTTATGTTCTTATACAGACATAGAATATCAGGATTAGAAGGGACCTCAGGAGGTCATCTAGTCCAACCCCCTGCTTGAAGCAGGACCAATCCCCAATTTTTGCCCCAAATGGCCCCCTCAAGGGATTGAGCTCACAACCCTAGATTTAGCAGGCCAATGCTCAAACCACTGAGCTATCCTTTCTCCCCCATGTTTTCCTCATTGTTTTAATAGCAGCTTAAACCTGCCTGGAAAATAAATGCTTTGCAATCAAAGATGCAAACCCTTACCTTCCATTAAAGTAAACATAATTAAGTTGTAATTATATTACTTATGCTCCCAATAAAGTCAATCAAAGTATTCAAATGACTAAAGAATTGAAAGATCAGGCTCAAATTTTGCAGGTGTATCACATATGTTTTGTATTTCTCTTGCTGATTTCTTAACTATTAAAGATATTTGCATGCAACAGGTTCTTTAGAGCTCCTTAGAATTCATGTGCTGTTAATAAAGTATCCCCTGCATGAAATCATAATTCTCTGCAACATCAGAGGTGGTTTCTGTGTGAACAACCCTGATATATATGTAAATTTATATATAAATAGATTTCTATGATCTGGAGAACAGTAGAAAGGAACAGGTGAAGTCTTGGAAATCTTCTCGTCATATAAATACATTTAGCAATAAAAATCCAGGTACGAAAATCAGAAAAAATAACTAATACACTGTGCAAGTGGAATTACTATTCCTAAATCTGTTATATTTCAGAATAGTGTATGTGCTCAGTATACTGCATATCCATGCACACACATATTTATCGTATATATTTAATTATAATATGTAATATTTCAAAAGTTACTTATGGGGGTAAGTAGCTCTTCAGGGGCTTGATCTAAAGACTATTGAAGTTGATGGAAAGAGTCCCTTTGACTTCAATCAGCTATGGATCAGGCTTTATGGCATTAATCCTGCAAAGATTTATGCTCAGAGGAACTTTATGCCATGAACAGTCCTGCTGAAGTCAAAGACTACACATGGCATGAAGTTAACTGTGTGATTCAGTCTGCAGGATCAGACCCTAAAAGATGAGTTGACCACAATGTTTAAATTCTTGAAAAGAGAATCAGAAAATATGTGACTACAAATCTATCCAGCACAGCTCTGCCTGCGACATTGAGGTTTACCAACTGTTTGTACATGTGAGTAATCTTGAGGCTACAACTTGGTATATAATTACTTTAAATTTTTGAGGAATAAGGCTAAGTGAGAGAAATACTGGAGTCTTTTATTTGTATTGCTGTCATAAGAGCCCCCAAGCAGCCTATGACTGTATATTTTAGTTAGGGCAGCCCATTGCAAGGTATCAACTGGAAACACAAACTCTAAGTCTAGGCCACTTTTTTTTTTTTTTTTTGGACTGGTTTTGTTTAGTCTGGGACTGTTTTAAAACATTTGCTTTGAGCTCTTGTGGGTGAGAAGGGAAAATATTATTTAGTGACCAAAAGGACATTTAGAATTTGATATTTTCTTGTTCTAGTACAGAACATCTAAGAGGAAAGGGACATTTTGATGATTTCATATTGCTTTTATTGCTTGCGAAAAAAGATCAGGCAGAAAGGCAAAGTGAAGCTCTCTCCTTCTGAATCTAGCTAGGCAGCAAACTGTCCTCAACTGGAAGGTATCTTTCAATCCATCTCCATCCTGCCTTTGTTACCTCAGCTAAAGACTGAGAAATCCCATTTCAGTGTTTGTTATAAGAACATAAGAATGGCCATATTGGGTCAGACTAATGGTTCACATAGCCCAGTAGTCTTTTGACACTGGCTGGTGCCAGATGTTTCAGAGGGAATGAACAGAACAGGGAAACTACTGAGTGATTGATCCCCTGTTTTCCAATCCCAGCTTTTGGCAGTCAGAGGTTTAGGGACACCCAGAACATGGGGTTGTGTCCCTGACATCTCAGCTAATAGCCATTGCTGGACCTATCCTCCATGAACGTATTTAACTCTTTTTTGAACCTACTTATACTCCTGGCCTTCACAACATGCTCTGGCAAGGAGTTCCACAGGTTGGCTGTGTGTTGTGTGTAGAAGTACTTCCTTGTGTTTCTTTTAAACCTGCTCCCTATTTATTTCATTGGGTGACTCCTGGTTCTTGTGTTATGTGAAGCGGTAAATTACACTTCCTTATTCACTTTTCTCCACACCACTCATCATTTTAAAGACTTCTATTGTATCGCCCCTTAGTCGTCTCTTTTCTAAGATGAACAATCCAAGTGTTTTTAATCTCTCTTCATATGGATGCTGTTCCATACCCCAAATCATCTTTGTTGCCCTCCTCTGTACTTTTTCCAATTCTTTTCTAATATATCTTTTTTGAGATGGGTCGACCAGAACTGCATGCAGTATTCCAGAAGTGGGTGTACCATGGCTTTATTTAGTAGCATTATGATAGTTGCTGTTCATCATGCCGTTTTCATCTGTGCATGTTAGACATCCATTATAATAATATGTTGCCTGAAACATGACATAGTCTTATATTGACCAAGACTTTATGGTCAATGCACAGCTATGCAACTTAATCTTAATTCATCAGAAAAGCTGCTGGGGATCCTATGGTTCCAGCAGATGTTTCTGTTTTTTAAGCAGACACATAATCTTTTTATTTCTTTTTCATTTCTTTCCATGAGCAAATCCAAGCACAACAGGGACAATGCTTTCCTCCAGTGATCACTTCTGTCAGTTTGCAGTCCTCCATAAGCCTTAATAATACAGCTAAACACACAAATCTCTTCAATTTTAGACTTTAAATAAATTCTGAACCTGAATTTAAGAAAAAATGTGAAGACCACTGTGATGGGTTGGATCACAGAAACCCCCTGGGAGCTGCCACCTGATGTGCCAAGGCTACTTCTGCTCCTGCTCTCCTGCCCAGTCAGCTTAGGACTTCAGTGTCTTGCCTGGTTTGAGCCAGACCCACTAGCTTGCTGCAAACCCAGACCCAGGTCTGAACCATGTCCCCTAACAGCTGTAGGCTTAACTGAAAGCAGTTTACAGAAGTCTGCCTCTCTTTAACACTCAGATGCTCAACTCCTAATGGGTTCTACACCCTAAATAAATCCATTTTACTCTGGAAAAAGCATATACAGGGTAAACTCATAAATTGTTCGCCTTCTATAACACTGATAGAGAGAGATGCACATCTGTCGTCGTCCCCCCCCGTATTAATACATATTCTGGATTAATTAATAAGTAAAAAGTGATTTTATTAAATAGAAAAAGTAGGATTTAAATGGTTCTAAGTGGTAACAGACAGAACAAAGTGAATCACCAAGCAAAATAAAATAAAACAGGCAAGTCTAAGTCTAGTACAGTAATAAAAACTGAATACAGGTAAAATCTCACCCTGTAAAATCAATCAAAATCAATAAGTTTCTTTCACACACCGAACACCTTTCTAGTCTGGGCACAATCCTTTCCCCTGGTACAGCCTTTGTTCCAGCTCAGGTGGTAGCTAGGGGATTTTGCATGATGGCTGCCCTCTTTGTTCTGTTCCACTCCCTTATATGGCTTTGACACAAGGTGGAAATCCTTTGTCTCTCTGGGTCCCCCACTCCGCCCCAAAATGGAAAAGCACCAAGTTTAAGATGGATTTCAGTACCAGGTGACATGGTCACATTTCCTGTGAGACTCCAAGCCTTCATTCCTCGCAGCCTGACCTACAGCAGCCATCCACAGTCAATTGTCCTGGCTGATGGGCACCATCAAGGTTCCCAACCACCATTAGTGGCCCACATTTTGCATAATTACAATAGGCCCTCAGAGTTATATTTCATATTTCTAGTTTCAGATACAAGAATCATACATTTATACAAATAGGATGACCACACTCAGTAGATTATAAGCTTTGTAATGATATCTTACAAGAGACCTTTTGAATGAAACATATTCCAGTTACATTATATTCACACTCATTAGCATATTTTTATAAAATCATATAGAGTGCGTCACAACCACAAATTCTTACTAAGCACAAAATGGCCTATTTTAATATAATGTATTACCTCCAGAAAGGTACTAAAGGTAGAAATTGGTTAGTCTCTAAGGTGCCACAAGTACTCCTTTTCTTTTTGCGAATACAGACTAACACGGCTGTTCCTCTGAAACCTCCAGAAAGGTAATGAGCCTCATTTTGCTCTCACTCTTACTAATAGGCTAGATCCTCTGCTGGTATAAATTTCCATTGACTTCTCAGGGGGTATGACCATTTACTTTAAAATGAACTAAGTCTATTTATTCTGTATCCTGTACCCTCTTTTTACTCTAGATTTCCCCTTCCTCCATTTTAGATTTAATGGCTATGTCTACACTGCAATTAAACCCCCGCGGCTGGCCCGCGTCAGCCGACTTGGCTCATGGGGCTGGTGCTACGGAACTGTAAAACTGTGGTGTAGACATTTCAGCATGGGGCTGGAGCCTGGGTTCTGGGACTCTTCCCTCTTGTGGGGTCGCAGAGCTTGGGCTCCCGTCTGAGCCCCAATGTCTACACTGCAATTTTATAGCCCCACAGCCTGAGCCCCGTGAGCCCAAGTCAGCTGACACAGGCCATCCGTGGGTGTTTAATTACAGCGTAGAAATACCCAATATCTCACTCCCCATTTCCACTTATTTCTGCCACACAAACACTCTCTCTCTCTCTCTCCCCCACTTTATTTTATTGAAGGAAGGGACAAAAGTATAAACTCACCATCAGTTGTTTGTATCTAATATTAATAAGTTACATTTTGGAATCTGTCATTCCAGCTGGTCCAGATCAAGCTCTCTCAGTACGTGATCCTGCGTACATGCACTATGTTCCCGGCATCCAAGGCCTGGACGCAGTCTTCTGCTGCTAATTAGTATGAAACACTTCTACAAAGTTATAAATTTTGCTTCTCCAGCCAGTCACAAGGGAGTCACTAGAGTCAGGCTCTGAATCATCCTGGAGTATACTGTCTGCAGTGCTTCTAATATCTGCTGGCCAGGGAAAGAGGGGAAAAGTTGTTTCCAGGCTAGGTGGTGCTCATTGGTACAGGACTGGCCCACCTAATTTTGTCAGTCCCCTCTCTGTTTGTGTGACTTTCCCTTATTACCCCCAGCTTTGTCTTCTTCCCTTCCTCTCCTACCATATGTTCCTTCCTCCTCTTCAGTTTTTCTTTCCCTCCTCCCCTAGATCAGTGGTGTACAAACTTTTCCAGTCGTGCCCCCACTTACCATGCACGGAATTTGTCGGAATTTGTCATACCTCTCCCCCCCATTATTTTTAATCTGAAACTGTTGAGTTTTTTGCAAGTTGGCAGAAGGAATGAAAAAATAATTTTTATTACTAAATTTATAAGACCAGCTAAAAGTTATTAGGAAGTAGTAAACACAGAGGATTACAAACTGCAAATGTAGATTTAAAAAAAAAAATTCAAATGAAAACAAATTAACCACTTGTATGGCAATGTGAATAGTGGTATTTGTTAATAGCACTTTTCACAGCAGACTTACTAGCACCCCATCGCCACCCTTACCTCTGCGCTGCTGCTGGCAGCACCACGGCCTTCAGAGCTGGGTGTCTCTGAAGGCCGCGCCGCCACCAGAAGCAGCACAGAAGCAAGGGTGGCGATGTGGTGCTAGTAAGTCTGCTGTGAAAAGTGAAATTAATAAAGTGTCTTCATGCCCCCAAAGAGATTAGGCCCTATGATGGTGTCCCCTGAATAGATATGTGGACACAGTTGGCAACAGGCTTTGTTGCAAGGATAGGTTCCTGGGTTAGTGGTTCTGTTGTGTGGTTGCTGGTGAATATTTGCTTCAGGTTGGGGGGCTGTCTGTAGGCAAGGACTGGCCTGTCTCCCAAGATCTGTGAGAGTGATGGATCGTCCTTCAGGATAGGTCGTAGATCCTTGATGATGCACTGGAGAGGTTTTAGTTGGGGGCTGAAGGTGATGGCTAGTGGCGTTCTGTTATTTTTTTTGTTGGGCCTGTCCTGTAGTAGGTAACTTCTGCGTACTCTTCCGGCTCTGTCAATCTGTTTCTTCACTTCAGCAGGTGGGTATTGTAGTTTGTAAGAATGCTTGATAGAGATCTTGTAGGTGTTTGTCTCTGTCTGAGGGGTTGGCGCAAATGCGGTTGTATCATAGAGCTTGGCTGTAGACAATGGATCGTGTGATGTGGTCTAGATGAAAGCTGGAGGCATGGAGGTCGGCAAAGTGGTCAGTAGGTTTCCGGTATAGGGTGGTGTTTATGTGACCATCGCTTATTAGCACCGTAGTGTCCAGGAAGTGGATCTCTTGTGTGGACTGGTCCAGGCTGAGGTTGATGGTGGGATGGAAATTGTTGAAATCATGGTGGAATTTCTCAAGGGCTTCTTTTCCATGGGTCCAGATGATGAAGATGTCATCAATGTAGCGCAAGTAGTGTAGGGGCATTAGGGGATGAGAGCTGAGGAAGCGTTGTTCTAAGTCAGCCATAAAAATGTTGGCATACTATGGGGCCATGCGGGTACCATCAACTGCTGGAAATTGCCCACCTTGATTATCACTACAAAAGGTTTTTTCCCCCCGGCTCTCCTGCTGGTAATAGCTCACCTTACCTGATCACTCTCGTTACATTGTGTATGGTAACATCCATTGTTTCATGTTCTCTGTGTATATAAATCTCCCCACTGTATTTTCCACTGAATGCATCCGATGAAGTGAGCTGTAGCTCACGAAAGCTTATGCTCAAATAAATTTGTTAGTCTCTAAGGTGCCACAAGTACTCCTTTTCTTTTTGCGGATACAGACTAACACGGCTGCTACTCTGAAACCTCCCCAGTTTGAGCATCACTGCCGTAGATCACACCTGGAAAGCTGCTGCCATCCATAATGCTTCCTTAGTGGTCCAATAGGAGCAGCCATGTGTAACTGATCCATTGTTTGCGAGATTCACTCTGCTGCTGTGGCTGCTTCTGGTGGCTAGGGAAATGCTGCACACAGGATCCTAGGCACAGACACAAAGGGTGAATTGGTGCAGTTCTATTGTTTTAAATGGAGCCATGTTGATTTTCATCAGTAGAGATATGGCCTACAGGGACACATTTATCATTAGATTACTATAGTTTTGTGGCAGTTTACACCAGCTGAGGATCTGGCCATCAGCCTTTCAAAGAACCTATAGGAAGATGTGATAATAGTATTATGTCATGTCAGGGCATGTATTCATAGATTCATAGATACTGAGGTCAGAAGATGACCATTATGATCATCTAGTCTGACCTCCTGCACAACGCAGGCCACAGAATTTCACCCACCCACTCCTGCGAAAAACCTATTACCTATGTCTGAGCTACTGAAGTCCTCAAATCGTGGTTTAAAAACTTCAAGGAGCAGAGAATCCTCCAGCAAGTGACCCGTGCCCCATGCTACAGAGGAAGGCAAAAAACCTCCAGGGCCTCTTCCAATCTGCCCTGGAGGAAAATTCCTTCCCAACCCCAAATATTGAACTTGCATGTAAGTATTTAAACTCTTATAAGTAGATTTCATTAGAACAAAATGAAATGTACTACAGAGTCAAGCAAATTGCCTGTGATTTGAAAGTCAAATGAATCCCATGTAGCAGTACATAAAATAAACAGCAGTATACACTGCTTATAGCTGACTGACCTATGTGATCCCTGTTTGCAGTATCCCCTTCAAACAAGGTACTGGAGCAAGTCTATACGGTCAGTTAGAGAGATTATTCAGAGTGCATGAGAATGAACATAAAAATAAAAGGTTGCATCTAACTCTGCCAAGTCATTCCATCTATTTACACAATCATATAAATTTAGCTTGCTGAATTAAGTGTGGTTTCCACTAAAAAGCAAATCCTGCTCCAACAAAAGAAAAACCACAGCTGATTGTTACTACTATGGGAGTTCTATGGAGAAATGCCCAATTGTCTTTCAGTTGGTTTAATCTGTGAGAGGTTTCTTTCCTTGGAACACTTCACTGGTATTCGTGTTACAATTGTATCCACTCCATACAAAACTCACGTTGCACTAAAAATCCAAGTCATTTTACCCAAGCAATCAGGAGTGAGCTGAGTTGTAACCTAATGAGGAGTATGTAACCTAATGAGGGCTCCTGGTTCTTGTGTCACAAGACAAAAAGAACAGAAGCTCCTGATCTACCAGCTCTCTACCATTAATTATTTTATCATGTTATCTCTTCTTTGTCTCCTTTCTAAGGTAAACAGTCCCAGCCCACTTAGTCTCTCTTCAAATTAAAGCTTTTCCATGTCCCTCATCTTTTCCGTCACTCTTTTCTGAACTCCCTTTAATTCTGCCCTAGACTTTTTGAGGAGGGGTGACCAGCCCTGCACACAGACATTCAGGCGCGAATGCCACCAATTTATATAATGGCACTATAACAGCTTCCATTTTATTTTCCATCCCCTTCCCTATACATCCTAACATCCTGTTTGTTTTCTTGGCTGCAGGCTGCACAGTGAGTCAAGGCCTTCATTGAGCTGGCAATAGGAGCTCCCTTTCCTGAGTTGTTACAGTTAATTTAAAACCCTGTGAGGTGTATGAATGGTTTCATTTTTTCCTCCACTGGTGCATTATTTTGCATTTGTCAACAATGAACTTCATTAGCCATTGTGTTGCCCATTCACCTACCTTGTTTAGATCCCCATGATGCCTCCTAGTCTTCTCTTTGGACTTCAGTAAATAACTTGGTGTCATCTGCAAATTTTGCTACTTCACTAATCAGCTGCCTTTCCAGTTCATTAACACAAATATTAAACAGCACTAGACCTGATAACTGAGGCACCCCATTGTTCACATTTTGCCAGGATGAAAACTGACCCTTGAGTCCTCTCTTTGTTTCCGGTCTCTGAGACGTTTTTGGTCTACGACAATACTTCGACTCTCACCCCATGACTACTTAGCTTCTTTAGTTCCTTCTAATGAGAGACCTTGTCAAAGGCCTTTTGGAAGTCTAAATAAATTATGTCAACTGGTTCTCCTTTATCCACTAGTTTACTGACACGTTCAAAGACTTCTAATAGATTAGTGAGACATGATGTCCTTTTGCAAAATCCTTACTGGTTAGACCATATCATACCGTGATCTTCCAGTTGTCTTATTATTCTGTTTCTAAAGATTATTTCAATCAATTTATCAGGCACAGATATAAGGCTAACTGGGCTGTAATTCTCTGGATCACCTCTAGAGCTCACCATTAAACTTTGGTGCCCACGATAATCTTTGAACTAAGAACCAGATAGAATATCAAAATATAGGAAAATGTTTTAAATTATTACTGATTCCTTCTCCTATCCCTCTTCCCCCAGCCCCGTGTCTCTCCTTCTTCTTCCTCCTCTGTGTCAGCCTCTCTCTCTATTTTTCCTTTGTTTCTGACTCCCTTCCCCCCAACCTCTTAGTCTCCCTACTCTTATTCTTACTCTCCTTCTGGGTCTGTCTCTCTCTCCTTCTTTAAAAGTTAGGTAAGCAGCTGCAGAAAGAAAACAATGCAGATTATGCAGAGAAGTGCTTTATCTGTGCCTCTTGCTTGTTACATTGGCTAGGCTAAGAAAAGTCTAATACATTTCAGTAGTCTCTTCCATTCATATAGCATTTTTTTCCCTGAAACACTACATAAACTGAACATATTATGGAGCCAATTCAACCTTGAGCAATTCAACCTTGAGCCTGAGCTGAGCTCAGTGCAGGGACTGAGGAGGAGGCATAAAAGATCAGACCTAAACAGAATGGGCCTTACTTCTGTTCTAACAGTGAGCGAATAGGCTGTGTTCCATTCTCATTCAATCCACATCCTGCAAGAGTCCCTTAGGTACCAGCTGTGATGGAGTAAGTTTTATGATGTGTACTGAGCCCACTAGTTCCTTCCCATAAGACATGGAACTGCAGCCATTGCACCAGATCTGAACTAACCTAGAGATGAAAAGAGCTGTGTCTCATTACAAATCCTCTGAGCAATCCGGTACTCTCAGAGTTTATTTTAAATCACTACGCTGTGTACATATGACAACAATTGGGGTAGCTGAAGATGTAAAAGAAAGCTGAGTTTGATTTTCTGACAGTGTTACAAACAAGATTAACTCTTTATCGGTTTAAGTACAAAGTTTACATTTACCCTGAAATGACTATACTGTGTTCCAGTGGGGAATGCCTTATTGTATTGATTTCTATTACCTGTTTAGACTCCACCATGGTTTTGCTGGGTGGGAAACTAGTCACAATTTTGGTTACAGGTGTAACGTGTGATCTCCTCCTGCTGTTCTGTGAAGAAAATCAGCTCAAACTTTATTCCTATTCTTGTGCATATTCCTGCTGACTTAGATCCTGAACCTCCAATGAGATTCATTCGCGTGGAATGCCATTGAAGTCATTGGTACTCCCCGCCAGCATAAGGCTCTGCATAAACACTTCCCTTTGCAGGACTGGAGTCTTAGTCATTATGGGAGTGTACAATTCAAGTTGTTTACAAACAGCTTCTACTATGCTAGGAAATTTGAGAAATGTACTATTTGCCATTGCAAAACATTTGCAACAGAGTTTATTATAAAAGTGCTGAGAAACAATTGTCCATGTCTTTTAAGCTTCCTGTAATTTCTTTGGGGCAAGACTATCTTCTACTATTATGTTTGTACAGTGCTTAGCACAATGGAGGCCCTTTCTCCCTAGACACTCATAATAAACATGATTAATTAAAATGTAGCAGTACAGATGTTTCCAAACTTCAGTGTCAGTAATAATACTGAAAGCCTGGTGGCTGTGGTGTTTATCTCAGAGCTATTCTTCCTTTTATAGAATTTCATATTTTATTCATGTTTCTTTTCATAATACTGTCAAACTTATTACTGAATTATAATAACAGATCATAAGGATTTTGGTAGATCTGCTTTCATTTGATATTTTCACAGTGAGTTCACACATAAGCTTTTGGGGCAAGGACTGTCATTTGCGGTACTTTATAGTGCCTAGCATAGTGGGGTCCTGACTTGGTTAAGATCTCTAGGTGCTAATGCAGTAGAAATTTTAAATAACAATTATGACTAGTTGTGAAAAAAAAAAACAGCCAGACAAGGCCATCACTACATCTTGTGAGTTCCAGTTAATCTAGGAAGTTCTTAGCCAAATGGCCTTGCCCTTTTCTCAGGACAAAACAAAACACAAGCAATTTTTAAAAGTCTCTTAATGGCTTATATGCCTTTCCCCTGTCTGGCTGGAAAATGTCCCCTTGTGAACTATAGACAAATTTATCTGATGTGATTGGTACAAAGGGTATTTTCTTATTAACATACCCATTTTTTCTGCTAGTATAGGTCACCAACAGCCCAACAGCCCAAGATACAAGTTTAACTTCATTGCAGATGTGGTGGAAAAGATTGCACCTGCAGTTGTTCACATTGAACTTTTCCTGAGGTAACTTTTTTTGACTGTGTGTGTGTGTGTGTGTGTGTGTTCTAACTGCATTGTTTAGAAGCATGCCAACACATGATTGCGCTGCCAGTAGCAGACTAGTGCTCTAGCAGAAGCCTGTAACTGGTAAAGTTTTCTTAGAAACCAGCAATCTCCCATGGCCAGACAAAGATAAACAAAACCAAAGTCTTGCAGGCGTGTTTTTTCAAATGATATCTCAACCACCCTGGAGCAGGATCTGTCCAGTGTTAATTCAGCTACGCTTGCATGTAGGAAGGAATCCTGGTTTTAAGTGGTAGTGCAAATGGATAATAAATGATACTACTAATAGTACCTCTTAACATCTTCACAGTACTGTACAAACATTAACTATCCTCACAACCTTTGGATTATATGGAATAAAATGAAGCTATCATATTTGTTTTTGAGATTCATTCAATCTTGATTTGGACAGAATGTAAAATATGAACCATTCCAGTGAAAAAAAACGTACACAAAAAGCTAAGCTGGAAAAAGGCTGCTTACAGTGAGAGCCTAAAGAACATCACTGTATTTACTTTATCCAAGAGAAGGTTAAGAGGCAAGCTGATCAGGCACTATAAGTACCTAAGTGGGGGAAAAAATATCTGATAGGAGAGGACTCTTGAATCTATTTGACAAAGGCATGATAAGAGCCAATGGATGGAAGCTGAAGCTTGATAAATTCAGATGAGAAGCAAGGTGCATTTTTAACAGGTAAGGTAATGAACCATTGGAACAGTTTACCTAGGGGTCTGGGGGTTTCTCCATCACTTGAAGACTTAAATTAAGTTTGGATGTCTTTCCACAAGATCTGCTGCAGCTCCAAGAGAAGTTACAGGCTTGATGCAGGAATCATTTGGTGAACTTCTATGATCTGTGGTATGCAGGAGGTCCGACTAAATTATGCTGCCTGTAACATCTATGAATCTATTAATAGTTTACAGTGTTCGGTCATTTGCAAAAACTCTAAAACCCAAGACCTGTTTGCTCTCTCTGTGTATATATTATAAATCCTTTCTCCTTTCCAGAAAAGAAAACATTTGCCCCCGAGTCCTTGTAAAAACTCAAATCTGATTAACTCCTCATCCCTCAGTGATGTGCGATGTACTAGGCACTGATTGAGCCCAGAGCTGGCTGCACTTCAGTGTTGCTGTATGTACCATGGGCTTCAAATAATTTCACAGCCTGGACTGCATCTTACCAGGGAGACAGATTCCTAGACCAGCTCCCCTCCCATTTGCTATCACTGGAACCATCTCCATTCCTATTTGCATAAAACACCTGAAGCAATGGCAACAATTGCTTACCAGGAAGAGTCATACTTAGAAAAATCTTTAATGTATCTGTAACTGTCTTCAGTGCAGTAAGTGTTTCTTCAGTTTTCTAAATCACACCATTTGCTTGTTCTCTTAATTTTGTCTCCCTTTTCTATCTCTTCTTTCCCCTTCTCAACCCCTGCCTTCCCCTGAACAGGCTTTTGTGCCCCCTGCTCCAGTCTCCTATCCATGAGTACCTACTGCCATTTCCTCCTCTTTTTTGCACAAGCTGCCTTGCTGCCTGGGCCTTTCCCCCCTGTTCCCTGGTTCCCCACTCCTACCAGAGGCGCCAGTCCCACTCTTAGCTCCCTCTGGTGGTGGAAGCTCTTGTTTCCTGCCTTCATTTTCCTCTCACGTAGCAGCAGTGATGAGTGGAGTCAGACGGGCTGATCCTTTCCCTGTATTCCAGCTACCTTTACTGGCATCCAGGCGCCTTCTTTGCAATGAAAACTCAGATACCTGTAAAAGTAGCTGAAAACAAAGGCGCAAAAGGACCATGTGACCTTCCAGCTCTTTGCAAACTGCTAGGAAAGTGCTCCACAATCCCACATTTGAGAATCCCTGGCATGACATTCATTCGAGCTGGTCTAACAATGGATCCACGTTTTTGTGCAAATTTTTTTTTTGTCAACGTTTTAAAATTCAGTATTTTTTTTACCAGATCTAACATCAATGATAAAGTGCTTTGGGATTCTTCAGAGTGACAGATGATCTATATGTATGAGCTGCTACAAACTGTAATAAGCCTTGTTAAATAATAATATTATTATTCCCCACAAGCTGTTTAATGTATGAGATATTGTTGTTTGTTTCTGGTACAGACATCCTCTCTTTGGCCGAAATGTCCCCTTGTCCAGTGGATCTGGGTTTATAATGTCAGACTCGGGTTTAATTGTAACCAATGCCCACGTGGTGTCAAGCAGCAATGCTATATCAGGGCGACAACAGTTAAAAGTGCAGCTGCAGACTGGAGATACCTATGAAGCAACAATCAAAGACATTGACAAGAAGTCTGATATAGCAACAATAAAGATTCATCCTAAAGTAAGTAATCTAAGAGGTTAAACGAATCAGACTGGTAGCCTCAGCTCAGTTGTGTTTTAGGCACAGCCTTGTTTGTTGGAACATATTCTTAAGAATCTCTTTCGAAACATGTGTGGAATTGTTCATTATTAATGTAATGCAAATTTCACAGTGCAAATGAACCTAATATATTTTTAAGAGCAAGTCATCGTGTTCACATTTCTTTGCTCCAATCAGGAATTAACAGCGAGAGAGACTGCAAAATAAGCAAACAGCTTTCCAAGGAATTGTTTATTAGCAGATCTTGTTAATATGATACAGGGCAGATAAAAAAGGGAAAAAGAGAAGGTTCCCATTTCAATGACTAAATATATAGTCAAATCAAAGGCCCAGAACCAGTGATTTCAATGCAGTGCTCTGAGTTATATCACTGAAGATCTGGCTCAAAATGTGGAATATTACTATTCGTGGAGCATCACAGTGATCGTTAACGAAAGTATGGTTCTTCCAGTATTTAGACCAGAAATGGTTCTGTCATTGGGCAGAAATTGACCAAATTGTCTCATGGAAACTTATTTTGATTGTTGCCTGGGAATACTATATATCTCATTCACTAGTATTTGCTAGTCAATGTGAAGCCTAATATAAATTGTAGATGAAATGTAAGGAATGGACTGCAGCTGTAGGTCTGGAAAATTTCACGTCTTGTTCATAAATTATTTCACTGTTTCTGGTATGGAAGCACTGGTTAAAAGAAAGATGCAGATTCTGCATATTGGAAAACATAACTGAAGACGTGAGTGTGACTGTGTTTGAAGAAAAAAGTCCTTTTGATGTTGGGAGAGTATGGGGATATCTGAAGTGAACATCCTCTCTCTCAAAAATCATCTGCTTTATTGGGACAGTTTAATACTTGTAATTAAAGGCTCCATCCTGCATGAGGGTGGGGTGCACAAGAGGGGAACATTGGTCAAAGGGGAAGAGCCAGCCTGCTGAGAGCAGACTATATGATGTGGTTGTACAGAGGGGAACCTGCCATAGTACACAAGAGTCCCCCAGCAGTTACTCATTGCTTACATGTAGCCAGGCTCTCCCACCTTTACTCACACTAGGTGATACCATACTCCGCAAATAATTCCGTTGATTTCAGTGGTGCTACGTAGGCAGTAAGATACTGCACAATGTAAGTAAGGATGGCAGAATCTGGCTTGTGGTGGGTTGCACATCATGACAAGGGTCATCCCATGGAAAATGCATGAGTTTGTCCCAGAATCCTGTTGGGGCTGATTCTGCCATCTACAATGATTGCAAGGCAGCTCCATGAGGACTGAGCCCTTTTCTTCTGAAGACAGTAGCAGGAAGCAGCGACCTGCAGCGCATTGAGCTGGCCTGAGCTGTGATATCCTGACTTCCGATGGCAGAATTGCTCTTCCGCTGGACATAGGTGGCAGCATATCCTTCTGGTCTGTAGCTAGGGTTTGGGCCTTACATTTCATTTTGAGTAACCAGCCATAAACTGACAGTAATTCTGTTTTCTTCCTGTTTTTATTTTAAAAGAAAAAACTACCCGTATTATTACTGGGCCACTCGGCCGATCTGCGTCCTGGGGAGTTCGTTGTGGCTATTGGGAGCCCTTTTGCCTTGCAGAACACTGTGACAACAGGGATTGTCAGCACTGCTCAGCGAGATGGAAAGGAGCTAGGCCTGAGGGACTCGGATATGGATTACATTCAGACAGATGCCATTATCAACGTAAGTATTGGGTAGGTGAGGAGTTCAGAAAGTCACCAGATTTATAGTCCTGGAACCTTGAAATTCCACTGGTGCTGCAGGGAATAACTGCCCTGTTAGATGAATTCCACTGAATAAAAGGGACTTCCTATAAAATAAATTATGCCCTCTTCATGCATGACAGATAGATTATTCTGTGTCTGTGGGTTAGACTCTGACCTGAGGAAGAGAAGGTGCATAAGATGCCCCACCCTAGCAATAGTCCTGGGAGGTATTATGAATGAGAAGCACCCCTTGAGGTTGCAATCCCCCCCCACATTTCTGCCTTATTCCAGGGAGCATATGTGCAATGACATACAGCTGGTATAGATCAGCAGTGAATTATCATGCTCCTGTCTGCACTGGCTTGGCTACTACTGTGCCAAAGCTCCATTTTTTCTCTACCCAGGGAAAGAATAAACGGGTGAGTAGATCTACTTATCTGTGTGTGCCCAGTTTTAAGGTTCAGGGATCCCACAGGGACTTAAGGAGAAGTTCTTACTCTTGTTCTGCCATATAGTCCAAATGAGAATCTAATCCTAAATCACTGTAACAGCCTGAGACTCCAATCAGGATTGAGGCCCCATTGTGTTACGTGCTGACCAGACATATGAGGGGCTACAAGGGATGATGGAAAAAGACTAAATTATGCCCTGAGATACTTGCATGCAACTTCTAGTGAATTTAAGGGGAGATGACAGCTGAAGTCTGCCAAAACTTTAAAACAAAAATATTCTCAGAAATATGTATTCACTACATTCAGACAATGTACTCAGCAGAGTAAATTAATAGTATTTAGCCATTTACATGTGCAAAGCCCTTTGTAAATATTCATTATTTCTCACAACACCCTTTTGAGGTGGTTGTATCAAAGAATCTGGTTTATACACTGGGAAGAGGTTCAGGGTGAAATTTAGCAGCCTAAGTCCCATTAACTTCTAAATCTCTGAGGCACTTTAAAGATTTTATTTGAAGGGGCAAACAGCAAGTTGGTGGCAGAGCCAGGATTAGAACAGGATTTTCTTGACTTCATCTCTGCCCCCAAAAGCTTCTGATCCAGTTCCGACACAGGCAGCTTCTGATCCAGTTCAACACATAATACAAGGGCAAAGGTGATATTATAGTAGGCAGGGCTTAAATTCTCATAGAATATTTCCCAGAGCCCCCCACTGCCACCCCCCCAAGCATGCTATGAAAACTCCACGGGGTCTGAAAATATTTACTGGAGCTCTGCTCTGGACAGCTGTGGCTGAATTTAAGCCCGAGAGTAGGGAAGGAAAGAAAAGACAGGAAAAAGCGACATTTTGAGTTGTTCTTCCAACAGACAACATGGGGTATGAAGATGATCTCTGGCCTGGGGAAGCAGTAAGCTTAGTTAACTAACTCATTCCTCCTGAGCATAGGCAGAGTCTGATAGTTGCTCTATTCAAAAGCATTCCTGTTGCTCAGCCAAGACACTTCAGCAAGAATGCGTAGCTGCCTTGTGAGAGGAGAGACCAAAGAGGGAATGGGCAATACTGTAATAAACTGAACTATATTGTATATGTACATATGGGTTTTTTACCATCAAATTATTCTGGCATAGGACAGCAAGTGAAAGGTTCTCTGGTTCTCTGTTATTGTGAAAGCTTTTGCATGATTCAGGGTATTGTATCTGAAAAAGCTGCTTTCATGGCTCAGTTTTTCACAGTCAGAAATAATTCAGATCTGTTACAAATGATTACTTGAAAAAGATATACCATGAAATTAATAAAAATCAAAGTAGATTTATGTTTTATTTTTCTGAGAATAAACAGCGCTTTGCCCAGTGCAATCAACAGGTAAACTCTTAGATGGCTCGTATTGCTATTATTCATCCATTGCTTGTTTATTTTGACTGGTAGGTTGCTGCTCTTGGCTCTTTGATAAACTGGCCCAAAAACTTGGCCCAACTCAAAAACAAATTTGTGCAACCAACAAGTAGATAGGCAAGTGACCTCTACACCTCCCATTTCCTGCAGCTCTCTGCTTTTGGGGATTTTTCCTTGAAAGTCTTCAGATGCTGGGAAAACTCAAAACTGCTTAGTTAAACAGTTGCCACATTTCCCCCCAGAGCTAGCTGCATATCTATGATTAGTAAAGCAACCCCTGTGTCTCCTTACCTACCTCACAAGGAGATGCAGTGAGGTTTAATTAATGTTGGCCACGTTCTTTTTGCTCCTTGGGGAAAGTAGCTGACAGTATCACAACCCAATCTGCTGATTGACAGGTCTAGGTTTTATTAAAAAAATATTGGTTTATTAAATTGTACTGAGATGTAATTTGCTAAACATGGATTAAATGTTTTCCAACTCTTTTGTAACAATACCTGGGAGAATAAAAATATGGTTTTACACTTTAGAGACTTTCTTTAACATTTCCCCTAATATTAACCCCAGTTTAGAACCTGATCCTGCAAAGAAGCAAATATAATCCTAAGGATTCATCACTTGGATTCCTTTGCAGAATCAGGCCCTTTGATTCTCAGTTCTTTATGGTAGGGATTGTGTCCTTCAGTGCAGTGCCTAGCTCACTCTCAGGTGCTAATAAATAACACAATCTGAAGTGCGATTTTCCTTTCCTGACGTAAAATAACAATTTAACATATTCTGCCATTATATTTACAGTATGGAAACTCAGGAGGACCTCTGGTTAATTTGGTAAGAACGGATTGATTTTTTTTTCCTTTACAGAACTGGCGTACTTATCTCTTATGTTCTCAGTGAAGATGGAATGTCCAATATATTATACACATACACAAATCTTACATCATTAAAGTGACAGGTCTTCAAGAAAAAATCACTAATGGCTAAATTGTCAGATAATGGCATATAAGTTATGCCTGTGAAAAACATCTATATATGTCCAGTGTGGCTGTAAACTCTCCCTTTGCTAATGCAAATCTGGAAATTGCACGCCTAACTGTATGTGCAGAAAGACATGTATCTGACGTGCGTACAAATGCCCATTTTTTGCTTGGAAAATGGGCAAGTGCACATTTTTGGCCCATAGAACTTACACGTGAAGGTCTGAAAATGTGTCCCTAGAAGACAAGTAAAGAAAAACAATTTGATTCAAAGTGAAGAATAATTTTATCATTATTTATTGTATCACCACTACCATCTTTTGGGTACCTTTCTCAAAACCCATGAAAACAATGATAATAGGAAAGAATAGCTTCCCCAGTAAATCATTGCTCTACTTCTCCAGATTGTGAGTAACTGACCTCAGTTTACTTTTTTGAAAAGTAAAGGCCTTAGGCAGTGGGATTAACCTTGTAGTCCTTTACAGACAATTTCATTGGCTGTCTTCTTTCCACAGGATGGTGAAGTGATTGGAATAAACACTTTAAAGGTTACTGCTGGAATTTCCTTTGCTATTCCTTCTGATCGCATTTCTCAGTTCCTCACAGAGTCACATGACAAACAAAATAAAGGTAAATTCTTCAAGCAACGCTGGCTAGAAAAAATACCATTCTAAATGATACTGCGAACTCGTATTTCAGTAGTTTGGTCTGTGTTAACCAAAAAAGAAATACAGTGACTGACTGCAATGTGCAGCATATCTATTGTATTTTTGTGGCTCCATTTCTATAATACCTCACAATATCTAATGCATTTATCCTCACTAGTCCCCTGTGGGGTAGATATTATCCCCTTTTTATGTATGGTGAACTGAGCAAAGAGAAAATAAGCAACTTGCAAAAGGTCATTCAGGCCACATGTGGTAGAGCAGAGAACTGAACCTGCATCTCCTGGGTCCCACGCAAGTGCCTACTCATTGCATCATTCTTCCTTTCTGTTAGGCTACTCTACTGTACTCTGTATTATAGAATAGCACCATGCCAGCAGTAATGTTGAACGACAATAAAATTAGTTCATAGAGAACCTTTCATCTTGAAGGGATAAATTATATCCCTATGGAAACACATAATAACGTTATAATAACTAAAAGAATTAAACATTATTTTACATTTTCCTTAATTAGTACCCAGTTCTAAGAGGCAACTAACAAGCCTCACAACAGTAGGAAGAGAAATTTTGACTAAGAAACGCTGCTATATTCCCATTAAAAGTGCCATAACATCTATAATAGCCACATAGGGTTGACAGGACAAAAGTGAGGCTCAGATCGCTATATAAATAACTTACAAAACACATTTAATTAATAGGGAGGTGCTCTGGAATGCATTTATTTTAAGAGACCTTCCTGTTTTTATAAATACGTTATTCAAAAATACTGTCTGGATTTTAGTTGTAAATTATCTGTTCGAGAAATGCGTAATTCACACAGATTCAGCTGGCAGTGTGACAGAATGGATCGCTACAGCTCTGGGACACTCTCAGGTATGGACTTGGGAGGTGGGGGCTGTCAGTGAAAGGCCACCAGGATGCAAGTCTTGGTTTCTGTTGGTGTTTAAACTGAGAAGGACAAATGCCACCTACCTGCCCCAATGGGTGGGGGAACTTGATGCGGACGGCAGTGAAGGGGAACGGGCCCAGCAGCGAGGGAGGGAGACACTCACTCACTTACGGACAGTAGGTAGCTCCTCCTCCTGAGCATCTCTGACACCCGTTGGCCAGCTGGTGGGGAGGGCTGCTGATTGGCTAGCATTCACCAGCATTCAACCTGGAGTGGGGGTATGTGGAGCCTCTTTTTTTGCTCCTGGAACCAGTTAAATGCCTGGTACAGGAGAGTATGGGTGATGGGCAGGTCACACCTCTCCCTTGTGTCAAAGTTTAATAAAAGTTGGGGCCTCCTGCTTAATTCCATGCATGTGCCTGTCCTCATTTTGCTGCTGGGTCCACATGAAATCAGAGGAAGGCTGCACACAGCTGAGGGAAGGAGTGTTGGCTTACAGCCTGAGAGAGGTTGTGGCGTCATTGTATGTAGAGATTTGGGATTTGAAGACAGCTTCTTGGAAGAAAAAGTGGTATTTCGTTATTCCTAAACCTAGAGACCCAAAGAATAGACAGTATCTCATATATAAGACTCAGAGGGAAAGTCATCAGAAAGGGTGAGAGTTGTAGATGAACCAGCTTAACTTGAGGTACACTTGGGAACAGCTTGTAACTTGACTTTAATCAAGGAGGATTTCCCTCCTCTTCTGTGTCTTTTGCAAGGGACAGGGACAACCCCCACTCCCGCAGATTATCCTAAGGAGGCAGGGAGCAGGCAGGGTGGGGAATAAGATCCAAACACCCAGGACATACTGGGTAGCTTTGGGAGGGATAATGCCGCTACACTTTATTCATAAATGACTTCTATTTGCATGGTCTCCACTACTGCAGTGATGATGATCATGATGATGACGATTATTATTATTGGTATGGGGTAGCAGGCAGGCACCCCAGTCATGGGCCACAAACCCATTGCGCTTGGTGCTGTACAAACACAGAACAAAAAGATTATCCTTGCCCCCAAAGAGCTTACAGTAAGTACACCAATTACTGTCAAATGTACTTCCCCACTCTGGACTTATCTGCTGGTCTTCAGGCTCCTATCTCTAACTGTGTCTGACACCTCACGCTGAATGAGTTGTTGCCATTTCAGATTCAACATAGCCAAAACTGACCTACTAATATTTCAGCCCAAACCTTCCTCCCTACCTCAGTCCTCCAGTGCAATTCATAACTTTACCATCCTCCCTTTCTCCCAAACCCATAACTGGTGGCCAAGTGGGGTCACTTCTCTAAAACCTGCCCCTTCCTTTCTGTCCTGACTGCCAAATTGTTTGTCCACACCCATATCCTCTCCCACCATGACTGCTGCAATCTTCTTTTCTTGGGTCTCTTCCCTAGTACCCTGCCCCACCTTCTCATGCCTGTCCATCCAAAATGCTGCTGCTGAAATCAGTTTTCCTATGCCATCCCCTCAGCCATGTTGAGTCATTGTAGTAGCTTCCCATTGCCTGAGCCTCACATTCACAGTCTTTGTGTTCAAGGCCAGACTTAGCCTACATCTCTGACTTGGTCTCCTTTTGTGCCCTACCTCCCACTCCTCTACACTCACCAATGATTCTGGCCTCGCTATCCCCTTTATCTGCTTCTCTCACAGGCATGCCTGTGTCTCTTTCCATGCTGGAATGTCCATCCTGAACCTGTACAAGAGGTTATCTCCCTCCTCTTCCACCATATCCAACTCCCTACTACACAGAGCAGACAAGAAGTGAAAGGGATGAGCCAGACCATTGTGATGTGTATGTACCATACGGAGTGGCCGCCAGATCTTGTTATTTTCATCCTTGTTCTTTCTGTGTATGGCACACTTGGTTACTAACCCTCACTTGCAATGTCATACTGAATCAAGACACTCATCTGGTCAGGCACCACTTGTATACTTGTAGGAAGCACCTGGCCCATTTGCCCTGAACCACTGCCAA
Source organism: Lepidochelys kempii (assembly GCF_965140285.1). Taxonomy (NCBI): domain Eukaryota; kingdom Metazoa; phylum Chordata; order Testudines; family Cheloniidae; genus Lepidochelys; species Lepidochelys kempii. Next base: position 119,308,616 of record NC_136383.1, read on the forward strand.
AGCAGGGCTATTCTTTAAAGTCATTTACTAGCCCATGCTATGGTGGAAATGTGGAAGGAATGAGTTTATTTCAGCAGTTGTTTGCATGGTGTTAAGGATTAAGTTTGCATTTTTGGATACTTAGTAATAGCTTTCAAATTTCCATACTTACGTTGTTCCTTTTTATGACTGTAAATAGAATTTCTAGTTTTTCATCATCCTTTTCCTTTGGGCCAGTTACATTTCATCATATGAAAATATAAAAAGGGAATTGGTCATTTAACTTTGATCCACCCTCAGAATCATGCTATGATTAAATCATAAGGAATAAGGATAATGGTGTTTCCATTCTGCATTGAATATCATCTAACTGAAAAGATTGGGTTGTGGAAGCATAAACTATTACAGTACCCTTCTTAGGAAATACCTCTTTACAACTTGATTCTGGTGTAGAGGAGACCGCCATGACATTGTAAAATTAGTATGACTGTGGCTTTTAAAATCTCAGTTGAGCAGATAACTTTCAGTGTTGTATAATGTGCATAGTCATGAAATCCATACTGTGTGTTTATTGCACACAAATATGTAATCCTACTTACAAAGCTGAAGAATCAAAAATATACACTCTATTAGGAATTATGAGCAATATTTAAATGTAAAGTCATTTAGCACTATATCACATGGGATGGTCATAATAATAATACCTTATTTATTATTACCATAATAATAGTGCTTTTATTATATAGAGCTTTAGCCATTCAAAACTCTGTAACAGCATTAACTAACCCTGAGTACCTCAGGGAGGTAGGTAAATCATCCCCATTATATACATGGGAAAATTGACCATGCAAAGGCTGGATTTTTCAAACTGGGGTACCTAAAATTAGGCACTTAAATAAGTGGTCTGATTTTCAAAGGTTCTGAGAATCCCCACCTCCCAGTGACTTCAACAGCTCAGCACCTCTGAAAATCAGGCCACTTATTTCGGTGCCTAACTTCAGAGATCCAGATATGAAAAAATCGATCTTAGCAATCTGCTGAAGCCCAAAGTGGGAATCACTGGCAGGGCTGAAATCAGAACTCAGGACTTCCTAGAAGGATATTAACAGTGAGTGCTGGGGTGAAAGACAGTAAACTAACAATTAGACTAAATATCAGCAAAATATTCTTGCCTTTGGGGACAACTAAACCAAAGCATCTCACTGGATTGGCTCCATCCAGAGCTAAGCGAGCTGTTGGGTTTAGCAAATAGTAATAATTATTAAAAATAATAATAGAGATAAATAGCTGCATACAGGTAAAGATATTGAGAACTGTCATTTGGGCTGTTCTTCATCTTAGAGTTGCATTCAGGTAATTGATTCACTCTATAGCTCAGTTAGTTATACAGCTTGAGAAAATACACAGCCCACCAGTAAACAGGAGAGGCTGGAGCAGTTTCATTGTATCTGTTTGACAGTGGAATATTTTTCTTAAATAATTTCAGGCCTGCTGATGCAGTCTAAATGCAATGCGTGTGTCCTGAGTAGTAGGAAGTTTCCCTGCATACCAAGTAGAATGCAAGATTAGTTCCTTCCTTAGAAGGTCTTGGTGAAATCCTCACCCCATTGAAGTCAACAACAAAACTCCCATTGACTTCAGTGGCACCAGGATTGCACTCTTACTGACTGGACAGTGGCAATACTCACATGATAAAGTTATTCATGTACATGAGCGTTTGCAGGTTCAGGCCTGTAATTTGGCTCTAACAATAATACTTTTTCTGTAGCTTTGTCTGTGGTTATGAATATTCATGCCTTTAGCCCCTTATTGACCTGTCTCATTTTGTATATTATCATAATCATCAATCAAAAAGTTTAACTTTGAGAAGAAGAAGCTGATAGTATCTAGTGTCTTTCTTATGCATGAAAATATCTCATACAATAGAAAGCTTCTTAAGTAGTTAGGTACTTCCAGCCTTTAGGGGCCAGATTTACAAGCAACCTCCTGGTGCTTTGCACTACTCCAGTTTAACTGATCTGTTAAGCCAGGTTTGCAGCTGTTTTGCATCACTGGAGTGGCACAAATTATCTAGATCGCACTGGTGAATCCGGCACCTTCTGTTTCAGAGATCTTTAAAAGATCTCCTTCTCCATGGGTCATACTGGCTTCAGACTGAAGTTGTTCCACATATGTATAGCTTGATTATTCCAGCAGATGAACATTTTAAAATAATAATAATAAGAAAGCCTTAGTTACTGTGATTTCACTCTGGTGAGAGGCTCATTATTTTCAGGACCTCTTTCCATTCTGTGCTTGCTGTCTTAATGATTTTTTCTTCTGCCTCCTGATCCCTACAGCAATTTTAAGTGCTCATGAAAACTGCCATCTTGACAGCTCTGGAGACCATGGCATGGCACACTGTAACTCCAGCTTCCCAGCACTGCTCTGCCAATGTAACTCAACTCTGCCCTCAAAAGGGCCATCCCTTTGTGGTAACAATGCACTGTAATTGATTCTCAATGCCCATTCATTCCTTGGCTTCTCTGCTACGATTGCCAGCAATGCTGCCAATTTATACTCCCTCAAGCTGGTTTTGTTGTAGAAAACTTAACTTTAGCATATGACATTCAACTTGGAGAAATGTAAAGTGATGTACTTTTTGCAAAGAGAGTCTTAGGTTCTCATATGTTCTGATGAGAATGCTCCAAGAAAAGAAGATGCAGGAATTCTTGCAGAAGGGTTCTGCCCACGCTGCCGCAGCAGATAAAATAATCTCCCAAAGTAGATCCCGTGTGCATTTTACTATAATTACAAAACCCTTATTTTAAATGAGGTTTGTCAAACTCATTCTGGAGAGAGAGCCAAATTCCATTTTTACTTATGGTCCATAAATCTTCGGTCCACGGCAGATCTCCCACTGGTCTGTATGGGCAATTTGTACAAAGATCTAGGGTGGAATAAAGCTTTACGTAGTAACTAAGCCATTATCATTATTTGTTATTTGTTCAGTGCCTCATTGTCACATTTAGCATTACCCACAGGGATAATAGTGCCCTTTAAGATCAGCACTCAGTCTTCCCTTGGTTTCTCATCCATCCCTGTTCTTGTACCTATTCCATGTCTGTGCCTCTTATCCTTTCATTCATCTGCATTTTTTTCTTTGCATCAATTCCCGATTCAGCCCCCCTCTCCATTTTGTGCACCATTGTACTGCTTCCCCCTTCGCTATCCCAAGTGTTAAAATGACCAGCAATAAAATAGTTAATGGTGACATTTAAAGGATCCTCCGACTTGTACACACTCTCAGAAACATCTTTTCAGACTGATTGCAGACTCAGGAAGACAACACACTGCATCATTTCACACTCAGGTCCCACTCAAGTTTGAGAGGTTGCCTTTGCAAACATGAGAGCTAGGAACTGTGCAGGTATTTTTTTTTTTTTAAATTGAAGCTTGAGTTCTGAAGAAGCTATATATATATATAATGCTATACAGGTCACATAAATGGATCTGGCACAGGGCCATGGTGGTTGACAGCCCTGTTTTGAACAATAGAACTCTATCTGGAGTTTACTGTAGCCAGTTTTGCTCAATTCATCTTAACAATTTCAGGAGAGACTAAGCATTCCAGGGAAGGCAACACAGATAGCTGGAGGTATGCTGCAAGATTGCCAAGGGTCCAGTAAATCCCACATCTCTGGGGTGTGTTCCATTGACTTTAATGGGGATATAGAGTGTGCGAGGAATGCAGGAGCAGGTCCCCAGCCTGGGATTGTTTATATCCTGGAAAGAACAAGTATTAAAGGCAACTGTTTAGTTTCTCCTCTTCATCCTCTCTCGTAACGTGAGAGCAGCGGGATGCTCAAAGAAGTTCCAAGACAGTTATTCTGGACCAAGTGAGAGGAAATTCTCTTTTATACAGGATATAATCAACTGCTGAAGCACTCACCGCAGGGCTTCATCAAATCAAATTAGTACATACAGCAGCTTTTTGGCATCACTGCCACTCAGAACGGTTGTAGCTTCAGAACCAGTGGAGCTGTGCCAGCTTATAGGAGGACTGAATTTTGCCCCATTTAAACTCACTTGCACCACAAGTTCAAATGTGTAAGGATCACTTCACCGTGTTTTCATTCTTTGGAAAGCAGATACGTCGAGGGCACCACTGTAGTGTTCTATATTGAAGAACTGTAGTGCTTCAATATAGATACTAGCTTTGCTGACAGGAGAGGTAATCCACCTCTCTGAGAGGCAGTTGTTATGGCGGCTGAAGAAAGAATTATTCCATCAGCTTAGCGCTCCCTACCTAGGGTCTTAGGTCGGCTAACTGCATCACTCAGGGGCGTGGATTTTTCATACCCTGAGTGACATTTTCTAGTGTAGGCTGGCCCTAAGTGTCATGTAATTTACTTGTGTGGGGCTTTCAGAGGTGTCCTTAGAAGGTTCTGTCTCTATAAACGTGAAAGAGCCCATGGCACTTTTGTCTCATTGTTCAGGCACAGGCCTGGGAGGCAGGAGACTGGCTCTGTGAGAGATTGTCACATAACCTCTCAGTAAAATGGGGCTGATCATACTTATCTGCCTCATGTGTGGTGAATCTAAACTAATTGCTGTTTAGTGGCTGTGTATATAGTATTGTAAAGCACTTTAGAGTGCTATGGGACCTGTTCGCTATGTGTGTTGTGCGACTAGTAGCCTAAGGTATTGTTTCTGCTCCCTCCTTGGAAACTTTTAAAACAAGAGAATAGGCCCTGATCCTGCGAGCAGTTCTGTATGGGGATTTCACAGTATGACCTGATAGTTAGCAAATGTGGGCTTTGACAAACCAACAAGGGAAGCAATTTCCAGGGTTGAGGACCTTTTACTGAGAATTCTTTGCCTTTAGCATACTTCTGATTAAACCAGGAACTCTGAGCTTGAGCACCACACGTGAGCTCAACTCCTGCAGTATCAAGCAAGGAATGAATTGTTTTATTTATTTATTTAGCATTATATGTATTTAGCTTTTTTTGTGAAATTTCCATTCCCCAGCCCCGAATTTTTTTTTCAAAATCTCCTTTTGATGAAATTGACTTAACCATCTTTAGATCAAACATAGTTAGTTACAAAAATTTGCATTCTCTTAGGTGTAATAAGTTCTAAAGATTTTTGTGCTACTAAATCTTTTAGAAATCTTGGATGTTTTCTGAACTTTCCTTAAGTAAAACTTTTATAGTACTGAAACTGATCTTTTGTGACTCCCTTTATAGCAGCCGTTATCTCAGCAATGGGACTAGAAGGGAGAAATCCTAATTTTAATCATCCACGGCTTCATGAGGGAAGGCACAAGACCTTAGAAGTCATTCTAATCACTATGCATGCTTTGCATTCTCTGTGGTATTAATCTTAGTAAAGGCTGATACCTCTTGCTTGTATTGGCTCTTACCATTTCAATGGAAAAGGTGTTCTTGTGATTGTTTGCCTAAAATCTTTATATATAGCTGCTGTGTTTTTTTCCAGATGGGAAAAAACGCTTCATTGGCATAAGGATGCTGACAATAACATCCATGTAAGTATCTTTTAAATATGTTTTATATAAACTGCACTGGTACACATAAAATGCATTATAAAGGTTCAGCAGTGGTTCAGAGCAACAAAGTTCAGATCTGTATGTAAACTTCCACAAGGTTTGTGGAAATTTTTAGTTTTCAGCAGTGAAATTTACATTCTGGGATCAGGAAATTAATCATCTTACAGTTCTCCCACTCCTGCCACTGGTGACAATATACATTAATGTGTGCTTTGCAAAATTTCTCACTCTGCTTTTCCCAGTCAGCTGACGTTCTGTCAGAATCCAATTCCTTTTCCACAACCAAAATGAAAGTCACACTAAGCATTATTTTGATACAAGGGCAGTACTTTTCCTTTAGTCCAGATACAGTGTAGGACTAAAAACTCCATTCATTTGTCCCATCTCACAGCTTACTTTGAGAAACCAACAAAACACTCCCTTGCCAGCTGAATGTATGCAAAAGAACTGGCAGAATAAGAACAATTTCTTCCAATTCTATCTCTTCATCGTATTTAACATAAAATCTGTAATTGTCTAGTGTCTGAAATATCACTGGAGAGCAAATGAATGAACGTAAGAATGGCCATACTGAGTCAGACCAATGGTCTGTCTAGCCTAGTATCCTGTCTTCCAGTGGTGACCAGTGCCAGTTGCTCCAGAGGGAATGAACAGAACAGGGCAATTTTTCTTGAGTGATCCATCCCCTGTCATCCACTCCCAGCTTCTGGCAATCAGAGGTTTAGGGAAACCCAGAGCATGGGGTTGTGTCCCTGACGATCTTCGCTAATAGCCATTGCTGGGCCTTCCTCCATGAGCTTATCTAATTCTTTTTTGAACCCATTTATACTTTTGGCCTTCACAATATCCCCTGGCAATGAGTTCAACAGGTTGATTGTGTTGTGTGAAGAAGTACTTCCTTATGTTTGTTTTAAACCTGCCACCTATTAATTTCATCGGGTTCTTGTGTTATGTGAAGGAATAAATAACACTTTCTTATTCGTGTTCTACACACCATTCATGATTGTATAGACTTCTATCATATCCTGCCTTGTCTCTTTTCTAAAATGAACCGTCCCTTCCCCATACTTTGCCAATTCAAATATACCATTTTTGAGATGGGATGACCAGAACTGCATGTAGTATTCAATTTGTGAGTGTACCATGGATTTATATAGTGGCATTATGATATTTTCTGTCTCATTATCTATCTCTTTCCTAATGGTTCCGAACATTTAGCTTTTTTGACTGCTGCTGTACATTCAGCAGATGTTTTCAGGGAAGTATCCACAATGATCATCGCCATATTTGGGGTTTGGAAGGAATTTCCCCCGGATTGGCAGAGACCCTGGTGGTTTTTCACCTTCCTCTACAGCATGGGGCACGGGTCACTTGCAGGTTTAAACTAGTGTACATGGTGAATTCTCTGTAACTTGAAGTCTTTAAACCATGATTTGAGGACTTCAGTAACTCAGCCAGAGGTTAGGAGTGAGTGGTGAGGTTCTGTGGCCTGCAGTGTGCAGGAAGTCAGACTAGATGATCACAATGGTCCCTTCTGACCTTAAAGGCTATAGGCCTATGACTGCATGATCTTGCTTGAGTGGTAACACCTAATTTAGATCCCATCATCTGTATTATATTGGGATTATATTTTCCAGTGTGCATTACTTTCCATTTATCAGCATTGAATTTCATCTGCCATTTTGCTGCCCAGTCACCTAGTTTTGTGAGATCTCTTTTTAACCCTTTGTACTCTTCTGTTTACACTAATACAATTCCTCTTTTACACCAGTAGTTCTGTCTCCAGTGTGGCAGAAGGCTGTGTGACCAAACACCTGTTTGCAGCATATCCAGCTGATGTTTTTGACTAAACAGTTTTTATTTTATTGAGTTATATTTTTGCTGTCTCCCGCATAAGGGTCAAATCCTCAGCATGAATAAATCAGTGTGTCTTCATTAACTTCAGCAGAAGCTGACAGACACCAGCTGAGGATTTATCTTTAAATATCATGACATATGCAGTCAGTGTGAGGCATTGCTGCATTTGCAGTATCTAAAGAAATACAGCAAGAAGTTGCCCTTTTTTGGTAAATAACAGTGTCTCTCTCTGTGTGTTTGTTTTTAACTCTATTAACTTCATGGGGGGGGAGGGGGGGAAATTAAGCGGTTTGTGAAGCAGTGAAGGTTTCCTTCCTGTCTGACTGCATAGCTCACAAACTCTCCGCTTAGGAGACTGAAGCACAGCTATCCATGCGACTGAGGTTGAAAGTCTTCACACCCAGAGAGAGGCTTGAAGCAACTCTGTACCCTAAGCCTGGGAGTCAGTCATCCTCCAACATTTCGGGGGCCAAGGTGTTTTACAATCTGTATTTTACACTGGCTCCTTACTCTAAAAAAAGCCAAATGCAGAACACTTGAAAGCAGAGTAAAATTTCCCAAACAAGATTTTTCTTGAAAAACTCGGGAGTCTGGTCTTGCTGTGGACCAGACACAGATCTCCTGTTTACGACTGGAGTTTTCAAAAGTGTTGTATTTTTAATTGAGGACACAATGAGAATGAAATGCCAGAATAAACAAACTGGACTATTAGCAAATGTTTGCCTTATCGCCAGTGTGAATGTTACTCAGCTTATAAACTCCCTGGGCCATCTTTCCATTCTGCGTTAGTACAGCACTTAGAACAATGGGGTCAATGACTGGAGCTCTTAGGTGCTTCCACAATACAAAGCACAACAATAACAGAACAAGCTATTTCTGCATGAGGTACAAGAGAATAATTATGGCATGTGCCATTGAGGATGCATGATAGTAAATCTGATTCCTTTAAAAAATCTGCTGATATAGAGAGTGTTTTTCATTCCGGCAATTTTAATGCAAGATGATTTGTGGATACATACTTAGGTTAAGTAATGTATTTTATTACACTTATTTTATTCAAGAGAAAACTCAAGAATAATGTGCTTTTGAAAATTATTTCACTTTGAAACAATTACTGATTTCAATATTTCTATCTTCTCTTAGCCTTGTGGAAGAACTAAAACTCAGTAATCCTGATTTTCCTGATGTGAGCAGTGGAATTTATGTACATGAAGTTGTTCCAAATTCACCTTCTCAGAGGTAGGTGGAATCCAAAGCAAACATAATTTTTCTTCATGTTGAAGATACTTATCCAACAGAAACTGGCAGGCAGTGTTGTTGTTTATATTCAAGGTCTTGCATGTTCTTGCTTTATATCATTTTTGCTTTTCAAAGAGAATTTGGGCCTTTTAGTAAAATACCTGTTAAAATATTTTGATGAATTTCTATTAACATTTAAAATGGTCAAATATTTATAATATCATTGCTAAGGGCAACATCTTAAAGTATTAGCTAGTTTGAATTTTTAAATAAATAAACATGCTTGAACAACGATGTAACCATATTTGTATTTGAAAGGGAAAATTAAGTGTGAATAAATTTATTATAAATTTAATATTTATAAATTAATATAAATAAATGCTGCTTGCCAATCTTTGTTGAATAAATGTCTTCATATGTTCCTTATTATTATGATATAGTAGCCGTTGGCTTGAATTTTCTACAGACTAGGCTCAGTTTTCAAACTTCATTTCATACTAATATTGTTAAGCCCCAACACTTCATCTTCGAGGAATGAATGATTGTTTTTTCAGGCTTTCTACATATCAGATTTTAAGACTTTTTCTAGGAATTAATAAGAAAATTGGAGGATGAACTAAAAGTCATTCAGATAAATATTTGAAGGCAAAGAGAAAATTAATGACCAGCATTTTGGTCAGTACATACCGTCCACTTTAGAATTTTTAGAAGTAGAATTTGTTTCTTCTCAGGGCATTCAGTGTTATTACGGGGACAGTCCAATCTTGGATGAACTAGAAAGACTCACTGGTGAAAGGTATCTTTCATGTCTATGTTGTTATAGGTACTGAAGTTTTGAGAAAACAATACCTAGTGAAAACTAGATTTGTGTTCTATCTGTCCTCACTGTTTTAGAAGACAGATCTTCAATTCAATGCTCGATGGGCACCATTTTTCATATAACATTTTTTTTTTCAAAGATTGCAGATTCAGCAATGCCAAAACATTTTGCAAATTTGTGTAGATTTTGCCAAATGACTCAGTTTGGAAAAAAATTCAAATAAATCAAAACATCTCATTTCAATTTTTCAGTTTTGAAATGACTTTTTTGTTTCAAAATTTTCTTTGTTATTTTTAAAAATTGAAATATATTTAAAAATTGTCAAAATCAAAAAGAAACATTTTGATTTTGTCAAAATGAAGTATAAATCTGAGCAAAAGCAATTTTGTTCAACTGTGTAATTCACTAAAAATTCAGAATTTTAATTTTTTATCCATTCTGAAATGATTTTTCAACTTTTTGAAATTGCTAACAAACCAAAAAATCCATTATTCGCCTAGCTCTAATGCTTCGTGTTTGATTCTAGAAAATTGCCGAGATTACAGTTTACTGTAGTTAGTAACACCCTGAGTGAAAATCAACTCTAAGGAAAGGCTGAGAGCAAAACTTATGTGCCACTTACGTCAAATAAGTGCTGCATAGACCTTGTGCTGGTCTTCTATACAGGGTGAATTTAATGCCCTTGACTACACAGCTTAATCCTTGCTTTATCTTGCTTATGCAGAGGTGGCATCAAAGATGGAGACATCATTGTCAAAGTAAATGGACGTCCTTTGATGACCTCCAGTGACCTGCAAGACGCTGTGATGAATGAGTCACCTCTACTACTTGAAGTTCGAAGGGGAAATGATGACTTGCTGTTTAACATAGAACCTGAAGTTGTCATGTAAATCAAACTGAGGAAGCTCACACCATAACTAAACTCACTTATTCTGAAACATCAGATACCTCCTTTACAGCTGCAGTAATTATACTTCCTGTTGACTAATGACAAGGTGGACTAACTTGATTGCCTGAGCCATGTCTGTACATAGTAGCTAAATTTAATTAGGTTACAAAATGAAAACAAACGTGATTTTACTTTCAAAGTAATTTTGTTAAAATATATTTTGAGGATAACAATAAACAATATACAGGTCTTCAGACTGGAACTGGTGGTCCCTCTTAATGGTGATGGCCTTAAACTCTATGACTCTTTCTGGGGTGTCACTATAGAAACTGGCTCCAATCCCAGTCCCTTTAAATTTAATAGAAGTTTTGCCATTGATGGCAGGGTCAGTCCTGTAATTTGAAAGTCCATAACTCCATCAACAGTGAGAAAACATGGTTAAAAAGGAGAAATTGCCATTGGATGATTATAAGCAGGATTTTGACACAGCAGAACTAAGCTACTTTGACCAAAAGCTGAGCTTTTTTTTGTTTGTTTTTGCATTTCTTTGCCTCTTTGAATGTGAAATTAGCATTGACAAAGCCTTTATTTGTTCTTGGAGCTTGTACATTATATGTGAATGCAGGTGGGGAAAATCTGTAAATATAAAAATGGTATGAAAGTGGTAGCAGGCTATAGAGTGTTACACCTAGGTCATGCAATTCTGGAATATAGTAAATGATTCTTATAGAATTAATGCTTTAGTTAAATATATAAAAGTCAAAACAGTGTGCAGAAAAAGAAGTTTGAAAGTTCACAGTATTTTTACAGGGTTTTTTAAAGTCATGGTACAAATTAGTTTTTCATTATACAGGTACACTTTGCTGAAAAATTGATATACTACTTATGCTTGTACTGTATATGTTTCTACTGTAAGGAAATTGAAGTTTACACAAATAAATTTTGCTTTGCATCGCTGTTAATTATTTTTGCGAATAGTCTCTTGTGCTGGAACAGACTCTCCCAAGAGATGATTTAGCTAAAGAAAGTTAGGCTGATTGATATGAAAGCCTTTTAAAGGCTACAGAAGCCTTGATTTCGTAGCTTTGGAACGTAATTTTTTTGCTGAGATTCTGCCCTTACTTAGCCTATGTTTAGTAATGCCTTATGCACATTATAATTCACATTTTATAATGTGATTTTTATTATTATTATTTGTACTACGATGGCAACTAGAGAACCCTGCTAAGATACAGTTGGGGAACTGAGGCACGGAAAGAGAAGGTAACTTGCCCCAGGTCAAACAGGGTATGTCTACAATGCAATCAAAAACCCACTGCTGGCCAGTGCTGGTTGAGTTGGGCTGAGGGGCTGTTTTGGAGCCTGGGGTCTAGCACCCTGCGAGGTGGGAGGGTCCCAGAGCTTGGGCTGCAGCCCACGCCCGAACATCTACACCGCAATTAAACACCCCTTAGCCCAAGACCTGCAAGCCTGAGTCGGCTGGCACAGCCACGGGTGACAATCTGCAGTGTAGACATACCCACAGTAAGCCTGGGGCACAGCCAGGAACTGAACCTAGCTCTTCTGAGCCCCAGTGTCTAAAACATAAGAGCCGCCCTTCTCAGTGAAGTTCACCGTCGTTCCTACCTCATGTGCAGGAATTTTCTAAGGCCACTGCCTTTGTTCTGTCTTGTCAGGGACTCTCTTTAAAACTAGCCAAACGTTTTAGTCTTGGGTATGGATTCTGCAAGCCTTGTGCACGTGGAACTCCCACGGAAAGCTACAAGAGTTCTGTATGTGGATCAGATCAAGCCCTTTGCAGTAAAATACATGCACAGGCCCCAAACCTGCAAATACCTATGCAAGTGCTTAACTATTAATGTAAGTAGTCTCACGTTTTCTGTATAGGTTTCAGAGTAACAGCCGTGTTAGTCTGTCTTTGCAAAAAGAAAAGGAGGACTTGTGGCACCTTAGAGACTAACCGATTATTTGAGCAGAAGCTTTCGTGAGCTACAGCTCTGTATACAAAGCTCAAGCTTTTTGGCACCTGTGACAGGGCGCATGAACCCCACACGAGCCTGAAAAGGGTAAAGGAGCTGCTCTGTGCTGGAGTAGCCCTGCCCCGCCACATCAGTAAGTCATGCCAAAAGTGGAGGAGGATTTTAAAAGGAGGAAACTCATTTCAGTAATGGGCAGCTCTGGGGACGGGGACAGAGTGTTGAGCATCTCAGCTCTCAGGAAGTGGCTTGGTAGCCAGCAGAGCTCATGCCCTTGCCTAAAAGGAATACAGGTTCTTTCTGTTGAAGGGGGAAGACTGTATCCTACAGCTCTTACTAGAGAAACAGCGGACTTTGAGTTGGACTTCAGCCCATGCAGGGCCCCTCTGAAGAAAAAGAGGTTTGTGTCTTAGCTGGGACTACCTGTTTATTTTCTCTTTATTTATTTTCTTTTGCTGCTCCTGAGTGGTTGGTCTGTTCTCTGGCGTACTGAAAGGGGGAGAAGTATGCAGAAGGGCTTGGCTGGATGAGAACCCATCACTGCCAGAGTTCTATAGAGGGCTCCTACTGTAGCAGCTGGACCTAAGTGAATGCACATTCCCTGCAACACCCCAAAGGGCTGCAGTGGTAGCATCAGGTTCTTGACAGGACCATGTAAGTTATTACTGCATTTAAAAGAAATCACAAAAGTTTCTTTATATTGAGATAATATGGAGTCCTAATGTGATTTTTTTTTTTTTTTTTAGCCAAAGCTAAAAGCTTATAAATAAGACCCTGTACAATGATTGTTTGCAGTGTTGTTGTAGCTGTGTTGGTCCCAGGCTATTAGAGACCAGATGGGTGAGGTAATGTTTTATTGGACCAACTTTGGTTGGTGAAAGAGACAAGCTTTCAAGCTACACAGAGCTCTTCTTCAGGTCTGGGAAAGGTAACCAAAGTGACTCAGAGACCTTTAGTTGCTAAGCATCCCTGTGTAGTTTATTTACACTTGCTCTTTCCACCACTTTACTGATTCATACACCATAATTATTATTCAGTTTCTCCTCACTTCTCTCAGAGGAGATAGAAGAGATCCTTCCCAGTTCTGCAAGCCTGCCTTTTCTCCCTTGTACTCCCTTGCTGTACCTTATTATACCTCCTGTGTTAATGGACCAATTTTCTCATTAGTCTTCCGCCAGCCCATTCTAATCCACTAAATTCAGCTGTTGGTTCCCAGTACTCTGTCACAATGTCACAGCTAAATACAAGGTGGAACAAATTGTTTAGTTTAAGTAGTTAACACATTTCAAAGGACCACTCAAGGTGAATGTAGACCATTAACAACTCTGCAGTCATAGGATAAAAAAGGGAGCTAGGGTGTTACAGATTGTTCTTGTAAACCATACATCCAGTGTTTTTATTAAGACTGGTTTCAGAGTAGCAGCCCTGTTAGTCTGTATTCACAAAAAGAAAAGGAGTACTCAAAAGGAAAAAGAGCTGTAGCTCACGACAGCTTATACTCAAATAAATTTGTTAGTCTCTAAGGTGCCACACGTACTCCTTTTATTAAGACTGTGATTTTTAGTGTCTAACAAAATTATGAATTTAAGCTCCAAGGCTCATCTTTTGAAGGTGTTGTGAAGGTTTCCTTTGAGGATTAGGGATGGAGAGGTCCGACATGAAGTGGTGGTTTTGTGAAAAGTGTTTGCACATGGGTGATATGGTGTTTTTATCTTTTATGATTTTTTCTCTGTGCGTTCATTCAAGCATATAGTGATTGTCTGTTTTCACCCATTTAGTTGGTGTTGGGGCATTTAGTACACTGGATGAGGTACATCACATATTGTGATAGGCATGCATAGGTCCCGTGGATCTTGAGAGGTATGTTATAAGTGGATCAAAACTTCTCACTAATGGAGATGTGTCTGCAGGCTTTGCATCTGTTAAGAACATAAGAATGGCCATACTGGGTCAGACCAAAGGTCTGTCTAGCCCAATATCCTGTCTTCCGACAGTGGCCAATGCCAGGAGCCCCCAGAGAGAATGAACAGAACAGGTAATCATCAAGTGATCCATCCCCTGTTGCCCATTCCCAGTTTCTGGCAAACAGAGGCTAGGGACACCATCCCTGCCCATCCTGGCTAATAGCTGTTGATGAACCTATCCTCCATTAATTTATCTAGTTCCTTTTTGAACCCTGTTATAGTCTTGTCCTTCATAACATCCTCTGGCAAGGAGTTCCACAGGTTGACTGTGCATTGTGTGAAGAAATACTTCCTTTTATTTGTTTCAAACCTGCTGGCTATTAATTTCATTTGGTGACCCCTAGTTCTTGTGTTATGAGAAGGAGTAAATAACACTTCCTTCTTTACTTTCTCCACACCAGTCATGATTTTATAGGCCTCTATCATATCCCCCCTTAGTTGTCTCTTTTCCAAGCTGAAAAGTTCCAGTCTTATTAATCTCTCCTCATATGGCAGCTGTTCCACACCCCTAATCATTTTGTTGCCATTTTCTGAATCTTTTCCAATTCCATTATATATCTTTTTTGAGATAGGGTCACCACATCTGCACATAGTATTCAAGATGTGGGCATACCATGGATTTATATAGAGGCAGGGTCTGGTGCTGCTTTGAATTGGTGGGTACAGCTCTGTGGGGACCTTGCTTCTAATGATGAGTTTGGTGAGTTTGGGCAGCTGTTTGAAGATCAGAAGATGAAGTTCAAAAATATTTCTTTCTGGATGGAGTCTCCATTGACTCCATGGAGTATGGATTTTAGTTGTTTGACACCCCATATGGGTTCCAGTATAGGGTGGTAGGGGACAACTTAAGGGTGTGCAATCAGAGGGTCTTGTATTTTTCTTTATCGAAGTAAGTTCTCTTGGGGTATTTGGGTGGCCTGTTTGATGATGCGATCTGCTTTTCTGGTGGAGTGCCCTTGTTTGTGAAGGCAGTTTTGAGTATGTATCCTGGAGTTTCTTCTCTGATTATGTTCTGTGGGATCTGAGAGCCTGGCTATAGAAAACAGATTTCTTAGTGTGTTTGGGGTGGTTACTGGCTCTGTGGAGGTAAGCATAGTGAGCTGGTGATCTTGTATGCTATATAGTTGTCTGTAGGATTTTATTGTTGTTGCTGGTGTGGGAGTGTTCTAGAGAGTTTCACGGGTGGTGGTTGTTTGAAGTTATGGTTAAAATCTGAGGAATTTTAGGCCTTCTGCCGAGAAGATGAAAATATCACTGATGTATAACTTTGGTTTTGTGGTGTGTTGTCTAGAAATTCTTCTTCAAGGTGGCCCATAAAGAGGTTGGCATATTGGGGAGCCATCCTAGTACTCATGGTTGTTCCCATGGTTTGGATAAAGTGTTTGTGGTTGAATGGGTGAAGACATAGACAAATTTACCTATGTTTGCAGTGGTTATCTGAGAGTTGACCATTGTCTTGCAGATATTTGAGGCAGGTCGTGATGCTGTCATGGTGAGCGATGTTGGTGTATAAGGAAGTGACATCAATGGTGGCAAGGATGGCGTTCTGAGGGTTGCTAATGTTATGGAGTTTCTGGAGGAAGTTGGTTGTGTCCTGGAAGAAACTGATATTTTGTGTGGTGAGTGGTTTGAGATGATTTTTATAAGTCCTGATAATTCTCCAGTACGAGTGCTGTGGGTCTGCCAGAGTTCACTTGTTTGTGTATCTTGAGAAGCCTGTAGAAGATCCTTGGGGTGGGTTTATGGGGGATGAGGTTGTGGAGGTTTTTTTGAAGTTTTTTGGGGAAGGATTTGATGATATCGTTAAATTCCTGGGTGAATTGTAGTGTTGGGTCTCCTTCGAGTTTTTTCTTTACAAAAGTTTCAACATTATTCCTGAAGCAATCAGCATACTGATCAAGTGTGTAGTTTTTGTTCACTGAGAGGTCTCAGTCCTTGCCCTTCCCCTTCAAAAGATGAGCCTGGGAGCTTAAATTCATAACTTTGCTAGAGATAAAATTCATGGCCTTAATAAAGACACTGGCCCCAGAATCTAGCATGGGGACTGATGGGAACCAGCAGCAGGATTGGGGACAATGAACTCACTCTGTTGCTGAAACCCATTCCAGAGCAGGCTTTGGAGCAGGAGCAGCACATTCTGGGTCCATTCTTGGAGGAGCTGATGGTCTCCTCAAGGAACAGCCCACTGCGGAACCTGCAGCAGACGCAGATGGGACAGAAGCTGACCCTAAGCTCAGTAAGTTTCTGGCTCTATTTTAATGTTTATTAATACAGTAATAGGAGCAGATTCTGCTCTATGAACCAAGGCAAAAGTTATGAGAAGCCCTGGTTAGCAGCATGTATCTGCTATTGGTGGTTTGTATGCCAGTGGCGTGGCTTTTCCCCTCCTTCCTCCTCCACTCAACCACAGGGGTTCAGAAAGGTGACCAGGACCAGGTGATTCAAACAGTACAGAACACCTTTAAAATTTATTTTGACTGGAAAGGCACAGACATTTGCCATTCCTTTTTCTTAAAAATAATAACCTTACCTTGCCGTACCTGTAAGTATGCTCCTCTGTAACCATTCTACAGTCTTTTGGGTCACCTGGAAACAGTGAGTTCTGTGTGTGTGTGTGTGTGTGTGTTTTCTATTCACAAATCTAGTCCATTTCAATTACAGGTAGTCCTTGTAGTGCATAAGTGACAAAATCATTTGCCCCAAACATGCCTGTGCTTTGACATTTTGTCCAGAAATGTGCCGGTGGGTGGGGAGGAGAAAGACTGTGAATTTCTCTGTGTTTGTATGCAGTAATAACAGGCTATGCCATGTGGAAGCTAAGGCAGCATTCTGTTGATTCCCTAATGAATTCTGGCCCAATCCTGGGTGCTGATAGCTGCAAACTTTTCCTGAAGCAGGAACTCTAGATAGGTAGTCACATTTTGGGGGTGGTCGTATTTTCCAGGGCGACTTTGGTAGCTGACCAGCCCACGCCACTCATAGATGTGCTACTTAGTCACTATATGTTTGAATACGTCTGTTGCATAAAGTGTAGGTTTCCCACCAGCAGCTTGGTGTAACGTCTTCCTTTGCCAGTCAGGAACCACAAGGACTGTTATGTCCTTCAAAATGTGGAAGCCTGGAAATAATAGAAAAAGCTTTTGTAGCACAGCCACTGATGGGAGCTGTAAACCACAAACCCAAGTAGTTTTGCAATTTTCTGAAATCAAAAAAGCAGATTTGCATTTTTAATTTACCATTGTGACTGCAATTTTTTTGCTGCCATTAACCGGGCTGTGTCCAGGGAGCTTCTGTGGTCAGAAGCATCCTTCTCACAATATACTGAAGTTGATTTTATAAAAGTACCATGTTTTGTCCTAGAAATTCCACAAGGATTTTTTTCTGTGTTCCTGCACTGAGCTATTTGAGACAATAATCCTCCGAGCCTTGTCCTTTCCAGGCCCCTGGACCTCTATTGGCTGCAGTACCTCCACAGTTTGCCCGCACAGCAGTAGAAGCCTGGGACATTGTATTTTCATCAACCTTTCCAAGAGGAAGCATTTCCATGATGAACTTCAAACGTAAGTTCTGGAGAGGACCAACAAGCGGGTCCAGTACCAAAGACAGAGGCACGTACGGCTGGAGGAAAGGCATACCACAAGACAAGAGAAAGGGTCAGCCTGGCTGCACAGCTTGAGGAGAGGTCTTCAGCCCAGGAATGGTGGCTAAGGGAGGAGGACAGAGTTCACCAGAAAGAGCTGTTTGAGTGGCTCATATCACTAGTAACTGCAAAAATAGTGGCTCCCGCTGCATCACCTCTGCCATGGCCTGAGTCCCCTGTGTGCTACCCCGAGCTGCAGTCCAGAAGCAGCTTGAAAGACTCCATCACTGGCTGGCACCTTGCCCCATGCAATCCTCCATATTGATCCGCTCCCCTGTGGATGTCCCAACCTCCCTCCTACAGTGTTGCATGCATGGCAACTGGGGAAAGAAGAACAGGTGGCCATAGGACGTGCCTTGGTAGGGGGTGTCTGTCTTGTACGTGATTTCACTGTTTATGCAGGTATTTTTTTTTCTGTAAGGTTCTGTTACTAGTGTTTTGGTGTGGTAATAGGAGCTTGCCTACCTGTGAATGGGTGAATATTTTACTTTTCTAATACAGGTTTATAAAGGTTTTTTTTTATGTGAAGAATTTTTTTTTTTAATTTCTATTACTGCTTCACATTGTATGATGTGTAACCAAAATAATAAAGGTAAACACATGATCAGGGACAATTAGAAATTAGTATGCAAAGACTGTCCCTCAGTATAGTTATCTATAGCAATTCATACTTCAGTCACTTCCTTACATCATTCCATACTGTGAATAATCACGCTCCCCCCCACCAATTTCATAAGTGGTCTTGTCATTCAAAAGTACATTACATGGCATTAAAATTCCAGAAAATTCCTCCCCAAAAACTCCACCCCTCTTCACAATCAGTAAGCCTCCATACCATCACTCCTCACAACCCCCCACCACAAGCTTATTCATAAAGATACTATTCCCCCTCTTCCGTTGCACCATGCAAGTCCATAATGTGGGAGCACAAAACATCCCTGGATTCTGGTACCTGGGTGCATCCAGCTTCCGCTGTGGTAGGTGTGCTTTCTGGCTGAGCATACTGATTCAGGGGTCCCTCGTTGTCATAGGTCCATTCAGGTGGAAATGGCTCACATCTGGCTTCACAACGATTGTGAAAAGCACAGCAAGCCACAGTAATGCAGACACCACTGATGACACTGGCATCCAAATGGGTCTATAAACATCTCAAATGGGATTTCAGTCTGCCAAAAGTCCCTTCAACAACCATTTTGCACCTGCTGAGAATGTAATTAGAGCATCTTTTGCCAGGGCCTCTGAAATCAGGATATAATTCCATAAACCAAGGCAGAAGGAAATATTCAGGGTCCCCCAGAATAACAGTGGGGACAGTAACTCCATTTATGACAATGTCATTTGGTGGGAATATTGTCCCAGCCTGTCCATGAATGTAGACTCCATTTGGTGGAAAACCCTGGCTTCATGAACTTTCCCAGTGCAACTCACATTGACATTCATAAATCACTCTCTGTGGTCCACTAGGACCCGCATAACAATAGAGTAGTACTCCTTGTGGTTTATGTGCTCCTTGAGGAGGGCAAACTATGGGCACATGAGTCCCATCAATGGCCCCAGTCACTTTGGAGTAAACCACACACCTGATTGCCTCAGGAACCTCCACAACCACTTTCCAATACCAAACTGGTTTGCAATGAACCTGTAGCAGTGTGGGGTAGCCAGTTTCCAGACGGCTATAGTTACCTGCTTCTGGACTGGCATGGGTGGCCTCATGCATGTGTCTTTATGCCGGGAGGGTCAGGACAAATTGCTCACAAAGCTCCAGAAATGTAGCTTTCTTCATGCAAAAGTGCCAGACCCCTTGCTGGTCATTCCAGGTCTGCATGATGATGTGATCCCACTTGTGCTTGTGGCCCTGCTCCTGAAGTGCCGGTGGGGGTATCGGGGCTGTACTGAGAAGCCTCAGTTTGTCTGCCATGCTCGGGTACCCCTCCTCCTGCTCCCTAATAAACTGTGTCAGGTTCCTTTGGTGGGTCAGAAAACTGCCGAAATGTCCATCAGCATCTCATGGAAGCTCTGCCTGTTTCCTGACACACGAGCAAGAGGAGTTCTTCAAAAAGTGCCTCCTCCATGTAGCTGCCTCCAGTAGCTGGGAGCACACTGACCAAAATGACTATTTGGCAGGATGTGCTGGTGGATTGTTCTGACTTCTTGTAATGTGCAGCATGGAGCCAAGTTTTCCCATAGTGCACCATGGTCAAAGGGCTAGAGTGGCCACATTTTGGGTGGGTGCCAGGGAGTCTGGGATAGGGTTGGTTTGACTCAGGTGCTGCAATGTGGACACCAGAGCCCCAGATTCCAGCCTGGGTTAGAAAATTCTTAAGCTAGGGTTAACGATCAGTGTAGATGCTCAAGCCCTGGGTTCTCTAATCCAGAATCAGTTGACTTGAGTCCCACTAACCCTCGGTTTACATTGCAGTGTAGATGTACCCTCTGAGTACTTTCCCCAGACCTGAAGAAGAGCTCTGTAGAGCTCAAAAGTTTTTCTATTTCACAAGCAAAAGTTGTTTCAATAGAATATATTACCTCATCCATTTTGCCACTGTATAATGAGTCCATAATACATACATATAAAGGGAAACAGGTATTTGACTTTGCTCCTAACAGCTCAGTGAAGGTGTTCCATGACAAAACATTTTCCTAAACTTTGTCTGAGTATCCTTTGGAACTTACATATCTGACGATCCATACAACTGCTGTACCTTTGCATTGGAATAGATTTGGTTCTAGGGAGAATAAAAGGTCAGAGGCTGCTTTGTCATTTCTCTCCAACACAATATTGTCTGTGGCTCTAGTCTAATAGTGGTGTGACACAAATGAAAGCTGGGAAGAAAGTATGAACTCTATTTCCTGGGCCCAGTCATGTGAACTGGGTCATGGTTTCAAAAGTTAATAGCCTGGTCATAAAATGAGTTTGGCGTCCACCAATGCCAGGAGCTAATGTTCCATCTAAAACACTATATTGCCATCCCTAGTTTCACAGCACCTATTTTAGCTAAGATCTTTGGACTTAAAATGTTTGGCAGTATCTCCTTAAATGTTCAGGCACTTTTCTGTAACACAGTTGGCTGGCTGTCTCTCTCTCAAGGCAAAAATACTGGCTACATATGGCAGAAGTATGATTTTGATCTCTAAGAGAAAACTGGCAGCTGCAGCTTGTCTAAGTCAAATTCAGGTCAACAGGATGAAAGCATTTGGTGTTCATTAGCTGGACAATCCGTTATTCCCAGAAAGATGTCTAATCCTACCTCACTGTTTACATAAAAGGCCTGATCCATGGAAGTAGAATGATAGACTCCCATTGACGTCCATGAATGATGGATCACGTGGAGAGTCACACAGGAGTACAGGGCATTCTGCAGCCACATAAGAAAAGAAAAGGAGAACTTGTGGCACCTTAGAGACTAACAAATTTATTTGAGCATAAGCTTTTGTGAGCTACAGCTCACTTCATCGGATGCATTCAGTGGAAAACACAGTGGGGAGATTTATATACACAGAGAACATGAAACAATGGGTGTTACCATACACACTGTAATGAGAGTGATCACTTAAGGTGAGCTATTGCCAGCAGGAGCATTGCCCGGGGGTGGGGGGTGTGTGAGCTCTCTCTTGGGAGACAACTGGTTTTAAGGAAGCAGATCTTAATCTTTCGTTTTACATGTTTTGTGGGTCAGATCCTTGGCCAAAGTTACCATAAAGTTGGCTTACCCAGCTATATGGGGATTCCTTCTGCCCATGGGACTTCCCCATTGGCACAAAGCTGACTTAGTGGCTCCTAATCCATTCCTTCTCCCTGCCCTCAGTGCAGTGGTGTATGACTGGGACATCCCTACATTCCAGCAATGCCCTCCTGCCAAAGTGGGCCATGCAGACCATTGATGGTGCAGATTAGAGCAGCCTTGAGACTGGGAGTGGTTTGCTGCTGAGCTGCGGGAGCATGCAATACCTTTCTTCACACACATATACCTGTGATGGGATAGACCAACCCCACAGAGAACCAGAAGAGATTAATGAGAGCCTGTGGGCTCCATCAGTCTTGTCCTGCTACACCTGCAGTAGATGTCAAGCCTGGAGGGAGGAGTTGAAAGGGCTGAACCCAGCTCAGCTGGGGGCTGACTAGGAATAGGAGTAGAGCTGGAGCTGAATGAAGCTGCTGGCAAACAGAGCTCCCAGAAGATAGGCAGGCAGGCTGGCTGTAGCTGGGAGCTCAGGGTGGTTGGGAAGGAAAGCGGGAGGATGTGAATCTGCCCAGTATTCTCTGTGCTCGTGGAGGGACTTGAAGGGAGCTGGAAGATTCCTGTTGAGTCAAGGACTGCCCAGGCATGGGAATAGAGGAAACTCCCCCTGCCGCAGAAGGTGCTGAGATGCTCTACAGTAAACCTGTGGAAGAGGCTTAGATAGAGAGGAACTTGTACATGATGAGCTTGGGAAGAAGCTGTGGCAAAGGCAAGGACAAACAGGTGGTCTAGGGAGGCAGCATGGGGCCTGGACCTGACCCCAGAGAAAAGGGACTTGGGAGGGGTCTGGTTCCCCTACTGGCCCACTGAGAACAGTGGAGTGGAAACCCCCTGACAATGTGGGGGGACTACTGAAACCCCCCTGACACTAGGGGTAAGGGCTAGTGAGTCTGAGGTCAATGGACTATTATATGGACTACTAGCTTGCCCCAGAAGGGTTGGGACTACATGTGACCCAGCTAGAGAGCCTATTGACAAGAAGCAGAGCACCGCAGGGCTGGAAAAGAAGTCAGCAGGAGGCACAAAGGGAGCCTGCTATGCCAGGCCAAGCAATAAGGGGTGAGTCACACTTATGATGCCCTCTGCCACTTTCCTGGGCTGCTCTTGGCAGCATTCCTCAGCCACAGGTCAGTTTTGGGCCCATTATTTGCTGCCATTTCCCTCCCACTCCTGCGATGTGAGCATTTGCACTTGCTGAGTTCAGATAACTGCTGCTATTGTAAGGAAAGGAAACTAGTATTTAGAATCAAAAGTGCAGCACAAAGCCTTCAGTGGGGTACTATATAAAGCCAAGGTGTGTTTTCCCATTTAGAGAATTACTCCGCCCCCAAACTTATAGACTGTTTGCATATACTTGGATGTGATTAGATGGGTGCATGAGCCTTAACTCACTTATATATCAGCTGGCATTCTGTAGTTGTTGTTCTTAATAGCCCTTTCTTGCGTGAGGGTTTGTTTGCTTAGGAAGAATTCAGAGGAAAGGTGACTAGAGGAATTTTTTTTTCCTTCTTGGATTCAGCAGGAGTCTACAATACTGTTGTGTGCACTGGGTTGATCACTGTCTTGTCTGGTGGCTAGGTAAACTGTTGTGGTGTAAAGAAACTGGGTTTGATCATCAAAGTTCATAGAGGCCAGGAATTGGGACTCAGGGAGAGAGAGAACATGAAAAACAGACCAGAAAAGGTGTGCATGTGTGTGATATGGGCGCCAATGTGCACTTATGAGACTGAAATATAAGAATTGTTTTGAAACTTGCCAAAGGCTGTTTTGGAAGTTTGTGTGTGTTTTTTGTTCTGGTTTATTTTATTTATTTATTTTATTTTTGAGTTTCTACTGCCTTCATTTAAATGAACGCACTTGGGGAAACATCCAGGCCTGTTTTGGCTCTCATGCCATGTTCCCGCAACTGAAAATTATCGTTTTGTGTTATGCAAATACCTTCAGTCTTCTATTGAGTCCTTTCCACCAACACTCATAAGCAGACGGGGTGTCTGCCTTAAAGCATTAAGAGGCGTTCCTTTTTTTGGAAGTAAATTCAGGCAGAAAGGACCAGGCCCACTTGCAACTGTGCAGATGCCCCTAAAGAGTCTCTGGTGGCTGGCCCTGCTCTGATTGACAGGAGTGAAGTTCTCTGGCTCACACATTGGGGAATCTGCTATTGTGTTCCATACTGGGATGTATTCTGTGCTATAGTCTGCTGCATTAGTATATCAACCAGGCAGAGAATGGATGGAACAGAAACTGCCTCTGGACATGGTAGTAAGGCTCTGGACTGTCAAGCAGTAAATAAATATTACTGAATAACAGGAAAAGTATATTTACTCTTTCTCATGTGAGATTTTTTTTCTCCCCTCTGGGAGAGAAGGAAAGCCAGGAAAAGCAATTGCCTCCCCTTGAAAGGACTCCTCTGGGCACTGTGGGAGCATGTTAAAAAGCTACTCACTCTTTGTTGCTCCAACAAACACTAGCCACAGCTTTCACAAACCACTCACCCCAGTCATGGTAAGAGAAAAACAAGTTCCTGCAGGAAGCAGTCGCCAAGGAAAACACTTGGGCAATTCAAAAGACTTAGTCACACAGTTGCACAACTGCTAAATTCAATGACTTATAGCTGCAAGATTGTCTCTATGTGAAATTGTGTTCCACTATATCTCACCTTCCCTAGATGGGAGTGGTGAGCACTTTGTGTCGTTACCTGGAAACCGGGAGCTTAGCAAAAGCTAACACACAGTTTTGCTTCCAACCATAAAGCCTTTTGAGGTGTCCTCATTGGGCCACATTAAGAACCCGATAGGATGCTGAGGAGAAGAGACCTCCTGGGGCTGGAGAAAACTGCGCTGGTGCTTTGGGAACTGACTCTAGCCTCTGAATTGGCAATGAAACAGCGTGCCAGCATTGGGGTTAGGATACAGGACACTGTTGTTAGAAGAAAGAAAAGGAGTACTTGTGGCACCTCAAGTACTCCTTTCCTTTTTTGCGAATACAGACTAACTCAGCTGCTACTCTGAAATCTGTTGTTAGAGTAGTTGTCTTCCATGTCAGATAGAAACCCCACCTGAACGTTTGTGGTCATAAAAAAAATCTTAACTCTTTTCAGAAGATTAGGATATTTGCCTTTGGTTGTATCTAAAAATGATGAATTGCTTTTTCTAGACCTTAAAAATTCAGGACTTTAAAGTCCAATGCCTTGGGACCTTTCCTGGCTAGAAACCAGTCCTGTGCATTCCATTGGAAAAGCTGGGCATTGCCTATGGGATTGGCTGCCATTGCTACCTCTCGAGGATCACAAGAGATTTCAAAATTTACAGCATATGCATCTAGGACTAAATATTGTCTATCCTGCCATTTGGTCTAGTGTTAGTCTAAGGAGAATGTGCCATATTTGAGGAAAAATAGGAAATGTTTATAGCAGATGGATGTTTTGTTTTCTTACGCGCTTTATAGCTGCTCAGTAGCTCAGAATGTTGAGAAAGGGTGAGTGGGGACAGATTAGTGGGCAGTTTGCAGATGGGGTGATGAAAGTGCATTGATAAATTCAGTGGTCACATGGATCTGCAATTAATAGCTATCAGCTCCACAGAGAGGGTGTATAGATCTTGCACCCAGTTTACTGAGCTATTGGGGTATTTTTAGAGGAAAAGCTCTGAGGTCTCTTGCTAATTTTGTTATCAGGATACATCCACAGGCATATTGCGTGGAAGCAGCTGTTTATGTTGAATAACAGCAGCTGCAAAGGAAAGAAAGACACATGAGTAGGACCTGGGGAAATTGCAAAAAAGACATATGAAAGAAAAGCTTGGTAGAAATCTTGTAAATCACCATGCTGACTAAACATTCCTATTAAAGCCTTGCTAACATGATTATAGCATAGTTACAATTATGGAATTTATTACGTGTGCTGAAAAGGAAAAAATCCTGGAGACAATGTTTGTCTTAAGTCTGCATTTTAATGGCCGCCAAAGTCTTAGTGGTATTTTGATGGCTAACTCACAGTGAAATCCATGGTAGATGGCTAAATACCCTTTAAAAACCTGGCTTAGTATTTACAATATTTGCCCTACTTTCTGAATTTTCTCCACTGCATATAATGTGACCTTCTGCATGGGTTCACAGAATCAATATTTTCTTTATGAAGAATTGAGCCTGGGTCTAACTTTTACATCTTTTTTGTTCTGCATACTAAAAGGAAACTCTAATCAGTTCAGTACTTACGAGGGTCTTTCCTATTCCTATTGACTCTAATGGTGTCATATCAGGCTCTGAAATGAAAGACTAAAAGCTAGCCCTTGGCCTAACGAGGCCCTTTTGGAATAGCCTTGGGCAGATTTTAGTAACCCTGTGATTCCAGGTCAGGAATAATTTGACAATAAGTGACAATGTGTACAGTTACAGAAAGGTTTAAAACTTCTAGAAAAAGTGATATGTTACCATAGTTTCAGAAGAGCTGTATCTTGCAGGAAGTTTGCCAGGATAAGGCCTCTCTCCTGAGGCCCACCCTGACTGACAGACATAACCACCTCCTATATAAGCCCTCTGCAGTGACCCAAATTAGCAGAAATGATCATCTTAGAACAGGAATTGACACGCAACACACTGTTTTTCTCTTCAGAAGACTCAGTTTAATTTTTGACTTAAAACAGAAGTTGAATTCCATCTCCAGAGGTGAAAAGTTGGGATACTTGTCAACGGGCACCAACAGAGATAGTCACTGGAGTTGGTGGGAGGTGACTGCAAGTAAAGGACATCAAAGGTGGAGCTGTGGGAATTATAAAGTAAAAATCTGTCTGTCTTATCATTCAACAGCTGTATTTACCACATTAATAGTGATTAGAAACAGAGTCACTCTGTGAAATAAATAAGCTGTGGTCTGAAGCAGAGCAAAAGGGTGGAAATTGCATTGACTGCAGGTAGGAATGCTTTGCAAAGCAGAACGGTGGCTATGCAATACCACCCCACTCGCTACATAGTCCCCTACCACAAGAAGGTGGGGAAGCCAATGGCAGCATGGAATATCCTGTAAGGAACACGAGTTATTGGGAGGGCTATATGGATATATCTATAAGTAATAGGGGCTGTATTAAAAACCATGCCATTCAAGTGGATGGTGGTTGGTTCTCTGTGTATGGCCCATGGGCTTTTCGTTTGTGTGCCTTCAGCCTACAATTGCTTTCCCATTCTCTGGCAAATATTATGACATTTGATTTTTGTCCTGAATTGCAACCAGAAAAATCAAACAAGTGGTGATTTTCACAGAATAAAAAGTTACAAAAAATTTCAACTCAGGAATGTTAAAACAATTCTGTAACCGGATGTACTAAGCTCTTCAGGAGGCTCCGTGGTCCTATTACACCCCACCCCAGGAAAGGAGCAGTGAAGATGGGTCCCCCAGGCCTGCCTAGAGAGGCTTCATGGAAGTAGCCAATCAGAGTCAAGAAGGCTCAGATAAAAGGAGCTGCAGGGCCTTAGCATGTCAGTTCCTGGTTGGGATCAGAGTAAGAAAGAATGCTCCCCTCTGGAGCTCCCAAAGGAACTTAAGGAATAATAAGAGTCTGTTTCTGGCTTCATTTTGCTTAGACGGGCTTGCAGGGAGACAGAGGCCCTAAGAATCTTAACTCTGAGGTAAGGGTGAAGCAAAATGGGGCCAGGTAAGAAAAGACCCAGGGAAGAAGTTCCAACAAACTGAAATTGAGTAGTGCATAGCTGCTGTGTATAGAGTCCCTGGGCAGGGGAAATAGTGGGCAGACCTGGGTTCCCTTCGTGGCCACAACTAAAGTGGTGTAAACCCCACAAAGTGGGCAGGACTGAGTTGGGAGCTCAGACAAAGGGCTACATTTAAAGGGGCCCCAGTCTCAGGACTGAAGACCCTACTAAGGATAAATAGACTGCTTTTGACTGTGATCTGGCCAATGGGCTGAGCCACTGAAGACTCACCAAGCAAGGCTGACAGCTGGCAGGGGTGCCAGGAGCAGGCAAAGGTGTGCAATACTAAATGCAGCAGCAAGACATAGCAGGCGGAACCCACCTCGTGAGTGGAAGTTCATTTTGACCTCTTTATTCAAAAGAGAATTTGATATTCTGACATAAAATTGATGTGAAACAAAACCTTTTTATTACATTTCATCCACCAGAGCCACTGTGGCACTGTATGGGAGTTGTGATTTGGGTGTTTCATGCCCCTATTCTCAACTATGGGATGTAGCCTAGTTGCACTTTGGCTATGGGACCTCTGTGATGCACCAAAGCAGGTTTTCCAGAGGCTAGATCAGGGGTTCTCAAACTGGGGGGTTGGGAAGTTATTACATGGGGAGTCGTGAGCACTGTTCCCTCTAAGGTGTGCGCATGCACACAGATCCTAAACCCTGTGCACACGGCAAAACACCGTGCACACACAAATTTGCAGAGAAGCACAACAATTTGCACAGAAGAAATTTTTTGCACACACGGCCTGTCAAAAATTAGAGGGAACATTGGTCGCGAGCTGTCAGCCTCTACCCCAAACACCGCTTTGCCTCCGGCATTTATAATGGTGTTAATCATAGAATCATAGAATATCAGGGTTGGAAGGGACCTCAGGAGGTCATCTAGTCCAACCCCCTGCTCAAAGCAGGACCAATCCCCAACTAAATCACCCCAGCCAGGGCTTTGTCAAGCCTGACCTTAAAAACTTCTAAGGAAGGAGATTCCACCTCCTCCCTAGGTAACCCATTCCAGTGCTTCACCACCCTCCTAGTGAAAAAGTTTTTCCTAACAGCCAACCTAAACCTCCCCCACTACCACTTGAGACCATCACTCCTTGTTCTGTCATTAGCTACCACTGAGAACAGTCTAGAGCCATCCTCTTTGGAACCCCCTTTCAGGTAGTTGAAAGCAGCTATCAAATCCCCCCTCATTCTTTTCTTCCGCAGACTAAACAATCCCAGTTCCCTCAGCCTCTCCTCATAAGTCATGTGTTCCAGTCCCCTAATCATTTTTGTTGCCCTCCGCTGGAATCTTTACAATTTTTCCACATCCTTCTTGTAGTGTGGGGCCCAAAACTGGACACAGAACTCCAGATGAGGCCTCACCAATGTCGAATAGAGGGGAACGATCATGTCCCTTGATCTGCTGGCAATGCCCCTTCTTATACATCCCAAAATGCCATTGGCCTTCTTGGCAACAAGGGCACACTGCTGACTCATATCCAGCTTCTCGTCCACTGTAACCCTTAGGTCCTTTTCTGCAGAACTGCTGCCTAGCCATTCAGTCCCTAGTCTGTAGCGGTGCATGGGATTCTTCCGTCCTAAGTGCAGGACTCTGCACTTGTCCTTGTTGAACCTCATCAGATTTCTTTTGCCCCAGTCCTCTAATTTGTCTAGGGCCCTCTGTATCCTATCCCTATCCTCCAGCGTATCTACCTCTCCTCCCAGCTTAGTGTCATCTGCAAACTTGCTGAGGGTGCAGTCCACAGCATCCTCCAGATCATTTATGAAGATATTGAACAAAACCGGCCCCAGGACCAACCCTTGGGGCACTCCACTTGATACCGTCTGCCAACTAGACATGGAACCATTGATCACTACCTGTTGAGCCCGACAATCTAGCCAACTTTCTATCCACCCCTTATAGTCCATTCATCCAGCCCATACTTCTTTAACTTGCTAGCAAGAATACTGTGGGAGACCGTGTCAAAAGCTTTGCTAAAGTCAAGGAACAACATGTCCACCGCTTTCCCCTCATCCACGGAGCCAGTTATCTCATCATAGAAGGCAATTAGATTAGTCAGGCATGATGTGCCCTTGGTGAATCCATGCTGACTGTTCCTGATCACTTTCCTCTCCTCTAAGTGCTTCAGAATTGATTCCTGGAGGACCTGCTCCATGATTTTTCCAGGGACTGAGGTGAGGCTGACTGGCCTGTAGTTCCCAGGATTCTCCTTCTTCTCTTTTTTTAAAGATGGGCACTGCATTAGCCTTTTTCCAGATCGCCATGAGTTTTCAAAGATAATGGCCAATGGCTCTGCAATCACATCCGCCAACTCCATTAGCACTCTCGGATGCAGTGCATCTGGCCCCATGGACTTGTGCTCGTCCAGCTTTTCTAAATAGTCCCGAACCACTTCTTTCTCCACAGAGGGCTTGTCAAGGTTCCTCCCCCACTCTGAACTCTAGGGTACAGATGTGGGGACCTGCATGAAAACCTTCTAAGCTTATCTTTACCAGCTTAGGTCAAAACTTCCCCAAGGTACAAAATATTCCACCCTTTGAACTTGGATTGGCCGCTACCACCACCAAACTAATACTGGTTACTGGGGAAGAGCTGTTTGGGACGCGTCTTTCCCCCCAAAATACTTCCCAAAACCTTGCACCCCACTTCCTGAATAAGGTTTGGTAAAAAGCCTCACCAATTTGCCTAGGTGACTACAGACCCAGACCCTTGGATCTGAGAACAATGAAAAAGCATTCAGTTTTCTTACAAGAAGACTTTTAATAAAAATAGAAGTAAATAGAAATAAAGAAATCCCCCCTGTAAAATCAGGATGGTAGATATCTTACAGGGTAATTAGATTCAAAACATAGAGAACCCCTCTAGGCAAAACCTTAAGTTACAAAAAAGATACACAGACAGAAATAGTTATTCTATTCAGCACAGTTCTTTTCTCAGCCATTTAAAGAAATCATAATCGAACACGTACCTACCTAGATTACTTACTAAAAGTTCTAAGACTCTATTCCTGGTCTATCCCCGACAAAGATAGAATATAGACAGACACACAGACCCTTTGTTTCTCTCCCTCCTCCCAGCTTTTGAAAGTATCTAGTCTCCTCATTGGTCATTTTGATCAGGTGCCAGCGAGGTTACCTTTAGCTTCTTAACCCTTTACAGGTAAGAGGAGCTTTCCCTTGGCCAGGAGGGATTTCAAAGGGGTTTACCCTTCCCTTTATATTTATGACAGGGCTGGTCACCTCCTCCCCATGCTGTGCTGCCCAGTGCAGTAGTCTGGGAGCTGACCTTGTTCGTGAAGACAGAGGCAAAAAAAGCATAGAGTACATTAGCTTTTTCCACATCCTCTGTCACTAGGTTGCCTCCCTCATTCAGTAAGGGGCCCACACTTTCCTTGACCACCTTCTTGTTGCTAATATACCTGAAGAAACCCTTCTTGTTACTCTTAACATCTCTTGCTAGCTGCAACTCCAGGTGTGATTTGGCCTTCCTGATTTCATTCCTGCATCCCCGAGCAATATTTTTATACTCTTCCCTGGTCATTTGTCCAATCTCCCACTTCTTGTAAGCTTCTTTTTTGTGTTCAAGATCAGCAAGGATTTCACTGTTAAGCTAAGCTGGTCGCCTGCCATATTTACTATTCTTTCTACACATCGGGATGGTTTGTCCCTGTAACCTCAATAAAGATGCTTTAAAATACAGCCAGCTCTCCTGGACTCCTTCCCCCTCATGTTTATTCTCCCAGGGGATCCTGCCCATCAGTTCCCTGAGGGAGTCAAAGTCTGCTTTTCTGAAGTCCAGGGTCCGTCTTCTGCTGCTCTCCTTTCTTCCCTGTGTCAGGATCCTGAACTCTACCATCTCATGGTCACTGCCTCCCAGGTTCCCATCCACTTTAGCTTCCCCTACTAATTCTTCCTGGTTTGTGAGCAGCAGGTCAAGAAGAGCTCTGCCCCTAGTTGGTTCCTCCAGCACTTGCTCCAGGAAATTGTCCCCTACCCTTTCCAAAAACTTCCTAGATTTTCTGTGCATTGCTGTATTGCTCTCCCAGCAGATGTCAGGGTGATTGAAGTCTCCCATGAGAACCAGGGCCTGCGATCTAGTAACTTCCGTGAGTTGCCGGAAGAAAGCCTCGTCCTCCTCATCCCCCTGGTCTGGTGGTCTATAGTAGACTCCCACCACGACATCACCCTTGTTGCTCACACCTCTAAACTTAATCCAGAGACACTTAGGTTTTTCTGCAGTTTCATACTTGAGCTCTGAGCAGTCATACTGCTCCCTTACATACAGTGCAACTCCCCCACCTTTTCTGCCCTGCCTGTCCTTCCTGAACAGTTTATATCCATCCATGACAGTACTCCAGTCATGTGAGTTACCCCACCAAGTCTCTGTTGTTCCAATCGCATCATAATTCCTTGACCATGCCACGACTTCCAGTTCTCCCTGCTTGTTTCCCAGACTTCTTGCATTTGTGTATAGGCACTTGAGATAACTCGCTGATCGTCCCTCTTTCTCAGTATGAGGCAGGAGCCCTGCCCTCTCGCACGCTCCTGCTTCCTCCCGGTATCCCACTTATCTCAGGGCTTTGGTCTCCTTCCCCCAGTGAACCTAGTTTAAAGCCCTCCTCACTAGGTTAGCCAGCCTGCTTGTGAAGATGCTCTTCCCTCTCTTCGTTAAGTGGAGGCCGTCTCTGCCAAGCACTCCTTCTTGGAACACCATCCCATGGTCAAAGAATCCAAAACCTTCTCTCTGACACCACCTGCATAGCCATTCATTGACTTCCACGATTCGACAGTCTCTACCCAGGCCTTTTCCTTCCACGGGGAGGATGGACGAGAAGACCACTTGCGCCTCAAACTCCTTTATCCTTCTTCCCAGAGCCATGTACTCTGCAGTGATCCGCTCAAGGTCATTCTTGGCAGTATCATTGGTGCCCACGTGGAGAAGCCGGAAAGGGTAGCGGTCTGAGGGCTTGATGAGTCTCGGGAGTCTCTCCGTCACATCGTGAATCCTAGCTCCTGGCAAGCAGCAGACTTCTTGGTTTTCCCGGTCGGGGCGGCAGATAGATGACTCAGTCCCCCTGAGGAGAGAGTCCCTGACCACCACCATCCGCCTCCTTCTCTTGGGAGCGGTGATCGTGGAACCCCCAACCCTAGGACAGTGCATCTCATGCCTTCCAATGGGTGCAGTCTCCTTCTGTTCCCTTCCCTCAGATGTATCATCTAGTCCACTCTCCGCATTAGTACCTGTGGAGAGAACATGAAAATGGTTACTTACCTGTATCTGCGTTGCTGGTACATGGACGCTCCCCTTTCTTCTTCTGGAGGTCACATGGTGCCAAATGTCTTTCCTGTCCCCGCTGCGCAGCCTGCTCTGAATCTTCAGAACGTTTTGCCCGTAGAAGCATATCCTGACATCTGTCCAGGAAATCTTCAGTTTATTTGGCTTATGCCCAAATAAATATGTTAGTCTCTAAGGTGCCACAAGTATTCCTCCGTTCTTTTTGCTGATAGAGACTAAAATGCTACCACTCTGAGTTTTATGCTGTTACACTTGGGTGGGATTGAATGCACCTAAGTGAAAATCTGGCCCTATGCTACTAGAAATGGTTGTAACATTTGGGAAAAATTAATGTAACTAAGCAATCTAATCATATTTAGATATCATTCATAATTTATTGTCTAACAATTAAATATCTACTAACAATAGAAAATAATGTTGATTACACACTATAATGAGACTCCTTAACTGAAAGGTAAATCTATTTTGGAAGACTGTTCTATGTCTAGTCTTTAACTTTGAATCACCTTAAGATAGGAAAGAACTGTGTGAGACTAAAATTTGTTGCTTAATGGTGTGTAGCACAGGTGTTCCTGCTGTAAATAATTCCCTAACTTTTATTTGTGCTAACATTAACAAATACAAAGTCATACTGATTGGGTTTGTTTTAGCTTAAACTTCCTCCTAAAAAAACCCCTGCAAATGTGGTATTTAATTTTCCTTATTCTATATAGATTGGAGAAAAGAAATCAACAAATGGGTCTTAATTACATGAGGTACAAAAAAACCCAGACTGTCCTGGGTTGTACCCAAGAACTAATGCTATGGCCGTATCAAGTTATAAATACTAATTTTTCAGTTTTGGTTGTAAATGTTTCTAAAAATAGAGGGACTGAGGGAACAGTTACAATTTGTTACAATGATGAATCACTGTTACTTTTTCCACGTTAAACCTTGTAGGGCCTTTGTAAATGTGTGTGTGACTCAATAAGAACTAAATCAACAACATAATATAATGAAGTAGAAAGTCAAAGAACTGTGTGGAGCAAATCCAGTGGATGTCTTACCTTAGCTGTCAACCTTCCAAGATCCAAATGTGTTATAACAATCTAATGTATAAGATCAAAAATAAGACCCTCATAAAAACTAGGGCCCTGATGCAACAAGGAACTAATGTGTGTAGCAACTTTAAGCATGTGAGCAATCCCAGTGAAGTCAATGAGACCAAACATGTTTCAAGTTAATCATGCGCGTGTGTATTTGGTTGAATTGGGGTCTAGGGATAGTGTGGGGTTAATTTCTTTTTATTAATGTTTGTTCTTTGCATTCTGGTAGCATGTACATTGTGTTAAGCCATCCACATACCAAAAAAAAAAATCATGGTCCTACCCTCATCTAACATTAATGAATAAAGATGAGCTATCCCCAAATGCCCCTCTAACTAGTTGCTGTTACTAAATGGCTAACTTCTGTTAAGCATCACAGTAGAAATAGGTCTTGAGAAGGATCTGAAGTGGAAGAAGGTAATAGATATGACAGCATGTACCAAACAGGGGTCTGCAGCAGGGCAGAGTAATAGGAAGGCAAATGCAATGAGAAAGTGATTAACTATCAAAGGGCAGTTTGTGAAGGGATTCCAAGGTCAGGGCAAGAAGCTTCTACTTGATGGAATGAGGGGGGACGCAGTGGAAGGATTCAGAGTATAATGTGAGAGTCAGAGCAGAAGGCAAGAAAGATTATCTCAACAGTTGTATTTTGTATGCACTAGAGAGGTGTCGTGGGTATGAAGGAGGCCAGAAAGGAGGGAGCTACCAGTAATCAACACTAGATCTGAATGTTTCCTACAACCTCACTTTCAATATTTGGGAGGCAGGGGACTGGGAGTGTGGTTCGATTCCAAACTGCAATTGACTCACTGCTACTGTCTCTTTTTATTTGTTTTGTGGGGTTTTGTGGTTCACAGGTCTAACCATTTTTTTTAACCCAAAGTCACAAATGATTTTGTTTTTGGAATTTGGACAAACTTTTTAATGTTTTTCTTAAATAAAGCAAAGGGAAATTATGAAATGGAACATCTTTCTGAAACAAAAACACTTTGTTCAGAAATGCCAAAATGAACTGTTTTAACAGTTTTCAACATTTAGAAAAAAATCTTCTGACTAAACCAACTTGCTGAAATTGACCCAAATCACAAATTGTTTTAGTCATCCCAAAATCTGCATGTTCACTGAGAAAAGGTTTTGTGCTCAAAATTTTGCCCACCTCCAGTAAAAGACCTTAGACAAATCACTTAGTATCTTTGTGCCTCAGTTACCTCATAAAACAGGTTTGAGAATCATTCTTACCCACCTTTACAAAGCATTTCGAAATCTCAGGCAAATAATGTTGCATTATAATATACAGCGAGGCTTTATTTATTTATACATCTGATTAATGTGTATAAAAAGTGAGACAGCAGGTTTATGTGGGCTGGCACCAGGCGGATGTCTAAAATAAGTGATGCCTCTATTGGCATCTGTAGACCGAGCGTTTCATAAGAATGTTTAGGGATGCAGGTTTATAGGTGCTACTGTTTCAGTGCTTTAGCAGTAGATTGGCAACATGCCCAATTGCCGTCCATCAAATGTTTAATTTGGAATGCCTTCAAGACGACAATTTAAAGTAAGCACAGATTAAAATCAGTACATCCGTTTGTTAAACAAATAGTTAGTGCTGAATTTTTTTTAGGTGGATTATCTTTGTAAAAGTAAAGCTGAATTACTTCCACTGCTACATAGTTTATCAAATATCCTACATAAAATAATTGATATACATCATAGTAAAAACTCCACATTATTATTTCAAATTAGAGATAGGGGACGAATTTAGCCTTGATAGAAACAGCTGCAACTTGACTCCACTTACACCACATCTGATCCTATATGTTTAGGGTCTGAATCAAACCCTGCCGAAGTCAATGGAAACAATCCCATTGACTGTGATCAGACCTGATCCAAAATCTTAATCTGGTTCAAATGCAGTAGAAAGTCTAGTTTGTAAAATTTGACCTGTTACTACACCATTGAATATTGCATAGTATTATAAATAAGGCTACATTTTAGTCACAGGTATTTTTAGTAAAAGTCATGGACAGGTCACAGACACTAAAGCTATTACCAGCAGGACAGTGGGGTGGGAGGAGGTATTGGTTCATATTCTCTGTGTATATATAAAGTCTGCTGCAGTTTCCACGATATGCATCTGATGAAGTGAGCTGTAGCTCACGAAAGCTCATGCTCAAATAAATTGGTTAGTCGCTAAGGTGCCACAAGTACTCCTTTTCTTTTTGCGAATACAGACTAACACGGCTGTTACTCTGAAACCAGACACTAAACAGAAATTCACGGCCCGTGACCTGTCCATGACTTACTATATACCCCTGACTAAAGCCATGGGGGAGGGGAGTTGGTGGGGCTGGAGCAGGCTCCCTACCCGGCTCCTGGGAAGCGGCGACCCCAGTTCCTAGCTCCACGTGCTGCCTCCACTCCGTCCCAAGCCCCGGTTCTGTAGCTCCCATTGGCTGGGAACCGCGGCCAGTGGGAGCTGCGGGGGTGGTGCCTGTGGTCAGAGGCAGCGTGTGGAACCAGGAGCTGATGGAGGGGAGATGCTGTCACTCTTCTGGGGAGCCCCCCAGGTAAGCACTGCACCCCCAGCCCTGAGCCCCCCATACCTAAACTCCTGCTGCTAGGGGGAGGGGGGCCCGAGCCTGCCCCAGCAGCAGGGCTGCCTGAGCTGCTCAGGTGGCTCCCGGGCCAGCTGCATAGGCCACTGCAGAAATCATGGAAGTCACGGAAAGTCACAGAATCTGTGACCTTCGTGACAAACACAGAGCCTTAATTATAAGTAACTTATCCACTAAGTCCAAATTACTATTTAGACACATGGTCATTAGTTGGACTGGAGGGTCATGCAAAAATCCAGGCAGCAGGTCAACCTATGTAAGAGCCTATTCCTGAAGTCCAGAGGACTACTCATGGCCCAGCAACTCAAACTCTGAACAGGGAAAAGGAAAATGCCCCTTAAATATTTGTACCCATTAAGGGTTCTTCAAGGTCTGAATCTCTGGGAGCTGTTTGGAAAGCTCACCAGTGGGAAGATTACCAGCTATTGTTCCCAAAACAAAGTTTTAAGGAGTACTAAAAGTGGTTAGCTAAGAGTCATCTGTCAGGCACCTCATCAGTACTTTAGAAAGATGATAGGCATTAGCTGACTTTTATTCTTTCTATTTATAGTATTGGCAGAATGGGTTTAAAGAATCAGTGAGCTTAATACTTAGCAAGTAATGTGTACATTATACAACACTAACTCATCAGGTAACCATTTGAGTACTGGCAGGGCTTTCTAGCAAATTGGCATCAGGAGACAAAGAAGAATGGTTTTTATTGTATTTATTCCCCAAGATGCAAAAAAGCTTCCAAATTCTGTTACTAGAGGTTTCAGAAGAACAGTTACAGCAGAGGAATATTTTATTTGTGCCAACATTTAGGATAGACCATCCAATTAAACAGCTCTTTCTAGCTGCATGACTGATATCTTTCCATTCTCATACTTTGGTTTTTTTGCCAAATCTATCCCACCAAATAGCTCCAACAGACAATCTTGGGGAGATACAATTCAAGGAAAATGAATAGATATGTTCAGAAAGGAGAAGTCTAAGGCCTGGTCTACACTAGACATCAATCCAGGGTGTGAAAATCCCCCCAGCAGCGTAGTTAAGCTGACTTAAATACTGGTGTAGACAGTGCTAGGTCAACAGAAGAGTTCGTCTGTCAGCCTAGCTACCGCCTCTCGGGGAGGTAGATTACATATACCAGTAGGAGAACCCCTCCTGTCAGCGTAGATGGTGTTTACACTGAAGCCCTGCAGGGAAACAGTTGTGCCCCTGCAGCATTTTTTAGTGTAGACAAGCCCTAAGAAATTCTGTCTATGGGCTTGTCTACAAAGTGCTGGCAAAGCACATTAGAGCATGTGCTTTGTAAAGTGCTTTAACAATCTGCAAAATAACCACCCCATGTAGATCCTATTGGTGTGAACTAAAAGGATCAAGTTTGCATTAAGATAATCTGTCCTGCCTCTCTCCCCCAACAGTTCATACTACAGCTGGCTGAGATTTTTCCATCAAAAATGTTTTTTGATGGAAAATAGTTTCCACAAAACTGAAACTTTCCATGGAAAAAGTTTGACTTTTGCCAAACTCTTCAAGTTTACATCAGGAAAATCATAACAAAATACTTCATTTGGGGTTGGGTTGACCTGAATCAAAATATTTCAGTTTGTTGAACTGAACTGAAACATTTCCATTTAGGGCAGTTCAACATTAAACTGTCCAGCTGAGCTGGCATAGTATGTAATAGTAGTTAGTTTTTTAATCTTAAGTATAGAAAAGAGAATTGTCAAATTTTGGGGGGAGGGGTAATCACAACACTTCAATGTCAAAAAGTGTTTGGAAAAAACATTACATCAAAAATTGCCTTTTGTTTTAAAAGACTTTGTTTGAAAAAATTCAGCTCGAACTTGAACATCAACAAAATTCTAACCAAAGCTCCTAAAATCATTTCTCATCATCCTTTTGGATCACTAAAAAGCCTAAGATGGGTTCTCTGGAGTTTGTCACTTATTTGGTTAAACTGCAAATATCTGGTTAGACTGCAAATATCCCTTTGAGTGTTGTATCCTATTAGTTTTATAAGCTAGGTCTCTAAGTAGGTAACCAAAATACTTTCTAATATATTAACAGGAAATAGCCCCTCCATCCCCCACTTCCTTTTTAAATGTTTGCATGTCTTGGTAGCCTTGTAGACTGAAATCCTCTACTGAATAGCCATATCAGGATGGCATAGGCCATAGTCCTGCAACTTTCCCCATATGAATGGATTTTGTTAGAGCTGGTTGAAAAATCCAATTTTATTTTGGCCAAAAAAAAGTCAGTGAAAGACTTTCATTAGAAATTTTTCATGGAGAATTTTTATTCTATTTTCTATTTAAAAAAAATTAAAACAAAAGGAAATTTTCACTTTGATTAATTTCAAATGGACATTTTCATGATTTTTTTTAAACCAAATTGATAATCATAGGACTGGAAGGGCCCTCAAGAAGTCATCTAGTCCAGTCCCCTGCACTCATGGCAGGACTAAGTATTATCTAGACCATCTCTGACAGGTGTTTGTCCAACCTGCTCTTAAAAAAATCTCCAATGATGGAGATTCCGGAACCTCCCTGGGCAATTTATTCCAGTGCTTAACTAGTATGACAGTTACAAAGTTTTTCCTAATGTCCAACCTAAACCTCCCTTGCTGCAAGTTAAGCCAATTGCTGCTTGTCCTATCCTCAGAGGTTAAGAAGAACAATTCTTCTCCCTCCTCCTTGTAACAACATCCATTATAAAGATGCTCTTTTTTTAATATGAAATTAAAGGAACACTTTTCAGTTTCATTATTAAAAGTTTGATAGAACAGTGAAAACTTTGCTGAAACTGCAGTTTTGATGTAAAAAATCCTGACCTGGAAAGACCACCTATAGCGGTATCAGAGTAATTCAGTTTCCATCGTATCATGGGGTGACTGGCCTCTTGAAGGGAAGTTAGGGCCCAGTCTATCCATCATGGGCTTCTTTAAGGAGAACAAGCCAATTTTAGCCCACCTAGAAGTAATCAACTGCTGAGGTGGTTGGTTATCCGCTAATGAGCGCCTGTACCTGATGGGCTCTGGTAGGCTTTTCATTGGAGGGTGGTGATGCTAGGGATGGGATGGAGCCTAAGAAGTGGAGCTTCCTAGGGAATAGAGTAGGAGTTCTCCCAGGGAAAGGAACTTTCGGAGGGAGCTCCCACACAGCTGTAGGAGGCTCAGCCTGTGCTAGTGGGAGAAGAGCTGCAATTGGCAGGAAGGCCCTGCAGAGGCGCTAGCTCCAGGAAAGCAATGAAGGTCGAGAGTGCCATGCAGGTAAAGGGTCTGGACCTGGGACCCATGAGTGGTTGAAATTCATCTGGAGTCCACCTCTCTGCTAAGAATCCTAGGTAAAAGGCTTTCTGGTGAACTTTCAATTAATAAATGGGACCCTTGAAATTGTGGGGAGGAGGTGCTGCTTGATATGACAGCTTTGAACTTACTAACAGCCCAGCTGGGGAAATGAAGGTAGGATGTACTGCCACACCTGGTTATCAGGGGGCACATCGACCCTTAGTGTCTTTTGAAACTACCAAGAAGGTGCCAGCCTTTGGTTTGGATATCTGACCACTGAGAACTGGACTGAGTACAGCAAACTCATTTGACATAGGAAAACAGACAACTATCAAATGGCAACAATTTTTGAACCGGGGACCCTGAGGTAAAAAGCTGAATAACACATTACTAATCCCAAATGTCATTTAGTTAACCACTTGACTCCCCTCCAAACCAAACAAAACCACCCAACAGCGCTTGTAATTGTGCTTTGATCATGTTAAGAATATATCCGATTAGCTGAGCCACACAAGCGTCTTGGTAAAGAACACATTATTTGTGGGATGTCTTAGGGCCCAGAATCTTATAGTGGTAGCTTAATTGTCATTCTCTCCTTTTTCAGATGAAATAAAGTTCTCTCATTTGTCATCAAAACAATCCAACTTTTTTCAGAACAAAAGAAAGAATGGATAGAACAAATGCATACAATGTAGGATTTGACCCCATTGCCCAAGCTTTATCTTGCAGGATATTGAGAGTTGCCTCAGTTGTTTACACAATGTATATACATGCACCAAAGTTAGCAAGAAAAGCTTCTCTCTAATATATATAAATTAGAGAGTGAGTGGTGTGTGCGATTTTTTTTTGTTTTGTACTGATGCCCTCATAAGATCAAAGTCAGATCAAAGGGCAAGTCTGTTCATAGTTTTCTTTAGATTTGAATGTACATTAAACAAAAAGGCCACTAGGCCACTCTTTTAGGGATTGTCTTAAAACTGAAATCTTGTGAAGACCTTGTGCACATATTTGGAATAATTATCATCTTTTGCAAAGGGTAGGAGAAATAATAGTTGTTCAAAGGACTTGCATATGAAACTGGGTTTTAGTTACAGAAATCTAGAGGTGTTTATGACAATCTTTTACTTATTCCAGACATTTTTGTTTCTTTTGGAGATTCTCCCAATGAGAGATGTTTGCTCATTGCTGTTTTTTTAGTACAAGCAAAATACAGGCTTCCTTGAGTGAAAACATGTATTCAAATCAATGCAGAACATCTTAATTCTGGCTAGAACCTTGGGGCTGTATTTGTGTTCTCTAATGAGATTAGTTCTCTTTCCAATTTAGCTGGCCTATTCAAGCCCATTTATGGTTGTGTAGCAGATTTAGAAGCTTCTCCATAAATTTAATCCGCTCTTCAGTGGTGCAAAATAAAATGTCATCCTTCAGTAAAAAGTTATCAGATCTCAAAGGGTAAGATTCTAATTTTTCAACCTGAGTTGCCAGTTCTAAATAAAATGGCACATGACCAGTAATAGATATCATTAGGCCTTTCCATCTCTGGCCATAACTGAATCAATATACTTCTTGGATTCTAATTAAAACTAGAGTTGAGAACTAGCCTCTAGCTATCCCAGTACATCCTATCTCCCCTGTTTTAATCTTTTAGATTAGAAGGTCTTCACAGCAGTGTCTGACTTCATTTTGTGCTTTGCACGCAGTCAGTGCTCAGCTAATAGGAAATGATATATTGAATCACAGACCCACACTAACTTACCTGGGTTTGTGGTTTGATGTTTACCAAAAACTTAGGCTGAGATCATTCAGATAAAATAGTAGGAGTAGAAGGGATCTCTTAAGATTATCTAGTCCAGTCCCCTGCACTCATGGCAAGACTAAGTATTATCTAGACCAGTGGTTCTCAAAGCCAGTCTGCCACTTGTTCAGGGAAAGCCCCTGGTGGGCCGGACCGGTTTGTTTACGGGCCGCATCCGCAGGTTCAGCCAATCGCGGCTCCCACTGGCCGCGGTTTGCTGCTCCAGGCCAAGGAGGACTGTGGGAAGCAGCGTGGGCCAAGGGATGTGCTGGTCGCACTTCCCGCAGCCTCCATTGGCCTGGAGCAGCGAACCATAGCCAGTGGGAGCCGCGATCAGCTGAACCTGTGGACGTGGCAAGTAAACAAACCGGTCCAGCCTGCCAGGGGCTTTCCATGAACAAGCAGCGGACTGGCTTTGAGAACCACTGATCTAGACCATCTCTGACAGGTGTTTGTCTAACCTGCTCTAAAATATCCAATGATGGAGATTCCAGAACCTCCCTGGGCAATTTATTCTAATGCTTAACCATCCTGATAGTTAAGAGGTTTTTCCTGATATCCAACCTAAATGGTCCCTCACTGTAATTTTAAGCCCATTGCTTCTTGTCCTATCATCAGAGGTTAAGGAGAACCATTTTTCTCCCTCCTCCTTGTAACAACCTT
Source organism: Lepidochelys kempii (assembly GCF_965140285.1). NCBI lineage: Eukaryota > Metazoa > Chordata > Testudines > Cheloniidae > Lepidochelys > Lepidochelys kempii. The sequence goes on from NC_136383.1 coordinate 119,350,701, forward strand.
TTAATGTACTTGAAAACTGTTATCATGTCCCCTCTTTGTCTTCTCTTCTCCAGACTGAAAAAATTGGGTTTGTTTAATCTTCTCTCATAGGGCATATTTTCTAGACCTTTAATCTTTTTTGTTGCTCTTCCCTGGACTTTCTCCAATTTGGCCACATCTTTCCTGAAATGAGGCACCCAGAACTGAACACAATACTCCAGTTGAGGCCTAATCCGTGTGGAGTAGAGTAGAAGAATTACTTCTCGTGTCTTGCTTACAACACTCCTGCTAAAACATCTCAGAGTGATTTTTGCTTTTTGCAATAGTGTTACACTGTTGACTCCTATTTAGCCTGTGATTCACTGTGATCCCCAGATCCCTTTCTGCAGTACTTCTTTCTAGGCAGTCATTTCCAGTTATGTACGTCTGCAACTGATTGTTCCTTCTTAAGTGGAGTAGTTTACATTTGTCCTTATTGAATTTCATCCTGTGTACTTCAGACAATTTCTCCAGTTTGTTCAGATCATCTTGAATTTTAATCCTATCCTTCAAAGCCCTTGCACCCTCCCCGCCCCCCGCAGCTTCATATTATCTACAAACTTTAAGTGTGTACTCTCATTATCTAAATAATTGAGGAAGATATTGGACAGACCTGGACCCAGAGTTGATCCCTGCGAGCCCCCACTCTTTATGCCCTTCCAGCTTGACTGTGAACCACAGATAACTACTCTCTGGGAACAGTTTTCCAACCAATTATGCACCTGCCTTTATAGTACCTCCATCTCAGTTGTATTTCCCTAGTTTGTCTAGATATATCACATCTACCACTTCCCACCCCCTTCCCCCCCCCCCAATCCACAAGACTTATTACCCTGTCAAAGAAAGTTATGAGGTTGGTTCGACACAATTTGTTCTTGACAAATATACTGTTACTTATCTTGTCTTCTAGGCAGTGATGAGCTGCCAAAATCTTAACAACCGGTTCCCTATAAAAAGTTCTGATTTAAGGGTTGTGCCAAGAGCTGGAGTGGGCAGGAGTGTAGTGGCAGGGAAGAGATTGCACAGAGGCAAAAGTAGCTCATGGCAGGGAGGGAGTGGCACAAGGGAGAAGTGGGCAGGAGGGTGTTGTTGCAAGGGGCTGGCAGGCAGGGGTGTGTATGTGCCTGTGGTTGTTGTAGGGGGGTGAAGGTGGCAAGGAGGGGTTTTCACAAGGGAGGAGTGGGCAGGAGGGAGATGGCAGGTGGGGGGGGGGTCCCCAAGGTTGATGCAGGGGTGAAGGTGACCGTGACTGGCGGCGGGGGGGTTGCCGGATGGAGGTTGCCCAGAGGCAAAAGTGGCAGGACAGGCTGGGTTGTTGGGGCAGGGGGTGCCCAGGGGAGAAGGTAGCTGGTCGGTGGGTGTTGGAGGGGGTGGCAGGTTGCTCCCACATACACCATTCCCCAGGCCAGGGACTGGACCTGCCCACCCCCTGGTGCTCCGTGGGCCCCTGCGGCTCCCTGCTGCCCAGCTAGGTACCTTGCAGGCTAAGTAGACACCCAGCTTCTCCGCCCGAAGAGCAGAGTGCACCTGTGCCTTCTTCCCTGCACCACGGGCCGAGCCAGGCTCCCTGCCGCCCCAGGGGCTCTCAGCAGTGGCGCAGGCAGGCAGGCAGCCGGCAGGCAGCCAGCCCCCCCGCACCTGAGCTGGGCTCCACGCCACCCCTGGGGCTCTCAGCGGCAGCCGCCACCACTGCAAGCCCCAGGGGTGGCGGGAAGTTCGGCTCAGCCCATGGTGCAGAGAAGAGGGCACGGCTGCTAGTGCTAGACCCTCCCCTTCCCCGCTCTGCCACCAGCTGCTCCCCCACGGGGAGGGACTGGCCGCGCCATGGGCGGCCCCTTTAGAGCCAGGAGGCGGGGAGCAGCGGCAGCCTTGTGCTCTGCTGTTTAAAAAATTTTGGGGGCACCGCTTTTTGGTGCCCCCAACCACTTGGCGCCCTAGGCGGTCGCCTAGTGGTTGAACCGGCCCTGCCCGACAGACCCCCCTGGAACTCCCAAGCCTACCCATCCCCCTGCATTCCCCATCCCCTGACTGCCCCCCCACCCCAGAACCTCCGCCCCCTCCAACCTCTCCCTGCCCCTCATCCAACCCCTTCTCCCAGCCCCGGCCCGGCCCGGCCCGGCCCCCTTACCATGCTGCTCGGGGCAGCGTGTCTGGATGCTGCGCAGCCCGCTGGAGCTCACAGCCCCACCCCCTTACCATGCCGCTCAAAGCGGCAGGAGCTGCCGAGCTGCCCAGGAGCAGTCCAGAGCCCTGGCGCCGGTGATGCGGTACACTGAGGCTCTGCGAGAGGGGGAAGGGAGGGGAGGGGCCGGCCAGGAGCTCAGGGAGCTGTAACAATTTTCAACAACTGGTTCTAAAACTGGTTCAGCATTTAACAACCGGAACCGGCTCCAGCTCACCACTGCTTCTAGGTGTTTACAAATTGCTTAATTATTTGCTACATACCTTTCTCCTACTGAAGTTAAGCTGATTGGTCTATAATTCTTGGTGGTGGTCTTATTTCCCTTTTGATTGATGGGCATTATATTTGCCCTTTTCCGGTCCTCTTGAATCTCTCCTGTCTTCCATGACACATGCCTGGGAATATCAGTTAAAGTATTACTGGGAGCATAATGTTCCTTCCTCTGCTGAAAGCTTCCCCTTCTCTCCCTCGCTAATCACACAAACCCTTACACATGAAACCTTCTCACCTAGTTACAGAACTGCAGAGGGGAATAGTTAGTGGAGACAGACACGTGTTCCATCCCAACCTCCCTTGAGGTGCAGAAGGAATCCCCTGGTGCAGGGGTGGCCAACCTGTGGCTCCGGAGCCGCATGCAGCTCTTCAGAGGTTAATATGTGGCTCCTTGCATGGGTGATGACTCTGAGGCTGGAGCTACAGATGCTAACTTTCCAATGTGCTGCGGGGTGCTCACTGCTCAACTCCCTGCTCTGCCCCAGGTCCTGGCACCACTCCACCCCTTCCCCCGAGCCTGCCATGCCCTCACTCCTCTCCACCAGAGCCTCCTGTGCACTGCAAAACAGCTGATTGCGGCGGGCAGGAGGTGTGGGGAGGGAGGGAGAGGCGCTGATTGGTGAGGCTGCCAATGGGCAGGAGGCACTTAGGGCTGGAGCGGGGTAGCGGATGTGGGGCTGCTGACATATTACTGTGGCTCTTTGGCAATGTTCATTGGTAAATTCTGGCTCCCCTTCTCAGGCTCAGGCTGGCCACCCCTGCCCTGGTGCCTAGCAATGTGCAGGAGATCTGGACCCTCTGCATGAGCTCGCATCACTCTAGCCCCACCCAGCATGTTCATAAAGAGAGTGAGAGGGACAGAAGTTGCCTCACTGGCTGCAATTACTGGAAAACAAACCTTTCTGGGAGGCTTTTTGGCCACACTCAAGCTTTATTATTTGTTGCTTCCATGTAGATCTGTGTTAATGCATTTAAAAGCAAGTGACCTTTACGTGTTCAGTAGGCCTGTTTGATGAAGCAGAATAAACTAGCTAACTAAATACACAGCTAGCAAGGAGAGGGAAATGTGGAATTCTTTACTGATCCCATTGTAAGCAAATACTGCAGCTCACGTGACCGCTAATGAAGTGAGCTGAGGGTCCTGCCAATATTGGCCCTAATAAAATGCTAAGAACATTGTCAGATTTAGGTTGTAACTTGCTTTACTTCACAGGACTTCTCAAAATGTGCTTTTTTTTTTTTAACCTCATTTTTAGGGAGTTTCATGTTAAGTCTGTGGTGTTGAGGCCTAGATGGGCTCTCCTGATGGAATAAGGTCTTAATATGAAATGTACTCAAAGGGAGATAAATTATTGACATCCATCCTTTCTTCTTTGTGGGTGGCTCCCATTCTTTATATACTGGGCACTTAAGAGAGGTTGAAGTAACACAAACACAGTTCTACAATATGGAAGTAGATTATTAAAAGCATTTGGCATGCACAGAAACTGGACATTTTGGCACCATCCAGCCCTTTGTCAAGTCTAACCATGTAAGGCTGTGCTGAATTTTATTTATATCATTTTAGAGTAGGGTATGTAAACAATATAGGGAACCTCATTAATATGAGCATGAGAGAGCTCCAGCCAATTGGGCAGCTCTGAGGATTGTACTCATTACGCTAAACAGTTACTACAGCAAGTTCAGGGGGAGGGACCCTGCATAAGACCCTTTCATTTGATTTATAGCAAGATTCCCAAAGGGTCCCAGAGAAAAAGGTGATTAAGAGTTCACGGTACCTAAAAATTTGAACAGCTAAAACCCTTCAGTGGCTGCAGTACCTAAACTTTCTATACATGCATAAACAAATATCCTAGTTGCTAGCAAACCACAAGTATGCATTATGGGGAGTGGAACTTGTGTCTTCTCCAACTGACAGGAGACTCTCTGGCTATTAAGGCTTATAGCTTTATCTTTCAGAGGACAATTTTATACCTGCTTGAGTTTTTCATATCGTAACATATTCTATCAATAGATATCGATTACTGCATACACACATTTACACTATTCAAAACATTTACCGCTTACCATTTACCAAACCAAAATGTCCAGTTTTCAGAATCTGGGGTTAAATCTGGCATTAAATTTCTAAACCACATTTACTTGCAGTATTTTTATCTTGCTTTCCAGGCTTATTTCCTTTAACCAGGCCATGACTCACCCATCACATATTGGGCTCTGTTCAGAGGTGTACAACTTGGAGCAACTTACACCTCCTTTTAATTTAAACTAATGTGCTGCCAAGTCTTCGTGCAACCCACTGGCGAGCAGGTGTTACAGGTCTGGCTCTGTGCCTGAGGCAGAGAATACAGGGCTGCCATGGTGGCCCTACCTCGAGAGCTTTAGTGCAAGCTCAAGCTTTTTGCTTTGGAAGTCCCCGGTTCAATCCCCAGGCTGATAGCCAAGGTGGCTGCTGTAGTCAAGGAGAAAGTTAAAGGACAACTGAGGTCTGGTTTTCAGAGGTGCTGAGCACCCACCACTCCTATTGATTTCGTTTCCAGCTGTGAGGTGCTTAGTACCTCTGAAAACAAAGTCGGGAGGGTGAGGAGAGTGTGAAAGTGATGGGGTCAAATCTGCAAACATTCTCTTGAAAACAAGAAGCAATGTTTGAGTTGTAGAATTTCAAAACAGCACCTGAAACCAATTAGCTAGCTACTGTTTATTCTTTGTACTTAACTTGAATCCAAATCTCTGTGGAACTCATATCAAGACTTGTAGGTTTTGGTCAGGTAAGCTCAAAAGAGAAAACACAACAGCTCTGTATTCTTAAATTCAGCATTCTTATGGGAGTTTTTCCATTAGTTTCCAAAGGTTTTTGGATCAGGCTCTAATTGAATAGTTCTTGTTACAAGTTAATAGGCCAAGAGCCTTTAAGGAGGTTTTCACTCTGCATCAAATTTGAAGCCTTTTTAAAATTATGGTACTGCAACTTTCTGTACTGGCCTGGGCTCTAGCTAATTTAATAAATTAATCTAATTTACTAATATCATTACATGTCAACTGTAGCTTTATCAGCAAATGAGCCTTCAGATTTAACTTGTCAATCCAGTTTGATGTAGCCTTTGCTTTAACTCTCAGTCTGTCTTCTCTGTGAATTAGTTACCCATGAAAATTTATGATGACTGATCTAGGAAATCATCTGAGTTGTATTATCCACAGCCAGTGTACCCAGCACACCAGCAATCTGACTTTTCTTTGATGTACCAGAGGGCATGGATTTAGCAGAGTGTGAGTCAGTCAGTGCAAATTGATATGATCTGTTGTCTCATATGTACTTCAGATCTTGCATGTCAGTCTGAATTACTTAGAACTTGGGCAGACTGTTTCCAGAAGGGATTGTTTAATACATAAGTTCCTATAGTACTCTGTTCGTGACTTATGCTTTGCAACAATCCCATCCCACTCCACTCCTTCTGAGCTCAGTCTTTCAGTTTAGACCTGTAGTAAATGTAAATCTATACTAATCTTTTAACTCTCGTCCTTCCCTATTTATTACTTCAATTGTTAAAATTCAGGCAGTTCACCAAATAACTAGTCTGTCTACCGCTAATTAAGCTCATTTTGTCTGATTTAGTCACAAGACTGGTCCCTTCCCTGGCCATTATTACATTTGCAGACAGACAGAAGGTTTTATAATGGGCATATTCGCAGAGGAATTATCTGCAGTTTACATTTGAAGAATTTCTTTTTAGTTCACAGTCACATTTTTATTCTGCATGGTTTGAGGTCTTGTGATCATAAACTTTATTCCCCCTCCATAATCATTTTTTAATTGCTCTTTGTAGGCTGTTGATATGCAATTAAAAGTTATGTAACACTATTTCCTGGGCCACAATACAGTGAAAAGTGATTCACCCAATTATTCTTAGAGGAGCAATTAAACAGTGATAAAAGGAGGACTGCATGATTTCTGGTAAGTGTTGTTTAAAAATACAGCAGACAGACATTAAACATCTTCTGCCTTCCATGTAGGTAAACATTGGTTTGGAAGTGATTAGAGTACAAAAATCCTCACTAGTCAGTGGATGTCACTACAAACTAGAAACGTTGCCCTCTAGCTCGGTGTATGGCACAAATTACTACTCAGGAGATCTGCGTTCAGGATCACTTTCTTCGGCAAGTATGGTTATGAGTAACACTTCACAGCTTTTAGGCCCAAGGTACAGCATGCATGCGTCTAGTTTAGGTACTATTATGGCCCCTATTACCGAGTGCCTCAGTCTGTATTTATCCTCCTAGCACCGTTGCTTCCTCCCCCCAACCCCAGCCCCCACAACTGGAGGGGTGTTTAATGGGCCACTTCACCTTGGATGGTCCATTGAAATGTGTTAACTACTTGTGCCAAATAATCTGTTCCACCCTGTATTTAGCTGTGACATGTTTCCCAGACCTGAAGAGCTCTGTGGAAGCTTATCTCTCACTAACAGAATTTGGTCCAATAAAAGGTATTACCTCACACACCTTGTGTCTCAGACAGCAGGGACATTTTCCCTCTAAAAACCAGAGGTGACATGGTGTTGAGGTGGGGTGGGAGCACACAATTTAAAGGTTGGGGGGAGGGGCAAGTGACTGCCCCACATGTTGCCTCTGGGTGCAGACACCTTCCAGTCCCACTTCCCTGGGCCAGGGCAGCCAATCCTGGGGGGTTTGGGCCGGGCGGGTGGGGGACTCACAGCAACAAAGTTTCTCCCAAGAACCACCCCCCCACACACACTGCAGGCCCCAAGCTCAGGGCTGCTGTGTTCTCCCCAGCCTGCCAGATTATCTGCTGTGCAGGCTGCTGCCGCCTTCCTAGCCAGGATCTTGCAGGCAGCCCGCCATGCTGCACAGACTTAGTGGGATCGCAGCGTGAGAAGGCCCCCTGGCAGCCCAGCAGAGCAAGCCCTGGAAAGGCAGCTTGGCTCTCACAGAAATCTGGGGGGGGGAGGGGTGGTACATGACCTGTTTACACCCCCGCATCTCAGCAGAGGGGAGACTTTTCACCCAGGATACAGGAGACCTGGGTTTGTGGTCTACTCACCGGACTAAAAGATCAGGCTTCGCAGCCACCTGACTCCAGAAGAGAAGTTCCTAGCTGTGGATCACCAGCAGAGATAGGGGCTTAACTCCATGAGAGGGGTGGGGCTTAGCACATGCCCTTCTTGCCAGCATCTCCCATTGGCCAGCTGAAGTAGTTCCCTACCTAGCACATAGGCTTTTGTGGATCCCACTCTTAGGTATCTCTCTGTCCCCAGTTGTTGTAGAGGGAGCCTAGGTACCTAACTCAAGCTTTGTGGATCCCACTGTTATTTCAATGACTTTTTCTAAATTCTTAAAAGTTGGGTGTTGCCACATTCAGTGTCATAACACCTACATCCATTAATAGACCTGGGCCTACGTGCCTAAATACCTTTGAGAATCTGGACAGAGAGACTAAGGGCCAAACTTTTAAAGATATTTAGTGCCTAAAGATAGGTGGCTAATGGAACTTTCAAAATCAATGGAGCCAGGTGCTCTTGGAAATCCTATTGGGTGTGTATCTGCATTTTTAGGTACCTAGAACCAGATTTTTAAAGCTATTTAAGCGATGGACCCAAGGTTATGTGAGATGCCTGTGCCAAAGCAGGGAATTGAACCTATGTCTTCTAAATACTAGGTTAGCACTTAAACCACCCTTCCTTATAATGTATCACTCTTTACATCTGTAAGGAGGGCATAGTATCTATGAAGCTGCCAAAGGGTTTGCAGGTCCCACAACAGGGCTGATGATATTGCTCAAGTCATCACGCATTTAGTGCCACACAAATCTGGTGTCTCCTCTCACTTTTGTTGAAATGATTTACATTAGAGGGCAGAATCATGGAACAGAGAATATTTACATTAAAGGAAGTGGTTAACCTGTAGCTTGCTTCTGGTGTGAATGATTTGTGTCCCAGAATTTGGATCATTGTCCCACACCGTGTCCCACACTGGGGTTTGGCAGGACAAGGTATGGCAGCATTAAATGTAGGCTAGGAGTCCTGGGATGAGATTATATTAATTTTTGGGTGAGCGACTATTGTAGCTGGGAAAATAGGGGAGAACAGAACAAGGAGCAATGGTCTCAAGTTTCGGTGGGGGAGGTTTAGGTTGGATATTAGGAAAAACTTTTTCACTAGGAGGGTGGTGAAGCACTGGAATGGGTTACCTAGGGAGGTGGGGGACTCTCTATCCTTAGAAAGAAAAGGAGTACTTGTGGCACCTTAGAGACTAACCAATTTATTTGAGCATGAGCTTTCGTGAGCTACAGCTCACTTCATCAGATGTTTACCGTGGAAACTGCAGCAGACTTTATATACACACAGAAATCATGAAACAATACCTCCTCCCACCCCACTGTCCTGCTGGTAATAGCTTATCTAAAGTGATCAACAGGTGGGCCATTTCCAGCACAAATCCTGGATTTGTGCTGGAAATGGCCCACCTGTTGATCACTTTAGATAAGCTATTACCAGCAGGACAGTGGGGTGGGAGGAGGTATTGTTTCATGATTTCTGTGTGTATATAAAGTCTGCTGCAGTTTCCACGGTAAACATCTGATGAAGTGAGCTGTAGCTCACGAAAGCTCATGCTCAAATAAATTGGTTAGTCTCTAAGGTGCCACAAGTACTCCTTTTCTTTTTGCGAATACAGACTAACACGGCTGTTCCTCTGAAATCTATCCTTAGAGGTTTTTAAGGCCCGGCTTGACAAAGCCCTGGCTGGGTTGATTTAGTTGGGGATTGGTCCTGCTCTGAGCAGGGGGTTGGACTAAATGACCTCCTGAGGTCCCTTCCAACCCTGATAGTCTATGAGATGGGTAAGCAGGATGAGCCTGAAGAGTAGATGAGCAGCTGGCAAGTGTTAAACATCTATAGCTATACTGGGCAGCCTGGGGGAAGGAACAGCCAAAACTGTAGAGCAAGCCTAGTAAGGACGTCCCAGAATGAAGAGCTGGAATGGAAAAACTTGTAAACCCATTTCCACCTGTCCCAAATTCCTTTGTCAGTGATGTGAGGGCCTCTGTAACATGCACCTTGGAAGGGGACAGAAAGGGTGAGGTAGAGCCTACAGTTAGGCATTTACCTAAGAGCTTGTGCTCCTGCACAAACTGAATGGAAGAGAAGGAATTGGTGCCAAATCTCTTAAGGATGTAAATGTCTTTCTTGTGGAAAGTTGTTTCGTTTAATTGATAAACTCAGCAAAAGTTGAATCCATTAATCTCCCAGCACTAACCCATTATTAGAATATTCTGTGTATTGTCTTAGGGAAGGACAAATCAGCTGAAATTCTTATTTTCCCATTCCAGTATAGCTTATTTATGGGTCAAAAGTGTTGAGTGCCCTCCACTTTGAATGAACTGAATCCTGTACCATTTTGGTTCCAGTTACAGACTCCCAAGGATACAATATCAGTAATGTTTTCCCAGAAACAAAGATGACATGCCTGAGTCAGGCTCACGGTTTCAAAAATGTGAAGATGAAATATCTAAGAAGAAAATCTTGCTTATTTTTAAAAGACAACTCTCATCATGATTTTAACGAAGGCATGTGGTTTGTTTGCATAGTTCTCTGCTTTTGTAAGATTTTAATGTTCCTTAACTCTTCCCCCTTAAACACGTTTTGTTTGCACAATATTACTATATCCTATCCCTTACCTGACCCTTATTACCATAGTATTTGAGCACCTGCCCACTACTTTATGTATATATCCTCACAACAGCACTGAGAGCGAGGGGATTATTATTAGTAGAGGTGGGGAACTGAAGCACTGAGAGATCAAGGGCTAGATTGCAACTGTAGGCACAGCCCTAAGCAAGAGATGATTTCATAAGGAGGGACTTGAATGGAAAATACTAGACTGATGCTGATGGAAGCCTGGCAGCCATTTCTACCTCAGCATGTGATCACTGAGCCAACTCCCTAGGTGAGCCTAGATTTCCATCAGCATGAAGCAGATCTCCTTCTGCTCCATTATTTGGACAGTGCCAGGGCACTGATCCTATACAACATATCGAGCAGGTAAGGTCTGTGTCCCAAAGCTCCTGTTTTCTAGAATAAGAATTCAACAATCTCACAGAAGTGGAGGGTGATGTTGATAGGTGGGTGCTATAGCTACACAAAGCATCAGGCCTCATATAGAGGTAAGATTTCCTGTAGAATGGTTTAATGGGATGACCAGTGCAGGAGGCAGAGAGGGCTGAAAGACCAGGGTACAGAACTCTCATTTGTAAGGTGAAGTCCTGTACTGTGGGATGGCTTTAGGCAAGATGGATGAATCTGATGTAGCGACACTGTCTCTGCATTCCTATTTACATTAGGGAGAAAGCAGTGCAGAATGAACTTTATGCAGTCATTTGTGAGTACAGTCATTTGTGAGCTAAGAAACTTGTCCCAGACACAATAGCAAAACAATTACATGAACTCTTGCAGAGGCTTTAGATGGCCTTCATGTACAGCTGGAAGGCCTTCAAGTGGAATTGCTAACTTGCAGCCTTCCAACTAGTGATTTGTTGCAATACTTTTCTGCAGGGTCTCTGTGCTTCCATTTCTGCATCTATAAAATGGGAGTAATGATCCTCTGCTTCACAGGAGAGTGTTTGTACTCTCAAACACCAACTTATTTATAGTAATATTACTATAAATAAGTTGAAAACACCAACTTATTTATAGTAATATTTTAGAAAATGGGTCCCCATTGTATCAGGCACTGAACAATCACTTAAGCAGATCCTGCTCCAACGAATGTACAATCTGAGTAGATAGGATAGACAAAGGAAACATTACTATCCTTATTTTACGAATGGAGAACTGAGTATTTAAATGACTTGCCCAAAGTCTATTCAAACCTAGGAATTGAATCCATATCTCCTGAGGCCCAGTCCACTGCCTTACCAGAAGACCATCCTTCCAGCAAGTGTTAGTATTACCAACATAAAGGCTCTTGAAATCTCAGTATTTTCTCCTAATAATCACTTTCATATTTACCCCATCCTAGTTGTCTCTTACTCAGAGCTCTAAAGAGAGAAACCACAACCCTTCTGCTCAGCTTAGCAGAAGGAAAGTTCAGAGGGTGAAGAAGAAATTTAAGCTGCTTCAGATAAAGATAAACTTTGAACCTTTCTGCTCTAGGCAATAGGAAGAATTTAATTCCAAGGGGCTGAGTTTTCAGAGTTTGATGTTGAATGAAAGGGAAAGCTATGCTGGCACAGATTGACCCATGGTAAAACTGTTCAAAATTACAAGACAAACCAAATAGTGGAGAAAAAACCTCCCTTGTTCAACTGTCTGTGCTTTAGATGAAATGGTATTTTAACTCTTTCAACTCAAATGGTCAGGGTGTTTGTACATGTATTAGAGACAATCAATAAAACTCATCTCTGATAACTTATGTAAACTTTAATAAAAAATTGAACTACAGAGGTTTTTCAGAGTCCAAAATGGAAACTGAAATCTCTTGTCCCTGATAGTAGGAAAGACCACTCAATCTGACCTGCTGATGAAATGTCCACATAAAATTACTGTTTTGTGTAACTATAATAATCTTAAAAGAACATTATTCAGGTTGCAGTCAAGCTGTCAGAAGTTAGCAAATGCCAGAACTAAGATTGCTTATGTAACCTTAATTTGCCCCCCTTGTGTATATGCATTATGACAGTTTTAAATACATCACCATATATAATTTTTATTTTCTGTAGGAGCCCTGCCTCATTCAGTGTGCAGGATGGACTATGCTTTGGCAATAAATCAGGGTAGTGTAGTGAATGAGGCTGTTGACTGTAGGGCCTCTGGCTCGCTTGTTGCAGAAGCTGGAAATGAAGTAGGAGATTTCAGAAGACAAAGCCTGGTATCATGGTTAAGGCAGTTGAATGCTGCTGTGGAGAACTGGATTCTATCCCTGCCACAGAGTTCCTATATGATGCTAGGCAAGTTGCTTGAATAAAACTTTTCACAAGCAGTCATTGTGTATTTCTCATTTTCTGTGTATGCCACTTGAAATGCTATGCTCTGATTTGTAGAAGTGCTGAGCACTCAGAGCTGCAATTGAAGTTAATGGGAACTGTGCTTTGAACATATAAAGTGCTGTATAATGCTAAAATGTTCTGAAAAAACAAGGCATAGGCATCTCTAATAGGGCACCCAAAATTAGTGGATACTTTTGTACTTACTGTTTTATACCTCAGTTCCTTGTTATGTACAATGGGGACAATACCACCCCCTCACTTTGCAGGGGTGCTGGGAAGATTTAATGTTTGTGAAGCTAGCCATAGCCAAGCCAAGGGTCTTTTATTCATAGGTTGCATCTCAGGCAGAGGGGCAGTCAGCAGCTGGAGAGGCTGGTGACTGTCCCAAGGAGTTTCCTTAGTAGTAGCCTAGCAAGCAGCTGTCCAAGGAATAGACCCAGAGGCCTGCCATGGAAGTATAGGGTAAGGGCTGCTGTATAACAACAAAATATATGAATAGATTCCAAGGCCAGGAGGGACTCTTGTGATCATTTAGTCCAGTGGTTCTCAACCTGTGATCTGGGACCCCTAGGGGTCCACCAGTATAATCAAGTCTGCAAACATGCCAGCAACTACATAATAATGACACCATGTTTTGACACTTTCAGTTCGCACATTCCAAGTAGATAGCGACTTGGCACTGTTAATATATCCCCTTGCAGCGTTGTAATTTATCATTTCATAAAAATAACCTGTTTGAGAACGATGCACCAGAATACAAGTCTGATATGCTTAAATTACTGAAATAAAAGCTGAGCTTCTGCATATATTATTTTTTATGTGCCAATCACTTGTCTGGTTTACACCAGTTGTTAGGCATTGGTTTGACTAGGACTTTGTAATTCAGCGTGGGCAGAAAAACACTAAAGATCATTTCAGCTGCAACTGTGAAATATAATTGGTTTAATTTCTATAATGGGTAAGTTTGTAAAATGACTCCATCTGCCTTGGCAGTTCATGAAGAAGAAAATATCTCAAATAAAAGAAAAAGAGAAGCAAAATTGCACCCCTTAAACCCTCGGACCCTCCTCCCCCAACATGAGGAAAAGGGATGACCACTACATTAAATTTGATTGTATGTATGTGTTAGTGGAGAATCAAGACCCCAGCATGTAATTTGGAGAGAAGTACTTTCTAATGAAGCACTTAAACTGGCAAAACTTCCAAGACATCTGAGGTCTTTGCATGTGGAAAGTGTTGACAAGCCAGTGTAGTATTTTGAAAGGAAGTGGAATTGCTTATTAAAACAACAACAAAAAAAACTATACAAACTGTCAGCTGTACAGGAGAAGGCTCTCAAAGCATCCTACAAGGTCGCAATTAGAATTGGTAAAATCAGAAAGTAATATACAATTGTTGAAACTTTACGATGCCAGATACAATTGATATGTGCCATGAAATCTTAGGGGACAAAGCTGCTAATAAATTGAAGAATGTGCCAGTATCAAATGACTCCATTAAAAGATGAATTGCAGATGATGTGAAAGACCAGTTTGTTAGACAGGATTCAAGCAACTTGGAAATACAGCTTACAACAGGACGAATCTTGCCTAACTGAAATTATTCCTCAACTGGACAAGCTGTTTGCTGCTAAACCAAGCCCTAGGATCGCATTAGCATCAGGTAAACTGTCAATATATTAATCTGTGACTATTAAAGTAACATGAAACAAATCAATTTATGAGCAACTAAATAATGTGGGAATTGAGGGGTCAGTGGGTTTGTCTATTTAAACTTATGGGGCCCTTAGTGTTTTTGTTTTGTTTTAATGTTGAGAACCACTGCTCTTGTCTGGCCTCAGAACTTCCCCAAATTAATTCCCAGCTCATATCTTTTTCAGAAAAACATCCAATCTTTATATAAAATTTATCAGCAATAGAGACTCCACCTCAACCCTTGGTAAATTGTTCCAATAACTAATTCACCTCACTAGCAAAAACTTATGCCTTATTTCCATTCTGAATTTGTCTAGCTTCAACTTCCAGCCATTGGGTCACGTTATACCTTTCTCTGCTAGATTTGAGAGCCCATTAGTAAATATTTGTTCCCTATGTAGGTATTTAGACTATCAAGTCATCTCTTAACCTTCTCTTTGGGAGACTCAAGGAGCTCTATCTCTTTAGTTTATCACTATGAGGCATGTTTTCTACTCCTTTAACCATTCTTGTGATTCTTCTCTGAACCCTCTCCTGTTTATCAATATCCTTCTTGAATTGTGGGCACCAGAAATGGGCACAGTATTCCAGGAGCAGTGGCACCAGTACCAAATACAGAGGCAAAAATATCCTTTTTACTCTTACTCAAGAGTCCCCTGTTTGCGCATCCCAGGACCACATTATCTCTTTTGGTCACAGCATCACACAGGGAGGTCCTGTTTGAGTTGATTCTCCACCAGGACCCCCAAATTTTTTTCAGAGTCGCTGCTTCGCAGAGTAGAGCCTGCCCCCATGATATAAGTATGACCTATGTTCTTTGTTCCTAGATGTATACGTTGACATTTAGCTGTATTAAAATGCATATGGTTTGCTTGTGCCCAGTTTACCGAGTGATCCAGATCTCTCAATCAGTGACCTGTCCGCTCCATTATTTACCATCCTTCCAGTTTTTGGTCATCTGCAAACTTTAACAGTGACTTTGTTTTCTTCCAGGTCATTGATTTAAAATGTTAAATAGCATAGGGCCAAGAACCGATCGCTGCAGGACACCACTGGAAACACGCCCGCATGATGATGATGATGATTCCCTGTTTACCGTTACATTTTGAGACCTATTAGTGAGCCAGCTTTTAATCCACTTAATGTGTGGCATCTTAATTTTATTTTCTAGTTTTGAATCAAAATTTTGTGTGGTACCAAGTCAAAGAATATTACGTCAACACTATATCTTTATCAACCAACCATGTCCTCTCATTAAAAAATAATCAAGTGAGCTTGACAAGGTCTAGTTTCCATAAAGCCATGTTGATTTGTATTAATTATATTACCATCCTTTAGTTCTTTATTAATTAAGACCTCTATCAGCTGCTCCACTATCTTGCCCTGGATCGATATCAGTCTGACAGACCTATAATTATCAGGGTCATACCATTTACCCCCCCCCTTTTTTTTTAAAAAAAACGGGCACAATAATAGCTTTCTTGTCTTTTGGAACTTTCCCAGCACTCCAAGAATGATTGAAAATCAACATTAATGGTACAGCGAGCTCCTCCACTTGCATCCAAGAGTTTTAAAAGAGCTAGCTGTCTGGACCTGTTGATCTAAAATCTCCAACTTCAGTAGTTGCTGTTGAACATCCTCCAGATTTACTTGTGGAATAGAGTGTTATCACATGATGACGCTATATCTTCTGTTTTCCCCCAAATACAGAACAGAAATATTTATTGAACACTTCTGCCTTTTCTGCATTATTATTCATAATTCTACCATTTTCACATAGTAATGGATCAATACCATTGTCAAGATTCTGTTTCTATTCTATTAAAAAACCCTCCTCCTTATTGTCCTTAACTTTGCTTGCCATAGACTTCTCCTGGTGTCCCTCGGCTTCTCTTCTCAATGTGCTACATTTCCTAACTTTTGACTTGCATTTGAGACTATCCACTTCCCCTTTCTTCTGTGTGGGAGTGGTGTGTGTGTGTGTGTGTTTTTGTTTTGTTTTTAAAAGAAGCTGCCTTAACTTTCTTTCTAAACCAGGTCAGTTTTTTAACCAGCACAGCCTTTTTTCTCAGCCGTGAGATTGTGGCTTTTGGGGCATTTGTTAAGGCATCCTTAAATTATTCCCAATTATCATTCACATTTTTCTGATTAAATTCTTCCTCCCAGATCTGGTTTATAACTGGTTTCAGCTTTGTGAAATTGGCCCTTTTGGAGCACCAAATACGTATATTACTGGTCTAGACTTTATTCTGTTTGCACATTGTAAATGTGATCAAGTCATGCTCACTTGTACCTAAAAGCTACCTTTAATTTTTTGTTCTGTGATCCGTTCCTCTTTATCTTCTAGGACATGGTCTAATAAAGAATCCCCATGCTTGCTGCAACACTTGAGTTATGAAATTGTCATCTATAATTCAGAAATTCCAAGGATGTTTAACAGTCGTAACATGAGACTTCCAGCATATGTCACTCATATTGAAGTCCCACATGACAACATATGTTGTTTTTCCTACACATTATAGATAGGTGCATAAGGAGGCAGTCATCCTGTTCCCTATTGTGATTTGGTGATCTGTAGTGGACACCAATTAATACCCCATATTGTGTTTTATCCATTAGTATATTGATCCATAAGCATTCAGGATGATTTCCTTCTGTGTTATCAGTGACTCGGAAACAGGTAATGGCATTTTTGACATAGGGTGCCCCCTCCCCCACCTTATCTACTTAAACCTTCCTAAAGATGTTTTTCCCTTGTACCCTACAAGGAGGAGAAGAGAAGGACAGACTTGTGGACGCCCATATTGTCAGACCTTGGAGAGCTACCTATATAGGGCCAAGGGTAGCTGACAGAGAGCTGGGAGATTGGAATCTTAAAGGGCTAGGCTATCACAATAACTCCTTAGGTAAGGGATGGAGGAATAAGTCCCTTCATAGGAATCTTTGGAGATTTTTAGATGCTACAAATCAAAGTTTCTACTGACCACAAGCAAGCAGAGATTTCTCAAAGTCTTCTAAGTTGGCCAAATTTGGGCAAACTTTAATAGGAACAGTAAGAGCAGACCCCTGACACAAAGGCCATGCTTCTCCCAAATTGTTATTCCCTCCATCTAAGCATGGGGGTACTAGATATTTAACATTGCAAAATAATGTATTTTCTCCTAGCCTTGTTCTTGGAAAGGATGGCACCATTTTGGCTGAAACTTCCATCTAATATTTATCAGACTGAGGCAAATGCTAACTGTAGAAAATTTTAGCCCAACTGGTTTAAGTTTGGCAAAGGTATAAGCAACTGAAAACAGGCTCTTATATTGGGAAGTGTCAGGTGCTGCCTATTATTAAGGTTGCTATGACCCTATCTATGATATCACTTAGCTCTACTGTTTTGTAAACGAGATCATTCTAAAGTAATAGCAAAACAACAAACATGCTTATCAAACATGTTTTATATTGTGCCTGAAGGGTCCTAAAGATCTTTACTGGCTTAAGCTGGCATGTGAACTGAGGCCCTGATTGTACGCAGTGGTCATAGCAAGCATTGGCTTCAGTATCCCCAACAGTCTGCCCTGGCATAGTGTCTCTTCCTCTCGTGACCTTTAAATTGCATTTCTGTGGGAATTTTTGCCATCTGAGTCAAATTGTTAGCTAATAATTCTAAAGATGATAATCAGGAACATAAATATTCAGCCGAAGAGAGATACTTGGAAAGCAGTAATATCAAAGCCCCAGGATTGACGGACACCGAATAAAATGAGCTGTTTAATACAAGAGTGTAGCAAAAATAAATGTAATGTGGAGCTGCATATGCAGAAATAATCTATTGTGGATCAGATAGATAATGAATACTCTATGCAGCCCTGGGGAGAAATGTGTGTAGCTCTCTGTACTTTTATGTCAGAAGGATATTGATAAGAATTCAAGGGGCAACTGTGATTATTAAGGGTTGGGGCTGAATTGTCTAATGAAGATCTATTGAAAATAAGAAATATGTCCAATTTGGCTGACTAAGGAGGAAATGACTTTCTGCAAGGATTCATTAAAGGGCGTAAACCGTGAAGAGTGATAAATTATTGTGATGACCCATGGGGTATGACTAAAAGTAATGAGACAAAATGGAGAGAAGGAAAGTATAGGCTGAATAGTAAGAGAATTTCCCAACAGGGAGATTGACTGGACAGTGAAATAGTTTACCAAAGAGGAAGGTGGAAGCCATATAGCTGCAATATTTTAAAACCAGATTGCCTAAAACACTTTAATACCCAATAGGAAGCATTCCTACATTGACTAGGGAATGGGCAAGATGACCCAGTCGGTTTCTCTTACTACTGATTTCCAATTTTTGGGCACCACTGGCATTTGCAAAACTCCTGCTTGGTTGCTGCCTAATGTCCCTTAGATACCTGTCAGTGGGCATGTGCAAATCTGCTGAAATCCTGACACAGCCACGCTGCTTGGTGCCTAACTCAGACCTAAGCCCTGGTGGGATCCACAAAGTAGTCATTCCGCTATTTATCTTGCCTGTAGGGCCTAATCCAATAGGTATGCTCTGAGTGGGCCATTTCTAAAAGAGCCATAATACTGCCTACAGCAGGGGTGTGTTGTAATCAATATTTGTAAAGCTTTTAATGATAATAAACAGCCTTAGATAAATTCATATTATAATAGGCACCTCCTCCATCAGATGGGTTGAAACTAGGTAGGGTGAGAAAGGGAGCTTGGGGGAATGGAAATTGAGACCATTCTTTTGGTGGGTGGAGCTGCCTGTTGCCATTTCTAGGGGATACAACCGCTGCTGTGTAAGGGCTCTGGCTGCATTCAAGTTCGGATTTTTAGATGATGTGGTTTTGTCTCATTCCTTTTGGCTTCCCTTCAGATTATAGTATCATTATTAATAATAATGACTATGCTTTTTTATTTTAGAGTTAAGGTACATTCAGCTAGAACACCAAAGGTGAACTGTGCAGCAGACCGTCACAAATAGCCAAGTGTCTATCTTGACTAGTGCTGTAATGAAAAGCTTATCTTTTGTTTAGATGATGCTTTTAAAGTATGTGCTCTTTGCAAAATGTCATTTCCATAGAATACTTTAACTAGACACCGGGAAATAAAAGGTTGGGAAAGATTTACGAGTCACTGAGATTTGAACTAATATGCTGATAGCAGAGGAATTTCAGAGCTTCAAATAGAAGTGGTCACGGTTTCTTAATTTGCCAGAATCCCTTGGAAAATAAGGTTAAAAGCAGAAATAACCGAGGGGGTTTTGGCTCTAACTAAAGAGGTATATACAGATTCTTTTAATAAGTCTTACAGGTAGGAAAAAACATAGTTATTAAACTCAACATCCATATGAAATCCAATCCTTGATTCTGAATCAAAAATGTAGGGTAAGAGTGAAATCAATGAGAATTAGAAACAAACAATTTTGTATGGTTATTCTGATATCTCCTGATTCAGCAAAGCATCTTAGCACATGCCAAAGTGAATAACTATTCTACACAGTACTTAGGGCCAGATCCAATACGCTGTGGAGAGACTCCTTGTGGCTTTGAATTAGGTCTTTAAACATGTGCTTTGAAGGACTTTGAAGTCAATAGACTTTAGTACTTGCTTAACTTTAAGAGCATTCCCAAATGGTCATATTTAATAAGCATAAGTCCTTGCCTCATTACTCAAGCAAAACACCCATTGAAATCACTGGGTATTTTGAATGAGTAAAGACGACCGGATCAAGCTCTATATTAAAAACAAACTAATATTTGAAACAGTATCATGAAGCTTACTGATGGTTTTACTAAGATGGGCTACGTGCTACATCCAATTTCTGATTTCTTCCTTGAATTTAGTGTCAATTGAGGATATTCGATTGGGCGGTATCGGCCCTCATCTCTCTCTTTCCACAGTAAAGCTACAGCTTGGACAGAAGTCGGGCAATGCTCCCCCTCCCTCCCTCCCATTACCCTCCCAGCCCCAATCATCTCCTTGGTGTGTCTCACTCCCATAAGTAAGCCCTCCAGAATAGGGATAAGAGGGCACGAAAGTAGCCTCCAATTAAGATCCAGGCTACATGCAATTTTTGTATTGGTATAACTGTCAGCTAGAGGTTTGGTGGGTGGGTTGTTTTGTTTTTTTGTTTTTTTTTAAACTGATATACTGGTACAACCTCTAGTGTGGATGCAGTTATACCAATATAAAAGGCACCTTATCCCAGTAAATTTATTCCCCTTTCCTTACAGGAATAAGCTACATTAGCATAAGCAGATATATACTGAGATAAGAGTATCCACTCTGGAGGGTGTTGTATTGCTTTACTAGACCTCTGCACAAGGTATAGTTAAGGAGATACAATTTTTGTGTTCAGACAAGGCCTAACGGCTGGATCCACAAAGGTACTCAGGTGCCTGAGTCCAACATGTAGGCAACACTGACCTACTGTTCAGCAGTTGGCTTACCCCATAGGCTCCTAAGGTTCTGCTGGTAGGTGTGTGCAAAGCCACCGTAGCTGGTGATAGCATCAGCACTTAAGGGCTGCTTGGAGCCCTCGCTGAAGTCAAAGCTCTGGCAGCCCTCAGGCAGGATTCTCAGATTAAGCATTGCCCTGCCTGTCTCACCTGTTGGCACTCCTAAAGACAACCAGGTCTGGAATTTTTCAGGGGTGTTTGTTTGTTTCAGTCACTCCTCTGGGATGTGGGAGATGTGGGAAACTTAAGGTTAAATTCCTGCTCTGCTGGCTGCGGAGTAGGAACTTGGACCCAGATCTCCTCGGTGTGTGCCCTAACCACCAGGCTTTGGCTATAATGGGGGCAGGGGGTAGCTAGAGAGAAACTCTCCTGTTGAATCTTTTCCACTGCATTGGGCCAGAGAAAGGGAGTGAGAGTATGTGTGTGATTATAGCCCAGTGGTTTGGGTCCTTACCTGGCATGTTAGAGACCCAAGCTGAAGTCCTTGCTCAAATGAATATTTAGTTACACAAAGTAGAACAGCTCCAACAGGAAAGATTGAGAAAGTGCTCCCCCCATCCAAGAATACCCAACAGCCTGGTGGTTAGGGCCCTCACCTGGGATGTAGGTTTAAGTCCCTACTCTAACTCAGGGAGAGCAGGGCTCCCACATGCTGGGTGAGTGCCCTAACCACCAGGTGATTGGCTATAATGGGGTGGGTTGCTCTTTTTATTTTCTCTTGGATCAGGCCCTGAATAGTACTCTTTTTGCAAGAGCGCAGTTATGCTGCCTATCTGTATTACTCAAATGTCACTTTTTTAAATAGAATGACTGTATGGCATCAACCTGAGAAACAATATAAATCTTGGAAGGCTGGTCTAAAGCCATTTGAGATAATGTATTACAAAATTCTGTCACTCCTTCTTACTAATGCAGTCAGTCATTCCCTACATGTGATTCAGAGCAGAAAGAGCTGAGTTCTGTTCCAAATCTATCAGTAATTTTCAGGAATTTGCAAGTGAGGTCAGTCTCTAGTCCACAGAAGAGTAGAAAAGGTGCCAGCATACATCACTGGCATGTGTGATTGGGTGGGCTCTATAACAGAAATATCTGTTGATGCATTAACAGCAATGGCGCTTAGTATCAGGCGATTCTTTGAACATTGATCCAAATGTGATGGACATAGGCAGTTCAGAAACCATTACAAACTAGAGCGGTTCTAATCCTTGCATTTTGCAAACACAACATATTCCCTGTTACATTCAATATTTGCCCACATTTGTGGTAAAGATTAAATTGTGCCAATTCTGGAATTTTTTTTTAATTTTTTTTTTTTAATGTTATCTCACATTTTCTATAAACCAGTTCTAATTTTACTTCTGACTTGTAAGAGGTATTCTGCTGTAAAAAATATTGTCATGACAAAGATATCCTATAGAGTGCATCTTTTATTCTTCTTTCAGATTTGCTTTTAAATATTTCTCTACTTTTATAGTAGTAATTGAGCCATTTTTAGGTAACATGCCCTTTATGTGATACACTGGTATCTTGTACTTAAATTTAAATAAGATGTTAATCTTCATTGAACATGGCTGGTTTCATTTGAAAGAGCACTGATATGTAGAATAAGCTTGAAATGTTAACTAAGTTTTAAAATTCTAATCATGTTGGATTATTTTATGGATTCTCAATCACTTTTTTTTCCCCAAACAATCCACTGCTTTTATTTTTTCCTTTTATTCTTTTATGTAAGTTTCAAACGATCTATGCATGCATGCAGGAATTGCTATTACTTGTCATAGAAACACAACAATACAGAACCATATAGCCTGTCTCAAGATACTTTGTATACTCATCCTCCAGTTGTAGTGTCATGTGGGCTAATGCTTAAACCTTGGATTGGGAACAGGGAAATCCTATGGGATTTAAATCTGTATTTAATTGCTTTCCTAGATTAGGGTTTACATCAGGGATTTCCCTTATGGACATAGCTAGGTTACTTAACCTCTCTATCTCAGTTTCCCCCTCTTAAAGAAGGAGAATGCTTACCTGCCTACCAGTACTACTCAGAGCTGTTGTCAGAAACAGAGTTTTTCAGTCTCGAACGTCTATTACATCATCCATTCAACATCCCTGCCAGCACAGGATCATTCCTTAAAGTACATTTTCTAGTATTTTGTGTGGTCTAGTTTTAAAAGATTTAAATGATGAAGGTTCTACCACTTCCCTGAGGAGACTATTGCACAACTCAATACATTTTTATTGTCAAGAAAGGTGGTTCTTTTGGTTTTTTTTTTTCCTGGTGCTCAGTCTAAATTTTCCCCTCTTAATTTCATCCTATTACAGCCCAACTGCAAGCAAATTTGTAATCCATCATGGCACACCAGTCCTGTCTCTTAGGCTAACTGCAGCAAATAGAGAACACTTTTAAAAGATTCTGGAAAGAAGCTTACAGCTTATTATAAAATGGAAACATATTTTTCTGATGTGTAATTAGGGAATAGCAAATCTTTCATGCAAACTTGAACAAATACAAGATGGTTTGGTAAAAAATCCAGCAGACTAATACCCTTTATAACACACAGGGGCCTGGTTTATATTATATCTCTCCATTCCAAGACTTAAAATCTACTGATTCTACCCCTCACCGCCAGCACACAGCAGCGTTTGATGAAGGAGGGGGGAGTTCCAGGCCTGTCGTCTCTTCAACAGTGGGGACAGAGGTTACTTCAGGTCTGAGGGTCTCCTTATCCCACATGCCTTCCTTAGGAAGAGCTCCCCCTGGCCTCCTGGAGAAGCCCACACAAATCTGGACTATTTCCATAGGAGTATTCCTGCTGAGCATGCACCATAAGCAGTTCCCAGGGTGAAAGTGTATAAGGTTCTGCGAAACACCAGTTTCAGTCATTTACCAGCTGCCTTTCCTCAACCCCCTATTTGTCAGTAAAATTAAAAATACACCTCAGTCGTGGGACAGGGGCTCTTGGGATAGTGCATTTGAGCTGCTGGTGTCCATTTAATAAGTTTTGTGCAAACCCCCCAAAAATAGGAGTTTTAAATGAAAGCATGATTATTAATTTGGACTCGAGAGTTTTGTGTCTGTCCATGTCCTAGATTTGTCAATTTCTTTATTTGATCACCAATGATCCATTTATAGCCAAAGGCCAAGTGCTTGAGTAATTCCCTCTTTTAAATGCACATCAATGTGGATAGTATGAATTTATCAGGCTGACAACAATCCAAAGAAACCTGGCACTGTGCTAGGCTCACTCAGCTCAGCCTCTCAGAGAGAAGCTAGGTAACTAGATGCCCACCAAGCCTCACTGAGCAGCCCTCATGAGAGTGCAGAACGGCTGGAAGTTCTTGCAAGGGCTCGCTGCTTTCTCTCTCTTACATTCTTCCCACATCTCTGTGAGCAATACCAGGGGTAGTACCCAGCCACTAGTCTATACTGCTTGGTGCAGCAGCCCAACTGCAGGGAAGGCTGGTCTTCTGTAGCACTCTACATGCACTGTAGTGGTTCCCTAGCACACTGGGTGCCTTTGCAGGGCTTTCCCCAAAGCACTCTTGCACGGTGAGATGAACACCCATATATTCCAATATATCAGTAGATGGGACAATGAGCGTAGGCAGCAGAATACGGTGCCAAATGTAGATTTGGATCAATAATTGACCTAACAGTGTATCTTTTAAGAGCTATTTTAAGCTACTGAGTTTTTTCTAAAAGGAATCATTTAAATAAACACCATAGGTGCTTCAGTTCAATCTGAAAACCAATTTTCTATGATTACTGAATAACAGTGTGTCACTTTTCACCATATATTGCTTCTAGCTGTGAAGCTTCTTGAAAATACACTGGTAGCCCAATAACAGAAGTTACTTTTCAATGACTTAGCTTTACAACCACGGAAAGGTTTTTCTTTCTCTCTCCATCAACTCTGCCAATGGGTGATTTCAGAATGAAGTCAGGAGGCACATTCACATCCACTGCATCATCTTTCAGCTGTTTGAAAACAAAGAGTATATACTTGGCAGCTCTTAAATTTCTATGGTTACCAATGAACAACAGAACTGCAGCAGAACTGTTGCTACAGACTGCTAGCAAAAGATAATTTAAGAGTCGCACTTAGCTCCATTATCAAAATGCTAATATTTTCCCAGGACACTAAAACCTAGGACTGTATTTCAGAAGGATTGTATGTTGTATTTTAGACTTTTTTTTTAATTTAGTTTCAAGTATGCATATAGCCATAAAATTATTTTTTGTTACACTCATGCATAACAATAAGAAAGGGAAGGGTGGTCTTGAGGTTAAGGCACTAGATAGGACTCGGGAAGTCTGATCTCTGTTCCCAGATGTGCCAGAGACTTCCTGCATGATCTTGGACGAGTCTCTTAACCTCTCTGTGCCCATCTGTAAAAAGATTGTAATAATACTTCCTCCCCATTTTTTCCCTCCTGTCTATTAAGGCCTCAAGCCTGTAAAAACATAGGTACATCTACACATGTGAGTGGACACCATCACATGTCCATGTACTGATAGAGCAGTTTTCAGAGTAACAGCCATGTTAGTCTGTATTCGCAAAAAGAAAAGGAGTACTTGTGGCACCTTAGAGACTAACCAATTTATTAGAGCATAAGCTTTCTTGAGCTACAGCTCACTTCATCAGATGCATATTGTGGAAACTGCAGCAGACTTTATATATACACAGAGAATATGAAACAATACCTCCTCCCACCCCACTGTCCTGCTGGTAATAGCTTATCTAAAGTGATCATCAGGTGGGCCATTTCCAGCACAAATCCAGAGCAGTGGTTCTCAACCAGGGGTGAGCATACCCTGGGGGTTACACAGAGGTCTTCCAGGGGGTACATCAACTCCTCTAGATATTTGCCTAGTTTTACAACAAGCTACATAAAAAGCACTAGCAAAGTCACTACAAATTGAAATTTCATTAGACAATGACTTGTTTATACTGCTCTCTATACTATACACTGAAATGTAAGTACATTATTTATATTCCAATTGATTTATTTTATAGTTATATGGTAAAAATTAGAAAGTAATAGTAATAGTCTGCTGTGACACTTGTATTTTTATGTCTGATTTCGTAAGCAAGCAGATTTTACGTGAGGTAAAACTTGGGGTATGCAAGACAAATCGGACTCCAGAAAGGGGTACAGTAGTCTGCAAAGGTTGAGAGCCACTGTGCTAGAGCATGTACCCCATACCTGTACCAAGTATCCACATATGCTCTGCTGGGCATGGATATATACTGTGCACAGGTGTAAACCCATGTCCACACCTCCTCTTTGTGGTACGTGATGTTAGCACTAACATTGTAAGGATGGTATCTCAGAGTCGTATGTCACAGGAGACACTCTAGGAACCGCTTTGCTATGTGTTGCTGGAATTATGTGCTGCCTTCACGCATTTGATGACAACATCTCCCTGTCATCTCTCCCTTCTGTCTAACTGCACTGGAGACATGGAGCAAGTCCATGAAGATGTGATTTAGCTCCTGCTCACTGGACAAATATTCATGGATGCTGCACTGAATAATGGGCAACATTGGTCCAAAGAGATTTCAGATGACAAAGACTGCTGACCCGGAGGGGGAATAAAAATGCACTTGGGTCTCATGGAACAGAGGTGTTGAATGCCGGAATAGCAATGGTATGCCCCTGGGTGGACTGGTGCTTCTGGTCCTGGAGAACCAGTACAGTGTGGTTTCATCTTGGAAACCTGGGATGATGACCAGTGGCTGTAGAATTTCATAATGAGGAAGAAAACTTTCATAAATGTGTGCAAGCAGCTTGCACCAACCCCACACTTGATTCTGGAAAACCATACCAGGCACCTGGTTCTGTGCTATTGCCCTTTGGACTTGTCTCTGACAACACTTGATAATTAATGGTCAGTTGCCAACCAGCTTGGCTTGGGGAATTCGGTTGTACAGGTTTGCCAGGCTATTAGTACTGTGATTTACCAACAGATGGCTGTCATAATCCAAATCCCTGAAATTATACCAGGATTTCAGAGGATGGTTTTCTGAATTCTGAGGGCCATCAATGGAACATACATCCTTGTACTTTGCCCACCAAAAGGAGCCAGTGAGTACATGAACCACAAAGGTTACTATTCAGTGGTTCTTCAACACTTCGTGAACCACACAGATCAGGTCATGACCACAAATATTGAGCACACTGGAAAGGTCCATGATGCCAGGGGTCTCAGGAGATTTACCAGGTATTTATTTTTCATTTCTCTGGCAGCGCAAGATTGAATTTCTAAATAGATAATAAGGAGGTTCTACCATCCAGTGGAGAAGAAGGGACTTTATTCCCCCCGACACAATGTGACTATGTACAGTGTTTCTGTGCTGACATTTATTTTGGGGGAGTCCTGCATATCCTCTCCTAATGTGGCTCATGAACCCTGACATTACTGACCAAAGAAAAAGAGAATTCAACTGTAGACTGAGTAACTGTAGAATGGTGGGGGAGAAGTATGCCTTTTGGCATTTGAAAGCCCATTGGTGATGCCTCTGGACCTATTTGGATGCCAGTGGGGCCAGTGTGGTTTGGATTATTGTGGCATGTTATGCAAATTCATGATGAGGCTGATTGTCGTCGAGGAGGGGGTCGTGGATGAATTCAGGCTCTGTATGTGCAATCTTGGAGTGTATCCAGTCCAGCTCATTGTAACATGGGCATTTGCTAGTTTCCCTCCCAGAACAACTGTTTGAGTCCTTCATCCATTGGTACGGGAGCCTGAGGTGCTTCATGCGCTGCTGGCTCTGGGGTGGAGTCTGGTGAATGCTCACCTCCTCCAGCCTCCGTGAAATCTCCCAGTACAAGTGAATGTTCCTGCTGACCCGGGTGAAGTTGTGGAGGACCATGTATTCTGCCCATACATTGTTTAGCACCCAAGTGGGCTCCAGATATCGGGCAGCAGCTCTTGGAACATAATCCATGATTGCCGGTGCTGATCAATACACTTCATGGGAGAACTAAAAGCACTCAGCACAGGTTGCTGTTACCACTGACAATGTGGGGTCACAGACCTTTACACCTTTGCGTAATTGTCAGGCAGCAAAGCAATAAATGCATTGTGGAAATGGCCCTGGAGGACTGTCAATACCCAAGCCCTGGTACACGTTCTGTGTCCCTCTCCGTACTGCACAGTAGAATGGGTATGGGGCTGTGCCACAGGACAGGGTATATACCTACCCACATGCCTCATGCAGGTTAGCTTTCCTGCACTACATTGTCCTTCAGAAACCTGCTTTAGCTGTGTACAGTACGGGGGCTATGACACAACAATGCATGTGTAATCATGTACACTCAAAGTGTAGAAACACCCGTACACATCTGCTTAACCTTACACATGGAACAATGCTTGTGACTTTAATGTGACTATGCAAAAGGCATAGACGTAAGCACGTCTTTGTGTGATTGGCTGAGCATTCTTTAAGGCAGGGACTGTCTCTTGCTGTTTTGTACAGTGCTGAGCACAATGATTTCCTAAGCTTGGTTTGGGCTGATAGGCATTTCATAATATAAATGTGACTTCAGGGGTTTTCCTCTTTTGAAGCTTCATAAGGACAGTATCTGACAGATAAAGGAACAACCAGAACTATTTTGCACGATGTATGGGTAAAGTTTTAAAAGACCAGAATAACAATGCATGAACTGAAAGTGTGAGGAGATGCATAGAAATGAATTATTGCTGTCAGTGAAAATGGTTTGATTTTTCTAACATTTCTAACATTTCATTAATAAATTCTTTTTTTTTTCTTACTAGAAAGGACAGATTAAATACATGAGTCCCTTACAAGAGTTTTCTGTCTAAGTATTAACCACACTCATGGGAACATGTACATCTTCCAGTGTAAGCCCATTGACATCAGTGGAGTTACACCCAGGGTGAATTTATCCCATTTTTGTTAATTACATCATCATGCTAAAGCTAGACTGGGCAACTACTTGGTGGCAGACTGCAGAATTCTAAAAATGTGTGTGACATAAGCCCTAACCACCAACTCGGCATAAATCTCTCTGGGTAACTCATTTGGGCAACCAAGGACATCACCAAAATGAATAAGTGTATAAAAACTGTGGATATATTTTCAGTTTGCAATACATCTGGAATAGAGTTGGAAAATTATCCAAAGTTAAGCCATCCTGGTTTTTAAAGCGCTTCTGTTCAGCACCATTAAAAATAGCTGTTATTTATCACCTTTTGCTTTCTGGCATCTGTAATGAATATGAAAACAGTATTTTATTCTTTTCCATTGACTGAATGCTGACTTTTATTCCCTGCTGCTACTTTCAAAGCATATGCCAGTATGCCTTTGCTAACTTCATTTTTGAAAATAACCTAAATGTTGTGCTTAAATCCCACTTTTTTCAAGCAAATGGGCAGACAGGGAAAGTGAGGCACCAATCTGTAAATGGGGCTAATACTGACCTCCTTTGCAAAGCTCTTTGAGATCTATGGATGAAAAGCACTATGTAAGAGTTAGCTATTATTATTAACTGTTTTACATTCCTAAATGCTCGTGTGTGCACACATTCTGTATTTGTGCCTTTAATTGGATTGGCAAATACAAATTGGAATCCTTGTGTTTACCTCTTTTGCCTCTAATATTGTTAACATTAGAGATACCAACACTGTTGCTAAAGAGGAATAGAATTTATTTTTTGCATTACAGTAGTGCTATGAGTCGCTGGGTGAGATTGGATTCCCGTCATGCTAGGGACTGTACAAACAGAGTAAGAGGCAGTTTCTGCCCCACAGAAATTACAGTCTACATGCACACAGGCCATTTTACAGAAGGGGTTCTGAATCCAGAGAAATCAGGTGAATTTGTCAGCTAACTTGTACTCCCACTGCAAAATAGAGCAAAACATTGCATGGTCATGCAAAAAATAGCAGGAGCGATATCCTGGCTCTGTTGAAGTCATTGGGAATTTTGCCATTGATGTCAGCAGGAGCAGGATTTCACACTGAGGTATTTATTTTTCATTTCTCTGGCAGCGCAAGATTGAATTTCTAAATAGATAATAAGCCCAAAATCAAGCACCATCAGATTATTATAATTTTTAATGAAGGCCAAATTTTGGACCTACTCAATAGGACAATGTCCCTTTAAGAAATATAGAGTCCCAAAGAGAAGGAAGCATGGACTTGTGGTTGAGGCTTTGGGAATGGAAGACCTTGGTTCTAACCCTGGTTCCACTACAGAGTTCTTGAGTAAGTGGCTTTCCTCTCTGTCCTTCTGCTGTATTCACCTGCAAAATGGGGACAGGGCCATTTTATTTCAGCTGCTCCAAAGCTTCATTAATATTTGTAATGTGCTCTGAGATTCTCATACAGAAAGCACTATTAATACAATGGGGGGAGAAAAGTGCATTCTATCATAGAATCATAGAAGATTAAGGTTGGAAGAGACCTCTGGAGGTCATCTTGTCCAACCCCCTACTCAAAGCAGGACCAACCCCAACTAAATCATCCCAGCCAGGGCTTTTTCAAGCCAGGCCTTTAAAACCTCTAAGGATGGAGATTCCACCACCTCTCTAGGTAACCCATTTCAGTGCTTCACCACCCTTTTAGTGAAATAGTGTTTCCTAATATCCAACCTAGACCTCCCCCACTACAACTTGAGACCATTGCTCCTTGTTCTGTCATCAGATACCACTGAGAACAGCTTAGTTCCATCCTCTTTGGACCCCCCTTTAGGGAGTTGAAGGCTGTTATCAAATGCCCCCTTCAATCTTTTCTCTTCTGCAGACTAAATAACCCCAGTTCTCTCAGCCTCTCCTCATAAGTTATGTGCCCCAGCCCCCTAATCATTTTCGTTGCCATCCAGTGGACTCTCTCCAATCTATCCGCATCGTTTCTGTAGTGGGGGTCCCAAAACTGGACACAATACTCCAGATGTGTCCTCACCAGTGCTGAGTAGAGGGGAATAATCACTTCTCTCAATCTGCTGGCAATGCTCCTACTAATGCAGCCCAATATGCCGTTAGCCTTCTTGGCAACCTGGACACGCTGTTGGCTCATATCCAGTTTCTTGTCCACTCTAATCCCCAGGTTCTTTTTTGCAGAACTGCTGCTTAGTCAGTCGGTTCCCAACCTGTAGCAGTGCATGGGATTCTTTCGCCCTAAGTGCAGGACTCTGCACTTGTCCTTGTTGAACCTCATCAGATTTCTTTTGGCCCAATCTTCCAATTTGTCTAGGTCACTCTGAACCCTATCCCTACCTTCCAGTGTATCTATCTCTACCCCCAGCTTAGTGTCACCCACAAACTTGCTGAGGGTGCAATCCATCCCCTCATCCAGATCATTAATGAAGGTGTTTGCACAAAACTGGCCCCAGGACCGACCCCTGGGGCACTCCGACTGATACCGGCTGACAACTAGACATCGAGCCGTTGATCATTACCCATTGAGCCCAATGATCCAGCCAGTTTTCTATCCACCTTATAGTCCATTCATCCAATCCATACTACTTCAACTTGCTGGCAAGAATACTGTGGGACACTGTATCAAAAGCTTTGCTAAAGTCAAGGTATATCACGTCCACCGCTTTCCCCATATCCACAGAGCCAGTTATCTCACCATAGAAGGCAATCAGATTGGTCAGGCATGACTTGCCCTTGGTGAATCCATGTTTACTGTTCCTGATCACCTTCCTCTCCTCCAAGTGCTTCAAAATGAATTCCTTGAGGACCTGCTCCATGATTTTTCCAGGGACTGAGGTGAGGTTGACCAGTCTGTGGCTTCCCAGATTCTCCTTCTTCCCTTTTTAAAAGATGGGCACTATATTTACCTTTTTCCAATCATCCGGGACCTCCTCCGATCGCCACAAGTTTTCAAAGATAATGGATAATGGCTCTGCAATCACATCAGCCAACTCCCTCCGTACCCTCGGATGCATTGCATTTGACCCCATGGACTTGTGCATGTCCAGCTTTTCTAAATAGTGCTTAACCTGTCCTTAACCACTGAGGGCTGCTCACCTACTCCCCATATTGTGCTGCCCACTGCAGCAGTCTGGGAGCTGACCTTGTCTGAAGGCCGAGGCAAAAAAAGCATAGAGTACTTCAGCTTTTTCCACATCATCTGTCACTAGGTTGCCTCCTCCGTTCAGTAAGGGTCTCTCGCTTTCCCTGACCACCACCTTGTTACTAACATACTTGTAGAAACCCTTCTTATTACCCTTCACATCCCTTGCTAGCTGCAACTCCAGTTGTGCATTGGTCTTCCTGATTACACCCCTGCTTGCTCGAGCAATATTTTTATACTCCTCCCTAGTCATCTGTCCAAGTTTCCACTTCTTGTAGCTCAAAGGTAGGGGAGGGTATATGATTCCCATATCTGGCAGTGTATTTACATTAATATCAAACCATAAGCGCTTGAGCCTTGCCTTTATACAGGCATTCTTTATGATTCTACTGCCCCTCTCACCTGAAGCAAATCCATTCATCTACCCATCTGCAAGTCCATTCTGGTGACATCAAAGCTGTGGCTGAAGCTCAGACAATTTAGGGTGACCTTTTAGTAGAAAAAGTGAAAATAAACATGTGATAACTGACATCCTCATTTGTTATTACGAAATATGCTATGCTACCGTTAGAGATGGGTCAACATCAAGAGCATTGGGCATTAGAAATAGTCATTTCACATGTGCTTTAGCTCAGACCACTTCAAGTTAATAGGAGCTGAAGTATTTACTGGTCACTTTTATGAAAATTTATATGCAGACTTTTCTATCCAATGGCTCTAATTCGAAGCAATGTTTAAACTAGTGATTCCCTTAAATGAGAAGTCACTGAATTTATTTATAAAGACTGTTATCTGACAGTTAGCTGTATCATTCAGTTGGGATACCTTGCCTATTAGTTCCTGAGGGTAGAAACTGGGTCTTCATATGTGTTTTGTACACAATGAGGCCAGGTCCTGATTAGAACTTCTGGACACTAGTGCAGTAAGTACTAATTTAATAGTCCTAAAGGAGATGGTGATTAATAATTCAACCAATAGCTGGATTAAATGACAGATGAAGTGTCACAGAGGACTTTGATCTTTTAAACTCAGCATTTCCTTACTCAGGTGTCCAAAATTGTGCAAACGAGGCTGCTGTTTTTGCTCAGACCCATGCCCAGTCCCCACCAGTGGTAGACAACACCAGATGAAGACTTGTGGCACTAGAGAGAACCAGGAACATTCTCTCTTGCCACACCCTGAGCTGAGCTGTCCCTAGCTTCAGGGAGAAGAGTGGAATTTAACTATTCAATAGCAAGGGGTGCCTGTGTGTGTGTGTGTGGGGGGGGGGCGGGGGCGGGGTGAATGCTTCCCCTCAGTGTTTTGCATTTGCTCAAATCTGGGGCATAGTCAATGTGGGCCTGGTAGGCGACAGCCCACCCAATTAGAACTATGGCCCACACAAATCGGAGCCTGTGTTAATGCTCTTGAATGGGAGCTCTTGAATGGCCTGGGTCACATGACCAGATGATTTTGCCCCTGCCGCCATTTTGTTCC
Source organism: Lepidochelys kempii (assembly GCF_965140285.1). Taxonomy (NCBI): domain Eukaryota; kingdom Metazoa; phylum Chordata; order Testudines; family Cheloniidae; genus Lepidochelys; species Lepidochelys kempii. The sequence continues at coordinate 119,383,855 of NC_136383.1, forward strand.
CCCTCCCCGCCCCCAAGGCAGCAGCAGTAGAAGATGGAGCTGTGCAGTCCTGCCTCGAACATCAGTGGTGCCTCCCAGGCAAGTAATAGCGCAGGGAGCCCTCTCCATGTGCAGGGGGATTTGTGCCAACAAGCCTGGGGAGTGACATTGGAGGGGGCAGGGACTTCAAAATACTCTGGCCCCCATCCAGCTCAGCATGAAGCATCACCCCCCGCCCTCCAAGGTTTACTCCTGCCCCCCATATGCTCCGAGCAGGTGGTGCATGAGTCAGTCACTGCCTCCCTGTTGTGATGGTGGGGTCTATGGGGGTCTCCATGCCTACAGGCTGGGAATGGTGGGCATGTGCTGGGGGAGGAAGAGGATGGGGAGGGGAGGGTAGAGCTAGGCTAAGCAGTTTTTGTACAGTTAAATTCTGATCTGAAAACTTTTTCCTCCCTCCCCAAAAGAAATATCTGAATTGGTGCAACTGTTCATCAGAAATATGCTTGGTGCAACTGTTCATCAGAAATATGCTTGGAGTAAAAATCTGGAGTTAATCAGACAACTTCTGGGTTTTGTGTTGGTTTGTTTTTTCCCTACGTACCCCCACAGTAATTTCTTTGGGCCCAATGTCTTCCTTGGCTCCTGTAGTTTTCTAGGTCTACCTGCACATAGTTCTTTTCAGTCCTGAGTAGGAAAAGGTTATCTCACTGTGGCTTAGAGACCTGGCTTACGTTTTTGTTTTTTTTTTTTTCTCCCTGTATCTTATGACAATCCTCCAGGACTGGCAATTTAGGCTGCTGTGGTGTGGGTGGCCTAGTACAGTCTCTTAACCCTGTCCTGTCCATGAGTGAATGTTACACTATGAACTCAAGCTTCCCGTCTAACGTTTGCGATGAATCCTAACTGATGCTGATGAATGCACACCTTTGTTCTAATGCACATAGAACAAAGTCACTTACGGGATGTGGTCTCAGTTTGCTCTTTTGACTCAGACATACACATTCATCACAGCCTCACCCCTATGTTCTGAGGTCCAGAATTTTTTTTTTTTTGGCATTCTCCCATAATTGATTTATTTCAGACCTTATCACTTCTAATAACAACGTATTCCCAAGAAAGAAATTACTCTTCGTGAGTCACAATAACTGTCTTCCACCTCATGAAGCAGACATTTAATAATTCTTCACCTCTGTTGTGTTACAGAGCATCTGCATAAACAAAGAGTTGCTTAATCACACTCACAAATGAGAAAGTCTCTCCACTTAACCCTCCGTTGTCTATAGAAAGATTAAGGTTGCAATTAAGTGTTTAAGTAACTATACAGTATATAAAGATTTAATCTCACCTTGGCCGAGCGTGCCCAAAGATTAGAGATGCTTTTCCATAAACTGAAGAGTAGAAGTTTTGCTGGAATCATATTTGTTTGTGATTGCTTTGTTACAGTGGTTTTTCAATAAAAGCTGGGGTTAAGGAAAAGTCATCAACTCAGACTATGAAGGGTCCATATAGGGAAGATAGTCAGTAGATTTTTCAAATGAGAATGTAGACTGGAAAACAAATAGAGCCTTAGATTTTTCTTCCAGAATTGTGGCCTAGATGTTTGGACAGGAGTAAATTAATGATATAAATATGTTTAGTTATATATACTCTGTGCTATACCAGAGATTTACCACAATGGACAATGGTTTCTGTCAAATCAAGTTGTCTCCATTTGAAACTAATGAGCTATTAAGTATTTTCTTGCATAATGAGAGGTTTCAGAGTAGCAGCCATGTTAGTCTGCATGCGTCCGATGAAGGGAGCTGTAGCTCACAAAAGCTTATGCTCAGATAAATTTGTTAGTCGCTAGGGTGCCACAAGTACTCCTTTTCTTTTTTTTTAAAAAGTATTTTCTGTCATTAACTTGGCATCATCATGCTTACTTGCTTTACTTTTCTTTACTTCATTACTGGACCCTTACCAGCCACCGTATCTCTTCATTCAATTAATTGAGAGCTGAAGTAGTTATCTGGAGTCCAGGAAACAAGGGGATTGCCTGCTACTAGTATCTACACATAAAGGTTAAAATTCAGTCTACAGAGTCCCAGTATCCAATATTCACTTGATTCTCTCTTTCTGATATCCCTTCTCTCTTTATTAGTGCTTATCATCTTTGATCCCTACAAAAAGGTTAAGGGGGGAATAAACAGTGGAGATTGTAATAGCAATGCCTTGGTCTAATTCCAGTAGTAAAAACCAAGCCAACTTCTGAGGGCTTCTTCCTCTTTTTTTGCCTAACCATTCCAACTGAAAACCACTGCTGCAAATCCAGCCATTATAATAATAATTTTATTTTACCTATGTTCATGCTACTTTGCTGTTCAAGACCCCTAGTAATGTATTAATTTGAAATGCCACAAAACATCAAACTGAAACCTGTCCTATTTTCTTCTAAATGTGGTGAAGGCCCATTCTAATGATTATAAATGTATTCTAATTTGTTTCAGAGTAGCAGCCTTGTTAGCCTGTATCCGCAAAAAGAAAAGGAGTACTTGTGGCACCTTAGAGACTAACAAATTTATTTGAGCATAAGCTTTCATTAGCTACAGCTCACTTCATCGGATGCATGTAGTGGAAAATACAGTGGGAAGATTTTATATACACAGAGAACATGAAACAATGTGTGTTACCATACAGACTGTAACAAGAGTGATCAGCAGGGGACCGGGGTGGGGAGAACCTTTGTTGTGATAATAAAGGTGGGCCATTTTCAGCAGTTGACAAGCACGTGTGAGGAAGGGGGGGGGGGAATAAACATGGGGAAATAGTTTTACTTTGTGTAATGACACCTCCACTGCCAGTCTTTATTCAAGCCTAAGTTAATTGTATCCAGTTTGCAAATTAATTCCAATTCAGCAGTCTTTCGCTGGAGTCTGTTTTTGAAGTTTTTTGGTTGAAGAATTGCCACTTTTAGGTCTGTAATTGAGTGACCAAAGAGACTGAAGTGTTCTCCAACTGGTTTTTGAATGTTATAATTCTTGACGTCTATTTGTGTCCATTTATTCTTTTATGTAGAGACTGTCCAGTTTTTCCAATGTACACGGCAGAGGGGCATTGCTGGCACATGATGGCATATATCACATTGGTAGATGTGCAGGTGAACGAGCCTCTGATAGTGTGGTTGATGTGATTAGGCCCTATGATGGTGTCCCCTGAATATATATGTGGACAGAGTTGGCAACGGGCTTTGTTGCAAGGATACATCCCTGGGTTAGTGTTTTTGTTGTGTGGTGTGTGGTTGCTGCTGAGTATTCGCTTCAGGTTGGGGGGCTGTCTGTAAGCAAGGACTGGCCTGTCTCCCACGATCTGTGAGAGTGATGGGTCGTAGCTCCTAGATGCTCACCAGGCCTCACTGTGCTGGGCCCCCATCCCAGGCCCCAGTTCAGCAAAGTGTTTAAGCACATGATTAAAATTAAACATGTATTTAAAGTGCTTTGCTGAGTACAGATGGAACAGCTGAATCAGGACCCCAGAGAGCTTACATTCTACAACGGAAGGGGAAGACAAAGTAACAGTAATGGAAGCTGGTCTTCTATGATGTCATATGTTCTTTAGGTTTTAATAGCCTCTCTCTGAAGTCAATGATTTAAATTTTTCCTTGTGTGGTGGGTACAGGGTTCAAGGTCTTTGATTCTTTTACCTATTTATTCTTCTCAGGATAATCATTGGGCATAAATCACTGTGACTTCCCCTCAGAGAGAAGAGGGTAATCTGATCCCTTTTCTGGAGTTTATCAGCACCGTTCTGCAAGTCAGTGAGAGAGACAAAAACAAGGAGAGGTTTCAGAGTAACAGCCGTGTTAGTCTGTATTCGCAAAAAGAAAGGGAGTACTTGTGGCACCTTAGAGACTAACCAATTTATTTGAGCATAAGCTTTCGTGAGCTACAGCTCACTTCATCGGATGCATACTGTGGAAAGTGTAGAAGATCTTTTATACACACAAAGCATGAAAAAATACCTTCCCCCACCCCACTCTCCTGCTGGCAATAGCTTATCTAAAGTGATCACTCTCCTTACAATGTGTATGATAATCAAGTTGGGCCATTTCCAGCAAAAATCCAGGTTTTCTCACCCCACCCCCCAACCCAGCAGGAGAGTGGGTTTGTGTGTGTGTGTGGGGCAGGGGGTGAGAAAACCTGGATTTGTGCTGGAAATGGCCCAGCTTGATTATCATACACATTGTAAGGAGAGTGATCACTTTAGATAAGCTATTGCCAGCAGGAGAGTGGGGTGAGGGGAGGTATTTTTTCATGCTTTGTGTGTATCAAAGATCTTCTACACTTTCCACAGTATGCATCCGATGAAGTGAGCTGTAGCTCACGAAAGCTTATGCTCAAATAAATTGGTTAATCTCTAAGGTGCCACAAGTCCTCCTTTTCTTTTTGAAAAACAAGGAGGAGGCCCTTGTGGCACCTTAGAGACTTTCGTGGGTGAAAAATCACTTTATCTGATGAAGTGGGTTTTAGCCTACAAAAGCTTATGCCCAAATAAATTTGTTAGTCTCTAAAGTGCCACAAGGACTCCTCGTTTTTGCTGATACAGACTAACACAGCTACCACTCTGAAACCAGTGAGAAAGACAGTCCTTCAGGAGCAAGGCCCTCATTCATCCTCTTTTCTAGGGCATAGAATTTTGCTTTGAAATATGGTTTTTGTTCCTCCAAAACAACATTCCATCTTTTATTCTTCTTCCTGTTTTTAATAAACATATACAGCTTACATCCATGATATAGCATCTGAATGCCTTTATTCTCCTATATTTGCAATGCTAAGAGTACGTGGATTACACTGTATTAGGTTAACACTCCAAAAAAACCCGCCAAAACCAGTATTAAAATTTTAAAAGTGTACTGTGACGGGGTATGTAAACCCCACACTGGTCGAGAAAGGTTTAATGAGCTGCAGTGGGCTTCTTCTGCCTCATGTCCAATCCCATAAGCATGGGAAGTAGTATGTGGGGGTGTGCTGCAGCACCCCCAGTTTTATGGGGGGCCACTGGACCTGCAGCCGGGGCTTCACTCCCAAACTCGGGTCCTGGGGGCTGCCTCGCTTCCTGCTCCCCAGGGCTGGCTCCACGTCTGGGGCCTGGCCCTCCGCTCAGGACTCTGCTCCCTGTGACCCATACCTCGCTCCCCAATCCTGCACCTGGGGCTTGGGTCCTGGCCACTGGCCCTGTGCCTGGGGCTCTGCTTCTAGCCCCACCCCCAGCTGTGGCCACAGCCTCGGCCCCCTTACCACTGTCCAGGTCACCCCCTCCGGGAGACACAGCCCTGCTCCCAGCCTCAGCTGGGGGTGGGGATGGGCGGGGCACGGACAAGGGTAAGGGGGCTGGCTTTCAGCACCCCTGTGCCTAAAAATGTTCCAGTGCCACGGCCCAATCCACTTGCAATAGGTGTCAGGTTTGGAGGGAAAGGTTAAAAGGGGAGAGCCCAGCTCATTTGGGAGCTGGGTGTGCATGGAAAACAGACCCACAGACTTAGATCTGAAGGTATGTGTACATTTGGGCTAGGGTGTGTGATTTCTAGCTCATGTAGACATACCTGTTCTATCTGGGCTTGAGCCAGCACCTAAAAATAGCCATGTGTCTGGGGTGACACAGGTGACCGCTCAGGCTAGCTGCTCCGAGTACAATCCCACCTGACCCATTGGGTACTTACTCAGGTGGGTAGCCCAAGCTGCCACCCATACTGCTGTGACACATTGATATTTTTAGGCACTAGCTCAAGCACAGTTACCACAGATATGTCTACCTTCGAGCTGAAATGTTGATGTACCTTGTGAGAGAAACCTGGCTGTGGAAAGGACTTGCTTCAGAGACTGCTGCTGGCCAGAGCTGAGAGAAGGTAGTCTTGATGCAGGACTGTTGTTTTAATTTGCTGCCAGTACCTTGCTTGTGGTAGTTGCAAGGAAACACTGCTGCTAGTAGTAGCCTGCTTGAAGGGGGTGACAGCCCAATAAAAGACATTTTGCCTTGGACAATGGATTGTGGGACCCAGTAGTGGTTGGCTGTGAGGTCAGGAATGATCTTGTCACAAATACTTGAAAAATATATCAGCTATCCTGCTTGAACCATGAATCTTCTTCTTCGTCGTCTTCTTAGCATATGCACAACATGCCTCAGGTGGCACATGACCAGGATTAATCACTAATTTGGTCCACTGGTTGGGTCATTAGCTTCCCCATCTTGGGCCAGGTACTGTTAGGGAGTGCCATGAATCCCTGCTATGATCACTTCAAATGACCATTATATATTCTGTGTAAAGAGCCTGACAGAATGTAGGTACTGCTTAATAAATAATGTCATATGGTCTATGGAAAAGTATAGGACACCAGAGAATGAGCTTTGCAAAACTCAAGAAAATATAGCATGAATTAATGCTAATTTGTCACAGATCTTACACAATAGATTTCTTTTTTCTTCACAGAATGATAATTGAAAACTTGCACAGCATCTTAAATAAACCAGTGACAGCTGGGAAAATCAGTAGATTGGCCTTTTGTGTCTGTTTATAGTAGATTTTGGCAGCAAGCTAGTTGATGCAGTCTCTGTAGGACACAGCTATTCTGTATTCCAGATGTGTTTGACCTTGAATACAAAACATATTGCCATAGAGACTGTCAGTTTATATACTCTTAGCACAAGTTATTAGCTACTTTAAAACCTATTTTAAAAAATCAAGTTTCTCCTAATGATTGTTTGTATTGTAGTTCAGTATGGAAACTTCACTCAGAGGCTTAGATTTCAATTATCAGGCTATAGTTCAGGTTGATGTGCCTGGATAGTTCCGAAGAAGAAGGGAGACTTAAAAGATTTTGCTCAGTACTTGCAAATGGACTTTAAATAGACCCCCTCCCTGTCACAATTACTCCCTATTCCAAATATAATTCTCATCTTTGCACATAAAGTTTTGCAGTTAAAGATGGAAGACTTTATTCACACGTGGAATAAATTTGTAAGTTTTTTTAATCCAAAAATCCATGTCTAAATCCAGAAATCAAAAACTTTAACTATTAAGCAAAGCTTTGCAAGCCCCTGAATATTTTCACTTACTTCTAAAAAGAAAAGGAGTACTTGTGGCACCTTAGAGACTAACCACAAGTACTCCTTTTCTTTTTGTGAATACAGACTAACACGGCTGTTACTCTGAAACCTGTCACTTACTTCTAAGTAACTGTTGTATTCACAGACATGTCTTGATTGACAGTATCAAGTTAAAGAACAATTCAACTGAAGAAAATTGAAAGACACCCTGTTCTGCTTAAGATTACAGTTCCCCTTATGGATTTAAAAAAAAAAAAAGGCTTGAAACATTTTGGAGTTAACTCATCCAATCAATTAATTCTAAGTAGTGATGATATGGTTTCTAATTTGTTGAGATGTCAACAGAAACACCAGATGGATCCTATATGAAATTCAAAATGTACCTTTCCCCATCTACCTTTACTTTAAATGATAATTTTGTTTCCTTAAGGGAAAAATTTTTGGTTTGTATTTATTTAAAAAAAAAAAAGTAGTGAGTTTTGGCATGTGATGGTAATGGTTAGATAACGCAGTAGACTGAATTCCTCCATTTAGCCAACGGCACCAATAATGCTGGGCTTCTTGTATTGCTACATCACTATGCCTCAGTGCTGATTCAAGAGAACAACCCCTCTGAGTAAGAGGGTAGTTCAGTTGCCATCCAGTCAATCCTTGACCTCTCTGCTGAGATTAGCACACTTGTTGTCAACTATCGGTCAACTTCACAAGGCCATCCCCTTAAACTCCTGGAGCAGGGGACATGTTAGGGGAAGAGAGGGGGTGTGACAGAGCTCTGCTCCACCATACCAATCATTTACTGTGTAGGGTCCATTCAAGGCCCCTATGTCAGTGGTGCAATTAAGAGCTGCTGCCAGGAAACTCTAAATTGGATCGGGCCAGCCTCTGAGTCAGGTAGCCTTTGTCTTGTAATAAGCAGATCTCAGACACAGGAAAGAAAATTTTCCATCATTCCCCTGTTTGTGCTATAACTGAACAGGATGCTTTAACAATGGGGTGGCTACTCCTTTATCCAACTTTTGAGACAGTAATCTTATCTCTTAGAAAGTATGGAACAAATGGGGAGGTGAGGGGAATATATCTGCAATGGAATAATATATTGGGTCCAAATTATGAAAATACATAAATTGCCAAATGCTTTTGCACAATGTGGAAGGAAAAACATCTATGTCAGCTAAATTGCTGAGAAACCCTGCTGTGTTAGCAATCTGATGTAATTTCATAATAGTTTTCATTATGCTCAGACTAGCACAAATCTAAATCATGCAAATTGTTGTACATATGCTCTGTCTGCCTTCTTCAGCGGTCGTCTTGTCTTGAAAGACAAGCTGATACAGTACTTAGGGGGTGTTTTAGTAAGCTTTTGATAAAGTGACGTACAGATGTTTCAAACAAAGTCTCCTGCAAGTGCTACTATTTGCTGGGCCACTGGGAATGAACAGGTGCAATCAAACCACATTGCCAAATTCTGGCTTAAAAAGCCATAGCTCAAAGGGAAATCATAGAGTATAACTTCTGTGCCCCAATTCTGACTTTTCCAAAATCCATTAAGTTGATACTCAGAAATTAATGTGTATCAGTTTAGGAGTCAAAGGTGAAGAGTGCCAGAATTTGATCACCTTTGTTCTCTCCCTCACTAATACTATTAAAGATTACAAATGAAGAAGGCATTTCCAAAAGTGGTGAGTCACCACCATGGGACACCAGATGACTCGGCAAGAATGTTAGCCATCAATTATGTTATGAGTCTTATAAGTGGAACATGGAGAGGGCCTCAAAGAGGCACCAGCATGGCCCTATTGTCCTATCCTTTCTGTGCATATCTAAGTTGACTAGAATTTGTGCATGCAAAAACTCCTGAGTATTCATGGATGCCATGCATTGAGTTAATCCCTTCTGAAAGAAATATTGTTAGATTTTTTTGCAAAATAGATCATATAGTGCTATTTATAACTTCAGAACACTTACATTGCATTATGATGCCCATTTGTACAAAAGGACAATAAGGTCAAGTGACTTGGTCAGTGTCACAGACGGTATCCGTATCAGTCCCAGCAGTAGAACTCAGTCACTTGTTCCCATTCCTCTGCTCAGGCTACGAGGTCATGACTCTTAGATCTTTCAGGGAACCTGAAATTCTGCCTTTGTTTGTCAGGAGAGACGATTTTCCAGGAGCTGTTGCTCCCCAGGTCTCCGTAAATGCTGTCAAACCAGTAAAGTAAACTAATCACCAAATTCAGCTTCACTTCATTGACATATGTTGTATTTATATGGTAGACTGTGGTTTATGAAAAAGAAATGCATAGTGTGGAGTGCAGGAAAAGAGGGAACCCTCAGCAGCTGAGGATGGGACAACAAGACAGATGATTTCTCAGGCTATGTAGACATACTGCTGATTACGTTCTCTGATTTCCAGTAAAAGTGATATTGCTTGCTTTTGAGATTTAAACATCTGGAGGTCCTTAAAAGTACAATAGATTACAATACGTAGGACATTTGCTTAGGCTACAGGACAGCAATTGCTATAAGTGATCTTGCTCTAATGTATGCTGCAACTTCATTTAATAAATTAGACTGCCTAAAATTCTCTTATAAATTTAAAAAGTAAAATTCTGTCATTATTTCTCTGACAGCAATATTCTTCAGTAAACAAAATTACTAGCAAAACCCAATCAAATATTTTACATTCACAAGTATTCAAATAATGACCTACTCATCCTTTATTAAAGTTACAACTAGCTTAACATATGGTAAGTAATTTATCATTATCACATTGCAGTTCATAATGCTGTAAAGAGGAGAGTTGTCAATATTTTCAGTAAAAAATCTCTGATTCGGGGGTTATCATCTTGGTATAAAAATGTGCAACTTGACAGATAATATCCCAGCCCAACAGCAGACTTTATTTTAACAACACTAAAAATCTGTTAAGCTCATATCCATTGAGAATGATGTTACAAAGGTCATTCTCCTGGCCTGTTGCTTGGACCAGGTCACCAGGTCTTTGCATTCCTCTACTGGCTTCCCCTTCTCTGTTCCAACAAACATAAGTTGTTTGTCTTCACTTTCAAGACCCTTAATGGTCTATACCCACCCTATGTAGATTTTCTCATTCACCTCTAAAATGTTGACTCCCGTCTCCAATCAGCCAATGATGCCAGCTTCCATTGCCCACTTTTTAAACTTCCAAAAAAGCATCTTCTTGCTTTCTCTCACATTGCCCTTATTCTTGGGAGGAGCTCCCAGTAGACATCTGCACGACATTTCTTTTCCTGCAAAGGTGACTGCTCCCTAATCTCAGGAAGAACCCTAAGAATGCCAAGGTAGCCCCCAAAGAATAGAATGAAATTAAAAATTTGAGGACTATTTCTTAATGCATATGCAAATCATTCTCTGATTTCATATGAAATCCTCCCACATTGAGCAGTGAGCCTAGCAACAGAACTGAAACATGGATGGACAAGGCTATAGTAAAGGCCTAGATTCCAAAGTATACAGGGAAAAACACAGTAAAATGGGCATGTCTGATGTGGGGAAAGCTCTGTGGCCACTTTATGCTATGCCTACCTCTAGCCACTACAGGTATCCCATTACGGACACACAAATTACAATTTACTTTCAATGTTTTTTTTAAATTCTAGATATGCATATTTATATAATAACCTGCACCAATTTTGAAAGTATTGAATTGTAAATGTAACCCTTCTGTCTGCAGTTTCAAGCAATAATGGCCAGGTTCAGGTGAAAATTCAGGTGAATTCGTGGTACCATGAAGGGGAAAGTGTGAAAACTGCCTAATATGACTTAATAAATTAGTTTAATCTGGGACTACAAACACTAATATGGATTAATATAATTGTCGTTGTTGCATGATATCGCTACAGGACAGTGAGGGTACCTTAATATGTTTACTGTCTTTTGTGTTTAATGTTAATGGTTATAAGTACCTTCCTGGGGTGAAAATACTAGGTACTAAAGAACTTTTAATCTAGTGGAGATGGGCATAACACGTTAAAGCCAGATGAATTCAAATTAGAAATAAAGGTAAATGTTTTAACAGTGAGGGTGATTGATTAACCAGTGGAGCAGACCACCAAGCGTGGTGGTCTCCATCCCTTGATGTCTTCCGATCAAGACTGGAAGATATGCATTAGTTAAACAAGTTATTGGCCTCAGTATAAGGGCAACTGGATGAAATGCTCTGGCCTTTGTTATGCAGAAGGTCAGACTAGATGATGGTCCTGTTTGGCCTTAAATATGTATGAAACCTTCCACGCTGAATTTCCTGGGTTGATAATGCTTGTTTTGGTGATAATTACATAATTCCTGTAATGTTTTTTCCTCTTGAATCAGTGATAAGCACTCCCAACCGTAACTCCATCTAAGCTAGGGTTGTTTTTTTTTGTTTGGTCTAGGAATATATCTGGGTCCCTATAGTCTTGATCCAGTTAGATGTTAGGAGGTGTTTGAATCCATAACAAAGAGCAAGTTCATTTCACAAACAGTACATCAATTAAAAAACAGGAGTATAGAGCATGGCAAGAGGAGAGTCCCTCTCGTGAATTATTCTGGTGGAGTAGACACTTTGAGCCCTGCATGGATGCAAAATTTGTGTCCACATCCAATCTGCAATCTGCAAAAATGGTCTGTGGATATCTGCAGATAAAATGGATACCTGCAGATTTGCAGGGCTCTGCAGATGCTGTCCTTTCTCTGCTCGCATTTTCCCTTTCCTCCTGGAGAGAGACAGACAGGACAGTCCTGCTGCTGAGAGGCAGGTATGTTCCTTATGTGACTCTCCAAATAAAAAGCATGGCTAGACTCACTCTCCTGATCATACTAGGCCAGATAGGAGGGGTTGGTTCTCTCCACTGCAGTGGCTGCTGGAGCAGTTGTGGGAGAAAGGGTGAACTGCGTCAGCGCATTCACCCTCCTTTATCTCCTTTGACTCCATGTGATCCATGTAAATGAAGCTTCCTAAAGCAGTGCAGGAGAGCTGCTACTTCCTGCGATGCTCCCTTAAAGTTCAGCCTAGGATTTTTATATATATATTTTGGTTTGTTCTTCTCCACCATGGATACCACCATTGGCTGAGATGATTATGTACTGTGCGAAGTTGCACATAGTGAAATTGTGCTTCTCCCGTGGTGCATAGAGACACACAGAGCAAGTCAGAATCCTGCTTGGGCCATGCTTGGAGCAACACCCATTTACTGAAGCAGACACCCATCATAGAGAGAGTTCTAGGTGGAGCCAAAGACATGTATCTTTCATCAGCAATGTGCTATGCAAAACACATGTATCCTACCTACCTTATAGGAGTAGCTCACTTGCTGTGGCTAGCATGCAGAGTGGAGCCACCATTTTCTTACCCATGTACCCTCAACTCTTGCCTATATCCTCCCTTTCCCTGGTGCAGATTGTGATACCCTCACTCATGTTGAACAACAAGTTACTCCGAACTGCATCAACAGACATATTCTGTGAAATCCTTACTCCGACTATCTGGCGCTCAGCGATTACAGTTGTTGTATTTAGGAACAGCTGTTTATGTGGCATGACTCCTTTAAGAAACCAGAGAGTAGAGCCCAGAAGGGGAAGGGGAGGAGCCCTGGGGGTCAGGGAGAAAAACCTATAGAGACGGTCAGACGCTTGGAATAAAAGTTTGTTCTTGTTTGCATGTAAACCTGAGCAGCATTCAAATTAATGACAGGTTTCAGAGTAACAGCCGTGTTAGTCTGTATTCGCAAAAAGAAAAGGAGTACTTGTGGCACCTTAGAGACTAACCAATTTATTTGAGCATGAGCTTTCGTGAGCTACAGCTCACTTCATCAGATGCATGCCGTGGAAACTGCAGCAGACTTTATATATACACAGAGAATATGAAAAAATACCTCCTCCCACCCCATTGTCCAGCTGGTAATAGCTTATCTAAAGTGATCATCAGGTGGGCCATTTCCAGCACAAATCCAGGTTTTCTCACCCTCCACCTCCCCACACAAATTCACTCTCCTGCTGGTGATAGCCCATCCAAAGTGACAATGACAACTCTTTACACAATGTGCATGATAATAAAGTTGGGCCATTTCCTGCACAAATCCAGGTTCTCTCAAATTAATGGAATATCAAAGTGAGATTTGTTCCCTAACTCTGTGTTGGAACAGAGCAACTTCTGTGTAACCTGGAGGATGTTCTCTTTCTGAGGGTTTTTGAAAGGTCAAAACAAACAAATTTTGAGTTCTCCCCCTTTGTGGGTCAAAAAGAAGTTTGTAAGTGGGAATATTCTCCAGCACACTGATATGTTTTTCCTGGCTGCTGCCTTGGAGTCACACTAGTGAAATCCAGCCAATGCTCTGTTCTTAACTTCTAAATGTTTGAACATTTACAGTTGATAAGACAATGAAAAAGCCAAGTGTTTGTGTGGGATTTTTTTTTAAAACTTCATCTGATTAAAAATACTCAGTGAAGTATATTTCAGGGAGAACAATTTTAAATGGCACCAGCTGTTCTGAAAAGAAGACTTCAGAAATCTTGAACCAGGATTGAACAAAACCATAGGTTGTTTTTAGTCTTTCCTTTGGAGGAGTCGGAATCACACAGGCATTGCACACCCATCTTCTCAAAGCAAGTCCTTTGCTTAAATTACTCCTAAATGATTGACAACAGAATGGTTTTGTTTTGACAGACAATTTTCCATTTTTGGAGCAACAGATTAAAGAAGAGCTTTTATGTGGGACTAATCCAGGAATGGCTGGACAACCAATTCCTCAAAAGAGTAAAGTAGACAGTCGCAAAATATTTGTGCAGTGACAGCCTGACATTGCAATTTAATGGTTTGCATTCTGGTGCTATGGTTGTCATGACTCAGTTGTAATTGACATGATCTAACGCACCATGGAACAAAATGTTAGGGAATCACATCCCAATTATTGTGTATCTTCAATTTTATGCATTTTTTTTCTCCCTGCTGTTGAGCGGGGAGTGTGGGTAGGAGCAGGTTTTTCTTTTCTTTACTTCCTGCCCACTTAGAAAGAAGGGGAAATATTCTGGAGGCTTTTGTCCATTTCTTCATCTTAGCAGCAGGCAGCATGGGGAATGGTCTTCTCATGGGTTCTCCACTCATTTTTGTTGTACCTGAGACCTGGCAGGGAACGAGGGCTGATCAAACAAGAAAACTCCATGGAAGTTATATGCAGGGCACCTAAAAAGCTGAATGTGACATAGGTTGTGTAACACTGGTTTATAGCTTCATAATAGTTACTAAGAAAACTGCCTTTGCTTGTGTATAGTGTTTTCCTGGGAGAGGTAATTCTTGATGCCATTGCAGATGTCTTGAAATATGCGAGATGTTGGTCATGATTTGTATCTCTGCATAAATTATTTTACCAGAAGTATGTGTGTTAAGGGATCTATCCGGCAGGACAGTTGGTCTCTTGCTTGTTTTGGGCCATAACTGCTGATAGTTTCCATGTGTCCCAAACCCAATATTAAATGTAAGAAGGCTACAGTCTTTTGGCTGGAATAGGATTAGAATTATGGATACAGAGAGAACCTTAATCCTGAATTTTGTGTTGATGGATTTGTTAAGTAGTGCTTTATTAATACAAATTGATACTATTAAGTCAGGGAGCACACTGAGATTAAGAGTCAGCGTCTTCTCGAAGCAAAAAGACATTTTTAAATACCACCAGCATATTCAGTGCTGTACAAGACCTAAAATAAGCCATTCCCTGTACTAAGGCACTTATCTAAAAGATCTACACAGAGAAAAGAAAGGAGTAACTTGGAGGATTTGATTGTTAACCGTTGACTTGGCAGTAATGCAGCAAAAGCGAGTCTTTACAAGAGATGTGGAGGAGAGGTTGGTGAAGCAGGATGAGGACTTTCGGTGCATAGGGGGAGCAAGGAGCAATGCATGAAGATGAGTGGGTGAAGGAGATGATCCTCTATTGCCAGTAAGCACTGTGATTATTTAACAAATGTGAAGATACAGGAAATAGCAAAGATTCAGATACTTTGGGGACAGACATATCCTTAGTACTATGAGAATTTTTATGGCCATAATTTTTGAAGGAATGTAACAATGTGCACCTTCACTGGAAGCTGGTCTAGCCAAACACTGACAAATGCAGCAAATAAAATCCAAATGGAAGCAGTTTGCTTGTGCCATACTTCAGTAGACAGACTCATGCTGTGTGAAGGCTGAAAAAACACAACCAGGCTGCAAATCTAACAGGAAAAAGTCACAATAGCCAACAGAAATCTTGTTCACAGAGAAAATTTCACCCCCTCTTCGTACTATGAAAGGAAAACTCCTATTGCATATTACAAATCTGTGTCTGTATAGCTTGAGGAAAAGAGACTCTGTCTGCTTCTTTTCACACTGAACTAGTTCTAAGCAGCCTGCTGTGATCACAGCTGACCTCACTCACTCTATCTCAGATTATGCTCAGTCACACACACATCTCATGCTCTGATGCTGAACTCCCTCTCGAGCTAAATAGGCTCCTTTAGCCAGTGAACCAAACCAAACAGATTTGGGGCCTCACTCTGATCTCCTACTAATGAGAATAAGGACAACTGAAATTTCAGTGGAGTCCATGACAGGCTGCTGGGTTTATATTTTGTTGTATCAAAAAGGATGCTCATCTTGATAAATGTACAATAAGTGTTTTAAATTTAAATATTAAATCACCCCCAAGGCCTGAAAGCACCCTGACCCAGACTGCATCCTCCTGCAGAAAACCCCATGGATGGGGCAAAAGAACAGCAAACTTTGCGAGTGTCACTTGGCAGAATTTATTATGAGCATACCTCAAGAGGGAGGAGTAGAGGTGACATCAGGCGAATCATTCCATTTATCCTTGGGGATGGAACCCACCCAGAATCCACAGAGATTGTAGCCCATTCTGTAGGGATGGTTGAATTTCCATTGGCTCGCTCATCCTTTCCCCTGGCAAATGGCAGTACAGCTGTTGTTGCCAAGTTTCCACTCTCTTGCAGCAAGGCTATTAACCTGCTTCAAACAGCACTAACTCCTGCTAGGAGAACCAAGTGTTGAATGGACACTAGTGTCTTAGACCCCAGAAGTTCCCATATTCTCAAACATGCTTCCTTCTGTGAGAGGGCATCACCAGAGAAGCTTCTGCATGGAGCAAAGGTGGGGTAGGGACAGGTATATTTGTGTTCTACGCAATAGTGTCTCACCCCTCCACTTGGGCAAAGGTATTGTGTGCATAGTAGGCAAACTAGTGAAGGAGATGCACCCGCTCCTTGGGCAAATGGAATTTTTCAGTGCTGGGAAAGGGATATAAAAGGGCTTCAATGCTTTAATGGATTGTGCAGTCAGACCTGCAGAAAAAGCTTGTCACAAAGGGAATAGTTTTAAAGTGCATTTGGTATTAATTATTATTAGATAGTTTTACAGACAAACACAAACCAGGAAAATAGGAATAGCTTGGAGATGTCATGGTTATGGGGTAGGTTGTGCTTTAGACCCCTTTATTCCCTCTTGAGTGAACCTAGCCCAAATATTTCTCTATCGTTGTAACATAACTGGCCCATTTAGTACTTGTAAACCCTCTTTCCCCATAGGCTTGTGACAGCTGCTAATTAAGTGACTCAAGCAGCTTCTCCAAAACAAAGCATGCTTTATTCATCAAAGGTACACAGCAAACACTAAGAAAGGAGACGATGAGAAAAGGCCTGGTTCTTACCCACTCTTAGGCTATGTTTACACTGGCAATTGAACAACAAAACTTTTGTCTTTCAGAGGTGTTTAACCTGCCCTTCCCCCCAACCAAAAGACAAAAGTTTTGCCATGACAAGCACCAGTGTGAACAGCATGTTGTTGGCAGGAGAGCGCTGATCATGGGGGTGGTGGTGGAAGTTTTTTGTCTGCAGGAGAGCCAACAAACAGCGGCTACATGGTGTGACTTTTAGCAACATGGCTGTGTTGCTTCAGCCGTGCCAGTAAAAGCTGTGTAGTGTAGACATAGCCTTACTGACACTTTATTCTTGCCTTGTTAGCGTTGGATAAGTTCCACTAAGCCAGGGCTTCCCTCCAGTCCCGCCATGCTGCTGGTTCTCAGCCAGCGGTATGCATACTCCTGGGGGTACACAGAGGTCTTGCAGGGGATACCTCAACTCATCTCGATATTTGCCTAGTTTTACAACAGGCTACATTAAAAAGCACTAGCGAAGTCAGTACAAACTAAAATTTCATAGACAGTGACTTGTTTATATTGCTTTATAAACTGTACACTGAAATGTAAGTACAATATTTATATTCCAATTGATTTATTTTATAATTATATGGTAAAATGAGAAAGGAAGCAATGTTTCAGTTATAGTGTGCTGTGACACTTCTGTATTTTTATGTCTGATTTTGTAAGCAAGTAGTTTTTAAGTGAGGTGAAACTTGGGATACGTAAAACAAATCAGACTCCTGAAAGGGGTACAGTAGTGTGGAAAGGTTGAAAGCCACTGCTCTACAGCATCCTCTATGCCAGGCTCCTCTCCAGCTGCTGCTGCCCACTTTGCACCCTTCCCCCTAGGCAGGGATCTTTAAGGTTTTAATATCACCTTTGATCCTAAGTTCAAGCCTGGGAAGGATAAACCTTGCTAGCTTAGCTGCATAGTCAGGCGGGTGCATAGTCCCTCAGTTAATAGCTTCCCAACTGTTTCCTCAAAGACTATTAGTATCAGGGGTACCGGAATAGGGAGTGTCAGAGGGCCATGGCCCCTTTGCTTTTTACTGGCCATAAAGGAAAATGATGTGGGGGGAGAGGGCAGAGAGGAGCAAGTGGAGGGGAAGAGGTGGTGCATGGGTGGGGCCTCAGGGGGAAGTGGCAGCATGAGGGGGTGGCATGGGGGGCGGAGCCACAGGGGGCGCTGGTGGCCCCCCCACTTTTAGGGAGTTTCTGCCATTCCTGCTTAGTATTCTCTGTGATATTCTTATCTTTGCCATTGTTCCATTTGCTTTTGGCTTCCCTCTGCCAACAGCCTCCTTTGAGTTAACTCTATGCAGTCAGGCAGAATAATATCATGAGTGCCTCAGGGCTTGTCTACACTGACACTTTACAGCGCTGCAACTGCTCAGGGGTGTGAAAAAACATCCCCCTGAGCGCAGGAAGTTTCAGCGCCGTAAAGTGTCAGTGTAGACAGTGCACCAGCGCTGGGAGCTGCGCCCCTCGTGGAGGTGGGATTTTTTTTTTTTTTTAGAGCACTGGGAGAGTTCTCCCCCAGCGCTCTGCCATGACTACACAAGCCACGTTGCCCGTGTAGACTAGCCCTCAGTTAACTTGGCTGATATCTATAAAAAGTACTACAGATATTTTTCTTGTTCTCCACTTAAAATTGCTTTGTTAGATGTGTTCAGAGTGAAAGTGGACAGATAGACTCCACTTCTACTGAGACTTGGGGGTGGACTTTCTTTTCATAAAATAAAACATGCAGACAAAGACGGTCTTACAATGAGACATGTAGCCTGAGAACATAACAGACACAATAGATTTTTGCAGACTTATCCACAGGTACCAAACCAAGGCAAACATGTATTATTTAATGACAGGTTTCAGAGTAACAGCCATGTTAGTCTGTATTCGCAAAAAGAAAAGGAATACTTGTGGCACCTTAGAGACTAACCAATTTATTTGAGCATGAGCTTTCATGAGTTACAGCTCACTTCATCGGATGCATGCCGTGGACACACATAGCTGGAGTAGTGTATTCACATAGCTGGAGTAGTGTAACTTAGGTCGACTTACCCTAGTAGTGAGGACATGCCCTTAATGGACACCACGGCATGCATCCGATGAAGTGAGCTGTAACTCACGAAAGCTCATGCTTAAATAAATTGGTTAGTCTCTAAGGTGCCACAAGTACTCCTTTTCTTTTTATGTATTATTTAATGCCTTGTAAAAGAAGCAGAATGCTTTTAGCAACATTAAATGCTGCAGTAGTAATTGAGTCTCTGCCATGTGATTTAGTACAGGATGCCAAATTTCATTACATCTCTCCTTGCTGCCATTAAACTCTGTAAATTAATCTCTCACTTGACAGTTAATTCCAGCTACTCCCAAATGCTCCCTCCAAAAGATCTCCAGAACCATTGAATCTATAAGGACATTACATTAATATGAACATACAGCAATATTACATCTAAAGAGATATCAGTCACTGCTCCACGTACTCCTAAGTTAATAGTTATTAAAACACCTACACAGAAACACTAGGACCCAGATCCACAAAGGTACTTAGCCACCTTGACAATCACTGGAATCTTTAACCTTCCCTGCTGGCATGATGGAGGGTTGGTGGGGCCAAATTTGAGTGAGTGGTGTTGCAACCTGGTGCTTGGGCTCCCTCCCTTTTGGAGTCCTTCCATTGCCCCCGTGTACAGGGTTAGGCAGCAGCTGAGTGGGGGTTTGTGGATTGCAGTAGCACCTAAATATAGGGTTTAGGCACCTTAGTATCTCTTGTCATGCAGTGGGTGTCGATTTAGCAGGTCTAGTGAAGACTTGCTAAATTGATGGCAGAGCGCTCTCCAGTCGACCTGAGTAGTCCACCTCTCCGAGAAGAGTAAGGGAAGTCGACCGGAGAGCATCTCCTCTTGACGCAGCGCAGTGAAGACACCCGGGTAAGTAGACCTAAGCTATGTTGACTCCAGCTATGTTATTCACATAGCTGGAGTAGTGTAACTTAGGTCGACTTACCCTAGTAGTGAGGACACGCCCTTAATGGTATTGAAGCACCTAATTTGCACTGAAATTAATGGGAGTTAGGTTCCTAAATACCATTGAGGATCTGGGTCTTAGTCTTACAAGTACCCACCAGCCTTTTTAACAAAATCTTATATACCAAACTCAGCAAACCACAGCGAGAAAGCAGATCCTTTCCATCCCTTACTGTATCCAGGAACTTACTACCTTCAACGGTCTCCAAAAATCCCTATCAAATTAATGGCTTTTGCAACATACTGAAAGTCATCAAATCTGGGCTATTTCAGTGCATGTTCCATAATCCCAGGGCCCTTACAGAGAGCCTCCTCTTAAGGAGGTTTCAGCTCAAATGCTCTAATTACCCCTGCTGTGGCAGTATATCATGGGGGCGGGAAGGTGATCACTCAAATAGGTAGATTCCAAACTTCATAGGTCACATGCCCTTATGAAGGTGTTGATTATTCCCACAGCCTATGCATGTGTACCTCTCTGATCACCTATCCCCAAGCACCGGTCGTCTAAACCTGCTCTGCATGAATATTTGAACAAACCAAGGTTCCAGTACATGCTGTATATACTCCGAACAGTGATTAGGTGGGTTTTTAAAGCTTTTTACCCATCCTTATCCCCTTCTCATGAAATCTCCAAATGAGATTCATTTCTCCGGCTCTTTGTATGCTATACCTTTTTCTTCCCATGCACATTATTCTTTCAGTTTGCACATAATCCTTCCACCCATGTTTGAAATTTATTATTATTTTGGTCTTACCAACATGGTTTTGCGAAGAGGGTTTGCTAGTTGACTGTTGCAGCAGAGCCAGGTGGTGGTGGCCAAAATTACTGTCTGTCTCTTACAAAGACAGAACTATTATTTAGTTTGTCTTTTTTAATTCTTTTGGCCAGAGTGGTGAATTTTAAAAGACTAACTGTAATATGGCTAATGGAAAATTTCCCCTAAGTCATATGTGCACTGATGTGATATAGCAAATATCAAGTTCCCTGTATAAGTGTTTACAGGGTGTACTTCAGTGGTGCCCATCTTTAGTGTTTTTTAAAAAAAAGTATTTCATGTTAAGAAGTCTGAATTTCAGTATATTTCATTTGGGGAGAGCTGATATTTAAAAGAAAAATCAGATCTCTCAAATGACCCACAGTTATCAAGTTATGTACATACTGTAGTTAATTTCTGTGGTTACACGAGTTACCGTATTTTCCCCCACTTCTTCCCTCCTGTTAGTTGTGGTTTCACATTTAATTAAAAAATCTTCAGAGCAAGGACTATGTCTTCCTGTGACTTTGTCCAGAACTTAGCATGATAGGGTCTCAGTTCTGATTGGGGTGCTACCACAATACTAATAAATATATTAATAGGACCATGTGTTGGGGTATTTGTGCTGTGTGCTAACTGGCCATACCTTTGACATGCCCATTATCTCCCTCTCTTCTCTTGTAGAGATCAATCACACAGGTCACAATAATGGGGAGAACTGAGATGCACAATTCCCTTGGTGGTCACTCAAATATTTGATCATCAATGTAGCAGGAACACACAGCATTAATGTAGGCTTTTGACTCTAATCATGACTGGGCCTCTGCTGTATATTTAAAGTTAATGTAACATTTATACAAACAAAAATAGTCCAGTTGCAAGAGTCCCTGCCTTCCACGTGTATGGATCTAAGCATGGTAGTGCTGCGTCTGCTTCAGTGGAACTGTGTTAAAATTTTGTCTATGGGATGATGCCACCTATTGGATATTCTTAGAATTAATAAGCTGAAGCAATTCAAAGAAAAATAATTCTGATATGCATGAGGAGTTCTAATAAATCTGGCCATGTTTACCTCTATTTAATATAAACCAGTTGCTAGAAGAAAGTGTCTGTTGGGACACTCTGAATTTCGGCTACCAAAATGAAAGGATATTGCTAGAAAAAGCAGTTGGAAAAAGAGATCCCTTGGATCCTTTGCCATACAACTGGAAAGAGAAAATGAAGAACAGAAAAAAAGAAAATGAGAACTACAGGCAGGGCTTAAAATAAGAAGTTTTCACTTCGAGGCACTTTAAACTAATCTCTTGAATTGCCCTTAGCAACCTAAACTGAAATGTTAAAAGGTTTCTGCTTTGGAAAATGTACCTTGAGATTCTCCAAGAGCACACTGTTAAAAATGAAATGCCCTTTCAATGGCTTTTCCAGCAGTGAAACACCTTCTATGTTCGATTTGATTTTGGTGAAACTTTAGAAGGAGCAATATAACTACTTGATCATATGGCAAAAACTGAAAATACCACTTTATTTTTTACTTTGATTAAATGTATTCTAGTAATATTTACACACAAAAAACCAGCACAATAACAGTTATGTAATATTTGTGTCATAACACTATGAAGACTTACAAACTTTGGAATTCTGGCATAGAAACACTTCATCAGAATCATAAGTGTAGAGCTGGAACAGAATGGTGACAATTAAAAAAAAAATCCACTAAGGGCCAGGGGTTTGATCCTGCTCCCATTGAGAGTCAATAGCAAAACTCCCATTGACTTTAATGGCACCGGATCAAGCCCTGAATCCTAGACACCTTCCTAACAAATAGTCCCCCTGGCCTGAACAGGACAGCTCATGTGAGTACAGTGAGCAGGATTTGGTCCTTGATCAGTTCAGAGTAACAGGGAAATCATACAGTATAGAAAAGCAGGCAGGATCTTTCCAGATTTTATTTTAAAAATATAAAATATTCAGCACTTCAAAAACTTAATAGTGCCTCTTCATTTGCAAAGGAAACTACTCATTACTTGGGGAATATTTACTAAACATATACAAACAATGGTTCTCCCTCAGCTGCAGTAATTATCATTCTACTTTCTTGTCCCTGACTAAATGTCTACAACATCTGGCAACAGACATCATTTTGTTTATTTTTAACAACCCACTTCCAGATTATTGGACTAAATTTGGACCTGAAGAAAGCAGGTGCAGCTCCAACATGTGTTAACTTGCACCGATTGATCTGTTGAGCTTAAAAGCTAACACTGTATAGAAGGGAAAACAATAAAACACTAACTACTGGTGAGGTTATACAATCATTTTACATTTGCATTGCCATAAATTTAATATAACAATGACAAGTGAATGAGAAACTTTGAATTAGTGATATCTACAGTGATACAAAACTTGAGGGGATTAATCAAAACCTCAAACTGGAAGTCAATTTATCACATCTCTTGCACTGAGAGAACAATCAACTATTTTAAACGTTGTGGAACAGATAGTGTAAAGTAGAGTAGCTTCATGGACTTCAAAGAGACTCTCTTACTCAATTCCAGGTTTCAGAGTAGCAGCCGTGTTAGTCTGTATTCGCAAAAAGAAAAGGAGGACTAGTGGCACCTTAGAGACTAACACATTTATTTGAGCATAAGATGAAGTGAGCTGTAGCATAAATAAATAAATTGGTTAGTCTCTAAGGTGCCACTAGTACTCCTTTTCTTTTTACTCAATTCCAGTGATGCTATCCTAGTTTATCTCCACTGAAAATCCTGCCGGGTTCTAAATACACCTTTGCTTTGCTAATACTCCTCCAGAAACTTGAAAAAGTAAACTGGCTTGTCTGTTCATAGTTCAAGGTAGACTTTTTTGCATGTTTAACTTTTGTAGCATGCCAGCAATTACAAGACTTTTAGACCCTATTTGCTCTCAGGACACTGATGAAAGTAATATTTAGTTTTATATGTACTGAAGCTGTGA
This sequence comes from Lepidochelys kempii, assembly GCF_965140285.1. Lineage (NCBI taxonomy): Eukaryota > Metazoa > Chordata > Testudines > Cheloniidae > Lepidochelys > Lepidochelys kempii. Next base: position 119,407,378 of record NC_136383.1, read on the forward strand.
GAAACAATTAACTTTAATGAGACTTCTTTTTCTTTTAATCTGAGACTGATTAACATTAGCATGATTACTATGAACTGCATGCAGATGTGTTGCACTGTTCTTGCCATTATGTCAACAGTCCTTAAGATTGGTCATATCGGATTTCAAACTCATTCTATCTCTTGGCATATTCTGTATGAAATCTCCTTCATTTGCAACATTTGAAATATGTGCTCCTTCCCGCTCAGTGTCTGAAATATGTTCTCAATCGTTGCTCTATCTGGGCCACCACTCTTAAATGTTTGATTTACATCCTCGACCTCAGCTTGCCGACAACGGGTTTATTAACACAAAATTCTGCCCACCATGATGGTCTCTCCAGCACCTTGCTGCCTTGAAGGACTATTGTCCACAGATTTTTATATAGCTGCAAAAGAAGAAGAATGTAGATTAACATAAGCAGAAAATCATTTAAATTTCACAAAAGTTTAAACAATTTAAATAAAACCAACTGAAATGGAATTGCAATTGCAACTGTATTTCTAGGAATACAGAACAAGCACAAGGAATAAGCACAAAATAAAGTGCATAATTATGTGAAAGCAAGAACAAAACAAATCTGAGATCAGATCTTCAGCTGGGGTAAACTGGACTAACAGTTTGACTTAGCTGAGTGAGGCTGATTTGTGCCACCTAAGGATCTGGCCTTTTAACGTTCTAACTGCTATGAAACAATCACAAAGCAAAAGAAAAACAGTGAAAACACAGCTCATAGAGGAAAGATTAAATGAAGCCGTTTCATTCTGTTCATGCCTCTGAAAGTTATAGCTGAAAATACTCTGTTTTTACCCTTCTTTCTATATGTTTTTGGCAAGTTACAGAATTTTTCTCCCAGATGTGAACACTTCTGTTTGAGCATCAGAAATTCCTCTCCCATCAGCACATTGTTAATTCATCAGTCTTTCCCAACTTGTTATTTTATACAGCCCAGTTAAAAGCATTAAATGGGAAGTAAATTCTGCAAAAGGCCACTTTAATAGTGTAGATCTGTTGAGCGCTGGTCAGGTTATATTTTTGGCTATTTGGAAATATTTGACAGTTTCACAATTAATTTAAACTTTTTAATACCATCCTAAAAAAATGGGAGGAGGTGAGGGAGACCAGATCCTCACCTGGTGTCAATCACCATAGCTGCAATGACTTCCATGGTGCGACACCGATTTACACCAGCTGAGGCTTTGGCCCTACATGTTTTAAATAAAAATTTCAAAGAATCTCCAAAATAATTTAATACATTTGAACTTTGATTTTTCTGGACTATGGTTAGCTGAGACACTTGGGTCCATAAAAAAGTTGGTTTGACTTCCAGCATACAAAATGTTCGATTTAGTACTGAAAAGCTAACAAAAACTTTATACACTTAGGCTGAGATTTTCAAAACTGCCTTGGATGGGAACTGGGCATCCAAGTCTTCCAACTTTACTCTTGAATCATTCAGTCCTAAAGCTGCACAGTAAGTTCTAAAGCCTCTTTCCTGCATAGTTTAAGAACTGCAGATTCCTGACCCCACCAACCCCACCTTAACAGAACCTTGATTATCCAAATGAAATTCATTTCCCTGTTACACTCAGATGATCTGGCCTGTACAGTCCTGCAATTTGTACTGTATTTTTTCCATTGCCTTTCTACTCTTCATTCTCTTTATTTTTACCTCTGAAATACAAGCTGTCTGTAATTTATTAACCAGTTAAATCCACTCTCTGTTCAGAATACACATTCTTACTGTCATCAATTTCTTCTGCTTCTTATTGGATATTTTAACATTCACATTTACAGTCATTTGGATACCTTTCTTTCTAATTTTCTGCTTTCAGTTATTTTGTCTTTGGATTCTCTGACTCATAGCTGTGGCCCTAATCTTATTTTAAGAACCATAATTTCCCTTTCCCGCTCTGTAGGTGGTTCATGTTTTAGTCATTTTTTAAAATTATTCCCTCTAAACCACTTCCTCAGAAACATTAATTGGATGTTCAGATTCTGTACGAAACTTAGCAGGCAATTGGGAGCCTAGGACTGTGACTGTCCATGGGATTTAGGCTTCTAACTGCATAAGGGCCAGATTTTTAAAGGTATTTAGGTGCCTAGAGATGCAGGTAGGCACTTAGTGGGATTTTCACAAAGGGATTTCACTCCTATAGGAGTTAGGCACTGAGGTACTTTTGAAAATTCCATTTTGAATGTGGGACTTAGGCTCCTAAGTCACAGAGACACTTTTGAAAATTTTACCCCTAAACTTTAATAAAGGCAAGAATCTGTATAACTCCACCAAGTACCCTAAACTTATGAGCCACCCAGACAAGTGGCTTTACTTTAAGGACCTGTATGAAAATGAGACCACTGATTTATATGCCCAAATAGGAATTTAAGTACCTAAAAGCAGACATGCAAGTGTGAAATTCTGACCATGCAATTGCTGACACTTAGCCACAGGGTGAGTTTAGCCCTTTCCCCCCATGAATAACCCTCCCATTGATGGGGAGTCCCATTCTTCGGAGGCCACACCCCAAAACCACCACATCTAGAAGAGTCTAACAAAGTCACAGGTAGACTGTGTTCAGTGCCATGAAAATGACCACCTCCTCCTTCTTTCTCCTAATTCTCATGTGTCTGACCCTCTTTGGTAATGACTCCCCTGCAATTGAATAAGTGAATTAGAAGCTGCTGCTTTCATTTTGGGTAGCTGCAACAGCTTGATTAGGAAGAAGGTGGCTCTTTCATTTAGATAATTAATTTTTATGTTCTTGATAGTTCAAACAGTAAACAAGGAAGTGGAACAAAAACTGTGTTCAGCATTTTGATGATGTGTCTAAAATCACATTTTAATTGGTGTCTGCACAAGATAAAGCTGAAAATGCAACTTAGGGTTCCTGGAATGGAGACATCTATTGGAATAACAGGGCAGATGAGTGATCTTTAGTCTCTTTTGTAGAAGGAATGAAATACTTTTTAAAGGAGCTTTGCTACCACATGATACAGGGCTAGATTTTGCCCGGCCCTTACCCAAGTACACAATATGGGTGATAAAGGGAACGATGTCAATATAGTACAGCATGGATCAGACCCAATATTCAAAGAACATTCTTATACCCTAGCATGGCCTGCATACAGGCCAGGCAGAATTGCCATGTGTCTGCTTATGAGCGCAGAGATTGTTCCATTCGTGCTCCCAGGAAGGGGAACACTGGGGCAAGCAGCACCTCATGAAGGGGTGGGTATTGTAGTAGGTGCTCTCTGCTGCATACTAGAGAACTAAGGGGGGCATTCTGAATACTTTTCACTGTTCCTTCAGGGAAAGTGCAGCTCTGCACGACCCTGTTCTGTGAGCTGTGCCTATCAAGTGTATTCACTGTAGCTCTCTGAAAACAGTACATATTGTTTTGTTCAGCCTCAGATGTAAGAGGCTAGTAAGATCCACTAAGAGGAATTTTTAGAACAGAAATCGTACAAGAATCATCCAGCTGTACAGAAAGACACTTTCCAAAGCCCTTCGCTCTTAACTAGACTGAGGAAGAAACTGACATGCATAAAGAGAAGAACAGACTGCCTCTAGGGATACCTGCAAATGAGCAGCACTTCCAGGACCCACGGCACAATGGTATTGCTTAGGTGGTGCTAGAACTGACTGAATGGCACTACGATGAAGGCAGACACTGAAATGCTCTGGCCAAGATTTTCAAATGTGATTTTGGGTGCCCAACCTGAGACACGTTGAAGAGGCCTGATTTTCAGAAAGTGATGAGAATCTATCCCCTTCAAAATCAGGGCCTCTGAAAGGTGCCCCAAGTTGGGTACCCAAACCCCCCAGTCACTTTTGAAAATCTTGACCTATTTTTTTAAACCGAATTGGTTTGAGGCTCCGTTAGTTAATGTTTGTAAAATACTTTGAGATCCTCCCATTAATGGTGTAAAGCACAGTGGTGGTGGTGTTATTATTTCTGGTCTATAAGTGTACCCTGTTACTTTTCAAGCTAAGGGCTGTCTCAATCCAGCCTAGAGAAAGGTGGGGTGAGTTGTGCATCTCTGCCATTTATACAACACACCAATTTCGGCAGCATGTCGTGTATGTGTAGCTACACGCTGCAGTTTAAACGGCTGCAGCCACACTGCGGTGGGTAGCTACATGTGTCAGTGAAAGGCTCTGGCAGGGAGGAGGCGGCAGGGAAAGGATCAGCGTTTTCTCTGCTGCCTCCCCCGCTGCCAGAGACTTTCCCTGCTGGAGTCTTTCCCTCTGGCAGGGAAGGGCTCCAGTGTCAGGGAGTTGCTGGGGCCTTTTCCTGCAGAGGGAAAAGGCTCTGGCACTGGGATGCAGCAAGACTCCACGCTGAGAGTCATGGCATGAGTGAGCAGACAGCATGTAGTCTATGTACTCCGGGTACATTCCTACACCCTTCCGGCATACTTTTACTTGCTTACTCCATGTCTCACGGTCTACACTACTATTAATCTCTGTGCTAGGAGGGCTCTGCATGTACATACACTACACACTGCTGAAAGAATCCTGCAGTGTAGACACACCCTTAGGGAGCAGCCTGCATTGTGTCTCTGTTTTTTGATTCTTGTGTGTTAAGGTTCTGGATTTTAAGAAATAAAGTAGTGGTAAATCTTTTTGGAAGGTTGCAATGTAATTTCTCTGTTTGTAGGCCATGACCATAACACTTCTTAATTGGAACAAGTTTTAATTCCACTTTGCTCTCATATTAGACATTTTCATTAAAAATCAGGAAAAGAGGGTAAATTACATTAACAGATGACACTAAAATGAGGGTGTTGTGAGCACCAATAAGATCAGAGGAATCATTCCTAGAAAAGTTAGAAATATAGGCAAGGAATAAAAACACAAGATTCCAACTGGTAAAATGAAAGCCATTACATCTGATGAGACAATAATTTGAAACAGCAACAGAACTAAACAAAAACAACGACCTAGGATGAAAACCTAGCCCAATTACAATCAATGGGAGTTTTGCTATTGACTTCAAAGGGGCCAGAATTTCACCTTTAGGGTGATACTGGATGGCAAATTAGACTATGCTGGGCAAAGTGATAAAGAAGTAAAAAAGACCAGACCACCTTTGGGGTCTATGTGCATAGGCAGAGCATCACGGAACAAGAAGATAGTAACAGAGAACCCGACTCAATGAGTTTGGGAATCAGAAGGGCTGGCAAAGTTAGAAGGATGTTGGAGGCCCTCCAAATATTTAAATATCTAGAAAAGAGATCTTTCACTGTGGAATTATGGGATGTACAGTAGCTTCTTCAATCCAGGGTACAGATTTCTACCAAAGCAATACATTCTGAACAGTAGCATGTGACTTCCCCATATACTGGAGCATATCCTCAGCTAGTGCAAATTGTCATAGCTCCATTGAAGTCAATGCACCAGCTGAGGGTCTGCCCTTTTCTTCTAGCTGTAAAGCTTCTTAATTTAAAATATTAGTCCGGTTACATAAATGCCTTTTTAATTATTAGCTTTACAAACACAGGAAGGTTTCTCTTTACCTCTCCATCAGCTCTGCCAATAGGTGAGTTCAGAATGAAGTCAGGAGGTGCAATGACATCCACCAAGGCAACTGCATCATCTTTCAACTGTTTAAAAACAAAGAGCATAAATTTGGCAGCTCTTCTAGATTTCTGTGGTTACCTACGGACAACAAAGCAGTGCTTCAAGAAACCAGCCAATGGTAACTTAAGTTGTTACACTTTTAAAGATCCACTATCAACACACTGTCTATTCACACTATTTTTGTCTCTCTTCCAGAGCAATAAGAAAAAAAAGACCCAACTCTATTTTAGAAGTTTTCCATGCTTTCCTTAAAAGCATTAAGTTTTATTTTCACCTAGGCAGTACTGTGTATGTTCATACAAACTGATCAACACACAACTCATTCATTAACATACAATTTCCAGATTCTTCTTTACAATTCATATCTTGCCTGGTCAAAATGTGTGCTACTTGAAAAGCTATGTGTTGAGAAAAAAATAACACAGACAATATTTATGAGCTGAGATGATAATGAAATAAATAGAACGGCACTGCTGCTCTCAAGTGTTTTATTGGCCTCCCATTTCATCCAATAATCACAGTACTTCAAATGACAAATGAAATCCAGAGCATCATCTTCCAAAAATTTCCCCTCAAAATATGAAATATTACTTTCTCTGAGCCCTTGTAGAATACTCAGGCTTTGACCCAATGCTACTAACCTTCCCCTTTTTAAACAGGGTATTCAACTGCAAATAGGATAGCATCCTGGTAATCTCTTGAAGTGCAGAGTAAGTGGTATGTCTTTCTTCTGTTACTAGCATGTTGTGTTGCTGTCCATCCACACCAAAATGATATTAGAGACTTACCTTGGAACAAAGCTCCAGAATAGCATGCTGTATGAATTGACCAGGCTGTTCACCTGAAGCATATCCACCTGCAAATATATTTACAATGAAATTAAATGGTGAAGCTAAGATTATGTTGCTATATTCCTTTTACCAATGGCATGGTTTTATAAATCTGTTTGGTATTTATGAAGATGAAACTTGTGAGAGTTGTGATGACTCTCTCACTCAAGAGGTAGACTTTAAAAATTCGCTTCCTCAGGCACCTGGAGCCTTTTACATGTGTAAATCACAAGGCTTTTCTACGGCCCCAGGGTGTGTGAATTAGAGCATGCACTAGCGTGCTGCACTGTAACTGCCCCATGTGGATGCTGTGGGCATGAACTAAAAGGTACCTAGTTCACAGTAACATAGTCCTGTTTGAAAGAGAACTATGTTAAGGCGAACTAAGTTCCTTTTAGTTTGCACCAGCAAATGTCCACATGGGACAGTTACAGCACAGCATGCTAGTGTGCACTACAGTTCACTCCCCCAGAGTCTGAACTGCAGGGCCGGGTAGACAAAGTATGGCTATATATCATCCCTACCCCCGGGGCTGGATCTCACAGAGGTGTATAAGTTCCCTACAGCCCTTGTGCTAACAGAGCTGAGGCTTTTAGCTTAGCTAATAGAGTCTGACTCTCTTAGATCCAGAGCTGAATCCCTGCTTCTGACAGCCTACCCAGTAATGCTGCATTACACAGGCAATAACTAAATGTTCTATCATATACTCCAGTCAAGATTCACTTTCTCCCTGCCAAAGTGCAATGTACTATATAGACAAAATGAAGGTTACAATTAGGGCTGTTTAAAAAGTGATCCACACTGAAGATAGATATGATCTCACCTTGGTAGAGCACGGCCATGTGTTTACTTAAAGACCACAGTCCATACAGAGCACTAAGATGCTTTAGGACAGGCTGGAGTGTAGATGGTGTGTCGGGATCATGAGTGTATTCGTGATACCTTTGTAAGACTGTTTGCTCGATAAAAGCGATGGCTAATGAACGACAGTAGTATACCTTAAGAAATAGAAAAGGATTAAATAACATGTTGACAAACAAAACACACAAGGGCCAGATCCTCAGCTGCTATAAAATGGCATAGCAACATTGAAGTTAATGGAGTTATTTACACCAGTTGACAATCCAGCTCAAGTTTTAACAAATAAACAAGACTCTCTGGGAAGTGTGTGCCTAAGGAAGTGCTTTCAAAATGTGCATTTCAAATGTCTGTTTGGCTAGGGACAATTAGGTTTTTCAGAAACGCAGTGGACATATCTACTGCAACTGGAAATAAGGTTCCTAATTCTCCACCACCTCCCAACTCGTACAGTCACTTGTACCCCTGTCAAATGGCAGGGCAAAACTGATGTATAATATGCTACCGTTCTGATCTGGAAGCATTTCATACCCACTTTGTACAGGTGTAAATGACTAAGGTGGAACACAGTTGAGAATCAGGTCCAAGATCTTGTTAATGCCCATTGAGCCCGAACAGAAAATGCTATAGAAATTAATATGAATGATACCAGTAGGGTTCTATGGAAATGATTATAAAATCTATAGTACTGAATAGAGACTGCTCTCCTTTCAATAAATGTTTTTAAACAATCTTATGGGATTCTGTAGCAGGGATAGAATTTTCTACTAAATTAGAGGAAAAGGAAGGGTCTGATCCTATAAACACTATTGGACATAATGCTTACTAGACCCCATTGACTCTAATGTTGTTTGAAAGAATGACACAACTAACCCTTTGCTCTTACCTTATTAGCAAGGTAAAAAAAAAAATCACTACCTCTTACAATATTTTTAATACACAGGATAAAAATATAGGGTCTGAGTATTTGCATAGGAAGATTTGGTAGTCTTTACATATCCACTTGAACTGGAATACCATTTAAATTTAAAAGAGGATGTTATATGAATGAATATGTATATGAGAGTGAATCCAGAGCTGAATAGGAAGCTGTTTGTGTTATAACAGTTTGTTACACTGCTCTCAATTGTTTCATATAGGCATTAATTTTGTATTAATCAACTTGTTGGGTTTGTTCTATGTTCAGTAAATCACAGTTGGTTGGGTTTCTTTTAAATCACTGCAAAAGACGGGATATTTAATAAACCAAAGACCTCTTCCAAATAATTCCACTTTCTTTGTATAGTTCTTTGATGGCACCCTTGATCAGTGTCACAACCAGAGATAAGCTTGAACCACAAAAACCACATCTGAACACCCATAAACTTTGGGAGGGCAGAGAGATTTTTTTCACCCTCAATGGCTGGACCTGAATTTAGATCAGAATTTCATGATTAGACCAATTCTCTAGTCGCAATCAAATGTCTCTCACAGTATCCCTGTTGGAGCCCTGAGAATGAGTTCCCTCCTCCCCCCACTTCTTCCTATTTTATAAACCCAGTCTTGTAGTCCTGCATTTTCCCCATTAACCTTGTGGCTGAGAACAAATGAACAGGACTCCCTTCTGAGCCTGTTAATCCTGTTCAACCAGAATGAGACATCACAGATGAGTGATACAAAGCATTCCCTCCCCTGCTACCCTGGGATGTCTTCAGTGAACTCTCAACTCATAACAGCCCAGGTATAGGCCAGGAATCTGTCCCAGATCTCCTGCAGCATGACTGAACACTACATCATTTCTCTGCCAAGGGGTTGACAGAAAAGTGCTTCTTCATGCCTGATGTTTTAAAATCAATTCTGCAAAGGTCTCCAAAGCTCCAGCATGCTAATAATTTTCAGACGTATTTAATGCACATTATTTACAAGAAGAAAAGGAGTACTTGTGGCACCTTAGAGACTAACCAATTTATTTGAGCATAAGCTTTCGTGAGCTACAGCTCACTTCATCGGATGCATACTGTAGCTCACGAAAGCTTATGCTCAAATAAATTGGTTAGTCTCTAAGATGCCACAAGTACTCCTTTTCTTTTTGCAAATACAGACTAACACGGCTGTTACTCTGAAACCTGTCATTATTTATGAGAAAAATCCTCCCCTGTGCTGCACAAGCATTGTAGGAAGGGAAGAGGGCCTAATGAATATAAGGAAGAAGTAGGGCAGGGCACCTCTATATTGCTCAGCTTCTTAACACACTTGGCTATGCACAACATTCCCAAAGGGGCGTAGTCATTGGGTAATGGGCCGTACCAGATGCAATTGTAGTTGTATTTATGCTGCTGTCAGTAGTAAGTGCCAGCCAGGGGACATGTTGTTGCTCTGATACTGACCCAGCAAAGTAGACATTTCTCTCTTATTCTAAGCTATTGCTCTGATGAAGGCTCTGATGGTGGTTACTTTTACCATAGCTTTTGCAAAGTCCAAACCAGCAGAGCTATCCTGGGTGGTGGATGCCTGGGTGAAGCCAGGTCTTCTCTACTTGGATACAGAGTTGAGTGTTTCTTGTTGCAAGTTTTCAATGTACTTTGCAGGTAAGGTTGGTAAGATTGGCCACCTTCAGAGCAGCAGATCCCCCTCAGGAGTGACAAATGCCAAGAATTCTGTGCTTTGGGTTCCAGCCAGTTTTGCTCACTGAGGATAGAGATGGATGGGGAAGTGCTGCAAGCTGTGATTTGGAGCCATGCCCTCCTTGGCTGTTAAAATCTTGTTAGGGGACAGTGGATCCACTCGTAGTATGACTGTCAATGTTTCCTTTTCAGTTTCCAGTACTGTCAATCTGGTATCTTTCATGAGGGCCCTGCATTTGAATTATAGACGTTAGAGACGGAAAAGACCTATTAGGTCATCTAGTCTATCTACCTGCCAGAGCAGGATTCTTTCCTACAGTATGTATTTGGCCACAAGTGCAGCATGATAAGCAGATGTAGATGTACTAATTAGGAATGGTAGTGGATTTAACAGTAGTAGATATAATGTTCAAAAGAGGAGTTTAAAATTAAGATTAATTTGAATTTATTACACAACTATGTCTGCACGGTTCTGAAGGAAACTATTTTCTGAAATATTTTACTGATCATAATTGTCCTCCTTTAATACTGTTTAATACAACGCACATGAATGGGAATGCATTTTTATTAGTTACTATGATTTGCTGCTTTATGAATGACAGAAGGATACAGCAAACAAGATCTGGCAAACCTGGAGGAAAATAGACAGTAAATAAGGTAGGACTCTGAATAAAGTGTTACCTGGCTGTTGTTTCTTGCTTCAAAATCACTACTCCCAGACCGTTTCTCATGGCTCAATTTAAGGACACTTTCTTGGAGCAAGTAACAAACCAGCCATTTATATGCAGCTAACGGAACTGCAAGACAGAAGAAATTTTCCATGTGGGAAAGAGAGGAAAACTGAAATATTGCATGTTGATGCTCCCATTGCTAGTAATCACAAACAGAATCAACTTTATTCTAAACTCACGTTATGTGGGATGGACACTGGATTCCTATAGGAGGCTTACATAAATCAATAAAAATCTCCTGCAGCCATCACATCACAAATATTCAACCAAACAGTGTTGGGCAGTGTTATTCCCTGGACAAGAACCTCTGAGGGCCACCTAAGCACTGCAGCAAATGATTCTCCTTTCTCTGAGCTGACACTTAACCAAGGCACCAGCATGGTCTTAGGGGACACTGTGTTGCTGGAGATGCTGGGGTAGATTCTCCCTTGTGGACAAGTTCTGCTAATTGCAGAGCACAGGGAAGGTTTCAGGGAGTCAGCTGTGACCCCCATTCCTCTGCAACCTGACCCTAGCATAAGGAGCTGCTCTAACTTATCCCTCTGAGGTAAGGTCCCTGAATGACTTATGAGAGTGGAGGGCAGGCATAGCAAAGCTCCACTCTGCCATGACCCTTCCCCTCCAGCATCCTGGAGATGGGTGTGGGCAGCTTTCACAGGAGGAGCTATGCCACCTCCACCAGCTTGTGACCACTGGAGAGTTTCCCTTTGCTAGGGGAATGCTCTGCTGGTAACCCACTGCCACAAAACTGCAACTTTGAAGTGCCTGACTGGGGCAAAAAGAATCCTGACCATTTTCTTTGAAATAAGAATAAACAAGGTCTTGGCCACATGCATTCATTAAATGTCCCATGACACTTTTCACAAGAATGGGTTGTTTCCTGTAACAGAGTCAAATTCTCAGTTTATTATTTATATTCTGCCTCCCTACAGGTTCAATCACGTAAGGTATTTTCTCTTCCTCTTCTAAAGATCAATCCTGAAAGGTACTGTGTATCTCCTTGCATTGAGGATAGCCAACAACTTGTGGGTTGAGCCCTCAAACGTTGTGGAGTGATGGTACATGCCATTAAACTGTTGCCATGTTCCACCCAGATGTGGCTGCATTTAAGTGACAAGTGAAGTAACCACTGCATATCAGATTGTTAAATTTTTTAAGCACTCTGGGATTATTAGGGAAGCAGGTATTACAGAGTACATATGGGCATGTTTAGTGTTGAGAAAAAGAAGGCCAAGGGGGCACTTTATAACCGTCTTCAAATATATTAAGGACTATTATTAAGAGGATGGTGATCAATTGTTCTCCATGTCCAGTGAAGGAAGGTAGGACAAGTAGTAATTGGCTTAATCTGTAGCAAGGGAGATTTAGGTTAGATATCAGGAAACACTTTCTAACTATAAGGATAGTTAAGTACTGGAATAAATTACCAAGGGACATAGTGGAATCCCTGTCATTGGAGGCTTTTAAGAACAGGTTAGAAATACACCTGTTAGGAATGGTGTAGGTACACTTGGTCCTCAGTATGTACACTTGGTACTACTTGGTGTAGGTACACCACCTCAGTATGGTGGGGGGCTGACTAGATAACCTCTCAAGGTCCCTTCCAGCTTCACATCTCTATGATTCTTGGCTAAATCCTGGTGGCCTAAATCCTAGTCAGAGACTTAGTCCAGTGCTATTAAATTACTTCTAATAGAAAATTAATACAGATGAACAGATTTAGTGGGTTTTTTTTCAACTGTGATTTGGCTGCTTCAGTAGGTATTAACTGAGGAGACAAAAATGTGCTTAGTTATTAGTTTGTGCTGTCCAGCATGTCACAAGCTTGAGATTTACCACAAAGACAAAGCAAACATTTATTTCAGCAAGTCTTTCTTCTAAGCCTTTGCATTTTGAAGCTAATCAGATGTTAAGTTTTTGTCATAACTATTGAGGCATTATCTCACTTGGAGCTCTGCATCATTACCGAGACTTCAGTAATCCCAGGATTTGTTCATTCAATTAGCTGAGCCCTGAAGCAGTTATTTGGATTCCAGGAAATAACCAGATTGCCTGTTAATGACATCTATAAATTAAGGTTAAATTTCTACCCACAATAAGTTCTGAGTTTCATAGACTGACTTTTGTCTTAAATCCTCATATAGATCTAATTCCCTCTAATTTCCCCCTAGGAGCCACTCTGGGTAAATAGCAGCAATAAAATCGTGGGAATGGCATGTACTGTCTTTCTTAATTTGATTATAGCAGAGAAAACTAAGACAACTGCTGAAGTTTTTTTCTCACTGTTTCTCCATTTTTTCCAACCAAACTAAAGACGATTACTACATCGTGACATACTTTGTCTGAGCCTATTGTACTATTCAAAATGTTGCCCTGCTCTACACTGTTCTAACTCACACGCATTTTCCTTATAAAGCTATTTCAAGGCCCCAACCTAATTACATCAAATGGAGATCTGGCCCACATAAGAGTCTCTGGCCATGTCTACGCTACACAGTTTTGTCAACAAAAGTCAGGTTTCATAGACAAAACAGCGGAGGTGTACACACAACAATGTTCCTCCAACCGATTTAACTCTCCTGCTACGCCAACAGAATAAAACCACCTCGACGAGAGACAGAGCTTTTTGCGACAAAGTTACAGTGACACGGTGTCAGTGTAGACACTGCACTTGTTTATGTTACCCTCAGTGGGCTCTGGGAGGTGTCCCACAATGCCCATCATGACCACTCTGGTGAGCAGTTTCTACTCTGCAAAGGTACTCAGGCATGCACTCCTCCCACTTTAAAGCCCTGAGTATGTTTGAAATTCCACTTCTTGTTTGCTCGGAGTGGACAGCCCACATCGCATCTTCCCATGCCGGCTTTCCACAGCAAACAGGCTCCCGTGTGGAGTACAATGGAAGTTGCTGGATCTGTTGGGTCTGTGGGGAGAGGAGGATGTGCAGTTGTAGCACCAATCCAGCCATAGGAATGTTGACACCTATGAGCAGACTGCTTGTGGCATGGATGAAAAGGGGCAAAAAAGGGACATGTAGCAGAGCCGTGCGGAGATAAGGCAGGCGTACCAGAAGGCACAGGAGGCCAACCGTTGCTCTGGTGTGGCACCAAAAACACGCTGCTTCTACAAGGAGCTGCACACCATCCTCAGCAGTGACCCCACCTTCCCTGCCAAGAGCCCCATGGATACTTCGGGGGCACTGGAGGCAGCAGCCAGTGGGTCAGCCCTGAGGAGGTTGAGTTGAAGGAGAATGTGGGGCAGGCGACAGGCTCGTCTGGTGGCGTGGCGAGCCAGGATCTCTGACTCCGGAGTGGTCTAGCCTGTTCCAGCAGTCTGGCTCTGGTATGCCTGAAGCAGGAGATGGGAGCTCTGGTGAGTACTCATTTTACTTTGATAGTGCATGGTTGCATAAGGTAGAGGTGTCTTTTAATTTGCTACATGGTGCATGTGGGAGAAGGGATTGAAATTAACAACACTAGGTACTGTTTGCGTCTGCTTCACATTTTCCTGTGCAGCCACGCAGTGGAGGTCTTGCAAAACAGTTTGTTAATGCACACGGGGATCTCCTGGGAATCCTCCATAGAGATAAAACGGTTACCCACCTTCTTGTAACTGTCGTTCTTCAAGATGTGTTGTTCACATCCATTCCAATCAGGTGTGTGCGCGTGCCGTGTGCACAGTCGTTGGAAACTTTTTCCCTTAGCAGCTCCCATCAGGTTGGCTGGGGAGGCCCCTGGGGTGGCGCCTTCATGGTGCTCAATATATGACCCTGCCGACCCAACCCCTCCTTCAGTTCTTTCTTACCATATGTGGCGGCCGTTGGAATTGTCTCACTTGCCTTGCAAGTACTCCCTTAGCTTAGTTATCTAGTTCTCTTTTTTTCAGAATACTGTTACTAGGTGCTTGCAGTGATCCCTTGGGTCAAACCCTCGGGTCAAGCTCACCATGATTAGCGCTCTGGCCATGCTTGCCAAGGAAAAGTGAGAAAGAGGTATGTAACTTTTATGCGTTTATGATTCAAGACTATGAGTCAAATCACAATACTGACTCTGTGTACTGTTTCTTTTGTTTCTGCAGATGTGCTCTTGAGGGCCAGCTCCTACACACTGTCAGATAAGGAGGTGAATGAGGAAAAGTAAGGGCAGCTCTCATTTTGTAGTCCTTGTGCTGTAGGGCGGGATTGAGCTCTGCACAGAGTTGAAGGAAGGTGGCTTTATGCACATGAAAGTTCTGCAGCCACTGCTCCTCATCCCATATCTGCATCACAATCTGATCCCACCACTCAGTGTTTGTTTCCCGTAGCAACAGTCCACCGTGTGCAGCTGTTCCGTGAATACCAACATCAATCTTGAATTGTTTCTTTCCATGGCACACAACAGCTCATGAAATACTGCAGGATCAGCAGTTCATAACACTTATCACTAGACTGGTGAGCAGTGCAGGATCCATGCTTTCAGGCAGAGATGGCAGGTGCAAAGTTTACAGGGGCAGTTGAAAAATGTCCTGAAATGCAGCTGGAAGACCTTGGAATTTTGGGATGGAGAAAACTCCCAGAACTCTTAGCAGGAGAAGGTGATGACTTGCATAGTGGGATAGCTACCCACAGTGCACTGCTCTCTCTGTCAGTGCTAGAACACCAACTGTGGACGCACTCTGCTGACACAAGGAGCATTGTATGAACATGCACAGGCGATGTAATTATAACAGTTTATGATAATCGATGTAACTTAAGTCGACTTAACTCTGTGGTGTAGACATGGCCTCTCCTAAAAACAATACAATAGTGGAGGACAACTACCAACAAATACAACTTTAGAGGAACAATAACAACATTTTACTTGAAGAATACATGCAAGCCAATATTGCATGAAACCATTCTGTCTAGCAATTTCATGCTAGAATTCAATTTGCACATTTTGTGCCAATGAGACATATTAAGAAATGAAAATTTGGTCCCTAGTAAATTGCAGTGTGCATCACACAACATAAATAAATAGTAAAATGCAATTTGATGGAGAATATATTATAAGAAGTGATAGTTGACCTGAAAAAAGCACTGGATCAGGTGAGAATTCAAATGTTCAGCTGTCAGCTTTTCAGATCTAGAGTTGGACGAATAATACAGAAAACTTTGTACATTTTTATAGGATCTTTACATTTTTGAAAAATACCAACTCTATAAGTTGGCTGAAAAATAGCAAATATTTTTGCCAAAAAAAAATCATCAAAAATTTGAAAATTTTAAACCAGCTCTGACTGATTCCTTTTGCTGTCTAGAAAGCAGGCTGAAACGACATAGCACTTCTCACGGCGACCCAGGTTACAAGTAGCTCAAGAATAGCACCTGTTTTTAGTGTGTCTGTTTTGGAATGAAACCAAAAGATGAAGAGCTGTGCAAAAGTAGGAATAAAAACACCCAACAGATCAAGTTAATTCACATTTTAATCTGAATTAGTTTACCCATTCTAGTTCTCTTGCAGTCAAGGCTCTACACATATCATAATAAATACCAGAGGAAAAACATTGCTTATTAGGGATCATAGAATCATAGGATTAGAAGGGACCACAAGGGCCATCTAGTCTAACCCCCTACCACGATGCAGGATGTTGTGTCTAAAAGGATGTGCCGTAATTTGAGCTCCCTTGAATACTGTGAGTTTGGAAGCATCACTCAGTCTCTAATGCTTATAGGTAAGCTGTCTGCTTACAAAAGATGGTGGAAAAATACAGAGCGGACAAAGAGAGAGAAGAAAAATCAGCTGGCTGGGTGGAAGGGACAGACTGAAAATAACTATTTGTATCGAGAAAATAGAAAATGGCTACCTGAGGAGTCCATGCAGTCTTCAACACTAGAGGCTGTGAATTTCTGGCCAAGAATAAGACTGTAGTCTTCCAAAAAATTTACTGTTCCAAGAGGGGATGCAATAGGAGCTTTATCTGGAATACCAATGATGAATTGATTAGTTACAAAGTCGGTGTCAGACTATTTTGAGGTAAAACACTATCCTAGGGTTAGGTTTACTCTTTCTTGATAGGCCAGGTGCAGAAATGCCAAAATATTTAGCTTATTACTGCCTAGTGGGGATTCAGCCGAATAAGGAGAGGTGAATAAGTGCTGAGGAGCTGACCTGGCTGGTTGCAAGCTCCCAGTGGAGTGGAGATTGTAGATTCAATACCCATGAATGGGTTTTCCACACCTGGAAGATCTTGGCCAGAATCTTTGCCAGCAATTTGTCCCGTGATCTTTTATCCAGAAAACAACAAAAGGCTATAATAATAATTATTCAGTTCGGCTCAACATTCTGCAACTTGTACTCTCAGTGCCTAGCACCAGAGTTCATTTGGAATGAATGACACGGATTCAGATGCTATTTAATGCGTATAAGGGTGGTCGGAGATAGATAGCCTTTATATTATTTTTCAAGGACCACAGAGCCCCCCTCTCTGTGCAGAAAGCTTCCAATGACTTCCAGTGGACTTGGGAGTTTGAATCCCTAGCAGATACAGCACCAAGCCCTACATTACTTTTTATCATGTTAATTTTTCAAAACCTACTTACAACATGGAATACAACTAGTTACAACGAGGTCCAGATACTGTGGAGATTGATGCAATAGAAATATATAGAGAGAGATCAAGACACTTGTTTATGAAGGTACCTAGCATGTTATTTATGATCTACAAATAATGATTAAATAAATTCTGTCAGTATGAAATGATCTCCTAATCTTGTTACCAAATCACCACTAAATCTAAAACAAGATATAGTATGACATGCTAACCTTGGTGTTTAGCATTCACCCAGCTCAGTAAGTAGTTGCTGGTTTGCTGAAGCAGAACGTTATTGTCTCCTTCATATGTGCAGTTTGGGTCATTGTCATTTCGAATATCACCTAGACGATTCACTTTTAAAAGAAAAGTCACAAATTTTAATTCATAATGTAACTCAATCATTATAGAAACATGGGTCAAAAGAACTTGGAAACAATTATGATTAAAAAAATCTGTGATTAAAAAAAATAAGAAATTGGAATCAGTTTCCAATACAATATAATTATTCTTATCAACAGATGACGCTGAAAAGTTACCCTTTGTTTACAAAACTAAATACATGGGAGCAAATTTTCAGAAGCATGACATCCATTTTATGAGGGCAATCTGCATGTGCAAAATCTGCATCTGTATTTCTCCTCCTTCATAGGAATTGCAAGGGCAGTCTGGATAGTTGTAACTGCCTGATGGCCAGTGCAAATATTCCACTTCGCACCTGAAATTCATTTTGTGGGTGCAGATTTTGCATCTGCAAATTGGATCTGTGTGACACTGTACCTCAAAGTAGCACCCTGGAACCCCCATCTTCACCACTGTGATATGATTATGATATGTTTTGTACAAAGAATGCCTTGTGAGCTATCATTTAAGAAGTTTTGATCTGTTGAACATTAACATCCTGTTGAATTGTATGTGCTATCATTATATGTGACGTTACGAAGTACTGCTCTGTATGTGTTACTGAAATATGTTGTGAAGTGGATTGCACAGCTAGCCTTTCAGTAGCAACAAAGGAGCAACTATCACTGGCCAGATAGGCGTTGATGGCCCATCAAGAAGAATCCACTCTTCCAGAGGCTTCTCGGAGAGGGCACGTATGCAATGAGGGCTACCTAACCCCCACCTCACAGCAAGTATCTTTCTAGCAGCTGGAAGAAAGTATAAAAGAGGAACAGTGACATCATCACTTGGCCTCTCTCCTCCCGCATCTCAACACCTGGGAGAGCATCTGGAAGACAAAGAGTTTGAACCAGGGAGATTGGTCCCAGGCTGGGAAGGGAATCTAGCCTGTGTATTAAGGACTGTGAGCTGCCTGTAACACCTATTAGGGTGAGAAGAGCTATTTGATTCAGATCTTGCTTTGGCCATGTCTACACTTACAAACTTACAGTGGCACAGCGGTACTGGTATAGCTGTGTGGCTGAAAGAGCACTTGTGTAGCTGCGTTATGCTGACAGGAGAGAGCTCTCCCGTCGACATAATAAAGCCAGCTCAATGAGCGGCGGCAGCTACGTTGGCAGGAGAGGGTCTCCTGCTGACACAGTGCTGTGCACATGAGCACTTATGCCAGCAACACATATGTCGCTCAAGGGGATATTTTTTTCACACCTCTGAGCGACAAAAGTTTTGCCAACATAAGTGCTAGCGTAGACATGGCCATAGTCTGTTAAAGTTAGAATTTAGACTGCGTTTCTATTTTTATTTCCTATGTAACCAACTTTGATCTCTGTCTGCTACTTATAATCGTTTAATATTTATCATTCTGTAGTTAATAAAACTGTTTTATATTTTATTTAAAACTGTGTGGTTTTGATTAAAGTGCCTGGGAAATCTCAGCAACGGTTTGAAAGGACTGTTGCACGTCCCTTTGTTGGCCTGACAAACTAATTAATGAGCTTGCACTATCCAATGGAGTCTTGAGCAGTGAAAGATGGTATATTGCTGGGGTGCAAGGCTGGGGTGATTGCTGGGTGTGAGTCTCCACATGCTGATGGCTGAGTGATAATAGCACCTGGAGGGGTTGGCGGTTTGTCACTGGCATAGCATTGTGAGAGACCGCCCAGGCTGGAGGGTTAAGGGGGCATAGCGGTCCGACCGCTCCAGGTTGTACCCTGGGGACACCATCACAATATGTAAAAAGGAAGATGGGGCCAAAGCTCTTTTGAAAACTTACTGCCACTGATACATACACCTGTACCCAACAAAAACTGTGACAGAAATGTGTGCAAACAATTTTTGACTTTATCTATTCAGGAATTTGTAACTTACTGGCCAGGTAACCATGTCCTCCACAAGCTTCTCGACATTCCTGTGCCGCTTGCTGGGCAGTCCAGGAGGCCAGTGGTTTACCACCAGTAGACAAGGCATGAATCTCACGTCCAATTTCAGCCTTTGTAAAAAAAAAAAAAAAAGCTCATGGTAAATAATGTTTTTTAAACAAAACAAGTACAAGAATACACACAAAAAGCTAAGGGTGAAATTCATCCATGCGACTGCCAAAGTCTTGACCAAGACCAGGGATTGAACCAAATACTAAAAACATGAATACCTCTTGAACAAAAAAGAGCCAGGCTCTCTAGCTGTGAGCTGTATACAGACCCACATCCTCTATGGACTGGTCACAAAAGGAGACACACTAACCGGGGTGCAAGGCCTACACCATTTAACTTGGCTTGCACAAAGCCTGAGGGTTTAAGTGAGAATGAAGTGATAAACAGTCACTGTGCAGACCTTGACACAGGGGTGAATTCCACCTTAAGTTATTACAAAAATAATTCTACTTACAAAAAGACTATAAAAAACTATATAGTGCACTTATGCTGGTCAGAGTCAGGCTCTGTAAAGTGCAGAGAGATCAAAATATTTCCTTGACAGAGACTGCCAAGAAATTCATTGTACTGCTCATTTAACCCACATTTCATAAATGTTAATATTTTACGTTATTTTCAAATGTATTAACTTGAACTGCAAACTTGAGCCTGACTCTGAAAATATATTGTTCTGGCTTATTACAGAAACTCTCTGACATGTATCTCATGCAGTGTCAACTTCAGTTGACCAAAACTGAATCTTCATTAAGGCAATGCAGAGAGGCAAGGGGGATGAGGTAATATCTTTTATTGGACCAACTTCTGTTGGTGAAAGAGACAAGCTTTTAATCTTACACAGAGCTCTTCTTCAGGTCTGGGGAAGGTATTCTATGTATCACAACTAAATACCAGGTGGAATAGATTATTTAGTATAAGTAGTGCATATTGCAAAAGCCCATTGAAGGTGCAGTGACCAGTAATTACTTAGGCCTCTATTCAAGAAGAAACATCTCTGTTTAGGAAAGAACTCGAACGTATGCTTAAATCCCATTGAAGTCATCAGAACATAAACCCATGATCAAAGTTACCTGCTTTCCTGGCCTTTAACACTAATGTTTCTCACCACTCGTCCCCTCATTTCTGAGCCACTTGTGTATACAGGTCCTTGGTTTAACAATTGGAAGTTTACTGCATTGAAAACCCGAGTTGCAATTAAAAGGATATGTATAAACATTTCACCTGTCTTGGACTCTTATCCTTCATCAGAAGACCTATGTGAAATTCTATGAAGTTCATGAACAAAGACTTGGAGAAATGGTCTAAGGCATATGTAGCTGCCAGATAGGGAAGCAGGCGCCATTGCTGGAATGAAAATTAAATCTGTGTGAGGGAAGGTGGATATATACAGATTATTAGGGGCTTTTCCAAGAATACTCAGAACCCCTGTGGTATATTTTTTCAGTTTCTAGAAAACTACCATATTTCAACTTCAATCTTCTAATTATTAAGAATTAATATAGTTATAATACATTAATATTAATACAATTCTATATTATCCAAATATAGACTATATTGTTTGCGTTTATGTTCAATTAGTAATTAGAGGTGGATGGGAAACAATTTTCCGGTCCCACAAAAATCTGAGACTTCAAAAAAAAAATTCCCATCCCAAGTGAGGACAAATCAACTTTTCATAAACCAAAAATCCCCACCCCCCAAAAAGAAGAATTTGGGTCAACTGAAACATTTAAATAATTTTGAAATGTTTTGATTCTGTTTTTGTTTTTTTCCTACCACAAGTAGTTTAAATTTCAAAATGAAAAGTCATTTTGTACCAGAAGGTGGAGTTTTTCATTTCAAAAATAATTCTGACAATTTAAAAACTTCTTTGGATTGAGAAATTTGTTGAAATCAACCCTCTCCAGTGAACAGTTATGGTTTTGACAAATTGGCATTTTTCAATGAAAAATGTTTCATTGAAAAATTCCCAACCAGCTATTTTTGTAATGGCCCTTTAAATCAGTAAAGTAAATAAACCTTCTTCACAGGAATGCTCATGGTGAAACCATCCAAGTTCGTGGTTCCTATTAATTTTTGATAAACATCAGATTAAACCAGCACACTGGTTCAATGAAATTCTTTGGGGGCAGAGATCATCTTTTTATCCTGTGTTTGTACAGTTTCTGACTTGGGCTACAGCAATACAAATAATTATTTCTATATTTTCAAAGGTTAATAAAGAGAAAAGGCTAAAGTAATGCACACAAACATGATAACGAACTGTGCATTGACAAAACCAATGGTAAGGTGGAGGGTATTCTTCTTATTGTTTTCTTTAATACCCACAATGTTGTAGGCAATGTTTACACACAAACACCCTACCCCTAAGAGCTTTCAATTGATGATGACAAGCCAAATCAAAAGATGAGAAAGAGAAATATAATCAAAAGAGGTACAGTTGTTATATAAGTTATGCACTTCTTGGTTTGTTAAATAATTTACACTTCAATGGTATCTGACTGCCCCTAATTTATCTATGATTAGTTTGCCTGTTTCTTGACGGCCGCAAGGAAGAAGTGGGTCTTGAGGATAATATAGAGTACAGCCCTTATGGGTCAGTTGAAGGAAGGTGCTCCATGGATAGGGAACAGCATGGAAGTAGGTGCAACACGGGTTGTGGGAGATGTGGAAAAGAGGGTAGTCAGGGCGAGCATCACCAAGGGACTATGGAAGAAACAAAATGTGAGACAAAAGCAAATAAACAGAGAGGGGCAGAGCTGTGAGGACCTTGAAGGTCAGGATAAGAAATCTTGAATTTGATGCAGTGGAGAAGTAGAAGTCAGGAGAAGGATTCAGCAGATGGGGTTACATGTTCAGAACAATAGATGAGGAAGATGATCTTAGCAGCTACATTTGGAATAGACTGGAAGATGATGTCGATGTAGGGCAGACCAACCCAAAAGAAAGCATGATGAAAGTTGATATGAAACCAGAGTTTCTGAAAAGTAACAAGTTCCCTCCCACCAATGTCAGAAAAGTGCTTCTAAGAGCTCAATAATATATTTGGGTTTCAGTATTCCAGGGTCTGATTCTTATTTACACAAAGCCGATTTACACCTCTCTGGCAGTGAGAGGTGGGTGCTTTAAGGCCTCTTTACATTGCCAGATTGATGTAAAGGGGCCTAAGGGCTTGTCTACACTTACAGTGCTGCAACAGCTAGTGCTTAGTGAAGATTCAACCTGTGCTGACGGGAGAGATTCTCCAGTTGGCCTAGGTACTCCATCTCCCCGAGCGGCAGTAGCTATCTTTGTGGGAGAAGCCCTCCCAATGACATAGTGCTGTCTACAGTGGGGGTTACGTCAGTATAACTATGTGGTCAGGGGTGTGGCTAGAGAAGTTGGTAGTATAAACCAAGTCTTACTGAGAATCAAGCCTTCAGAACTCTATAGGGCCAGACATTCAGCTAGTGTAACTTCATTGCTTTCAATGCAGCTATGCTGATTTACTTAAGCTGAGGATCTGGCTTTATATTTTAATACATTGCCTAGATTTGAATGAAATGCCATATTGTAGATTTAGTTAGTACCTGCATTTGGTATTCCAGGACTGGTATTTCTTCTTCATCTGTTGGTCCAAACTGACGGCGTGTGGCTGAGAAGCGAATGGCTATTGATAAGGCAAGCTTTAAATTAACCACAGACATGCCTATGATCATAACTCTACCACTGGACAAAGCCCCAAGAGATGCGCCAAAACGCTGCTTGAGATCCTGAGGGAATAAAAGACACACTAAATGGGCAGGTTCAGCCATTCCATAGCTTCATAATTGCACTGCCTGCAACATCAGAATCGTGGTAGTTATGCCAAATGCTATACTTTCAAAGGCTCACTCAAGGAGTTAGCACCCATTGACTTTAATGGCCAATGCATTACTAAAACCCCATTCAGATCTGAAAATAGAAGGGAGCAGTTAATAGGTTTGAAAAAAAAATACAAACAATTCCTTCATAGCATATTTGATAGACTGGATTCATTGCACATACAGTTCATCGCATACCTTAAATGAGCTGATGTATACCCCCTCAGCTGTGACATCTCCAGTCCTGTTCAAAACGTTTTCTTTAGGTATCTTGACATTGTGAAACATAGCAAACCTGTTCAAGTAAATAACTATATTAATAATAAAATAGGAAGATGCTTCACGACATAGCTTGGGTATATGCCCCAACAGATGGCCATGATGCATTAACGGCTGGCTGCATGAAGATTTCATGCACAACAGTGAACTGAAAACAATATCACACCACTTTAGAGTCAGATTCAGCCACAGAGAGGAGGATGCCTGCGAGAATACAGGTCTCCACATAAAAAAGTTCTATGAAACGCAAGCTGGGTACGTTTTCTGTTACTCTTTTTATTTCTTATGTTAAATTTGTTTTGGTTTTTCGAAATAAGTATGACGCCTCCAGGAAAGACCCTCACTGACTGCACCTGTATTTTTTTTCTGCTGAGTTATTTGACCAGCCAACATTTAAAATATCATGTCCTGTGATTATCTTTAAAAGAAAGAGATTTTGCAGAAAGAAGAGCAATGAGAGGAAGGACTGTCTTCTGGTTAAGACACTAGACATGGACTTATGCAAGCTATTTCACTCTGTGTCTCTATATACAAATGGGGACAATGAAACCTTTGTCTATCTTGTCTATTTTGAGTCAGATTCTTACACTCATATTCAGGTCAAATCATGTGTTACTCCACAAATAATACCATTGAACTGAATGCCTCATTCGTGATGTAAAATACTGCTTAATATAAATAAGGAAATCAGAATCTGGTTCTGAGTTTGTAAATTCTTTGGGGCAGGGACTGTCTATTACTATGTGTTTGTACAATCCCTAGCACAACAGGGCCCTGAATTTGATCAAATATCCAACATCAACATCAACAAGAACAACTCTAGGAAGTGCTAGAGGAGCCAACTAGGGGGGGCGCTTTTCTTGACCTGCTGCTCACAAACCGGGTAGAATTAGTGGGGGAAGCAAAAGTGGATGGGAATCTGGGAGGCAGTGACCATGAGTTGGTTGAGTTCAGGATCCTGACGCAGGGAAGAAAGGTAAGCAGCAGGATACGGACCCTGGACTTCAGGAAAGCAGACTTCGACTCCCTCAGGGAACGGATGGCCAGGATCCCCTGGGGGACTAACTTGAAGGGGAAAGGAGTCCAGGAGAGCTGGCTGTATTTCAAGGAATCCCTGTTGAGGTTACAGGGACAAACCATCCCGATGAGTCGAAAGAATAGTAAATATGGCAGGCGACCAGCTTGGCTTAATGGTGAAATCCTAGCGGATCTTAAACATAAAAAAGAAGCTTACAAGAAGTGGAAGGTTGGACATATGACCAGGGAAGAGTATAAAAATATTGCTCGGGCATGTAGGAATGTTATCAGGAGGGCCAAATCGCACCTGGAGCTGCAGCTAGCCAGAGATGTCAAGAGTAACAAGAAGGGTTTCTTCAGGTATGTTGGCAACAAGAAGAAAGCCAAGGAATGTGTGGGCCCCTTACTGAATGAGGGAGGCAACCTAGTGACAGAGGATGTGGAAAAAGCTAATGCACTCAATGCTTTTTTTGCCTCTGTTTTCACTAACAAGGTCAGCTCCCAGACTGCTGCGCTGGGCATCACAAAATGCGGAAGAGATGGCCAGCCCTCTGTGGAGATAGAGGCAGTTAGGGACTATTTAGAAAAGCTGGACGTGCACAAGTCCATGGGGCCGGACGAGTTGCATCCGAGAGTGCTGAAGGAATTGGCGGCTGTGATTGCAGAGCCACTGGCCATTATCTTTGAAAACTCGTGGCGAACCGGGGAAGTCCCGGATGACTGGAAAAAGGCTAATGTAGTGCCAATCTTTAAAAAAGGGAAGAAGGAAGATCCTGGGAACTACAGGCCAGTCAGCCTCACCTCAGTCCCTGGAAAAATCATGGAGCAGGTCCTCAAAGAATCAATCCTGAAGCACTTGCATGAGAGGAAAGTGATCAGGAACAGCCAGCATGGATTCACCAAGGGAAGGTCATGCCTGACTAATCTAATCGCCTTTTATGATGAGATTACTGGTTCTGTGGATGAAGGGAAAGCAGTGGATGTATTGTTTCTTGACTTTAGCAAAGCTTTTGACACGGTCTCCCACAGTATTCTTGTCAGCAAGTTAAGGAAGTATGGGCTGGATGAATGCACTATAAGGTGGGTAGAAAGCTGGCTAGATTGTCGGGCTCAACGGGTAGTGATCAATGGCTCCATGTCTAGTTGGCAGCCGGTATCAAGTGGAGTGCCCCAAGGGTCGGTCCTGGGGCCGGTTTTATTCAATATCTTCATAAATGATCTGGAGGATGGTGTGGATTGCACTCTCAGCAAATTTGCGGATGATACTAAACTGGGAGGAGTGGTAGATACGCTGGAGGGGAGGGATAGGATACAGAAGGACCTAGACCAATTGGAAGATTGGGCCAAAAGGAATCTGATGAGGTTCAATAAGGATAAGTGCAGGGTCCTACACTTAGGACGGAAGAACCCAATGCACAGCTACAGACTAGGGACCGAATGGCTAGGCAGCAGTTCTGCGGAAAAGGACCTAGGGGTGATAGTGGACGAGAAGCTGGATATGAGTCAGCAGTGTGCCCTTGTTGCCAAGAAGGCCAATGGCATTTTGGGATGTATAAGTAGGGGCATAGCGAGCAGATCGAGGGACGTGATCGTTCCCCTCTATTCGACATTGGTGAGGCCTCATCTGGAGTACTGTGTCCAGTTTTGGGCCCCACACTTCAAGAAGGATGTGGATAAATTGGAGAGAGTCCAGCGAAGGGCAACAAAAATGATTAGGGGACTGGAACACATGAGTTATGAGGAGAGGCTGAGGGAGCTGGGATTGTTTAGCCTGCAGAAGAGAAGAATGAGGGGGGATTTGATAGCTGCTTTCAACTACCTGAAAGGGGGTTCCAAAGAGGATGGCTCTAGACTGTTCTCAATGGTAGCAGATGACAGAACGAGGAGTAATGGTCTCAAGTTGCAGTGGGGGAGGTTTAGATTGGATATTAGGAAAAACTTTTTCACTAAGAGGGTGGTGAAACACTGGAATGCGTTCCCTAGGGAGGTGGTAGAATCTCCTTCCTTAGAGGTTTTTAAGGTCAGGCTTGACAAAGCCCTGGCTGGGATGATTTAACTGGGAATTGGTCCTGCTTTGAGCAGGGGGTTGGACTAGATGACCTTCTGGGGTCCCTTCCAACCCTGATATTCTATGATTCTATGACAATATAGAATCAACACAGTGAAAGGGAACTGGAAAAAGGCATTATTGTACAGGAGCTCCAGCTATGATTTTTGCTCGCTGATACGATGTAGCATCTTAAAAAGAAATTAATATTGATAGAAGCTACATAAACAGGACACATCTTTTTCAGAAAATCATGTACTAGTCATTTTCAGTCAATTAGACAATAAGGGCTGGCATAGTATCATAACAGCAGCTCCATTTCTGAATATCTCAGCATCTAATATTGCTTGAAAATCTGTATTAATAATCAAAGCAAATTCCTCATACTTGCCAATACAGGCAAATATATTTAATAGCACGCGAGAGAGCCAGGTCTTTTACATCAATAAATTATACAAGCTTTACAATGCTACATGTACTTTAAAAATATGAGTAATTTCCAAGGAAACATATCTGCATACTGTATTTATTCTGCCTCAGAGATACAGGGCATTTCTTGACTGAGCAATATATACTCATACAAATGGTTGAAATGTGCAGACTAACTGAGCATCAGATTCTTGAATCCTTACTCTGCATATAGACTCACTGATTTTGGTGGGACTACTTAAGAAGTAAGGTACTACACGGTGAGAGTGAGGGTGGTGGAGTCAAGTACAATATTTACAGAAATCCATCTTGGACAATGGTTTTGGATCCTCTACAAAAAATGTGGGTTTTTTTAAAGATAAAAGATCTTTTGGTTTATATGCAACCCTCTGCTTTCCCCACCCCGAAATAAACCCATCAAAGCTAAAATAAATCCCCAACAGCCTGTCCCCGCCTAATATTTGATAGTGACAAAATGTACAGGCTAGGTACAACCACAGCATGCCTGTGATACTAGGATCTCCTCTTGTAAATACTTACTGGGGGGATGTAATGCTTATTACTACTGCGAGCTGTCCTACTGAAGTGAATGACAATACCCCCAGTAGTAATTTTGGTGGAGAAGACTGTAACCTACCTCATGGACCCACACAGGTTCTTAATACCCCTTACGTCCCTATATGAGCTACCTGCATTCCTTGTGCGAGCACAAGAAGGAGGGCAAGTCCTAGAGGCTAACAGCTAGTTTCCACCCACAGAGGTGAGCAGGGACTTGGCAAAACATAAGTGAAACCATCTGAGATAGCTGAGCCAATCTCAGGGATGGACTCATCCAGTCCAGCTTCTTTCTCTCTAAAAAAAAAAATGGGGGACAGGGTGAGCAAAAGACCTATCACAGTCATGGCTGTTGATTCTAGAAGGAAGCTCCACCCCTGCTTAAGAGTTGCTTCTGACATCATTACCTGTGGAGAGGTAGGAGCAGGCCTAGAGGCAGCAGTTGCTACCTGGAGAAAGATGCCTCAGGCAGCAAGTGATTTAAAAAGTGATGGTCAATAAACTAGTATCTCAAACCATGCTTTGAAGCCAAGGACAATTCCATTGCTTGCATCACTTCTCCATTCATAAATCTGATATACTCTGCTAAATTTCACTACTAGGGAACTTTCTATTAGTTCAATCTTAATTGGAAGCCTGATATGCATTCAGTCACATGACCCTTTTAAAATCCAGCCTCAATATTAAAAGTTTAGTAAACAGAACCAATCTGATTTGTGTAAAATTAGCATATGGGTACAATTCTGCAAATACCTATGCATGCTAATAACTTTACTTATGTGAGTAGCTCTGTTTATTTCAGTATGACTATACACTTGTGTAAAGCTACTCATTTAAACATTCTGAGCCTTTAATACTCAATTTCAAGTCCAGCGAGTCTCTTTTATAACACCATACTGAAGATGTATAGCTATTTATATGAGAATATAAATTACCCAAATATTCTCACCTACTAATTCTAAGAAGCAAAAAAAGAAATAACAAAATAAGTTGCGTGTTGCTGTAGTGAGTGCTCTTAACGGACCAGCTACAAAAGCAAAACGCCAGACATACAGAGTATTGTTTCATTGTTTCTATACTGCATAAAAGATTATCCAGAATGACCTTGATGGAAAAAAAATCCATACCAGCACATTTCTTATAACTAGTGAACCAGAAAATTAAATTACATTCGCTTAACAGTAACTGATCTTCTCGGTATTATACTTTATGGGTTACATATTTACTGCTTTTTCCTCAGCTAATATCTAAATAAATACATATAGCAAATGGTAAAACCATTAAAAAGCTTGAATAAGTGAGCAGAAAGATAATTTACAAATCCACTGACAACTACCGTGACTGAAGAAGTGAGATTTATTGTTTATGAAGACTAATGATGAAAATAAAAGCAGACACATCTAGGACTCTGGATTTGGATGGGCTTATGAAACTACAGCCAGTTCTCCAAGAACTGTTATGCTTTTAAAATCTTATTTTTTTTATAGTTAACCATACAAACCAATTGGAAGGTGATGTTGGAACATATTAAAAATAAATAAGATTTCATAAAGTTATAGATCACATTTTGAATGGCTATTCTCTCAGAAAACATAATAAACAGACACAGATCATATCTGTCAACAAGTTTAGGGGAAAATCCATTTAAATGAATGGAAGAGCACACAAGAACCTACGCAATGGGCAAGGTACATGTAGTGGTGACATTGGAATCCACCTTTCCTGTGGCCTCCAGAGCAGTTAGTGTGATCAGGGCTCGACTCATTTTGTGTTCTGACAGATGGCTCTTATCTGTAAATATACATTATTGGGATAATTCCATCGGGGTCTGCCTCTGGTTATGTGTTCTTCGTCATGGATAAGTTGACAAGTTCACAGATTTTAAGACCAGAAGGGACCACTAGATCGAGTCTGACCTCCTGTATAACACAACAGGCCATCAAATTTTACCCCATTAACTGCCGTAGTGAGCCCAACTTGTGTTTGGCTAATGCAAATCTTCCATAAAGGCATCCCATCTTGATTTAGACTTCCACCCGCACTATTAAAAAATTGTGCCTTACTTCTTGTGTTAAACATTGGACTGCATCCCAACAAAATAATGAATATACTGCTCTCCAAACTTATTTCACCCATCACCATTCAGCAGCCATTATCATTGCATTGCATTCCCACTTGAGAAGGGCAGTCTCATCCCCACAATAGCCTCTATGTCAGGGATCTAGGGTTGACAGTGTCCCAGTGCTGCTGCATTGCTAATCAGTGTCCCACATACAATATTTTACAAATAATATACACAGGAAATGTTATAAATCTAGTACTCTGAGGTTTTCCACCATTCACCTGCATTCATCACTGATGCATAACTGGGCTACACGTATTCCTGCCTGGATCAGTTAGGCAGGGTGAAGTCACAATCCCACAGCAGCCTCTCTGTCAGGTCTGTGGCCAGTGGTGCGGAGAATATTTCAAGCAAAATTAATCTCTCTTCCCTTAAATCATGCTACAATCATTAATCTGGAGCTCAGTAACATGGATAAAAGTGAGCAGCTGGAAAAGCAGCACACTCCCTTTGCCAGTACTAAAGTAATAAACTGTTA
The DNA here is from genome assembly GCF_965140285.1 of Lepidochelys kempii. Classification (NCBI taxonomy): domain Eukaryota; kingdom Metazoa; phylum Chordata; order Testudines; family Cheloniidae; genus Lepidochelys; species Lepidochelys kempii. Next base: position 119,437,650 of record NC_136383.1, read on the forward strand.
CCTGCAGTGCAGATGGCAAGACTGTGCTTTTAGGGAATTTCAAACCCACTCAGATCTCTTTTGATGGCCAGCTTCTGTTTTTGACTATCTTGAGAATTTTGAAGTGGCAATTCCTTTAATCCTCCTAGCCAGATGTAGCCGGCATGGGGATGGGATTGGAAGATTGGGGATCAGTGATGGTTACAGGGCACAATGATCAAGTAACGTTAGAGGCAGAGTAGACCAAGGGCAGAACAGGGGGCATAGAGGGATGATGAAAGCCTGCAGAAGACAGAAAGACCAGTCACACATTTTTGGAATCTGGAAGCTCACAAAGGGATGAGGTTGAAGAGGGTGCCGGGAAGGGTGCCGGGAAGCTGGGGAAAAGTTTTTAAAGAAGCATTTTAGGCCATATTGCCACAGTCAAAAGTAGAAGCTTGCATCTCTAACAGTAACACACAGTAGCTATGTTAATACACCCACCTCATTTTATAGTAGCTATAACTGTGCCAGGCATTTCATGGAAGAGACAAAAAGACACAGACCCCCACCTCACTGTGCTTACATTAAGGCCCAATCCTGCAATGAGCTCTGTGTGGGTGGACCCTTGCGTATGCAGAGAGCCACACTGGTTCTGGTGAGACTCTGTGCGGAAAGAGGCTGTGGGAAGCTTACTGCAGGGCAGGGGGCTTAATTTTAGATGTTCCAAAATGAGCGGGAGCGACAAATTGCAGAGACAATCTGGACAAGGGCTACGATCACAGCTTAGGCTGTGCACTCCAGGAAGGTTCTGTTTAAGATTTTTGTTATTTTTTAAGTATAAAATAAGAATTGAGAGAGAAGATGGAGAACATTAATAATTCACATTGCACAGCAACTAGTTCGACTTAAACGGAGACTTTAAAATATACAGGGCACACGCTGTGTGTGATTCAGGGTTATTAGGAGAACGGCAGCTTTGGCACTGCCCGACTTGGGTGTGTTCAAATTTGTAAAACTTCATGTAGACTGTTTTTAAGTTGTTTAACACGTTAAGATATTTCAATCTGTTTGCTTTACTACTGTTATTACTGTGAGCAGCCAGTCAGAGTCAGTGCAAACTCACGTTGTTTCACAAGACATCAGAGATTTAGATTTTGAGCTTTTTGGTCTGTGTTTGTGCAGTGCCTCGCACAGTAGGGTCTTAGTTCGTGACTGGGGCTCCCAGGTGCTACTGCAATACAACTAATAAATAAATAATAATGGATTTAAAAGGGGCCTACGAAGGATGTGAGCTTGCGTGACAGCTGCCATCTTGGCCGACACACTGGGGGTTGAATGGGCGACTTCCAAAACTAAAAGCATCAGCTACTACAACTTAAATGGAAGAGCAAAGTCTTCCTAGCTGGGGGTATAACAGATTCACAGAGGGGAGCTGTAATATATACAGAACGGGCAAAAAGCAAGAAATGGTGACCTACCCTCCTTTGATAAAAGAAAAGGAGTACTTGTGGCACCTTAGAGACTAACACATTTATTTGAGCATAAGCTTTCATGAGCTACAGCTCACTTCATCGGATGCTGTCAAGTGAGCTGTAGCCCACGAAAGCTTATGCTCAAATAAATTGGTTAGTCTCTAAGGTGCCACAAGTCCTCCTTTTCTTTTTGCGAATACAGACTAACACGGCTGCTACTCTGAAACCTCCTTTGATAGGTTTTTTTTTTTTTTTTTTATATATTGGGGAGTATCAGGAACATTGTGTCTGCCCTGCCACAATTTTTCTAGAGAACCTCCAGAATATCTCGGAGCATGTCGTATATGGTGAGAGCTCACACCTCAGTGAAGTGGATGTTGACTCATTAACACACTGTATTTTTCCAAAGTTTTAGTCTGTCATTGAAATGAAATAGGTGTTAATAAAACCCTCCTCCCAAAAAAACCCAACCAAACCCATATGTTTCGGAAAGGGTACTAAACATAGTTTGCCCTTGGTTATAGCTGAACCTGCACTGGGTTCAGTCACAATCATTTGCTGACATACATTTTCAGGAATCGGCAATTTTGCTACTGTAGAAAAAGCCATAGAGCCTTCCAAGCAGACAAAATCTCAATTTCTAAGGTGAAAAACCAGCAGAAAAAAAAAGAAATACATGCTGTCCTACTACCCCCACCCCCAAATTCTCTCCTCCCAAACTCCTCCTTTTACACCTTTCTTATATATTACAGAGAAGCAAAAAGAGGTCACAAGCTATGACAATTGGGGAATCTGTCTGTACAATTTATGAATTCTGTTTATCTTGACCTAGCTGCAAACTCCATTTTGAAGCTGCAGCCTTTTGCCTTCTCTATGGTCTGTTAGCCTCCCTGTTGGGTTGAAATTCTAAAGGCTGGTGACAAAAGAACAACAAAAGGTAACGGACTTAAAATGTTTGCCCACTGAAATGTAATAGCTCTGACAGGCTCCCAACTGCAGAATAGACAACAGACTGGCTCCCAACTGCAGAATTAGTCTAGCAGGGGAGAGGTTGCCTTGGCCACAAAGTCACTTGGCAGAGGTTTTTGCTCAGATGGGAAAGTTGGCAAGAACATCTCCTGACAAAGAGGGTTAAGAATTATAGACAGGAGTTGACCTATCTGAGGTGTTTGGCCATTTTGTCTCTGGTTGTGGAGGAGAGAGAAACAACCCAGCATGTAGGGGTTGCATGAGGCAAGAGACCCCCAAGCACAGGGTGAGTTAGCGAGGGGTTTAGGATGTTACATTCTATATGCTCTGAGCTCTCCTGTGATTTATACAGTAAGTAAACAAGAAATAATGTGTCACACTTGTGAAACGTGTCTCTGTGTTAAATGCTTCACAATCAACACAGAGTTAAACTGTAACCCAGGAGCTGAACACCTTTGGGGTGGAGTTCTGAGAGAGGTGTGTGCAAGTATGGGAGAGTATGAAGGGCCACCATTGTGCCCACAGGTTAGGCCGCTGGAGCAGTTCTCAGAAGGGAATGCCAGACAGAAAGTCTGCAGCCCAACAGTGTACCTAGGGCCCCCAGGATGGTGGCAGTTTCTGAACTCTGTTCAGACCCTGGCAGCTTAAAGCATTCAGGGACCCAGAAGTTTGGATTCTCCCCATAGCAGTCTGGTGGGTGACCAGAAAGGAGGCACCTGACTAGATCTATATCACAAGCCCAGTTATTATTTTTTGAACGATCTCCATTTACAGAATGCAGCAAAGCAACACACACTCAGTGCTAGTAACAGGCGGATACTTTTATGCTACTCCAAACATTAAGGCATGACTGAGGCTCTGAAGCAATTACACCCTCTGGTGGCTACATTATGTTACTGAATGAGAAAGATGAATAACTTGGGAGGAAAGAATGTAAAGCCTGCAATGTGCAGAATGTGTTTTTTTTAAATACTGCACAGTAATTTGTATGCACTAAATGTTGTGTAAATGGTAGACAAGAAAAGAGATTAAAAAAATAGGTCCTGATTTTTATTTTTTTTTTTAAATGGGTGCCTAAAGTTAGGCTTCTAGGGAGAGGTTTTCAAAAACCATGTGCCCTTAGATCGTGAGGTGTTCATGTACTACAGGGATGGGGGGGGGGTCTATAAGAGTTTGTTAGACAGACAGACAGAGTAGTCCATTCAATGACTTTCAATGGGACTTCTGCTCCAAAAGCCCTTGGGTGTTTTTGAAAACCCAACCCCTAATAAAAACATCAAGGTCTACATTACCAGGAAACCAAACCTCGGCCAAGCAACCCAATCGATTCATAGTTTTCAAAACCAGAAGGGACCATTATGTACCTAGTCTGACCTCCTTAACACAGGCCATAAAATTTCACCCTGTAATTTCTGCAATTTCTCCCCGCACACCAGTCCTTAATAGGTAACTAAATATGAATGAGTATTTAGGAGCCTAAATTTAGGCACTTGTTTTTAAAAATCTTGGCATTAGCCCCTTCTATTCCAGTAGCAAAACTCAAGAACAGAATGTAAAATTGCTTCATCACTTTCCTTATGGGCCTGCTTCTGGTCTTGCTTCCGACAGTCTTACATCAGTGTAACTCCACTGAATTCCATGGAGGATTTACAGAAATGGGATCAGAATCAGGCCTTGTGTGTGCATTCTTATAGCTGGCAACATCTATTAAACATAGTAAAGTTTTAAGTAACTGCATATTAGGGGTGAAACTTGCCCCATTCTCATCTCCACACACACTGGAAACTACAGCATACAAGAACTTCCCTTAAGTAGTCTTTTGCCTTCTAAGAAGCATATTGTGGAATATAACTATTGTCCTGAGTAGGAGGTGATGTACCACCCTAAGGGGAGTCAGGGAGGGTGTATGCCTCAGGGAGGACTCTCTCCTTATGAAGCCTGGTATACGGGGACTGCACCATATGTACCCGCATCACTGAGAATACTATAGCCTGCCTGCTCTGCAAGCTGGTATAGGAAGGCCAGGTCACATCCTCCCCACTCCCTTTGGGGCTTCATGTGCTTCTGGGAAGCAGTTCATCCAGTCCCCTGACTACCCAGGCTGCATTTGTAACAGACCTTTGTGCTAGCTCTGCAAGATGTGTGTGGGCAGGCAGTGGGAAGGATCGGTTCTTGTGAACCCTCATCTCCGATCCCCACACATCCAAATACAGACAGCCATTACTGATGTGACATGATTTATTCAATTTACAACATTTGGGAGGGTTAGGAATAAATTTACCCTTGTTGCTACCTGGGATGCACACTACAACCCCCGGCAGCAGAGGGGCAGCTTAATCTCCTGGGGACGGTCAGCATTCGCCTTCCTTTGTGGTTTCCACAACTGGAAAGCAATTTTAATTTTTGGTTGAAGCACCAAAGAAACCCATATTCCAGAGGCTGCTCAGCAGATGTAGTGAATCTGCTACCCTGGCCATACCTATTCCCTCAGCTGGATTCTGTGTAGAACCAGCGGCTTCCAGGACTCTAGCAGACTTTGATGTGCTGGTGCCTTACTCTACTATGACCTCCATCCCAGCAGCTTTTCTGCCACTGTGGGTTATGCTGTCAGAAAATGAATGAAATGAAATGAATTTTCAGTTATTTTGTGTTTGAAGGATGTGCTGCCTATCCAGGACGAACTGAATTAGGGGAATATAAAGCAACCAGCTGGAAGAAGCCAGCCTGAATCTAATCAGAGACCCTGGGGAGAGGGCTGTGGGATCACCTCACCAGGGGAAAGGGTTTGGGCCTGAAGGGCCAACAGAAATGGTATAAAAACTTCATAAATCAGACGCTCCGGGAGGGGAATTGTATTTTATACCTCTGGACTGTGGGTTTTTTTTGGAGGAGCCCTGAAAGAACGAGAAATCGAGGCAGGGTGCCTCAGAGCCCCAAGGAGACACTCGGGAGGCAGCCAACCCCATTACACTCTCCCATTTGTCTGTCTATATCCACCTGTTGTCTCGTTTTATATTTAAGCTTTTCGGGGCAGGGACTGTCTCTTTGTTCTGTGTTTGTACAGCACCTAGCACAATGGAGTTCTAGTCCATCAGTCTGGCTCCTAGAAACTGCCATAATATAAATAACTAATAAAAAATAACTTATACCCATTAGCCTGAGAGAGGGGGGTTAGGGAAAGCAAATTGAAAGAGTGGTTAGAATATCCACAATTATTTTAAATTAGCAGATGTCCTAACCAAGGTAGGGGACTGTCTCATGACATTTACAAAGCATGGTGTGTGCTATTTCTTTCTTCTAATGTACTGCATGGGCTTCCAATCTAAATGTACTGTATGCATTTTATCTCAAAGTACTGATTACTGCCCATACACTTGAAAATAAACTGCGTAATGAAAAAATGTCTACAGGGCCACAGGATTTTAGAATACAAATATCTATAAAATAATCTACTGTTTCAGCAGTGATGCACACACATTATGGACACACACACGCCAGATTAAATGCTTTCTGTGTTTGTGGATCTGTACTTAAAAACTATTCTGCAGTTCAAATATAAATTTCAGTGTCATTGCATAAATGCGAAGCTGAATTACTCCATTCAGTTTATTTAGACACATACAACAATGCCACCTGCTGGACGGCAGCTTGTGGTACATACGCAACTATGCATTACATTTCAAAAAACAAGTGGAATCATTAGAAAAAAGTATTGTGGAAAGAAAGAAGGAAAACAAGAAAGAGCTCAAAATAACTGACTTCATGTTGTTATTAGAGGGAAATCTACCTGAATTTCCTATTGTATTTCTTCTCCCTGCACCCTGTATTTCTTCAAATGGTCTGCCTTATGGGACTTTCCTGGAGGGCAATGATGCCTGGAGAGAGTCTATTAATGAAGCTGTGAGTACTGGAAAACAGGCTCGGAGAAAATGGAATCATTCATCCATAGCTGCTTAAAATTTCAGATATTTTTCTCTGAAAAGTTAGCTTGGTTGTCCCAATTTTGGGGCTGTGGCCTCATTCTCTCAAGTAACTTAAAATGAAATATTATTGGTGGTGGGATATTTGCCTGCTTTGTTTTGGACTGATGTGCTGATGTTTCTCATCTTTATTCTCTTGTTTTTAATGCATCTGACTCTCACTTCATTTTATATGGTTAGTTTTGTCCTTGCTTCAGGACCAGATTAACTCTCCTATAGACCCAGGGCTATTAGATTTTGTGAGGCCCCTGTATACAAGTCTTTTTCCTAATTTAAAACAAGATGATCACAATTATGGCATCGAGGCTATTAACGCTATACTAAGCTTGCCTTTTAATTAACATAAACCCATTCTGTGGTTACATTTGCATCTTAAAACATGGAGAATTCAAAATAGCCTACTTCTTACCTTAGAAGAGTTGTTATATTAGTTTCTTTCTGGGAGGGAGTTTGCATGCAGGAGTGGGCTCCAGGCTGGGGCACAGTATTGGGGTGCAGGAGAAGGTGAGGGGTGCGGGAGTTTGGGTGCAGGAGGAGATTCTGAGGTGTAGGCTCTGGCTGGGAGGCACTTACCACAGGTGGCTCCAGGCTGGCAGTGCAGCAGGACTCAGGCAGGCTGCCTGCTTGCCATAGCCCCACACTGCCCCTGGAAGCAGCTGGCTGCTGGCATGTCTCTGTGTGCCCCTGGGGGTAGGGGGACAGGGTGTTTCTGTGAGCTGCCCACGCCTGCAAGCACTGTCTCCACAGCTTCCATTGGCCGGTTCCTGGCCAATGGGAGCTGCAGGGATGGTGCTGGGGGCGGGGGCAGCGCATGGAACTCCCCCTCCCCTTAGGGCTGCAGAGATGTGCCAGCAGCCGGCTGCTTTCAGGAGCTGCGTGTGGCCATGGCATGCAGGCAGCCTGCCTGAGCCCTGCTGTTCCGCTGGACTTTTAGCGGCCCGGAGAGCACGATCGACTGGCAAAGGCTCCAGGATTGACCAGTGAATTGCAATTGGTGGGTTGGAGACCACTGAATTGTATATAATTATGAATTTATTTTTGCGTGGCCCCCTTAGCCCGAGGCCCTGGGCTACAGCCCCTAAAGTCCCTGCATTAATCCTGCTCTGCCTTGCTTTGGTCGGAGTTAAAATGCCACTGCCACCAGTGGTCTGAGACTACGTAGTCACTTATTTCACACTGAAATAAACATTTTCATATCTAAATGTTATTATGGATAGTCTCTCTAAGGTCTGAAACCTAGATTTCAGCATTACTCTAGTCCTCCTCCACCAAAGGTGCATGCTGTTGTTTCTGAGTGCTCAGTGTGACTCTGCCCACCAATGTGTGTGTTCCTAGTTCTCCCCCCTCAACAGTGTCTACCGCTGAGCCATTAACTCATATCTACTTCAAGCCCAGGAGTGTGCTTTGCTGAATATACATGCTTGGGCTTGTTTTGATTAAGTTTGCTGTGGAAAATCCACATTCTACTTCTGTAGAGCAAGCGGATAATGAGAAAAATATCAGAAGAGCAAAGGAAGGTATCCAAAAAAGTAGGTGAGCTGGTGGCTAAAGGGTGTGTTAAATTGTACGTGCAACACTAGTTGTGGATTTTTTGGTATTTAATTGTAACTTTAGGGGTTAATCACGCCTTTCCCTATTAATTCAATACCTGTGTAAAGTGACACAGCAGATTGCCATAATGGGCCAACTGTTTTCTTTAATCACTAGGCCACTAAGGGAAGGAAAAGCATGAAAACAATGTGAATGGTGTTTTGCTGTAGCCTGGTGAATCTGGCATCCATCCATCTGCTCAATGGAAGCTTCAGCATGTAGATCTGATTTTTCTCATCTTCTGTCCCTAACAATCCAGAAATGTTCATCCCTTCAGATTTGCCATCCCTAAGAATAAGTTTTTTGATATATGGGCCAAGATGGTCTTTCATTACTGCAAGTCTCTTTCTAGCTGTTGTAAATAATGATTAAGATGGTAAGGAAATACAAGGAGCCCACAATTTTTCTGGTTGTCATCCGCACTTAACTCGGATTACATCAGCCTTGGCTCAGTTTCTACAATATGTTCTTTTTGTGTGATAGGGAGTATTGACTCTTTGGACTATATGGAAAGAAATCTATTTGGCCAACAGTCCCCTGCATCAAGCTGATGTTTGGAAGAAAATTTTACCACCTTACCCTCTAATATAGGGGAGTTTATCTAGGAATCAGAGAGGCTAAACAAGATGGTGAATTTGACTGGGAGGCTTGGTTAACCCTATATATTGGCTAACTATAGACTTGCTCACCTTCCTTAGGTGTGCCCTGGGGGCTCAGAAACCAGAAAGACAGTTAAGTAAGGATTCTTGCCCAGAGAGCTGGGGAACATAATTTGCGATTACATGTGACTATTTGTTTCATTCATTGTAATTGTTGCTGGGTAAGTACAGTGTATATTAATATTATTATTAGAACACTTGGATGTTCACAGAGTATGAATGGTGCTATGTACAAAACAAATCTACTTCTGTAGAAGCTAGAGAATGGAAAAGCAATGGTGGGTATTAAAATAGAGAATACTGAAGGATCTTCAGTTTATATTTTGTAAATAACAAAATATCTTTACAGTAAGTACGTGCCTCAACAGAAACATGGAACAGATTTAGCACTTTTGCACCATTTATTTATAAGTAGCAATATAAGTATAGTGATTTTCTTCATTCAAATGTTATTGACTTACCCATTATCCAAACCATTCTGCCCAAGTTTCTTTCCTATGTCACCCACCATCACCCCTGGCATAGGAAGCAGCGTTTTTGTATCTCGAATCTATGTGCAAATTAAATGAAACATTATTTTAGTCCTGAGAAAACTAAAGCTCTTGATGGAATCCTTTCAAACAGTGAAAAGTACTCCCAATCTATTTTGTTATTAGCATTTTAAAAAAAACCCCTCACTATTTTTCCAAATACAGATAAATAGAATCCAGTCTTGGATATAGTTTCTGCTTAACACACTCTTTCGTCCAGGATACTATAAATTCAATAATGAAAGTGACTTGGAAATCTTTCACTTTCTTTGATAACATGCCACTAATTACACTATCATGCTCCAAATGTGCATCTATATAGAAGAATCTTCTAATCACAATTAGCATGAAAACCTTCTTTTGGTCTATGTGGACAGGAACAGGAATCAACAAAACTGACTAACTTTATGTACTAATTGTGTCCTGCCTTTCCCAGAGATATATGACGTGTTTCATCTGGTCAGCAACCCAGTTCGTTTAAATACGTGTAGCTTTGCCACTGCTTCTGCAAGTTTTCTACTGAAAATGGCTCCAATCCTGCAAGCTGATCTCTGGGGCTGGAACCCTGCTTCCATGCAGATTGGCTTGTAGGATCAGAACAAATACTGATACCCGAAAGAGAGGGCTTGAAAAATTGGCTCACCCATTTCAAGGAGGAAACTTTCCCATGAGAACGTGATCAATTTCTGCAAAGTCCATGCTTTCATTTAAAAATAAAATTTGGTAGCCCTTAAGATTACATAGATAACTCTCCAAATGTGCCCAGCATGTGAACTAATGCAGAGCCCATAGGATTAGACCATTCATTTGTATTTAGTTTGTTTTTGCAAACAACCTTCTTTACACATTAGGGTTTTTATGTTTACTGATTTTTAAAAAAAATTTCTTCATGTTTAATGCCCAGAAGTTCCTTTACATTGACTTTTCTATGACTAAGCCCCAGGAGGTCTCCCTCTCCCTGCTACAAGTATCATCTCTTCCTGGTTTAGGCTTGCCCTTCTCTCTTCCCTCTGTTGTGGTCACACAAGGACCAAAGGGCACTACTAACTACAGCAGGCTTGCGCTACAAGATGACATCCATGACCAGCCAGTAGGGAAGGTCATCCCACAGTGGATGTTGCAAGACAATGTTTTCTAAAAATATCATGTTTCACAAATATGTCAAAGAACTGTTTTCAATCAGTGCTTACATTCCAAATGCAAGGGTAACCCACTGATCAGTGTGTGCTAGGCAACCCTTTCTGTGCCCAAATCACAGACAACGTGAGTCTGTTACAGCCCCTGATTCTTTAGCGCGAGTTATAGAAAACTCGCTCTCTGAGCTTTTAGGTCCCTGGTTCAATCCCACTGTCGTCCAAGATGACATAAGCAGCTGGAATTTCAGCAGTTTGTAGCATCCTGCATACACATTTCAGTTGACATTATATGCTCAGGTTCTACCTTGCCATAAACTAGCAGTGGCCTGGCACAGTCTAGTAGTATGTCACAGTTGGAAAGCCAGTGTTTGTCTTTCATTTCACTTGCAATACATGCTGCCACTTGAAACGTCACAACTCACTCCATAAATTCCATTTTTTGCTTCATACATGTAATGTTCAAAAAACAATTGAAAAAAAATCTATCCCCACTTCATTCATCCCAGAAATCTGATATTTCAAAAAAAATGATGCTAGAATTAATTACCATGTTTTTGGCCCCTTTGGGAGATCCACAGAAGTCAATGCAGGTGCAGTGTGCAAGTGATGAGGATCCTCATTAGAAAACAGGACCTGATCTAATGGTCACTGAAAACAATGGAAGTGTTTCTACTGTTTGGCTTTGGACATGCATGACATCCAACATATACCCTCACTTATTCTCATTGTATTTATTATTATATATCTGTCCAGTTTGTGTTAGGCGCTTTCCAAACACTTAGGGACATTTTTTGCTCTGAAGAGCTCCTGATCTAAAGTATTTCACACTTTGTAGGCTCTTTCAAACTGCATGTGTGATGCAATAATATGGAGATTCATTTCTACTTTCTAGTTATAGCAATTTGCTACTATTAATTCGACTGTATTCTTGCCTCAAAAGCACAGTGATCAAATAAATACTGAAGTTTGGTAGAAAATGTTAAAGACATTTTTACAGAAATTGCTTAATGGACATAATACAGTGACATGAAAAAAACATAAAGTAGTACTCTTTTCTCACCTGCACAACAAAGGAATGTAATCCGTGGCACTGCCCATCAGGAGTGTACAGCTGGGCGTAGACGACAGCATGAGTGGCATTTTTCCCCATGTTGCCAACCCAAAACTTGGCAGCTTCAAAATCAGGAGTGTTGATGATAAATTTCTACAAACAGTCAAAAAGGGGGAAGTCTTAAATCATACAAATCAATGTACATCCATCACTTCTTTTTGTTTGCTGCCACTGTAACATTTTGAAAATTGCCAGCATTTCATACTGTACTTCGATCCAACATGCTCACAACAATGAAAGTGAATTTGACAGGAATCTATTGGGCTGAGCTTTATTCTAGAACATGTGTCTAGGGAAAAGTCAGGGCAGAACAAGAGCGCGACTGTCAACCTGAGGCCTAAAATTCAGCCTCTCAACTTTCTTATAACATGAGGAGGGGAGGGAGTGCCATGGAGACACACAATGGTCTCTGGGTTTTTTTTTTTTTGTGAATGCAAAACGCTCCTGACATTTGGGCATAATCAGGCATCTTGATATCAGGCCCTATTCTGCAATGTGCTCCTCACCCCATAGACCTCATTTGCTTCAATGGGACTTTATATGTGAGGACAAGTCTTCCGTCACTGAGCTGATTGCAGGAGAGGGACATGAGGTGTTATATTGCCTAACTGACTTAAACAGAGAAAAATATATCTGCAATCATTTGCTTTCACCAATATGGAGGCCCAGTGAAGGGCAAGCTGGAATTTTTGCCTAGTTAATGGCATATACTGTGCTTATGTTTTCAATCCCTAATTCCCATTGCTTAATATTTTAGAGCCACTTTATGACATACAAGATATGTCTACAGTGAAATCACTGAGTGTGATTGCAGCTTGTATAGACATATGCACAGAAATAAGATGGATTTTATCTGAGACTGTACAACTTGCTGGACAGCTTCTGAGCAGCCTCCCTGGAGGGCTGCCACGGAGCCAGCTGCTTCGGGAGCTGGAAGCAGAAATTAAAAAAAAAAAAAAAAAGTTTTGGTTCTTCCAACACAGAATTTTTCTGAAAATGTCCCTCCCAGGGAAAATTTCACGTATCTGACATTTTGTTCCAATTCAGAATTAATCTTTTTTAAAAGCAAAATTTTTTTGTGGGATGGAAATTCCAGTTTCCACGCATCTTTATTACTACTAAAAAGTGCTAGATATGAGCAAAGTATTAATTATTGTTAATCATAGAATCATTTTGGCCTGATATCTTTATAACAGATGTGATACTCTGTATCTTGGGGGAACTCCCGGACCCCCATGTTCATCCTTATAACATGATTGTGTGGTATCCAATGCAAAGTTTGTCATGTCGGGTCTTTTCGGAAGGCTCATGATGCACTGAGCATTGTTATTATAGTAATGTTCTAGGTTATAATTTCATGTATATAGTTATGAGGCTGAAAATGTGTCCTCATGGCTTAAAATAAGGCCAGGCAAAACTCTCCAGGAACAGAGGGGCAGTTCACACCTCATCAGGGCACGTATGGGACAAACTCAGCCCAGCCTCACAGGAACAAAGGACACTGGCCCATGCAGCAACAAAGGATTGGTTGGGCTCTTGACTGAGTCACCCCTCTTCCCTTGGTAAGTTTGGGACTACGATGAGGTAATGCTCACCTGACCCTGAAGTGGGTGGGGGGGCAAAGTCAAGAGGAAAGAAAGAACATGATAAAAGGAAGAGACGTTTGCCACCTACATCTACAGACACCACCACCAAGTGACTGAAGTGCTGATCAAAGGGGAGAGCCTGGCTGAAGGGCAACCAGCCAGCCTGTGGTGAGAAGCATCTAGGTTTGTAAGGGCACTGAAAGTGTTAAGACCAGCTTAGAATGCGTTTTGCTTTTATTTCATTTGACCAAATCAGACTTGTTGTGCTTTGACTTATAATCACTTAAAATCTATCTTTTGCAGTTAATAAATTTGTTTATTCTACCTTAAGCAGTGCATTTGGTTTGAAATGTGTCAGAGACTCCCCTTGGGATAACAAGCCTGGTACATATCAATTTCTTTTCATACAAGCTTGCAGCGTCCAGTGGGCATAACTGGACATTGCAAGACAGAGGTTCCTAGTGTTGTGTCTGGGACTGGAGATATTGCCATTCGGTTGCACAATCCAAGCAGTGGCTGGTCAAAAGTGCTCACTCATATGCTGGGAGCAGCTTACATGCTAGAGGCTGTGCGTGAACAGCCCAGGAGTGGGGGTTCTCACAGTGGAGCAGGATAAGGCTGGCTCCCAGAGTCGAGGATTGGAGTGACCTAGCAGATCACTGGTTCAGATAATGCCAGAGGAACGTCACAACAGAATGTAAACAATAAAGTACCAAATGTCACTTCTGTAGGTTACAGACTGACCTGTGTGCTGGGGTCGTATCTGGCAGTTGTCCGTATGCCCTTGGTATTGCTGCCATGGCTGACTTCAGTCAGAGCAAAACATCCAAAAATCTAAACCGTGAATCAGGAGGTGCAAATCAACTCAATGTTAACACGGTAACTCAAACATTTTAAAAGTCAAGAGTGTTACTCAATATGGTATTGCTGTAAAAATGAGAGTTAATAAAAATCCAGCTGCTTAGTAGGAGGTTGCATTGGGCCAAATTCATCCCTTTTGTAAGCCAGCACAATTCCTGCAATAGGGTGGCAGTGCTTTTCCACTGAGCCATCTTTCTGGCAGGTGTTGTAATCCTGCAGGGAGCTGCTAACTCATACTGGCAGGTGTAGATTATTAATTACACCCATCATATAATAAAAGTGGGACTGCCTCTTTGAGTAGAAGGAACTGTTGCCTACAAGACAGGAATGGTGGGTCAGTCTCTCTGTAGGGAAGTCATAGGAACAGCCAGTGCTTAATTTATGCCAGGGCTGAGCGTCGGCATCTTTAGGCTTGGCAGTTCATAGCCCTGGCACTTCTGAGCTTCCTGCGTCAGTTATGAATATGAAAAATTGCTTGACCCTCAGCACCTTATTGATTGAGCCCTGGTATCTCTTTCATTACAAATTAAGCACTGGGGACAGCTAGTTTGGAAAAAGATTAGGCTGTCTATGTTTTATTGAAAAATTGTCAATAATGCAAACACTTGGAAGGGGTAAACTCAGACTAAATCCAGAGTGGGTAAATTCTTTTCTTAGCAAGGTGCGAAGTCCACCGGCTCGCAATTCTACTGCATTCAATGAATTGCATTCCCTTACACTAGGGCTATATTTGGCCTGTTATCTTTATTCTTGCGCATCCTAAAAAGGCAGGGTAGTACAATTGGATTGGGGTGTGATTGGAAAGCAAGCCCGCACCGCACTCAGTCCACAGCAGCGGCTTGGCTACTGTCCCATGAAGCTGGGCCCAGCTTCCTGCTCCAAGCATTGGGACCTGGTGTGTGGAGTCAAAGAACCACTCAGGTTTGACCCAGCTGCCCCTCCAGCATGATGGAGGGGTCCCTGGGCCAAATTTCACTGCAACCCTGTGTGCCAGGTCACAACACCACTCAGTTTGAGAGCCCTTTCGAAAAGGTGGAAAGATTAAACTGAAACCTAAGGCAAAACTACTGCAACAGATACAAAGCGCTAAGCTCTATTTGATGCTAAGGGTCTTTAATTGTGTCACTAATTGGATTCATATTGGTTTAACAGTGAGCCCATCTACATAATCAACTACTTGCTACATAACATGAGCTGATCAATAAATAAGCATTTTTTTAAAAAAAAGGAATGAAAGAAAAAGATCACATAGTATTTCAAGTTAGTGGCAGTAAAATTTTGCCAGTATCGATTTCATTATGCTAGTCATCCTAAGGGAAAAAAATGAAATAAAATAAAATGCCTCTGATAAACAGGGAGTGCTCTTTCACAATAATTAATACTGTATCTAGATCTGTCACTAGTGTGATGTTTCTGGACTATGGAATGGAATGGATAATTCAACCTAGGGCTCTGACTGGGTGGCAGAGCCTGCCAATGTAGAGAAAGGTGAATAGAATAGAAGGCCTCCTCTCTCTAACAGTGTAATCTTAAATCTCCTTAAGGACAATGCCAGAGCAAGTAGCGTTAATGGCTCCAGCCCCTCCTTGAGGAGCACCCAAGCCAGTACGACACAGCATAAACAGGATGGGTCAGGCAGATTAACAGAGCCAGACACTAAGGTGGATCTGGGCTGGCTAGGACTCAGAATGTGAGTTGGTTCACTTCTGTTCCTGAAACTTAAGAGAAAGCTTAACTTGTAGTGAAGTGAAGAATAGATGAGAGTAAATATACATGTTGGCTGTCTTAAAATAACCTTTTTCTCTAATGCTTTGTTCTAATGGCTAAATAAAAATACTTTGCTTTAAGAAGTCTGTTGGTCAATATCACGAGTCACAGGTTCTGGCAGGGTGGAAATGCAGGTGCCTGAGATCCAGTCAGACCTGCAGGGTAATAAGTGGTTTGTATCCGGGCCCCAGTTTAATGATATGTCTAGACTCCAATCACAGGGTATGACTGCAGCTCAAGCAAATATTTCTGACCTACTTTTAACATCACTAGCTCAAGGCTAGCACCATGAGTAAATTACCTAGAGTTCTGGGCAGGCTTGTGTCACACTACCGTGGTTTCACTGCTCTGGCACTCAAGCTAGGTCTACTCGAGCTGCAGTCACACCCTGTTATTGCAGACTGGACAGACCCTAAGAGTGGAAGAACTGCAAAATTCCACCCCGAGTCAGGTAATGGTGAAGGGCTGAACACCTGCATTCAGAGATCAAAAAGGGCCAAGAGGTGCTGCTAGCCCCTTAACCATGACAATACCCAACCCTGAAGAGTTACCCCAAAATTACCTCCATGTTGCTGGTTTGTTTCATGAATTCCTGATGCCTTTCAGAGCCAGTATTCGCAATTGCACCACCAAACACCTGAAAACAGAAAATGAGAGAGATGACTGTGAAATCTCTGTCAAAATGCTGGAAAGAGTGCTTGAATAAACACAACAATCACTAAGCATGACATTCACCCTTAGTAGGGGGCCAACAGACGCATCCAACACTTACGTCTCACTTAAACGCTATTTTCGGGGCTTAAAGTGGTGATCTGGCTTTGTGCTAGCTCCTCTGCACTGGACTGAATGTCATACGAAGTCAGAACACACTTTGCATTATACAGAAGAGAGGCCAAGGATGGAATGGGTCATGGAGACGTTGCTCCTCATGACAAGCCCAGCTTTAGGCAGCTGTAACGCAACACTCAGTGGGTTCACTGTCCACTGGCGTCTGTAGTTACAGGTGCAAAAGCCCAGTTTAGGGATGCAAAACCTTTGAAAACATACTAGCTCACTGCACGTAGTTTGGTTTTAAATGACTTGGGGTCTGACTCTGAAGTTGGCCAGCAAATCTATCCCAGATCAGCAGTAATTGAAAGCTTTTACAATCTCATGCTGTTCTAATTACAAAACAGTTGGTGGTCGTAATTCAGTTCCTGCTGGACAGCTATCTACGTCACAAAATCACAACCACAGCTGGTACTAAGTAGCAGAGCTGGCCATATAGCCGAAGAAATCATCAGTCAAATAGATCATTTAATGGACATAGAAATAGTCACTAAATAATACATTCAGCCAATGTGATTCAAACATCTCTATTGACTATCCTTACTGGAAGATTCAACTGAAGGACAAAGGATTGAGGGACAGATCCAAGGCCCATTGAAATCAATGGGAATCTTTCCACTAGCTGCAGTGATTTTGGGAGCATGCCCTGAATGAACAAAGCCAATTTCCCCTCTGACACAAAAAAGGGCTGGCCCCTCCACGATGGAGGTGAGGCTCATGTGGGGAAGTTTTCAGTATCAACACCTCTGATGCACCTGTTCTATTATCCAAGAGTGAAGTCCTGGCATTACTAAACTCAATGCAAAGGTGCGTCCCATCGATTTCAGTGGAATCAGAATTTTGCACCAAGCCTGTCCAATTCCTCACTTTTAAACAGTTTAACTCACTTTTCTTATTTAAAAAGAGATAAATAGTTGTATCGTGATATTGTTTTTAGAAAATGTTCCTCAAAGAGGGGGGAAAAAAAAATCTATGAAAATGCAGTGCAACACAGTAACAAGACTTTTCTCTGAACTGAACTTACCTGAGCATTTAACAAATATTTGGTACCTAGAGACCAATCATACATCCCTAGGCAGTTTATAAGAACCATAATTTTCAATGGCTTCTCCATGATATCTTCCAGTTTAAGAAACTCATATTCAAAGAGCCTTTTACAGCGTAGGAATGTCAGCTCACGATAATTCTCAAGGGTCACATCTTCTCCGGGGTAGCGAGCAAAGACAGGATCATTTTCAAAAGCAGAGAAGATTCTATTCTTGAGGGGAGAAGTTGGCAATAGATATTTAATACCAGAAAGTTGGACGAAGTTCAGTATTAAAGAATCAAGTTAATTTTCCTCCCTGGCTGAATTAGGCTTTCTAGCACAGCAGCTGTTTGTTCAGCCAAAATAAAGAAATAAATATCTAAATAAAATTTAAAAACACAAAAGGCTGAATTAAAACAACTGATATATGCAAGAGAAAAATATATTAAAATGTGGTTTTACAGATAACGTGAGTGCCAGATGCATCTTTCAAAGTGAGGCAGCCACACACTTAGCACTGCATGAGTCAGAAATTCCTGTAAATTGCCATTTATTAAAATTAAATCTCCACAGTACTGGATGAGTCAACATATCCCAGGAACAGTGTTAGGCCATAGTTGCCTCACATGGTTGCATTTTAGCTGCATTATTATTTGATTATTGGCAGGAGTCTAATATTGTTTTAGTGCTAGTCCTCCTTTGAGCATCAGTGTAGAGCACTGAGGATCATATTCAGGCTCTTCGCCAACTAGCAGTGGCTGTATAATGCTATTTCAGCCATTATGTGGCCACCTACGACTGCTCTCTTCCCAGAAGGGAGCAGTTGCACAGTCCATCTAGTCCAACTGCCAACTATTGCCTCCAGGGCTGAGTTCTAGGAAGAGACTGCGCACCTTCTAATGGGCTAACTTGGAGCAGTTCCTTCCCTGGCTGACTGACTGACTGATAATCTGCCCAGGACAATTTTTAAAGGGAGCTTGTATCTGTGAAGATGTCTGTGTCTTCTTAGGCAAACAGCTTCATTCATATAATCTAAGGAGAAACACACAGTGCTTTTGGCAGAAGATGTGCCTTTCCCTGCTCTTCAGAGAGACGGTGACTGGGAGGAAAAAGAGGGAACTCTCTCTCCTCCCATGAAGACTATTGTATTAATTTTGATGAAATAAATGGGCCCAAAGAGTGAAAGGTGTTAACATGACCCTGAAACTGTCGAACATTGAACTGTTTAAACAAGGTTTGGGGTTCGGTATACAGAGATCTTTTATGTTGTCAAAGATCTCTGTATACCACACCCCAAACCTTGTTTAAACAACATAAAAGAGTGGACTGGAATGGACTTCGTGGAGACTCAAACACTGACACACAATCGTCAGGAGACAATTGGTTGATTGCTCATCAATGATGGTGCCCCAGTGACCAATGCACTTATGGGAGTGATGATGATGATGATGATGATGATGATACAGAGATCTCAACCTGCTTAGTCCCATGACAAACACACCATGTTTGTCGCCTTTTATCATAACCCAGCTCATAACAATATGCGGTCTTGGCTGGCTAAGTCAGACTCTTATTAGACAGAAGGAGAAAGGAGAGGAATAGGAAAGAGAAGAAATGAAGTAGGGAAGGAAAAGGACTGAGCAAGAGACAGAGACAGTGGGTGAGTCTGTCTGTCAAAGTGTCTCATCCCCCATGGGTGTTTGGAATTCAGCCAGAGCTAGTGGAGGTGATGATGTCATGCCAGTCCCTTTCTTGGCCTGGTCAGGACTTCTCTCAGTAAATGACAAAGACCCAATGGTATTACGGGACATCCAAGGAGATGGTGGGGGTGGCAGCCATGATGGTAAAGCTTGTTGCAGCAGCTGCTGGCAGACAGCTGCTTCTTCTCCTTAATTTTCCCACCCCTAGTGGTTTTTTTTTTCTTTTAAGACCCCAAAAGGGAGTGATGGGCTGAATAGCCCATCCCCTCAATATTTTGTTTACTAATTAGGCCAAATTTTTGACACCCCAGTTTTGGTCAAGGTAGATAAAAATCAATACTTTAAAATAAAATAAAAAAAACTCATTTTTTTTCATTTAAATTAAATACAGGTTATTTTAAAAAAAGTAAACCTAGTTAAAATTAGATTTGAAACTGACAATCTATGTTAAGGCCTAAACTTAATATCTATTAAAATAATTTAAATTAAATACAAAAAATAATATAAATTACTACATATTTTTGCCTAGTTTTAATGAAGGTCAAACCACTGAACTGGTAGAAGTGACTTACTAAGCACCTGGAACTAGATTTTGTTGAAGTGCTAAACCAGCTTTTGACAACAGTAGTCTTTTCTGCCGGTGCAGAGAGAATATTTTCTTCATTACAGTTTATTCAACGTGTTCAGTTCAATTACTAGATCATTCAAATTTAAGAAACCAAATGGAAGTTGAAAAAGCAGAAAACACTTGTTTTCCTCTTCCAATCTATGAATAAAAACTAGGTGTGAGAGGATGAAATCTACTAGTTCTAAAATATCGAAAGACATGGTGACCGGAAACAATCAGTTCAATTTACTAACTACAGATAATGCTTCCTCTGTTTCATAAATCAGCTAGTTTTAAATACAAACCATGTTTTGATTATTTTTTTATTAAATAAAATTAGTTTTAATATGCTGAATACATAAAAAAAAGTTAAAGTACAGTTGTGCATTTTTAATTAAATATTCCATCCAAATAGTTTCTCAAATCACAGGTTAAAAAAAAAATCTTCTAGTAAATAAGAAATGCATCATTCACCTTTTTCTAATAAAATACGTAAACACTAACAATCTGAATAAAGGTTAACTTAAGCTTCATAATCGCTTAAATGTACATAGATATTGTGTATCCTCCTGATTAGTGAAAAGAAGCACCAAATTTAGTGTAAAGACTATATTTAGTTGCAAATCAGCATGTTTTAATGGTTACCAGCCAATGAGAATAAACCTCTCTTTAGGAAAATAACTAAAGTACAAATGCAAAACATGACTAAAATCGATGATTTAAATCAAGATTTTCTGCATGCTGATTTAAAATCATGATTAAAAGCAGTCATTTAAGTCACTGATTTAAAATCAGTCCACCCTGATTTTGGTCCATCGATTTCTTGTTTTATTTTTTGGTTTACCAGGCATGATCTTAATACAGTTCTTTAATTATGGTCATAGGCTTTTTGTTTAGACTAATTTTGTTTTGTTTTTGTTTCCCCTTTGCAGTTTCTCTCATTTATTGGAACATTTGATAAACTTTTAATTAGTTTTTATTAGTTGAGCTTACAATTAGGGTCAATTTGTAGTCCCAGTTATTACAACAGTGTTATCTGCCTGTGCAGCTCTGCAACTCCCTGGTACAAAAGAGTATTTTTGTCCTTTAGCTTTTTAGTAGGTCAGCCAGACGCAGAGCAAGGTATTTACGATCCCTCTGATCTTTTAAGGTTTGTGTATCTAAAGCCCAGAGATATTTTTGTGATGCTAGCAGACCAGGTGCCAGCTCAAGCCAAAGTCCCCACATCTCAAGTGAATACTGGCAAATATATAGCTGGTATCAGTCTGGCTTGCCTGTTTGTAAGTATTGTTAAAATTGGTTCTAAGAAAGTGTTTAGACTTCATTGAATGCTTGTGACTTGATTTGTTGCATGTATTAATCTCACTTATAACATCTGTTCCCATATTGTATGGTAATATTTGAGTGGTTGTATTGTGAGCCTTTGTGACTCACCAAACAGGAGAGAGACATTAACTAGGGTGAAGTGCTGATCTTCAATAGAAGACGTTAAGTCCTGTCCAACAGGAAAGGTCTATCAGCACCAGAAGCACTATTGTGGGACATTAAAGAGGACAAAAGACATTTGTTCTGCCCTCCTCCATGTGAAGATGAGTCATGCAAGTGGATTCCTCCCATCAGGGCAGCTTGCAGCTCAGGACATACAGCAAGAGGGGATAAAAACTCCTAACTATCCCTGCTTGGATTCTGGGGGTTGGGAGGAGGAAAGGGTTTTCTAACATAAGCAAGAAACCCCCAGATGTTTAGTCTGGGTTAGCCCTAAAGGACATATACAACTTTTTTATTATAGCAGCTCTATTATCTTTTGAAACTTAAAATTGTAACTCATTTGTGTATATATGTTTACCTGTTTTAACCTTATAAATAACTCTCTTGTTTCCTTTTCCTATTTAATAAATATTTATTAGCGTTTACTAGAGAATTGGCTACAAGCACGGTCTTTGGTGTGAGATCTAAAGCGCAACTGACTTGGGGTAAGTGACATGGGGGTAACCTTAATATTGCTGTGATTCTTGGTGAAGGGATAATCTATCTCAAAAATATGATCACCTGGGGGCTGCGATCGCTCAGAGTACCCAAAGGGACCGACTCTATGTTAATGCTTTTTATAGTGCCTGAAGAGTGTCCACATGATAACAGGTGGTGCAATCTAAGGGCAGGTCTACACTTAAAATGCTGCATCAGGACAGCTGCACCTGTGCTGCTGTCGCGCTAAAGTAAAGATGCTCCTATGCCGACGGGAAAACGTCTCCTGTTGGCGCAGTTAATCCACCTCCCCGAGACACGGTAGCCATGTGGATAGAAGAAGCTCTTCCGTCGATGTAGTGCTGTCTACACGGCAGGTCAGGTCAGGATAACTATGTCAGTCAGGGGTGTATATAGGGTAGACCTGGCCAAAGTATAGAACTCACCATTTGGGATTTGTGCCCGGTCTCCTAACAGCCTGCCCTGCGGCTGGTACTCCTGCTCTTGAGTCAGCACAGGCAGCACTACAACTGGATAGGCTCTTACGCAAATATAGTAGGCCACTGCTTTGTTAATTGGAAATGGAGACTTTAATTTGGTGTCTGCTGTAATTTAGTATTGCTTCCCTATATTCATCATTAGTAGTTAAATAACAAAAAGTGATATCTGATCAGTGCATTGAAAGAAGTATTATTTAGAAGTCAGTTCTACTCTAAAAAGTGACTACATAAAAATGGTAAACCACTTGAGTGCTGATAGTCCTCCAATGCCTCTCTCCTCAACACTGACCCCTCATTTATTACTTCAACTTATGCCCTCCCCTTCAAAAAATACCCTCACTTTCCCCAGACAACATAGCAATCCTTGGAAAAAAAACATGAACAAAACTTACCTTGAATTGGATGAGATCTTCTTCATCTATAAACACTGCCATCTCCTTCCAGCTGAAGGAAGCCCTCTTACGGTACTCACAAAGTGGCCCCTCAGGGAAATCTGGTAGCAACATGTCCCAAGAACTTTGGTGGCAAGTGGCTTCTTTCAGATCACTAGTCGATGCCATCTTGAATTTAAACACTTCTGCATCCAACAAGAACATATCTCCAATGAACTAAAACACTGAAAATGTCTATTTTTTCCCCACAAGTACTTTTATCAGTGGATAAAAAAGGGAATTAAAGAGTGTGTCAGTATGTACCTCATCCTTTGAGGCCCTAGGGCCCTACTACACCCTGCCACAAAAGAAGAGCAGCAAAGGTGGGTCTCAGGTCTTCTTAGAGAGGCCTCATTCGAAGCAGCCAATCAGACCCCAGTAGGCTCTGTTAAAAGGAGCTGCAGGGGCTTAGCAGCTCAATTCCTGGCTAGGGCCAGAGGGACATGGAAGGGTACTCTGCTCTAGCCAAAGGGAGCTGGACAGGCTGCATTAGCTAAATCTGTGAGCAAGAGGAGCTGAGAGCTGTAGCCCTGAAGTAATAGGCAGAGGTAAAAAGGCTTGGTTCAGGAGCAACCAAGTAAAGGAAGCAGCACATTGCTTCTATTTATAGGGTCTCTGGGTTGGGGCCTGGCATAGTGGGTGGGCCCAAGTACCCCCATCAGCTAAAGGGGAAATGGCCCAAGCCCTGAGAAGGGGATAAGGCTTATTTAGAAGCCCAAACAAAGGGCTGGAAGTTAAGGGCTCAGGGACAGGGCTGAAAGACTCTGTTTGGTGGACTCTTGGTTACTGCACCCCTCTTCCCCCCCCCTCAAAATCCCCCAAAAACAGAAACCCCAAACCTTGAGATGACCTGTCTGGAGAGTTGATGCAGAGATAACTGGTGAAGACAAAGAGGCTCCAGGGAGACAACCCTGGGGGCGGTGCTCTCTAACAGGGCAGGGAAGGACTTACAGTTAGCCCAGAAGGATCTGAGAACGGAGCCCAGAAAGGGAGCTGAAGACACAACAAGGGTTCAGCAATAGTTCTTGTTGGGCCTTTGTTACCCCAGAAGGGGTTCATTCATGCCTACTGACTGTGTTTGACTTGACTGGAGGGTTGAGCCACTGAAGATCTACCTAGTGAGGTTGGCTGCCCACAGGGGTGCCTGGAGAAAAAGAAGATGGCGGCCCCACACCCAGCTCACAGAAGTAACTTCTGAGAGGTGAGTGCATCCCATCACAAAATTCTTCATTAAATCCATACATAATCATTCAGAAGGGACAGGGACTACACACTCAACTGTTAAGACTGGCCTTCTCTTTTTCTAACTTAACTGATTTAGTACAAGTTAAATAACTGTTTTTGATCAGATACAAATGGCTTATACACTCATTAAAATGTGAACTGAGCAATGTGAAAAAATATAATTTATGCATATTAATAAAACTAGATAAAAGGAAGATTTAGATAAAAGGAGCAGCAGAAGAAAGTGCTGTGATTTAAACATCAGTAAAAAGATTAGCTCGCTCCCAAATGAAACACTGTAATAAAATATCAAAGCATCTCCACACATGCAAAAAAAACCCAACAAAGCGTAAAATGCAGGAGATGAAAGCATTTCTTTTCTTCCCTGACTTGCCAGTTAATGTTCAAACGAACTATTCCAAAGGGCATTTGTCAGTCAGCACTTTATAACCAAACATTTTATTCTCACCGTATCACCAAAGTGACCAATGAGTGCCAGGAAGCCAAGGATCACACTGAAGCCAAACTAGACAGAAGTGATGTTGGCAGGGAGACAGAACTTTGGGGAACTGGCAGGAGCTCTGACCTCCTCTTCCATTGAGGTCATCTGCCCTTGTGTTATCCCGTACACCTATGCAAAATGCATGTAAAAATGACTGTAAAATACTACCAAATCAGCATGGTATCACTCTGTACCTGCAGTACACAGGTATAAATGAGAAGGGCAGAATCACTACCCGGCCCTTTGCATCCACAGGCTATTTAGGGTATGTCTTCACTGCAGAGTTAACTCATGCTCTTACTTGGGTGTTGCTTCTATGGCCCTTCCCATCCACACACATAAGCCCTCATGCAATCCAGACTAGCTGAGTAAAACTTTCACTCCGGGTAGTAACCCACCCACTTTGCAGTGAGACCTCAAGCTAAACCACTTGAGTGCTGATAGTCCTCCAATGCCTTCCCCCCACAATGCAATGGGAAAGTCATAGAGCGTCTCCTCTTACTGCATCACAAAGAACCATGGGAGATGCCCCTAGATATCCTACCAACACATGCTGGGGGGGGCACAGTACCAGTGAGGACACAGTAACTTGGATAGGGCTTTGCAGTGTGGATGTTCACATTGAAGACAGGCTAACCTGGGTGCTGATCACCCAAGCTAACTCTGCAGTGAAGACATATCTTCAGAAACAAACAAACAAAAAAAAAACAAAAAACAAAACAAAAAAAAACCAAACCATCTGCAACCATTGTATCAAGACACAGTTGCATTGAGAATAGACTAGATTAAGCCCCCCGTGAAAGGGATACCCTCGTGACAGCAGGGACGGCCACTGCATTCTAAACTTGTATTTTCAGCCACTTAAAACTTCCCCAAAATACTGACTTTTTAGGCTGCAATGACTTAGAAGCCTAACTCCTTTTTGTAATTTCTGAAGACCTCTCCCCACCCAAGGACTAAAATTGATGTGTTCTAACATTGCCCTGGATCCAGCAAACTGTGGGTAGAAGTCTCAATAAATACCTACAAATACAAATTGTTCATCTCACAGGATCCAGACAGCTATGTTAAAATGTTACCTTCTCATCTAAATCATTGCTTTCACTATTTCCATGAAAAACCCTTCTTTTCTACCTGCTTGTAATTTTTCTCAAATATTTTCCTTTAGGCTGAAATACAGAATCATAGATTATTAGGGTTGGGAGGGACCTTAGGAGGTTCATCTAGTCCAACCCCCTGCTCAAAGCAGGACCAATTTTTGCCCCAGATCCCTAAATGGCCCCCTCAAGGATTGAACTCAGAACCCTGGATTTAGCAGGCCAATGCTCAAACCACTGAGCTATCCCTTCCTCCCGACATCACATGCATTAAACAAGTGACTTGGAAGGGGGGAAGCCAGGAAAGCTCCCCTATTCTCCTCTCTAAATTATCTAGTTCCTGGTTCTTGTTACACACTGAAAAACTTCCTAGACAAAGAATGTACCTCTTCCCCTGCACGCTTCTTTTGTTGTTGTTTATATTACCATTTTCTAGGTAGATTACAATGTACTAATGTGTTCAGACTGGCAGTGTAACCTTTGGCTGAGCACAGAGGTTTTGTTACCATGTCTTTCATTTGATAGACTAATATATGCATTCATGTTACTTTAATTGATGCACCTAGATGTGGAGGCAACAGGTGGCGTTGTAAATCCTTAAATAAACAAATAGCTCTCTCCATGGTTTTCAGGTCTTTACTGACTTCTGCTCCCCAGCTAGGAATTTCACAAATAAATCACTCCAAAGGTGTTCATATTATTATCATTTTGTAAGCAAACATGGAATTCACCCTCCCTCTGACCTTACGCTATGCTCATAGTCCACATATAAATTACTCATCGGAGACACTTAATGACAAAATACAGGGTCTAGAATTCAAACTCAGCTTTTGTTTAAAAGTGCACTGTCTAGTCAATGAGAGTTTGTTTTAAAAGGAATAACATTTATACTGCGGCATTTGGAACCCCTCCCAAATATTGCAGAATCCTGCTGATAGAGGTCTCCATCCTGCAGCTGGATCTGTACAGGCAGAAATCTGTGCCTGTGCGGAGTACCACTGAATTTAACAGGACTCCATGGGGGTGTGAAGATTTAGTTGCAGGATCAGGGCCATATAGCTCAATTATGCCCTACAGAGATACCATGGGGTGCACTGGAGAATCTCTGGAAGCATGCACAGAGTGCCTCCGCTGTTACACCATTCCACAGGGTGCAGGACACTCTCTCCCTGCAACCCGCCAGCTGCATCTTATTCTCCACCCCTTTTGAAATAGCTTGTGCCACTAGACCTACACAGTCCTGCTGCTGCAATTGTACTCAGTAGGGGGAACATGGGAGCAAAGGAAGGAAGTGTCATGGTCCAGATTCACTCAAATATTTAGGTACCACTGCGATCCACAAAATTAATCCTGCTTATCTTCCACCTAAACTGTAAGTGCCTAAACAAGTGCCTAAGGGACCTATAGTGTAGACAAAGCCTTATACAGCAAAAATGGAGGCCCTAAGTTTCTGCCCCAGAGAGGCAGCTGGACGTGTCTCATGCCTAAGCCCCAGCATGATTCTCAAACCAAGTGAAAATAGGTGTTGCCTGGCCTACCTTGCCTGCGGGGCCTTATCCAATAGGCATCCTTTGAGCATGCCTAACTGCACACACAATGGTTGGGGGGAGGGAAGGAGGTCACCTTCCTTACTATCTTTAGTCCAGTTATTCGGGTAGTCCCCTAGGATGCGGGAGATCCCAGTTCAGTTCCTCCTCTCCCTAATGAGAAGGGATTTGAACGGGGTTCCCCTGCTCTCAGATAAGAGCCCCTGCAGGGTCTGATCCATTGCCTGGTGATGCAATACCTATGTCTCTGCTGATTTAGGCCCAAGTGCTCTTTCATCCCATTGTACACCCACACAGAGAGGGGGCAGATCCTCAGCTGGTGTAGACTATCATAGCTCCATTGAAGGGAACAGAGCTAATAATCACCAGCTGAGGATCTGCTTCAGGGACTCGACATAATCAGATTTATATGAATTTGAATCCTTTTGGTTTGTGAGATAACGCTACCCTGATCTCTACTCAGAGACCCATGGCCAACTCGTTTATTAACTTGATCTTGGATTAACTCCTTTTGAGTTAACAGAAAGCAATCTTGAATTACTGTTACAATGAAAAGAAAAGGAGGACTTGTGGCACCTTAGAGACTAACAAATTTATTTGAGCATAAGCTACAACTCACCTCATCGGATGCATTCCTGTAGCTCACGAAAGCTTATGCTCAAATAAATTTGTTAGTCTCTAAGGTGCCACAAGTCCTCCTTTTCTTTTTGCAGATACAGACTAACACAGCTACTACTCTGAAACCTGTTACAATGAAAGTTTGAGTTAATCAAACTGCTGTTAGGTAAACTGTTTAAAAACAAAAGTTACCGCCGGGGCCCACCCCCCTCAAACACACATCAATTTTGGTCTTTGTTCCCCATCTTATGATCTCACCTTCTCTCCTCATCCACCAGCCTACAGGCTGCTGAGGATCTTGTTCTTGCAATCAGCTCTTTTATATTGTGTTTCAAACCTGAACAGTGAGGGAGGACCCTCCCAATGTAATCCCAGATATGAGTAGAAGGAGGGGGGAATTCAAGCCATGATGATTGAGGGGAAGAGATAGATGGGAAAGGCATAAAAATCAGCTTGCAGTGAGCCATAAAAATGCCAGAAATTAATCTGCATGCAAAAATGGGCAGAACCTACTGGGTGAAAATCTGAAAAGCCTGAGTTCCACTAAAATCAGGCCCATGGAGTGCCCACTTGGTGGTGTAGACAGAGGAAGTTCTCTGCTACCTCCTACTGCAACCTACTCACAGCTTACCAGAAGGTTGCATACTTGTTCATGTGGGCTGACATCCTGTGTTATCATGCGGCTGGAGGTGGGGGACTGGTTGGAGTGGAGCGTGGGACCCAGCTGGGAGGGAAGGAGGCAAGGGGGCTGGCTGAGTGTATACCCTGGCCTACGTAAACGACGAATGAGCAAGTGACCCTTTAGTTTACCAATAATGGTTTCACTCTTCTCTTTTCCCACTTCTCTCTCTTCTCTATTTTTAACCCCTTAGCATCTCTTTCCCCACAACCTGATCCTCTTAGAATGATGCCACAGCACAGCTTTGCAGTTGTGGGTGATAATGTTTTGGAAGAGGAGTGGGCGGTAGAATTTCTGGGTGCCATCCTTCAGACACACAGGAGAGTTAGCAGCCTGGCATTGGTGCAGTGAAGATGCTGAGGAGCTGGCTTTAGAAGAGAAACAGAAAGTAACAGGCAATGGAAAAGAGCTTGAGCTGAAGCAGAAAAATAAACAAACTATTTTTCTGACACTCAGGCAATAAAAAAAAGGGCAAGTCCATGGGGTGGTGAACTGGGCAGAAAGTCAGAGCCTCAAACCAAAGGATACAGGTTAGACTGATCTGAAGCAAGGAGGAAAACAAGATCAGAATCCTGCAATGAATGATGCAAGTGTGTAACTTCATGACATGGTAGCTCCATGGAGCTCAATGAGATGATGCATTTGAGTAAATTAATGCTCATATGTAAGCATTTGGAGAACTCGGGCCTTTTGTGTTTTTTAAAAATTCCATGACTTTCTTTACATCTTGGGATTTGTGTGTGGATGTGACTGTAAACAACTGGACCTGTTTCACGGAAAGCTGCCAAGTTAAAAATGGGGCACATGGGGGAACTCTCTTTAGTAGTGAAAATTCATAATTGTGTAATAATAGCTGCCGATAAATCAGTACAGAACCATTTGCAATAAACTGCTGAGAAATAACAAGGCACAAATAATGCAGCCCAGACACGCGTGAGCGATCGGCGTTCAGGGAATGGCATAAAGTGAAAGAACGGTCACTTATCAATACCACCACAGCAGCCCGACATGCTCCTTGGGAAAGGCCCCTGCAATATAATGCACAACCATCAGCGTGAAATAATTAAAAACGCGGTACAGAAATGACCCTCTGCTGTCCAGCCAGCCAGAAACGCAACAACAAAGAGGGAAGAGTAAACTACACACTGAACAACCTGTCAAGGTTTTATTAGAGAACCCTTTATATATATGGATTACGACCCACGAGGGACCCTTTCAGCGGGGAATGACTATCACACTTCACCGCCCCAGGGCCACCACCTGGCCTGTCTCCCTCCCCGGCTGTGGGTGAGGAGAAGGGGCCCGTGAATGGGACCCTGGGAAGCGAGGGAATCAGACACTGGCACAGAGGAGAGCTCGCCATGGCCCTATGCGCGGATCAGCTGCTTCTGCTGTTGCCTTTGGCTTCTCCCCTTCGCTGCCAGGCTGGCTCTGGGGTGAACCCCCCCAGGACGCAGCCACCGGGAAGGGGGCAGCCACCGGGACCCCCACCGGGGCGGAGCGTCCGTCACTCCTTCACTTACCGGCCGCCGCCCCAGCCTGCCTCGCCGCAGGAACTGACGGAACAAGCCTCCGCCTCGCCCGCCTCCGCCCCGCCGCCCGTGACACGCTCGCTCCGCGACGCCGGCCGGGCCGGGGCCGGGGCCGGGGCCGGGCACATGGGGCTGCTGGCGGGGGCGATCGCGCTGCGGGACAGCGCCGCGCTGCTGCCCCGGGGCTTCTGGGCCGCCGTCAGCGTCTGGCTGGAGAAACCCCAGGTGGTGAACAAGAGACTGAGCGGCTCCCGCATCGAGGCGGAGAGGAGAGTCCCCGCCCCGGCGGTGGCTGGGCGCAGGGCCGGGCCGGGCCGGGGGACGGGGGCAGCGGAGGGGAGGGGGGTGACTGGGGGTGGGGGGAAGGGGCCCGGGGATGGGAGTGGGGGGAGGGGGGTGACTGGGGGTGGGGGGAAGGGGCCCGGGGATGGGAGTGGGGGGAGGGGGGTGACTGGGGGTGGGGGGAAGGGGCCCGGGGATGGGAGTGGGGGGAGGGGGGTGACTGGGGGTGGGGGGAAGGGGCCCGGGGATGGGAGTGGGGGGAGGGGGGTGACTGGGGATGGGGGGAAGGGGCCCAGGGCAGAGGAGGGGAGGGGGGTGACTGGGGATGGGGGGAAGTGGACAGGGGATGGGAGTGGGGGGAGGGGGGTGACTGGGGATGGGGGGAAGGGGCCCAGGGCAGAGGAGGGGAGGGGGGTGACTGGGGATGGGGGGAAGTGGACAGGGGATGGGAGTGGGGGGAGGGGGGTGACTGGGGATGGGGGGAAGGGGCCCAGGGCAGAGGAGGGGAGGGGGGTGACTGGGGATGGGGGGAAGGGGCCCAGGGCAGAGGAGGGGAGGGGGGTGACTGGGGATGGGGGGAAGTGGACAGGGGATGGGAGTGGGGGGAGGGGGGTGACTGGGGATGGGGGGAAGGGGCCCAGGGCAGAGGAGGGGAGGGGGGTGACTGGGGATGGGGGGAAGTGGACAGGGGATGGGAGTGGGGGGAGGGGGGTGACTGGGGATGGGGGGAAGGGGCCCAGGGCAGAGGAGGGGAGGGGGGTGACTGGGGATGGGGGGAAGGGGCCCGGGGTACAGGAGGGGAGGGGGATGACTAGGGATGGGGGGAAGGGGACAGGGGATGGGAGTGGGGGGAGGGGGATGACTAGGGATGGGGGGAAGGGGACTGGGGCAGAGGAGGGGAGAGGGGTGACTGGGGATGGGAGGGAGGGGAGAGGGGATGGGGATGGGGGGAAGGGGACAGGGGATGGGAGTGGGGGGAGAGGGATGACTGGGGATGGGGGGAAGGGGACCGGGGCAGATGAGGGGAGAGGGGTGACTGGGGATGGGAGGAAGGGGACAGGGGATGGGGATGGGGGGAGGGGGATGACTGGGGATGGGGGAAAGGGGACCGGGGCAGAGGAGGGGAGGGGGGTGACTAGGGATTGGGGGAAGGGGACAGGGGACAGGAATGGGGGGAGGGGGATGAATGGGGATGCTGGGAAGGGGACAAAGGCAGAGGATGGGAGGGGAATAACTGGGGACTGGGGGCAAGGGAGGGAAGAGGAGAGGCAAGTGACTGCTGGGGATGGGGCTGTCCCTCCTCACACAATGCTGGAAGCTCTCTGGAGTGATTTCTCTAGCATGATTGCTCAGGAGGATTGGGAAATGCCAGCCTTCATTAAAGAACTTGGGAAAGAGAATCAGCCTGAGACAGATGCTCTCAGCCTCGATGTGGTCCTCAGAACTCTGTTCCCTAAAAGTCACCTTCACCATTGTTCCACTGCACCAAGAAAAGAAATGGTCATAAAAGGTAATTTAACAAAGGGGATGAATGACAACACAGAGCCAGAGTTGTGGAAACTAGCTGGGGCTTTCATATGTGCAAATTTCAGCTGCCTCCTGGACCCATAGCAAGAGGGGATCATAGAATCATAGAAGACTGGGTTGGAAGAGACCTCAGGAGGTCATCCAGTCCCTTGCTCAAAGCAGGACCAACACCAACTAAATCATCCCAGCCAGGGCTTTGAAGCTGGGCCTCAAAAACCTCTAAGGAAGGAGATTCCACCACCTCCCTAGGTAACCCATTCTAGTGCTTCACCACCCTCCTAGTGAAATATCCAACTATCCAACAATACTATCCAACCTAGACCTCCCCCACTGCAACTTGAGACCATTGCTTCTTGTGCTGTCATCTGCCACCACTGAGAACAGCCTAGCTCCATCCTCTTTGGAACCCCAAAGCAAAGGATGATAGCAAAGGAATTAAGTCACCCTGGAAATTCCTGTGATGGTATCAAGGTCAACAGTGTCAGGTGAAAGGTAGTGAAAGGTATTTCCCACAGGTGCTAGCAGAGTGTGTCTGACTGTTTTGTCTTTAAACATATTAGTAAAATACTTCAGACACTACTTTTTTGCGGGGAGGGCAGTAGGAGAATTTGAAATGTGAACATCAACCTTTTAGATAAATGGGCTGAGGGGTTGTCTAGTTTCATTGCAATGACACTGTTTTTCCTCTCCAATGCACCTTCCCAATCTTAATTATCTTTCCTCATAATCTCACATTTCTTATGGGAGTGGATAAAGTAGTACCTACAATAAGAATACCTCCGATATCTTCCATTGAAATACTATTTTCAAAATACTGACCATCAATAGGCCTCTGTGAATCAAACGAACACATCCTTCAACCTACAGAAATATAGTAAAGCACTATGTAAATGCTAAAGATGGGATTTTCAAAAACACTTAACAGAGGCAGGCACCCAATTCACATGGAAAGTCAACAGGAGATTTTGAAAATTCCACCCTAAATATTTATTATTGAATTTGGTATGTCTGTTACCCTGATATTGGATCCAAGTGCACTTTTAAAGGACACTGACAGCCTCAAACTAGAATCCAGCCTTTAAAATACCATATTTTTTCAGCTCCTCTTCTAATCTTGAAAAACCTATTACCACCCAAAATGAAGCACTGAGAAAATTCCAGCTTCTACTAGATTTCTTCACAGCCTCATGCTTTACACTATTGCTAAATTTAGCCTGTCTGTTCCATTCTTGTGAACAAGGAGGATATTGAAAGAATGCTTGTCTATTTTAAGAAGAAAGTAGAAGTATGGTGGGGGGACTGGTTGGAGCTCCTACAGAAATAGGCCAAACAAAAACACAGCTGGCAGTGTAGGTGTAATGGTAGATTTACAAAGCTTGACAATAGCCTTTGAAAGTATAGAACTAAAAAAGGACATCTGCAGCTGTAGAACCTGACGTGGCTTGTAAGATTTTTCAAAGCAACTGGGGTCTCTCTGTCTCTTTCAAACTATCTTTTGCTTAATAATCCTGGTATTTAGGGTTGCCAATCCACCAGGATTGGCCAGGAGTCTCCAGGAATTAAAGATGAATCTTTAAAGGATGTCATATGATGAAATCTCCAGAAATACGTCCAACCAAAATTGGCAATCCTGCCTGGCATGGAATTTTAAGCTTTCCTGAACAGACACATATAGTAATGTGTTCTATGTACAGACCATCTTACTTTTTATGACCCTGATCCTGCAGTGTATCCATTCAGAGTGGATCTTTACACCTGTGTGTAATCCCATTGAAGAAATACGCAGGGTGTGGATTGAATTCTGATACTGGTCCTTGGAAAGGAACCTCAATCCAAAAGCGAGTAAAGTAACTGATCTAAGACACCAACACTGATAGCTGCCTTGAAATACTCAAATGTCTTGGAATTCTTACTCAGTACCTTTTCTGAAACCATTTACCGTGTGTATTGTACTTCTGAATAATTTTTTGAGGATGGAAAGAAAAATCACTTATCTCATGTTTTTATTAGTCAACAGCCCTGTGTCTGGTTGTTTTAAAACTTTCCCAGGGGATTCCATCCATACGGAATAGCTTGGTAGACATGTTACAAAAAAAGAAAAGAAAATGATTTCGGAACATTCAGTTTAGAATGGGTTTATATAGTCTCACATCAGATAGGGGACTGGGTAAAGATGGATTTTGTTTATTAAGGTCATGCTTACCAAATCCAGTGCTGTACAAAAGTGCAGTGCTATCTAAATGTGTTCATACTAGTCACATCCTTTTCCTGATCCTCCATTCCTGGTGCCCTGTGACTATGTTGTTGTGTTGGAATGTATGTTTTGATGAAAATAAATAGAAAAGGACAAACACATACTGACTTATTTTGTATTGCTGCCAACTGAAGGGTGTTGGAGAAATTCAACAGCAAAATATTTGCTAGAGGATACTTTTGTGGTTACCTTTATAAATTAATAATGCCAATGTAGACCAATAACAGCAGTGATAATTCTTTTATAGCAATGCCATATGGAACATATTAAGCAATTTAGGGTTATTTTATAGGAGGCTATATGGATATATTGAAGATGTGGGAGGTAAAATCAATAGCATGTGAGGACTAGTTTATGTCATGCTATTTATGGTTTGTGGCCCTCCTCTTTGTTTTTCCTTGATAGGAAGTTTAAATGAAATACTGTTTAAAGTTATGTAGGAGTTAACCTTGGTATGCACACAATTCATGTTAGAAAATGAGACTTGATAGCTAGATGGTGCAGGCATTTCAGGGCCTGATCCTTAGCTGGTGTAAGTCAACATAGGGAGGAGGGACAGCTCAGTGGTTTGAGCATTGGCTGCGGGGGAGGCAAGGCTCAGTGGTTTGAGCATTGGCCTGCTAAACCCAGGGTTGTGAGTTCAATCCTTGAGGGGGCCATTTACAGATCTGGGGCAGAAATTGGGGATTGGTCCTGCTTGGAGCAGGGGGTTGGACTAGATGACCTCCTGAGGTCCCTTCCAACCCTGATATTCTATGATTCTAACATAGCTCCATTGACTCTGTTTTGGGACCGTGTTCTACCTGACATCATTTGAAGATTATAAATGTCATTGGACCACTAAGATGGTGGTTGGGTTTTACTCAGTTTCCTTTTGTTTTAGAAAATAACACTAAGGAACTTGCTTTCTGCTATGCGAAGTCATCCAGAAGTATCATCTGGCTATTTGTGTGCTGTCTGCTTGTACCTAGAAGGTTGTGTTAAGAGCAAGGAGTGAGGTTTAAGAACACTAGGACATACCATTTGATGACAAAAAAGGGAAGTTAATTAAAGCTAGCCTTGTACAGTATATGTTAACAAGATTTCAATCAACAGCCAGATTATTTGACATCTCCCATCCTTGCATTAACAAGGAAAAATGGTGTGTGAAAGTTTTGTCCACCCTCGCCCACAAAAAGTACAGTTTGGGAGCTGTGTGGTTATGCTTCCTCAGTGCTATGTGTGTAATTAAGTGCCCAAGTGCTGCATTGTGCCTTTCAAACCTTTTTTTTTTTGGACACTGAGCTGAGTATTTATCTATCCTAAGTACATCTGCTGCTGCTGATTCATTTTACTGGTGAGGTTTTTGACTGCCTACCTTGCAAAGAATCTCAAAGATCGTTGTTTGCAATTAAACACAAGGAGGCAGTTGTGATTGCTACAGATGCAGAATACAGCAGCCCATTATACTGCACTTCGTCAGAAGGAAGTTATCTTCTGAGAGAAAGAAGAAATGCTAACTTAATGCAAAAACCAAACAAGGCTCCTGTACCTGAAATGTATGACAGATGCTGTTGGGGTTGGTATTCGAGGGGCAGATGGGAATATCTGGCTTTTACATTAATGTTTTATCATCACAAACAACAAACCAGTTATATATAAAATTGTATGTGATATCTATCCTTCCCCCTCCATTTATATGCCACTTGTCTTCTTAGACCCATATCCTTCAGACACTTGGCACATGCATAAGTTTGCTCATGTTCTCAGTAAGAGTATTGGAGCTAATAGGACTGGTCAGATGTGTCAGTATTTGTAAGATCAGGGCATTAGGTCAGAGGCTAAAAAGTAGATGGAAATGAGAGGAGAGAGCTCTCACTCCACTAGCCGAGAGGGAGTGGTCGTGTAGGGGAGCATTGCTTGCTGAAGTTGTGGAGAAGAGAGAGTGCTCTTCTCTGATTTTTGGTCCCTCGCTCTTACTTTAACCCTTGCCTTGCTCCACAGTCCTGAAAACACAACTTCAGCTGAAACCCTGCACTAGGCCAGCTCAGAGATCCAACGGGTTCCCTTTGGGGCAGGGCCTTGTCTTTATGTGGGGGATCTGGATATTACTACAGTTGAAATATAATAGTAGTATTTTTTCCAGTTTTGAACAGGTTAGTTCACAAAGTGGTTGATAGGTATCTTCCTGCTCTTTTGCATTACAACAGCTATGTACCACCCTTGGTAGTTGTATCTCCCTTAATTTGGAATTTACTTTCCAGGCTTCCAATTTTAAAGAGACAGTGAATTGCAATGTTATAGTGGTAAATGACTTTCAGTAATAGATATCTGGCCACATATTGATTATACCACATGGTCCCTTAGAAGTCAACTAACATGTTTTTGAGTTAAGCACACATGCAAGTCTCTGCAGGGTCAGGGCCTTAGAAATGCTGCAAAACTGCAAACTGTATAAAGAATCAACAGTTTTAGATGGCAGAGCTGTTTCTTATACTACACCTCTCCTGAGCATTAGGTTCCTTTCTCTGCATCTAAATACAGCTTGCTTCACTAAGTTGTGCTCTGGTATAAGCAGCAAAATATTAGCTTCTTATTTTGCGTGGCTTAGAATTACCCACGTTTCTACACAACATAATAGTTTGAGCCAGTAATATTCCACAGTTTACAAAACTTTTCAGATACCTTTAATGGGACTGTGACCTTTCTACCATTGGAGGAAAATGATGAAGGAAAATATCAGGTTAAGAAGTGCAACATTTATCAAATTCGACTTACACACGCTAAAGATGATGAATGGTGAGTGCTGGGGAGAGAAAGGGTAAGCAAACCTCTGCATTGGCGTAAGATGACACCCTCCTCTTCTATAATGTGTCTGGATGGCTTGATTTGTGTTATATAAGGCCTGATTCATGTGATAGGGTCCCCTGCTCCTTATTTAAGCTATGATCGTCCTATGGTAGTATGTGCACACCTGCATCCATTCACTTGATCTAAAATTGTTAGCTCACTGTTCTCAGAGACCTGAACTGAGTGCATCATCTTAGGGTATGCCTATACTACCCGCTGGATCGGAAGGCAGCGATCGATCACGTTATTCACGTAGCTGAAGTTAGATAACTTAGATCGATTTCCACCCACCCCCAGTTTAGACCAGGCCTTAGTTAGGGCTTGATCCTGCTCCTTTGAAGGCAATGGGAATTTCACACTGACTTTAATGGGGGAAAGATCGACCCCTCAGATCCTTATTGAATGAATCATTCTGTGGATCACAGTCTCATCTTGCCGTAATAGAAAAGTAACCTTTTCATTTAATCAATTCTGCTTTCTTTTTATAATTGCTAGATGACAGTACTGAAGTGGAATTAGCTAGATATTAAATGTTTCTTGGTTAATTGAAAAATCCCAAATTTGTATCTGTACAACTAAGCCTGTTCCAGTTTTGCATGGATAGGATTATGAATTGTTCCATCTGACTTCCTTAAAAATGTTTATAATTTGGTCACAGTCACTTCTGAAGTCTACTCAGAGTAAAGTTAAGCACTTGTGTGTTTGCAGTATCAGGGTCAAAGTTGGAGATTTCTCCAAGTTGGGACATGGTACTTTAAAATCATGAAAATTAGACTTGGGGAATGCCTGACTGATCACCCAAAGCACAGTCCTGCAAGGTACTGAGCACTCTAGTTCTGATCCCACAAAGCACTTAAACACACACTTAGCATTTAAGTGTGTGAGTAGTCCCGTTGACTACTCACATGTTTAAGTGCTTTGCTGGATCAGGGCCAGAGAGCTGAGTCATCGTGCAGTGTCAAGTTCCTAGTCTACACCTCGGCCAGTGCTGCAGTGTATACCCATGTGTAATGTCTGGTTTAGCTTTAAATGCCTTAAACAATGGGAATTCTATCACATATTCTGGGAGACTCTTCTACTGCCTGACAGAATTCATTGCTGAGATGTTTTTTCTTTTACTCACTCTGTTTTCTGTTATTTTCATGTATTACCTAGTTGTTTCTTATTCTGTCCCTTGCACCTCCCTGAATATCTCATTTTCCTCTTGGATCTTTATACCCTTCACATAGTTGTGTAATGTTATCAAATCTCCTGCATAGGCCCCAACCCGGTTAACAGTTATGTGATTAACATGATGCACATGAATACTCCTGTTGAAGACAATGGGGCAACTGAAGTGAGCAAAGTTATGTGTGTACTTAAGTGTTTGCAGGATTGGCGTCCTAGTCTCCAGATAGCCAAGCTATAAATATCAATTCTTCTGATCTTTCCTAGTATGTCAGTTCCTTTCTTCAATGCACAGAGTGGGATTTTCAAAAGCACTCATCATTGGGAGCCACTAACTACAATGGGAGCAGTTAGGCCAATGCTGAGTGCTTTTGAAAATCCGGCCTTATGATGTATGCAAAAGATAAAAGTAATAAAGCTTGTGTTTAGTGGCTTCTGCTGTTTTTTTCTCTTGACCGAGCCTTTCGTTCAATCATTGACATACACTGTATTTATTCAGATTTCTTATATTTTTAAAGGTCTGTATCTGTTTTAACTTCATCTCCAGAAAACTGGGTCGCAGATGGAATTGTATACCCCAAAACAACGTGGCTTGGAAGTGAACTGTTGTCCAAACTGGCCAAATGGTCCACAGAGAAAAAGCAGAGTGAGTTTAAAAGTACACTCTCGCTCATTTCTGTGGCTAAATACAGCAGGGTTTATCAAGAGCTAAAAGAAAAATACAAAGAAATGGTAAAGGTAAGTGTGGCAATAAAATCTAGAGTCCCATTCTCTCATAGTGTTTTCTGCTTCCTAGTGAGACTGGGGTCTTAGTTAAAAAAGAAGAAATCTATTTGAAAATCATTAAATTAAAATTTGTTCTTGATTTTAAAGTTCCCTGTGTATGTGAAGAGAGTTCAGTGTTATTACATAGTGTTGGTGGTAGTTATGAGTCAAATTGAAATCTGCATTATTAATTCGTAACTGGGAGAAAATGAAGAGCAAGATCGCATCTGAGGTGCAGAGCCTTGGTGTGCTGCCGATAATATTTTCAAAAGCATCTGAGTGACTTAGGAGCCTACGTCCCATTTTTCAAAAGTGACTTATGCACTTAGGAGCCTAAATCTCACTGAAAGCCATTGTTGCTTTAGGTGTTTAAATACCTCTAACAGCCTGGCTCTAAGTGACTTGGGAAAATGGGACTTAAGATCTTAAGTGACTTTGGCACTTTTAAAAATTTTACCCTCAGTGGCTTGCTTTAGGCCTCTGCTGCCAATATTTTACCATCAGGTTTCCTAAAAATTTCCACCCTAGGCTTTGATAAATCCTGTGTGCATTCACATGTGTGGGAATGTTTGCTTGCCAAGCATTTGCTCTTCAAGAATTATTTTTTGAGCTCCAGGGATCCTTCATCTCTATTGAGGGTGAATTCCCCCCAAGCCAGGGAAACCATCTCAACTGTCCCTTCAATCTGGGGGTGGCATTTTAACAAGACTTTCCTTTCTGTGTCAGCCTATTGTTGTGGTTGGTGCATAGTATATATGTAGCTGCCCACTTCATGCTCCTTTCAAGGGAGTCACTGCCTTCAGCCGGCCCAACAATGCTAGGTAGGCTTGACATTGTGTACTGCCATCTCAATATCCTAGACCACCAGTTCCTCGCTGGTTCCCTTGAAGTCAGTGTGGTGAGAATTAACAGGGGCTTGAAACACACTGTCCCTGGCCGACAGCTCTGAAATGGACCTCTGATTGGGACCAGTTGGGTCAGAGAGATTCTCCTATGGCATTTGTGTACGAGAGGAGAGCTTTAGCACCCCATTTCCCATCCAGTTCCCTCGAATGATATGTTTTGTTCTATCCCAAATCCTTTGCTTCCAGTGCTTTTCTCTTCCTTCCCTGGTTCTGCACAGGTGTTAGTCCAGCTCTAGAAAACAGGATACAGGTACAGTAGGGCTGTGATTCACCTTACTTCCTGGCTCCCCAAGTAGCTCTCCTTTGATGAGTGACAGGGCAGACCTAGTTCCCTCTTCTCACTCACTTAGGGCCTGATCCAAAGCCTATTGAAGTCAATGGGAGTCTT
Source organism: Lepidochelys kempii (assembly GCF_965140285.1). Taxonomy (NCBI): domain Eukaryota; kingdom Metazoa; phylum Chordata; order Testudines; family Cheloniidae; genus Lepidochelys; species Lepidochelys kempii. The sequence goes on from NC_136383.1 coordinate 119,477,646, forward strand.
TCCATTGACTTCAGTAGACTTTTAATCAGGCTTTAGGCACCGGAGTCTGATTCTGTGAGGTGCAGAGTGCCCTCTATTCCCACTGAAGTTAAATGACTTCACCCAGAACTTTGAAAGATTAAGCTATGAGTCAGTCATCCCAAGGATCAGTCAGCCCAGTACACAACCAGTGGATGCGGTCTTCTGGGCCGTGTCAGCTCCATGAACTGTGGCCAGGATTGGTCACTACGCTGCCAAAGATTCAACAAATCCTTTTATGAACAAGTGGTGTAAAAATGTTACAGGGATATTATCTTCCCCATGGGAGAAATATCAGTATAAATAAGAGGGGGCTGGTCTTGTGGCCAAGACCTCTGACTCATGAGATCTGGCTTTAGTTCACGGCTTTGCAATAAGCAAATCACTTAGTCTTTCTGTGCCTCAGTTCCCCATCAGTAAAGAGGGTATAATGCTTATTTTCTCCTCCCCTTTGTCTGTCTTTTTTATTTAGATTGTAAGCTCAAGATTCCATTATACTAAGTTCATTTCCTGCTGTGACCTATAGGCACCTAAATTCCCTCTAAGGTGCGTGGCCGTGCAGCAGGCTATCAAGGGCCATGCAGGTAGGGAGAGGCACCTCTCCCCTGGCCCCTGGCTGCTGTGGTGAGACAGGGCTGGGGGAGTCCTTTCTCTCCCCACCACAGCGCCGGCAGCCTGCACCCAAACTCCTCATCCTGGCCCCACCCCAGAGCCCACACCTCCAGCCAGAGCTCTCACCCTCCCGTACCCCAATGCTGTGGCCCAGCCCTAAGCCCCCTCCTGCATCCTGAACCCCTCATCCCCAGCCCCACTCCAGAGCCTGTGCCCCCAGCCAGAACTCTCATCCCACCACACCCCAACCCTCTTCCCTAGCCCTGAGCCCCCCTCCTGCACCCCAGACCCTTCATCTCCAGCCCCACAGCCAGAGCCCACATTCCCCTGCACCCCAACCCTCTACCCTAGCCCTGAGCTCCCTCCCACATTCCGAACCCCTCGGCCCCACCCCCGCCACACATCACTTCCATATTGGTGCACGTAACAACATTAATTCCGCACATGGATGTAAAAAATTAGAGGGAACATTGATAGGCACTGCTGTAATACAAATAATAATCTTTCCAGTGGCAGACGTAACCATACCAATGGAGGTGAATTTTCCTGAGTCACATAATAAGCACCTGCAATGTACTAGAGAACATGTGGTGGGCTTTGTTCCATGTGATTTGCACATCTGGAACCATAACTGGTCCTGAAACTTAGCTTGACTGAATGACTGCAGATGTTCTCTATCCTAGTGTGTGTACACAAGTTAGTTTATTGTGTGACTCACAAAAATTTACGCAGTCTTTCATATTCCTTATCATGGGGCAAGATTTTTTTTTAATTAATTGGAAGGTTAGAATTCCATAATGTTCAGTGATAGGTTAAAGATGGGGTGACTATCATAGACTATCAGAGTTGGAAGGGACCTCAGAAGATCATCTAGTCCAACCCCCTGCTCAAAGCAGGCACAATCCCCAATTTTTTTTTGCCCCAGATCCCTAAATGGCCCCCTCAAGGATTGAACTCACAACCCTGCGTTTAGAAGGGCAATGCTCAAACCACTGAGCTATCTCTCCCCAAGGCCAGTCTAGTTGAGCATGTTCTTTAAAGAGGTGTGGTTAAAATGATAACGCAATTGGTAATTTTACCTCTGTTTATCTGAAGGTGTGGCCTGAAGTAACAGATCCCGAAAAATTTGTATATGAAGATGTTGCCATTGCTACTTATCTGCTGGTAAGTGTCTGGTAATAGACTAGCAGAATTTTAAAAAAGACTAGATTACGATATCTGGGGTAGCAAAAATGGAATAGTGGTTAGAGCAATAGACTTGAGAGTAGAAATCTGTATTGTATTTCTGGTTCTAACACTGACTTCCTATCTAATCTGATATGAATTACTTCAGATGAGATTTTCAAAGCAGTCTAGGAGAAGATGTAGGTGCTTTTGAAAAATTCACCCTTAAGTCCCATTTTCAAAAGAAACTCAGGGCCAGATTTTCAAAAGTATTTAGGCATCTAAAAATGCAAATTGGTGTCTACTTGGATTTATCTGGATCTTAAATACCTTTGAAAATCTGGCCTTTTAGGCTCCTTAGTCACTGAGGCATTTACGTTTTCAGAGGAAGTCTAAATGCCTTAGATTGCTCTGAAAATTTCAGTCATAACCTCTGTGATTCAGCTTCTTCATCTGTAAAATAAAATATTAGTGAAGATACTCCCGCATGGACCGTGCTTTATAATGCAATATGATTGCTTACAATTTTATTTTCAAAGGTAACATTTGTAGATGGATACCAATATTAGGATAATACAGTCACATTCTTTAGGGGTAAGATGATCACATCTTGTGGAATATTCTTAACAGTTTTTTGTTTTTGTTTTTAAATGTACTTTGTGACAATGGCTGTAAGTTTAACCTGTTGTGTTCCTTGAGATAATGTATGTCCTATGAAGTGACAGTAATTCTTTTAGTAACAGTTGTTAAAATGATTGTTATTGGTTACAAAAGCTACTCTGACATTACCCAGGGTACAATCTGGACTGTCGAACAGCTGTGTCCTCTCAATTCTCCAACCTGGGGTGCCTTTTACACTGATTTGCTGTGTGCCTTTTACACTGATTTGCTGTGAGAGCCACCACTCCTGGTTTGCTCACAGACAGCTTCCAGCATGTAAATTATTCCCAGCTCTATAGTGGCCATAGCCAGCCACGCCTGAATTATACTGCAGCGTAACACTAGAAAATTCCTCGTCCCAAACTTGTCCCCAGAAATGTGAATGTTATACTGCCCAGACTGCTCTTTCCTTCTGGACAATATAAGCTCATAGAAAGTCCATAGTCTCATAGAAAGTAAGCTTAGGAGGTTTTCATGTCAAGGTTCCTTCCCCACTCTGAACTCTAGGGTACAGATGTGGGGACCTGCATGAAAACCTCCTAAGCTTACTTTTACCAGCTTAGGTTAAAACTTCCCCAAGGTACAAACTATTTTACCCTTTGCCCTTGGACTTCCACTGCCACCACCAAACTTTATCTGGGTTCCTGAGAAAACGTTGTTCGGAAACGTCTTTCCCCCCCAAAATCCTCCCAACCCTTGCACCCCACTTCCTGGGGAAGGTTTGGTAAAAATCCTCACCAATTTGCATAGGTGACCACAGACCCAAACCCTTGGATCTTAGAACAATGAAAAAGCATTCAGTTTTCTTACAAGAAGACTTTTAATAGAAGAAAAAGTAAAAAGAATCACCTCTGTAAAATCAGGATGGTAAATACCTTACAGGGTAATTAGATTCAAAACATAGAGAATCCCTCTAGGCAAAACCTTAAGTTACAAAAAAGACACACAGACAGGAATATTCATTCTATTCAGCACAGCTATTTTCTCAGCCATTTAAATAAATCATAATCTAACGCATATCTAGCTAGATTACTTACTAAATTCTAAGACTCCATTCCTGTTCTGTCCCCGGCAAAAGCATCACACAGACAGACACAGACCCTTTGTTTTTCTCCCTCCTCCCAGCTTTTGAAAGTATCTTGTCTCCTCATTGGCCATTTTGGTCAGGTGCCAGCGAGGTTACCTTTAGCTTCTTAACCCTTTACAGGTGAAGGGATTTTTCCTCTGGCCAGGAGGGATTTTAAAGGTGATTACCCTTCCCTTTATATTTATGACACCCCCTGTGACTGGAAGGGCCTCCCTAACCTTGTTTGCCACATGACCTTGCTCTCCTCCTTCAGCACTTGTTTCACTCTCCTGATCTGTCAATCTTGTAACCCTTGTCCTCCTTGAGCCACTTTTATTATCCCTAGTCCTGTTATATCTCATTTAGGTAGTTAAGCTGATCGGGGCAGGACGTGTCCCTACTACATTGGCCCAGAAAGAAACATTTATCCTTATGGCATTAGGCAAATAATAAGTAATTTATGTTTATAAATTAATTGCTCTGAGATCATCCAATGAAAAGTGCTTTCTAAGTAAGGTCCCGTGTGCAATATGGCGAATAAAGACCTATGTTATGTGACAAGGCCAGCTCTGACATACGCGACTGAGCTGCACTGTGCTGCAGCAAACTCAGCATCCTGCAGCAACGCTAGGAGACTAGGAATTGTTCGACATATTTCATTTAGTATTATTAAATAATGCTAGCAATGCCCCCACTGTATGAAAATAATATACAAGCAGTGCATATGATTTATTTGCACTGTGGCAGAAGGATTCCACTTCTATGAGGCTTAGGAGCTGCCCAGCAGAGTGCATGGTTGGCAGAGGTGTGCGGTTGCATGAGGGACAGAAGAAGTCAAAGTGTGGTTTGTGTTAAGGGAAGTAGGTAGAGGTTTCCCATTCTCTCTCCTAAGTTGTGCGGGAGTTTTACTCCATTTGCGTAGGGCTTGTGAGTGCCTCATGGTAGCCACTCTCCTCAACTACACAACTTCCAAGATGCACAGAATTCTAGCTGTAGCTCACGAAAGCCTATGCTCAAATAAATTGGTTAGTCTCTAAGGTGCCACAAGTACTCCTTTTCTTTTTGCGAATACTGACTAACACGGCTGTTACTCTGAAACCTGTCAAGACAGTGCTCCATTGAAGGCAGCAGTGGATTAGGCACCATTTGGGTATCACTGGATTCTACCCCCAGCACTGCCACTGGACTGATATGTGACTGTGACCTGGTTATTTTGCCTGATTGTACCCCAGTCTCCACACTCATGAAAGGTAGCATCTTAGAAATCTATAGGTAAAAGCAATAAATTAAGGTCTAAGTAGTAATACTATCATTCAGACTTTTCTGCCCACCACCTATGGGGAAAATGGATCAGTAGGGCAGATTGCTTCTGAATCACAAATAATCTACTTTCACTACTTCCCATTGTGTGCCTTAAAGGGCATCAGGAAAGACACAAACAAAATACCCCTGTGGAAAAGGGAGGCAAAATGGTATATGCACTAGCTGAGGGGTTGGAAGACGGCCATTTTTGTTGATTTATGTGGCACAAACCAAGATTTTTTATCACCTGTCGTGTGATCCCACAATTGTGTTATTTCTGTCTAACGTATTTACATGGGCCCCCTTGCCATAGTATCTCAGCCCCTCACGCTCTTTAATGTATTTATGCTTGCAACAGCCCTGTGAGGTAGGCAAGTGCTGTGATCCGCATTTTAGAGATGGGAAACTGAGGCACTAAGTGACTTGTCCAGTGGTACACAGGAAGTCAGTGGAAGAGCAGGGCACTATTTAGAAAAACTGGACGTGCACAAGTCCATGGGGCCGGATGAGTTGCATCCGAGAGTGCTAAAGGAACTGGCGGCTGTGATTGCAGAGCCATTGGCCATTATCTTTGAAAACTCGTGGCGAACGGGGGAAGTCCTGGATGACTGGAAAAAGGCTAATGTAGTGCCAATCTTTAAAAAAGGGAAGAAGGAGGATCCTGGGAACTACAGGCCAGTCAGCCTCACTTCAGTCCCCGGAAAAATCATGGAGCAGGTCCTCAAAGAATCAATTCTGAAGCACTTACATGAGAGGAAAGTGATCAGGAACAGTCAGCATGGATTCACCAAGGGAAGGTCATGCCTGACTAATCTAATCGCCTTCTATGATGAGATTACTGGTTCTGTGGATGAAGGGAAAGCAGTGGATGTATTGTATCTTGACTTTAGCAAAGCTTTTGACACGGTCTCCCACAGTATTCTTGTCAGCAAGTTAAAGAAGTATGGGCTGGATGAATGCACTATAAGGTGGGTAGAAAGTTGGCTAGATTGTCGGGCTCAACGGGTAGTGATCAATGGCTCCATGTCTCGTTGGCAGCCGGTGTCAAGTGGAGTGCCCCAGGGGTCGGTCCTGGGGCCGGTTTTGTTCAATATCTTCATAAATGATCTGGAGGATGGTGTGGATTGCACTCTCGGCAAATTTGAGGATGATACTAAACTGGGAGGAGTGGTAGATACGCTGGAGGGCAGGGATAGGATACAGAGGGACCTAGACAAATTGGAGGATGGGGCCAAAAGAATCTGATGAGGTTCAATAAGGATAAGTGCAGGGTCCTGCACTTAGGACGGAAGAACCCAATGCACAGCTACAGACTAGGGACCGAATGGCTAGGCAGCAGTTCTGCGGAAAAGGACCTAGGGGTGACAGTGGACGAGAAGCTGGATATGAGCCAGCAGTGTGCCCTTGTTTCCAAGAAGGCCAATGGCATTTTGGGATGTATAAGTAGAGGCATAGCGAGCAGATCGAGGGACGTGATCGTCCCCCTCTATTCGACATTGGTGAGGCCTCATCTGGAGTACTGTGTCCAGTTTTGGGCCCCACACTACAAGAAGGATGTGGATAAATTGGAGAGAGTCCAGCGGAGGGCAACAAAAATGATTAGGGGTCTGGAACGCATGAGTTATGAGGAGAGGCTGAGGGAATTGGGATTGTTTAGTCTGCAGAAGAGAAGAATGAGGGGGGATTTGATAGCTGCTTTCAACTACCTGAGAGGTAGTTCCAGAGAGGATGGTTCTAGACTATTCTCAGTGGTGGAAGAGGACAGGACAAGGAGTAATGGTCTCAAGTTGCAGTGGGGGAGGTTTAGGTTGGATATTAGGAAAAACTTTTTCACTAGGAGGGTGGTGAAACACTGGAATGCATTGCCTAGGGAGGTGGTGAAATCTCCTTCCTTAGAAGTTTTTAAGGTCAGGCTTGACAAAGCCCTGGCTGGGATGATTTAATTGGGGATGGGTCCTGCTTTTGAGCAGGGGGTTGGACTAGATGACCTCCTGAGGTCCCTTCCAACCCTGATATTCTATGATTCTGTGATTCTATGATTCTATTAAACCTAGATCTCCTGAGTCCCAGGCTAGCAGCTTAATCACTTAAAACTATTCTTCCTCTCCATCAGTGCACTTGGGCATGAACTTTTATTGTTAGCTTATGCAACCTCTCATTTAAACTTTTTGCTTGAAAATGTAGTATGTGCTTCCACTTGCAAACCCTTATTCATGTTGAGTAGTCTTTACTCACAGGAGAAGATCCACTGAAGTCCATATCTCGACTCATGTGAATAAGAGTTGCAGGAATGGGCCACAAATATTTTAGTCATTGAGAAAATGCTCTGAGAGATTAAAACTTGTTTTAATTTTTGTCTTTACTTAGATCCTTTGGGAAGAAGAGAGAGCAGAAAAAGGGTTGTCTAAGAAACAGTCTTTTGTAGACCTAGGATGCGGAAATGGTCTGCTGGTTCATATTCTGAGCAATGAAGGGGTAAATACAATTTTTTTTTTTTTTTTTTTTAACAAAAGTGGAGGTGTTCAGTATTCTGGTTCTCCTTTCCTTTATCTGGCATGTTTGATAGCTGGAATGCGCTTCATTAATATCATTAAAGCAAGGGTTTGAATCTCTGCAATTGTCAGGAAAAAAAAAAAAGAACTGATTACAAGCTTTTTGTTAGTATAAGTGGTTCTCTGTGAAATGAACTTGTTTCCTGCTCAAGGCTAATGTAGAGGAAAAGAAACAAAATGTAATTATGCAGCCTAATCATGCTATGGGTATAGAAAGATGGGAAATAACTTAAAATCAACAAAATCTTCAGGGTCCTGAAATGAAATCTTTTTTGTAATCTGTTATCTGCTAATCATCAAAGACACAGTGGGCCAGGGCTTTAAAATGGAGTTTGTTTGACTGCATCAAAAAAGGTAACTAGGTAATATAATGTGTACTAAATGTATCGTAGACTGTACTTTATGGCACAGCCTATGGGTTTAGTTGTTGCCTGTACTGCCTTTTTGGATTCTGGGGGAACACTTCTGGACTGACAGCACTCCACACCAACTTGATCCTTGGAAAGAAAACTAACTAGCTCTGGTTCACTGCAGGATTTATCCCTTAACAGTAGTGATTAAGCTGATTTCCTTGGAAGCTGGCCTTGTTACCCTGCCATTTAACCCAGCAGGAAGAAGCATAACAGCTGACATTTACTGACATTAAAGCACAAGATATTTTTCCTTACCATGACAAATGGTCATGTAATTGTGAAAAAGACTACCAGTACGTGGTGCTTGTGTGCATGGAGCATAACAAAATGTAGGTCCTCGAGTCTGATTTTTATCAGAAATGTTTGATGGAAATGAAAATGTTAAAGAAGAGTTCTATGTGATACAACAAAATCCCGTGACTTTCAGAGTCTGTCTGTTTAATCTCAGAACATTTTCTTCATCGTTTTTAAGAACTTTTTGAAAAGGAACTTAATAGTTATAAAAAATTTTTATAGGACTTTAGGCATTTAATGAAAAACGTTTTTAAATTTCATGGAAATGTTTATTTCATCCATCCAGTGTAACAGACTCAATCTGAAAGTCAAGTTGGTAATTTATTCCTTTTTTCTTAGCTTAGTGTGCAGGCATAGCACCTTATGGTGAGATCCTGTCAGATACATGATAAACAAGCTTGGGCAGAGTCAGTACTTGGATGGCAAAGGAACAGATTTGTGCTGTAGGTAGTGGTGTTTGGGAATGATTCAGTGGATGAGTGAGAGATGAGATAGCTAACCAAGATTCTGACTTGTTTATGCTCAGACAGAGAACCAGGGCATTTCCCAAACAGGCATCAACCATCATAGAATCATAGAATATCAGGGTTGGAAGGGACCTCAGGAGGTCATCTAGCCCAACCCCCTGCTCAAAGCAGGACCAATCCCCAATTAAATCATTATGTCCAGGTCCAGGTCCAAACTGGGTAATTATATTCTGACTACCTACATTTCCCCTGCTCTTTCCATTTGACACGATATTCCGGATCTAACTCCACCTGTCGCGCAGTGCTGCTGTGTTTCACAGAGGTGGCTGCATGTCAGTGTGGATCAAGTTATCCCTGTATTTGGTTTGTGTCTTGATTTGGCAAGTGTGTATGAAGTTTTTGAATGAAATACGTGCTTATAAATATAAGATATTATGTTTTATTTTTTAATCAATTATTAATCCAAATATTTCAGTACCCAGGTAGGGGAATTGATGTCAGAAGAAGAAAAATATGGGACATGTATGGACCACAAACACATTTAGAGGTATTGTAAAAATCAGACCTACAGTATCTTTATTTTTATTTATTCATCAGTCATTGCTTCAAATTATTTAATTTAACTTGAATATATGAGTACTGTTCTGTCAGCTGCAGGGTGATGGTTCAGCATAGTCATGTTTGTAGGTTGTTGACAAGGAAGGTTGGGGTTAGGATGTCTGTTTCTTATTGTATGCATGCATATGCTCAATTTCCCCCCAGTTCTCAGTTACAAGAACCAGCATGGGTAACCTCCCTGCCATCACCCTTCCCCGCCACGCACACAAAATAAATACAATCTTTGATCTTGAAAGATCAGAGCTTATATAGTAGTGGTGCAGCAACACCACATAGTGCTATCCTTAAGAAAATAGAAGTTCAAAAGCGTTTGGCTTATTCTTGAGAAGTTCATAATAGAATCACTCTGGAAATGATTCCAGCCACAATCCTCCTACAGTGCTGTATGCCATTTTGGAGCAGCATTATTGTTCGGTCCTAAAAGGAACAATCACCTGCTATGCTTATTTTGTAATAAGCCATCACAATAATAGCCTGCAGCAAACTGGACAGGAAAATGGGTCTGAAAGAGGGATTATCTTTCAAATTCCACATTAGCATTTTTATGAGAACAGAAACAACTAGAACACAGGAACATTCACTTTCAATCCAGCTGTGCATAGTCTTCTGTGTATCAAATCCTCATGTTGATTGATAGTTGCCTTGTTCCTTAGTTTCCTCGTTTTTTTTTCACTAAACTCCTGAAATTGACTTTTCCTATTTCCACTCTCTCAAAAGTACTCTAAGGTTTCCCCAGATTCAGCTGCTTTAAAAAAAAACAAATTCCCTATATAGTTGTGTTCTAGTTGAGGCTGTTGATTAACATATGTCAGAGTTCAGTATGACTTTTCCCCACACTGCTTAAAAAAACAGGAATTTCAAAGTCATAGAGTTGAAGGGTTGATATTAGCTTCAGTCAGGCCAGCAGAGTTTGTACAAGTCATTGAAGTTTAAGGTACTAATTTATTACATGCAACTCTGCAACTAATTCACTTCAGTGCTGGCATGCATCATCCCTGCTTTTCTAGTCCCCATCCTCAAGTACAGAGACCGCCAATTGCATCAAACTGTTTAGTGGCTCTCAAGTGTGGACAAATAGAGACTGAATGTGACTATCACAGTTGTTTTCCCATGCAGTCCAGAGCCAGAATTTAAGCCAAGGGTTTGGGAAGTAAAAGTCTAGAGTGGCAAGACAATGTACTATTTCAACTCCCATATGCTATATATATCTAGTCACTTCTGAACTAATCAGTCATGTTCTGTTCTCTCCTGTTATATATTAATTCATTTAGGCCCTGCCCCATGAAAGTCATTGGGCGTTTTTCCCATTCACTTTTTTGGGCTCAGGATCAGGCCATAATGCACCATCTGGTGAGGTGCTGAGCACCCTCAACTCTCATGAGCTTTTTTAGGAGCTGAGAGCACTCAACACAGTGCTTTGCATCATTGGACCCTTAATTGTATAACAAGGTGACAAGAAGGAAAAGTATCTTCCTTTTGCCCTTTAATTTTTATTAGTCTTGTGTGTTTTTTTTTAAATTTGCAAGTGCAAGTAATTAGGTTACAGTCGTGGTTAAATGAACATAGAACGGTTACAAATATGAACATAAGCTATGGGAATTATACATAAACGTTTGAAATAAATGCCTTATAAAAGCTGTTTGGTGGAGGAGCAGATTTCGAAACCTTATTTCATCACATGCATTTGTGGCTAAGGGAATTTTAAATTACAGGGTTTGTAAAAGAAGAAACCACCTGTTCATAGCATCTTCGTGTTACCCTGAGAGGTTTTTTAGCTTGATTTTTTTTTTTAAAGCACAACTTGTAGTATTTGTGGCACCTTAGCGACTAACCCATTTATTTGAGCATGAGCTTTCGTGAGCTACAGCTCACTTCATCGGATGCATGCCGTGAGCTGTAGCTCACGAAAGCTCAGGCTCAAATAAATGGGTTAGTCTCTAAGGTGCCCCAAGTCCTCCTCTTCTTTTTGCGGATACAGACTAACACGGCTGCTGCTCTGACACCTGTAGTATGAGTATTGCAATCTGTGGCATGCAGTGCCAATACTAAAATTATTCATTAAATGTGGAGTATTGCAGCGCCAATCTGCTGTCAGACGCGATGAATACAAATCTGCTTATGGATGATTATTTAAATGCAGAATACGGCATTGCTAATCCACACGGTTTCAAAAATGAACAATCAAAATTAAAATATAGTGTCGGTGGTAATTTGTTTATCAGAACATAAAGGCATTTACCAAACATTTTGGTTTAGTATATTTGGATGAACTTACATGGAGCATTTTGAGGAACGTGTGTGTACGTACATGCATGCACACTGTATATAAAATGGAGGCATTGATAGTGACTCCAGAGTTGAGGCTGTATAGCGATTTTCATTTAAAGAAGGATTAAAATCTTTCTGTGTTCAGTTTCCATCTCTGGCCCAGTAACTTCAGGGGACTATTAATTTTTCCATGGAAATTCTGAGAAAAAATATACTAGCTTTTATGAGGAAACATTTTAAAATGCCTCCTTTTTAAAATTTAGCGCTCTTCCTCACTGTTCTTTGGGTTCCTCTCGCAAAAATAGCCACAAACTCCAATTTTCTCTCTCTCACATGTGCTGATAGCATCTTGGGCATTGGCCACTCTTGAATTTTTAAATTAAACCAATAACAGTTCCTGCTGTTCAGGATACCTTATGGAATGTCCCCAACCGTAGTTATTGCACAGTCTCAATGGCAGTAGCGTGGAGGGAAGGTGTCAGGTGCTAATGCCTCAGTGCGGACATGCTGAGTGCCCACACAGCCCAACCCTCTCTAATTAAAGCCCCCCCCCCATCAAAATCCTTTTCCCCAGTTCCCACGCCCATCCTAGCAACTCCCTGACTTGGTGTGTGTCAGGCGGCAGCTCCGTGATAAGTTGAAGGGGCAAAGAATGGTGGCTGTGTCGAGGTGTGAGAGGGTGTACACAGATGATATCAGGGTGAGTGGCCGTGGGGGAAGAGAGGAGCAGAAGGAGTGGAGAGGGGAAAAAGTGGGATTTAATCTGAGGTGGACCAGGGGATGGGAAGCAGACCAGAGAAGCTGAATTCTGATGAATCACCTGCAATAGATGCTGTGCAAACATATGGAGACACAGTCCCTGTCCCAAAGGGTTTTATGATCTAAGACCCGGATCCTGCAAATTGAAGTCACTCGGGCTCTCTGGGGACACAGGAGTCTGCCCAGGCAGATACAGATTGCAAGATTGTGGTCTAAGAGGACAAGTGGCACAAGAAGAGTAGTGGGGGAGGGATACAATCAAATGTATATAATTTTATATTCATGTTTTTGTTGTTGTTATAGTCTCTCTGTCTAGCTTTACATCTGACTTGTTTTATGTGTTTCTATTATCTTATTTACGCTTTGCACCAATAAGACATTGTTGCATGGCAAAAGGATTTGCTTTTGGTTCAGATCAGAAAAATATTGGTAGTTCACATTCGCTGTTGCTGTTCCCCTCAAATCTATTTTAGGGTTTATACTGCTGCGCTCACTATGTCAAATGCAATAATTCTAAAAAATGTGGGAATGAAATGTATTTTATTTTTTAAGGAATGTGCAATCAGACCAGACGACAGTTATCTCTTTTCAAATGTTGACTGGCTAATAGGAAACCATTCAGATGAGCTAACACCATGGATACCTGTAATTGCAGCTAGGTATGGAAAAAAGTTTTTGCTAAGCTCTATTATATGCATGCCCTGGGATAACTGTATACTTTTGCCTCCAGTGTTCATGAAACAATGTGGTAGTCTGTGATCTCATTGCAGGACTTGGTGGGGTTGGTGTTTAGCAGAGCGATGGCTACTCACAAAACATTTATCTCTGTAGGTATCCCATTAGGAAGCACGAGAATAGGGTTCCTGTGTAGAGGCATTTCTCCATCACAGAAAGCTGCAGTAGCATAGCAGCTCTCCAGTTTTTTTGGCACAAGAAATCGAACTAGATTTTATTCTTAGATTTAAGTCCTAATCCTGCAAGCACTTACTATCCGGTCTAGTGCTTACTGCCTTAGACTGTCCCACTCACTACATCCAGCAGCAAGAGTTGGCAGGACTTGGTCCTTTGGTATTAAATTAAACTGGGATGATAAATCTCTAGAGCAAACCCTCAAAACAACCAGTGGCTGTTTCACTCAGAGGAGCACGAAAGGAGGAACATATTTATATTGCTTGACCTAGAAGCTCTGTCGTGCCATTAAAATGATTGTTTATTGCTTGTATCTGAAGTGGTATTGACTGTTTCATAGAGCCACTTAATAAAATTAGCCTTCTATAACTATTATTCAGTAGCCAATAATCCTTCTTGCAGGTCTTCCTATTCTTGTTGCTACTTTGTACTGCCTTGTTGCTTCTTTGATTTCCATGGAAAATATAACCGAAGGCAAAGCCAGAAGACACAGTACAGAGAATATCTTGATTTTGTTACACAAGTCGGATTGGAATGTGGCTTCACTGTGGAAGAAGATTGCCTTAGAATTCCCTCAACAAAAAGGGTAATTTCTGACGACATTTTAAAATGCTGCTAGCTCTTTATAACACATATATGTTTGTTCATTATGCCTGTATTGGAGAAGCAGGCCACAACAGATTAGTACATAATTGCAGACAATATTTTCCATACAAAGGCTAAAACCATTCATCTGTCTCCTGCATAGTCTGTCACTGCCCACTTAGTGTCACGAAAAGGGGTCTAAAGGAAGCAAAAGGGGCTCTATCATTTTATAGTGCTACATAATCACATGCATGTTAGTGGAATGAAAATCTTATGGTATATCTGCTTTTCCCATATAGTCTCCTACTGCCTTTGTTTGTCCCATAGCATTTAGGTTGTTTGTCCCTTGCTGTATCTCATAAAATTCACACTGTAAGATCCTTAAAGTAGGGACCCATTTTTGGTCCTGATCCTGCCTTTTGGGTAGGGATTGTAAAGATGCTGTAAAGCATCATGAACACCTTTGGTGCAATATAAATAGTAATTTTATTTATTTTTGCTAATATAGGTATGCCTCATTGGGAAGTCCAGAACATATCCACCTATGCAAGAGGATCGAATCAATAAACAGAGAACACAGTATATTAACAACCGTCAGTCCTGCACTGAGGTCACATCAGACAAAACAGTTAGATCTAATCAGTGTAACAACCACCATGTTGTAAACTGTGTCATTGACCAAGCAGCAGTGTTGGAGCGTGCTGCAAATGAGACAAAGACAGATGGTGGCAGAGTCTGGTTATCTGGATTTCAACCCAGAGAAAAAGTAGAACAAGTCAGGAACTGTGCTGCTCTCCCTCGGGATTTTGTAGATGTTGTGGTTTTGACCGTGGCAAGCTTACTGTTAAATGCAACCCAAGAGAAACCATGGGATCATACACTTGACGTACGTTTGAACACCTGGAATAAAGGAGGTAAGATTGTTCTTTACATGCAATGTACATTGCATACAACAGTGCTTGCTATTAAAACTTACAGTTTTCCTGCTGTCAGTACATACCATGAAAAGTACTGTAATGCTATTTCCTATGGCAAATATACAGAATATTCTTAGGAGTCTCTTTACTGCTGTCATCCCTGTAATTGGTACACTAATGTTAATTAGTTGCAAAGTCATTTGTGAAAATTTCTCTGCTAACCTCCTTAGATGCCATACCATTTAGATTTTTATATCATCTATTCACACTCTGTCTTTTTATCATTTGCTAGATTCTTTTTTTCACGTTTAAATACTGGGTGATAGTCTGTATTTTTACTTTTAAAAAATTAACTCAATTTACATTTCATTGTTGACAATTTTAAGGCTACTTTTTGAAAGCCTGTCTGCAAATGCTTATATCTATTTCTTAATTTAGTAAGTTTTTTTTGACACAGTCCTGCATGATATTCTCATACACAAACTGGGGAAATGTGGCTGAGAATAAATTACTATACAGTGGGTGCAAAACTGGTTGAAAGACTCTACTCAAAGAGTAATTATCAATGGTTCACTGTCAAACTGGGGGACTTGGATAGTGGAGTGGAGAGTATGCTTATAAAATTTGTGGATGAAACCAAGGTGGAAGGGGTTAGCACTTGGGATGACAGGATTAGAATTCAAAACCACCTTGACACATTGGAGAATTGGTCTGAAATCAACAAGATGCAATTTAATACAGTACTACCCTTAAGAAGGAAAAATCAAACGCACAATTACAAAATGGGGACTAACTGGCTAGCTAGGTGATATACTGCTGAACAGGTCCTGGTGGTTATAATGGATCAACCAGCAAAATATTTCTGCCACTCTGGAGAGAAACCATACAAAATAACTTCAAAAATATCCTGTAGCTTCCTGTAACTGCAATGCTGGGATACCATGCTCCAGTGTATAGATTTTGCTTGTAATTATGCTGGTCTGGTGAACTGACATTCCTTTTTTAATGGCTATTTTATTGTTTGCTGCAGAAAGTCTTTCCTTGAGGGAAGTAGCAGAACATTTAGACAAAGAGACTTTAAAGAGATTAAAGAATGAATATGGAGGCCTGCAGACATTGCTCAGGAACAATCATCAAGTGTTTGAAGGTAAAGAATAGAGAGATTTTCATTGATAATCTCTCATTTATATTTTTATGAGTTGATTTATATATAATTGAAAGATCACTGGATTAGATCTTCAAAATACTGAGTACACTTTCTTGATGAGCAGAATTTTCCTTATATTTACTCCTATTGTATTTCCTAAAATGTCATTTGTAGATCTTTCCTTTGAAGGGTAGGGCAGAATGAGATTGATGCCTTGCTAATTAGTCAGCTGGTAGGGATGAGCTGTGAATCTGGCATGCTTCCCTATACAAACCATTTCCCCCTTATTTACCTGTTACTGTAGCAGGAATTCTCAGCAGGATGCTACACTTGGACTAGATTGGAGAAAACTTTCCCCCCTCCTACAGTGGTGACAGTGTTGAAGGAAGTCAAGTGCAGATTAAGAAAGTCTTCTGGAGCCTCTCATTAAGACTTAGTCTGGACTTAACAAGCACTCCAGAGAAAAATGCTCACACAAAAGACAACTGGTCTAGAGTGGAGCCTCTAATCATGCGAGGCTTGACAGATTTATACAGGCTGCAGTAGCCTGGCAGAACAGGAAGCTAACAACAAAATAATTTTTTTTTTAATGTTCTGTTGATTTTCTTCGGGTTTTCTTTTTGCTGCTGTCATTGTAGGATTTTTGTGGCATTGATGCCTAGCTGCTGAATAATCTCAAAACCAGCACTTTCAAACGTTGGTGCATAGGTTTGTATAATGTGAGTGTGTTTTATAAAGAGTTTTCAGTTCTTGGATCCAATGGTCCCATGTTAGCAGAAATATGGGAGGCAACTGACCCATGACAATTGTCCAGAGTGTCACCAGGTACCAGTGGATGAACTGGTAGGTTACCAGAAAACGTATATTCTTCTTGTTTTATTGAGAGGAAGTAGGTAGAAGCTTCGTGGTAGTTCCAGACTGTAGTAGTCCTGAGGAATAATATAAAAGCCCAGACAATGTTACATCTACACGAGGACTTTCTATGGTATTAGTCCTATCCCTGGGAAGTGTTAGATGCCACGGAGGTTATAAACATGTGTGCCCTCTGTTGCTACCAACCATGGAACTGTGTGACCATCATTAGGAAAAGTGCTGGTTTTGACACGGTCGGATATGGGTCAGAGTTAACACCCACTGAGAAGAGTCAGTTCACACTTGTCCTTCAGGTTCATGCTGCCCCTTCCATGGATGATCATCTTGTGGTGGAACTAGTGAAGTTCCACTACAAAGCAAGGCGGGGCAGGATTTGGGACCCCCAGCAGAAGGCGAGTTCTCCTGTTTTCCTTATGCCAAGCTCCTTGGGGGCTGTCTGCATGCTACCTGAGTAGAGGAGATTTGGATATGGGGCTAATTGAATAAGTGGCACTGAAGTTACTGCACCTGTGAGGCTTCAGTAGAGACGTCACTCTGCTATTGTGACAGGGCTAGGGGGAGAGGGGATTCTTACCACCAGCCACCCTTGGAGCAAGCTTAAAACTGGCCACGCCAAAGAGGGCAAAGAGAAAATGGGGTCATAGCTCCTCTGCCTTCTCCATGCCAGCAGAACTCGGAGCATGCTGCACCTTTCTGTGGGAAGGGGATGTGGGTGCTCTCTCCTTTTATACCAGCGTGTTCTGGAATGAAGTGTCCTTCAAGCCACTCCCAACACCAGTGCACAATCAAGGCCATTAGCAACATTGCTTGAAACAGCATTCACAGAGTTTGTGACGCGAGACTGAGTGATAGTTTGGGACATCTGGTGGCTCGATTTCTTTTTCTGACAAAGAAGATCCAAAAAGGCGGGAGTGCAAAAAGAATAATTAGCCAGGAGCTTAAAATTACAAATCTGTGCTGGCATTTTATAGTCACATATTTGGTCCAGTTTGGGACTAATATCCTGGAATGATTGAACCTGATCTTACATGCTAACATCCCTCTGTTCGATTCTCTTTGAGTTTTGAGAGAGATGGTAACACTAAACTGATTTCGCTTTTAAGAACTGGGATAAAATGCATTTATATATATTAGCCTATCACAAGGCAAAATAATCCTCTATCATTGGTAGGAGCACTTTCTCTCGGGCCTAAAGGAATGATACAGAGATGGGCAAAAAATGCAGATTTGGGTTAACCAAAGCATGTTGTGAATTTGTGACAAATTGTTTTGATTGGGGGGAGGGAAGGGGCAGGGAACAGCTTTTAAAAAAATTCCAGAAAAGCTGAAACATTTAATTTTCACATTTTCTAAACATTTTGAGTTTTCTATTTGAAGTGACTTTTCATTTTAAAATTACCTTTTAATATTTTCTTTTAATTCGAAAAAAGGAAAGAAAAGCTCAGTCAAAATGAAATTGTTTCATTTTGGATCAAACAAAGCAGTTTAGTTTGTTTAGTCCAAAACAATTTTTTTTTTCAACTTTTTTCACCAAAAATTCTGGTTCTGGGTAAACCGAAAATGAATTTTTTTTTTTTTTAAATTGCAAGTGAGCTGAAAAATCAGTGGTATTAAGATTATATTGCACTCCATAGGTTTTAAAAGTGATTTTCAGAATACAGAATAATGTGGATAAATTTTTAAAGATACAGGAGCAGTCCATAATTACATGGGCTAAATGGCATAAAGACAATTGCTCCCGGAAACTTGCCAG
Source organism: Lepidochelys kempii (assembly GCF_965140285.1). Taxonomy (NCBI): domain Eukaryota; kingdom Metazoa; phylum Chordata; order Testudines; family Cheloniidae; genus Lepidochelys; species Lepidochelys kempii. The sequence goes on from NC_136383.1 coordinate 119,496,023, forward strand.
TAATTGTTTATCTCCCCTTCCTTCCATCCTCTTTTCTTCTTCCTCTCTTGTGTATTAACTTGCTTTCTATATTGTTTCTTTATTCTTATACATATAAAATTCAGTATACAGTCACAGATGTGTATGTACAGTTTCTGGCCCTGATCCTGCTAGTGCAGCAATTCTCAAACTGTGGGTTGTGAAGCTGAAGCCCGAGTCCCACCACCCGGGGCCAAAGCTGATGCCCAAGGGCTTCAGCTGTGGGTGTCGGGGCTCAGGTTACAGGCCCCCTGCCTTGGGCTGAAGCCCTGGGCTTTGGCTTTGCCCTCCCTTCCCTCCCAAGGGCAGTGGGGCTCAGGCTTTGGTCCCCCCCACCCCAATTTTTGTTGTCAGAAGGGGGTCGCGATGCAATGAAGTTTGAGAACCCCTGTGCTAGTGAATATGGCCAAGGCCTTTTGTGCCTGATGCAAAACTCCTTTAATTTCAGTGGCGCTCCATGCAGGCACAAAGATACATTCACATGATCCAATTGGAGGCTCTAAATCTCTTCTCTGTGGCATACTTTGGTGCACCATTCTCATTGCTGAAGATTCTCATTTACAGATCTCAGAAAGAACACCCTGCTTTTTATTGCCAATTAATTTTTAAAATGTGGAGTAATGCAATATCAAAAGAAAGAGAGAACATGTGCAGGATTACAATATATAGTGTTTAGCTCCTAGCAAAAAGAAGGTTTAACCTGCAGAAAAATGTTTAGGGTAAAGCATTAGTAAAGAGGATTACTTGCAAATACCAGGTTTCTCTATATTACTAATACTCATTATATGTACTATCGCACCTTTTTACTTGGGGATCTCAAAACACTGTACAAACCCTTAATTAGACCTTGTGATACCCGAGTGAGGGGGATACGTGACATATACTTTGCAGGTAGATGGTTGAACTGGGGCACAGAAATTTAAATGATGCTTTGCCCATAAAAGAATAAATTAGTATATTTGTAGAGCCCTGCAAATCTGCAGATATCCGCAGATATCTGCAGACAATGTTTGTGGATCGCGGATCAGATGCAGATACAAATTTTGTATCTGTGCAGGGCTCTGTATATTTGCATTCCTTTATTCTGATGTTGATAGTATTGTATTTATTTAAATGTCTCACTCCGTGTGTGTACACGCGCACACGCACTCCTCCATATGCTTTTATATGATTTATTTACAAAAAAATCAAAATTAATTTTAAAAAGATGTTAAATGACTTCCCTGAAATCACATGGTATTAAGGGAACGCGGTGGAAGAATTAACTCCTCATTTCTAGTTTTCTCCTTTATTTGATGGACACTTCCTTCTTTATAGCGGCCCTGATCCAAAACCCAGGTAAGTCAATTGGAGTCTTTCCACTGATGATAGTGGACTTTGAATCAGGCTCCAAAAGGTTAACTTATTTGTTTGAAAATTTCCCTTTCCCTACAAATAAACAAAGTTGTTTTCCTTTTATAAATAGGTGTCCAGTGTTTGAAGCCAAGAGTTTTCATTCCAGGGCTAACTCCACCTCTTGTTTGGGTTGGGCTTTCCCAAAATTTATGTATTATTTATGCCATTTAAAGAGAGGGATGTTACTTTCCAGTATCTGCATCTCTTTGAGGGGTACCTCTATTTCTACACACAGGGTTTTATTTATTATATAGTTATTTATTTGCTATCCCCTGTAGGATAGTTTAGATCCTAATCCTGACCGCTATCTACAAATGAGTCAGCTCAGCACAGACTACATAAGGTGCCCTAAAACTGTCCAATATAACAATGACATCCCCTATAAGTCCTGGTCTACACTAGGAGTTGAGGTCGAATTTAGCAGCGTTAAATTGATTTAACCCTGCACCCGTCCACACGACGAAGCCTTTTTTTCAACTTAAAGGGCTCTTAAAATCGATTTCCTTACTCCACCCCCGACAAGGGGATTAGCGCTGAAATCAGCCTTGCCGGATCGAATTTGGGGTACTGTGGACGCAATTAGACGGTATTGGCCTCCGGGAGCTATCACAGAGTGCTCCATTGTGACCGCTCTGGACAGCACTCTCAACTCAGATGCAGTGGCCAGGTAGACAGGAAAAGGCCCGCGAACTTTTGAATTTCAATTTCCTGTTTGGCCAGCGTGGCAAGCTGCAAGTGAGTGCAGAGCTCATCAGCAGAGGTGACCAGCATGGACCGAATGGGAGGTACGGGATCTGATCGCTGTATGGGGAGAGGAATCTGTGCTATCAGAACTCAGTTCCAGTTTTTGAAATGCCAAAACATTTGTCAAAATCTCCCAGGGCATGAAGGACAGAGACCATAACAGGGACCCGAAGCAGTGCCGCATGAAATTTAAGGAGCTGATGCAAGCCTACCAGAAAACCAGAGAGGCAAACAGCCGCTCCAGGTCAGAGCCCCAAACATGCCGCTTCTATGATGAGCTGCATGCCATTTTAGGGGGTTCAGCCACCACTACCCCAGCCGTGTTGTTTGACTCCTTCAATGGAGATGGAGGCAACACAGAAGCAGGTTTTGGGGACGAGAAAGTTCACAGCAAGCAAGCGGAGAAACCAGTTTTTCCGACAGCCAGGAACTGTTGCTCACCTTGGACCTGGAGACAGTACCCCCCGAACCCACCCAAGGCTGCCTCCCGGACCCGCCAGGCGGAGAAGGAACCACTGGTGAGTGTACCTTTTAAAATACTATACATGGTTTAAAAGCAAGCATGTTTATCATAAAATCATAGAATAACAGAGTTGGAAGGTACCTCTGGAGGCCATCTAGTCCAACCCCCTGTCCAGAGCAGGACCAATCCCAACTAAATCATCCCAGCCAGGGCTTTGTCAAGCCTGACCTTAAAAACTTCTAAGGAAGGGGATTCCACCACCTTCCTAGGTAACACATTCCAGTGTTTCACCACCCTCCTAGTGAAAAAGTTTTTCCTAATATCCAACCTAAACCTCCCCCACTGCAACTTGAGACCATTACTCCTTGTCCTGTCATCTGCTATCACTGAGCATAGTCTAGATCCATCCTCTTTGGATCCACCTTTCAGGTAGTTAAAAGCAGCTATCAAATCCCCCCTCATTCTTCTCTTCTTCTCTTCCGTAGACTAAGCAATCCCAGTTCCCTCAGCCTCTCCTCATAAGTCATGTGTTCAGTCCCCTAATCATTTTTGTTGCTCTTTGCTGGACTCTCTCCAATTTTTCCACATCCTTCTTATAGTGTGGGACCCAAAACTGGACACAGTACTCCAGATGAGTCCTCACCAATGTCGAATAGAGGGGAACGATCATGTCCCTCGATCTGCTGGCAATGCCCCTACTTATACACCCCAAAATGCCATTGGCCTTCTTGGCAACAAGGGCACACTGTTGACTCATATCCAGCTTCTCATCCACTGTCACCCCTAGGTCCTTCTCTGCAGAACTGCTGCCTAGCCATTCGGTCCCTAGTCTGTAGCGGTGCATTGGATTCTTCTGTCCTAAGTGCAGGACTCTGCACTTGTCCTTGTTGAACCTCATCAGATTTCTTTTGGCCCAATCCTCCAATTTGTCTAGGTCCCACTGTATCCTATCCCTACCCTCCAGCGTTTCTACCACTCCTTCCAGTTTAGTGTTATCTGCAAACTTGCTGATTAATTAAATCATTAATTTAATGATTAATTTACCCTGCCATTCGCTGCTCTCCTGGATGTACTCCCAAAGCCTTTGCAAAAGATTTCTGGGGAGGGCAGCCTTATTCCATCCATAGGACACTTTGATTTCTGGGGAGGGCAGCCTTATTCCATTCCATAGGTCACTTTACCACTCCAGGCCAGTAGCACGTACTCAGGAATCATTGTAGAACAAAGCATTGCAGTGTATGTTTGCTGGCATTCAAACAACATCCATTCTTTATCTCTCTGTGTTATCCTCAGGAGAGTGATATCATTCATGGTCACCTGGTTGAAATAGGGTGCTTTTCTTAAGGGGACATTCAGAGGTACCCATTCCTGCTGGGCTGTTTGCCTGTGGCTGAACAGAAATGTTCCCCGCTGTTAGCCACGGGGAGGAGGAAGGGGTGAGGGGCTAGCCACACGGTGGGGGGAGGGAAAATGTGGCGTTGTAACGAAAGCACATGTGCTATGTACGTAATGTTAACAGCAAGATTTACCGTGAAAGAGTGTACACATTGTTCTATAAAATGTGTTTTTTTTTAAATACCACAATCTCTTTTTTTTTCCTCCACCAGTTGCATGTGTTTCAAGGATCACAGGATCTTCTCCTTCCCAGAGGCTAGTGAAGATTAGAAGGCGAAAAAAAACGCCCTCGTGATGAAATGTTCTCTGAGCTCATGCTGTCCTCCCACACTGACAGAGCACAGATGAATGCGTGGAGGCAGACAATGTCAGAGTGCAGGAAAGCACAAAATGACCGGGAGGAGAGTTGGCGGGCTGAAGAGAGTAAGTGGTGGCCTGAAGAGAGGGCTGAAGCTGAAAGGTGGCGGCAGCATGATGAGAGGAGGCAGAATTCAGTGCTGAGGCTGCTGGAGGATCAAACTAATATGCTCCAGCATATGGTTGAGCTGCAGGAAAGGCAGCTGGAGCACAGACCACACTACAGTCCCTCTGTAACCAACTGCCCTCCTCCCCAAGTTCCATCGCCTCCTCACCCAGACACCCAAGAACGCAGTGGGGGGGCCTCCGGCCACCCAGCCACTCCACCCCAGAGGTTTGCCCAAGCAACAGAAGGCTGGCATTCAATAAGTTTTAAACTTTTAAAGTGCTGTGTGGCCTTGTCCTTTCCTCCTCCACCACCCCTCCCGGTGCTTCTCTCCTCCACCACCCCTCCGGGGCTACCTTGGCTGTTATCCCCCATTTGTGTGATGAATTAATAAAGAACGCATGAATGTGAAGCAACAATGACTTTATTGCCTCTGCAAGCGGTGATCGAAGGGAGGAGGGAAGGGTGGTTAGCTTACAGGGAAGTAGAGTGAACCAAGGGGCAGGGGATTTCATCAAGGAGAAACAAAGAGAACTTTCACACTGTAGCCCGGCCAGTCATGAAACTGGTTTTCAAAACTTCTCTGATGCGTACCGCGCCCTCCTGTGCTCTTCTAACTGCCCTGGTGTCTGCTATGTGTAACCAGCGGCCAAGTGATTTGCCTCAACCTCCCACCCCACCCCCTTACTCTCACAGATATTGTGGAGCGCACAGCAAGCAGTAATAACAATGGGAATATTGGTTTCGCTGAGGTCTAAGCGAGTCAGTAAACTGCGCCAGCGCGCCTTTAAACGTCCAAATGCACATTCTACCACCATTCTGCACTTGCTCAGCCTGTAGTTGAACAGCTCCTGACTACTGTCCAGACTGCCTGTGTACGGCTTCAGGAGCCATGGCATTAAGGGATAGGCTGGGTCCCCAAAGATAACTATAAGCATTTCAACATCCCCAACGGTTATTTTCTGGTCTGGGAATAAAGTCCCTTCCTGCAGCTTTTGAAACAGATCAGAGTTCCTTAAGATGCGAGCGTCATGTACCTTTCCCGGCCATCCAACGTTGATGTTGGTGAAACGTCCCTTGTGATCCACCAGAGCTTGCAGCACTATTGAAAAGTACCCCTTGCGGTTTATGTACTCACCGGCTTGGTGCTCCGGTGCCAAGATAGGGATATGGGTTCCGTCTATGGCCCAGCCACAGTTAGGGAATCCCATTGCAGCAAAGCCATCCACTCTGACCTGCACATTTCACAGGGTCACTACCCTTAATATCAGCAGATCTTTGATTGTGTTGGCTACTTGCATCACAGCAGCCCCCACAGTAGGTTTGCCCACTCCAAATTGATTCCCGACTGACGGGTAGCTGTCTGGCGTTGCAAGCTTCCACAGGGCTATCGCCACTCGCTTCTCAACTGTGAGGGCTGCTCTCATCTTGGTATTCATATGCTTCAGGGCAGGGGAAAGCAAGTCACAAAGTTCCATGAAAGTGCCCTTACGCATGCAAAAGTTTTGCAGCCACTGGGTATCATCCCAGACCCGCAACATTATGCGGTCCCACCAATCTGTGCTTGCTTCCCGGGCATGAATAGCCCATTTATAGTCCATATATGTATGCGCAGATGATCAGTGTAATTCCCACTGACCTCTAGTAATGGTTTGTGTGCTTGCTTTTTTTTTTTTAAACCCTCAGTTCTAAATGGAAGAGTTCATATTCGTGACTGGAGAGAAGAGAAACCCACAAAGCGAACCAAGTCAGAAGTAAAACGAAGATTTTCTGCTGAAGCTTTTAAAACACGTCTCTGTTGGTTTTTCATCCACCATCCTGATGGCTGTTCTCTGACTTCTGAATCTTGTCCATATGCTCATGGGACTGAAGAGCTGAGGCAGTCTCAGATTATGAAAAAGAAAAAGCACCCACAGTAATGAAGTACTGTTGGTTACTCTTAACAGCACAAATAAATGGATTTCTGATTAATTGAATGGACTTCTGAATGCATGAAGAATGTATAAGATTAAGTCTCTTTATTTATGTGTTCATTGTATTTATCCAGTTTCTTATAAGTCCTTTTCTAATTTTAACTGATTTTTTTTCTTTTTTAGGGATTTTTATGGACATGAAAATGTTGAAATCCAGATGAAAATGTCCATGATTTATTTTTTTATTTTATTTTTGGTAACATCCTTAAAGTATAGGGTTTTACATTTTGAAAACAGTTGTGGTCTGGCTGCTCACTGTTTTTTATTATGTTTTGTTCAAACAGAAAAGTAAAACCAGCTTTTAAAATCTCAGCACAGTCTTCAAGCTCTTTGGCTGATTGGTGAGGCCTCATCTGGAGTACTGTGTCCAGTTTTGGGCCCCACACTACAAGAAGGATGTGAAAAAATTGGAAAACGTCCCGCGGAGGGCAGCAAAAATGATTAGGGGACTGGAACACATGACTTATGAGGAGAGGCTGAGGGAACTGGGATTGTTTAGTCTGCAGAAGAGAAGAATGGGGGGATTTGATAGCTGCTTTCAACTACCTGAAAGGGGGTTCCAAAGAGGATGGATCTAGACTGTTCTCAGTGGTGGCAGATGACAGAACAAGAAGCAATGGTCTCAAGTTGCAGAGGGGGAGGTGTAGGTTGGATATTAGGAAACAGTATTTCACTAGGAGGGTGGTGAAGCACTGGAATGGGTTACCTGGGGAGGTAGTGGAATCTCCAGCCTTAGAGGTTTTTAAGGCCCGGCTTGACAAAGCCTTGGCTGGGATAATTTAGTTGGTGTTAGTCCTGCTTTGCGCAGGGGATTGGACTAGATGACCTCCTGAGGTCTCTTCCAACCATAATATTCTGTTATTCTAAGGGGTATCGGGGAGTGAGGAAAAGGAGAGCTCCTTGGGCCCTGTGGGGGAACCAATATGGAAGACTCCAAAGCATTTGTTCTGGGACCTTCTAAGTCATGACCGGCCTTCACTCTTCATTAAAGGTTCATTAAAATTGATCGAGTCAGCACAAACTGTGTTTAATGATAACCTTTCTTAGATTGATAAGACTTACAGTCGTCATACAACAATGGCATGTCTTGCATCTTCCAGTTGGTTAAGCTCCTCCCTGCTGGAACATGTCATTTTCTTTAAAGGACAAAAGTCTCTGTAATAATTGGTGTAATCTTCAGTTAAGTGATCTTAGAGTTGAAGGTTCACTATCCAGTCTCCAGTACAACGAGTCATTTCAGTCCTGGCCTGACAGCATTGTTCCATCCAGGATGTGTTGAGGCACAGACCCTTACATTGTGAAACCATGTGGGAGGAAACTCACTGAGACAGGATTTTGTATGTAACTCCACTGCTAGTTGGAGCAGCAGCATGAAGCAAGGCTGGAGAATGAAGAGAAGAAATGTGTGGCCAGGTGAGCTAAGCAGGTGGTGAAAGCAATGAGGTAAAGCTTGGTTGCAGGAATGGAGGCAGGATCCAGGAGTGAGAGTGGGCAAGTGTGGCTGGTAGAAAGGGGAGTGGAAGGTACAGCAAAACTGAATGCTGGCAGCAGTGCAAAGGAAGTGAGAGTTTGAGAAGGAATGAAGCATGGTGAAGATGGAAGAGAGAATGGAGGAGGAATGTAAGTGGTGACAATTTTTTGCAAAACTGCTCTGAAACCACTCCCAGCTTTGCTTTAATAGTCACGGTCCATTGTAGGCAGAAAAAAGAAGCAAGGCAGCAAGGATTGATTCCTCCGCCTCCATGGCAGAGACAAGCTGGCCTCAAGTCACTTTTCCCTTGCTAACTTCTGTATCACTAGCCATCCCCCTCTGACACACACGCTAGATTGTGCACCTTGGCCTTTTTATAACCAGGTTTAGCCTTGGCTACATACGTGCAGAGCAAAAAGGAAATATAAAGTCCTGTGCTTGGGCTCCCCAACCTGCACTTCTGCCACACCATGGGGGTAGGGTTTGATGGAGAGGGGAATCCTCTAAAACAGTGGTCTCCAAAGTGGGGTGCGCAAGACCATCCCTGGGGGTGCGCAGCAGGAGGAGTGCCACCAGAGTGGCAGGAGAGTCGCTCCTGCACCTTTTGATTCTTTGGCGGCACGCCTGTGGCAGCTTGGCTCTTCCCTCTCTGTCTTCAACCACTGCTCTAAAAGAATGCTTTCATTGCAAGAAAATCCACAGGGGTTTGCATGGATATGGTGGGGCAAAGCCACTCAACCATGCCCCTCAAAGGCACCACTTCAGGAAAGGAATTAATTTTGTGCTTAACTTGAAGCATGTGCTTAAGCCCCTATGCACAGAGCCCCAAAATGTGGTATTCATGCATAAGGGGCTTGTGTAGGGTCAGAGGGGAGGGTTAGAATGCCAATTTTCCACTCTTTTATTTCCTCTCTAGCAAAATAGATAGGGCATGCTGAGGCCCCATCGGCTGGTCTAGTCATGTATATATTTATATCCTCGACCAGTCTCAGCTATTTTTACACATAGCCTTTTCTCCATCTATTGTGGAGTTTTCTTATAATTGGTGTGCCACACAGAATGACTTCCTCTATATAACTCTATTTTCTGCATTCCCCCACATACCATTCCAGCAACCTGTCATCAAGAATGCATGATTGCTTTCCCTCCTTCCCACCTGCCATCACTGCGGGCAACAAACCGGTCAACAACTTGCATCCAATTAAAGAAACTTCCCTGTTGACTTTAAAAGATTGGAAGAAATATCCTCCCTTTTCATGCTCTTTCATCAAAATGTTAGCCTCATAAATAATTTCTAGATGTAGATGCAGGGTTAGATGTGGAGGAGGGTTACTGTATCTAGCCTGTCACTTTGTCTATGGTCTACTACCTCAGAATGGCATTTATACAACACAACTTTAACAAGTGCAGAGGGTGCTCAGGGAAAAGTAATCCCACTTCTAAAAATTAAAGGCAACTGAAAAAAATGAAGCGATACAGAGCCCCGTAAACTGATGGGGTATTTTTTCCATTGTACTTCCTGGTTTTTGAGCATCACCACTTGCTTTGATAACATGACCTTATTTGACTTTTATCATTAGGATGAAAGAACATTTAAAAATAGAGTTGCACACACCCCTCTCCCAGACAGCGCATGATGATGGATGTTTTGACAGAAAAGTGCTAGGTGATTGCTCCTATTCCCAGGCATGCTCTGGGTTGAAGATGCCTGCTAAATAGTTTCCATTTTGACCAGTTTTACAAATATGCATGTAAAGTTGGTATTCTAGGTATAAATAGTGTGTTAAAATGGGTGCCAGTGATTTCTCTATTTTAGGACTCAATCCTGACTTCACTGGGGTTGATCCCAGCTTTGGATCAGGCCCATAAACCAGACGAGAGCAATAAATGGCTGTTTATAGGTATCCTGTGAGTAGCCTACTTAATGAAACATGTTCCAAATCAATGAAAGCTGTGTCATTTTGAAGACCTATGTTTATGGTATCACTATCAGCCAATCGTCTACTGAATGATGTGACACATTATTAGGTACACCAGATTTAGAGGCTGTGCTTCCAGGAATGATTACAGCCAATTTGGCAGCTAGACTGGCTTCAAGGTAGGTTGAATAATGAAAAAATGCCACTGTGATATCAGACTGTGTTTTGCATCAAATTCTCACCGCCTTTCTCCCCCAGCCAAAAACCGTAACTCGGTTTAAGTCTGATCATTAATGAACTTTGAACCATGATTTTGTGGGCTGAATATCATTAAAATGCTACATGGTGGATGATTAACAATTTCAACAAGGACATTATAAAAGGAAGTGTTTCACAATCAACAGAAATTCAGGATAAGAAGAAATCAATGTCAAAGTGGTGTATATGTATCAGGCATTTGTGTCCCACCCCTACAGCTAAGTAAAATGTTATCCGCACATATGATCCTGGTCTATCTAAAGATGGATGTCTGCCTCCTGTAGCAGGCAATGGTTCCTGATAGGTGGTTGTTAGTAATTTACTGTATGCGTGATTTAAGAGGTACTTTCGTACAAAAATTGCAGTTGTTTGTGAATGCCTCAAAAGCAATTCTGTCAGGTCATTAAAAGCGGCACATTTCATGGTCATCTACATATGCTATTCTAGTGTACATAAACTGGGTAGTGCTCTTTAAATAATTTGTTAACCCTCTAGTGGTGCTCACTGTCGTCTGTTTTAGAAACCAGCCAGAGCAGCAGTGTGCGCATATGTAACTAGACCTTGTATACTGTGAACAATTTTAGTGAACAGTGTTATGTGTGTGTGGTTGCTTTATATTATGCTTATTGTATTAAGAGCAAAATATACCATGGCTATAGCGTTCAGTTACCATCTTCCCATCACTATATCACTTTGAGAAATGTCTAACTGACTTGTATAAATACGCTTCAGGATGAAACATGGTAGATAACGGCAGCCTAGATCCACTCCCCCAATCCCCTGAGCTTTATTGTAACTGGTTTCAACAACTTTAAATAGATGAGGCCCAGTTTCAGGGTTCTTTAAGGTGTGTAGCAATATTCTAAAAATTTCTTGAATGGATGGACATGATGCATGGTGCCAATTGTTCAGGAATTAATGGATCCAGGTTAGCTACAATGTCGTTACTTAATGTTTCATACTATGGATTGGGACAGAACAGTATAATGGCTCCAAGCACCAGTCATCTCAATGCGTGCTGTAGGGCTGAGTTGTGGTCTGCTGTATCTGGCTGCAGCCTGGCACCCTTTTTAAGCAAACCCTCATCCAGCTCCTGTTGAATATCGCTGCCTAACAACTAGCTAGATACTTGCTATTGAACAAACAAAAGGCAGATAACCAGAATTTTGAGGACTCTGAGGGGTGCGTTTCTGTTTAAATGGGAAATCTTTCTAATTGCGAACTTGTATCTCCTGAAGCATGTGCAGAAAGACACCACTCTAACCCCAAGAACCGCTGTGAGGTGACAGCCTGACTGCACCCACACTGTACGTGTCAAAATTTTGTTATTCAATGAGCAAACACGGATCTGGGTGACATTTGCTTGCTCTTTTTCCAGGGGCCAAACATCAACAATTCACAAGGTTTTAAAGTTGTCTATTCATTTGAATTTGTGACCCTTCCTATCACAGTGTGTTTTTCCTCACTAAAACCAGGAGAGACAGACTGACATCAACAACAGCAGTCTGAAAAATCCCCTTATTTCTAACACTGTGATTGAAATGCTTATGGAATACCCTGGGCATGAACATTTTGGTCCTGAGCTTTAATTTTTAAGTATAATTTAGCATTTTGGCTCTTGCCAGGACCTCAGATGGTTAAATAAATACCTTGTTTTGAACATCCTAAATGTTAAAATGAACATACAATTTTTAGCATAATTTTATTAGACAGTTTCCCACTCTCCATCCCAAAATTCCCACATGTTGTATTCACATTTTAAAAAGTAACAGATTATTTTCAGCAAGATTGCTTTTCTATTTCTGAAATACTTTATGCATCAAATATGTGCAACCTTGCTCTCAACAGCCTTTTGTCTAGATCTTTTGGGACCGATCCTGACCTTATTCACCCTGGTGTAAAGCTGGAGTAATTCCACTAAAATCAATAAAATTACAGTGGTGTGAGAGAAGAAACATCCCTTTCTCCAAAGAGGTATTTTCACGTTGATGCTGTGCTGTGCTCCAGTATGACCAGCAGGTGGTGCAAGCTAAGATGATGCTGTAATGGGCTTCCCCTCCCTCATTAGCTGGGCTGTAGGTGGATATCATTTGAGCGGGGGAGGGAGCAGGCAGTTGCAGGGACTTTTGGGGAGGCAGGAACAGATATGATAGTTCTGGTTATGTTACAGTTTGTGGCATTTTTAGGCAATGTGGTCTCTCTTCATTCTTTTTGTAGCATCAAAGGTACCTAGAAAATCTGCTATAGCACTTTTTGTTTTCTTACCCACACCCCTCCCTTCCTAAACCACTCCCTTTTTAAAAAAAATCTTCAAGGTGTTGCTGCTAAGTAGAATTTCTGGTAACTGGTATAATTAGCTGCTTTCAGTGTTTTCTGTGCACTGGTGATCAGATCTGGGGGAAATGTAAACTGGCAGCGTAGAGCTTGACATCTGAAAGAATGATACACAAACCATTTCCCCCAAGATGTCACTTTTTTCTCTGAAATGTTCTGCAGACTCATAATGGGACACACTCTAACGGCCAATACAGCCCACGGTGAACATCACATTGACTTAGATTAGTGTCTCCTGTGAGTCTAGTGTCTTTATGTGAAATGGAGAGCATGTCTCAGTGGCAGAGGTGGATTAAGGTCTCCTGGGGCCTGAGCAAGTCTTGGGGAGGAGTGCTGGAACTGTGGCCCTGTCCCTTCTGCCTGCAGCCCTGCCTATAGGCCCACCCAGTTCTGCCCCTTCCCCCACAGTCCTGCCCCTGTTCCTCCCATGGTCCCACCCCATTCTGCACACACACACCCTGACTGCGACCCCATTTGCTCCTTATGGCAGCCCCGAGACCGGAGAAGCTCTTATCCCCCCGCCGTCATGGACCACATCCCTGGACCACAGCGGGGAGTGAGAGCTCCTCCAGTTCTGGGGCCACAGCGGGGAGTGAGAGCTCCTCCAGTTCTGGGGCCACAGCCGGAGTCCAGGTGCTGGGGCTTCCCCTGCCCTCCCAGCGCTTCTGCGGGGGACCGGGGCTTTGGGGCTTCGCCCATGACGCCAGCCCCGCACTTCTGTCGGGGACTCGGATCAGGTCTCTGGGCTTCTGCTGCCCTGCAGTGGATGTCTGCTGCGGGACCCATTTTTCTGGGGGGCCCTGGGCACAGGCTCCATGGGGCCATTGGATAATCTGCCACTGCTTAGTGGAATTATAGAAGCTTCCTCACCTACTCCTTACTACTCCATCTCTTATTCCTTCTATGCAACATCCGAGGGTAAAATGGTCATTTGGGTGGGATTGAGGAAGACTGGTTCAGATAAAGTAAAACCCAACTTAAACCACAGCAAAACTTTAATGGCGATTTTTGACAATTGTTTTTCTTTTTAATTTTTTGTATGATGTTAGTGTTCTTGGACAGTGATGAACTGAAAGCCCTGGCACCTGAAATCCTTTATTTACCACTGAACAGGAATAGTTTGGGTAGCTTCCCTATGCTGCCCTGCCAATATGCCGCATCCCTGACCTGGAGGGACCACTTACAGGGCTGAGAACCTCCAAGGCCTCAGGGGTAACTAGACAATAACTGCAAAACAAACTAAAGGGATGCTGCTGGTGGAAAACAAAATATTCCAGTGAGCAACTTCATTTGAACAGCATACTATTCGATGATGAAAACAAGTTAAATTTTTATATTTCTATAGAAAGGAACTGTTCTCCTTTCTATCTCCAACTCTCTCTTCCCACCTTCTTCTTCTTCCTCTGTACATCTCTCCCCATGTCTTCTCCTTTGTTTTCTTTCTACTCTCATCATTTCACACTCTAGTCTTTCCTCTTTTGCCTTCTGTCAGTGGAGAAGAAAAATTGACCAAGGCCATTCTAAGGCACTCTAGAGTCTGAGTCAATGGGAATCTTTCCACTGATTGAGGTGGGAGTTGGAATGGGCCCCACCCCTGTCTTTCCCCCACACTGAAGACAGCCAGAAGAAGAGGACTGGATAAGACTGCAGTTTCATCTAGAATATTTGAGAGCAAGTATGGCGCAGGAGCATGGCACTAGTCAGTCCCATGTTCAGCTTCTTCTCTTTCAGTAAAAACACCAAAAGGGACAGTGGACCTGCAAATTTCATTAAGGATGGGACACAGATGTTTGGCTACTGTGCAACCACGGTCACCCTGATTAGGTGTGACCCAGTCATGAAATTACCAATTTCTAAACATAAGGGATAGGAGAGTTTGTCATCTTTCTTGCACTTTCCCAAAGGATATTTAACAGTGTTCTGCACTGATACCCTTGCAAAGCTGTTTTGCATGGTGACTCAGTCGTTGAAACATCTCGCTCTGTTTAAACACTGCAAAGCTTTTTTTACAGTAAATATTTATTCTTTGGATTTATATTAAAAATGCTTACTCTGTTTCTGGATCTAAAGATTGATGAGTGCAGGCTGATCTATGTTACATTGCCCTATCAAAGATGATAAATTGGAAATCATCGTTATGCTGAGAGAGAGAGAGAGAGAAAACTGGCTATGGAAATGAAAAAGGTGGACTTCAAACTGGCTACAGTCAGAGAGGCTAACAAGGTAGTAATTCTCAAGGAATATTTACAATATGCTTGTGTTAAACCAAGCTATTTTCCCCAGACACTTCAGTCAAAGGGACACTGCTTTAGATTAAAACATAAAACAAGTTTCTTAACTACAAAAAGATAAATTTTAAGTGATAGTAAACAGATCAAAGCAGATTATCTAGTAAATAAACAAAATCACAAACTAAGCCTAAAATACTAGAAAAATTGGATGTGAATTAGCAATTTCTCACCCTGACTGATGATACAAGCAGGTTTGTAGATTGTCAAGGCAAAAGCTGCACTTGCTTTGCAGCTTGGGATCTCCACCCCCGTTCCAAGTCCTTTTCTTTCGGAGCTTTTCTCAGGTGTTGAGTTCTGGGGGAGTGAAGAACAACAGATGATGTCACTCCCCACGTTATATAGCTTTAGCATATGGCAGGAACCCTTTGTTCCAAAAACAGTTCCCAGCCCAGTTTGTGGAAAAATACAGGTACCCAAAATGGAATCCAGAGTCATGTGGTCTGGTCACATGTCCTTATAGGCTGTCTGGAGCATTCTCAGGAAGGCTCACCAGGTGGGGGATAAGCTTCTCCTAAGGCCTGTTGTTTTCCTAATGGCCAGTTACCCTGAATAGACCCTTCACAACCAGCTGTCTAGGCTGGAAGCATTTTGCCTACTGGGTGTCACCCAGGTATAACCACATTTGAAACACAGATACATAGTCAATATTCATAACTTAGATACAAAAATGATACATGTATACAAATAGGATAATGATATCAGCAAATCATAACTTTTCCACTGACACCTCACATGACCCATCTTGTACAAAAAGCATCACAGTTATGCCATAATCATATCATAATAACATTACTAGGATGAATATGGGTTGTAGTGTAACAGTGCCATTTTGCACTTAGCCTCCTCATGAGCATAAGGGGGCAATAACAAAGTGATGCCCCACAGTGGCCCATTTAGTTTTGATAGACCTTCTTGATGGGCAGGAGATGATCCCTCTCACCTCACAGTTTCAGAGCAAACATTTTTTTTTACAATTACAAAGCAAAACTTAACTATTACCTTACAGCAAGGGATAAAGATGTTATAAGTGAGATTAATGTATACAGCAATTTATAAGTATTGCATACAGTCTAAAGACATTGTTATACCTCCAATACCAACCTTAACTATACTAACACACAGGGAAAACAGACTGGTTTCCAGTAATGAATTTGTCAGTGCTCAGCTGAGGCCTAAAGCCTTGGCACGACCTGGCACCTGGTTTGCCAGTGTCCCATCCCCACCACACTAATACTGATTGTCTACATTTAATAAGTTCAATTGGACTTGAGACTATACACCATTTGTATGAAGGGGGGATGGATGCCTTTTATGGAAGGGGAATCCTGTGTCAGAACTAGTTCTTTGAAGCACTTTCCCCTGTTGACCAGCACGACTGAGGTCTTACCTAGCCACTCTTCATCCAGGAGCTGATTTCTTATAGATGTTGTGACATGTTTGTGATGGCAATGGTTGCATCTGTGGAGAATGAGATATCTAGTCAGGAGACGTTGGCATATTGTTGACAACAGAGTCTATGGGATATCACTACCTCTCCAAATGATCTCATGTAGATGTTGAAGAGGAAGGGAGATCAGAAGGATCTGAGTCAGAGAGCTGTAATGAGAGCTTTTAGGGATAAGGGAAGTGGTTATCCCTTAACACTGCCTGGGTCTTATTGGAAGAAAATTACTGGAGGCCCCTCCCCCCCAAAAAGTAGCACTAACAATCCTATTCCAGCTTTCGCTCTGGCTAGGGATGGTTAGAAAACCCACTTTTTCTCCTCCATTGAAAATTCTGCCTAAAACTCAGCACTTCATAAAGACAATGAAGTTGAAAGTCTGTCATGCTAAAAAACATCTTTGTGCAAATAAAAGTTTGTATAGATAAAAACCTGGAGTGATTGCAGACTTCTTTGTGTTTATGGACAGCACAGACATCTACGGTGTGGGATTACTGTACCTACACCCACTTGCAAAGGGTTTTACACCTCGGCTTAGGGGAGTTACTTCCTGCAGCTGGCAATATGGAAATCTTTCCCTACTAAAGTCTAGCAGTGAGGTGAAAAATAGAATAATGTTCCTTTAAACTGTCCTTGGGGGAAAAATATACAGAAAAGAAGGGAAAATTACAATTGATTTTGATTTTGATTTTTTCCTAAGGGTATAAATTTAGTTTTATGAGTCATAACCTCCCATTTTCAAAAATGGTCCTGACCTATAAAATGCTAACTGTCGTTAATATCTGTAATGAAGGTTAAAAGTTGCATTTTTAGAACCATTCACCAGTAATTGTGCAAATTAGGTAGTACAGTGTATCCATAGGAATAATCCTGATTGCAGGCAGAACATAGAAAAATGAAATGCTGTACTCTTCATCACTGAATATATCAACTACAGCTCCATTTTTTCGGTGACAGAGGTAAGGTGTGCTGGCACACATGAATGCCCTGTGTGCTTGCATGCTTCTTTGCAAGATTTTTTTTGAGCATAAGGTCAGCATCTGTCTTGGACAATTCCTTTCTATTCATTGAAATGCCTGAAGCAAATATTGACTGGAGATATAAAGCTGAGGTTATTTTATTTAAATAAATAAATAGTGTTGCAATACAGGCTTTCCCATTTCACACACAAATCCATGTTTACATACAAGTAGGCACTGAACTGGTTATTATTCCTCTATGCACTATTGTTGTAGCCATGTTGATCCTAGGACATTAGAGACAAGGTGGGTGATAATATTTTTTATAGGACCAACTTCCATTGGTGAGAGAGAGAAGCTGTCAAGGTTACACAGAGCTCTTCAGGTCTGGGACATTTTGGTTATGTCTATACTACAAATTTGGTATAATTTACATCACTCATGGGTGCAAATAATCCATATCCCTGAGTGACATAAGTTAGGGCTTGTCTACTCTATTGCGCAGAGTGTCGATCTAAGATACGCAACTTCAGCTACGTGAATAGCGTAGCTGAAGTCGACGTACTTAGATCTACTTACCGCGGTGTCTTCACTGCGATAAGTTGACAGCTGATGCTCTCCCGTTGACTCCGCTTGTGCTTCTCATTCTGGCGGAGTACTGGAGTCGATGGGAGAGCACTCAGTGGTTGATTTATCGTGTCTATACTAGATGCAATAAATCGACCCCCACTGGATCGATTGCTACCCGCCAATCTGGTGGGTAGTGTAGACAAGCCCTTATACTGAACTAAATGCCTGGGTGGGCAGCACTATGTCGGCGCAGAGAGCTTCTCCCGCCTCCATAGCTACCGCCTCTTATGAAGGCAGGAGGTATTAAAACAATGGGAGAGCAGCTGTAGGGGATTGTTAGTGGGTTAGAGGTCAGTGTGATTGGGTGTCCACCCCACATGAGGCCTGAAGGGGTAAATTAGGCTATATATTAGGTAACATATAGGCTGCACCTGGAGGAAAACCAGAGCCTGCTAAGGCCTAATTTCTAATGAAGTCCAGCTGGGGCAGAAACAGGCAAGGTTTCTGTAAAGCCTAGGAGTTGAGGCTGAAGGGTGCTGTGGTGAGGAAGCCTACAGTCCTTGATACAAGAGTATAAGATACAGGAAAGGGAAGGTGTGGTAAAGTCTGAAAGGGAGGAACTTGAACTGTTGGTTTGAGGGTTCCTGGATTGGAATGTGGTTTAGTGGGTAGGCCTGAGTTCCCCTCAAGCTACACAAACAGTATTGTATCCTATTCATTACTCTACATAACCTGACGGCATACAGCCCTCCTGTTTCAGCACTGATACGTACAAACTCCTTCAAAGTAAGGCATCTCTAGCAACTCTACTGAGTTGCTAGGACAACATCAGGAAACTTATGAGTTCTTCTTCCCAAGAAAGAGTGTCTCTTGTGGTGTTGCATTAATTTATCTTGCTCTATATTTATCACAGGTAGAGAGAAAAGTGACCATTAAACTATGACCCTTCTCCAGCTGACACAGAGGTTGAATCAGGGATCTCCGTAGGTAAAAAGCATAAGCAGACTTGCATCCTCTGCAGATCGGGCACAGAGAGGGACTTGTAATAACCCACTGCTGAGTGTATGTAATCAGAGCATCTAGGGAGGGAGCAATTCACTGGCCAGCAAAGCTGAGCGGTTGAGTGGGGTACCTTAATTTACTTCTGTTTTGAGCTAGCACAAGACTACTCTTCCCTGGGAGCTGGGAGAAGCGGCAAGGGCATTGTGCCACAGATGGTATCTCCGAAGCTCAGTGCCTCCCAAGGCTACTGGTGTAGCTTATGTGCTCAGGGCTATGCCAAGGGGTGCAAGTTAGCCCTTCATTTGCAAGCGGTACAGCAAATCACGGCTAAATACTTCCAGGGATATTTATGAATTTAAGCCATCCGTTCAATGAAACTGAGTTCAGTCCGATTTGGTAGCCTGTAATAGGAACAACTGTAAAAGTAACTTTAAGTGAAATTGCTGATCTCTCTCAGCTTCAGATCATGTACCCCTCAACCGGCAAAGCCATCCAGGAAAGGGGAGGGGCAACAAAGTCTGGGAGAAGATGGGTATCTTCTAATAAATACTATATCCTAATCTAGTCCTATCCATTTCATACCAGAGAACTTCCCAGATATCCCATTATCATGGTATTCATGTGCACAAGTTCTACTATAATGAGTGGTTTGATCCTAAATCTTACAAGAATTCAATTTAAATTGCATTATGCATTCCCAGTCACTGGACTGACTGCGTGGAAACACCATAACTGAGGAATAGTCCTCAGTTACATTCTGTTGAGAGTAAAGTATAATAAACCATCTCTGAATGGCTGGGAGAAATGAGGTTTTTCTTTTTCTTTTCTTTTCTTTTCTTTTTTTCCCCTCCCACTTCCTGTCTCTTCAGGCTGCACTCATTAAACCAAACTGTGAAGCAGAATAGATGAGGCCTGGTCTACACCAAACAGTTAGGTTGAGCCAGCTACACTGCTCAGGGGTGGGAAAAATCCATACCTATGAGCACTATAGTTAAGCTGACCGAACTGCTGATGTAGACAGCACTAGGCTGATGGAAGAAGTCTTCTGTTGACCTAGCTACCACCTTTCAGAGGTGGATTACCTATGCTGATGGGAGAACTCCTCCTGTTGGTGTAGGTAGTGTTTACACTGAAGTGCTACAGTTCTGCAGCTGTCACATTTTAGGTGAGGACAAGCTCAAAGAACAGCAAAGTCTGATAATCAGCAAACTAAAATGCATCTACTAATTTGGTCTCAGCTGTTTTAGGTTTCCTAAAGGCAATGGTTGTGTTTTGTTCTCAGTTTCAGGTTATGCAATGCAAACCAAAAGGCTTCTAAAGCGTGTCTCAAAACAAATGTGACCTTTGCAGCATATGTTGGTGTGTGGAAAATTATAAACTTTGAAAGAGAACATAACTGCAAGAAATGAGACTGGATCCACTAAGTAAATATGCTTTCAATAATTACAAAATGTTGGCCCCAAACTCTTTCAACATATGTGCTGATAAATTAATATGCTGCTGTTTAAACGCTTTGAATATCCTTATTTTGTGAAATAATTTGAACAGATGGTTAATATGACCCCAAAACCTCAGAGTGTCAACCAAAGCTTTGCTGTACTAGGCTAAACGGATCCTTGGTGTCATTTTGGCTTTCGTGGAATTTTACCAGGGAAGACTGTGGCCTATACAAGCTCTGTCATTGTATTGTTCTTCTGTTCATGTCTACAACTTATGTGCACTTAGTTTTTCTATACAATACTCTAAAAAAGTAATCTGACATTCACTGCAAATATATTCTATACACTTTGAAATGAAAGATGCTCCCTGCATATATTTGTAACAAATACAAAAACCATAGTATTAGGGAAGCAAGTAAGGAGAACATAACATAAGAGAGAAATAATTCAATAGGAACCTAGAGAGGTTCAAAATATGTACAGAAAATAAGAGAAGATTTGATGTGGACAATAGATACAGTTGTGGAAATGTAAATAATCCAAAGTATAGATAATTCAGTGGAAGGGAGAAACTTAAGGAATAGTGCAAAACAAGATTTAGTTATTTTATTCCTAGACTTTTCTACAGTGCCTTTTGCATTAGTATATGTGCACCTCAGAGGCGTTAGTGAATTTATCCTTGTAACACATGCTGCAAAAGCAGGATAATGGCATTATAATACCCATTTTACAGACGGGGGAAAACTGAGGCACTTCTTTTTTTTTTTTTTAAATCTTCAATCTTGCAAAGAGCTGAACATTCTCAAGAGGAGTAATTTGCTGGTCTTAACCTCCTGAGCATTCCTGAGGGATGTGGCATCTTACAATTTGGCGCATTCCTGCCAGGTGCTGAAGGTTCTCCTCAGAACAGGAACAAGGATATAAAGACACTGGAGGGAAGAGCCAGGAAAAGAACCCAGATTGTCTGCCTCTTAGTCTAGGGCTTTAACCATAAAACCATCCTTCTCTTCTAGGAAAGAGTAGATAGCAAATTATGATCCCTATTCTTTAACCCTTCAAGTCTCTTCAATGGGTTGATTCTCAGGCGCAAGAATCACTTATGTGAATGAGGGTTGCAGGATTGGACTCTATGTGCAGAGCAGTAAGGCAGCATAAAGGCTAACGTACGGTTTGGGGCTGATTATACAGGCCATTAAGACACAGATCATGGAGATATTCCTTTCATTATGGCAAGGATGCTGCAATCATTTCTGGGTGCCTTAATATCACAGAAAGGTAGATAACTTTACTGTAATCCAAGAAAAGTAACAATGCTGAGGGGGCTAGTCAGGAGAGATGAACTATATGGCCAAGATTCCCAAATAAAGGTGCCTAAACTCAGGCTCTTAAATCAGTAGTTAGGCACCTCAGGAAATTACCTGATTTTTTTTCAAAGGCGCTGAGCACCCAGCAGCTCCCGCTGATGTTATAGTATTGAGGGAGCGCGTTGCCCTATTCATGTCTCTCTAGGGACTATTAGTAATAGTGCTCACCATTGCCACACTTGGGACTCGAGTTGAGTAGCAGAGTTGTGCCCTTGTTGGGAACACTGGGGCATGGCCACTAGGTAACTCGAGGGGATGGAAGACCACAAGTGTCGATGAAGCCCCCTCGCACTAGGCCCCTGTGTCCTTGGGCCCCCCCCCCCCTCCTGCCTGGAGGCACTCGCAGCAGCTCTGTGTGCTAGGCCCAAGTGTCCTTGGCCCCCCCGCCTGGAGGCACACACAGCAGTTATGCTGAGAATCTGCAACAGTATGTTGCAGAGTCAGACTGCCTGAAACTAAGCAAGGCCAAACAGGGGAGATATGGAAGAACAATGCTGAATAAAGCAGCTTTATGTATAGTTTAACAAATGATACAGAGAATCAGGGAACTAGCTGGGAACTGGATTGGCTGGCTATATGGATACTTGAAGCAGCTTGCTATTGGATAAGTATGCTGGGAAAAAAGGATGTATAAAAGCCTGTGTAACTTCCTGCTCTGTTGTGCAGGATTTGAGATTTTATTCTCCCTGTACCTTTTTGCAGCTGCAAATAAACTTTTCTGCTTCTCCACCCCGTTGTGATTATTGGGTGTAGCACACCGGGTAACAAACCACTCAAGCTGTTGTTCAGCCTCTCGGCACTGGGTGCCGGCAACACCCTTGACGGCAATGCAGCCATGATTTCACCCAGGGTGGTAAGCCCTGAGAAGGCAGCACATTGCATCACCCTACGCTAATCCTTCTGGTAAGTTACAAAGCAGCCATGAAGGATGAAACCCTTCCCCTGCCAGAAGGTTAGGGGCCACAATAATGGAGGAAATCAGATGGCTGTTAATTCTTCAGGCATAAGAGGGGATGATGAGCAACTAACAATGAAAGGCAACTTCTCCTGTTCTTTTCAACGTGCCCTAACACTGATTTGCTCTACTTCAGAGCTATTTACATGGAAGCCCTCCAAAAAGGAGAGGCTAGTCTACACACTGCTTTTTTCCCCCTCCTTCCCTTTCTCTGGAGACCATTTACTAGCTGGGGATTGCCAGAGTGGACCAGCCCCACCCAGTGCCTTGCCTTGCCTTCTAGGTTTTGTTGGTCCTGCCTCAGGGTAGGGGCCCGGACTTGAACTCTCCAAGTACCTTCCTGCCCTATGTTTCTATGATTCCCTGTGCCCAACAGGTCCCTCCCTATCCCAGAAGCTCCACTGGTTCTGTTCCTGGTGGGGCATCCTCTACCCAGGTAGTATCCCCAGAAGAGTAGTTAGGGACAATAGCCCCTCCATATGTACTATCTGAGCAGCGCAAAGTGGCCAATTCATGCATGTTTGCCTTTTGACTCTGGATTTCTGTATCTTTTGTTGCTTAAAGAAAAGCAAATTGACGGGATAAAAATTCTGCCCAGATGGGAACTTCACAGATGAGAAGATGCTGCATCATCTTACACTCAGTTCTGTTAAAAGCTTC
The DNA here is from genome assembly GCF_965140285.1 of Lepidochelys kempii. Taxonomy (NCBI): domain Eukaryota; kingdom Metazoa; phylum Chordata; order Testudines; family Cheloniidae; genus Lepidochelys; species Lepidochelys kempii. The sequence goes on from NC_136383.1 coordinate 119,519,137, forward strand.
CTACTCATCTGCTGCTTCAGCTTCATCTCATTGGCATTTCCTGATGAGCCTGGTTCCCCCATATGTGAATAATCTTTTTCTAGACCATGATAACACCTTCAGGAAACAAAACATCGTTCCCCATGTACTCAGAGGGAAAGGGCTTTGGTTTTGATTATTTATTTTCAGTTGTGATCAGTAACGCTGGCTTTATTAGGCATGCTCCTATGTGGAATTCCTCAGGAGGGTCCTAAACTAGCATAAGGCCATCACACTGGTTCCACTCCTTTTCATTATAATTAAGTGATGGTGCGTCACCGATCCAGGATCTCTTCCTGGCATCCAGAACACACAGTGCCTCTAGCTCACCTCCTACAGAATTTTTATTCTGTTCATACTGTTGTCCATCAAAGCCAGAACCAGGAGAACCAGTTTGTTCTCAAGTTCCTGAGACACAAATGTCACCAGATTTTGTGCACAAATGTGGATGAGGGGCTTGGATCATTCCAGAGACCATGAATACCTAATCCCAATAATAAACACTAAATCAAGTCATAAAATATGCACTACCAAAATCACTAGTAAAAACTCCAAATAAAACAGCATAAAATCCCTTTACTGAGAATCAGTCCAAAGGGCTAGCGGCTAGCATCACAAATAGACATAGGCATCTAAGCCTAGGGGGCAGGTGCCTAAATCTCATATTTTTAGGCACTGCTGTGATTCGCAAAACCCTTAAGGGGCTGCCACCTAATCCTGCCAATGCCTACATTCTCTTGGCACCTAAGTTTTGCAGTAAAAGTTCCCTAGGTGCCTGTGTTTCTGCCTCTGAGCATGCGCGCTGCTGCCCCGCTCTAGGTACCCAGATGCCTATATCCTGCCTAAGCACCAGAGCAATTCACAAGCCAGGTGAAGACAGGTGGTTTTTTTACCTAACTTTTGTGTGTGGGGCCTGATCCAGGCAGAAGAAGGGTTCCCCGACTACCCTAACCACTGGGCCAGAGCTGGCACTAGGCATAAGCAGACAAAACAATTGCTTAGGGCCTCAAGCAGCTCAAGGGAGCCCCTATTAATTATTAGGGTGTGTGTATGGGGGTGGGGCAAAATAGTCTTGTTTAGGGCCCCCAATGGGCTAGCCCTGGCACTGCACTGGGCTAAAGACTCTCAGCTGGGATGTGGGAGACCCTTGGTTCAAGTCCTCCTCCCACCTCATGAGAAGAGAGACTTTAAACAGGGATTGGGAGACTGCATTAACTGCTGAGCAGGTAGGGGATAGTCTGATTGGGGGAGGGAGTTTCCTCAGTCTCTGCAATTGAAATAATAATTGGGCCAGAAACAGTGAGAATGACTCTACAGCCCAGTGGTTAGGGCACTCTGCTTAGAGGTGGCACATCCCAGTTCAACTCTCTTCTTTTAATCGAGCAGGGATGGGACTTGAACTGGGGCTCTTCCACATCTTCAGTGGGTACCCTAGTCACTGGGCTAAAGGTTATCAAGGTCAGCGTAGCAGCAAGGAATTAGGTTACCTCTGAGCATTGGATCAGGCCCCACATGTAAGTTACACAGAAGAGTGCCTCTTGTCCCCTGGTTCATAAATTGTTAGCAGAGATAGACACCTAAGTCCAGACTGCAGGGAGGCACCTATCTCCAACAAAGGGGTGAGGGTTAACATACCTCCCTCTTTTCAGCATCTCCCATTGGCTAGCCTGCCTACCATGCTGGCTATGTGAATGGTATTCTGAGGTGCCTGCCTCTCACCATTCATTGTAATGTGAGCCTAGGCAGGGCCGGCCCACAACATTTTGGCACCTGAGGTGCGGAGCTCAAATGACTCCCCCACGCCCCCTTGCTTAGGCCAAAACTTTGAAAGGTCTCAATTCTGCCTTCTCCCTGTTCTACTCCTCTCATGGTACTGCTCTGCTACCTACCCCAATAAAGGAGAACTAACAACTTAAAATGCCTTGTTCAAAAATGTGAAGTAACACTTAACTTTCAAACGCCTGAACAGCAAATGTAACTTTTTCTTGTCTGCATAGTAAACACTGGCATTTTTATCTGTTTGAATAATCAAAGTGGTGCTTTCCATGCCTTCTTGGTTGCAAAGATTTGAACTGCTTCCTGCTGAAGGTCCACAGTCTGGGCCAGCTCATGATCTATTGACATGGTTGCAAGGCCATCAGTCTCTCCTGTGTCATTGTGGAGCGTAGATGTGTTTTTATTAACTTCAGCTTGGAGACGCTGCGTTCTCCACTGGCAACTGTTACAGGAAGTGTTAGAAGTATGCGCAGAACAACAAAAGCATTTGGAAAGAGGGTGGTCATCTTATTTGTGCACATATATTCCAGAACAGCCTTTGGAGTTGATCCTGCTGAAATGTATCTTGAAAGGGCTTTCCGTTCTTCACCTAAATCATTTGCATCAATATCGCGCATGCCATCATGTGTCAACACTGTCTCTAGTGCCCCACATTGCTAGTGTAGGTCTTCTTCAGGTATAGTGCGGAGTTTTGGAATATCATACAACATCCCAAATATACTGCTATGTTCCTTGAGCTGGATGAAACGTTCTTCAACTGACTGTATTGCACAATCTAGCACGTGGTTAAAGAATTCAACTTTGAATTGCTGTTTGGGGTCTCTTATGGGATTATCCCATGCCTCATAATCAAAATGTCTTCTTCTTTGGTGACTCTTGTATTCTTGAATGGGTGGGAAAATAGCTTCAGTGTGAAGTTCCTCTGCCAACTTCTGTGCACTCTTTAGAACGTTTTGAAATTCCTCATCTGACTTTGCTTTGTCCAGTTGTTCCATTGCTCCAGATATATCAAGGTCAACACCTTGGAGTCTCTTGCTTACAACATTTATTTCAAACAATATGTCATGCCACAATACTAAGCCACACAGAAATTTGAACAGGTTTCAGAGTGGTAGCCATGTTAGTCTGTATCAGTAAAAATTTGAAGTTATATATGTTTCTGGTAATTCCATTTCCCTCTGCCACTGTTCCCCCCTGAACAGTTCCTATCATAGCATTATCCTCCATAACGGCAACTATGGCATTGTCTGTCTTCCCAATTTCGTGTTTGATAGGCTTTATCGCCTCCACTTGACTTTCCCATTGTGTGGCACTCAGTGGTTTCAGTGTCAGAGAGGATGTTCCCAGACGTTGCTTCAAAATTTGCCATTGATGAGTTTGTTGGGGACACTGGGGCATGGCCACTAGGTAACTCGAGGGGATGGTAGACCACGAGTGTCGATAAAGCCCCCTCGCACTAGGCCCAGGTGTCCTTGGCCCCCCCTCCTGCCTGGAGGCACTCGCAGCAGCTCTGCATACTAGGCCCAAGTGTCCTTGGCCCCCCCGCCTGGAGGCACACACAGCAGTTATGCTGAGAATCTGCAACAGTATGTTGCAGAGTCAGACTGCCTGAAACTAAGCAAGGCCAAACAGGGGAGATATGGAAGAACAATGCTGAATAAAGCAGCTTTATGTATAGTTTAACAAATGATACAGAGAATCAGGGAACTAGCTGGGAACTGGATTGGCTGGCTATATGGATACTTGGGGCAGCTTGCTATTGGATAAGTATGCTGGGAAAAAGGATGTATAAAAGCCTGTGTAACTTCCTGCTCTGTGTGCAGGATTTGAGATTTTATTCTCCCTGTACCTTTTTGCAGCTGCAAATAAACTTTTCTGCTTCTCCACCCCGTTGTGATTATTGGGTGTAGCACACCGGGTAACGAACCAACTCAAGCTGTTGTTCAGCCTCTCGGCACTGGGTGCCGGCAACAAGTTGATGCAGAGAAAAATACATAGATGCTTTGAATTACATTAAAAAATTCAGCAGCCTCACTAAGCTGATGCTGCGTCACTGATCACCAAGTTCAATGAATGAGAACTGCATGGGACAAAAAAAGCTCGAGGGTTTAACTCTTGGATCTGTGTCTGCATTCCTCTGTTCTTTCCTCTCATGTTGACACCATTATCGTAGCCCTGACCTCTCATGTCAGCAATTCCCGTATCTTCCAGCTTTTTAAGAAGCACATTTGTCATACCAGCTCCTGTAGTACCATCAATGTCAATAAATTCTTGAAAATGCTCTCTCACCGTCACCACTGCAGGGACATTTTCACTAGGTTCTGTTGTTGTTACAAAATGCACCATTAAAGTCATTTGTTCCGTATGGCTGATGCCAGGTGTACAGTCCAGAATTACAGAGTAATGTCTTGCTGACTTCAGATCTGCCATAATCTTCTATTTGACTTTTGTTGCCAGTAACTGTATGATCTCATTTTGAATTGTTTTTCTAAGGTAGCGGTGTACATTTCTTGGGTGGCGACTCTTCTTAGATGCTCCTGGAGTACAGCATCAAACTCAGCCACCATCTCCACAATTTTAAGGAAGTTTCCATTGTTTGGCACATACAGCTGATCTGAAGTGCCATGCAGTGCTAGATTTTGGGTAGCAAGCATTCTCACAATGGCAATGAGCCTTTTCAGAACATTTTGCCAGTAAAGAGACTCTGATGCAATCTTCTCTTGATGCTGATCATCTATGGTGGCCTTTCACCTTAGTCTCATCTCAAGCTCTTTCCACCTAAGGAATGGTCTCTGGTGATTTGCTGCCTTCCCATGGCATGCCAGATTTCTAGCCAGATTTTTCCAGTCCTTTGTTCCTGTAGAACCCAATGTGGCTGGAACTTTAGCCTGGAAGAGTTTGCAACAAAAACAGTATGCAGCATTCTGGGGTTTTGAGTACATAAGCCATGGCCTCTCCACTTTGTCACCATTGGGGATTTCACGCCAGTAATGTGTTGGATGGAAACTTCTATTTTCATTGTCTTTGGGGAACATGAAGTTTTTCACTTGCTGTGGCCCATCATGCAGTACAAGGAAGTCCCTCAGGCTACTGCTCAAGTGGGTCCACAGTCCTGGATCATCTAGACTTAAGGAACTAAACTCAGCAGCAGCTGTCTCTTGCACCTCCACCACACTCTTCTCTGATCTACACTTTTCTTCAAGAATGTGCATGGTTACATCCATTTGAGATGGAGATATGGATTCTGCAGTAGCCGCCAGGTCACCTGCACTCTGACTAACTGGAAGACCAGGCATCTCCTCACCACTCACATCCTCACTGGGGCCCTGGAAGGCTCACCATGAACATTTGTGTCTATGTATCTTAGGAGAGCGTATTCCTGCTTAGATAGAAAAGCTTCCTTTGCTTTCTTTCTTTCTTCTGAATGCTTCCCCCGGGGGATGTTTTCTTCTTTCACTAAAGACTGCTGTTCTGTGCCAGCCATACTGGCTCTCAACACTTAATTGAAGGGGACAAATAAGCAGGGTGGTAGCAGGGCCTGAGTGAGGGAAGATATCAGTGTCTTAAGGGCCTAACTGGCTCCTACCACTTCAGTTGACTGCCTGTTCTCCTCAAGTGGGTTCAGGGAAGCAGCAGGAAACAGGAAGCTCCTTGGGAAGCTGGTGTTAATCAGTCCAGGCTCCTGGGGGTGCTAAAGAGGTACATAAGAGGCTCCTCCTCTTCTTCTCTCTGCAGCTCCTGCTGCTTTCTGTTATTCCCTCTCACCTTTTCTCCTGCCTGCCTGATATGTCTCTTCTGCCCTCCTTCCTCCAGCACAGCACTCCACCATCTCTGTGCATCTAGAGCAGAGAGAATACATATGCACCAGCAGCAGACACAATTTTTTACACTCTGGGTCCTAGTGGCGCCCCCACCCCGACCCCCCACAGTCTGGCACCTGAGGCGGCTGCCTCAGTTCACCTCATGGTAAGGCCAGCCCTGAGCCTAGGCACCTAACTCAGGCCTTGTGGATTGTGATATTCTAGGTGCCTAAAAGTTGTGTGTTGTGACACTCAGTATCTCAATACCTAAGTCCCTATGTGAATCCAGACCTAGGCGCTTATGGGATTGGAACTTGTAACTGCAACTCCAATAGATGACTTGACAGAGAAGGAGACATGGAAGGAAGAGTTTACTAAGCTAGTATGGGGCATTAAGGAAGACCCATAAACATTGCACATAACGATTCTGAAGGGGACCTGTAAAGTGCAGTGTAGTAAAGTGGGCACGATAGGGTTGGCTGGGTTACTCGGAGTATTATAGGTTGCAGCCATGTTCCATCCCTCTCTTACTTACCATTCAGTCAGTGGGAATTTACCCTCACTCTATTGCGATGCAGTTAAATAAAACAGCAAGTTCCTACCCTGCACACCTGTGAGTAGACATAGTTTTATTGCACTGAGTGGTCCCTTTCCAAAATGCAGGCTGCTGGGATTTCACATGTTAATGTGACTGTGTATCTTCCTCTTAAACTGTTGGGCTCCAACTGAGATCAGGGCCCCTTTCTGCTAAGTGCTGTATAAACACATAGTAAGAGACAGTCCCATCCTGCAAGACTATGGTCTAAATAGACAAGACAAGGGAGAATGGAAGGATTGTCTTCCCCATTTTACTGATCGTGAACTAAGAAAACTAAAGGCTCAAATCCTCAGAGGTATTTAGGCACCTAACTCTTTTATGTGCCTAAATACCTTTCAGGATCTGGGCGTAACCAGCTGATTCTAGGTCACTGAGGACATCTGTGGTAGACCTCCCAAATGACCCTAGGTCTCCCAAAGCCCTGCCCAGTATCTTAACCACAAGATGATCCTTCCTTATTTCACATTATTTGTGTGTGTTCTTCCATCTATATTGTGGAATGGTGGGGAGCATTTGACCTTGTGATGTTCCCCATGAGTAAAAAGAGACCAGACTCTGGTGATTTTTTTTAATGAGGCTGCTGGACTCACACAGACATCAGCTCTCTCTAGCTTATGGGTTGGAGAACACAGTGTCACCACACAGAATCTGTCTAAATCCTGGCGCAGCTCAAACCAACATGCAATGGATTGCTGGTTCCATTTTCAGGTCTTTACACATTAAGGAATAAGAAAAATAGTTTTTCAAAGAGTCTATCTTTGATGTCATTTGAACGATGCTTTCGGTACTTCCCCCTTCTACTAGGGATTCTACTTAACATGAGGAGATATTCTAATTACTGTATTCATTTATAGTAAAAGTAAATTAATATTGTAGTCTCTTGGGTAGGTTAGATGCATAGGAAGGCCTAGGAATACAATACTCAATAGTAGTACTGGAAATTGTTCAGATTTTCTCAGGATATGAATTTTATGGTGAGGGACTGAGGGTGAAGGTTATATATTAAACAGTTACAGTCTCTTTCATCTAACCAGTTTCATCTCTCTAGCTTTCAACATCAAGGACCAAATTCAGGACTAGTGCAGCTCCATTGACTGCAACTGAGCTGCGCCCTCTTCCACCAGGGCTGACAGTGGCTCTTGTTGTTTGAAGTAGGATGACCAGATGTCTTGTTTTTAAAGGGACAGCCCCTTTTCTTGGGACTTTTTCTTATACAGGCGCCTATTACCCCCCACTCTGTGTCCCATTTTTTCACAGTTGCTATCTGGTAACCCTAGTTTGAAGAGGAAAAATAAAGAACACCAAACTGTGCTTTGCTTGGGTAAAGTACTTTCTACACTTATACCAGTGCTACCAAAAAAAAAATTATAGGATAATGTGATTTTTATATAAAGGGTCTTAAACGTGAAGCAAGCATACAGCAGTGAAAATTTATTGGCTATGTATTTAACTGCTATCCTGACATTCTGGCCAGACCACACTTGAAACTAGAGAGACCAGGAACTTGAATTTATTTTATTTAGAGCACAAAATAAATCAATAAAAGAAATAGGACATCTCTTACAGCTGCAGGCAGCAAGACGGCTGGCTATTGGAAACTCTGCTGCTTGGTTTCTAAGGATCCAGGAGGCCACAGAAGATCTATTGATTTCAGTAGGAGCTTCCTGTCTGAGTAACCATTATGATTTCTTCTCTCTGCCTAAAGTACTTGGGCTCTTGTCATTAATCATATTCATTCAGACTAACAGGGTAGCTGAAAATATGCTTCTCCCATATGCATATACATGGAAATTAGGCCACAGCAATGTTAGGCCACAGATCTGTAAGTCCTTAGGCAGTTAAAATCTCATTAGGGATCCACCCACAGTTCAACACCAAATGGGTTTCACTTTCTCACTGAGAAAAGCTCAGAAAAGATCTGGTTGATCACCTACATGGGGCAGATCTCAATGCTGGGCATATGGAAGCCTTGGAATAGCAGGTTTGACTAGTGTGTGGAGCACAGTGCAACTTCCCTACCCCACAACTCTGAAATACTTTTCTTGCAGCCTATCCCACATTCACTGAGGTATACCTCCTCTCCTAATACACTGTAGCTTCCTTTGCTGTCCTTTCCTCAGCTGCCATCTGTCTCCATCCAAAGGGAAGACATAGCATTTCCTTCTCATTCCCTCACCCTCCCAGGACACTACAGGTTTCCTCATCAGGCACTCGGGTGAAGAAAGGCACAAAGAGAGTAGGTTTAGTTTATTTATTGTTTCTCCTTCATTAGTTGCTTTTCCTCTTACAATCACTCCCTGAGCAAGGTCACCTCATAATGTGGCCAATAATGAACTCTCAAGGTGGTAGAGATCCAGTAACCATAAACATGGATGAAACATTGTCATGGTGCAGCACTCTTCTCAAATGGTGACAAGGGTGTCCCGTAGATTAATGCTTTCTTCTGAGCCAGTGTAAAATATGTCTCTTTTCACCTCCATGTCCAAGTGCCAAGCAGTGGTGTAGAGAGTAGATAACACAAGAGGAAATCCTCACCTTAGATCTGAGATGGTCTTATGCCGTAAGCATCACTGATGCAATGTTGCTGTCCCAGAGGGACTTACCTAAGGTGATGGAGGACTTGGAACATCAAACAGACCGGCACCTGACTACCGTTGAATCTGGCATGCACCCTATTGTGCCAGCCAGACAGATGGGCTTGAATACATGCAGCCATAAAATAATGCATGAGCATCAGAACTGCTTCATGAAAGCAATAAATCTCTCCTATGAAAGGCAAAATTGCAGTCTGTGAGGAAACCACCCATCTGAAGTTGAGGGAATATGCTATTGCTGTTCTAGTTCTTTGCTTGAGGGACTTCAGTAAAGTAAAAAATAGCTTCATAGCCCAATTGAATGACATTTTAGAATGCATGAATAAGGATGGTGAGTGTAGAGAAAAATGTTGTAACTTGTCTACTACAGCTGCCAAACCCTTACAAATTTTGTAGCGCATCAGAGCCAGTTCACACGCCTAGACGTTTGAAAGGGTTCAAGTTAGGACAAGCCTCATTTTCAAAACTTGTTTCAAACCCAATATCAAGGTTTGTGCACCTTGCATGGACTCACACTGGGTTGGTTAGAAGAGGTGACCCAGTAACCGTGATCTTTTCCAGCAAACCCGATTCAGATTTGAAATAGACCCATCGACATCAGCCTCAAAATTGTAAATAGCTGTCATAATATCACAGACCGTCAGCAGGAGGCATTTATTAAAGAAAACTATACACACAAACAAAGAGGCTTTCACACAATCTGAGTTCAGTTGTTATCCTCCTTATTTACCAGGGACCACATCCTGTCTGAAACTCATCACAACAACCAGAGACATCTAGTAGCTGAATGAAATGCACATATAGTCTCTCTAGTTTACAGGTCATGCTTGAATTGGGACGGATTTGGGGTACATTCAGTGTTCAACACTAATGTTAATCCAAACTAGCTAAACAACAATTGCAGAGGATGGCCAGCTTTCTGCTGAACAGCTAGGAGTGGCCCACCTGTGTGTATGCTTGTGAAAAGCCTCATGTGTCCTATTTCTGTTGGATTCATCCTTAGGGGCTAAAGCAATAAAAATATCACTAATGTTATGTAGTCATCAGGATATAACAGTAGTCCTCAAAATATGGTCTGTGAAGCACTTACTGGTGGTCAATGCAGAGCAAATGGGTCATATGGCACCGGCTCCTTCTCCTTCTTTCCAGCTGCTAAATAGCATTGAAAGGCAGCTAAATGTATACAAAGTGCTTTGCTAATATTAATTTAACATTAGCAGTCACTGCAGGCTGTGGTTTTCAAAGGAAGCTAACAGAGATAGGTGTTCAATTCCTATTGAATTAAATGACATTTGTGTGCCCAACTCCCTTAGTCTCCTTTGAAAATAACAGCTATTTTGTAAGGCTTTTATAATGCTTCCATCACTGTGATATCTGAGTGCCTCATGCTCTTTGATGTATTTACCCTCAGAATACATAAGAACATAAGAATGGCCATACTAGGTCAGACCAAAGGTCCATCCATGAACAGAACAGGCAATCATCAAGTGATTCATCCCTTGTCACCCATCCCCAGCTTCTGGCAAACAGAGGCCAGGGACACCACCCCTGTCCATCCTGGCTAATAGCCATTGATAGACCTATCCTCCATGAACGTATCTAGTTCTTTTTTGAATCTTGTTATAGTGTTGGCCTCTACAACATCTTCTGGCAAGGGGTTCCACAGGTTGGCTGTGCATTGTGTGAAAAAATACTTCCTTTTGTTTGTTTTAAACCTGCTGCCTATTAATTTCATTTGGTGACCCCTAGTTCTTGTGTTACGAAAAGGAGTAAATAACACTTTCTTATTTAGTTTCTCCACACCAGTCATGATTTTATAGATCTCTGAGTTTTATAGACATCTGTGAGGGCTTGTCTACATTACCTGCTGGATCGACGGGCAGTGATTGATCCAGCAGAAGTCGATTATTGCATCTAGTCTAGTATTGCATCTAGTCTAGCAATTGCATCTAGTCTAGCAATAAAATCGACCACCAAGCGCTCTCCCGTCGACTCCAGTACTCCACCAGGGTGAGAGGCACAGGTGGAGTCGACGGGAGAGCATCAGCCGTCAACTTACCACAGTGAAGACACCATGGTAAGTAGATCTAAGTACATCGACTTCAGCTATGCTATTCACATAGCTGAAGTTGCATAACTTAGATTGATTTCCCCCCCTCCCCCCAGTGTAGACCAGGCCTGAGTTAGAGAAGTATAGCTATTCCCATTTTACAGATGAGGAACTGAGGCACAAAGAAACTAAGGCCATGTCTATACTACCACTTATGTTGTTCAGGGGTAAAAAAAAACCCTGAGTGACATACACTTTTCCAGCATAAGCGCTTGTGTGCACAGCATTATGTCAGCGTGAGACGCTCTCCTGCTGACTTAGCTACTGCCTCTCGTTTAGGTGGTTTTATTATGTTGATGGGAGAGCTTTCTCCTGTTGGCATAGAGTGGCTACATGAACGATCTTAAAGCAGCACAGCTGCATTGATACAGCTGTGCCACTGTAAGTTCGCTAGTGTAGTCATGGACTACGTCTGATTGATTTGCCCAGTGGCACAGAGGAATGCCATAGCAAAGTAGGGAATCAATTCCAGCTCTCCCAAGTCCCAGCGGAGCACCGCAACCACAGGACCATTCTTTCTCTTTAGCAGCTTTTGGTACAGAGATGCTATCTGACCATGGGTGGGAGGGGAAGCTGTCTGCATGACTGGGAAGGGGTAGGGAGGTGGGTCCAAAGACTATATATTATGTTGAGTTAGGTTTTCATAAACCTTGGTATAGAGCAGTGATACTCAGACCTCAGTAGTTCAGGAGCCAAAGTAGCGATCAACATTACCCAAAAGAGCCACAGTAGTGTGAATTCATTGTTTCATTTACTATAGTACTATCTATTCATGTTTAACCAGTATGTCAGGGGAAATAATTTAATGTGTGTGATATATATAATCCTATTCTCACAGCAAAATGACTGACCAAATATTATTATTTTACCAGCTACAATTGGTTAATAACATAGTAGAAGCATCCTGATTGGTTAATAAATTAGATGGTTACTAATTAAAGAGCCACTTGTGGCTCAGGAGCCACAGTCAGGGTGTCACTGGTGTAGAATATATAATAGAGGTTAAGTGAAATCTAGGTAACTGATTAAGATGTTTAGTTTTATCTACATTTGCATCTATTCAAGTAAGTCATGTGTAAATTGACTGCATGTTTTGTTTCCTGGTATGAACATTAATCCCAAAGTTCTGTTTTTATTTAAATATGATTTTAAATCTACTGGCGTATAATTTAGCTCTACATGTGGTAAACATTATATCTCAGGTTATTATAGGATAAGGACCTGTGAGTTTCTCCGACAAGTAATCATCCATATCCACTGTAAAATAAGCTATGAATAAACTGGTGCGCATTCTGAACTCAGAATATATATGGTTAGGAAATCATATTGTGTGTTCAGGCTTCTTCAAATAAATATTTTCCATCTTGATGGGATCATTAGTAACAACTATATTTTTATTTTTTTCTACACAATGCCAAACAAAACCTGATGGATTTCCACCTACCCTTATCAAACACAGAGCATATTAAGCAAATATCCAGCTTTGAAAACTTTTTTTCAGTTTTCTTCTGAGTTGCACAAATATTTCTGTGGCATTTACTGCACTGCTTATTGTAAACCAATATCTATCAACAAACATTAGCTATACAATAATGGAAATCTCATCTCACAGAGAAAAATCTTTAGGAAATGCAATACAAACAGTATATATTTTACAATAACTATCTCCTACACAATATTTTTCTAACCCAATCTGAACACTGGTAACACTTAATTTGTGACAAACCAAACACTTGGACTAAACTTATGCATATTTTCCTTTTAACTGTGTAAATATTTGTATAGCATCAACAAGCCAAGCTTTTGTGTGTTTGTTTTTACAAAGTTCTGGAATTAATCTTCAGCACCCCACAAAATGATGAGTGTTATTAACCCTATTTTACAGATGGAGAAAGTGAGGTGTAGAGAGATAAACTGATTTGGTTAAGATTACACAGTAAATTAGTGTCAAAGGCAGCAAAAAGACCCAGATTTCTTGCTGCTCAGACTTCTGCTTTAGCCTCACAGGAGGCCACTTTACCCTATTAGCTGCCTGGGCTATTTGCAAGCAATCACAGGATAATACATAGGAGAAATAGTTGAATTAGGTTTTTTGGCCCTGTGAATAAAAGATTAGACAAATTTACCTGATTTTCTGTTTGTGACTTCCAAAGTTTGGACAACTATTTTTCATCCTAGAACATATATACAAGCCACTTGACCCTATTTGTTATTCACTGCTTGTTATTCATGCTCTGCAAATGGTTACCTAAGACACATGGCCCTGTTTCTGCTCCCCGATTGGATCTTTTTAAAAAAGGAGAAAAAAGAATGTAGATAATGGATACTCTTCATAGAATATCAGGGCTGGAAGGGACCTCTGGAGGTCATCTAGTCCAACCCCCTGCTCAAAGCAGGACCAATCCCCAATTTTTGCCCCAGATCCCCTAAATGGCCCCCTCAAGGACTGAACTCACAAGCCTGGGTTTAGCAGGCCAATGCTCAAACCACTGAGCTATCCCTCCACCCGTTTGCTCATAAATGGGTTTTCATATGCAGCAGCAGTTTATTAACTGAAGGCTTGTCTGCATTTGAAACACTACAGCAGCACAGCTATGCCCCTGTAGCACTTCAGTGTAGACACTACACCAGCAGGAGAAATCCACCTCCCCGAAAGGTGGATGCCAGGTTGATGGAAAAATTCATCCAGTGTTGACCTAGCACTGTCCACACCAGGGATTAGATTGGTTTATCTGCATTCAGGGGCGGCTCTACCAATTTTGCCGCCCCCAAGCAGTCGCTGCTGAATTGCCACCACGGGACACGGACTGCCGCCCCATTCTGACGGCCGCCCCAAGCACCTGCTTGGAAAGCTGGTGCCTGGAGCTGGCCCTGTCTGCATTGCTCAGGGGTATGGATTCTTCACATACATGAGTGTCATAAGAGGTCCCTTCCAGCCCTGATATTCTATGATTCTATGAAGAGTATCCATTATCTACATTCTTTTTTCTCCTTTTTTATGCTCAAATAAATACAGTATTTTCCACTGAATGCATCCGAAGAAGTGAGCTGTAGCTCACGAAAGCTTATGCTCAAATAAATTGGTTAGTCTCTATGGTGCCACAAGTCCTCCTTTTCTTTTTGCGAATACAGACTAACACGGCTGTTACTCTGAAACCTAACTTTTTAGTGTAGACCAGGCCTCAGACTCATCAGTTTCACTGCTTCACTCATTCACATTCACACATTAGATAGGTGAATATGGGAGAAACATCTAAACCATGGAACATCTAGTGAGCCACTGCCCTCTAAGGTCCTTCACCAGAGGGATAACCTTGATTCATTCTCTGTCTCCAGAAGCCATAGCGTGGAATGCAAACTTAGATGTCAACCTTTAATGCTGCTTTTCAAGTTGCCCTAGAAAGGACGGAAACTGTTGCATCAGAAGTGGAACTAACCTGAGACTTAAAAGTTTCCCTCAGCTACCACTCCAGAACAGTGGATTTTTTACTGCAGATGATAGTGATTTTAAGTTGAGAGTATGCTTAAAATCCACGTATTTATCCATTTATCCCTATACTACAGGGAGTCCATCAGAGAGTTTTCTGGTAAGGTACAGACAGAACCAGGGGTGGTGAGTTATATCTCCATGTGGTGCCTTGGCACCAGTAATATTCAGAGCCCAGGGGCCCAGCTCCAGCAATATTTGGGGCTGGGTGTCCCTCCTGGTCCCACCTGCCACCCCACTGCATCTCCCCCGAGTGTCCCCCGGCCCCCTCTTGCTGCCCCCGGCTCCCCTTGCACCTCCCTGGGCCCCCGGAGCAGAACGCCCCTGCCTCTGCCTCTTCCGAGCAGCTCCACGCTGCCTCCCTGCAGCAACTGCTGCCGCAGGGTCCTCCAACTCCACTGCCAGAGCAGACTGACTCTGAGCCTGCCCTTCCCCCTCAGACCCTTCCCTTTTCCAGCAGGACCCTCCACCAGCACAGGGGGCCCCTCCACCTGCAGTCACCACTCCTGCCCCATGCTGGGCAAGGGGCAGCCCCATCCCTCACCCCCAGTGAGGCTACAGTCAGGGCAACAGCAGGGGAGGAGGTGCATGTGGCCCGCCCCGGCACCCACCACAGGGGAAGCGAGGGAGATTCCTGGGCCTGAGGGGCCCTAGGAGCACATGCAGTGACAGTGATGGGGGTGAGTGTGCTGCTGGTGGGGCCGGAAAGGGGGGCTCCTCCCCCAGAGCTCGCTGCTGCTGGCAGGGAAAGGGCTGGGGGGAGTCCTCCTCTCTGGCCCCTGTCCCGGAGCAGCCTGTCTGCACCCCAAACTCATCCCCAGCCCTGCCCCACCCCAGAGCCCACACCCCCAGCCAGAGCTTTCACCCCCCCACACCCTCAACTCCCTACCCCAGCCCTGAGCCCCTCCAACACCCCAAACACCTTATCTCCAGTCCCAGCCAGAGCCCTCATCCCCCCACACTCCAACTCTCTGCCCCAGCCCTGAGCCTCTCTAACCCCCAGACCCCTCAGCCCGAGACAGAGCCCTCACCCCCCCCACTCCTACTCTCACCCTGAGCCCCTCCCACACCCCAAACCCCTCATTCCCAGCCCCAGACAGAGCCCTCACCCCTACACCCCTACTCTTGCCCTGAGCCCCTCCCATACCCATACTTCCTCCCAGAGCCTGCACCCCAATCCCCTGCCCCAGCCTAGGACCTGCACCCCAGACCTCCTCCCCCATCCAAACTCCCTCCCAGAGCCTTGGGCAGGTGGGGGGCGGAGTTTGGGGGCAGAGTTTGGGTGGGGTCAGGTTCTGGACACCACCAAAATTTCTACAAACCTGCCACCCCTGGACAGAACAGTGAATGCAGTTGCTTCAACTGAAAAGTGTGCGTGTTGACGTGTACTGGGGAGAGGGGTCACAAAACCCTCCAAGTTGGAAGAAAACATAAAACAGACAGAGGAACTGATTGCCCTATGCCCTGCACTTACATCTGTGCAAAGTAGCTGGAAAATGCTACCATTCTGATCTGGAAGTATTTTGCACTGGTGTAAATGACACGTTGTGCATGGGAGGAAACACTCCGTCTCTGAAAGGTAACCTCAGGTTGCATGAGCCACTGCAACTGCCTCATGCTGCAGAAAGTTACCATCCCTCCTATAGGCATGGACAGAAATGGAGAACGTAACATACATTTTGTCAAAGTGGTTTTGACTCTGAAGAAAACCTGGAAAACATAGGTGTTGGAACTAGGGGTGCTGCTGCACCCCCCGGCTTGAAGTGGTCTCCATTATATACAGGGTTTATAGTTTAGTTCAATGGCTCGCAGCACCCCCACTATATAAATTGTTCCAGCTCCTCTGCTGGAAAATATAATCTTTTATCAGCTTTAGGCAGATTTTGGGGACTGAAACAGCAGCAGCCGTGACTGGCAGCCTTGTCTCGTCAAGGAGCTGACAGTTGGAAGCTCTGGGAGTTGCTCTGGTCCCCACAAGTATGGGTAGAAAGTAACTCCTGTTGGTGTAAGTGGGTAGCTACCCTCTGTATTCGCAAGCCTTGGGTATTCATTCCAGTCACATACCAGGCCTGTGGGCCCCTAGAGTGGGTTCTATCACAGCTGTAGAGAAAATGAAGGTTTGCAAATATATGAAGAGAACTCCATTCAGCAGCATTTAAACAAAAAAGCTGTCTGGTGGTGTGATGCTGCCGCTGCTGTGATCAAGTGAGTCTTGACATGTCTTTTAATTTTCATCTCTGCAATCCCACAACACTGAGAAATTCAAGCTGACAGAACAATACAAAGAGTTCTCTGAGACACAGGCTAGCCTAATGTGTTAGTGTCAAATGAAAACAAAAACACCCCAAATAAGCCTTTGGAGGGATTTGCCTGCTACAGAAAAGAACTGAGAGGCTTTTATAGATGTAGCTTTGTTGAACAAGGGTTTGGGGGCAGGGATGGGAAGGTGAGATTAAAATATTGTTGGACGCACTGAATGGATTAAAGGATATTAAAAAATAAACTCATATGTCTGTCTTACATAATTAGTGACCGCTGAAGTAAAAACTAAAGTCTGATGTGAAGCAATGGCTTCAGAGAGGTGTGTGCGCTGGGGCATTTACTCAGTAAACCGTCAGTGGTGAATCATTGACTTCAGAGGTCTGGTGTGCCATGACACAACAAGCAATCTTGTGATGAACAGCTGGTTTCACAGAGCCATATGTGCTTTGGCATTAGCCAAGCAAGCCACCCTGTAGTGAAGCCATGATTCCACCAAACCTTTTGCAACTTGACTCCAGCACATGGAGCTAATCTGTATTGATGTCTTCACACATTCTGGAATGAAGGAAACAAGTCTGTGTTGATGGCAGGTGGGATTTTCATAGGTGATGTAGGAGTGCAAATCCAATTTAGGTACTTCTAAAACTCCCATCTGCTCTACAGAGGCCTGTGTGCATGACAACAGCCCAACAAACAGACCTGTGACGAGGCAATGAAGGCACATGGGCGTGTGTGCCTTGATGTCTGTCCTGCAAGCTGGGATGTGATGAGTACATGACTTCAGAGGCTTGAATTCAATCTTGTCAACTAGCCTGTGCTGAGCAAAGTTCGGCACAGAGACCCACCCATCCAACAAACAAATGAGTGAGTGGTGAAGCCATGATTCTACTCAAAACCTTGGTGTCAGCATAGGAGGGTAGCCTGTAGCGAGATGGTGACTTTGCCAAGGCTTCTGGGCCTTGTCATAAGATCAGCAAGTTAGCCTGTGAGGAAGGTCTGATTCACAGAGGCCTTGCTGTTCTGACATGAACTCAGGACACTAGTCTTTGGCTCTCCCAAAATAATTAGCTATCCAAATAAAGAATGGGTTCTTTTGTTGCATTGGTTTTCGCAAATAAAGAAAAACATGTTACCTACCTCATGCTTTTACTAGGCCTTGTCTACACTACAAATGCTTTGCTGGTATAGCTCTGCTGGCAGAGCCACCTAGTGTAGATACAGCATATGTCAATAGAAGGAGGTTTTCTGTCAAAATAGTAACACCTCCGTCCCAAACAATGTTAGCTATGTGAATGGAATCACTCTTCTGTTGGCACATCTGCATCCACACTGGGAGTTTTGCTGGCATAGCTAAACTGGCTAGAGGATGTGGCTTTTTCGCACCCCTGACTGACATACTTATGTTGTCAAAACTTTGAAGTGTAGACCTGACCTAAAGTTGGGGAAGATTTTCAGTTCATTTCAGAGAGTTGGTTCATTTTTTGTATTTCTGTGGTAGAACTTCTGAACAGGGACACTTATTGTAAAGGCTGTCATTCTGAGTATGTAGTTAAAAGAAGATATTTAAAAACTGTACAAAACCTTAAACTGGAAAAATAGTAATGAGTCAAGATAACTCTCCGTGCACTTCATTTTTATTTGAGATTTTTTCTTCCTTTAACCTTCATTTATCCACTTACACATTAAAAAAACTGGAGTTCAGAGTTTCACAGGTAGTTAACACTTGATTGAACATCACTCAACCACTAGTAATTAACAGCATATGTTTCCAAATAGTTTCTCTGTTTCTGTATTCACTGGCAAACAATTTAAAGAGACAAGGTAGATGAGGTAATATCTTTTACTGGACCAACTTCAGTTGGTGTAAGGGACAAGCTTTTGAGCTACACAGAGCTCTTCCTCAGGTCTGGAGAAGATAACCAGAGTGTCTGAGATAAATACAAGGTGAGACAGATTGTTTAGCATAAGGGGTTCACACGTGCTGTAAGAAACTACTTAAAATGAAGTAGGCAATTAAGGGTTAGCAGGATGTATGGTGTGTTACAAATTGTTGTAATGAGCCATAAAAACCATTGTCTCTTTTAAATCCATGATTTTTTGTACCCAGCAGAGTATGAATTAAAGTTCCCAGGCTTGTCTTTTCAAGATGTTATGCAGATTTCCTTTGAGGACAAGGTCTGAGAGGTCAGATATGAAGTGATTACTTTGTGAAAAAAGTGTTCACCCACAGGCGATACGGTGTTTTTGTCTTATTGTTTTTCTGTGTGTGTTCATTTGAGAACATAGTGATTGTCTGTCTGTTTTCATCCATGTTGTTGTTGGAACATTTGATGCACTGGATGAGGTACACCACATGTAGTAATAGGCATGTGTAGGACCCATTGATCTTGGTGTGTTGTTTGGGATATTGATCATCATAGCAGTGGAGGTATATCTGAATATTTTGCATACGTTGTTCTGGCAGGATCTGGTGCTGCTGTGAGTTAGTGTGTCCTTGTCTTTGGGGAGTTGCTTCTGATGATGAGGGTAGAATGGCTGGGAGGTTGGTTGAAGGCCAGAAGAGGGGGTTCAGAAAAAGATTTCTTTCAAGATGTGATCCGCATCAAGTCTGGGTTTAAAATATTTGATGACACCTTGTATGGGTGCTAATGTGGGATGGTAGGTGTCAACTAGGGGAGTATGGTCAGTGGGTTGGGGTTTTTTTGTATTGAAGTGGGTTCTGCTGGGGTATTTGGTTGGCCCATTGCATGATGCAATCTTCTTCTCTGGTGGAGTGCCTTGTTTAATGAAAAAAGAAAAGGAGTACTTGTGGCACCTTAGAGACTAACCAATTTATTTGAGCATCATCCGATGAAGTGAGCTGTAGCTCACGAAAGCTCATGCTCAAATAAATTGGTTAGTCTCTAAGGTGCCACAAGTACTCCTTTTCTTTTTACGAATACAGACTAACACGGCTGTTACTCTGAAACTTGTTTAATGAAGGTTGTTTTAAGTGTGTACCCGAGACTTTCTCTTCAGAGCATATTCTGTGATGTCTGAGTGCCTGGCTGTAAAGAACAGGTTTCTTTGTGTGTCTGGGGTTGTGGCTGGATCTGTGAAGGTAGGTGTGGTGATCCTTGAGGTTTCTTGAATATAGTAATTTGTAGAGTTCCATTGTTGAAGCTGATAGTGGTGTCCATTAAGTTGATGTTCGTATGAGAGTGTTCCAGAAAGAGTTTGATGGATGGGTAGTGGTTGCAGAGGTGAAAGTAAGCCGGTGTGCCCCGGTACGGCGTACCGGTAAGAGCCAGTGCGCCATACCAGGACCGGCTTTCAGAGAGGGCAATTTAAAGCCCAGGGGTAGCGGCGGCGGGGCTGCGGCAGGGATTTAAAGGGCCCCGGAGCTCCAGCCGCCGCTACTGCCCCGGTGCCCTTTAAATCCCCGCCTGAGCCCGGCTGCCCGAGCCTTGGGGTAGCGGCAGCGGGGCTCTGGCAGGGATTTAAAGGGCCTCGGAGATCCAGCCGCCGCTACTGCCTCGGGGCCCTTTAAATCCCACCTGAGCCTGGCTGCCCAAGCCCTGGGGAGGGGCAGTGGCTGGGCTCTGGCGGGGATTTAAAGGGCCCCAGAGCTCCAGCCCCCGCTACCCTCCCGGGGCCCTTTAAATCCCCGCCTGAGCCCTGCTGCCGAAGCCCTGGGGTAGTGGTGGCGGGGCTTCTGGGGGGATTTAAAGGGCTGGGGCGGTAGCGGCAGCTGGAGCTCCAAGCCCTTTAAATCCCCGCCTGAGTCCTGCTGCCCGAGCCCTGGGGTAGGGGTGGGGGGGCTCTGGCGGGGATTTAAAGAGCCCCAGAGCTCCAGCCACCCCTACTGCCCTGGCCCTTTAAATCCCCACTGGAGCCCTGCTGCCAAAGCCCTGGGGTAGTGGCGGGGGGCTCCAGTGGGCATTTAAAGGGCTGGGGCGGTAGCGGCAGCTGGAGCTCCAAGCCCTTTAAATCCCCGCCTGAGTCCTGCTGCCCGAGCCCTGGGGTAGGGGTGGGGGGGCTCTGGCGGGGATTTAAAGAGCCCCAGAGCTCCAGCCACCCCTACTGCCCTGGCCCTTTAAATCCCCACTGGAGCCCTGCTGCCAAAGCCCTGGGGTAGTGGCGGGGGGCTCCAGTGGGCATTTAAAGGGCCGGGACAGTAGCGGCAGCTGGAGCCCCGGAGCCTTTTAAATCCCTGATGGAGTCCAGCCACCGCTACCCCAGGGCTCGGGCAGCAGGGCTCAGGTGGGGATTTTAAGGGCTAGGGGCTCCGGCAGCTGCTAGCACAGCGGAGCCCCAGGCCCTTTAAACCTCTGCCAGAGCCCAGAGCCCCGGGGTAGTGGTGGCAGCCAGGAGCCCCCAGGGCTCCTCAGTGATTTACCACAGTGGAGCCCCAGGCCCTTTAAAGCTCTGCCAGAGCCCAGAGCTGCGGGGTAGCGGTGGCAGCCGGGAGCCCCCAGGGCTCCTCAGTGATTTAAAGGGCCCGGGTAGCGGCAGCTGGAGCCCTGGGCCCTTTAAATCGCCCTCGAGCCCCGGGGCTCCCAGCCGCCTCTGCAGCTGGTAGCTCGGGGGTGATTTAAAGGGCCCCGGGCTCCCAGCCGCCGCTACCACAGCTGGATTTAAAGGGCCCAGGGATTTAAGGCCCTGCCTCTTCCGGTTGAGGCCACACCTCTTCCGGTTGAGGCCATGCCCCCTGCTCAGGACTCCAGCGTACAGGTAAGTCCTCTAACTTACTTTCACCCCTGAGTGGTTTTAAAGTTGTGGTGGAAATCTACGAGTGAGTTTAGGTTGTCTGTCCAGAGGATTAAGATATACTCGATGTATAACACTGGTTTCCTGGTACATTTTCCCGGAAATTCTTCCTTGGGGTGGCTCACGAAGAGGTGGCCATGATGGCATTTTGGGGAGCCATCTTAATACTCATGGCTGTCCCCATGGTTTGAAAAAAGTGTTCGTTGAATGTAAAACTTTTGTGGGTGAGGATGAAATAGATGAATTTGGTGATGTGGCTGGGGTGGATTTCTAAATATTGCATATTATCTTGTCAGTATTTGAGATAGGCAGCAATGCTATGGGGGCGAGGGATAGCTCAGTGGCTTGAGCAATGGCCTGCTAAACCCAGGGTTGTGAGCTCAATCCTTGAGGGGGACATTTAGGGATCTGGGGAAAATATTGGGGATTGGTCCTGCTTTGAGCAGGGGGTTGGACTAGATGACCTCCTGAGGTCTCTTCCAAGCCTGATATTCTATGATTCTATCCTGGTGAGGGATATTGATGTATAGGGAGGTGACATCCATGGTGGCAAGGATAGTGTTCTGAGAGAGGTTATTAATGTGGTGGAATTTCTGGAGGAAGTTGGTTGTGTCCTGGAGGAAACTGGCCCTTTGTATGCTCTGTGGTTTGAGGATGGTTATTATGATATTCTTGGTATACATTCAGTAAGAGTGTCATGGCAAGATATGATGGGTCTCCCTGGGTTCCCTGGTTTATGTATCCTGGGAAGCATGTAGAAGGTCCCTGGGGTGGGTTTGTGTGGGATGAGGTTGTAGAGTTTTTCTTAATTGTTTGGGGAATGATTTGGTGATGTCTTTAAAATCCTGTGTGGATTGTTGTGTGGAGTCTTCTTTTAGTTCTCTAGACTAGGTGGTGTCAGAGAGTCGGCCTTGTTGACATAGTCATCATAATTAAGGACTATCATGGTGCCCCCTTGGTCTGATTGTTTGATCACTGTCTGGCGGTTGGATTTCAGGGACTGTATAGGTATCCTCTTGGTAGTGGAAAGATTGTGGTGGAGGTAATATTTGTCGAGGATTTCACAGTTGTTTTCTGTAGCAATTGATGTAAAATGATCCAGTGTGTGGTTTCGTCTTATGAATTCAGTCAGATGATTCTTTCTTATGACTGTCGGTGGGGATGTTGTCATTGTGGATGGTGGCATCTTTGTATTATGTTAGTGAAAGACTTCTTTTATTTACACGTTAGTATGGTATCAGGTTCTGTGGTTGGGCAGAAGTTCAGTCCTTTGGAGAGTACAAATACTTCAGTCCCAGTTAGGGGTAGTCTTGATAGGTTGGTGACATTGGAGTGTCCACGTGGTGGGCCCTGGTGTTGTGGTTTCTCTTTGATGTGGTGTTTTGTTCATTGTGGAATTGTTGTAGTTGGGTCCCCTTTTTGTTTTTGTGTTGGGTGGCTGCCATCAGGTTTTTTGATAGTTCCTTTGGGTTTCCTGCATGTTATAAAATATATTACTTCACCTAGTGTCAGGAATGAGGGCCCGCAGTGGCACCTGCCCAGTCACCGGGCAGCCAATCAGCACAACTGGGCCACAACAGAACCACCTGATAGGCTAAGGCAGTCAGGTGGCTTTCTCTTAAGCCCAAGAACTTTAGAGGATCTGTTGCTGCTTAATGCCTTTGCCCATGGATTCTCTGTTTCCCTGTGCTCACCTCACTTCAAGCTCTGTTCCTGCTCTGCTCCAGCCTAGACTTTGCCTTGCACCCAGCCTTCTTCCAGTCCTGTCGTAGCCTTGCTCCTGCCTTGGAGCCAGTGCTGCTCCTATTTTCTCTGACTCCAGGTAATCCTGATCTGACATTCAGCTCTGATTCCTGGCTTTGGACTCTGTCACTAGGCCTAACTTCTGCTCCAATTACAAGGCATGGCCACCTACAATCCAGTCTCTCAACACCTACCTTGCCTCTCTCAGATCTGGGGACTGCCATGGCTAGAACATCATTGTGAAAAACCTTTTAAATGATTTTTAAAATACCCTGTATTTTTGAGGTTAAAAACGTGAGAGTCAGGTTAAAGTTGAATTATCAATCTCAAATCACAGAATCATAGAACCATAGAATATCAGGGTTGGAAGGGACCTCAGGAGGTCATCTAGTCCAACCTGCATTGAATGACTTCTGAGTATGAGAATGACTTGATTTCTGAGCCTTAACATTGCATTCATGCTAATTTTTTTGTTAATCTGTGTTGGTAACTCCCTGTATTCAACAATTTGCAAATGGAGGTCAATTCAGATGGAGAATCCCTGAACTCCACACACGGAAAACTCAACTCAGATCCTGGTTTGAACTTCCCAGTTCAGGCTTCAGGTTATAATGGAGCTCAGCTTGAACCCTGAGTCTTCACTCCAATGAGTCTTGAGGGAGTTGGTTCCAAGTCAGAATTTCACAGCTTTTGTACTGTCAACAGCTAAACTATCAATTGCTTGTTTTATAACAGAGGAAGCCCCATTTGTTGCCAAAAGGTAAAGCTGTTTTTTAAAAATCATCAAATAAAACACTAGTATTCAGAAAGTCAACTGGATATTAATGTATTTTTATTACTGTAAGTTCCAAGTGGTAGTTTAGTGCTACTTCCACTTCAAAACTTTCAGATATTGTGTTTTGAAAAAGCACTCTGCATGTTCATATTTTAACAGTCACAGTCATCATACCATAACTAAATGATATTGTACTTCAAGGTCTCTTTTTGTTTGATTCCGCATAGGTCACACAGTAGTTGTAAAATGATTGGACACTTGGTATTTACAGAGCTTTTCAGTCAATAAAGGGGGTGCTTTTAAACCTTTTTCAGAGAGCAATTTTTGTGAAAGGCAATAGATAAGTACGCAAATATGGCTTTTAGTACTAGACATCAAAGTATTCTAACAACGTGATGGCATGCAAGAGCTAATCTCAGTTGGTTTATGATGTCACCAGAAAGTGAAATCTATAGGACAGCCTTTTGCAAATAACAAAGACTATTTTTTCCTTGGATTATATGGATTCAGAGGGCCCAATTCCCCTCTCACTTTAGTGAAAATCAGTTGTGCCTCAACTGAAGTTGATGGAGTTGCACCAGTATGAGAGGAAGAGAATGAGGTCCTAAAACTCTACTGTATTTATATTACAGAGAAAATAAATCAAACCAGAGAAGATGCTCTGCCATCTACTGTGAACTCTCTTCTGTTAGCAGAAGACCATTTCCATTATTCAACCAATTTTTTACATTCCCTTTAGCTGTCTTTTGGTCTTTCAAGACAGGTGTCACTATTAATCCACAGCATACCATGCTTATGATTGATTTGAATTATCTAGATATTCCTTGGGTAAGAAATATGAATATGCATCAAAAAGGTTCTTACATTATGTAGGGTCTGACCCTGAGAATGGTGGTTGTGCAAGAGAAGTAGTCACTGGCAACCCAACAAGAGTAAGAAGTGACTGGACTAGAAGACCTCTCGAGGTCCCTTCCAGGCCTACAATTCTGTGATATGGAATTATTCAAGGCCTGTAGAGGGGAAAAAATGGGTGAAAATTGGTCAAAGCAGAATGAGTCAATATTGCCCAAATGAGCTAAGAGGAATAAGAGGAGCTCATGAAAATATAAAAGGGAGAAGAGACATCCTAGAAAGACAGACAGAAAGGACATTAGTAAATGAGTAGATGGGTGTTTTTAAAACATTCAGAAAATCATGGTTAATTTTGTAAGTATGTTTTTAAACATTGGATCCAGAGACTCATTTTATTTTTTTTTCTTGAGAGGCCATTTCCACTTACGGCTCAGCAAATGAGGAATTGTCTAGCTAGCTGGTGTGCCAATCTCGCTGAGCACCAAATATAAGAGTTAAAAGGTGTCATTGTTATCAAGGAAAGCCTGTTGTTCTCTGGCCAATCTGTGGTGGAAGGTTTATTCCTTCGCCTAGAGATATAACTTGTCTGTCAGCTTAATGCTACTTCTGTTGAAAGAATGCCTTTTCATTGTGCTATAAAGGAGGATAGACACGAACTCATTCTATTTTTTGCAGGGCATTCTAAATTATAATTGATGAGAAAGTCCACACATGGGAAATGTTAAATCAAAACACATTCGGCCAAATTTTCAAAGATATTTAGGTGAGTAAAGATGCAAATAGATGTCTCTGTCCTTTTGAAAATCCCACATTTAGGCATCTTTATGTGCCTAAATACCTTTTGAAAACATAGCCCCATGGGCCTAATTCTGAGTTACTCCATTGCTGAGCTTGAGGCAAATGGGGGCAGGGGAGGTCCAAGAAAGTGACTTTAAACCACTCCTAGTATTCTGGGGCCATTCAGGTACTTGTCTCGCCACCTGATGTGAATTAGAGAAGCCTTATAGCTGCGCTAATTTATGCTTTGCTTTCCATGGCTCTCACTGAGCTCTGGAATCAGAAAATAGCTAAAGTATAGTGCTTTTCAACCATGCTACCTCTTCATTAGCTTCATCATACCTTACAGTGGTTAGCCAATTAAGGACTGTCAAGATGAGGATGAGGAGCTTAAATTGGATTTGGTATTGAATGGGGGATACAGGGAAGTTAACTGAACACCAGAGTGATATGCTTAGATCTCCCTGTTCCTCTCAAGAGACGTGCCACTGTGACTGGGACCAGCTGCAGTTTGTATGTCTGTCTGAGTCAGCCACAAGCAAAGCACAATTACCTCCTCAGTGTACTGGATTGTGAGTTTAATCTGTAATAACAAAATCTTTCCTTTCCCCTTCCTCCATTTTCTCAGCGATCGATTGAGCCTCCCATAAGAGACTGGCCCTCTTGGAACTTGAGAGTTCCAGTCTTACAGTGTGACAAGCACAAAGAACTTTTTTGATCTTCAGAGCAAAATGAAATAGATCATTATGGGTTGTTGTTTTTTAGTTAATAAAGAATTGGCTATTTGAAGCAAAGGACATTCTGTGGCGTTTCACTTTGCAGCAAAGCTATCAAGGGGGAATAATGCAACAGACAATCATTGCCTCATAGTCTACGCAGAAGGCTATGATTAAATCCTATGCTATGATTTACTGAGTTTTGAGAGAAAAAGGCAAGGGAATGGGAGACGAAGCACAGACAGTAAGAAACTGTAACTGTACTGTTCCCTCGGATAGCAGACTCCGTCTCTCCGATATGCATTCTTGACAATCATCAAAGAGAATTTCAAGTCATTTCCAGTTTCTTTAATAGAGTGGCTTGGCATTTAAAGAGGCTAGGCTGCCTGTGACTCACGCACTGTTTACTTCACCATGGATCCTGACAGTCAGAATGTGGCACTTAGTAACTAAGAGTGGCTGTAGAGAGCAACAGTATTTGTTCTTCTTTAAAAATCTATTGTGTGTTAACTGCCAGCAGTATGTTTAGTTCTACTTTAGACACAGAGCGTGATTTTCCTCTGACTTACCCCTGTGTAGATCAGAAGTAATTCCAGGGAGCTCAGTGGCGTCACATCAGTGTACATTGAGGGGAGAGTCAAGCCCCCATAGTGCTTTTTCTTATAATAGTAATGGCCAAATTCTGATACCCGTGAGCAGAACCTTACTCCACAAGGCATCACCGTTAAAGTCAATGGGCAGCTTATGGAGCAAGGTGCTACTCACCCTAAATTTTAATTTATGGTAAAACTGGGCATGTTTTTTCTTCAGAAAAGAAGACTGGGGAGGGGGGAATATGATAACAGTTTTCAAATATATTAAGGCCTGTTATAAAGAGGACTGTGATCGATTGTTCTCCAGGTCCACTCTAGGTAGGACAAGAAATCATCAGTTTAAATTGCAGCACGGGAAACTTAGGTTAGATATGAGGAAAATCTGAGCCCTGAGCCACCTCCCGGAGCCAGCGCTCCATGCCCCTTCCTGCACCCCAAGCCCCTGCCCCAGCCCTGAGCCCCCTCCCAGAGCCACCCCACAGTCCCTCCTGCACCCCAACACTCTGCCCCAGCCCAGAGCCCACTCCTGCACCCCACCCCCCTGCCCCAGGCTCAGCCCAGAGCCTCCTCCCACACTGTGAACCCCTCGGCCCCAGCCCAGAGCCCACACCCCCTCCCAAACCCCAAACCCCTGCCGCAGCCCAGTGAAAATGAGTGAGGGTTGGGGAGAGTGAGCGGCAAGGAGGGGGGGATGGAGTGAGTGGGGCAGGGCTTTGGGGAAGGGGCAGGGTAGATCCTGGGTTGCCCTTAAATTAAAAAGTGATCTTGGATGTAAAAAGGTTGGAGACCACTGGGTTAGACAAATACCTGTAAGGGATGGTCTAGGAAGGTATACTTGGTTCTGCCTTATTGTAATGGGCTGGACTAGATGACCTCTCCAGGTCCCTTCCAGCCCAACATTTCTATGACGCTAAAAGATTGTGGGATATGTTGGCTTGCAGAACAATTATTTTTAGCCAGTTTTGTGGCTTGAAAAAGCTGCTAGAATTTTTGGTGTCACTTTGACTTTTTCAGTCACTTATCAGTATATGTGATGAAGTCAGACCTGACAGCTGTAAGAGAGTGGTTGAAGGCAGATATATCTGCTCTAGAATGGTGAAGGCCCTTTTACTTGTGAACCAAAAAGAAGTTACCTCAGGTTAATTAGAGACATGTAAGTCCAGTGCAAGGACTGCAGGTGACCTTTAAAAACCCCTCTTCTGGTGAGAGAAGGGGAGGAGGAATGAGAAACAAACTGTAACAGGGAGAAAAGGCTTCTGTTCTCCTTCCTATAGGGGAAACACTGAGTTTACTTCTGTTTAGGGAAGGGCTGCTAACCAGAAGCCAGCATAATAAGCAATGCTCTGGTGGGGAAAGGAAATATATATCTTTTGTGTTGTGAGGTTTTTGTTTAGGAGAACTACTCGGACCTATCTTGAGGCCCATATGGTAAGTAAACCAAAAGTTAAGAATTAAAAACCTCCAGAATAGGACTGACTTACTTCAGGGCTCACCCACCTGAAGGGTTAATGTCTAGCTATTCCACCTGGAAGCAGGCGGGGCACACCCTGACTGTTTCCTAGGAGCAATGCACACATTGCTCTATCCAAGGACAAGGGCTAGATATGAACCCTGAGAACTTGATTGTTTGGACAGCAACTGTGGGAGGTTTCTTTAGCCTGGGCTCAAGGCCTGAGAACCAGGATTGTAGTAGATAGAGGATGGTAACTAAGCATATGAATCAACGTCATACATTCCTTTGTGTAGCAGTGTGTAATGCTTAGGGGGAGAAATATAATAAAAGGAGAAGGTGGAAGGCAGGGTGGGCAGAACAGCCCATCTCCGCTGACCAGCCTGTTTGCTTGCATAAAGCTGTGTTCTGTCTCATCACTGAACCGCAACAACTGGCGCCCAAACGTGGGGCCCTCAGCACTCACCTCGCCCAGCAAGGGTTTCAGACGCGTCACTCATCCACTTCGTGGATCCCGGTGAGTATTTTTCATTGTGGTAAGTATGGGAAGCTCCCTCTCTGCTTTGCAAGTGCAACACCGCAATGAGCTGCAGTATTTGCTGCGTAAGGCTCAGCATGACTGCCCGGCTCGAGAACTCACTCTCCTGCTACAGGAGGTGCGTGCCAAGTGCCCGTGGTATCCTGAAGCTGGAAGCCTTAAGTTAGCGGACTGGGAGCGATTGGGCCAGACATTGCACAAAGAGCCTCGGGCACCCGTGCAGGCTTTACATGCCTGGCACCTCTGCCGCGACGTGGTACAGCGTGTCGCCTCAGACAGACCCTCCCTCGCGAGGCTGGTGCTCTCGCCGCCCCCGTCCGCCCCTGCAGTCATCCCCCCTCCTGGTGATGCGACACAGCGTGTCGCCTTGGAAAGGCCCTCTTCAGCACCAACAGAGGAGCTGCCGATCCTGCCACCCCCGTCCGCTCCTGCAGCCATCCCTCCCCCTGCTTCGCCCCCAGTGCCTCTATTACCACCGCCTCCCTGGCCTTCCCCACCGGAGCCGGTGTGTGATTACCCTCCCCCCATGGGGCCCCCCGGAGAGTCATCTGCATCTGCTCAGAAGCTTTCGCTGGTGCAACAAATGGTTCACGCAGCGAAAGCTCGATCAGATCTTACAGCAGAGGAGCTGGCTGATCTGGTCTCCGTTTGCCCGGTGACCTGGCAGAATGATGACCAGGGCAACCCCGTGGGCACCTGGACCACTCTGCCATGCTCGGTGGTTAGAGAGGTAAAGAAAGCAATTCGTGAATTTGGCCTGACTAGCACCTTTGTGCGTGGTCTCATTGAAGGGATGGGTGCTGGGTACTCCCTAATCCCTGAGGATTGGAAAACGCTGCTGCGCATGATGTTGTCACCCAGTCAGTATGTTATTTGGCTTAGTGAGTATCGGCAGATGGCAGAACGCCAAGCCCAGGTATATAGAGAGCAAGGTATCATTTATGAGCATTTGGCAGGGGAGGGCCAGTTTGCTACTATTGAGATGCAGTCTCAACTCCCTCAGGCCGTCTTCCCCATTATTTCCACCTGTGCCCAGCATGCTTTCAAGAAGGTCCCGGATTCAGGCAAGCCTACCAAAAGCTTTGTCAGTATCCGTCAGGGTGCCTTAGAGTCCTTTTTGGATTTTACCAACAGATTGCAGGAGGACACTGACTTTCGGCTGCCAGGGGAGGTCTGTGCCATACCTACACAGGTGATGGGACCTCTCCCTGCCGGCTTTGTAGGTCTTGTTCTCCCTCGCTCACATGCTGGGAAACAGGGCTTTTTTGTCATTCCAGGGGTCATTGATGCTGATTACACTGGCATTATTAAGGTTCAGGTGTGGACTCATCTTCCACAGTCGCTCCCACGTGGACGGTCAATTGCACAATTGATTTTAGTCCCCTATCAGGTGCCAGCTGCCGAGGATCGAACTCGGGGTGGAGGAGGCTTTGGATCGACGTTGTCTCACTCGCCGTCTCACAGCGCGTCTTCTCCACTTGTTGCTCTGACAATGTCAGTCCGCCCCTCAAAACCTTGCTAGATAAACAATTAAAACAAGGGGAGCTGTGTCTCTGAACCTTAGGAGACATTCAACAACAGATGTATATTCTCTTGTTTACTTTAAATAATTTAACACTGAATGCAGATCAGCAGACCCCTGCGGATCGGCATTTTCACAAATCTGAGGTACTGGAAAGACCGCGTGTCTTTTACCGTCAGCTGCCCGATCCACAGTGGCTGGGCCCAGCACCTCTAATCACTTGGGGTCGGGGATATGCTGCTGTGTCTCTCCCTGCAGGACCGTTGTGGGTTCCAGCCCGGTGCGTGCGACCAGCACTTAAACAACATGGCATGGCACCAGGGGCTGTCGAATCCCATACCAGAGTTTCAGCTGACCTTGGAGGAGACCGCGTTGCCCCCCGAGTCGACAACGGCGGGACGGAAACGGAGGAGGCGTAACGTCCCAAGCCAGCCCGTGACAGGGGGAGCAGTAAAAGCATTGGTCGCCACGGCTCAACGAAAACTGGCAGCAGATCAGCAGCCAGAAACTCCTAAGACTTTGTTTGTGGCGATTCTCGCCCAAATCACTGCTAATTCTGTGATGATTGTGTGCCTTTTGTGCCTGCTATTTTCTGTAGGGGTTGGCTCGGAAGCGCCTCCCCCGTTACAAGCCCGAAGGAGAATAAGATACTGCTCTTTGCTTATGCTAATCTTTTCTCCCAGTATTTTAGCATGGCTAATTGGGGCCCGGCCAACTATACTCTGCCTCGCACGGCTATATTCCTTCACACACCGTACCCGGCCGGGGCTCACAATGTCACCTGTGCGCGTGTAGTTAACTGCACTAGTACAAAGGTGCCATTGGGCTGTCAAAAAATTTCTTAATCCCTTTTAAATTGTTCCCATGCTGTTAATGTTTCATATAATTATGGCCATATCATCCTACCATCAGGATGGGTTTTTACTTGTGGTTCATGCACCTTTAATTATATTCCTGCAAATTTAAGTGATGGCACCCTTTGCTGTCTTAGTAGAATGATACTTATATTGCCTTTTGCTGGTTACAATTGTAGTAAAAGAAGTGTATCCCTTTTAGATGATTATATTGCAGATGTTAAGCTTTTGGTTATTTTGTGTTTGTAATTATTGGGCTTATTTTTTGTTGTTGCTGTGTACAATGTATTCCTTCCTTGTTAAGACTTTGTAAAATTTTTGCCCTGGAAAGCTCCCCAGGTTATGTCCTTGTCTGTCTGGGAGTTAAATAGCATGATAAAACAAATTGGCGGCTACCATGAGATGGCCAACTTCAATAAACAAAAAAAGGGGAGATGAAGGGTTAATGTCTAGCTATTCCACCTGGAAGCAGGCGGGGCACACCCTGACTGTTTCCTAGGAGCAATGCACACATTGCTCTATCCAAGGACAAGGGCTAGATATGAACCCTGAGAACTTGATTGTTTGGACAGCAACTGTGGGAGGTTTCTTTAGCCTGGGCTCAAGGCCTGAGAACCAGGATTGTAGTAGATAGAGGATGGTAACTAAGCATATGAATCAACGTCATACATTCCTTTGTGTAGCAGTGTGTAATGCTTAGGGGGAGAAATATAATAAAAGGAGAAGGTGGAAGGCAGGGTGGGCAGAACAGCCCATCTCCGCTGACCAGCCTGTTTGCTTGCATAAAGCTGTGTTCTGTCTCATCACTGAACCGCAACACCCACCGACTCAATGGAAGAAAATCTCAAGGATGACTGTGGACCACTCATGTAAGCAAAAACAAACAGAAGGAACATCCAGGGATCTTGTAGGCCTCCATTTTACAATGGGATCCAAGTGGGCATATCTTGCACCCAGGTGTATCTGACTGCAGGACTGGGGTCTTATTTAGTGTTCAATGTAAGTGTTTGATTTAGTTTTTCCACAAGTCAATCAGTCTGAGAGTGATAAGAGCTTAGATTAGGTCTGGTCAGAAATTAATTTTCCATCAAACCTGTTTTTCAATAGAAAATTTACGTAATGACTTTTAGTACCCCCCTGACCCCCTAAAAAAATCTGACTTCCACAGATAATGTTAAGATTTGGTTGAAATTCTTTAGTTTTTTGCCAAAAGGTGAAATTTTGTGTGTAAACTCCTCTTCCGTGCCCCTCCCAATCCTCTGATCAGCTCTAGCTTGGATTCCTAGGAGATGATAGAACATTTTTAACACTTAGAAGGAAAAGTTAAGGCTCTCATTGGTAAAGCTCTCCAAGGCAATACCAATAATATAGTAGTAATTCTTCTGCCACGCTGCATGTGGTCACATTTCTCATGGCTAGAGCTTCTGGAGATCTTGAAGCATAAATACTTATCAGTAACCCTCACCAGCAACTCTCAGAAGTTTAGAGACTAACACATTTATTTGGGCATAAGCTTTCATGGGCTAAAACCCACTTCATCAAATGCATGGAGTGGAAAATACAGTAGTAGGTATATATATACATGAAAGTTTATGCCCAAATAAATTTGTTAGTCTCTAAGGTGCCACAAGGACTCCTCGCTGTTCTTGCTGATACAGACTAACATGGCTACCACTCTGAAACCTCTCAGAAGTTTGTGAATGGAGACAGGCTCCCACTTCCCTCACATTCCAGCCTCACAAAATAATTTGGAAAAAACACAGGTCCTTCCCAAATTCTTTCCTGGCAGTGGGGAATTCCCTTCTGTTTACTCTTGGGAACTCTCTTCTCAGGGATCCTTTGGCCTTAAAACAAAGAGAGCAGAGTTTTAGCTCCCAGCCTCTAACTGAGCTCCTTGAAAATTTCTCTCTTCCTTCCTCCCTATAGGCCAGTCACCAACCTGTACTCCAGACGTGATGAGGCAATCACTCTATCTCAGTGGCTCTGAACCTTTCCAGACTACTGTACCACTTTCAAAAGTCTGACTTGTCTTGTGTACCTCCAAATTTCACCTCACTTAAAAACTTACAAAATCAGACATAAAAATACAACTGTCACAGCATACTATTACTGAAAAACTGCTTACTTTCTCACTTTTACCATATAAGTATAAAATAAATCAATTTGAATATAAATATTGTACTTACAT
Source organism: Lepidochelys kempii (assembly GCF_965140285.1). Lineage (NCBI taxonomy): Eukaryota > Metazoa > Chordata > Testudines > Cheloniidae > Lepidochelys > Lepidochelys kempii. Next base: position 119,552,539 of record NC_136383.1, read on the forward strand.
TTCAGTGTGTAGTATATAGAACAGTATAAACAAATCCTTTTCTATGAAATTTTAGTTTGTACTGACATTGCTAGTGCTTTTTATGTATCCTGTTGTAAAACTAGGCAAATATCTAGATGAATTGATGTACCACCTGGAAGACCTCTACATACTCCCATGGGTACATGTACCCCTGGTTGAGAAACTACTCTATCTCATGTAGAATATTGTTACAAAATGTCCCCTACATTATGTATCAATTTCAAGTTAGGTCAATTTTGGATGTAAACTCCTCAGAGATTGTCTTAAATTATAAAAGCACATTAGTTTCTTAAGGCTTGTTTACATGCAAAAGTTTTGCTGCTTAAATTATACTGGTACAATCCCCCTAGTATGGATGTAGTTATATTAATATAAGGGTGCTTTGTGTGGGTAGAGTTATTCCTGTATAGGAAGAGGAATAAGCTATATCAGAGAAATCTGTATTCTGGAATAACAGGGGAATAAGCTATATACAGAGCACCTGTATTCTGGTATAACTGCATCCATGCTAGGGGGTGTAGCTATTCCAGTAAAAAATAATACCGCTAACCAAAATAGCTATACAGGTACAAAAACTATGTGTAGATCAAGCTTCGGAAACTCCTCTTTTTTCCCTTATTTGCACTATAACTTTAGGGTTTTTCTTTTTTCCTAATCGCAGTCTGATCTGCCTGCTAAGCCCTGGCAGCATAACTTGTTTTTACCTCTGCTGTATCATACTTTCCCCAGAAGGAAGAAGTGATACATAAGTTAGCAATAACAAATAGGTCAACGGTGGTGTGGCAAGTATGAAAGCAATTCCCATTTGGCTGTCAAGCATAGAATGTGGATTGCAAAGCTAAGCATTTATAGGTCTTTTTTAAAGCTGTTTTGCAGTATGGTACATAGAATCATATGTTTGCCTGTTAGAACGCAAAAGCTTAATTGGAAAAGCATGCCCCTTTGATATTTGTAGTTTAAAATATGGAAGGAGTCAGCAGGGAAGCTAGAGCAAAGTTCTCAGGTCTGATCCTGCTCTGCTAATTGAGGAAAACTACCCATTCCAGATCTCCTGTTTGCAGATAATGAAGTGGAGGCACTGTTGGAAATTTAAGGTGTCAGGGGAATGGGTGCTGAAACAGTTGTAGAACAACGAGTCACTGGAACTGGATAGTGTTTGTAATATTAGTGTTGGTAGGCTATTGCTGGGACACTGGCTTGTTCCTAGAGATAATCCCAGTTTTTCTTACAGAAATATATCAGACTTGGCTGAAAAGCCCCTACAAAATTAGGAGACTTTTTAAAATTGAAAATCTTAGATCCATAAGGTTAGAAGGGACTGCACAGGTCATCTAGTCTAACTCCCTGCCAAGGTACAGGATTTGTTGCATCGAAAAAGACAGGTGACTATCCAGCCTCTTTTTGAAAACCTGTAGTGAAGGAGCTTTCATGACCTCCCTAGACAGTTTGTTCCATTGTCCTACTGTTCTTGCAGTTAGAAAGTTTTTCCTGAGATTTAATCTAAAGCTGTTATGCTGTAGTTTGAATCCATTGCATCTTGTGCTGCCCTCTGGCAAGAGAATGCTTTTTCTAAATCTTTTTTTAATGTATTTGAAGACTGCTATCATGTTTCCCCCATGCCCCAACCTCCTCTCTTCCAAACTAAACATATCCAGTTCCTTCAGCCTTTACTCATATGGCTTGCATTCCATCCCTTTGATCATCTTTGTCACTCGCCTCTGCATCCTTTCCAGGTTCTCTGCATCCTTTTTACACAGTGGTGACCAAAATTGGATGCAGTATTCCAGCTGAGTAGAGTGGTACTATCACCTCCCAGGACTTGCATGCTATGCTTCTCTTAATGCAACCCAAAATTGCATTTGCTTTTTTTTTTTTTTTTGGCAAATTATCAAGGCAAAAATAATGTCAAATCTTGAATTTCAGAAAGTGCTGACCAGTTCTAAATAATATCAGAAGGAAACACAAAGTCTTAATTATTCCTGAATGCCAGTTTCCAGCTTTGAAAACCTTGGGATATCTTTCAGTCAAATTCCTGAGTCACAGAATGGTAGGAGTTCAGTCATTTCCTCCAGAGTCTGTTTCTTTGGAACTGCCTAATAACTACTGTCCTTCCCCACTGTAGGGTCACTCTCTTCCGTGAACATTTCCCAACATGCCTTTCTACTAGCCTTTCAGCAAACTTTGCAGAAACCAACAGCTGTAACCCTAACCTGGCTGCTTTCCAGCTGGCTGCTGCATCTTCACCTCTCGTGTTTTTCCTCTTTCTTAGTCTCAGGTAGATGTCACATTGGCAGTGTTTATCTAAGAGTTCTTACAGGGATTGAAGTGGATGTGCTACTTAAAAAAATACAATCTTGCCTTAAAATCAGGTATCATCCCAGAGGACTGGAGAATAGCAAGGGGTTTATACCTATCTTTAAAAATAGTGCTGGGGAACATTTCTGTGAATTACCGACCTGTCTGCCTTATTTTAGTAGAATGATGGCTGGTTGAATTGATCATTAAAATAAAGTTATAAAGCCCTCTGATTAAAATAAGATGCTGGCAAACAAATTTGGCTTCTGTAAAGGAAAACTGCCTCTCTAATCTAATAGAATTCTCTTGCCATATTAGTGAAATAGTAGATAATGAATAAGCTATTGACATAATGTATTTTAATGTTCAACAAATCTTTGACAGAGTTCCTCACAACACTTGTTGTTTAAGAAATCATGGATGAGTGGTAAAGTTCCGTCATGGATTAGAAATTAGGGAAATGAGAAAACAAAAATTAAGAATAAATGCTTAGTTTTCAGCATGGCAAAAGGTTAACAATACAGCCAGTAGAAAAAAAACCCTCACCATTTCAGGGAAGGGTCTCTGACATACATATGTTTCTGGGGGAATGACTTAGGGCTTGGCTACACTTGCAAGTTAGAGCACATTAAAGCAGCCCCAGGCACCCTACCTCACGACCCGTCCACACTGGCAAGGCACCTAGAGTGCCTGGACTCTGCAGCTGGAGCACTCCTGGTAATCCACCTCCATGAGAAGCATAATGCTTGTTGCCCCTCAGCTGAAACACCCCAGCGTCAGTGTGAACGAGGTGTTGCGTTACTGTGCTGCGATCGGCCTCCGGAAACATCCCATAGTCCCCTTAGTGGCCAGTCTTGTTATTGTTTTGAACTCGGCTGTAGGAATGTGAATATGCGCTTTCAAAGCTCCATTTCGAACAGCCAGCTGCTTATCCAGTAACTTCCTTTTAAAAATCATGTTTGTTGTGTATTAACTAATTCACAAAATGTGGTAATCCCCAGTGGGTCTCCCAACTAGGGTGACCAGATAGCAAGGGTGAAAAATCGGGATGGGGTGGGGTAATTGGCACCTATATAAGACAAAGCCCCAAATATTGGGACTGTCCCTATAAAATTGGGACAGCTGGTCACCCTACTCCCAATCATTATTAAGGGGTGAGGTTCTAATGTATAAAACAAAATCTACAGAATTGGAAATTAGTAGAAATTGTGAGCTATAGGTAAATTTGTCAGCATTGCAGTTATAAATGACACCCCTTGAGGGATTATTTTGTCCAAAGTATTTAATTTTTAAAAATTAATTAATTTTTTATACATTAAACAAGCATTAATTTTTTTGTTAGGGGATTAACTGGCAAAACATTTTTTACAGGTTCCATATTAATAGTGTGTGGTATGCTTTGCTTCTCCTCCTCTAAGCTATCCTGACCTTATTTGCCAGTGCTAAAATCATCTTGGCTTCCTTTGTGGGTTTTTGATTGAAAGCATAAGGTTATTTTGACATCACAAAATAACACTAGCTGTATCCGGTAACAAGCCCAAATTCTAATGCATTTTCTTTTTCTTTTTTTTTTCTTTTTTTTTTCTGTGCACATTTCCACAGTGTTATCTCAGCAGTACAGTGCATGAGTCATTGTTTTTTTTTATAATGACTTTCTAATATTCTGACAAACATTATGTGACAAAAGTAGAATGAGAAAAATGTATATATTGGTAGCAGAGAAGTCTGTTTCATAATGTCCTATTTTACCATAGCAGAAAAATTAATTTTGAAAAAGAATATTAGTAGTTTAGTTTTGAAAATTGGAATGAGCGAAGTAACGAATATTTGCCCAGTTATATCAAAGGGAAACTAGAGAACGAAACGACTTACAAATTAGAGATCTGCAGTAATGATCCTAGATATTAGGAAGCTAAACCACTGTGCTACCAGTAATGCTTAACCTTTGGGCTGGAAACACTATTTTGTTAAGAACACACAGCAAAATAATTAGTTTCATAGCCCATTGTTTCCTTTGCTGGTTTTCTGGAAAATCCGTCCATCTAAGATAGAGGTGGTAGACCTGTGGAGTTAGCTTTATGCTAAACAATGATATTTGAGTTTGCACCCTAAAATAAGAGCTTAGTGGACTGTTTGCAGGAAATATTCATTGAATTTAGCTCTTGTATGTTTTCCTAATTGCCTGTAAACAAATTTGTTCATTCTTCAAATTAATCAGCAAATATTTCATGTAGACACAGTGCAGCTTATGAGTTGACTGCCCATGAGCCATGTGCGGCAGTATTGTTTTGAAAATGTAATATTCTCATTTCAGGTGATGATAATTGGACACACAGATAGTGTGGTTAGTATGCATTTTTCCAAACTAGATGATCATAACTCTTAGATTCAGGATCTGGTGCAAATAGTTATGATTGAAGATTCAGCATATTTACACACAGAATTTTGAAAGACCCACAACTACTTAAAATTCACTAGATTTTTTAAAGATAACTGCCTAAAGTTAGGCCCCCCAAGTCCATATATAGACTCTTAAATAAGTTACCTGATTTTTCAAAAGTGCTGGACGTTCATCACCTCCCATTGATGAGAATGGAACTCCTCTTATAAATTGCCATGACTATGCACAATAAGGTGACCAGATGTCCCGATTTTATAGGGACAGTCCCGATATTTGGGGATTTTTCTTATGTAGGTGCGTATTACCCCCAACCCGCATCCCGATTGTTCACACTTGTTATCTGGTCACCCTAATGCACAAGGCTTAACTATTGCGTCTGAACATTTTAACTGATCTGTGACTATAGGTTTGCAAAGCTTAGGTTTGTGGGGAATAGCTCCATATGGAAACATTTCAGTCAGGGCATTATTATTATTTTATTGATTAATATGTTTTAAAGAAGGACCTAAAAGCCCAGTGTGGGATTAAGGCCTCATTATGCTGGACATAGTACACACGCATAACAAAATAACAGCCCTTGTTCCAAAGAGTTTATAATCTTGCTTATTTCCAGATTCATTGACAAAGATGTTGAACTTTTTTATTCCCCTGAAAAAGGCCATTTGGCCAATGAAAGAGGCTGGTTTTGTGTGTAAACCAGTGGCAATATTGGTTGAAATAACAGCATTATCTACAGAAAAAAATACCCCGGCATTTTGGATTCCATATTTCCTATAGTACAGACAATTCTTGTTTGCAGTTTATACTGATCCTGTACAGTGTGAATTATATGCATAATCACTGAATAACATGATCAGGATTTTTCAGAGGAACCCATTTTCTAAAGAGTATTTATAAGGTGCAGTGTGGCTCAGAATCATGTGGCTGCTCCTGGTTTAGGAAAAGAGACAGGTTTTTTTTATTTCATAGAAGATTAATGTTTATATTTGGATCATTCTTCACAATCAAAGAGCTGTTTTTGTTTCACAGCAATTGCCTTTGTTTGTTTGATTAATAGTGCCCAGTTGAAATAGTGCATGTAAATATTTGGGAACATAAATAATTCAGTCATGTTAATTGCTTATAAATTGTGATATGACATATCAACACTCTTATAGAAATTTGTGTTTAGTCTTTGTTCACTGTACTTAAAATGGTACCAGGTAAAGTATTTCTTCAAAAGAATGGCAGGGAACAAATAATCTATATTGTAGTAGAGGCAAATTCTGTCCTCGGTTGTCCATGAACTGCTCCCATAGACTTTAGTGGGAGCCACACCACACACGTATAACTCAAGGAAGAAATTCTATACCTATGCGGTGTAGAATAACCACCTAGATCTTATATAGTATATTTAATCATTAATCTCAAAGTGTTTGCAAAGAAAGTCAATATAAATATTCCTATTTTTCAGTTGGGGAAACTGAGGTAAGAGAGGCGATGTTACTTGCCCCAGTCCAGTGCTCTATCCACTAGGCACACTGTCTACCTAGGCAGCCATAGAAGCAATCCACTAAGCACTAACCTTTTTCCATTATAATATCAGGTTTTTTTTATAGGTCCATTCCATTAACAGACATTTTGAATCTCTGTGACAAAAATTAGGACATACAATGTAGAAAAGCTACAGAAAAGCTGTTCTTGGTCTAGTGCCAACAGCTGAGAGTTCACAGTCATTACTGATTATTATTCCATTAATGATTTGCATGGGCAACCAGCATTCTGGCATTTCCTAATTTGTTGTTGTTGCTTGACTTTGTAACCTTAATAACTTTCTTTTAACATGGGCTGGGCTTTGTGTTTTGTTTCTTATTTTTTTATTGGATTTCAATTTAATGTCTTTTAATGCATTTTAGCAGTTGGAAACAAGGACAGTCAGCAGCCTGTGACAAGCCAGCTCTCTGCAAACTTCCAGTAAGTGCTCTCCAGCCCACAGTTTAAGGCCTGCTGATTTATGCGATACTAGCAATATTAGATAATGGGTAATTTACGGGATACTACTACTCTACTGGGTAATGTGGGACAGACAGAGACTGAGGAATCCTGAATCTTAAATTCTGCATTTGCAAATATATATAACCCAGAAATGTTTGGGTTCTCTAAAGTTTTTGAAATTAAAGTGTCCTTGATTATTTCCTCCTGCCCCTTTTAATGAACTCTGCACACTGGGCCCAAACAAGAACTACTGAACATAATGTTCTTGAACTCAGATGTCCAGATCCACTACACTCGACCTGGATCCACCTTCAGAGCTGCGCAATCTGAAATGGGCTAGCTACTCTCTTTCCTTTTGTGAGCCACCTCTCTGTGGGTGGCCCCCACCAAAACGTCCATATTCCCCATCGCTCACAAAAGGGTCCTTTTGTTTCCTGTCTCACTGGCTTTGAGGATATTATTGTCATGATATATGGACCATAGTGTTTCTTAAACAGGAGCTATTTTATTAAAGAAAACAACTGTACCCACAGGAATAAACAGGCTGTCAAGGTTCCTTCCCCACTCTGAACTCTAGGGTACAGATGTGGAGACCTGCATGAAAACCTCCTAAGCTTACTTTTACCAGCTTAGGTTAAAACTTCCCAAGGTACAAACTATTTTACCTTTTGCCCTTGGACTTTATCGCTGCCACCACCAAACTTCTAACAGGGATATAATTTGGAAAGGGTCCGTTTGGAAATGTCTTTCCCCCCCAAATCCTCCCAAACGTTACACCCCCTTTCCTGGGGAAGGTTTGATAAAAATCCTCACCAATTTGCATAGGTGAACACAGACCCAAACCCTTAGATCTTAAGAACAATGAAAAAGCATTCAGTTTCTTAAAAGAAGAATTTTAATAGAAGAAAAAGTAAAAAGAATCACCTCTGTAAAATCAGGATGGTAAATACCTTATAGGGTAATTAGATTCAAAACATAGAGAATCCCTCTAGGCAAAACCTTAAGTTACAAAAACAGGAATATCCATTCCATTCAGCACAGCTTATTTTCTCAGCCATTTAAAGAAATCAGAATCTAACGCACATCTAGCTAGATTACTTACTAAGTTCTAAGACTCCATTCCTGTTCTATCCCCAGTGAAAGCATCACACAGACAGAGAGAGAGAGAGGCTTTGTTTCTCCCTCCCCTCAGCTTTTGAAAGTATCTTGTCTCCTGATTGGTCATTTTGGTCAGGTGCCAGCGAGGTTACCCTAGCTTCTTAACCCTTTACAGGTGAAAGGATTTTTCCTCTGGCCAGGAGGGATTTTAAAGGTGTTTACCCTTCCCTTTATATTTATGACACAGGCTTAGTCCCAGCTTCGTCTCCTACATTGACCAGGGACCACCCCCCCATCCTACCTGGGATGTTATAGAGTCCACAGAGCCATTTAGTGACCAAACAATATACTGCAAAGAGCATACCTTCACAAATATCTCTCTAGGACACCACTTTTTTGAAATGGGGCATTTGTTACATGTTTCTGGCCTATCTTCCCCTTAGGGGCTTATACTGCATCCATAGTAGATGGGGTTTGGACAAGTTTTCCAGGCTGCCATTCAGTGATGAGCTGCCAGAAGCTGAAGAACTGGTTCCTTCAGTCGCTCCGGGTCTTCGGTGGCACTTCGGCGGCACGTCCTTCAGTCACTCCGGGTCTTCAGCGACACTGAAGGGCCTGCTGCCAAAGTGCTGCCGAAGGCCCAGAGTGCCGCTGGGAGAGTAAAAATTCTCAGGGAGCTTCCCCAGCCGAGAGCTCAGATGGGACGGAAAGGACGGTCCCGCGGGCCACAGTTTGCCCACCCCTTTAACAACCGGTTCTAAACCGGCTTCAAAATTTAACAACCGGTTTGCGCGAACTGGCTCCAGCTCACCACTGCTGCCATTGACGAACTGTTCATTCAGGAACACAGGTACCATAAGGCACTTATACAGAAAATACATAAGTTCAGAAGGACAGCAAATGTATAAATTGGCTGCCAAAGCTAACTGTCACATGGACTTTCATCCTCAGTGAAGCTGAACGCACTAGTAGCTGCTCATCCTGCAAGTGTGCCTTGTTTCGCTAGAACAATAGGGATGAGATGTTTTTCTGTAATTTCTGAGCATTTGTTTTAACCTGCTGCTTTTGTTTTTTTAACTTCAAAGGAGACTACCATGACCGTAATACCCTGTGTCCAAAGAGACGCTCTCACTTCTCTCTCCCTCACTGTTTTTAGGTGATTTCTTTCCCTGACTCTCATTTGCTCCCTTTTGAGAGGAGGAGTGGAGTGGATATAGGGGCTATAATAACCACTGAAGAATTCATGCATGAGCAGAGAATTTCGAGAGGATGACAGCATTCTATCTGAAGCAGTAATAAACACATATATTGGAAACTTTCCACTTGCACAGGGGTTACAATAAACCAAATTTGTGGTCCTAAGATAAAAACAATTGTGAACAGCTTTTTAGCAATAGCCAAAGTCATTGTCTTCCTCTTCAGGCTACAGCAAATGTTTCCCCCCCATATACATGCAAAACTATTGTGTGTATAACCCCCCAAAGCATAGAATAAACAATTACACAGAAGTATGCAAATAAAAAAAAATACAAGCAACTCAAACAGTAGAAAACATGTTAGTAGTTAGACACCTACTGTTGAAAATCAAAATATACATTTTAAGTTGGGTAGCAAACTCTTCAACAGAAAATGAAGAAATATTAATCTTGGGGCAGTCCAGTGAATAGGGCGCTGGAGTAGGAATGAGGAGACCTTGCTTTTGGTTCAACTCTGCCACTGAGCCACTGTGTGACCTTGGGCAAGACCGTCATGGTAGGGACTCTTCTGTTTTTTCCAGCATAATGGGGCCTGACTGGGTCTTTGTGCACTACCAGAATGTAAATGTTTACTGAGATGGTCATTTACCACAGTATCTGAGGGTCTCACTCACTTTATCCTTACAACACTCCTGTAAAGCAACTATTATCCCCATTTTAAAGAAATGCAGCACTGAGAGGCTTGCCCAGGATGACAGTGGTAGACCGAACATTTGAATGCTGGCTTGCTAAGACCTAGACTACTGATCACTGAACCTGCCTTCCTTTCTATTGTTAGTACTGATAAGAACAGAGATAAAAAATTTATTAAGATGATGTTAAAATAAAAAGAAAATGGTACAGAGTTTAAGCATAGAAGTTTCTGGTTATCAGGGAATAATGTACAGATTATCAAGGGCTGCGAAGTTTGGTTTAGGATCAGCTGGCGTAAGGAATACATGATCTGTAATATCCCCAGTACTACTATTAACATTTCACCTCTCATTCCCTTTCCCCCTCACCCCTGGCCTTCATCTCTCTTGTGTATTTGGATTTGATGTGCTTCAGAGTAGGGACTGTCTCTCATTATGTGTCCATACAGTGCCTAGCACAAGGAGCACTGATCTCAGTTACAGTAGAATCATAGAATCATAGAATCATAGAATATCAGGGTTGGAAGGGACCCCAGAAGGTCATCTAGTCCAACCCCCTGCTCAAAGCAGGACCAATTCCCAGTTAAATCATCCCAGCCAGGGCTTTGTCAAGCCTGACCTTAAAAACCTCTAAGGAAGGAGATTCTACTACCTCCCTAGGTAACGCATTCCAGTGTTTCACCACCCTCTTAGTGAAAAAGTTTTTCCTAATATCCAATCTAAACCTCCCCCACTGCAACTTGAGACCATTACTCCTCGTTCTGTCATCTGCTACCATTGAGAACAGTCTAGAGCCATCCTCTTTGGAACCCCCTTTCAGGTAGTTGAAAGCAGCTATCAAATCCCCCCTCATTCTTCTCTTCTGCAGGCTAAACAATCCCAGCTCCCTCAGCCTCTCCTCATAACTCATGTATTCCAGTCCCCTAATCATTTTTGTTGCCCTTCGCTGGACTCTCTCCAATTTATCCACATCCTTCTTGAAGTGTGGGGCCCAAAACTGGACACAGTACTCCAGATGAGGCCTCACCAATGTCGAATAGAGGGGGACGATCACGTCCCTCGATCTGCTCGCTATGCCCCTACTTATACATCCCAAAATGCCATTGGCCTTCTTGGCAACAAGGGCACACTGCTGACTTATATCCAGCTTCTCGTCCACGTCTCATATCCACCTTCTTGTCACCCCTAGGTCCTTTTCTGCAGAACTGCTGCCTAGCCATTCGGTCCCTAGTCTGTAGCTGTGCATTGGGTTCTTCCGTCCTAAGTGCAGGACCCTGCACTTATCCTTATTGAACCTCATCAGATTCCTTTTGGCCCAATCTTCCAATTGGTCTAGGTCCTTCTGTATCCTATCCCTCCCCTCCAGCGTATCTACCACTCCTCCCAGTTTAGTATCATCCGCAAATTTGCTGAGAGTGCAATCCACACCATCCTCCAGATCATTTATGAAGATATTGAATAAAACCGGCCCCAGGACCGACCCTTGGGGCACTCCACTTGATACCGGCTGCCAACTAGACATGGAGCCATTGATCACTACCCGTTGAGCCCGACAATTTAGCCAGCTTTCTACCCACCTTATAGTGCATTCATCCAGCCCATACTTCCTTAACTTGCTGACAAGAATACTGTGGGAGACCGTGTCAAAAGCTTTGCTAAAGTCAAGAAACAATACATCCACTGCTTTCCCTTCATCCACAGAACCAGTAATCTCATCATAAAAGGCGATTAGATTAGTCAGGCATGACCTTCCCTTGGTGAATCCATGCTGGCTGTTCCTGATCACTTTCCTCTCATGCAAGTGCTTCAGGATTGATTCTTTGAGGACCTGCTCCATGATTTTTCCAGGGACTGAGGTGAGGCTGACTGGCCTGTAGTTCCCAGGATCTTCCTTCTTCCCTTTTTTAAAGATTGGCACTACATTAGCCTTTTTCCAGTCATCCGGGACTTCCCCGGTTCGCCACGAGTTTTCAAAGATAATGGCCAGTGGCTCTGCAATCACAGCCGCCAATTCCTTCAGCACTCTCGGATGCAACTCGTCCGGCCCCATGGACTTGTGCACGTCCAGCTTTTCTAAATAGTCCCTAACCGCCTCTATCTCCACAGAGGGCTGGCCATCTCTTCCGCATTTTGTGATGCCCAGCGCAGCAGTCTGGGAGCTGACCTTGTTAGTGAAAACAGAGGCAAAAAAAGCATTGAGTACATTAGCTTTTTCCACATCCTCTGTCACTAGGTTGCCTCCCTCATTCAGTAAGGGGCCCACACATTCCTTGGCTTTCTTCTTGTTGCCAACATACCTGAAGAAACCCTTCTTGTTACTCTTGACATCTCTGGCTAGCTGCAGCTCCAGGTGCGATTTGGCCCTCCTGATAACATTCCTACATGCCCGAGCAATATTTTTATACTCTTCCCTGGTCATATGTCCAACCTTCCACTTCTTGTAAGCTTCTTTTTTATGTTTAAGATCCGCTAGGATTTCACCATTAAGCCAAGCTGGTCGCCTGCCATATTTACTATTCTTTCGACTCATCGGGATGGTTTGTCCCTGTAACCTCAACAGGGATTCCTTGAAATACAGCCAGCTCTCCTGGACTCCTTTCCCCTTCAAGTTAGTCCCCCAGGGGATCCTGGCCATCCGTTCCCTGAGGGAGTCGAAGTCTGCTTTCCTGAAGTCCAGGGTCCGTATCCTGCTGCTTACCTTTCTTCCCTGCGTCAGGATCCTGAACTCAACCAACTCATGGTCACTGCCTCCCAGATTCCCATCCACTTTTGCTTCCCCCACTAATTCTACCCGGTTTGTGAGCAGCAGGTCAAGAAAAGCACCCCCCCTAGTTGGCTCCTCTAGCACTTGCGCCAGGAAATTGTCCCCTACGCTTTCCAAAAACTTCCTGGATTGTCTATGCACCGCTGTATTGCTCTCCCAGCAGATATCAGGAAAATTAAAGTCACCCATGAGAATCAGGGCATGTGATCTAGTAGCTTCTGTGAGCTGCCGGAAGAAAGCCTCATCCACCTCATCCCCCTGGTCCGGTGGTCTATAGCAGACTCCCACCACTACATCACTCTTGTTGCACACACTTCTAAACTTAATCCAGAGACACTCAGGTTTTTCTGCAGTTTCGTACCGGAGCTCTGAGCAGTCATACTGCTCCCTTACATACAGTGCTACTCCCCCACCTTTTCTGCCCTGCCTGTCCTTCCTGAACAGTTTATAACCATCCATGACAGTACTCCAGTCATATGAGTTATCCCACCAAGTAATAAGGTGCTCTGTAATATAAATAATAAATCTGGACCTTTGATTATAAAAGAGAACACTGGAAAAAATAACTTTAAATATATAATAATGTGGAAAGGATTTTACAAAAATACAATGAACTAACCCAAAAGGGCAAATCATGTCATCAGTTTTTAATTAGAACTTCTGATTGGTTTGGAAGGGGAGTTTTGTTCAGTAAGCAACGGCATGATATGGCCTTATGAAGTGAACAGCAACAGAATATATAAAGCAAAACAGAAAAGAAGAAGAAAACCCGAAAGCCTGTAAGTACAAATTCCAAATGATCAGTGAGGGGTAAAGCCATGTCGAATCATTTTACAAAAACTGTAAAATGTTTACAAAGGTTTATAAAAGCAAAATGGGTAACACAGCAATCGAAAACACAGACAGAGTCGGGTGGGAGGGCTGAACAAAACTGGGTGAAAATTACTCCCCAGATAGTTGCCATTCAAAATGATTTAGTTGGTGTTGGTCCTGATTTAGTTGGTGTTGGTCCTGCTTTGAGCAGGGGGTTGGACTAGATGACATCCCGAGGTCTCTTCCAACCCTGATATTCTATGATTCTATGAAACAAATCTCACATCTAATCCTGTACATGCAACTAAACATAAAGTGCCAGATCTTCAACTGATGCAAATCAGCATAGCTCTGTTAACTGCAACAGAGCTATGCTGATTTACACCAGCTGAGGATCTGGTCCCAAAAGTACAATGAAAGTGTATTACAACATGATGAAGATATTGGAGAGAAATTGGCACAGTAACTTTAAAAACATGCCTTGGCCCTTTTTTCTCACTCTTCATCAACAGAAATCTCCTGCCAAAGGTGGAAGGCATCAAGGGAAACAGCAGGGTTTTTCCCTTTGTTCAGTTGTTACCAAATGTTTCAGAAGGATTATTCAAACCTGGACAAAGGCAGGTTTCCTAATATCACAGTCACTTGCTTTGAATTGATTATAAGTATTCTCAGATCTCTGACCACTCACCCACAAAGATCGCCAGGCATCTCACAGCTGCTAAGCCCTCTCTATCTCCATCCCCACCAAAAATCCTGGTACCTGCTAACAAAATGGCCCAACCACAACTCCTGAATAGGGCTGTCTCTATCGCTGTGCTCTCTGTACACTCCTATCAACTGAGTGTCATCTACCCTGCCTCTGCTGTTTCTTTCTACTTCTCTGCGCGGTCACTCCGAAACAACCCACTTCCCTTCTGCTGGTTCCTGACCTGACTGGCAGGTGTGTGTTTTGGTTTTTCAATTCACACTCTGATATTTATAGTGTGGCTGTGAGACTAGTGATACTTCTTTCAAGAAGTCCATCTGTAAAGCTATGATCTTTTGATCTGTCCATATGTCTAACCTCTTTCATGCCTAGAGTATCTAGATACTCTGGATCATGTCTGGTGGTGCCTTACTACCTGCATTACAATGGAACAGGCAAGTTAGGAGAATTTCCATGGCTCTGATGAGACTTCCCCCTTTAACTACAAGTACAAAGGACTGTATAGCTCCACTTTGGTGGTTCAGTCTGTACTTGGCTCAGCCATCTGATTGGAGTGGCAGGGTAAGAATTTTAGCTGAGCTTGGGAAATGAAAATGTGATAAGGAACAAAGGGTCTGGCTGCTTACCTTTAAATGTACAAGCTTTGTGCCATCTTAAGCTTTAGATATAACTCTACCGAAGGGTTTTAATGAACTATACCAAGCCTTGGGATTCATGTCCTGAATATCTCTGCAAAAAGCAAGAAGAACCCTAGTGCAGTGGTTCTCAACCAAGGGTCCGGGCCCTCTGCGGGGCCGCAAGCAGATTTCAGGGGATCCACCAAGCAGGGCCAGTGTTTGACTCTTGCGGGACCAGGGCAGAAAGTCAAAGCCACACCACATGGGGCGGAAGTCCGGGGCCTTGAGCCCTGCTGCATCCGAGGCTGAAGCTGAACTTAGCTTTGTGGGGGCCCCTGTGGCATGGGCCCCCAGGCAATTGCCCTCGTTGCTACCTGCTAATGCCGACTCTGGCTTTTATATGCAGAAAACCAGTAGTTGTGGCAGAGGTAGGCCGTGGAGTTTTTATAGCATGTTGGGGGGTGTCGAAAAGAAAAAGGTTAAGAACCCCTGCCCTAGTGGACTTTTCTGACCCTACTATCATTAGACCAGCTGCTGAGATCCTTACTTAGTGTCTACATTGTTTTTAATCAGCCCTCATTCAGGCAATTCCCATGCAATTCAATTTCTGTAAAACCCCTGCCTCATTCAGTGAGGCTTGATAGTACAAAGTGACAAAAGCATCGGGTATGTTATACATGAGACAGGGGTCCTGTGGAACTCTGCTTCTTTTTGGGTCAAATTCTGTTTGTAACTACCACACTATAAGTCTGGGATCAGTCAAACAAAGCAAACAGGCTTACGTCAAATTCACATCGGCTTGACTAAGAGCTGAGATGAACCATCAATGTACGGATGGACAGTGTATAATGCATGAGGCAGTTATGTGCAATAAATGAGGTAAAGGGCTGGAAGATCCCTGTCTTATTTAATGTCCAGGTTGGATGACATGCAGTGAATGCAAGAAGGGTCCCCTCTTTGCAAAGTGAGGATAAAAAGATATTCATTCTTTATGTACCCTCCAAACTAAACATTGAATGAAGCAGGAGTTTTGGAGAAATTTCATGTAAACCTGTAATTATGGACTGCATTGTGATTCACACCAAAGGAGTGTTGTTTTTTTTAACATAGAATCATAGGACTGGAAGGGACTTTCAGAGGTCTTCTAGTCCAGACCCCTGCAACCTACTACATGGTTAGATATCTCCAAGGTTAGATATCTAAATCCAGTCCCCTCTGCCTACATGGTTATTTTTAATTAATTATTTGTGAAGTGGCAACAATGAGCTTGGGTCCGTATAAGGCTTAAAATGAAGACAATCACTGTGCTGAAGACCTTACAGTCTAAGGCACTAATCCTGCAAAGACCTAAGAATTAACTTCAGTGAATACAGGTTATTGTGCACACAAGTCTTTGTGGGATCAGAGCCTACAAGATGGTATGGGGAAGACTAAGGGAAGGACTAATTTTGAGTTATAGAACTCTTTTGTTGTTGTTTGGTGTTGATTTCTTGTGGGCGTTGCAGAAGAAGTGAGTCTTAAGGAATTATTTAAATGCATAGAGAAAGAAGGGCAGGTAAACGTCAGAGTCCTTTTTGGAAAAAAAAGGAAAGAAAAATCTTGTAGACTATTAGCAGTAATTAGCTGGGATTGGATATGCTGCCAAAACCAGAATAATTTCTTTACTACCAATGTCAGGGGTGCTCCAGTCTCCCATTTTTTGTGTTACGCGATTGGTAGGAAGAATGAATATTCACTTTGTGCACTTCTCCTTTTTCTGCTCTAAAAATATTTCTAAAACTTGGTGACTCTCGCTAATGACACATTCGTTTTTAGCAGCACTTGATAATCCGTCATCTAAACTTGTGATATTAAGATTCTATTAAGCAACAAAAAAGGCTTTGTGATATTAAGAATCTATTAAGCAACATAATAGGCCTTAAACAATTTATGTGCGTCTTTGGGTATTACACAACTTACCAGCAGCCTGGAGATTTTGAAACAAATCTTCAGACTGGGGCACCACAGAGGCAGCCTTAGTGATACTAAAGATGATCACAAATTGCTGCTTTCCTGCTTACATGACACAGCTTGAAAAGGTATTGCAGCACTAAGATGGCTCCAGTTTGTCAGAAAGCTGCAGACTAATATGAGTACATCATCCCTTTACTCTGATCTCTGTAGGGTTCCCTTCCTGGTTCCATTCCTAGTTGCAGGCCTTGATCCTTGTATTCAAATAACTGATTATTAGAGCTGGTCAAAGGATGGGATGGCATTTTAATGAAAATTTTCACAAAAACTTATTTGTCTTTTTTCTGTCAAAATGTCCTTGCAATATAAATCTAATTTACCTGAGAAGTGCTTAAGTGCTACTCTGATTGGCACTGTAGAAAAACCTGAGATAGACAGAAAGATAATACAAGTTTCCCTAGATTCATCATTCCCGCACAAATCGATATCCAAGCTATGTTTTAGTTGTAAAAAGTGAATGGTTTACTAAAAATAACTATCAAGTGAATCATAGAATCAAGGGTTAGAGTTGAAAAAACATTGGTCCTCTAGTCCATCCCTTGCCAATACAGAATTGTTCTCCTTAGTGTTCAGATTGGTGCATTATGTAATCTATTCTTTCCCCCCTCCCCCGCTTCTCTTTCTCCCCCTACCCCCTGTAAGTTACCAGGTAATGGATTTTTTACAGCTTCCTTTGGGAGACAGTTTGACAGTCTAATAAATCTCAGTGTCAAGATATTTTTCATGATATTCAGCCTAAGTATTCCTTTTTCCTTTAATCCTATTTATATCATCTTGCAGTACCATAAATAATTGCTCTTCTTTGTTGGGACCAAACTCTACTCAACTTACTTAAGGAGTGAATAATGGTTTTTCTGCTTTGGGGGCCTGAAAGCTTTTTTTTTAAAGCTTTGAAGTTTTCAGTGAAACAAAAATTCAAAAATTTCATTTTGAGTTGAAACATAAAATGTTCAGGTTTTTGATTCTTTTGTGTTGGCTTGAAACTTGAGGGTGTTTTTGTTTTGTTTTGTTTTGATTTTTGTTTCAAATTGGCCATATCTGGTGTTTTTCCATTCCCTCTCCTTTTTTGGTAGATTTTTTTAACTGACTATTTTGAACTGAAAACTTGAATCAACACATTTCAACTTTTTTTTTTAAAAATTATTTTTTTCAACCAAAAACTTTCACTGAATTTGACCCACATTCGACAAGTAGATTTTGGGACACCAAAAGTGACTTTTTTTTGACAAAAATTGTATTTTAAATTTTTTTTTTGCCTAGCTATACTCACACAGTGAGTGGTGTTATGGTTCCCGGGGGTACCCAGGATTGAGAGGCACCTCACTACCACCTGCCCTTAGCATGAGGAAGCCTTGTCTGTGCCTAACATGGGTCAGCTCCCTAATTCCACAGGCTATGCAGACACTGCCCTCTCAGCCCATATGGGCTCCACTGTCCCTCCTGCAGACTGGTGATAGATTCACTCCAACCCCTGAGTCCTCCAGGCATCCTCCTTCTTCATGGAAAACAGGGCTTCCCCCACAGCTGTATACCTCTCCCTGTTCATTTTCCTTCTGAAGTCCCTAGCAAGCTCTTCATTAGCATTTGACTCAGTATGCTAATAGACTTCTATTGTAAGACACACAATGCACAATAGTCAGGTAGAGAGATAAATGTCTCCCACCTCCTGTCTGAAGGCACACTACCGCTCAGTGATCTACCTTTAACTATAAGGTCTTAGGAACATAATTTCTAATATATATACATATTTCCTTTTATATTATCCACACATACATTCTGCAAAAATGATGATGACCAGTGTGACCACAGGCTTTCAGTAGAAACTTTACATGATACTGTTTGAGCCAGAATGTAAATACCAGACTCTAGTGATCCCTGTAACCTATATGCCCTCATGTCCTCTGTATACTTGGGTGGCATCAAGAGATCCTTGCATCACAAGCGAGGAGTTCTACTTTTAAAAATATGACTAAATGTGACCCACAGGTGCTGTCTCTCATTTGAATATCTGTTTTGAGTTATTTCCCCCCCCACATTTATTAGTTTTAATCTCTACCAAGATGAATCTCATTTTGTTATTTTCTACCTGAGTTTCTAAACTTTAAGGAGACCTCAGAGTGCATATCAATGATGAAGGCAGAGCACATTTAATAAAAAGATTCCTATTGTTTTTGTTCTTTGTCACAGGCTTTATTGCTTTAGATTTCCTTTTAGCAAAGCTTATTTAAAATAATTTGATACATAGGATTGTTGTCTGTGTGCATGAACATTATGAAGTATTCAAACAATGAGTTAATAGACACTGCTTAAGTGGAAAAATATAAGCTGCTTCCTCCATAGTTTTAAAATATAGAATGTAGACTAATTTTCTCCAGGAGCTCAAAGCAACTATGCTCGTCTATCTTAAAGTTTTCTTTCTGAGCACCATTCCAAATGCTATTACTAGAAGATCTTCTCCACTAACCATGATGCCAACAGTCACCTTCTCCATGTTCTCTCATTCTTTCTATTATACTGTACTACCTTTATTTTAACATTCTGACCCATCCTCTTCAGATACTACCATGCCTTTCTCTTCTATAACATTCTTAACCACCTTCTCTCTGTAAAGCTAACGTCAACAGAATTTTCACACTAGCCGTCCATCAGTCATTCCGTTGCCATTTGTTATTTTTTAAACTAAAATGTCTAGAAGTCTTAACATTCATCTGTCATTTTTCTCTCTCCTTTATTTTGTTCTATTCTTCTCTCTCACTCATTCTTTATCTCATATATATTTGTAGTGATATATTATGCCTGACACTTCTTAAATTTATTTTCTTTATCTTATCTTTCCTATATTCATTATGTACTGTATCCTAATAGGGGAGTAGATAGTGGAGCACATGGCAACATGACTCTGAGTTGTGCTGCAAAGGAGCAGGAGATAGGACCGAGTGCAGAAGTTAGTGGTTAGGGCACAAATATAGGACTTGGGAGACCCACGTCCCTGCTCCATCAGAGACTAGGTGACTTTGGGCAAGTAACCAACTTCTCTGTGCCTCAGTTCCCTGTCAATGAAATGAGGATAACAGCACCTGTCTACCTCACAGCATGGTTGTGATCAGACTAGAAGGCATGGAGGTGCTTA